>NC_132908.1:58407800-61025300 GCF_047675955.1 Chlorocebus sabaeus | reverse complement strand
ATTCATTCAATAAGCAATTCCAATCAGCATACTTTCATGAATCTTGAAATTTTTCAGATAAGGAATTTAAAATAAAAGAATCCAAGCACTCCTGGAAAAAAAAAATCATAGAAAAATTTCTAATTCTGAAATAAGTCTCTAAAGTAGTATCCTTGCTTCATACAACTTTATTACTATGAAGAGTTCCTTGTCACTTTCTCATATTGCATTACTCAGGTCAGCATTATGTACAGAAACCCACATGGAATAGTTATTGGATGTTTTAGCATTTGACTATAAATGTCACGCCATTATAAGAAATTTGTATTTTACTGACCAATATTAAAAAATATTTTTTTAGGGAATTTGAGGAACAAATCATGTTACATAGTTTCTTGATCCAAATTTCCAAGTAAAGTGCCCTGCAGAATGTTTAACATGGTCAGGCCTGTGTGATTATTTTTTTTTTTTGGCTTAATACTTTCATTTATGTTGGAGTTTTTATTAGTAAAGGCAGTAAATAATACATTGTTCTTTGAAAATGTTGTTAGAATAAGTGTGCGTTATCAATAATGTACTGTGAGAAATCCATTGTTTAGATTTAAATTTTAAAACTCATTTATTATTGACCAGTTTGGGAGAAAAAAATCAGGTTATCTTTTACTTGAATTGTCAAGTGCTTCACATAATATACATCCTGGGTCTCAGGATAGTCAAATGGCATAGCAAATGCTGGATCAGCAGTGCTCATATGAAAAACAACGCATTCGAAATCTTGAATTTTAAGCATATACTACTTCAGTGATCATCTATCTTTAATATTGTTTTTGTACTTCTTATTTGTGGGGCTAACTAAAATGCAAAGTTTGCACTTGTGTTTAAGTCTGTGCTGGTAAAACATAGCCAACCCTCTCTATATTCATGTTTATTACATTCCTCCAAAATTGTATAACATACCTAAGGGCTGCTTGTGAGGCAGGCATTTGTTTACTGCATTGCTTGAAAACAAGTTTATGAAAAAGAACTGGAGGCTGTCATTGTAAGAGCATCATTTGGAATAGGAGTTTAGAATTAGTATTGCCAGTTAATAGACAAGCAAAATGTATAAACAGACCAACAAACTTGACCTGTCCTTAGTGGTTCAGTTTATCCCAAAAAGTTAAGGAACAGGCCAGGCGCGGTGGCTCACACCTACCTGTAATCCCAACACTTTGGGAGGCCGAGGGGGATGGATCGCGATGTCAGGAGTTTGAGACCAGCCTGGCCAATATGGTGAAACGCTGTCTCTACTAAAAATAGAAAAAAATAGAAAAATTAGCCAGCTGTGGTTGTGGGCGCCTGTAATCCCACTTCCTCGGGAGGCTGAGGCAAGAGAACCCCTCGAACCCGGGAGGCGGAGGGTGGAGTGAGCTGAGATGGAGCTATTGCACTCCAGCCTGGGCAACAGAGTGAGACTCTAGTTCAAAAAATAATAATAAGGGACAAAGCCAGGTAGCTTAACATTCTTTATTTCTTGTGATGTGCACAGTGCACTCCATCAATTAATTCATGGAAATAACACCCAAAATTAATCTAGTTCAGTATCCAGAGTTTATTTTGTTCTGGAATTAGACTGGTTAGTATCAGAAGTAGGACCTTGAATTCATTATCTGTGCCTCCTCGTGAAAGTAGTTTAACTCTGTATGTCTCAAGTTTCCTCATCTGCAAAATGAAAATGCAATAGAGTATCTATCAAATGGAGTTCTAGAAGGATTAAATGTGATAACATATATAAAATATGTATAATATACATATTATAATTTCTATTATATATACATATATACATATATGTATATTATGTATACATAATTTATATTATATATACATACATATCTACATATATATTATCTCGATATAATATGTATATTATCTCGATATATGTATATTATCAATATATGATATATCTAATATACATATATAGATATACATATATATGCATAGATATACATATACGTATATATGTATGTTATATACATATATAATAGGCATATGCATATTGTATATAATATGTACATTAAATATTATAGATCTATTATATATTATATAATATACATATAAATTACAATGTATAATATATAAAATATATATTATATGTATTATATAAATTATATGAATCTATTAGAGTAGGATCTGGCACATCAGCAGCACTCTATATATGTTAGTTATTTTTATTCTCTTACTAAATTCTCACATTTGTCCTGTAGAGAACTTAGGTGTTTTTCTCAAATTACTCAAGAGAATTTTAAGGCACAGAGAAGCCAAATCACTTGTCCAAAATCAAACAGAAAACAGCAGAGCCAGGTCTCAAACACAGATGTGTCAGGCTCCAAAGCTGTATGTCTTTCCACTCGGGCCCTACCTTCTCCAGGATTTAATCAGATGGAAAACAAAATCTCACTTCACATTCCATGTGTACCAACTACTTGGAGCCAGACTGATCCTTTCCCATGTCTAAATGTAATCACTGTAAATCACCAGCAGTTGTGGGCAATGCCATTGTGCTTCTTCTTTTCAGATATTTTAAATCTGCTATGCATACTTTTATTATTATTGAAAATTCTAGATTGGAGAGGTGATGGTGAGATAGCCTGATAACTTTGATTGCTTTAGGTTAGTATGAAATACGGTAGGATATTTTGCTGCCATTGGCCGCTGCAGCTATTGGGAAAAAATATTTTCTATATTTTAGGTTGAAAAAAAGACAAGAAATGGATTGATTGTTCTTCATGAGTACCCTAACAATATCACTAGAAACAATCTGAGTTTGGAAAGCATTACAGTGATTTTGAAAATGAACCTGGATTTCTGAGCTTTTGACATTGCTTGTCTGGGTAGAGCCTGGAATTCTCAATGCTTATAAGCACCTCCAGCTACATGTTTGAGGGTGGTCTGGAGGCAAAACATTCATCTCTGAATGATGCTGGATGTTGCAGTGATACTTAGATGATCCAATACCAGCATAGATACCACCAAGAGGACCCTCAGTCCTTTGGAATTTTTGACACTTCTGTTTTGTTTTGGGGGGTTTTGGTTGGTTGGTTTTTTTTTTTTTTTTTTCAGCTGGTTGGTTTTTGGGCCTGCTCTGGGCTTTTTAATTTATCTTTTCATTGACAAGTAATAATTGTGTATACTTATGGGCTGCAATGTGATAGTTATGAACCAAGGGTTTGTTTTTCCTTAATTGTATCTTCTTTTTTAAAAATATATTTTATTATAATAAGTGTTTCATTGGAGAATAATCTTCATTTTCTTAAAGCAACTAAAATGTTACTTGAGGTTTTTGCGTTTGCTTAAACATTTTTAGAAAAATATAGAGAAGATACTTTCTCACAATCCAATAATTTGTGAAAGTTAGATTTAAATAACTAATTTCAACTTCTACTTAATTAGAAAATATGTATTCATACCAGTTAATTTAGACGACTCGGAAGTCGGTAAATACTTGCATACAATTTCATGATATAGCTGCTAGGTACTAATTATTCATAATGGGAGATGTTCAGGATATGTCCATAAAATTTTGCAGTTCTCATGACACTTGTTTACATCACAACCCCCACAAACTCTAATTCATTTTCCCTGAACACCAGATTGCCTATAGGCAACTCCCTTAGATTGTCCCTTAGAATGTGATGTCCAGAGCTTGACATATGGTACCTGTGACTTTAATAAGGATAACATGGCAGAACTATGAACTCCCTTGTGTTCTACTAAACTCTGCAAGGAATTTCTTAGAGTTTCTAGCCCAGTGATCTGAGAGGTCAGCAATGCTTTTATTATCGAAAGATTTTTAATTGTGTTGTCTACCTCTCAAAGTCCAGTGCAATTTTTATGTAATTAGCAGCCAAGTAAAAACAGTAATATCACCTTATCTATGAGACTGACTCAAAATATTCTGTTGTTGGAGTGTACATCAATATTCTGTGGTTCAATGCAGAGCTCCAGAGTAGAGGACGTTGTTTTAAGCCTTTCTAGTTTACTTTTTTGTTGACTTGTTTGTGGAATGCATAGCCAACCCATGTAGAAATAAACTTGTAAAGATTGTTTTCTCTAAGTACAGCTCTTGGCTCATTCTAGGCACCAGAATATTGACAGCACTAATTAAGTTGACTATATCCAATGCCTTGGGTCAGGTCTTGAAGTAGAGCCTGAGACAGGGTTTCTTGTGAAAGTGATTTGTTGAAATAGGGTTCCTAGGAGAAATCTGTAGGGAATGAGAGAAGAGGTGAAGATGGAGAAACAACCTGGCAGAGGTGTGATTTCCAGAACTCAGCCTCACATCACAGGAAACTCTAGAGCATAAATTGGTATCACAGAAGTCCCACCTCAAGGAAAGAACGCAAGGGAGTGATATTCCATCAGTCACTGTTTGGCTGCAAGATGCCTGGGAGAAGTGGGTTGAATAACCTCCCAGTATCCCAGACATCTCTGAGTGTGCTGCCTCCTGTTAGCCAAGGACAATGTTCTGGTGAAGGACAGTGTGAGTTTTAGAACTAGCAGCAATACCAAATAGAAACAATATCCTAATAAAGAGGACCCTGTCAGGAAACCAATAGTATCTGCTTCAATCTGTCCATACAGCAATAGGAAACAGGGACTTACGAGGTTCTTTATCTCCAGACTTTATGAATGCAAAAAAATATATAATTGAGCAAGGATAATTAAAACCATAAAAGAAAGTGTCTAAATTCAAACTTTATTTTATTACGCTGGGCTTAAAATGACAATTGCAGAAACTTCTCCATCTCTCATATTGCAGTTGCTTAATGTTCACCCATTAAGTTTGGAACCTTCATTTGTAATCCATGCTATGGTGTGTATACATATCCATGCAAAAACAAGTTTTAGAATGTGTTATTTCTGTCTTTCAGAACAAACTGCAAAATGGTCACTTCAGCTTCCATATAGGAATCCTCTGTAGTTCTAAGGTTTGCCTCTTTGAGTAGTAGTCATTGTTTTCTCAGCCTTGAGACTTGTTTTATGACACCACAGGAATTTTCTGGTTCTTGCTGATAGTGAGAAAGTCACATATTCCATTTTAAAAATAACCTATTGCAGCCAAGAACCCACTTGACTTAAAGCCATGTCCTGTTTGTATACAGGAAACTGCTTTGTGATGTACATTGATGTGGAGTTTAATGGTTTCATATTCTTCAAATAGACTCTCCTTGACAACTATGATCTCAATTGTGGCAGGTTACACTGCTGTTCAACAATATATGGTTTTCATCTACCTTTGAGTCCAGAAAGAATGCTTAGTTTCCTCTTCTCAAAGTCATGTGTATGGGGACATGATTTCCTTTTTGTAAATGACATGTAATAATTGTACATATTTATTGAGTACAAAGTGATCTTTTGATCCATATGTATAGTGATCAGATCAGGGGAATCCATCATCTCAAGTATTTGTCATCTCTTCGTGTTGGAAATATTCAGTATATTCCTTGTGGCCATTTGAAACTATATTATTGTCTATGATTATCAGCCTGCAGTGGTATAGAACACTGAAAGCTATGCCTCCTACCTTTCTGTAATATAGCACAAATTATATGCATTGTTTCCAGGTGTAGGCATTTAACTGTTGGTGCTTAACTTTCCAAACCATGCTTCCTCTACAACAATGTTTGTGGAAGCATACAGTCAGGTAGAAGCCGCCAGAGATGCTGAGTTAACACATAGAAGGCAGCTGGTCTGGGGAATTGCCTAGACCAAAAGTTAATGTTGCATGAGCAAACCATTTGTTATGATGTGACACTGACTTTTTGGGGTTACTTGGAAACCACATATAACCCAGACTATCCTGACTAATAAAAAGATTCAATCACGCAACTCTTCTTGTATATATGAAAGAACACATATTATTGTGCCAATTTTATGAATTAGGGAGCTGAACTGCTAGAAAGTTACACGATTTTACGGAAAACAACAAGAAAGCAGAAAAAAAGATTTAAAAACGAATGCTCTCTGAATCCAGGGCAATTTTCTCCTCTTGCAGGATGGGAACAAAGGGTCATCTGGGTTGCCTCCTTGCAGTGGATTTAGCGATGTGATAATTACATGTAAGCGTACTGAAGTCTGCCAGGTACAAGACCATTTGAACTTTTATCTCCATAAATGCCAATAATTTTATTCCCAAAATATCTTTATAACAATTGATCTTATAGAAAGAAACCCAATCATCAATGATTTGCACTTCTATAGAACTAAATATTTTTATTCCAAATACAATTCAAATCTAAATCACTGAATTTGTCATTAGAATAGGAGCAAAATAATAAAACCACAATTATTATCATGTATCAGTTTGTTAACTAGTTACATATGACATAACTTAATATTTGTCAAAATATAACCCAGGTATTACTACTGACAGTTTTATAGCTGAAAAAAGTTGAGAATTAGAAAATGTAAACAATCTGCCCAAGGTGTCACAGAATTTGTGAGAGAAGATTCAGTCCAATTTCTTATGCGCAGGATCTTATGACAGTCTGTGTTTTAGCTTAAACGCTGCCTAGATGATCTCAAACAAGCCCTTTAACTGCTTCATTACTCAGTTTTTTTAATATGAAATTAGGAATAACACTATCCAGTAGTTTGGTGTTAGTATAAAATGATGACTTATATGAAAACATTTGTACATTAAGAACTCTTACAGGGTGTTGTAATTTCCTTATTATAATTACAATCATAGGAATGCTATAGAGATTATTATGAATCTGTGCCACACACTTTGTTCTGTTATATACTATTTCTTTTTAAAGAGCAGTATATTTTTAAAAGCTATCTTACATGTAATTATGCAGTGGGCAAGGATAAGTGGTGAATTAACTGTGTTGGTAGTTCTTTTCTGAAGTATATCTCTAGCAAATAGCTTCATGGCTCACTGGAGCAATCAAAATTAAAAATGTATATGTGAGGCTTAAATACTCAAAAATAGCTCACAGTTAAACACATCATACTGCTTAAAATTTTAAAAGATGCAATTATCTTTTTTTTGGCAAACTCTGAATATTCTCTGGAATGTTGGCGAATATAAAAGGGTTTCAAACAGTAATTTTTACAAGGTTCCGTTAAATGGAAATACCGAAGGGTATGCTATTTTCCTCTTTTACTATAATCTCTCTTCCAATTTCCCCTTGGAATTTACATACTCCCTGAAAATTGATTCATTCAGTCAATTTCAAAACTTTGAAATAGTGGTAGGTAAATAGAAAATCTGTCCTTACAAATTTATGAAGTAAAATAATTTTGGAATAGCCATCACAGACTCTCTCTCTTTCCCTGTCTCTATGATACACGCACACACACACACACAGATGATTGCGGTTTTGAATAAGTCATACAAGCACCATTTTCTTAAATTTGAAACTTTTAGGATTAAAACTTTCAGAGTATAATTATTACTGGTTGTGATAGTGTAAACAACTTAGTATATAAAAAGAATATTTTTTCTTATTCCAAAGATATTGGAGGAAGAGATGAAAACTAAAGCTAAGTGGCAATGCTATGATAAATGTGTATGATTTCTATGCATATCATATAAATATGAAAAATATATATATATGACCTATATGGCAAGCATTGCTCTAGCTGATAGGATGTCACAGTAAACAGAATAGACAAAGTCCATTAACTTGTGGGTTTTACATTATAGTGAGCAAGACAGTAAACAAACAAATAATAGCCATGCTAAATGGTAATAAATACTCTGAAAGAAAATAAAGCAGTGTAATGGAACAAGAGTAATGGGGCCTCTATTTTATACAATATTGCATATCACTTAGGGTTCTTACAGGACCCTGGTGGCACATTCAAGTTGAAATAATTGAAGGTAATTTAATAAAGGAACTATTATAAAAGGTATGGACAGGGTGTTGGGAAAACCCCAAGGTGGTTTTATAGCTTTGGGTACTGGCTGTCTACCTTATCAGTGTGCAAGAAGGACTGAATGAATCTGGAATAGAATATAGAGTAGAAAATGTATAAAAAGAGTCACATGCACCAGACTCTGAACTTCAGTGATGACTCTCACAAAAACAGAGGAATAAATACCCCAAACTAACATGTCTTCCCCCGTCTAGCCTCTTCCCCCAATACACAAACCCTATCAGAAACAAAATATCAAGGAAGTTCACCAGTGTAGTAAATATGACCTAGCCTGGTAGAACTCAGGGCAGGATAGAGAAGGACAAAGAAGAGTCTGGGAAGCAAAACAGGCACTACAGGCATATGTGGTCAAAACAGTCCTCTCTGAGTGGGAAGAACAGTTAAGCAGAGATCTGGATTAGACAAAGGAGGGACAGCATAGTAGTTATCTGGGGGAAGCTCTTACAAAACTGAGGGAACACAAATTTTTAAAGTGCTTAGCATGTCATTTCCCAAAAATATGATTTGCTTTTAATAAAATGCTCCCTCTCCTCACAGTTGCTGATCTGCTGTAGTCGGCCCTTACCTCCAGAGATCGCCCATGACTCTTTGAACTAAGCTCACCAAAAATATATGTTCTGAACCAGAAAAGTCTTGACTTTGGCTTTATGTCTCTGACCTATACCACATATTTAACACATTTTTCTTAGCTTTCCTCTTGTATCCATATCCTTCCAATGTTATCATTACTTTGATGCTAGCTCCCCCTCTGTATCGCTGATAATACATTTTCTATTTTATTGCCTCATTCCCCCAAGGTCCTACACTTGGACCTTTCTCTTATCATTAAATTTTTACTTGCTTTATATTATCAATTTTCTTTCCTTCTCTTCTCTATATGGTGAATCAGAACATAGAGGGAGGATGGATGGATAGATGGATGGATGGAGAAAGGGAGAGAGAACTGAATTACTATAAAAGATTAACACAGGCCTTTAAAGTGGCCTGCTTGATCTCTCATCCTCAATATTTCTACAATGGAAACAACCATCACTTTCTTTTTGTTTGCTCCCAGTTCCGCTGAATGGCAGCAGCAATGTTTAAACTATCACCGCTTAAAATTGTTGTATCTTCAAATCTTTCTATTCTCAAGCTAACTTTTCCAACAAATAGCCATGTTATCAACATATCTATAGTGGAACTAACCATCTCCACCGTTTGTTCTGCTCTTCCTCCTGAGTTATCACAGTGAATGGCAACATATTCTTCTGTTTCTCATATATCTGCAACATTTTCAGTTCATCTCTTTCAGTAAACTATAATGTCCTATTTTGTCTTTTGGATTCATATACCTCTTTTAGTTCCCACTATTATCACTCTAATTTAATTCTTCATAATTCTCACCAGTATAATGGATGATATTTTTCATTTCCACATAACTAACATGTAGGAGCCCAGGACTGATCAGGCAGGTCCTTGCTGCTAAGACCTAGGTGGATAATAGTAGATGGTTAATACTAGCAGGACCAGTACCATCATGGTAACATACCCACCCTGAAATAGGGAGAGAGAATTTCAAGTTACACAATTGTAAACTGAAGGAGTTGGTTGTAGATGAAACCCTGATCCAATTCCAGAGTTCATGGGTTGGTGCCTCTGACCGTTTCTGGACATATGTGTTACAGTGGTCATGAGCAATATGGCAAGAGATCAAACGTGTCTATTATGCATTCATTCAGAAAGTATAATTTGAGTGTCCAACACATTCCAAGGTCATATGATAAAGAATAATTGAGGTATATCCTACTTTAAATGGAGTGGTCGAAGGGAAGGTCTTTCTGCAGAGTAACATTTTATACTTGCACTGTAAAGATAAGAATGAGTGTGAGAAGAAAAGAGAAAGAGTACCCTACGAAATGTAACAGTCTCCTTCTAATGTTTTCCCCTTTCTTACTTCTCCCATTAATATAGAATTTGTCCCTAGAGTCAATGTTCATAATGATAACAATGATGGTGATAGTGATATCGAATGTAACAATGATGATGTTAATGGTAACAGCAATTGATACAGTAAAATTCCCATGAGAGCAGAGACCATGTGTCTATTGTTTGCTGCTTTATCCTCAGCATCTATCACAGTATCAGGCACAACATTGATATTCAATAAATATTTGTTGGATGAACAGAAGTATGAATGAAAGATGATGGTAATGACTAGGAGTGGTTCAATTCAATTGAGCTGATGACAGTGTATTATGTACCTCAAAACTAGAGACTGTCAATATTTGTCAGCTTCAATTGCTTTTAAGGAAATGAACCACTCCAATGATATCGTATCTCAAACAATTAATTTTCACCTTATTCTGTTGAGCATTATCACCTAGTATTTAGCACATTGTTAATTATCACTTTGTAACACTTTGTAAAGTGTGAAAAAGCCTGCTGCACGGATTCCTCTTTTCCACTAATTGTGTTTCACTCCAACCCAGCCAACACAAGCAGAAAATAAAGCATTTACAATAACATAACTAAAATAAAGTGAATACAACGTTCATTCTTAAAAAATAGCATGCCAGTAACTCCTCTACAAGCACTGATAAAAGACACAGAGGTGTTATGAAGAATAAATGTTTCATTGAAAAATCTATAATAATGTATTAGGAAAAAGAGCAAGGTGGGCTTGCAAGATGAGTGTGATTGCACATGCACAGAATTCGTCCAAATTGGCCTAGGTAATATTATTTTTTTATTTATAATTTTATTTTTAAATTTGATTGGATTTTGAGTACTCAGGACAAAGGCATATGAGATGATGGGGAGCAATATCTGATTTTTTTTTACCATACTCCCACTCACTATCCCTACTGCTTACCACAATGCCAAATCAATTGTATTTATATATCTATTATCTGATACTGATACAGGAGAAGGTAAAATAACAGCTTTGAAGTCAATAACTCATACAGGATTCAAATATGAACTATGCAATTGGCTATCACAGTGACCCTGGGCAAATTATGTACCATCTCAATTTCAACATAATTATAAAACTAAATTACACTCAGCAGAAAGTAGATACCCATTGGATACCAGTTGCTGACTGCTTTCTACATCCAACACAATGTCATATTAGAGCAATTGCTGAGCAACAGATAAGACAAAATCTGATAGTTTTAGCTACTCAAATAAGCTCTCAAATTGACCATCCTTTATAACTAGTGACAGATTTTACTAGATGCATTAGGTTGTAAAACATAGGCCTTGTCATTAATTACAATCTATAAATAGATATGATCTTATGCACCAGTAATTCTGAATCAATGTTTATTAAAAACCAGTAAGAAAATATTCTTAAAAAGTGTAACTTTTAGTCTAATTCTTTGTAATCATTTTGTGCAATCATAAAACAATGCGTAAATGTTTATATGATTAATATTATATAATTATGCATGAACAAAATTTTGTTACATTTTCGAAAGTGTCATCTCTCTCACCAATGCACTTTTACCTCATGTTTTCCCATTCAGCCCCAGGAATACACATCATCCATACTTTCTTACAGAATTGTTAGAGAACAGAGGCAAGCCAAACCTTATTCCTGATCTGTGAATATCCAGACATTGAAAGAATCAGAGATTCCAAGTTTAGAGAATATACAATCTGATAAGTTACAGGAATGATAAATACCTATGTCATAAGCAATATATTTGCAAGCATATATGATTAACTATGGTTGATTTCTTGCACCACAAGTCATTAATGTTTGTAACAGCTGGATAAAAGTGAAGATTTGGGAGACTAGGTTTTTGTTTGGCCAGGAAAAGAAACTATTCCTAGAGTTGAATCTGGGAAGAGAAAAACTTATAAACCCTCAGATAGGTTTGGAGATTTGAGAGAAAAGGAGACCTTATGTTACTTGCAGATTGAGACTTCTTGATCTCCCTGCCATTCTCTGTGCGTTAGAAATGGTAGAATAAAACTTGCTATGTAAGATGTTTTCAAGGATGAGCTCAATGCTCCCTTATAAAAATTGTGTGTGCACTGTAAGAAGCAATATATTGTTTTCTGTGTGTTCTAGACAAGAGCAGCATTGGCAGAGAGACCTGGCAAACCTAGGGAGGCCATGCCACTGGTCCTAGAAGGAAGTAGCCATTATCTGCATGAGCCAATAACCTGGTAGAAGTGAGGATGCTGCAGTAAATGACATAAGGTTATGTGACAACCAAGATCCAAGTGTTTCCTTTCTCAGCACAAAGGGCAGGCTGCCATGCAGTTTCCTGGAAACTTAAAGAAAAGATCTGAGAAAACAGGTATATAGTTCCTGAATTGAACAGGTTTACTAATCAGTTACTGGGACCGGAACTCAATCATAGAACTTGTTTTAAGGAAATTTACAGGTTGCATTTTTTGAACAACAAAGTTGGTCTTGTGATATCCATACCTGACGTATAACTGAAAATCAAAAACTGTTGCCATGTGTAAAGTAGAAAACATAACAATCTATGGATGATAGGGTTAGACTTTGTCTCCACCCAAATCTCATCTTGAATTGTAATCTCCGTAATCCCCATAATCCCCATGTGTCAAAGGAGAGACCAGGTGGAGGTAAGTGAATCATGGGAGCCGTTTCCCCCATACTGTCCTCATGATTGTGAGTGAGTCCTCACCAGATCTGATGGTTTTATAAGGGTCTCTTCCCTCTTCGCTCAGCACCTCTCCTTCCTGCCGCCTCGCTTCCCTTTTGCCTTCTGCCATAATTGTAAGTTTCCTGAGGCCACCTCAGCCATGCTGAACCATGTGTCAATTAATCCTCTTTCCTTTATAAATTACTGAGTTTTGGGAAGTTCTTTATAGCAGTATAAAAATGGACTAATACAATGGACTTTTGATTTTAGCTCTGAAATATAAAAAGCTTGAAAGTTGTCACTTTCATTCTAACAACTAGAAATAGCCAAAGAAAAAACTAGACAATTTTTCTTAGACAAATTGAGTTCACAAAACAAACTGCCACTCGAAAATATGAACAGGTGGGTAAAACCAGAGAGCTGCAGTCAAGATCTGTTTACCTGGAACAGAAGACACTGGAACAATAAATTGATAGACTTAAATGATAATTTTGATAAATTGTTGGACTAGCATAAGAGTAAGAAAACCCTGAGGTTGAAACAGTGTTAGAGGGATTCCCAGACTTTTGGGAGTTTTATCTCCAGGAACCCCATGGAACCTCACTAGATTCTCATAATGAAGATCTGAGAGATATCCTCTCTTGGCTCTGGCAAGTGGATGGGAAGAGTAATAGTTTATTAAATACTCCTACAGCATTCTCTCGAACGAAAGGCTTCCTCTCCAAGAGAACATACTTTACCTGAGCTTTGTTTAATGTGGAGGTAAGTAAATCACTTAACTCTAGGCCCCTTCTAGCCTTCCTTTCTCACCTAAGGCTAAGCAAAAAGTTTAGAAACACTTGTGACTGTCACAGCCCAGAGAAACAGGACTATTAACAGACTAACCTTTGATAATATGATTATAGACGATAGAATGCTCCCCTCCTTTGCACCTTGCTACCATGCCAGTAGAGCTCCAGCATAATAACAGTGTGTTGCAACTGAAAGCACTGTAGGACACAGTTGTTCTATGAGGGGAGCTACGTAGGGAAGATCAAAGTTAAGAGAGAAAGGAAAAGAAGGACACTAGAAGACTTTGAAGCCTTTAGGATCTACAGCCACAACAAACATTGAAAATATCCCATTACTGACCAGATTAAAATAAATCCTCACACTAATGATCTACTTTCCTTAGTTACCATTATCCAATACAGTGTGTCCATCTTTTTAAAAAAGTTTCAAGGCATGCCAAAAAGTAAGAGAAAAAGAGTCAGAAAAAGCAAACATAATGTGGAGTTGAAATTATCAAATAAAGAATTTTAAATAACTATGATTAACATATTAAGGGCTCTAATGGAAAAGTAGACAGCATGTAAGAACAGATGGTTAACGTAAGCAGAGAGATGGAAGCTCTAAAAAATAATTAAAGGAAGTGATAAGCAAAGACATTGTAAAAGATGAATAATTTATTTAATACTTTCAGACTGGACATGGCCAATAAAGTAATTCATGAGCTTGAAGATAGGTCAATAGAAATTCCTTAAACTGAAAGACAAAGAAAAAAAAAAAAACACAGAAAACCCAGAATATCCGCCAAGAAATGTGGGAGAATTTTAAAAGGTGCAAATTACATATTTTTGAATATGTAATTCATAAATTTAGAATAAAAATTTTAGAATAAAAAGAAAAAAATAGAGCAGAAGAAATATATGACTAAGGACTTCAAAAAGTTTTACATATAGGCATATCATATTCAAACAGCAGAACACCAAAAGCAAAGAAAAAGTCTTGAAGAAACTAGAGAGGAAGGAAAAACAACTTAGTTACAGAGGAAATAGGATAAGAATTACAGTGAACTTCTCAGCAGAAGTCCTGTAAGCAAGAACAGAGTGGAGTCCAATATTTAAAGTATTGGAAGAAAAATCACCAAACTAAAATTTTATATTAAATTGTTCTTCAAAAATAAAGGAGAAATTTAACCTTTTTCAGACAAACAAAAACTGAAGGAGTTTACTATTAGCAGACATGTCCTCCAAGAAATGTTAAAAGAGGTTATTCAGAGAGTAGGACAATGATATAGGTAAGAAACTTTATGTAAAGAAATAAATATATGAGAGGAGGAATACATAAGGATATTTTCTTTCTTATTCTTAATTTACCTAAAAGATAACTGATGGTTTAGATTAGTAATAGTAACGATGCATTGAATGATCATAGCATATAGATAAATAAAAGGAATAACAACAATGGTCATAAAGGACAGGAGGAAGAAATTGGGAATATCTTTATTAGGAAACTGAGCAATACATGATCTGGTATAGTATTTGAAGCTAGATCAGTAAAAAATTGTGTATTGAAAAATCTAGGAAAAACACTAATATATTTTAAAGTATGTTTTATATGCTAGGAGAGGAGATAGAATCATATAAAACATTCAATTTAAACCAGATAAATCAGAAAAATACTGATGGAGTGGGGGAATAAAGAAAAACAATTAATAAAAAATTAATCAGAAGATATTAAAGAAATAACTTCAAATTATGATCATCACAATATAAAAGACACCATCAGAGTGGATAAAAAAATAAAGATGCCATCATATATTTGGTCTGCAAGAAACTGATTTCAAATACAAAAGGTAGGCTAAATGTAACTGATGGAGAATGACATTCCATGCTTATGGCGAATCAGAAGAAAGCTGGAGTACTAAATTAGTTTCGAACACATGAGGCTTCAGAAAAAGAAAAATTATGGAGGATTAAGAGAGACATTGTATATCCAAAAGGAGTCAATTCCTCAAGAAATAAAACAACCCTAAAGGTGTATGAACCTAACAACCGAGTATCAAATTACAGACTGATGGAAAAGAAATAGAAATAGATAAACTTGCTATTGTAATTGGAGATTCAACATCCTCTTTCAGTAAGGGATACATCAAACAGATATAAAACTGGTAAGGGTATAGTTGACCTGAACAGTACTATCAATCAACTTGATCTGACATTTTATAAAACACTTCATACAGCAACAGGATGGAATATTCACCAAGATAAAACACATTCTGAACCATGTGTTCTTCAACAAATTTAAAAGAATACATGTTCTTTTAAATGTTACTTCAACAAATTTAAAAGAATAGAAATAATGCAAATTATGGTATCAGCCCAAAATAAAATTAAACTGAAAATTAATATATATTGAAAATATATCTGGAAGGCCCCCAATTATTTAGAGATAAAACACACACACTTCTAACATGGGTCAGAAGTCTCAAGAAATATGTAAGTGTTCTGTTATAAATTAAAATAAAGGTATACCATTAAATTTTGTGAGATGCAGAAAAATCAGTACTTAGAGATAAATTTATAGCATTAAATTTATGAATTAGAAAACATTAAACATTTTAAATAATATAACTTCCATATTAGGAAAATAAAGAAGAACAAGCTATAGCATGCAAGCAGAAAAAAAAAGAAAAAAATAAAAATTAGAGCAGACCTCAATGAAATTGAAAAAAGAAAAAAACTCAAACTCTAAAGTCAATTCTTTGAAAATTTCAGTAAAAGTAGTAAAAGTGTTGTACTTCTAATCCAGTTAACCAAGAAAAAAAGAAGATACAAATAACAGTATTAGAAACAAAAGAGAGGTCATAACTTAGACCATTCAGGGTTCTGTAACAAAATGCCTTAGACTAGGTAATTTTAAAACAACAGAAATGTAAAGTGTATTTAATACAGTTGCGAAACTGCTAAGCCCAACATCAAGGTGTCAGCTGATTCAGTGTCTGGTGAAGATTCGCTCTCTGCTTGGAAGCTGGTGCTTTCTTGTGGAGTCCTCACATGGTAGAAGGGTGCAAGACCACTCACTTCAATCTGTTTTATGACAGAACTAATCCCATTCATGGAGATGGAATCCTCGTGGTTTAATCATTCCACAAAAGCCACATTTCTTAATATTATCCTACTAGATATTAGGCAGAGATAGAATGCTATGGTCTATAGCATTCTATCTCTGCCCCCACCCCCACAAAAGTCATGCTCTTCTCACATACAAAACACATTCATTCCATCTTAATAGCCCCTAAATCTTAGCTTGTTCTAGAACAAATTCAGAAGTCTAAAGTCCTAAGTTTTATCTAAATCAGATGTGAGGGAGACTCAAGTATGTGATTAATCATAAAGGAAATTCCCTTTCACCTGTGGGCTCGTGGTATCAAACAAGTCATCTGTTTTCAAAATACAGTAGTGGAATAGGCATAGGATGAAGATTTTCATTCCAAAAGGGAGAACCAGGAAATAATAAAATAACAGGTCCTGATCAAATCCAAAAGCCAACAAAGCAAACATAAAATCTTAATGTTCAAGAATAATTTTTGTATCGAAGTCCTGCTTTTCTTGACATACCTGGGTGGAGGTTGGACCCCCATGATTTCAAGGGGCTTTATCCCAATAGTTTCACTCAGTGCTAAAACTCTGATGAGTTGGAAAGTTGTGCCTGTGACTTATACAGATTGGGGTTTTAGTGGCAGCCCTGTCCACACAGCTTCATTAGGCATTGCCCTATTGGGTGCTATCTTCAGTAGTTCTGCCCCTTTGATAATTCTCTGCCTGGACTCTGAGGCTTTCTATGGCATTTTTTGAAATCTAGGTAGAGGAGTCACACCCTCACAGCTTATGTATTCTGCACCCTGGTGCAAAGGCATTGCATGAACAATACCAAGGTTTACAGTCTGCCTTTTGGAAGGGCAACTGAGCCACACATGGGCCCACTTGAGCCACAACTGGGACGGCCAAGGATTACCGCATCAGAATGCAGGTAGAGAACCTTGAAAATATTCTGTTCCCAAGTCTTGATATTCTAGGCTCTGTGATGGGCAGAGCATCCCAAAAGATTTCTGAAATACCTTTGGGATCATTTATACATTGTCTTGATGAATAGCACCAGGCTTCTGCCTATCCACGCTAATCTCCTTATCCAAGTGTAGCTTGGCCACGTCGTTGGTGTTCTCTCCTGAATGAGTTTTTTCATTATTTACAATGTAGTGAGGCTGGAAATTTTTTTACTCTTTAAGTCCTTCTTCCCTGAATTATGACAAATTCTACCTTTAGTTAGTTAATCTTTTCTTGTTTTGTACTCTAGGCACTCAAGAGAAGTCATGCCATACCCTCAGCAGTTTGCATAGAGATTTCTTTTGCAAAATATCCCATTTTGTTGCTCACAAAATCTGCCCTCCACAAAACACTAGGACACAAACACGATTCAGTCAAGTTTTTTGCCACTTTGTAATGAAAATGTCTTCTCTTCAAGTTTCCAATAAAATGTTCTCATTTCCAACTGAGGCTTTATTAGAAAGGCTTTTAGCATCCATATTTCTACCAACTTTCTGTTCACAATCTCTTAAATCATCTCTAAAATGATTGAGGCTTTCTCTACAGCTCACTTCTTATTCTGAACCCTCACCAGAATCACCCTCTATGGTCCATTCAAAGAAGTACAGGCTGCTTCCAGCATGCACCTCCAAATTGTTGCAGCCTCTATCCATTATCTAGTTTCAAAGATGCTTTCACAATTTTAGATATTTGTTATAGTAGCACTCCACTTATGGTACCAATTTCTGTTTTGGTTCATTTGGGTTGGTATAACAAAATACCTTCAACTAGGTAATTTATAAACAACAGAAACATATTGCTCAGT
Organism: Chlorocebus sabaeus; assembly: GCF_047675955.1. NCBI lineage: Eukaryota > Metazoa > Chordata > Mammalia > Primates > Cercopithecidae > Chlorocebus > Chlorocebus sabaeus. The sequence continues at coordinate 61,007,118 of NC_132908.1, read as the reverse complement.
TCTTCAGGCTGGAAGTCCAAGATTAAGTCACTGGGCAATTTGGTGTCCGGTAAGTACTTGTTCTGTACTTCAAACATGGTGCCTTATTGGTGCAGCCTCACATGGTGGAAGGAGGCAGGACAGTTCCTTTCAACTCTTTAATAGAAACACATTAATCCCATTCTTGAGGGTAGAGCCCTCGTGACCTAATTATTTCCAAAAATGTCCCACTTCTTCAAACCAGCACATTGGGTATTGGATTCCAATATATAAATTTTGGGGGGCACCAACATTCAGACCATAGCAGGTCATCACAGCTCATCACATAGTTATTAAAAGGGTAATAAAACATGAACAACTCTATAGCCCAAAATTTGATAATAGAAAATGGACCAATTTTTTGAAAGAAAGAAACTACAAAAACTCACACAAAAAGAGATATGTAAAATAATTAGGCCTGTATCTATTTAAGAAATTGAATCAGTAATAACCTTTTAAGAAAGAACCTGTAACAGGTGGTTTTGTGGGTTTTATTTAAGGTAAAAATAATAGTAATTCAAATATATTCTGGAAAATATAAGTAGAGGAAAACTATGCTTATATCTGCAAACTCATTCTACAAGGACATTACCATAATAAAAAACAGCTAAAGACATTACAAGAAAGGAAAACTGAGTACATTTCTCATAAACACAGATGCAAAAGTCTTCAACAAAATATTATTATAGAAAATCCAGCAATGTATAAAAAGACTACACCATGACCAGTGGGATTTATTTCAGATGTACAAAGTTGGCTTAACCTTCAAAAATCAACATAAGACATCACATGGATAGTCTAAAGAAGAAAACATTTATAAGCATATTAATTGATAAGGGATTCAAAAACTCCAATACTAATGATAAAAACTTTTGGCAAAATAAAAATTTTCAGAAATAGAAGGCAACATCCTCAACTCGATGGAGAACATCTTCAATAACCTTACAGCTAAGATAATACTTAATGGTGAGAAATTGGATACTTTTCTCCTAAGATTAGCAACAATGCACGGATATCTTCTTTCAACTTTCATTTACAACATCATACTGAAAGTCCTTAGAGTTAAATAAGACAAGAAAAGTACATAAAAGGCATACAAATTGGGAAAGAATAAGTATGCATTCTTTATTAGCAAGCTACATAATGTAATAGAAAGTCTTACAAAATCAACAAAACAATTCCTGGAACTAATAAATGTGTGTAGCCAGGTTACAAGATACAAAGTTAATGTAAAATGCTAATTTCCTTCCTATATATTAGAAATGCATGATTAAAATTTGAACTCTCATAAAATATCATTTACAATATATATTAGGTCATTTTTGCATTGATATAAAGGAATACCTGAGGCTGGGAAATTTATGAAGAAAACAAATGTAATTGACTCATGATTCTGCAGGATGTACAAGTATGGCACCAGCATCTGCTTCTGGTGAGGGTCTCAGGAAGGTTCTAATCATGATGGAAGGTGATAGGCAGCCAGCATGATATACAACCAGAGAGGGAACAAGAGAGAGTGAGGGGGGAGGTACCACACACTTTTAACCAACCAGATGTTTCATGAACTAACTGCGTGAGAACTCACTTATCACCAAGGGGATGGTGCTATTCATGAGGGATCCACACTCATGATCTAATCACCTCTCACCAGACCCCACCTTCAACACTGGAAATCACATTTCAACATGAGATTTGGAGGGGTCAAGCATCCAAACTATATCACAGTAGCGCTGGAAAAATGAAATAGGTATAAATTAAAATATGTGCAAAATCTGTATATTAAAAACTATAAAATTGTAATATAAAGTAATTTAAAAATCTAAATGGAGTAACATTCCATACTCATGGATTAAAGGATCAGTATTGCTAATATGTCAATTCTTTCCCAAATAATCTATAGATTCAGTATAGTCCCAACCAAGTCCCAGTAAACTGCTTTATAGATATCAAAAAGCTCCTTCCAAAGTTTGTACTGAAAAACCTTCAATAGCCAACCAAATGCTTAAGAAGAGCAAGCTGGAGTACTTGTATTACTTGACTTCTAGACTTATACAGAAAATCAAGAGAGTATAAACACCTATATCAACAGAACAGAGCAGAGTCCAGAAGTAGATCTACAAAAATATAGTCAACTGATCTTTGACAAAGGAGCAAAGGCTAGTCAATAAAGGAATGATGTATTTTCAGTAATTTTACTGGGACAATTATATGTCTATATGCCAAACAACCTAAACACAGGCATTGCACCTTTCACAAGAATACATGCAAAATGGATGTTACATTTAGATGTTAAACATACTACTATAAAATTTTAAGAGGAACACTTGATATAATCTAGATGATCTTTGGGTTTGTCTGTGTGTTTTAAATATAGCAAGAAATGCTTGATCCAAGAAAAAAAGTTGGATTTTGTTAAAATTAGAAAGTTCTACTCTACAAAAGACATTAAGAGAATGCAAAAAAAAAAAAAAAAAGTCACAGACTTGGAAAAAATGTATATATTTTAAATATATAATAATTTCAAACATACAAAGAAGTCTTAAAAGTCAACTATAAGAAAGCACACATTTCCATTAAAATATGGGCAAAAGATCTAAACAGACATGTCTACAAAGATTTACAGATAACAATTACGTATGAAAAGTCACATCATGTTACACTACAGGGCTTCAAATGAAAGCAACAGTAAAATATCACTACATGCATAACAGAATGAGTACAATTTTAATAATACAAGACAGTGTCATTTGTGAGTGCTAATCAAGAGGACTCTCAGTCATTCTTGGAGGGGATGTGAAATGATACAACTGCTCTGGAAGACAATTTGGTAGTTTCTGACAAAGCTCAGAACAGCCTTCCCCATATAATTTGGCAATTCTGCTCCTAGATGTTTATACAATTGATTTGAAAACTATGCCTACTCAAAAATATGCAAGTAAATGATTATATTAGTTTTATAATAGCCCCCAAATGGGATCAACCAAGATATCTTTCAATAGGTAAATTTTTAAACAATCTCTAATACATCCATACAATGGAATATTGTTAAGCAAAAAAAAAAAAAAAAAAAAAAAAAAAACCATGAAAAGACAAGGAAAGAGGACATGTGCTAATGATAGGTGAAAGAAATCTGAATAGGCTATGTACCATATGCTTTCACATGTATGACAGTTTGAAAAAGGTAAAACTTAAGAGAATATAGGATCAGTGGTGACCAGAGAGGAGCAGAGAAGGAAGAACTGAGGAGCTGAAACACGGGATTTTTTAGGGTTATAAAACTATTTTGTATAATACTGTCATGGAGGATACATGACACCCTACATTTGGCAAAAGACATAGAACTTTACAGCGTAAAAAAAACTTGAACCCTGGTATATGTAAAGTTTTAAATACACAAACACCACATCCCTAGTATATGTATGTGTGTGTGTATATATATTTTTTTGTATATATGGACAGATTATACATATACATATGTATATGTGTGTATACATATATATGTGTATGTGTATATACACGTGTGTATATACACATAAGTATGTATATGGTTAAGTCCCCAGGTGGAATGTAGAATGGGTAGAATGGGACAGGACAATGGAACTGTTTTAAATATATACAAAACAATTTAAATGAGGTGGAGAAAAATATTTTTGACCTAAGTAATTTTGGAAATGCATGTAGTCTAAGAATAAAGGGAAAAGAAACTATACATAGAGAGTGTACCCTAGTTGAAAAAGTCCTTTCCTACAGGAGTACTGGCTAATCATTCTATTACTGCTATAAATTCACACTAGAGTTGTAAAATAAAACAAATGAATAGCAAGTGGTGAAATGTTTCTCAGTGCTGGAGGGGGAGTTTACAGACATGTAAGAACTCTAGAATGATCTATGAGGCGCAATGAGTTAATATTGGCATCAATATAAACTCATGTTTATGTTAATATAGATAGAGGTGGTTATAGATAGGAATATATATATATCTCCATAAGTTAATATATATCCATGAGTTAATATACATTTTCTTGCCTTCTCAGCTTAGAGGGTATACAAGCACCACCACCTCAGTAGACACAAGCATACTATTTAGATCTTGTTTTCTAATACCATTCTCCAATGAAAGGAACCAGATCTCATTAAAGATTTGACTGATTCTAAGACTAAGGTATTATAGATACAAAATAAACATCCAGTATCCTGTAATGCAGAAAGTAAAATAGTGTTAAAAATCACAATAATGGCAATATGTGATTTTATGTCAAAGATACACAGAAGTCAATTAAAGAAGCTCCCAATAACCAACGGTGTAATAAATTGAGCAACAAAACTTTTGTTGTATTATAGCCCAAAATATAAAAATCTGTGAATCCAGACAATGTGAATAAATGATTGAGGTGGGAAGATCTCTTGAGCATGGGAGGTCAAGGCTTCAGTGAGCTGTGACCACACTACTTCACTCCAGCCTGGGGGACTATACAGAAGGATAAGCGGGGTGGGTGGCAGAGATCCTGTCTCAATAATAATAAGTTATTGAATTTTTTTTTTTTTTTTTTTTTTTTTGAGGCGGAGTCTTGCTCTATTGCCTAGACTGCAGTGCAGTGGCGCGATCTCGGTTCACCGCAAGCTCCGCCTCCCGGGTTCACGCCATTCTCCTGCCTCAGCTTCCCGAGTAGCTGGGACTACAGGTGCCCGCCACCGCGGCCGGTTAATTTTTTGTATTTTTAGTTAGAGACGGGGTTTCACCATGTTAGCCAGGATGGTTTCGATTTCCTGACCTTGTGATCCACCCGCCTCGGCCTCCCAAAGTGCTGGGATTACAGGTGTGAGCCACTGCGCCTGGCCCATGAATACATTTTTTAAATGGAGAGAATAGACAGCTCTCTTATGCCTAATTCCAGATAACTTATATAGATACTTTGCTATTAAGGAGATGGAAAATAACTCTTCACTCTCTTAAGTGTGGGCTGTGTCTACTGACTTCCTTCCAAAGAGTACAGTATGAAAGAGTCAATAGTCACTTTACAGTGGAGAAACCTGAGAAACACTACTTCAGGTAGGCATCAAGGTTCACATCGATAGTGATGTCATGTTGAGAACACGCTCCCTTGATATCACATGAGAAAATGGCACTTTAAATTTTTGGTTCTCCCAAAAGCACATAACTTGCTTTCTCACTCTAACCTTGAGAAAAATGCGAGACAAATCTCAATTGAGGTACAATTTACAGAATGCTTGACCAATTCTCACAATTGTCAAGGTCATCAAAAACTTAAAAGTCTGTAAAACTGTTACAATTAATGGGTGCCTAAGGATCTTTAACTACTAAATGTAATACGATATCCTGAAACAGAAAAAGAGCATTAGGTAAAAACTAAGAAAACATGAATAATGCACAAACCAAATGTATCAAATTTGGTTCATTCATTGTAACAAATGTGCCATACTAATAAAAAAAAAGTTAATTATAGTGGAAACCAAATGTGAGTTATATAAGAACTCAAACAATATCTAAAACTGTTCTAAATTAACAGTTTATTAAAACACACAATAAAAGTGACATGTACAATTTAACATGCTTAATGACATAAATGCTAAAATTTATCACTTTAATAGTAAAAAAGTTATCGTAATCTAGTTTTGCACTTTAACTGTATTCATATTTTTTCTGGACAAAAATATTTTTCAAATTTTTGTTAAAATGAAAATTTTTTTATCTCTAAATAAAACATGTTTCATATACTATAATACAATTCTAATGCATTATTTGCAAGCAGAAAAATCAACCATTATGCTAACCCCAAACAGTGCCAGGAAGCAATACACTGTAATTAGATTTACCTGTTAATTTTCTAAACTTGTTTTCTTGGAGATAAGTTCAGCAATAAAGTACAATTGAAGTTAGATGCTTATCTAATTAATAAAACACATTAGTGGCTATTTGCTACTGCATTTAATACTGATTATCTTTTCACTGATGGAAACTAAATACTATACTCACTATATAAATACATACACATACACATTTTATTTCATATATATGCATGTAAGAGAGAGATGAAGGTAAATATACATATATGTGTATATATACATAGATGTAACATAACATCTATCTTTAACATATATATACAGTTACTGCTGGCAGTTATGGTTTAGTACTTTATGATGCTTTATAACATCAATCCAAATAAAGTGTGTAGGAGTGTGTGTGTGTGTCTATATTTACACAAATGCACAGTGAATATTGAAATAATTGTATTAAAATACTGCATTATTGAACTGTGATTAAATGAACATGGTTGTGAGACATGGGAGAAGAAAATCTTATTTAATCCTCTGTTGGCATTGTGCAGTCTGAATTAAAGAAGCCTTCATGTGTTAGCATTGATTTTTTTTGTAGGCTAGAACTAACCTATTTCAAGTCAATAAGAATAAGAGCAACTATTTTTAGAACATTCATCATGCATCTCTTGCTCTCTATATATTAACAGTATTTTCTGGAATTATTTTCCATTTTTTATATTCTTTTCCATGGTTGACACATAATAATTGTAAATTGAAACTCGAGACGTCAGGGAATTGCCCAAAGAAACAAGATACTCAGTGTCAGAGTACAGATTGAATCCTAGGTTTCTCTAATGGTAAAGTCCACTTAACAATATATTACAATTTCGTCTCAGTATCCTAACTGGATAAAAATAGGTGGGCAGTGATCTTAAGCGATATTGATTTGGTTTGGCTTACATTTCTCTGTGTGAACTGTTGATTATTAAGGTATTGTTACCTAGAGATGAATGATTTGTTATTAGCAAATACCAGCATCATCCTGTTTCCTCTCTTGGAATTCCATACCAAAGTTTGTCTTTTTATTTGTATTTTCTTGCACAAAAAATGAGTCATTTTTTGGTTTGACAACCCCGTGTAAATATTGGAAAGTTTTGAGAATTGAAAGATTCATGCAGCATATATCCTAAAAGGAAACCTATCAATGAGATTAAAATGTGTGTGTCTATACACATGTACTGCTTCAAAACTGTGTTCTGTCCAGGCATTGCAACGTGAAAACATGTAGCAGGCAATCATAGTTTAAATTGTACTTTTTTGTTGTATTATGATTAATGATAAATGTCTAAATGTCTAAGTTAATATGCATAGGAAAGAATTGTATTCACCAAACATCTTTCCTATCAGTCATTGCTCACATCTGGTTTACATAAGTTTTTGTTTTTTTTTTTTGTGAGACAGAGTTTTGCTCTTGTTACCCAGGCTGGAGTGCAGTGACACGATCTCAACTCACTGCAACCTCCGCCTCCTGGGTTCAAGCGATTCTCCTGCCTCAGCCTCCCGAGTAGCTGGGACTACAGGTGCACATCAGTTCTTTACACTTATGTCAGGAATATATTTTTTTAAATCTTGTAGCAAATTATACTTAATATTTATACATAAAATATATCCATCTCTAGACTGAAAAAGAAAGAAAAGAGGGCCAGTAGTTGAGGGGAAGCTATCTTGTTTACTACATGTTCATTGCTTGTATCTTCTAATTTCATTTTAGTAATTTTTTTCATGAAGAAATTAGGCTATTATAATTCCATTTAAATCATATATATCTGACCCTCCAAAACATGCCAATTTCAACATACACGTGTTTATTGAAACCAATGAGTTTGTTAAAGCTAGATTTGACATTTTCCAAATGCCCTTCTCTTCACTTATGAAAAGTTTCTGAGACTCAATATTATTTTAAAATTTCAAAGTTTCTGATAGAAATACTAAATAAAGAAAATGTAAAGGTAATTGTGCCTATCCTCTCATTCTTCAGCTTTGGAGAATTTCCTCTATAGAGGTCACATTTTAAATATTGAATCCTTTTTGACTATTAAAGTTGGATCTAACTCCAGTCTTCCAGCTATAAAGTATACTTCCAATATTCATAACCCCCTATGTATCCACTGAGAGCAAGCTGACGTAGAAAATATAAGTGATGGCTACCACTGATGAGTGCCTGCTGCACATTAATGGTGCAATCTGTGATCAAGAGCTTGGTCATCAGTTTTAGCAACTTGGAACCGCTAATTATTCATATAGATGTAATCCATTCCTAGACAAACTCTAAGAAACTAACAAACTAAAATACTTCTGTGTTAATTTACAACGGGATGTAAAATGTGGCAGAATCACCAGCTCTATTTTTCCATTTATTTTACTGCGTATGTACTGATTAAAAGTTTAAAGTGTGAAGATGGACATTATAGAAAACATACTTGGATACCACTCAGTTAATCACAGTCAAGATTCTGGGGCTCTGAGGCAGAATTGAGGAAATGGCTCAAAAGATAGATCAGTCTATGTTGGGGAGCTCTTGAATAGCAGAATGATAAATTATGACAATTTATTTGACAATTAGAAGATGTTGAAAGTTGTGGACTAGGAAAATTGTATGGTTAGAATTACATGTCAGGAAAATTGATTTTGCAGATATGTTATAGTCCTAAATATATTTTTTCTGACTGAGATTGATTTTACTATATTCCTGGGAAAGTGCCCTATTCTTTAGAAAGCCACCCCATCCATAGTAATAAAAGTGCCTTCACTAGGTTGAGAGAGAAAAGCCTTAGCTCCTAGACCTGTTGATGTTATTAGCATGGTCAAGACAAGAGGGATAAAATCCTCCTGGGGGAGACACTGAAGGGATAGGTTCTAAGTAAATAGTCAAGTGAAAAGCTACAGGGAGACAGGGAAATGGACAATGAAAGGATGGTTCATTTGGGAGATAGAAAAATGTGGTAGCTTTGACAAATTTGATGATATGATATCTGTTGGGGAAAAAAATCATTTAGAAAACCAGGACATAATGCTTGCCCCACCAAGCAGTTATGTGACCTTAAATGAGTCCTCTACCTTCTCTATTGTATAGATGTTTCACTGTGACATAATGGGGCAGAAAAAGACTGCCCCTCTCTAAGTTTCATCTGGATCTAAGATTCATGCTATAACTGAAATGACCATTTTTATTTTATCACAGAAAATTCAATTTCTTGGATGATTACTTATTATTTGAGATCCTTATGTGAGCATAAAGTTCATTTCATACACTATTACAGAAACAGATTCTAATTAAACCTTAGAACACAGAAACATAGCATGAAGTGCAATTCTCATAGCAAAAACTAGGAATGACTATTTCACAATACAGTGATAAATGCACTACTGCTAGTCAGCACCTCCTCATCCTTTACCCTTGACTTCCACCTCTCATTGCTCCTGGGGCTGCAGGGCCCCAAATATAGACTTAATGAAGTCTTAATCCTGTGACTATAGGATAGGCTTTAAAAAGGTCTTTGTTTTATACTCTGATGACTCCCTACTAACTAAGCCATCTTGATAATCTAGTCTTTACTATAGTTGTTATTGGACGCCTCATGTATTTGAGACCAAGGGTCCTTAATATTTCAGATGCAGGATCTCAGTCAAGTTCCCTGCACCTGAATCTATTTGATGAACCACCATATATATGTGTGTGTGTGTGTGTGTGTGTGTGTGTGTGTGTGTGTAACCAAAATAAGTACTTAGATCAGGAATGAATTAAATTTGAATCTATGAGTCAAATACATGTCCAGAGATTGGACAATGTCTTACACTTGCTTTCTCTGCCCTGATAGCAATGCTACCATTTTAATGGTGTCCACTTAATTTGTCAAAGTACAGAGCCTCAATTATTTTGTAGTGTTCTCCACATGAATATTCTTAGCTTGGGTGGCCGTGGATGTTAACACAATGTACCTTTTTCTCTCAGCATCTCTTCTTTAGCATATTCTACCCTAACTTATTGCTAAACTTTTTTAACCAGCTGCACAGTTGTAGTGTTGGGTTGGAATTTTTGATGTCTTTTTTTTTTTTTTTTTTTTTTTTAGCTTAGTTTCTTCAGACTTCCTTCAAAGCAAAAACTCAAATTAATTTGACCAGTATACTGCTGCCCTTTGCTTTATCTTTGAACACTCTTTTTCTTCCAGTGTGCCAATCCCTGAGAATGAAATCTAGATAACCAACAGTACTTCCAGAACCAGAAATTTTCAACACATTTGCATCTCATCCATATTGTAAATGATACCATCAACACAGTGCTCAGGTGCGATAGAATTGAAAGAGTTCAGGAAAAGAGCCAATTTCCTGATAGATGGCTGGTGACTGCCTTTTCTGATCATGTTTGGAAGTTGTACTCTCATTCTGAGACTGGGCTCTGCTTTGTTTATTTTTGGTTCTCTCAATTTGAAAATTAAGAGGCTTACTTAGATCTGTCTGTATTGCTTTTCAGTTTTAATTTTTTAACTAAAATATGTATCTTGAAAAAATTTTTTAAAGATGTTAGATGTTTTTGTCTTAGCACCAAAATACCAAAGGGAAAATTGGTCTTCTAGCCTTTAAATGGGCACCCGTGATGCAGATGAGTCCTTTCTATCACAGAAGCATCCATTCCATTTTTATGAAAAGAAATTTTACACTTTGTGCAAAAGGAACCAACTTGTTGGCAAGAAAATCTTGCTTCAGGTCATCACTTGAATATATACTTGGACACATTCCTCAACGTTTCTAAACTTCAGTTTAAAAATACATTAAATAGGAATTACAATGTTACCTGATTTATGATTTATAATGGGGTCATATGAGTTCTTGAATTTAACTTAGTGTCAGGCACATACAAATTCTCATTAAATCTAAATTATTATACAGTTGGTAGAAACATTTTTTCTAGTGTGTTTGTAAATGTCCATTCCATGAGCTTAAGTGTACTTGTGGACATTGTTGATGCCTTCATGCAGAGACTCCTGTAAAAGTCTATACGCTCATTAATTTAATCCTCAGTAGTTAGTAGTTTGCTTTTTGAAGACAGAATTTTTCCTTAAATTTGTATCACCCACTAACCCTAGCACAGGCCTCAGCATGTCGTATGTGTTTTGTTTAATGTCTGCTTATGACATCATCTTGTCACTGTGTTAGGACTAACGGAACACATCATCATTCTTTGAAACTTGATTTCCTGTGCAAGCTTCAACAAATTCCATCACCCTGGACTTTAATCCTGGAGAGAATATTATGAATTATCTATTCTGGAATGGAACATATGTGGCATGCCTGCTTCTTGGCAGATTTATTCATACAGCATTTTTATTCTATGGGGTCTTCACATTGCCTTAGAAATATTTTCAGCAGAATGTCCCAGAGGTCCTTTCCAGTGCATCAGAGGAGTTTAAGCCTTCTTCACAACAGAGAGCTAATTTTCTTATTAGATGTGTGTTGAAAGTGAGGCCCAGGAAACGGAACTTAAGTGACTTTCCTATGAAAATCAAGATCTCTGGTCTCATGGGCTTAGAATTATAAAATTGTGAAATTGTGGAATTTAAGATTTTGAAGGAAGGAGAAGTGGTATTTACTAATTACTTATGTTGTATCAAGCCTTTGCATGTATAGTATGAATTCACCTTCACAGCTCCCAAATTACAAAAGTATTTTCTTATTTATAGATGAGGAAACAGCCAGTAAGCGACAGAGATAACATCCTGACCCTCAAATTCTCAAAATTATTTTTGTTTAAAACTTTCCTCCTTCAATCATGCAATTAAACTCCCTCATTTAATAAATAAATGCCCAATTCCAAGTTTACTGAGGTCGATACTTTGTTCAAAGTTGCCTGTCAAGTTAATGGAAGGGTGGGTGCATTTCTGAGGCAGGCAAAATTCATTTGTCAGTCACAGTTAAAGTCTTGACCCTGATGTTTTCTTTCATAAAATGGAAACTTATACTTGGTCTTTACTGATAATATTAGATTTATTCAAAATTAGAAATAGGTTAAAGATCTTAGTACATTTGTAAGCAAATTTAGATTTGAGATCTCTTTGTGCTGGGTTTGCAGTAAACACCCTGCTTCATCTAATGTTTTGGATCCTTCTGGAAATATACTACGTGAACTATGACAATTCATTTTGTCAATGTGCTTAATTTGTCTCAATTTTTTACTACAGTGCATATTTAAGATAATGAGTCTTAGCAGGTGGATTCTCTTATTAAACAAACTGAGAGCACTACATACCACACACACACACAAACACAAATAGGTCTGCATTTCCCTTTGGAAAATGTTGTTTGGGGCAATTTTTATGCTTTAAGAAGAGTTCTCATGTTTAATTCATCTATCACCAAAGGGACTCACTTTAGGGATAATGAACATCAATAGAGACCTCTTCTGCAAAACATTTAGCCTAGTGAATGGTAAATTACTTTGAGCTTAAGTGACTCCACAGTTCACTGTCTAGAGGAAGCTCAACATAATTGACGGCAGCTGAGGATCACGGTAGACCAGTTAGCATTTTTCTCTCACATTTGCAAGGAGCCTAAGTGATGTAAACTATATCTAGGTAAACGTTCTGAAGCTTTTGCCTGTGTCATTTGACATTTTTCTGAGCGATCTCTAGCCAGTCTCTCAAACCAGAAGGCAGCAAAGACAACAGTGGCAAATGGTGAGTCATAATCTACTAAAACCAAATTCGGTTCCTGGTGTTTCTTAGGTTGTTATGTCAGGAAGGAAATTTTACCTCTCTAACCTTCGTTTCCATTTCCTTAAAGTTGAGATACTAATGAGGCCTAAGTAATGTTCTTTTTCCAATTAAATGTTATTCTCTGTAAAGTACCTGATACAATGTTGTGTAACAATGAATGTCCAACAAATGTTTTCTACTTGTATTACAGGGCACTATCTCTAATGCTCAAAACAACTCTTTGAGAGAGAAATCATTGTCCCCATTTCATGGATTAGAAACAACACAAATCATAAACAGAAACCCGAGCCTTAAGGTGACACTGTAATTGACAAAGTATTAAGCAGTCAAATCAGTTCACACTCTAGTGTGTTTAGCTTCAAATCCTCTGTATTTTCCACCCCACCAAGCATGACATTACCATAATATTCAAGTAGTGGTCCTAGGAGGTAAACAAACCTGTTAGCAAGGCACCATTAGGAAGAACAGCTCAATTTCAGCCCTGCCAACATTCTGACCATTGTGTTTGGCAGACACGCTTCAGCTTCCAGATGGATAATATTGAGCCAAGCCACTAATCAGGTCAGTAGGTCAATTCCGACCAAGTGTTTTGTAGCTAATGTATTCTGGCAGGTCTATCAAAATGTGGTCATGCTCAAAAGCTGGTGGTCTACAGGGGCCATTTCCAGGGGCTTTCAGTGCAGATGCAAATGTTTGAGAAATGCCTGTCTTCAAACCCTCCCATGCCAAGGTCACCTTTCTCATGCTTCACGGAACAGCACTACAGGCATCGCCACATATTTGCACAAGTCTTTGAAGAAATGTAGTCTTGTTGACTAAAAGACATTTTGGAGGACAAGTGTTGTTGTCGTCTTCCAGGCAAAGTGCATATCAGAATTTTACTCATCATGGAATAATGTAAAGCATGCCCTTTAGAGAGACAACATAGTGAAAGAACACAGTGTAAACTTGAGGCATGAGTTCATCTGATTTCATCCCTGGCTCTTGTCATTTGTGCTCTTGGGAAAGTTGCTTAACTCTACTAAGCTTCATTTCTATCATACATAACATTTCACTAATAATGTAAACATGATTGCGTTGCTATGAGTAATGAATAGAAAAAAAAAAAAAACCCCTCAAGTTGAAAGCAATTGACATAGTCCTTGACAAAACTTCATCTGCCTTCTAATCACCATCTTGCAATTAAATTACTAAACTCTGACACCTTAAAAATCACCATAGAGTGAGACGTTCTATACAGTGCCTTGAAACTGATTTACTAAAACTGTACTGATTGGCTCTGTGAAACCCAAGAGCCCAACAGTGACTTGATCTAATTATAAATTAATGGTTACCAAGATGTAATTGGTTTGCAACAATCTAACAATCTTGCTTTATCTTCCTTTCATTTTATTGCTTTCCCACTCTCCATGACTATATTATAACCTCTCCACTCTCCTCAAATGTTTATTATCTCCTTTTCCACCCACTGTAGCATCACCTTGGACAAATGACCCAGAAGTTCTCCTCAAAAATATTCTGCAGTAGCAGCACTTTTTTTTTTTTTGGTACTAAATGTACTCAAAATTATCTATTGAACATGGTTTTCTTATTAAAATAAATTTGGTGCACCTGCTCCACTTAAAATAGAGGCTCAATAGGTAATGCTAAATGAATGAACAAGTTTCTGCAATTAATGACATGGGTGATTTGAAACAATAGATCCTTGTAAAATTGGATTGAGGATAACACCTCTTTATAATCTCACCATTCATTATACAGTATGGTGTATTTTTATTTTCATATGACAACTTACAACTCTTTTATGATGTAGGGATGTCAGAGATTGAAACTTCAGAAAAATGTGGGTTCAGAGACCATACACAGCTTTCCAGAGAGAGTTAATCAGCTGCAATTTAAATAAGTATTTCTTTCCCCATTCTTTTTCCATATACTACATAATATTATACATGTTCATCATGAACAACAATGTCCACACTCAGAAAATTCAGAGCTGCCTAAAATTAAATGAAAGGTTAGTTAATATCTATGGGTGGCAAGGATCTGGTCAATGTATGCTGTATCCCGGATTTGTTCAATCTAGCCAGGATGCCAGTAATGCTCAACTTTAATTGTTGAAGACTCAATTACTTAGCAATGCCTTTACTTGTTCAATGAGTTTCATGTCAATCATATGCATCCCCAGCACTTGTGACCTTGTAACTTCAGGAATATTAAAATGTGATCTTTTTCCACACAAAAAATCGGTACATTTGGCAGCAGAAATTGTTTCTTCTTCTATGTGGCCCTAAATAGTCATTTGTATGCACAAACAAATTCCTGAGTGAAAATATTTTAAGGGTATCTAAAAGTCTAGAAAATTGATCGATAAATTATTCAAGAAATGGGAAGTTTTAATCAGCACCTTTAATTTTCCCAGCACACCCACGCAAAAGCACACATCATTGCAATTTTGACACGTTTTTCTCTTTAATCTGGTTTGTATTCCTAAGTGTGCCATGTGAAATCTACAGAAGATTGGTCAAGCTAAATGCAGAATTCTACAAGCACAATAACATTCAGATGAATGAAACAAGGGGACACAAAGGTACTGTTGTTTATATCTATTCTGTACCATTTAATGATCCAAAGATAAAAAGCAAAGCAAAACCAAATGAACAAATACAAATGTTTAATATAGGTATTTTCCCTTACTTTACAGGTAAGAATGTGTAAACTTACTAGCTTGAGTAAGTAAACAAAGGTCACACAACTATTAAATAGTGGCTTTGGAATTCAGCCTAACTCACATCTGACTGCATCTCATTCCTTGACCTTGAACAATGCATGATTAATCTGCCTTGTCTCTTTTCTTTGATACACACACATACAAAGCCATCTCATACCAAATGTGGACAACCACCATTCTCCACCACCTACTTGCTTTGCTTTCTTCTCCTCCATGTATCTCTAGTTTCTTGCCTTCCTTGCTCTGAAATCCCATTTTGTCTTGACTTCCTTGATGAAACCATTAGGTTTTCTCTTGGTTGTAATTTGAGCTACAATTTAGAAGAATTGCCACACCTACCTGCAACCTGTAGGCTCTCTACATCTCTGTTTGCCATTCTAACCACACTGAACCTCAATAAGGAAAATTCCACCATGCAACCATCTTTTTATTGTAGAAAGCAGTAAGTATATCAGATGTCTGTTCAGAACAAAAAATTATTGACATTACTAAGTTCTTCATAGTAAGTTGTATGTAACACCCTCTTGAGGGCTATAGTCTGCTTTAGTAAACAACCCACACAGTGGGAGAAAATCTTTGCAATCTATACATCCAAAAAGGACTAATATCCAGAATCTATAAGGAATTCAAATTAGCTAGAAAAAAAATCCCGTCAAAAAGTAGGCTAAGGACATGAATAGACAATTCTCAAAAGAAGATACACAAATGGCCAACAAACACGTGAAAAAATGCTCAACAACACTAATGATCAGGGAAACACAAAACCACAATGTGATACCACCTTACTCAAGAATGGTTGTAATAAAAAAAAAAATAGATATTGGTGTGAATATGGTCAAAAGGGAACACTTCTACACTGCTTGTGGGAATGTAAACGAGTAAAACCACTGTGGAGAAAGCAGTGCGGAGATTCCTTAGGGTGCTTTAAAAAAGGCTTTTAAATACTCATCTGGGCACTGGGTTGTATGTACAATTATTTCGTTCTGTAGATTTCTGTTTTTACGTTACATGGACTGAATATGTAATATGGATTATTAGCATTTGCCAGGCAGGCTTTTTATGGTATAGCCCAGTGTTTCCCAGTCCACTTTAGCCCACAGGAGACTCAACATTGTCACATCTCTATTTCTGATTAAAGGAGTAAGGGAAATGAAAAGAGAGTACATAAGCTGGCCACAGGCTGTGTCTCTGCAAGGGGACTAAGAAAAGGACCAATTATGGGGACACATGTTCTTGGCTGACCAAAATAGGCAATAAAGAATTGCTAATCTTACTTCTCATTGGGCAAATACAAATATAGAAACTTAAATACCTTACCAAATCATATAATATATTAATGGAAATAGACTAGAATCTAGAAATTCTGGTTTACAAATAAATGGTCTTACTTCCTAGCCATACTCACTAGACAATCTCATGTGAGTCCTAATCAATGCCCTTTTTCTGCCATTTCTAGCAATTAGGTATGCAGACTGTTCCAAAATGAGGCATCCTCTTTGTTTTCTTGGAACTCTTAAGAATGTTATGTCCAAAGCAGGGTATCCAAAGCAATACTAAGAGATTTAATTAATGTAATATCTTATTTAACACATACATGAAATAATAAATAAAGCCTAAAAATAATTTAAAAGTCAACCATCATGTGCCAGACACACTCCTCAGCACATTCTTAACCCTCACAAAGTTAGGGGTAGAAGCTCTGCTGCAACTGTTACCATGAGCTAGACACTATATAGCAGTTATAATATTCCTGCCATGATTATAAGTACACACACACATATACATATGGGAATATATTTAATCCTGACAATAACTTTAAGAGGTACGGTTATTTTATCCCCACTTCACAGATGATAAAGCCTCCGAGGTACTAAATAATGATTAGTCAGCAGACATTAGTCAAATACCTCCTCTTATTGGCCATTATGTAAGCATTGGAGATATAAGGATACCTATAAAAGGAGTAGTCCTGGAGCCTTCAATCTAATGAGGATGACAGCTTTTAAACTGATTGCAGCACTAGTAATTCATTAGCATGAAACCACTATAATCAAGGAATGTAGGGTACCATGGAGTACATCATATGAAGGTAAAATCTGATCTGAAATTGTAGCTTTCCTCTAAGCCATTCTAGTAGATTAGAACAGCTGTCCAAGCAAAAGTAGAGGGAAAATGTCTTAGTCTGTTTCCTATTGCTAATAACAGAATACCTGCAACTGAGTAATTTATAAGGAAAAGGAATTTGTTACCATTATGGGATCTGAGAAGTCCAAGGCCAAGAGACTGCATCAGGTAAAAGCTTTCTTGCTGGTGGAGAATCTCTGCAGAGTACTGAGGCAGCACAGGACATCACACAGCAAAGGAGCTGAGCATGCTAACATCCTAGCTTAGGTCTCTCTTCCAAATCTTATAAAGCCACAGGTTCCCCTCCCATGATAACTCTTTCTTCCATTAGTCCGTGAATGGATTGATCCTTTCATGAAGGCAGACCCCTCATGACCCAGTCACTTCTTAAAGACCCTGCTGCTCAATACTGCCACCTTGGGGACAAAATTACAGCATGAGTTTTGGAGGGAACCCTCAAACCATAGCCGAAGAGAATAATAAAAGCAAGGGTTGAATCTACATTGTCTGATGCAGGATATGAAATGTGACTAGCATAAGTGCAGGTGTGTGTTAGTGTGAAATACACAACAAATTTCTAAATCTTACGAAGAAATAAAAAGAAACTAAAATAATACCTAGTCAATACCTCACTTTTAATATGGATTACAGGTTAAAATACTGATGTTTTCAACATAGTGTGTTAAATAAAACATATTAAAAGTAACTTTCTCATACAGTTTGGCTCTGTGTCCCCATGCAAATCTCTCTCGAATTGTAATCTCCACCTGTCAAAGGAGGAACCTGGTGGGAGATGATGGGATCACGGGGGCAGTTTTCCCAGGCTGTTCTCCTGATAGTGAGGGAGTTCTCACCAGTTCTGTTGGTTTTATAAATGACAGTTTCCCCTGTGCGTGCTCTCGCGCTCTCGCTCTCTCGCTCTCTCGCTCTCTCGCTCCGCCACCATGTAAGACTTGCCTTGCTTCCCCTTTGCCGTCTGTGATGATTGTACATTTTCTGAGGCCTCCCCAGCCATACAGAACTGTGAGTCAATTAAACCTCTTTTCTTTATAAATCACTCAGGTAGTGTCTTTATAGCAGTGTGAAAACAGACCAATACACTTTCCTATTTAATTTTTTAATGCAGCTGTTATAAAATGTATAATTACACGAGGGACTTGGATTTGTTACTCACATTATGGATGTACTTGACAGGCTGGCTTCAGGTTTCAGTTCAAAACAAAGGTCAGTAGCTGGAAGGACTCAATGGATGGGAAGCAGGCCTGTGAGGCCTAAGTGTGGTGAACTTTGGAAAGTGGCCCAAGATGAAGCTGTAGATACAGATAGGATAAGATCATCTGCTTAAGATACAGAAGTGACCAGATTTATGCCTAGTTTGGTCTGATTCCAGACCTGTGACTTCCTAAAAACAATACTGTGCAGCCTCTTCTGAAATAGTGGTCACCATCGGCCAGGCACGGTGACTCCTGCCTGTAATCTCAGCATTTTGGGAGGCCAAGGCGGGTGGATAACCTGAGGTCATGAGTTCGAGAGCAGCCTGGCCAACATGGTGAAATGCAGTCTCTACTAAAAATACAAAAAATTAGCCAGGGATGGTGGTGGATGCCTGTAATCCCAGCTACTCAGGAGGCTGAGGCAGGAGAATCACTTGAACCTGGGAGATGGAGGTTGCAGTGAGCTGAGATCATACAGCTGCACTCCAGCCCTGGGTAACGAGCAAAACATCATGAAAAGAAAAGTGAGAGATAGGGAGGGAGGGAGGAAGGCAGGAAGGCAGGTCGGCCGGCCACCGTCTCAGTAGCCAACTCTTTTTATTCGGACACCAACACTTGCTTCCTCTGGCATGTCTTCACTTACTATCATGTTTTGACATTGGGGTATTCATGCCTCTTCACTCAACTAACCATAAGGATTTCCATCATCCCAGGGCCTCTTCAACACACAGATCCATGTTTCTCCAGTTTATCTTGTTTAAGGTGAATCTCTATCGGTGAATGCCCCAAAACTGGCATGGAGGCAGGTGGTGGGTGGAGGTTGTTGGAATAATTCTTTATCTCTGCAGACTGGCTGTCTTTTTGAGTCTTCTCAATATGTTTGTCTACCTGATCTATCTCTGTAGTTCCAAATCAGAGAATCCTTGCCAATTTCCTGAATGAGCAAGGTTTTCACCCCGGGAAGGGGAAACAGAAAATATATAGAATAGAAAACAAATATAATTTGTTTTCCTTCTGGTTACTTTAGCCTCCCTCCTCTTTTTCCACTCCTCCTCCGTGGTATCACCACTTTCATTTTTCTTCATTTTTCTGTTTCATTTTCAATGTGGCAATTCTTGGACAGACTCCACTAAGCAGACCTCCAGGGGTCCGCTCTAATATCTCTTGTACTAAGCCCCACCACTTTCAGAAGGAGCTAATCCTATCTCAGTCCAATGTGTATATTGTTCTGGAGCTTATTGTATCATTTTTTTGAGTTTTAATTGTATGATTATTTTTTTCCCAGGGAAAAACCAAGGGAATTTACTTGAAGCAGAAGTGATACTGGATGTGAATATTCCAGTTATTACCATAACAAGCTAAATAAATAAATAAGACACAGGAAAGAAACCACCTAGGAACTATAAGAAATACAATCAAAGTTTTGTTATAATGTGTAGAATATTGGTCAGCTTGTGTTCATAATTAGCAAAATCTATTTTTAAAAAGTGTGTGAGAGAGAGAGGGAGAGAGAGAAAGATAATCATATAGGCTAGATTTGAGGTACCTGTTTGGATCCGGTGCTTTTCCTGTCTAGCAATAACTAAAGTGTTTGTAGAATTTCTACTGCAATTTCTTTCTTTGCATATGTAGCAGTTAACAAGGCCTGTGTGTTTTTTTGTTGATAAGTATCTACCGTTTCAATAAATGCCCAGTTCAAAATTAACTCCCCTCAAAAATACATCTAGCTAATCTTTGTAATTATAGGATGTATTTGCTTTGGATTGTCACATAGATGAACTAAAGGGTATCTTATCGCTCTCCTGTAAGAGACACCTGGATGTTACCTGTGTAACCTGCACATCCTGCACATGTCCCTCAGAACTTAAAATACAAATTATGATTTTGGAAAAGAGGTATCTGGATGGTTTCTTGTAATGGTTTTAATTTTGTGCTTTTGTTTTTTATTTTCACTTACCCTTTATCTGTTTTTTTTTTTTTTCTTATTTTTTTGCGTATTAGCCAAAAACTGAATGGCTACTATTCTACCACATACCTTGAGGCAGTCAAATTCTGTCTACCCGGGAAGAAAGTATATACACATAAGAGCTGCCATTGGTGCGTTTTGGAAGCATGCGTATGTTTCAGGAAGGATGAAAAAGTACAGAATTATTGAAAAATGTAGTATTTGAAATAATTCTTCAAAGACAAGTGCTTGCCTTTTAAAGGATGAAACGAAATTTTAGGTAGAAAAATCAGAAATGAGTAAAATTTTAGAAAAGTGAAAAAAGTCACATTCTAGAAGAAATAAATAGTTCAATGTAGCTGGAACTAAGACACAAAGACATAAGCATTTTAGAGGCGAGGATCGGGAGATGGGCGTGGGTTCAATTCATGTCATGTGAAATAATTTACACTTTGTCCTGTAGACATAGGGAGGCATCAAAGCTGTTTAAACAAAGTGGCATGTAATTGGTTTTATGTTTGAGAAATAACATCCTTATAGTAATATAGAAATTGCTTCCTAAATGTTCTCCCTTGTAATTTATACTTAAAAACTCTGGAAGAACAAGACCTCCTACCATCCTTTGCTTTCTTTGTAAAGAACCTAGCGCAATCTCAGCATAAGAGGAATTTATTCATCTCCATACAAAATGAGAGAATATTATTGGAACATGTTTATTTAATAAGTAGAATGTGTGCTTCGACACAACCTGGGCCTAAGTTAAAAATCTAGCTTTACTGCTTAATAGTCATGTATCATTTTTGAGCCTCAGTTTTGTCATCTGTTACAATGGGAATGGTACTATTCCAATGGTTATTCTGAGAAACATTTTCAGTATATTGAAGCCCCTCAGTCACATTTTGTTTGTATGCTGGTGTATATGACTGTTTTCATGGATTGTTAAATTATTCCTCTCAGACTATACCTTCCAAATGAACTGAATGAAATGCTGTTGGATTTACATTGCCATAAAAATGAAACAATCAACTACCTACCACTGAACTAAACTTGATTTTGAACGTTATTGGTATGTCAGTGACAGAAAAGATTTCAGTGCAACCACTTTAAATTCCAAGCAATGCATAATTAGGGCTCAGAGCAAGAATCAAAACCTAGGTACACACTGGGTTTTAAACACATTCTAACAGACCCTGAACAAAAACCCAGATTCCGTTCTACACAGATGATGGAAAACAATATTCCTATGCTGCCAAAAATACGTGTTGACTGAGCGAAGAACTAAATGACATTAGGATTGTTCTTTGAGTATTACCTTTCATGTGGGCTTCAAGTCATTTCAGACTAAATGGAAAACGTTCAATGACTTATCAGAGAATGAACAGTGCATACAGGATGTTAATGCTTTGTCAGGATGTGTTTCAATGTGGAATAAGATTTCAAATTGGATTAATATGCAGAGTCTCAAATACCAAACACCAACACTGCTAGCAAACTTCATAATCTGAGCTTCAGAGATAAAAGAGTGGGAAGGCTTCCAAATAGTATTTAGATTGGGCCCAGCCCAGTGTCCATCTCATCCCATGTTTTTTTGGGGGGGGAAAGTACATTTTCTCCTGGGGACATCCTGATCTAAATTTTTTCAATACACAGCACTGGCTAAATCCAGATTTGCTGACCCCTGGAGTCTAGCTATTCTGCTCTGCCAATCCAAATGATGCTTTCTCAACACTTGCATTGGCTGAATTATTTAAAATGGTTTAAATGATATTTTGAAGTTTCTTTTTTTTTTTTTTTTTAATTAGCTCACTGTGCCTGGGGGCCAGATGGCAATGAATGTTGCCATCGTTAATTTAAATAAATAAAAATAAGAGGTCAGGAAAATTTCCAAATGTTCCTTGTGAAGCAAAGTGTAACACACATCCCCTCATTTTTCTTTTTCTTGTCTTTTTTTAATGATCAACTTCAAACATTCAATCAGAATATGTCTGAATCATTTACACTTAGCACATGAAAATGTTTTTTAAGTGCCAGATTCTGTTAAACATGAAGATTTGTACAGGTAATTTTTAGCCTTCAGATTTGGAAAGTTGAAATTTGCATTTAATGTTACATGGGACTGAAAAGGTTGATTTTGATACTTCCCTTGAAATACACAAACAATAAGTGCGGTCAACTTCAGAAAAAATATATTTCTCCATGGACAATGTTATAATATGGAGTTTTGTGAGGCACATGTCTGAAGCACACTCTTCTTTGTCATAAAAGTAAGAGGGTAACAATTAGGTATTTGAAGAGAGTGAAACATTGAAGTGGAAGAACTGACTCTGAACATGATGTTATATTAAGTTACAAAAAGTGTTCAGCTTGGAGGTTTTATAATTTGTAGTAATTAATACTTTATCAATTCTAAATCTATACACATTCAGGTTTAGAGTTAGCAATCTCAGATAGAAACAAGAGAGTTTCTGTTGTAAAAGCCAGAATTAGGGTGAATTAGTCTACTTGCATTAGTTTAGGCTAGGTTTAGGCAAAGTAACAAGCAAACCCTGCTCTCAGTTATTAACCAAGTAAAATTTTTGCAGATAAAAATAAGCATTCTATTACTTGTGACCATTTTGGGATCAAGACTGAAAGACATTTTATTTTATCGTGTACTTCTACATTCCACCATGATACAAAGGCCACCTGGTGAATTGTGACCTCCTCAAAAATTTCACTGAGAGTGATGTATCACTCTAATGCTCATTTCTATGACAAAAGCAAGTCACATGCTGCATTCTTCTAAGAAACAGAACCAATAGGATGTGTATCTATATAGAAAGAGATTTATTGTAAGAAATCAGTTCTTCTGATTATAGAAACTGACAAGTCTACATCTGTGGTGAGAGTCAGCAAGCCTGAGACCCAGGAAAGTCAATGGTATAGTTTCCATCCACAGGCCAGCAGGCAGAGATCCAGGAAAGCCCATGGTGCAGATGTAGTCTGAAGGTAATCTGCTGGAGGATTCCCTCTTGCTTGGGGAGGCCAGTCTTTTTGTTCTAATCAGGCTTTCCACTGATTAGACAATGCCCACTTACAGTATAGAGGATAATCCGCTCACTCAAATTAACACTCAAGTGTTAATTTCATCCAAAACACTCTGCAAGTTGACATGAAATGAACCATCACATGTGTTCACACCTAACTTCAAAAGGGGTGGAAAACTCAATCCACCATTTACCTAGATTACTGAGAGCCAGAAAAATTTGCTGAATTCCATTTGTGTCTACCGCATTAACCAATGCAGCCACGAATAGAAGAGCCAAAGATAATATGCCCAGAAAAATTTTTACAGGCCATCTAAAATCAATCAAACTCCAGGAAGCTAGATCACACCAAAAAGAGTAGGGTCGAAGCCATTAGAAGAAAGTGAAAGTGTAAATAGAGAACAATTGAAACCAAATGAAAACAAGATTGAATCTTGATGACTGTCATGCCTCTAAAATATTCCTGACTCATTGCCTAAAAATCAACCTCTCTATAGGTACAAAGTCAAACCTGGTAACAAATCTTTGAGAGTCTCTGCATCACCAACCAACTCTCTATTCCCTTAACTTTTGATATATGTATTTGTCCTTCACTCAATGGAGTTTATGTAATTGACTATGTGATTTTGCATTGCCCACTTTAAAAAACACACACAAAAAATGCCTTATTATTTCCAGCCTATTTATTGTGCAGTTGCTAAGACTTGACTACAGAGATAATACATTTGAATCATTTTTTTCTGGGATTGAAGTGCTCCCATAATAACAGTAGGTTTTCCAGATTCAAGTTCCCTAAGACTTGCCCACGTGGAAGAGTCCTCTGTATCTGGACACTTGAGGCTTCTTTTCCTACTTCTGAAACCCATTTGTGTTCAACTGTAAGCCCTAGTGGAAAAACTCTGAAATCCAAAGTCAAAAGACAGGATATGCCAATTTTTACCTATGAGTTATCCTAGCTCTGAGTTTTAACTTTATTCTACATAAAACAGGCATAAGATTACTTATCTTACATTGCTTTAATGAAGATAAAATACCAACTTAAAAATACGGCTCAACACTCACTAGATAGTAGATACTTATTAAATATTACTGGAGTAAACTTTTCTCAAACCATTATTTTAAAAGAGATAGTTTGCTGTAGTATTGAAAACTATGTGTTATAGAATTAGACTGCCCTTGTTCAAATCCTACTGTCACTACTGTGTAACCTTTGGCAAGTTAATACTCTAAGATACATTTTTCCCATTAGTTAAATTGAGATAATGATAGAAATGCCAACCTTATGGTATTTACATAAGACTAAATGAAATCATCTACCACAAATTAGTTTTATACTGGACAGTCAGTGCTCAATACATAATTAATGTCTGTATTATTTTTGTTTGTTTTTGTTTTATTTTAATAATTGACAAATTGTATATAGTCAAGCTGTACAATGTGATGATTTGGTATATAATATACATTATATATTGATTATCACAGTCAAATTCACAAGTCCATCACCACCTATAGTTACCGTTTTGTGTGTGTGTGGTGTGTTGTGTGAGGTGGGGAGAACGTTTAAAATCTGCTCTCCTGTCAAAGTTTAGTTATTCTTACTATGTGAAATATGTAAAACTACTTTGTAAGCCATGACATGATGTAAAATGTTAGTTTCAAATATCTTTTTTTTTTTTTCAAACTTAGTGTATTAAAAGGAATTGCATTAACACTACCAGGCTTCATAGATTAGTGATAATTACTCAAGTTAAATTGACCAAATGGTAATTACAAGTCCCTTCCCTCTCTAACAATTAGTATATCATTGAGACTCTAATTGAATTCTACACACAATTGGGATAATATTACTTACCTTACATTGCTTTCATAAAGATAAAATAGCAACTTAAAAATATGGTTTGATGTTCAGCATGTAGTAGATAATTATTAAATGTTTATTTCTGGGCCAAAGTTAAAATAGCATGGATACACTAATGGTTAGAGAAGAAGGGGACTCGTAGGTGAGTGTTTTCACAGTGTGATTGTTTAATTTTTAGAGACAAGGTCTTGCTCTGTCATCGCCCGGACAGGAGTACGGTAGCGTGATCATAGTTCACTGCACACTTGAACTCGAGGGCTCAAATACTACTCCTGCCTCAGCTTCCCAAGTAGCTAGGATTACTGATGTGTGCCACCACACCTGGCTAATTTTTTAATTTGTTGTAGAGACGGAGTCTCACTATGTTCCATAAGCTGGTCTCAAACTCCTGGCCTCATGTGATCCTCCCTCCTCAGCCGCCAAATGCCCTGGGATTATAAGCATAAGCCACTATGTCAAACGCAGTTTGTTTTTGGAAGTGAAAATATTTTTGCTTATCCTCAAATGAGCCGAATAGAACCCAATACAAAAATCTTAAATCTGAAATTGTGACAGGTTGGTTTAGAAAAAAATGTTTTAGTTGGTTCTGATTTGAATGGTTTATTACGTATACTCTCTATCATATTTTTATTCCTATGTCTGTTAACTTAAATCACACGTGTTTTTAAACATATCAACTTTAGTGCTTGGTTACATTAAATTAGTTAATATATCTGGGAAATCCCTCAATGTAATTATTTTAATGTCAAGTTAAAGACATATTGAGCCAGCTCTCTGTCTCTTTCTGTCGCTCTATCTGTTCCTCCCAGTCACTTTCTTCCTCATATACAAATGTCAGTACATACGCTTTCCTTTTTCACAAAACGCTAGTAATATCAACAATAATATGAAATAAGTTTAAACATTTTATATATTTTTCTCACATAAGAATCTCATGTTTGAAGAAATCACATTTTAAACAGAAGTGCTTATCAATTAAATACAGAACATTTTTTCATATTATGCTCTACATGAGAGGTTTGCTAACCTCCTGAAAAAGCTTATAATTCAGGAGGAAAGACAGGCAAGCGTACAACTACATTTAAAAGAAGTCAGTGCAATATGCACTCCAAATGGTGTTTGACGTGAATTGCCATGTGTGCATGGTGGAATGAATGATTAATTCAGGATCGGAGTATCAGAAAATGCGTTCTGGCTTTATCTGCGTGACATGGGTTGGGGGAGCACAGGACCATTTTAGGTTCTATATTTTTGACTTCCAACTGGGCTCTAATTAATTTCCAACGGGCTCTCCCTTTAGATCAGCACTTCCCTTTAGAGAACAAACCCCATCTCCACCTCTCAACCTTTTAATTTTCTTGCATTGATTGCTGAGAAAACTTTGGACCAAATGGTGAGTAAGTTATTCATTTCCTCGCATTTCTTGAGCACTGGATGTTTCAATCGACATTTTCAGTATATCAGGGATTTAACCATGGCACAAACCTTTTTTATTTTTTTTAAAGGGTATATTATGTTTGTTTTAAATTCATACTATTTCTCTGGCCAATATTTGTTTGATTGTTCCATCAATGTATGGGAAAAGTTTCAATGATATAATTAAATCGACATGTCATACGTTATATAGATAGATATACATACATACACAGACATATACATGCAGACACACCTCAGAGATATTGCAGTTTCCATTCCAAACCACCAGAGTGAAGTGACTATCTCAGGAAGACAAGTCACATGCATATTTTTGTTTCCCAGTGGATAAAAACGTTATATTTATACTGTACTCAAAATGTACAATAGCATTATGTCTAAGAAGCCAACATGCATACTTAAATTTTAAAATATTTTAATGCTGAAAAGTGCTAACAATTATCTGAGTCTTCAGCAAACTGTAATCTTTTTGCTGAATGAGGGTCTTCCTTGATGTTGATGGCTGCTGACTCATCAGGGTTGCTGAAGGCCAGGCTGGCTGTGGCAACTTCTTTTCTTTTTTGGGGGAAGTGGGTGGGGGATGATGTGGAGGAAGACAAAGTGTTACTCTGTCACCCAGGCTGGAGTGCCGTGGTGGAATCTCGGCTCACAGCAACCTCTGTCTCCCAGGCTCAGGCAATTCTCCTGCCTCACCTCCTCACTAGCTGGGATTACAGGTGCCCACCACCACGCCCAGCTTTGTATTTTTAGTAGAGATGGGGTTTCACCAAGTTGGCTAGGCTTGTCTCGAACTCCTGACCTTAAGTAATCTGCTCCCCTCAGCCTCCCATAGTGCTGGGATTACAGGCGTGATCCACCTGCACCCGGCTGTAATTTCCTAAAATAAGATAACAGTGAAGACAATACATCGATTGACTCTTCCTTTAATGAAAAATTTATCCATGGCAGGCAGTGCCTCTTGATAGTATTTTACGTACAATAAAACTTTCAAAATTGAAGTCAATTCTCTCAAAACCTCTCACTGCTTTATTAACTAAGCGTGTGCACTATTCTAAATCCTTTGTTGTCATTTTAATAATGATCACAGCGTCTTTGCCAAAAGTAGTTACTATCTCAAGAACCCGCTTTCTTTGCTCATCCACTAGAAGCGACTCTTTATTATAATGGTATCATGAGATTGCAGCAATTCTGTCACATCTTGAGGTTCCACTTCTCATTTTAGTTCTCCTGATATTTCCACCACCTCTGCAATTGCTTCCTCCACTAAAGTCTTGAATCCCTCAAACTCATCCAGGAGGGTTAAAATCAACTTCTTCCAAACTTCTGTTACTGGGTATGGTGACTTCCTCTCATGAATCATAAATGTTCTTAATGCCATCTAGAATGATGATTTTTTTCATAAAATTTTCCATTTCTTTTGCACAGATCCATCAGTGGAATCACTACCTATGCAGCTATAGCCTTTAAAATGTATTTCTTAAATAATACAGCTTGGAACTCAAAATTACTTCTTGATCTGTGTGGCCTGTAGTATGGACGTTATGTCAGCAGGCATAAAAGCAATATTCATTTCCTTGTAAATCTCCATTAGAGCTCTTGGGTGACCAGGTGTATTGTCAATGAGCAGTAATACTTTGAAAGACTTATTTATTTATTTATTTATTTATTTATTTATTTATTTATTTTTCTGAGCTGTAGCTCTTGGTAGTGGGTTTAAAACGTTCAGTAGGGTCAGTTGTGATGGCTCACTCCTATAATCCCAGCACTTTGGGATGCCAAGGTGGGTAGATCACCTGAGGTCAGGAGTTTGAGACCAGCCTGGCCAACATGGCCAAAGCCCATCTCTACTAAAAATACAAAAATTAGCCAGGTGTGGTGGTGCACACTTGTAGTCCTGGCTACTCAGGAGGCTAAAGTAGGAGAATCGTTTGAACCCAGCAGGCAGAGATTGAAGTGAACCGAGATCATGCTACTGCATTCCAGCCTGGGCAACAGAGTGTGACTCTGTCTCAAAATAAATAAATACATATGTACATACATAAGTAAGTTTAGTAAACCATTCTGTACACAAATGTACTGTCATCCAGCCTTTGTTTTTTACATTTTAGAGCACAGAGTAGATTTAACATAATTTTTGTGGATTTAGGATCTTTGGAATGGTAAATAGGCATTGGTTTCAACTTAAAGTCAACAGCTGCATTTACCCTTAACAAGAGAGTCAGCCTGTCCTTTGAAACTTTGAAGCCAGGCATTGACTTTGCCTTTCTAGCCATGAATGTCTTAGATGCCATCTGTTTTCAAGATAAGGCTGTTTTGTCTGCACTGAAAATCTGTCGTTTAGTGTAGCCACCTTCATCAATTATCTCAGCTAGATCTTCAAAATGACTTGCTTTAGCTTCCACAATAGTACTTGCTGCTTCACCTTGCACTGTTATGTTACAAAGAGGGCTTCTTTCCTTAAATCTGGTGAACTAAACTCTGCTAGCTTCAAACTTTTCTTCTGCAGTTTTGTCAACTCTGTCAACCTTCACAGAACTGAAAGAAGTTAGAGCATTGCTCTGGATTAGACTTTGGCTTAAGGACATGTGGTTGGTTTGATCTTCTATCTAGACCACAAAAACTTTCTCCAAAGCAGCAATATAGCCGTTCTGCTTTTCTTTGTGTGTTCACAGGAGTAGCACAGTTAATTTCTTTGAAGAACTTTTTTGCATTCACAACTCAGCTAATGGATGCAAAAGGCCTAGATTTTTCACTATCTTGGCTTTGATATGCCTTCCTCACTCAGCTTAATCATTTCTAGCTTTTGATTTAAAATGAGAAACATGCAACCCTTCCTTTCACTTGAATGCTTAGAGGCCATTTAAGGTTATTAACAAGCCTAATTTTAATATTGTTATGTTTCAGGGAATAGGGAGGCCTCAGGCAAGGGAGAGAGATGGGGGAATGGATAAGCAGTCAGAACACACACAACACATTAATTAAATGTGCGGTCTTATATGGGCACAGTTTGTGGCACCCCAAAACAATGATATCAGCAATATCAATGATCACTGATCACAGATTACCGCAATAATAATATAATATATATGAATATATGTAATATGTAATTTCAATATAATAATAAAACATTTGAAGTATTGCAAACCTTACCAGAACATGACAGAGAAATGTGAAGTGAGAACATACTGTTGGATAAAGTGGTGTGCTGATACACTTGCTCATTGCAGGGTTGCTCCAAATCTTCAATTTATAAAAAAAAAAGATATATCTGTGAAACACGGTAATACAAATCACACAAAAAAATGAGGTTTGCCTGTCCACACACAATGTTTAAGTGCTGGACACTTTGGTATCAGGCTTATAGGAGAGGCAGAAATGGAAGAAATTAAATAAGTAAATAAATAATAGGCAGCAGAAACAAAATAGAAGTTGAGTTGAGATAATAAAGTGACAATCTGTGGCTATATTCAGTCAGATTTTTGGTTTTCTCTCCCCCATCCCATCCTACTGCAGACATCAAGAATACTTCAAGATTTCAGGACTATCAGAGTCTATAAACATGCAAACACGGAATGCTCTATCAAGAACCTGTTGTTTAAATCAAAGTTTTCATGTCCACACTCATATTTCACAGTTACTAAAAGGACATTTAAGCTCAGTTAATCTTCAACAGAATCTCAGCTTAGATGGTTATGGTTATGGTTATGGTTATGGTTATGGTTGCAACTATACCAGAGTCTGTTGGATGGTACAGATTTTCCTCCACTCTCCCTAGTCACCTGTACTTCAGACATCTTCTTCTCCTAGATTATCAGAGGACCCTTGGCCTAGATCCCATTTCCTCTTTTTCCTCCTTTTCCTCCTTTTCTACTATTCTATCCCCTCTTCATTTGGGGTCCAGCTTTGTCCCTCTACTTCGTATGTCTACTGGGAAGTCCCATCTCATTTCACTGGCATTTAGTTTGAGTGGTGTCAGTGGGAATTCTTCATCATGGGGCACTGAAGACATCCTATTTCACCCTTAAAAGCATTTCTAACCACACACAACGTACGTTCAATTAATTATTCTGCTCACATGAATGACATCTTTCCAACCACGAGTGAGAATGGAGGGATTCCAAGGGACAGAGATAGAAAACTTCTATCCATCCTACCATATGTGCACACATTCTATGGGATTGTTAAACAGCCATGAAAATTATGTTTCCAGGAATATCATGAGAACAAGCTTATATTATAATATTACAATTAAATACAGAATATAGCAAGTGTGTACAAAGTATAAATATTCTGGCACACTATTCAAAGGCAGAATAACAGAGAATATAACAAGATTATAGCAGCAGATTATATTTTTGGTGAAATCATAAGTGTCTTTTTACTGCCTTTTCTCCCTTTCTCTCACATACATTCATTGTGCACAGTGCCCCTGTAAGTAATACCATTATTACAGAAGCAGAGTCTATTAATATATATATTCTTAATTTTATAGAAAAATGCATATACTCAATGTTACATTAAGAACATTTACTGTTTCTTTTTAGTTTCATTGGATTGACGTGATGATACTATCGATTTAAAAGTCTCAGTTATTTTAATGTGCACAAAACATATGTTTTTCTAAGTGGTAATTACAAAAGGAAGTAAAATAATATGCATTGTACAAAAAGAGATTGATGAAAGGGTCAAAATATTAACCTGGCATTATCAATAGAGCGATGATTATTTCTACTGCTGAGGGTAAAATAAATACATCAATGTAGAAAGGAAGGGGAATGATAATTTGAAGAGTGATTCAAAGTATGATCCAGTTAGTAGAAGATGGGAATTCCTTCTCTTTTGTTTTTAATTATTTTCCCTCCAGTGACAGAAAACTCTAAACCGGAAAGTCTTAGCATCTTCTTTGTAAAAGTCTGAAGAAATATATATATATATATAAAATATACACACACACTGTATATGTGTATATACATACATGTGTGCTTTCCAAGTTTTCATTTACACGATGCTTTTCTTTCCCTTGATAATAAGTGTTTAGAACAACTGAATTATGACTTTGGCTCCCGGTCAGATTCTGTTGAGTCACAGAAGATAAATTGGGGGAACAGTACTAAAGTTAAGGCTCATAATTCAGTTGTCCGCAGTACATCTTGCAAAAGCAGTTTTTATAAGCAACAAGAAATTGGGGAAAAATGCCAGAAATGCTCCTCCTTCCACTTTGTTTTGGTTCCTGGAAAGAGTTTTGCCCAGTAGATGTGTTTTGCATCTGTTGAATTTATTGCTTTTTGAGCCAAATGTAAACTGTCTGGGTTTCTTGATTTGATGGTTTATTATCTATAGAAAAATTCGTGTTTCTTAAAAAGAGTTGAAAAATGCTTTCATGCAGTAGGATAGCATTTCTGACTCAGAATCCATACAGAGAACCCTGACTGCTCTTCAGTATATCTCATACACCCATAAAAGCTTGCATTTGTGCAACTCCATGCATTGAATATATTTTATATGCAGGATAAAATTATATGTTTAATGTATGTTTTATTGACCATAAACTTCATCTGGCAGGAATTACATCTTTTGTGTGCATTTCTGTAGCACAAATGTTAAGCAGAGTGGCTAGCACATGGTCTAAGCACACAACCAATAACCAATAAATATCTGAGTATTAGCTACAATACTCAATAAATAGTATTTATTCTTACTATGTACCAGACACTGTGACTGACATATAACCATAACAGTAGCCAAATAAACAAATTGCATTTATCAAACTATCAATATATACTGAGAATTATGTCAGGTACTTTATATTCATTTTCTCATTTAGTTTTCAAAATGAGTTTAAAAGGTTGGAACCATCGATTTTTACATTTTATAGATAAAGATGTTGAGGTTAAGACAGGTTAAATAACTTTTCTAATCTCAAGGCTATTAAGTAGCAGAACTAGAATCTTACACAATATTTTCTGTTAAGTAGCAGAACTAGAATCTTACACAATATTTTCTGTATATACATTTTCTCATTTGGTACTTAATAATGAGCACCTGAGATGGAGATTATCACACTTGTTTTTCAAGCAATAAAACTGAACCTCACATAATCAAAGGACTCTGAATAATTTCTCTTATTTAATGAAAGAGGTAGAAAACAATTTCACCCATTTCTGGTTACCTCCAAATCTAATCTTCCTTCCCAGAGAAGTAGATTCTTTGGAGGTTTTAAGGAGGATTTAGAGACCAAACCTGCACTCAAGAAGCTAGAACTTGCAGAGCGGACTCTTTCACACAGAGTGGGAAGGGACAGATGCTCTGACAACATGTCACATGTCAGACAGCAACATGTGATGGGACTTTTGGAAGAGGACGCTGAATCATGAACAGCTTCACAGCAGAGGAGGCAGTTGAATTTTCCTTAAAGCACAGTTGGATCTGAGCATGAAAGAATGGGAATAGCAATGAACTCGCCACAGACCCAAAAGTTTGGGTTGATGTTTTGTAAAGGCTAAGTTTTTACCCCCCCCCCAAAAAAACAAATATTAACATACAATTTACAACAAATCAAAGTTCTATTCTGCAAACAACTTAAAAAGATGAAAAAAAAACTGATTGGGAAATTATTAATTAAGCATTTACTCTGCGGAGTGCCCTCTAACAGGAACAGAGGGAGGAACTGGGGGAGATAGAGTAGTAAAGAAGGCTAGCATTGTTGCTGACCTAGAGGGAACTAATGAGACTCTGATCAGTTAAAGAGGGAGTTTTTGGTCAGAATAAAAAGCTAAGTGACTCTTACAAGAACTGAATTTACAACTGGCCTCATTAGAGCTGAGCTGTAGTTAATTGAGTTGTATGTTAATGTGCTGGGCAGAAAACAATGTTGGAAGAGAAATGAAACAGTGCTCCATTTTCCAACTTGCTCTATAGCGGATATGTAGAGTACCAGATGGTGACATTTATAAATGGAATGAGTCATTATGGAGGCACAACTGAAGTATCAATAAATATTGGATTTACATAAACACGAATTTATCTACAAATGTCTGCTCTAAACAAAGGTAGAGAAAGGAAATGTGAGTTTGGACACAGCAAGGGGTTGAGAATTGGGAGACTGAAGATTCAGTCCTGCTAAGAATATTTTCACCTCCTCCTCCCTATGTCTGAAGTTCGCTTCTCCCAGAATTTTGCAAGGCTGACTCCTTTTTCAACCTTTATTTATACTTCAGGTGTCATTTCTCAGATAGCATCTCCTAACAGATTTAAAGTAAATTTTTTCTCATCATCTCAATCCCACCACTGTGTTGATATCTCAATCTCTGAAAATTTAATATATTTACTTGTTTGTCTTTATTATTTTTCAATGCATTAGAGTCAAAGCTCCGTGAGATCAGGATTTGTTTTATTTTATTTTTATTTATGGTTATTATTATTATTATTTTGAGACAGAGTCTCGCTCTGTCGCCCAGGCTGGAGTGCAGTGGCCAGATCTCAGCTCACTGCAAGCTCCGGCTCCCAGGTTCACTCCATTCTCCTGCCTCAGCCTCCTGAGTATCTGGGACTACAGGCGCCCACTGCCACGCCCAGCTAATTTTTTTGTATTCTTGGTACAGACGGGGCTTCACCGTGTTAGCCAGGATGGTCTTGATCTCCTGACCTCATGATCCGCCCGCCTCGGCCTCCCAAAGTGCTGGGATTACAGGCGTGAGCCACCGCGCCCGGCTGGAGACCAGGATTTTTTTTTTCCGTCTTGTTCACCAGTGCTTCCCTGGTGTCTTAAGTAATATCTGGCACTTAGTAAATGTTAACTAAATATATAGAATGGCAAAACAGTGACTTTACTCCTTATTATCTGTGTGACTTGAAATAAACTATTTGGTCTAACATGTTGTTTTAATGACGATAAACCTAGCAAGACTGTGTGCTATTACAAAGATCGAAAATGTCAAATCCCCTAAAGGTCCTTCAAAAACTTAGTGGGATATTAGAACATGAGTTTGCCTAAAAGAACAGTCCATGGAGGATAATGCTAAATTCACAAAAAGTAATACTGACCGCCTTTCTTTAATAAGTTAGTGAGATTTTGTGTCCTTGGCCAATTCTGTTCCCAATTTTGAATTTGAATTTCTACATCTGTGAGATCCCTCATAACTCTAAAATGCTACCACTTGCTGATTATGAAGCGATCTCGTTCCACATAAATTTTAAAAGAGTTCTTTTTCTAGTTCTGTGAAGAATGTCATTGGTAATTTGATAGGAATAGCATTGAAACTATGAATTGCTTGGTGCAGCGTGGCCATTTTAAATATGTGAATTCATCCTATCCATGAGCATGGAATGTTTTTTCATTTGTGTCATCTCTGAATCCTTTGAGCAGTGTTTTGTAGGTCTCCTTGTAGAGATCTTTCACTGCCCTGGTTAGTTGTACACCTGGGTATTTTAGTCTTTGGGGGCACTTGTAAGTAGGATTGATTTCCTGATTTGGCTCTCCGCTTGACTGTTGTTGGTGTACCAAAAAAAGAGCCTGAATAGCCAAGGGAATCCTAAGCAAAAAGAACAAGGCTAGATGTGTTACATTATCCAACTTTAAACTATAGTACAGGGCTATAGTAACCAAAACACCATAGCACCTAAACCAAAACACACACATAGACCAACAAAACAGAATGGAGAACACAAAAATAAGGCCACACACTGACAACTACCTGATCTTTGACAAAGTCAACAAAAACAAGCACTGGAGAAAGGTCTCCCTATTTAGCAAATGGTGCTGGGATGACTGGCCGTGTACAGAAGATTGAAACTACTAGAACCCTTCTTTACATCATATATAAAAACCAACTCAACATGGATTAAAGATTTAAATGTACAACTCAAAGCTGTAAAATCCCTGGAAGACAACCTAGTCAATACAATTCCAGACATAGGAATGAGCAAAGATTTCATGACCAAGATGCCAAAAGCAATGGAAACAAGCAAAAATTGACAAACGGGATCTCGGGATCTGATTAAACTAAGAGCTTCTGCACAGCAGAAGAAACTATCAGCAGAGTAAACAGACAACCTATAGAATGGGAGAAAACTTTCGCAGACTATGCTTCTGACAAAGATCTAATATCCAGTATCTATAAGGAACTTAAATTTACAATCAAAAATCAAACACCACCATTACAAAGTGTGAAAAGCACATAAACTGGCACTTTTCAAAAGAAGGCATACATGTGGCCAACAAGCACATGCAAAAAAGCCTCAGTATCACTGATCATTAGAGAAATGCAAACCAAAACCACAATGATACATCATCTCACACCAGTCAGAATGGCCATTATTAAAAAGTCAAAAAATAACAGAGGCGGATGAGGCCACAGAGAAAAATGTACACTGATACGCTGTTGGTAGGAGTGTAAATTAGTTCAACTATTATATAAAACAGTGCAGTGATTCCTCAAAGACTGAAAACCAAACTACCATTTGACCCAGAAACCCCATTATAGGGTATATACCCACAGGAATATAAATCATTCTATCATAAAGACACGCATGCATATATTCATTGCAGCACTTTTCACAATAACAAAGATATGGAATTAACCTAAATGCCCATCAATGGCAGACTCTATAAAAAGAAAATGTGGTACATATACACTGTGGAGTACTATGCAGCCATAAAAACAAACTCATGTCATTTGTAGTAGCATGGATAGAACTTGAGGCCGTTATCAATAGAAAACTAACACAAGAAGAGAAATCAAATAGAATATGTTCTCACTTGTAAGTTGGAGCTTACTGAGAAGAACACATGGACATATAGAGGGGAACAACAGACAATGAGGCCTACTGGAGGGTGGAGGGTGAGAGGATGAGCAGAATCAGAACAAATAATCAGTACTAGGCTTAATAACTGGGTGACAAAATAATCTGTACAACAAACCCCCTTAACATGAATTTACCTATATATCGCACTTGCACCTGTACCCCTAAACTTAAAATTTTTAAAAGATCTATTTTTAAAAAGATTTTGTGATTCCACAAATATAAATGTAAGGATGTAGATTTTCACAACTATTGGTGGCTGTGTTTAACACAATGATGTTTTCTTACATTCTATTTATTTGTCAGGCCATACTTAAATGCCTACAGAGAGAAATTTGTGTGTGTGTAGGGGGGGGGTGTTTATTTTCCTATTCAGAACTGTCACAATAGTCAATAGTTAATCTCCAAAATTAAAATGTCCAAAACATAGTGTGGAGCCAGGATAGGGCAAGCCCTATTGGTTGACAAAGAGGTTTAGCCATTTCAGGGGCATATAAGCTGGATACTGATATAAGAAATAAATGTTTGGCCAGGCACTGTGGCTCACCCCTGTAATCCAAACACTTTGGGAGGCCGAGGCAGGTAGATCACCTCGGGAGGTCAGAAATTTGAGACCAGCCTGGCCAACATGGCAAAACCCTTTCTCTACTAAAAATACCAAAAAATTTCACCAGTTGTGGTGGTGGGCCCCTGTAATCCCAGTTACTCGGGAGGCTCAGGCAAGAGAAACGTTTGAACCCAGGAGGCAGAGATTATAGTGAGCTGAGATCGCACTACTGCACTCCAGCCCTCCAGCCTGGGTGACAGAGCAAGACTCTGTCTCACACACACACACACACACACACACACACACACACACACACACACACAGAAAAGAAAAAAAAGAAATGTTTGAAACAACAGTGCATACTGCCTCTTCTACAATAACCGCATATTGTGAAATAAGAAAGATTAGATTGTATAATATTGAAAAGAAAGGAAATAGACTATGATCAGAAATGTTTCATAGATATCATCTATAGTGAGCTTAAAAATGAGCCTGGGAAGACAGAGGCAAATACTGGAGAGCAAGAACACATCTCAGTCAAGATACGAGGGAAATTACCCAGAGGTTGACTTTCTGAAAATTGGATGAGAGACAGCAAGTTCCAGGCTGGGAAAATGTGAGAGACAGCTTTCATGGGAAATGCAGGGGTTTGAAATTCCGGGAACAAAAGGATGAAAGAAGTAAATTACAGTTTCTTGAAACAGGTACTCTGCAAACATGTATATTATATCTTGTTTATCTTCAGGAAACCTTGCACTGAAGGTATTATTTGTAGGAGTTTACAGAAGAGCGAACTGTGGCTTATAGAGTTCTACTGGCTTGCCCAAGGTCACACTGACAATATATGTCAGAGCCACTTTTGAATCTTAAGATATAAGGAGTTCAGAATACTTGGATAAAAAACAGATCTTTTTTTACATTGATATCACTTCTGTAGATTCATGCCACTACATTTCATTTAAAACTTTGCCTGTCTAAAAGTGCAGCAAACTGAGGCTGATGTCCAAAATTGTTATAGTACAGCCATAAATTTGAAACTAGTCTACTTTGAAAGGAGATTGTAAAACATTTACCATGACTATTCCATGTGACAGTCTGTTTCACAGAGGAGGCTCCATAAAAACACATTGATAAACCCTACCTTATGCAATGAATATCCCAGAAGCAGCTATAGGTACGGTGCAAATTTCTTCCTACTTGTACAGATCTAGTTTCTTTTTTGGTTTTTTTTTTTTTTTTTGGAGACAGGGCCTCACACTGTCACCCAGGCTGGAGTGCAGTGGTGCAATCACTGCTCACTGCAGCCTTGACCTCTCTGGGCTCAGGTGATCCTCCCACCTCAGCCTCCCGAGTAGCTGGGATTATAGGCACATACCACCATGTCCACAAAATTTTTATATTTTTGGTACAGACACGGTTTCACCATATCGCTCAGGCTTGTCTTGAACTCCTGGGCTCAAATGATCCCCCCACTTTGGCATCCTAAAGTGCTGGGATTACAGGTGTGAGCTACTGCACCTGGCCTGCATCTAGATTTTAAAATTTTTCAAAGGGACTTCAATAAAACATAAGTAAATTCATTAGAAAGAAAAAGTACACAACTAGGTACACTGAAATTGCTTTTAAAATAAATACTAAACTTTTTGAAACTTTCAAGAATTGATTAAATTATTTTTTAAAAAACTGAAAATAAGAGGATGAATAAGAACCAAAAAAAGCCACTAAAGTTTTTTAAAAATATTTTTATGCCTTACAATTAGTAATGTCTAAGTTTGCTACTTTTTTTATTTTTATTTTATTTTATTTTATTTTTTATTTATTTATTTTTTTGAGACGGAGTCTCACTTTGTCACCAGGCTGGAGTGCAGTGGCCCAATCTCGGCTCACTGCAACTTCTACCTCCTGGGTTCAAGTGATTCTTCTGCTTCAGCCTCCCAAGTAGCTGGGATTATAGGTGTGTGCCATCACACGCAGCTAATTTTTGTATTTTTAGTAGAGACAGGGTTTCACCATGTTGGCCAGGATGGTCTTGATCTCTTGACCTCATGATCTGCCGGCTGCGGCCTGCCGCATAATACTTTTATAAAGCCTTATGCAGCATTGTTTGTTGGTGTTTATTTAGTATCTCCATAGTTGTATTTCTAGACCAGGCATTGTGCTAGATATTAAGAATTGAGAGATGCAGATGAAAGTCTCAACCCTCTCATAGAGATCATGGTAAGTAAAACAATTAAATAATTCTAATTTAAAATATTCTACAGTGAAATTGGACCCCCTTTGACCAGTGGCTTTTCAGAAGACATGCATGAAAAGTTTTTAGGGGGTGGACATGTCAAAAGTGGTCATGCAGATGTCACAGCCTATGCCAAAGCAAATGATGGTACGTCGTGTATGGAAAGAGCCAATCATAAACAGGCCTAAACCCAACCCTCAAGACCCAATCAGACAGAATTCCATGGGATTGAATGTTGACCCATCTGCGAAGGGGAGTGAGAAGAAACAAGATTGAGAAATCATTTCACTTCCAGCATCGAAGTGTCATGGATGTCATGCCAAGGATTTGGAACCATCATCTCATTTTCAGTTGGACCTCTCAGAGTCTGACTCTTTTAGAATTAGGCTGAATAATCTAAAGTACTTTCATGAATCTAGGGAAAATGGGCAGAAGTATATGTAATACAGGATTTAGTATTTCAGTCAGGAGAAGATAACATGACAGAGTTAAGCAGTGTGTGGTTGAATGGAAAGTATTAGCAATGATTATATATCGGTCTGAATTCTTAGACTTGTAAGACAGCAGGTATAGGTGAATCTGATTTTTATCACCTATGACAGTTTGAAACAAGGAAGTATGCCTTTTTGAAATATTTAACATTGTTCAGTACTTGCAGTCATGGTATCAGTGGTTTGCAAGCAACTCTTGCTTACCCATGTTTTAGGGCTCAAGGGGTCACTCATTGTCTACAGCCTAGGAAAAATCTTAAGTTTCTGGAATATTCCCCTTGTATGTATCAGTTTCCATTAATGGGGCCAAAGATATTGAAAGAAACAGATAAATAAGCATATACTCAACCCTCCTTTTCTTTTTCCTTTCTTCTGTTGTTCTTTTCACCCATTTACCTCCCCAACTCTCCATTCCTCCCTCCTTCCCTCCCTCCTTCCCTCCCTCCTTCCCTCCCTCCTTCCCTCCCACCTTCCCTCCCACCTTCCCTCCCACCTTCCCTCCCACCTTCCCTCCCACCTTCCCTCCCACCTTCCCTCCCACCTTCCCTCCCACATTTTCTTCCTTCAAAATCCTTTTGAGAACCTACCATGTAACTAACATGGCTTATAACAGGGACTAAAGCCAAGTCTCTCTCCTCAATGAGTTTACATCCTGGAAAAGATGTGACAGAGTACAAGAGATAAACAACAAACATAATTCAACAAATGGATGGTGTGTTGTGCATTGAAACTGTTTACTTCATGGTCTTTTCCAACACAGGATGACCAAATGTTTTTTATTTGCCCCAGACTTTTCTAGTTTTAGCATTGAAAGTTCCATATCCCAGGAGTGCTCTCAGTCCCAGGTAAACTTGGACAATGAGTCACCCTACAAGTTCCAAGAGCATGTCACATTATGAATATTGAGCACCAGCTGTAAATAAAGTGGAGACCCTAAGAAAATATTCCCATGCTCAGCATCATTGATCATTAGAGAAATGCCAATTAAAATTACAACACGATATCATCTCACCCCAGTTAATTAAAATAGCTTTCATTCAAAAGACAGGAAATGATGAATGCTGGTGAAAATGTGGAGAAAAGGGAAATCTCTCATACACTGTTGGTGGGAATGTAAGTTAGTGCAGTCACTCTAGAGAACAGCATGGAAGTTCTTCGAAAAAGTAAAAATAGAGTTACCATATGATTCAGCAATTCCACTGCTAAGTTATACCCCCCCAAAGAAAAAGAAATCAGTATATTAAAGAGATATCTGTACTCCCACGTTTACTGTGGCATTATTCACAATTGCCAACATTTGGAACCAACCTCAGTGTCCATCAATAGATTATTGGATAAAGCAAATGTGATACTTATACATAATGGAGTACCACTCAGTCATAAAATGAATGAGATTCTGTCTTTGGCAACAGCATGGGTGGAACTGGAGAACATTTTGTTAACTGAAATAGGTCAAGCACTTGAAGTCAAACTTCAAATGTTCTCACACGTTTGTGGGAGCTAAAATTTAAAACAAATGAACTCATGGAGATAGAAGGTAGAAAGATGGTTAATAGAGATTGAGAAGGATAGTGAGGGGTGCGGGGGAGGGATTTGGGATGGTTAATGGGTATAAAATGCAGTTAGAATTAATATAATCTGGTATTTGATAGCACAGCAGGATGATTACAGGTAGCAATAATTTATTGTACATTTAAAAATAACTAAAATAATATAATTAAACTACTTATAAGGCAAAGAAGTGATAAATGCTTAAGGTGATGGATACGCTATTTACCCTGATGTGATTATTATTCATTGTATGCCTGTATCAAAATATCTTATGTACCTCATAAATATATATACCTACTATGTACCCATGAAAATTAAAAGGTAAGAATTTAAAACAAAGAGAACATTCCCAACTTAGTCTAAAACTGCATTTACTCAAAATATTCTTCTGTCTGGGCTAGGGACAGAAGGCAGGGAGAGGTTTGCCAGGTCTTTATTTATGTGAAAGATCAAAAACCCTGTTGGGAAATAATGTTTCCAGACGTCAAACATAATTTAGCCCTAATGTTTGGTTCAAGAGTAATAGGGCATGAGTAAATGTGTGAGCTCCTAAGAGTGTCAGCTAAGACTGACCTGTAGTTTTAACCCTGTACTTCTTGAGAAGAATACTACCATGACTCCTTAAGGTAGTGTAGCTGAGAACTGCTCTGGAGAAAATGTAATTTGGTAAAGTAGAAAGAAGGGGCAAAGTAAACCTAAATTATCCAAAGCTATTGAACAAAGGTACATAACACTCTCTCTCTCTCTCTCTCTCTCTCTCTATATATATATATATATATATGTGTATATATATACCTTAAAATATTATTTAATACTACACTGATATATTCAAGAAAGTAGTGATTAGAATAAACTTTAATAAAAAATAAAATTGATTTACTTATTTAATTTTTTAATATGGCATTTAAAAATAATCTGGATACAGAAGTGAAGGATACCCATATATGTTGAGGATTTACTGAATGGTAAGCTTTGTGTCAGATATTTTGCAGAATTAATCATCTAAATCGTTTCAAAAGACACAATGAAGAAGGTATTGTTGTCCTCCATTTTACAATCAGGAGACTGAATATTAAGGACACTGGCTGACTTGGCCAAAAGTCACAAAACAAATTAATGCCTCTACATAATGTCAGTAGAAAACCTGGATAAAAATGATGTTATGAAAACTGCTATGGAAGACGACTAAATACTCAAAGCACTGAAAAAAGGGCGGTTAATTTTGCATGCAGTTGTCTAGGAAGGCTGAATTATGCATTGTCAGAATGCACTTTAGGGAATGCTGCCTTTGGGTATCACTTTATTATAGCTGAGGGTAATCATTGATGAAAACAAGAATGATCTTGAGTCAACAAAAATAATAAGCATTTTTTATGAATGCAAAGGCTTTAGGATGATTTTATGTACACATTTTATGTAAAACCTTAAAAATGCTAACCTCATTATAGTTACTAGAGATGCAAATCAGTCTGAAAGTCTTTCTTTCGCCTGCTGAATTTTGGAATTTTCTCATGTGAATGCAACCAAAAAAACTAATGAAGAAGAAATCAGAAAGGAGAAAGTTCCAATCAGAAGGGAGAAATGTACTTAATACTCAACTCACCTTA
The DNA here is from genome assembly GCF_047675955.1 of Chlorocebus sabaeus. NCBI lineage: Eukaryota > Metazoa > Chordata > Mammalia > Primates > Cercopithecidae > Chlorocebus > Chlorocebus sabaeus. Next base: position 60,963,993 of record NC_132908.1, on the reverse strand, counting down.
GGAAAGTCATCATCTGAATGGTGAAATCAATCTTTCAATCTTTCTTTTTTTTTTTTTTTTTTTTTGAGAAGGAGTCTTGCTCTGTCGTCCAAGCTGGAGTGCAGTAATGCGATCTCGGCTCACTGAAACCTCCGCCTCTAGGGAGGCAATGGATTCTCCTGCCTCAGGCTCCTCAGTAGCTGGGATTACAGGGGTGCGCCACCCTACCCAGCTAACTTTTTTGTTTTTCGTAGAGACAGGGTTTCAACATCTTGGCCAGGCTGGTCTCAAACTCCTGACCTCAGGTGATCTGCCCGCCTTGGCCTCCCAAAATGCTGGGATTATAAGCGTGAGCCACTGCGCCTGGCCGTGAAGCCAGTCTTGAGCTAACTGCAATAACACTTGGGATTTTCTCCTGACTGTCACACGCTAGCTTTGGTCAATTCCATTAACCACTGTGGATTTCCTGGTATAGATCATTACATACATCAATACTGGTCCTCATTTCATTACTCACATGAAATGAAGAAAGACCAAATGAGAAAAAATACGTAAAATATGTTCAAAAATTAAAAGTTTATAGTGTCAGATGACAAATAAAACAATTACTTTATATTGTTTAAAGAATAGGAATAGATATTTAGTAACATAAAATTAGTATGTTAATTTTTGTATTTAGAAACTCATTAAAATTCAATAAAATATCTTAATATTACTGTAACTTAATATTAACATTCTTTAGCATTAGAAGCCAAGATCATCCATGGTCTGTCTGTCTGGAATTAAAGAAAAAAAGCTGGGCATTTCTATCCCCCTAAAAGGCCACTACTGATAAATAAACAAATATTAATGATAACTTAAGTATATGTAAATTGCATACATATAAAGCTTGTGTCACATGCCAGGAGCTGGACTTTGTTCTTTGCATAGTTATCTCACTTGAAGTTGCAAAAGATAGTGACAAGTTGAGTGTTGCTTCTACTTTATAAGAATGGAAACTAGGACTCAGAGAACTAAAGGGACATGCCTGAGATGATATCAAATGTAGTCAATGGAGCTGAGGTTAAAAGAAGTCTATCAGGGGCCCCACAATAGCAATTGCCCACCACACAAAAGTATCTTCCCAGGTTATTCCTCAGAAAAGGTGTGAGAAGTAGATGAGGAAACGCAGGCTGCATACTTTGTCTTCTCTGAAGCAGTGATCTTGACGTTAAATGCCTACCGTGGCAAGCATGTAGATCAGGCTTCTCTATGGAGAAGAATGTGAGTGAAGCTCACTGGAGACAGCCTGCAACTGTTCATAGGCTTATTTGTCTTGCTTTTATTTTTGATGTTGGTTTAGTTTGATTAGTTTTCATCTTTGTCAAACAGATACACATATTCTTTCTGGAGCTGAAATAGGCAAGGGCTTTCTCGTCAACTTCATGTGGCTTTTGCTCAAAAACAGTGGAATCGGCCAGGCAGTGGCTCAAGCCTGTAATCCCAGCACTTTGGGAGGCCAAGGTGGGCAGATCACCTAAGGTCAGGAGTTTAAGACCAGCCTGGCCAACATGGTGAAACCCTGTCTCTAATAAAAAAATACAAAAATTAGCCAGGTATGGTGGCAGCCTCCTGTAATCCCAGCTACTCGGGAGGCTGAGGCAGGAGAATCACTTGAACCTGGGAGGTGGAGGTTTCAGTGAGCCAAGATTGTTCCGTTGCACTCCAGCCTGGGTGACAGAGCAAGATTCCATCTCAAAAAAACAAAAGCAGTGTAATCTAGACTATTTTGCGTCTAATATTTCACACTTGATTAAAATGCTTTGCACCAAGAAACATTTATACTTGTCTGTTCCATCCCCCATTATCTAGTATAGTTCTATGTAGAACTATGCTATAGACTTTTGTTGGTTATTTTTATAACTGCAATGCTAAAAATTAAGGGTAAAGAATGAAAGCAAAACGTTTTAATTCTCCTCTAAAAATGCTCTTGCCTTGAAGATTATTTGAAGAATCTAGAAACTACCACATGCCCACCGCCAACTCAAATGGAAGTCAAATCTTCAAAGCATACCCAATATTTAAACTTTGGCAGAAATAGTAAACTAATTATCTTTGGAAACAGCATTGTGCATGTTTATTTTGTGATTTAATAAAAAAGCTGACATGGCGGCCATTAGCTTCCCAGAGTGCGTTCCGTTTAATATGCAAAACACACAGAAATTAACATAGTAATTATGTTAGAACTAACAGGATACAAACATTTTAAATGGATTTAACACATTAAATAATTTCATGTCTTATGTGGCCCTGGTGTCTTTCACAGATGGTCACAACATTTGCTAATTTGTTCTACAGGTACTGAAAATTAATGTGATTTTCTTTGACTCTTATTCTTTTATAATGTGGACAGATAACTTTATTTTTAACTTAAAATCATGGCTACCCTGCTTAATGTATTTTGAGTTCCTTTAATAAAGAAGATCTATGTTCTTTTCAAAATGGTAGCTTTCTTTGCAACCAAGTTTAAATGTTGGGGAAGAAAGAAAGTTACTGAAAATATGTCCATTTGATATCTCAGCACAGATGTTAATGTCACTAATATTACTCCACTAGAAACCATTTATTCCTTTGCATAGCAACCATTTCTGAGACATCAACTATTCACAAAATACTAGCTGCTGCTGGTACAAGGATTGTGTCTTCAATATCTCTATAGGTACTGCTAAAATAAGATTTGCAAAAATAAATATTATTTTTCCCTTAATCCCATCTAAGCAGTATAAATAATTTTCTGTAGTAATTTAAGGAAATAAAATATAATTATTACCAGTTAAGTAGTAATGGATTTTAATAAAAGGAACGAGAGCTTTTTGGAGAAATGCCTGATTCTAAGCCTATGCAGGAAATATAAAGGATTAACCTAAAACATTTATTTATACAAAATATTAAGGAAGTACTCAAAGACTAGTGTAGTCATATCAAAACTAAATAATTCAGTAATCAAATGGAAGAGGTCATATTTGCCAAAGATAAGTAGGTCATCTATAGGAATACTAATTACAATGGATTTAAATTTATGTAATATAATTTTATCAAAAATTCACTATTATGAAGATAAAAATTATCAGTTCTAGTTATCTTTGGAGAAGGCTGGGACTTTTCTGTAAACTGGTAACAGGAAAAAACATCAAGCATTATTCTGCCTTTATTATACAAACTTTATCTCAGACTAACCAAATAATAAGAAAAACATTCTCTTAATAGAAATATCTCAACGAAAAACAAATAAAAAAGGAAAACAAATACGAAAGAATTGGTAGAAGTAGAAAGTCACCATTCTGCAACCCGCAATGATTTTATAGGTATGAAAACTGTTCATTGAAGGCTGCCACCATCAGTAAAAGAGAGAACTGACAAAAGACAACATCTCCTAGGAATTAGTCTAAAAATAATATGGGTTGGTGCACAATTAATTGTAGTTTTTGCCATTAATTAATTTTGCACCAACCTAATAGTAAATAAAACAGAACGACAAAACCACAAAAACTTTGGCCTAGAGCAATGTTCTCAACCAAGTGCAATTTTGTCTCCAGGAGACATTTGACAATATCTGGAGACATTTTTTCACTGTCACAAATGGGGAGGTACTAATGGCATCTAGTGGGTAGAGGCCAGGAACGTTGCTAAACATCCTACACAGCACAGGAAGGCCCCCCACAACCAAGAGTTATCAGAATCACTTAATTTTTAAAAATGTCAACAGTACTGAGATTAAGAAACCCTGACTCAGACCTATCAGTTTGCAGAAAATACAGAATACAAATGGTCATATTAAATAATACACTGTGGGTGCAATGAGCAAAATGTGAACCGAGGGAAACTGCAGGGCAAATGATCTGGTTCTAGAAAATGTGGCACATATACACCATGGAATACTATGCAGCCATAAAAAAGGATGAGTTCGTGTCCTTTGTAGGGACATGGATGCAGCTGGAAACCATCATTCTCAGCAAACTATCTCAAGAACAGAAAACCAAACACCGCATGTTCTCACTCATAGGTGGGAATTGAATGTTGAGATCACTTGGACACGGGAAGGGGAACATCACACACTGGGGCTTATTGTGGGGAGGGAGTATGGGGGAGGGATAGCATTAGGAGATATACTTAATGTAAATGACGAGTTAATGGGTGCAGCACACCAACATGGTACTTGTATACATATGTAACAAACCTGCACGTTGTGCACATGTACCCTAGAACTTAAAGTATAATAAAAAAAGAAAAAGGAGAGAAGAAAAGAGAGAGGAGGTATGATTTTGTAACTTTAAGGTTTAATGACTGCCCTATTGGATTTCAGATTTGCATTCGGCCTGTAGCCCCTTTGTTTTGGCTATTTTTCCCATTTGGAACGGGTTTATTTCCCAATGCTGTACCTCTGTATCTGGGAAGTAACTAACTTGCTTTCAGTTTTACAGGCTCATAGGCGGAAAAGACTTGCCTTGTCTCAGATGGGACTTTGGACTTGAACTTTTGGGTTAATGCTGGGATGAGCAAAGACTGTGGGGACTGTTGGAAAGGCATGATTGTGTTTTGAAATGTGAGGGCATGAGATTTGGGAGAGACCAGGAATGGAATAATATGGTTTGGCTGTGTGCCCACAAATTTCATCTTGAATTGTAGTTCCCATATTCCCCCCCATTATGCCATGATAATGTCATAGGAGGGAACTGGTGGGAGATAATTGAAACATGGGGGCGGTTACCCCCATGATGTTCTTGGGATAGTGAGTTCTCACAAGATCTGATGGTTTTATAAGGGGCATTTCCCCCTTTTTTCAGCACTTTTCCTTCCTATTGCCACTTTTCCTTCCTCTTACCTTTCTTCCCCTTGACCTTCTGCCATGATTGTACGTTTCCTGAGGCTTTCCCAGCCATGCGAAAGTGTAAGTCAATTAAACCTCTTTCCTTATAAATTACTCAGTCTTGGGTATTTCTTCATAGCAGCATGAAAATGGACTAGTACAGGCAGAGAGGGAGAGACAGACAATCTATAGATTAGTAAGGTTTTTGAGCCATCACTAGATCATAATCTATGATTGTTTTATGCATTCTGATGCATAAAACCACACTGTAAGACATAATATTAGTGGAGTAATTGGGTACATTAGATGCTGGCTAGATACTTTATAATGTTAACAAATTATTTAATATATGATAATGATCGTGTGAATGTTTAAAAATATATAAATCCTATGTTTCAGAGATGACATTGAAACACTTAAGGATAAAATGATATATCTGAAATTTTCCTGTAAATAATCCAGAGATGGGAGAAATAGTGTATGTGTGTGTATACATACATAAAATAATCCGTGAGTTGATAATTGTTGATACTAGATAATGGTTATCTGGGGATCATTAAAATATGTAGTGTTTGCAATTTCTGTAATAATATTTTAAAGAGCTATTGGAATAAAGTGATTATATCGCCATGTTGTAGTACAAAGCTCATAAAATAATTCATCCATTAATTTATTTATTTATATATTCAGTTGATCTAATTTACTAGAGGAAAACCTTTGGCTTTTGAGTCAAATAGCCTTATATTTGAATTCCAGTTCTGTCATTTAATATGTATCTAATGTGGGCAAAGTTCTCTCTCCTATCATCATTAGTTTACTCTTTTCCAAAATGCCGGATTATATGGAGTTCCATTGTGTAATAGTTAACACACTAGACTCTGACAAAATGATGCATTATAATATCTAATGTTAATAGCAGTTATACTAGAAGTTATATATGAAAGTACCTAGCACATTGCTTGGTATAAAATAGATATAGGTATAGAATAAATAATTGCTAGTTTTATGACAGCAAACTTTTCAAGAAGCAAAGAAGTCAAGGTATTACCCTTAAAGCAATGTTTGCATGCTATTAAGTAGTTTGTCTGTCTTCACTGTATTATTTATTAAGGAAGTAGATTTTGTACTGACAAAATTGCCCTACGAATGATCAATAATACTAGAAACTCCTTTTAGTTGCATAGAGCCACCCTTTCCGAGTCTGAATTTTCTTTGTAATTTATTCAGTGATTTGATTTGACTCGGTAAAGCTGACTGTTTATGACTTGTACTGACCTTAAAATCCCTCAACTCTTCAGAGTGACTAATTATTGATTTTATGTAAAGACTATTTAATTAAATAGATACCAAGAAGAGAGTGTTTCTGTATAGAGAGAAATGGCTGAAGGTGATTATTAAATCTGTTTGCCTTGTGGAATCTTGATAAAGTCATTGTTAATTTATATTTTCTTCCTTAGGACATACCTGTCTATTCACTTGACTCCTTTTCTGACATTGTCACTCCATTGGGAGGATGCCTGTTTATTTGAGATGCTTGACATTTCTCAGAGTTGATTTGACATGTACACTAATAAAGCTCAATTACTGAAAGATTAATAATTCATCAAGAAAGGTCATATATGAGCAAATGACTTATGTTTTGATATTTGAGACTTATTTAGGTGGTTAAAATAAATTAGGCTGATTCATGTCTGCTTATACACAATACCATGATCAACTCAAACACTATTAAATGCTGCACATTCATATATATATATATATGTGTGTGTGTGTGTATATATATGCTTTCATTAAAAACATTCAATATTTTTATCCCATAAGCAAAATATTTATGGAATGTTTTTTGGATTCCAAGCACTGTGCTATGGTTTAGGATATTCTGTTGAATAAAACTCAGCGAATGTTTTCTCTTAACGATTGTGCAGATGCATGGAAAGTGTGGTACAGTCAGAGAGCACATCATGTAGGTGGTGAGGATACAACCCCAGGCAGAGTAGTGACCCAGAGAAGGAGCACACCTCGGGACTGATAATGTAAAACATCACTTTATGGGATGGGTGCAGTGGCTCATGCCTGTAATCCCAGCACTTTGGGAGACCGAGGCAGGTGGATCACAAGGTCAGGAGTTCAGGACCAGCCTGACCAAGATGGTGAAACCCCATCTCTACTAAAAATATGAAAATTAGCTGGGCATGGCGGTGGGAGCCTGTAATCCTAGCTACTTGGGAGGCTGAAGCAGAGAATTGCTTGAACCCAGGAGGTGGAGGTTGCAGTGAGCCAAGATTGTGCCACTGCACTCCAGCCTGGGTGACAGAGCAAGACTCCTTCTCAAAAAAAAAAATCACTTTATGATAAAAACTCTCAACAACTTGGTATTGAAGAAGCATACATCAAAATAATGAAGGCCACATATTACAAACCCACAGTTAACTTTCACAATCACTGAAAAGTAAAAAATAAAAATATTTTTTGTGGCTGAATAATATTCTATTGCATATATATGCCACATTTTCCTTACCAATTCATCCATTGATGGGCACTTAGATTGATTCCATATTTTGGTTATTGGGAATAGTGCTGCAATAAACATGGGAGTGCAGATGTCTCTTCAATATACTGATTTCCTTTCTTTTGGATATACACACAGTAGTGGAACTGCTGGGTCATATGGAAGTTCTGTTTTTAATTTTTTGAGGAACCTCCTTATCATTCTGCATAGTGGCTGTACTAATTTACATTCCCACCAACAGTGTATGTGGGTTCCCCTTATTCCACATCCTCACCAGTATCTGTTATTGCCTGTCTTTTTGATACAGGCCATTTAACTGGAGTGACATGATATCTCATTATGGTTTTGATTTGCATTTCTCTGATGATTAGTGATGTTGAGCATTATTTCATATACTAATGGCCATTTGTACATTTGCTTTTTAGAAATGTCTATTCAGATCCGTGGCCTATTTTTATTCAGATTATTCATTTTATTGCTATTGAGTTATTTGAGCTCCTTATATATTCCAGTTTTTAATTCCTTTTCAGGTGGATTGCTTGCAAATATTTTCTTCAGTTCTGTGGGTTGCCAATTCACTTTGTTGATTGTTTGCTGTGAAGAAGCTTTTTAGCTTCACATATCCTGTTTCTCTATTTTTGCTTTTGTTGCTTGTGCTTCTGAGGTCTTACACAAAATTTTTGCCTAAGGTATTTTCTGAAAGCTTTGTGCCAGTAGTTTCCTATGTCCTGAGGTATTTTCCAAAAGCTTTATGGTATTAGTTTCATAATTTCAGGTCTCAGATGTAATACTTTTATCCATTTTTATTTGATTTTTGTATATGGTGAGAGACAGGTGTCCAGTTACATTCTTCTGCATATGGTTACCAAGTTTTCCCTAGAAATATTTATGGAAGAAATTGTTGTCTTTCCATTTTTCTTTGTTTCAAAAAGTTTTTAATTTTCCATCTTAATATCTTCATTGACCCTTCACTGTTCAAGAGAAGGTTGCTTAATTTTCAGGTGTTGTGTAGTTTCTGGGTTTCCTCTTGTTATTAATTGCTAGTTTTATTCCATTGAGATCAGAAAAGATAATTGGTAGGATGTCTACTTTTTTAAGTTTGTTGAAACACATTTTGTGTCCTAAAGTATGGTCTGTTCTGTAGAATGGCCCATGCACTGATGAAAAGAATGTGTATTTTGCACCTGCTGGGTAAAAAGCTTGATAAATGTCAGTTAAGCTTATCTGGTCCAGTCTGTAGAATAATTCCGAAGTCTGGTTGGTTTTTTGTCTAGATGATCTGTTCATTACTGAAAGAGGCATGTTGAAGTCCCCTATTATTATTATATTGCAGTCTATTTCTCACTTTAGATCTATCAATGATTGCTATATACATTTGTGTGCTTTAGTGTTGGGTGCGTGTATATTTATTATTGTTATATCTTGCAGAATTGATCTCTTAATTATTGTATGATGGACTTTCTTTTTCTCATCTTATAGTCTTGAACCTGTAGTTTTTTTTCTAAGTATAGCTACTCGTATTCTTTGTTTTCTACTTACGTGCAATATCTTTTTCACTTTCAGGGTATATGTGTCTTTATAGGTGAAGTGGGTTTCTTGTAGACCCAGCTCATAGTTGGGTCTTATATTTTTATCCATTCAGACACTCTGTGCCTTTTCATTGAAGGATTGTATTCATTTTCATTAAGTGTTGTTATGGATACTAAAATCTTACTCCTTTGTTAATTATTTTCTGGTTATTTTGTAACTTTTCTATTCCTTCCTATCTTCCTTGTGGTTAAGTATTTACTCTGGTGGTATATTTTAATTCCTCCTTTTTTATTTTTAGTGATTCTATTATAAGTTTTTGCATTGTGGTTACCATGAGGTTTGCAAAAAAATTTCATAGATACAACAGATATTTTTAAAGAAATGACAAATATTTTCCTTTTGTACGTTAGTGTTTTGTTTTGTTTTATTGTTTCTTTCAGAATGAAGAGCTCCTTTTAGCAGTTCTTGGAAGATAGTTCTGGTAGTGGTCAATTGTCTCAACTTTTGTTTATCTGGGGGAGACTTCGTCATATTTAAAGGATAGCTTTGCTGGATTTTTGGATGGCAGTTTTTTTTTTTTTTTTTTCTTTCAGCACTTTGAAAATATTGTCCCAGTCCCTCCTAGCTTGTGTGGCTTCTATTGAGAAGTCTGTTGCCAGATAAATTGGAGATCTTTTTTATGTTATTTTCCTCTTTTCTCTTACTGCTTTTAGAATACATTATTTGTCCTTGAGGTTCAAGAGTTTGATTATTTTATTCAAGAGGTGTAATTGGCTCATTTTTCTGTGGGTTGAACAAGCATAGAGTTGGCATCTGTTTGGCATCTGGGGAGGCCTCAGGAGCTCTTATTCATGGTGGAAAATGAAGCAGGAACAGGCATATCACATGACTACAGCACGATCAAGAGAGAGTAAAGGGGAAGATTCCACACACTTTTAAACAACTAGATCTCACAAGAACTCACTCACTCACTATCATGAGGACAGCACCAAGCCTTATAGAAGGGATCTTGGCCCCAAGACCTAAAGACCTCCCACCTACTTCCAACACTGGGGATTAAATCTCAACATGAGTTTTGAAGAGGGCATTCAAACTATGTTATCGGGTTAGTCTTATTGGGGTGAAATCTGTTTCTCCGACCTTACTGTACTTGAATATTTATCTCTTTCTCAAGTTTTGGGAAGCTTTTGTTATTTTTTTTAAAATAAGCTTTCTATTCCTTTCTCTTAACTTCTTTCTCAGATGTGATCTTTTCAGGCAATTTTTTTTTTTTTTTTTTTTTTTTTTTGTAGTGGGGATGGAGTCTCACTCTGTTGCCCAGGCTGGAGTACAGCAGTGCAATCACGGCTCACAGCAGCTTCCACCTCCAAGGTTCAAGTGATTCTCCTGCCTCAGCCTCCCAAGCAGCTGGGATCACAGGTATGCACCACCACACCCAACTACTTTTTGTATTTTTAGTAGAGATGGGGTTTCACCATGTTGGCCAGGCTGGTCTTGAACTCCTGACCTCAAGTGATCCTCCTGCCTTGGCCTCTCCAGGTGCTGGGATTACAGACATAAGCCACCACACCTAGCCTGAGGCAATTTTCTATGTCTTGTAGTGAATCTTTTTCCTTCTCACTTTTTTTTTCTCCTCTGACTGTGTATTTTAAAATAGGCTATCTTTGAGCTCACTGATTCTTTGCTGGATCTATTTGGTTGTTGATGGTCCCTAATGAGTTTTCAATTCAGCAAATGTATTTTTCAGTTCCAAGATTTCTGTTTAAAATCTTTATTGTTTCAATTTGTTAAATTTCTCTGATAAATTTCTGAATTGCTTTACCGTGTTAACTTGGAAATCACTGAATTTCCTTAAAACTGCTATTTTGAATTATTGGTTACAGAGCTCACATTTTGCTATCTCACTCAGGCTGGTCACTGATTCTTTGCTTTGTTTGAGGAGATCATGGTTTTCCTGCTTGCTGTTTTGTTTGTTTGTTTGTTTGTTTGAGGAATGTCTGTGTCTTTGCATTGAGGGACTAATTATTCGTTCCAGTCTTTGTCTGGCTGTTTTGTTTATTGGAAATATTTGCATAGAAAGTCTTTGTAGTTTACCTATTGAATATCTCTTTAATTTTTGTTTCCGCTCGCTCGCTCGCTCTCTTTGGCACTAGATGGCACCTTAAGCCCAGGTTTGTTTCAACTCTATTAAAATATCAGAATACTGCCTGTCCAGATTGGGGAAAGGTTCCTGAGAAGATATTACAGCAGTTTGGAAGAGTTGGCTAGAGGTTTGTGCCCAGGGAACCTGTGGAACCTACCCACTACAATGCAGTGCTACTGCATAACCACTCTGATCTGAAATCTTGGGCTGAGTTACAGAGGAGAGATTCCAGGCCTGAGGCTGAGGATAAGGATGGTAGTCTCACTTCCCTTCTGTCTCTGGCTATCATCAGGGATATTTCTCACATAAGTTACTTGTGATGCTTCCTGTGGCTTGAGGCAGGGACATGTCTTCTGCCAGGAAACCCAAGACAGTGGGGAAGCAGGGGTGTCTATCTCAATCTCATTTATTTCATTGTAGAAACCATATATTATGGGAAAATTTTTCATGTGCTTGGTGCCAGGCAGATGGAGGGTGGGGTGTTGCCAATGAGGAAGTCTGATTCTTAGAGTTTGTATACTTCTCTGTGGCCCTGCGAATTGTTTCATCCTCATATTTGAGTTGGATATTGAGATATTGCTGCTGATAATCTCAGCACTCTGTGTGTGTGTGTGTGTGTATATATATATTCATTCCAATATACATATTTGCATGTGTATATTATATATAGTGTGTGTTATTTGTGTGTGTGTGTATATATATGTACATATACAGATAGATAGATAGATAGATATAGATATATATTTGTACGTGTATGAAGGTAAGGGGAGTGAAGCCAGCTTGCTTGATCCCTCCATTTTAAACAGCACTGATTGTTTCTCTTTTGTACTTCTTTGATTTAGCATGATTTCAAGAATTATTCCTCTTGTAGAATAAATTGTTACTTCCTTTCTTTGTATGGCTGAATAATATTCCATTGTATGGATGTATCACATTTTGTTATTTTTGTTTCAATTTATGAACAATTGAGTTATTTCCATTTTGGGGTATTTATGATTAATGGTGCCATGAGGATTCATATACAAGATTTTGTGTGGACATGTACATTCAGGTCTCTTGGGTATGTATCTAAAAGTGAAATTGCTGCGTCTTATGGTAACTTCTTTAACTAGTTAAGGAGCTGCCAGGCTGTGTTTTCCAAAGTAGCTGTGCCACTTTATAATTCTGTAATCAAAGTATGAGGGTTTCAATTTTTCCACATTCTTGGTATTATTTGTAATTGTCTTTTTGTTTTAACCGTCCTGTGGGTGTAAATTAGTATCTCATTTTGGTTTTGATACGCGTTTTCCCAATGGCTAATGATGCTCACTATCTTTTCATGTACTTATTGGCTATCAGCATATCTTCACTGGATGTTTTGATTTTAAAAGCAATTTTAAATTTAGCAACTTGTAACAAATCTTGGTCAACATACATTTTTACATATTGAATTTCATCACCATGAGATTTTTGCATAACACATAACTTATGAATATTCTTCATCTTTCACTAGTGCTTGTGGGGAGCTGACATTTATTAAGAATAAGAAAAATAAAATAGAATTTGAAGACAGAGTTTTCTACTTTGACAATAATGAGAATATTTATTCTTTACACTTTATCAAGTTTAGCTGAGATAGTAGCATTGTATAATGATGGAAGAAAAACAGAAATAATTTTTGGCTCTTAATATTTTTCTCCCTTTAATTCAACTCTAGTAAATGCTTTTAAAAATAGAGGAATTTTAGGAAATAATCAAAAATGTTTATGTTTATATTTGTCTACCCTCGTACATCCTTAACAACATGTATTTTATTGAATAAACTATGAAAAATTTAAACAACAGAATAACAAAGATAATTATTTCATTCACAGTGCAAATGTTCTTTGGGTGTCCAGTATTTAAAGATATTTGTATTGAGTGCTTGGAAAGTAACAGTGAAAAATAAAAATGATACAATTAACATATATATATGTTATACATATATTTACATGGTAAGATGTATAGAGTACATTGTAAGTGGAAAAATACGTTTTAAAAATGAGTATAACACCTGTATATTATTCTAAATATGTAACTAGATGTGAAGTTTATGTTTAATGTACCAGAGTATGAATAATATTCATTCACTGACAATAAATCATGGCTGGATTTTTTTCCTCATTTATAACATCAATTATATAAATATAAATTATAAAAAGTTTAAATTTAGGGAGATTTAAGTTTGAAGATTAAATTGCTTCTTATCTGAAAAAATAAAGGTCACATCTGGATTATAGGGATAGTATAAATATCAAATGGCATGTAAAGTAACTAAAAATTACCTAATAGAGTATGTGCCAGCAAAAATATTTAAGTGTGTATTCACATATAATTATCACTACAACTCTATGAGAAAAGAAAACCATCCTATATTTACAATAATTTATTGTAACAACTGTAAGTTCTTAGTCAAAGTCCCCAAGTTGGAAAGAGGCTTGATATTGACACAAACCCTAATGTTTGTCTTTGACGACTGTTTGGTTAAACTTCACCAAACCACAGTAAAAGCAAACTCTATTTGGGATCTAATGTAAATAATTCTTAAAGTACTAACTGTGAAGCACTTATACTGTCGAGTGGTCACCAGTTTTTGTACCCTGTGTTCTCTACACATAGTGTTGCCAGATGGGTAGAAATTAGCAATATTAAAACACCAGAGGCTTTTCACAAGAGGCCTTTTGTGCCTCCACTTGGTTCTTCCAAGAGTAGAGGCTGTCACGTACCTGAGCTCCGATGAGTTACTTTGCCAGCTGCAAGAGACTGACATATTTTAAAGGCGTTGTTCCTGAGAAACCTAGGATATGATTTGAGAGGAAACTCTCTCTGTGCTTTCTCTCTAAACAGAAATCAGACAGAAGGGAGGGTTTTACCCTCCACAGAACTATACAAATATTGAAAGGTAATTTGTATTTGAACTTCATATTCTCAAATATGAAATTCTGTTCTTAATTTATTTTATTTTGTTTTTGTTGTCACAAAATAAAGTGAGGTATTTTTTCATTCAGGTCCTCAGTTATCAACTTCAGTACGTTTTCTGTTGTTTTCTTAATCCTCCTATTTCTGCACTCAGTTTAGACAGAAAATGTCTAAAGTTTGATCTCTCAGCTCACTGAAACGGTTGAAAATTAAAGAATGTTATACTTTTATCTTCTATCATTCACATGTTTAAAGCTCTACCCGAGTTCTGATGTAGTGTACCCCATATGGATACTTTGTCATATGATGCACATAGTCTGTTTTCATAACTAATTTATTCTCTTAATAGATTCAGTATTTTCTCCCTGTGTGTGAATGATAAAAGTATTTACCTTGATCACATTGCTACAGTTGGAAGAGCTTCTCTAAGGAACCTCTCTGGGAGGCTTATTATCAATAAGTTATGAATGCGAGTTCACCCTGAGTCTCTGACTCTCCAAGTCCCATTCTGTTGCTCTTTTCTGATAAGATGATGAAATTCAGTTTTTTCTTGATCCAAATTATTTTTATTTATTAATGTAGACTCCCTATTGCAATCAAATCATAACCATTCTCTTTACATAAGGCTTACCCATTCCCATATTCAAAACTACTCTCGACCCTTTCTTCCTTTCTTCCTATCATCGACTATTCTCCCTTTCCTCTTTGACCCATTCGTATCCTACGCAATTTATAAAGGTAAGTGCAATTCTTCCTTTGCAAAGCTACTTTTGACTACTGGAGTTCACAGAGCTGCTGTCTCTCCTGTGAATTACTAATCTCAAGGTTTCCTATACCTATTCAGACACAATTTTTCCACTATATAGTGACTGGAGTGATCTTTAAAAAAAAAGTTATTCAGGTCATGTGACCATTCTTACTCCATATCCTTCAATGACTTCCCACTGCATGTAGAAAAAATGCTAAAGTTCTTATCATCATCTATAAGACCGCTAAAATTTGACCCCGGCTTATGTCCCCATCTTTATCTTATTCCAGCTCTGTAACTCTCAATACATTCCAGCCACATTTACTCTATCAGTTATCTCTTACTACCTAACAAAATTACATAAAATTAGCATCCTAAGGTAATGGTCATTTATTATTTCAGTTTCTGTGAGTCGGTAATCAAGATAGAGCTTAGCTAGGTTCTCTGCTGCAGAATCTCTCGGCCTGCAATCAACATTTTGGTTAAAACTCATCTGAAAGGGGTATCTTGATCAAGGAAGGATTTGCATTCAAGATTACATGGCTGTTGGGAGGAAGGAAGGAAAAAAGGAAGGGAGGAAGGAAGGGAGTGAGGGAGGGAAGGAGGGAGAGAAGGAAGGAAAGAAGGAATGAGAGACAAAGGAAAACGAAGGGAGAGGGAGGAGGTAGAAGGGAGCCATAAAGAAACTTGTTATGACTCATTTACATTACAATAGTTCCCTCCTTATTCAAGACCCCTTGTGGGTGCCTGAAGCCCAGATAGTATGGAACCCTATATGTACTGTGTTTTTTCCCCAATAAATTCATACATATGGTAAAGTTTAATTTATAAATTAGGCACAGTAAAAGATTAACAACAATAATAAAATAGAACAATTATAACAATATACTGTAATGAAAACTATGAGAATTTGCTGTCTCTCTCTAAAAGTATCTTACTTGACTGTATTTACCTACCTTCAGGCCATAGTTGACAACAGGTAACAAACTGTGCTGCGAATGAGGGATGACTACTGCCTGTGTAATATAATAATTCTAATTTTTGTCGTATCAGTATGATGATTCAACATGCTATAAGCCTAGAGTTAACTATCATCAAATTATGTATACTATTAATATTATCAATAACTATATTTAACTAACTTAATGAATATATAATTTATTTCCAAAGGAACCAACATAAGTATTTTAATATGTCTTTGGATAACCACATGATTCATTTCAATAATATTTACAGATATCATATCCTCTGCTCCCACAAAACATATTGTCCATTAAATTACAATTAAGAATAGTTTAAGCATAGTTCTCTTTCTAGTATCCTTCCATTCGTGTTTCTTTTATTCATTTTCCTTCATTCAATATTTTGTATGTCTTAATTAAAGTAAGACATCTAAAGTCTAAAATTCTGTTTATTTTTAAATTAAATTTCAATTTTAATTTTAATTATTTTTAATAATTTTTATGGGTAGACAGTAGGTGTATTTATGGGGTCCATGATATATTTTGGTACAGGCATGCAGTGCATAATAGCAATTTCATGGAAAATTGGGTATCCATCCCCTCAAACATTTTTCCTTTGTGTTCCAAACAATCCATTTATATTCTTTTAGCTATTTTAAAATGGACAATTAAATTATTATTGAGTGTAGGCCCCCTGTTGTTCTATCAAATACTAGGTATTATTCATTCTTTCTATTTTTTTTTAACCTATTAACCATCCCCACCTTGCCCTTATCCCCAACTGCCTTTACCAGCCTTTAGTAATCATCCTTCTATTCTTTATCTCCATTAGTTCAATTACTGTGATTTTTGGAACCCAGAATTAAGTGAGAATATGTGATGTTTGTCTTTCTGTACCTGGCTTATTTCACTTAACAAAATGACCTCCAGTTCCATCTATATTGTTGCAAATGACAGGATCTCATTTTTAAAAAAATGGCTGGCTGGTACTCCATTGTGTATAAGTACCACATTTTCTTTATCCATTTATTTGTTGATAGACACTTAGGTTGCTTCCAAATCTTAGCTATGGTGAACAGTGCTGCAACAAACATGGAAGTGCAAATATCTCTTAGATATACTGATTTCCTTTATTTTGGGTATATACCCAGCAGTGGGATTACTAGATCACCTGGTAACTCTATTTTTAGTTTTTTTCGGGAACCTTCAAACTGTTCTCCATAGTCATTGTACTGACTTCCATTCCCATCAACAGTATTCAAGGTTTCCCTTTTCTCTACATACTCACCAGCTTTTGTTACTTTTTTATTTTTACAGAGTCTCACTCTGTCCTTCAGGCTGGAGTGCAATGGTGTGGTCTCGGCTCACTACAACCTCCACCTCCTGGGTTCAAGCAATTCCCCTGCCTCAGCCTCCCCAGTAGCTGGGACTACAGGTGCACGCTACCACACCTGGTTAGTTTTTTGGATTTTAGAGGAGATGGGGGTTCACCATGATGGTCAGGCTGGTCTCGAACTCCTGACCTCGTGATCCACCTGCCTCAGGCTTCCAAAGTGCTGGGATTACAGGTGTGAGCCACTGCGTCTGGCCCAAAAGGTTTAAGTATTGCAGATTTTTAAAAATATTATTTATTTTTTCAGCTTTTGTTACTACTTTTGGATATAAGCCATTTTAACTGAGGCAAGATGATATCTCATTGTAGTTTGCGTTTGAATTTCTCTGATGATTAGTGATGTTGAGCACCTTTTCATGTGCCTGTTTGCCATTTGTGTGTCTTCTTTTGAGAATATTCAAATATTTTGTCCATTTTTAAATAGGATTACTGGAATTTTTCCTATAGAATTCTTTGAGTTCCTTATATATTCTGGTTATTGATCCCTTGTCAGATGGATGGTTTGCAAATATTTTCTCCCATTCAGTGAGTCATCTCTTCACTTTGTTGATTCTTTCCTTTGCTGTGCCAGAATCTTTTTAACTTGATGTAATCCCATTTGTCCATTTTTGCTTTGCTTGTCTGTGCTTGTGGGGAATTACTCAAGAAAATTTTGTTCAGACTAATGTCCTGAAAAGTTGCCTCAATGTTTTTTTATAGTAGTTTCATAGTTTGTGGTCTTATATTTAAGCTTTTATTTCATTTTGATTTTAGTTTTATATATGGCAAAATATCGGGAATGAGTTTCATTCTTCTGCATTGTGGATATTCAGTTTTCCCAGCACCATTTATTGAGGATATTGTCTTTTCCTCAGTGTATGTTCTTAGAACTTTCATCAAAATTGAGTTCACTGTAGGTTGTAGATTTGTTTCTGGGTTCTCTATTTTTTTTACATGTGTTTATATGTCTATCCTTATGCCAGTATCATGCTGTTTTTGTTACTATAACTCAGTAGTATAATTTGGACATGATTCCTTGAATTTTGTTCTTTTTTTCGGGATAGCTTTGGCTATTCTGGGTCTTTTGTGATTCCATAGAAATTTCATAGTCTTTTTTTTTTTTTTTCAATTTATGTGAAGAATGTCATTGGTATTTCAATAGGGATTGCATTGAATCCGTAGATTGCTTTGAGTAGTGTGGACATTTTAACAATATGAATTCTTCCAATCCGTGAATATAAAGTATCTTTCCATTTTTTGTGTCCTTTTTAATTTCTTTCATCAGTGTTTTATAGTTTTCATTGTAGAAATATTTCACTTCTTGGTAAATTCCTGGGTATTTAATTCCTGGGTATAAATTTAATTAATTTGTGACTATTGCAACTGGGATTACTGTTGCAATTTCCTTTTCAGATTGTTCACTGTTGGCATGTTAGAAATGCTATTTACTTTTGTATGATTTTGTATCCTGCAACTTTACTGAATTGTTGATCAGTTTTAATTTTTTTGTAGAATCTTTAGGTTTTTCAGAATTTAAGATTATATCATCTGCAAACAAGGATAATTTGACTTCTTTCTTTCTAACTGGGATACCATTTATTTCATTCTCT
The DNA here is from genome assembly GCF_047675955.1 of Chlorocebus sabaeus. Lineage (NCBI taxonomy): Eukaryota > Metazoa > Chordata > Mammalia > Primates > Cercopithecidae > Chlorocebus > Chlorocebus sabaeus. The sequence goes on along the minus strand of NC_132908.1, from coordinate 60,945,357 downwards.
TGTCTAACCGCTCTAGCTAAGACTTCTAGTACTATGCTGAATAACAGTCGTGAATGTGGGCATTCTTGTCATGTTCCAGATTTAAGAGGAAACACTGTCAGTTTTTCCACATTCAGTTACATCTTAGTTGTGGGTCTGTCATATATGGCTTTATTATGCTGAGACATGTTCCTTTTTTTTTTTTTTTTTTTTTTTTTTGAGACGGAGTCTTGCTCTGTCTCCCAGGCTGGAGTGCAGTGGCCGATCTCAGCTTACTGCAAGCTCCGCCTCCCAGATTCACGCCATTCTCCTGCCTCAGCCTCCCGAGTAGCTGGGACTACAGGTGTCCACCAACACGCCTGGCTAAGTTTTTGTATTTTTTAGTAGAGACAGGGTTTCACCGTGTTAGCCAGGATGCTCTCGATCTCCTGACCTCGTGATCCACCCGCCTCGGCCTCCCAAAGTGCTGGGATTACAGACATGAGCTACTGCACCCGGCCGACATGTTCTTTCTATACCAACCTTTTTTTTTTTTTTTTTTTTTAATCATGAAGAGATACTGAACTTTATCAAATGCTTTCTCAACATCAGTTGAAATAATCATATGGACTTTGTCCATATGATTCGCTGTGATATATCCCAGTTGATCATGATGAAAGATCTTTCTGATGTATTGTTGGAAAAATTTATCTGATAAAATTTTGAATGCCTTCTCTAGGTTATCTTGAATTTCTATGAGTTTCCGCAAAACAGCTATTTTGAATTATCTGTCTGAAAGGTCATATATCCCTGTTTCTCCAGGATTTGTCCCTGCTGGCTTATTTAGTTTGTTTGGTGAGATCATTATGGTTTCCTGGATTGCGTTGATGCTTGTAGATGTTCTTTGGTGTCTGGGCATTGAAGAGTTAGGTATTTATTGTAGTCTTCACAGTCTGGGCTTGCCTGTGTCTTTCTTACTTGGAAAGGTTTTCAAGGTATTCAAATGCACTTGTTCCCCAAGCCTAATAATGCTGCGACTTTGGCAGACTTGTAGAGGTATCACCTTGGTGGTCTTGGATAAGATCTTAAAGAATTCTCTGGATTACCAGGCAGAGATTCTTGTCCTTTTCCCTTATTTTCTTCCAAACATATGGAATGTCTGTCTCTGTCTCTGTCTCTGTCTCTCTCTCTCTCTTTCTCTTTCTTTCTCTGTGCTGAGCCACTTGAAACTGGGTGTGTGGTGATGCAGCACCTCTGTGGCCACCACTACTGGGACTTTGCTAGGTCAGACCTAGAGCCAGTACAACACTGGGCCTTGCCTAAGGCCCTTTCCTTGAGGGTGGTGAGCTCCCCAAGCACCAGTGATCAGAAATGCTGTCTGGGAGACAGGGACTGGCATCAAAAACCTCAGCAATTTACCTGATGTTCTCTTTTACGGCAGCTAAGCTGGCATGCAAACCACAATATAAATTACTTTCCACCCTTTCCTCTCCTTTCCATGGACACTGGAGCCTCATTCTGTGGCCATCTCCACCACTGGCCCATGGAAGGTTGGGGGGTCCACCAGGCTCCTACCTTAAGAGCTACTTCCAGCTCTTAAATGCAAGAGGTCTTCAGTCAGTTTGCAAGGCCTGGAACTCACCTTTGAGAGCAGTGGACTCTCCCCCGGCCCAGTGTAGATGCAGAAATGCTGTCCAAAAGCCTATACCTAAATATGGGGACCTCAAGAGCCTGCTTATAACCTCAAGAGCCTCCTCTAACCCACTGTGGTCAAGCTGGTACTTAGCATGCAAGACAAAGTTCTCTGTAGTTTTTCCTCTGCTTTTCTCAAATAGAAGGAGACTTTAACTATAGCCACCACAGCTGGGAATATACTGGATCTCCTCTGGAGCCAAGATATCTCAGAGCCCAAGGCCCATGCCATCCTCCCTGGGTATAGCGGGTGATGATTCAGGGCCCAAGGGCTCTTTAGTCAGTAACTGATGAATCCTGCCAAAACTGGGTCCTTCCTTTCAAAGCAGTGGGTTCCCTTTTGGACCAGGATGTGTCTAAAAATGTCATCCAAGAGTTAGGACCTGGAATGTGGGCCTCACAACTCGACCCAGTGTCCTATCCTGTGGCTGAGCTGGTATACAAGATGCAAGACCAAGTCCTCTTTACTCTTCACTCTGCTTTTCTTAAGCAGAAGGAAAGAGTCACTTTTACGGCTAAGAGCTGCACTACTTGGGGTTGGGGAAAGAATAGCGCAAGCCCTATCTTACCTGTGTCAGCTGGTGTCTCCCTAAGTCCCAGGCCACCCTAGTCTGCTGGCTCTGAGCCCAGTTCATTTCTGAAGTTGTGGGAGGGACCCAGTGGAAGATGATTGAATTATGGGGTGGGTTTTTCCTGTGCTGTTGTGATAGAGGATAAGTCTCATAACATCTCATGGCTTTAAAATGGGAGTTTGCTGCACAAGCTCTCTCTTTGCCTGCCACCATCCACATAAGATGCGACTTGCTCCTCCATGCCTTCTGCCATGGTTGTGAGGCCTCTCCAGCTATGGGAATCTGTGAGTCCAATTAAACCTCTTTCTTTTGCCCAGACTAAGGTATGTCTTTATCAGCAGCGTAAAAACAGACTAATACCATCACATTGTACTTTAATTGTCTGCTTTTTGGTCTATATTCTATCTATATATAGGTATAGATAGAAAATATATATATATATATAATATAGGTAGAATATATATATAGATAGAATATAGACCAAAAAGCAGACAATTAAAGCCTGCTTTATATATATATAAAATATATATTTATATATTATGTATTTTATAATATAAAAATATATTTGTATATATTTATAAATAACTATAAAATATATTAAAATATATGAATATATAATATATAAATGTATATTATTTAAAAATTATATAGTCTATATATGTCTATATTCTATATATATGTCTATACATGTAGACAAAATACTCAATCCACACTTCCTCTTGTCTGCAAACTTTTAATATCTATTAGGTTTAATAGATATTAGGTTCTGTGTTTCACCAGGGAAAATCACAATCCAAGAAGATATCACAGTCTTGCAATATAGTAGCCATTTAATAAATCTTGGTTGAAATTGGGCAAGAGTGTGTGTGTGTGTGTGTGTGTGTATGTATGTTTATGCACATGCACCTATGGGTATTAAAGTTCATCTGTTAAGTAAATTCTGGATAACTGGAAATTTAACAAGTGGAATACTATCGCTTTTATAGGAGGTGAAAATGACTTCCAAATATATAACTTTCTGAAGTATTGCTCATATATCCTATGTCTTTATATCTCCAAATGAATATCAAAATTAGCATGTTAGAAGAAGAACCACCAATTTCCCCCTGAAGTGCTCCCCGTCCATCTGTCTCTGAATAAGAAAATGATGCTGTCATATAACCATAGGTCTATTATTGCCATTTCTCTGTCACTTTTTCTATACCCAATTCATGAGCAGGTAGAAAACTCCACCTTTAAAACACATTTTATCCTTGTTTATTTTTGTCTCTCTATATTTGTCTCTGTATGTTATTTCTCCCCATTTGGATTTTAACCAACATAATATAAACCACCTTTATTACTTACCAAGTTTACTCAGTAACCTGTATATTATTCTGCTCAGGCTGCCATAACAGAATATCACCCAGTATGTGATATTCTATTAAATCAGTAGAAACTTATTTTCTCACAACTCTGAAGTCTCGACATCTAAGGTCAAGGTGCCAGGAAGGTTGGTTTCTGCAGAGACCTGGTGTCCTTGCTGCAGACGGCCACCTTCTCACTGTGTTCTCGTCCTCACACAGCCTTCCCTCTGTGTGTGTATATTCCTGACTTCTGGTGTGTCGTCTCCTCTCATATGTTCACCTTTCCTTTTGGATTAGAAGTCTACTCTTTTGCCCTTATTTAACCTTAGTTATCTTCTTAAAGGTCTTATCTCCACATACAGTGACCTTGCCGTTTAGGGCTTCAGTATATCAAATGGGAAGGGGTACAGGTGTCACAGTTCATTCCCTACAGCCTTGTAATATGGCTCCCTATTTTCATCTTTTAACTCACACAGCCCATTGTTCATTGGGCATACAGGTGATTTTCTTAAGACTTAATTAGACGATATTTTTTAATTAGGCCCTCCAGGCTTTTCAATAACCCTTAAACTAAAACACTAATATCTTGGGCTGGCCTAGAAAGCCCATGTCACTTCTTCCTAACTCTCTAAATTCATCCTGGACTACTTTCTCCTTTATTCACAGACTTAACTCATCTTTGCCTCGGTACTTTTCTAGTCTGGTCCCCATCTCCAAAGCTCTTCACTCAGACCTTTTGGTTTTCAAGTTTCAGCATAAATATTACTGCTGCAGCTTTTTCACCTCCTTAGGTAAAGTGGATACCACCTTGTAGAATAGAAGCCATTCTGGCCATGTTTCAGATGGCACGTGATTTTACTTGTCAGCAAGCTGAGGACTGGATGATAGAATCCTGAGAGGTAGTTCAACTTCAGAGTCAAATGTTTTCATATTGTTACCAAGAAAACAACTATTTCTGAATAGATGTTTCTATTTTGCTGAAATACAGCCTATCTAAGTAACAGAAGGTAATTAGCAAAGAATCTAATCAGCAGCATTGCTTTAGTGCCCATCATTAAAAAGCTTAACTGTTGCACCATTTTTCTTTTCTGCTTTATGAAGAACTCATTTATGTACCATTTCAATGCTATTGTAATTGTGAGCGAGTTTTATGGGGGGATTAAATTACTGGCCTCAATTTTACAACACAAACATTACCTGGAGCCTTCTATAACCCAGTCACAAGAGAAAATGGAAAAAAAAAAAAAAACCCAGAAAATTATCATAAAAATACTGATGCTGGAACTGAACTTTGATGCTTATTGGTTAGATTGATCTGCGGCACCACATTAAGATTTCAAGTCATGTGTTATAAAACATCCTTTTTATTTCAATGGCTTTTTTTTTTTTTTTTTTTTTTTTTTTTTTTTGCAACTGAATCTTCATAGCTATACACTAGGGAGGACGCATGCACCTTGAAAGATTGAATATTTAAAAGACACAAAATGTCAATTCGTAAATATTTGAGCATTTGGTTGATATCTCATTTCAAGAATAGAGTTGCCAAAACTGCTTTCACTAATGAAAAAAAAATCTCAAGTAAGTCACGTAGCTGGAGGCAACTGCAGTTATCTTTGTAGAGAAAGGTCAGTGTCTTAAGACGAATAAAATTCACTCAATAAATTATTTATTCTCAGTTTTTTGTTGTAACTATATTAAATACATGTGCAAATCATGTATTTCAGGAGTTTTTTTTTTTTTAAGAATGCAAAGGCAGACTTTTCTCAAGAGCTGCTGATTTCAATCTACTCAAACAAAACAAAAACAAAAACAACACAAATCTTGCCCTTTCCCCATCAAGTATCATTTAATTTACAAGTTTAACTATTGTGGGCTACACATAGAATACTTTTTTCCACTGTCTTTGTATTTTTCTCTCTCTCTCCTTTCTATTTCTTTCTCTCTTTCTCTTATTCTTTCTTTCTCTCATTCTTTTATTATTAGATTAGAAATAGATGTTGATGATAAAATACATCCTCAAATGTAGGACATAGTTTATTTCTCCATTTTATAATTTACATATTATTTTGTTTTACATTTCATTCTTAATGCAATCTTTTTAACCCATTTAGTCAGAAGTCACTGAGCCTATCTCTCAGTTGAGGAAATTAAGATTCAGAGAGGTTAAATGACTCATGCAAGACGCACAAGCATTTAGTTATAAAACCAGTTTTGAAAGAATTTTTCTATGGGGACCTCCCAAATCAACTTGCGATAAAGACAAAATTGCCAGGTGAAATATAGATCCAGGAAAAACAAAATATTTGTCAATGATTACAGCTCACTTGGATGATAACTGCATGATAAATGCACTCATGGAAGAGAGTGGAAAGAGAGGATTTCTGAGACAGGAATACAGTCTTCAAGGTGAGGAGAGGCAAGAGTGTGGATTCAGGAAAAGCAATTTCTGTGAATTAGCAGATATATTTGAATGAACCGTAATATCCGTTTACTGCTTTGTGTGGACTTGACTTTCATGGTATCAAATTCTTCCCTTGCAAAATCAAAGGGCTACAAGAAACAAGGGAATCTTGGTTACTGGAAATGGTGAATGGGAAGGAATTGGCTGAGGAGATAGGCAGAATTCAGGTTTGGGGAGGCATACTTAAAAGTTCAGCAAGTTTTGCCTTCTAGAGATGCTGTTTGAAAGGGTCAGGGAGATCAGAACTGCACACAATACTTCAAAAGTTTTACAATAGGGTGAGGCATTTCTCATTAATGAGGAGAGGAAGATTAAAGCAATTTCATAGAACAATTAAGGCATTACATTACTGAAATGCTAATGAAGTTAGCCAGTAAGTAATTCAGTATACAGTCTGAAACATAGGATGGCTAATGTTTAGTTCCTTTTAAAAAGATATTGCTCTTTTCAACTGTGAATTCATGCATTCACATACACATACACAAAAGCACGTACATTTTAGTATACCCCCACCTATTTTTAAAAAGAGATCAAGTTAATAAATGCATAAATTAAGGCTAAGTAGAGACAAATTAAGTACTCTGTTAAGGAAGATCAAATTGTTAGCATATTCAAAGACTGTTGTTAAATATGAACATCAAGAGAAGAAAAGCAGAGATGAACTTTGTCAATGTAAGTATAAATCCAGAAGTTTAATTTCTAACAGGAGATAAATATGTTCCTTTGTAACTCTCACAATGTGAATGGAGAATAACAGTCTAATTTATGAAGCTAGATTATCATTCCAAATTTAATCGTTGCTATCTTTTTGCTTCCTATTCTGAAACCTGTCAAGTACTGAATGGAAAAGAAGGTGAAGAATGAATGCTAAGCACAAAGATGGTACTTTGGGAGCCAAAATGTAATACTTGCATTGCCATCTTTTTTTCTTTCTTTCTTTTCCAATGTGTTTGCAACTGGCAGGGGTAGGTGAGGGAGTCAGGGGTAATCTGATAAAATAAGTCTGTCATTTAAGCTATATGTGCAAGGGATATATGGAATTCTGCTAATAACTTTGGGATTAGGACAGAAACTAAAGCCAATAATCACTTCCTTATTTTCTAAGGAAGTATTTGTAAAGTTAACTTATGACTGTATCCGTATGCACCTCAACATCTTCCCGTGTGAGCGTTTCAATTCATCTAGCTATCCATCCATCTACCCATCCATCCATCCATCCATCCATCAATCTATCCATCAATCCATCCACCTATCCATTAATTAATTCATTCATCCATCTATTTATTCCATTAGCATCTCTTCAATATCTGTTGTATTTTAGAAAATCTTCCAGGCACATTTCTTTAAATATGGCAGCAATTCAGGAAACTAGGTATTATGATCCTAATTTCAATGATGAAGAAGAAACTAATGGTTAAATAACCTAATTCTCAGCAGGACAGTTGGTAAATGACAGAGCCATAACTTAATCCTATTTATGTTTGTTTTTGTTGGTTTGTTTTGTTCAACAAATACATTTTTTCTGGGCACAACAACAATGCTAGGAGTTTGGAACCACACAGAGTTTGGGGCATTCATGGTTCCTAATCTTGTAGAGCTTGCTGTCTACTAGGCTTGTTTGGTGTCCAAATCTCTTCTCTTTCTATTCCTTGTTTTCTAAATGCAGCCAACAGATAATTAAAAAGACATACACAGAATACCCATCCTGTGTATGGCACTAATACTGGAGCTAGAAAGAAATTATTTAGGCAGATAGGGTAAAAGAGACTTTGGTGGAATTTCCCTTTTTAACAAAAGGTAGTTCTCAAATCATTTCTAACAAACAGAAGTCTGAAAAATTGAGCTGCAGACATAGATAAGCAAGCTGGAAGCTTATATGGGTAAATGCCAGCAGCTGTGCCAATAGAATAGGGCTACCTGAGGTCTGGGCATGTTCAACATGGAGACTCCATCTTCCCTTTTCTTTGTCAACCACATGTACAGTAAAGCAGGCAACATGGCACCTGCCACGTAGAGAACCCATCTATGTAAATGGCACACCTGGTCCGAACAGAACAATCTTTTGTGCCCTATGTAAATCAGACACCACCTTCTCAAGCCCTTGCATTCCACCGCCAAACCAGCCACCCATTTATCCACTACCCCTCTCTGCTGCAGAGAGCTCTTCTCTTTCGCCTGTTAAACTTCCGCTCTAAACCTCACTTTCTGTGTCCGCGTCCTAGCTTTCTGTGACCATGGGAAAACAAATCTCAGGTATTTACCTGAGACAACAACGTGGCTTCAGCTCCAGCTATGTTTCAGTTTCTATAGCACCCACATATCCCTGTCAACAAATCTACTTTACAGTGTACCTTGTTTTAAAAATAAGAAAACAAATATTTGTTTGCAAACAATATTATCATGTGCAAGGGCAAGTATGTGTAGGGTCAAAGTATCTCAAAATTTGGAGCTTACACAAAGGTCATGGAGAAATCTGTGTTTATTTACCTTTCTCTATGCAAAGTAGGAAAGTGGGTACTTGACTTCCTTGTGAAGTTTCTACCACATAAATCAAAACACTCCAGGATTTTCTCTTGGTATAAAATTTAGTTGAGGCACAGTGAACAGAAAATGCATGCAGTCACAAAGCTAGAAAAGATAAACATCCTTAAGACCATACTGATGTTTTCTTGCTCAGAGAGTTGAGCTATGAACCACATATATATCTTACAAAATGATGTTAGATACAAAACTACACGCAAACTCATACTTGGGTAGAAGTAAAAGGAAGAAGAATAAAGGACTTCAGCATAATTGTTTCTTATGGGATAATCCTTCAGGTTAGCCTAGATCTCATTTCCTACAGCCCATGTCTAGAGAGTTCCTAAAAAAACACACCAGCCCTGGGACTTAAAATAGCTTGCAATTAATTATCATAAAAATAATAATTGCAAATGAATAGTAATAATAATATGTCACAGTTAAACCATAAGACAGAAGTAAAAGGCATAAATATTTTACATTGTGGGGAGCTGGAGGATATTTTCATTTTTTTGAAAATATTTACAGAGAACAGAACTATGCACAAAAGTGAATTAAAAGTGTGCAGAATGCATAAGGGTACAAAAAGGTGTAGATTAGGAAAAAAGAAGATAAGGATATACAGGTGGATGTAAAACTGGGAAATATGTAAGTGATTTCCTCTAGCTTTTCTTTCCATGACTAATTTCATGGCCATTGTTTACCTAACTCACCCTGAAAGACAACCAACCAGTTTTCTCCATATTGCAATAAGTTGGGAAAGGGAGATGTAAACTAAGGAATAATCAATTTAGGATTGTTTTTATATCCTGAGGATTCCTCTAGGAATACAGCTGAGAAAAAGAACTACCAAACTGTGGTTCTGTTACAATAAACAAAACAATGCATGTATATAATTTAGGGGGGATGTAGAAATATGGGGAGTGCTTTAGACTGAATGTTTATTCCACCCCCCAGTTCATACACTGATATGCTAATACCCAATGCAATGTTATTATGTGATAGGGCCTTTTGGAGGTGAGTAGCTCATTATTGCACAGCCTTTATGAATGTAATTAGTGCCATTATAAAAGCTCCAGAGAGCTCCCTTTTCCCTTTCACCATTTGAGGACAGTGAAAAGATGGCCATCTCTGAACCAGAGAGAAGGTCCTCATCAGACACTGAGTCTGCTGACACCTTGTTCTTGGACTTCCGAGTCTCCAGAACTATGAGCAACAAATTTCTGTTGCTTATATGCCACCATTCTGTAGTGTTTTGTTATAGAAGCCCAAACAGACTAAGGCAGGGAGATAATAAATTTGTCTGTCAAGAACTCACAATCCAGTAAAGCAAACTGGAACATGAGACATATTGTTCTAAGTGTCTCATTAAAGATATGAAGGTTAAAACTTTTAATGAAAGATCAGGAAAGAGGAAAATTTAATTTGAACTAGATAGGTCTGAGAATTGGAGTTGTAGGCAAAGAATTCAATCAGCAGGTAGGAAAAAAACGTCATGGACATTGTTAACTTGTTGATGAAGCATATGTGGGTTCACAGAACATGTGGGATGCCCAATAACACAGTAGAAAAGTGCCATCAGTTTGGAAAAATAGATCTTGGGATGATCAATGTCTTTGAGAGTTAGGAAAGCCACTGAGGGATTCTCAAACTTTCTAAAATCTCATAAAGATTGGCTTAACAAAAGTGGGCAGAGTGTTTTGAAACTAGAATGTAAAATCCAGGGAGTCAGCCTGAGAAATTACTGAAATAACTCAAGCAAGATATAGTAAATTTTTTTTTTCTTTTTCTTTTTCTTTTTTTTTTTGAGACGGAGTCTCGCTCTGTCGCCCAGGCTGGAGTGCAGTGGCCGGATCTCAGCTCACTGCAAGCTCCGCCTCCCGGGTTCATGCCATTCTTCTGCCTCAGCCTCTCGAGTAGCTGGGACTACAGGCACCAGCCACCACGCCTGGCTAATTTTTTGTATTTTTAGTAGAGATGGGGTTTCACCGTGTTAGCCAGGATGGTCTCGATCTCCTAACCTCGTGATCCGCCCGTCTCGGCCTCCCAAAGTGCTGGGATTACAGGCATGAGCCACCCCGCCTGGCCAGCAAAGATTTTTTTTTTTATAGGACCAATATACTCACACATAAAAGTGCTCTTTATACATAATGTAAAAAGACTAGCCACAGTATGTGCTCAATCATTAGAACTTCATTATGTCAAACTGCCAATGTTCTGATGACAATTCACATGCATTGAAATTTGTATGATGTGGAAAAACAGTACTTATGTCAGTTGGAAAACAACTAGCAAAACAAAAAGAAATGCAGCATCAAAAACTGAATTCAGTTTGGCTATTTAAGTTCAAACATGGCTATTTTCTTTACTCTCTGCTTTCTATCTCTAAAAGCACCTGCCATAATGTTAAGTGTACATGTATTTTTTCTGCATAATTGAAAAATTGACTTTCATCTTCCTTAGTGTAAAATGTTATGTACTCATGCATTAATATGACAACTGATGGGAAACAGAAACACTCATCCAGAGAGCTATTCAAAACCACGTTTGCCCACCCCGCAAAAAGGGCAATACCTTTGCTTTCCAGTGTTGATTTTCCAAAAAATAATGGCTTCTATTTCCAAAGATAGTTTGTACCTATCTATATTCTGCATGTTCAGAACCTGAAGCTGATTTGTGATTTGGGGGAAATAATACGTAAGAAGGAAGACTGATTCCACTGCCATACCAGAATGCATTGATCTGAGTTCCCGTTTCATTTTGCTGGGCCTCAGAAGATAAGGAATAATATACTTCAGAAATGGGTTTGGCTTAGGAGATCCTTCCCCAGGTTCCATACATCAGTACCAGTTCATGGCCTGATAGGAACCAGGCTGCACAGCAGAATATGAGCGGAGGGTGAGCAAGCAAAGCTTCAGCGTTATTTACAGCCGCTCCCCATCACTCGCATTACCACCTGAGTTCTGTTTTGTCAGATCAGCAGCGGCGTTAAATTCTCATAGGAGCAAGAACCCTACTGTGAACAGCACATGCAGGGATTCTAGGTTGCGTGCTCCTTATGAGAATCTAGCATCTGATGATCTGTCACTGTCACCCATCACCCCTAGATGGGACCATCTAGTTAAACAAGCTCAGGGCTCCCCTGATTCTATATGATGGTGAGTTTTATAACTATTTCATTATATATCACAATATAATAATAATGGAAATAAAGTGCAAAATAAATGTAATGCACTTGAATCATCCAGAAACCATCCTCCCCAACCCCAGTCCATGCAAAAATTGTCTTCCTTGAAACCAATGCCTGGTGACAGAAAGGTTGGGGACTATTGCTATACATCTATTAAATACACTCTGGGTTTAAAATGTGTTGTCACTGCTCAGAGTGCATCCCGCATTCAGGCTATGCTCAATTAATTGCAAATTTTCAAGCGTGCTGTGTACAATTCTCTCTCATTTCTGCATCCTTGCATCATATTCCTATCACTGATTAGAATGTTCTTTCCCATGTCCATCTCCTTTCTATTGCTGGCTAACTTTTCCTTATTGTTTAAACCTCTATTCAATTGTCACTTCCTCCAGAAGAACTCCTCAAATTTCCAGGATGATACTGTCTTTTGGGTCATCAGAGTCCCTTGATCTTAAATCAATTGTAGCCTTATTGTCTAACTTTCCTATCAGAATTTACATCCTTGAGGTTAGGGATAAGGTATGTGTGTGTCTGGTGGGCAGGGGGCTGTGAGAAAGGGAGGAGGTAGAGGAGAGACAAACTGTAGTCCATGGGAAGATTTTTATTCAAAGGGTACTTTGTCATTTTTAAAATTAAATAACTGAAAATGTAATGGCATGCATGTAAACAAAGATCATCTACTCTGTGGGATCATTATAGAAATTAAAGAAAGTATTCATAAATCCAAAAAATAAGTGGTCAGAAAAAAAATGAAGGTATAGTTATCATTCTTCTCATTAAAAAAATAAAAATAAAGGAAGAAAAAACAGGGAACTGCCAGACGTCCAGTTTTCAGACCGGCATGTAAGGAGCTTCAAAGTCACCAATCCATCCTAACCACAAGTAACAAGTTGGACAAACTGAAAATCAGAATCTCTTTTTAGATCTCTCAGAAAGGTAAGGTCACAGGGCAAACCACTGATCAGAAAATTGGAGAGACAGACAGGCAGGTGTAGAAAATCACAGTTTACCTGAGCAACAACCTCCTCGAAAATCAGTGCTGGGGTCGTAAAATTTGAGCTGTATTTGACACATTGCTGGAGGCTCAGTTTGGACAACTCTGAGAGTTAGAAACTCCAAGGGGGTCCAGTCATAGAGAGACTCCTACATTACTGCAAGTTTTACCTCCCAGGAGCTCTTCTAGTTCCCCACAGTGAATATTAGAGAAAAATCTCTTGTGCTTCCAGCAGGGGGAAGAAAAAAGATGCCATTATGAAATATACCAGAGCTTTCTGATCTTACTTAACAAGGCCTTTCATCAGGAGAAACAAGGTTTGTCAGGGTCTAGCTTTCTGGGGTTTTGTCAGAGCCTAACCTAACTAAGGGAAGAAAAAGAACCCCAGAATTTAGATTTATGTGGGGGAAAGAAAATACTCAACTCCAGCTCACTCCAATTATCTTGTCTTACCTAAGGTGATGAAAAACTGAGAAGCACTAGCGAAGTCCACAGGTTATAAACTATTGGAGTTCATAATCCTACAGTTTAATCATAAGACTATAGAATGCTTCTACTCCCCAACACCTTACCACTACATGACTAAAGGCCTGTTTTCCAGATTTTCTTCTACCCAGAACGTCGTGTACAACCTTTCAACAAAAAATTACAAGATATACTAAAGGGAAAATAACAGTTTGAAGAAGCTAAACGAACACCAGAACCAGAAGAAAATGTGGAAAGAATGTTGACTTTATCAGACCAAGAATTCAAACAAAAGAAAACAAAAAAGTAGAATTAGTAAGCTGAGGGCATTAATGGAAAAAGCAGACAGTGTGCAACAACAGATGGATAATGTAAGAAGAGGGAGAAAAATTTTAAGAAAAGATCAAAAAATGCTAGAGATCTAAAATGCTGTAACTGCAATAAAGAACATCTTTGATGCACTCATTAGTAGGTTTGATATGGCTGAGGAAAAAATCTCTGAGCTGGAGGTTGTGTCAATAGAAACTTCACAAACTGAAAAAACAAAAAATAAAATTAAAAAGAAATCAGAAATCTCAGAATTGTGGGATAATTACAAAAGGAATAACATACACATAATGGGAATTACAGAAGGGAAATACAAACAAACCAAAATCAAAAACAGAAACAGAATACTTGGAGCAATAATGACTGATTCTACATTATAGCAAGTTGTATAATTATTTCAAACTCTACCAAATTAATAACAGACACCAAACCACAAATTCAGGAAGTTCAGAGACTACCACGCGGAATAAATGCAAAAAAAAAAAAAAAAAAAAAAAAAGACTTTACATCTAGGCATATATTATTAAAACTTCATAAATCACAGATGAAGAGAAAATCTTGAAAGAAGCTTGGTGTAGGTGCAGGAAGGAAAACCTTACCTATAGAGAAGTGAATATAAAAATTAGAAAGAATTTTTCCTTAGAAAACATGCAAATGATAATAGTGTGAAATATTTAAACAGTTGAGAGGAAAATAAACAACTAGAAGTCTCTTTCTTGATACGATAATTTGTGAAGAATAATCTTCAAAAGTAAAAATAATAAAAGACTAAAAACTTCAGGAAATTTGTTGCCAGTAGACCTGCCTTGCAAGAAATATTAAAGAAGTTCTTCAGATAGAAGAAAAATAATACAGGTCAGAAACTCAGATCTATATAAAGGAAAAAAGAGCATTAGTAAAAGTGAAGTTAAAATAAAGGGTTTTTTAAAATTCTTAATTGATCAAGGAGATAGATCAAGCAATAATTATTTGATTATGCATTTATATATATATATATGCTTATGTTAAGTGAAATGAATGATATTGATGCAAAGGAGGGAAGAATGAAGAACATTATGTTGTGTTAAGTATTCACACTAGTGTTATTTGGAAGTAGAGATGAAAGAATGTATATTGCAAATTCTAGCGGGACCACTGAAAAATGCTGAAAAGAATAAGAATAATTGACATGTGAAATAGGAGAGAACTGAATAATATAACACGCTCACATAAAACCACAAAAAGTAGAAAAGTGTGGAAGACACAAAAAGGAAAAAACAGGACAATAAATTAGGAAAGACTAGTAACATATGATAGATATTAACCCATCTACATCAATAATTAATTTAAACATCATGGTCTAAACACCCCAATTAAAAGATATAGATTGGCAGAGTGAATCAAAAAACAAGATTGAAGTATATGTGGTCTGTAATAACCCCCCCCTTAAAATATAAAAGCACATAAAGATTAAGACAATGGACAAGTATAACATGCTAACATTAATCAACAGAAAGTGGGAGTAGTTACATGAATCTCAGACAGCATAGGAATCAGACCAAAGAAAGTTATCAAGTATAAAAGTGAGTATTACACAATGATAAAGTGATCAATGCTCCAAGAATCCATGCAAATCCTTAATGTATATTCACCTAACAACAGAGCATGAAAATATGTGAAGCAAAAACTATTAACATTTTGAGGAAATGTAGATAAATCCACAAATATAGTTGAAGATTTTAACACCCTCTCCCTTAGAAATGTATAGATTTACTAGGCAGAAAATCAGTAAACACATACTTGAACTCAAAAGCATTATCAGTTACCTAGATATAATTAAATTGTTGACTACTTTATCCAAGAACAGCAGATTACATATTACTATTAAGCTCACACAGAACATTCACCAGGATAGAACACATCCCGGACCATAAAACACACCTTAACAAATGTAAGAGAATGGGAATCATATAATTCCTGCTCTCAGAACACAGTGGAATTAAACTTGAAATCAATAACAAAAAGATAGCTGGAGAATCCCCAAATACTCATAAACAGCAGAGTTCTAAATAACAATTTGTCAAAGAAGAAATCTCAACTGAAATTGCAACATGTTTTAAACCAAATGAAAATGAAAACACAATAAAGTTTGAGATATGCAGTGAAAGCATTGCTTAAAATAAAATTTATGACATTGAATACATATCTTAGAAAATAAGCAAATGAGATCTTAAATCAATCATCTAAGCTTTTGCCTTCAGAATATAGAAATGGCAGAGCAAGCTAAATTCAAAGTAAGTTACATGAAAGAAAAAGAGCAGAAATCTAACATAGAAAGTCAATAGAGAAGACTAACAAAAACAAAAACTTTTTTTTTTTAAAGATCAATGAAATCAATAAGACTTTGAGCCAGGCTAACTAAGAAAGTAAGAAAGAAAGGCTTACATTCCTAATATCTGTTGTGAATATAAATTAAGGCAATTGTTATTTCCTACCCTCGATTCTTCACAACCTTCCAAGAAGAAAGAGACGCTCTGAATAGACCTGAATCTATTTTAAAAATTGAATAAACAATAACTTTCCAAAACAGAAAGCACCAGGCCCAGATGTATTCACTGGTGAATTCTGTCAAACATTTAATGAAGAAATTACAGCAATTCTATGGAATATTATTCAATGCTAAAAAATGAACTATCAAGCCATAAAATTATATAGAGGTAATTTAAATGCATATTACTAATTGAATAAAATCAATCTGAAAAGACTATATACTGCATGTTTGCAGCTACATGACATTCTAAAATAAAATGACAGACAGTGAAACGTTTAGTGTTTGCTATGGGTTATGGAGATGGAGGGATGAATAGGCAATACATGAAAGAGTGAAAGCAATGAAACGATTCTGAAAGATACTACAGTTGTGGATAAACATGATTATATATTTGTCAAAATTCATGAAATGTACAACATCATCATGAGTGAACCCTAATGTGATGGAGTTTGGGTGATAGTGATATGTCGTTGTAGGTTTATCAATTATAACAAATGTACCACTCTGGTGGGGTGTATTGATAATGAGAGGTTGTGTGCATGAATGAGGAGATGGGGATATCATGGGAACTCTGTTCTTTCTGCTCAGTTTAGCAGTGAACCTAAACATTTCCTAAAAATAAAATTATTGGGGAAAAATAAAGACTGCCATTGTTGATTCCCAATTTCATATCAGGCAATATAAAGAAGCTCTTTCTACATATCATTTAATCTTCATACTTCTAAATATATCTATATATTATTTTCATGTAAAAGATGAGATAACTGAGGAGTCATCTATCCATTTATTTACTCATAGTTTTATTCTTTCATTTTTTCCTATATGAATTGAACACCTACATTGCGAGTAGTAGCGGTAGCCATTGTAGACACAGCAAGAAAAAAAGAGAAAACACTGACAAACTCACAAAACTAACAATTTTAAAAGATAAAATGGCATTAAATGAGAAATTCTTCATTGCATTATTTTGTTACAATTATAAAAATTTTGAGGAAAAAGATGTAGACCTCATCAGATCGCAACCGATGGGTGGGATCATGGATAAGTTGGCCCTTTCGTGATCAGGTAACTTTTGTCCTGAGATCTGAAAGATGAGCAAACTTTTTTCAGGTTTAGATGAGAGAGTATATGACATTCCATGCAAAAGAGTAATCCTTGCTGAAAACTGAAATGGAAGCCTATGTGGTTGGAGCATGAAGAGGGATCCCGGCTGGTTCAAGACAGGCAGGCTGGTGAGGCCAGGACCGTCTGAAGCAGAATGGCCACTACACTGAGGATTTATGTTTCCTGTTGTTGTTGTTGTTTTTGTTTGTCTTTTTAAAGCAGTGGCATTCGTTAAAAGAATTTAAGCACAAATATGAAATTATCAGATTTTTCTTTCTTTTGAGGAATTGCTTAAAGAGGAATCAGATAAACTTAGTTAATACTAACAGTTGACAGTAATACAGTGATGACTTCTAGGGTAGGTGGAGAAGAAACGGGTTGAAGGAGATGACGTGGTTCTCTGGCCTAAATGATTTTCCCAAAGTTATTTAAACCAAGTTCTGTCTTAATTTCTAAAGCCATCTTCTTCCAGTACAGTGCATATTCTCTCAAAATTGAATATACCACCCCTAATTATCTACTTGATTTCCCCTAGCTTGAAATAAAACTCATTGTGTAAATGGGACTTTTCTTTACTCTATCATGCGCTTTCATTGTCGTTTCTAGATTGAAAGCACATGAGCATAATTATTTGGAAATTTAGGGGATTTTGTAAAAAGAATGAAATAACTGTTTTTCAAGGTTGTAGAGATGATTAAACATTATGTGTGTGCAAACCTTTAATTTATTATCTAACACAAAATAGGTATCTGATATATATCAGTGGTCATTTCTTTGTCATTCATTATGGTTTAGGTAATATAACTGCAAAATAAATGCAAGAAAAAAAGATATCTGTGTTTCATCAGCTGGAAAGGTTTATTCTCCATTCTCCGATTGACTTTTGCTTGAGAAAACATTTGGGGTGAGGACAGTAAAGAATAGCAAGCATACCATTACAAAGGTAGAGGAATATTTCAGAAACTTTACCTTAGTAAGGACTGAGTCACAACTACATGATAAAAAATATCAAGTGGAGTTCTAATCAGTCTTCTTTAGGCACGTCAAAGAGTTGTCATGGCTGGACTTTAATTTCTCTAGCATCCAAGATAGACATCTTTCAAAGAGCAAGGAACTCAACACTGCACCAGTGTTGAGGGCACTGCAAAAGACTACTCAGTTTTAAATTTTTTGTATTTTAGAGATGCAGTCTTGCTATGTTGCCAGGTTGATCTCAAACTCCTATGCTCCAGCAATCTTTCCGCTTTGGCTTCCCAAAGTTCTGGGATGACAGGTGTGAGCCACCACACCTGGTCCCAGAATACTCTTTCACAGCTGTCCCTGGGAGATACTGTCAGTCCCCTACAGGTGACATAGTGGGTTATTCTTCTTTCTTCAAAACTAGCTTAGTCTTTGAATGAGGACATTGAGGAGGTGACCATATAACCACCCTGGGAAATGAGTCAGTGGCCATGATGACATTTACGTCAAAAGAAAGAGCAGGAGCAGGTGGTAAATACTCTGTGACCCTAAATGGATTCTGTGAAAACGAACACCAAGGCAACCAGAAGTAAACCTCTGCAGAGTCAGTCTATGATGGTTCTGCAGGGGAGACGTACACTCAATAGTAAATAAAAGGTTTTGTTTTCTGAGGTTTCCTAAGAACAGACAGATTACATTATGTACATGACAGACAGGAAAATGCGTACATTATTCTTCAGGATATAAGGAAGCAGTATTAAAAACAAAAGGATGCATGAGGAGATAAATACATTTTAAAACGCTATGTTCAATAAAATTAACTTTTTTTTTCTAAACTAGTCCTCAGGATTTTTCAGGTATGTTAATCTCTTGATGATGATAGCTATTCTTCAAAGATGGTCTGAAAACAGTAACATCACTGCAATATATTTGATTAGAAAATAGATTAGCCTTAGATTTTTTGTGTAAATGTTGTCCCATGGAATACAGTTTATCAAATGCTCATATAAAACATTCTTATTAAATAATCTCAACCTTGCCATTTTTTAATTAAAAGAAAATGTAACTGTGAAGCAATCAGAGATAGATAAATGGTATCTAGATGATATATAGACAGATAAAAATTAAAAGAGGCCAAAAAACAAGCCTTGGCAGATAGACTTACAACAGGTAAATGATTAGGAAGATGCATTGGCCCTTGAGAAATTTAGAGATTAACATCATTCATGCTGAGACTGCAAGACCGTTCTTTTATGCTTCTCTGAGCTGAAGGTGAGGCTGGAAGTTTCGAACATGGATAGATTTGCAAGGAGATCTGCCAAGCCAGACATCTTCTAAGTAAATAAACAGAAAATAATTCACCATTGATCTGTGGCTATAAGGATAATTTCCTTCCAATATCTGTGTTTTTGCTTTCTTATCTGTAAACTGAAAAGACAAAGTCCTTTTTCTTATAGGGCAATTGTGACAAGAATATGATGTTTGAAACTATTGAATGCAGATCTTTGCACATAGTAGTACTCAATTTATATCAGTCGTTGTAGCAATAATCTGTTTAGTTTGTCAATTCCTCAACTACTCTCCTGGCATGAAAGCTATGAGCAAGTCACGGCCCAGACGGTATGACATTTGATATAAAGAGTTTGGATTTTGACTCAATCAGAGCTTCTATTTTTAGCTTTTAATGGCAAAATATCTTTGAGCAGAGTACTTATTTGATTATCAATATCCATGCAATGTTATTAACTCTTGTCCTGATGACTCCCAGGGTTGCTGTGTTGATGTGAGTTGTTTGAATCCTCCATGAGTAGTACAGTCATGTTTTTCCAGAGATTAATATAAGCATGATCAATGTCATATCATCATGCATGCAAAAATGCTTTGATAAATGCCAAGTACCCCTTGGGCATAGGGATTATTGTCAATAGAAGTAATTCGGCAAGCGGAAATTAAGCTATGCAAATGATTACAAAACTTTTTGAGATCTGTCTATAGGAAATAAGTAATATTTAAGACATGTTGACATATGTGTTTAATTTTAGGCTGAGATAAACACATCAACAATTTTATTCAAGCACTGATATTTTGAAGCAAGAGGAAATTTATAGAAAGTGTAGAAATGTGAGCATTTCTCACTGTCTGGGGCTACTAGTACACTATGGGATGTGAGGCTTCCTTTCTATGCTTGATTTAGAAATATGTACTTGGCTCAATAGTCTATGGAATTGTATCTTTATTTAGTTACTTGGTTCACTGAGACATGCCATTAAACTGCACTTGTCTGAGTCCGTCAGTAAATGGGGAACACCATTTGCCTAAGAATCCTAAACTGTCCCTAGTTAAGCAATAAATAAACTCTCTCCACTCCAGTTTCTTCCTTTTTCCTTTGCCTCACACCCCCAGGATACACCTACACTCTCCGCTGAGTGTTCTCCCCCAGGCCCAACTTTAGCACAGTAAGAAATATTCCCAGCCATTCCTTCTTTACCACCTTAGAAGACAAATATAGGAGTTCTTTCCATCTGAATCACTTTTTTGTTGATCACTAAGGGGAGCCCATCAGGGAGATACAAGTCAAAAGAAACGTAGGGAATGTACAAAGTTGAGAATTTTGTTGCAGTCCTGCTCCCAAGTGTCCGGTCCCTCACTGCTCCCTAGTAGGATAAATAAAACCCAAATACGCCTTTTGCTACACGAAAGCTCAGTAGTGTGCCTGACTGTTCTTTTCAGTAAAGGATTTTTGGTACTGGTTCCCCAAAATTACTGTGAATTACAATCACAGGGGGAGCTTGTAGAAAGTACAAATTGGTTCAATTAAAAGCATTAAGTGTTTCTGTGCTTTTCCTCCAGTGTCACATGAAAAAAAGTTTATTAGCATTAAGTATTGTCCCCATCCCTTCAAGAAGTGTATTAGTATTAACCTCCTACTGAGATCATCAAATAGGTTCTTAAAATCTGAGATATACAAATAATGTGAAAAGGCTCGGCTAATTTTGTAATTTGCAAAGAACATTCATAGAATATTACTGTATATCTCTTCAGGATGAGTATTTAAATGAAGAATAAAGGTTTTTAAATTTTCTTCCTTTTGTTACTACAGTCCCATTCCACTCTGACCTCATCTAAAGGAAAAGAAAAAAAAAAAAAAGACTATTTGGTAAGATGAGAAACATAGAAATAAGCAGAAATAGAAGTTTTGCTTTGTCTTTAGGAGCTGATGGGGTAGCAGTGACAAACAGATCAGATAAGTAGAAAGAGCCCCATTGTGACCAGAAACTAAAGGGAAGATGATTCCTGGATCTCCACGCAAGATATGTTAACTAATGAATGTTAGGTAACTAGACAGAAACATTAAATATTTTATACCATTCCTTACATGTGAGTCTCTCTGGTAGTAGACCCTCTCTATATCATGCCCTAATTACTGTGGGTCTAAGTCAGAAATTATGTGAAAATAAGAATGCTTTTAATAAAACAGGTAACATTCTGGGGGATAAAAAAGTCAATGAGGCTGGGAACGGTGGCTAATGCCTGTAATCCCAACACTTTAGGAGGCCGAGTGGGTGGATCACGAAGTCAGGAAATCAAGCCCATCCTGGCCAACGTGGGGAACCTCGTCTCTACTAAAATACACACAAAAAATTAGCTGGGCGTGGTGGCGCATACATGTAGTCCCAGCTACTCAGGAGGCTGAGGCAGGGGAATCACTTGAACCAGGAGACAGGTCTCAGTGAGCCAAGATCGCACCACTGCACTCCAGCCTGGTGACAGAGCAAGATTCCATCTCAAAAAAACAAAACAAAACAAAACAACAACAACAACAAAAAAAAAACAGTCAAAATGCAACAGCCTTTGGCAATTGATTGGTGAAGAGTAAAAAAGCAAGAGAAGAAAATTTAGCATTCTACAAAACAAAATATAGCCATAAAATTGGAGGAACTACTACTTTTCCTCCCACCAACAAAAATCCACTAATGTATCTAGGCTTTGCAATACAGACAGAAGAGGGTAATATTTAGCAATTTTATAAAACCCTAAAATGCCACATATATGAATGAGAGGAATTAATAAGTCCATGCAGAAGTCTTGCCAAAAGAAGCAAAAAGAAAGACTATCAATATAAGAAAATTCCTGGTGGGGGGGTAGGGGGGACGGGGAAGAAGAATTAAAAGTGTCATCAAGCAAACATTTGAGAAGATTAAAAAGAAAAATTCTGAAATTAAAATACTAAGAACATCAATGGATTTTTAAAAGCAGAGAAAAATAAAGAGAACTGACTGAACTTAGACACAAATAAAAGAAAAGCAAAATTATCTCAGAAATGAGGTACGTTGTATTATGAGTTTGAATAGACTCAAATAAAAATTTAGTAAGAACGGAAAACTGAAAGTACAACTGAGTGAGTAGAAATGAATTCAACAAAATAGGTCAAAGGCTCACCAAAAATATACTGGAAAATATATTTCTACTGGAAATGGAAGACACACAAGTAGGGACAATGTCTATGGTGTCATAGTCTCTGCAAAAGAAAAAACAATCTAATAGCACTAAACTTAAAATTGTATTCAAAGAAAAGATTACAAAAGAAGAACACTTCAATCTCTAAAGTGTTCATAGGATACCTTAGATAAAAGGCTTTGAGGCGGTATTAGGAAGGGATGAAGGTAGTCCTTCAATAATAGTTTGCTTTGAATCCTATGTCCTTAGATACTCAGATGTCAACTATATTATACTGGACAACTTAATTGCTAAGTGAAAATTCACTTTTATTTTCTCTTGTTTTTACATTTTTAAAAATCTATTAAAGACAACTGAGTGATAACTTCTGTTCTCATTTACTGAGGCCTCATCAATTATTGGTGATAATTATCTGAGGCGATGCCAGAAATGAATTAACTTGAAAGCATGGAAAAACTAATTATGAATAAACTTAACCAAAGAGGTATAAAACCTCCAAATGAAAAAAGTGCAAAACATGGCTGAGAAAAACTAAGACCATTAAATATAGGGAGACATATACCATGTGAATGGATGGGAGTTTTGCTATTTTTAAGATGATATTCTCCAGAAATTGATCTTTAAAACCAAAATAATTCCAGTTAAAATCGCAGCATGTAGTTTGTGAAAATTAAAAGCTAATTCCAAATTTTATATGAACTTTTTTAAAAACCTAAAATAGCCGATGTATTTTTGGAAAGGAAGAACAATTTCAGTTGTTTATGCTACTTGGTTGCAGAACTTAGTATAAAGATACAATATATAATGCAGTGCATTATCATCATAAAAACAGGAATGTAGAGAGCCCAGAATAGACTGACACATTTATAGTCAATTGATTTTCGAGAAAAGAGCCAATATAATTCCAACAGAGAAAGGATAGCTAGATTTAATCTGTAAATATTTATATTGGATCTCACAAAAATATGATTTGTAAATTTTTTGAAATGTACCCTAAAATGATCATAGTAAAGTCATTTTTAATGTGAAATTATACTGGAAAAAATATTGAATTCAATACACATTTAAATGAAGAATTCAAAGAAAAAATACTAAAAAAGTAAAAACATTCTTGTATCTCATGGATCTATCAAAAAATAAAACTGATTTTATATTGTTAACAAATGGTATTCTCTTCACTATATGTCAAAAGTAAGATATGCAGTCTACAAGGAATTTATAAAATTTTAATATTTAAATGATAGTAAGACAAGAATAAAAACAGATTACTTACAAATTACGCTCTAAAACATAGTAGACAGTAGTCTTATTAATGGAAAACAAATGCAGCAGAAAATAAGGACAGTACAACCAAAAATATAGGGTAGTGTAAAATAAACACAGACATTGGAAATACCAAAATTGTTGCTCTTCAAGGAAATAATCATCAATAAAGTAGAAAAGTTTCTAGTAAATATATCAGAAAAAGTATAAGTACACAAAAATAAGATGCAGAAATACAAATACAGGAAGGCATTTTAAAACTATAACCCCCACTATATAATTGCTTAAAGGATTACATCTCTAAATCATTCTTCATGTTTAGAAAAATGTAAAACATCCAGCCTATATCTGGAAAATTTAAACAGAAAAAGACCTGGAAAAAAGAAAACAAGAACGTAGTTAACAAACTGTCTCCACCCACCAACCCACATCCACATACTCCGAGAAAGAATATTACCTACCTACTTGTATGCCTGCTTACCTATATCAATCATCTGGTGCAGAGATTTTAGCAGGAATTCTTTCAAGAAATAGATGCAGCTGGAAACCATCATTCTCAGCAAACTATCACAAGAACAGAAAACCAAACACCGCATGTTCTCACTCATAGGTGGGAACTGAACAATGAGATCACTTGGACTCGGGAAGGGGAACATCACACACCGGGGCCTACCATGGGGAGGAGGGAGGGGGGAGGGATTGCATTGGGAGTTATACCTGATGTAAATGACGAGTTGATGGGTGCAGCACACCAACATGGCACAAGTATACATATGTAGCAAACCTGCACGTTGTGCACATGTACCCTACAACTTGAAGTTTAATAATAAATAAATTAAAAAAAAAAAAAAGAAATAAATAAGTCAGATGATCTGCTCATAACACTTCTCTACATAAAACCTTGCAATGGGCTTCCATTGTAGCTAGAATAAAAACCTAACATCTTACAGTAAATTGCAAGCCCTTGAATCCTATTTAATATCTTCTGGATTCTTCTCTATCCTTATCCCAAGTCAGTCTTCCTTTCTCACCAAACTCTAGCCACACTGGTTTCTTTGTTAGATACAGTTGTCACACTCAAATTTTTAACACAGGATCTTCATTTCTTTCTTAAGTCTTAACGTTACTGGTTTATTACTTTGGGTTCTCGTTGTATAATGGGAATGACCGTATATAGTACGGAGACTGGAATATACCAAGCTGTTAGAAACTCTAGATACGGAGATTAGAAATGTCTTTTGTTTCCTCATTCTAGTTCTTGCTCCATCCAGCTCTGTGCCCTAGAAATCAGGGCCTCAGAAAGAGTATCAGTGGACTTTCCATCCTCTGGCTTCAGGTTACATGGGCAGAACCCAGTGGGTGGCAGGGATGGCGTAGGGGAATAATTCCATTGACTCCTTTCATACAATGTCACTGTCGGTTGACTGCATCTTTCTAGTAAGGGTCACACTTCTTGTCAAGCAGTCCTGGCCAGGTAGCTACCCTGTTTAACCCTTTTTGCTTACCCTTCCAGCCAAGAGATAGCAAACGTTATCCACTATCACTAGTCCCATGGTACAACATCGCTATTTTCTGGTTTCCTTAAACCTGACTACAATTTATAGTTTGTTTATTAAACTCTGCTTTACTATCCAATTTGAGTCTATACTTGTACAATGAATAAGTAAAATATAGGTACCACATTCAAGAGTAGTTTAACATAATGACACCATTTAATCCATCAAAACAGTGGGTCAATAAAAATAAATCACTTGAAGAGAGACATTAAAGACATTTTTTAAAATTCAAAATCCATACTTACTATAAAATGTTAGTAAAGTAGTAGTTATCTTCCTTAACGCAATAAAAATGAACTTTAGAAAAAGAAATTGAAAAAACAAGCATTATTAATAATATTATAATAAAACATTAGATTAAAAGCATTCTTTAATGCAAATAATCAAGATGAAAATTACTGATATCATCATTATTACTGATCTACATTCTGTACATAATCTTCAATTAAACCAGAAAAGGACAAAATCACAGGTTGGCTGGTTGGTTTTTTTTGGAGTACAGTTTTTCCTGTTTTTGAATTACATGATTTTTCACCTGGGAAACCCAAAAAAGTAGCTGAAATAAAACAGGCAAAAATAATCCAAAAACCCAGTAATGGAATTGATAACAAAATTAACAACTTTCCTATTTACACTCAAATGACTGGTTAGGAAATGTTATGTAATCCCGTTTATGATAGCCATGATCAAAACAGTGCCATACAGTTCTGGGTATAAAATCTTAAATATCTACCAATGAAAGATTGAAAGAAAATGCATTAGAATATTTGAGACTGTGGAGTAAAGATTGGGGGGGAAAGCTCCAATACCAGTTGATAAAAATTTAAAAGTTGGAGGTGGAGTGACTTTGTCAACAATAAAACACTTTAATGATTTGCTCCACAAAGTTATCTCTATAAGACCATGAGACTTGGCAATCAAAGGCTACTTTTTGCATTATGTATTCCCAGAATCTAGCATCTAATATAATGTAGAAGCTAAATGTGTGTTTGTTGAATTAGTGATATATGTGAATTAGTAATTGACTAAATGCATGCATGTATACTGAAAGAGTGGCTTACATGGCAGATGTTCAATTTCCAGTTAGAGCTACCTTTCCCCAAAAACAGAAATTGTACACAAAATAATTACTGCATAAATATTTGAGATTGTACAGCTCTACCAAAAATAAAAAAGGACTTAACAATGGTTGGGTACTACCTTCAAATGCTAATACTTATCACTAGATTGAAATCAAGATATCCCCAGAAATGTAGCATGCAAACTTCATATTTAGTAAGACTCAGAAAACTCATTCAAACTCTCTAGTGTTCATTTCTGATTTCCCTTCAGAGTCCTTTTGGGAGACCAGATGCAGCTGGAAGCCACTGTAGATGTCAGAGTGAGACAGTCCCTTGAACTAAATGAGGCTAAAAATAAAGCGAATGGTGCTTCCACGTGAAGGATTAGCCATAAAGGACTCAGGCTTCCCTAAGAATTACTGTTATCTCTAAAACTGTTTGAACTGATACTATAAGTGGGAAGAAATTCTGACAACATATCATAAGGGATTTTCATAGAGAGATTAACTGTATTGGTTCATGAAACTCAGATATGTCCACTGGGTATAGGAAAGGTTAGCGATTTTAGGTTTTATTGAAAAGAAAACATGTTCAAAAATTAGACCCAAGTTTGTCAAAAGGTGAGAGATTTAGGAATGAGTAATTTATTAAGTCTTAGAGTAGGGTGAAGTTTAATATATACCATGGTAATCATAATGTTTTGGAACTAAAAGACCAAGTACAAAGTCCTGCCTCCCCCACTGAGCTATGTGGCCTCTCTTAATTCACTTAACTATCCCAAGTTTTGCTTTTCTTATCTATATGATAGAGTAATAATGCTACATCAGTTATCTTAGGACAGATTGTTCAGAGAATTGTAAAAGAATAAACAGATTAAACATTCTTTCTAGAAAAGGATGTCCCTGCATTCCATTACATCGAACATGATGGGCTTAGAAAGAATTATAGATACCAGTCCCTGCCTGCCGGGGTCTTAACTCTAGTTTGGAAAAGCACATTCCCATTTCATACACCACCCTACCTCTTTTCTCCATCCTTCTTTCCCCCTCCATTTTCCTGCTTGCTTTCTCTACTCATGAAAACATTTATTGAACACCTGCTGGATCCTGAGCAGGGTGAACAAGGCACGCCCACATTCACATCCAAAGCCTCTCATTCACTCCCACCAAATAGTGTGGGAACCTAGTTCATCGCAGTGTAATTCCAGCATTTTCTTAAGACATTGATAGTAATTCCTAAAGTTCCCCCATCACCCTCTTTTACATTTCTATCTCATGTTCTATGTCCTTACAATTTATGTGTATACCTCATGCATATTTCTGAATATATAGTACATGTGTGCTAAAAAATGAATATGGAAATTTCCTAATAGTTTGGTAACAAGGATAGTATTGTGTCTTCACATACAAGCATCTCATTTTTGTTTGAATAGGTGGAGAGGCAGTAGAGTTTGATGCTTTATAAGGTAGACTTGCATCAAATGATCTGTCTCTGAATCCCAATGATATCATTAGCAGCTGTGTGACTTGGAGCAAATTATTGAGCTCCTCTCTCTCAGGTCGCTTAACAGAAAATAACTAGGCACAGTAACAGTACCTAAACCAAAGAACTGTTGTTAATGGATTAATATCGCTAAAGAGCAAATAATAGTGTTTGGCAAATAATAAAAACAGGGATTAATTATATATACTTATTAGTTATATATTAAATCTGAAGTATCTGTGTTTATAGTATATATGCATATGTACTTTTCCCTGTATAAATAGAAAAAAAGAGAGAAAGCAAACAACTATATAAGGTAATGAACATCATTTTCCAATAGAAGAAACCTTCATTTATGTATTACAGAATTATTTCTTGAGTGCGTACTGGGTGCAAGCTATGTATTGAGTGCTAGGGATACAGGTATAGACAAATAAGATGTAATAAGCATGCAACTGTGACAATGAAGGATTAAATTCTGAGAGCCAAACAAGGAAATCAAGCATGCATAATTAAGGCTGTTAACTAATTCCTACATTTTATTTGCACTTTAACTGTTGTTTTTGTACAATGGAGAAGAACTAAGATTAAGTACAAAGATCTACTGTGAATCAGCAAAATGCAGGGAACACCATTATATGAAGAAGCATTTTCAGCCATCTTTCCCATTTTAGAAGACATCACTTTACTACTTAATGAGCAGTTTTAAAGGATACATGAGATTATATACTAATGTTTTAGCTCCCTAAAAAAATCATCATCAGTGCTAAATCCACATAAATTACTTTAGAAGAAATAGAAGAAAAATGAGGCTAGTGGTTACCAAAGTTAATCTGGGTATAGAATTTGGCATCTATAAAAATGTATATAATGAGTCCT
This sequence comes from Chlorocebus sabaeus, assembly GCF_047675955.1. NCBI lineage: Eukaryota > Metazoa > Chordata > Mammalia > Primates > Cercopithecidae > Chlorocebus > Chlorocebus sabaeus. The sequence continues at coordinate 60,916,539 of NC_132908.1, read as the reverse complement.
AAAACTCTACCCTTCTCCCCAAATTGCCATAATAGACATCAGACTTTTTCAATAAAGTCCATTAGCTAGATCTGTAAAACCCTCTTAGGAGAAATACTGATTTTCAGTACATTTCTCAAATTGGGTAATTTAAAGGGTAATTTAAGAGTTTTGAATCATTAAGACTACTTAATCCAATTATACAGTGTCTGCTTCACAATTACTACTTTAAATTTTCTTTTGCCTATCATAAAATTAGCTTTTATCTATATTATACGTGTAAATAAAAGCAAATTAACAATTTTTTTCTTCTTTCAGGGCCTTGCTTTACATAAGTAAAAACATGCTTATTTATTGATCACCCCATTTGCAATTTGTAGAAAATAAAAAGGAATACTTTTCATAAGATACATATTCATAAAATAGAGATCTAGTACTACAACTTGACTAAATTTTTGAATCTATTCTCTGCTACTAAGTGTCTATAGAAAATCAGGTACTGTTTTCTTTATAAGATTGTTTTCTTTGATCATGGCCCTATATTTTATCCCTTGGTCAAGTTGTTTTCTTAGATTTTCTTGTCTGCTTTCATTTATCTAATACCCTGCTGTTTGCTTCACTCTCATTAAATGCTGCTGGTTCCTAAAATGCTGTGAGTTTTCTTCACTTTGGTTTATCATGGTCCTAAGCTAGTTTTTTTCTTTCTTTCTTTCCTTCTTTCTTTCTTTCTTTCTTTCTCCTTCCTTCCTTCCTTCCTTCCTTCCTTCCTTCCTTCCTTCCTTCCTTCCTTCCTTCCTTCCTTCCTTCCTTCCTTTCTTCTTTCTTTCTTTCTTTCTTTCTTTCTTTCTTTCTTTCTTTCTTTCTTTCTTTCTTTCTTTCTTTTCTTGGTTTTTCTCTTTTTCTCTTTTTATATACTGAATTTCTATTTGCTGAAGAACAAAATTAGCATTTCCAAAAATGCTCCCTGCTACTTATCAAGACATCTAAGTTAATGTCCAGTTAATTTGATGAAAAAAGTCAAATAATTTTGCAAATGCGACGTATAATGCAAGCTCCACTCCCCCAACCTTTTGATTCTTTTTGTGGTGAGAGTTTAGGGAATATGGAGGGAAATTTAGGTTACTGCAAAAAGAAAATTTTGGCAACAGATATATAGAGACTCAAATTCCTGAAATGCATTGACACTTCTTATTAAGATGTAAACAGTCGTAAGTGCCCATTGCTTCCAGCCTAATCACAGGGACAAGTCTGTTATGTTACAAAACCACGGTTAAAAGAAATCACAGCTTGGAGACCTAAACCTAAGTGATGAACACTTCTTGGAAAAGAAGAGATCCATAGGTGTTTTCTTGTCTGGTAGAGTGGTAACAGGTAGAGAAATGTGCTATAGAAAGTGATTGGAAGGAGAATGCCAAGCTTTGATCAAACCTTCATGGCAACATGTGAGCTGACATGCATCCCTAGGAACCTCAGCTGAGGAGCAAGCCTGTAATCATCCACTGATTCTTTCCCATGTTTCTTCACTGAATCCAGGGGGGTTAGTATGCAAAGTATGGGAGGGGGAAAGAAACTGAGAAAGATTCCCACCTGAGGCACAAAGTGGGAAGGCGATAGGCACCTGAATATTGGGAGGAAAGTGGGAGAGCCCAAAGAAATTCTTCTGAAAGCTACCAACGCTTTGTCCCTTAAAAGGACCCTTAAAGTCTGGATAATAGATCAGCAAGAGGTCCATGGATGTAGAAACGCAAGATGTAGAAACAGATATAGAAACGGAAACGGATGTAGAAACGGAAGAATGGAGAAAAGGAAGAATTCACCAATATTACAAAAATACGACATCTGGTCTATAAAGCAGAAAGAGATTTCCTGTTTTGGAAACCCAGTAGTTGTGAGGTAACACGTAAAGACATACCCAAAGTTGTGCCAGTGCTCAGGTCTCATGCCCAGCTAAGGAAAAGCACTGTCTTCAAACTATTTTAGCCAATAGTAAACTGAGTGTAACTAAAGCTGCCAAAAACTCTACATGCATCTCTAATATAGATTAGATTGAGTCAGCCTACATAATAATAGCCTGAAAGAAAACAGAACTACAATAGCTCCTACCCCTCAATGGGGTTAAATCATAAATACTCAGTCTTTACTGTTTTCTTAATACATTCTCCCTGACATATAAAAAAGAATGTCTGACAGAAAACAAATAGTCAGCAGAATTTGACTCAGTCAAGAGAGTTTACACAGTAAATAAAAGTAGACTTAGAAATAGCCAGATAAGAGAATTATCACAGTGGAATTTCAAAATGAAAAATATATTAAATGATCCAGGAGATGGTAGACCACATGTATGAACAGATAAGAAAATTTCAGATGGGGGCACAAAACAGAATGTTATAAATTAGGATATAAGATGTTAACCAAAAATTATGTAAGGCAGGTCTCAATTGAGAAATTTATTTAGCGAAGGTTGAGGATGCTCCTGGAAAAAAGCGTGTCACAAGAACATCTGTGTCCTTTCCAAATGGAGTTTTGGAAACTTTATTTTTTTATTTTTTGAGACAGGGTGTCACTCCGTCACTCAGGCTGATTGCAGTGGTGCAGTCATGGCTCACTGCACACTCGACCTTCTGGGCTCAAGTCGTTCTCCCACATCAGTCTCCAAAGTAGTCGGGACTACAGGCATGAGCCACCACACCTGGCTAATTATTTATTTATTTTTTATTTTTTGTAGAGACAGAGTTTCACTAGGTTGCCCAGACTGGTCTCAAACTCCTGGACTCAAGTGATCCTCCTGCCTCAGCCTCCCAAAATGCTGCAATTGCAGGCATGAACCACCATGCCCAGCTATGGGTTTTCGTGGGTTTGTCTGTTTGTTTTGAGACAAAGTCTCACTCTTTTGCTCAGGCTGGTCCTGAGAGAGCTTCAGTATTTAAAAGGGAAAGAACAAGGAGAGCCAAGAGGATTTAAAAAAAAAAAAAGAGGGAGAGTAGGTATTGAGGCAGACGGTTACATTTGTATGAGACTGATTGGCCTAAGTAAACTGACATTTTACTTGTGAAATGAGGAAGCAGGAAAAAAGTCAATTATCCATTGTCTCACTCTGTAACTCTACATTTTACATAAGATAAAGTAGGCATGCTAAAAGAGGGAGTAGAGGGAAAAGCAAATCGTGAATTTGTCTCAGGGCAGGTGGAAGAATGATTTCTAGTCTTACCCTTGTCTTATACCTATGAAAATTAACTGGTAATTGACATTGTCAGGGTGAGATTCGACAGAACATGGCTTTAGGGCTGGTTCCTAGGGGGGATGTGTATCCTGAAAGTTGCAGAGGCTTACAAGGTACTTTCTGGTGAGAAGTTTGTGAGGGAGAGCGTTGGGGAGGTATGTGGCCTTCCATCATTGTGGAAACCTGGCTTATGGGTGAGGCTATGACACAGGGTTGTAAACTTACAGCTATGTTTGGGGACAAAAGGAAAGCAGTATCGTGAGACTCAGTTCTCAAGCTTAAACTTTATTTTTGTCACCATGGCTTAGGGTCCGAGATTCTATTTTCTTTCACGGAGGTATCAGAAATGAGAAACCCATTTGAGAGATTTAGCATCATTGGATACAACAGAGAAAAGAGGCATTGTATTCATTTTCTATTGCCATGTAACACTTATTACAAATTTAGCTGCTTAAAATAACACACATCTATTATCTCACAGTTTCCATGAGTCAGTAATCTGAGAATGGCTTAGATGAATCCTCTGCTTAAGGGCTCACAATGCTGCTGTCAGAAGCTTGACCAAGAAAAAGATCTACTTCCAAGCTTCTTCAGGTTGCTGGCATAATTCATTTTCTTGCAGTTATAGGACTCATGGCAGCTTGCTTCTTCAAAGCCCACAATCAGCAATGAATGGAGGGAAGGGAAGAAAGAGCGAGAAGGACACAGATGGAGGAAGAGAGACAGGAACTCCAGCACAGTGGATAATAGAATCTTATGTGATCACATTTATGTTGGCTAGAAGCCAGGCACACGTTGCGTTAGTCAGTTTTGCATTACCATAAAAGAATACCTGAGGCTGGGTAATTTATAAAGAAAAGAGGTTTGTTTGTCTGATTGTTCTGCAGGTCATACAAGCGTGATTCCAGCATCTACTCCTGGTGAGGCCTCAGAAAGCTTACAATCAAAGCAGAAGGTGAATGGGAAGCAGTGTATCACATGTGAGTGAGGGAACCAGAGAGAGGAGGAGGTGCCAGGCTCCTTTCAACATCCACCTCTCCTGTGAACTCATTATCATGGGGAGGGCACCAAGCCATTCATGCCAGATCTGCCCCATAACACAAACACCTCCCACTAGGCCCCGCCTTCAACACTGGGGATCACATTTCAGCTTGAGATTCAGAGGAGACAAACATCTAGACCATGGCACAGGTCCTAACCATACTCAAAAGCTCAAGGAAAGGGGTTTACACAAAGTTGTGGATACCAGAAAGAGGAGCTCCTGAGGACCATCTTCAAGTCTGTCAAAGCCATCAGTGAACCTCAAGAAGTCAATTTAAAAAAATCCAAATTGAAACAACAATATGAAACTCTTCAAGATCTGTAGAACAATGTTAAACTATATAGCAAATGTGAAAGTAAAACTCCCAAATTAGAAGAAACAAAGAAGAGAGCAGAAGAAATATCTAAAAAGATAATAAAGTTTCTAAAACGTGAATGATTTTTAAATGTCAATGTACAAATAAAAAAAAACTTATCAAATATCACTCAGGATAAACACAAAGATAAAGAAATCTAGTCATACCATCTGTAAGATGCTGAAATCCAAAGATAAAGAGAACATTTTAAGTCAGCCAGAGGGTAAAAAATGAGCTATTTTAATCAGGGAAGCAATGATAAGAATGGCAGCTGACTTTTCATCAAAGACAAAATGTAGGACAGAAGGTAATGGAAGGACATTTTTAAAGTACTGAAAGTAAATAAAAATGACCTCACAACCTACAATTCCACAGGCAATAAAAATATACTTTAGAGCTGAAGGTGAAAAAAACATATTCAGAATCACCAAAACTAAGAGAATTTGTCTTAATTACAAAAAATAGAGAACTTCTTTATTCTTAAGGGATATAATATCAGAAGTAAGTCCCAGTCTGCAGAAAGAAATAAAGAACATCAGAAAAGAGAAATAAGTAGTTTAAAAAGCATGATTATTTTTTGTATTTTTAAACTTCATTAAATGACTGTTATCTGTTTAACAGAAAAAGCAATACCTGTATCTTACGAGATTTATAACATATGTAGAAATAAAATGTATGCCAAAACGCAAAATTGAGAAGAGAAATTATAATTTGTAATATCTCAACATTGTTCATGAAGTAGCAAAATATTATCTGAAGATAGTGTGATATGTCAAAGATGCATATTGTAATCTCTAGTACAGCCACTAAAACAGAGTAGTTTTAGCCAAAATGTCATAGCAGATCTAAAATACAAAGTGTATATATGTATATCTTTAATTGATGTATATCTTTAATTGATTCACCCAAATGGAGGAAAGAGGGACTGAAAAATGAAGCAAAAGTAAGGCATATAAAAACAAATTACGAGGTGGAAGAATTATGCACAAACATATCAATAATTACATTAAAGGATAATGGACTCACCACAAAAATTAGAAGGCAGAAATTACAGTCAGTATAAAGAGTAAAACTCTACTATATGCTGTGTACAAGATCTACAGTTTAAATATGAAGACACAAAGAGATCAAATGAAAAATATGACATTCAATAAACTAATCATAAGAAACCTGGAATGGCTGTGTTAATATCAGATAAAATATGACATTCAATAAACTAATCATAAGAAACCTGGAATGGCTGTGTTAATATCAGATAATATAAACTTCAACACAAAGATTAGTACAAGAGAAAAAGGAAATTTTATAATGATAAAAGAGAAAGGTGGCTGGGTGCGGTGGCTCACGCCTGTAATCCTAGCACTTTGGGAAGCGAAGGTGGGTGGATCAGCTGAGGTCAGGAGCTCGATACCAGCCTGGCCAACATGGTGAAACCATGTATTTACTAAAAATACAAAAAAAATTAGCCAAGTGTGGTAGTGGGTGCCTGTAATACCAGCTACTCAGGAGGCTGAGAGAGAAGAATCGTTTGAACACAGGAGGCAGAGGTTGCAATGAGCTAGGATCGCACCACTGCATTCTAGCCTGGGCGACAGAACGAGACTCTGCCTCAGAAAAAAAAAAAAAAAAAGAGAAAGGTATAAAAGGGCATAGCAATCGTAACTGTGCATCTTAGTTATGGCTGTTACAACAAGAATACCATAGGTGGCCTAAACCAGGGGTCCTCAACCTTTGGGCCACAGACCAGTCCCCGTCTGCAGCCTGTTAAAAACCAGGCTTCACAGCAGGAGGTGAGTGGTAGGTGAGCCAGCAAAGCTTCATCTGTATTTATAGCCACTCCCCATGGCTCACATTACCACCTGAGCTCTATCCCTGTCAGATCAGCAGTGGCATTAGATTCTCATAGGAGCACGAACCCTATTTTGAATTGCTCATGCGAGGGATCTAGGTTGTGTGCTCCTTATGAGAATCTAATGCCTGATGATCTGATGATCTGTCTCCCATCACACCAGATGGGACTGTCTAGTTTCAGGAAAGCAAGCTCAGGGCTCCCCACTGAGTCTACATTATGGTGAGTTGTATGATTATTTCATTATATATTACAATGTAGTAATAATAGAAATGAAGTGCACAATAAATGTAGTACACTGGAGTCATCCCAAAACCATCCCCCAACTCTGGTCTGTGGAAAAATTGTCTTCCAGGAAATCAAAAAAGTTGGTGATCACTGGCCTAAACAACAGAAATTGATTTCTCACAGTTCTGGAGGGCAGGAAGTTCAAGATCAAAGTGCCGGCCCATTCAGTTCCTGGTGAGGGCCCCCTTCTTGGTTTGAAATGGATGCCTTCTTGTTCTTTCCTCACATGGCAGAGAGCAAGGTCATCTCCCTGGTTTCTCCTCTTACAAAAGTATGAATCCCATGAAGAATATACCCTTATGACCTAATTACCTCCCAAAGGCCCCACCTCCAAAAACCATCACATTAGGGATTAGAGTTTCAACATAGGAACTTTGGAGAGGCACAAAGATTCAGGACATAGCACAGTGTAAATAACGAATACCACTAATTAAAAATAGAGAACTAAAATTGGTAGATAAAATAAATAAATACACAAATCAACCATGACAGTTGGAGATTATAATAATCTTTGTCTTTCAGTAATTGGCAGAGAGGTAAAAGAAACACCAATAAAGATACAGAAGAGTTGAACAACACTATTTTAAACTTAAGTGATATTTATAGATATCATACCCAACAGCTGCTGAATACACAGTTTTTTCATGTGGAAATAACAAAAAGCTGAAATACACTTCGTAATGATTCTTCAAACAAGTTTCAATCATTTTGAATAATTAAAACCACAGAATATATTCTGACCATTCCATTATTAAAGTACAGATATAAAAATAATAAGATAGTTAGAAAGTCCCCAAATACTTGAATATTAAGCAATATACTTAAGCAATCTATGTATTGAGGAATAAAAATAGAAATGTGAAAATATTTCAAATATTTCAACCTGAATAATACTAGAAACTCACCATATCAAAATTTGAGAAAAAGTGGTAAAAGAAGTACTTTGAGAAATTTTTTAAGAATGTAAATGTTTGTATTTGAAAAGAAGGGTCTAAAATCAATAACTTACGCTTTTACCTGGAGAAGATTTTTTAAAAAGCCAATTAAAATCAAAGTAGAACAAGGAAACATTAAAATTGTTCTATCTGTGCCAAACATGAATTCATTCCATCTCCAACTGTAAGCCAGTAAGTAACACAAGCATTCATTCTAACCTTCTCCCCTGACTTATTCGTAACTTCTCTTCTTCCTCAGTGAGAAACCAGGTTCCACCCCCACTATTCATTTACTTATATTGTCAACCCTAGTGCACATGTAACATAGCTCAGAATTGTTGACCGATATTTCCATGAGAAACATATCTGCCAACTAGAGTACAATGTTTACACAGTTTATTTTTTCTTAAGTCCTACACAAAATCTTGTATACAATCCAACATTCAAAGAAAAGCCTATCTGCTTGGGAACAGAAGGAAAATAACTTAGGAATTTAGGAATCCCCTAAGTTCCCTAACTCTGGAAGCAATCAAAATGTCCTTCAAAGGGTGAATTGCTAACCAAACTGTTGTATCCTTACAATAGAATACTATTGAGTAATACAAAAGAATAAACTGCATGGATAAACCCAAACATGGAAAAACCCAAAACACATTAAGTGAAAAAACCAAACCCAAAAGTAAATACATTGTATGAGTTTACTATCATGACACTCTAGAAAAGGCAAACATAAAACAGATTTAGTTGCCAGATGTTTCCAGTGGAGGAGTTGTTGACAACAAAGGGAATGGCCAGGGAACTTTTTTGGGTAATGGAACTGCTCTGTATGGTGCTGTGGTGGTGGATACATGACTCTGCACTTGGCAAAATTCGTAGAATCACAAAGAGTGAACTTTAATTTATGTAAATTTAATAAACAAAAATCAACCAGGATGTCTGGGGGTTCTAAGGCTGAATAAAGACTTAGACCACCCCACCCAAAAACATTCAACTATATTACAAATTGTATTAGTCAGCTTGGGCTGCCATAAAAAATACCACATTCTACCTGGCTTAAATAACGGAAATTTATTTATAATAAGTAAATTTGGAGGCTAAGAAGTCAAAAAATAAGGTGTCCGACAGTTGGGTTTCTCATGAGGCCTCTCTTCCTGGCTTACAGATAACCGTTTTCTTCTCTCTACGTCCTTACATTGCCTTTCCTTAGCAGTGTGGAGAGAGAGAGAAGTGGGGGTGGAGGTGGGGAGACAGAGAGAGAGAGAGAGAGAGAGAGAGAGAGAGAGAGAGAGAATGTCTCTTTTTCTTCTTATAAGGCCATCAATCCACATCCTTTGACTCCATTAAACCTTGATTACCTCCTAAAAGCCCTACCTTCAAATATATTCACATTGGAGTTAAGGCTGCAGCATAAGAATTTTGGGGGGGACACAGTTTAGTCCAAAGTACAAATGTATGACCAACCCTCATTGAAGGAATTGGGGAATCAAGAGCTGACCTAAGTAACTTTGGAAAATGATGTTTGTGCTCTTTGACTGGAAACAATAAGTTTAAAATTAAAAATAATTTAGTAATTGATACATAAATTTAACATGTTCCTTCATTTTCTCCCTTCTCTCCAATAATTGTGATTAATTTGATGGTGCATCTTAAAATTTATGGCATTTAGTGTCTTACAGAGATTAATTTTATAACATCTGTAAAGCTTCTAGTACATTCTCTAACACAGAATTGCCACTTAATTAATAGTAGCTGTTTACACTTCTTAAACCTTTAACGTAGTTAAAATAGTGTGTATACAATTCTGTACTCTGCTATTTGCTATATTTGAATATCTCTTTGTTTTGATGGTGATAATAGTAATAATAAATGTTATGTTATAGGTTTCCATAGAGTTGATGCACCATTTTATTTACCTTTTCCCCTATTTTCAGACATTCAAATTACGTCCAGTTTTGTGATTTGTGGCAATTTCCTTGTGGATACATAAAACTGTTTCTGAGTACCTAAGCTTAAATGGAACTGAAGCATCAAAAACATGCAATAAATAAATAAATTTATTTTTAAATTTATCTTAAAAGTTAATTTCGAAAATAATGACAGATGTGGATAATTATACTTGTTACTTCACTAGGAAATAATTCTCCTGGTCTTTTAAGTGAAATTCTTAATATTTATCCTATTTTGCCATAGTTTAATCAATCTATGTCTCACCTCATTAACCACTTATAAAATTGTTATTCTTTGTTTTCTTTACTTCTAAAAACAGCTTCATTGAGATACAATTCATATATCATACAATTATCCCCATTTAAAGTGTGCAGTTCACTTAGTGTGATGGCTCATGCCTGTAATCCCAGCACTTTGAAAGGCCAAGGTTGGGGAGGATCACTTGAGGCCAGGAGTTGAAGAACAGCCTGGGTAACATAGCAAGACCCCATCTCTTTAAAAAAAAAAAAAAAAAAAAAAAAAATTTTAACCGACTGTGGTAGCACATGCCCGTAGTCCTAGCTACTCAGCTACTCAGGAGGCTGAGGCGGGAGGATTGCTTGATCCCAGGAGTTTTAGAGGAGTTCTAGGTTGCAGTGAGCTGTAATCACATCACTGCACTCCCAGCCTGGGTGACAAAGGGAGACCCTGTCTGGAAAAAAAAGAAAAGTAAACAATGCAATAGATTTTAGAATATTTGCTCATGTATTGCAACCATTACCATAGTAAGAGTTATTTAAGTATTATGAATATATGTCTTATCAGATATATAATTTGCAAATATTTTCTCCCATTTCATGGGTTGTCTTTTCATTTTCTTGATGGTGTCCTTTGACTCACAATAGTGTTTACTTTTAATAAAGTTTATCTATTTTTTTTGTTCCTCATGATTTAGATGTCATATCAGTAAATCCTTTGCCAAATTCAAGAAGATTTTCCTGTTTTCTTCTAAGAGATGTACATGTTTAGCTCTACTATTTAGATACTTCTATTTCGAGCTATTTTTTCTACATGGTGTGAGATAAAGGTGCAACTTCATTATTTTACATGTGGCTACACAATTGTCTTAACACCATTTGCTAAAAAGATATTTTTACCCACTGGATGCTCTTAGCACCTTGTCATAAATTGATTAACCACAGATGTGTGGGTTTATTTCTGGAACCTCAATATTTTTTTTAATACTTTTAAGTTCTAGGGTACATGTACATCTCAATTCTGTTCCATTGATACATACGTCTACTCTTGAACTAGCGCTGTCTTGATTATCATTGGTTTGTAGCAAGTTGTGAAATAGGGAAATAGGACTTCTGTTTTATTAATCTTTCTCCAGGATTGTTTTGGCTATTCTGGATTCCTTACAATTACATATGCATGTTAGCATCATCTTGTAAATTTCTACAAATAATTCTACAAATCTTTATCAGTTTGGAGGAATATTGCCAGTTTAGGTATGAATATGAATACTGAAGACTTAAGTCTTCAAATTCTTGAATAAGAGATGTTTTCCCTGTTATTCAGAACTTCTTTTATTAATATTTTGTAGTTTTCAGAGTTCGTTTTGCATTATTTTGGTAATTTACCAAATATTTTATTCTTTTTGATGCAATTATAAATTGAATTTTCTTCATTTTTTGAATTTTCAAGTGTATAGAACATGATTAATTTATACGCATTGATTTTGTACCCTGAACATTTGCTAAATGTGTTTATTCTAATAGTGCTTTGTAAATCCTTTGGAGTTTCTATATACAAGATCGTGTCGTCTTTGAATACAGGTTGTTTATTTTTATTTCTTTCAGTTTGGATGATTTTTTTTACCTGATTTTCTTGGCTATAACCTCCAGTATAATGTTGAATATAAATGGCAAGAGTGGATTTTTCTGTCTTTTCATCTTAGGAGGAGAGTACCTCGTCTTTCACCATTAAGTATGATGTTAGTTGTGGAATTGTTATAGATGTCCTTTAGCAGATTGATGAAGTTCCTTGCTTTCTATTCCTAATTTGTTGAGTAAATGTTTATCATGAAAGAATGACTGTGTGATGTTTTGCTTTATTCCATTAATATAATGTATTAACTGATTTTCAAATGTTGAACCAACATTGTGTCCCTGGGATAAAGCCCACTTACTCGTGGCGTATAATGTGATTTATATGTTGCTGGATAGAATTTGCTAACATTTTGTTGAAGATTTTGTGTTTATATGCACAAGATTTATTGGTTTGCAATCTTCTTTTATTGTGATGATGTGAGAGGAGAGAGAGAGAAATCAAGTAGGCAGATAGTTAGGGCAAGGGTCCTTGATAGAATTTCCTTCTAACAAAAAGCAGCCTCTCTTCTGACAAAAAAGCAGCCCAAGAGGTCATTTTTCCCTCAGCAAAGAGCAGCCTGAAAGATAAGGCTGCAAACACAAGGAAGGCAAGCTCTAACACAGAAAGGGGCCTCCTGTGTGACAGACAGACAGACAGACAGTGGGCCCCAGTAAGCACAGTCCCCTCTTTTCTTGGAAATACTCAGACAAGGAGGCTTGTGCGGGGAGAGGGCCTGCAGCAGCACCCATAAGAAGAGTTAGTTACCCTGAACCAGGCACATCCACCTCAAAGTGTTCTGCTCCGACGATACCTTTTGTTCATTTTTTACACATAAGCAGCAGGAAGAGAGAAACAACATGGAATCACGCAGACTAAGAAGCCCACATGCGCACTAGAAAAGGTGGAGGTGGAAACGCCGAAATTCGCACCTTATACAAATAAAACACTCCTCCCCTCCAGCTTTTCTATAAAACCCCTTGCACTTCACTGTAAAACGACCACCCATCTTTCTGGAACTCCTCTTGGCTCCAAAGAGCTTTCTTCCTTTCACTTATTAAACTTCTGTTCTAACCTCACCTTTAAGGCATCCGCATCCTTAATTTCCTTGACCATAAAACCAAGAACTTCTGGTGACACCTCAGACAAGGAGGCCAGTTTCGGTGGCTTTGTCTGCTTTTGGTATCGGGCTAATAATGGCTTCATAAATGAATTGGGGAGTGTTCCCTCCTCCTCTATCTTTTGGAAGAGTTTGTGAGGAATTGGATTTGATTCGTCTTTAAATGTCTGAAAGAATTCAGTCATGAAGCCATCTAACCCTGGCATTCATTAGTAGGTGGTTCATTTGTTTTTTCGTTTGTTTGTTTAAATTTTATTTTGTAATAGATACTGTGGGTAGTTTTTTTTGTTTGTTTTTTTTTTTTTTTTTTTTTTTTTTTTTTTTTTTTTTTTTTTGCGCTTCAATTTCTTCACTTCTTATCTGTTTATTCAGATTTCTCCTTAATTTAGTTTCTATTTCTCCTTACATTAGTTTCAATAGTTTGTGTCTTTCCAGATATTTTGTCCATTTCATTTATCAAACGTGTTTCCATACAGCTGTGTATAGTATTCCTTCATTATCTATTTTTATTGTTGTAGTATCTAGTAATAAGTTCTCTCATTTCCAATTCTAGTAAAATGAGTCGTTTTTTCAATCAATCTTGTTAATGATTTTTCACTTTTATTGATCTTTAAAAACAGCTTTTGGTTTTATTGATTGTCTCTATTGTTTTCTACTCTCTATTTTATTGATTTCTCCACTAATGTTGATTATTTCCTTTATTTTCTTGCTGAGAATTTAGTTTACTGTCAATAAGTTATTGAGTTGAGATATTTCTTATTAATACAGATATTTATAGCTATAAAATTCCCTCTAAAAACTGCATTTACTGCATTCCACAAGTTTTGCTATTTTTTGTATTTATTTTGACATCTCAAAGTATCTTCTGATTTTTAAAAATTTATTTTTTTTCTCAGTGAGTATTTATTAATGCTTTAAGTTAAATTTATTTGTGAGTTACCCAGTTTTTCTCAGGCTTTTGATATTTAATTCATTCCATTGTGGTCAGAGAAATACTTTGTATGATTTCAATTATTTTAAATGTAGGATTCTTGTACTACCTATTATATCGTCTGTCCTAAAGATGTTTCAGTGTACACTTGATAAATAAATACTCTTTTATTTGGGGATGGTGTTTTATAGGTGTCTGTGAGATCTAGTTCTCTAATAGTGTTATATAAGTCTTTTGTTTCCTTATTGATTTTCTTTCTAGTTGTACTATCAATTATTTAACGTGAGAATTGAATCCCCCAACTATCATGGTTGAATTGTCTATTTCTTCATTCATTTGTTTGTTTTTAGTTTATTTCAGTGCTCTGTTTTTAAGCTCATATGTTTATCATTGTTTTGTCTTTGTCACAGAGTGCCCCTTTTATCATAACATTTCCCTGTTTATACTGAGTTTTTGGTTTTTTAAAGCCTAAGTTGTCAGGTATCAGTATAGCTTTTTTGTGGTCCTGTTTTCTTTTCTTTTTTTAAATTTTTTTATTTTTTGAGACGGAGTTTCACTCTGTCACCCAGGCTGGAGTACAGTGGCATGATCTCGGCTCACTGCAACCTCTGCCTCCCAGGTTCAAGCGATTCTCCCACTGCAGCTTCCCAAATTGCTGGGATTACAGGTACACACCACCATGCCCAGATCATTTTTGTATTTTTAGTAGAGACAGGGGTTTCACCACGTTGACTAGGCTGGTCTCAAACTCCTGACCTCAAGTGATGTGCCTGCCTCAGCATCCCAAAGTGCTGGGATTATAGGCATGAACCACCGCGCCAGACCAGATTGTTTTTATGTGGGAAATTTTAGCTACTGTGGTTATTTTGAATCGTTTTTCTGCCTCTTTCTCTCTTTCCTCTCCTCCTTGTGCTTCCATGATATGTAACTTGATGTAATTGATGATGTCTCACATATCTGTGAGGCTGTCTTCATTTTTGCTTTTCATTCATTTTTCTCTTTGTTTTTCAACTCACAGGATCTCTGTTGATCGATCTTCTGGTTTGCTTATTCTTTCTTCTGCCGGTTCAAATCTCCTGCTGTGTTCTCCTAGAGAACTTTCCATTTCAGTTACTTAATTTTCAGCTCTATTTCAATTGGAACTCTACTTCAGTTTTCAAATTGAACTCTATTTCAATTTTCATAATTTTTTAAATATAATTTTTATCTTTTTATTGATGCTTTCTAGTTCATGCAACAGTGTCATCATACTTTTCTTTGCTTCTTTCGCTTTAGTTTTCTTAACTATGAACATATATCTATATAATGGCTCATGTGGAGTACCTTTCTGTTCATTCTGATTTAGTTTCCCTCACAGGCAATTTTTGTTGCCTGTGTGAACACTCAAAATTTGAGCCAGGTCTCAGTTAATTTAGAAAGTTTGTTTTGCCAAGGTTAAGGACATGTCCCCGTGCCACAGCCTCAGGAGGTCCTGGCTACGTGTGCCCAAGGTGGTCAGAGCCAGTTTGGTTTTATACATTTTAAGGAGACATGAGACATCAATCAACATATGTAAGATGAACATTGGTTCTGTCTGGAAAGGCAGGACAACTCAAAGCAGGGAGGGGCTTCCAGGTCATAGGTAGATAAGAGACAAATGGTTGCATTCTTTTGAGTTTCTGATTAGCCTCTCCAAAGGAGTCAATCAAATACGCATTTATCTCAGTTGGCAAAGGGGTGACTTTCAATAGAATGCGAGGCAGCTTTGCTCTAAGCAGTTCCCAGCTTGACTTTTTCCTTTAGTTTAGTGATTTTAAGGGCCCAAGATCTTTTCCATTTACACCTGTTTTTTTTTTGTTTTGTTTTGTGCTGGTGTATGGGTAGTACTTTTATATTTAGTTAGATGCCTCACATTTTTGTTGTTGTTGTTAGAAACTGGATGTTTTAAATAATACATTATAACAGTTCTGGATATTACCTCTCTCACATGGCTTGTTATTGTTTCTGTTTATTTACTTGTTTAGTGATTGAATGGGTTATTTTGTTAAAATCTATTCCCCCCACCCCCACATACCCACTGTATTCAACTTTTTATCCTCCTCTGAAAAGCCCAGCTTTGTGTATGCCCACATCACCCTAGAAAGACAGTGGGTTTGGAAGGGCTCTCTTCTCTTTCTCAGCTGTTTTACTCTATTAACTGTCGGCTAATTGTTCTATTGTTCTATTGTTATCAACAATGCCCTGTGGCATACATTGCTCTACAAACAAACCCAATCCAAATCTGGCACTTTTGAAGAAATAATGCCTTTTTTTATTTTTTAAATTTATTTTGAGACACAATTTCACTCCGTCAAGCAGGCTGGAGTACAGTGGTGTAATCTTAGCTCATGGTACCCTCAAACTCCTTCGATAAAGTGATCCTCCAACCTCAACCTCCCTGAGTAGCTGGGACTACAGGCTTGCACCACCATACCCGTTTATTTTATTTTTTGTAGTGGGGGGTCTCGTTTTGTTGTCCAGGCTTGGCTCAAACTCCCAGTCTCAAGTGATCTTCCTACACTGGTCTCCCCAAATCCTGGGACTACAGGCATATGTACAACACCGAGTTAATTTTTTAGTTTTCTGCAGTAAAAGGATCTCACCATGTTGCCCAGGATGGTCCTGAACTCCAAGCCTCAAAAGATCCTTCTGCCTTGGACTCCCAAAATGCTGGGATTACAGGAATGAGCCTCGGTGCCCAGCCCTGAAGGAATAATTTCTGAGCGCAATGTTTGATTTTTGTTCTAACCCCATGAAGTCTCATCTGAACTGTCTTGTTACCTGATTTTTCTCTGCGAACTATCAGACCTACAGTTTGGCTTGTATCTTGAATCTGGTCCCAGTTGCCTTTCACCACAACCTCCACTGATTTTGAGAGCACCTTTAGGCTCGAAGTTCTTCACTCTCTGTTGCAAATTAAATCAGGTCCTTCGGGAATAGAATAGAAGCTAACCTTTCTGTAGACTCATTCTTCAGGAAAAATCTCTGGAGTTCAGAGTGGGAAGAAAACAAGCTTCTCTTTAAGTCAAATTCTTACTCTATAGCTGAGTACTCCACGAGGAGAAACTGGAAGCCTGAGTCTCTCTCAGCTTGTCTCTTGTGGCATGGGATCACTACTTCATGAGCTGGGTAAAGAGTAAGTGAAGACCAGTGTTATCAGCACATTCCAACTAATATGGAAACTTTTGTTTTCACAAGTTGTGTCTGGAAAGAAGAAGGCAGCCCCCAACGCTCAACTATATTCCCCTGGGACTTAGCTTCTACAACATGTAGTAGGGATAGAAAAAGAAACACGGACATTCTGCTTATCCCAGGAATTAATATCTTGTTCTGATTGCTGCGGGGAATGAGAAACCAGTGTAGTCTTAATTCAAATACTACAGACTCCTGCATTTTTGGCCTATTTTCATATATGTTCCTGAACAGATATTTCTTCATTTGCTCATCTTTAGGGCCACTTTCAAAAATAATTCTCACCTGTTGCACTGGGGAGTATAGCTCTTCAGGCTGCCATTCCAGAAGGCTTGCCCAAATTTCTGTTCTTGAACAGTATGTTAAAAGGATTCCCCCCACCTCCCTCTGATAATAATGTGTATCCCTTTTCTATTTCCCAACATAGACCAACTGTCATCTGGGTCCTGTCAAATTCCAACTTTATGATTTAATAGCTACTTCTTTTTAATTGAATGATACTTCTGTCCTTCATTTTCGTCATCTGTAAAATGGAGAACCACTGCAAAAGAGAACACTAAAGAAGAATCCTATTGATGAGACTGAAAGTACATTCATAAATAATATTGAAATCAGGGCAAATAAAATAAAGCAGGCTCAGATCTGTGCCTGTGGACCTTGCTGATCTGTTAAAAGCCGTTTTGATTTACTTTGGCTAAGCACTAAAGTGTCTTGTGTTTTGAAGTAGATTTGTTGCTTTTCAACTCGGTAATACTGGGAATTGACCAAAAAAAAAAAAAGTTAAGTGGGTCCAATTACTATAACGAAGACCTAAATTCTTTCTATTTTGGTATGATTTACTGGAGATATATAAAAATCAAGCAGGTGGATACTAATTCTCTTATATTGCAGTTTTAAGCTCTACATAATTTATCTCAGTGTCACTTGAGAAATCTAATTCTTGGCTGAGTGCAGTGGCTCACACCTGTAATCCCAGCACTTTGGGAGGTTGAGGTGGGAGGACTGCTTGAGGTCAGGAACTTGAGATTAGCCTGGACAATATAAAGAGACCCTGTCTCTACTAAAAATCAAAAACATTAGCCAGGAGTGGTGGTACGCAGCTGTAGTCCCAGCTACTCAAGAAGCTGAGGCAGAAGGATCACTTGAGCCCAGGATGTGGAAGGTACAGTGATCTGTGATTGTACCACTGCGCTCCAGCCTGGGCATGGAGTAAGGCCATCTCTAAAGAAATTAAAATGTAAAAAATATCTTGTTTTTCTTATTAAAGTCAAGGTATATGGAATTCTCTTCCACTTTTTTTGAATACGAAATAAAGACATTTCTGTAACAAGGTATTTCATGTATTTTAAGAATACATAGCTGCTAATTTAAATGAGAACACATTAAAATGAGAGGTTGCAAAATGTAAATTATTATGGTCAAATGAAGTATTTGTGATCGCACAGAACACTGGATGGGCACATACTCTTCTTTGTTTGCTAGAGCTTTAGTAGTTGTTTCTACTCGTGTTAAAAATGTTTGTATACATGTCTAGTTGCAGCTTCTTTTCCATGCAGTACTCCAGACATCACACAAAATAAGATTACTAGTGAGTACTCACTGTTGAACTACAGAGTGCATTGTAAACCAGATTCACATTTTCTCCCATGCCATTCCTTCTGCAGGTTTTTCTAGATTCCTTGTTGGATACTTGTATCTTGTGTTTATTTTCCTCACCTGCCTCGGACATGATACCTGGTGCTTACTTTTTAATTTTTTTATTTCTTACCAGAAAGTACTAAGCTCAACTTAAACAGTGATTTTAAATAAGCAGTGTTCATGGTTTTGTTGGTTAGTGTGTCTTTCATAGTTTCTGGCCCATTATTGAACTCCTTTCCTGGTTTTACTATGAACTTTAAGTTTGATGGGAGAAGGATCAAAGAAGACAAAAACAAAACATATTCCAGTTAATTCAAACAGTATTTTTGTGAGCACATCATGAACCTAGTCAATGTGATGATCATCAAAAACACATCTTCAAATAATGCACAACTAGTCCTTTGCCCTGCCCTCAAAGTGCTAAGATCTGACAAGATGCTGTGTTGCAGGCAGCGGGAATCTGGAGTTCAGAACAGAGGTCTAGACACAGCGGGAGTTGACATGAAAAAGGTGAAAGTAGATATTATAAAGACAGAATAGGAAGATAAAAAGCCAGAGAAACCTGGGAGCCAAAGGCACATGAAGCTACCATGGTTGAACTGTGCACAGGAAGGGAAAATGCTAAACAATTGTTACATTAGCATATTGAGAGCTTCAGGGAAATAGGCACCTTACAATCTCTCATAATAGTCGTGAATTTACATGTAATACTCTAGTTGGGGACTGAAGGCTTTGTTGGCTTCCATATAAACATACACATTGTCAACTCCCCCTCTCCTCCAATTAATCTGTCATCTCTTAAGAAAGGAAAGCACACAGGTCAAACTTTGGATGTCTTTGCTCACTTGTTCCCTGGGGCTAAGTAACTATATATATAGTTTTTCCAATAAATATACTATATACGTACACACACACACACATTGTTTTTCCAGTAAATCTCTGGAGCATCTCTGATGGGCCATGCTCTGTGCAAAGTACTAAGTATATTAAAATGAACAAGATGTTGCGGCCGAGCACGGTGGCTCATGCCTATAATCCCAGCACTTTGAGAGGCCGAGGAGGGTGGATCACCTGAGGTCAGGAGTTCGAGACCAGCCTGGCCAATATGGTGAAACCCAATCTCTACTAAAAATACAAAAATTAGCTGGGCATGGTGGTGGGCACCTATAATCTCAGCTACTTGGGAGGCCGAAGCAGGAGAATCACTTGAACCTGGCAGGCAGAGGTTGCAGTTAGCTGAGATCTCACCATTGCACTCCAGCCTGGGCAACAAGAGCAAAACTCCATCTCAATAAAAAAAAAAAAAAAAAAGATGTTTCTTGCCATCACAAAGCTCACAGAGCTGTCCAAAGAAGTACACGTGATTGAACTGTGCTTTATTTCTGCTCTCCATTATGGTAACCACATGCCACATGTAACTATGAGCATTTAACACGTAGCCAGTGCAACAAAAATTATGTTTTTTTAAAAAGAAAAATTGGTTACTTTAAATGTAAATAACCACATGTGACTAATGACCACCATATTGAAAAGCAGAGCTACAAATTTGTTTAAGATACCTGCGGCTATACCATAATCTAGAGTATGGGCCCTTCAGTTGGATTGCTTAGAGCCCTGATGTTTAACCTCTATTAAAGTCCAATATAGGAGATAAAGGAAATTCATGGCACAGGACTCCAATCCATTGCTGCTTCAAGAGGAACATACCTTCTTTTTGTTTACATTTATAGTAGTTATATTTCATTGAATAAAATAGCTTTTAAAAGATTTACTAGCTAATGAGCTTGAAGTAATCAACCGTGGTCTAAATTGGACCTCGATGCCCTGATCTTTAGTGCTATTTAATGAAGTGAGTGTTGTGATTCTCGAGTCAACCTAGCCCTAAGAATCCACTTAAAATCTATTTATTAGAAATGTAGTGGTTAACAGTGGTGAGTAGGTATAAAGCGTACTATACCTAGAATTTACGTATGTGCTACTTCTCACCCTATAGATTTTCAAGCGTTGAAACCCATAATTTAGTATGATTTATATAAATTCAAAATGTGTTTTTTATTTAGTTATGCAATTTTCCATCCTTGTTGTGTGTATAAATGCATCACTGTATAAAAATCATGTCATTACATGAGTTTCTGGCAACAGAATCACTGATCCAAAAAATAAGACAAGCTGATTTATGTCTTCCTAAAGTGTCTATGGGCATGATACAATAACAGTCATTTAGAAATAACTTTATGGTTGTAAAATACCATTAAGATTAATCTTCAACTTTTCTTCAAAATAATTGTTTGAAAAACTAAAACATTTTCTGGAAAAAAAAAAATACAGGAACTTGGATGGTATTCAGGGGATTCCTGGTAGCTGCTGCTATTTTAATCAATTAATTGAGAAAAGTAGGTAATGCTTAACTATAGAAATGGCTCACACAAGTATTATTTCAATGATGTACTAGCCTTGCATAGAGCAAATATATATTGCTGGGAATTATTTTTAAAATAAGACAACTGTCAGGAAACCAGACTAGAAATCTGTCTTTTTCACTTTTATTTAAAATGATGTTGTAAATTAGGCTTACTCTGATAATGGAAGCATATACTCAATTCTATTAACATGTACAGAAAAACAGTATATCTTCATGATGATGTTTAACCCATTATATGGGGTAATGCAGAGTCCAAAAATTGAGTTCAGAAATTGCTACAAACCAACTTGGTTGTTTCAGACCACAAACTTAAATTATCTCTATTTATTCATGCCATTATCTTTCAAGTAGGCAGTTTTATTTCCTTGAGAATGGAGAGCTTAAGAATAGAAGTGATGCCCATTGAATATTGATGTAATATTAAAAAAAAAAAAAAGGTCCTTCCTCTTATGTGATCTTCCTACCTTTTCTAATCATACTCAACGGTGCTGTTCATGCCTCACAAGTCTGTTGAAGCACTTCCTTACAGTGGTTTCATATCAGCATTGATAATACTGAGTTTCTAGAACTCAACTTCATGTTTTATCCATAAGTCTCTGGATTGAAAGAGAACAGAAAAGGGGGGGAGAGGAGATGGGTGAAAGAAGAGAGAGAAGAAGAAGAAGAAGAGAGGAGAAGAGTGAAGAGGAGAGGAGAAGGGAAGGAGGGGGAAGAAGAGGAGGAGGAGAAAGATAAAAAGGAATAAAAGATGGAGAAGGAAAAAAAGGAAGGAAGGAAGAGAGAAAGAAAAGGAAAGAAGGAAGGAAGGAGAAAAAGAGAAAGAACAGAAAAGAAAAGAGAGAAAAAGGAGGGGAAGGGAGAGGAGGGGAGGGAAAAGGGAGCGAAAGGAGGAGGCAGTGGAGGGAAGGAGGCAACAAAGGAGAAATTCTGTAGAGTCAAGAAACCAGAATTGGAAATAAGCAAAAGTACACAGCTATGGCATACCATAAGAGCACTGTGGCTTTCAGTGAATTTCCTCTCTGGGAATGTTGCATACCGAAATGAAGGCACTGTTGTAGTGGCTAGGAAAGTTTACACTAGACACAATTTCTTCTTGAAAGATATGTACCACATCTTAGTTCTTAACACATTAAAAGAGAACAGAAAAAGGAGAGGGGAGAGAGAGACGTACACAAGGCTAGGATCGCAGTGAGGGCAGGATGTCTGTCTAAATTTTTGACCACTGTATTCCCAGTTTTTAGCACAGATATTGCTTCATACTTAACAAATATGTGTTAAATGGTGACTGTTGACTAAATATTTCTTCTGAAATAGGTGCAGAGATCAGTACAGTGGAGCAAGAAATATTAATGAGATTTGTTTTGTTTTGTTTTTTGTTTGTTGGTTGGTTGGTTGGTTGGTTGGTTGGTTGGTTTTGAGATGGAGTCTTGCTGTTTTCCGCCCAGGCTGGAGTGCAATGGTGCAATCTCGACTCACTGCAGCCTCCGCCTCCCAGGTTTCAGCAATTCTCCTGCCTCAGCCTCCCGAGTAGATAGGATTACAGGCCCTTGCCATCACACCTGGCTAATTTTTGTATTTTTAGTAGACACAGGGTTTCACCCTTTTGGCCAGGCTGGTCTCAAACTCCTAACCTCAGGTGATCCACCTGCCTCGGCCTCCCAAACTTCAGGGATTACAGGCATGAACCACGGTACCCTGCCAGTGAGAAGTTTTTGAATGGACTATATCCAACTACATGAGGTTAATTAGCTATGTAAAATATCATGATGACATTTCTATTCGAATCTAGTTTTTATGACTGCAAAGCAGCGAAACAGAAATGCAATTCAAATCAACGAGCTTTAAAACACTCTCTCCTTAACCCTACTTCTCTCCATCTTCTTGAATATTTGTTATCTTGATACCTCACCTTTAAACTCCCATTTTTTTTTTCTAGGTCTTGATTTAGACAAAAATCCCATCATCCAAAGGCCATTCAATTCAATCATATTATCTTGAAACTGATTTCTGCATATTACCTGGAATAATATTAATAAAGAAATTAATACAATATTGAAAATGTATTAAGGAGAATAAAAGTTTGTTTAATGAAGTATTACTATATACAACAATATTATCAAATCATTGTCATTAAATATTAACTTTATATATACACATAAGCCATTATTAATGTAATTTGGAAAAAACTATAATAAATTTCAAATTGTTACTATTATTAAATACTAGAAAAATTGTGACATTGCTATTATTAAATATACAGAGATAGGTAATTTGGAACACTGTCTTAGCCCATTCTCCCGAATACTGTCTGCTAAAAACTGATAGAGATTATTGTACTTATCTATGTAACCAATACCCTTAATTTTTATAAACACTATATTAACTGTAAAATGAGACTATTCATGACCACTTGAACTGATTTTTAAAAATTTGTTCTAGGGAAGTCACTGTCCCTGGATTGGAGTGGTAAATTTGACTCTGATTTTGTTCATTTTGTTCATTGCTCTAAAGTATTTGAGCTCTGCATTGCATATGACTCTTCCAACTCTTCACTGTGAGTGTTTACGTGACTTCACTTTTTGTAGAACAAGGCCACCAACTCTGTCCATTATATTCCAACTTTCAAGTACCAAATGTATTTGCAGAAATATTTAGTTGCCTATAAAATATTCCATCTTTTAATATTGACTGGTGGACATGCTTGAACATGCTAGAATATGAGCATTGAATGGGTAGACAGTGATGAAATTTTTAAATAATTCTATTTAAGAGAGTTACCTTTTTCTGCAAGCTATATGATTGTTGCCTGTTTATAAAAGATCATCTGTCAACAATATAGGCTGGAAGAAAAATACTCTTGTGAGAGTTATATCTCAAATTCATTAGATGCATTTTCATGATTAAAATTATTTCCTATTTAATGGTCAAACTTTTATTTATTAAACTATCTTAGATTTTGAGTCTGTGTTACCAGCTCTGTGTTAAATCATGCATTGAAAACTATTTTTAGACAATGCATAAAGCAACTGCAAATGATTTTCTGAGAACTGGCTAACATCCTTGTCTGAGTACAGTCTCCCTTTGCAACACATCAGATAGAAAATACAAATTTCAACTTCTTGAGCTGAAAGTCATAATTAGTATTTTTAAAATCCTAATCATTCAGAGAGAAAGTCTTTAGATTGAATCATGCTTATAAGTTTGCAATTATAAATACACATATATATATTGACATATGTAATACATACAATATAATTGTAATACAATATAATTGTAATTATGATATATAATATCATATACATATATCTTCATATACTATAAATTCAGAAAAATCTACATATTCTTATAATTAGGAACTTATTAAGTTCCTACTGTGTGCCAAATTGTAAGGACAGTTGATATCATTTAGTGGAACAAGCACTGTTGGGAGCCAGATGATCTGATTTTGTCTGTTTTACTGTTCACTATATTTTAGTTCTTGGAGAAGTTCCTTTAGGTGTTTGCACCGCACTTTAGTTTCCCTCTCATGTGAAATGGGGGTAATAAGCCCTACCTCAAGGGTGTTTTCATAAGGATTAAATGAAATGGTATCTTGTTAACATTTTGCAGAGTAAATGGCACATTGTAAGAACTCAACAAATGTAAGCTTACTCCACTCATGAGTTACGGGGCAATCAATACTATATACAAGACATGGCTTCTGGCTCAAAGAAATATACTGACTACTGATAACAAAAGTCAAGGGAGAATCATAGAAGAAACTGAAAAGCCACTCAGAAGGGAAAAAAAAATCTTATGCCATTGTCAACTTAGGAGTAAAGGCTTGCTTCTGTATTAGGAAGAAACGGTTTTCTAGAATAGCTTGGGGTGGCTCACTGGTGGAAGAATTTAGTAAATGGGTAAGATTTGGGTAGGTAAAAATAAGCAACAACTGAAGTCACACGTAGGAAAATTAGGCCTCCATTTTTGTTTATAGTCATAACTAGTAACTTTTACCTATTGAGAAGTAAAAGTTAAAAAATTTTTGCAAAATAAGTTGGAAGAAGCTGTTTCTTTTGAAAACGTAATACTGGAGAAGTCCTTGGCAAATATTACATTCATAGCCACATTCAATAAGGAAGAAAGAGACCAAGTAGGAAAAAGTCAGTGGAGATTGTTTGCTGATAACATAATTCTGTGGATAACTCCTGATTAGACCTGGTATCCTCCCTTAGCCACACATTATCTAATGACAATGATAATGAGCTTTCTCCATCTTTAAGGTACAGATTCAATCATCTGTAGAATGATGTGGTTGCAATTCAGAATATTTGAATCCCTTGCAGTTCCAGTACACTTTCAGAACAAGCCCAACTCTTATTGCCAGAAACTCTCAGCTATCCAGTGAGTTGTGGAAAGGAAACCTATTAGAAACTAGAACACAGGAGGGAGGGTGAGATAATTAGATGAGCAAGTACAACAGGGAAGAGTTAATAAGAAACACTGTGCATCAGAAAGCTGGAATTTAAAACCATGAAATCAGTTCCAAATTAGATAGATAGATAGGTAGCCTTTAAAACAGGAAGTAAAAAGATGTGTCTGTTTCTAAGTTTACCATTAAAACAAATACTCACTACCTCTTTTCAGGATTCTTTTTTTCTTTTCTAG
This sequence comes from Chlorocebus sabaeus, assembly GCF_047675955.1. Lineage (NCBI taxonomy): Eukaryota > Metazoa > Chordata > Mammalia > Primates > Cercopithecidae > Chlorocebus > Chlorocebus sabaeus. Next base: position 60,891,108 of record NC_132908.1, on the reverse strand, counting down.
GACACTTTCTCTTAGTTAATAGATTGGCATGATTAGATTTGGCCTCTGGAGAATGACTTAGAGGTTGCTATCACTGTGAGGGAAAGGAGGACTCCCCCATCTCTTCCCCATTTCTCACCCTCTTAGGAACAACCTTGAGACTATTTTCAAAACCACACAAAATACTAACATTCTAGGGAAGTCTACTTAATAACCACAGTTAACTATCCCCCATATAATAAGAATTTATGTTTTATGGGCTATTCAAATGCTTTCACTTAACTCTCCTCCTTCAACTGTCCTGTAAAACTTACAAATTGCATTTATCTTGGTCACACTGTAGATACAATTAAGTGAAAAGAAAATGGTAAAACTCACTTAATGACGATTATTCTAAATAAGGTTTCAGTGGCAGCATGGTGGTTCTGAATTTGTCATTAGACAAGCTTATAGCTCATGTCATTATATTCTCTTTTTAATATTCTTAGATTTTAATATTCATAAGTATTGATGTTTCATATCAAGACAAAGACAATGCTCCTATATATGGTTTTTGTCATGGTAGAAATGGTTTTACTGGTCTTTAATTTTGTTATCTCCCTCAATTTGGGAGGATTTAGTAGGAAAAAGTTTTGTGTTCTGATTCCATTAATTGGAAAATGTCTATTTGACATTTTGTTTTGGGTTTCAGTTAATGTGAAAATACTGAACTTACTATGCTTCATCTTCATGTGAGCTACTATAAAGGTTCTTGCTGGATTTGTTCTCCACTTGGTTTGTTTTGGGGTAGGGTGAGCCTCAAAACAGCAGCTTGAAGAACAAGGGGTTATTTATGTTTTTCTCATGTACTTGGACAGTTGAACAGGCCAGGTCAGTGGCTTTATTGCAATCCTCACAATCATTCAAGGACCCAGGCTCCTTTTAGTTATTGATAAACCACACATAGTTCCAATAGGATTATTGATGTATTTGAAGCGGAGTCATTACCATGTCCAATTTTCAGCAGCTGAGAAAAAGAGATCATGGGGAAAATGGTGCAGTGGCTCATGCCTATAATCACAGCAATTTGGAAGGCCAAGGCAGTAGGATTGCTTTGGCCCAGTAGTTCAAGACAAACCTGGGCAACACAGCAAGACCCATCTCTCCAAAAAAATAAAAACCTTAGCCAGGCAGGGTGGTGCACAACTGTAGTCTCAGCTACTTAAGAGGCTAAGATGGAAGAATGGCTTGAGTCCAGGAGTTTGAGGCTGCAGTGAGCTGTGATTGTGCCACTGCACACTGCACTCCAGCCTGGGTGACAGAGTAAGACCCTGTCTCAACCATTAAAAAAAAAAAAAGGAAGGAAAGAGAGAAATAAAGAAGGAAAGAGAGAAAGAAGGAAAGAGAGAAGGAAGGAAGGAAGGAAAAGAAAAAACGGAACGGAACAGAAAAAAGAAAAGAACAGAAAGGAGAAAGAAAGAGAAAGAAAAATCAAATCATGGGAGATTTAGTCTCATTGCCATAAAGGAGAAGTTTAAAACTGGCACACGTTACTTCACACCAAATCCCATTGTGAAGGATCACCACCTGTGATCATATGAAGATCCCTGGACTGGACTATTGAATGTTGAGAGACCACATGGACACAGGCAACAGAGAAAGTTGCTCTGACAATTGCAAATACCGACAGCCAGACCTATGACTAAGGTCAACTTGGATCTTGTGGCCACAGGAGAACCTCCAGAAAATTTCATGCACATCACTGATCTCAGATGATACTAGCAGACATCAACCTAAATTTCAGAAAGGAGATTGGGGAATAATGCTGATGGATCTAGCTAAAATTCTCTGTGAAAGATATGGATTTTTATAGATGATTAATAGTCGCTACCTCACATTCCATAACAGGGTAAGTTGGTAGTAAAAGTGGTTCTGGCTTTAGGCTGCAAGGGAAGGGATTGGGGAATATTTTCTGATTTACTAAGCTGATGAGCTCTCTCTTGTAAATCCTAGCTTCCAGAGAATGTTACATTCCATTTGATCTACTAGACAAGACTTAGCATTGAATCTATGCATTAAAAAACAAAGTAGGAAAAATTTGGCATAAATTGGCTAATATGACCACAGAGGGAATTTGTATGAAAATAGAAAGGATATACACAGAATTCAGTCTTTAGGAAACTAGTTGGCTCCTGGGTGGGATGATCATGGCCAAAAATTATCTGTCATAGGACTATGGGTCAGGGTTTGAGCATATCTGGTAGGAAAATGCAAAACACACAAGCAAAAGTGGGGCTGATATGTTCTTGGACAGAAACTCAAAATATGCATCACTTGTGAGTAAAGAGTGGAGATGACATATGGTAAGAGAGGAGGGATTTAGGGTCAATAATGAGTGTTGAAATTGTCCTGTTGGGAACTTTGTGGGTATTATTGGTCCGTGTTGGTACCAGAACACAACATCCTTGGCTAAAGTGTGGGTGTGTACATCTATATATTATGTGAGTGGCCTGTGGATCTGTTGAAGTGTATGTATCCTTTCTTATGTGGACAGAGAGAAAGGAAAGGGCAAATGGACCTTCCATTTTTATTAACTACTACTCTGGCCTTAGCACCATGCTCAATTATTTTTATAGAAATCTCATTTAATTCATACAAATGAAAAAGTAGTATACATTTCTTTATTTCCCAAATGAAGTTATGTGGCCGAGGTCACTCAGAAGTCAATAAATCATGGCCCTCTGATGCCAAAGCTTATGCTTCTTCAGTTCTAGGACACAGGCCCTTGCTTGTATCGTTCAGTCCAATAATTTAGCCTGAAGAAGAGATGTCTAGAGATGCTAATATACAAATAGCATGGACACTAGAATTAAGGACAACAAAATAGAGTGCAGAGAACAAAAGCAGAAGAGCCATATTTGAAAACAAAAATGAAAAATATTACTAAGGATTTAAGAAAGCTGGCTGGATGCAGTGGCTCATGTCTGTAATTCCAACACTTTGGGAAGCTAAGGCAGGAGGATCACTTGAAACCAGGAGTTCAAGATGAGTCTGGACAACAAAGCAAGACCCCATTTCTACAAAAAAATTAGATTTTAATTTGAGCCCGGAGATCGAGGGCACCACTGCACTCCAGCATGGATGACGCAGAGAGAATTTGTCTCTACAAAAAATAAAAATAAAAATTAGCTGAGCATGGTGGCTTGTGCCTGTAGTCTCAGCTGCCCAGGAAGCTGATGGGGGAGGATTGCTTGAGCCCAGGATGTCTAGCTGCAGTAAGTAATAATTGTGCCACTGCACTTCAGCTTGAGTGACAAAGTGAGACTGTCTCTTAAAAAAGAAGAAGAAAGCATCCTATTTGAGATAGCATTTTAACCAGTCTCTTACGATTGATATCTGCATTTGACAGATCTAACACCTTGTTCCATGTTCCTTGCCCAAGGCCATACTTGACTGAACACCGAAGCAAAGATTCAAGTACTAACACCCGAAGTAGCTGACTCAAAAACTTCTTTGTCAGTAAGTCATATGATCTAAATCAGACGAAAATATGCTTTATACTTCAAGCATAGGAGCCTCTTGAAAGAGTTAATTTACTGTAGTGCCAAGAAGGAAGCAGGGCTTCCAAGCCAACCCTTATAGGAGACATATGTGAGGTGAAGTCTGACCTGACTTTGGGTCTTTTAATTGAGAAAATGGGGATGATAGCACCTCTATAAATGCCTGTGAGGATTGTCAAACATATATATGCTGGCTTTAAAAACTGCAAATATATAGAAGGCGTGAAAAATAGTATAATTCATATCCATTTGATTAATGTTGCTATTTCAAGTACAAAATCAGCTCAACTTAGCATTTTCTAGAATATCTCTAATAGTCCGGAATAATGGGTAATGTGAACTCTTGATTCAAGTTAGCTGACTTCAAATACTGACTCTTCCCTATCTCTCTGACATAGGGCAAGAAGACACTTTGTCTCCCATGCTTCACTTTACTATGCATAAAATGGGGATAATCAATATTTATCATAGCATGTGGCTATGAGAAGGGTAAAGTTCATATCATCATGTTTATCACATAGTAAGATCTATAACATTGGTATACTATGCCATTTCTTTCCAGCCTTAGTTTAATTAAAGGTTCAAGGTCACCATCCAGGCTGCACATTTAATCACCTGGAATGTCTTCTACTGATGCCCAGGTATCACTTACAGAGCAGGGCTATCTAATAAAAATATAATGCAGGTCGCATATGTAACTAAACTTTCTAATAGCTACCTTAGGAAAAAAGTAAAAAGAAACAGGTGATTAATAATACGTTTTATTTAATCCAGTATATTCCAAATATCATTTTAACATGCAATCCATATAAAAATATTGATTTTTAAAAATATTCTTTCATATTGTTAGAGAAATTCTTCACTGGAAACTTGTTAAAAAGAGAAAGATATTATTCAAAAATATTACAATAAAGAAGGAAATGAGCTCAACTCTGAATACAACCTAGACAGCTGATGCGTTATAACCAATGAGCAGAAATCGAGGGGTCAATAGATAAAAAATGTTGAAGAGGCAAAGTCAAGTATAGAGGGATTCTTGCTAAACTGGTTCAACAGGATCCTTTCTAAAGGCAGGCCAAAGACATTAAGGGTAGAAGGTGAGAAACTTGATCAGAAATCAAGGGTGATTAGCTACCGTCCTTGGAGAGATTCTTGCTAAATTAAATTAGTAGAATTTTTGCTAAAACTGGGCCTGGCAGATTGATTAAGGATAGGGCTCAAGAACAAGACCCAGTTGAAAAGATTGCTCAGAAGAGCCTGTGTAAAGGTTGGTGAAAGTCTTTATCAATATAGAGTCTCTGTCAGTATATCGGTTGGTTTCAGAGTAAATATTTGAAATCCAATGTGAATTTTACACTTACAGTGCATCTTAATTCAGGCTAGTTACCTTTCACCTGTTCAGCAGTTGTCATGGGCTAGTGGCAACTGTATGGAACAATGCAGTCCCAGAGAATCCAATTCATGTTTATCTAAAGTAGGTCCCAGACATTCTTATTTATTTGTTTGTTATTTATGTATATTTTTTAATTATTGAAGTGATACATTGTGCAGCCATATTTAAGAACAAGGATTTGCTCCAGGTTGCATTCTTCACTGTTGCTTTTATGAACTTTTGGGTTTTGCTAGACCCAAAACATCACCAAGAATTTTGTAACCCAGTTTGGCACCCCGTCCTGTTTAAAACCTTCCTGGCCTGTTTAAGGACAGGTGAATTATATAGGAAAGTTCTATTATAAATGCAGTACACAGGTTATTTCAGGAAATCAGCATGTCCTGAACTTTTTGAGCTCTGGCAATGAATCCTGTTGATATTTAAAACCAAGCCTGTGTTCTCAGAAAATAAACTAAAACTGCAGCTTTGAGAAAGCTGATAACTTCGAGTAAATCCACTGTTATTTATCAAAGATGAAACTCATCACTACATTTTACATATCTAAAATACCCTTTTAAATTAATCTTGATAGTGTTAAATTGAGTTTAGCCTAAAGTTGCCTCTTTACGTATTTTATGTTCAGCCTAAAGGTTTCTCTTTACCTAGTGTACTGTAACCAAACTGGATATGTAAACAGATTGTAACCTACCCCTCTTTTTTTTCTTTTTTTCCAGAGGTAGAGTCTCCCTCTGTGCCCAAGCTGCTGCAGAGCAGTGAGCAGGTCATAGTTCATTGCAGCCCCAACTTCCTGAGTGATCCTCACACCTCAAATTGTAACAAGTAGCTTAGTTTCAGCCAATCACAGCAGCCAATTTTTGGTTAATCACAGGGTTGTACTGTTCAAACCATATTCAAATAAGGCAAACTCCAAGCCGTAACCAATCCAGCCGTTTCTGCTCCTCACTTCCCTTTTCGGTGTGTAGCTTTCCTTTTTCTATCCATAAATGTTATTCAGCCATGTAGCGGCTCCTGAGTTGTTCTGAACCTATTCTGGTTCTGGGGGCTGCCTGATTCACAAATCATTCTTTGCTCAATTAAACTATTACATTTAATTTGTCTAAAAGTTTTTCTTCTAACAATAGAAACCTGAGTTTCAACCCAAGTCATGTGCTGCACGACCCATGAATGAGAGTTTCAGTATGTACTACTTTTCAGACTTTCTAAGTTTCTGTTAATTATTCTGGTGTAAATTGGGCTATGTAATAACCACCCCTGGAAAGCTCCCTTTTTCTCCCAGAGCTGGAGTTGCATTTCTCAATCACAAGCACAAAGGCTGTTTTATACACAGGCTACTCCTCAACTATTGTGTAACTGTACACAAAAGCCATTAGTATTCCAGAGGGAAGATTTGTGTTTTGTGTTCGAGGAAGCTCACATTAGACTCAAGGTCTTAATACTCCTTTGAGGCGTGTGAGGCCCCCATGGTGACTCTTGAAAAGGCTTTTATTTCTTCAACATATGTAAATTGCAAAGGGTGAAGTCAATGTGATTTAAAGCTAACATCTCCTTAAGAGTTCAGAGGAGACAAAGGCTTTATGAAATGAAATAGTAGAGAAAATTGAAGTTCCAACATTTCAATATAATGTGATCCTGAAGATGGAAAATAATATTTAGTGAAATTAAAAGTTCAAGCTCAGAATGCACATCGCTCTTGATCTACATCTGTTCCTTCCATTTAATTTATCTGACATGCTTCGATTCTTTCAAGAGAATTCTCAAACAAGATATATTGGATAAAGGGATATTAGTGAGATGACCTTGGGGTCACATTGCAATTTATGCAACACTTTTTAAAGAATGTTTGTCAGGCTTAGATGAGAGCATATTTTAAAGGTTTATTAAATAAAGGTTTATTTAACACACTTAAACCTTTACCAAAGCTTTGCATTGCCATTTGGCATAATATAATCATTTATAGTGGTAATCCTCACTTTGTTATTTTAAATTTCCTCAAATAGAAGAATCGCTTTTCTTCTTAAAGATTTAGGTGGTAGATAGATAGATAGATAGATAGATGGATAAATATATCATAGCTGTGAACTACTCTCATTTGAGAAAGTAATTGTGCTTAACATTCAGTGAGAAAACAGCAAAATGTGTTTTCTTTAGGTTAAAATGTGTTTTCTTTAGGCTTAATGAGATGCTAGTGTTGATGTATCATCTGTACTTAGGCACTGTGTCACAGGTCTGCATTGCACTGTATTCTTAAATAGAAATCCAAAACTAGCAGCATTGTGTTTGCATTGCTGTGTTGTGTGTTAAAGAGGAATGCAAGCCCTTTCCTTTGTTGCGATTGTATAAAAACAAAGCAAAAAAGGAAAAAAATGGATCTGCTTATATAGAAATGCCCTTCTCACTCAAATGGCCTACAGATACAAAGACAAACTGTATGTATAGAGCACCCTCGACATAACTAGCTCATCTTAAAGAAAAACACTCCATTTTATATTTCATAGGGCATTTTGCCAACAAGAATAAGACTTTCTGCATAATAAAAAAATAAAAAAGATTGCATCCAACCAGATAAGGCCACAAACAAGCACACTCTTATCACCAGTTCTCTGAGAGGACTCCGTGACTGTAAAAGAGCAGGTCTTCAGCAGCTAAAAATGGTCATCTTAACTGACACCATCTTGTAGTCACTTGTGATAAGAGTGCGGCATCTGCCACCAAAGGCTCTGCCACCTCAAACACTCTTCCCCGAAGACCAATGGACCACCTGGCCCAGACCAGGACTCCTTTTGTCTTCTTAGCTTCCCCTGGACTGGTTTATTAACACTTTCTCCTATCTCCTTTTCTCTTGACTTTAAATGTTGCTTTGCTTATTGTGGAATGTCTATAATATTTATACATGAGTTAAGTATACTCTTACTTGTGGTTTGCAATATTGACTAACTTTTGGACTGTCTTGGACGTTCCTGTGGCTCTGACTCCTGAATGAATGGGAAGTACTAAGGAGAATTTTGGCTTCTTGGAAATTCCATGTTGCTCATGGCTTTTGTGATTGGAGTAGCGTTAATAAGAGCCTGACATTGTGGCAAGTGGCAAACAGGCATACACCTGGTTATCTCTAACTTTGCACCTCTCGTGACACAAACACTTCCAAAAAGCAGGGAGGGGTGCACAATAGAATCAGTGATGCGTTTAGAAAACTAGAAGTTTTATAAACATACCTGACTAAATTCAATACTGTAATTTTTAACCCACATTTACTACATATGAAGATGTTACACTGGTTCCAGTACGATTTATTTACTTATTCTTTCATTCTTCTAAGAAATATTTCATGTATACCTACTATGGGTCAGACCCAGGACCGAGTTCCAGAGATTGAATTAAATGCCCACCACAATAAAGAAAATGTGGTACCTAAACACCATGGAATACTATGCACCCATCAAAAAGAATGAGTTCATGTCCTTTGCAAGGACATGGATGCAGCTGGAAACCATCATTCTCGGCAAACTAGCACAGGAACAGAAAACCAAACATCTCATGTTCTCACTCATAAGTGGGAGTCGAACAGTGAGAACATATGGACACAGGGAAGGAAATATCTATCACACATTGAGTCCTGTTGGAGGTTTTGGGGGAAAGGGGAGGGAGAGCATTAAGACATATACCTAATGCATGCAGGGCTTAAAACCTAAACCTAAATGATGGGTTGATAGGTGCAGCAAACCACCATGGCACATGTATACCTATGTGACAAACCTGCACGTTCTGCACATGTATTCCAGAACTTAAAGTAAAATTTAAAAAATTATAAAAGCCCACCAGACAAAATCCCTGTCTTCATGGAGCTTAAAGTCTAAAGCAGGAAAGAGCCATAAGAAATATGTAATTTAAAAAATAATAAATAAGGCTGGGTGTGGTGGCTCATGCCTGTAATCCCAGCACTTTGAGAGGCTGAGGTGGGCAGATCACCTGAGGTTGGGAGTTTGAGACCAGCCTTGTCAACATGGTAAAACCTTATCTCTACTAAAAATATAAAAATTATCTGGGTATGGTGGCATGCACCTGTAATCCCAGTAACTCTGGAGGCTGAGGCATGAGAGTCGCTTGAACCTGGGAGGCAGAGGTTGCACTGAGCCAAGATTGCACCACTGCACTCCAGCCTGGGCAACAGAGTGAGACTCTGCCTCAAAAAAAAAAAAAAAGAAAAAAAAGAAAAAAATTAATAAATAGAATATAAGCACCTGAGACTACAGGTATAAAAGGTATAGGCTACAAGTATAAAAGGGCTTAGCTTACCCTGGGGAAATCAGACAAGTCTTCCTTGAGGTAGTGTCTTCTAAATTAAGTGCAAAAACTTGAGTAAGAGCTTTCAAACAGCTACTTATGAAGAGACATTTTTCAAGGCCCAGGGTTCAAGGCTGATGTTAACAAAAAAAGCCAAACTGTAAAATATTTAGAGGTTTGTTCTGAGCCAATGAGTGACCATAACCCAGGGAATAGTCTCCAGAGGTCCTGAGAAAGTGTGTCTTAGATAGTCAGGTTCCAGTTAGGTTTAATACATTTCAGTGTGAGAGAAGATACAGGCAGACACATAAATCAATACATGTAAGATATGCATTGGTTTGACTTCAAAAGGTGGACATCTTGAAGAAGGGGCTTTCAGGTCATAGATGAATGCAAAGATTCTCTGATTGGCAATTGTTGAAAGAGTTAAGCTTTGTCTAAAGAGTTAAGGTAAATGTTTGAATGAAGGTAAGGGGGTTTGTGGAAGCCAAGGTTCTTGTTATGTAGATGAAACCACCAGGTAGCAGTCTTAGAAAGAATATGGTAAATGTCTGTTTTCAGACCTTAAAGTGTCAAACTGTTTAATCTCTCCTAGATCAACGAAAGACCTAGAAAGGGAAGAAGATTATAGATTCAAATTTATCATATAAAAGATGCCTTTGCAGGGTTATTTCAAATGTGTCAAGAAATATACTTTGGGGTAAAATGTTTTTATTTCCTTTAGGGTTGGCTTTCTTTCCCGCGATGCCACACCAGAGTTAGATTGGAATTTGGTACTAAACTCATTGCTACAAACAGTCTATCAATTTTATGACCCCTATGTTATAGTAATGCCTTAACATAGAGATCATAAGACTGATGAAACAGACTCTCTTAGGTTACTTGGGCCTAAGCCCAAAAAGGGAGAGGGTATAGTGAGGTGTGTCCACCTCCCTTCCCATCATAGTTGGGAATTCAATTTTTCAGGTTTTACTTGGCCCAGACTGGGTCCATTCAGTCAGTTCAGGGATCTTAACATTTTATTTTTGGTTTACACTAAGACCTGAAATCTACATAAGAAACATACATGTGCACAAAGGATTACACTGCAATAAAAGGAATATTATAATTTAGGCATGAAACAAAATGCAATAAAGATGATGGCTTTTTTATTTAAAGACTAAAAAAATTGGAAAAAACCTAGCATTTCTTACTGCTTTAAACACATGATGTTGAAAATCTTCCCTAAAAATATACTTTCATAGCTGTGTTAATTTGGGTATTTCTATCAGAGCCATCTAGTTGACATTGTGTCCCTTGCCCAGATTTCCCTATAACGCAAAATTATTTAATTTGTCCCATGTACATAGATCTCTCTTCCTCTTTTCAAAGTCATTAATAACTTAACCAACTAGGACAATATCTCAAAGCTTGTGGAGGAAATTAAATGGTTCATAGAGGCATAGATATTATTTTAATATTACGCTAAATTTTCTTGAAGAAATCTTTAATAAAATGCTACTGCTTATTAGGGAGTTTTCCAAAGGACTGTTTGCACATATTCAATAAACTGATACACTAAACTTAAGGTCCCTGAACCAAGTCTGCTAGATATTAGGTTTTAAAATCTTTGTATGACTCATTCTTCTGCCTAAATGTGCAGTTCTAATAACATTGTCCATGATATGTCACTGCTATTAAGAAGGAAGATACAGAGTCCTGTGAAAAGTGAATACATGGTTTATTAAAGTTTAAAGTAACTTCTCTTTGGAAAAAATTGACATTTTAAATGTTTACAGAAATAATCTCATGATTTTCATTGGTGAGACATGAAAAAGATGAGCACCGAGAGCTGTATATTTATTCAAATTTTATTCAAACAAAATGAAATTTATTTTCAAATAATGTGTTCAATGATTTAAAATAGACAGTATTTTAGAGATCATCTGTTATAAAGTCTAACTTCCTCATTTTGTACACAAGCGCTTGGCACAGATAGGTTTATGGTAGGTTTGAGATTATTCAGCTGATGAATCATGGAATCAGGAAGAGAATTCTCTTTTTCTGTCAGTTTGATGCTATTTCCACCTCACAGCACAACTGTCTTCTCTTTATTACTTGGTCCATATTTCTAGGAGAATAACAATTGCTTAGAAAGAGGAAGGGTAAATTATTGATCTATTTGTGCATATTCAACACAGTAAAATCAAGCAATAGTGTCTCTAAATAAAACAGAAAGTAAATGTTCGTGTCGCGTTAAAAAAGAAACTAAAGATTTGTGTACTTCTTTAAGAATCTTCTAAAATACTCAAAAGAATTGACAGTATTCTCTTCTTTTTAGTCTGTCGATCCTGTCAGGAAACTCAGACAATTTAGATAAACATTATGGTTCTAGAAGATTGCAAATCTGTATTGCAGGGCATTTTCGCAACAGGAGGTTTAGTGTTGCTCAGAATTTAACATGTAATTGGATGAATACGTTTAAACTGTCAAAGGCAGTCCTGTCTTCTTTACCAAAGAAGAGGATAAATGGAGCTATGTCAAGACTATGTTCAGGTAAAAGGCAGATCCAAAGTAAAATCTCCTTCATTTGACCTAATCCTATATGACTCAAGAGAAATAAGCATTTACTTTACTGACCATAACCCGGTGCCTCTCTCTCTCTCTTCCCTCCACTCCTATCTCCCACTCAGATGTTGTCTGGTATTTTTTTGTTTGTTTGTTTTGTTTTTTTTCATTTTTTACATTTATAACATAAATCTTCACTCTGACCTCCATGTCCCCCTCCGCCTTCAAATATGCACACATGTATCTCCATGAACTTTACAACTTGGTCTTTTGCAGGCAGCCCCTGCCTCCCCGTGCATGGACAAGTACTTCCAGAAGTTGGCTCTCTTAGTGTTGCCTAACTCTCACTTTAATACCTTGTCCAGAGGACAGTCTAAGCCAGTGATGAAGTGTGAGATCTAGAGCTGGGCCATGCTGTTCTGAATGTCCACTCTACCTGCAGTGATGAGCTCCTCAGCAAGAGGGTTAAATAATAAAAAGCTAGGTTTACACACCTGTAAAATGCACACTTGAAGTTCTGGGAATGGATGACAGGTTAACCACTAATTGAATGAGATTACAGCAGCATAATACAATGACAGTAAATATCAGTTATTTGTTATAATCTTGATATAATCCCAATCATTTATCAACTCCTTTCTACGCATCACATTTTATAGAACTCAGATCTACCCAACCCTCTTCACACAAATCTAAATTTTGAATCTTGGACTTTATTATAAAGCTTCTTATTTAAGCACATATTTCACGCCCTCAATTGAGACCTAAAATAGACCATAGTCTTTCTTTTATAGGTCTATGTAAAATATTTTAATGATGTTGGCTTGGGGAAAAAAATGCTTGTTGTGATTCAGACTTTCTCAGGTTGTGGTCAGATCCTTAAGGTGTAGTGCCGTTGAAGAGGACACTGGTTGGTATAGAGAAGCAAACATATTATTTCTCATTCATCCTAGATGTATGGCTGAGGCCCCTCTGACAAAAGACATATTAACAAGAGAAAAGCATACACATTTATTTAGTACAGGTTTTACATAGCACAACAACCTCTGCCATGAAATGAATACTCAGAGAAACGGTAAACCTGTGTATTCTTTTTACATTTGGTTTTGTGAAAAAGTAGGTAGTCCTATGATCACATAAAATAGTGTAATGTAACGGTAATAAACTGGGGTGAGGAATTTGGCAAGGCTTGTTTGTTCAAATTCTTCTTTGTGTCGCTGTATCTTCAGATACATAAATGTTCTTTTCCTATGGATATGGGGAGGGCACCATTCACATGAGGGTCTTATAATCTCCTTCACAGGAAGGTAAGAAAATTGCTCCTAGGTTTCATGACTGCTTCATGAGACACACGTGGAAAAAGGCCAAAGAATGACCATCTGGCTGGCTTCAGCTGCTTTCTCAAATGTCAAGGTGTCACATTTTGGGGGTAGTAGTATTTTGGTGTATGAGTAATTGGGGTTTTGCCATTACTTTTAACTGCAATTACCAACCTAGTATGTTTTGAACCAACCTAATATGTTTTGAACCCCATCATTAGAGACCATCTTAAGTCAGAAGTGATAACCTGATGTCACTTAAATGTAAAAAAAAGGAGTGGATATGTGATTCCATAAAAGGAAGTTTTGTTTTGCCTTTTTTAGAATACAAGGCCACCCCTGAGCACAATAAATATGAGGGATCAATAGTGGAGTCAAGCCTCTGAACTCAAACAGGAAGGCCAGTGGTATAAAAATATAAAATCCAATTATAAGATTTCTCAACTAGATTAGCTGTATGCACAAAGTGCTGTTTCATTTTCTTTGTGTTTTGTTTTTAATTTGTTGTTGTTGTTAGTGTTTTTTTTTTTCTTTCTTTTTTTTTTTTTTTTTTTTTCTGGTTGGTAGCAACAAACTGATTGCGGCTAATTCAAAAGGGAACAAGAAAAGTAAACTAAAGAAAAGGAAAAGAGATGAAAGAAACAAACATAAAAAGAAAGCAATTCACCTAAGTTTATGGGAAAGTTCAGCAAGTCAAAGCAAAGCTAAAGAATCAGATCTGAGAAAGGACAGCAGTCAGGAGCTAGGACAGGTTGGGGATTTAGGGTGAGTACACCAGGGACAGCCTTCTTAGGGACCACCTGGGATGGAGCAGCAGCAACACACGTGGTCCTTAATACCACTGCTTAAGGTTTACATTTCTGGGAGAATGAATCAAATGTTCTAGTTATAAGTCACATTGCATAAGTTTGACCGAGGAAAGTCTAAGCATTTTGATTGCCTTTTTCACAAAGACCTTAAGCAAGTCAAGAAGAGAAGCTATTCTCCAATGGAGAATTGAGCTGCTGACATCAGAAGAGAATAAACATAACCTAAACCAGCCAAATCAACAAATTGATGCAATGACCTTTCACATAGGGATCTGTACATTCTGAGAAAATTCACATGTGATAATTCTGCTGGAAAAATCAGTGAAACATTACACTGGCAAAGCTATAAAATTATTGTTGAAGGGTGGGACCACCATTAAAAATCACATTAAAGGAGATGAAACCATATAAAGACACTGTAGAAAACATTTATATCACCTCGTTATCTCAAAATTAATATGCTCCTTTAGGTTGTAGTTTTAACACACCCAATGAACACAAAACATCACGAACATCTCTTGAATATTTATGGGGTGCAAAACTTGTGATCTGCAGGGAGTGTCACCACTGGCATGTCACAGTTATTGTCCAGGAGCCTGTACCAGCTACCTGCCCCTCTACACACACACACACACACACACACACACACACACACACACACATTCTCTTTCGGATTAATATACATAAGATTTTCCTACTTTGATCATTTAAGCAATTTGAACAAAATGATTCAATTGTTGCACTGTCTTAGTGCTTAGACACTTCGGATGATGAGACTAAATTCATAACATTAATCTTCAGTTTGACATGCTTAATCCTGAATCATAAAATCACCCATATGTTATTTTTATGTGTTATTAAGGTGTGCGGGGCTGGATTACATGCCATCTACATTATTTTATTTTTATTTGTCAATTTTTTGTCATTTCCATTATTGAGTTTGTTTTATAATTTTATGTATTTTATTTATGGACTTTTATTTTCCTTGTGTTCTCCAGAATAGTTATTGGAGTCTACAACGTGTGTAAAATTGGGGTGGAGGGAAATGTAATATTTGACAATTTTTTGTCGTATTGCCATTACACTGGTAGAATAGAGAGAACCCACAAATAATTATGTAGGGACTCATAAGACTAGGAGATAGAATAGCGACTTTTGTTACACACACATACACACACACACACACACACACACAGTCTATATTATTCGGGCAGATAGAACTCTGTTTGCGTTTTCAGACACAAACTAGATCTGATATTCTAGCTATGCAAATTTAAACTTTATGATTGAGATGTTATTTTTCCTATGTGTAACATAATCATAAGTAAACATTTTCTAGCCACATCAGCTAACAACCGAGGATTCAACAATCTCACAAAAAGGGACATGTTTTTTCTAAATTTCTGGTCACATATTAATTTTAGTACTACTGGACTTCTTTTGGCATTTTGTAAATGAATGCCAGACTAAGAAGATAGAATTTTACTTGAATACATTGTTCAGGTTTCAAATTCAAAGGTTTAATTTGAAAATGATTTTTCCCTATGTGCATAACACCTTTCCTTCCTCCAGTCTAATTCCTACTCAATTATTGAAGTTTCACTAAAATCCGACTCGTATACAGTCTTCTCTATTTCCTTCATGTTAAAGTGATGGCTCCATGAGCTTGCTTTGCACATATTGTTAGTGCTTTCAAGTGATAATTTTATGACAGGTAGTCTAAGGACTGAGGTAATCTGTGATTTCAGTACTTTGAACAGACATAGAGCATGGAAAAATTCAGGACCCAACACAATGGAAATCTAAAAAAATTATTTTATTTTGGAGACCGGACCAACTTCCATCATTCAGAGAGACATTGCCCAAAATTTAAATCTGGCTGGAATATTATTGTTCAGGGAAATGTTGATGTCATGAGTTCTCATATAAAAGCAGCCAGATAATCAGTATTTGCTTGGACAGTACCCATAGTTCCAGGAGACATGCCTTTATGGAAGGCAAATGGGTAGATTAGCAGAAACATGGATGTTAAATTGAGACACCAGCAAGTTCAAATCCATTGACTATTCTTGGGAAGTTGTGGATGGCTTGACCTCTCTTAGCATTATCAGTATTAGCTATAAAATTGGGATAATTCCTACTGAATATGCCTTAAAATTAATGGAATAATGTATAAATAGACAATACATTAAAAAATATTGATCCCATATCTTCTCTGTACACTACAAAGACATAGAGCCCTGGGTGATATCGAAGGATGCATCATCTCCAGGCATAGAAGATGAAATGGAGAGTGCACCTGAAGAACCAGTGCCCCAGACTAAGCGGGCTCTTTCTAGGGCTACTGTCAAATTCCTCCTTTATTTAGTGTTGCAATAATTTATGTCTTGTCCTCTCATGTAAACTCCAACACACTCTAAAATGATCTTTCCAAGTAATCAACCTTCATTTTTTTATGAGTTGTTGTTTATATAGTAATTCTGTCTTCAGAATCTACCTACGTTATGCCAACATTGTGTTCAATGTTATTGAAAATTTGAAGATAGTCTATACTCTTTTATAAACCACTTTCATTCTCACCGCAAAGTGAACAACAATGCATATGAACTAGCAGAAATAGATTTAAATGTTAACTGTTTCTTTAATTTGGAAGAGATGAATTTTTAAATAAATTTTTAATACAAGCAAAGTGGTATCCAAATAGGTAAACAAGTATCCTCTAGATGACAGGGTAAGTAGTTTGAGCTCTTGAAATATTGCATGTAGATAAATATGTTCACTTAGTGTTATTTGAACAATTAATATACATATAAACCCTTTTGAAAAGCATTGTGAAGGTCTAAAACATGAAAGATTGAAACATATTTTATATATTTTGATCGACGATAGATGCAAAAGACATGTATGTTCTTATTTAACATATAATATTGATTAAAGTTATATATCTTTCAATCATATATTCACTGCTCAGAATACTATGCAGCTGCTAAAATGGTAATTGTAGGTTTGAAGCAACTAGGAAATAATGTACGATAAAAATTTGCATATTTTTTTCTTGAACTTGATGCTCTATTTCTGCCTGTAATTAAATTTTGTGCTGTTGTAGTTTTTAAATAATTGCCAGACATTCTTTAGAAAACAGTCAGAAAATAGATTTAAAAATTAAATAGTATCATTTTGTATCAAAGCTGTTTGTATTTAGCTTTATACTTAATATTATAAATGTGTTTTCTAGTTTATCTGCAGAGCACTTAAAGTATAGATAGTTATATTAAGGATTATACAAATGATATTCTTTCATTAACTCGGCATCAAATGGTAAAGAGATGAGCTTCTTCTAAGATGTGTTATAACTAAAATTCAGAGAGAAATTAAATAATTCTTATAAGGTTCACAGCAGAGCCCAACTTTTTGCCTATAATCAAATGCTTTGAATGCAGACACATCAACCAAAACTTTCTCTTCAAATTGCAGTTTTTTGCTAAGTCCCAGAATGCAGAAATTTGTGGCAGAAAATGCGGGTTTTCATGTAAGATAAACCTTCCAAATCATGAAAGGCAGCAATGAAATCATTAGTCGATTTGCATTCTAAGGCATTAGACATTTTCCTATGAAGATAACTTACACAATGTTGTGATATAGGAGTTGAAGTGTTTATTAATAATGATGAAATGAATAATCCCTTACATTAATACAGCACTTTACAGGTTACAAGGCACTCTCATATTTTGTCTTTCATTTAATTCTCTTAAACACCTTATAAAGGAGGCAGGATGAATTTTTATTATCCCTATTTCATCTGGGTGCAAATTCAGGGTCAGTGAGGTTAAGCTGATGCCAAAGATTTCAGAGAAACTGGGGGAGTTGGCACTTAACTCTTGACCTTTGAGTTTAAGAATAGTAACTCTTCTTCCTACTACAATAATATTTCTCAAACTGGGAATGTTTCTAAGAGCAAAAATAAAATAATGATCTATAATTGTTTCTATATTATTAAAATATATTCTCACATAAACTACTTTAAACATCTTAGGCTTTAGCCTAAATAAAATTATGTATAAAATACTAAAACAATTAAAAGATTCTCACATGTCCAATGTACCTCAAAGTATATATATATATAAAAAAAGGGGTCATAATTTACTGGAATTAAATTATTACCCGGAATGCAAAACTAACACCAACTGCTAACAATAAAGTTTCTTTGAATTGCATAGCATATATTATTATGGGTGTCACATAAAGATTTATTTCTTCCGGATATTGTCTCTTTGGAAATGTTGAGAAAACTTCTTTGGTTGAATTCATTCTGTTCTGGTTCTGGCTTGACTGCATATGATTGTAACAGCTTTGTATTAAGTTGACTTCAGCTTTTTGTGCATTAACAAAATAGTACTATTTGATATAAATACTTTCACAAATCCAAATGCAAATTTAGGCACTGAATTCTGAGGACAATATTCAGTTATATGGTGGGTGATTCATAGAATTAGGATATGTTTATATAGTTTATCTGATTACAATTAAAGTGAGTAAAACAAAATCAATTTACAGTGACTATGTATACTTTGAAAAACATTTGTGGAAATCTTCTGAAATTAATATATGTTTTTAGGAATGTTTTATATGCAGTATCTCCTTAGGGTAGAACAAATATTCACTAGCTACAGTGAATTTTCCCACCAGCTATCGTAACTTGTGCCTAAGTTCTCACACCCCTTAGTGGAATAAATATTATCTGAATCTTACCAGTAGATGGAATGAGATTGAGAAAAGATAAAGCACATGCTGAAACCAGGGTGTTAAGCTAGATTTATGTGTGCCCCAACTACTTTCCTTCATCCATGTGCCTCTAAGTCTGGGAATGATCTCTGTTTAATTGACCAAGAACGATTTTGATTTTAGCCAACATCCAACAAAACATTCTTAACATACAGCAAAGAATATCATATATTGATTCCTTACTATTAGATACTACTTCAGTAAATTATAGTGCATATAGACCTCAAGGCAACTTTCAGCATGAGATATAGTTTTTAAGTAAAGTCAAGGTCAGTACTTATTAATGCTTTGGAACCATGTTTCTTTGAAACACAAGTAATATGTCTTGATGTTGCTTGCTGAAATGTTCGTTTCTATATTGAAGGAGAATATGATGTTCTCAAAATGTTAAAAAGCGTGCCCTGTAGGTTTGCCAGAAGTCTATGGATGTTAACAACATAAAACTTCCAAATTCAAGGTAATAAATATTCCAATACAGTAACACACAAGATAGGACAATGCCCCCATCGGGGACTTATAATTTTTGGTCAGAATTTTAAAATCACATGGGATGTCTATGTTAAAAGGATACAAGATTACTTATGAAAATATTTATATCTAATATTTATGCTAAATGAACATAAGAAACTTGGGCTACTAAAATCTAGCTTTTTTGTGCATAAATCGTCACTAAGTCAGTCTTTCAGATAATTAATTTTCATTTAAAGTCCCTTTATTTAAAGCCCCTTCATTAGTATAAACTTCAATTACAAAATTATATATATATAATATCCTTTTGTGTATATATACTATATATTGCATATATTATATAATTATAAAATTGTATATATGTATGATTGTGTATATATATACATATATATATTTGCCTGTCTTCTTTATTTCACATAATATACAGATTACAAGGCATTTGGTGTTTTTTTTTTTTCTTTTTGGTCTGGTCTAGTCCTATTTTCATATGGCTGATTTCTTACTCATTTTATAACTCACAACACTGATTCTTACTAAGCAGGTCTTGGCATGACCCTAGAGACACAGGAAAATGTGATACCCACTCTTACTATAGATTAAGAGAGTTGTTTTTTTTTTTTATCCTTTCTCCAGCAATCAAATATTTTAGCCTTGCTTATCTCATTCCTGGATAACTTTTCATAGGCACATGCCGTTAACATTTTTACATACATTTTAGCTTTTTCTCCTCAAAGTTCATTTGATTTTTTTCTCAAATCACATTGCCAGTGTGTTTACTCTAAATCTGTTATACTGTATACTCAGTTTTCCAGTTCTCAATTTCAACTTCTCTTTTGCTAATTATTCCAAGTAATTGGTGTGCCATTTACTCTTAATAACATCAAAAGTCTATTCATACAAATGGGAATTTGGATTTGATGCTACTGAATATTGGAAAGTTATTTTTCTTATGGATGGGAAGATATTCAGTTGGACTGCAGGTTTCACGTCCCACTGGTGCTGATTCGTTAATGGGTATTTTGTCTCACTTTATTGTGAAATTAACAGAAACAGGTACTATGCCTATAGTGTTGGAGGCACAATATTGAGTCATACTCAGTATTCTGTAAAAACTATTTTTATATAAACAAATGACTGCTATTTATTAACCTATTCATTTGTTCAAGCTATTAATCAAAGCTTCATTTATGTTGTTAATGTCTTTCAATTGATAATTCAGTCTAGCTTAGGTTCTTCGTTTTGAAACTCTATGAAGTTTGTTCTATTCTGGAGTAACTCTGGCAATAAGAGTCTTGTTTTTTCTTTGCCAAAATCTGGCATGCAGTTTCTGCTGATTAATAGTATTTCTAAAATTAAATAATATTTCTAACATCATATAATGTTGAAGACTTATTAGGGCTTAGAAATTTCTAAAGTGAAGAAATGTTCAATTTCCAACTTTTTTCCAGGGTGAAGATTCTTGGGATTTTGATTTCTAATTCATTTATAATTATCATATTTTTAATCTTATTAGGTTCTAAATTAATTACATATCTCTTGAAAAGTCCAAAAAATAGCCTCCCTCTTCCAGCAAAAGTCTGTTTGATTGTCATATAGAAGACTAGACTCTCACCTCCAGCATTCTGGACATTATATTATTTTAATCTAATATTTGTTCTACTTTCTATTCTATAACAATAGTCATGTTTATCCCTTAGAGGGTCATCAATTAATGTTCCTCAACCAGATGCACATACCAGCAATTTTGTAATTTTTAGTATATTATGTTAAAACTTAATACAGAAACTAATTCTTCCATTTACTCCATTATCCTCTATGACATGCTATCCCAGTCATACAGAAAATGAAGAATAGTTTAGAAATTAATCCTGAAAGATTTTTGAAAACATTTTAAAAAATGATAAATTAAGTTGTCATAGACAACACCAAAGAAAAACATAGTTACCAGATAATGTCTAAGTATTAATTTCTTTATTTTTATTTTACTGTATGTGCTCCTATAGGATGCTTTAATTTTGATGTTTGCTTTCATTCATTCCATTTTGTATTCTGGTTAAATCTGGCTCTGCCTAAAACATGAAAATTGTGTTTTAAAGATAAAAATTATGTTATCATTTTACATTCTTTACTCAAATTGCAACTTTAGTACTTTCTAGTTATACATATATGTCTGATATTTTATCAGGCCTCAGTATAACATTTCCAAATGACATTGGAAAATGTTATACATCAGACAGCATCAGAATCACATTGTGCCACAAATGGATCCTTCATATTTAATGTCCAACTATGAGTCTAGAATATAATAAGGGATTTAATACTATTATTTAATGGTAATTCTTCCAGTGTTCACTGAGTTACAAAGAAGAAAATCAGAATAGAGAAAATCAATGATGAGTCAACATTATACTGACATGGTTATGTCTATGTTGATATTTAGTAATATGTGTATTATCTATGTTCAAGAAGACAAAACAAGAGCTGGAGTAAAATCTAGAGAGAGACATGCATAGAGAGAGAGATTGAGATTTTTGTCCTATATACATTTTTCTCTTAAGTTTGGCCTGTTGTAGAGTAGAAATATTACAGTTTGGAGTCGGAGAAATTTGAGTGTTAGTCTCACCTTTGTGTGACTACTTCCTTTACAATTGCACGGGTTGCATAGGCTTTATAAATAATTTATCCGAGATCCTCTCTGCTCATAATTAAATTTTAAAAAGAGGACAATGAAGGCTAATACTGTGAGAAGTATTAATTATATATATTTCCTATCTACATATTTCATAATGTATCCTCAATGAAGTGTCTGAAATGTTGTAGGTACTCTCTTTGCTTCATCAAGTGCTACCCTGTTTTGTGCACATCAGGCAGTGGTGTTTTTTCTGAATGTTCATCGCCTATGATGTTTCCTGAGCCAAAGAGGGTATGAAGTATGTGATATTTACATCATCGAATGTATTTAGACTTAAGTTAACTTCCTAATTCAGGTATAAAGTTAACTCACTATGAATCAGTGGAGAATTACATTCATGATCTCAGATGTCCCTTGGAAATCTCTTGAGGATTATCCTGTTTCCATACTTTCTCCTCCTCCTCTTCAGCATCAAGTAGAACTGGTTCACTGAACGTAGCTCTCACCTCAATTGATGATTCTAAAGTCTGAGTTGTAGAAACATTGAAACCACTATTGCAACATCAATCTATGACTTACAAATTTTGTCTCCCATAGACAGACCCTCATATTATTTATATTTGTTTTGGTTGTGATCATACTGTAGACCATCTTATTACAGATGGAGTCACAAGTGGGATTTCTGGGTTTATATAGTTTGGTTCAATTGTCTTGACTCAATCTCCGGATCCTCTTAATATTGCAAATGGATATAGAAGGCAGTCGTCTTTGTATTAATTTTGTCTCAATTCCGACTTCATCTCAAGTTAGGTTTCATTGTGCTTTCCAAAACTATTTAGACCATGCCTCACATGTTAAGTGGAATGTGTGAATACAATGAAAAGCAGGTCCCTGCAGTCTTAGCAGTTAATATTCTAATGCATAAGTATACAAATTAGTCCATAGTCACTAAGATTAACATGGTGAAGTAAAAGCATTTTTCGGTGAGACTGCATAACAAAAGGATCTGATACAGATGGGGCCCGAGGAAAGTTCTCTTGAGATAGCTATGTTTTATCTGTTGTTCAAAAGAGGAGAAGGTAACTAGGCAAAGATGGGTGGTGCAATGGAAAGAAGCATATTAAAGGTAAGATATTGTATAAAGCTTCCAAGGCAAGTGAGTGATCCTATGCATGTTACAAGAAGTAAAAGAAAGGGATGTATGGGTGGGTAGAACTGATGTTCTAGGAGTACTCAATGGATAATGGGAGGATTAATTAAGCCATGTTAAAACGTTGAGATTTTATCTAAAGACCAGTGGAAAGACATTGAGTGATTTTGTGCATGGAAGTGGAATACAGGGATCTGCATGTTGAATAGATATTCGATAGGGAAAGGGAAATGTGGTTCAGAAATTGATATTCAGGGAGGCAAGTGAGATAGAGGATGTGTATATCTAGGAGATAATTGATCTTATTTTGGACTAAGATGATGACAAGAAAAATGGGAAAAACATCACAAGTAAATATACACTTTAAATCATTATATGTATTTTAAAGTATTGGGAACATCTCTTTGGAGTAATGATTCCACCCGTGAACAGAACACTAGTGATACCATACTCAAATTTTGCAGCTTGGTGACTACTACAAATAATATTTTTTTGTTTTTTTCTGGAATGGCCCTAGACCTTGAAAACCTCTAGAAAGCTTGAACAGCATCTCAGAATGTGCAAAATCTTGAAAATGAAAATTTTACACTGTGCACCTCATAAATAAGTTAAATACTGTCTGTAGTTGATGAATCAGGCATGCCACATGTCAGGTTCTGTCAACAGCAAAGAAGACTATCACTTCCTCCCTCACTGCTTAAATAAGTTTAACTCGAATGGAATTTTAAAAGCACTAAGATGAGGTACATTGACTGGAAACTGTAATTGAATCATTCCCATAAATGATTAAGGCAATGGGAAACAAAAGGGAAAGGACTGAAGATTTTATAACCATTTTTGGATGAAATGGAAGCAGCTACCCCTGCCCCCAACCGTCTGTGTTAGTCAGGGTTCTCTAGAGGGACGGAACTAATAGGATAGGTGTATATATGAAGGGGGGTTTATTAAAGACTATTGACTCACAATCACAAGGTGAACTCCCACAATAGCCTGTCTGCAAGCTGAGAAGCAACTAAGCCAGTGTGAGCCCCAAAACCTCAAAATAAGGAAGACCACAGTGCAGCCTTCAATCTGTAGCCAAAGGCCCAAGTGTCCCTAGCAAATCACTGGTGTAAGTCCATAGTCCAAAAGCTGAAAAACTTGGAATCTAGTGTTTGAGGACAGGAAGAAATCCAGCACAGGAGAAAGATGAAAACCAGAAGGCTCAGGACGTCTCTCTTCAAATTATCCTGCCTGCTTTATTCTGGCTGCGCTGGCAGTGGATTAGATGGGACCCAACCAGATTGAGGGTGGATCTGCCTCTCCCAGTCCATGGACTCAAACGTTAATCTCCTCTGGCAATGCCATCCTGACACAACTAGGAACAATACTTTGCATCCCTCAATCCAATAAAGCTGACACTTAGTATTAACCATCACACCCCTACAGATAGTACCTTATAGCCTCATCCCCAAATAATAATAATTGTTGACATAAAACAATTGTTTACTCTGTGTCAGGCACTGGGGTAATCTCTTTACATAGATGATCTTAATCTAATGCTCACAAAAATCCAGTGAAGTAATTTTTAAAGCTACTTTTTTTAGATGAAGAAAGAAGTCAAATGGCTTGCCTAAGGTCATAAAGTTTGTAAGCGATAGAGCCATGAAGGCTCATTTTTCACACTGAAGCAATACTGCTTTGCGTTATGTGGTTCAGGAGTTCCGATGTCTTGCCATGGAAGTGAGCAGTCTCCATGAGGGAATGTATAGTGTGTATTTGTGGCATCTGCTCATTCAACAGTAACTGAGTAAGCACCTACCATATGCCAAATACTGTGTTCATGTCTGCTCATGTAGTGAGCATGACAAGTGTAAAGTCTGCCATCCTACCACTTGTAGACAAGCAGGAAAGGCAGAAAATTGAATGAGGATTAATTTTTAAATATAATAAAGGCTATCAAAATGAAATAACAGAATACCCTAGAGATTTATAGCAGGACCGAATATCCTACCCATTTGGAGAGAAATTTTGAAAAAGGAAATTGTAGACAGACACTGGAATGGTAACCAAAAGTCGGGCAAGAGACAAATAAGAGAGTATTTGTGAAAGTTTTCAGGTGAGCAAGAACAGGGCATGTTTTGGGAGTAAATGAGTATATTGTGGCTAGGGAAGAATCAGTGAGAGAGAGCATTAAGTGGTTTGATAGGTAAACCAATTCAAGACCATAGAAGACAATGTAAGTTATATTAAGAAGGTTAAATTTTATCCTAAGGACAGAGGGAAGCCACTGAAGAAGAAATAATAGGTGTAGAAGTTTAAGACTTTGGCTGAGTATATTGTGTCCAATGGATGAGACTGAGGGGAGCCTAGATAACCAGTTATTCGGGTATGCAGTAGTTACAGGATGAAGGTGGCAGATTACAGTTATCTTGGACAAGAAACTGCTAGTTAGGCTGGAAAGAAACAAAATTTGAAATCAGCAAGTCAGAACAATAGTTTTATGGTATAGAATGTGTGCGCTAAGGGAAAGGAAAGGCTCAAAAAAGACATAAAGCTCTCTGTATTGGGTAAATTACTAGATGGTGGAGCTATGCTCTGAGATGAGAAACAAAAAGTATAGGGGAAGTGATGACTAATTTCTTTTTCAATCACCTTTGTTTAAAGTACCATGCCAAATGGGGGTATATCTCCAGTGGGCATTAAATAATAAGTCTGGACATCAAGAATGAGGCTCTTGCTTACCAGAATTGAGAGATGCCTAATGGATCAGGTTGCAAGCTAAGATTGTGACTAGGACTATAGCTAAATGTTTTAGAACTAGGCACAGTTAGGGTTCTGATTTTCCATAAAGAAAACAGATGGTACAGATGTTAGCCTTTTGGAAAAGGTAGAGTATGGACTTTAGTTACATAAGGGAGTCTTAGAAGGTAGGAAGGGAAATAATAATAAATGTGGCAGAAATTAAGACCTATAGGTTGCTCCAACTGTGGAAAGAAAAAGGAAAAACACATTAAGGGATTAAATGGTTAATTTTTGGGAACGTAAGGTAGTTTGACCTCAAAGGCAGCTTGGGTAACAATTTGATAGGGATATGAATAATACTTACTCCCACTACATTTCAAATATAGGAGAGAATCATATTAACCCTTGGGTATGGAGCACACTAAGCCTTTGAATTTGAGTATTAGTATACATACTACTACTATGCATGAGTTGCAATTCTAGTTTTGAGTTTGGGCACTCAGTGAGCTTAGATTAGAGAAGGCTGGATATGGCAGAGGGAAGGTTGTTATCCGGGAATCTGGCTATATCTGGTCATTATGTACTAGTAACTATGATTGTCTCATGTAATATTCACACATAAGACAATTAGCCCTGAGAAATGAAGGAATTTGACCTAAGTTAAAGTGTTTATGAATGACAGAGCAAGATTTTGGCCTGGGTGGGGACTGGTAACCAAGACTGGCAATATTTAAAGCCTGATCTCTAGGACAGATCAGAAGCTGTTTTTCTTGGAAAGTTCCTCCTCACCCAAACAAGTGGGCTTCCTTGAAAACTTAGGTGATATTCCTTAAAGCTAACATCTCTCTATATTAAAGGCAAATTGCCAAAAACCTGATACATATATAAGTCATTTCTTTCCAAATCATGTTTTAAGCCTCATTCTATGGTGTTTTGTCAATGATTGCCCTCTGGCATATTTTTTCTAGGTTGGAATATTAAAAATAATAAACAAGAGCAAAGCCATACCCTAGATAAAAAGGGTAGAACGTCTAACTAAAATCACCAACATTAATATTTATGGAGAGCTTTCTATCAAAACACTAGCTGATTGACAGGACTTATATTTTATTATGTGACAGATGAAGATACTGAAGTTCAGACACTTAATTGATTATATATATTTTTATAAGTAAAATAAAGTGGATTTTTCATCATTTGCACACATAATAGAAAAAAAATTCAAACAATTTTACCCATTTAGAGATTATGTTTGGCATGTCTCACCCAATATGTGACAAACTGGCAGAGCCAAATTTCACTTTGGCAACTGTGGCTGGGGGAGATTTTGTAACTACTGGATGGGAATTTTATACTTACTTATAGCACGCCAGCTATCCCTGAGTATTTTCCAGCTTCCCATGCAGTTGGGTTAGAGCCATGCAACCAGCTCTGATTCATGCAATGCAACCAGAAATAATTCAAGTCACACTGGGACAAAGACTATTTAGAGAAAACTTGTCTTCTCCATCTCTTTTCCTCCTCTGTCTCAGTAACCTTGGAAGCTCTGCATTACAGAAAATACTGACTACAAGATGGAGTCAGCCTAGATAATTGAATACACAGTTTGAGGAGAGTGACAGAAAAGCATATCTCTATTCTGAAAAAAATAAAAATAAAAAGAGTAGTTGTTTAATTAAATGTTACACTCTTAAGCCAAGAGATTTGAGGATTCTTGGTGTTGCAGAGTAGGCTATCCTATGTTGATGCAAACTATAGATACAAAGCAGCTTAACCTGAGAGACCTCAGGAAATCATAGCGAGTTTCAATGAAGAGAGCCATGCTGTGGATATTCAGACACCATTGGGCAGAGAACAATTATGCAAATGTTGCAAATAAGAGCCTTGCGTTCAAAGTCACAGAGTTACACGATATTAATAATAGATATTACACACTGAGTTCTTCAAGAAGTTGATTCTTAGATGGATATTCTAATGCAGTAAGTTTATTGAGTGTTTTCAGGATCAACATTGTTGAGGAAGTATAATAAGGCATGATTGAACAAAGAGAAATGTAAACTGAAATGCAGTCATAGCATTTTCCTGAAATTTTTTACAGGGCCCTCTGGAGCTGAAATGGATTTCCAAAAATGTCTTGAATCAGGTTATGGGCACCAGGCCTTTAGACCCCACATAGACCAGTAAATTGATGCAGGATGCTGTCAGAAAGCTGCCTTTGTCAAGGCAGCTTAATTCAGCTGAGGTTGCATCCCCAAAAAAGGGGAATTAGCTGAGATTTGTCCACTGTCAACACTCGTCTCAGCAGCCCCAGGAGTCACTGTTGCAGTCTTGGAGGAGCATGTATGCAGGGAGGACCAGGGAATCCAATTCAGTAGGCATTGAAGTGAGGTCAGCAGGCTTCTTACGTGAGCATCCTATATAGCCAGGCAAGTTGAAATGCAAAGATGCCTAGTAAGTCTGTAGGGTTTTGTTTGTGTTTCTTTTGTAAATCTAGACAGAGTATTTCAATGCTGTAATGTGTCCACAACCTTGTAATGGCTCCATACTATGATTAGAGAATTCCTGGCCCAGTCAGCTCAGTCATTTGGAGACAATATTGACTTTTCATTTAATTCCACCACATAGTTAAACACAAGCCTCTGACTTTTTGGCGTATGAGAGAAAGGAGGCTCAGCATGTTTTCCTTAATGAACCATTCTCTTCAGTTCCTCATTCTAACCGTTGATGCAGATCACTGTCCCTCCCTTCTACCATCTCTTTAGGATAATAAATCTCTCTTTCTCTTTGGGAAAGTATTAATATTTAATTGCAAAAACTCTTAAAATGTTGGGAAAATATTAAACTAAGCACTAAATAATGCCCAGGAGAGTAGGCAGCTTGATTTGTGCAGTGAAGTTTAGTTGTTCATTTGCATTTTTTTCTAATAACAGTGACCTACTAAGTGGATCTTTTTCATGTTCTTTTTCAGAAGTAAAGTTCTATTGAGTAAGAAAATAAGTAGCAAAAGGGAATGTCGGTTTACATTTCTGTTCCAAAGTGCCCTTTGAAACAGTGCTTATTTGAACACATTAAATTTGTTCCAAAAGTATTCAGGTCATGCATAATTAAATATGTAGCTTTTAGCAATGTTAGCTCTTCCAAAATATGTTGTATACTACATAATTCGTACTTTTTACTAAGTATTACTGTTTCATCCTTCCAGATGTCTCTGTAATTTGCTATTCAAAGGTTAATTTTATGCGAGTAATGAAGGTCAAGATTTAGTGGAATTTTAAGTGATAAAGTGTACGTGTTTCAATGCATACCATTGTAAAAAAAATTGGACATAAATATATTCAAGGGATGGCTCAAGATTAAAAAGGATTAAGGGCTATTTTAACATACAAAATTTAATGTATTTTATTGATTATACTGAATTATTTATATCACCAAGGTTATGAGTGCAAAGAAAGAGCATAAGTTCTGGAGGTCAGTCGATGTCCATGAATAGTAGATTTTTTTTCATATCCACACAAAGATTACTCCCACATTTCGTCAGGAATTTTTGGTGTATGGTGATGATTTATTTAACTTATACAAATCTCTGAATACGATATGCAATACCAAAAATATCTCCCTATAATAGTAATAATAACAACAACAATGATAATTGTGCCTACTATGTTCATGTAGTATTTCTAGTATATCCACATATTTGTCTTCCTTTGATTCTCACGAAAAATAACAGGTTTGCTTCTTATCCTAATTTTACAGATGAAAAGTCCCAGACACAGAAAGGCTCCATAAGTAGCCTGAGGTTACATGTCTAATAAGAGGCATAGTAGGGTTTTCTTTCCTCACTATTACAGACTAAATATTGTGCTCCCTGCCCCGGATTCATATACTGAAATGCTAGCCTCCAATATAATGGTATTTGGAGGTTAGGCGTTTAGGAGGAAATTAAGTCATGAGGGTAAATCCTTCATGAATCATTGATGGGATTAGTGTTCTTATAAATGAGACTCCAGAGACGCCCCCTGACTTCTTCCATCGTGCGAGGACCTAGCAAGAAGATGACAGTCTACAACCCCAAAGCAAGCCCTTACCAGATACTGAATCTGCTCGTGTCCTATCTCAGACTTCTCAGTGTCCAGGACTGTGTGAAAAAAGAAAACAAAAATGTTTGTTGTGTAAGCCATCCCCCAGTCTGTGGTACTTTTGTTCTAAGAGCCTGAGCAGATTATGACACTGACAAAGAATGACCTTACCTTAACTTTAGGACAACTTGCTGATTTGTATTTCCTTAACCCCTAAACCCAGAATAGCACTCACAATTTCTTTATTATTTTTCCTGTCCTTTACAGTCTTGATAGTCACTAGCAGCCCATAAGGGCGAGTGGAAGCACAGTAGATACTAGGAAGGAAGTGACACAATGTGAGGGACTCCAGAAAGATCATTCCATATAATATTGGTTATTTGCTACTTCAATTATTATGTTACCATAATAAAATTATTTTAAAAAATATCTCCCAAAACGAATAGAACCTTGATGTATGGTGTCACAATTAATGTTACTTTCTTGAAGTACTATGGTTAAAGGTTTTTTTTTTTTTTTTAATTTCTTTATATGGGACATCACAGAATGACACTGAGAGTTAATAAAGGAAAAAGATAAAGATGAGCCCAATTCTGATCATATGGATTTCGTTCATCTTTCTGCCACTGGCCTAATTATAAAGATCTACACCAATGTGGACTCCCATGAAATCAGGCGGTCGACGGCAGTGTAATTCATGATATTTTAAAATAAATATGATAATGCACAAGCACATATGTGCACATGCAAACACATATATACACATCCTCCATATGTTCTTTGTAAAGCAGAAAATAATTCATTATTTTCAAAGTAGAAAATAATTTATTGCGTGTATTTCTGATCAAATAGGAAAGATCCACAAGCTTCCTCCAACATTGGAAGCAATACTGTTTCTTTCTGAAGGCGAAAAAAATCACAACATCTGTATAATCAAAATATATTTTCACCCTGAGGGAAATATGGATTTATTATAACAGAGTTCAAATGAAATTCTCAATATCCAATTAAGGCAAACCATGCCTCATTAACTATTAACTTTCACCCATTGATTGAAAATCAAATTGATCAACGATTAGAGTGACCTGTGATTTGGAACTTCTGATCACCAGCATATCACTTGTCAAAAACATGTATATTCAGTACCCAGCCCTTTAGGGTTGTTTGGATTAAAGTTATTCAATGCAATCTGTGTTCTCTGTAGTTGCTGCTTAACATGTTTCATGTGGCTGAAACATGCATGTGTTCCATACTTTGAAAATGAGTTTATCTATCACAATTAGACATATAACAATAATTATTTGGATTTTAAATTTCTTCTTTTAAACAATTAAAACAACAAATTTTTCTTTACAATTCTAACACAAATTGAACAACATACTAGCATCCTGTCATAATTCAGAACATGATTTTTTAAAAATGTGTGAAGCTTGCTTAATCAGGAGGTAAATAGCTGAATGAGCACAACCTCTCCCTACCCTCCTTCCAGCTCTCTGCCTTTCCTCTGCCAGCCAAAAGACTCTAGAAACTCTTATATGTTTACATATATACACAAGTGGAAATGGGTCAAACAAGCCAGTGACAGACAAAATTCCGGAAACAAGTTGATATGTATTTTCAGGAAGAGAACAGAAAAGAATACATGTAGGAAATGAGAAGTAGGGTAATGGAAATCAAGAGCCAACACACACTAGGTTTGTACAGAGGTGTGTGAAAATTTGGCCAAAACAGGTAGAGATGGAAATGTGAATGGTGGTGGTAAAAAGATTAAGGAGAGCATTGTCCATGAATTGGACTTGCAGAGAGGGAGAAGAATTTGGAAACCATTGACTTTTCCCCGTAAAGGGAATTCCTTACTTGTTTTTTCTGAGGGATTACTTTGAATATTCAAACTCATTTTTAGCTTCTCTAAGATTGTCAGAAATGATGCATCAACTTGAGTTTATGAAGTTGCAAGTCAATCTTTATCTAATATTTACCTGGCTTATCATCTTTGGCCACTAGAGTCTTCAATGATATAGTCAGCTAGGATACATTAAATCTAGACATAACTATTTAAATGTTTTTGTATCTATGCTCCTAAAAAGTATCCCAGAGGTTGTGTCTTCATTAATAGACATTATGTAGATAGAAAGGAGGAAGTATGAAGCTAAATAAAGTTAACTCCCAACAACTTTGCTTGATGCAAGGGTTCTCAGTAATTTTCATATATCCTTGGACATTGCAAATCTCTAAAAAGCTAAGAAAATATGCATCATTTCTCAATGATAATTATCAATTATTGCAGCACTGTGTGTGTGTTCATGTGCGTGTACATGTGTGACACATGGCATTAACATATGAAACATAGTTGGGATTGTCTAAATCAGCAAGCACTATTGTTTTTTGAGAAAGACTCCAGTCGTATCCCAGACACTAACTATAATTGATTAACGAAATATAAGCTTGAACAGCTTATATATGTGTGCATGAACACATAAACACACATACACACAGGAACAATGCAAATACTATATCTAATACTGTTCTTGTATCAGTTTTCAACATCTAATAACTTGGTGAATTTCTTAGCATGCACCACTAATTGAAATATTTCTCCCATGGTCTGGATTACTTTCTTCAGTTCTTGCAATCAACACTATGCATCAATTTCTTGATGTGTTCCAAAGCCAATTTTGGAGGAACTGAACTTTGCTTAAATGTTTCTCTTCTTTTTTTCACCTGAATCAGTTTTTGTCTCCAAATATGGAATACTCTTAGTCTATCTTCCCATTTCAAACTTTCAGACTTAAAAAACAAAGGTTGTGTCTATTGTTTCATTAATTTTGTTTGCTTTTGTTTGAATTTACAGCAGTCTTTGCGATGGTACTCCATCCAGTAAAAAGTGGAATATTTCTACTTTTTTTTTTCATCTAGAAACATCTCCCCTTTTCTGTTCTGTAAAACGTAGGCTGCCGCTTTCATCTGAATGCTATAGGTTATAGTTAGTTTAACTCGAATTCAGATCATTTTAAAGGGTGGCATGTTTTTTCCAGATTTTGCCTGGAATAACAGTAGTCTCCTGGCAAGAGAGCAGCCTGATAGAAACTACACTGGGCACTCACAGACTGCCTATCAGTGAGCATCATCTCTTTCCAGCTAATTCAGGCATTTCTTAAAACACACTTATGGGTTGACTCATTAAATATGTTCAATTAGACAATTATCAAATTTGGAGAATTCACATTTAATAGTTTCTATAGTGGTGGTGGGTGGAAGCAGGGGTTATGATTGCAAAGCCTACATAAAATAAAGCATTAGTTTGAAGTACATTTAGGTACTTAAAATAAAATTGTGGTACAAATTAAAAGTTATCATAATTCAGGCACCAGAGATAGGTAAAAATTTGAAATCCAAAGAAACTAATCTCTTTTTCTCCCCCTCTCTTTTTCTCTCTCCCCCTCCCTTTTATTTTCTCTGTCCAAAGTCACATAAATTCTTATGCAGAAATCGTTATTTTATGATGTGTTACTGTTAATTTACTCTTATTATAGAGAAAATTTGGTTATCAGATATTTGAAGTCAAGAGGAAATCCACAGATACACTTTTGAACAGAGTTAAATAAGAACTCAAAAGGCCTATTCTAAAAGAAGACATTATCTTCAGCACAGAAATTCTGAATAAAGGAATGCATGAATAAATGAATCACTTGGAGGAAAGTGTATATAAGGACATGGTTCAGGAAAATATCAATAAGCTTAAATATGGAATAAATTAAAAATAGAAGATTAGAGAAATTTAAGGCGTATACAGCTTAACAAGGAAAAACTTCAGTAGTTTAAGCAGTTTATGAATCACTGATTCTTCATTGAGAAAATAACTGTGTGTGTGAGAAATCTGCACCTCTGAAGTGGCCAAGTAAGCTCCTACCAAACCACCATTCCTACGTTTAGAGACTATAAACTCTGAATGAAAATAGAAAAAACAACTCCAACTACTGGAGAGCTAGATATTACTGACACATTGCGGAGAGCACTGAACACCTGAAACAGGAAATAATTGGGAGGAGTTTCCTCTTTTAAATGAGATTTAGCCTGGGGACAGGTCAAAATCAGTGCTGCTTGGAGGGGCTAAAATAGAACACCAAGTATCTTTCTGTTCTGGAAAACAAAAACAAAAACAAACAAGAATAGAGTTCTGGGTAACCATAACTACTGACCTACTGACAGCGAGGGAAGGGAATCCCAGGAAAGAGCAAGCCAGAGGCAAGGAACAAATTCTGATCTCTGAAACCTGCATTTGTGAGGTAGATTCCAAACAGCACAGTTAAGGATTAAAAAACTGACCTAATATTAAAATGATGTCCAAAAGGGTTTGCAGTTCTAATCCAACCAAATTAATTGCCTATTAATACAAATAAGCAGAACAAAACATACATTTTTTTGGGGGGGGGGGTTACAACAGTATCCAAAGTTTCTATAACACAACATTCATAAATACAACCCTACACTGATCAATTTTTCATCGTGATTTTTATGCAAAAATTACCTCAAAAGTAATCAAGAATTTAAATGTATGAGCTAAAAATATATGATATTTGATATGGTTTGGCTATATCCCCATCCAAATCTCAACTTGAATTATGTCTCCCAGAATTCTCACATGTGTGGGAGGGACCCTAGGGGAGGTAATTGAATCATGGGGGCTGGTCTTTCCCATGCTATTCTCATGATAGTGAATAAGTCTCACAAGATCTGATGGGTTTATCAGGGATTTCTGCTTTGCTTCTCTCTCTTTTTCCTCTTGCTGTCATCATGTAAGAAGTGTCTTTTGCCTCCTGCCATGATTCTGAGGCCTCCCCAGCCATGTGAACTACAAGTTCAGTTAAATCTCTCTCTCTTCCCAGTGTCGAGTATGTCTTTATCAGCAGCATGAAAATGGACCAATACAATTATTTAAATACATTAAAAAACTTTGGGGAAAAAAACACCTGTTCATGAAGAAATAAGCAAAACCCTGAGCAAGTATAAGATGGAAGTGAACTTTCTTGATCTGTTACAAGGACATCCACAATAACCTCAGGTGACTGAAGTTACTTAATAGTGAAATATGCAATGCTTTTCTGGCCAAATTTTAAAAAATGCGTGCTTACTACCCCACTTCTATTCAGATTTGTATAAGTTGGTCTTAATTATTGAAAAATAAGAGAATAAACTTAATGTCCTAAAGATGTGAAAAGAAAAAGTAATATCATCTCCATTTGCAACCGACATGATTACTCATGTAGAACATGTTAAGAAATTCACAAAATCTTATGACTCACAATGAAATGTGTCACAGTCCTAAGTTACAAGTTAATGTATATAATTATTACATTTTTGTATTCTGGCAAGAGTCAGAAAATAAGATAAAAATTAAACATTTCTACCTAAAGTATCATAAATAATTCAGAAATAAATTTAACAAATATATGAATATCTTTAGACTCAAAAAACAAAATGATAAGTGAAAATGAATACCAAAGTGAACAAAGAGATATACCATGGTCATGGATTGAAAAACTCAATGTTGTCAATATGTCGATTCTTCCATAATGCCAGCAGCCTTTTTCTTTAAATCCATTTAAAAGCTTATTTTAAGATGTATTGCAAGCACTAAGGGCATATTTTTTTTTTTTTAAAGGAGAAGAGCAAAGTTAGAGAAATTATACATTTCAAGATTTAATATGAAGAAAATGTAATTTCAGAACAACAATATTAGCATAAGAAAAAATAAATAATTGAGATATAATAAAAATGCATCCCCCCAAATAGTCACTTTATGTTACTATTTAAATTTTCACCAAGAGCACCAAAGTAATTCAATGGGTAAAGATAGAGCCTTTCAACAAATCATGCTGGATGAAATAGATGTTCACAGGAAAAAATAATAATATTAATAGTCTTAATCTCACCCTCACATGATACATAAACTTAATTTAAAACAGAAGATAGACCTCAACATAACAGTTACAATCATAAAGATTTTGAATAAAACATAGGCCAATGTATCCATGTTTTTAGGATACTCGAAAGTTCCTTGAAAGGACACAGAAACTAATCACCATAAAAGAAAATAAAAGAAATAATTTAAGTGTCATAAAATAAACTTCTGTCCATTAAAATATAACATTAAGAACATAGGTAAGTCACAGGTTGTGAGAAATATTCACAATCTATATTTTTGGAGAGAGACAAAGGACTGGTATTCAATCTATATAAAGAACTACAATTCCATAATAAAGACAATTGAATAACAAACGAGCAGAGATTTGAACAGATACTTCAAAAACAGTTATGCAAATGGACAATAAGCATATTTTTAAAAGCATAATAGCATTTGTTATCAGGTAAGTACAAATTAAAATCATAATGAGATAGCACTATTTACCCACTTAAATGGGTAAAATTAAAAAGTCTGAGTTGCTACTCAAAGTCGGCAGGAATATAGTATGACTAAAACTCTCATAAATTGTTGGTGGAATATACAATGATGCAACCACTTTGCAAGACTGGAAATTTCTTTTCAATATTATGCACACATTTCTCTATGTAATAGCTGTTCTTCTAGATATTCACCCAAGAGAAGGCAAAAAAAAAAAAAAAAAAAAAAAAGACATTGGCTTAGAATTATAAAAGGGTGCATAATGCTTTATGCGTATTAGCCTTAAATGAAAAATTGCCCAAGTGTAGTCATCAATAAAAAAAATTTACTAAAAAAGCACATTATATTCATACAATAAAAAACTATCAGCAACACAAGGGAATATATTACTGATACACACAATGATATGAATAAATATTGTAACTGAAAGCTGACTTACACATTAAGCACATAAAGTATGATTCTTTTTATATAAAATTCTCTATCAAATAGAAATTATGTTAGAAAAATTCAGAATGGTGGCTGTTGCTGAATCTTTAGGGCATGTGTTAAGAGAATGTTCTTGAGTGATGGTAATATTCTATAATTTGATATCCATGTATGCATTTGTCAATGCTGAGTAAATGTTGACTTAAGTTTTTAGTTTCATAAATTTATCTAAAAAGTAAAAATACTGTAAATAAATATCTTACACTGGGTAAAGATGTGAATCTTAAAGTATTTAGTGTACTAATGTAACAATTTACACAGAAATATGTCCAAAAAAAAAAAAAAGCAGATGGATTCATGGATAGTTAAAGAAATTCATAAATTGATTAATATGGTGTTAATAAAAGTTATAGTAAAATTGTAATTGTAGAATCTGGCTGGTGGATATATATGTATTCACTATAAATTTATTTCAACTTTTTATGTATTTGAAAATGTATAATAAATTGTGTGTATTTTAATGATACATTTTGGTTTTAAAAGATATGTCAGCAGGAGTAATTTATTATATATCATTCATTTACACTGGAATTTTAAAACATCTATCTTTTAGGGGAAAAGTAAAAAATCTGCATTAATTTCTGCTATCAGTTGCTACAGAAAACCAACTTTGTGAGAGACTACACGTAAACCCAGCACACTATTCTCAACCTTCAGTTTGGGAAGAATCAACAAACTCTGGTTTTCAAGTCCTGAAACAAAATGCATCAAGTATCCTAAATATCAAGTGTGAATCTTGCTTTTCCTGATGCCATTTGAATGAAACTTCTCTAACAAACAAAATAGCATCAGAAAAGTACAGAATTTTATAAACAGAAATAACAGTAGAAATAGAAATGTATACCATTAAAGTCAGATTCTCTTGTTGACTTGTGTTAAGGTTTGGGTAGGGACCCTCTATCTGGGCCCCTAACTCTTTCCCCACTGTGGCTTCTAATGAAATCACAGTAATTATCAAGAGTTCTATACATCACACATAGAAATTACAGATCCAGTTTTATTCCCTTGTATTTTAAACAGAACACCAAGGCTCAGAGAAGTAAAGTGACTCACCAAGTTCACAAAATGTAGTTCTCTAATTGCCAGTTGAACTTTCAATTAAAATAATAATTCAGACTAATATGGTAACATAGAACAGTTGCTTGTGGGATTCAATTTTCACTTCTTTCTTGCAATTATTGGTAGACTAGAAAACATACAGTAGCTTTTCTTCTATTTTCTGAATAACTTAATAATTTTGAATAAGTTTAGAATAAATTAAATTAAGAAGAAAAGGTACTCTTTCCTTGTGTTGTACCTGTGAAACAGTTTCAGTGAATTTGCTTAGATGATGCCAATTCCTCAGTATTGCTTTTAATCATAATCTTTTTTTTTTTTTTGGAGATGGAGTCCTGCTCTATCACAATCACACAGGCTGGAGTGCAGTGGCACAACCTTGGCTAACTGCAACCTCTTCCTCCTAGGTTCAAACAATTCCCCTGCCTCAGCCTTCAGAGTAGCTGGGATTACAGGCGCTCACCATCACGCCCAGCTAATTTTTGTATTTTTAGTAGACACAGGTTTCACCATGTTGGCCAGGCTGGTCTTGAGTTCCTGACCTCAAGTAATCTGGCCACCTCAGTCTTCCAAAGTGCTGGGATTATAGGTGTGAGCCACCACATCTGGCCTAATAATATTTTCAAATACGTTATTTCTTCTTGCCTAATTAAGTCCTCATATATGTTATTCCCTCAAAAGTTGTTATCATAAAAAGAAAATGGTCTCAAATATCTAAGGCTCAGCTCAGCTCTCGTCTTCTCAAACTGAATAACTGCTAACATATTAAAGGGCTACCTTTACTTCATCTAGTTGCTTCTTAATCATTATCAGTTAATATGATTGGACAAGAGTACTGCCATCTTCACAACACCCCACCGTCTTAAGCTTTATGTTTCTATTTGGCCACCTGGCCAAAATGGCAAATGTTAGCCCTTTCCATAGCTTCAACAGAGCATAAGGGCCCTAATCCTCATAGAACAGCCAGCACTTTCCTAACCCCTGTCTAATAGAATCTGGCTTCAAAGCACACTTTTCCACTGGGCCCTTTAAAAAAACATCAGGCTGTAAGAGAAGCTTGCTTCTGACCTTGCTGGCCAGAAGCCCTTCTCAGGTTTACTCGCAATTAGCCTGTCTCAACTGTAGAGCCACCTTCTTCCCTCTTCTTCCCTCTTCTTCCCTCTTCTTCCCTCTTCTTCCCTCTTCTTCCCTCTTCTTGTCTATCTCAACATAATATGCATAAAGACTTGAAATTTCAGCTATCAAATAGAAATGTAGGAACGTAAGGGTTAATTTGAAAACCTTGAGAACACACTATACAGATACCAACACAGTTCTACCTAAGCAACTGAGCTATCTGCCTTTATCTTTCTGTTAGGGAAAATGCTGGCAATTATATATGATGGAACAGCCTTTTGGTATTTCTACTCTTCTATTATAATTATTGAAGCTTCACCTTTGAAATCTGAAGGGAATGATCTTAATTTCGAGCTTAGAAAAACACAGAACTTCACTTTAGCATATATTCACCCTATTTTGAGAAATTGCCCAATAGATTAAAAAAGAGAATGAGTGGTTTTATTGTTGTTGTTGTTGTTTGTTTGTTTGTTTTTTGAGATAGAGTCTCACTCTGTCACCAGGCTGGAGTTCAGTGGTGCAATCTTGGCTCACATCAACCTCCAATTCCCTGGTTCAAGTGGTTCTCCTGCCTCAGCCTCCCGAGTAGCTGGGATTATAGGCCTGTGCCACCACGCCCAGCAAATTTTTGTATTTTTTAGTAGAGATGGGGTTTCACTGTGTTTCCCAGGATGGTCTTGATCTCCTGACCTTCTGACCTTGTGATCCTCCCACTTTAGCCTCCCAAAGTGCTGAGATTACAGGCATGAGCTACCACACCTGGCCATGAGTGTTCTAATGTATATGTTTCTATATAAGTATTCTGAAACTTTAGCTTCTATCTAAAACACCCAGAGGGTTTGATAAATCACAAATTCCTGGGTCCCAACCTTAGAACTTATTCGATAGTGCTGACTAAGA
Source organism: Chlorocebus sabaeus (assembly GCF_047675955.1). Lineage (NCBI taxonomy): Eukaryota > Metazoa > Chordata > Mammalia > Primates > Cercopithecidae > Chlorocebus > Chlorocebus sabaeus. The sequence goes on along the minus strand of NC_132908.1, from coordinate 60,851,445 downwards.
ATTTAAGAGCAGGAATTTGCATTTCTACCAAGTTCCTCTGGGGAGATCCCTGTGATCAATACACTTGAGAACTATTGCTTTACACTAATCACTCTGTGAGATAGATTTGAGTCATTAGATTCTCTTAAAGAGAATTCCAGAAGATTTAATGAAGTTCAAGGTTATACAATTTTTTTCTCTATTATGCTCCATGCTCAAGTTACATGAATAGAAAAAAAATAGAGCAAAATGTGTAGAATATATGAATTAAATGTCCATTTATAGAGATTCTATTTGATATCTGAATCCCAAAACATTTGATAACACTGAGATCTAATTATTTTCACTGATTGTTTTCCAATTTTTGAAACATTTTAAATGTACAATTTGGGTGTTTTTGGTTTTTATTTTCTTCCCTCCTTCCTTCCTATAAAATAATTAAATACATAGTTTTTTTATTTTTTATTTTTGTGTTTTGTTTTAATATTCAGACCAAAGCTGAATCCCATTTACAGGGGTGTAGCACAGGAATATAGCTTGTAGGTGCTGGAAGTTGGATATTATTACAATGTACTTTCATATCCTCACTTGTGAGATTTAACACCTTCACAATGCCAATGGAAAAGCACTGAACAACTAATGAGTTACATACATATGGAAACATGCCACAGTACTAGTTGCCCTGAAATGGAATAAACACCATAAATGGGGCTTCAAATTAGATGTTTTGAAAAGCGTAATCTTATATAAAACCCTCCATGTCATTTCACTTTGCTTGTGACTTGGAAACAGGCGAGCACAGAAATGTGAGGAGGTGGGAAATGTAGAGATGAATTTCTCCCATCATCTTCCACCCCACACTGTAAGTCTATTTTAGTAAGTTTGCTTCCTTTGGAAATGTAAACGAAGAGCTGGTGAGGCTTGGCAAACAGTATAATTTTCATTTGTTTCTTTCTTGCTAAAAGTTCACAAGAATAAATATATAGTTTAAGTCTTTTTTTCTTTCATGAGACGGAGTCTCACTCTGTTGCCCAAAGCTAGAGTGCAGTGGTATGATCTTGGCTCACTGCAACCTCCGCCTGCCAGGTTCAATTAATTCTCCTGCCTCAGCCTCCCACACAGCTGAGATTATAGGCACCTGCCACCACGTCCAGTTAATTTTTGTATATTTAGTAGAGACAGGGTTTCACCATGTTGGACAGGCTGGTCTTGAACTCCTGACCTCAGGTGATCCACTCACCTCGGCCTCCCAAAGTGCTGGGATTATAGGCGTGAGCCACCACACCTGGCCACTTAAGTCTTTTTTCAAAAGAGCTGGGATAAAATATAAATATATGTGTGTGTGTGGGTGTGCGTGATGTACATGCATTATATAATGTGTGTATATGTGTATATAAAATAATACCATCTTTGCAGTAACAAGTGTTTTCTTGTTGACCCTGAATATCAGTTTTCTCATCTGTGAAAAGGATATGGGAGTGGATTAAATAATTTCTATCTCTTGCATAAAATATTTAAAATTTTTAAAATACTTTCCTCTTAAAGCATGGCAAATGATGGTAAATAAGATACTGGGAACCCATTTAGTCAGTTTGTTAAGGACGGTACTGAACCCATCTGCACATATTTATTTCAGGTACAGAGCAGTAGCCCCTCACATGTGTGGTTGTTATGCACCTTATTTCCATGATGGCTGTCTAGCAAATAAAGGCTTGTGATTTTTTTTTCCCTTCCCCAGGTGTGACTTACATATACATTTTTCCACTATATGTTTCTGGAAAAAAAAAAAAAGTGCTATTCTTCACAATAATGTACAAGTGCCTGAAATAATGGAGAATGCTTCTCTATTCTGACACAGTGTGCTCTCATCTTTTGGCAAAAATCCTACATTCTTGGTACTACTCAATTCATTTTAGCCACGGCTGTACTGCTTTTATTTTTTTTACTGATGATCCACAACCTTAAAAAAATGTAGAAGAATTGGAACTAAAATACTTGGCATGTTATGTGAAAACAACTGATGAATGTGACTTTGGTATTCAGTTAGAATTCTAAATTTTAATATATGTTCCGGAAATTTATTAGTTATATCCATAGCATGATCAGATTCTTGCATGTTGTGGCATTATTTTACTTATTAATTTTTGCTCTTGAAAAATAAATAATCACGTTTTTCAGCGTCCAACTTTACAAATCCCTGATGAGGTCAGTGCTTTCTAAAGTAGAAGGCAATTTTATACACTCTAAATGAACAATTAGCATAAATTCATCTTTCTTGCATAGGATGAATTCTCCATTTAGAGCACCATGGTTTATTTTAACATCTTCTGCACACTTCAATAGCTTGAAGAATTCTGCATGCTATTATCCCAAAATGATTTTTGGTTTTCAAATTGCTAAACTTAATAAGATGGGCTTTCTTCATCTCCTGTATTACCATATCACACCTAATGAAGTAAGATTCAACCAATCAAATTCTTGGATGACTGACCTTTATTAACTGTAATTCAGAAACATGATTTCAGAAAGCTCTATCTTATAATGCAAAAACAAAAAAAACAAAAAAAAACAAACAAAAAAAAACAAGTAAGATTGCCTCTCATTGGCCAAGGAAATAAAAGGTCCTCTGGAGACCAGTCAAAATTAAGCTTCAAAATATGACAGAATGATAGAGAAACAATGTGTATCCTTCCATAAGATGACATTAATTCAGCTACTTTAATTATATGGCTTTATGTCTATTGTGTTTTCTTTATTATCCTTGGGTAATGTCAATGTATGCTTGAAAATCGTGATAAAGTGTTCATTATATTGACTCTATTCAGTCTTTTGCAAGGAAATACACTTTCTTCTAAAGATATTTCAAGACACAATACACGATGTCACCATTCTTTCATCAAGCATGTTTGAATTGTATTGTGTATAAGTTACTATATGGGTGTATAGGGAATGCATTCAAAGCTCTTTACCAGTCACCTTCTTTTTGTGAAGGACTAATATGAGCACTGGAGGTACAGAGAACCAGTCTGTACTCTCAAGAATATACAGTCCAGGTTGAGAAAGAAATTGCCATGTTGTGCTTTAAATGGTAAGACAGAATAAATCATTGTTTGTAAGTGGGGACATTCTCGGGTTGCAATGTACTTTCTTCTCTTGTTCTGGGCCACTGTGACACTGCTGTACACCCTATTCTTCTTCCCCACTTGCATTCTGAGTGAGTAGTTTTTTTGTTTGTTTGTTTGGTTTTGCTTTTAAGCCAAAGATTCCCTAACATTAGCTAGTTAAAAATCGCAGACCTTTTGGTTAGTTTTAGGGATGTTATTATAAATTGCTACACAGATAAAGATCAAACACAAAAATTTTAAATATGGAATATTGCTAATGTTTTGTGACTTTTAAATTATGTATAATCCTAGGTATTTATCAACGAACAGGAATACAAATCTGGCACATATCCTGTCCCAAAAGTAAATTTTTAGGTGAGAGAAAGTGTCAATATAAATAAATTACGTGTTATCAGTTAAGGATCTAGCAAGAAATGGATGATATACTCAGACTGAGTAATTGAAAAACAGTTTGTAAAAAGTTATTTATTTAAATAGGTGTACAGGGATGCCCCCTTCTAAGAAGATAGACTAGACATACATTTCCTTATTCTTTAAGATAACTAATAACCTTGGGCATTAAACCTAAAACAAGCATAAGAAGCCTCGAGAAGGCAAAAAGAAGGCGGCTCACAAACTACAGAACTTGGGACTAAAGGAACAGCACAGTGGTGAGTTCCTTTGGTTTTCTCCTTGCCTCATATATTCCCATACTTAGAGGAGAAGAAACCAGCAAGTCAGAAATGCCAATCAGCACAGAAGAAAAAATACTATAATAAAAGCCTGCTCTTCTAGCCAAAGGACCAAGAAAAGAGTAGCTTAGCAAAACAATATTTACATAATAACTGGTTTACTTTAGCCAAACACCAAAGGAAAAGCTGTGGCCCCACCCTTGTTCACACCAGAAAAAGGCCCAGCAGAGAAACTAGACATCTGTCTTGTTAGGTTGTAATGAGGTATCATAGCCCTACTGCTGGAGTGGGCATCAGAAAAGCCATGTAGACAGCAGAGACTCCCATCCCCATCTGACTGATGTTGAAACCCATACCCACACACCATGTGGGCATGTCAGAGGAAGCCTAGTGATGAATGTGTGTGAGTTTCATAAATACCAGTTGGGGGTGAAAGTCCTGGCTGCTTACATGCCTTTCTGACACTATCCTTGGTAGCAGAGTTAGATGCCTGTTTCAGTTTGGCATGGATAAAAGTCTAGGTTCCTGAGAACTTTCACTACTGCACAGTGCTAACAAGGCAGTGCTCTCCCACCTTATCACTGGTGTCAGTAGAGATTACATGGGTACGAGTAAGTAAAGTACTTTTACCTTTTTCCAGCCAAAAAGTATCAATGGGAATCCAGATGGCATACCCCAACCCAATGGTAATGAGGAACAGCCTCTACAGTATCAATAGAGGCTGACTGGGAAACCTGGAATTCTACCCCACCTGATCGTATATGAGGAGACAACCACCCTTTCTTTGCTAGAGCTGTGTCAGGAGAAGCCAGTTAAAGTTTAAATAAAATCCAGAATCTCATAAGACCCCAAATTTTCAGATTTCAATTAAACACCACGCTTCATACCAGGAATCAGAAGGCCTTTGAGAAAGAAAATCAATAGATGCCAACACTAAAGTAATAGAAATGTTAGAACTACCTAACAAAGATTTTAAAGTGGCATACTTAAAAGCAAAATGCTTCAAAAAGCAAGTGGCAAAGTGCCTGAAAATTTTTTTAAAAAAAGATAATTGCAGCAAGCAAATGAAAGGTTTTGGCAAAGAAATAGAAATTATAAAAAAAAAAAAAGGAAATTTAAAAACTGATTAATATGGTAACCAAAACAAAACAAAATAGTGAATGGGCACAGCCTAAGAATGGAGAGGGCAAAAGAAGGAATCAATAAACTGAAAGAACAAAGAAATTAAACAATCTCAACAATAGAGAGACTAAAGACAACAAAAAAGACTAGAGCATTAAAGATCTGTGAGACTAATATGTAACATTTGTGTCAACAGAGTATTTAGATAGAAGACAAGAGTCTTTAGATAGGAGAAAGAGCTGAAAAGTACTCCAAATTATAATATCTGATACCTTTCTAAATTTGGTAGAAGACATAAACCTATAAATTCTGAAAACTGAGCAAATCCCAGTTATGATAAACTCAAATGTACTCCAAGGCACAACAGAATCAATCTCTGAAAATCAAGAGACAGAAAAACAAAAGAAAAGAGAAATAACACCTTATAGGGCAAAAATAATTAAATAGCAGAGGATTTATTACCAGCAATAATAAAGCCACAACAAGATAAAAGTGGCAAAATGATTTTCAAATGCTGAAAGAAGACTATAATCCAGAATCCCATATCCAGTAAAAATATCCTTCAGGAATGAAGAGGGAAAACAAGACATTTTCAAATGTAGAAAAACCAGGAGAATTTATTACCAGCAAATCTATTCTATAACAATGGGTAAGTTCAGTTTTATAAAGAGAAGAAAATGACTGTATTAGCCTGTTCTCACACTGCTAATAAAGACATACCTGAGACTGAGTAATTTATAAAGGAAAGAGTTTTAATTAATTCACAGTTCCACATGACTGGGGAGGCCTCACAATCATGGCGGAAGGCAAATGAGGAGCAAAGTCACATCTTACATGGCAGCAGGCAAGAGCACTTGTGCAGGGAATTCCCATTTATAAAACCATCAGATCTTGAGAGACTGATTCACTACCATGAGAACAGTGTGGGGGAAATCACGTCCATATTCAATTATCTCCACCTGGCCCCACCCTTGACACATGGGGATTAATACAGTTCAAGGTGAGATTTTGGTGGGCACACAGCCAAACTATATCAATGACAAAATGAGGAATTCTGAATATCAAGAAAGAATTAAGATCTTGATAAGCAAAATATGGACAATGCATTAATGCATTAGACTATTTTTCCTTAAAATTTCTATGTGTGATAATTGAACCAAATATTACAGTACTTTTGATGTGGTTTTAAAGGTATGCGTAGAAAATACTTAAGGCAATTACATTATAAATGATGGAGAATAAAGGCACATAAATGTAGGTAATTTTTCTGTGTCAAGTGTCAAGATACAAAATCAAGGTACAAAAATCAATAGCATTCCTATACACCAATGGTGTCCAAGCTCACAGCCAAATCAAGAATGCAATCTTATTTTCAAAAGCTACAAAAAGGATAAAATACCTAGGAATACAGTTTACCGAGGAAGTGAAAGATCTCTACAATGAGAATTACAAGAAACTGTTGAATCAGAGATGACACAAACAAATGGAAAAACATTCCATGCTCATGGATAGGAATCAGTATTGTTAAAATGGCCATACTGCCCAAAGCAACTTACAGATTCAGTGCTATTCCTATGAAACTACTATTGTCATTTTACACATAATTAGAGAAAAAAAACTATTCTAACATTCATGTGGAACCAAAAAAGAGCCCAAATAGTCAAAGCAATCCTAAGCCTAAAGAACAAGGCTGGGGGCATCAAAATACCCAACTTCAAACTACTATTAATACCAGGTTACAGTGACCAAACAGCATGGTAGTGTTACAAAAAGAGACACACAGACAAACAGAACAGGATAGAGAACCCAGAAGTAAATCCATGTACCTACAATCACCTGATCTTCAACAGTAACAAGCAATAGGGTAAGAACTCCCTTTTCAATAAATGGTGCTGGAATAACTGGCTAGCCATATGCAGAACAGTGAAACTGGACCCCTTCCTTTCACTATATACAAAAATTAACTCAAGATGGATTGAAGAACTGCACATAAGACCTATAACAATAAAAACCCTAGAAGAAAACCTAGTAAATAATAATCTAGACATTGGCTTTGGCAAGGAATTTATGACTAAGTCCCCAAAGGCAATTGTGACAAAAAACAAAAATTGACAAGTGGGACCCAGTCAAACTGGTGTCATGTTGGCAGTCAAAAAGTTTCAGATTCTGGAGCATTTCACATTTCAGATTTTCAAATTAGAAATGTTTAACCTGTACTAAATAATCTATGGCTCAAATAGGAAGTCTCAAAAAAATTTTAAAATACATGAAACAATAAAAATGAATGTGATATATCAAAAGTTGTGGAACTGGATAAAGCAGTGCTGAGAGGAAAATGTGTAGACAAAATGTAACATTACAAATAAGAAAAGTTTTAAATAATCTAAACTCCCACATCAAGAACCTAGAAGAAAATAAACCGAAGGAAACAGAAAGAATGAAATTAATAAAGAACAAAGACAATAAAATGGACAGCAAGAATGATAGAGAAAAATCAATGAAACAAACAGCTAGATCTTTAAAAGCTTAATAAAATTGAAAAATTTCTAACAAGAGTGATTTAAAAGAGTAGACACAGATAACTAGGAATGAAACAGAACACATTATTACAGACTTTGCAGACATTAAAAGAAGGAAAATACTATGAGTTTCGTGACAGAGGTAAACTTGGCAATTTGAATAAGATGGGCTAATTTCTCAAACAAAACAAACAAAATATCATAAGCTACCACAATTCACTCAACGTGAAACAAATATTCTGAATAGTCCCCTATTAAAGAGATGTAATTCATAATTTTAAAACTTGATAAAAAACATGAAATAGTACAGCTAATATTTTTTTCAGTGGTGAGATTCTTAATGCTTTCCCACTAAAATTAGAAACAATGCAAGGATGTTTGCTATTGCTGCTTTAATTCAACCCAGAGCTAAAAGCTATAAACAGGCCAATAAGGCAAGAAATAAAAGACATACAGAGATGAAATAAGGAAATAAATCTGTCTCTATCGCAGATCACATAGTTGTCTACATAGGTAGTTCCAAGAATTTAGGACTAATGAATGCGCTCAGTAAGAGGCAATTTAAAAATAAAACTCCCAGAACTAATAAATGGGCTCAGCAAGGTCACAGGATATAAGAAAGCAAAAATCAATTGTATTCATATATACTAGTAATTAACATGGAAACACATATTTAAAAATATAGCATGATTCACATTATTTCAAAAAATAGGTATAAATTTAACAAGACATGTTCAGGACTTGTATGCTTCAAACAATAAAGCATAAAACTTTGGTGAAAGAAGTTATAAGTAAAGGTCTAAACAAATTAAAAAGCGTACAGTATTTATGGATTGTAAGTCGCCATAATAGAGATGTCAATTGTTCCCAAACTGATGTGTAGATTTATGCAAATTCTCCCAAAATGCCAGCAAATTTTTTTGTTTGCATTATTCTAAATAATAGGCAGGATTATTCTAAAATTATACAAAATTTGAAGGAACTAGAATAGGTGAAAAAAGCTGTGAAAAATAATAAAAGGGGATAAATTGTTCTACTAAATTTCAGACTTCTTATATAGCAACAGTAATCAAGACCATTTGATTTTCATGGGGGAATAATAAATGTATATATCAGTGGAAGCCAGAAATAGACACACACAAAAGTGCCCATGTGATTGCAAAAGCAATAGAATGAAAAAATAGTCTTTGTAACCAATGGTGCTAGGCACACACATACACACACAATTCTCAACCTAACTCTCATACCTAATACATATATTAACTCAAAATAGATTATAGATTTAATGTAAAATATAAAACTATAAAACTTTTGGAACACAAAAAATTGTGGCAGCAATCCATATGCCTAGCAATACGTGAATATTTAAACAAACTCTGGTTTATCCCATGGACTACTACTGGGTAATAAAAAGGAACAAGCTATTGATACATATAACAACATGGATGAATCTCCAGATAATTATGATGAATAAAAAAGTCAATCCTGACAGATTAGGTACCATAAGTTTCCATTTATATAACATTCTTAAATCACAAAAATATACAGATGGGAACATAGTATTAGTTGCCAGGGATTAAGGAAGGCATGAGGCAGGAAGGAAGTGGTTGTGGCTTTAAAAAGACAACATGAGGAATTCTTGTGGTGATGGAAATGTTCTTTGACTCGAATGTATCATTGTCAACAACCTGGTTATAATATTATACTATAGAAAGATGCTATCATTGGGTGAACCTGGATAACGTCACAAATCTTTGTACTATATCCTAAAACTACATGTGTATTTACAGTTCTCTCAAAATGAAAATGTCTAATAGAAAATTAATTTATGATGAAAAAACAAAACAAAAAATAATATCCTAGTGAATAACCCAAAACTAGTGAGAACAGAGAGCTTGCTATGTGTCCATTCTATTCCCCTAGGCTCAAAACAAAGGAGGAGTTATTCAAACCAAGAGAAAGAACTGTATTAAAAAGTCTACACCATAATTAGTATGGCTCTTTCAGGGAGGGAAATGGGAAAATATGGATTCCAGCTTCCCTTTGCTCCCATCCAGTGATATGTGGACAGAATATCCTAGTGGGTGCAACAAATTGAAATATAAAAGGAAAATGAGTCTATTGTACTAGACTGGGACAGAGAAGAAGGGGGTGTGTAAGCTCAAATAGACTTTGGAAAATCTTGATGCTTTCATTCCAGGAAAAATTTGTTCAGAGATATGCTTTTTGAAATTGTTGTACACAGGTCTTGGATATACTCATTATAATGTGTAGCTTTTAGGTGCACATAGCAAAACTCAATTCTTTACCTGAAAATGGGAAATATTCATTTCAGTCTCCAACATTGTAATGGATATTAGATGAGAAAATAAAATAAAAACTTTTAAAATATCACCTGGAGCAACAAAAATTACCTAATTTTTTTCTTTTATAACCTGTTCCCTTGAGTCTCTTCTCATCCTTTGTCTCTTGCTTACACATAAGTTAAGATAGTGAAAATTAATGTATTCTACCTTCATGTTTATTTTTGCATAGTCTCTTCTAGACCTTGTTTAAAGGCATCTGTGGCGGTACATAGTGACGGGTATATTGTTTACAGAGACTGGTGCCCATATAAATAACAACAGATATTCTGAAGAGAAGAGAGATTGACTGTTCAGACAGACTCTTGGTGGGTAGCAACTCAAGCATTATGGAGTTCAAGGCCTGGATTTAATTCTGCAAGGAAAACAAAATTCCACCCTACTGGTTACCCACTGAAGTGGAACCTCGTATAAATGTAACAAGCAGAGAGTGAAAAAAATGGTCTATACGTGAGAGGCAGAGGCCCCAAGACACTAAAGTGTCAAGAAATGAAAGGAAGAGTAATATTCAAGACGGAAAGCATAATTAACTGTCTGAGATTCAAAGGTTGGAGACCAAGAAAATGACCATTGAATGCACTGAAAAAAATACTGATGGCCTGGCTGGGTGTGGTGGCTCATGCCTGTAATCCCAGAACTTTGGGAGGCCAAGCAGGGGGGGATCAGAAGGTCAGGAGATCAAGACCATCGTGGCTAACACAGTGAAACCCCGTCTTTACTAAAAAATACAAAAAAATTAACCGGGTGTGGTCGTGGGCGCCTGTAGTCCCAGCTACTGGGGAGGCTGAGGCAGGAGAATGGCTTGAAGTCGAGAAGTGGAGCTTGCAGTGAGCGGAGATTGCGCCACTACACTCCAGCCTGAGCACAGAGCAAGACTCCATCTCAAAAAAAAAAATATATATATATATATATAAAATATATATAAATATATATATAAAATATATATAAATATATATATATAAAATATATATATACACACACATATACATATATATTGATGGCCTGCCAGGAGGTAATTGAGTTAGAGGTTACATGAGATTATATAAGAATCAATGAGATTTATATCTCTAAAGAAATAAACAGCTTAATGTGTATATTTGCTGTATCATTATTGATCATGATGATCATAATGACAATAATGATGACAATGATGATGTTTTATGTATGAAAGTAAGTGTAGTACCATTTGTTCATTCTTAGAGCCCATAACTTATCCTCTGATTTTTGGTTTATATTGTCACTTGTTACTATGATAACTTAGGGAATACCAGTTTTTAAGAACACACCCTGAGAATTGGGATTCTCCACACATAAATATGAAATTTTTCCAGTTTTTAAATATTTTCTCTTAAAAGTATTTCTTTCAATATTTCTGTCATGCTATATAAGCAAATTACAATTAGAGCTGTTCTCTAGACTCTTATTAGTCCAGTTCCACTTTGAGGAATTGCATTTATAGTTGGTGGAGGGGTTGGATATTTTCAAGAACTTTTAAAGCATGTATGTGAACATTTGGTGTACAAGGTTCTTTAATAAATTAAGCCTAAGAAAAAAATCAAATGGAGTCACAATTATGTGGAAGTCTAGTGGATTTGGGATAAATGATCCATCTTACTACTTTTATACTTTTTAATACATTTGTATATGGTATCAATGTATTCATTAACTTATTCAACTATTCACTAAATTGTCATCACCATGGGCAAGCGCTCCTTTGGGATTTAGGGAGAAGCTACTTAATTGAGCTTATACTTCTGAGAGAGAGAACGACATTACACATTTCTAATGTAGCGATAAATGCTATGAAGATGAAGTAAGGGAAAAGTCTACATAGAATAGTGCAAGCAATTTAAAGAGACTATTTTAGATTAGCTGCTGAGGAAGAGCCCCTTACAGGAGCTGGCATTTCTCTGTATATTTGAATGAATGGAGGGAGCATATAAAGCTATCTGAAGAGGGAAATATTCTAGGCAGAGGAAGTAGTGAGTACAAAGCCTCTGATAAAGACATGAGGTATTTCTAGAAGTAGAAATACAATGAGTATGTCTAGAGCTGAATAGGAGAGCAGGAGAGTTTCAAGTGATACAGTCGCAGTGATACAGTTAGAGGATTTATTATATTTGACTTAGCCACATAGGGAATTTTAGTCTTATTCTGAATGTGATGAGAAGACACTGGAGTTTTTTGAACAGGTAAGAAACATTGGATTCACATTTAATGGATTCACCCTGGCTGCTGAATGGAGAATACACTGTAGAATAGCAAGAGAAGAACCAGAGAAACCAATTAGGCTATTGAATAGTTCAGGTAGGAGGCTATAGTGGATTAGACCAGGATTCAGACTTGAAGGCTATGCGTAGATATTCTCTTCTGTACATGGTTTGAAGTATGAATCCACATGATTTTCTGACTGATTAGATGGTTGTACAAAGAAAAGAGACAAATCATAATAGGGTTTTTGGCCTGAACAATGGAAGGAAAGGCAATGCCAGTATTTAGCTATTACTTGAAATACATGGTTTTTGTTTTAGCATCACAGTGGGTGATAATCATCTCGAAAATCAAAATCATGTTTTGATTCTGAAAGAATGGAATGTATATGCCAAAATTTCTACATTATACATATGGGCAAAAATCCATACATTATGAGAAATGAATTCAATTTATCAATATGGAGTTTCACTTTTTGTTAACTTTTGAGTTTGGGTTGATGCCTAAAGTCATACGCTTAAAAGATCCTATTTTAGATTCAATAGTGCAAGAGTTCATGATAGTATTTTAAGATCTTTAAAAAAATAAAAGAAATTCCAAAATCTATTATCTTTTTATACTGCTTAATAATTATGACTATGACTCACTCAAATCAACCTTTCAAGTAACTTGTCATAAAATAAAGGACAAGTCACAGGTACATTAATAAGAAGTTAGTAAAGAGAATAAATGCATTATCCTGTAGCTTTCACTTAAGTTTAGAACCCTCCAAACTAATCATTAAAGTTAATTTCTGATAACATGTCCTAAAATTGCTCTTTCAAATTAATTTTCACCTTATACTTCATATTAAATTCTAAAAATCCTTTTATGATGTGCATTAAATGGTTATAGCAATTCCATTCCAGGTTTTCATTCAAAAATCGGAAAGATGAGATGTGGTAATTTACATATGGCCATATAATTATCCTGGCACAGAGATTCAGAAAAGACAGATTCCAACTCAGTGTACAATGACACAGAAATGGAAAGAAATGACACACCACGTAGCTTTAATAATCACTTCATTATCAATTAGTGTCATGAATAAATTACCTTCTTAAGTGAGAAATTATAGACACCCTTACATAGCCGAACAAATCTGGCAATGGATGTCTTCTGCAAATAAAGTGGAAATACTGTATTTAGTTAGCTTCAATTTTAGGAGCTGTTATGAAAATAGGATTGAAAAAAGAAAAAAGACAGTTGAATATAAAAACATCTATCTGGCACGTATAACGACACACCTACCAAGGCACCTGGTGTTGGCCCCAGGGAAATACCTTAAACATTCCTTGATTACATTCCAAAGTCTTTCCAGAAAGCTTAATTTGAAGACTAAACTGGTTTGCCTGAAATGGTTGAACAGAAGGATGGAAGACTGGAAAATATAGAGCACGTTTATCAGGCTCAGGTTGTATCTTGATGGCCCATTCTGATGATACGAGTTTTTAAAAAAAACTACAAAATGAAAATAATCACAGAAAGTAGCTACAACTTTATTGTAAGGCATCTGTGAGTTAATAGAGTTAATACATATCACACCTTTAGATATTAATTTTCCTAATTATAATGCCTTTATGCTACATTCATAAACAAGCACAGTTTTGAGTACCGTGGCAGTGTATATAACTCAGCACAATTAATAGCTTAGAGTCCTCTATAATCTTCCTGTTTTAGTTCATGCCTCTTTCTTCTAGGGAATATTCCGAGGTGGCTCTAGGAAATAATGATCTTTCCTCCTTCAGGACTAGTCCTTAATATGCAGAGCCATATAATTTCCATGTCAAAAAGTGTTTTAATGGTTACACTGCATGGCCTCCCTTTAGTAATTTCCCCTCTGTGATGCCTCTGCAAGTAATCACTGGGTCTCTACCCTTCTAGAGCAAGAGAACAGGTTCCATCTGATGTGGTGGTGGAAAAAGAGCACTGATCTAGCAAGCAGAAGTGGTTCTTCTCTTACCAAGTAATATGGTTTGGCTGTGTCCCCACCCAAATCTCATCTTGAATTGTAGCTCCCACAATTCCCACATGTCATGAGAGGGACTAATTGGGAGGTAATTGAATCATGGGGGTGGGTTTTTTCCCCCATGTTGTTCTTATGATAGTGAATAAGTCTCATGAGATCTGGTGGTTTTATCAAGGGGAGTTCCCCTGCACAAGCTCTCCCTTGCCTGTTGCAGTGTAAGGTGTTTCTTGCTTTTCTGCCATGATTGTGAAGCCTCCCCAGCCATGTGGAACTGTGAGTCAATTAAACCTCTTTCCTTCATAAATTACCCAATCTCAGGTATGTCTTTATTAGCAGTGTGAGAACAGACTAATACACTAAGGTTCCTAAGGTAGATCTCTTTATTACTGTAAACCTCTTCTTCATAACATTTGAGGAGACTTCAAAAAGTTCACGGAAAAATGGAAATAAATGATAAAAATGAATAGTATAAACTTGATTTCTCAATGTAAGCTCCACCAAGGTCATGACACCTTTGTAAGCCACAACGTCAGCCATTTAGTTTAACCCTAAAGAACTGAGAGTTCTGGGAGTTTAACCATACCAATGAAGTCTTCTATAAATTATTAACTGAAAAAAAAATGGGTTATCTTTACATTGAAAAAAATATTTTACCTTTTATTTTGGATTCAGGGGTTATGTATTAGGTTTGTTACATGGGCATATTGTGTGATGCTGAGGTTTCTGGTACAGTTGGTCCCTTCACAAAGGTAGTGAGCAAGTACACAGTATATAGTTTTTCAGCCCATGCCCTTTTCCCCTCTCCCCCGCAGTAGTCCCCAGGGTCTATTGTTCCCATCTTTATGTCCATGTGAGCTCAATGTTTACTTCTATTTATAAGTGAAAACACGTGGTATTTGGTTTTCTGTTCCTGCATTAGATTGCTTAGGATAATGGCTTCCAACTGCATCCACGTTGCTGCAAAAACACATTTCATTCTTTTTTATAGCTGCATAGTGTTCCGTGGTATATATGTACCACACCTTCTTTATTCAATCCATAATTGATCGGCACCTAGGTCAATACCATGTCTTTGCTATTGTGAATAGCATTGTAATGAACATACAAGTTCACGTATGTTTTTGGTAGAATGATTTATTTTCCTTTGGGTATATACCCAGTAATGGGATTACTGAGTTGAATGGTAGTGCTATTTTAAGTCTTCTGAGAAAACTCCAAACCCATTTCCGCAGTAGCTGAACTAATTTGCGCTTCCACCAACAGTGTATAAGTGTTCCCTATTCTCCACAGGCTTACTATCATCCATTATTTTTTTATATTTTAACAAATGGTGCTGGGATAACTGACTAGCCAGATGTAGAATATTGAAACTGGACCCTACCTTTCACCATATACAAAAATTCGCTCCAAAATAATCAAAAATTTAAATGCAACACCTCAAACTATAAGAATCCTAGAAGAAAGCCTAGGAAATAACCTCGTCATCATCAGCTTTGGCAAATAATTTATACTTAAGTTCCCAAAAGCAATTGCAACAAAACAAAAATTGACAAGTAGGACCTAATTAAACTAAAGAGCTTCTGCACAACAAAATAAATAATCAACACAGTAAAGAGACAGTCTAAAGAAAGGGGAGAAAATATTTGTATACTATGCATCCAACAAGTCTGATATCCAGAATCTACAAGAAACTGAAACAAATTAACAAAAAATAAATAATCCAATTAATAATAGACAAAAGGCAGGAATGGACACTTTAAGAGACACAGTAGTGGCCAAGAAACATGAAAAAATGTTCAACATCACTAATCATTACAGAAATGCAAATGAAAACCACAAATGAGATCCCATCTTGCAGCAGTCAGACTGGCAATTATCAAAACGTCAAAAAATAACAGATGCCTTTAAAGACTTGTTAAGCTTAGGAAGCAAGAAGTAGCCAGAAAGAGCCAAATCGAAATTGTAAGATGGATGCCTAATGATTTCTCATCAAAACTGTAAAAAAATCAGCTTTGTTTGATGAGAGGAATGAACAGGAGCATTGTGGTCATAGTGAAGGACTCTCTGATGGAGCATTCCTGGGCACTTTTTTCCGGTAAATTTTTGCCTACATTTCTCAAAACACTCCCATTATAAGCAGATACTTTCATTATTTGGCCCTCCAGAAAGTCATCAAGAAAAATGCCTTGAGCATCCCCAAATTCATTGCCATAACCTTTGCTGTTGACCGGTCCACTTTTGCCTTGACTGAACCACTTCCATCTCTTGATAGTCATTGCTTTGATTATGCTTTGACTTCAGGATTGTACTGGTAAAGCCATGGTTTATCTCCTCTTCTAATTCTTCCAGGAAATGCTTCAGGATCTTGACCCCACTTGTTTGAAATTTCTATTGAAAGCTCTGCTCTTATCTGTAGCTGATCTGGGCACAAGAGTTTTGGTACCCATCCAGTGAAAAGTTTTCTCAACTCTAATTTTTTGGTTAGAATTGTGTAAGCTGAAACAATTGAGATGTCTATGCTGTTGGCCATTGTACTGTTAATAGTTTTCTTCAATTAAGGCATGAACAAGATGAATTCTTGTCTTCCAAATTGATGTAGATGGTCTGCTGCTGCAGGCTTCATCTTCAGTGTCATCTAATCCTTCTTAAAATGAGTTATCCGGCCGGGCGCGGTGGCTCAAGCCTGTAATCCCAGCACTTTGGGAGGCCGAGACGGGCGGATCACGAGGTCAGCAGATCGAGACCATCCTGGCTAACACGGTGAAACCCCGTCTCTACTAAAAAAAAAAAAAAATACAAAAAACTAGCCGGGTGAGGTGGCGGGCGTCTGTAGTCCCAGCTACTCGGGAGGCTGAGGCAGGAGAATGGCGTCAACCCGGGAGGCGGAGCTTGCAGTGTGCTGAGAGATCCGGCCACTGCACTCCAGACCGGGCGACAGAGCGAGACTCCGTCTCAAAAAAAAAGAAAAAAAAAAAAAAAGAAAAAAAAAATGAGTTATCCATTTTAAACTGCTGATTTTTTGTGTCATTGTCCCCATAAACTTATGAAGCATCATTCCATTCACCATTTTCCACTCAGGCTTCCCCATAAATGTAAGTTCTCCAATATTTTATTTTATTTTATTTTATTTTATTTTATTTTATTTTATTTTATTTATTTTATTTTATTTTATTTTATTTATTTTTTTATTTTATTTTTGAGACTGAATCTCTCTGTGTAACCCAGGCTGGAGTGCAGTGGCGCTATCTCGGCTCACTGCAAACTCTCCCTCCCGGGTTCATGCCATTCTCCTGCCTCAGCCTCTAGAGTAGCTGGGACTACAGGCACCTGCCACCACACCTGGCTAATTTTTTTTTTTTTTTTTTTTTTTGTATTTTTAGTAGAGATGGGATTCCACCACGTTAGCCAGGATGGTCTCGATCTCCTGACCTTGTGATCCACCCGCCTCAGCCTCTCAAAGTGCTGGCATTACAGGCGTGAGCCACCGCGCCCAGCCCTGTTCTCCAATTTGAGTAAAATTTATGTTTCTCTGAAAGAGGCTCTTTTCAAACTAATATCTTATCCTTATTAGTGCCTCAAACTAGACCCTGTTCAGACATGTTATAATAAGTGTATACAACTTTATTTTGGTGCAAAAAATTTTGAAACTTACACATAGTTTTATTATAATATGCATTTTCCATGAACATTTTGAAGAACCCTTATATGCTTGTCTGTAGAAATGACCTCAAAATATTCCTTGAGCGCTATGATTCTGTTATCTTGAAGTATCTCATTTCATGTTTTATCCTCTGTTGTGTAGAGTTCTTTAAACATACGCAATCAATAGTGGAAGAAATGACTGACTTTGATACAGCATTAGTGAGCTATTGTGCAGTCAACAAAATGACCATACAAATACACATAACAATTTCAGAATAAAACGTTGAATTAGATTTTCAATGATATGTTACAAGTATTTTAAAAGACTTGTTATAGAAAAGATTATAAAAGATCATGCAAATATGAACATGCTTATAGAGTGAACAATTATAAGAACTTTCCAAATTTTAAATGTATTTATATAACTGACATAGAGCCCTTAATAATGTAGTACAAGGAAATAGACATATTTTTATATTGAGCCAAAATAACCACCCTGCCACTTTCAATAGACTCCTCTTTTCCCTCTCATCCCCCCGAGAGAATCTAGTCTCTGTAACATCACCTTTCCAGTAATTTAAAGGTAAATTGCATACTGGTCTATGTTTTATTTATTTATTATTTTTTTCCCCAAATGAAATCTCTGACTTCTTTGGTTCTCTTAGGGCATTATGTTTAAACCAGCACCATTTTGTTTTATTTAATGTCCTTTTAAAAGTGAACAACAGTCTTCCTGTGGTCATCTGAGAAACCCAGGGCTGTCATTATCCTAGTTCTAATGAGTATGCAATTTCTATCACTATAGCTGAAAATTAATTAGCGTTTGAAGGAACCACATCACATGGTTGACTAGATTTACTGTCATCCTTAGTCCTACATTTTTAAACATGCATTGCTTCTCTGCTTTTTTCCCATCTCATATTTTACTTTATCAAAGTAATTATTTTGTATATATTTTGTACATATTTTTTCTATTTCTTCTTCCCAGTGGAGTCAACAACTTGACTAACTTTATATCCCCTACAAACGCAACGCAAATGGAAAACAAAAACATGTTAAGCCACCGAAACAGATTATCAAAATTTTGAATGAAAATGCATCAAATAAGTAATCTTTTATGCAGATTTTTAGGCTCAAGTTTAAGAGATTCTTATCAGTCTGATACATGTGGAGCCCTAGGAATTGCTTTTGAAGGCATTGCCAAGATGTTTTGAAGCAGGTGACTTAGGGATCCACTATCAAAAACTGTTATCGAAAACAACTATTTTCTGAGCTGTTCTCAGGCACTAATTATACTAGTTATTTAAATAGTTTTTAGATTTCACCAAAGATCCTGCTAAATAGATATTGCAGAAGAGCCTCCAAGTCCTGGAATTTTAGGACGAAACTTGCTCACTTAGTTTCTACTGCATACCTGAGCACAGAGAGGTCTGAAATATTCGATTGCATCAAATACTAAGGCTTTTGGTGTACCTACCTCTGAGGATATATACATCTATCAGTATATCCATTTGTTCATTTGTCTAACATTTATTCATTGAGTGTGTATTATGTGCCAGGTACTATGCAAGTCTACGACATAAGATGAACTCTTCTTATTCATAAACAAAACTAAACAAACAAGCATACAAAGCCACAGCTAGTCACCAGCCATTCTTAGACTTTATCACACTAAAGACATAGAAATGTCCACTCTCATTGTTCTTTGGGTATTATTATACGTTCTAAGCTTATTTCTGCTCTCCCAGTTCTGTCCTATATATTGTTTCCTTGTTGGCTCTTTCATTTTCAACAATCTCTTTAATTCAAGACTGCCTTCTCAGGGCTCTCTGTGTCATTTTTTAGGATTCTTCATATATTCAACAATGATCTATTTGGTCAGATACACCATGAATATCCACGTGCTACAGATCAGGACACATGGGTGAAGAGGAGGTACATACCTTGACCAATGTAGCAAAGATACTAAGTAGAAGAAAAGTATTAGAACGATGCTCTTACTTTCAACCCAGTCTATTTCCATTTCCTCATGCTGCTTTCAAAACTGCATGGTGCCTGGCACATTTTCACTTGACAGATGCTCGTGAGAAAAAATGATGCAATTTGATATGCCCCTGACAATACTAGGCAGTTTAGTGCTAAGACTTATTCCAAGTGAATATTGATGACTCGATTCAATGTATAAGGCATGCATTTTGAAGTCCACACAATAAGATGCAGGTGATAAGAATCCAGAGAACTTGGAGTGAATGAGACAGAAATAAATAAGCATATAATATCCCTACAGGACCTAACCCTTTGCCTTACTCTCAATTGAGCCTAACCTTTCATGCTCATTAAATTATAGCCACACTAGCTTCCCTTGTATTCTAAGAACTTTGGCTATGCTCTTTTTCACCTCAACACTTGGAGGTACATTTGTCTCTACCTAAAATACTCTCAGCCCTCTTCATCAGATGGCTTCCTCTTGTCATTCAGGCCCCCACACAAATTTCACCTTCTAATTGGCATCCTCTTTTGCCTACTATTGATTCCCTCTGTTGTTTCCTTTATAGCACTTTAGAGTGTCTGAAATATGCTTTATTTATTTGGTTATTATCTGTCTCCCTCACTAGAATATGGCTTGAGAAGTAGAAATTTTTGATTTATTTGCAAGCATAACTCTTTTAAAACAAAACCTGCTAAGCAATAAGCACTCAAATATATAGGTGAATGAATTAATGAATATGAAGCTGTTATATGCAAATAACTATGTGTGCTCAGAGACAGAATAAGGTGAAATGAAAGATCACTATATCCATTATCCGAAGTTGAATGTATGTTTCATTGAGGTTGTTCTGAGTTATTGTAGGATGAGTAAGACTTGCATAGTAATTATTAAATCCCATAATGGCTATTTACTTAATCTTTGATTAGAAAAATAAAATAAAACATACTTAAGGATACACTGTATTTCAAGAATATTCCTCCAAATAAGTGACTACTACATATTTCATATATATTACAATTTTTCATTGTTCAATCTGAAAACAGTTTTATTCTCACCTCTAAAAAATGTGTCCCCGAATGGCATTATCTTTCACTATTATTCCTTGTAACAGATCTTTGTCATTGTTTTTTCCACTGGTTTCAACCACCAGGAGCAACTAGAAATGATGAATGGTAGAAGAAAATCTAGCTGCATTCTGTTTAATTTCCTGAGTAGTAAAGTAAGGCACAATACTTTGTTTCTTTCTTCAACAAAATTGTTTGTTTCTTGTTTTTCAGTCCCTTTTCTTTTCTTCTTTCTTTTCTCTTTTCTCTTCCTCCCTTGCTTTCTCCCTTTTTCCACTTTATATTGACTTAGGATACTTTAACCTTTGGAATGAGATGCATTTACAGAGTACAATACTAAAAATTTGCTCATGATATTATGGCTTGCTTATTCAATAGGTTATTTATTTATTTATACATCATCCTCAGGAAATACCTCTCTTGGAAACACTCACTTTCCAATAGTGAGAAACACCATTCCATTTGGCTTTTTCTGCATATGATTCCATAGAAATCCCTTTCAAATTTAGAAAGTCAATGCATTATTTTTTGGGAAATTCTCTTTGGAACTCTGGGGATTTGTTAAAATTGATTGGATTAAGTGCCAAGAAAAGAGAATATGATTTTCTACACATATGGTTCCTTCCTGCTTAAAAATACAGAACCAAGTGGGGACAATACATGTCACATTCTACAATCCTGCTTTCAGCTTTGCACGTAATTACCCATTTGGTCATGATCTTGGGTTGTTTATTACTCTCTCTCAGCCACGGTTTCTCCACCTTATACTAGTGAAAACACCTCAAGCCGGCTATTGAAAGGATTAAAGGGAATAAATAAGCATTACATGTACTAAAAACTTTTGTTTTTCCTTTTCAGAAAGGGTCACATGGTTTGGAAATCATTAAAACACACACATACACACACACATGCACATAAAAACACCCCCCACAGGCCGGGTGCAGTGTCTCACGCCTATAATCCCAGCACTTTGGGAGGCCGAGGCTGGTGGATCACAAGGTCAGGAGATTGAGACCATCCTGGCTAACACGGTGAAACCCTGTCTCTACTAAAAATACAAAAACAATTAGCTGGGTGTGGTGGCGGGTGCCTGTGGTCCCAACTACTCGGGAGGCTGAGGCAGGAGAATAGCGTGAACCCAGGAGGTGGAGCTTGCAGTGAGCCAAGATCATGCCACTGCGCTCCTGCCTGGGCGTCAGAGCGAGACTCTGTCTCAAAAAAACAAAAAACAAAAAACAAAACACCCCCCACATACATACATGCACATAAATATACACACAAGAAATGCAATTTGTTTAACAGTAACTCTTTGAAAAAAAAGTCTTCCAATTGGTTCCAATTTTATTGATTACGCTTGTCTCAGTCTTCTTACATTAAAGGATCAGGTGCTTCTATTTTTCAGGGAGATGTGGTTAGTATTACAGTATTATTTTATTCTCAGAGTAAAATGTTTAGGTTGTATGTGGAAACTTATGAGAAGATACTGAACACCACTCTAAGTAGAGATAAGCCTTCTTCTGAAAGACCTCAGATGGAAGGAGACCCAGAAGTGGGTGTTTTAATTGAGGATTTTTAAGATGAAGAATGCCTCTTCAATGATTCAGAGAAACATAAGATGAAAATAATAATTTTATGACTTACGGGTCTTGGGGGTTACACAGCATGTTTGGAGGCCACACACATATTTGGTTCCAGGGCATTATCCAAACAGGTTTTCTGTGGGAAGGTTTAATAGATGGGTTTAAAGCAAGCAGGCATGAGTTTTAGGTGTTCACACTTTAACAGTCAGGTGGTCACAGATGTCTGTCTACACAGTCCATAGAGGGGCCTGTCAAGTAGGTTATATCTAGTTGTTTCATAAGGAAGTGACCACCAGGAGGAGGTTGTATTAGGCAGATACCTAGATTGACAACTCTGAGGAACTGGGAGGAAGTGTAGAACTAGCCACAGTGCAAAGGATGACTGACCCCTGCTTCTGGTCTTAGAAAGTTGAACTTACCTTTCCTTTTTTTTTTTTTTTTTTGTTTTTTTGTTTTTTTGTTTTTTTGAGAAGGAGTCTCACTGTGTCGCCCGGGCTGGAGTTCAGTGGCGAGATCTCCGCTAACTGCAAGCTCCGCCTCCCGGGTTCACGCCATTCTCCTGCCTCAGCCTCCCGAGTAGCTGGGACTACAGGCGCCCGCCACCACACCCGGTTAATTTTTTTTTGTATTTTGTAGTAGAGACGGGGTTTCACCATGTTAGCCAGGATGGTCTCGGTCTCCTGATCTCGTGATCTGCCCGTCTCAGTCTCCCAAAGTGCTGGGATTACAGGCGTGAGCCACCGCGACCGGCCTAAACTTAGCTTTAAAATGGATGTTGATGAGATGGGTGCAGCTACCAAAGCTAAGCAGATCAGGGAGCAACTTTAGTCAGAAGATGAAGGGGGTAAAGAGGATATCACAGCAATCTAAAATTATAAGAATTCCCTACAGTGAATTTCAAGTGGAAAGTTTCAAAGTCAAAAAAGAGTTGTTTGCTACCGGGTGCAGTGGCTCATGCCTGTAATCCCAGCACTGTGGGAGGCTGAGGTGGGTGGATCACGAGGTCAGGAGTTCGAGACCAGCCTGACCAACATGTTGAAACCCCATGTCTACTAAAAAAAAAAAAAAAAAAAAAAAAAAGTTAGCCGTGCGTGCTGGCATGCACCTGTAATTCTAGCTACTCAGGAAGCTGTGACAGGAGAATCACTTTAACCTGGGAGGTGGAGGTAACAGTGAGATCAAGCCACTGCACTCCAGCCTGGGTGACAGAGGGAGACCCTGTCTTAAAAAAAAAAAGAAAAAAGAAAAAGAGTTGTTTGCTCTAGTGAAAGACTATTGTTGCAAATAGAGACTAGAATAATCAAAGTCACATATATTTGGCAATTGTTTTGTTTATTATTATTATTATTAATTTAAATGAAGATAGGGTCTTGCTATAGGTTGCCCAGGCTAGTTCTGATTGCTGGCCTCAAGCAATTCTCCCACCTCAGCCTCTCAAAGTGCTGGTATTGCAGGTGTGAGCTACCACACCTGGCCACGTGTATTTGAATTTAAAAGAAAAAAAAAAAGAAATTTAAATATCCTAAATAAAACAAATATTTGAATCAATACTTCTGGTCTGAGACTTGAGATGTCAGAGTCATGCAGAGTGAAACTCGTCAGCAGATGAAATTGTTTCAAATAGGTATTTCATAGTAACTGACATAGTTCTCTGAATGTAATAAAAGTGAATGTCAACAAATAGATTCCCATGACAGTGGCCTGCCGGCATACGGATGCTGTCTTGTGAGGGAAAGTTTGAGTGGAGAGGAACATATTGTGATTCCATTTGGGAGCCAGCAGGAGACAGAGATCCTTTGAAATGCTAAGAATAAAATAGACATTCTCATTAGGAGAAAAGCGAGTTTTGACTTGGAAGTTTTCACTGTTCTCACCCAATTCAAGGAAGAGAGACAAGGATATAGAAGAAGAAAAATGTTTCGTCTGACTGAACTCAGATTGATATTTAGTCTCACTGGAAATCATAATGGAAAGTAACAAGTGACTTTGGACTCCAGCTTCCTGAGGTATAAAGTTTAGCTCTTACACTAACCAGTTCCACAGATCTCTACATATATTTTCATTGGATTTCACACATCATTATAAAACTATTGTAATATAGCATAAGGTTTGTTATTTAAATAACATGTAATAGCCAGGCACAGTGGCTCATGTCTGTAATTCCAGCACTTTGGGAGGCCTATGTAGGTAGATCCCTTGAGCTCAGGAGTTCAAAACCAGCCTGAGCAACATGGCAAAACCCTGTCTCTACCAAAAATACAAAGTTAGCTGGGCACGGTGGTGTGCACCTGTGGTTCCTGGTACTCAGGAGGCTGAGGTGGAAGGATCATTTGAGTCTGGGAGGTGGAGGTTGTGGTGAGCTGAAATTGCACTGCTGTACACCAGCCTGGGTGACAGAGCCAAACCTCATCTCAAAAATAAAATAAGTAAATAACATATAATAAAATACACATTGATTTTATTTACCAGTAAATATTTTTATATAAATAATTATTCCAATATTTTTTAAAAATTGGTAGCATTTCTAGGCTCACAAATCATACTAAGGTGCTCAAAATTTACAATATTAATCAAACAGGTAGAAAAGTAATGTTAAGTAGCTGTAGAAAAGTCTTCATTGTAAAAGGTGTGATACTGACTTAAAAAATAAAAAGTTTCCCATTTGAGGAAGTCATCATCATGCAGACAGAATTCAAGCATTCTATGAGAAATTGACTTGGCCTTTTGGATCTTTCTCATGTCTAATATTTTGTGCATGTGAAATTACAAACATTTTGTTAAGAAATCGTAATCACATGTAATTATGGGGTACAGAGTGATGTTACGCTGTATGTATACAGTGTGTAATGATTGAATCAAGCTAATTAACATATCCATTACCTTAAATACTAATGTGTTCCTCCTGTCTAACTGCAGTTGTGTACCCTTTGGTCAAAATCTCCACATTCTCCCCACCTCTCAGCTGCTGATAACTACCACTCTACCGTCTGTATCTATGATTTCTACTGTGTTAGATTCCACACAAAAGTGAGATCATGTGTATTTGTCTTTCTGTGGGCAGTTTATTTCACTTGGCCTAATATCCACTAGGTTCATCCATGTTGTCTTTTGTGTATTTTTTATTTAACTTTTATTTAAAGTTCAAGGAGTACATGCCCGGGTTTCTTATACAGGTAAACTCATGTCACGGGGTGTATGGTGTACATCTTACTTCATTACCCAGGTATTCAGCACAGTACTTGAGAGGTATGTTTTTTCCGATCCTCTCCCTCCTCCCATTCTCCACCATCAAGTAGGTCCTAGTGTCCGTTGTTCTCTTGTTTGTTGTCCATATGTTCTTACTGTTCGTCTCTCACTTGTAAATGAGAACATGGGATGTTTGGTTTTCTGTTCCTGCGTTAGTTTTCTGAGAATAATGGCCTTTAGCTCCATTCATGTTGCTGCAGAGGACATAATCTAATACTTTTTTATGGCTGCAAAGTATTCCCCGGTGTATATGCACTACATTTTCTTTATCAGGTCAACCATTGATGGGCATTTAGATTGACTCCGTGTCTTTGCTATTATGAATAGCACTGCAATGAATGGACACGTGCATGTATCTTTATGGTAGATTTCCGTGGATATATACCCAACAATGGGATTTCTTAGTCAAAAGGCAATTCTGTTTTAAGTTCTTTGAGGAATTGCCACACTGCTTTCCACGATGACTGAACTAATTTACACTTTCACCAGCAGTGTATATGATGAGATGTCCTGGTAGTCTTGATTCTACTTTCATTCATTCAATATATATTGTTGTAATCCATACCCTCATGAAGTTTATAATCTAGAAGAGAATATGGTTAAAAGTACATTTAAAAATATAATTAACTAATTTCAACTTTGGCAAGTGCAAAAGAGTACAAGTGATGTTATAACATAACTCAGGCAGGCAATTTTGTTTAACCTAGGAAGGGCATGCAAGCTTAACTCTAAAGTATAAATAGGTATTGGTCTAGAACCATGCAAGGAAGGATAGAGGAAAATAAGTTTAGTCATGAAGGACAGATGTTTAAAAATTTTAAACTGAGAAAAATAAAACTTTCTATAGCAAGGTAAAAGATAACTACCTGTTGCACAGAAAATAAAAAGACAAAAAAAAATCTCTAAAGGTCTCCTAAGAGGGGTTTGGAATTTATTTTAAGTTCAGGGAAAGCAATTAAGTAATATTAAGAAGGAGAATGATATAACCAGGACTGAATTCAATACATTCTATTAATGATTAATTGACAGTCATTTCTCCTCTCTTTTTCCATTTCCTCACCTGTAAAATGAGAACATATGGTCATTTTTAATAGTTGCATTTTTTATAGTCTATTATGCCATAGATTCTTTTCTGGACACACACACAATAAATCAACCTATCCAGACACTGGGCATTTTATGAGTCATGGAAGAGATGTGACATTTAAATTTCATTCAGACCTGGCCATTAGCAAATGTAGTAAGAGGAAGGAGCAGGAATAGTAGCTTCCCACTCACTGGCTATATGGGGGCCTGGGAAGTTACTCAACTGCTCAACGTGCAATTGCCCTATTTTTATTTTTTTGTTTCATTTGTTAAGTGGAAGGATAGTAATACTTTACTGGTAAATTTCTCCATACACCAAGTGATCTTTTTAAATGGCTTATCCCGTTCCCTTCTCTGAGACATTTGAAAAATGTGATTCAGTCTCAATTGGAATTATTTCTCCCTTTCATCCTGCCTCCTGCCAATGTCTACCATTTATTTTTTGTCAAACCAAAGACACTTCCAAACCTTCTAAGAATAAAAATGGTGTCACATACTCACATGAAGCCTAGATGTTTAAAAATCTTAAGCTGAGAAAAATAAAACTGTCTGTAGCAGGATAAATAAAAAAGAATTTGACTACCTGTTGCACAGGAAAAAAAAGGCAGAAAAGAATCTCAAAAGGTCTCCTAATTCATGGTGAGGAGTTTTGCCTGTGAATGTGATGGAATTTGGTGTCATTCATACTTTTGGTGAAGTAAAGCATAGGGGAGTTCCAAATATTTAGGTTTTAAAAATGCAAAATGAAAAAAAAAAAAAAAAAAGAAAGGTGAAGTTAGTCATTGCCTAACTTAATAATCTCAACCTTGAACTGTGCCAAGGCACTACTATTTTTTTTTTTACTATACCAGTGCTTGTGTGTGGAGCCTGAGGATATCTGCACATTTCTGTGCAGTCTGACACTGATTCTCTCTGATCTGAGCTACCATGAAACCCACAGGGCCATCTATGTGTCCCGTTGACACGCTGGAATAAAAGCCTCGGCCCAGGTTAAGCACCAACTCTTTTTACTCCTGTTCAAATAGGTTTACAATGGCGATTCCTGGTCTTTTACCATTGCCATTTGTTTTCAGAAAAAGTCAGAGGCTAAAAGAGATTTCTTCCACAGCTGACATGATGTAATTATTTTCCCCTAGTGTTTCATGGTGAGAGTTTGTCTTCCATTTACTGACTGACAGCTCTGGTGGTTTGCCTGGTTTCACTTAAAGATGCACCTCAGTTTTGTTTTCAGGGTAAAGAATAAAATACCAGACACAGTGAAACACTAATCACTTGCCCCAAGGGGAAATGCGAAGGACATTTTGGGATCATAACACTAAATAATGTTTGTTATATTTTTTGTGTATGATAGTAACAAAGCTCATGATACATACATAAAAATTTAAATAATTCATTTTCTCCTCAAACATCCTCAGAGAGAAAGAACATCAAAAGCTGACATCTCCTGAACCATAGCATATTTATAAAATGTACTAATAATTAATAAACATCACTGAGATATGTTTTCAACAGTTAGGAGGTCAGCCCTTTATGTTTGTGCATGGCTTTGTGCCTGTGTACATTCCCTAGGAAGGCTTAAAATATTATTTGCAAAAACTACTTCCCCTCTTCCTGATATATTACTTTCGAGAGAGAGTCAGATAAAGTAGACTTTAGAATGGGTTAAGAATAGAAAGACATAAATTTAAGGGTTAAGAATGAAAATATGTACATTTGAGGGCCAGATGTGTGGTGAACCCTTTGCAAAGACAGTCTCTTGCTCAATCTGGGCCTCACTGGTGTCATTGGTAACTGTAGAGGATTCAGCACATGCTCTAAAAGATCCTTTCTCAATTGGAATATTTACTAATATTTTTTTCTTGTTTAATCTGTAAAAACCTCAAAAAAACACAACCAGAGTAAAATATAAGAAACCTAACTTACAAGAACGTTCTGATGAATTTTATTTGTAATTTGTTCTAGACCAGTGTTAATTTTGAAGCATTTACATGTTTAACTCTCATGATGTTTTACAGAAAAGTATTAAGGTTGCTGAAGCAACCATTGTCAGAAATAGTAAGTTTTCCATGATTTCATCATGTTTTCTAAGAAGCTTATTGAGATTTGAGAAGAAAGATACCTCAGCCCACAAAATATATAGAATAAAATATAAACCTCATTCTACAGTATTATGTATTCTATGGGCTAGTATTAAAAATCCAATAATAATAAAAGGTGAAATAGAAAATAAGTCATGAATAAATTCAAAGGGCATCAGTGTGTTTACTTGTGAACTACCACAATAGTCTCTGAAGATGCTGGCCCTTAAAAAAAAAAAAAATATATATATATATATATATATATAGATATATGCACACATATATATGTACATATACAGAGAGAGAGCATATATATCTATATATCTACATCTAGAGAGAGTATATAATATATAATATGCTGATAATGATATGGACAGTGAAATTCAGGCTTATACAGTCTCAGATGGAGATGAGGAACCTGTTGGGAACTGAAGTAAAGGTGACTCTTGTTACATTGTAGCAAAGAGACTGGCTGCATTTTGCCCCATTCTAGAGGTTTGTGGAACTTTGAACTTCAGAGAGATGATTTAGTATATCTGGGGGAAGAGATTCATAAGCAGCAAAGCATTCAATAAGTGACTTAGGTGCTATTAAAGGCATTCAGTTTTATATGGAAAGCAGAGCATAAAAGTTTGGAAAATTTGCAGTCTTACAATGTGATAAAAAGGAAAATCCCATTTTCTGAGGAGAAATTCAAGCCAACTGCAGAAATGTGCATAACTAATGTGGAGCTGAATGTTAATCCCCAAGACAATGGGGAAAATGTCTCCGGGGCGTGTCAGAGACCTTCACAGCAGCCTCTGCCATCATAGGCCCAGAGGCCTAGGAGGAAAAAGTGATTTTGAGGGCTGGGCCCAGGGTCCCCATGCTGTATGCAGCCTAGGGAGTTGGTGCCCTGCATTGCAGGTGCTCCAGCCATGGCTGAAAGGGGCCAATGTAGAGCTCAGGCCATGGCTTAAGAGGGTGCAAGCCCCAGTCCTTGGCAACTTGCATGTGGTGTTGAGCCTGCAAGTGCACAAAAGTTGAGAATTGGGGTTTGAGAACCTTTGCCTAGATTTCAGAGGCTGTATGGAAATGCTTGGATGCCCAGGCAGAAGTTTGCTGCAGGGGCGGGGCCCTTATGGAGAACCTTTGCTAAGGCAATGCAGAAGGAAAATATGGGGCTGAAGGTCCCACACAAAATCCCTACTTTGGGCACTGCCTAGTGGAGTAGTGAGAAGAGGGCTACCATCCTCCAGACCCTAGAATGGTAGACCCACTGACAGCTTGCACGTTGCTACTGGAAAAGCTGCAGACATTCAATGCCAGCCCATAAAGGCAGCCAGGAGGGAGGCTGTACCCTGCAGAGCCACAGGACAGAGTTTCCCAAGACCATGGGAACCCACCTCTTGCATCAGCATGACCTGGATATGAGACATGAAATGAAAGGAGATCATTTTGGAACCTAAAGATTTGACTGCCCCACTGGATTTCAGACTTGCATGGGGATTGTAGCCCCTTTGTTTTGGCCAGTGTCTCCCATAGGGAATGGTTCTATTTACCCAATGCATGTACTCCTACTGTATCTAGGAAGTAACTAAGTTGCTTTTGGTTTTACAGGCTCATAGGTGGAAGGCACTTGTCTCAGATGAGACTTTGGACTGTGGGTTTTTGAGTTAATGCTGGAATGACTTATGACTTTTGGGGACCGTTGGGAAGGCATGATTGCTTTTGAAATGTGAGGACATGAGATTTGGCAGGGGCCAGGGCAGAATGATATGGTTTGTCTCTGTGTCTGCATCCAAATCTCATCTTGTATTCCCCTGTGTTGTGGGAGGGACCCAGTGGGAAGTAATTGAATCATGGGGGCAAGTCTTTCCCATGCTGTTCTCATGATAGTGAGTAAGTCTCACGAGATCTGATGATTTTATGAAGAGGAGTTCCCCTGCACAAACTCTCTCTCTTTGCCTGTTGCCATCCACGTAAGACATGACTTGGTCTCCCTTGCCTTCCAACATGATTGTGAGACTTCTCTAGCCTTGTGGAATTGAAATTTCATGAAACCTCTTTCTTTTGTAAATTGCTGAGTCTCAGGCATGTCTATCAGCAGGATGAAAATGGACTAATACAGCTTTTCTGTTTAAACCTCCTTTATAAAGTAGGGGTAATTATTCTCTTTATTTCTCATGCTTTCACTTTCAAGTTATTTTATTTTGGCTTATCATCGTACGTTTAAATATATTTGTTTCTACCCCAGCTTCATATTATGTCTGTGTTACATGTTAAGTTAAATTTTAATGTATTTAAAACTTGAAATAGGTGAGATGAGAACCTAAGAGTTGTTCATATTTACTTAACCCTTACTGTGAACTGCAGACTTTGTTAGACGCTATCCACTATTAACCCATGACATATGGAGTGACCCAAATTTGTGTCCTATGTTATTAGGAACACAATGATTAAACACACACACACACACAAAACAGGAAAAGAACATTTTTGTTATTGTTTACTTAGCCTTTCCTCTGATAACTAAGCTATCTTTATGAGCTGTATGTCCAATTATAGGGGCTGGAGTTAGTGAAAGTTTTTAGGGCATCAAAATAAATGAATAATAACAATTTAAAATTATTAAAATAAAAGGATTGAAAACCTCACGTAGAATATAACATAAATTACATTCATATAAATTTTACATTGTCCCACAAATACACCTAAATGCTAATGGTAACACTTACTTTACTTTGTGTGTAAAAGTCATGGGATCAGGAATTATATTTTCTCCACTCTTCTAAAATTTTTAGCATAGTTATATTACTTTTACTATTGAAAAGTAATTATTTTAAAATAACTTAAAAATCCCACATGGTTAAGTGATTTCCTTGGTTCAGGAAAAATGTTTCTATTTATCAGTGTGGTTAGCAATTTTTCTAACTGTGTTTATCCGTTCAATTTTAGGTCTGTAGCTCTTCTTTTTTTCAAACTAAACTCTTTCTCAAGAATGGCCCCAGTTTAGGTCAAATCAAACCACCTGAGAAAAGGATTTACACCACATTATAGTTGGCCAGTTACAAAACTCCCTGGGTTTTTCCTTGTGGCTTCTATTGTAGTTTACTCCCTGTGGTAAACCAATCACTCCACACAGCCCAGCACATCAAAGAGACCTACACAATCTTCTTCTGCAGAGTCAGGCTTCTCAGATAGAAGAACATGCCTGTTGGCCGTGTGCAGTGGCACACGCCTGTAATCCCAGCACTTTGTGAGGCCGAGGTGGGCGGATCATGAGGTCAGGAGATCAAGACCATCCTGGCTAACACGGTGAAACCACATCTTTACTAAAAATACAAAAAATTAGCCAGGCGTGTGGTGGGTGCCTGTAATCCCAGCTGATCGGGAGGCTGAGGCAGGAGAATGGTGTGAACCCGGGATGGGGAGCTTTCAGTGAGCTGAGATCACACCACTGCACTCCAGCCTGGGCGACAAAGCAAGACTCCGTCTCAAAAAAAAAAAAAAAAAGAAGAACATGCCTGTTGAGCAATAACCTCTGCAGATATTCCAGAAGGTCACAGAGACCTTCCCCATCTCTTGCTGCAAGAGGCAGCATTAGAAAACCTACCTGTGAACATTGTCAAATTCAATTGTTTTTAATAAGCACGTGTGTGCTTTCATGTTAGCTCCTTATTTTTAAAAAAAGTGTTGTTGGTGGAAACCAATTTAAAATTAAAGTCACAATGATGGGAAAATTCCACCTGCCTGAAAATACATAAACACTCTACCAGGCTATCTGCATTTTCCATGTACAGACAACAGCATGCAGGGTTGACAAACTATGGACTTTGGAATTAGAAGAAGCTAGATTTGAGAGACATGGCATCATTTAGCAACTGGTTATCTTACGTTAAAGGTGCCTCAAAAACAAGACTCTGGAATCAGTATGAGAAAGAATAGGTAATTTGTTTGGAAATGACTAACAGGACACATCAGATGGGAGGTGATAAATGACAAACAAGAGGAAGAAAATAAGTTCAGGAGCACAGAGAGGCACAGATGAGTATTAAAGGCAACTGGGGCTCTATTCCATTGGAAAATTCAGGGAAACATTAGAGAATATGTTTTTAGAGCTACCCCTTCAAAAAAGCAAGAAAGTGCATTACACTTATTCCTATCACTAATTGGTAAAGATAAATAGGGAAGCTATTGAGAAGGTGCTTAGTGCATGTGAATGCTTCCTGGCATATAGTTTGTGATATGCAGAGGCAGGTGTTTTTTCGTTTTGTTTTTTTTTTTTAACTTCCATTTCAAGGTGTTGACTGTGGACATTGTTCAGAGAAATATCTCCTTTCCCTTCTCTTAACTGCTCATCTTTGTCTAGTTTGTAACTGAAAATCTTTGAAACTGATTGAAGAAGGCATGTCAAGTGTTTCCTAAGTAGTACATACATCAAGTATGAGTTCAGGACAAGCCAAAGCTGCTCATGAATGGCAAAGATTGCTCAAAACCAGTTTGGTGGGTCAAAGCCAGTCATGGCCAATCAAAATCAGTCAGAGCCAGTCAAGGCTGGTCATAACAAGTCGTAACTGATCTAGACTGGTCAAAGCTGGTCATAACCAGTCAAGACTAGTCAAAGCAGGTCATAACAGGTCTGGATTTCTCAGAAACACTCATAGCCATTGAAAGCAAGTCATAACTGGTATAGATCAGTCAAAGATTATCATAACCAGTTGACAATTAACTGGACCAACCAGAGTCAGACATAATAGGTCAAAGCGGATCATCAACAACCTAGACCGATCAAAGTCATTAATAACTGGTCATTACCAGTCAGAGATGGCCATGGCTATTTATAACTGGTGTAGTGCAGTCAAAACCAATTATATTTATGTGTAGCTGGTCTAGACCAGCCAGAGTCAACCATAACTGAGCAAAACCAGTCATAATCAGTCTAGACTAATCAGTCTGTCATAAATCATTCATGGCCTGTCAAAGCCAATCATGTCCTGTCTAGACCCATCAGAGATGGTCCCAAATGGTCAAGTTCAATCAAAGCCAGGCATAACTGCTCAAGACTGGTCTACACTGTTCAAAGTCAGCCAAGATGGATCATAACTTCTCATAGTCATTCAGATCCCTAAGATATAATAATCCAGAAATCTGTTATTTTCTGTGTTAGTTTCAATCTGTGGATATTAAAATTTGACAAATACTTTGCATAAATAGTTTTATGTGAAGTGGAACTGTATAAGGTCAATAAAATAGAGATTGTCTACTTTAGGCAGGGGTGCAGGGGTTCAGAGACATAAATCAACACACACATGTTCCCATTACCCTACACATGGACCCTTCAGGTACGTTTGAGAAACTCTGGAACCCTGGAAATTCATTAAAGTAGGCCTAATCAGCTGGGCTAGTCCATGGCTTCCTGAAGGTGAGGGCAGGGATGGAAGCAGGCATATGCATTTCTGAATGGCATTCTTCCCGGTACTCAGTGCAGTGCATCTAATTATGCCTGACACAACTCTCCCGTGAAGGAGGTCCTACAAATCTCCTTGTGGGCTTTCATAACACAAATCATTTTTGGTTAAAGTTGTTCCAGTAGGATTTAGAGGCAAGAAAAAAGCACATTTCCAACATGACTGTGAAGATGAATTGCTCCAAGCAGAGGGATGTGGTCTCAGATATGCAATATCATAGTATACAGCCTCCAAACAAAGTATACTACAAAGACAGACCACCAAAAAGCAAACAGAATAGGGGGAATAATTGTTTTATCTGGAAAGCGGAGAATGTGAGGCTAAATAAATGTGAAATACGGTAAAAGGAGAAGAGGCCATGACTATATTACAGTAACTATTATCAATGCCAAAGTTGTAAAAAGGAAAGAAACCAATATTTCAGATAACACAGCTGCTACTTCTGAATTCAACATTTATAGAGTTCTAGACTGTACTCTATAACTCAGAAAAGGCAGTACAACAAATTTTTTGTGCCCTGAAGTTTTTGAAAGGGGATTTATATAACAGATAAAATGGCACCATAAAGACAGTGTAAAGTAGTTCTGCATTATTTTTTCTTCCGAATGGCAACATCACCTAGATTTTAATAAAAACCCAACATTCAGTGTTTTCTCAACAAAAGCCCAATCACTTTTGAGTCTGATATAGGTTCTCAAGATTCAATACTTTATTGTTGTCAGTGGGTTGATACCTTTCAATTTCTCAGTTTTGTGAAATTTAGTTCTGTGTAATTACACAAAAAACAAAGTTTTGATTTTTCACATTTTGAAATCTAAAAGTCTGTATTAATTACCAATGGCCAATACACCTCAGCGTTACCAATAGTTTTGAAATCTGTTTAAAGTTTCAGACTAACTTGTTTGCCTTCATTTGACATATTTATAATTGATTTGTATGATTTGCATGTAGAGAAATGATTGTTCAGATTATCATGTATTATTAAATTTCTTTCTTTTATCAATTATCCAACTTATTTAATTACTTATTCCATTATTTAAATATGTGTTTTCCTAATAAATACTTATTGAGCCTCAATTACATATCAGGCACTGAAATACAGCGATAACTGAGGTAGGAAAGATAATTATATTAGTGGACCTCACATTTAATTGATTCAAGTTTTAATTTTGGTTGTGGGTGTTATTACTAATTTTGTTTCATAGGGAGACTAAATTGTGTCTAATTATCTTGACATCCTTGCAAGATGGCATTTTCATATATATTTTATTGGACTGGAAACCATAGGCTCAGATAGGTTCAATGATGTGTATACGGTAAAACTGCCAACTTAGTGACTAAGCAATATATGGAACCAAAGTCTTTTTGGATGGCTGAAAAAAAAATGCACTATCATATCACACTAATCTTAGAATTTTCCAAGGGTGAAAAATGATGACTGAAAGTCTCCTAGACTGGAGTATATAATTATAGCTTAGCTTGGGAACAGAAATACTTGTAGTTCGTTATTGTAGTTTAAAGCTATGACGTGGTATTAATAAAGTAATCACTCCACGTTTTATTTAATAAATGATAGCTTTACAAAGTAAAAACTGACTCTTTTGTGGACACCTCTGAGATTTGTTTTGTCTTTTCCTTCATTCACATGTGAATGTGATGTAACTTTACCACCCCATAATACGTTTGATTTTATTGGACTAGAATTGAACTCCTGGCCACAGGCCTTTAAAACTTTCTTTTTTAACACGAGAGCTGAGAAAGCTTTGCTTGAATTGTCCTCTCATAGTTGAAAGTATACAACAGAAAACTTAAAAAATTTTCAATGATCATATTTCCTAGTATGTGACGCAGTATCTGCAGAGAAAAAAATGTGACTTTAAGAGACAGAAATTAATTTAGTGCCATTCAAGACCTTTATTCCAGCTGTTTTTTGGATGACATTTTCTTGGATTTTGTGAAACCTATATGTAGTGTATGTTTTTGATACATCTTATGTGACTTAGCTTTACTTTCACTTGAATCTAAGACAATTCTTACTAATAATAAAGCTGTGTATTAACACACCAAAGTATTATTCTCAGACCTGTCACTTTCTATTTGAGTGAGATTATCCAAGTGATGTCATACTCTCGGTATCTCTTTTTCAATTTACAAAATCCTTTGTTATAGCTACTACATAGTGATATGATAATTCAATTGGATATTATACATAAAAGCACTTGATAACCATCCATCATTTGCTTAGGCACATGTAGATAATAGTAAGAAATTAAGCAGTCAAGTATATGAACACCTTGAATGGCCTCCTATAGTATCATTCATGAGGTGCTTTGAGAGTGTGCATTGCCTTGCCTCTTCAGTCTATTCTCCTCCCAATCTGTACTTCAGTCATAATTTCTCATAATTCCCTAAACACTTCCTTTTGCCTTTGCACATACTTTTTATTCTTCCCGAAATGTCACTACCTCTCAATCCCATGCTGATTTCAAGATAAAATTTGTGCCCTCTCTGTAAAGCCTTGTGTGGCTTCCTTCCTAAAACCAAGAAGAGATAGTACATTTTCCACACTCTTTGGAAATTACTGTTTTATAGAACACTTTTGTAGAACATAATGCTAATCAATAGTTTACTTCCAACTTTTGTGCCCTTGGTTGGGATCTTTGGAGGTAGGCACCATCTCTTCTCAATCTTTAATTATAAACACACACACACACACACACACACACACGAAGAGAGAAAGAGGCATTAAATGTAGATTCAAAGTGGATTTTGTTTCTTGAATCTTCCTTTTTTTCTTCCCCCAGAACACTCCCTGTAATGTTGTGATACTACTGTATTTGTTTTAATTTCCTGGAATATGTTCTTCAGCAAGCGCATTAATATCTCATGAGAATCTATAGCTTTGTT
The DNA here is from genome assembly GCF_047675955.1 of Chlorocebus sabaeus. NCBI lineage: Eukaryota > Metazoa > Chordata > Mammalia > Primates > Cercopithecidae > Chlorocebus > Chlorocebus sabaeus. The sequence continues at coordinate 60,814,404 of NC_132908.1, read as the reverse complement.
TAACTTTAAAATAACTACGTTCCTGCTGTGGACTGAATCATAATGGGACACTAAAGGACACGCATGCCTCTACTTATCTTTAGGAGATAATTGCTTTCATTTAACTTTGTTACATTTTAGGAATCTCAATTCAGTTTGGTTTATGTACCATGTGAGATCAAAAGGGATTGGTTCCACATTTTTCTCAATAAATGATTACTACTTCTCAGTGAGTATATAAACTAATCATCATCTGAAATAACTGTGACCACACCCTAATACTGCTCACCTTTCCAGTAGAAAGGCTTTAATATATCCAGAATCCATGCTAGATAATTTGTGAAACAGGAAGATACTGGTATGTAATTACTTCCGTAATTTATTGTATTTCATCCTCACTAACACTGTGAGAATTGTATTAGCATCTCATCTAACAGATCAATAATTAGAGCCTTTGTCATGATTGAAATCACATGGCTTTTTCCTTCAAGAGAAAACGAGTGCTGGGTTGGAACATGGGCATTAATTTTCAACAATTCAAAAGAAGAAAAATCCTTTCACTATTCATTAGTTTTTATAGACTCAATATCCTCATGTGCCCCTTTCTGACTTATTAGCTTCTACCTGTCTCATGGGTCTAGCATAACTTCCTTGGCCACTGGTCGAGGTGTGGTATTCTTTGATTCAGCTCCCATGTCCACTTATCTTCTAAAAAATAAAACAAAAATTATGCTATAAATATTTTATATGATGGTCTGATTCTAGTCTGTTGAACTACTACAAACTAGGAATGAATCCTTATATACTTTGTATTCTTACTACTTGGTACAACACATAACATGTTGATTGCATTCAATAAATATTTTTCAGTGAATGAAATAATGTATCTTTAATTTCCAAAGTTACATTCTCAGCCTTGCAATACTTAATCCTACTGCCTTACATGATCCTGTTACAAGGTGTGACCAGAAACATCTACAGATAAAAAATGGTTGATTACCTATTTGCTTTACCTAATATCTAGTACCTAGTATCTAGTACCTCATTTCTAGTATCTAATCCTTCAGAGTGGCCCCTATTCTTTCATTCTAATGCCTGGGCCAAAACCAGGCCCGTTTAAACACACATGAACTATTTTTCCCCATTAAATCTATCCCAAGTTATTAGCTTTCCTGGTCAGAGCTTATCTGAAGAAGATAGAAAAAATCTAACTTAATATTTGTTGAGTTATATGAAAATAAACCAAGACATTACTGTCTTGTCCCTTGTATTTAAAATTCCAATGAGTGTATCTCATCACATTGTGTAACCAAAAACAAATGGAGAAGCTTCAAAAAGTACATCCCTTTTTCAGACCAGCATGGGGATGGTTAAGATATAGGGTTTATATAAAAATTACTAGGATTGTTTAAACCTCTGCTATGTGGCAGGTGTTCTGTGCCTTACCATAGGGAATTCTTATAATAGACACATGAGGTAGACAGTATTATCCCACGTTAAATATAAAACCAAAATGGGAATCACTGAAGATAAGTACGTACTCCAAAAGACAAAAAATAACTCTAGAATTTAATCTCTGTTCTTTGTCCCCAAAGCTCAAATCTAGACACTTTGACTAGATTCTATCCACATGGCAACAGCCAAGATAGTTGAATAAAACTGACCAGGGTGATTATTCAAATTACAGGTTCCTGGGTTCCAACCTACTGAATCAATGCCTGAGAGGCCTTAGGAATGTATATTTCTGAGAATTATTTTCTTGATGATTTTATTGTGTATGCAGGTTTGGTGAATTGAACTGTATTACCGATGTTCTCTAAAATAAAATTACCTTTAGGTTGTCCAAGTCAATGTAATTAATTTAAATTGTTCAACAGGCATTAATGGATAGCAAATATGTGCCATGAATTTGCTCAAGACTTAACAACAAAGTGACTAAAACACAAAAGCCTCTCAAGTTTCTGTTTCTACTGCCGCTCCCGAGTTTGACCTCTCACAGTGTTCTTTTTCACGTCACTGGCAATCATGCAGTCTTCTTTTTCTTTTCTTAAATACTCTAGAGTCAACCCAACATAGATAGTAATTATAAAAGAACTATGTTTTTCCCTACTTTTTGAGGTATAACTGACAATTATAAGTTGTCCATAGTTAAGACGTATAAATTCACACATCTATCATCAACTGATTGTTGACAAGAGTGCTAAAAACACACAACGAAGAAAGGATGGTCACCTCAATAAACGGTGATAGAAAAACGAGATACCCACATGCAGAAGAATAAAATTGGAACTTATATGTTTAAAAATCAACTTAAAGACTTAAATATGAGACCTGAAATCATAAGTTTACTAGAAAAAAAAACATAGAAAAATAAAAGCTTCTTGAAATTAGTCTTGAAAATGATCTTTGGCTAGGACATTAAAAATATAGGAACATACGTTTTAGAGTCAAATGAGCTCAGCCACAGTTGTCTCCTGTTTTGTCCCAGTGTTTTGAGATGGAGAAGTAGCTTCACCACTTATATCCTCAGTTTTTTCTTCTATAAAATGGGAATCATAATACCTAATTATCAAAGATCTGTCTGAATTCATAATGACATACCCCAAATGCCTAGCAGAGTGCCTCATAAAGCAAGTGTTTCTTAAAGAATAAATATTCCTACTATTGGGGTCTTCTGTTCTTTTGAGGTAAAGATGCTGCCTAAAGAAGTATACATGCATTGATCATAATACTTCCAATATGAATTTAAAGATTTGTCTCATTTGGGGAAGAGAAGATTGTAGGCTGTACGGCAGCCCTACAGACCAATCCTAGGATCCTTGCTTTTGAGGATACAGAGTGGCTTTGTCAGTGTCATCACTGAAGAGAAAAGAAAATGAACATGCTAGAAATATAAGAACTATCAAAAACAACACATTTTGGAAACTTTCTAGAGCAAGACAGGGCAAAGTATTCTATTTAGTCCTGTATATTAATTATTATGAAAATATCTTAATATAACCCATTGATTAATACCACTGAGACTTAAAACTCTGGGAAATAGTATTTTTCTTGTCTGATTTTAACTCACTCTTCTATAATCCTTATATGAAATCGGGTGAATTACAGCAGCTGAAAAGATAAAGTGGCTGTAAGTTTCTGTAAGGAAAATTGATGACAAAAATTGCCCTGGACGAAAATACCAGTTATAATTACCAACCAACTGGTAAGGAGGAGGAAGTGCTATTCATCCCTAATTCCAACTGTTAATTACCTAAAAATATATGTATTTCTTACTTATATTTTTGGCATATTATGATTTAATCAAAACATGGCCTGTCATGAGTTTAAGAAAAGCACATTCAATTCATGGGGTATTTTTAATAGCATAATACTTCTGATGGCTAAGTAGCAGGAGACATACCAGAATAATAGAGGAACAGACAATATTTAGTATTGTAAAAATACTAATATCCCAAATTAGGTGCCAGATGACAGAATGCTATACTTACTTCTAACTTATTTTACAATTTACATGATAAAATGTGAGCTGCCTCTTCGCAGGGTAACAAAAGCATTCTGTATGGTTGGGCAGAGTAATTAGAGGTGTGTGGAAGTAGTATCTAGCATCCTCAGGTAGAAAATAAACTCTGTGCAGGATTGGTCACAAAGGATATATGTAGGTAAAAAATATTTACACAGTGTTATCTCTACTAAAAAATACAAAAACGTAGCCGGACATGGTGGCGGGCGCCTGTAGTCCCAGCTACTCAGGAGGCTGAGGCAGAAGAATGGCGTGAACCCAGGAGGTGGAGCTTGCAGTGAGCGGAGATGGGGCCATTGCATTCCAACCGGGGCAACAGAGAAAGTCTCCGTCTCAAAACAAACAAACAAACAAAAATATATATATGTGTATATATATGTGTGTGTGTAAATATATATATATGTGTGTGTGTATATATATATTTACACAGTGTTAAGACATCTATTACAGCACCCATCAGTTGTTATGTGTATAATGTTGGGAGAGATGGCTTTCATCTCTGTCTCATTTCCTTGTCTGTGAAATGGAGTAACACAAATATGATAATACATTTCAAATAATATTCTCACAGTGTATTGTTTATTACTGAGAGTGTATATTGTATATACTTATTTCATACATAAATCACTGAGTATTCTCAAATTATGTTCATCTGTAGAAGAGGATACAAAAACACAGAGATTAAGGGGCTTGTTCAACCTCATGTAGCCCTCAGTGGTAAAATCTGAATGTGAACCCAGGAAAACAGACACTGATTCCTGCCTTCTTTACTATTACTTCATAGAATCTCATATAGAGTGAATATAAGTAAGAGCAAGTGGCAATTGTAACTATAATGATTATTACCTAGGAAAGAGGATGAATATTGTTACTGAAGTTAGTAACTGTCTATCATACAAATACAGATTTCACTAAGACATGTAAAACCCATACATACACAAACACGCACACACTCACATATGTATGTATGTGTAATATACACATATACTTCTTTCAGTTAGAAGAGGCATTTGAGTTGAACCATGAATAATATGCACAATTGGAAGTGAAAAATAAAAGTGTGGTTGTTGGAGGAGAAAAGTAGGTGGGAAAGATGGTTTCCAATCAGTGGGAACATGTCAGAAAAAGGTACAGAGTCAGAAAAAGACAGATGAAACTAAAAGAAGGTTGTAAAATGTAGTCTGGCAGATTCTGAAACATTATTATGTTAGGAAGTGCAAGAGATTAGACTTTGCCAGTATTTGACACCAGATACTAAAGTACTAATCAAAACCACTGGAGCTTTATCATTCTATAATTCAACAGTCAACCAAATTTTTAAGTAGTAAAATCATGATGTGATTTAAAATGAAATTTTAAGAAAATAATGAAGTAAAAACATAAATAATTTTTTTCTTTAGCATTACTTGTCTTTCATAATGCTGAATGTCAACTGGAAGGAAAAGAATCCTTTAGTAAGGGAAATCAACTGGTGATTTGATTTCTTCCATTTGTCTCTTATCAAATTATAGAGCTTCATATTCCATCAGTGACTATCTCTATTGCTCTTAAGTTTTCTCAGTGACAGCACTTCTTCTTCTAGATTTTCCCAGCTTTTTACAGTTTTGAAAAAACATTCAGAATACTGAGTTCTGTGCTCATTGTAACTGTTGAAAGTGATCCTATTTTGACCTAATGTGTGGGCAGCTATAAAAAGACAACTTTAAATCTAGCATAGGAAGATGTTCTAATCGAATGAGTTGTACAGTACTGGGGCTTGGTATTTCTGGAGTCAGCCACTCCCTGTGAGCATAGGCAAGGTCAGATGGGAGCACTTAGATTTCAAACTCCAGTGTGCGTTAAGGATCACTTCGGGAAACCTTCTTAAAATCCTTCTGATTCCTTATCCAGGTCCAGAAATGTAGTAAGTGTGCATGAATCCTATAAATATTTAAATTGAACAGGACTCTTAGATGCTTCTGATTCAGATCAGCTTCTTACCCTATTGTTAAGGAACAACATCTTTGTTATTCTCTTTATTCTTTTAACACTTAAACTCAGTCACCAAAATAAGCCCTTTGGATCCTGGGCCACATATTCAGAACAAAATGCCACTAGGGTGGGGGAACTGTGTAGTGTGATGGGGGTGATGGTGGTGGCATCTAATTTGAACTACACTGTGCTTTCTTCCTTGCATAGAATTATTTTAAGGTTTAGTCTAATAAGTGTGACCCAGGGCCCCATTATGAAATTTTAAAGGGGCTCTTTCTCCCCAAAACAAGAACTCCTTAAAAAGAATCACTTATGGTAACATGACTCTGAGAGCATGAAGAATTGATTAGACTTCTAGGAAGTTGATCTTTGCTTTACACTCAGAATATATGAAAGATGACAGATCTCAGTGGTGCAGTTGAGTGTTGACAAAAAAAAAAAAAAAAGGCCCCAGTCTTGTGCCAAGTTCCCATCCTGTCTCTAGGAGGTTTGTGGAATCTATAATATTCTTCAGTATTGTTCCTTTCAAATTAACAGAAAATATGACAAAGATTATAGGCACTCTGACAGGGATGTGGGCAAGCATTTTGGAAATAATAACAGGACAATGATAAACATTGCTGGTGAAGTGGGCAACAGTTTATTTAAAGTGATTGAAACCAGACAACCTTAGAATCACTATATACCTACCTTTGTCTATTGACACTCTTCATTTGCCTTTGAAAGTGTGCCATTACTTGCCAGTGTAGTATGGTTCTTTTAGTCTTCAAACCCGATCTTCTTAACAATCACACCTAGAAAGACTTCTCTGCATCAGCCAGAGTAAGACAGTAGAAATTACGTGTTATTTTCTAGCAAGTAGAAGTGTGTTTGGATTTCAATTGAGTCACCGTGACGTATAATATGGAACATGCCATACATTGTGAGAATTACCTTAATCCTCTAATATTCAGATTCTTTGTCTGTAAAATAGGAGTAATGAAACTATTCTTGTAATATAAGCTTATTTTGTTAAAATATCATCCAATATTTGGGAACCTGATTTTTTTTTCTTTTCCTTTTTTTTTTCTGTTTTTTTTTGTTTTGTTTTGTTTTGTTTGTTTGTTTGTTTGTTTTTTCAGAGATGGGATCCTGTTCTGTTGCCTAGGCTGGAGTGCAGTTGTGCAGTTATAGCTCACTGTAATCTCGAAGTCCTGGGCCCAACCAACTCTCCCACCTCAACTTTCCAAGTTACTGGGACTACAGGCATGCCCCACCATGCCCAGCTAATCTTTCTTTTTTCTTTTTTTGTAGAGATAGGATCTTGCTATGTTGACCAGGCTGGGGAAACAAGTTTTAAAAATACATCTTCTGTAAGTGCAACCATACAAGAAGTTGTATAAATAAAACATATTATTTCTTCTCCAATGCTTAACTGATACCTAACATTCATTCTTTAGTCAGTTTAATAAACATTTATTGAATACTTTTTATATTTCAGGCATACTACTAGGTACTGAGATTCACTTTTAAAGAAACACATAATATCTTTCCTCTCTCAGAAACATACTTTTAGTAGAAGACAGTGACAACAAACCGGAAAACACCTGAGTAAGATGTCGGAGGAATCTATTATTGTTACCTGTTGATTAACTGGCTTCTGAGAGTAATGCCAGCAAGATGGTGGTGGAATAGGACTTTCCAGAACTTGTCCCTTCACAGACACATCAGTTTGAAAAACTGTTCATGCACATAAATACGTTCACAAGAGCAAAGGAATCTGTATGAGACATTACAGCAGCTGGGTTTAACACAGAACTAAGAGAAGACATAATAAAGGAAGTACAAAGGAGTGTTTTAAATTACCCACATCACCCCTTCTCAAACGTGGGCAGCACAACCTAGAGAAAAATATCCTCTGTTTGGGGGAAAGAGAAGAAAATGAGCATTCAACTTTGCTGAGAATTCCAGCATCAGGCCTGCCCCAGTGAAACTTGATGCCATTTCAGTGTCCATGGCCCCAAGCTATAGTTTGGTCCCCACAGACTCAGGCTCCATGCTGGCTACAATTCCAGGTCAGTCTTGTAACCCAAAACTCCATGCTGGCACCCATAAATCTAACCTCCAGCCTGCCCCTAGCAGGCCCCCACAGACTCAGGACCCAGGACCTTCCACGGCTCTAGACCAGCTCCAGTGCCAGGTTAGCCCCAGCAACCCCAGGCTTCAAGTCTGCCCCAGTGCCAGGACAGCCCCCTTCAGTACTAAGCTCTAGACCTGGGTTCCAAATTCACAAATCTCCAGGCTGGCCCTAGTGGCCCCAGCTGCCCCAGCTGCCCCTGGCTGCAGAATGGTCACCTGCGTCAGGCTCCAGGCTGGCCCTCAGGGATCCAGCCTCTAAGTTGGTAACACTCTCAGACCAGCTTTAGTAACCCTAGGCTCCAGGTCTGCCCTAAGCCCAGATCATCCCAGAACTTCCAGCATATCTGGGATCCAGGTCAGTTCCAGTAGAGATACTGGCACTAGCCTGGCCCCAAAAGACCCAGGCTCCAGGCCAGTCACTGTGGGCCCTGAACAAAGATCCACACCCATGGATCCAGCCTCTTGACCCCAAAACACAGACTTATACCCATGAATCTAGCCACGGTGGCTCCAGAACACAGACCTATACCCTTGTATCCAGACTGGCCCTGTGGCTCCACGGTCCAAGCCAGAGTGCAGGACCTAGTGTCTAGTCCAGAACCCACTGATCCAGCCTTCAGACCAGTTTCCAAAGACAAAGGTTTCAGTAGAATCAGGATCCAAAGCCACTCTAGTTTCCAGGTAAGTTTCTGCAGCCCCAAGCTCCAGGCCAGCCCCTGTGGGCCTGGGCCCCATACCAGTTCCTGTGGACTCATGCTTCAGTCCCACCCTGTGGACCCAGTCAACAGGCTGACCCAAGTAGATCCCAGTGCCAGCCCAGCCCCCAGTGGACCCAAACACAAGGCTAGCCCCTGTGGACACAGGTGCCAAGCCCACCCACCTGTACCCACCAGGTACCAGATCAGCCAGCCTGAAGACTCTATCAGTAAGCCTACAGGCAATCTCTCTGATGGTCCATCTATAATCCCTAGATAGGCTGAATGACGATGGGCTTTTCCGGCCAATGCCAGTCTGTAAAGACTGATATAAATGCCTACTTCTCCAAATATATAGATGCAAATGCATATTCAGAAGGATCATGAATAACCAGAAAACAGAACATCACCAAAGGAACAAAATAAAGCAGTAGTAATCAATCCTAAAGAAATTAAGCTACAGACCGCCTGACAAATAATTTAAAATAATCATTTTAAAGAAACTCAGTAAGCTACAAGAGAATACAGATAGACAACTAAACAATATCAAAATAATACACGAACAAAAATTAGAAGTTCAACTAAGAGATAGACGTCATAAAAAGAACCAGATAGAAATTCTGCAGCTGAAGAACATATATTGCACTAAAGATTTCTATCGAAAGCTTCAATAGCAGACATAAGCAGAAGAAAGAATCAGTGGACTCAAAGATCATTTGAAATTACCCAATCACCCGTCTCTACTAAAAATACAAAAAAAAAAAAAAAAAAAAAATTAGCCCGACGTGGTGGCGAGCGCCTGTAGTCCCAGCTACTTGGGAGGCTGAGGCAAGAGAATGGCGTGAACCCGTGAGGCGGAGCTTGCAGTAAGCCGAGATCGTGCCACTGCACTCCAGCCTGGGTGACAGAGACAGACTCCGTCTCAAAAAAAAAAAAAAAAACCCAGTCAGTGAAACAAAAAGAAAAAAAAGTGAAAAAAGTGAAGAAAGCCTAGATGACTTATGGGAAACCATCAAGCAAACCAAGATATGCATTATAGAAATATCAGAAATAGCAGAGAAAAAAAGAAATAAAATAAATACCAAAAGATAATTTAAAAAAATGAAAGAAACTGAAAATCCAGAGAGGAAAATGAACATCCAAATCTAGGAAGCACAAAGAACTCCAAAGATATTTAATTCAAAATATAAAAATAAAACTAAAGATTATCTGGTTTCTTTTTTAAAAAATATAGGCCGGGCACAGTGGCTCTCGCCTGTAATTCCAACACTTTGGGAGGTTGCGGCGGGCGAATCACAAGATCAGGAAATTGAGACCATCCTAGCCAACACGGTGAAACCAAGTCTTTACTAAAAATACAAAAATTAACCAGATGTGGTGGCATGTGCCTGTAATCCCAGCTACTCAGGAGGCTGAGCAGGAGAATCACTTGAACTGGGGAGTTGGAGGTTGCAGTGAGCCGAGATCAAGCCACTGTACTCCAGCCTGAACAACAGAGCAAGACTCTGTCTCAGAACAACAAAACAAAACAAAAACACAAAACAGAAAAGACCAGGCATGGTGGCTCACGCCTGTAATCCCAGCACTTTGGGAGGCCGAGGTGGGTGGATCACGAGGTCAGGAGTTTGAGACCAGCCTGGCCGACATGGTGAAACCCCGTCTCTGCTAAAAATACAAAAAAATTAGCCGGGCATTGTGGTGCATGCCTGTAATCCCAGCTACTTGGGAGGCTGAGGCAGGAGAATCGCTTGAACCCAGGAGGTGGAGGTTGCAGTGAGCAGAGCCGAGATTGCACTACTGCCTACTGCACTCCAGCCTGGGTGACAGAGCAAGACTCCGTTTCAAAAAAAAAAAAAAAAAAAAAAAAAAAAAAAAAGTAAAGGACTGTGTTGAAGTAAAACTACTGTTTTAGCTGTATGCTTCTGATCCTCTCATCCACACCTATTCACTTCACAAACAAAATCCCAAGATGGACTCTGGTCCTGCTATTTAAGGGCTTTAAAGATTCTCCTTGGTCTTTTGTAAGCAACAGACCACTTCTTTGGAATAGCTGACTAGCTATTGATAGAGAAAGGAGATACCATACCAAATCATGAGTTAGGAGACCATCATATTCTTGTTGTAACAGATAGCTGCTCTGCAGTTCCAAAGAACTTAAAAGCACATGCACACACATATTTGTATATGTATATTCATATATGTATATTCATATTCACAATTATGTTTCTATGATTACAAACCAAAGCACTGTTTAATCAAGGATTATCTTCAGAAATGACCTTTAAGAATGAAGTATATTGAAGAGACTGTAACAACTACTTCTGAAACAGGCAGCCTCTCTTCTAGCCTCACTTAGCTCAATATATATAATGATCTCATGTCGATTATCTCCTGTTTGCCTTTCGTGTGCAATTTTTTCATTCTCTATACTGCTCTCTGTAACAAAGGTTTGACCTGTATAAAGTCCATCAATGAGCTTTCATGTTTCTGTGTTAGGGCCATGTTAGGACAATAGGAAGCCCTGGCAGGAGATTGGGAGGAGAAAAGAAATAGAAGTTGATGTATTTGGGTCTCTAATTTCCTTCTTGCTTTTCATTATGGGCTTGCCGTGCTCTCCGTCAAAGGCTATTATTGTTTTTCTCTTTTTTCAAAGTGTATTTTTTTTTTAACACAACACTATTTAAATTACCATTTGCTACCCTTTTGTAGCACAGGACAAGAAGTAGTAACAGCTCTTTTAGCACTAGCCCAGTGTTTATACATCATTCACAATGCAATGCAATAGTAAATTACCCTACTATTCACACTTCAAAACATTGTCTCTGTTTAAGTAAACTTTCCTCAAATATATAATGTGAGTATATCTCAGATCCATTAAGTGAGGCAGAATGTGCGTAAGAGAAAGTGTGTTGAAATTAGAAATTTAGAATTTGAATCATGGCTACACTTTCAGTATGTGTGAACTAAGGCAAAGTACCTGGGCTCTCTGAGTTTTAAATAATCTATGCAAAACAAGGATATTAGTGTTTCAACTGCAGCATCAAAATATGAGCCAAAGTTATTGTATGTGCAAACAACTTACATGGGGCCTGAAAACCAGTCAACATACACGGTAGTGTTAGTATGTATAGCAATATTGGTAGTCCTTATATGGCATACATCCCTGATTTCACACATTTTATAACATTGAACCAGTGACTATTCTCAATTTACATTTTACCCTTGTAATTCTAATGTGGGGTATGTTGACAATTCTATGAATAAGGGGGTATGTAAACACCTAACACCCTAGAGCAACTGATTATGAAGATCTACTATTTATCAGAAACATTTTTACAGCTTTTTTTCAAAATGTAAATTAATTAACACTTCAAACATATTTAAATGCCTGATACTTAAGCTGAAAAAGAAATACTAAAGTCTTCAATTGAAGACTGACTAATTGCCCTGGGAAGACAACTGTCACCAGTAGGGAAGCATCTGTCTATCTTGTAAAATATTAAAAAGCCAAGACTTCCTGTTAAAATGTAATTAGTTTCAATATTGCAAGCTTTAAACTTTGTTAATACAAGACGTTGAAGTTTTTTCTTACAGATAATGTATTGATAAATCAGAGTAACACAATTATTCGGGTATGGCAATTCTGTGGCCTAGTTTACCAGCACAAGCAGTTTCTAATTATATCAAAAGGAAGGAGCCCAGTAAAGGAATTTGTTCAGCTCCCAAAGAAATTCAGACCAATATTCTCATTCTTCTCCAACTAGTAGATCCATATATAATAAGATTATATTTTTTCTAAATTTAGGTGATTTTAGGTCTGTTTTGTGTCATGAAAATGTGGATATAAATTGTTGCAAAATCATTTAGAGTGCAATTATTGATAAAAATAGTACTTCTTGAGTGCCTCCTCTGTGTCTGGAGCTAGAATGAGCTGCTTTACATGAATGACCTAATTGAATACTTGAAACTGTTTGAGAGAGGTATTAATTCTAAATAAGAATTCTAACTCAAGCATTCATTCTAAATGAGGATTCTAACTCAGGCAATTTTACACCAGACCAGTGGTCTTAACCATAAAGCTAGAAAGGTATACCTACTTTTGTTAATTATATTCCCATCTTGTGCCAAGATAAGATAGTTAACTTTCTATATTCAAATGAATTGTGTGACCTGGTTTCATTTTGTTTTTCACACTTAGCTTCCAGAAATATCAGCTATCTGTATTTTTCAACATCCAATGAAATACTTCCTCAATCTAATGCCCTTCACTATTAAGGCTCCCTATCACTTCGGTTGCATTGCGTGATGTTCTTAATGCTTGCCTGGTTCTGGCTAAATGAAGATGATGATGGCATTCAGTCCTGGTTGTTTTTGTGATTACCTTCTATCTTTCTGCATAAAATGCATCCATTCAATACTGATTTTTGGACAACTATCTGCCTACCACTCCTTCAACATTTGAGCTGTGTTATATATACTTCCCAGTATGCTTTTGGCTAACGCGGTCAGCCTCAGAGAGTATTAGTCACTGCTTCCATGGCCACCATCCTCATTGCCCAACACCTCACAGTCTTCCATGCAATTACCCACTCTTCCCATCTTTGTCAGTGCTTGTTATTTTGTCCAGGACACCCACCATTCATGGAAATGCCACAAACCCAACCCATTCCCTTTCTCTGGAACGTCATCTCTTATCCGGGTTGAGCAACTCTCACTTTAAATGAAAAGTCAGAATTTATTAATGTATTTTCAGTGGAGAAACATCCGTTTAAATTATTTTCTGAGCTAGCCTTGAATTATAAAGCCCTTGGGGTGTCCTCTTTAAGCTGATTCCTGAAATGCAAAAAAGTTGCTAAGTCTCCAAGGGTGGGGTGATCTGTATAATAAAGAGAGCTCAGATCTCAAATCACAGAAGTAGTAGAGGAAAAATAAAAGGGGAGACTGGCGGAAGAAAGTAGGGTAGGATTGATGTGGAGTTTAAACACTAATTCTTTAAATAATGTATGGCTTTGAAAGGATGATTTATTCCTTCCCCTAACAATTGATTCACTCTCCTGAGTGAAAAAGGCATGAATTTGTAGCTGACTTTAATCAAGTCTTGATATAACTGAGGGATTTTACATCAGAGACGTGCAAACAACTTACATTTGAATATTAGGGATCTAATTCAAAAAAACTCAATTACTTATTCCACTATACTGCTTTATGTCTTCTCTTTCTCTGTCTCTCTATCAATAATTTCTATCACATCTAATGTCCTCCTTTTGCTTTGTAGTAAAAATTACCTTCAGGCTCCCTATTCATCTCTGTTTACCTTTGTATACACAGACATTGATTATTGTGCTTTATTAAAAAACAGAAACTTTAGGTCTACCAAATGAAGACACAAATCTAGGTACAGAACATTTAGAAACAGCTTGATAATCGCATACGTCTTCTTCCTCCTTTCTTTGCTGGTGTCTCATAATGAGAAAAAAAATTTCATCATTATAATGAATTATATTATTTAGGCTTTATAATATAAAAATAAGAAATTTTGAACTTAAGTTTCTTTTCCAACTACCCTCAACACCATTTTCATATAACTACAGGTTAGATATTGTTATCCAAATATTACAAACATGAAACAGATTGATTTGCTCAAATCTTACATCTAATAATGTTCAGAAGCTGGAGTTGGAACCCAGACAGTTCCATTTCTATCTATTTTTACTATATGACATGTTTCCATTCCACAAAAATAATATTCAACATGAACGATGCAGAAAAAAGTAATTTTCAGAAGCATCTTAAAACTGGTAAATATTGGTATTAGTTTCTAGCATGTCATGCAGAATGAAGTTGGAAATGGTCAGAGGTAATTTGCGCACAGATATTACTCTTTCCCTAACTGCATTAGAGTTTCTGAATCATGATCAGAAAATATTTTAGAAGTTCTTGAACTTTGGAATGATACTAGTATTCAAATTACGTCTCAAATTGTATGAGGTTTATAATTTTGAGCAAATAACTTCTTAGAGCTCCAGTTTCTCCCTCTAATAGATACAGATAACAGCTGTCTTACTTACAGTACTTTTAAATTTAATTTTTTTTAGCTGAAACCTATTCATTCTGCCATGAGGAAACCACAGTAGTTCTTCAACAACCTTCTTCATATCCCCCACCTCTCCTCTAAACATCCCCCACTTTTTTTTTTTTTTGACTCTTGCCTTTAGTCCTCTCCCACATCCTTCATACTACTGGGCAAAGAGATGAGGGAGTCTTCTTAGTACCCTTTACGACTGCTTCCTAGCAATTACCCTGCCTTCTCTCTCAAAGCTCCCAGAATTAAATGCTATATTATTATGCCAAGATGCACTCTAACGCTTTTGTGGTAGCCGAGTTCAGATTATCAGACATTCCTCTTTATTGCTTAATGGCATTAATGACTTACTTTCTCTCTCTCAAACACAGCTACTTTCAAAACTCTTAATGAATGTAACATCTATGTAGATAATCCCTTCAAGACTCTAGCCTCTCAATTTCTCTAATTCTCTTCCATTAATCTTGTCTTCTGCCTTGCGTCAGTCCCTCTACACTCCGAGCTCAGGTTTGATATTATTAAAAGTTGCATCCTCTCCTTAACAGAAATGTTAAGCAGTTCAACCTCTCTACCATTCTAGTTCACTTCTCAAATATGCCAACTTTAAATATTCTTCAAACCACCTAGACTTTTAATACTTTGGCACTATTACCCTTTAGTTATTTCTCATTACCCCTCATATTCCCTCTTCACTTCTTTCCGACCTTAGATTCCATGGCCAAACATTATACCATCAACTCCTTTATTTCTTTCTCCCCTTTTAATACTCCTCTGCCAAGCTCCAATATTGGGTAATGTCATCTTTATTCTTGCAGCTTAATAAAAATACAGGGAGTGAGGAGGCATACAAAACTGCCTAGTGGTCTCACTTTAAAATTTACCATGCTAACGACAAGACAGACCTCAGTTTCACCAGACAATCCTATTCTATTTTCTAGTTCATTGTTTTCTTCTATTTCCTACTAAACGCCCATTTTGCCTTTCATGAACTTGAGTATGTCCTATCTCATCTTACTCTAAGCTGATGCTCTTGTCTTCTAGTTCACTAAGGAAAAAGGAAGCAGTCAGAAAATGATGTCTATAAGCTTCAATTACTATATCTCTCTAGAAACCGCGTCTATACCACTATACTCAATCTTCCCTCATTTTAGATGAATTACCTGGACTCTTAGCTAATGCCATTTTCTCTACCTTTGTACTGCTCTCCATACCCTGCAGCCTACTCAACGCATCTCTTTAGGAATGTCTCATCTCTCTACCTTGTTATAAAATTTTCCTACAAAACTTTGTAGCTGTTATCTAAATCCATATTAAATATATCACCCACCAATTATCACTCTATCCCTATATTCTACTTTATAGCAGCAATATGCTCTGGAACTCTCTTCATTAAAACTCTTGTATTCACTTTCATCTCAATCCATCAACACGGCTTTTGGCAAAGTCTCCAACAGTCTCAGAATGGCCTAACAATGATCAACTCTTAATTCTCATTTTGCTTAACCTATCAGATTTATTTGACATAGTTCATCAGGTCTTCTCCAATTATCCTCTAGGACCTGGTCTCTCTCAGGTCTCCTCTTCCCTCATGGCTTCTCCCTTCACCATCTCCTCTGCTGTTTCTTTCATCTAATCAAAGTGGACATAACAGCTTTTATTCTCTCCTTACACTCCGCAGGCCCTAGAGTCCGATCTCATCAACTATGTTAGCTTTAAATACTATCTGCATTGAGTATCTGTCTAGTTCCCTGTTTGAATGTGGTCCCTGATCATAAAACATATATATATATATATATATATATATATATATATATATATATACACACACACACACACAACTGCTTACCTCTGTGGAAAGCTGAATATCTGACTTCTCATCTTCTCAAATCCCATTCCTTCCCAGATCTATTTCAGTAAATAACAATTTCACTCGCAATTTCTTTGCCATAAATGGTGACCACATTTTCTCATAATACACTCTGTCTTCTAAATGTTTTTCCGTTCTCCTGTTTTTGCTCAGTATTACCCAGTCTATTTTTACCCTAAAGCAAGAATTATCTTTTAGAAACATAAATCAGTTAATTTCTCTGCACAAAGTCTTCCAGTGGCTTCCTGTCTTACTTAGGTTAGATGATTGGTTATGATTGCCTGCAAGAGTCTAATCTCCCCCTACATTTTGACCTTATTTTCTAGAACTCTCTTCTTTGTTCATTTACTCTAGTCACACTGGATTCCTTGCTATTTCCCCAAAACAGAAGCATTTAATCCTAGGGGGTATTCTCTAGATTTATTTGTTTATTCGAATATAATCTATGTCCCTGTTTGTAACTAGACTATAAGCTTTACAAGGGGTAAGGTAAAAACTGCTATGTTCTCTGCTGCATCTCTAGAACCTTAGAAAAATGTCTACTTCATTGGTCCAATGAAGAAAAGTGTGAATAAATTATTCAATTCTAAAATTAAATATAATATACATGCAATTTTCAGTAAACCTCCTTTTTTTTTTTTTTTTTTTTTTTTTTTTTTTTTTTTTTTTTTTTTGCTTCCTAGGAAAGGTATCCAGCTACCTTCTGGACATAGAAAAACTGAGAATGCTAGCTTAAATAATTCTTCAGAAAAGTTATATTCACTTTCTCTAGTTCAGATTAACAGTGTTTCTCTCTATAATATGTATATATACTTATATTTAAAATTTTTACACACAGACACTTCTACCATATAATTTATCTCTCCATATATATAACTTATATACACACAGATTATCTATCTATCTATGCAGAACATAATTTTCTAGACCTCCCCAAAAATTAAACAGATATTTGAAATGTGTTAAACTAGTTGTTCTCATAAATTTGTTTTGTGGGAAATTGTGCTATGCCCTTGGTCCAATTCGGAACTTTTTAGGTTATCTGACAAGGATATCTCATTGTTTCTTAATTTAACCCATTCGTTTTTACTTCTCATCGAATTCTTCTAAGTTCTTTCCACACTCACTTTCTAGGCTATCCCAACCAACTTATAGAAATCAGCAGTTATCTGTCATCTTATTGACATATGAAGGGCATTTCTACACCTACTTTCTAGTTATTACTGCTCTGCAAAGGGAAGGGTGGATTGTAGGTCTTGTCATGGGGAGGTGAAATGACAAATTGTTTTCCTATAGAGAGTGGTAGGAGTGGAAATGTCATACGTGAAGGGGAAGATGTGTTCTAGAGAAGCTTCCACTCTAGGCTGCAGCTATTTATTTTCTAGAATACATAAAATCGTATTTTGCCAAAATAAGAAATAAATTTTCACAAACCTCTAGTTAGTTTATATGAGAAATTCATGTAGCTTCTAATAGCACTAAATTTCATAGAAAGCAATCGTTTTTAACCCTGCCCTTATTACACTAAGAGAAGCATCCTTGTCCTCCACATCCTCTGCCCCCTGAAATTACTGCACAAAGTGTTTTTCATTAACTGGTCATAAATGGTATCCTGTCTAGATGATTTCTTTGGGGACTCGAGAGAAAACAGAAGTCCTCCCAGATATTGTCATCATTCTTCTCTTCACACAATTATTAAGAAAATATTTATCCTTTGCTTTCCTTTTCTATCAGAGTATATGAAGTAAATTATTTTAGATCCAATGAAATAACTCACAGTGGTAAAACAATATGAAATGTTGTTCATAAGACTGCTGCCTGCCTAACAATTTCAACATCTTTGAGACAGAAGGAATGAATGTACATTTGTCAAGAAAACATTGAGACCAAGTTAAAAAGACAAGAAAGGCTTTATTCGAGGCTTCTGCAAAAGGAGACACGGAAATCTGCAGAAACAAAAGGCAGGAGTGTTCTTAAGCACTGGGTGATACAATGGAAAAGTGCTGGAAAACTGTCAGAGGGGAGCTTGGTCAGTGTCACTGGACCATGATCCGTGTTTGCTAATTGGCACTTATGGAAGTTGGACTTCTACCCTGTCACAGAGTCTGGGAGATAGGAGTGCTATCTTCCACAATGATTACGTTTTTAAAACATGGCTCCCAAATTCTTGAGAAAGGCATTTCTGGGTTGTAAAATGGACAAAAGACTAGAATAAAATTTACACCTCAAAGGAACAGATAAAGACTACAATAGTGCTTTTTCTAGAGTAAAGTCTCCAGGAAAAATAATATCATAAGCCAACGGCTAGGATGAAAAATATCTAAAGTTTGGTCAAACTGAGGAAAACGTTATAACCATCACATAAAACTACATTATTGGAAAGCAGGGAATATAATACACGCACACACACACATACATGTGTTATATGTGTATATATAATTATACATACTACATATGATGCTATATTATGTTATATATGTATATGTATGTATAATATACATATTACAGTCCTAAAAAGTAGAGAATATAATATATATTCCCTATTTATTATATATATTACTGGTTATATTATATAATATGTATTCTCTACTTATATATTCTTTATTATATTTTATATAGATACATTTCTACTTATTGGATTACATATATTACTTATATATTACATATTATATATTCTCTACCTACATATCATATTAATATGTATATTCCCTACTTTCTTGGAATGTAGTATGCATATTATATATGCATATACATATATAAAATATAATGTATATATTATTATTTGTGGTACATCTATATAAGGGTTAAAAACACTCCAAGTGTGAAGTGGCCAGCCTAATAGAGAAAACTGGTGAGAGAAAGTTTCTCTCTCAATTGGCATAAGGGAGCATGGTCTCCTTAGTCATCCTGGCCCATGTAATCTTCTCTTCTCTCAGAATTGCATAAAATGCCTGTGGAAGCCACACAGAACTCCTAGGATTGCCTTCTCAGTTAGCTAGACCGCAACATCCACAACACTTTCTGCTGAACAAAATGTTTTCCAACTCTCCCCAGGTCTACCCCACTCACCCCAGGCCTCTTTTCCCTAAGGTCGGTCCCAGCCTGAACTTACTTCCCATTTGGGAAAGATGGAAGCTCTCCTTCCAGCTTCAGGTGGCCTGCATCATGCAACCTTCTTAAATGGCAGCTCACTTCAGACCTGGCTGAGTGCTTTTTAAGTGACTATCAAGGAAATCACTCTGGGGAAAATGTTTTAGGGGCAGGAAAAAGAAAACAAAGCTACCTGTGACAAGACCTTTTGGCTGGTGGAAGTAAGATCAGGGAAGACAAAACTCAGTTCTTGAAGGAAATATATTTCTCCCACAACCACCTCTAATTCTAGCTCCACCAGATTTTTAGTCTTGAATACTGGGAAAAGTCCACATGTTAGGAAGATTTCCTCTACCCTCAAAATTATTTTACAATGTAACCATAATAGGCTTATTGCCCAAAACACACAGCAAGTCAGTATGACAAGACATCAGGCTACAACAGAGAAAGGTTAAACATAGGGTCACCCAGTGAGGAAATGGGAGAAAACCTCGATTCCATCTCCCCAAAGAATTTGGAATTAGAGAGTTTCAGAGTGGGCTGAAGTGTGATGATTATTGATTGGTTGAAGAGCGCAAGGTGAAGTCATGGGACAGGGAGAGGAAGAAGTTATATTTGCCTGCTGATCTCATTCTTCTGTGAGGGTCTTCAAACTGGTTGCTGGAATTGGGGGTCTGAAAATCATCTTAAGTGATTCTTAAACAAAGGCCTTATGATTTTAATGTCAGAAATCCTATCTGTAGAGACAACGGGGATGCAAGTCATCAATATCTAATGCTACCTGACATTTAACAACAAGGAAGTGGGCCAGAATGCAAGTCTATTGATGCTTAATTATAGCGATATTTCTGTCCAGAACCTGGCACGCAATTCTTGTGAATCCTGTTGGGATAGTTTCAATAATTTCTATTTCCAAGCGAATACTAGAATAAATTACTTTATTGGTTAATTAATACCCTTGTTATTATAAGCCATGGTTGTTTGCTAAGTCAAAGATGTAATTGAATATATGTATATACACACATAATATATATATGAAATATATAAAATATATTATACACATAATATATGTTCTGCCTGAGGTTGTAGAATGGGAAGTAAGCCAATCTGTGGTGAATCTGACTGCACAGCATATGATTCCATGTCATTTAGGTCACAGCCCTGTGTTTATTTCTCAAGAAGACGTATTTGAACCTGGACATGACATATAATTGTGATTGCAGAGGATTGTATAAACTTGGCTTTTCTGAGAGTTAACAGAGCAATTCAATGAATATTTATCAAATGCCTATTTCTTTACCTCTCCAATCCTTCCTCCATATTCTCAACTAGAGTAATCTTTTTAAATAAAAAACGGATGGTGTCACTCTTATGAAGTCCCAATGGCAGGTTGTTTTTTAGCTGTTTCTTTCACTGGACACAGATACTAGATATATAAAGTGGTCTTCCACGGTATTCAATAGCATAGGATGAGCACGGAATTGACTTTTTTAAATAGTAGGACACTATATAACTTTCATAATAAAGCTAACTAATAATGGTTAAATGCAACATTCGCACAGATGTTTGAACGGAAGTGCCATATTTTAAAAAACAAAAGAGCTTATTGCTGGCTGTTGAGGCTGTATCTGAAGTCCTCTGAGGAATGCATTCTAGCTATTGTCTATCAAGAATATTTAAATGGAAAAATTTGAGAACTATTGCCTTGGGTGAAATCAAAATTCTTCAGAAATTCACACTAGTCTCTGCATTATTTAATATTGGCTATTTTGGCACTACCACCATTTTACATTTCTGTATCCTGCTTTATTCTCTACCAGTTCCCAATAACTTCCAGTAGCCAGAGTACAAGAGTTTGCTTTTGTGCAAACTGTGTTACTCACCTACCATGACTCCCCTGGTCCTTGCTCTTCCAATATATTTCTATGTGTGCATCCAAACCTTGCTCAGAACTCTGCTTCTCTCTTGAGCCTTGTCTATAAACCCGAAATGTAATGAATTCACTATCACCACTTTGAAAACGCAGTTACTACCATATAGTCTACGTATTTTCCTTATTGCCATTTTATATCCTTACACAAGTTTTATACTTTTGATTCTCAAGAACCTGAAGTGTAGCAAGGAGAGAGAGACCCCTTCCGCATTTCCTCTAATGCTTTCAAGTTAAGCATCAAATTCTTGACCAGCTCCTCTCTGCTCTCACCTGGAAATTCTCTCTCCATTCCTCTCTGTGTTCAAACCCTAGAGGCTTTCACTCACTTTCTTAACTAGACCGTCTTCCTTTGCCTCATGGATTTTATACATGACGGTTCCTGGATCTCCACCTGGATGCCTAGAACACTGGCCAAATTCCACCCACGCCCAGTACACTTTCCAGTTAACTTATACGTAGCTTTTGAATCCCAGTGCTGCTATTGTTTCCTTGAAATAGTTCTTCCTAATATCTCCAGTTATATGCTGCCAATACTTTTTACATTACTGATTCATAATTACCTATTGATATGAATATTTCAATAATGTGCATTTTCTTTTCTGCAATCCACCACTGGGAAAAGAGAGACCATACATATTTTGCTCAGCACTGAATAATAAGGCATTCAATAGGCAGGACTTGTGGATACCTGGGATATGAGGTGTGAAGGGGGGAGCAGATTAAAAGAAAGTTATGTTATTGGCCAAATCAGTGATTTTGATCACTTCTATTGGGTGGAAGAGATTGGGAGAAAATAGATTCCGAATGGGTTGGAGAATTATGGGTAATAAGAACCATTTGTACATGTTGTCTTCTTTTATCTACACATTTAAAGAGGTCAAATAATAAATGGGATATATAACTCTGTATTAAATAAGTGAGTGACTTCTTGAAAACTTTAGACAAAAGCTAAATAGATAAATTGATGTTAAATTCAATTCATATAAACAGAATTCTGCAAATGTCATACATTTTAAGTATCTCTCAGTATTAGGCCATTCCAGTTCTCTCCCAATCACAGTTAAAGCAGTTATTTTAACTAGCAACACCAATATAGAGATTGAATTTATAGTTGCTTTGCTCTTAATTATTTTTTCTTCTGATCCCCTGTCTTTATTTATGTGTGTTTCATGCCAAAATAAGAAAGTCCCAGTTTTCAGGAGAATCACAAGAAGCAACCCTGGCATGGACCCTTATGCAGTATGGTTGCGGTAACTGGAAAAAGCTTAACCTCATCTTTAACCTTGTCTTTCTCCTGTGAATTGTAGGTATGTTTGGGTGTGGACACTGGTAATGAGCTTGGAAGCTCTTGTTTGATAAGAATGTTTGTGGAATTTTGGCACTGTTGTACTTCCCAGTGCACAGCATGAGTCACCTACACTGAGGTTGCCAAGATTACACAGAACCTAGATAACAATTGGCTGCAAAATGAAGTTGCAAATTTAACTATATCCTAATTACAAGGATGATTATACAATATCTTTGTGATAACAGAGATGGTACAGAGATGGCCTGCAAGATGGTACAAAGCACAAAGCAGCTCTAAGTATGAACTGAAGAAATGTTGAGAAAAAATAAAGAAGCATCATGCTTGGGAGAACACTGCTGAGAGAAAACCACAACACATTTACCACAATCACCTCAAAAGAACAGTAACAAAAACAGTAATAGAAAAAAGAATACTAGCAGAGAGACAGGCCGAAGACATTAATTGGAAAAGTTATTGCTTTTGGTCAATGTCTGGGAGCTAAGGTTTCCTCCAGTTTCTTTATTATCCATTTTTAAATTTTATTTTTAAGATTTCTGAGCAAATTTTAATTCTTTCCTCATATCCATCATTTTTCTTTCATAAAGCCACTTCTCTCTTTAGTAGAACCTTATGTCTTCTATATTTGAATCAAACAAAATTCCGGCATGAATGTTGCACTCTAAACTTCAGGCAAGAATGAAATAGTTCACAAGATAATGATTTACAAAACAGAGGAGGTGTCAAATCGTTGTGATATAGTAGCAATCCTTCAGTCATTAGCATTTCTTGTAAACATATAACACGTATTTATCATAGGATGTACCTGCTGTTACCAGGTACTCTAACTTTTTTCATGCCATGCATGTAGTATAGCAATGAAAATAAAAATTATCCAAATAATAGTATAATTGATTTTATAAATAGGGATATTTGGGGTGTTATAGAAGCTTGATCTTTGGCACAAATATTCATGACATTGGGTCTTTGAATGTAAAAGTCCAGATGATTTCTTACTGTCGGAGTTAATGGTTACCTCAAATAGAAAAAATTTTGAAAAAGAAGAGGAAAGTTGAAGCACTCACATTTCCTTATTTTAAAACTTACTACAAAGCTACAGTTATCTAAACAGTATGGTACTAGCATAAAGTCAGGCATATAGATTAATGGAGTAGAATAAAGTTTCCAGAAATAAATCCTTGCTATAAAATCCAGTGATTATTGACGAGGAGAATAAGATCATTCAATAGGAAAAAGACAGTCTTTTCAGCAAAAGTTGAACATAATCAAAGAAATACAGAACTATGTCACAAGGCTTTACCCATTAGACAATTAAACCCAGAACGACAGTTTGCCTGGAATTAAATGTAGCATGGTAAAGAAATGCAGGTTCTAACATAATTTAGGATATTGGTGTGGAATTGTGTCTTTCTTTTTTTTGGCATTGGTGTCATTTTTGCCATCTTTCTTGATACCCTTATACCAATAATTTGAGAGCTTTCAGAGAATTCCTGGGTAAGCTCTTTAGAAATTTTGTGAAGGTGTTATTTATCTGAGTTTCCTAGATCCTATTGGGAATTGAGCCAGTATTTTTTAAGGAGCCACCAAGAAATGATCAAGTTTTAAAGAACTAACTTTGCAGTGAACACAGATGACATAGAGAACAGGATATTGAAATCCACTTTTTTTTTTTTTTTTTTTTTTTTTTGAGATGGAGTCTTGCTCTGTCGCCCAGGCTAGAGTGCAGTGGTAGGATCTCCGCTCAGTGCAAGCTCCGCCTCCTGGGTTCACACCATTCTCCTGCCTCAGCCTCCCGAGTAGCTGGGACTACAGGCGCCTGCCACCACGCCTGGCTAATTTTTTTGTATTTTTAGTAGAGACGGGGTTTCACCATGTTAGCCAACATGGTCTCCATCTCCTGACCTTGTGATCCACCCGCCTTGGCCTCCCAAAGTGTTGGGATTACAGGCGTGAGCCACCATGCCTGGCCAAGATATTTAAATGCTTAATGGCATACCTAGGCCTAGCATGGCATCTACATACCTATATCTATCTCTTTATATCTAAAGTGGTATTATTCATGCCAATAGGATTTTAAAAGAATGAGTGGTCATATTTATTATACTTTCTGAATCTTAGTTTATTTTCCTGTAAAAGAGGGAAATATCAAAAACATCCCAATAGGTTATCATACATAACCTATTGGGCATATTATTCATATCCACATAACAAATAGCAGCCCCTATTATTATCATATGATCATGTTTCTACATTTCTGTGTCTTTTATTTGGGGACTCTTGGAGTCAGAAACATTGTTTTATTCAACTCTCTATTTCCTATGTCTATCATAATCCCTGATGGCCTTTAAATATGCCTTGTACATGACATTTCTAACAAATGTAAGGAAAAATCCTAAGGTGTGTTTCTTATAAAGTTTCTTTATTGATTCAAGTGGCTTGACAGATGATTGGCATATGGCAAGTGCTCAGTAAATATGATTTAAAATTATTATCTTCTATTCTTTCCCTCTAGCAGGTCAATTTTCTTGTATCATTAAAATGGAGAGTTGGTAGTGGATATTTATTTGATTGTCCATTCTCACCGCTAAAAGGGTTTGAGGACGAGTCTGTGGTTTGAGTGAATGACAGTGTCCCAGTAAACCTGTCACATATGCTTAAAACACCCAGAGGAAAGTTATTTTAGAAAAAGAAAAACAAAGAGTTTTAACTACAGCTAGGAGCATAGATGCATTGAAATGCAATTATCCTGGCATTGGCTTTTAGCCAGATAACTTGGAGCTAATGATAAAGTGAGTTTATGTAAACCTCTCCTTTATCTCTCTCCTCCTACTCGCCTTCTCTACTTTTCTGGTCAGCCTCTCTCAGAGGAGATCTTAGAGGGATTGGGTTGGAAAGGAAGCAATTTGTTTCTAGACTGGGTGCAAGACACTTCACATCCATGATTTCATTTAAATGTCAAGGTTCTTTATGTCTTATTCACTTAATTCCTATACTTAATAGTGCAGGAATGCAGTAGTTGAGGTTCAAAGAAACTAAGTAATTGGCCCAGACTAGAGTGGCCTGATCATGATTGGAACCTTGGTCTTTCTGTTTTTGAAGTCCTTGCTCTCTCTGCATTACCACTCTTCCCCTGAGTTTGCCATCTGTCTCCATAACATCTGCCTGGGTACTGCTAAGTGACAATTGCCCACATAATGCAAAGAATATGAGGACAAGAGGTCCTGAATTACTTTGTTGATTATGTTTCCCATGTCTCCTATGTATCCAGCCAAAGGCCATTACACATCCAGGTGGTGACCTCGGAGAAGCATAGTCTTTAGTTCTCCAGCTTCTGAGGAATGTGGATGACTCAGGAGAAGCCAGTGGCTTCACCAGGTTCTGCCATGGGGACTGGTGGACTATATCACTTAGTCTGAAACTTATAATAAAATGAGCTAATTACAGTGTTTCATTTAGCTATTGTGTACATTACAGATTTCTTGCTTGTGAGAGTTCTTTATTATAAAACAGAAGGAAAAAAATCCTGTCATCCTTTTCTTTATTTGCCAAGACATATTTTGGCAAAAACAAATTCTGAAAGAGATAATATGAATGTATTTGTTAAGACTTTGGCTGTAAAATAGATAATAAAAGCAGGAGCTTACATGAAAAGGGATGGTTCTTGAGCAGGACACTGAAATAATATCACAAAATCACCAAGCCACCTGAGGGAGGGTGGGCTAAACCACCAGGGCAGCAGTTACAGAGGCACAAGCCTTTTTGGAGCTCTCAGTTTTGTGCTGTGGTGTCTAAGTTCAGGGTATTTGCATAAATCTTACTTTCCATGCAAGACAGTTTTTTTGTGTGTGTATTTTTTTGGCGGTGTTGTTAACATGATGGAAAACACAGTCCCTGACAGTTCTGAGTAGTATAAATTCAGCTTTTGTTTTTTCCATCTCCAGTCAGCCCAGGGAGGAAATTATTGGCCCAGACAATGCCCAGGTCTATAGCAAGGTGGTCAGTGGGAGTCAGAATACTATGGTTGGCCCAGTTTGGGTCAAGTGATCATCTGTACATCAGTGAACTACAGAGCAGGGTCAGGTAAGTTCCTCACTCATCTCCTAACAGTTATACAACAAGGCACGGTGCGATCACTAAAGTGGTGTCTGACAGTAGGAGCAAGGGAGCCATGGCAGTGTGGAGTCCACTGGAATATAAGGACAAGATGCCCTGGACTTCAGTCATTTGTTTTCTGCACATCTTATTTTTCCCTAACAAGGATTCTGGCTCATTCAGCAAGATGGCTAACTTTTAGGACTCTGGCTGCTTAGCTCTGTTCAGCAGGGTTTTTCAAGCTGCTGGTGGGAAAGTAAGATGCAGTGATGAGCTCAAACACGTGGGGTATCACAGCTCAAGCGTGCATTCTGTGTTCTTTTATCCACACCAGAGATTACAAGCAGGGAATAATTTGAAGGGCTCTAGGAAATCACCTGTGTCTAGACATGTCCTTCTCAGGATCCTGAAATTTTATCAGAGAATTACAAAACTGTTGGATATCAGGGTGGAAAGGAAAATAACCATTTCAGATCTTCTTCCTCAGCTGGCTTTTAACATTTCACATAACCTAATAAAGATCACAAACTTGCTGGTTGTGGGCCACCAAACCCAAACATAGTCTTGTAGTATCCTAAAATTATTGTTTATGCATAAACAATTTGTAAGTGCCTACCTAATACGATATAAAAATGAACCCTTTATACAATGTATATTCTCCCCAATCGGTCAGTCTTCACTAATCTGAATTCATATTTGTGAACTTCATGAACTATCTAGACCCTGACCATTTGAATTTGAACACCCAAGAAACCTTTTTTTTTTTTTTTGAGATGGAGTCTCACTCTATCGCCCAGGCTGGAGTACAGTGGCGTGATCTCGGCTCACTGCAACCTCCACCTCCTGGGTTCAAGTGACTCTCCTGCCTCAGCCTCCTGAGTAGCTGGGATTACAGGCATGTACCACCACACCCAGCTGATTTTTTCATATTTTTAGTAGAGACAGAGTTTCTCCATGTTGGTCAGGCTGTTCTTGAACTCCTGACTTCAGGTGATCTGCCTGCCTCAGCCTCCCAAATTGTTGGAATTACGGACGTGAGCCACCATGCCTGGCCCAGGAAACCATTTCTAAGAATTCTTCTTTAAATGTGAGTGTGAAGGCTTCCAGTGACAAGGAACTTTCTCTGTCTAAAGTCAGACTTTTTCATTATCAACCTGTTTTGATCAGTAGGAAAGTACTCCTTACAGTGATATGGGTTATTCCACCCTTTAACTTTCTCATAAGGATAATTGTTCTTTTCTCCCATGGCAATCGTGCAAGATCTTTTCCTTCGTAACACATGGAATAGCTTAGAATAGTTGAAGCTATTATTGCTCATATGAGTGGCAGTATTTCCACACACTTTTGAATTTTGTAGACCTCTCAAGCTTTGTGACTTTTTTTCTTCTAGTATAAACTTTAACTGCACCCATGTTTTTTCTCCATGTTATCATACCCTTCAGTAACTAACATTCCCTCTCATCATAATTTTTATCTGCTTTGCCCACTAAACTATCTATGGCAGGTAAGGATAGGGTCTCCTTCTCCTTTTCATGACTGTTACTGAATGCCTTCTACAGTGCCTGATATAATGTAGTTGCTCATTGAATGTTTTGATAATCAAATGACTGAAGAGTAGCTCATCAGAAGCACTGAGAATGACTTTCACTTATCATGCAAATGGGAAAACATCAAATTAAATATTAAACTGAAAAATGCTAACTTTGATGAGAGTTTTTTAAAGTCTATGTCTACAAATTGAACTAAACTTTGTAAAATATACTATCAGTTATCCAGGGATGCACTTTTGTATTTTTCTACTCTGAGGGAGTAAACTGAGTTGGGTTCCTTTCAATATTCCATAGTCTTTTTCATGAACTTTATGCTGTCAATTTTGGCAGAAGCGCAGTAAATCCTTTCTTATCACTTGCTCCTCATATATAATCTATTGCATTTCCATCAGAGAGTTCATTAAAATTGTTCTTGCCTCTTCATCCCTCTGCTGCTAATGTCCAAAGTTCAGCTAAGACGAAGATGGCTTGAAATATCTTCAGTTTTGATGACTCAACTTCATCATCTGTGGTTTAAAAAATGTATTTAAAGTTATTTATTTTTAAATTGAAAAATAAAAATCGCATATACTTACGATGTACAACATGGTGTTTTAATTTATGTATACATTGGGGATGGCTAAATCAAGCTAATTAACATATACATTACCTCCTATAGTTTTTTTGATAGTGAGAACACTTAAAATCTATTCTCTTGCAAAAACAATAAATCCATTCTCTTCAGAAGAAATAATCTTAAAGTAAAAATTGAGATTTTTCTCATAACTCTCCTAAGTTTATAATTTTTTGATAACTCCCTGATAAGCAAAGACTAATGCCTTGGATATCACATTAAAATTGTCTTCATGATCCCTACTAAAATAACATTAATTACATATTTCTTTGGGTGCTTATTTTGAAGTATCTACCTACTCCACTAGAGAATTTCTTTTTCTCCAAGAAGGCAAGGACCACCTCTCTTTAAATCTCACTGTACTACCAGCAACTTGTAAAGAAGCAACTTAAGAAAAATGTGTTGAATAAATGAGTCAGTTGAGATTCCAACTCAGGAATTTGTCCAAAAATGTCATTCTGTAGTTTCCTATCTATCACTTTTCACACACCATCTATTGAGTATGTTTTGCTCTAGTCATTTACCTTATTCTTGGGGGAAAACAAAAAGAAAAATAAAACTAAAAAAAAAAAAAAAAAAAGAAAAAAACCCACTGCCTTTACTAGTTGATTTTCTCCCTGAAAATTCCTATTTCTAGTTCATATTTTAAGTCTCTAACTCCAGCTCATTTTTAAATGTTCAAACTTTGTCCATTTGTATGACGTTGTTCTAAAGACTCTTACAGCTGTGTTTTTATTAGCCAGCGATATCCCTATGATGGAATCTAACATGCTCAGTGCAATCACTCACTTATACACCTGTTTCCCCACTCCATCTCCCATGATGAAAGCATTAAGAACAGAGAGCCCTTTCTTATTCCATATTCTAACCACTTAGCAACTTGCTGAGTGCTTAAATGAATGCTAGGTGGTAGAACTGCTAAGTGAATACCTCAGAGGGCCTTTTTATTTTTTCATATCACCTGTCTTTAGATGATGATTTCAGGAAATGATGACATAAACTAGTCTAACAGCCCTCAAGATACTTAGAGTCCTTCTGTCTTTAAGTTCTAATATTATTTAGAGTACTAGTAAAAATGGCTGCCTAATTTTACAAGAACCATTTAATTCACGGAACGTTTATGTTTTCCTATTTATTTATAAATGTTTCAATAATATTTTTTATTTTTTCTATCCTTTAAAAGAAAAAAAAAAGGCAACAGAAATTTTCATATTCAATACGTGCCATCTTCTGACAAATGCACCAGGACCATATGTCTTCACAGAGGAAGGGTGAAGGTAGGGAGGGTGCAGCCTTCACAGGAAGCAGCCCGTCAGGCATCCGTAGCCATTTCTGGTAATGAGACTCTCTGTGCAGAGAAAACCCAAAGGCTACAAATTGACACATTTCCGTATGTAAGTGCTACCCAAATGCATTGGAATACACCCTTCAAGATGCTGCAGAGCAGTTTTCTAGCCAAAGAGGCTGCACTATGTTTTTGTGTTCTTTGGATTTACGTTTGTGTGTGCATGAGAGAGGGAGAGAGAGAGAGAGAAATGGCAGTTTTAATTTTTTATGACACCTTGGTGTTGACAAACAACTTGAATTTGTGGAATGATGTGTAATCAGAAGTATATTTGGTTTGCCTGATGATCTTGTTCAATATTCTGGTCATTTTGAGATACCCACCAACAGCAAGTTGCTGAAAGAGGCTCAATGTTTTCTCATTTTCTAACACTCCGTGTTTAGTTAATGTGTCTGGCTTAAGATTTGTTCTTTGTTTTCAGACTAAAAAGTCACATATTTAAATTGAAATATGAAAACAAGTGATGTTGGAATAAGTTAATAAATAAACATGGGAAATAACATCATTGCTCTCACTATTGGAAAACTTCTCAGTCCATATTTATGGTCTGACTTCAAAGACCAAGGGCAATTGAAGAATACTATTATATTTATAGTTAGCAGTCCTAACTTTAAATCAGAAATCTACCTATGTGTATGATGTGGCAAAAAATCGATTAACTCTCTGGAAAGGCTTTCTGATGGGGCCAAAGATGCCTGTCCCTTTTCCATATTCAAGTGGTGCAGAAGAGCAACTGAGACAATGTAAATGAGTTTTCTGTATCAGGAAATACGATGGAAACATAGGCTACAGTAACGTCTCACTGAGAAGCAGTAACCTACGACACAGCTGGGGATCAGCCTCACCAGGCTATCCCCTCTGACTCTTTGTCCTGCCTTCCTGTGTGCTAAAAGCTTGAGAGGAACAAAATTCTACTCTTATTTGTTTCACTACACCCATTCTAATCACATCTGAAAACTTTTTGCTTCTTGAGTATTCCACATTTTCAGGCATCAATGTCTTTTGTTGTTTAATTTTCATTTCTGTTCCATTCTCTGCACTTCTGCTAATCTTCCAAAACTCAGTCCACCTCTTCAAATCTTTCAGTGGTTTTCTTTGAATCCCTCTCCTACCCAGGCAGAATTATGACAACTGCTCCCTTCTTTATGCTTGGCCAGTATGTTGCTTATGCCTCCTGATACAATTTGGCTGTGTCCCCACCCAAATCTCACCTTGAATTGTAGCTCCCATAATCCCCACATGTTGTGAGAGGAACCCAGTGGGAGGTAATTGAATCATGGGGGTGGGTTTTTCCCATAGTTCTCCTGATAGTGAATAAGTCTAACGAGATCTGATGGTTTTATAAAGAGCAGTTCCCTAGCACATGCTCTTTTGCATTCTGCCATGTAAAACGCGCCTTTGCTTCTCCTTTGTCTTCTGCCATGATTGTGAGGCCTCCCCAGCCATGGAGAATTGTGAGTCCATTAAACCTCCTTTTCTTTATAAATAACCCAGTTTGAGATGTTTCTTCATAGTAGTATGAAAATGGACTAATACACCTCCATTACAGCAGTAATCAATTATTTTTATTATTTATTAATAATCATAAACTTTTTAGTTATAATAATAGATAAACTATTATATCTGGATTTTAATGGAATGGGACAGGTCTTAACAGCCATAATGAATTAAATACCTAATCTGTGTTTGGCAACATATCTACACAATTATATTTTTAGAAACAACTCAGCTCCTAGCTGTGGGTCCTTCATTAATCAAGCAGGAAGTGATTTAAAAATGACTCCATGATGTTGCAATTGGCACTTAGACACTATTTTCTAAGAACTCAATAGGAGGAGCTTTTCTCTGTAACATGGGAGGACCAGTGAACTCCAAGTTCCTTGTGGGCAAGCATCACACTTGACGCTCGTCTCCTTCATACCTCTTAGCATACTGCACGTGGCAGATGCTCAAAGAGTCATGATAGGTTGTGATGATCCCCATCACTTTTTGTTCCTCTTTTGCAGTATTTAAGATTTGAGGTCAAGTCATTATATTGAAATGTCCTGCTGCTTTACTACATTGTACATTTCCCAGGGTGTAGATGCCCAGTGCCTTGTCTGTTAGAGCACTGCCAACATAACAGATGTGACAACAGTTCACAGCTCTTTTTTTTTGTCCCCAGGCCACTCTGTTTATGTGTGGTTTATCATGATTAGTTTGATAAATGACTTTAGTTCTTAGGGAGCCAATTCCTTCATCTTCTCTCAAACACAGTACCATTATAATTTTATACAAAGAGATGAGAATGTTTGTCTGATGCTTAAAATAATCTGCATGTCCTTAGAAAAAAACTTTTAATTTGAGAATCTAAGGAAATATAGTGACATTCAGGATTCAAGTAGCTCTGTAACTTTAAACTGAATCTTGAATACTAATTTTTGTTGAGGTACACTTTTCCTTTTCTTTGAGAACAGTAGCTAAATTTGTTAGATTCCAAAAGATCCATTCATTTGAAAAAGATAAAGGAGCAAATATTTATAGCAATGTTACTCATGTTAACTTTAAGCTGAAAATACACTACCCATCAATGTGCAAATGGACAAGCAAAATGAGATTCATCCATGAATGGAATGCTACTCTACAACTAAAACAAAACAAAACAAAATTACAGAAAAATGTAACAACATGGATAAACCTCAAAAACATACTAAATAAAAGTCAGACACAAATGAGTAAATATTGCATAGTTCTATTTATATTCAACTTCAGAAGAGGCAAAAAGTAAGACAGAAAGTACATCAGTGGTTGCTTGAGATTGGGATGGAAGTAAGAATTCACATGTCAATAGACATGAGAAAACATTTTTTGTGGTGATGAAAATATTCTCAAACTGAATCATGATAATGTATAAGCTTACTGTATATAAATATCCTAAGAATCATCAAAATGTTCACCTATGGTGGGTGAATTTAAGTTTTATAGTTAATAAAAAAGTTAAGAACGAGAACTTTGGAATATATTGCTTCACTTGTAATAATTACAAAGCCACAAAACACAGGTTCACCAATACTAATATTTTTAGCAAATAAAGTTTAGAAATTGATATATCCGTCAATGAGACAGTAAGGTTAAATTATCCTTTAAAGAATACAGGAACTGTAAATCGTTGATTATTCAGCTCATATATATAAGTGAGAACATGCAGTGTTTGGTTTTCTATTCCCGTGTTAGTTTGCTGAGGATACTGGCTTCCGCAGATGAGACTGTTTCATTTCCTTTTATGGCCACAAAGTATTCCATGGTATATATGGGCAACATTTTCTCTATCCAGTCTATCACTGGTGAGCATTTAGGTTGATTCCGTGTCTTTGTTATTATGAATAGTGCTGCAATGAACATATGCATGCGTGTATCTTTGTAATAGAATGATTTATATTCCTTTTGGCATATACCCAGTAAAGGGATTGCTGGGTCAAATGGTATTTCTGCCTCTAGGTCTTTGACTAAAAAGTGGGCAAAGTACATGAATACACACTTCCCAAAAGAAGACATACATGCGGCCAAGAAACATTAAAAAAAGCTCAACATCACTGATTATTACAGAAATGCAAATGAAAACCACAATGCAATACTATTTCATGCCAATCAGAATGGCTATTCTTAAAAGGCAAAATGCAACAGATGCTGGTAAGGGGGCGGAGAAGAAAAAATGCTTTTACACTGCTAGTGGGAATATAAATTAGTTTGACCACTGTGGAAGAAAGTGTGGCGATTCCTCAAAGCCCTATACTAAGTACTTCAAGCACATTATCCCACTCAGTCCTTACAATAACACTATGATTTAGTACTTCTCACATGTTATGTTTTCAGATACGGAGTTTCAAAAGGGTAAAATTAACTGGTTACAATTTGAAACTCTTTGACTCCAAAGTCCCTGCATACAGCTTCATTTCCTTATGCTACCCATTTTCTTATTGCCTTTCATAATAAATTATATATTAAATATGTGTATACATACACATTATGTATATACAATCTATAGATACAGAGATATACCACCAGGTTGGCAGAAGGGGAAGTTGGATCTGGAAAAAAGAGGCAACAGAATCATTATCCAGTTCCAAATTCACATATCGGAGGCACTCATTGCTAATATCAGCTACCACCATGAAGCTTTTCCTGAGGTGTTACCACTCCTGCTTTAACACATGGGTCCCAAAATAGACCAATCTCCCACCCACCTTCTGTTTAGAAAAGCTGAGATCTTTCAAAAAGACTAGTTAACTCAGATTCCTCCTTCAAGAAACCAGGGCTAAGAGGGTAAGCCAGGCATCCTTGTTTGTGGGGGTGGGGATGGCATGGTTGTCAGTGGCTGTTGAATTTCATTTCAGTTCCAACAAGGTCTCTCATACACACCCACGGGACTGAGGATAGTTTCCTTCACACGTATTCTTTTTGCTGTTCAGGAGTATCTCAGTTTCTGGGAGAAGCAGGACCACTGATCTCAGCTGAACAGGGCAAAGGATTAAATGTTAGAGCCTATAAACTAAACAGACTCACTACCAGAATAAACCGTCAACATCAGCAAACTCAAAAAAAAATTAAAAAGATATGAATGAGCCAGGTAAATAATCTAAGGAAATACTTGACAGTTTCTATTTCTCCATTTGGTTAACGAAATCCCTTCTCCTTCAGGCTGAAAGTTGTCTCATTAAGAAGGCATGGGAATATCAATGGTTATAAACAATATTAGTTGTGTTTGTCAGTGATCCATGCTGGCCCAATTACCATTACTCTAAAAAGATTTCAGTCGCCAGTTGAGCTTTATAGAAAGAGAAGATCAAAACAAGCCTGCAATTAGACGTGTAATTTTAGAGTGTTTTTTTATATTAACACGTTATTTATGCCCCCTGATGCATTTCCCTTTTGGACTTGTGTAGCGGAGAAGCTGTCCTCATTAATAACTTTCTTTTTAACATTATTTAACGTCCAGAATGAGATGATCATGTTTCAAAGAAATTACAGACCTTTATTTTGCACTGCAGTTAAGCCGAAGATAAGATGATGGAGGGAGAAATGCTATTATTTGAGCTGCAATAAGGGTACTTTTTAAAGTTGTGACAGCTTAAGGTAAATGTAATCACAGAACAATTAGCAGGTAATTATGCTGTTACTGGTTAAATTCATGTCTGGAGTGAGCAAAGATCCTGAAATTCATTCTGTGACAATTTAGGTGAATTATTTATTTTCATTGAATAACGATCAAGGAAAGCAAATGAGGCAAGAACAGAATATCATCCATTCAGCTGACAAAGCTTAAGTGTAATAGTCAGACTCTCTACTAAATAAGTGGAAGTCCATTTGGAAAAGATTATTTACATAACTCTTCCCTTGGAAAACAATTACATGGTAAGATATCTTTTTCCAAAATAATGTTTTAAATTATAGCTTGGCAGTTTTACTATAAAAAACTAAGTTTTTGTGGCCAATATACCATTTATCTTGAACCTTTTTAGTTCTTACCACATTGTTTTCAAACCCTATAACAGTTCTGTCTATGAGGTGTGCATATAACTCTTGATTTCCCCAGAGCCTGAAAGATTGCCTAACATACTGCTTGGTAAATATTTGTTGAGCAATTGGACTGCATATTCTCCAGATCTCGCAGTTACATCTCTAGTATTGGCTTCTCTGTTGCATGATTTGCTGTTGGGAAACCTCCATATTCTTACTTTCACAGGGTTTCCAGCCTGGTGGGGTCAAGCAATTCATAGATAGTAAACACGTAGATATATCTCTCAGGTATGAATTTGTTCTCAATGTATTAAACCCCTCCTGTGTTACAGGTACTAGAATGGCTACTTTCTCATATCACATGTAATTCTTATAAATGTCTTCCAGGGAGGGTTTTTTTTTCTTTTTTTTTTTTTCTTTTTTTTTCCTAAACAGAGAGGTTTAGAGAGGCTACACTGAGCAGTGAAAGCACAAGGCCTTTGGCTGTGTCTGACCTAGGTTCTAATTCTTACTCAGTACTTGGCCTAGGCTGTTATTTACAGCTTATTTACAGTTATAATTGTGGGTTTTAACCAATTACAATATGGAGGCATTGGGGAAGTTCGTATTAGGTTCATGAATCATGTTTTCTGTGAGGCAAGCCCAGCACAGAGCTTGCCTCATGGTAGGCACACAATCAGTGGAGAATATTTTATATTATTGTTCTCTTGTGGTAATAATACAGTTGTTAATCATGGTGACTGGTGAGTTGGCTGGCCACACACATGGTGCAAGGTGTGAATTAAAATAATGTCTCTTACACTTATTTGCAGAATCAAAGGCCAGATCTGTTTTTACTTTACATAATCACTTGCTTTTGAGATTCATGGAGGACACACACACAAATGTGCCCACATAGGCATGCAGAAAAATAGAAATCATCTAAAACTGGCAAAGTAATCAAAGAAAAAACACATCATATATTTCCTAATCAATATGTTCAGAAAATATACACATCTGACCCATTCAGGAGTTGCTAATGTATATTACTATGTTAAAGTTACAGATAGATAATGATTTTAAAGAGCACGTACTTTGTTTCTGTCATGTTACAGATATATATATACGTAAATATCAGATATATTATTGCAAGAAACTAATAGCAGATATTAATAACATAAATTAGCAGATTTATGCACAATTTTAATGACAGCAACAATCACCACAACCACCACTACCAAAACAACTACCACTGCAACAACAACAACTATGTATCTACAGTAATTGCATGCTGTAAGAAGAGTATAAAGTATAAAACAGGTGGATGCAACCCAGAGAAGGAGGTAAGGGAAGGCTTCTCTGAGGATCTGACATTCAACTTTAGATCTGAGGTAAACGGGAGCTAACTTATTGAATAGAAGGAAGCAAAATCTATGAAGAGAAAATGCATTTGAAATGTCATTGTTCTGTAGTTGTGTGGAGTTTATAATAAATAGAAAGAGAAATGGTGGTTTTCGTAACAGAAAGAGCTTTCCTTCTCGAATAGAAGAAAGAGACAAACAAAATGGTGGTTGATTTGCATCTCCTATTAAGTTCTACTGTCAAAACGGTGTGCTCTATAATTTTTGAAGGTGTAAGAAATATTTTATGAAATGTTCATTTTTGTCCAGGATTAATTTTTGAATTTAAAATTAAATTTGTAATTAAAATCTTAAATTTTAAAACCAGGTTGGGCGCGGTGGCTCAGGCCTGTAATCCCAGCACTTTGGGAGGCCGAGGCGGGCGGATCACGAGGTCAGGAAATCGAGACCATCCTGGCTAACACGGTGAAACCCTGTCTCCACTAAAAATACAAAAAATTAGCCGGGCGGGGTGGCGGGCGCCTGCAGTCCCAGCTACTCAGGAGGCTGAGGCAGGAGAATGGTGTGAATCCAGGAGGCGGAGCTTGCAGTGAGCCGAGATCGGGCCACTGCACTCCAGCCTGGGCGACAGAGCGAGACTCCGCCTCAAAAAAAAAAAAAAGTCTATAGATTCTTTTTTTTTTTTTTTAATTTTGTCTGTATATTCTTTTTTTTTTTTTTTTTTTTTTTTTTTGGCATGAGCCACCAGGTGCGTGACCAAAAAAAACAAGCAAAAAAACAAAACAAACAAAAAAATTTAAAACGACATCTTAAATTTTCTTTGCATCTCATGTGCTTTTCTCATCTTTGACGATTCTTCAACATTTTCTTTTTTTGTTTAGTATTTTCAAATATATCTCATCTTGGATTTTAGACTTCTTACTCTTCTTTGAATGAGGCTGGGGGAAAGGGGCATTTTACTCATTTTATTAACTGTTTATGTCTAAGGTTTGGTGCTACAATTTTCCCGTGAATCCTCATTATTTTACAGTCATCTACCATAGGATAATAAGACCTAGACATAGGGTCAGAAAGTAACTATTCAAGTCTCATTTGTTTTATTTCTTTGTTTTTAATTTGGAAATCTACTGAGTGTTTTGTTATTGTTGTTGTTATTGTTGTTTTCTTTTTAAAGCCTAGTCCACGAAAGCAAAATATCTCTTGTCCTTCCCTTTAAGTGGCAGGGATAATCTCAAGGTTAGTAATGTGGTGTAGGGGAAGAAATACCAGTTCAATAGAGAGTAGAGTGTTGAACAAAACTTCTAAATAAGAATAATATCAAGCATGAACATACTTCCAAATTTTATTGATTTAAAACTTCCTGCTATGTTTGCAGGAGGTGAGTGTTATATATGTTTATTGGCTCATTGCCTATTTTTTAAAAATCTGCTTTGCATGTTTATGTTTCTTGATTTGATAATAGTATCTTTTTTACAAATGAATGTATTAAATGTTGATAGAATCTAATTATATATCATGAATGTTTTTGGTTTTCTGTCATTACAAAGGTTTTCACCAAAAGTAAGATTTTGAAATATATCTACCAAACACATTTTCTTATTCATTTAAGATTAATGTTTTTAAAATATTGTGTTTATTTGGAATTTATTTTACCACAATCTTTTCTCTAAAATCCTAACCAGTTGTTTCAACTGCACTTATTAAAAAAGACGTCTTCTCTTGTTGATTTTATATGTTGGCAATATAGTCTGAATTCAGTTTATCATTGGAATTGGGATCTCAGATATATTACGTTAACAGCTAATTCCATCTCTGTATCAGGACCAAGGGATGTGTGTGCATAACTGTGTGTGCATCACTATGCGTGCATGCACGTGTGTGTTTTGTAATTTTACCCTATACGCAGTCTATTCTTGTACTGCATAATGACATTTTGGTTAAAGATGGACTACATGTGTGACTGTGGTCCCGTAATATTATAATATCCTATTTTTACTCATCTTTTCAATGTTTGGATATGTTTATTTTTTATTTTATTTGAGATGCAATTTCGCTCTTTTCGCCCAGGCTAGAGTGCAGTGATGCCATCTCAGCTCACTGCAACCGCCTTCTCCTGGATTCAAGCAATTCTCCTGCCTCAGCCTCCTGAGTAGCTGGGATTACTGGCTCCCAGCACCAAGCCCAGCTAATTTTTGTACTCTTAGACATGGGGTTTCACCATGTTGGTCAGGCTGGTCTTGAACTCCTGACCTCAAGTGATCCACCTGCCTCAGACTCCCAAAGTGCTGGGATTACAGGTGTGAGCCACCACGCCTGACCTTAGATATGGTTAGATACACAAATGCTTATCATTGTGTTGCAATTGCCTACAGTACTCAGTTCAGTAATATGCTGTACGGGGCTGTAGCCTAGGAGCAATGGGCTATACCACATAGTGTAGGCGTGTAGTAGGTTATACCATCTAGGTTTGTGTAAGTATACGCCATGATATTTACACAACAACAAAATTGCCTGAGGATTAATTTCTTGGAATGTGCCCCCTTCAGTAAGCGACACATAGCTGTATATGGTACAGCTCTCCCCTCCACATTCTTCTTTTTGTTCTGCCTCCCTAAAGCCTGTTTGTATGTTTCATTTGCACCAAATGGACTTCTTAATTTGATTGGAGAGTATCTTTAGGGTATTTTTATTGTGAATCTTTTGGATTCATTTGTTAAACTAGATGTGCTTTATGTCTTTATAATAGTGTGGCTTTATATCCACTGCTTCAAACCTCCCTCCGTTACTCTTTTAGAAAAATAAGTGGGAGTGACATGTTGACATGTTAAGACCATGGCAAATAACCAGGCAAAAAAAAAAAAAAAAAATAGAAGGTCTGACCCTGGAAAATGGCAAATTGTAGAGAAAAAATAAAGGATTAGATTAACAACACGTTTCTCAAGTAGACATAATGAACCCCTGGTGTAATAGGTTAAATCTGGGGTTTTTAAGAAACACTAATAAACTAATAAGATTCATTTTATGTAAAGAGCAATTGTTTTACTCTAAGGTTAATGATATGGAAATAGTAGTAAAAACAGGGAGCTGTGATTTGTTTGGCTATTTGACATATTTTCCTCACTCATCCCTCCGTCTCACAGAGCCTACACAGCAGATGGAGAAGTGTAAAAGTGGATACAGAGAAAGCGAGTGAACTTTATTAAATAAATAATTGTCTATTTAGTTTGCAGAAAGAAAGTTTTGTGTGGCTGTGAGTCTAGGAAGCTTTAAGCTTAATTGTCCTACGCTCATATAGTACGAGAGCTTTTAACAGAAATTTATATTTGTGGAAAGTGCACATAAATGGTTTCATCTCGGTGAACACTTAATAATTTATATATCTATTATATAACATTTGATATAAACACAATATTTGCAACACATTTAACTATTATAAAGCATAATAAATTGAAAACACCCCAACTTAAGAACGTATGCATTATCTATATCTTTGCAGATACTTTTGTGTATTGAACTCTATTTGACCACAGGGGAGGAATATGTGTAAAATTATACATTATCATTTTCTCTTTCAAATCTGTTTCTCTACTGTCTGTATTTGTCTAAATAGCATGCCATCCACCTAATCACGTACAAGATCGTATTTAGCTGCTTCTTCTCTTTTAACAATTACCTACTGAAATAATGAATGAAATACAAAATTTGCTTTTTACTTCTGTCATCTGCAAAAATTGCATTCTCAAAGAAATTTTTTTTTCCAAACAAAGTGTGTATTTCAAAAATCAACAGAGTGGCATTTTAAAGGCAATCCCTACATTTATTGCTGAAGTCAAGAAACAAAGTTATAAAGACAATTTTAATGAAAGATAAAAGCACGAGTGGAGTCAATGAGATAAAGGCAAAACAAGTGAATGAAGCATGAAGATTACCTAAAGGAAATGAAATAGAAACAGACAGAGAAATGACAGATGAAAAGAATGAAGAAACTAAGAAAGACCTATCCATGACAACAAGCGTGTTTTGATACAAATGTTAAAAGCAGTTGATAATGGGCAGAATGCTGTCTACATGAGGAGTGCATGCTGAATGTGAGGTGGATGTTGCAAGCCCGTGTAGAATGATTGGAAGGCAGTTTGAAACCAGACTGGGATGTAAACAATGGATCAAGATGATAAGATATGGGTTTTAGAATCCATTGCATACAAATAAGTGTGTAAACTTTGAACATGAATTTCAGATGGTTATAAAATGTAGACCGAAATAAAGAAAAATGGAAGTGACAGTAAGGAAGCAGCCTTATGTAAATAATGAAAGAAAGAATAGGCCGGGCGCGGTGGCTCAAGCCTGTAATCCCAGCACTTTGGGAGGCCGAGACGGGCGGATCACGAGGTCAGGAGATCGAGACCATCCTGGCTAACACGGTGAAACCCCGTCTCTACTAAAAATACAAAAAACTAGCCGGGCGAGGTGGCGGGCGCCTGTAGTCCCAGCTACTCCGGAGGCTGAGGCAGGAGAATGGCGTGAACCCGGGAGGCGGAGCTTGCAGTGAGCTGAGATCCGGCCACTGCAGTCCAGCCCGGGCTACAG
The DNA here is from genome assembly GCF_047675955.1 of Chlorocebus sabaeus. Taxonomy (NCBI): domain Eukaryota; kingdom Metazoa; phylum Chordata; class Mammalia; order Primates; family Cercopithecidae; genus Chlorocebus; species Chlorocebus sabaeus. The sequence continues at coordinate 60,772,817 of NC_132908.1, read as the reverse complement.
AGCAAGACTCCGTCTCAAAAAAAAAAAAAAAAAAAAAAAAAAAAAAAAAAAAAAGAATAACAGCTATAGGATAAATACATTTGTCAGATCTATAGAACACGTGTAAGAAAGAGCAGATTTGAGAATGTAGAAAGAAAACGTTACAAGAAACAAAGACAACCGTATAGAAATTATGAGAGTTGAGAGGACATGATTATAAAGAATCGTTAGGTTCTCTTTCACATTTGAATAAATGGATTCCACTGGGATAGGAGGTTAGTTCATTGTGGGAGGCGAGAATGTAAAAGTGGCCAGTGGAGGTTAAGGTCTTATAATAAACCTGTTTTCATTTCAAGAGTGACATCCCAGCAATCCCAGTATAATTATCTCCTAACAATATGACTAAATTTTCTAGATTTTAGGAATTTTTATTTTAAAAGAAATAACAATGGTCAAGTGGGTTGTCTCATATTATCGCAATCTCTAGAATGTATCATTAACTGCATACCATGTGTCATACTGATTTTAGTATTAAGACCACTAATTTTTTTTAAATAAACTTTTAATTTTGGAAAAGTTTTAAAGAAAAATTGTCAAGGCAGTACAGAGAATTCCCACAAATTCCCTTCCAATATCCCTTCTCATTAACATCTTAAATTACTCTGGCATGGTTGTCACAATTAATGAACCAGTATTGATATTATTAACTAAAGTCCATACTTTATTTAGATATTCTTAGTTTTTACCTAGTATTCTTTTTCAGTCCTAGGATACTATCCAGAATATCACATCCCATGTAGCCACATTACCTGTAGACTCCCCTTAGCTTTTACATTTTCATAGACTTTTCCTATTTTGATGAACTTAAAACTTTGGAAGTGTACCAGTTAGGTATTTTTTTAGACTACCCCACATTTTGGATTTTCCTGAGTTTTTTCTTAGATTAGACAGGGGTTGTGGGTTTGAGGGAGGAAAAACATGGGGATAAATTGCCATGTTAATGATATTATATCAAAATACCTATTACCAACATTACTTATTACTATTCATGTTAATCTTGATCCCCTAGTAGAGGTACTGTATGAGGCTTCTCCAACATAGTTTGTTTTTTCCCCTTCCCTACTATAGTCTTTAGAAGGAAGTCAATACGTGCAGTCAACACTTGAGGAGGGTGAAGTTCTGCCTCACCTGCTTGAAAGCAGAGTATCTACCTAAATTATATGAAGTTCTTCTGTACGTGATATTTGTCTCTTCTCTCCCATTTATCTATCTCATGATTTATTTATGCCAGTATGAATTAATTGATTTTTGTATTATACTTTGGGTTATAATCCAAACCAACCTTACTTATATTATTGCTCAAATTATTCCAGCTTTGACCATTGGGGACTGTTTCATTTGGCTCCTGTGTCCCTTTGAAATACTCCTATTATTTGGTTCCATATGAAATTTAAAGGAGTTTTTTCCAATTCTGTGAAGAAAGTCAGTGGTAGCTTGATAAAAGAGCCTGCATAGCCAAGACAATCCTAAGCAAAAAGAACAAAGCTGGAGGCATCATGCTATCTGATTTCAAACTATACTACAAGGCTACAGTAACCAAAACAACATGGTACTGGTACCAAAATAGATACATAGATCAATGGAACAGAACAGAGACCTCAGAAATAATACCACACATCTACAACCCTCTGATCTTTGACACACCTGACAAAAACAAGCAGTGGGGAAAGGATTCCCTATTTAATAAGTGGTGCTAGGAAAACTGGCTAGCCATAAGTAGAAAGCTGAAACTGGATCCCTTTCTTATACCTTATACAAAAATTAACTCTAGATGGATTAAAGACTTAAACGTAAGACCTAAAATCATAAAAACCCTAGAAGAAAACCTAGACAATACCATGTAGGACATAGGCATGGGCAAGGACTTCATGACTAAAACACCAAAAGTAATGGCAACAAAAGCCAACATAGACAAATGGGATCTAGTTAAACTGAAGAGCTTCTGCACAGAAAAAGAAACTATCATCAGAGTCAACAGGCAACCTACAGAATAGGAGACAATTTTTGCAATCTATCCATCTGACAAAGGGTTAATATCCAGAAGCTACAAAGAACTTAAATAAACTTACAAGAAAAAGAAAACCCCATCAAAAGGTGGGCAAAGGATATGAAAAGACAATTCTCAAAAGAAGACATTTATGCAGCCAACAGACATATGAAAAAATGCTGATCATCACTGGTCATCAAACAAATGCAAATCAAAACCACAATGAGATACCATCTCACGCCAGTTAGAATAGCGATCATTAAAAATTCTGGAAACAACAGATGCTGGAGAGGATGTGGAGAAAAAGGAATGCTTTTACACTGTTGGTGCCAGTGTAAATTAGTTCTACCATTGTGAAAGACAGTGTGGCGATTCCTCAGGGATCTAGAACTAGAAATAGCATTTGACCCAACAATCCCATTACTGGGTATATACCTAAAGGATTATAAATCATGCTGCTATAAAGACACATGCCCATGTATGTTTATTGCAGCTCTATTCACAATAGCAAAGACTTGGAACCAACCCAAATGTCCATCAATAATAGACTGGATAAAGAAAATGTGGCATATATACACATTGAATACCATGCAGCCAAAAGAAGGATGAGTTCATATCCTTTGCAGGGACATGGATGAGGCTGGAAACCATCATTCTCAGCAAAATATCGCAAGGACAGAAAACCAAATACCACATGTTCTCACTCATAGGTGGGAGTTGAACAATGAGAACACATGGACAAAGGGAGGGGGGAATATAACACACCAGGGCCTGTTAGGGGGTGGGGACCTGGGGGAGGGATAGCGTTAGGAGAAATACCTAACATAAATGATGAGTTGATGGGTGCAGCAAACCAACATGGCAAGTGTATACTTATGTAACAAACCTGCACATTGTGCACATGTACCCTAGAACTTAAAGTATAAGCTATAAAAAAAGAAATACTTTCATTATTAAGGGCTTTTATTTCCCTAGCGCTTTCTTACTTTTCGGTACTATGAAATACTCTGGGCTCACTTTGCATAATTTCTGTCCCGTCATAAAATCAGCAACTCCTCTAAAGAGTTCTTGTTCCCTTTACCAGAATTGTACTATAAAAGGAGATCTCTGTGTTAGATATGCTCATTGCTACTGTGGTATTGATGTGTCTATACCTCTCAGATATCAGAGCATAGACATATATGTTTGTATACTAATCTCTATATATGCACATATCCATAAATATTTCTGTATAATATATAGTCCTGTGAAGCCTAATATAACTTCATACAGATATTTCCAACCCCAATCCATAACCACATGGATTACTGCAGGCTCTTCTATTTGTTAACTGGCAACCTCCCATTCCAACAGTAGGAAATCTAGCTTCCACCACTGGCCATGTATTTATATAATTGTTTATTTTGAGTATATATATAAAAAGAAATAATACCACAATTGTTAGTCCATACTTTCATGATAAACAGTTTTGTCAACTACAGTCTAGTGTTTATGTGAAGTTTCTTTTGCCTTTAGTCTATTATAAAATGTATTTTTATTATAGTTAGAACGCAACACGCGATCCACCCTCTTAAAAGATTTTGAAATGTATAGTAAAAATATTATTACCTATAAGGATGCTGCTATACAGCAGAGCTCCAGAACTTATGCATCTTGCATAACTGAAATTTTATACCTGTTGTCTCTACTCATTTCCAAAGTTACTTACGTCCATATCCTTTCACCCAAAATTTATCAGTGAAGTTGCTTCGTGTATTTGTACTATATTTAGATTGTTTTGTTATGTATTCCATCCAAGTATTTCCATGACCTTCTCAATGATTTTTAAATTTGCATACATTAAAGTTCACTTCTTGTCCTAAGTTCCATGGGTTTTCACAAACGCACAGCATCATACATCAACCATTAGTATATCACACAGATGCGTTTCACCTAACATGTCTTTTGTGCTTCACCTATTTAATCTCATCTCCTGCCCTCAAACCCATGTGAACCACTAATATTTTTAACCATTGTTGTATTTTTTCTTCTTCCAGAATGCCATGCAATTGAGAGCACAAAAATGGACCCTTTTTAGATTGGCTTTATTCATGTTTTTGTGCAGGGTTTTGTATGTGTGTGTTTTAAAATAAGTTGGATAAATACCTGGCAACATAATTGCTAGATCATAAGTTAAGATCGTGTTTTGCTTTATAAAAAATTGTCAAACTATTTTGCCAAGTGGTTTTAGCCTTTTGCAGTTCCACCAACAAAGAGATGCGCTTCTGTTGTTCCCCATCCTCTGCAGTAGTGGGTAGTGTCAGGATTGTTTGGATTTTAGCCACTCTAGTAAGTGTGAAGTGGTGTCTCATTGTTGCTGTTTTAATTTTTAATGTGTGTGGGCACATAGTAGGTGGATATGTGGGGTACATGAGCTGTTGTGATACAGGTATGCAATGTATAATAATCACGTCAGGGTAAATTGGGTATTCATCTTACCTCAAGTGTTTATCCTTTGTGTTACAAGCAATCTAATTATACTTTTTATTGTTTTTTTGCAATATACGATTAAATTATTATTGACAGTAGTCACCCAATTTTGCTGTCAAATACTAGGTTCTTATTTGTTCTTTCTATTTGTGTGTGTGTACCCATTAACCATTTCCACCTCTCCCCGACCCTCATACCTTTCCCAGCCTCTGGTAACCTTCTCTCTATCTCCGTGAGTCCAACTGCTTTGATTTTTAGACCCACAAATAATGAGACTCATTAACTTGCAGTTCTTTAATGAGAAATCATGCTTATTTTCCATCTGCACTTCTTCTTTGATGCGGTGTCTGTTCGGAGCTTTTGCCCATTTTAATTTGTTTCTTGTTGTTGATTGTTAATAGTTCTTTGCATGTTTTGGATATATGTCCTTTATCAAATATGGTTTTGCAAGTAATTTGTCCTAGTCTGTGGTTTGTCTTTTCAGTCTCTCAACAGTGTCTTTCACAGAGCTAAATTTTCCAATTTTAAAAAAGTTTATCTTACTACTTTCTGTTTGTATGGATTATGCTTTTGGGTATTGTAAGTAAGCCTCAACACCAAATCGAAATTCTCTGGACCTTCTCCTATGTTTACTACTAGAAGATTTATAATTTTGCATTTTGCATTTAGATCTATGGTCCGTTTTTCTTTTATGTGAAAGGTGTAGTCTGCATCTAGGTTCCATGTTTTCCAATGGTTACCCAATTGTTCCATCATAATTTGTAGAAACAATTATTTTTATATTGGATCGCGTTTGTTCCTTAGTCAAACATTAGTTGATTATATTCGTGTGGGTCTATTTCTGGGTTTTCCATTCTATTTCATTGATAAAAGTTTATTATTTTCCCAATTTCCCAACACTACAGCATTTTGATTACTATAGTTTTATGGTAAGCCTTGAAATAGGATAGTGTAAGTCTTCCAACTTTCTTCTTTTTCTTCTCCCTTTTCTTCATCTCCTTATCTCCTTTTTTCTTTCTTTTTTTTTTTTTTTTTTTTTTTTTTTTTTTTTTTTTTTGACAGAATATTGCTCTGTCACCCAGGCTGGAGTGCAATGGCACGATCTCGGCTCACTGCAACTTCTGCCTCTTGGGTTCTAGCAATTCTCCTGCCTCAGTCTTCCAAGTAGCTGGAACTACAGGTGCACACCACCATGCCTGGCTAATTTTTGAATTTTTAGTAGAGATGGGGTTTTGCCATGTTTCCCAGGCTGGTCTCAAACTCCTGACCTCAAGTGATCCACCCACCTCGGCTTCCCAAAGTGTTGGGGTTACAGGTGTGAGCCAACATGCCCAACCTGCATCTCCCTTTTCATATCCCTTTTCTTCTCTTTCCTCCCTTTTTTTGAACAGAATTCTTTATATAAATAAACATTGTAAGGCCTCTGCCTTCTAAAATGTTCTTAAAACGGCATAGGAAGATATGAAGGACACTGTTCATGGAAGATCAGGAACAAAGTTCAAAAAATAATAACAATAGAGATTCATGCAAGGGCATTGCAGATATAAAGATAAATCAATGATCAAAGGAAGGGGAATGTAATCATGTGCATTAGTATATTCACAAATTGATTGACATGGTTCTCCAAAATGTTTGCTTCTTTTCTATTTAGACTACATCGAAATTCATCTTAAATGAGATGTACCATGTGCTAAGGACTATTATTCATCTGTGTTATCTCGTGTAATAGTTAAACCAACCCTACTATGTATATATTAATATTCCTCACTTGAAGATAATGCACTGGGGATCACAGGGGTTAAGAAACTTACCCAGTATTCTAGAAAGTGCACAAAACCAATATTCAAAGTTTTGTTTGGCTAACTCCTTTCACAGTATATTTGGGTAACGTTTTCATTTTAACATTGAATGTAGGGAATCCATGACCCAGAGCTGTTTGAGTATGCTTGGCAATGAGTAACTAAATGACTTTGGCCAATTACTGTGGGTACAGAGTGACTGTCTGTAGGTGGCTACAGGGAACAAATAGACCACCCAAGTTAGTATAATTTGAGGAAAGTTTAATCAAGGGACTATTTATAAAGGTATGCATGGAGAGCAGGGAACCACCCCCCCCCCCAAAAAAAAAAAACAGAATTAATGAAAACAGTGATTATCTACTGCTAGACCTAAAGAATTGAGGGAGGGAGTGGTTTCTAACACCTGGAAGGTGAGATGTGAAGATAAGGTTGCCTTAAGAGGAACAGTGACCTTTATATGAGGGACTCTGTGCACTTACTGACTTTCCTCCCTCTACTCCTGCCAGTACCCCCTGTTAGCTAAACCAAAACCAAAGCAACATATCAAAGGAAGTTGCTGATATGGTCCATTTACTCAGCCTCTCAGGGCATAGAGCAGGAAAGAGAAGGGAAGGGACTAGACATGGAACAGCAGATGGAGATCCAGCGGAGCAACTTCTATCCTAAAAACCAAGCCTAGGCCAGGTGTGGTGATTCAAGCCTGCCATCCTAGCACTTTGGGAGGCTGGGTTGGGAGAATTACTTGAGCCCAGGAGTTCAAGAGCAGCCTGGGAAAAATGGCGAAACCCATCTCTGCAAAAAAATACAAAAAAAATAGACTGGCATGGTGGCACATGCCAGTATTCTTAGTTACTTGGGAGACTGGGGTGGGAAGAGCACCTGAGCCCAGAAGGCCGAGGCAGCAGTGAGCCATAATTTTGCCATTGCACTACGTGAACTCAGTCCTAGGCAATAGAGTGATACCTTGTGTCACACATACACACACACACACACCCCAAGCCTAAAGCATTATATTACCTAATTAATCTTCATATCATTCTGAAATGTATTACACACACACACACACACACCCCCCCCCTTGGTGCTCCCCCAAGTGAAGTTAACATTCTATTTTAAAAGCTGAAGATTTATATAAAGGGTAAATATACTCCCTAGAGAGGTCTCAATTTTCACTTCTATTTGTTTTTTTTGGTTTTTTTTTTTTGAGGCAGAGTCTCTCTCTGTCGCCCAGGCTGGAGTGCAGTGACCGGATCTCAGCTCACTGTATGCTCCGCCTCCCGGGTTCACGCCATTCTCCTGCCTCAGCCTCCCGAGTAGCTGGGACTACAGGCGCCCGCCACCTCGCCCGGCTAATTTTTTGTATTTTTTAGTAGAGACGGGGTTTCACCGTGTTAGCCAGGATGGTCTCGATCTCCTAACCTCATGATCCGCCCGTCTCGGCCTCCCAAAGTGCTGGGATTACAGGCTTGAGCCACCGCGCCCGGCAATTTTCACTTTTAAATAGATCACACTTAGTGTTCATTTATGTGTTGAACTCATGTAAAAACAAAGCAAAACATTGCCAAAGATTTATATATATTATAAATACATACATATACTTTGTGTGTGCAAAATTTTAATTATCTTCCTTTTACAATTTCTAGGTGTCCATTTTCTTAAATATATTACAAACATCAAACAACAATTGAACAAGCTGACCATTAAATTCTACCTGACAGATGCTAGGTAATTTTTAGGTACCATTTAACATTTTAATTCACTCAACAAATGTATACTAAAAGTTCAACATGTGCCAGACATTATGCTATGTATTGATTTATTTCGTCAAACTAAGTCACTTGGATGGATTCTCTGGAGTTATTTTCCAGGTTTAATGGCAGGGAGAGAGGGAAGGCACTATATTAGTTTAGATGTTGTAAAGAAGGATTTGATTGACAAATCCAGTGATAATGTGAATGTGTGTAGATGTCAGGAAATAAAAATAAACAACCATTTTCATATTAAAGATAACAAACCCTGATTTAGTCAAGACTTGTTTGTGGACTTTTTCTAAGGCAATTCAATAGTTCTGATCCTTGCGTAAATTACAACTCCTTTAGAGAATCTTCTCAGTTATAAATAAAAGCACATATTGAAGTTAGTGAGCTAGCATTATGTAAAATTACAATTTATTTCCACATGAGTTAGTCAAGAAAACATGAACTACAAAGTAAAAGTAGAAAATATATGTGGAAGTATTTGAATTTATGTTAGTGGCAGAGTACCTTAACTCAGAACATCACTATCTCTAGAAATAACATCTATCAAATACTAAGTTAAAAAATAAATTAAAAACCGAAACAAAAGCAGAATTTGAAAAAAAGAATTTTCCATGCAAATTTTGTGGGGGGAAAAAGCCTAAAATCAGAAAGGTATGTATAATGTAGGAGCATCAAGACTACATATATTCTAAAGTACTCATCACAAATACATGTTTTGCAGTTACCTGGTCCCTCTGAGCCACAGCCAGAATTAAGGACCCAAGCTTGAACAGGGGTGAGGTTGTAGTATCACCTCCCAATATTGATCTGGGGTCTTAATGTCTGTGTTCTCAGGGTGAGAGGAAGCCGAATCTATAATTCCTTCCTCCTCTCCTTTGGCAATAATATCTCTATTCTGAGAATTCATAGCCTTGATGATCAAGGGACTCTCAAACTTTGAACAAGATTGGATGTAGTACCGTTAAAAGTGACCCTACATGCCCCTAGGTGCTTAGCAGAAACAAATACACAGCCTCTTTATAGAACAACGTATCAATCTGAGTTTCCAGGGACACACACACAAATAATTTTGAGGGCAATGGCAAGCAAGCAACAACTGCTAGGCTTGTAGGGAAAAAGACAAAGAACGTATGATAAAACTAATCAAATCCAGCTTGTCTATACTGTTAACAAAAATAAAATGAAAAAGGAAGTTAAGGCAAAATTCATTACTAGACATAAAGGAACCTGTTATTGATAGTGATAAATTGTGAATTAAAATCACAGTTTAAATTACTTTTCTCGTCTAGTAATATGGCCTCAAAATATACCAACAAAAGCTGACAGAACTGCAAGAAGAAATATGCAAATCTTAATGGGCATATTATAAAATGTTGAAAAATCAGTAGAAAACCTTGATAAAATGTTACAAATATTATAACATAAATACCATTACTTAAACATTTAAAAAATTGAGTTTTATAGAACATTGCATCCAATAACCACCAAATCAACTTGTTTTTCAAGCATTCACAGAACATTTTTAAAAAGTTGATCATGTGTTTGGTGATTAATCAAAGTTTGCCCTCCATCAATAGTGCAATCAGTCAGAATTCAAATATAAAGATAAAACTAGCATTGTGTTATGTTTGGCAATTAAGAAATTCATTGCTCAATAATTCATGGATGAAAAGAGAAAATGAATACAAATAGTTTATGTTTTGACTTGAGTAACAAATAAAACATTCCAAAACCAATTTTTATCAAAAGCAATACTTGGAGAAAAATTTAAAACCTTTTATTTATGTCATGAAAAGGAAAGGGAAGAAAAGCTTAAGGACCTTGGCATTGGAAACAGAAATTTGAGAAAGAATATAGCAAAATAAGTTCATAGAATGTATAAGGGAAGAAATATCAAAGGTGAGAGCAAGAGTAGGAGGAAGAAAAAGCAAAATATACAGTGCATCAATAAGACCCAAATTTGGTGGCTTGCTTAGTTAGTTTTTTGAAGGACTAATAATATTGACAATTCTATAATGAATCTTCTCAAGAAATTAAAATAAGAAGGTCATGAGAAGAAGGCATGGCTACAGATGATGTAGTTAGTAAAAACTTAATACAATAATAATTTTAAGTAGATAAATTTGAAAATACAGATGAAATGGACACATTCTATGCATATAGTTCCAAGAAAAAATAGAAATGCCTATACAGTGATACAAAAATTAAGCAACTATAAAAAGATTTTAAGTGTTGATACAAAGAAAACTCCAGTCCTACATTTCTTCAATGAAGAATTCTACCAAATATTTAAAAAGTAATTTCAACCTTGGATATATTCTTTCATATAGTAATAGAAAGAAGTATTTCTCAACTTATTTCATGAAAACATTGATCCCCAAAACAAACAAAGAAATGAGTAATCATGTTCAGTATTATTGATACAAATATATTAAGCAAAATATTAGCAAAGTTACTCCAGTAAATTATAAAATATGTTAATATATCATGACCGAATTAGTTTTTCCCCAAGAAAGACTTGCTTAATATTAGAAAATCAGTCAATGTAATTAATCACATTAAAAGATTAGAATTATTCATTGCCTAATTAATTTCAAAGATGCATACAAAGAAGATTTATAAAACAATTTAATGTTTCTTCCATTTTTGAAAAATAGGAGATTGTATAGCACCTTGGAAGATAAGGGTTTTTAAAATTCTAATAAAGAGAGTATCTACAATAAATCTTAAACATATTTTGTAGAACATGGAAAACTTTCTCTTTGAAATAAGAAAGTAGAAATTTCTCTACTATTACCTCTTAAAATAAACTTTGCATTAGAAATCTCTGCCTGTGCAATAAGGAAACAATAAGAAACAAAATGTATGAGAATTAAAAAAAAAAACACACAGCAAATTAAATTTTCTTATTCATATGTGGTACCATGATGTTCATAGAAAAACTATGGTTCCTAAAAAGGAATGAAACTTTAAAACAGATTTTTGATGGAGAAATCAGTACAAAATAAAACAAAATTTAAAAGGAACATTTTAATATCATTAAAAATCAAGAAAAAGTTGTAAATCTAATAAAACATCTCTACAAAACACTTTTCAGGAGACATTTGAGATGACTTAAATAAATAGAAAGATGGTCTATGTTTATAGATTAGAACATTCACTATTATCAATACATCACTTCTGCCTATATTGATTTAGAGATTCTATCAAGGCCAAACAGAGCCCTAATCTTACTGAATTGTATTGTCCTGCTTATTTTCAATTTCAAGACATCATTGTATCAAAACACTGTTGTATAGAACATTGTATCAAAACACTGTTGTATAATTGTAGAAAACAGATCTTATAACTACAAAACTATAAAATTGTGAAAGTGCAATGATAGAACTGGAATAAAATAAAAATAGGCCTTCCCATTTGATTTCTGAAAAATACAGGAAGTATTAGATACAATCTGGGTTTTCAATGAATGAATAGATCTAGAATAATTTGGTTTTTTTATGTTTAAAAATGCTTCCCTATTTTACATCAAACCACAAAATCAATCAAAAACAGATTAATGACTTAAATATCAAAGGGAAAACGTATAAAGCGTTGATAAAGGATTGTGGTTATGATCTTATTAATAGATAATGTTTGATCAAATATATACATGCAATACCATGTCCTCTTATTATCTAGATAGCTGCCAAATAATATATATGAATATGTTTCCATATTTAAATATGTATAAATATATATTAATGTATTCATATATATGAATAGCTCTTAAATATTCATATATATCATATATGTACATAGCTTCAATATATGCACACACTTTTATTCATATATGCATATACATGTGTACATATGCGTATACTTTTATTAATATTAATAAACTTGAAAATATCAAAGAAAATCAGATTTAGAGTTATTTTTTAAATAAATATCTGTATTCTTCAGAAACATCAAGATTATGTAAGGCAAAGAAGGACTGAGAAAAGTTCCATTTTACAACAGACCAGACTTTTTCTTTCTTTTGCAATGAAGACAGTAGTGGGGCAATTGAAAAAAAAATTAGATTGAAAAAAAATTAGATCAGTCCTGTGTTTTAGGTGATGATAATTTAAGAATATTAATTTCCTGATTTTAAGAATACTGTGATTATGTAAGATAATTTCCTTGTTATTAAAAAATAAACTGTGAATTTCCTGGGAATAAAGGGGAATATGTATGCAAATCTTTCCAAATGATTCAGAAACAAAGTGTATATATGTACCTATTATCCATTTGTATGTGTTTGGAAAAATGTGTATTCAGGTACTTTGTCCATTTTTAAACCAAATTATTTATCTCATATATATATATATATATATATATATATATGTTGCTATGTAGTCATGTGAGTTATTTATATATTTTCAATATTAACTCCTTTTTAGAATCATGGTTTGCAATTGTTTTTGCATTTCATAAGTTGACTTCTCATTTTTATTTTTATTTTTTCAGTACAAAAGATTTTTAGTTTGATGTAGTTTCACCATTTTACCTTTTTTCAACTGTTTTTGGTGTCATATCCAAAAAATTATTGCTGAAAGCCAATTCTCGGGAACTTTTCCCTATATTTTCTTCTAGAATATTTACAGTTTAAAGTCTGACATTTGGGTTCTAAATCCATTTTTAGTTTTTTTTTTTTTTTTTTTTTTTAGCGGTTTAAGGTAGGATTCCAATACTGTTCTTCTGCATATGGATATGCAGTATTACTAACACCATTAATTGAAGAGATTATTCTTTCCTCATTGCCAATTCTTGGCTTTTGCCAATGATTTGTTGACCTTAAATATATAGATTTATTCCTGGGCTCCCTATTCTGTTCCATGACTCTACTTTGTTTTTGTTTTCATGTCTGTACTATTCTGTGCTGATTACAGTTGTGTTGTAACATAGTTAAACTTGTTTGGGTTGATGGTGTCTCAAAGTTCCATAGACTTTCTTCACTCTGTTTCAAACTTTTTTCTTTTCCCCTTTCTGATTTGACAATTTCTTATTAGTCATCTTTGAACTCATTTTTTTTTCTTCTTCATCACTGAGTCTGCTGTTGAAATAGTCTGTTAAATTTTTGAGCTCATAAAATTCATGAGAATAAAATTAATTATTCAGCTGTAGGTTTCCAAAAATTGTTTGTTGAATTCCTCCTTTTGCTCATGTATTGTTTTTCTAAAGTTGATTAGTTAATTATAATTCACTGACAGTATCTAAGAGGATTATTTTGATTTCTTTTTCAGTCAAATCATAGATCTCTATTTCTTCAGGGCAGATTATTAGAACTGTATTAGTTTCCTTTGGTGGTGTTCTGTTTTTCCAATTCCTTCTGATTCCTGTGTTCTTCATTTGTGTCCAGGCATTTGAGAAAGTGATCACTTTTTAAAAAACTTCAGAGCCTCTCCTTGTTAAGAAACAGTCTTCAACATTCAGTGCAGCCTGGGGTTCTAGACAAGCAAGCATGTAATGTCCGCGGGTATGTGGGACTTGCTGCCAAGACTCTAGTCAGGCAGAGCCACTGTACACACTCTTGAGGTCAGGTAAGCCTGCAGGCTGGCCTCTCCAGTCACTCAGCATAAGTTGAACTTCATAACTGGGCAGAGTCTCAGGCTGGGCTCTGGAATCATTCATATTTGAGTGGGGCTACAGGGTAAGTGGTATTTCTGGCTATACTCTGTGCTCAGGTAGTACTACAGGCTGTATGCTGCAGTCAGGTTGGCAGGCAGAGACATTATCTATGCCCTTTAGTAGCATGGATTTGCTTGCCAGGCTTCTTAGTCAGCTGGGCATAAAGGCTATGCTCCACAATTGGTTGGGTTATAGGCTGGGCTCCACAGCCAAGAGACGCCACAGGCTATACTCCACAGTTGAGCTGAGTTGCAGGCTTGCTAACTCCCTAGTCAGAGCTACCTGTTGGGCTCAATTCCCAGGCTAGACCACTGGCTGACTAACTTAGATAGGACTGCTGAACATTCTCCCTTGCCAGATGGGGCCACCTGGCTAGGTTCCATGTGTGGGCAAAATATCTCACTGGGCTTTCTGGTTGATTAAGGCAACCAACAGGAATACACACGAGCTAACTAAGAGTTAACTCTGTACCTCTTCTTTGTTCCTGGCTGATCCCAGGTGTTCTAACCTTACCAATTTCACCAGTGTTCCTTGCAGGGTGAGACAAAAATAGGTATCTTGGGAAGTTCCCAATAATGCTATGGAAGTTAGATTTCTGTCTCAGGTTCTCTTTTTCCCATGGAAAACCTGTAGCCTCGAGGGATCCTCCTCAGCGTGGTGCTGTGAAGCCTGGTGAATGAGCGGCACCTTTTCTTGGTTTTTGAGCTCCAAGGGGGTACTTCAGCCTTATCCCTAGATTCTGGTATTTTCACAGAGGTGTTCTTGTTTGTAGATAGCTAGTCAGTAATTTTGTGAAGGGAACTAGAGCTACAGATCCTCCAGTTCCATCATTTTGCTTACAGCCACAAGATATTTAATTATAAATAGTGACAGTAATTAGGTCAACTATAATTTACATACAGCAATATGGGAATCAATGAAGTCTTCGAAAATGTTTTTTAAATGTTTCAGAAATAGCATAGCTAGGAATTGCTTATATGTGATAATTACAGTTGTCAAAATTTCTTAGGTATCTGTATACTTCAGTGTTATTTTGAAATTCAATAGATTTTTCTTGCCTGTTTTGAAGTCTTATGTACATGGTTTACTTGTTTACTGATGTCACATTAAGAAACTTCTATTTATGGCTTCCATGCAAAAATTGAAATCTGGCTACAGCAAGCTCTCATTTCTCCATCTGAAAAATTGGTTGGTACATATATTCTCCAGTTAGCCAAGGTTCCTGCCTCACTTGTGTATGTGACTGTTTCCTTCATGCAGTTCACATGCATTCTTGCCACTTGTAGGAATCTTAGTTTATGATTTCTGCCCAAACCTTTCCATTGCAATTTCATAGAGAGAAAGAAAGAAAAATGTTTTGTAGATGTTTTGTAGATGAGGAAATCAAGGGCTGAAAGCTGATTTGCCTTGGTCAAGGTTTCACAGCTGTTAATAACAGATTTAGGGTTTGAGACCAGAATGGTGTGGCTGTGAAGTCTCAGGTTAGCTGCTTCCAAATAAAACAGGTATATACAGGAAATGTTTTTTCTGTACACTATGAAGTGATTTTAGAAGGATGTAGTAGCCTAAAGAATTGCAAATAAAGAACATTATTATTTCAACCATTCTCATCTATTCAATAAATGTTTTTTCAGTGTCTTCGTCATGTTCAAAATCCCGAAAAATACAAAATAAACTAACTTCTTCTTTGTGTGAACATACAGATTATTATATGTATTTTAAAGCTAGAGATAACTTCTAGTGTAGCAGATAAGGTGGTGGGAAATTTTGGAAAAATATGTAGATAATCATAGGCAAAAGTTCAGCATAATGTCATAGTAAATTTTATCTAGTAAGCTTCATGGAAGTACAAAATAAAAATCTAAATTAAGCCTGAAGTCTCAATAGTAACCCTCTCTTTCCTTCCTCCTGCACCCCTTCTGCATGTAGATTGTCCCATGTCTTCTCTTTAACAATAATTTATACATTTTTCTCTAGAACTTGCTGTGTTTGATCCATGTGCCAAAAGTCTCTGTGATAAAATTATATAAATAATCCTTAAAGATAAATAGAATACTTAACAGAGATATTAGCTACTGACAATTGATTTGATTTTTTAAAATATAAGAACTATGTAAAATTTATAAGAAAAAATAAAGGAAATTTGGATAAAGGAATAGGTAATTCACAGAAGAGAAAAATTCCAGTTGCAAAATCAACACATGAATAAGTAATAAGGACACACACACACACAAACACACACACACACAGACATACACAAATTAGATGAGTAAACAAAAAGGCTGTAAATATTGATTGGATTAATAGACGGTGGTATGAATATTTTTATAATAGTGGAAAGAGTGTAAACACTGAATACTGCTCCTGACATGTTGGGTAAAAATTTGTCACTGTCTGATAAATGTAATATGTATATCCCTACTACTGAGAAAGTCTACTTTTGAGCATATATGTGTATACTTACTGCAGCATTGTTTTGCGATAAATAACTAAAAGTCAAAGTGAGAACAATATAAATGTCATTGTATAGGGGAAAATTTAATGACATGTAGTATATTGGGAAAATAAATTTTTTTAAATGGTCCTGATTGCTGGCAGCTGGTTGCTGACAGCAAGGAGATGACAGGTCAGCAGTATTACTGACTGAACATAAAGAGCATTCACAGAATATGAGCAGCACTACAATAGACACTATGTAACCATGATGAAACAAGAGGGAGATCACCAATGAAACAAGACAGAACAGACAACATGCAACAACCAAAACAAACAAACAAAAAAGAGAGACAGAAAAAGAAAGAAACACACACATAAATGCAAAACAAAAACAGTGAACATCATGGTTTTTGATTAACTGACTTATTGTTTCTTGGAAATAAATTGTATGAACTCTAGATAAATGAAATATAATGAAAACTCTAGCTGCACATTAATAATCCTTCCTCTATAAAAAGTAAAAGGTACCCAATCACTGGATTGTCACTATTTTTTTAATTCACATCCAATTAAAAACTAGCCATTACTTTTCTAAATCTTTCCCAAAGACCCTTGGCACAAGACAGGCTAAGGATCCCTCTAATTATGATTGTAACTTTATATATTTACTTTAATCATGACACTTATTACATAATTTTTATTACATTGTTGTGTTTCTATGCCTACTTTTTCTCAAGAACTTGAGTCTCTGAGGAAACAGATCTTGTATTAGTTTGGCACCTTGTGCCCAGCACAAGAACTGAAATGTATATGCTCAAGAAACATTTTATTGGCTCAGTGAACAAAATAATGGATTCATTAATGCATTATTAACCAAATCAATACAGTCACCAGAAAACAATCTGCATTTTATTCCATGCATACAATATTGCATATAAAGGAGATATTATAGATGAGTTAAAGACTAAGTAAAAGTAATCTGATTTTGTTTTGACATTTCCTTCTTTCATCTCACATCTCACCTCTCTATAATCCCACAAAAGGAAGGTTGTGGAGATGAAATATAAGAAGATGAGAGATATTGCAGTTTATCGATTTTCAACCATGCAGCCTCTATTTACAACTTCTGAAGCCCAATTTTGAAAGTTGTATGTACAGCAGTGTATTCATTATGAGGATTATGAAACACTGTAGCTTGATGTGTTGAAATAGAACAGGGTTTTAATTTTAGGAGAACTCTCTCTAGATTTTCATGTAAAATAAAAGTTCTTGCATCGACCGTGCACTAATGAAGATCAGAATGTTCTCTTAGTGTGATCAGAGCTACTCCCATGTTGATTACCTCTTAGTGAGTTGAGAGGAAATGGAAAAGCAAAAGCATTGATTTTGAAGAAATTTCTCATCTTGCAAACCACATATTACCCAAATAGATTTAGTCTTAATCTTTTAATAAACTGAAACAGTTAGTGATTTCTGCAAATGGTGTCTCAGCTTAATCTCACAGAAGACTCTACAGCTCTGCAGTGGATTAGAAAAGTCTCCCATCTTTCAATATTTGTCTTTGTTCCTTTCAGTAGCTGAATTTAATTCTTATTATCCTCAATGACAAGGCAATTTCACATGATGAAATTTCTCATGTGAAACCTACACCTTTCAAATAATAATTCGCAACTTCAAATTGGATGTGTGAGAGTGTGTGTGTGTGTGTGTGTGTGTGTGTGAGCATGCATGCATACACAGCTACCTGAAAGATGACAGTCTGATTTGTGAACATATAATTCATTTTATAGATTAAAATATCTATAACATTTCTATAGACATAAGAAATGAAACACCATTGTTTGGAAGAATAAACTGACATTATTCTCAGTTTCATAATAAAAGATGAAGTTTCAAAAGTAAAAACTAAATAAGTAAATAAATAAATAAAAACTTCACATTCTAATCAAGGTGGGTGAGCCATTAATGTTAGGTGGGAATGAAAGGCTAATGCTCCTTTTTTTCTGATTCTTCTTGTACCTCACCAGTTCAGATGAGCATTATTTTTTGCTTAGATCACTATATATATAATCTTCCTAATTGATTTCTCTATGAAATCTCACCAATCTGTCTAATCATCACATCTTTTCTATTAAGTGGTCTTTCTAAAACCACATTTTAAAAAGGCTAAAACAAAGATAAAATTTTTCTGGCTATTATCTAAAATGTTAAAGCTCTTAACCATGTACAGGCATTGTTGTGGATATCACCATATATTTTGATTTTAACTGTCACGGCTTCTACATAGATATGACTCTCCCCTTTAACAAAGGAGGAATCGGAGATTCACAAAATTTGAGAGTTTTAGAAAACAGGCTAGAACAAGGTTTCTCAACAGCACCAGTATTGGCATTTTAGGTTGGACAGTTCTTTGTTTTGGATACTGTCCTGTGTACCACAGAATCTTTAGCAATTTCACTGACCTTCATCACTCTGTGCTAGTAACATGCCCTTACCCTTTGACATGAAAACCAAAAATGTATCCAGACATTGCAAAATATTCCCTTGCCAAATTCCAAAAATTTCCCCCAGTTGTGAACTACTGGGGGTTTAGACACACTGTTTCTTTTATAATAAATTAATTCACAGTTAATAACTTAATAGACACTCCCAAATAGTCATTAATTCATTCTTTGATTCAGGGTTGGAACATGTTTAAGAACTTGGACTCAGTGCTAGTCTGCCTTAGCTTGTACCCCAGCTCTGTCATCTACTGGTTTTATGATCTCTGTCAATTCTCAACTCCTCTCTGCTTTAGGTGGCTCATCTGGATTTGGGAATGACAAACACACTTAACCCACAGGTGTGTTCCGAGTACAAAATTAGGTTTTCTACATAAAGATTTTGGAAATAGTATTATTCTGGATTGGTATTCATGGTGATCAGGATGGAATATCTCAAAGTTTTTCATTAAACCGCTTTTTTATCCACTCTTACCCTGGGTTAACCATGTCAAAGAGCAGAGAACCCGTCCAGTGAAGTAACCCCGTTGAGATGTCAGAAGGTATCAGTAAGTGCCTTCTCTATCACCCTCACCAGAACTCCTGCCAAAAACATATCATCACTACAATGTCTGGTTACCATATAACCTACCGTAATTACTCCTTTCTTATGACACTCTTCAGCACACTCTTATCACTGGAAGGGTCACCAGAGTTGTTACATTTCTAGCAAATAGGAAACAGGGATCTGCTGTCATATCTTTTCTTGGGACTCTTGGATAATGTCTTATTCTGCGTTGTGAACCATTTTCCACTTGCTTATTTTGTGTGAACACATGTGCTAATTCTTTCAGTTTTGGGCAGGCTTTTTAATCTTTATAGAACTAATGATTTTCTCTTTACATCTTTATTAAACCTTTCTTACATATTTGGAGTGGCAGTGCACATTCATCTGTCGATTAAATACAGAAATGTCTTGACAGAAAAACAGAAGGCCCATATGTATTTATAGTTAAGGGCCATGGAAACCTTATATGATGTTTGCATTTAAACCTAAATGGAAGAGTCAGTATTAGCCAAAAACAAAGGAATGAGCCAGTGAAAGAATACCCTGGCAAGAGAAAGCCAACAAAATACTAATACATGAGTCCACAAGTAAAAAAGCATTCATACTCAAAACACTGAAGCAAAATCAATGTACATATATCTGTGAAATAAATGAATGCTTTGGCGTTTGATATATTGGAAGATCCTAGTTGAAAACGTCTGATTTATGCACTGATTCACATGAAATAGTCCACTTCCACCTTTCCCACCTCCATTCTTTGTTCTTTCTATGACCAGCTCTATTTCATCTTTCAGAGGTCAGCTCAAACTGACCTCCCCAGAAAGTTCTTCTCTTACTACTCTGCCCTGGTATGACAGTTTCTAGTAAGTGTTATGGAGAAAATATAAACTATAAATAAAATCTCCCAACAAGAATTCTTTGTCTGGGCTTGTGGCTCAGACCGATAATCCCAGCACTTTGGGAGGCCAAGGTGATCAGGAGTTCGAGACCAGCCTAGCTAACATGGTGAAACCCCATCTCTACTAAAAACACAAAAATTACCCAGATGTGGTGGCACACACCTGTAGTCCCAGCTGCTTGGGAGGCTGAGTTACAAGAGTCCCTTGAACCCAAGAAGCAAAGGTTGCAGTGAACTGAGATTGTGCGACTGCACTCTAGGACAGAGCAAGACTCTGTCTCAAGAAAAATAATAATAATTATTTGCCTAACTTTTTGTTGATTGTTTTCTAGCCAATACACACAAATGTCCTGAGAGCAAGGGTCTTCTGTGTTTTGTTATCTTTTGCATCTCCAGTGCTTAGAACACTGTCTGGCACACAGTTGGCACTCAAAAAGTATTTGTTAAATGAATGAATGAGTGAATGAATGAATGGGTAAAAGTAGCCTTCTGCAATCCCGCCCACCAGTTACCTTCAAGCAACCTGAGGCTTTTCCAATAAATCAGTATCCTGTGATGCTAAAGACATCACTATGTTCAGAAAGGAGGGAAAAAGAAAACTTCCTTTCAATAAACCTTTCCCCCACATGCCTTTATACTGGCTTAGTCAAGAATCTAGCTTTTCCATTCTTACCTAATGCCAAGAATAGGTGTGTGCCAGGCCAAGATATCGTACATAGGCTTAATTTGGAGTTACCTTCCATTTCTGGAGGCTAAAACAGGAGAACTACGCAAACTCATTGACAGCAGGAAATGAGGCACAAATATATATTTTTTAACAACAGAAATTTTTTATATACTAGATTTACATTAAAATACACACAAGATTTTTCTAAAGCTCAGTTACCATTTTGGAGGTTCAGGGCTGTGTGCTTTAATTTTTTAAGGTAGCTAACATAAGCAAAATACATATGGAGGAAAGCTCTGTTTTAAACGTGGGTGGGAAGCAAAATTAAGTCCTATACTATGAACCACATTTTAGCGATACTAATTTGCTCAGTTTCATGGGCCTCATTTTTTTTCTAATTGTCATTAGGAGTACAAAATCAGTGCATGTGAAGTACGTTTCTTCATGAGTTCAGATTTCTAAGCGTCTCATATAGTAATATATACAATTTAAAATGTATTTCCAATTACAATAGTTTCAAAACTCTATGAATACAGTACAATAATGGGATTTTTTTTTTCGAGCAAAAACCAGCTAAAGTCTAGTTTATATATTTGTCATTTTCATTTCTGACCCCTTTCTGCAGATGTGGGTCCACGAAGTCATGGTTCTGTTGAATTCATTTTCTATTACGCTTCCTAGAACAGTGTTTTGACCATGTCTGATTATATAGCTCAATTGGAGTGGAGGAAATTACCCGATAATTTGGAAAAGAATTCCCTTTCAAAGCCTGCAGGAATCTGCTCTTCAATTTAGAAAGAAATTTACAGAATCAGGTTGTTTGTGTGAGTTGTAAGTATTGTTTAGTGTTTTGACCCAGGGTTGCTTGATATGTCATTCAACCAAATACGATTTTATATCTGTCTCTTTCCTCCTCTCTGTGATATGAATTCAAATGAACTCAGAATATCTTCTCTGCCATCAAGTTTGCACAGTCTTTCTCTCTATAGTGTAGTTATACATCTCCAGTAAATGTGTTCAAACCATAACTATAATAAAAAAGATTCCCACTTATAACTTTGCTTAAAGTAAGAGAGGAGAGCATTTTCTATCTTCATAAGACTGCTTTTTAAGGTATTTCCATTTTTAGAAAAAGAAAGAAAAAAATCACAAATGTGTATGTTAACAACCTGTGTTGATTGGAAATGCCCAAAGGTGTTTGTGAAATGGAGCCTTCATGAGATCAGCCTTACTTCCTTTTATGTCTTAAACTTCATCTTCATTGCAAATTGCCTAGCCCTTGTGGAAGATTGCCGTTGGGCACACATACGAAGAGGTTAATTACTACCTTATCTCCCACACATTTCTCTATTTCACAGCATCTAGGCTTTTTCTCTGTTACTCAGTGGGGATGCGTTACATTTTGTCCTTCAATTGCTGAAAAGGATTCTGGCTGTATACAGAACTTAGAATAGACCTTCCACACAACATCATCACACTTTCTGCTTTTGCCATGCTCCCAAGATCAAATGCTAGGCACTCTATGTTCACCAATAACTGCAATATGCATTCTGTCTAGTGAGATCAGGCTGGTACACAGGCAAAATAAAATATCAAAATGCAGTATCAGGAGTGGACACTGGACACAGCAGACAGGGAACAGTGTGGAAAAGGAGATGGTTGACTCTTCCTGAAAGGCTTACGATACATGAGACCGGACTTTGAAAGGAGGCAAAGGGAGGAAGGACATTTTGCAAAGAGGGCATAAAATATGTAAAGCCATGATAACCTCGGAAGTATAAGATTTACTTGGAAATATAAAAACATATATAATATTTTAGCATCTCAGGGCTTAAGTGGGGGAATGAGAGTATCAAATTTGAGAGCAAGGATCAAAACATAGGGATAGGTCATAAAATTTTCAGATCTTATCAATCCATATTCACGGAGTAGACCCAAACAAAATTCTAGTATCTATCTATTTCTGTAGTAGAAAGAACACAGGGCTTGAAATCAGAAGTCCTGTGTTCTCACCTGCCCACTGAGTTATTTTGGGTAAACTGTCTTCTCTTTGGCCTGAATTTCCTCAACAGAACAATCAGGACAACACAATCATTAATATTCTAAGTCATTTCGTAAATTGTATGCACGTTGAAAGAGTTTTGAAATTTGAAAAATTCCATTCAAATAAATGTCCTTTCATATATTTATTCATCTACTTTTGAATATTTGATGGCTTACCGTGTATAAGGCATGGAGCTACGCATGGCCAATTTATCAGTAAGCAAGACAAACAGATAGGACCCCTTGTTTTCTGAGGCTCAGGATCCTTTTTACTGTCACCTGTAATCTGAGACCTGTAAAAGACAGAGGGAGAAAGTGTTTCAGGCAGAAGAATCAGAAAATATAAAGACCCAAAAGTAGAAATGATATTGGTATAACACACACACACACACACACACACACGTACGCATCCGCACAAACATGGACAGAAGATGAGGGGGGATGCAGTGCCCTTCAACTGTTGAGTCCCTTGGGAAAGGACTGGAGCAGTGGAAATTTTGTATCCAACTCTTATAATTGCAGCTATAGGACATATGGACCATGAGGCCAGCAGTGTAGGTGCCATGGCTTTAACCTTTGACACCCTCTCACTAAAACAGAAGAAAAAATTTGTGTTGCTAGGATACCTCCGCATTCTAGATTCTGCAATACCTTGAGCCTTTGACTCTTGACTTTTATGTCTTTTTTCATCTGTGAAGGTTCTCAGATGAAAGGAGGGTGTCAGGAAGCCATGCATTGGCATCTTGCTTTGCAAGATACAGATTGACTTCTCTTATTGCTTGTCTCACTTACGCATTCTCCTTTCCTTTCTTCTACTTGGTTGCAGAAGTTCTTTACGCAAATGTCATATTGGGTGAACAGTGGCAAATGTGTGCTAACTTAAGTGCCATTTCTGCCCCATTGTGGCAGCTGCCTGGAAAAGTATGTGAAGAAACATTCTAAGCTAAGGTAAAGGGCACATCAGGCAGTGGGAGAGAAAACTAGTCATCATCTGTATTGAATTAGGTCAGTAACAAAGTGGCAAACTTGGGCTGGATCTTTCTAAAGGAAATCTGCTTTATTACTCTTTGTAAGATTAAAATCACAATCAGATTGCTATTTTATTGGACATATTTCATTTTCCGTATATTTTTTTAGGTGCCAGATAAAAGAAAACTTATCCTAGTTGCCTTAAATTACAAACATTACTGCCAAGAGTGTGGCTTAAAAGACTACAGGTATTAATATTATTGCTTATGGTAGTTTTTTCCCTGAATAATAATTTCACATAGACCACCACTGATATTCTCAGCTTCTTGGACATTATGCAAATAACTTAACGTTTCCTAGCCTGCATTCTTAGCTGTATTATGGAGGTCATAATAGAGCTTATCTCCTACATATGTGAAAATTCAATGAGAAAATTTCCTTAATGTACCTGCAATAAGACTAACACTTAAAAATTCCTTAATTTATTAATAAAATTTAAATATAGTGATGCTAATCGTATCTCCTATGCTTGTGAAAATAGTTCTCCCCAATTTCAACCCCAAAAAGGAGGAATTATCCAATTCCTAAATCTAATCTCATAAAATAGGGTAATTACATATTTGAGACTTGTTTATTTACTCCAAAAACCCACTGAACTGCTCCACCCAGCTGTCATTAGAAGAAGTTAATTAACAAGACATGCATGATTTCTGCCACTCTCTGTCCCTGTTTTCTTTCAATCCAAGTTCAGCTTCCATTACATTTCCTTCATATTTTGTATATGTGCTACTTTTTCTCAGCTGTAGTAGATGAAGCTAAGAGTTAAATCATTCAGAATTAATCTCAATAAGAAAAAATAATAAAATAAAATATAATTTACAAGATAGCTTAACTTTGTGGAAATATAGGTAAATCTAATCTGAATTGAAAGAGTATTTACAAAATGGACAAATTATTTTAATGTATAAGTTACTAATTTATTATCTAGGTTTCAATTGTCACATTTCCATGTTTTGACAATGTCTAGATCAGTGCTGTGTAATACAAATAATAATCCAGGATATATCTAAAATTTAACTATTTTAGTAACCTTAGTAAAAAAGTAAAAAGAAACATACATAGTTGTAATAATATATTGTGTTTAATGAAGTATATGGAATATATGATTCTTTTCAACATGTAGTCATTAGATAATGTATTCATGAAATATTTTAGGTTCTTTATATATTAGGCCTTGAATATGCAGTTCTGCGTTTTACACTTTTAGCATATCTCAATTAAGATGCTGCATCTTCATCAAAGAAACTTAATCTGTTCTTAGATTTTATAAGATTTGCAGTTGAAGAAGTAAATCCACATACCCTGGTGTTCCAAACATATTTTAAATTTTTCAATAGGTGAATAGAGTGCCCCCAAATAATTTTCTTTGGATATTCACATTGACAAAACTAAATCATCATTTTAAGAAGAACTGATATGACTTTGAAGCAAAAACCAATTAATTTCAAAACTATATTATTTCTAGTTAAGTAAATTGACAAAATCTTGAATCAACTCATTATTTTAAACATCAAATTAAAAGAAGTGTTAAATAAATTGAAAAGCAATACTACACATATCAATATCTAAAAGTATTCATTTTCTCTTGTAGCTTTATAGTCAATTTACATGATGCCATTGTTTGAAAATACAGTCTTCTGTACTGATTCTCATTACACAATGTAGTAAATCATAGTCAATTATCTGTTTTATGGAGTTTCAAGTCTAACATAAAGTCTCTTCCATAGCAAAGTCATGAATAAGTTTAATTTTTCCTTGGAGCTTCACATTTATCTCTTTAATATTCAGCTTAATGTCAATGAGAAAACATAAAATAGGCTGTTGTTTTTAATCTTTGATTATTGAAGATTTGGCAAACATTCCTCTATTTCAAGAAAATTTTGAATTAAAATTAACAGTACAGTAAATCTTTGTGAATCTCTTGACTTCTCAACCAATGAGCATAGCAAAGAATGTGAGACCATTTAATTATCTTTTTGTAAGCATTTCTGAAATAGTTACATAAATATGTCAATGATATTTTTCAGAAAACTAAATTTACTTTTTTTTTTGGAGACAAAGTCTCACTCCATCAACCAGGCTAGAGTATAGTGGCATAATCTGGGCTCACTGCAACCTCCCCCTCCCGGGTTCAAGCGATTCTCATGCCTCAGCCTCCCAAGTAGATGGAATTACAAGCATACACCACCAAGCCTGGCTAATTTTTGTATTTTTTGTAGAGACGGGGTTTCACCATGTTGGCCAGGCTGGTCTTGAACTCCTGGCCTCAAGTGATCCACCCACATCGGCCTTCCAAAGTACTAGAATTACAGGCATGAGCCACCGCGCCCAGCCTCTAAATTTACTCTTGATGACACAAGGGGCACGTCAGTCTCTTGCTTTAAATTATAATAACTTGAATTTTTAACTTAGCGTAGTTGGAGCATCATTCATCTTCATAGAAACCTTGGAAAATATTTAATTGAAACTCTTTTTCAGATGCAAACACTTCAAATGTATGTGTGTCATGAGTTCAAATTTTTAGACCATGAATTGACATTCTTTTTGAATTTGGAAGTCTTTTGATTAAAATGTACTCAGATATTAATTAGGCAGTATCTCTTATAGCAAGACCAAATTAAACTAATTTTGAGTCAAGTGATAATTGATATTTTTAGAAATGTTTTGTTTTTTACAGGCAATTTGTGGGTTTAATCGAGGATTCATCATTTTAAGTGAAACTTTTAATTATTTTCATTGTAAGAAAATTTCAAAATAATTATTGCTTTTGCCATCTGTCAATCAAAAAATGATTTTCTCTTTTTGTGTACAAACCCAACCATTTTTATGTCTGGTCAGTATTACAAGGCTATATCATTTTACAAGTCATTATGATTTTTGTTGTTATTGAACATTTATTTATGATTTTAAGCAAACAAATTGGTCATTTCTATTCTGACTCTTGGAACACATTTTTAAATTTTATCTAGTTTATTCTCTTAATTTTTTAACATGACAAACAAATGGTGTTTTCACTCTGCCACAGTAAATTGTATTTGCTGTCCAATGTGAATTTTTGCATATGCCTATTTCTCATTTCATTTTTTTCTGCAGTCTTCTACATATGTGATATGGTTTGGTTGTGTCCCCACCCAAATCTCATCTTGAATTGTAGCTCCCTTATCCCCACGTGTTGTGGGAAGGACCTAGTGGGAGGTAACTGAATCATAGGTGCAGGTTTTTCCCATGCTGTTCTTGTGAGAATGAGTAAGTCTCACGAGAGCTGATGGTTTTGTTAAGGGCAGCTTCCCTGCACGTGCTCTCTTGCCTGCCACAATGTAAGACGTGCCTTTACTCCTCTTTCGCCTTCTGCCATGATTGTGAGGCCTCCCCAGCCATGTGGAACTGAGTCCGTTAAACCTCTTTTTATTTAAAAATTACCCAGTCTTAGGTATTTCTTCATAGCAGTATGAAAATGGACTAATACAACATATTACAGCTACTCTACTGCATTTCCACTTAATTATGCATCATGGATATGCTTTCGCTTCAATCTAAAAATGTGTTCATACTTTTATACTGGAGACATTTACTTTCTATTAAAATAGTAAGTACCCCAATCTAATTACCAGTTACTATTGCATTGGTGCCACCGTAACTCCTGTTTTCTTCATAAACTATTCAAATAAACATGTTACAACACATTAGAGAAATACCTACAAAGGTCATTTAAATTGAAGCAATCTACTGACATTGTCTGGATTAGTGATTTTTTTTTTTTTTTTTTTTTTTTTTTTTGAAACAGAGTCTCACTCTGTTGCCCAGGCTGGAGTGCCGTGGCACAATCTCAGCTCACTGCAACCTCTGCCTCCTGGGGTCAAGCCATTCTCCTGCCTCAGCCTCCGAAGTAGCTGGGACTACAGGCACTTGCCACCACACCCGGCTAATCTTTTATATTTTAGTATAGTCGGGGTTTCACCATGTTGGTCAGGCTGGTCTCAAACTCCTGACCTTGTGATCTACCAACCTCGGCCTCCCAAATTACTAGGATTACAGGCGTGAGGCACCATGCCCAGCCAGTGATGTGTTTTACATAATATTTCAAGTAACACACATGTTTATCATGCATACCACATAGAACAATATCTTTTGTAACATATATACATCAAATAAAGTCAAATGCAGATCTGAGGAAACAAGAAAGGTATGTTCAATGGAAAAATAAATCATGCTGCTTCCTTTTTTAATGTAAATGTAAATTAACTGAAATGAAAGTAAAACAACAAATGCAGTTCCTCAGGCACATAGCCATATTTCCTGTGCTTGACAGTCATATGTGGTTAGTGGCTACTTTCCTGGTATTGCAGGTCAAGATCCTGTCATAGCTAGATAATAAGGACTTAACAGAGTGGCCATAGGTGATTAGTATCAAGTATAAATCTTTCAAATATTTATAATTATCAAATATTTGCTTTAAACATGCTTTGCTGTGACAAGTGGTTGTAACCATTTTTTATTTTAATATTTTAATTTTTAAATATATACGTGTGTAGTTTTGTTGCATGCATTGATTGCATAGTGGAAGTCAGGGCCTTAGGGGTATCCATCACCCAAATAGTGTACATTGTATCTATTAAGTAATTTCTATTCATTGACACCCCTTCCAAACCCCTCCCTTCTCAGTTTCCACTGTCTATGTCTATTCTCTATGTCCATGTACACATTATTTAGCTCCCACTGATATGTGTCAACATGAAGTATTTTTCTTTCTGCATCTGACTTGTTTCACTTATGATAATTGCCTCCAGTTCCACCCATGTTACTGCAAAATACATGGTTTCATTCTCTTTTATGACTGGATAGTGTTCCGTTGTGTATATATGCCATATTTTCTGTATCCAGTCATCCTTTGATGGACACTTCAGTTGATTTCATGTTTTTGCTATTGAGAATATTCAGATTGTAACCACTTAGACTGAAAGAAAATCTCCACTGTATCACGTTGGAAGAGAAACAAAGAAGCAAATGCATACCTTTAGTATTTTTAGTTGAATTTGCCAACCCGAGTCCTCTCAGAGTCATTGTCAGTTAGGACAGGTAAAAGTTAAAAAAGAACATCCAAGAATGTGGAGGTAGCTGTGGGTGGAATCTCTGCAAGGTAACCTCTCCAACTTAATTCAGATCTATGATTAAATGTCATCACCTTAGGAATATTCTCTCTTCTTACTTCTGTCACCCATTTCCTTTATGTGGTTTAGTCTTTGTATCAACAGTCTAGAAGTTTTATATATATATATATATATATATATATATATATATATATATATATATATATGTGATTTTTCTTACCTTCATTCCCATAAAAAATACCTCCATGAAAACCAAGAGCTGGGGCACCTGTACCTTTAAAAATTTTCTTTCCAACTTTTATTTCAGGCTCAGGGGGCACATGTGCAGCCTTGTTACATGGGTAAATTGCGTGTTGTGGGGATTTGTTGTACAGATTCTGCCATCCTGGTAATGAGCATAGTATCTAGTAGGTAGTTTTTTGATCCTTATCCTTCCTCCACCCTCTATCCTCAAGTAGGCCACAGCGTCTATGGTTTCTTTCTTAGTGTCCACTTATACTCAATGTTTAGCTCCCATTTATAAATGAGAACATGCAGTATTTGATTTTCAGTTCCCACATCAGTTCCCTTAGGATAAATGACATCTAGCTCTATCCACATTGCTGCAAAGGACATGATTTCATTCTTTTTTTATGGCTGTGTAGTATTTCATGGTGATATATACCACATTTTCTTAATCTGGTTAACCATTGATGGGGCATCTAGTTAGATTCCATATCCTTGCTGTTGTGAGTAGTGCTATGATACACGTACACTTGTATGTGTCTTTATGGTAGAACAATTTATATTCCTTTGGGTATGTACCCATTAATGGGATTGTTGGGTTGAATGGTAGTTCTACGTTTTTTGAGAAATCTCCAAACTGCTTTCCACAGTGGCTGAACTACTTTGCATTCCCACCATCAGTGTATAAGCATTCTCTTTTCTCTGCAACCTCACCAATATCTGTTGGTTTTTTTTATCTTTTAATAATAGTCACTCTGACTGATGTGAGATGGTATCTCATTTGCGGTTTGATTTGCATTTTCTTAATGACTACTGATATTGAGCACTTTTCCTTGTGCTTATTGGTCACATGTGTGTCTTCTTTTGAGAAGTGATTGCCCATGTACTTTGCCTATTTTAAATTGAGTTGTTTTTGCTTGTTGATTTATTTAAGTTCCTTATCGATTCTGTGTACTAGAGTTTTGTTGAACATTTGAAAATACTTTTTTCCCATTCTATATGTTGTCTGTTTGCTCTTTAATAGTTTCCTTGGCTGTGCAATAGGTCCTTAGTTTAATTAGGTCTTATTTGTCTATTTTTGTTGTTTTGCAATTGCTTTTGGAATTCTCATCATGAAATCTTTACCAGGGCCTATCTCCAGAATATTTCCTAGTTTTTTTTTTTTTCTAGAGTTTTTACAGTTTCGGGTTTTATATTTAAGTCTTTAATTCATCATAGGTTGATTTTTGTATATAGTGAAAGGAAGGGGTCCATTACAATCCTCTGCATATGGTTAGCGAGTTATCCCAGCATCATTTATTGAATAGGGAATCCTTTTCTTATTGCTTTCTTTTATCAATTTTGTCAAAGATCAGATGGTTGTAGATTTGTAGGGCTTTATTTCTGGATTCTGTAACATGTTCCATTGGTCTATGGTTCTGTTTTTGTACCAGTACCATACTGTTTTGGTTACTATAGCCTTGTAGTATTGTTTGACGTCAGGTAGTGTGATGCCTATGGCTTTGTTCTTTTTGCTTAGAATTGCTTTGGCTATTTGGACTCTTTTTTGGTTCCATATGAATTTTATAATAGTTTTTCTCTAGTTCTGTGAAAAATGACATTGGTAATTTGACAGGAATAGCATTAAATCTGTACATTGCTACATGTACAGATGTATGGCCATTTTTAATTCCTATTCATAAGTATGGAATGTTTTCACTTTTTTGTTGTCTTTGATTTGTTTCAGTAGTGTTTTGCAAATCTCATTGAAGATACATTTCACTTCCCGGTTTAGCTGCATTCCTAGGCATTTTATTCTTTCTGTGAACATTGCAAATTGGATTGCGTTCTTGATTTGGCTTTCAGATCGAACATTATTGGTGTATAGAAATGCTACCAATTTTCCTACATTGATTTTATATCCTAAAAGTTTTCTGAAATTGTGTATCAGATCTATATGTCTTTGGGCAGAGACTATGGGGTTTTCTAGGCATAGAACCATACCATGTGTGAAGAGAGGTAGATTGACTTCTTCTCTTCCTACTTGGATGCCTCTTATTTATTTCTCCTGCCCAATTGCTTTGGCTAGGACTTCAAGTACTATGTCGAATAGTAGTGGTGAGAGTGGGCATCTTTCTCTTGTTCTTGTTCTCAAGGGGAATGCTTCCAGCTTTTGCCCATTCAGTATGATATTGGTTGTGGGTTTGTCATGGATAGCTGTTAATATTTTGAGGTATGTTCCTTCAATGTCTAGTTTATTGGGGATTTTGAACATGAAAGGATGTTGAATTTTTTCAGAAGTCTTCTCTGCATCTACTGAGATGATCATGTGGCTTTTGTCTTTAGTTCTGTTTAGGTGATGAATCACATTTATTGATTTGTGTATGTCAAACCTTGTATCCCAGGAATAAAGTCTATTTAACTGTGGTGAATTTGTTTTTTGATGTAGTGCTGGATTTAGTTTGGTAGTATTTTGTTGAGAATTTTTACATCTATGTTCATTAGAGATTACTGGCCTGCTTTTTTGTTCATTGTGTCTCTGCCAGGATTTGGTATCAGAATGATGCTGGCCTCATAGAATGGGTAAGGGAGGAGTCCCTCCTCCTAAAATTTTTGGAATACTTTCAGTGAGATTGGTATCAGCTATTCATTATACATCGAGTAGAATTTGGCTGTGAATCCATCTGGATCAGTGCTCTTTCTGCTTAGTTGACTTTTTATTTATTATTCAATTTTGAAATTCCTTATCGGTCTGTTCAGGGTTTTAATTTCTTCCTGGTTTAATCTAGAGAAGTTGTATATTTTCAGGAATTTATTCGTTTCTTCATGTTTTCTGGTTTGTATAGATGGAAGTGTTTGTAATGGTCTCTGAGAGTTCTTTTTGTATTTCTGTGGGGTCAGTAGTAATGTCTTCTTTTTCATTTCTGATACTGTGTATTTGAATCTATTTTTTTTTTCTTAATTAGTCTAGCTAGCACTCTATTAATCTTATTTATTCTTTCAAGTAGAAAACTTTTAGTTTTGGTGATCTTTTGAATGGGTTTTTTGTGTCTCAATTTTATTGAGTTCAGCTCTGACTTTGGTTATTTCTTTTCTTCTGCTACATTTGAGATTGGTTTGCTCTGGTTTTTGAGCTCCTCTAGGTATAGTGTTCTGTTGTTAATTTGAGATATTTCTAACTTTGTGATATAGCCATTTAGCATTATAAACTTTCCACTGCTTTAGCTAGATCCCAGAGATTCTCATATGTTTTATCTTTGTTTAGTTCATTTCAAAGAAATTCTTGATTTCTGCCTTAGTTTCATTTTTTCACCCAAAGTCATACAGGAGTAGGTGGTTTAATTTCCATTTAATTGTGAAATTTTGAGCAATCTTGTTGGTATTAATTGCCATTTCTATTGTGCTATTTTCATTTATTTTTGTTATTTTATCTGAGCATGTGATCAGTGTGCTTTATGTTTTCTTGTATTTGTTGAGAATCACTTTATAGCTAAGTGTGTGGTTGATTTTAGAGTATGTGTTGTTGATTTTAGAGTTGATTTTAGTATGATTTTGCTATGTGCAAACAAGAAGAATATGTATTCGTTGATGTTGGGTGCAGTATTCCGTAGATGTCTTTTAGGCTCATTTGGTAAAATGTCAAGTTTATGTCCCAAATATTTTTGGAAGTTTTTTGTCTCAATGATTTGTCTAACACTGTTAACAAGATGTTGAAGTCTCCCACTATTGTGTGATTATCTAAGTCTCTTCATAGGTATTAAAA
This sequence comes from Chlorocebus sabaeus, assembly GCF_047675955.1. Classification (NCBI taxonomy): domain Eukaryota; kingdom Metazoa; phylum Chordata; class Mammalia; order Primates; family Cercopithecidae; genus Chlorocebus; species Chlorocebus sabaeus. Next base: position 60,739,915 of record NC_132908.1, on the reverse strand, counting down.
TCTTACTTTATAAATCTGTGTGCTCCCATGTTGGGTCCATATATGTTCAAGATAGTTAAGTCTTCTTATTGAATTGAACACATTAATATTATTTAATACCCTTCTTTGTTCTTTGGATGATTGTTTATTTAAAGTCTGTTTTGTCTGAAATTAGAATAGCCACCCCTGCTCTTTTTTGGGTTTTGTTTCCTTGATAGATTTTTCCCTATACCTTTACTTTGAGCTTCTGTGTGTTGTTAGCTGGTTGTTAGGTAGACTTTACTGAATAGTGGCTTTATGGTGGCAGTGACCTCTGTACCTAAGTGTATTTTTTTTGGTAGCCAGAAACGGTCTTTCATTTCCATGTTTAGCACTCCCTTAAGGACCTCTTATATGGCAGGTCCATTGGCAATACATTTGTTTAGCATTTGCTTGTCTGAAAATAATTTTATATCTCTTTTTCTTATTAAGCATAGTTTGGCTGGATATTACATTTTTGGTTGGACTTTCTACACAAGAATGATGATGATAGACTCCTAATCTCTCCTGTCTTGTAGGGTTTCTGTTGAAAGTTTCACTCTTAGCATGATGGAGTTCCCTTTGTAGGTGACCTGCCTCTTCTCTCTAGCTGCCTTTAATATTTTTTTCTTTCACATTCACTTAGAGAATCTGATGACTATGTGTCTTGGGATGGTCATCTTGTATAGTATCACTGAGTGGTTCTCTGAATTTCCTGCATTTGAATGTCAACTTCTCTTGCTAGATTGGAAAATTTTTTGTGGACAATATCCTCAAATATGTTTTCGAAGTTGCTTGCTCTCTCTTGCTCTCTATTAGGGATCTCAATGAATCATAGGTTTGGTCTCTTTATGTAATCCCATATATTCGTGGATGTCTATTAATTCTTTTTTATTCTTTTTTTTCACATTATTTTTGTGTGACTGTGTCAGTTCAAAGAACCAGCCTTCAAGCTCTGAGATTCTTTCCTCAACTTGTTCTATTCATACTTATGATTGTATTATAAAGTGTTTGTAGTGAGCTTTATTTTTTAGCTCTATCAGATCAATTTGTTTCTTAAAATGTCTACTTCTTTCAGCTCTTGTATCATTTTACTGGATTCCTAAGATTCCTTGGATTGGGTTTCAACTTTCTCCTGAATCCTGATGGTATTCATCATCATCCAGATTCTGAATTCTATGTGTGTCATTTCAGCCATTCCAGACTAGTTAAGAATCATTGCTGGGGAGCTAGTGCAGTTGTTTGGAGATAAGAAGACACTCTGACTTTTTGAGTCACTAGAGTTTGTGCATGATTTCTTTCTTATCTGTGTGGACTAATGTTCCTTTAATCTTTGAAGTATCTGTTCTTTGAATGGGACTTTTTGATTTTATGTTCTTTGATGCCCTTGAGGGTTCAAGTGTGGTATAAGTTGGGTGTATTCAGTTGGCTTCATTTCTGGTCAATTTCAGGGGGGCTAAGGCTCAGCTCAGAATTTCTGAACTGTGTGATCTTACCCTGAGTGACTGGGATCAGGCCCACAGATTCATTCTCTGGCCCCTAAAGTTAAGCACCTGCTATACTAGAGGAGCCAAGGTGTTCCTGGTTTGTTGGCAACAACACTTCAATGGGGGAGTGCCAGCAAAACCTTTTTTTCAGGGCTGTGGCCGTGGGGTCTGCACATACACACACACACATGAGCCAGTGGTGGAAGGGTGGCAGCACACTGGGATCTACATACACCCGTGCTTTGGCAGCAGGTAGGACATGGGGTCTGTATGCATGTGCTGACAAGAGCAGGGCAGTGGTAGGTTCCTGTGCATGCATGTGAGCAAATTAGTAAGGGGAGGCTGTGCACAGGTATGTGCTAGAAGGTGCCCATCTGCTGAAGCTCTCTGATGGTTAAGCAGAGTCTCCTTGCAAAGGAGCTGTGGTGGTGACCACTGAAAAGTGCCCTGGTTGGGCATGCAAGAATGTGCTACAAGTGGGTGCATCCAGGTAGGGACCCTGGGAGAGGCCAGCAGACAGGGGAGTGCTCGGATTTGACTGACCCTGTCCAATGGGCAAGACATCCTAACTCTGTCCAGGTCAAATAGTCAATAAAGGTCAAAGTCACCTAGAGGATCAGGGCAAGCCTTGGGGATAGGCGGCCATAGCCATGCTCCACTGCTGTTCTTGCCATGCCAAACCCTCCAGACTCTGCATAGATCAGAGTCTTGTCCCTGCCACCTCTCCTGGCAGCTCTCCCTGACAGCTGCAATGTCTGTGGGGGTCATGGAGGCTCTTACAGCTAGGATTTCAGAGGTTCATGGCAAAAGTGGACCACTCCATGCCTCTAACTCATTTCTTCCTAGGAGTCACTCAGGGACGGGAATGAGTTCTGGTGCTCAGCAACCACAGGCAGGGTTCCAAGCTTCCTCTCCTTTACATCCAGGGTCTAGATCCCCACCTCTATCCACTCTTAATGCCTTTCTTGTGATGGTCTGCTCAGAGTTTGCCCATCCTCTTGATAGGCTGGTCTCTCAGTAGGAGAAGATCTTCCAGACTGTGTCTAGTTGGCCATCCTGACTCATCTCCAGAATAGACCTTTTCCAGGAAATAGTTTGTATCCTTCCTTGAGGTGTCCAGGAACCAGTGCAGGAGAACTCAGTGGCACAAGGGACTGCCCATGCACTCTGAGCCTCCCTATCTCCTCACGGCAAGTCAGTTGTCACCCAGCATGTGGCTTGTGACCTCTACCCAGACCTGCATCTGCTCATAAAGTGCTCAGGTCACTTGTGATTGGGCCAAGCTAATCACCCTGTCCACCTGTCGGTCACACTCCCTCTGCCCCTTCCGTCCATACATTGCCCAGAGACTCAGCTGCCTCCACTGCACACCAGTGCATATGGCCTGTGATGGCCTGGGCACATCCAGGTGTGAGGCATCACCAGGCAGCTAGAACTAGACACTTGCCACCCCACCCCAACATGTGTCTTTCTGTCTTTCTTGTACACTGTCCATCTGCCTTGCCTGCCTCATCCACCAGTCCAAGGACCACTGAGGTGGGAACTGGCACCACCCAAAGGTGGAAATCAGCCCTTACCCTTTCTACCACCCATGTGCTAAGACTGGCCCTGAGATTTTCCCTTTGGCTTATGACTGTATTCATGAGTGGAGGAATTTCAGGTCTCTACTGAGCAATCAATATATACACAAACATCTGTGAAATGAATTAATAAATTTGTTAATAATGAATCCTACATGCTTTAAAATTGATGTGTGTATATATGTAAACATACATGCAAATGTCTATTTTCATGTAAATATGCACACTTCTGTGTGTGTTTATATACAAATATTTACTCATTCCTTATTCATTGAGATATCCACTATAAGAAAACAATGAAACAATGATGTTGAGGAAACACACATAAAAGCATCTGCCTTTAGATAACTTAGAGTCTAATTAGAGAAATATATGTAAATCAAACTATCACCCAAAATGATAATTGCTAGCAATGGTGAATGCTAAGAAGAAAAGACACACCATTTAATAAGGGCACAAAGGACTTCAGCTTTATCTTGAATGTCTGGTAAGACTTATCTCATGAAATAATACTTGATCTGAAATACGGTTAATAAAGATAAGTAGACAAAATAGAGAAAGGGGGAACAGCAAAAGCAAGGGCTCTGTAGAGGAGGTCACACGGAGTCCTTAGAGAAGACACGGAGACTTTGAGAAGGACAGCAGCTGAAGCACATAAAGCAAAAGAGTGTTATAAAGTGAAGCTGTGGGGCCATGTCCACTCTGTTGGGACTTGTGTAGTTGGTACTTTTGTAGTCAACGCTGAGTATTTTGATCTTTACCCTAAGAGAAATGAGAAGTTATTGAAAGATTTCTAAGCAGTGGGTGTGCAGTGTTTATGAAATATGGAATCAGTATAGATACCTTGGATTAGAGGAGTTATAGCACAGATCTTTTAAGACCATGTGTACATGAAATAGCACAGAAACTGCCCCCATCTTCCTAATAGGATATTCGCCATGTCAATTTGAAGTTTTGCTTTCCAGACTTCAATGTTTTACCTGTATCATTAAAACAAGACTATATCACTCCCCAAACAATCAGTCTGTAAATGACAACCAGAACTCAAATTTTAACTGTCCCCTTTTTAATAGTGCTTCTCTGAATTCAGACACAGACTTGCATTTTCCCTGAATATACCAATCATACCTAACACTCCATAGCACTAACATAAAGGTTGTATTCTCCATCTTTTACTTCTATTAAATAATTATTCAATTGTCCAACTACCCTTTGATATAGGTAATATTATCCTAATTTTACATATAATGAGCTGAGGCATGGAAGTGTTAAATAACTTGCACACCTGCAAAGAGCAAATAGAAGCCAGAATTCAAAACTCGAGACTCAGTTTCCAAAGTATAAGCTTTTATGAAGCATACTGTACTGTTTTGCATATAAACCATCATTTTAAACTTCACAAAATGTAATATACATTTTATTAACGAATTTAATGGTTAGAAAAACATACTTCAACATATGAAACCCCTTGTCCAAGACTGCACAAATAGAAAGAGGCAGGACTGGGTTCTAAGATTCCCGGATGTTAATGGCTACATCCATCTACGTGTCTCTAATTAGAAGATGGCTCTCACCCTGCAACCTTGTGATCATTTTCAAGAATGGAAACTCATCATATACAGCCCTTCCAGAGTTTCACCTGGAAGGCATGTCATTATTATCTTCTGTAGGAAACTATACCCCGCAATGCTATGGTCATAACTCCGTGTTTCATCAACTGCATGGTGAAGTGAAGCGGTAGAGAAAGTTATAAAGTTTCTTTAGAATGTCGTTAAGCAGATCAGTGCCTCAGGATATTTGACTAGCTGGTGGGGCCAGACATCAGATGAGAACTGGAAAAAAAATATTAAAGATTATTCATTTATTTCTTCAAAGACATCACTTTTTAAATGACCATGATAAAGTCTAGGGCTAGAAGGTAATTTTACATGGGCCTAGTTCATCAGCAGCAGCTTAAGTTTTCCCCGCTATGCTTCAGAAAGGACCAAGGAGACTAAAATAAAACATAATTATCAGTAAAATGCTTTCATACTTAGACATCAGCTTCAGTTAACTACAGAATAATTGTTTTAGAATTACTGAGGGGTTCTGTGCTAGGGGAGAAATAAACTGCAAGGTCACAAGTTTGTAATATGCTCTTACATACTTTCTCCTCTCTGACCTCTTTTTTGTTTTCACCTTTCTTTTTTTAAAGAGAGATTTAAAGAAACTCATTAGCAGCTATAGTAAAAGGTTAGAGCCTGATAGACCTTGGTTTAAATTTTTGCTATTCTACACAATAGTGTGACCTTGAACTAGTGAGTTAACCTTTAATTCCTTCCATTCTCAAAAGGAAAAATGATTAAAAAATTACCGTGCAATATTTTGAATTTTAAATGATACAATGCTTTACTAAACTATCTGGGACATAACAAGTGTTTCTTGGTAAATGAATGACTGAATGATTTCATGTTATTTCCCTTACATTTTTTATTTCCAAGTTATTTGCAGGAAGAGGGCTAGGACAAAAAAATTGGATAATGAACGAAATAAAGCAAAATACAAATAACACTTGGGAAAGCCATCTACATTACACCTTTCTTGCATTCCTGTAAAGAAATATCTGATATGGGGTACTGTATTTCAATAGTATACTTCCAATAGTGACTCAGTCTAAAAGCCTTTTTAAAGCCCAAATGGTACTTTTCCAGGTTTTTACCACATATGCAAGAGATACTTCTAGAGAGGGAGTAGAAAAGGTGTCCTCATGATCCCTGAGAATTCCCTGTCAGAAATTATAAGACAAAACGCATTAAAATCCTTGACACTCTTGGGTAAAAGAGTGTGCTGACGTGTCTCAGACCTCAGTCCTTTCAGACTGGCCACCTGATGTGAACCTGAAAATTCTTGCCTTCCAATGGCAGAGAGCAAGAAAGAGGACCTCCACGTGGTCACAAATCATGCTCCCAAGAACACAAAGCTTCAGTTTTTGTTCAGGAACCTTCAGCAAAGTTGTATCTGAGCAGTCTGCAGGGCTGACTTGAACAACAGGCTCCTAGAGGACATAGGCTCATTTTTGTCTTATGGTAACTCTCTCTTAGACAGAATAACATAGAAAGGCAAATTCATAACACAATGTATACCAGATTCACTACAGCCTCAGACTAGTGTCATAAATCCATTTTCCCACTAATCGAAACCTTGCAGAGGAGACAATCAGTAATTTTTACCATTCACTCAACTGGCTTGCACACAGAGAGAGAGTGGGAGGGAGAGAGAGGTCAAAAGCCCAGCTGGTAAGAAATTATTATCCTTTTGCTGGCTTGCCAGATTTCTGGGTTCCCTTTCTCTGCAGCTTCCAGAAGAGCAAAGCTGCTTTTGATAACTCTGTGTACTGCACCATAGCTGTGGGATCCAAACCACGTTACAAAAAATGGTTCTTTTTCTTTTTTATGGAACCATAGGCAAAAACATTCCAATTTTGCAAGATGCAGCCCAACAGCCTGCCTGAGAGAACTGAGTTATCATTTCCCATCCCTGCCAGAGTGACATACACGTGACAAAACACAGACACAAATCACCCTGCTCAGTGCCCAAGTATCAACGTAGCAAGGCTCGAACTTGTCCTTGTTGGTCCTTGGCGTCTTTGATCTATTCAAGGTTTGGAGGGATGACCTCCAACCAGGAGTTTAAATGGGTGGTTTGTGGGCAAAGTGGAAAAGCTGAAGGTCACTCTGAGCTAGCTTCTGCTAACGGTTCCTTCAGGGCTCACCAAATGTGACTGATCAGACAAGCAGGAGAGCCTGCTGGATGTCCATCAGCAATTTCTTCAGAGATCTCCTTTGTACGTATAAGCTCACACACAACAAAGTAAAAACAAGCAAAAGGCCTTCCAAACCAAGATCCCAGACCAGATTCCAATCCAGAAGAGTGTTCTTCCAAACGGGCCCCTTTTTCCACTCTAGGTGGGGAGAAATCTCCCGAAACTTAGATTCTTGCTGCAGTCCATGGAGAGGTGAACAGTCCCCATGATGGGTTTACAGTCCACCAGAGAGGCCAACAGATCAGAAAAAGGAAGGTGGCATTGATTGTGCCTAGTATATTCACCAGACTGGTTTAAAGACATTTTCCAGGAACTTTCTTTCCACTGAAATGAGGCCTAGGAACCATGGGTTGACAGTGCCTCATCGGTATGGACAGAGACAGAGGTGACTCATCAGCTCGTCAAAAGTAATCGACTGCCAGAGTTCACTTCCAGGTCTGTTATTCTGTGCTGGCTGACAAAGTGTTGGCAGGTACCCACAAGGGGTGACTCCAGATGAGCCCTCAAATTAATCTCTAAAATATTTCTCACTGTCCACTGCAGAGACAAAACCAATCTACCTGGACTCTGGTATTGCATTAAAAAAATGTAATTCACACTAGGCTAGTTATGTGAAAGATAGCATAATATTGTTCAAATCAATCTCACCAAAGGTTTGGAGGGTTGTTCAATAATAGTTTGGTGGGCAGATGACTAGGGAATTAGTGGGGAATGTTGATTGGTTGGAAATGAGATCATAGAGGTATGGAAAATAGTCCTCGTGCACTGAGTCAGCCTCTGGGTGGGGGTCCTAGGGCCAGCTGGGTCATGGGTGGTGGTTCTGGGTAGAGTCAGTCGGTGATCAGAAATGTGAAAGTCTGAAAGTCATCTCAAAAGGCCAATCTTAGTTTCTACAGTAGTGGTGTTTATCTACAGGATTAGCTGGGGAAGTTGCAAACCTTTTGACCTTCAGAAGAATGACTGGTTATCATTTAAGCATGTATCTTAGCAGAATTCAGGCCCCTCTTATAATTCTACCTTGTAGCCTTTCATTCGTTTTACAAAGGTAGTTTAGTTTTGAGAAGGGTTACTATAATTTTGCTTTGAAGTTAAACTGTAAACTAAGTTCCTCCCATTGTTAGGTTGGCCCAAACCCAGGAATAAGTGAAAATAGCCAGCCTGAGGCTAGAAGTGAGACAGAGTCAGTCATGTTAACTTTCTCTCACTGTCATAACCTTTGCAAAGGTGGTTTTACTTTTTCTTCATTTTTCTTGGGCATTGCTATCTGAATTTCCAAGTTATGGAAATTTAAGTAACTATTATTTTTTTAAAGAAAAATATTATGTCTAAATGCAGCCTGTCATATTCACGTACTTAATTCAGACAGGAAGTATCTGGCCCAAATCTTTTGCATGTAATTGGTGGGTTGAATAAAATGTCTTCCTTGGTGTAATTTTTCTTTAACAGCAGGTAGCTGGGTTTTGGATTCTGTCCCATGTCTAGTTTTTACTTCTAGGCTGAAATTTTTTGAGCACGAAACTACCTTCCATTAGGTAAAATTATAGTTATTATGTAGCATTAGAAGAAAAAAATCCAAGTATGTTCAGCAAAAATTTACATCAATTGCTAATAGTTCTTGTATCCTTAAAAAATATACATATACCACCACTTTCCATTTTAGGATTTTTATTTCTAGTATGAAAACCCAAATACCAGATTAATTCAAAGAACTGTAGCCCCAAAAGGACCTAGCTTCTCTCAGTGAGGAGGAACAAATTCTGATTAGTTTTGATTACATTACAAGTACCACATTGTTTTCCTGAGACATACTAAAGGACACATTTTATAGGTAGTGAGACACTTAACTTCACCCTTAACCAGCTGCTGGGCATGACTAATTCTGATGGAATTTAGCCGTCTTTGGAAATTAACAGAACTGGCTGAAATTAAAGACATTTTCTATTTTATTTTTTTTTTCTGATCTAAAGCTTTTTTTTTTTTTTTTTTTTAATTATACTTTAAGTTCTAGGGTACATGTGCACAACATGTAGGTTTGTTACATATGTATACATGTGCCATGTTGGTGTGCTGCACCCATTAACTCCTCATTTACATTAGGTATATGTTCTAATGCTATCCCTCCCCGCTCCCCCTACAACAGGCCCCAGTGTGTGATGTTTCCTACCCTGTGTCCAAGTATTCTCATTGTTCAATTCCCACCTATGAGTGAGAACATGCAGTGTTTGGTTTTCTGTACTTGCGATAGTTTGCTCAGAATGATGGTTTCCAGCTGCATCCATGTCCCTACAAAGGACATGAACTCATCCTTTTTCATGGCTGCATAGTATTCCATGGTGTATATGTGCCACATTTTCTTAATCCAGTCTGTCATTGATGGACATTTGGGTTGGTTTCAAGTCTTTGCTACTGTGAATAGTGCCTCAATAAATGTACGTGTGCATGTGTCTTTATAGCAGCATGATTTATAATCCTTTGGGTATATACCCAGTAATGGGATGGCTGGGTCAAATGGTATTTCTAGTTCTAGATCCTTGAGGAATCGCCACACTGTCTTCCACAATGGTTGAACTAGTTTACAGTCCCAGCAACAGTGTAAAAGCTTTCCTATTTTTCCACATCCTCTCCAGTACCTGTTGTTTCCTGACTTTTTAATGATCGCCATTCTAACTGGTGTGAGACGGTATCTCATTATGGTTTTGATTTGCATTTCTTTGATGGCCAGTGATGATGAGCATTTTTTCATGTGTCTGTTGGCTGCATAAATATCTTCTTTTGAGAAGTGTCTGTTCAGATCCTTCATCCACTTTTTGATGGGGTCGTTTGATTTTTTTCTTGTAAATTTGTTTAAGTTCTTGGTAGATTCTGGATATTGGCCCTTTGTCAGATGGGTAGATTGTCAAAATTTTCTCCCATTCTATAGATTTCCCATTCACTCTGATGGTAGTTTCTTTTGCTGTGCTGAAGCTCTTTAGTTTAATTAGACCCCATTTGTCAATTTTGTCTTTTGTTGCCATTGCTTTTGGTGTTTTAGTTATGAAGTCCTTGCTCATGCCTATGTCCTGAATGGTATTGCCTAGGTTTTCTTCTAGGGTTTTTATGGTTTTAGGTCTAGCATTGAAGTCTTTAATCCATCTTGAATTAATTTTTGTATAAGGTGTAAGGAAGGGATCCAGTTTCAGCTTTCTACACATGGCTAGCCAGTTTTCCTAGCACCATTTTTTAAATAGGGAATCCCTTCCCTCTTGCTTGTTTTTGTCAGGTTTGTCAAAGATTACATGGTTGTAGATGTGTGGTATTGTTTCTGAGGGTTCTGTTCTGTTCCATTGGTCTATATCTCTGTTTTGGTATCAGTACCATGCTGTTTTGGTTACTGTAGCCTTGTAGTATAGTTTGAAGTCAGGTAGCATGATGCCTCCAGCTTTGTTGTTTTGGCTTAGGATTGTCTTGGCAATGCGGACTCTTTTTTGGTTCCATGTTAACTTTAAAGTAGTTTTTTTCAATTCTGTGGAGAAAGTCATTCGTAGCTTGATGGGAATGGCATTGAATCTATAACTTACCTTGGGCAGTATGGCCATTTTCACAGTATTGATTCTTCCTATCCATGAGTATGGAATGTTCTTCCATTTGTTTGTGTCCTCTTTTATTTCATCGAGCAGTGGTTTGTAGTTCTCCTTGAAGACTTCCTTCACATCCCTTGTAAGTTGGATTGCTAGGTATTTTATTCTCTTTGAAGCAATTGTGAATGGGAGTTCACTCATGATTTGGCTCTCTATCTGTTATTGGTGTGTAGCAATGCTTGTGATTTTTGCACATTGATTTTGTATCCTGAGACTTTGCTGCAGTTGCTTATCAACTTAAGGAGATTTTGGACTGAGACAATGGGGTTTTCTAAATGTAAGATCATGTCATCTGCAAACAGGGACAATTTGACTTCCTCTTTTCCTAATTGAATACCCTTTATTTCTTTCTTCTGCCTGATTGCCCTGGCCAGAACTTCCAATACTATGTTGAATACGAGTGGTGAGAGAGGGCATCCCTGCCTTGTGCCAGTTTTCAAAGGGAATGCTTCCAGTTTTTGCCCATTCAGTATGATATTGGCTATGGGTTTGTCATAAATAGCTCTTATTATTTTGAGATATGTCCCATCAATACTTAGTTTATTGACAGTTTTTAGCACGAAGGGCTGTTGATCATGGTGGACAAGTTTTTTGATATGCTGCTGGATTTGGTTTGCCAGTATTTTATTGAGGATTTTTGCATCGATGTTCATCAGGGATATTGGTCTAAAATTCACTTTTTTTGTTGTGTCTCTGCCCGGCTTTGGTATCAGGATGATGCTGGCCTCATATAATAAGTTAGGGAGGATTCCCTCTTTTTCTGTTGATTGGACTAGTTTTGGAAGGAATGGTACCAGCTCTTCTTTGTATGTCTGGTACTTTATTCATTTTGGCCAACCCTAAGTTCTTTATTCTGCCCTGCTCTGTCTTTCCTGAAAAAACTCCAATACAGGCTCTGCCCTAGGTTTCTCCCTCACTCTTACTTCTTGTCTTGAGAAAAGCCAGATGCTTCTCCTGTGGCCCTGCATAGCACAGTATGCCCCCTCTTTAGGGAGATATAAGTAGTAAAAATATTTTATAATGATTAGCCTTCCCATGGTATCAATCAGTCACCTTTATAAATGAAGATCTAGGCACAAAACATTTGGACAAGAAAGAAAAATAGAAGGAAGGATGTTATAGGAATAGAGAACAATTAGTTCCGCTACCTCATGCAACCGATAGGACATCCGATGACATAAAATCTAATTCCAAGAAGGCTACATTCAGACACTCCAAGTTCCAGTCTCATGGATTTGAGGAAGTGTATTACTTTACAATTTTTCCCCTCAGATAAATTCCAGAACAAAGATATCATGCTTATGTATTTGACATCTTGATCGTGTGGTCATTATTTTGTCAGCTGAATCGTCTTGTAAAATTTCATAACTTATTCTTGGTAGACTATTGTATTAGTCCGTTTTCATGCTGCTGATGAAGACATATCCAAGAGTGCGTAATTTACAAAAGAAAGAGGTTTAATTGAACTCATAGTTGTTCCACGTGGCTGGGGAGGCCTCACAATCATGGCAGAAGGCAAGGGAGGAGCAAGTCACATCTTACATGGATGGCAGCAGGCAAAGAGAGTTTGTGCAGGGGAGCTCCTCTTTTTAAAACAATCAGATCTTGTTAGGCTCATTCACTATCATGAGAACAGCACAGGAAAGACCTGCCCCCATAATTCAATCACCTCCCACCAGGTTCCTCCCATGACATGTGGGAATTGTGGGAGTTACAATTCAAGATGAGATTTGATTGGCAACACAGCCAAACCATATCATCTATCTTTCTTCAGCCCATATGTGTCCGTATCTTCTTCTCCTAATGTAGCCTGTTTGAACATAATATGAAGAACTCTGTAAGTGAAAAGCATGGTATAAGATGCATTATATAAATATATAGTAATACTAAAATACTAATACTCTTTTTACTAAGGTATACATTGACCTGAAATTTGTCCTTTGATGTTCTCTTTTACATACTGGTACCGAGACTGGAAACATTTTTCAAAATCATTTGGTAAGTATAAGGAAAAAAAGGGTCTTCTTCCTAAAAGATTTGAATCAAGAAGGATCTTCGGCCGGGTGCAGTGGTTCATGCCTATAATCCTAGCACTTTGGGAGGCCGAGGTGGGTGGATCACAAGGTCAGGAGATCGAGACCATCCTGGCTAACACGGTGACACCCCGTCTCTACTAAAAATACAAAAAATTAGCCGGGCGTGGTGGTGGGTGCCTGTGGTCCCAGCTACTCGGGAGGCTGAGGCAGGAGAATGGCATGAACCCAGGAGGCAGGGCTTGCAGTGAGCCGAGATGGTGCCACTGTACTGCAGCCTGGGCGACAGAGCGAGACTCTGTCTAAAAAAAAAAAAAATGAAGGATCTTCACCCACTTTTCTTGTTTCTTGGCTAAACACATCAAACCCAGAGCTGCACAGGTTCCTGGTGACTAAACTTCTACTTTGTGCTAATTGCTGTGCCTGGATGGTGTCTCAGTAGTGACAGTGGGAAGGCTGGCCTGTGGGGTGCCAGGGGTGCTGAAATGCCTTGCTGTAGTATATAGACATTCCTGTCTTCAAAGGATAGCTGTTGGAGAGAACAGTGTCTGAAAGCGTTAAGAGAATATGCTAAGAGAAAATGCTCATTTAAGAATTAGTTATCCTGATAAAACGTTACCGAGGCACGGGGAAATAGCAGATTGCTGACTTGAGGCTTGTTACAAGAATCTGCTGTAGAGATGCAGAAGATCACGGCCCCCGACTAATGAATATTGTAGCAGGGAAATGGCATGACAGGTTCCTTCTTGTTCCAATTGAGCCTGCTTCTGCAAGAACAAAAGGTCAGTTGTGCTAAAGATATTGAGAGAAGCTTAGTTTGGACATGCCTTTCAGTGCACCAGAGTTCGATGGCTGCTGTGGAATTGATTTCTTACACCAAGGCCAGATGGTTGAAGAAAAAAAAAAAGTTAGAATATGACACTCTATGCACCAAGGAAAATTTAGAACAAAATCACTCTCAAGAGAAGATGTGAATCTTCAATGGGCCACAGAGGTAGCCTTTTATTTAAGAATAAAATTGGCTCAGTGAAATGCCAATCAACCTATTGCATCAAACAGAGCTTTTTAATAATAAATAAATCATTATTGAAGTCAAGGATTTTTGAAAATAATAAAATGAAGCATTCTTCATATCCAGCTGCTTTTTGGCATTCTGAACAGAAATTTTTCCTTTTTTTTGAGTGTTGCGTGTGGATATATATGTAATTGTATACATTTTTAAAATAGCATTGCTTCATTAAGAAAATTTCAAAAACCCAAATAAACAAAATAAAAGAAAATACAGTTTACCCCTGCATCTCAAAACAGACACTATCCTTTCCCCATGCAGCACTCTTTTATTTTTCTCTTATGTTAATTCATATAGATTTTCTTTAGTTCCTCTCTTTCATGTTGGTGAGGGGAAGGAAATAGATTTTTTAATGTATATGCTATTTAAAATAGTTCATATTTTTCTGATGCTTATAGAACTCTAGGAAACTAATCTCCCTGTGTTCATGTCCTAAATTTAAAAGATTGTCTTATAGAAGTTACATTGTACCACCACTGTGTGTTTACATATACAGAAGTATATGTGTTTACAGCAGGTCCTCAAATAACATTGTTTCATTCAAGGTCATTTTGTTAGGCCTTTAGGGGGAAAAATCAGCTTTAATTTTTCCCCTGATCAAGGGGGAAAAAAGTTGCTTCCTGGTTGGGCCACTGTCCAGGTAGAGTTGATAAGTTCTCCCCATGTTCAGGTGGGTTTTCTCTGGGCACTCAGATTTCCTCCCACATCCCCAAGAGGTGCATTTCAGGTTAACTGGCATGACTAAATAGTCCCAGGGTGAGTGTGGGTGCCCCTTTCAACGGAATGGCAGTCTGTCCATGGAGGTCTGCCTGGAGCCCTAGGCTGCAAGGGATAGGATCTGACCATCCATGATCCTGAACTGAAATAAGCGGATAAATAATTATCTTACTAATCATTAGTCTTTCTTAAATGTATGTATAGTTCACATTCATTTTAATGTTTAATATTAGGAGTATTTTGATCTTTATGTACAAGTTTGGTGATGTTTTCCTGACCAGAAATGTGCTGTAAGAGTGTAAGTCTTATTTCTATCAATTAAACTGTAGGAAAATTAGTTTCGTTATACATTCTTTTGATAAAAGTCACAATTTTCAAGAACCTGTGGATGATACTAAGACTTATTCTATGTATGTGTGTGTATGTGTGTGTGTGTGCGCGTGCTCATATGCAGAATTTTAGTGCTCAACTGGGCCATTACAAATTGTTTATTGTTTAGTCGTAAACTCACAATTACAGAAAGAAAAGCCTACGTATGTTAAATAATTTTACATTAATGTTTCTAGTAAGTAAGGCTAGATATTCCTTTTCACTTGCTTCTTCATTTACCTTTCACAATCAGCTGAGAGCACGTACCTAAAATCAATATGTATTTCAGTACATGTGTAATGTAATGTTCCATTGTGTTAAATGTATTTTTAGAATATGGCAAGTGCCATGCTGAGGTAGAGATATTATAAAATTCACTTTGGGCTCAACATACATCATTATCTGCAAAATGTGTGATACCAGCAATATCACAAAGGGAAAAAGGTACAGACTGAGGCAACATTGCTTTATAGAATGTCATATACAGTATTTAGACATATAGTTTATAGATTTTTCAGATTGACTTCTTTCACTTAGCGGTGTTGACTTATGTTTCCTCTATGTCTTTTCCAATCAGCCATTTCTTTCTATCACTGACTTATATTTCTTTGCATGCATATACCATAATTTGTTTATCTGTTAACACACTGGAGGCCATCTTCCTTATGTCAAATTTTAGCAATCATTCATAGAACTCCTATAAACACCCATATACAAGTTTTGTATGGACACATATTTTCAACTCATTTGAAAGGAGTACAATTGCTGAATCTCGTGATAAAAGTATATTTAGTTTTGCAAGACACTGCCAAATCATCTTCCAAAGTGGTCATACCATTTACATTTCCATCAACAATGAATGAGAGATCCTGTTGCTTCATGTCCTCCCTAGAATTTGATTTTGTGTTTTGGATTTTAGGCATTTTAATAGGTGTATGGTGGTATCTCATTTTTACTTGCAGTTCCCTAATAAAGCATGAGGTTTTCATTAGGGAGCTGTAAATAAAAGTTGGAGTTTTATTTGCATCTTTCATATGCGCGTCTGTTATCTATTTATCTTCTTTGATGAATTGTCTGTTTACAACTTTTGCCTATTTGTTAATTGGGTGTTTTTCTTATTGTTGATATTTCTGAGGGGCTTGGGGGCTAGAACTAAGTATTTCCCTTGCTCCAGATTGGTTATTCTTTGGTGCAACTCAAAACCATAAGGGTCTGGCAAAATAGTTTCTTTTGCAGGCTGGGTTTTGTTAAAGAGAACAGAATACTCAGAAGCATTTAAAAACTATTACTTTTCTTTTCCACCTGATAAATATGAGGGGATTTTTTTTCATCCTGCACACCAAGAACCTAGTAGGGTTCCTGGAGGTAAAACTCAAGAAAGTTTGGGGTTCCCTTTAGACTAGGCGCCTGGAGTTTTTAACTCTAAAGCTTGTTCGCACTAAGCCTCCAGTCTTTCACTTACTATGATTTAAGTTTTTCTACCCCAGTACTTGCCTCAGTGGCAGGTTGATGCAATTGGGCTTCTATAATGAGCAATGATTCACTGCATTTAGCCATTTCTACAATTTTCACGGTCCACACTTTTGTTTGGGACTTCAGTTCTCCCATGGACCCAAGAAAAGTTGTGGATTTTCAGTTTCTTCTGATTTTTTCTTGTTCTGTCCATGGAAGTGATAACTTACAAGCCCCTTACATCTTGAAATGGTAACCAAAACTTTACCATTTTACTTTTAATTTTTCTCCTGTCTTTTTTTTTTAATTTTATTTTATTTATTTATTTTTTTGAGACGGAGTCTTGCTCTGTTGCCCAGGCTGGAGTGCAGCGGTGCTATCTCCACTCACTGCAAGCTCTGCCCCATGGGTTCACACCGTTCTTCTGCCTCAGCCTCTCGACTAGCTGGGACTACAGGGGCCCGCCACCTCGCCCGGCTACTTTTTTGTAATTTTAGTAGAGACGGGGTTTCACTGTGTTCGCCAGGATGGTCTTGATCTCCTGACCTCGTGATCCGCCTGCCTCAGCCTCCCAAAGTGCTGGGATTACGGGTGTGAGCCACTGCGCCAAGCCTCAATTTTTCTCCTTTCTTATACATAGTTTGTGACTTTTAGAAATTTTTCTGTCTGAAAATATTTTTTTGTTGAAGCATTCATGTATTTATATTTAACATATTGACTTATTTTGGTTTAAGTCTATTATTTAAATTTTTATTTTCTCTTAGTTCAATCTTTCTTTTTTCTTCTAATCTTATTTTAATGAAATTTATATTTTAATTATTCAGTGTTTCTACTAGTTCCTAAATATGCATACTTTTATTCTAGTATTACTTGTGTTTTCTTTAAATGGCATTGAGTATTTTTGACTCTGTAGGGTCTAGTATAAATTAGTAGGTTTACCATTGACCAGAAAATGTAAGTATTTTGGATATTTAAGCTCCATTTAAAAGTTAATTTTCTGTTAATATTGCCATGTATTCTATTTCTACACATATTTTAAATTTCAAAGGATATTATAATTTTGTGTAAAATAGATAATGTATTTTTAAATTAGCAGCATATTTAACCCTTTGAGATGGCCTTTCTTTCTCTTCATTTCTGATTTTTTGTCTGGGATTTTCTTCTGCTTTAATGCTTGAAAAACATTTTTTTCTCACAATTTCTTTACCGTAAGTCTGCTTTGTTCCAATTCTCTAAGCTTTTGTTTGTCAAAATGTCTTTATTTTACTTTTATTTTTGAGGGATACTTTTACTGGTTCTGGAAATCAAACTTGCAGTTATTTTCCTTCAGCATTCCAAAGATACTATTTTTTTAAGGTCCGGTCTCCATCACTGTTGCTGAGATACTGCCTTTAAAACTTAAAATTGTTCTTTTTTTTTTGATAATGTATATTTTTCTTTTATCTGGTTTTAAAAATTTCTCTTGCTTTTGGCTTTTAGTACAGTTATATCCCTAGGGTTTTTATATTGTTGTTGTTGTTGTTAGGAGTTGATTTTGGTTATGGTTTTTTCTTTTCCTGCTTGGAGTTCCTAGAATACATTAAAACTACAGGTTGGTGGTATTTACCAATTTTGGAATATTCCAAGGAATTAGCTGCTGAAATACTGCATCTTCATCAATCTCTTTCCCTCTCTTTTGAGTTTCTAATTACATTTAGTTACTACCTGTAGCCATTATCTTTTTGTCTCTGACATTATTTTCTATGTGTTCTTTCACTTTCTGCTCTTTGTGATTCAATCTGGATGTTTTCTTTTGGCAGATTTTTAGATTCACTATTTTCTTTCTTTCCATTTTAATCTGCTATGTCTACTCTGTTGATAAATCTACAAACTTAAATTTTATTTTTCAGTTTTAAAATTTCTATTAATATTTAAATACATATTCCAATTTCTGTTCAAATTTTTCACCTTGTCATCTATTTCCTTAAAAGTATTTGTCACTTTTATATTAAGATCTGATCATTAAAGTGATCTAGGTCCCTGTTTTGGCTTATTCCCTACATTTCTTTACTCATTTGTATTTGATCCATGCAGAGTAGGAAGTTAAAAGAATAAAAAGGAATGTACCTCATAGAGGTTGAGAAGCTCAGCAAAGATTTTAGCAGTTACCTAGTGCTGGGAGAAATATAAATGGAATTCAGAGCCCATTATGGGTTGAGTCCTGATAAATTCCACAGACACTCAGGTGTGACGTTGAACTGTGCAAGTCAAAGTTAAGGGCAAGCATGGCTGGGCTAGATCTTTTAAACACTGGCTTTGAATTAGCTGGATATTCAATTCTAATAAGCATGTGAATATATCACCTTCCATTAAAAAAATCTTACAGAACCTCTTCGGTTTTTCATACATGATATTTGATAATATTTTAAGGTGAAGCAAAAGAGATTAAGAGGGGATGAAAAAAAAAAAAAAAAGCAACAGGTGAACAGGTGATCTAGATGCTCTGAAAATCTTCTCGATAAGCCAGTATGTGACTATGGCCAGAAGGCTCAGGTCATGTTTGTTCATGCAGGACTCCCTCTTTTACAAGAATATTTTTAAGAAACATGATTGATATACATAGTAAAGAGTTAGCAAACACTTGATAATTAGAAAATGAAATGCTTTCACTTCAAGGCAATAAAAGTCTTCAAAATGTTTACAAAATTATTTCTCAATTCTATTTGCTGTTGCAGAATATTTTGGTTTTATTTTCAATGCCCCTCATACTGATCTTGAGCCTCAAATGAGTGGAACAGTGACATATTAGTGATTTGTAGGCATTTCTTTGGACCAGACAAGCATATAGATTCTATACTAACAGGAAAGCAGATAAACTAGTTTTGCCAATAGATGAAGGACTCTACAGAGAAAGATTTAATCTGCGAATACTTTTTGGTTTATTTCCTGAATTGATAAAAATGAGTAAGAAAATATTCTTTTCTCTTGAACCTGAGAATAAAAACATGCCCAAACATGTATTCTCAGTCACATACCTTGGAAATGTGATTCCAATGTAGATTTTTTGCCTTGGTTCCAGTAACTTACGTACAATAATATCCTGCTTTGAAATAATCCTTTATTAAATAGGAATATGAAAATGAACTTCCTTTCGCTGTCTTTGCTTGCTACTCTATGTGCAGATTGAAGGCAGAAGAAACAAAATCTTGCCACATCATTTTTGTGAACTATTATTCCATTATGAGCAGAGGGATTCAGATCCTGTTAGAATAAATTCACCCAGAATTTTTTTTAAGCAAAGGAAATTAAAAGTATACTACTAGAAAATATGTTTATAATATATATCAAAAGTCTTATGTTTATGCTTTTTAGCTTAACAGTATTACAGTTAGGAAATAATCTCAAATGTGAACAATTTGAAGAAAAAGATGTTTTCTGCGGTCGTGTTTAGAATTGTTAAAATCTAAATCCACCTAAGTCATCAACAAGAAACTAATTATAATTCAGCCACGTGATGTCTTTTCATACAGTACAGTATCTGTATTAAGGAGGAATTCCTTTAAAAATGAAAGCCTATGTTTTAATTTTCATTGAACAAAGCAAAATAAATGATGATGTAATTTGTATAGTACATCAAAATTATCAAAATGATTTAATATTCAGTGATTGATGATAATATCACCAGTTGTTTCTTTAGTGTCTTTGTGCAAGAAATGTCATGTAGCTTTAGGAAAAAAAAGAGAAATCTAGTTGTAATTTGGAACCAAGAAGTAAATATTTCCAGAGAGATTTAAAATGGCTTCTACTTTTACAGTGGAGAACAGGTAGCTGTTAGATTTATGCATCATTACAATAAACATAGTTTTGGGTTGGAGACAGACCCTAAGTATCAGAGTCCTTAGGTATAGCTAGACCATTAACCCAAAGCCAGTGAACAGCCATGGATTAATGCAAATGTTCCAACATAGATTAAGTCTTCTAGGATAAAATTAAGTGAACTCTGGTCATGAGAACCATATCATTTTATACAAAAACCAGTAACAGATGTCCTCAGTTTGGACAGTAGTGCAGAGCCGCAAACATATCCATGCACATAGAAAGTGAAAAGTGGGGCAGGGCATGGTGGTTCACACCTGTAATCTCAGCATTTTGGGAAGCCGAGGCGGGCAGATCACGAGGTCAGGAATTCAAGACCAGCCTGACCAACATGGTAAAACCCCGTCTCTACTAAAAATCCAAAAATTAGCTGGGCATGGTGGTGTGCGCCTGTAATCCCAGCTAATCAGGAGGCTGAGGCAGGAGAATTGCTTGAACCTGGGAGGCGGAGGTTACAGTGAGCCAAGATTGCGCCATTGCACTATAGCCTGGGCAACAGAGCAAGACTCTGTATCAAAAAAAAAAAAAAAAAAAAAAAAAAACAAAAGTGAAAAGTGGTTTTAAAAGTCAGTTGGAAAAGTTGTGATTGTCTGTGATCTTCATAAAAATTGTCAAAATGATGAAAACTCTCTTGTTTTTGATCACCGATATATCTGGGAAATAAAAGGAAAGTAGTAAATTGAGATTTATTTTGTATACTCTAATTAAAACACTAGGGACTTATGCATTAAAATATTTTATTTCATGCTAAAAAATAAACTGCTCAGGTATAGTCTGAACTGTGCTTATTCTCTTCTTGTTGTATAATTTACCATACAGGGTATCTTTTCTAGTATTAATAAATTATGATAAACCTTTCTATATTTTAATCACTTCCCAACACTTTATTCTTCATACTTTATATGTTGTAAAATGCCTCTGAACTATACTTTTAAAGGAGCTATTCTTTTACACTGAAGTTTTTGTGAGTATCATTTCCTCTGGGTTAGTTTCATCTTTTTTTTTTTTTTTTTTGTCATAGCCACATTCCTCAGGTATGTGAGTAAATTTACCTTCACTAAGTTTCTCTGACTGCATACCCAGAATCTCTTAAACTGTGGCAGTGGCAGTGTTCCCACGGTCAGCTATTTATTCTACAACTCCATTTTATGTTCAGTGCAAACAAAGTACGGTAAACACTTCTGTCACCTTGTATACATATTGTTATTTCCTCCAGGGTGCTCATCACTTTGCTGTTGCCATTTTCAAATATTCTAATCAAATCCAGTTTCACTTTTGGTGTTACCACTTTTTGTTTCTTTTCTGCACATTCATTCTTGTTACCTAATTCTTTCTTTGGATTATCAAATTTTGTAAAATGTTACCATGGGTTCATCACTGGAAGATAAGGAGGTAATACAAGTACATAGCTTCTCTTTTATGCATGACCTGAAAAATAGATGTGCAGTGTCCAGTCACTGCCAAATGTGGAAAGAAGGAATGTGATTGATCAGTGGATCAGGATGCACATTTGCCATTCATGTAGTGTGATCTGTGGACTCAAGAGTTAACAGTGAAGTTTGTACTTTATGCAATTGCTCACAGTTAATAGACTGTGGTAACTGACATTTGAACTGTGTTGTTGAGGGACTGGTGTGTTATTTTAATAAGGCATTGCAACTGAAATATCCCTGTTGAAAACATATAAAGCAAGGACTGCTTTTGATTAGTTCTGAATGGTAGGATTTGGCTGATTATCATTTTCATGTTTATACATTAATGCATGTGCATATTTTTCAAATTAGGTACTGACTACTCACTTAAGAAGAAAGAAGTACATTATAAAACAAAATCCTTAAATCAACAACCAATTCCTGCTGTTATTTTTCTAATAACCTTGGATGGAGTTATTAGAAATAAGATGGTATAATCTTACTATTAGAATAGTAAAAGATCTCTTCTAGAAAAAGTCACCTGTAACTCAAAAATATGCACATTGGAATCTGTTCCATGTTATCCAAATCACTTAATTGGGTTGCTTTACTTTTCTGTAAAATTATAGTAATGTTACTTACTGTTTTATGGTTGGTATGAGGATGCAATGAAATAACAAATGGATAGTTACGGCACAGTACCTAGTTCATAGTGGGTATTTGATATATACCATTAGACATCCTAATAGTCTCTACAACAGAAATATCAAGAGACTTTGAATGACGTGCAGGATGAAAGTACAGGAAATCTCAGAGTCCACTTCCCCTCATAAAAAGTTCAACTAAGAACTATCCACAGACCAGAACATCCTTGAGAAATGTCAAGAGAAATTTGTCAATGTCTCATCTCCCCATTTTGTTGTGTAGTGGCCTCTACAAGGCAAAACTTAAAGGTCTTCTCTCACTAGACCATGTGTGAAATCACTGTATAATAAAAAGCCTTGGCTCTTATACAAAAATCCCTTTGGCAAGTCTTCTGACGGCCTGGAAAATTCAATAAAAAGGTCTTCCAAGGTATGTTAGTTTAGTCATCAAAAACAATCTAATGGAGCTCCAAAGCACCAGACAGAAATTAATCTGTGCGTGTATAACAGCAACGTAAAAAGGAGGCAGTACATTGCAGCCACTAGGCAGGCAAGCAATTCTGGAAGGATTTCACATGATGATAATACTCACAGAGATTTCTCCTTTACTTTCTGTGCTTAAAAGCTAATAAATGCCTCCGGTTAAATGTTACAATTACCACATTCTTTGACACATTCTGACACCTTTATGAACTGGGTATCTATTTACTTTATTGAGTAGTAGAAGTAACCTTATATATACTCTGTGTGGTTTAAAATGGGAAACAGTGCCAATAAGACTGTCTCTTCTTTGCTTCTCTATGAGTCCAAGATTAATGGGAGAATATAGTCATGAATCAGATACATTCTGAGAAATGCATCATTAGGCAATTTTGTCATTGTACAAACATCATAGAGTGTACTCACACAGACCTAGATACCATAGCCTACTACATACCTAGGCTATATGGTATAGCATGTTGCTCCTAGGTTACAAACATGTATAGCATGCTACTACTGTACTGCATACTGTAGGCAATCATAATACAATGACACATTTATGTATCTAAACGTACAACAAAAATACGGTACGGAAGATTTAAAATGGTACAGCTGTATAGGGCATTTACAATGAATGAAGCTTGCCTGACTGCAAGTTTCTCTGGGTGAATTAGTGAGTGAGTGAATGTGAAGACCTGGACATTATTATACAGTACTGTAGACTTTATAAATACTTTACACTTAAGCTACACTAAGTGCACTAAATGTATTTTTATATTTATTTATTTATTTATTTTTTGAGACGGAGTCTCACTCACTCGCCCAGGCTGGAGTGCAATAGTGCAATCTCGGCTCACTGCAATCTCCTCTTCCTGGGTTCAAGCGATTCTCCTGCCTCAGCCTCCTGAGTAGTTGAGACTGCAGATGCCTGCCACCATACCTAGCTAATTGTATTTTTAGTAGAGATGGGATTTCATCATGTTGGCCAGGCTGGCCTCGAACTCCTCACCTCAGGTGATCCACCCTCTGCTACCTCCCAAAGTGTTGGGATTACAGGCGTGAGCCACTGTGCCCAGCCCAATAAGTGTATTTTTAAAAATCTCTTTCTTCAATAATAAATTACCTGTACCTTACACTGTAACTTCAAACTTTGTAAACTTTTAATTTTTTTTTAACTTTGACTATTTGTAAGAATACTTAGCACATGCTGCTGTATAAAAATATTTTTCTTTATATTCTTGTTCTATAAACTTTTTTCTATTTTAAAAAGTTTTAATGTATTTTATTATACTTTTTAAACTTTCTGAAAAACTAATACACAAACATACACATGAGCTTAGGTCTACACAGGTCAGCATCATCTGTATCACTGTCTTCCACTTCCACCTCGTGTCTCACTGGAAGGTCTTCAGGGGCAATAACAGGCATGGAGCTGTCATCTCTTGTGATAACAATGCCTTCTTCAGAAATAGTTTCTGAAGGACCTGCCTGAAGCTGTTCTACAGTTAACATTTTTTCTAATAAGTAGAAGAGATAGACTCTGAAACAATAATAAAACATGTAGTATTGTAAACACATAAGCCAGTAACAGTTGTTCATTATCATTATCAAGTATTATGTACTCTATGCAAATGTGTTAGACTTTTATATGACTGGCAGTGCAGTAGGTTTATTTACCATAGCATTCACCACAAACACCTCAGTAATGCATTGTGCTATGACATCACTTGGCGATAGGAATTTTCCAGCTCCATTAAAATCTTTTGGGAACACCACTATATATGTGGTCCTTAGTCGACCAAAACATTATTGTGTGGCACGTGACTGTACTGTTAGATAAATAATACCCTAACATAAGGTCAGTATGAAAAATTCCTATGTTAACAAGAAGCAAGAATTTAAGAAAGATCTCTAGATTTCCTTTCTAAGAGTGAGAGAAGACAGAACAGAGGGAAGGTAGAATTAATTAAAATTAGATTTAAAAAGTTATTGGGAGAGAAAAGCAGAAAAAAACTAAGAGAATTGAATAGGTAAAGATTTTGAGGACATCAAGATGTAATGTTTGCTCCAGGACTTACATGTGGTTGGAATTGCAATGATACAGTGGACACAGGATATAACTGTTGTGAACCTAAAAAGAAATACTACTTTAGTCTCTAAACATTAAATATTTATGCATTAGTGTCAGATGTATTCAAGTGTCAGCACCAAATACATCACTAATAGTATAATGATTTCAAATGTTATACCAATATATATTCCAGAAATTCTACAATGGATGATTATAATTATTACATATACGTATGCTATGATTGATAATTAGAGTGTTATCAAGTTAATATGAATTTGCAATATTATTGCAACTAATAATAATTAGAGTGTTACCAAGTTAATATGAATTTGCAATATTATTTCAATGCCTAGCAAGTACTAGACACTCTTTAAAGCATTTTACAGGTATAATCTCATTTCATGCTTACAAAAACCTAAGAATTATGTATAATGGAAACCTTCATTTTACAGACAGAAAAGCTGAAACACTGAGCCATCAGAAAAAATACGCATGACTCACACAGTGGTAAAAATTAGAGTTTGGATTCAAATTCAAGGCATCATGAGTGTAAAACTTAAAGACAATGAAGCAAAGGAAAGGAGTAGAAACAAAATAAAATTATAACATATTACAAAGATCCCTGCTAGACATTAAGTATGATTATCTCTACTATTTAGGAGATCACTGTTTGTCTGGAGAAGCAACACAGATTCAAGAAAGACTCATAATACAAGAAAAATAGAACATGAATGTCAAGTTCAAAGGAGTCAGACATTGCTTTTAACGATGTGGCGAAAAAGAACTTGAGGAGGTCCAGTATGAGTAGAAAATTGGAGCATATGTACATTTATATTCCATTTCTTAGAAAATGGGAACAAAGTGTCAGAATAGAATAATGCTAAGATGTCAACTTTACCTATCTTTGGTTCTCTAATCACAGAGAAAACACTTTGAATCAGAAGAGCTGCAACAGTACCTGTCTTAACAATATCATTTACTTCATAGAGAACAATGAGACACTTGATAGGCACTCAGTTTTTTTGTTTGAAGGTGTAGATACCCTCAGTAAAAATTGACTTGTTCTTTCTGCAATATTATATTTGTCATTTTCTTAACTTTTGAAGATGTAAATCCTACCCAGAGGAGTTAACATGTGAACTACTACATATTAAACACCAAGTAGCAAATGTCACTCTTAGTATTTAATAATATTTGAAATCCTAAAATCCACCTAAAAGAGATTCCCTGATGAAGCAAATTGCAAGTTCCAATTTCACCTCTGACTTCTACCATGACCATGAAAAACTTTTCTTATCTACGAACAAGGAAAGTTAGACAAATTTTAGCTCCCGTTTTTGAAAGTCCAGATGCTTGAGTCTAGGTCCCAAATTGAATGCATATTTCCTGGCCTCTCACTTTAAAAGAACTCTTTAGTTGGGTTTTTTATTTAATGGTATGAACAATTCTGTACAACTTAGCATCCCTGCTGCGTCCATTGCAATTGCTTCCTATTTTCCTTCTGAAAGGAAGATTTAGCAAATTGGACTTTAGGCTTAATGTCCTTCAGAAGATATCCCCTCTATATTTTTTCTTGATAAACTATTTCAGAACTACTTAATACACCATGAACCAACAATGATTAGTATTCATTTTAGTGTTATACATTCCCTGAAAAATAAAATGGTTGCATGCATTTAGTTTGAAATGTTCTACTAGTTGCTTTAACAGCTTTTGAGTAGTTTCACAATGTAATTCCATTTAAGAGGACAGAAAATAATAGGCAATAGAGATAAACTGAAGTAGTAGCTCAGAGGAAATTAACACTTTAAGTGACAAAGTAACCTGGTGTAAACACATACTTAGTAATTATTCCCAAACTGGGGTGGCATCCAACTTTCTTCACTGGTTTTCTTAGCAAGACATTGTTAAGAGGCAACTTCTTGGTGATAAACTTTATATTGCAATGCCAGAGGATGAAGCTGCCCATTTCTTGTCTGGGTAAGAACAAGCTAGGGCAGGCAAGGCTTCTGAGCTCTCAGAAGCATTCAGGATTCAATTCACAAAGCCGCTTGCAGGTATTGCTCTGAATCTCTAACAGTAAATCCTTCATTTTACACTATTGCTAATTTATTTTTCTCTTGTTCTTTCCTTCTTTTGCTCTCTTTTAATATTACCTTTAGTAGTTATTTTAAAAATAGCCAATTGGAGGTGGAGCAAAATGGCTGAAAAGAAGGCTTCACTAATTACCCCACCCCCACAAAGACACCAATTTAACAACTATCTACACACTCCAAAAAAAAAAAAAAAAAAAAAAACTCATAAAAACAAAAAATCAAACGAGCATTCGTAGTACCTGGTTTTAACTGCATATTACTTTAAAAAAAAAAAAAAAAAAAAAAAAAAAAAAAAGCACTGAAGAAGTAGAACAAACAGTCCTGAATCACCAGTGCCACACCACCCCCACCCCCAACAACCCCAGCATGGTGTTGAGAGTGTTTTTGGGCAATGGGAAAGGGAGAGCACAGCAATTGTGAGGCATTGAATTTGGTGCCGTTCTGTTAGAGCAGAAAGAAAAACTGGAGGAAACTCAGCTGACGCCCACCCACAGAGGGAGCATTTAAACCAGCCATAGCCAGGGGGAATCACCGATCCCAGTGGTTAGAACTTGAGCTTGTACAATGCTCACCACCATGGGCTGAAGGGCTCTGGGTCTCTGAGTAAACTTGAAAAGCAGTCTAGACCATACAAACTGCAACTCTTGGTCAAGTCCTGGTGCTGAACTCGGTCTAGGACCAGTGAACTGTGGGGTCATACAGCCTACTGAGACACACACAAGGTGGCTAAGGAAAAATTGGCAACACCCCTCTTGTAAACTCAGGCTGGACAGTTCATGGCTCCAAAAGACAACTCCCCTTCTCTCCACTTGAGGAGAGGAGAGGGAAGACTGGGGAGAACTTTGTCTTGCATCTTGGATACCACCTCAGCCACAGCAAGATAGGCAGCATTCAGAGTTGTAAGGCCCTTATTCCAGACCCTAGCTGCTGAATGACATTTCTAGACACACCCTGGGCCAGAAGGGAACCCACTGCTTTGAAAGAAAGGACACAGTCCTGGCGGCATTCATCGTCTGCTAACCGAAGAGCCTTTGGACCCTGAATAACTAAGAGTAATACCCAGGTACTATGTGGAGGGCCTTGGGTGAGCCTCTGAGACTTGCTGGCTTTAGGGAAGACTCAGAACATTCCTAGCAGTGGTGTCTATGGAATGAAACTCCTTTTTCTTGAGAAAAGCAGAGGGAAGAGTAAAGGGAACTTTGTCTTGCTACTTAGGTACCAGCAAGGCCACAAGAGAGTACAGCACCAAGTGGAATCCCAGATTCCAGGACTTGACTCTTAGACAGCATTTCTGGACATACCCTGGGCCAGAGAGGAGCCTGCTGTCCTGAAAAGTGAGTCCCAGGCCATGCAACATTCACCACAAGCTGACTTGAAAGTCCTTGGGTCTTAAGGGAACGTGAGTGGTAGTCTGGGACTACTCCCCATAGCCTGTGGTGGCAGTGGCCATGGGGTGAGGATCCTCTGCCTTTGTAAAGAGGAGGGAAGAGTGGGAAGGACAAGTCTCAGCTCAGCCACAGTGCAATAGAACACCAGATATATTTCTAAGGTTT
Organism: Chlorocebus sabaeus; assembly: GCF_047675955.1. NCBI lineage: Eukaryota > Metazoa > Chordata > Mammalia > Primates > Cercopithecidae > Chlorocebus > Chlorocebus sabaeus. The sequence continues at coordinate 60,711,681 of NC_132908.1, read as the reverse complement.
TTGACTCTAGTCTCTGATTCCCACACAACCCACAGCACCTCTGGACTCTTCCAGGGCCTGGGAGAACTCACCGTTCTGAAGGGAAGGACGCAAACCTTGTTGGCTTTGCCACCAGCTTACTGTAGAGCCTCAAGGCCTTGAGTGAACATAGGGAGCAGCCAGGGAGTGGTTACAGCAGGCCTTGGTTGACACCCAGTGCTGTGCTGGCTTCAGGTCTGACCTAGTGCAGTAATAGTGGTGGTGGCCACATGGGTACTTGTGTCACTTTACCCCCAGCTTTTGGTGACAGAGCAGAGAAAGAAGCTCCATTCGTTTGGGAGAAAGTAAGGAAAAGGAACGAGAGTCTCTGTCTGGTAATCCAAATAATTCTCTTGAATCTTGTCCAATATTATCAAGGCAGCAACTCAATGAGGCTGCAAGAACCCCAGTGTTACTGGGCTGGGGTGTCCCCTTAAGCAGATACAGCTTATATCACAATACCCAATTCCTTTATAATATCTGGAGAGATTTCCCAAGAAGAATGGGTACAAATAATCCCAGACAGTCAGACAGTAAAGACTCTAATAAATACCTAACTCTTCAATGCCCAGATACTGAAGAACATCTACAAGCATCAACACCATCCAGGAAAACATGACCCTATCAAATGAACTGAATAAGCCACCAATCCTGGAGAAACAGAAATATGTGACCTTTCAGACAAAGAATTTAAAATAGTTGTGTTGAAGAAATTCAATGAAGCTCAAGATAGCACAGAGAAGGAATTCGGAATTCTATCAGATAAATGTAACAAAGACATTAAAATAATTAAAAAGAATCAAGCAGAATTTCTGAAGCTGAAAAATGCAATTGGAATACTGAAGGATGGATCAGAGTCTTTTAATAGCAGAACTGATCAAGCAGGAGAAATCATTAGTGAGAGTGAAGAAGGCTATTTGAAAGTACACAGAGGAGATAAAATAAAAAGGAATAAAAAAACAATGAAGCATGCCTACAGAATCTAGAAAATAGCCTCAAAAGAGCAAATCTAAGACTTATTGGCTTTAAGGAGGAGGTAGAGAAAGAGATAGGAGGAGAAAGTTTATTCAAAGGGATAATCACGGAGAACTTTCCAAGTATAGAGAAAGATATTGATATCCAAGTACAGGAAGGTTATAGAACACCAAGCAGATTTAACCAAAGAAGACTATCTCAAGGCATTTAATAATCAAACTCCCAAAGATCAAGCATAAAGAAAGGATCCTAAAAGCAGCAAAGAGAAAAGAAATAAATAACATACTATTAAGCTCCAATATGTCTAGCAGCAGATTTTTCAGTGGAAATCTTACAGGTGAAAAGAGAGGGGTATGATGACATATTAAAGTGCTGAAGGAATAAAAAAACATAAACTTTTACCCTAGAATAGTATATCTGACAAAAATATCCTTCAAGCATAAATGAGAAATAAAGACCTTCCCAAAGAAAAGCTGAAGGATTTCATCAGCACCAGATCTGTTCTACAAGAAATGCTAAATAACTCCCAAGTAACTTACGTTTTAAGGTGGGTTGTGCTCAGCAATAGGTTATTGATACACCCTCCAATAAAGTTATTTCCAAACTTCGACCATAGTTCAATATATATGCCTGCCACTTGCAACCACATAGTCCTGACTTGAATATATTTACTTACCCAATTACTAGCTACATTACGTTGGGCAAGTGACTGTTAAGTTTTCTCACCTGTGACAAGGATAGCAATGTTGTTGTTTGGTGGGGAAGATGTGAGGATTGAAATGATGCATTTGAGGTCTCCGTGGAAAGAATAAATTTATAAAAATTATTATACTTGTTATTAATCTTTTATCGTATACTTAGAAGATGATAGGGAATCTGGTACAGAACAGATGCTTTATTGAATGAATTAATAGAAGTCATTGATTGATATATTTAGACTAAGGTTTGTTTTAGGAAGACACAAATATGATCTAAAAGAATTCACACACATACAGATATACAAAACTATGCGTATAGTGTAATCACATGTTCTTAAAAATATTTAAAATTAAACAATGCCTGTGGTTTTGCATACTTAGAATTTGCTTATCTGCTTTAAGTCTCTACTATAATCAGTTAATAAACATTATAGGACATCACATTTATTTTACATCATATAATAGAAATTGACTTGATATATTCTACTGAATTTAACTAATTATGTTTTGTCCTGCCATATTGAAACATTTAAAACGTTATTAATAGGAATGAAATAGACAAGTAGAAATGGAAGTGAGCACAGAATATCTTTTTGAACAGACTATTTAATGGGTCATATTTTTAGATTCAGAAAGTAATCTGTCCTTCTGATTTTAAGAACCTAGACACAATTACCCCTTATAATCCAAGTATGGAAAAAAAGATATTGATTTATTTTATCTGTTTTAATTGATACATCATAGATGTACAAAGTTTGAGGATACGTGTGATAATTTAATACACTCATGTAATTTGTAAAGATCAGGGCAGTATGCTTGGAGTATCTATCACCTTAAGTATGTTTTTTTCTTCATGCTACAAACAGTCAAATTATTCTTTTCCTGTTATTTTGAAATGTACAATAGATTATTGTAAACTATAGCCACCCTACTATCTATCAACCACTAGATCTTATTTCTGTTATCAAACTGCATTTTTGCACCCATTAATCAACATCTTTTCATTCTCTCTTCTCCCCTGTCATTCCCAGTCTCGGGTAACCACAAACCTCTTCTCTAATGTCATATGATCCACTTTTTAGGTTCCGTATGTAAGTGAGAACATGTGATATTTGTCCTTCTCTGCTTGGCTTATTTCACTTAAGAGAGTGACCTTTAGTTCCATCTATGTTGATTTTTTATGGCTGAAAACTATTCTGTGGTGTATATGTATAGGATTTTTCCTTTATCCAATTATCCATTGATGGATAGTTAGGTTGATTTTATATTTTGGATATTGTGAAAAGTGCTGCAATAAATGTGAGAGTGAAGATCTATCTTTAATATATTGATTTTCTTTTCTTGGGGTATATACTCATACTCAATAGTGGAATTATGAAGCCATATGGTAGATCTATTTTTAGTAATTTGAGGAACCTCCATACAGTTTTCTATAGTGGCTGTACTAATTTACATTCCCCTTTCTCCACATCCTCACCAGCATCTGTTATTTTCTATCTTTTTTTTTTTTATGAACACAATTTTTACCTGGGGTAGGATGATATCTTACTCTGATTTTGATTTGCATTTCCCTGGTGGTTAGTAGTGTTGAACTTTTTTTTATATACCAGTTGGCCATTTGTATGTCTTCTTTAGAAATTCATATCTGTGCTTTTTTTAATTGGATGTTTTGCTTTTTCTGTTACTGGGTTGTTTGAGCCCTTATATATTCTGGTTAATAATTCCTTGTCAGAGGCCAGGTGTCGTGTCTCACGCCTGTAATTCCAGCACTTTGGGAAGCCAAGGTAGGTGGATCACCTGAGGTCGGGGATTCGAAACCAACCTGACCAACATGGCAACATCCCGTTGTATTTTTGTATTTTTAATTTGTTGTTTGGTGGGGAAGATATGAGGATTGAAATAATGCATTTGAGGTCCCCATGGAAATAATAAATTTACAAAACTTTTTATAAATTTATTTATAACACAACTAAAAATACAAAAATTAGCCAGGCGTGGTGGTGGGTGCCTGTAATCCCAGCTACTAGGAAGGCTGAGACATGAAAATAGCTTGAACCTGGGAGGCAGAGGTTGCAGTGAGCCGAGATTGCGCCAGTGCACCCCAGCCTGGGTGACAGAGGGAGATTCCATCTCAGAAAAAAAAAAAAAAAAAGAAAGGAAAAGGAAAAGAAAAAAGTAATAATAATTCCTTGTCAGAGGGACGATTTCACAAAACTTTTTTAAACGAGAAGCTATTTTTACTAACTGAATTTCTATATTCTAATTGGTAGAGAGTTTGGGAAAATCCAAAATCATAGAGTTTAGTCAAATGTGACTGACTACGACATATGTCATATGCACATATCTTTTTATTTGGCTTTAGGTTTTAAATATATTAGAAAAATAAGACTAATATATTTTTAACAAATGAATTACTTGGCTAGAAAGCCAACCTGCATAATTAATGTAAAAGGTAAAAAAGCTTGAAACAAATTATTATTATTATTATCCATGGTATTAAAATTAAAGAGGAAAATAAGACAAGTGGTCAAAATATAAATTACTGGCTAGATAAAATAAGGTATATACATGTGTATGTTTTTAGTGCATATTAATAATATTATGTAAATGCAGAGGTAATAAAATAGGATATTATTTTAGAAGTTAAGGATACAAGCCAATGTATAATATAATGACAAATATAACATAAAACTCAACAGATATACAGATACATATTTACACAGGAAAAATATCTAAAAAAGCCACATCCTACAGTAAAAGCACAGATAAATTATTTAATCCCACTGTGTGGTTTCCCTCATCTATAAAAGGGAGATACTAGTTTCACTTACTTTGCAAAGTAAGTACAAGGATTAAAAATAATTTATCTGAAACACAAGGACCATAGTGAATAGTCAATTAATTAATTAATTATTATTATTGTTTCTATTGCTGGTAATTAGGTGGAGTAATTGTTGGTGATTTATTTCCTATCTTTTCATCAATTCTATACTAATTACTTTTACAGTGGAAAGCCTATATGTACAAAGAAGGAAAGTAGAACTGAAGCCTTGATAATTCCTCTTTTTGATGTCAAATCAGGTTTCCAAGACTAGGGATGCCATTCTTCATGTGCCAGGTGATCAATTACATCCTCAATTACACATCTGTACTTTTTCTTTCCTATAAGTAGAGCATAAATTTCTGACAGGGACCCAAACCTTATAAACTGCAGAAAGTAGTTGAGAAGAATATAGTCACACATCCTTAGTCCCCCATCAAATTGAATTTTTCAAAAGTAATGCCAGTTACTTCATCTACCAAATATACAGATACATAAATGTAAATATCACAGTATAAACTATCTAAACTATCCATGTAATCAGTGCTTCACGGACAGGAAGGAGACTCAGGGACAGATTTGCCAGGTGAAGCAAATTAACTTTCACCTCCCTGCTAAATTTTTTCTTCTGTTGTACTGTTGAAGTTAATCACAATTGTTATTTGAAGTGTATTTGGTGGATGAGAAGTTTTCATTCCAATCATCTGTCATTAAAAGGTATGCCATCCCCACCAGTGAAAAATCCACAAGTAACCTTAGAGGTCACATAGAGGTCACACAGCAAGTCACATAGAGGGTGACTTTTCCAAAAGATTTTTTTCCTATATTTTTCTAAGTTCTTCTATTTTCTGGTCTAAGGTTTCTAAAAATGCCTAATGTCAGATAAATTCAAAAGCTTTTACTCAGAAACACTATATTGTTAAGAAATTTATGAATACCCACATTTTTATATAGTTCCTATGACTTTTTTCATTGCACAATTAGTTTCCTTACACACTGTGTGTTGAAATCAGCTTTCAGGTTTGTTCTGATAGATACTTTTTTAAAAAGTAGAATAGGAGAAAGGTATCATTAAATGTTACTTCTCAATTTAAGTGGTATTTCCACAAAGACGCTTTTTCTGATCTAAGAGAATGAGCTTTTGTCTTCCTGTTACGCTGTATCAAGCCAATTTACGTTTTTTCTTCTCCTTTTTTTTCTCTGTCATTTAATTGACCATGTTGCCTCTTATCGCTGGCTCTTTTCTCCTCCCACTTTTTGGAAGATTTTCCCCCCTCTCTCTTCAATAAATTAATTTCGATAATTCTTAAGATCTGAGTTTCATTACTGCTTCCCCAGGCAAATCTTCCCTGAACTCCATGACTATGGAAAATTTTTTTTTTTAAGGACAGGCACACGAACATGTACATTTATCTCATCCACGGCACTTTTCCAGTTGAATTTTACACTGGTATATAAACATTTGAATATTATCTTTATCACTATTAGGCTATTAATGTCACAAAGGCAAAAAGTGAAGTCTGTATTTGCTAACAATTTTATCCCTATTGGCAAGGACAGTGCTGAGAACATCAAAGTCACTCAGTGAATAGTATTGAGTGAGCAAATAAAGATTTTTAGCATTAAATAAAACCATATACGTAGAAGATCTGGTACATATTAAGTTATATTTTGTAATTAGAATAACTTCTTTTGGAGGTAATTTGGATTTTATAAAATATAAAATGATAGTTTATCAAAATCAATCACTATGGGTAGCTAGTGTAAATTACTTTTTAAGGTATTACAAGAAATAAGAGTTGACATCAAAGATAGAAGAGGCATTGATCCTTTTGAAGGAACAAGGAAGAAGTGTGAGCAGTGCATGCAGACTGGCTGCTGCATTGACAGAACATGTGACCTTCTGAGTGGGACCTGCTGGAAAACACTATATTTTCATCTTAAATAGTTCTAGAAGATTATTTTTAAAACAACCACACATATATTATGGTTTAGCATCCACAAAACCATGGATAGTAACATGGATAGCTCTCCATAGAGAGAAATATTATGTGGCGCAGCAGAAATGCTTTGGGGCGAGATTGATGTGTTTTTAAAGTTGAGCTCTGTCACTTTCTAACTCTTTGTTAGTCTCCTCCCATGTAAAAGGGAGGCCATGATACCAGTAATCAAGGATTCCTTACAATATTAAATTAATATGTTTCTCAAATGTTCTGAGCCATATAGTCACATAGATAATGATCCTTCTCTCCAAAAATCAAACGTACAATCAATCGAAGGTAGACATACAAATGTCAGTTAACTAGTTGTCCCAAAAAGGAGGAATAGCGGCAACATTACGTGTTAAAAAATTTAACATCTACAAGGTATATTCATGTGAATCACCTAATATCCTCATAAACAATCTGAGAAGTTGATGCAAGAGAGGAAACTGAGCTCAGCATGATTAACTGCATTGGTCCAAATTCACAGTCTTCTTTTCAAAAGAAAGAGGTGAAGCCATAACCTGTGAGGCATATTCAAATTCTGTTGACATAAATATTTTAGTAGATAAACCTATGCTCTACAGAAATGAAATCACTTTAAAACTCTGGCAAAGGAACACACAGCACTTTTTTATATTTCTGTTTTTTGTTTTTTTTTTTTAATTTTCTAGCAAATCAATGTACTAATTGTTTAACAAAATAAAAGCATATGAAAGGAAAATTCAACATCAAAGCTATGCAAGGAAGCCATCATCTTGGTAAAACCACCAGTATTTCAAGCAAAGACTTTATCTTGTTGAAGGCATGAAAACATCCAAGTTGAGCAAGTGCCAGAACAAGTTCATGTGATGTAATGAAATTGTTTGCTTTTTATGACAAAATGATGAATATTCCAAACTGACCTGAAAAAATTCTAGCCATATGATCTTACCCTTATAGTTAAGGTCAAAGAAAAAAAATAATACTGGTTACTATTTTTCTCTTTTTTCATCAATATGAATTTTAGATGAGAATTACCAAGATAGTATTCACATACAAGGTGACGTGCACAGGGTCAGTGCTCGATGAAATAGCTATTATGCTGCATGTAAAGTGTCTCAAAGACAATGCCTGGCTCACTTTGAGCACTCACATTGCTAACTCCCTAAATGAGAGAATTGAGAGCTTATTTTGCTTTTACTAAATTACGACCTACCTCCTACCATCTACAATGGACCAAGGCACCCCAAATGAATGAAGACGGGTAGCATAATTACTAATTAAATCGCTGTAGCAATTTACTTATTTTTTAGCAAGAAATAAACATTTACATAGCAAAAATCTTAACCCGGAAAAAAAGAAAAGAACTTTGTATCTAGAATGAATAACTGGGATGGAATACTAATGCATAGAAAACAACCTAATTGTGATGTGACCAAACTAGAAATACAGCATATTCACTGAATTCCATTGAAAGTAGAATTGTCTAAGTAATCACTCAGTCTCAACAAGATTTGCCTAATAACAGGAGAGTTACTTTGTTCATTTCTTCCACAAATATTTTTTATATTTCCAATTATTTCCAAAGCTCTAGATATAAATGAGGGAGAGAGCTCAACCTAAAAAATAAAAGACCAGGACATTACTATCTTGTGGCATCTGTACCAGAATGGCTATGTCAGAATTCCATAAAGGGGACAACTCATAAATGTCATAGAGAAAATACAAAATCTGATATGCTAGTCCCTGAGCAAAGGAAGACTAAAATTTGTTTATACAACAAACTTTATATAACGTTTATAATCTTAAACTTGGACTTTCTTGATGATTCAATTCTGTTACCATAGCAATTTTCATGTATTTCCTTAGATATTGATGTGTTCTTTGCATGGTCTATCATTGTTAAACAATTGCAATCTGTACATGCATGTAAGAATAATTTGGATTTAATCTACAATAATTTATATTTTATGATCTAATTTTCAAAGCACCTTTCAAATATCAAACACTTTTATGCTCATTGACTTTATGTTCATTGATAGTAAAATCCCTGAAATCATGTAACATGTAAACCACAGATATAGTAATCTGATTTCACAGATGAGGAAACTGAGACTTAGTTTAAGCTATAAAATATGTTGATGCTCTTACAGAAAATTAATGCAAAAGCTGAAAAGGAGCCATATTAGTCAGTGTTCTCCAGGGAGATAGAAACAATGGGAACCAAAGTTTCTCCAGAGAAACAGAACCTATATACATATGTGTGTGTGTGTGTGTGTGTGTGTGTGTATGTTTCTGTGGAGAGAGAGAGAGAGAAAGAGGGGTGGGAGATAGAGATAGAGAGAGAGAGAGAGAGAGATTTCTTGTGAGGAATTGATTTATGAGACTGTGGAGGCTGGGGAGTTCAAGAACTGCAGTAGGCAAGCTGGTAACCAAAGAGGTAAGACTGACATAAGTTCCACTCTGAGGCTAAGTGCAAAGTCAGAAGACTGATGTTCCAGCTGAAAGACAACTAAGGGAAGAAATAATTAATACTTGCCTAGCCTCCTTTTCCATTTGGGCCTTCAATAGATTGGATGAGGTTCACTTACATAAGGGAGGGCAATCTGCTTTATTCAGTCTACTGGTTTAAATGTTAATATTATCCAGAAACATTCTCTGAGACATCCAGGAATAATGTTTAACCACATATACAAGCACCTCATGATGCAGTCAAGGTAATATATAAAATTAACTATCACAAGAACCTAGATATCTAGGTATTCAATGGAAAATGTAGGGTAATCAATCAATAGTTTTTAATTACTATGTATACATTATATAGTTCCAAATAAAAGAAAAGCTTATGGATGACTTCATATTTGCAAATTTATTTCTAGAAGGAAAGGTTCTTTTAGTTTAGCTGAGTCACAGGAAATTCAAATCATTGAATCTTCACCACCAGTCTTTGCCTGAGAGTCATTTCCACTGAGGTGTACAGCTGAAGACTAGTCATTTAACCCGGCCATATGTCTTCTGGTTCCATGCATTTGACCATATGGGAAAAGCACAGATGACTGGATAATCAGCCAAAAATCTTGGAAGAGTTTCATTAAAAACTGAGCTCTAACAGTCAACATTACAGATTTGCTGCCTATTTAAATCTTTGTGATAATGCACATTTGTATAATTTGCTCCCAATGTTTATTCATCGAGCATTTAGTCAACAATCTTTATCGAATATTTTGTTGGTGAATTTATAGTGGAGGGTGATGCTAGTGTTAGAGGACACAATATTATCTGTGCCTCCTGGGAAAGTTAAGTGTATTAAGATGTTTTCCTTTAATAAAACACAATTGGCTGAATAGAGATATTGTCTGCCTGCTACCTGATAAGATTCCCTAAGGAAAACTCAGTTTACTCACTTCGGTGTTGTTTCTGGTGCTAATTAGATACAAACTAGAAGTTGGATATTCTTGGTACATTCTAAATTTGGACAGACGCTTTCTGACAGGCCACTCATAACTAATACTGCATGAGCTCCAGTTTTATATGAAGGGCATTGTATTATATTATTTTGAGTAATATATTTTCCACATCCCCACATAGCCCTAATAAAAATCAAATCAGAGTGTTCAGCAGAGGTGAAATTAGAGAAATTTAAAGGGACTATTTTTAAATAGATATTTTTGTGGTTGGAAAAGTAATGCCTATTAATTAGAGAGCATTAGAAAACCTAGAAATAGAAATAAAATACAAAGAGTGGACCACCTAAATATAACCATTAACAGCCATAGTAATTAAAATATGCTTTTAGTTTCTATACATGACATATAAGATAGCTAACATTTATGAACTGCTCTTCTGCTACAATTTCTGTTCACAACAATTTACATGCATTATCTCATTTCATCTTTTGGATTAGCTATTTTTAGTATTTCTACCTCATAAGTAATAAAAACAAAGCAGAAAGGGATAAAATAATTTTCTCTAGTTAGTCATATCTAGTTAAGTAAATAAACTTTGTTGCAGGTGAATTCAAAATGTGTGCCCTTAATTACTATATTCTAATGAATATTTATACTCATAGACATACAAATTCATCCATGTTCATAGTTGGGTATTTTTGTAGAAAGCAAGAGCACTGAGTAAATTCTGTTTGTAATATGCTTTGTACAAAATCATATTATAAAAACATTTTGTTATTTATGTGTTATGTATGTTTTCAGAGTCTTAAATTGTTTTAAATGATCAACTAGAGCCTTTTATAACACACATGGTACTTGGATTTTTATTTTTAATATTTTACTATGATTTTTATGAAGTATATTGCCTCGAAAAATATTTCTATTCTTTTCACTCTTTTAGAAAGTGAATAATTCTTGGGAATACCTACTAAACCATGGTAAGTCCTAACGAATTAGAACAGAAAAGACCTTGTGGGGAATGTGAGGATTCATGATATTCCAGATAAAGGTTAACTCTTCAGGGATAGTGTTGTCCACATACTGAGTGCATTTGCTCCTGTTTTGAGCATTGACACATCTAAAAAGAAATAGTATAATTTATCTTTTTTTCACATGACACTGGGAGAGAAATGATAGAAGGTTCAAATAACCTCTTTAGTCCATGCTGTTTTCTTTTTAGTTGCCATATAATAATTATACATGTTTATGGGATACACAGTGATATTTTAATATATGTAATGATCAAATTAGGTTAATTAGCATGTCCATCACCTCAAACATCTATTATTTCTTTGTACTGGGAACATTCAAAATCTTCTAGCCTTTTGAAAATATACAATAAATTGTTAACTATATTCACTCTACAGTACAATAGAACAATAGAACTTATTTCTCCTATTTAGCTGTAATTTTGTATCTTTTATCCAACCTCTCTCTTTATCCCCCTCCTCTCTAATCTTCCCAGCCTCAGAAAAACAATTCTACTCTCTACTTCTATGAATTCAATTTATTTCAGCTCCCACATATGGGTGAGAACATGTGGTGTTTATCTTTCTGTGTCTTTTTTTACTTAACATAATGCCCTCCAGGCTCATCTATGTTTCTGTGAATGATAGTAAGGCAGGAGATCAGCAGGACTTACTTTCTAGTCACAACTCTGCTAACCAAAATAGGATCTTGTGCAGACAGGATAAAGTGAAGATACCACAGGAACCAGCAGATGGCGATGAAAGCAATCCTCAACTGCCCTCACTACTCATTAGCATAAGATACTCCCACCAGCGCCATGGCAGTTTACAAATGCCATGGCAAAAACCCAGAAGTTACTACCATTTTTCATGGAAATAACCTAGAAGTTACTGCCCTTTTTCTAGAAAGTTCTAAACAACCAACCCACAATTTGCATTGCTCATCCCTCAGTTTGCATGTACTTGAAAGTGGGTTTACATGAGTATAAATACAGTTGCCAACAGCCCATATGTTGTTGACTCTAGACGCACTGCTTGGGAGTTACCCCTGCTCCACATGGAGCAGCTCTGGTTCAATTAAAGATTCCTGTTCGATAACACTGGCTTGCCCTTGAATTTTACCTTGGGGGAAGCTAAGAACCTACACAGGCTAAGCCCCAATTTTCGGGCTTACATGTCCTGCATCATTTGGTGACCATGAGGGGACAAAAAAAGCAAGTGACGGACAGTGACTCATGCCATTGTGAGACACAGCAGAGGTGGCAGTGATTGGGTGGTAAGACGGCAAGTCAGTGCTGATCAGCAGAGAGATGTTGAGACTGCAGTGATTGGTCACCAGTGGAGACATGGTGAGGTGGCAGTTGATAGGATGGCAAGACAGTGAAAGACAGCATTTGGTGAGAAACAGTGAGATGGTGATCAATGCTATAGAGTTATAACACTAGCCAAAGGCTCCCTTAAGAGCCATCATCTTTCCTGGTAGGCCATGGAACTGAGCAGAGGAGCAAGTGGCCCTAATTCTACTGCCTGATATGGGACCCACTGCTCCATCCATTAGGATGAAGCTATAAAAGCAACAATACCTCAAACCTTTTTGAGTCAACTTTTAATATGACCTTTAGAGTTTAGAACAAAAGGGGCAGGGCAAAAGAGGTGAAAAAAAAAAAAAAAAAAAAAAAACCAAAAAGCACAACTGGCAACAGTTGTTTTAAGCCCCTGGCACCTGAGAATAATCCATCCTGAGAAAGTGTTGTGTGATTGGCCTCTAGGATAAACAGATAAGAATCCCCAATTTTCTGGCCCCTGGGTCAGAATCAGTGTGCCTACTATAAGACAAGGTACTATTGACAATAATAACGTCCTAACCATCTCTCTGGTGAGAAAGAAAAAATAATAAACTCCCCGTCAATACTAAGGTTAACCTTCTTCCACTAGCCCCAACATGCTGACTTGCTCTTGGGCTCTTGACCCAATGTTTGTGTAATGTGTGTTTTGTCTAGCATGCTGTCAAACTGACTTATAAATAAAAGAACCCTCATAAATTAAACAAATAGGATTAATCTGAACTTGTTAGTCTGAAGAAAATGTGTTTTCTAAAATTTAACATTTTTACCTAGGTAAATCACTAATGTTTGTAGGCTTTAGAGTGGTTAAAATGGCTTTAAATGGCAATTAGGTTTTTATTACTTTTTATTAAAAGTAAGAAACTTAAATACATGTGAATAGAATGGATGACTAAATAGTGAACTTGTTGTATCATTTAAAATCTTAGAATTACAAAATAGTTCTCATGTATAGAATGCCAATTTCTCATAGGCAGCTCAGAATTTCTTGCTTCCTAGGCTTATACAAATGTGCCAAGGAAATATATTTGTTTATTGGTGGGAAATAATTTTTGTCTAATTCAGAAGTTATTAAAAGGAAGGATCAAATTATGAGGGAAGCAGTGAGTAGAAAATAGAGCTGTGAAGAATGTTATACATAAAAAATGTATTTTTTTATGCTTTAAGTTCTGGGATACATGTGCAGAATGTGCAGGTTTGTTACATAGGTATACATGTATCACAGTAGTTTCCTGCATGCATGAACCCATCATCTACATTAGGTATTTCTCCTAATGCTCTCCCTTCCCTAACCCCACATCCCATGACAGGCCCTGGTGTGTGATGTTCCCCTCCCTGTGTCCATGTGTTCTCATTGTTCAACTCCCACTTATGAGTGAGAACATGAAGTGCTTGGTTTTCTGTTCCTGTGTTAGTTTGCTGAGAATAATGGTTTCCAGCTTCATCCATGTCACTGCAAAGGACATGAACTCATCCTTTTTTATGGCTACATAGTATTCCATGGCATATATGTCCCACATAAAATTTATTTTTTTAGCCAGGTGTGGTGGCTCACGCCTGTAATCCCAGCACTTTGGGAGGCTGAGGCAGGCAGATCATGAGGTCAGGAGATCGAGACCATCCTGGCTAACACAGTGAAACCCTGTCTCTACTAAAAAATATGAAAAATTGGCTAGGCATGGTGGTGGGCACCTGTAGTCCTAGCTACTCGGGACACTGAGGCAGGAGAATGGTGTGAACCTGGGAGGCAGAGCTTGCAGTGAGCTGAAATCACACCGCTGCACTCCAGCCTGGGCGACAGAGCAAGACTCTGTTGCAAAAAAAAAAAAAAATATATATATATATATATATATATATATATATATATATATATATTTTTTTTTTTTGCAAGGAAATATATAAGAAAGAGTAATTTTGTATAAAAAGAATATTGTGCAGTAAATTCTTGTCCTAGAGTAAAATAACTGGCTATTTAAGAAAGAAGTAGCATAGGACAAGTCAGAAAGTCAAAGCATGTTGTAGATCGTCAGTGTAAGGGACAGCAGGGTTTATGAAGGGGGATTTATGAAAGAAATTTTGTGTGTGATTAAGCTAGCTGTAATTAAAAGAAAATTTTTATAATAGACTTTATTAAAAAATGGTCTTCATGTTAAAACCAAACTTTCTTAAGGGATTAGTTCACCAAATTACAAGAAATACTGCTTTTAATGCTATAACCAGTTTCTCTTAGTACCTCTCATATTCGTGTCTCAAAGATTCAACTGTTGTTGTGTCTTGCTTTCAGCTCTTTCTCCCTTTAGAAAGGCCTGGAATAGGAACCAGGTCTGGTGGCTCATGCCTGTAATCCTAACACTTTGGGAGGTCAAGGCGGGCAGATCATGAGGTCAAGAGATTGAGACAATACTGGCCAACATGTTAAAACCCCGCCTCTACTAAAAATACAAAAATTAGCTCGCGTGGTGGCACATGCCTGTAGTCCCAGCTACTCAGGAGGCTGAGGCAGGAGAAGTACTTGAACCCAGGAGGCAGAGGTTGCAGTGAACCAAGGTTATACCACCACACTCCAGCCTGGCAACAGAGCAAGACTGTATCTCAAAAAAGAAAGACCTAGGGTAATGGTTGTCTCCTTTAGCTTCTTTGTCAGCTTTTATAACTTTTTCTCCTCCAGTTCTGAGTGTTATTTTGGCCTGATGATAAAATATTTAATCTTAGTGGTCTATAAAAGCAATCTTTCTCCAAGTACAATTTGATTCTATACTCTTGGGTTTTTTTTAAGTGTAACCTTATTTTGGGGTTTTAGTTTTTGATTCTTTTATTGCTTAAAAGGATTTTAAGTGTTAATCAGTGCCTGCTCACCTCCATTCCTGTCTGGCCTAGAATGTTTAATTGGCTATAAATCTTTTGACCCTGTGTCCCTTGGCCAAAGGAAGTCCCAAAGAAACCTGAAAAACTAACTTAGGCCATTACAGGAGACTTCACTATGCCACCTTTGATATTTATGCCAGGTTCATGATGCCTTTCAAAAGTATTGAAAACAAACTATTCCCCTTTTCCACAAAGGAAAAAAAATAGGTCCTTGTTCAACCAAAAGATTTAGTCATACTAAAATTTATAACAAATGTAAAAATAAAAGATGCTCTGATAATAAATTACAACCAAAATAAAAGTGCCTTTCATTATCAGATATTAGTAAGTACCCCCATTGCTGTTAAACTTCAGAAAGTCACTGCTTGAGTATACTTGTCTATGATTAAACCTGTTTCTTATGAGTCCCTGCAGACAGAAGAGGTGAACTCCATAACCTACATTTATAAACTCTAGAAAACTTAAGACTGTTTTTTTTCCATACCTATAAATAAATAACGTGGGCACAGGAACATTAATTTTTCTCTTGTTTTGTATTTTAATTTTCTTCTTCAGCCTCCTAGTAAAGTTTGTATCTTCTAGATTTCACATAAAGATGATGCTGGCACAAGGATTTCAATGCACCCCATTTTCTGAACTGGAAAATTAAGACATCCTTCTATTGAGCCCCTTGGATCAGGTATCCAAAGAAAGTTTATACCTCCAATGCAGGTCAGGGACTACACCCATAAAATCAGCAAGAAGCAGTTACAGAAGGTGGACATATGCCCTGCTGCAGCCCCATTAATATTAAAGAGGAGTATTTAATCGCTGAGGTGGGGAATAACATAGGAGACCAGCAGAACTTATTTTCTGGTCACAACCCTGCTGACCAAAACAGGATCTGGGCCAGATAGGATAAAGTAAAGAAACTAGCAGGAAGCAGCAAATGGAAATGAAAGTGATCCCTAGCTGTCCTCATTGCTCATCAGCATAAGACATTCCCACCAGTGCTATGACAGTTTACGAATGCCATGGCAATGAATGGGAAGTTATCACCCTTTTCCATGGCAATGACCTGGAAGTTATGGCCTCTTTTCCAGAAAAATCCAAATAATCCACCCCTTAATTTGCATGTCATTGAACCTGGGTTTATGTGACTAGAAATATAGTTGCCAAGAACCCATACCTTGCTGACTCCAGACATACTGCCTCTTAGCCCTGCTCCACATGGAACAACTTTGGTACAATAAAAGATTGCTTTTTAACAACCCCAGCTTGCCCTTGAATTTTTTCCTGAGAGAATCTTAGAACTCTCACAGGCTAAGCCCCAATTTGGGGGCTTGCATGTCCTGCATCAACAGGATTTCATATTTTAAAGACTGAATAGTGTTCCATTGTGTGTATATACCACATTTTTTGTTATCTGTTCATTTGTTGTTGGACACTTAGGTTGACTCTATATCTTGGGTACTGATATTTCTTTTCCAAAGGAAAGAAAATCAATATCTTGAAGAGATACCTGAACCTCTAAGTTTATTGCGGCACTATACACAATTGTCAATGTTTTTAAAATCAGTGCTCAGGAATCCAGAGGCAATCCTTGATTCCTACATGCTCTGGTAGGAATAACCCAGTCAACCAAATAACTGTCTTCAAAGGTGAAAAAAAGATCATATATAAAAGAGAGAGAGAAACATAGTGGAAGGGTTCAGAGAAGAAAATGAGTCCTTCAGGTGAGCTGAATAGGAGACCTCAAGAGGAGGTGACATTTAAACCTAGAATGAGAAGAAACCCTTTAGCAGAGCTGTACTGTGTAATACTAGTGGCAAAGAAGCTTTTTCATTATTACAAATGTTTGCACTTGTGGGGATAAGAAAATATTTTATCACTAGACATGGGCAAGCACAGTACATCTATAGACACATGACAAGATGATGCTCAAGTTCATTTGTTGTTAGTAATATTTGGGAATACTACTATAAAGTGTGTTCTTCATTTTATAAAATACAACCTTGAATCATACACATCCTTAACAAATTTTAATAATTTATCACAGCGTCTGCATGCATTGTCTAGCAAATTAACATAGCTGTATGCACAGAAATATAATTTAAGTAATGATTGGAAAAGCCAAATGAAAACCTGACAGCCTCAAATCCCATTTAATTTATTTAATCAAAGAAACTATTACATGTGATCAATTGATGAAACTGACAGAGTTAGATATTTTCAAAACACCATAATTTGGCCAGTGGTTTAGGGAGTAATGAGAAAACCTAATTTGTGCTTTCCAATTTAGCAAATGATACAGCAATATTGAGAGGACCATTAGCATATACTGCAGATGAAATTGTGGACTGAGCAGTTATATAACTATCTAGATGCATTTTATTTACTAAGAGCAGTGGGCCTCGTTGACTTCAGTTCTAAGATTGATTTAGGTATATATTATCAATAAGCTGAAATAGAGTTGGAATAATTATCTGAACTGTAGAATCTTACTCTTTACTCTTTGGATTTAGCAATCTTTCCTCCTCCTTCTCCTGTCCACAAAATAAAGAGTCTAGGAGGTGGACTTGAATATGAAGATCTGTCTTTTTAGAGAAATTTTCTAAAAGTTTCTTGACATGAGAAGATTCAGTTTTTGCATCCCAGATCTATTTATTTGTCCAGAACACTAGGTTGAGGCTCTTTTCATATGTCTTAATTCCATTTATATCCCTAACTCATACCATCTCTGCAATTAGATAGATTTGGGAGGGGTTTCCTAGTGAATAAACATGAGCTTTCCACAAATATTACAAGTCAGGCATCAGAGCAACATCTGCATTTACAAACATCCTCGGCTAATCAGTTAGTGAATTTAATAAATTATCAGGCTCATGTATAAAGTAGTGTCCGTGCCTGATTTTCTCCAACTACCCAGCCAGTGCCTATTTTTATAAGTCAGATAAGAGAAGATAGAAATCTGCTCCTTCCACAAAACTGTAATAGAGCAGATATTGATAATAAAGTGTTTCTCATGAAATATAGGATTAATTCCACTTGAGAGAAAGTTGGAAGGACTGGATACAAATCTGAGTAGTTTGTTTCTTTATTTTTGCTATGATTTATTGAGTGAATATTATGTGCTACACAGCGCTACATGCTGGAGACACAAAAGTGAGCACATCTCATTGAGGACCTGGTCTTCTTGGAAGTTACAGACTAATAGGTGGACATACTTTACTATATACTCATCTAGATAAATATAGACTTATAATTTTTATAAATGTTTAAAGGAAATAAATGATGCTGTAAGAGTATATAATGAATTATTTGTCCTCATAAACAGTTTCCATGAAGTCTTCTTAGAGGAAATAACATTCCTGGTGAGAAGAACAAGTAGAGTATAAACTGATTTAGTGATGGTTGAGTACAACCATATTACAGAGAAGATACATCATATTCAATGACCCTGCTGGAAGTGAGGGAACAAGGGCAATTCAAAACATTAGAAGTCTGAGTCACAGGGAAACTCTATAGTTCGGGTCAGCATAGTGGGAGACATTGTTGGATGGGAGACTGGTGGAAAGAAAACATAGTGGCTATTTGCTATCTCCCATGTGTGGACATTGGAAAGTTCCTCTATAACAGTGGCTGCCTTTTTGTTGAGTCCTTGCTAAGTACTGGGAACATAATATTCATTCTCTGATTCCACCACACATTCTGTCTCACTGCTGTACCATTTCTTAATCTCTGTGAATTTCAGTTCTCTCAACTATCTTCAGAATGCCTGGTTATACCCAAATACCTAATATATACTCTAACGTATATCTAGTGTACTTATGGAGCAACTACAAGCCAGGCACTTTCATATACCATATCTCATTCCATCTATATGTCACTCTTCCTTAATGCAGGCATTATCGCTCCAATTTAGAGAAGCAAAACTAAGACTTTCTTAACGGTATAAGGCAGGTGGAGCTGTAAGCTATATATAACCATGAGCTTTCTATTGCATCACCTGCAAATTCAAAACAGCTCTAGGAATGTTTTTGAGGAGGTACTGTATAAATTACAATTCTCTAATCATGTGCACATAGCAATACATATAAAATAGTATATATACTAGATAAATTATTTAGTATATATTTAGTACATATGAAAATGTTATACTCGTACATTTATTTAGATATTTATATTTCACACATAAGAAATTTCAAAAGTTTTTTAGAAGAATTTCAACCACTTATTTCTTATTTGATCTTAAACAGCTAAGAGTTATGCGCCTGTATGTATTGCTTTCAAAGAGTTTTGAATTTAAATGTGTTGCCACGAAATCATATACACAGTGAGATATGTATATCATTATAACTGAGCACATTATAAACAAATCTAGTGTAATACACATGTATTAGTCTGTTCTCACACTGCCATGAAGAAATACCCAAGACTGGTTAATTTATAAAGGAAAAAGGTTTAATTGACTCACAGTTTCTGATAGCTGGGGAAACCTCAGGAAGCTTACAATCATGGTGGAAGTTGCCTCTTCACAAGGTGGCAGCAGAGAAAATAAATGCCAGCAGGAAAAATGCCAGATGTTTGTAAAACCAGCAGATCTTGTGAGAACTCACTCACTATCATGAGAACAGCATGGGGGAAACTGGCCCCATGATTTAATTACTTAAACCTGATCCTACCCTTGACACGTGGGGATTATGGGGATTACAATTCAAGATGAGATTTTGGGTGGAGACATGAGTAAACCATATCAATACACACCCCCCACATGGAGATGTGTAGTGTATCCTCCTTGCTAGGGAGGGCATGGGCTGCAGAGTCATATAAATCAATGCTGTATCCTTGGCTCTGCCACCAGTTATGTGACCCTGGGTGAGTCATTTCCCCAGTCCAAGACTCAGCGATTTGTTAAACTTGTAAATTTAAAAACAATTAGACTATTTTTAGGCTTATAAATAATATATCAGTTTCACCCTTAACAGTGTTTTCTTCTAACAGAGTCTTTTTGAAAAGTTAGCGAACAAGATTATTGTACAATATTGAGTTGGTCTATTATCAAGGTTACTTTTCTCCCAGTAGAAAACCCACGTACATAATCAAATCACATCTCTGGTTTATCAGAAAGCCTATCAACTGAAAAAAAGAAAAAAAAAAAAGAAAGCCTTTGTTAACTCTTAAATTAAAAAAGAAGCCATGAGCCTACTTTCCTCCAAGCCAAATTCTAGCTGAACATTTTTCTTTACAACATGGTTTATTGATTGAATGTACATTGCATCTTGTTTGGTACTTCTTTCTGTAACCAGCACAGACAGTGTTCTCCATGATATGTTAATACAGCAGATGCATAGGATTTTTATCTGATGCCCAAAGGAACTGAAGTCTGAAGGTCACCACATGCACGTTTGTTCCTAACATTTGTTTTGGTTTTGTAACTTTGTTTTAAATCCTTTCCTTATAAGTGGGTATCAGGAAATCTATATTCTAACTCTGGCCCTGCTTTTGTTGTTGTTGTGTTGTTGTTTGCCCCTAGGCAGTTGATTCCAGTTTTCATCAGTACCATACAGAGGTTGGATTACTTTGGGATGGTAGATTGATATTATTTGTATGGCATTGTAAAGGAAGCATAATATAGAGTAATAGAAAATAACTATGAAGCAAGGTACCTGAAAATAGATTAGTTATGTCCTCCATGAGAACAAGAAAGGGACACGAGAAGAGATACACTGTGCATATTTTACATCCTCTATTATTTGCTTTTAGGGGTCCTCCCAGCATAGGCATTTTATGATGAGGCTAATCTGTGAAGACAATTAGCACTTTGTTACATCTCCAAGGGCTTTTAGTGTAAATAATATATATTTTGAATAATATTTGTAACTTCATGTGTTCCCAGTGCATAAAAATCAGCTCTTTGAATCATGATTTTTCTTCTCTGTCTCTGTCTCTCCCTAAATTCATTTCACTTATTTCTAGAAAAACAAAATAAAGAATGCTTGTAAATCTGTGCTGAGAATATCAAGCTATTTAAGACATAAACAACAAGTGTGAGAAAGAGATGAATTAAAAATTTCACCCAGAATCTTGAGATTAATAAAAATATTAATAATCTACACATACACAAAAAATACATCAGCACCGTTCTCTCTTTTATTGATACTAGACATTGCTGATAACAACTCCATGAGGTGGCTATTATCCTTATTTTGCTGATAGATAAACTGTATACAGGAGGATTAAAATGACTTCTCACGGTCATATAACTAGTAAGAGGTAAATTTGACGCTAGTCTCCTTTTTAAATATCAGCTCAGGATTTCATAGCTTCTAGTTCACTTACTTTCAAATTAAGATAGCACTCTCTGATATGTAAAAATATCTCTATGTGAAACTTTTGAATATGTCTCCTTGGACAGCTTCCACTGGCATCATCAAAGTCCACATAAAACTTTTTAAAATAAATACATAAATAAGTTACATGCAGTGTCTTTGAAAACCCTAATATTCCATTTTATAAAAACCATGCCAAATAGGAGGATTGTAGGCCTGATAGTCATTCTGCAAATTCTCCAAGATTCCATGTATGTTCGTGAGACTAAATCCCACTTATGATAGGGTATTTTCTCTCTGAAAAATTCTATGCATATATGCAGAAATGCACTTCAACTCTCTCTCTCTCTCTCTCTCTGTGTGTGTGTGTGTGTGTGTGTGTGTGCACGTGTAAATTTACATAAGAATTTTGGGGCTTGGGGAATCTTTTTATGGAACCAGGACACCTTTTACCTTTAGATCCTTCATCTCCAATGATATTCCCTTTGAAAATAACACTAGTCTAAGTCCAATGTCTATCACAGGGCCTTCACGTAATGACGAAAACTAAGGACATCAGAGTTGAGAAAGAAGAGCAAACATCAAAGATACCATTTGAGGTGCTTGATATACATTCTGTGACAGTGCCTTTCTTTTTACCAGCTCTAGACTTCCCAATAAGATGAGCCAAGAACTTCTCTTTCATGGATTGGCTGGTTGCTGCTTGCAATGGAAAGTATCCTTAAGAGTAAAGATGCAAAGATATAGAACCTCAGTTTTCTGGGCCTTTAAGCAACCTTCAGCCTTCCAGTGGGATATTTGTGTGTACAAGCAGCAGCATCCCAATGAGATTCTGAATGGGAATCCTCAATTACTGGCTGGCAAAATACAATGAGAAGTTCTTAACAATGTGAATTATGGGAAATAGAGGATTATTACTCAGATTTATTACTCCAACCTTTACATTTTATAGTCACTTTGAAGTGACTCTTCTGGATCCTCCAGAGATTGATAGTGTATCAATAGTATGTGTATTATAATCATCATATTTTCAATAATTAGTATACTTCAATGTTTCATATGTGCCAGGTACTTTGTTCTAATGATGAATAGACACAAGATGTGTTCTGGAAATGTATGCACTCTGCTGAGAAAGACAAGGATTTCAACAGACTATGACGATAACCAGTGATATACCCTCTGGTAGAATAAATATAAGCATGGATTGTGGGAACACAAAGGCCAAAAACATTTCTATGCATATTAGACTTAGCCAGTTAAAGCTTAGGAAAGTGCAGAAACTGTTCTAAAAGAGAACAGCCAGTACAAAGATATGGAAGCATGAAGGAACATTAACATTTTCAAAGAAACAAGTACATTGGTATATTCGATGTAGATTTACAGGGAATTAGGGTTGGGAGGGGAGACTAGAGAGAGAGAGAAGTACATGAGAAGGAAGGGCCACAGTTAATACAAATAAAGCAACCGAAGTGTTTAAAAGAACAGCTTTCGCCCTTGGTACGATGTGGAGAATGGATTGGATGGTAATGAGCCTGGTATTGGTTAGGTGTTTTAGGAATCCTGATAAAAGATGGTAAGGACTGCAACCAAGTAAGAGCAGTGAGTCTTAGAGCACTCTTTATAATAACTTGTGATGACATCACATTTGCTATGTGCCTGCAAAAAGTTATTCCCATTTCTGAATCTCAGTTTGCCTACACAACCCATAGGATCACCTGGGCCAGATAGACCCCAAAGATTCTTCCTTTTCTAAATTGTGAGACTCTATGACCCATGTATCAGGTCTGTGAAGAATTTAAAGCATTTTGTAGGTTGGCTTTATCCTGAAAACTCAATTGAGTTCATCAATTCAGTTCCAATAATGCAAGTGACAGTTCTGCCGATCTACATTGAGGAACCTAAGTTTATTATGTCTCCATTAATTTCTATAAAGATGCTAAATGCACCATTTACCTTTTTTAGTGCAGCTGTGGTTTTCTACTCTTACTCCAAAGCCGCCTTCTCTGCACAAAGATCTATCTCTGTGTGTCTGTCTATCAACATTTGACATAATTCAAGTCCTTATTTTTATGGATAAAATGGTTGGTACCCTGCTAGGATCCCATGAAATTCATTTTAGCACATCTTTGGACCCAACATTCAGTTTTTCTCTGCTTTGCCCTTAACATCTTACACCTGCAAACTTCTGAGGCTGGCTCTTTGGGCACTGGAGCTTCCATACCCATGGGAAGACACAGAAACACTTGAGAACTTACCATCCCTCTTCCCCAAATTCCAGGCTGGCCCACACCCCATGACTGGTGGGGGAGTACAACAGCCCACCTCCTTTCTCTCAGAATGTGGTCAATACAGGTGTAATTGCTTCTTCAAAGCGCTACTGGGGATGATGGTGCATCTGGGGCTTCACCTGAAATCGCTTCTTTGTTTGGCTTCTCTCCCTCTTACACTGGCTCTCCTCACTCCTTTGCTATTAATAGTTCTTCCTAGAAGCATTTTCTTAATACGTTTCAGTTGTACCTGAATCCTTCATCCAGGCTCTGCTTCTGATAGATGCCAATTTAAGACACCTAAAGTGTTCAACGTTAGTCTTTTGTATGGCTTTTGTTAGGCAGTTGATCCTGGAGGCATGATTACAGTATTTGGAAGCATAAGGGACTAATTCTTAAATACTATTATCCTGTGCCTTAGAAATTGATGCTAAACAAGAAAGAGATTGTGAGTAGCAAATGATTCTGTTCAGAAAGACTCCACTAAAAATAGAAAACTAGCCAAGTGGAAGTCGGATAAAAGTGTCAGAGGTCACTGAGGACTCTGCAGAGAACATGAACACTGGTGGAAATAAACATTCTAGACCCTGTCTTATTTAAACAGGCCTCACTCCTGTCTGGATGGAACATCACTCAAGATGAGCTGCTTTTGTTCACATTCTGTGATTCTCAAATAGATGACTGAGAAATATGGAGAAAGGAAGTGACAGTCTGGGGAAAAAGTAATTGAGTGACCAGTTCTACCTGGTTCTAAGATAGTCTTTGTTCCAATTTTCCAACCTTGACACTGTTCTTGAAAAATCTCTTACTTCTCGCGAAGCCTTTCCCTGGTGGCATCACGTAAGATACCGTTCCCTACTTCTGGGTCCCAGAACTAGCCTTTAGCACCAGACCTTTCCATACCTATGTCTGGGAGAGTCCTATGAGGATGCTGTCAGCCACCAGAATGTACTACTAAACTATTACATCAAGCTTCATTTACATGTTCTCTTGGAAAAGAGGCTACTCAGCACATCTCTGTCCTAATACATCCCCATATATAAAATACAGACAAAAACAAAACATGACTTGTAGTCTCACTGCTAAACAGAATTTTCTGCACCGAGCTGTGGCTTGCCATTTTGTAGGTTTAGGCAAATCTATTCCACAAAAGAGAAAAACCTACATGTGTTAATTAGTGTATTTTAATCATCCCACAATGTAAATATGTATTTAAATATTACATTCTAACCTGTAAATATGTACAATAATTGTCAATTAAAAATAAAATAAAAATTTTAAAGGAATATCTTAAAAAAGGAAAAATCTGGAGTCCTTGCTATTCAGGCTATTTTATTAAGAAAATGGTTTATGATGGAGGTCTCTAATGATGCACTAATCACAGGTTGGCAGCCGAAGTAAATTGTAAATGCATGGTCAGCTTTATTTTTTTTAAGATTGAGCAAATTCATTGTGTCGTTTTATATAAATTAACTCATATCTCCACCAGCACTCCAAACAGGACACCTGCCCTCTGTCTTTGATGTGTTCAATTTGAAGATGCATTTTTGATCAAATATATACATTGGCCAGTTTGATATTATAAAATTTGGACTCTGCCACACAATTGCAACCCACAAGAACTCATTAAGCATACGGTTATTGTAATCCTAAAAGAAAAGTTACTCACTTTTGCAAATTCCTAAAGTTATTCATATATATTATCTGAATATTTCTGAGCCAATGCAGATGTAGCTATTCTTTACAAGGGCTCTTAAGATCGAAGAGCCACTGTTTCTAGGCTCAGAGGGTGGGCATGTTACAGTTTACATTAATTATTTAAGCATGACTTTTCTAAAATGCCTATTCTCATATCAAGATATCTTAACTATATAAATAAAGTAGCTTAAGGCTGGACTAGGGCATTAATCTTTATGCAATGTGAATTGTGGCAAGGAACTATGTCCACACAGGCTAGATAAGACCTATTAAGTAGCAGGCTTTCAAAAAAGGCAAAATACTTATTAGATGTCATATACACACTTTTCAGTAATATATGAGTTTACAAATAATGATGATGTAGATTTCAGAATGCTTTGCTCCTTATATAATATGTACAGTTAGAAACAGGGAATATGGAAAGAGTATAAGCATGAGAAAAAAATCAATTTGTAATCATTTAATGCACCACACTGGCCTATCCCAAAGTAATAGGCAGTTGAAAAGAGTGCAGGATATTCCATTTCTCTCACTGCTCAGTTATGAAAAAAAAATGTGGTTGCTTCCATTTTTCAGCATTATGCTAATGAAATGCAAATAGAAATGGTAGAAAGGAAAACTGGATGGCAAGATGAGACTTTCTGCTGGGTTCAACATTTTAGAAGAAAAGCCCACGGCACAAATCTCATTTTCTGTGTGAAGCAAGAAGGTTAAAATTTGTATTTAATCATGGATTGGACTTGCTACAGCTCTGAAAAGCCATCATAAAGCATTGCTAGCGTGGGCACATTTGTTGACCGGATAGTAGCATAAGATTCAATTTTCCACCCTTTGCAGTTCAACACAGATAAAAAGGGAGTGAAATGTATAAATTCTCTTCCCCAAAATGATATTTCTAGTTGATGATATTCAGCTGTATCAGAGTCTGCAAAATTTCTTGGCTTTCCAAAGGCAATGACTAAAAAAAATTGGAAAGTTGACAAGTTGGCAACCTTAAAATAGAGATAAATTTTTAAAAGAGTAATTAATAAAAGTAAATACAGAAAGAATGTATATGTCCAGGGTGTAAACTGTCCTGCTTTTCAGCTGCCCAGGTCCTTGATTCAGTAAGGACCTGGCCAATAAAAGCTCAATCCTTGTTGGCCCTGAGAAGTCCTGGTTTAGCAGAATGTTTTTTCTGAAATAGCATAAAATACCAATGATGCAAAGTGATTCTAACTTTTTAGGAAAATCCAAGTATACCAGCACCACATGCCACAATCAGGATCAACTGTAGGACCCTGACTGTGATGAGATCAGGAAAAGTGGAAAAGGTCCCGGAGAATTGTCAGTGATAGCAAACAGGTATGAAGGGTAAGCAGTGGGGAAGACGGTTAGTGAGGTCGCAAAAGGAGGGCTGAACCAGCTAACTGGCAGAAACACTGAGCCAGTTGAAATTAGCATAACTCAGCTGATGGAGAGATCCCAGATGTTAAGCCACACTGGAATTGAATTGCAGCGATTCTCCTTTATGGACTGACTAACTTTAAATTTACAGTCTCCCAGCATTGTAATTTCATCAATTTTAAAGCAGTTTCACAAATTTTTGAATGTGAGAATTAAAAGAAACAAATATTTACCATGTATCTGACTTGATTCTTGTCACATAGGATGTCATAAAGAAATATTTTCCTCCCATTTTACTAGAAAAGACAGCCTAAATTTTGCTTAAAAAGATTATCATGGATTTGTGTTTCCTCTGAAATATCAATCTGAAAATCAATTTGAAAATTTTTGAATTACAAAGTGTAATGTCTGTTCATTTACTGAGACTGTTGGGAATATTCAAACCATCTCTTGAATTTATCCACCAGCAAAAAGCCACAACTTTGGAGAATAATCAAATCAAGATAAAATATACTCAAGAATAGTCCTCAATTCAATTCCAAAAGTCAAATATAGGAGATTAAAGATGGAGACAGAGGGTATTCCTTATGATTGCCGAGATCTTAGCCAAGGGCCTGTGGCATGGCTGGTGTATGTGCATGATTTGAGAGTGTGTAAACTTATGAAGCTACAGTCCAGCGTCTATGAAACAGGAAGCGAAGACGACTATATCATGACTGCTGAAGGAACCCCCAAACCCATTATTCAATCACTTGTTTCTAATCTATTTTTATTTTTACCTCTGTTGTCTAGTTGAGCTTCTGATAGTATTGCCAGGCCTGCAACTTCATAGCAATAGAAAAGAAACAAAACAAAACAACAAAACAGTATTTAAACTTGGCTTTGTTTGACATAAGCACAGATACTGAGTTACTGAATCTGGAAACAGTCGTGATTTCCTTTTACTAGGAATTTTAATTTGGAAGACATAGAAATGAAAATGAAACTACAAAACCCCTGTTTGTGTGTTTCTTTGGTAGCTGTTTAGTGGGGCATTTTATTTAGTCGGTGTGGAATAACCTCAGGCTCCAGGGAACCAAACCCAAGTCAGCTTTCAACATGAGAAAACTCATTTTGATTCCCCCATTTGACAGAGGTGACAAACCTGTGCTGACCTTGGTGACAATTACAGGCAGGAGATGGGCACGGGGTGTAGAAACAGCAGGCATCAGTGAGTCGGCTCTCAGAGGTAATGAGCCAAAGATGAGACTCTCTTTCAATTCCTTTGGGAAATTGCTAAAAATAGAACCTTTGCTGACTGTAAGTATAAAGCTAAAAGAAGGATTTGGGAATATTGAGGCCATGAGATTCAGACATAAATTTAAGACCTGTAAAATGAAACAAATTTCCAAAGGTGAAAAGAGTGATTCTTGAAGAAAATTAAACTTGATTGAAAGTGACAACAAAATCCATGTGTCCATGGAGTGTCATAGCTGGAAGGTCCCTAAGGAAACGAATTCACTTCCTTGATTTTACGGAGGAGGAAAGCAGCCCCGGAGAGCTTAGTTAACTTTCTCAAACAGCTGAAAAAGTTTGAGGCAGAGGCAGGTCTAGAACCCTGCAATTTGGAGTAATAGTTTACAGTTGTATCCCACTATCATAAATTGCTTCCTGTGTAGGAGCTACATGTTGTTATTTTCTTAGATATGATAGAGGTTATCTAAAATATTTTAAAGTGATGCAGATTATTTCAAATGTTGGAAGCTGTATTCGCCTTCACTAACGTTCAGTCTTGTCCTTGATACATAGGAATCGTGACATTCACAGTGTTTGGTGTATGTGTGTGTTGAGTGTGTGGGGCTTCTAATAACTTTTTGGGGGGCCCCTATGGATGTGAAATGATTAAGTAAGTGAATTATCAGTTGGTATTCAATTTTAAATCTTGTTGACTAACCCATAGTTTTTAACTGAATTAAATGGGCTTTAACTCTAGGCATAAAAATCGAAAAACACATTCTTGCTTTATGAGCAAAGAAGAAAAGACACAAATTATAGGAATTTACCACATGACCATTTTCATCTTTGGCCCCAGAAAAGAATATTGCTTTCCCTTAGCATGACCATGGCCTTCAGACACATGTTACGTGAAATTCCACATGGGCCGCAGCTTCACTTTCCGGATCTCCATTTTTCTCATGCGAGGGAAATCCAAAGGTGTAGGGTTTGTCTTGGCATTGTCCTGGTGGAATGGAATGCCCCAGATGCAGAGTTTTTATTATACATTATGCTAATTGTGGCCAAGACATGTATTTGGTTATGTCAATATTTGTTTTAACCTTCTATAATAATAATAATAGTAATAATAATAGTAACATTTTTGGCTGGTCACATGTTAAGCATGAGCAAAGACTACACTTTCTCATAGTCTTGTCTCAGTAATTAAGTTCTTAAGAAGAAGGAAAAGGGAATGTTGTGGGATTTCTGATTCTTGGTTAGAGAATGAGTTTACCTCTATTTGCCATTATTCATTTTTTGTCTATTCTGTTTCTTGAAACTGATGTGATGGTTGGAGAGCGGGCAGTCATGTTGGATAATGAGATTGAGATCTGCCACCAGGGTCTTGAGGGATTCATGGAACCACATCAGGCATAAACTGCCTATAGTTGGCCTAGGTTGAAGTGGAGAGTACGATCTTGTCAACTTAACCCATTGCTTCAAGTTATATATCGCATGGAGATAAACCTTCTAATACATCACCCTTCATCAGAGAAATGATGATTTCTTATTGGTACTTCTCTCTGGGGCTTAAATGAAAGCTAATATCTGTCTAAAATCAATGAAAATAGAGTCTTATTATTATTGATTCAATAGCTTTGTTTAGAAATTTCAGCCTAATAAATCAGAACAATGTTTTGGCTGTACCTTGTTGATCAATTTAAAAAAAAAAAAGTTAGTTTACAGCTAGGTGCAGTGGCTTATGCTTATAATCCTAGCACTTTGGGAGGCCAAGGCAGGCAGATCACATGAGGTCAAGAGACCAGGCTTGCCCACATGGTGAAACCCCATCTCTACTAAAAATAAAAAAATCAGCTAAGCATGGTGATTCATCTCTGTAATCCCAGCTTTTGGGGAGGCTGAGGCATGAGAATTACTTGAACCCCAAAGGCAGAGGTTGCAGTGAGCCATGATGGCGCCATTGCACTCCATCCTGGGCAACAGGGTGAGACTCTGTCTCAAAAAAAAAAAAAAAGAAAAAGCTTTTATTCTTGTCACATCCTATAATGTTGTATACTGAACAATACACTCAGTTTTCAAAGGGAAGGGAAATATTTGCCTATAGAGATCACTGGTTAAAATATTAACTACCTTATAATTTCAACTAAAATGTTAGATAATCATCTATAGAACATAATATAAACAAAAATGTCTCTACATTCAACCTCATCAATACACCATCATCTATTGGCTTCTTTATTGAATAATTATTGAGCACCCTGTTCTGTGCCAGGCACTGCACTCTGTGTCTTGGATATTTTGCTCTACTTCAATGCTCTTGAAAACCTAGGAGATAAACTTAGTTTTGCCAACTTTTGATTTAGTTCATTTTTCAATGGACTTTAATTAAGGCTTCTCTTGATAACATTACCCTAATTTGCTTGCAGGAATTCTGTATGATCCAGGCTTTCTTTGCCATCCAATATGGCTTTCACGTGACATTGAAAGAGAGCAAGAAAGAGAGGAAAAATACAGGGAGAAAGAATGAATGCTGGCAACTGTGTGTGTGTGGTTGTGTGGAGGGCTGTGTCAGTGCATATGGTCAACCTTACCCTGCACTCCTAGATTCTAGAGAACAACATTTACACAGGTTTTTGAGTACTACAAGTGCTGACATCCACTGCCTTAGATTTGTCAGGCTGGTTACAGGGTTGCTTGGGCAGCTGGAGGGGTGCTCTTATTTTTCTGGCACTGTAACTGTACCTCCCAGCTGGGCTCAATGTGGTCAGTGACTTCCTCAAGCCCCCAAAGACTGTAAATTTGAATACTACAAAAAGACCAGGAAATTTTAAGACCTCTGTGCTATCTCAGTGGCAGCTGTGCATTCTTGTGACAGTCTTTGCATCTCCCCAAATAAATGTATGATTTTAAGACAGTACTAAGGTCTGGGCTGCCCAGTGTTTCTGTTGCCTGAGTTAACACTGATGGATTGGGTAGGCTCTCGGCATGGTCAAGAATCATTCTTTTTGCTCACCAGCCACAGGTACCTGTCAAACCAACTTCATTAATTTGAAATAATAGTGTCTTAAGAGCTGACTGTGTTGAAATAATAAAAGACCTGAATTATTAAATATCTTAAAATAGTTAAGTATAGATTTTGTTTTGGGAAGGCATGTTGCTTTATTCCCTTCAAAAATACTGTAACTCCAGTGAATTGCTAATACTTTGTAGTGAAAATCAACTTTGATATTTAGATGAGGACTGCAAGACTGTTTTACTAAGAGATAAGACTAACTATGTATATTTACGTGTAGCCGTAATGTGTTTCAACATTTAGTTTGCTTTCATGTAGTACGCGCCAGGTGGGGGCTTGTGAAAAGTGCCCTACTTAGATACAGAAATCAACTGCGTAGTGTTCCAGACCACAGGCAACAGGATGACAAAATTTAAATGAGTGGCATTTGAAGTTAGATTTGGATTCAAAAATCGATTCCTGTATTTAAAACATTTGTGTTTTGGATGATGTGTTATTTCTCTGTCTTTATATGAGCATCAGATATTTGTGGAAAGAAGCATTAAAGTCGGTTCCAAGCTCAGGGTATTTGTGTAGCCTTTGTTAGTTCTCTTCCAGTTCATAAGAGAGAGGAAAATATAACAATCTGGGAATTTGAAGAATGGCATGATCCCTTTTGGCAATCATAGAGAGAAAAGGTTATTACATGAAAGAGTATTGGACTAGACCTGGAAGCAGGGATATTCTGCTTGGATAAGTTAAAATATGAGTAATGTTTGGAAGGGTAAACTTTGGTTGACAAAGGGGAATCATTTGAGAAAAATATTGGAGACAGTAATGCATGATGGCTGTGTAGAATATATGCATTGTCAAATTTACTTGAAGCATAATTTAATTATCTGAAACTATTTTCCTCTGCAATTTCTCAGTCTTATTTAAAATCTTTGTTGCATTATTAAACCTATGTGTTCCATGATATTATTAGACTAGGTATTTCAAATAGCCAGAGCCTGAATTATCACACTTTTTGAATTAATGGAATCTACATGAACACTCAGTGAATACCGAGCACATGACAGCCTAAGAATAAACTTATCACCTTCACTGTCTTCAATGAGCGCTTGACATGCACAGCTCCAGAAAAATAATACAATGTCTCTGTCACAATGTCTTTTTTTTTTTTTTTTGAACTTGGTCTTCCTTTCTTTGATATAAAATATGCAGAGAATTGTTTATAAGATGAGATCACCTGGTTCTCTTTGAAGTGTTTACAACAAAGATTCCCCAGGCCGTTAAAGAAAGATTATAGAAACTATCAAAGCCTTGTTAATGACCATCAATAAAACTATGGCTTAGTTCATCTCATATTAATCTAAACAACATTTTGTGATCCAAGGTCAGCCTTTCATCTTGGTTAGGCAATCAGACCATGAATGAAAATTCATTTTAGCAGTTACTGAGTGGCATAGGTATTGGGATCAGAAAGATCTTGATTTGATTCTTAGTTGTACCATTAACTAGTTTTACACATACAAATATGTTTTTATACATATATATCAGTTCTAATTTTCATCTTTAAAATGGGATGATATCTTTCTCGTATAGTAGTATGTGATATTTTCAAGATATATTTTTTTAAAAATCTGTCACAGGGCCTAATAGTAAGATTTTAATAATTATTTTTATCTCAGTCGTGTACAGAACATGTAGTATGTGCATGTATACACTAGACCCAATCACTATCTTAATGGAAATTTATAGTGGAGGAAGGATTCATTTATTACTAATAAATTATGGTAGGGTAAAATTAATCTTTAATAAATTCATAAGTGTAGTTCTGAAAGAGTGCAGATGAAAGAATGATTAATTTGGGCTTGAGAAATTAGGGCAGGCATCCCAGCAGCATTGACATTTGAGTTTAGCCATGAAGGATGAATATTCTAATAATCTGAGAACGAAAGAAAGGGCATTTCAAATGAAGGAACTGCATGGAACTCAGGAACAGGAATAGCAGTCCTCATGAAAACTGGAATGGAGAAAAGAGATTAGTATTATGGTCTCTAAGAGACAATGACATTCCTTATATTTGCTTCCATCTGAGAATCTGCTGCAGCTACATTGCCATCTTTGCCTTCCTCCTCCTTCTCCAACTTACATTTCCCTTACCTCTCTCTCTCTTTTTTTTTTTTTTTTAATCATTTTGCGTTTCATAAAGTCCTGCCACAGCTGTGTTTCCAGAAGACCTGTGTATAGCAAAGGAATCACCAGTATACGTCACTAGAAGCATACATATATTTTGGGAGGAAGCACATATAAATAGAGCAATAGTAGCTTAGTAGCATGCATGCCACCTCTCCAAACTTTAATTAAAGCACATCATAATGCAGTCATAGATGTTTATACATTACAGGCAAAGTTCCAATGGAGAGTATCCCTGCACCCATGATTTTCTATATATTATAAACATAGGAGGTAGGGAATATTGATGTGTTTATATGATGATGGTAGCTCACCATTTGGGAAAACTACCTTGCTAAAAACAGGAAGCTTCTGTAGCTCGTTGACTGCCATTAGCTGGTTCCTCCATCTAGCTAACTCAGAAATGTTAAACTAACTGTCTTCTAAGCAGCAGTATTCAGATTTGTCTTTTATCCAGCCAGCTTCTAGCTCTAGTCCCAACCATTGATTGAGTCTCTGCTATCCAAGTGTAGACTTTCTTTCTTTTCTTTTCTATTTTTTTGCTTTGTTGTTTTGCTTTGTTTTGTTTTGTTTGTTTTGTTGATGGAGCTTCACTCTTTTTGCCCAGTCTGGAGTGCAGTGGTGTGGTCTTGGCTCAATGCAACCTATGCCTCGCAAGTTCAAGTAATTCTCCCGCCTCAGCTTCCCGATTGGTTGAGATTGGAGGCGCCTGCCACCACGCCTGGCTAATTTTGTATGTTTAGCAGAGATGGGGTTTCACCATGTTGGCCAGGCTTGTCTTGAATTTCTGACCTCAGGTGATCTGCCCGCCTCGGCCTCCCAATGTGCTGGGATTACAGGCATGAGCCACTGCCCCCATTTTCAGTGAGAAGCCTCGATTGTCCTCACCTGGGTCAGGTGAACACTCACCACTCATGGTGTGGGCCTGGGCACTGCAATTAACTTGACTGGAATAGAAACCCTGATATGACAAGAAATGCGAACCAATGTATCACTCAAGACTTTCCAGAACAATGGGGAAATGATATCCAAAAGGTATGAAGGAAGAGGTAGCACTGCAAGTTTTAGAGGAATTATTACTCGGTAGCATAACTCAGAAGCATAAAGATATAGTCTAGGAACTAACAGTGAGGGTCACCAAATGCCTGGCAAAATGGGGCAAATATTATTAATTATGCATGGTATTGTACTCCTGAAAACTCTTGAGTCTTTAGAGCCTTTCTCAAGCCAACACTACATGCAACCAGAACAGATTGCTTCAAGTCAATTTCATTAGACAAAACTTATCTGGCATCCTAGAGTTCTACACTACAGTCATAGAGGAAGTGAATCTCTGTGGATGGTATAGATGTAAAAATTCTTTAGCTTCTGGGCCTGTCTCCAGGTTTCTATCTCCTTGGTGCTTATATTGGTTAAAGATTTTCTAGGATAAAAAAGTTAATGTTGCTATGACAAATGGGGATGTACACCTGCTTTGTATTCCTATCACTAGATTCTCATCCTAACTTGTAATAGCAGGGTACGTGATGAAGGATGAAGGGGAATATGAAAGGTCTGAACTAAAAATAATTTAAAAATTAAGTTGAAGGGGGAATACAAATTTAAAAAAAAAACTGAAGAAACTAGAATATGAATGTCTTATAAAATACCATATATATATAAAATGACATAATGAAACTAATTAAAAGCATTTGGGAATATTTGGCTTCATACATATGCTTTATAATCAGGTTTCTGAGCCATACTTGTTGGGGTTGACATAGGAGCTTATATAAGCAACATGGGCTCCCCATTTCTGGAATTACCCATTAGATAAGAACAGTAAAACACAAGACAAAAAACATGTGTTGATCCCATCTCCTTTATTTTCAAACCACAGATCATAAATAGAGATTTCACTTTCAGTAAACTAACTTGAGTACATGGAATCTATAGATGTGTTAAGTCACTAAATTAATGAGGGCTCACTAATTCGATATAGAATGTATATACACATTCACTATGTACTCATTTTCACTATTTACCTATATTTAAGTCAAATACAGGGTTTCTTCAACTTATTTTAAGTGCTTACTGAATAATTATAGTTAATCTTCGTAAATTAATCATAACTATAAATTAATAATTGATTACAACACTGCTCTTGATATATTTGACAAGAAAGAATTATTAATAAAGGTTTTATATTGCTTTTGCCATTGGGGATTTTTCTCTGTAGACTTTGATTGGCTACAAATTCAAATACTCAACATTTTCAGGCTGATACCCAGATATGTGATTCCAGACTGCTTGAATTTGGTAGATTTGGATAAACTTTCATAGTCTCGTTTAATAAACTTATGTAACACTTAATCTATCTAAAATTTCATTTTATAAATTTTTAAAAAATAAATAAATAGAAGTATTATGGGGAAAGATCATGTTATTCTAGACATTTAGATTCCATCTAGATTTAAAATTGTCCAAAAATAGGCACTTTATTTTTCTCTGTTTTTGCAAGGCATGGAAAAGCCTAGGAGAAATAATCCATATATATTCAAATTGCTATCGTAGTTATTTTTGTACCTGAACAATAAAAGAGTTGAAATTGGACTGTAATATTGATTGTTGTTGAATCCATTCGGAAAGCACTAAGTGTACTTGCAATTTAAATAGCACCATTTTATAGTGTTGATTTAATCCTTCATATAAATATGGTTTACTAGACTTCTAAGAAAAGGAGTATAAATGGATAACGACATACATGGAGTTTAACATTACATACTTCACACCCACAAATGAATTAGATCAAGGGAGCTTTGAAAAGCCCACTCAGAATTGCTCTCCAAGAATAGAATACAGAAGTAGTAATTGATAACTCTTCCTGGGGACCCTTCCTGAGAATTCACAATAAATCGTGATAATTGCAAACAGGAGATCAAGAACTGGTATTCTGTTTCTGATTATTAGAAGTCTCTCAGTTTCTCATACAGTAGAGACAAATTATAGCGTAAAAGCAAAAAGTGAAAGCCTGTTTTATTTTTGTTTATTTGTTTGTTTTCTCCCCACACCCATACTCTGATATACACTATACACTAAGCACCAACCACACTGCTTGGCACAAATTAAAAATATTTCATGAAAATCTTAATAGGCTAGTTTTCAAAAAGTGAAAAGCTATGGAAGGAGGAATAATACCTATTTATAGTGTTTTCTTTAAATTTTGGTTGATAAAATAGTCTTTTCACTTCTGCCTTCTAAGATGTTAACTACACACGTTTATGTTTTTTTCTTTGCCAGGAATTAATAAGTGGTAGATTTTTAGATGTGTGGGACTGCATTAGGGTTCTTCAGAGAAACAGAATTAGATAGACAGACAGACAGACAGATAGATAGATAGATAGATAGATAGATAGATAGATGATTGATAGATAATTATGAGATTTGCTCTAGTAATTATGGAGGCTGAGGAGTTCCCACAGTATGCCCTCTGCAAGCTGGAGGACCAGGTAAGCCTGTGGTGTGATTCAGTTTGAGTCAAAAGGTCTGGAAACCAGGGCAGGTGATGGTGTACTCTCAGTCTAAAGCTGAAAGCCTGAGAAACTGGAGGACCATATGTGTAAGTTCCAGAGTCCAAAGGCCAAAGAAACTGGAGTTCTAATGCCCAAAACCAGGAGCTCCAGAAAAGAGCAGCTTCACCTTTCCTCAGCCCTTTTGTTGTATTTAGGCCCTCAACAAATTAGATGACGCCTCCTCACACTGGGTAATGATGGGTCTTCCTTACAGAGTCTACTGAGTAATGCCTTGCCAGCTATATGGGTATCCCTTAACCCAATGAAGTTGACACATGAAATTAAACATTAAGCTGTTCAGTAATCCTATGGCTCAGGAATTGGTCAAAATAAGTCAAAAATGTCATTAGTAATACAAAGATAAATGCTTAATTACTGATTCATAAACTCTGTAACTTAAGTAGAAAGTTTCAAAAATGAACAAAAGGCTTACAATCTAAACAAATTACTAAATGAATTAAAGAAGTAATAATAAATCAAAACTATCAAGTTATAGTAAATGTATCCCTAATGATTATATACCCGTCTTTATTGAAACAACTGCATTATGTGAAGTTTAAACACAACATGAACACATGTACATGAATGCATGCCCCACTTTCATATTGAGTGGCGTTTACTACTATGCTCACCTACACCTTGCTAAACCAGCTGA
The DNA here is from genome assembly GCF_047675955.1 of Chlorocebus sabaeus. NCBI lineage: Eukaryota > Metazoa > Chordata > Mammalia > Primates > Cercopithecidae > Chlorocebus > Chlorocebus sabaeus. Next base: position 60,674,309 of record NC_132908.1, on the reverse strand, counting down.
CATTGATGCTATTGTCCCTCTGAGAGCAGCATCTCATCTCTATCCTTATGTGCAGTAGAGTACCCTTCTAATGCAAGCTATAGTACATTTGTGTTTTTGTTGCTGTGGTTTTGTGTGCTACTAAATCCTCAGTGGCTCAAAGTGTTGGATACCTAGTAGGTAATCAATACATTTTATGGAATGAATGAAGATGACAAAATACTTCAAATCCTGTAAGTAACCATTGGTACGAATAAACTTCACATATTTTCTTGCTCTTAAAGCTGGACTCAAGTCCAAGAGACCAATTCAAGATAAGCTTATGTTTTCCTAATACATTGCTCTATAATATTATCTTACCTTCCGCAGTGACTTTTTCTCTGGTCATTATTTAGCAAATAGTAGTGCCGAATAGGGTCTATTTAGCACCTCCTGTGTGTTGTAAGATGTATTGGCATCTTCTTAAAAGAGTCAGGTGCCTCTTTTCAAGTTATATTCCAGCTATTCTTACCAGAAACCATTTATGAAAATGGAATATTGGGGACACAATTATTCTGCCACATCTGAACCAGAACTGACATTAAAGTCGGGTTTCCAGAAGCACTTTATAACTCTGGAAGTTGTTTTCCCAAATAACTTTTTTTTTACTTATCTTTGTTACATTTATTTGTGTCTTGTTGCTTGTTCCTAGAGGCTATTTTTTTTTTTTTTTTTTTTTTAGGAAAAAGTACATTGCTTTTATTAGCAATGTAGAAAACAAGAACTTCAGCATTATTGTTATACAAATTATTTAAATAGAATATATTTTACAGAAAAATATCGAGATTGTAAAATAGCTGTGGCTCTGTGGTTTCAACTTTGGTGACGAAAACTGAATAATCAATGTAAGTACCAGGAACTTTTTTTTTTTTTTTTATAAAGACGGGTCTCACTCTGTCACCCAGGCTGGAGTGCAGTGATATGATCTCAGCTCACTGCAATCTCCACCTCCCGGGTTCAAGAAATTGTCCTCTCTCAGCCTCCCGAGTAGTTAGGACTACAGGCGCACGCCACCATGCCTGGCTGATTTTTGTATTTTTATTAGAGACAGGGTTTCACCATATTGGCCAGGCTGGTCTTGAACTCCTGACCTCAAATAATCCACCCGCTGCAGCCTCCCAAAGTGCTGAGATTACAGGCATGAGCCACCACCCCCGGGCTGGCAGGAACTTTTTAGTAAGTAGGCTTGGACTCTTATCCCTGATAATTTTTAGCTTTGGAGCCTTGACCAAATTACTTACATTACCTTTTGAATCATAGTTTTCTCCTTTACTACATGCAATTAAAAAGGCCTGCAATTAAAGGTCACAGAGTTTTGTAGAAAATGTATGCAAACATGATTCTCAGAAAATGACCAATGCGTGACTTGGGCTATTGTGATTGTTTTAGAACCCCCTTTTCTGAAAAAAAGAAAACAATTTATCCCCATTCACATGCTAGCCACTTTGAATAATGTAAGTTGCATTCTATCAAATAATTGGTTCACACTTATAGATTTTTTCTTAAAAACTATTTTTATTAACACGTATGAAATGTACATGTTTTTGGAATGTATGTGGTAATTTGATATGTTCATGCAATCAAATCTGGGTAATTGGGATATTCATCACCCTATTTATTTTTATGTTTATGTTTATTTTTGCTGAGAACATTTGAATTATTATGTTCTAGCTTCTTTTTTTTTTTTTTTTAAGACGTAGTTTCACTCTTGTTGCCCAGGCTGGAGTGCAATAGCACAATCTTGGCTCACCGCAACCTCTGTCTCCCGGGTTCAAGCAATTCTCCTCACTCAGCCTCCTGAGTAGCTGGGATTACAGGCATGCGCCACCACGCCTGGCTAATTTTGTATTTTCAGTAGAAACGGGGTTTCTCCATGTTGGTCCGGCTGGTCTTGAACTCCCGACCTCAGGTGATCCGCCTGCCTCAGCTTCCCAAAGTGCTGGGGATTACAGGCATGAGCCACTGAGCTTGGTTTGTTCTAGCTATTTATAAATGTGCAATAAATTACTGTTAACTATAGTCACTCTAGTGATCTATGAAACAACAGGTCATATTTTTTCCATCTAAATGTATAGTTATACCCATTAACCAACCTCTCTATCCCTTCTCTCTACCTTTTCTGGTCCTCTGGTAACCACCAATCTACTATCTACCTTCATAAAATTCACTTTTTGAGTTCCCACATCAGGGAGAACATGAGTGAGAACGTGCGATATTTGTCTTTCTGTGTGCCTGGCTTACTTTTTAACACAATGACCTCCATTTCCACCCATGTTGTTGCAAATGACAGGATTTCATTAGTTTTTTACTTCTGAGTAATATTCCATTGTGTATTTACACCACATTTCTTCATCCATCCATTGATGGACACTTAGGTCGATCACATATTTAGGCTCTTATGAATAGCGCTGCAATAGACAAGGGAGTATAGTTATATCTTTGATATATTGATTTTTTTTCTCTTCGATATATACCCAGTAATGAAGTTGTTAGATTATATGGTAGTTCTATTTTTAGTTTTTTGAGAAACTCTGTACAATTTTCCATAAAGACTGCATGAATTTACATTCCCACCGACAATGTACAAGGGTTCCTCTTTCTACACATCCTCACTGGTGTGTGTTATTCCCTATCTTTTTGATAAAAGACATTTTAATTGGAGTGAGAGGATATCTTATTGTGGTTTTTAATTTGCATTTCATTGATTATTAGTGATGTTGAGCTTTTTTTGCATATACCTGTTGGCCATTTCTATGCCTTTTTCTTTTTTTTTTTTCTTTCAGATAGGGTCTTGCTCTGTCACCCAAGTTGGAGTACAGTGGCATGATTATAGCTTACTGCAATCTCAAATACTTGGACTCAAGCAGTCCTCTTGTCTGAGCCACTTGTGTAGCTAGGACCATTGGCACATGTCACAAAAAATTGGTTTTTAATTGTAATTTTTTTTTTTTTGGTAGAGATGGGGGTCTTACTATGTTACCCAGGCTGGTCTGGAACTCCTAGCCTCAAGCCACCCCATTCTCTTGCCTCAGCCTCCCCAACTGCTGGAATTATGAGGATGAGCCACCCCACCTTCCCTGTATGTCTTTTTTTGAGAAATGTTTGTTTAGATCTTTTGCCCTTTTTAAAAATGAATTATTTGGTTTTTTTTTGCTATTAACTTCTTCGATCTCCATAAATATTAGTCCCTTGTCAGATAGATAGTTTGCAAATATTTTCTCCCATTCTGAGTTGTGTCTTCATTTAGTTATTTCCTTTGCTATGCAGAAGCTTTTTAACTTTGTGTAATTCCATTTGTCTATTTTTGTTTTGTTACCTGTGCTTTTGAGGTCTTATACAAAAAAATCTTTACCCAGACCTGAAGAGCTTCTAGGAGCTTTGTAGTTTCAAGTCTTAGATTTAAGTTTTACACTCTTTTTACTTGATTTTCATATATGGTGAGAAATATGGGTCTAGCTCCATTTTCTGTGTATGGTTTTCCAGTTTACCCAGGCCCATTTTTTGAAAAGTTTGTCTCATTCCCATTGCATGCTCCTGGTGCCTTTGTATAAAATAAAATAAAATAAAATAAAATAAAATAAAATAAAATAAAATAAAATAAGCAGGCTGTAAATGTGTAGATTTATATCTGAATTCTCTATTCTGTTTCATTGGTGTATGAGTGTTTTTATGCCATGCTTATTTGATTACTATACATCTGTAGTATATTTTGATGTCAGAGAGTATGATGCCTCCAGTTTTGTTCTTTTTGCTCAGGAAGGCTTTGACTATATGGGAGTTTTTATGGATTGTTGTAAATTTTAGGATTTTTTTTCAACTTCTTTGAAGAATTAGTTGGCATTTTGATAGAACTTGCAGTGAATATATATATTGCTTTGGGTAGAATAATCATTTTAACAATAATAGTTCTTCTATGAGCTTGAAATATCTTTCTATTATTTATGTCTTCTTAAATTTATTTCATTAGTGTTTTATGTTTTACTTGTAAACATCTTTCACTTCTTTAGTTAAATTCCTAGGTGCTTTATATTTTTGTAGCTACTATAAATGTGATTGCTTTCTTGATTTCTTTTTCAAATTGTTTGCTTTTGACATATATAAATGCTACAAATTTTTGTATATTGATTTTTTATCCTGCAGCTTTACTGAATTTGTTTATAAGTTCTAGCAGTTTTTGGTGGAGTCTTTAGATTTTTCTAAATATAAGATCACATTATCTGTGAACAAGGCTACTTTGACTTCTTCCTTTCCAATTTGGATGTATTTTATTTCTTTCTCTTGCCTAATTGTTCTGGCCAGGATTTCCAGTACTATGTTTAGCAAAACTGGTGAAAATGGGTATCCTTGTCTTATTCCAGGTATTAGAGTGAAGGCTTTTGATTTTTCCCTATTTGGTATGATATTGGCTGTGAGTTAGTCATATATGGCCGTTCTTACTTTGAGGTATGATTTTTCTCTGCCCAGGTTGATGAAGGTTTTTTTCATAAAGGCATATTTAATTTTATCGAATGATTTGTTTAGAATCTTAAAATGATCACATAGGTTTTGCTCTTCATTCTGTTAGTGTGACGTACCATGCTTATTTGTTTGCATATGTTTAACCATCCTTGCAACCTTGGGATGAATCCCACTTGATCATGTTGAATGGTCTTTGTAACATTTTGATGAATTCAGTTTACCACTGTTTTGTTGATTATTGTTGAATCTATGTTCATTGGTGATATGAGCCTGTAGTTTGCTTTTTCTGTTGTATTATTGTCTCATTTTGGTATCAGAGTAATACTGGCCATGTAGAATGAGGTTAGAAGTATTTACTGCTCTTAATGTTTTTGAAGAGTTTGAGTAGAATTGGTGTTAGTTTTTCTTTAAATATTTGTTAGATAGGACTTGGCAGTGAAGTCATCAGATCTTGAGATTTTCTTTGGCATGATTTGTGGCTTTGATTTTATTACTTGTTATTGGTTTTCCAGGTTTCTTATCTGTTTATGTTATATTTTGGCTTTGATCTTACCACTTGTTATTAGTTTTTCAGGTTTCCTATTTGTTTATGGTATAAACTTGGTAAGTTGTATGTGTCCAGAAATTTGGGCATTTCTTCTAGGTTTATCACTTTGTTGGCATACAGATGTTCATAATAATCTCTAATGATTCTTTGTATTTCTGTGGTCACAGTTGCTATGTCCTATTTTGTTTCTGATTGTATTTACTGAGTTTTCTCTTAGGTAGTCTAGTTAATGGTTTGTGGATTTTCTTTACTTTTTCAAAAAACGTTTTATTTTGTTGATTTTCTGTGTTTTTCTTTAATCTCAACTTCATTTAGTTTTGTTCTGATCTTTAACATTTGTTTTTCTTATATTAATTTTGGGTTTGGTTTGTTCTTGCTTTTTCAGTTCTTGGAGATCCATCATTACACTGGTTATATGAAGTCTTCCAGCTTTTTTTCACATGTGTTTATTGTTATAAACGTCTCTGTTAGTACTGTTTTTGTTGTATTGCATAGATTTTGAAATGTTTCATTTGTATTTGTTTCAGAAAATAAATTTACTTTTACATTTCCTTCTTGACCCATTGGTCATTCAAGAGCATGTTGTTAAATTTCCATGTGTTTGTGTATTTTCCACAGTTCCTCTTATTATTGATTTCTAGTTTTATTCCATTGTGGTCAGAAAATATTATTGATATAATTTCTACTTTTTTTTGATGGCCTAAAATATGGTCTATTGTGGATAATGTCCCATGTATTGATGAAAAAAAAATGTATATTCTGTCGCAGATGGGTGAAATTTTCTATAAAGGTCATTTAGGTCTATTTGGCCTAGTGTGTATTTTGACTCTGATATTTTTTTGCAGACTTTTGTTTAGGCAATGTGTTCATTAATTAGAATGGGTGTTGAAATTCCCTACTACTATTATATTTCAGTCTATCTCTCCCTTTCCATCTATTAATGTTTGCTTTATATACTTGTGTGTGTAGATATTCACAGGTATTATATCCTCTTGCCGAACTAACCCCTTTATCATCACGTAGTGACCTTCTTTGTCTTTTTACAGTCTTTGATGAGTAGTCTATTTTATCTGATATAAATAAAGCTACTTGCTCTTTTTTGGTTTGCACTTGCATGGAATGCATTTTTTCCATCCCTTCATTTTCAGTCTATATCAGTCTTTATAGGTAAGATGAGTTTCTTTTAGGCAGCATATAGTTGGTTCTCATTTCTTAATTCAGTCAGCTCTTCTGTGTTTTTTAATTGGAGAATTGAATTCATTTGCATTCATTGATATTATTGATAACTAAGGACTTACTACTGCAACTTTGTTGCTTGCCTACTTTATTTTGTAACTCTTCCTTTCTTAATGCCATTCTTTGCAGTTAAGTGATTATATCTGATAGTATGTTTTTGAGGGAGGAGACCACCCCTCATATTGTCTTGTGACCAATTTTTGCCTCCAAAGAAAGAAGACTTAAAAACTAAAAGGCAGAAATGAAATCTACAGGCAGACAGCCCAGTGCCATACCCTGGGCCTGGTAGTTAAAGATCGACCCCTGACCTAATTGGTTATCTATAGATTACAGACATTGTATAGAAAAGCACTGTGAAAATCCCTGTCCTGTTCTGTTCCGTTCTAATTACCGGTGCATGCAGCCCCAGTCACGTACCCCCTGCTTGCTCAATCAATCACGACCCTCTCATGCAGATCCCCTTAGAGTTGTAAGCCCTTAAGAGGGACAGGAATTTCTCACTTGGGGAGCTCGGTTTTTGGAGATGTGAGTCTGCCAATGCTCCCAGCTGAATAAAGCATTTCCTTCTACAACTGGATGTCTGAGGGGTTCTGTCTGTGGTCGTTCTGCTACATTTTAACTTGTTGAATTTTTTTTAGTGTACCAATTATACATTTTTGCATTGTGGTTTCCATGAGGCTTACAAAAACCAACTAATAGATATAGCAAGTTATTTTAAAGAGTTGACAACTTGATCATGAAATAAGTGTAAAAACAAAGAGCAAACTCAAACCAAAAATCTCAATTTTAATTCCATACCAAACATTTTGACTTTTGGTTGTCTCTATTTACATTTTTTAATATTGGCTATCTTTTAAAAGATTGTTTTTAATAGATTTGTCTTTTAGGCTTAAATTAGTGTTATAATTGGATTGCACACCACAATTACAGTAATAGAGTATTCTGAGGTTGCTTTTGTACTTAATATTACCAGTGAGTTTTATACCTTCAAATGCTTTCTTTTTGCATATTATTGTTTATTTGTTTTTTTAAATTTTCATATTGAAGACTTTTTAAAGATTTTTTTATCAGATGGATCTGGTGGTGGTGAATTGTCACTGTTTTTGTTTGTCTAGAAAAGACTTTATACCTCCTTCATATTTGAAGGATAGTTTTGTTCTGTTCTCAGGTGGCAGTTTTTTCTTTCAGAACTTTAAAAATGTTTTACTCCCTCCTGGCCCATAGGATTTTCATTTAGAAGTCTGTTGGCAGAGGAATTAAGGCTCCTCTGTATGTTATTTGCAACTGTTCTTTTGTGCTTTTTGGATCCTAAATTTGTCTTTGACCTTTGAGAGTTTGATTATTATATATCTTGGAGTAGTCTTATTTGCATCAAATATGTTTGGCATTCTCTGATTTTCCTGTAACTGTATATCTATATCTTTCTCAGATTTGGGAATTTTTTGTTATTATTTCTTTAAGTTTTCCACCTCTTGCCCTTTTTCCACTCCCTATTGAACATCAATAGTTCTTAGATTTTTTTGAGATGATTTTCTGTATCTTGTAGGAGATTATCATTTCTTCTCATTCTTTTTTTTTTTCCCTCTAACAGTGTAATATCAAATAGTCTGTGTTTAAGCTCACTGATTCTTTCCTTTGCTTATTCCATTCTTCTGTTCAGAGCCTCCAATGAGTTTTTCAGTTTACCAAATTCATTTTTGATTTCTAAGATTTCTGTTTGATTTTTAAAAATTGTTTCAATTTATTTGTTAAATTACTTTGATAAATTTCTGAATTGCTATTCACTGTGTATTCTTAAATTCTTGGTCAGACAACACACATATTGCCATCTTGCTATGGTCAGTGACTGTTTTTTCTTTTTTTCTTGGGATGGGGTGGAGGGGAGGTTATGGTTCCTAGCTGGCTGTTATTTCTCATGATGTAGGTCTGTGTCTTTGCATTGAAGAACTAGTTATATATTCCAGTCCTCTCTGTCTGGTTTGATTTTTTCCCTTCAATAGATTAGAAGTGTATTTAGCTAACATTGAAGATGCACCTGGAAAGAAAAACACACAAATTACAGTAACACTTGTAATCTATGCTTTTTCCAAAGGGGATTTTGTGAACTTCAGTATTTAAATGGGAAAGAGCAAGCAGGAGGGGAAAAAAAATAGGAAGTGTAGGCAGTGAGTCAAATGGTTACATTCTCATGAAGCTCTAATTAGCATATGTAAATCTACATTTTACATGTGAAAAGAGAGAGTAGAGAAAAAATCAATTATGCACTGTTTCACACTTAGTGTATCTACATTTTATATAAGATAAAGTAAACATTTGAAAAGAAAATGTAAAGAAGTAGTAAAGGAGATGAGGCTATGACATGTGGTTGTAAAATTACAGCTGTCTGGGAACAAAAAGAAGACAGCTTTGATGACTCAGTTCCCAAGCTTAACTTTCCCTTTGGCATAGTGAGTTGCATGTCCCAAGATTCTATTTTTTTTTCTAATTTTCCCCCATTCTTCAAAATCTTTCAGAGAAAATATTGCAGAAGAAATATGTGTGTGTGTGTGTGTGTGTGTTTGTGTGTATACACATACACATATAGTCTTTATGCTTCTTCTCTTTTGGGATCCTGTTTTGGCTATTTTTTTTTTTTTTTAGTTGGCTAAAAGTTTTCTTTTTTTTTTTTGAGATGGAGTCTCGCTGCATCGCCCAGGTTGGAGTACAGTGGTGCGATCTTGGCTCACTGCATGCTCCACTTCCCAGGTTCATGTCATTCTCCTACCTCAGTCTCCTGAGTAGCTGGGACTACAGGCACCCGCCACCACGCCCGGCTAATTTTTTGTATTTTTAGTAAAGACAGGGTTTCACCGGGTTAGCCAGGATGGTCTCGATCTCCTGACCTCGTAATCCACCTGCCTCGGCCTTCCAAAGTGCTGGGATTACACCGACTCCGGCGGCTAAAACAATTTAAAACACTTATGTACTTGACACTGCTGTTTACTTCCTTTCTTAAAATCATTCTATTTATTTTTATTCCACCTTATTCCTCCTTTCTGCCATCTTCAGTTTCTTTTGCATTGCATTGCAACCGGCCTTGGGGGGATGTCCTTACAATCAGGTACACTGTGAAAGCATTTTATCTTGTAGCATTTTCCTCTTTGGAGGAACCCAAGATTTGATGTAAAAATAGGACCCTTGATTTTGGGGGGATCTGTGTTCTGGCTTCCAGCTGTACTTGCTTCTCACGTATTTAAATACTAGGCTCTAAAATCTACATGTTTCCTTCCCATATTCACCACAGGGCTCCATCAAGAAGCTGGTATTCTAATTAAGAAACAAGCTAAGTTTGAGAGCCAAAATAGAAATTTCTATCATTTAGCTGACTCCCCTCAAACACTTTTGTACAAAAAATTTACATGTTTATAAAGGTTTCCACTTGGAAGGGTGTCTGCCTGTGTATGTTAGAAACTCATAGCATTGTTTTAGATTTGTAAGTAATACCTTTGTTTAAGGTACTTTTCCTGGACATCTCAACTGAACTTTTACTTATACCAGTGTTTCTTCTTGGTTTGAGCAAATGACGGTACAATATTTAGGCCTAATATTTTGGTTCTGTGCTTTGAGACATAAATTTTCTACCTTGTATCACTTATGAGTTGTCCCTTTAGAAATTCAAATTCAGGCTTGCCTAGGTAGCAATTATTTGGGATGGAAAACAGAAAATCAAGAGATAGGGAGTCTAAAGTATAGGAGAGAAACTGGAAACTGGCAAATGAAGAATCTTATACATTTGTAAGATCTGCTTCTATTTGTCTCTATGTCTATCTATGTATTTATATGTGTCTCATGTATGTGATATTGCATACCAAAAGATATAAGAGCTGTAATTATTGGCTTAAAAATTAAAGGAAGCACTCAAACCAAATATTTTATCAAAAATATAAAAGCTAGCTCAAATGCCTTTTAGTTCACAGAATTTTAGTAATCTTTGGTTAATGAGACAGTTTTAGAATTATTGGTAAGATAAATTATAAAAGACTTCAAAATTTAATTTAGACATTTGGTCTGAATTAGCCAGGTCAGATTTTGACTGCTGGATGGTTTAAGGTTGTAAACTACTTCTGTGATATTTTTGATAATTGTTTAAGGTGTCTGTATTAGAGCCATTAAATTCTAGGCTGTAAAACAAATGGCCATGATAAGGCCTAGTGACATGTGGAGCTCCCCTGGGCCCAACTCTGCCTCCTGGCTATGTCTGGAAGGTTCAGGCCTTATCTGCAGCTCTGCCCTTTGTCCTAGACTCTGCATCTGATTCATAATTAAAATTGCTTACTTCCTAGTTTTTTCACTAAATATAAGTTAACATTAAAACAAATGTATGTAATTAAAACAACTATGTATAAGATACAAAATTATTCATGCAAAATACATCAGGAAAGTAGGACGTGTTTTTTGTTAAAAAAAGAAAAATAGTAAGGCAGCATGGGAATATGGTTTTTATTCAAGTATAGTAAATTTGCCTAGAGTTAAAAAAAAAAAACAAAAAACTATAGGAATAAAAAAATGATAGGTAAAATCATATGGATATAAAAAGTTGGGGAAAAAAGTAAGTTTATATATAGGCAAGATGATCTTGGAGTATAAGGAGAAGTTATAGCCACCTGCAATAAACCTTCACCTTCTGCTACCAAATCCCAAAATGAAACACCAAACCAGCTCCTTACCTGAAGATAGGGTCCAAGCTGAAAACTTCTCTTTACTATATCAGATGTTGGAAACTTGCCTTCCTTATTGGAAGTCATTAACAACTCTCAGGAAAAAAAGTTCCAGAGCACAGTAAACCTCACATCTGAACCAAAATTTTGGGGAGCTCCAGATCTCTGGAGGGAGAAGCTCCCAGACCACCGCAAATTGTCCAATTGATCAGAGTCATAAAGAGCTCTACCTGATACCAGAACCCCGATAGAAGAGTTGTTGCAGGCCCACTCAGAGTATCCCTTTGTAGTTACCAAAATGGAAACCAAAAAGTGACTGAGGGAGGTGTCTCAATTGATCAGAGGTTTATTTAGCCAAGGTTGAGGATGTGCCTGGGGAAAAATACACAAATCACCGGAGCATCTGTGAGCTCTGATTTTTTTTACTGCATTAGTTTTTATTTGGGTATGTTTGCTTTGAGATTTTTTATAATTTACATATTAAATATTTTATATTTTTTCCCACTAGGTCATTGCCTCCTTTTCGGCAATAGGTGGTGCCTATAAACCAGGTTTGCCTCGGCTACAGCAAATGATTAGAGCCCTGTGGTCCCAGAATGAGAAATGCCCTTAAGGGGACATTCAGTCAGTGTGGAAAGGCTGGCTAAGGATTCATGCTCAGGGAAATGTGAAAGTTACATCCCACGGCATGGTGCTACCAAATAACCACTCCGATTCGGTGTCTCCCCTTTTTCCCAGTTGCAAAGCAGAGTGAGGACAGTCAGTCCCGCCTCCTCTCTTTGTCTCTTGGTGTCCTCAAAACTATGTCTCCTTTCATGCATTTTTGATGCTTCCCGTGGTCTGAGGCCTGGGTAGGTGTCCTCCCAAAGAACTGAAAATGGGAAAGCTAGTTGAACACCTGAACCTGACGTTTTTCCAGTGTAGAAACTGAGTTGGGGGCATTTTTGCTTGCCTGGTACCAGACGTATTAGGGGAGGGGTATTGTGGATATGAACATTTAATTCTCTTACCATGTGGTCAAAGATGTTTTCACTTCTCTGTGGCTCCAGAAACTGACTCATCATATTAGAGTTCTGGGATGTTGCTGGTGATAATCTCAGATATATATATATATATTTGGTTTTCTGTGATGGAGTGAAACCTGCTTGTATCTGTATCATCATTTTGGAACCGGTGGTCCCTTATAGATTTCTAAGTAATTCTGCTTGTTTACCTCCCTAAAATTAAGTAAATAGGCTTATGTGTAATTGATAATTTCCACTTCATAGAGCAGTTGGTTGTTGAGCTAAGCAGACTGGCACATTACTTTCTGTGAAATAAACGAATTGTGTGAGAACTTTGGAGCAAGACTTTTCTGGTCTTTCAACTTCTTTAGTATCCATTACAAAGGTATTATGAGCTTTATTTGACCCACTTTAGTTGTTTTCTGTCAAGTGAAATAAGTTAAGCAAAGTGAATACTGCAACATTCCGCCTAAGAGAAGTTATGAATGTAACAAGCTAAATATCAAAAAGTCAAAACTTAATTTTAAGTTTCAAACCATTTTGGTACACTGTGTAAGTAAAGGCAGGTGATAACTACCACAATTTTCTACGTGGCTAATTTTAATAAGACCATTTTGTCTACTTCTTTTGTGAAATTAGTACTAGGATTCCAAAGAAAGGAATATTTTTACTCATCACATTTCATATTCTCAACACCATTAGGTATTTTGCATATGCTACTTTGTTTTGTTTCTATAACTGTTGTCTGCAACAAATATTCTTACACCTGAATTAATCAGAACTTCTTGAGAGTGTCAGAAATAACTTAGATTAACTTGGGTATAAGGATAGGTTAATTTTTTGGCTTATGTACTGACAGGGAAGGCAATGTAAAGCTAAACTGTTAGGGTTTCATAAAGGAAAGTGAGACTTGAAAACCAGTGGTGTTCTCATGTGCAATCTATAAAAAGCAACTCTGATAAGATTAAAGGGAAAAGTAAATTTTGAAAGATATTAGGCATTTTTGGAATCAATGTAGGTTGAGACCCAAGTTTGGAATATGGCAGAAACAAAGATGTTTCTGAAAGTCAGAGAGCAATACACTTAGTGTTTTTTGTATTAGGAATGTTCCTCTAGGAAACCACTTCTGTTCTACCAGGATGTAGCTACCTCTTTCTCTTAGGCCTCTGAGCCCAAGCGAAGCCATCATATCCCCTGTGACCTGCATGTATACATCCAGATGGCCTGGAGCAACTGAAGACCCACAAAAGAATCGAAAATAGCCTTAACTGATGACATTCCACCACTGTGATTTGTTTCTGCCCCACCCTAGCTGATCAATGTATTTTGTAATCTCCCCCCACCCTTAAGAAGGTTCTTTATAATTCTCCCCACGCTTGAGAATGTACTCTGTGAGATCCACCCCCTGCCCACAAAACATTGCTCCTAACTCCACAGCCTATCCCAAAACCTACAAGAACTAATGATAATCCCAACACCCTTTGCTGACTCCTTTTTCGAACTCAGCCTGCCTGCACCCAGGTGAAATAAACAGCCTTGTTGCTCACACAAAGCCTGTTTGGTGGTCTCTTCACTCGGACGCACGTGACACTTCCAATTAATGGTCACCACCAACAAATCCGCAAATATATTCTTGCAGTTACTCTGTGTATTCTACACTCTGTACTGACAATGGGAGAGTAGCATCCAATTACACTAGCCTAGAAATTGGCCATCTCTCCTGCAGGTTTTTCTCAAGGAAAGATTATGACTCTCTGTAAGATTACCTAAAAAGAGGGATTCCTCAAATGAGCAAAGGTGACAGGAGCCTAGAAAACTCCTGAGCTATCTCCCTTTAACCAGCAGTTTTGTCTCTCTCAGCATTGGCAATATTATTTCCTATCTGTCTTTCTTAATTTGTCAGGAAGAAAGACTTTCATCAAGTTGCAAACTGACAAATCCTTCACCAAAGGGGAAATATTTAATTATCTTTTAGGCTTCTTTATAAATTCTGGGAACCTCTTAGATTATGAGTATCAAAATTGCAAGCCCACCTCTGATTTCATGCTCGTTCCCATTTAAGCATCTTCCGTTATAAACATTGTTAAGTTGGCCCTAGAATCATTACTCTAAACATGTTAGCTTTACACAGTCACCCAAATTTTTATTTTATTCAAGATAGTATTGAATTTAGCAAAGATTAATTAATATTTGCATAGTTATAAGAATGCTAGTTATTAGAGTTGCTATTGAAATTCAGCAGTGTATGGCTATTTTTCAACTGAATTATTCTATCTTCCAACTTCTCTATGAAGAAGAAATATGGTCACATTAGCAACTTAATGTGCCATACCTAAATATTTGATGAAACAATGGGAAATTTATGTTTTCAAAAATGAAATGGAATAATGATTTTAATCAAATCTTCAGAAGTAAACTATTTTATTTATCTGAGCATGTAAAATGTCTGATTAGAAATTTCTAGTCAGCTTATTTTTAATGGAATTAGCCTGATTTTGGGGAAAAAAAAAAAAGTCCTCTAGAAAATATTAAGTATTGTCTTGATTTCTCAAGTAATAATGTGTAAAATAGTCTTGCTATGACCTTTAATTATTTGGGGGTTATTTATCAAAGACAAAATGTCATTCCAGTGATTAGATAATACTATCAACATAATAATTACTTAGGCAGAAATTTATACGGCGAATTATATAATAGTGTGCTTCTTAGTCGATTTGTGTTGCCATAAACGAAGGCCTGAGAGTGGGTAATTTATAAAGAAAAGAGGTTTATTTGGCTTATGGTTCTGCAGGCTGTACAGGAAGCATGGTGCTGGTATCTGGTGAGGGCCTCAAGGTGCTTCCACTCATGGTGGAAAGGGAAGGGCAGCTGGCATGTGCAGAGATCATATGGCAAGACAGGAAACAAGAAAGAGAGAGAGGAGGGAAGTGCCAGGCTCCTTTAAACAACCAGCTCTCACAGAAACTATGAGGATGCTATGGGGATGGTACTAAGAAATTCATGAGGGATTCACCGCCTTGACCGAACCACCTCTCATTAAGGCCCACCTGCAACAATGAGAATCAAATTTCAACATGAGGCTTGGAGGGTCAAATGTCCAAACTCTAGCAATCATGAAGTAGGTATTTTCGTGTACATAATAAGAAAGTCCTATATTTTGGGAAGAATTGAATGCAGGAGCAAAGAAACAAGGTAGTAAACAACGCGTGAAGATGGAATAGTTAAAAGGACAGGTTAGAATTGCCATTTTGGTATGAGAAATGACTGGAAGCCAGGTGTAAGATGTATCAGTGTAGAAGACATTAGGATTTTAAAGACTCAATTTATACATAACTGTAGAAGGTAAAAATCAGGGTTTGACAAGATGAGAATGAGAAAATACAATAGAATTTCAAATTTTGTCATCTGTCTACCTAGCATCCTTGTTGGGCTATCTTAAGAACTATGTGTGTTACAGTAGATTGCTAGTCGGATGTGACGAAGGCTGAAGCCTCAGCCCCGCGATCAGGAATGCGGGCAACCATCTGGTGATAGTCAGGTGCTTGTTATACTGTCTGTCTAAAATAATAACTGGTCACAAACAGCGTCAGGGAAAAGTCCCAATAGCTACAAAAAAACAGAAACTGGTGATCAGCAGCTTCCCAATAAGATCTCAGGAATTAGGTGAGTGGACTCAAGCATGTGCACTAAGAGGAAAAATGGTGGAGTTTAACTGGTATATGACCTTCTGGGAACATTTGGCTGGTAAGGGAAGAATGCCTCAAGTGAGCATGTGCACAACGCTAGTAAACACGCTGCACATGTGGCCTCTCTCAAGTGCTGGAAAGCCACTGTGCATGCAGACAACTTACCCCAAAGGAAGATTCAGGCCAGGAGAGATGCAGACTCCGGAAGAATACCAACATAGAAAACTCCAAGTCAAATGTCAAACTGCATATGAGAGTCTCTTAAGTCACACACTTGGCCCTCTTCCAAGTGTGCTTGACTTCCTTTTGTAACTGCCCTAAAACATTTGAATAAACTTTCACTCCTGCTCTACCACTTGCCTTGCTCTCTCACTCTGCCTTATGTTCCCTTGGTCAAATTCTTTCGTCCGAGGAGGCAAGAATTGAGGTTGTCGCCAAGGAGGCAAGAATTGGGTTGACCCATGGGAATTCACCACTGGTAACATGTGCAGATGCCTTTTCTTTAGATGAGATAAGCTTTTGCCTGCAACCCCTACATGTTATGGAAAATTCTAATGCCTGCATGCAGTTGATTTAATGGGATGATGCTGATATTTAGCCATAAAGCTTCCCAACAGGAAAGCTACTTTCCTGCAATGGTATACATTCCTGAAGTCTTGGCTTGAGCTTACACTACTTTTTGCAATCAGAAGAATTACAAACTGTCAGAAATAGCCTGACTATACCCCAAGAAGTGTTGCTAAAAGTTGAAGTTTATTGCTTCCCATCACAGTCAATATGGTTTCCTTCCTAAGTTTTAATTACCTCTTGGCTTTATTTGAAGTGTTCCTCATACTGACTAATCAGAGCTTCTGTACTGCTCATTTCCCATCATTATACATTTTCCATACCCCTTGCCTTTTTCACATACAGTTTGGCTCATTTTGATTTGTCTTTTGGCGAGATCCTTTTTTTTCAGTAAAAGTCTTTCCTTCTCCTCTTTGCCCATATGTAAGTGATGTCACGCCTATAAACCCCAACCTGTGCTTGAGTTGCTGTACTCGGCTTCCTTCATAACAGAGGACCATCTCTCTGAAACTGAAGCTCCAGAGGAACTTTTCTACTACTGAGGCTGAGACTGTTTGATTGTTTTATTATACCCTTTCTGTTCTTTTCTATTTTCTACCTAGTCATGCAGCAAGACTATATTTTTGTGTTCTCCTTGCAGTGAGTTGTAGTGTTGTAACTGAATTCTGGCCAGTTGGATATAGGCAAAAAATGGCTCTTCAACAACAGCACAACAACAGCAACAACACATTCCGTAATCCTTCATGATCTTTCTCCCACTCTGCTTGCCTAATGCAGGGGAGCTATTGGAGGACCCCAAATCTCTTGGTGATGTCAGATTTACCAGACAGAAGATGTAGGGGTCCTTGCTGACTTGAATTGAGCCCTGAAAGTAGAAGAGAAATAAACTTCCTCAGTATTATGGCACTGAGCTTTTAGGTTTGCTACCAAAAGTTATCTTTGTGAATTATATAGCTGAGCACAACTCGGCCAATAGTCTGGAGCTAGACCTGAAGTTGCTGGTAGACAGACCCTGCACAACTCATTGAACTTGGTTGGACCTTAGCTTCATTAGCTGAAAAATACGAAGACATAAAGAGAGATAACATTTACTCTTTCAGCTTATGGTGATGTTATGGACTGAATGTTTGTGTCACTTTAACCTACCATCCCCTCTACTACATGGTATTTGGAAGAAGGGCTTTTGGGAAAAAGTTTACATGACGATGACTCACTGATGATGGCATTATGGGACATAGAAGAAGAAGAAGAGAGGCCAGATCGTTCTTTTCTCCCCACCATATGAGAACACAGGAAGAAGGCAGCCACCTGAAAGCCAGGAAGAGAATGTTCACCAGGAATGAAATCAGCCAGTACCTTAATCTTAGACTCCTGACTTCCCAGACTCTACAACTGAGAAGCAAATGTCTGTTGTTTAAGCCATCCAGTCTATGGTAGTTTGATATGGCAACCTGAACTAAGATGACAAATAAATAATACACAATTACTAATAATAGTTAGCACAAGGCCTAGAACACAATAGGTTATCAAATGTGAGTTTCCTTTATTCGTTCTGCTTTCCTGATTAAATATTCCAAGTCAAGTATTTTATTACACATTTCCCTGAAATAAGAGTAAAAAATATTTACTTTATTTTTCTTTAACATTTAACAATTTACCAAACCACATAATTTACACTCTAGTGATTATATTTTTTCTCATTCCTTGCCACTGCCCTATTGCTTTTTATTTTTAATTTTGAAAATAGACTCAGTAGTAAAATTAATGGAAAAAATTTTAAATATCTCTCAACTAGTCACTCATGAATAATAAAAGAATTTTATAGTCAGCATTATAACTTTTATCAAGAAATAGCTACTTTATTAACCATTCTACATAATCTGCATTGAAAAAACTATTTCAGGATAACCTGGGATGGTGGCTGCTATCACTCTGGCTTTCTTGATCCACCTGAACTCTTAAAGATGGAAAGGTTTAGAAAGTAGACATGCAGATTAAATTTGGCTAAGTATAGTCTTTGCAAAAAAGATTTTTTACTTTTTATTCCATTAGACTGTGAGTAACTTGTAGATCAGCACTATTCTTTACAAGTTTTTCAAAGGAATGAATAAGTGATAGACATATGTATTTATACTTTGTTTCCTGTTTCTCTGGCTCCCATGTAACTACATTTTTAAAAAATGCTAATAAACTTTACTTTTTAGAAAAAGTTTAGATGTACAGAAAAATTGTGAAGATAGTTAAGGAAGTTCCCAAAACTCTAAATCCAGTTTACCCTATCACTGAGATCTTCAATTATTATGGTATACTTCTCACTATTAATAAATCAATACTGTTACATTGTTATTAAACAAAACCTACCCTTTAGCTAAATTTTCTCAGTTTTTTCCTGTTGTCCCTTATGTGTTCCAAAATTCCATCTAGGATATCACACTATATTTAATAATCATCTCTCCTTAGGCTCATCTACACTGTAACAGTTTATTAGCCTTTCCTTGTTTTTGATGATCTTAATTTTAGGGAGTACTGGCCAGCTTATTTTATGGAATGTTCATTAAATTGGATTTGTCTGATGCTTTTACTATGATTAGATTGTGATTATGGGTTATTGAGAGGAAGACAATAGAGGCTGTCATTTCATCACATCATGTTGACGATGCATACTAACAACCTTCGTTATCACCACTGATGTTAAACTTGCTCACATGGCTGAGATAATGTCTGTCAGATTTCTCCTTTTTAAAGTTACTACTTTCTCTCTCTTTCCATACTGCATTCTTGTAAAAGAAGACACTCTGAATAGCACAAACCTGAGTGGGGAATTACGCTCTATCCCCTTTAGGGCAGATTATATAAATTATCTATATTCTGCATATATTTGTCTTTTTTGCCCCATTTATTTATAATGAATTATTATTCATCACTTATCTGTATATATGGGTTCATAAATATTGCTTTACTACTTTGGGCTATTATTCTATCCTACTGTCTTTGTTTTATTGCCTAAATTGTTCCAGCTTTGGCCATCAAATGCTTTTTCATTTGAATCTTAAGTGACTTTGTTATACCTCCCACCTCGTGTTTTGCTTTTTGTTGTGTTTTTAGTACTTCTTTAAATTTGTCACTACAAAATGCTATAGGCTCATCTTGTATATTTCCTTTTCCAGCCCCAGAATTAGTAATTTTTTTATAGGTAGTTAACTATTATGTGGTTCCTTTATAGTGTCAATAGTCTATGTACTTAAGTGTGTTTTTGTGGTAGCTGGTAAAGGTCTTTCCTTTCCATATTTAGCACTCCCTTCAGGACCTTTTATAAGGCAGGGATGGTAGACAAGTATTTGCTTGTCTGAAAAGTATCATATTTTTTCCGTTTGGTCATATAGCTTACTTTGCCTGGATATGAAATTCTTGGTTGGAGTTTAAGAATCCTGAATACACACCCTCAGTCTCTTCTGGCTTACAGGGTTTCTGTTGAGCCTGGTGGGAATATGTTTTAACCGATCTTGTCCCTTCTCTCTAACTGCCTTTAATATTTGTTCTTTCATGTCCACATTGGAGAATCTGATGACTATGTATTTTGGGGATGGTCGTGTGCTATAAGTATCTGGTAGGGATTCTCTCCATTTACTGAATATGAATGTTGGCCTCTCTAACAAGGTTGGGGAAATTTTCATGGACAATATCCTCAAATATATTTTTCAAGTAGTTTGCTCTCTCTCGCTCTTTCTTCTTTCTCAGATGCCAGTGAGTCTAGATTTGGTCTCTTTACATAATCTCATTTTTCTCAGAGACTTTGTTCATTTTGCCTTATTCTTAATTCTTTATTTCTGTCTGACTGAGTTATTTTAGAAAACCAAGTGTTGAGCTCTAAAATTCTTTCATCAGCTTGGTTGATTCTGCAGCTAATACTTGTGATTGTATTACGAAATTACTGAAATGAGGTCTTTAGCTCTATCAGATCAGTTTGGCTCTTTCTTAAAATGGCCATTTCATCTTTTATCTCCTGTATCATTTTACTAGATTACTCAGATTACTTGGATTGGAGTTTTACTTTTTCCTGATTCTCAATCCTATCCGTATTCTAAATTCTATTTGTGTCATTTCAGCCATTTGAGCCTGGTTAAGAACTATTGATTTGGAACTAGTGTGATCATTTGGAGATGAGAAGAAACTCTGGCTTTTTGAGTTGTCAGAGTTCTTGCAATGGTTCTTTCTCAGCTCTGTGGGCTGATGTTCCTTTAATCTTTGAAGCTGCTGTACTTGGATAGGCTTTTTTGCCTTTATGTTCTTTGATGCCCTTGGGTATTTGATTGTGGTATAATGTGTGTTCAGTTGACTGGCTTCATTTCTGGAAGACTGTAGAGGGATAAGACTCAGTTCAGCACTTCTGGGCTGCATGCTGTAACTCTGGGGGTTTGTGTTGAGCTCCTGGTTTTGTCCTCTGGCCCCTTGAATTTGGGAACCTGGTGCACTGAAGGGGCTGAGATGTTCCCAGTCAGCTGGCCACAACACTCTGAATGATGCTGATGGCTCACTTTGTTGGGGCAGTGGCAGCAGGATTTGTGCTCGCTTGCACATGCCAGCAGTCGCAGCAGTGTGTCAGTGTTCACATGTGTTCTCTTGGGTCGAATACTGTTAGTAGCGGGGCTGTGGCATTCCTGCACTTGCTCACATGAGCAGAGGCAGAGCACTGGCAGGAGTGAGGTGGCTGGTGTTCGTGCTTGCACTTGTACCAGCCGCAGCAGCAGCAGCAGATTCAGGGCACTGGTGGGTGTGAGGCTACCAGCCTCCATGAGTGCATTTGCACTAGTGGCAGTGCAGGGAGGGTGGGGTCACTGGCATCCTTACACGCATTCACCCTGGTAGCTGTGCCTGTGCGGGGAAGGGGAGGTGGTGGGATTGCCAGAGTCTGTGCACATATTGGCGCCTGCAGTTGAGGTGTGGTCTTGTGCCTGTGTGTCAGTGGGGAGAGAAGAGACGGTTTGTTGTGCTTATGCCAGCAGCAAGCAGTGGCACAATGCAGTGCATGTGCACACATACACTGGAGGGAGAAGGGAAGCTAGGTCAGCCTGTGCCATCCACCAGCAACATGATGGGTTATGGCTGTGGTCAAGTGCATGCCAGCAAGCAGGGTGTGGGGGAGGCTGAGGTGGTGGGAGGATGTGGGTGGGTTGATGTGCTTTGGTGGGGTTCCCTCTACTGCAACTCTCCAGTGGTCAAGTGTGGTCTGCTGGCAAAACAGCTATGATGAAGGTCCCTGGGAAGCACCCTGTTGCCCATCTGAGGCTGTGCTACTAGCAGGCATAACTAGGCTAGGGCCCTAGGAGAAGCCAGCAGACTGGGAGGCACTCTGATTGGACTTGCCCCATCTCATGGGCAAGACTGCTCTGCTCTGTCCAGGTCTGATATTCACACTAAGGCTAAAGTCTTCTAGAGGAGTGTGGTAAGCGTTGGGTACCTGGTATTCCAGGCTGTGCTTCACAACACATATTCCTACACCAAACTCTCTAGGCTCTATACAGACTGAAGTCCTGTCCTTGTCACCTCTCTAAGCAGCTCTCCTTGTAAGCCCAAGTGTCCATGGGGGTCATGGGGTCTCCTGCTGCCAGCATTCTGGAGGTCTGTGGCAAGAGTGAGTCACTCCTTACCCGTTCTATTCACCCCTTCCCCAGTAGTCACTGGGTGCCACGAACGAGTACTGGTGCTTGTTAGTCCCATGCGGTGTTCCCAGTTTCTTTCCCCTTTAGCCTAGCCTCTGTGTCTTCCCTCCACTCATTCTCAATGTCTTCCCTCCAAAGAACTGCTCGGAGTGTGCCAGTCTTCCTGATGTCCCAGTCTCTCAGCAGCAGATGTTCCTCCTGCTGTGTCTTGTTGGTCATCTTGGCTCCCAAAAAGCTCAGCAATTTTTCTGAGGAGGCCTTGGTTGTTCCTTTTGTTTAATAGTGGTATTAGAAACCAAGATCAGGGTGCTGGACGAATTCATTGCTACTGAGGAGTTGTTGCTTCTAGACTCAGTTGAAAGAACAAGAAAATAGATGTGTATATACATATATATATATATATTTATTTATACATAAAATCTTCTGAATCTATTTTGACCCAAACATCATTTCATCCTAATGTCCTCAACTCTAATCCCTACATAATTGTTATAATCATTGTAGACACTTCCACTTACTGATCTCTAAACTCCAACTCCAGTGATGGGAAGCCTGGCTACTGGTATCTATTATTTATGTACTTAAGTGTTCCATTACGTAATTATTCTATTTAATTATCTGAATTGTTAAACCTACCACTGTGAGAAGTGACTATATCAGCTAGAATACAGTACTTTTGTATAGTTTTTATTTTCATAGTTGTTGTTTTAGTTTTATAGATTCCACTCATTTCCAAAGTTTCCTAGGTCACATTTTTCTCTGGCCTTTTCAGTGAGGTTGTTCCGTATATTTGAAAAGCAGTACACTGTTTTGCTATTGTCTCCTTACCACATAGGATTCCCCAGACCTTCTAGATTATTTATTTGTAATTTTCCTACATTAGGGTTCATTCTTTGTGCTGTACCATGCTCTCTATTTTAACAAATGCCTAATGCTTTTTGTCCACAATTTCAGTATCAGAGAAAATAGCTTCATCATCCTGAAAATTGCTCTGTGATTCAACTCTTCAGTCTTCTCCTCTTACTGATCTGTTTGTTGCTTGTTTATTGCTTTTTATAGAATGTGATTTCAGAGTCTTGCACTATGCAGTCTTTTCAGGCTTGCTTTTTTGAACTAGCAATGGACATTTAAGCTTCATCCTTGTCTTTTGTGGTTAGATAGCTCATCTCAGCTTATTGCTGAATACTCTGCTATTGCATAGATGCACCATAGTTATAGTTAGTTCACCCATTTACCTACTGAAGTTTATCTTGGTTGCTTATTACTTCTTACAAACTTTTTGGCAATTACAGGTAAACTGATATAGACCTTCATTTGTAGGTGTTGGTGTGCACATAGTTTTTAATTTTTTTTTTTTTTTGGTAAATAGCTAGGAAGGATATTGCTGAGTCATGTGTTAAGACTATGTTTAGTTTTGTAAGAAACGGCCATACAGGCTTTCAAATTGGTAATATCATTTTTGCATTCCCACCAGCAATGAATAAGAGATTTTGTTGTACAGCAATCCTCATCAGAAATTAGTATGGCCAGTGTATTTGGATGATCAGGATTTTTGTTGTGGTTGTTGTTGTTTTGATATTGTCATCATCTTAAGGTCAATTTTTAAAAACCGTTCTAATAAGTATATAGTTGTATCAATTTATTATTTTAATTTACAAACCCCTAACAGCATACGATGTTGAACATCTTTTCATTTGATTATCTTTCATGTCTATATCCTCTTTCTTTTATAAGGTGTTCATATCTTTGGACCACTTTTAGTTAGTTTGTTTCCTTATTGTTTATTTTAAGGTATCTTTTTTAAGGAGGGTGGTGCATATTTTGCATAGCCGTCCTTTATTACAAACATGTTTTGCAAAGATTTTTCTCTCAGTTTGTGGCTTAGTTTTAAAAGTTTTCTTAACATTGTTTTTCTTACAGCAGAAGTTTTCATTTTAATAAAGTGTAACATCAGGTTTTTCCTTCTTTCACTGATTATACTTTCAGTGTCGTGTCTAAAAAGTCACTATTATATCCCAAGTCACCTAGATATTCTCCTGTCTTTTATTCTAGAAGTTTTATGTTTAATGGTTAAGTCTATTATTCATTTCAGATTACTTTTTGTGAAAGGTATAAGGTCAGTGTCTAGATTTTTTTGATTATGGATGTCTAATTGTTCCAACATCATTGATTTAAAAAAAAAACAAAACTATCCTTTCTTCATAAAATTGGCTTTGCTCCTCTGTCAAAGATGAGTCAACTATATTTGTGCAGTTCTATTTCTGGACTCTATTTTATTACATTGATTGATGTCTCCATTTGTCAATACCATGATATTCATTATTTTTGCTTTATATTTAGTCTTCAAGCCAGGAAGTATTAGTTCTCCAACTCTTTCTGAAGTATTGTGTTGCTTATCCTAGGCCTTCTGATATTCCACATATACTTTAGAATCAGTTGTTAGTACATACAAAATAGTATGTTGGGTTTTTGATTGGGATGGCATTAAATCTATAAATCAAATTTCATTCAATTGACATCTTAATAATATTAAGTCTTCCAATACATAAAAATGAAATATCTCTACATTTATTTATAACTTCTTTGGTTTCTTTAATCAGACCTATGTGGTTTTCTGCATATAAATAATGCACACAATTTGTAGTTTTATGCCAGTTTTAAAAAATCTGGTGTTATTGTAAATGGTATTATCATTATTTTTACTTCAAATTCCTATTTCTGTGCTGATACAAAAGACTAAGTTTTTCTATATTAACCTTATATTCAGTGGCCTTGCCATACTTGCTTATTGTTTACAGGAGTCATTTTGGTAACTCATCTGCAGTTTTCTAAGTCTTACTTTTGATTCTGTTTACTTTTTCCTTCCCTTCTTTTGTATTTGAACCATCTGAAATGTTCAGTACAATATTGAACTGAATTGGTGAGATGACTTTCTTGCCTTTTCCCTGTTCCTGTTCAATCTCTTACCATTTAGTAGGATGTCAGTTTTGTTTAATTTTTGTTCATTTGTTTGTTTCTTGGTAAATGTTCTTTGTTAAATCAGGAATGTTTGCCTTTATTATTAATTTGCTGAGACTTTTAAAAATATTGTCAATTTTTAAAAATAACTGACGTAATCATATAAATTTTCCTCCCTTATCCTGTTCACATAGCTCATTGCAATGATTAATTTGTGAACTCTCAACCGGCCTTGCATACCTGGAATAAATCCCACTTGTTGGAAGTATATAATTATTTTTATGTTTTCTGTGATTTGATTTGCTTATATTTCACTGACAATTTTTGCATCCATGTTCATGAGAGATATAGATATGTATATTTCCTTTCTTATAATGCCTTTGTCTTGCTTCAGTGTTAGGATACTGCTGGTCTCATACATTGATTTCAGAAGTTGTCTCTCTGTTTCTGTTTTCTGGACAACATTGTGGAGAATTGGGATTATTTCTTCAATAAATGTTTGGTAGAATTCACCAGTGAAACGATCTGAGTAGGGGGCTTTATTTTTTGGAAGGTTATAAATTATTCATTGAATTTTATAAAAAGACACAGGCCTATTCAGATTATATATTTAACCACATTCGAGTTTTGGCATTTTATGTCTTTTAAGAAATTGATCAATTGTAATTTAAATAATAAAATTTAAAGTTATGGAGTTTTTTGTAACATTCCATTGTTATTCCTTTAATATCCATAGGGCCATTAATGATCTATCCCCCTCTCAGTTCTGGTATTTATAACGTGTATCTTCTCTTTTTTATTCTTGGTTAGCCAAGTTTACATTTATCAAATTTATTTAT
Source organism: Chlorocebus sabaeus (assembly GCF_047675955.1). Lineage (NCBI taxonomy): Eukaryota > Metazoa > Chordata > Mammalia > Primates > Cercopithecidae > Chlorocebus > Chlorocebus sabaeus. Next base: position 60,648,639 of record NC_132908.1, on the reverse strand, counting down.
TTGTTCAAAGAATCAACTTTTGGGTTTGTCTATTTCTTTTACTGTTTTCTGTTCATTAATATCTTTTATTTCTGCTCTTTTATTGTTTTCTGCATGGTTTAGGTCTAGTTTTGCTAGTTTTCTAAAGTGAAAACTTTTACATTATTTGTTTGAGATCTTTATTCTTCTGTAATACATGCATTGGATGCAATAAATTTCCCTCTAGTCTCTAATTTTGTTATATCTCACAAATTTTGATAAGTTGTAAATTCATTTTCACTTAGTTCAATATATATTAATTCTTATATATTATATCTAGTACATTATATATAATGTGAAAATTGTATAGAATATAATATATTAACATATCTTAATTCTTTTATGTTATGTATGTTTTTTAGAAGATTTTTTAAAAATCTCTAAATATTTAGGAAATTTCCATGTATCTTTCTCTTTTTGATTTTTAGTTTAATTCCATTTTAGTCTAAGAACATACTTTATAACTTCTTTCTTATAAGTTTGTTAATGTGTATTTTATTTGCCATTATATATTCTATGATGCTGAATATTACCTGAGAAGCTTGAGAGAAATGTTTGTTGTGTTATTGCTGAATGGAATATTCTAAGAAATGTTAATTAGATTACGTTGATTGATAGTGCTGGAGAAACCAACTATTCCCTTAATGATTTTCTGCCTTCCTATTATATCAATTACTGAAAGAGGCATGGTGAAGTCTTCAACTATAATACTGTATTTGTCTATTTATCCTCACAATTCCATCAGTTTTCATTTCACGTATTTTATCACAATTCTATCAGTTTTCATCTCACATATTTTAATACTCTGTTGTTAGGTGCATACACCTTTAGGATTATAATGCCTTTCTGGAGAACTGAACTTTTTGGAGAATTGAATTATTATATTAATGCCATATTTATCCCTGGCAATTTTCCATGTCCTGAGATTTGCTTTGTGTGCAACTAATACAGATACTCCAGCTTTATTACATCAGTGTTAGTATGGAATATCTTTCTTTATCCCCTTACACTTAACATATCCTAATATTTGAATTTAAGTGAGTTTCTTGAAAATACCATATAGTAGGCTATTCTCATCCACCTTGACTGTCTTTTAATTATTATTTCATATTATCTATATAAGTGATTATTGACATATTTGGATTAATATATATTATATTTTTGACTATTTATTTGTTACACTTCTTTGTTTCTTTCCAACCCTCAACTTTTAATGTCATCTCTGCTTCTGATTAATCATTTTATATGATTCTATTTAATCTAATTTCTTAGCATACCAAGATATTTTTATTTTTAGTCATTACCCTGGAGCTTGCAATATACATTTTTAACTAAGCCTATCTTCATATGAAACTGTAACTCTTCACATGAAAAAATATATTCTATTCTTCTTTCATCTATTATTTTCAGATGTTTCTTCTTTATTTATGCAGATTTAAGTTCCAGATATTTTTTATTTAAATCTTCCTTAAAGAAATTTTTGGAAATTTTTTGCAGGACAGTTCTACTGGCATGGAGTTCCCTCAGTTTTTGTTTGTCATAGAAAGGCTTTATTGTCCATTCACTTTGGAAGGATAATTTTATTGGTATAGCATTCTAGGTAGGAGGGTTGTTTTTATCCCAAAACTTTAAATATTTAATTCTACTCTTTTCTTGCTGGCATAACTTCTGAAAACGCATTCAGTGTAATGGTTTTTCCTCTAACTCTATTGGTAAGTAAATGGTTTATTCCCTGTCTTCTGTCACAATATTATCTTTGTCTTGGGTTTCTATAGTTTGCATATGATACGACTCTTTTTTAAAAATCCTTCTTGGTGTTTTCTGTGCTTACTGAATCTGTAGTTTGGTGTTTGTCGTTCATTTCGAAAAATTCAGTCATTATTACTTCAAACATTTCTTCCGCTGTGCTCTTTGGTTTCCTGCTTCTACTATTCCACTTGCATGTCTGTTAGACATTTTGAAATCATCCCACTGTGCTTGGAAGTCTGCTTTTTTTTTTTTAATTGCATGTTGGAAGGTTTCTATTGGATTATCTCAAGCTCTCTCATTCATCTCTCAGTCATATGCATTCTACTGATAAATCTATGAAAGTTCTCATTTCCATGTTTTGTTCTGATTTTTAGCTTTGAAACTTTATTATACTTTTCATCTCTCTGAATGCCTACTGTTACTTCTTATTCCTGGTTCTTTGTTTACACTGTATATTCAATTTTTCGCTTTAATGTAGCTCTTTTTTGCATATATGTCACACACCTATTATGCCAGTGTACTCCATACTAAGGATATGGAGAACATGATCTACGCACATCTCACTCTGATATAATTTATTTTTTTCTCTCTCTCTCTCTGTGTATGCACATGCACACACATGAGCATTGTGTATTAGAGTTGGAAGACATAACGACAAAAAATGATAACCATATGAATGCAAGCTAATGTCAGAAAATAATATATGTTAGGAAGAAATTGTACCATGTTGGTTTGTTACTGAGAGAGTCTTGTGCAAGAGTTCTTTATAATGTGTAATCATTTAAGAATATCATTGTGAGGAGATGACTTTGCGCTGAAATAAAATTCTTTAGAAGAATCCAATCATTTGAAGAATCGAGGAAAAACATTCCAAGCAGAGGATAAGAATGAGCCCGATCTATTTAAAAAGAAGAAAAAATCCCCATGTGAGTTGCTAGAACATAGCAAATGCAGTAAAGCATGGTATATAAGATGAGATTTTCAGAGCGTACTGGACGAAGATAAAATAGGGACTTGGAAATAAGGTGACTGCATTTTTATCGTATGTAGGAGGGCAGTAACTGGGAAGGTTTAAATATGTATGTGGAGAGGCTGCCGTTTGCTTAACTGATTCACATATTTGTTACCGCTAATAAAAGAAACACTCTCCTATCTGTTACCTCTTAGGTTAGATGCCTACATTTGCCTCCATAAAAATATGAACTTTGCCAGGCGCAGTGGCTCATACCTGTAATCCCAACACTTTGGGAGGCCAAAGTGGTGGGTCACCTGAAGTCAGGAGCTCCATACTAGCCTGGCCAACATGGTGAAACCCTGCCTGTACTAAAAGTACAAACATTAGCCGGGTGTGGTGGTGGGCGTCTGTAATCACAGCCACTCTGGAGACTGAGGCAGGAAAATCCCTTGAACCCAGGAAGCGGAGGTTGCAGTGAGCGGAGATTGTGCCACTGCACTCCAGCCTGGGCGACAAGCATGAGACTCTGTCAAAAAACAAAACAAAAAAACAAACAAACGAACAAAAAGCTTGATGAACTTGATTCTAAGATAAGTTTATTCTTTCTCTCCAAATCTCTAAAACTGGCTTAGTGCTTGCATACTAAGTGATAATAAATGCCTATTCTTTCAGTTAAATAAGTAAATCTACTTAATTACATAGACAGATTTCTTACACTAATAGAAGATGAAAGAGACATAAAAGTGATTTGTTCATTCATATCCTGAGATGATGGAGGATATGCCACCATAGCTTGCATACCTTGTTCAGTGCTAACTATCAGCATGAACAGGTGAGCTGATTCTTTGCTTAAGAATATTATTATCCATGGTTTTCTCCAAAGCCATCTACTACTGTCAGCCCGGAAGGTCTGAGATTCTCAGAAAATGGATTTTGTGAGAATCACTTATTATCAAAAGCAAAAAATAAATTAAAGGTTAATTAATCCAGTTCTCCACAGCAGTTTGAAGTCGCCTAACACTAACCTAATTTGGTGATTTTACACTTCTATCATAAGGGAGTTTGCTGTCTCCTAAGACAGCCAATACTATTTCTAATATGAGTGCTTGGCAATTACAAGTAGCCATATATGGGCCTCCTAAAAAAAATTAGTAAAGAACTCATGCTGGTATTAAGTAACTTTAAATTTGAGAATAATTTCTTTATAATGAGCCCAATTTATTATTGAATTATATATTTGCATCTTATTCCTGTCTACTATGGACATAAAGTTCAAGTCCAATCTCTAGCTACTCTGCACATACCATTTTATGAAGATTTCTATTTCTTTCCATAGAATTCTAGTGAATGACTCATGGGCACTCTTCAATATGGGACACCACGAAAAGAATATAGTTATCTTGATGAGCTTGTGCAGTCTTCAGATGTTCTGGAAATTTTTGTGCCTTTAAGAGGAATGAAGTTCCTGCCTGGTTTTTGAAAGAATAAATAATGCTGGACTGAAGTAATGCTTGTGCAGTCATTGTGGTGACATTAAAAACAACCATGGCCTTGGAGCCAGACACAGCTAGTTCAAGTTCTGGAGCTATACCTTATTAATTCTGCAGGTGAGATCAAGGCACTTATTCTTCCAGAACTTCATGGACAATATGAAAAATGAAGACTTGTTTACCTGGCCCGGAGCAATAGATACTAACATGGTTTTAAAATTGTAATATTCACACACAAAATATTTTTACCTTTGTCAACATTGTCATTATTTTGTTGGTCATCAATTTCTCATGAAACAGCGAACTGAAGACAATTTTGAAAACAGTAGAGTGACCATGAAGTAGTAAAAGGGGCATTGAAAAGTGGTATAAATTGTAGGATGTAATTAATGAATTAAAAACATATATTACCTCCTTCGTGGTTTGCCAAAATGGAGAACAAGCACCATGTGGTCCTTCTTTGGTTATAACCACTTTACCATCTCTTGATCTGTTATTTTTTCACCCAGTGTGTGGTATGAGGCAAAACTAAAATATTTGTTTTCCTTGACAATCCTGAGCTATGAACAAGAATATTTTCCTTATTTTAAACATGTGGAGGCTGGGCGCAGTGTCTCGTGCTTGTAATCCCAGCACTTTGGGAGGCTGGGGCAGGTGGATCACGATGTCACGAGATGGAGACCATCCTGGCTAACATGGTGAAACCCCATCTCTACAAAACATATAAAAAAATTAGCCAGATGTGGTGGTGGGTGCCTGTAGTCCCAGCTTCTCAGGAGGTGAAGCAGGAGAAAGGCTTGAACCTGGGAGGCGGAGGTTGTAGTGAGCTGAGATCTCACCACTAAACTCTAGCCTGCCTATGGAGTGAGACTTTGTCTCAAAAAAAAAAAAAAAAAAAAAAGTGGAAACCAGGGTTTTAGAATCTAGAAAATAAATATATGAGGTCACAAATTTGTTTTAAAGATGAGCTGGAATCCAATTCAAAAATACAGAGAATTTATTTTCACACTTGTGCCAAAGCTTCTCTCCCTATACAACATGGCTTGTCGCCAAATGCAGGTCATTTGATGCTCCATTTAATCCCATCGGTTTTTTAATATGTCTGTTTCTTACAGTCCAAAACAGCTAGAAACTCATGTGTAAGACTGTCTATGTGCTACTGACACATTCAAAATCCCCTAGGTTTCAATAACCCTTTTTTATCCTGAGGGCAGAGTAATGCAGTCACAACAGTTAAGCAGGGAACATACCTATCCCAACCTGGAAAAAAAACAAAAAAACAAAAAAAACAGTGAATTCTGGTTTAAACATCTATTGCACAGAATAAATGTTTGCACACATTCTAATTACATAAAGAATGTCACATTGCTCTAATAAGCTATCATTCCACTCTGGTTTTAGATACATAGTTTAAAAAGTGAAAGGGTGAACCACCTACAACCCATGGGTGCTGTTTCTCTAGCCATTGTTATGGTAGTAGTGATCATCTGTTGGACTCCCTTAGGGAATACAGGCATAGTTTGGTTCAGTAGCATTATCAGCAATGCCCAAAGGAATAGTCCTTCAAAGGAGAGAGATTTCTTATACATCTGTGTGTGCACATGTATCATGTACTATTAGCGCATAATCATTCCACTACAGAATATGGCTTCCATTTAGACAGTAGAAAGAAGATTTGGGTCTGATTCTCTGCCAACTAGTGACCATTTCATGAACTGGAAGGCACGAAAAGGGCCACAGAAAGTCTAGGAGAAGAGGCTACACTTACTTTTACCGGTCCATTAAAGGCCATCTACTAATCTTAAAAGAAAAAGAAAAAAAGAAAAAAAAAAAGACATGCAATGCTTCTTTTCTTCCTAGAAACATTGTCCAACAATGTGCCTGTGATTTTACCATTAGCGTGGCAAAATCATGACTTTGCTTTGGGAAAAGCAATGTTGCATAGTGCTGGAAGGGCCATTTCGCTTTTGCCTCCAAGAAATATGAGTTTTGTGGCCAAGTGCTCCACATCAGGGCATCAAATAGTCACACTAAAGCATCTTAGAGTTTCTCATACATCACTTCAAAATCTTCTTAGTCATTCATAGTTTCTGTGACAACTGATTTAAGTAGGCCTTGACTAGTTTCGTGGAGGAGCAACATGAATAGCACATTGTCTTGGTTCTATGTTGTAAATATTTTTGTTTCATACTCGGGTTTCATTTGATGTGTAAAGATGGGACTGTCATAGAAAAAGTCTCTTCAAGCATTCATGTGCAACCTGGAAGTGCAGGCTCATGGACCCACCCTTGGCCAATGGGAACAAAATCTGATAGAAATTTTCCCCCTATTATTCCCCAGGCAGCAAATTTTGACATATATTTCATAAAGCTCTTCAAAAATTCCCAGTGGGACTGGTCACTGGTTATTCATACTAGTGGCCAACTTGATCATTTATCCTTGTATTTTATTCCTTGTCGGTGTCTCTCACCTGCCCTATATTCCTATTCCCTAGTATCATATTACCAAATAAATCACCTTCCATAAACATTTTTTCTCAGACCCCGGAAGAGGACACTTGTTTTAAGTCTTTGTTCCTTGAAGTATGGTCTGTGTAACATCAGTATTGGCATCACCCGGGAGCCTGTTAGAGAGATAAGCCTTAAGGAGTATCTTGGACCTAGAGAACTATAATCTGCATTTCAGGAATATCTTAGGTGCTCATTAAAACCTGGAAACTTTGCCTTAAAATTCAAATATCATAGCAATTTGTATCAGATGACAAATTCAAATGCATCAGAGGCCAGACAAATTATTTAAATGAGTTAAGTTGACTCTCAGACAACAGAGAATACTGGAGTCTTCAAATTGGAAAGCATTCCTACTGTGCTAAAGGGTGAAGCTACCACATGAGCATTGAAAACTGGAACTATACAGTAAAACAAGTCTCACTTCTTGCAAAGTGTTCTAGAGACACAGCAAATAGAAGCTATAAGCACTCTGTGGGCCCAACAAAGCCACCTAGAGGTTGTATATAACTTAAAGGCTCCTACATGGCGGCCTCCTCTCTAGACATTTAAGCTATTGTACTTATGAGGCACCAGCAAGTGAAGGGACAGCAGAAATGGACAATCCGGGTATTTTGCAAAGGTGTCTTGCTAAATCTCAGCTTTCTTCCATTTTAAACTTACTAATTCCTTCTACCTCCATATGCTCGCTTGTCAAATCCATTGTCATGTATTTCTCAGATTTCTCTCCATGCTCTTGAAGGCACAATCTGGCCTCTCAGTTTGATCTTATTCTATGGTCTTTACTCCACAAAGGAATCAACTGTCCCTTTCTCTTTCAACTTTGTTTGAGGGGATATGCTATCATAGACCCCACTGGAATCAACTATGACAATCACCTCCTTAGACCTGCTAGGTTTTCTTGAAGGTCAGGAATTATTTGGATTTCAGAGAGTTGTTTTGCTTGCTATTGTTACCACTGCTGTTTATGATCATAAAATCTGCACACTTTCCCATTTTTAAATTGAACAAATTCAATATTAGCCATTATCTCTCAATAAGTACAATGTTACTACATTAGAAGATATTCTAAAAACATGGTGACCATGTAGAAAAACAGCAATGAAAATGTTCCAATTCAAAAAATAAAATGTTCCTCCCCTTGGAAGGGAAAAAATAATCACGGTGCCAGGTTATCACTAAGGATCCTTTAGTTTTTGACTTCTCATGATTTTCTCATTCACTGCAATTTATTCTTATCAGCAACTTACGAGGTTCCCTTGGACAGAAAAATGACATGCACCATGGCAGGATTATTTCCTCTTCCCATTTGATTATGAATTTTGTTATCACAGTGTAAGCAAATTCTACACTAAGCCTTGTGATTTGAAGATGGATAATAAGAATCAGAAAATCAATACTTTGTAAAATAATTTAGCAAAAAATAAACAATAAATTTTTGTATTTGAAGATTAACTTGGTTTGTCTCTCCTTATGAAATTACTTTTGTTCAAGGCCTACTGTGCAGAGAAGGCCTTAGGGAAATAAAGTGGTACATTTTTCATTGTCTTCAAATCTATTTTCTGCTTGAATGGAGTCAGCATTAAATTTAAAGCAAGAAAATCACTCGTTGATGGAAGTCTTAGCATACAAAGTATGGTAGAAAGGTCCACTCATTTCTGCGTGTTGAGTTTTAAGTCACTCAAGGGCACATATCCTGACCACATAAACATCAGGGATGTGATTTAACACAGCTTGAACACCTAACCTGTACCACTAAAAGAGGAGATTCTTATTTTAAGAACACAAATATTGCTATTTTTAGGTAATCTGGCTGAACAAAGAGCCTCACCTTTATATCTGAGAGACCTGGCTTTAAATCTGTGCTCTTATACTTATTAGCCATGTGATCTTAGATAACACACTTAACGTCACTGAATATTTTCTGACTCTATAATCCCTGGTATTTCTATTGTATTAGCATGTGTTGTCACATATACAATTTTTATCGCAAAAAGATTTAAGTAAAATCTTTTTCTAAATTTCCAAAAGTGTTATATTCTCTGCCCTCAGAGTCCATAACATGTCTGTTCTCACCCTCTAATACTTTATTCTACACAAATACCCATTGAATTTCTGTAGCTAGTAGTCTATTTATCAGATCGTGACCTACATAAATCCAGTGTCTGTTTTTTACATATCCATTTCCCTAAATTAAAGGACCTCTGGAAATTAGTCATTCCTTAATAATTATTGATTCTTCTCCTTCTTAGTCCATTTAAATATAATATAGTTGTCCCTTGGTATCCATGAGGGTTTGATTTCAGCACACTCCATGGATATTATATTATGCAGATGCTAGAGATCCTTATATAAAATGGAGTAGTAATTGCATATAACCTACACATATTCTTCTGTATACTTTAAATCATCATAAGATTACTTATAATATTAATGTAATGTAAATGCTATGTAAATAGTTGTCATACTACATTGTTTAGGGGACAGTGACAAGGAAAATGTGTTTACCTGTTCAGTACAGAAGCAACCATTCTTTTAAACTTTTTCAAACATTTTTTTATCTATGACAATTGAATCCACTGATGCAGAGTGCATGGATATGGAAGGCCAGCTGTATACAATAGTACTCCCTGATCCATGGTTTTGTTTTCCATGATTTTAGTTTTCCCTGGTCAACTGTGATCTGAAAATATTAAATAAAAAATATCAGAAATAATTTATAAGTTTTAAAGTGCACGTCATTCTGAGTAGCTTGATAGAATCTTATACCATCCAGCTCCATCCTGCCTGGGATGTGAATAATCTCTTTATCCAGTGTTTTCATGAGGTAGATATGACTTATCCATTAGTGATTGACATCATCTGTTCCTGATATCCAACTATCAACAACTTCATGGCTCGATGATCCAGGATCATCTGAAGTGAAGGATCCTCCTTTGGATGTATCCCCGGAAGGTCAATAGTAGCCTAATATTATGTCACAATGCCTATATCATTCACCTCAGTTCATCTTATCATCATAGGCACTGTATCATCTCACACCATCACAAGAAGAGGAAAAGAAAATAGGACTAAAATATTTTGAAAGACCACATTTTCATAATTTTTATTACAGTATATTATTATAATTTTTTAAATTTTATTATTATTTATCTCTTGTTATGTCTAATTTATAAATTAAACTTTATCATGGTGCAATTATATAGAAAAAAATAGTATATGTAGAGTTTGGTACTATTCCTTGTTGCAGGCGTCCAGTGGGGGTGTTAGAAGATATCACCCATGCGTAAGAGAGGACTACTATGTGTTCAGTGAATGTAGATAATTTGAAAGTAATATTATCTGTAGATTATATCTAGCTTTGGAGTATTCTGCTTAAAAGAAAGGTGAGAGAAATAATTCAAAATTTGAACAGCATTTTATGTTAGAGAAAGAGCCGTAAACAAGCTAGTTGTTAGTAAACAGTGTCTCAGGTTGATGGCTCAATTTTTTTCTCCTTTTAACTGTGGGTCATACGTGTTGCTGGAGGGACAGAAAGGTCATATGTAGCATGAGACATATGTCACCTCCTGTGTCATTACTAGGAGACTTTATTTTGCCTTGTTTACCTCTTGACAAGCTCCTACTTATTTTCCAATTCCCACTCAAATAAACTCGTTTCAAGGATAAAATTCAGGGAGCAGTTCTACAGGAAGAAAGAAGGCAGCATGGGTGGTTTTCAAATAATTGTGCATGTGGAATGTTTTCCGTGGGCAAATATTCAGCTTTGTATCCTGCTTTTGAGTATAATTCATCCAGCTGAGTGACTCCATTGCAAAAATGAGGCCCAGGGAAATGCAATTTGTCTCTTTGCTTAACCCAATATTCTGGTTAACAAAGTTCTTTGATAAACAGTGAATGTTAAATTTTGATTAAGAAGAGAGGCAAATATAAGTAGAAGAGAGAATAACATGATTGAGATTTATTCACCAACTCAGCTAATATTTAATAAGCAATTATTTTATACCATACACATAATTGCTGGAATTGTGGTCCATGCTATGATGACAAAAACTGTCTAGTTAAGAGAAGAAAGACAACTATGCCAATAATTAAAAATTATTATAAATTGGAAGAGTTGATATCAAGGAAATACATAAAGGATGTAATATCTAATGCCAGGAAAAGGTAAGGAGAAGAAAGTTCATAGTAGACCTCTTTGATGCAGTGAAATTTGAGCTCAGCCCTGAAAAATAACATATTTCTGCTCTGATAAAAATGAAATAACAAGGACTACATTTACCTTTGACCTAGAATAACAACAAAAATCATAAAAAACAAAATAGATAAAGCAACGGTTTTTCAAGACCTGGAACATCAGGTAACAATGGCATCAAAAATATCAGGCCTGAGAGATGACAAGCAAACTCGGCAAGTTCTACTGTGAGCCTACCTTATTGCCTTTTGAAAGTTTCCTGGTAGCAGTGTACATAGTAAGGCCAGGCTGCATGCAGCTCTTCCCCTGAATTGGGGAGACAAGGCCAAGTATGTGAGATCCATTGATAGAGTTCCCAGAACCAAGGAATAGAAGGGATAGCTGCACTCAGAGAAAATTATATGTATCTGTAAAGGATCCTCATTAAGTATCAGAGCATCTATGAGATGCAACAACCTGAGACTAGGGAAAGAACTACCCAGAAATTTAAAAGGTAACAGTGTTGGCACTTATAGAGAGCTGGAAGTAGTGCTTTTTCCCAATAGCCATACTGGAAAACTTTACAATTCATGGAACATTGAGTACAAAACACAGGGGAATAGCCCTAGACTGAGCACTGATAAATTCCCACATAAGAAATGGTAAAAGTAAGACCTGGAAGGACTTATGTAACTATTTCCACATTCAATAACTGTGTCCCAGAACAAGATTTAACAACATTTACAAGAATATAGAAATAGCCAGCACATACATAGTAAAACTTACAATGTCTGACATACAATAAAAGGTTATTAGACATGCAAATAAGTAGAAAATATGACTATAATGAGAAGGTAAGTAAATTAACTGAGACACTGACCCAGAAGGGACACAGGTGTCAGAATTAGTAGAAAAGAACATTAAGATGATTTTCATAACTATTTTATATGTGCCAAAAAATAAGTAGAAACAAGGAAGGTATAAAAAAGAGAAGTCAAATTTCTAGGGACTAAAATTATAATTTCTATGAAGAAATATACACTGAATGGGAGATATGGAAGATACAATATTGCAGAAATACAAATAGTTAATTTGAAGGTGTAGCAATAACAATGATCAAAAATGAAACATATAAAATTAAAATGAAAGAAAAGATCATCTGTGAGTTGTGAGATAGGTTCAAATGACCTAATATACATGTAGTTACAATTCTGAAAGTGCAGACAGAGAAATGTGGTTTCAAAAACATGAGGGCTGAATAATTTTGAAATTAGTTTAAAATAAAAATAGACCCTGAAATCTCAATCAGCCCCAAGCACTAAGCCCTGTCATAATTGAATTGCTCAAAACCAGTGATAAAACAAAATACTTAAAAGTACACATTATGGGCCAGTGTGGTGGTTCACACCTGTAATCCCAGTGCTTTGTGAGGCCGAGACGGGCAGATCACTTGAGGTCAGGAGTTTGAGACCGGAGTGGTCAACGTGGTGAAACCCCATCTCTCCTAAAAATACAAAAATTAACCAGGCATGGTGTTGGGCACCTGTAATCCCAGCTACCGGGGAGGCTGAGGCAAGAGAATTGTTTGAACCTGGGAGGCGGAGGTTGCAGTGAGCCAAGTTCACACTACTGCATGGGTGACAGAGCAGGCCTCTGTCTCAAGGAAAAAAAAAAAAAGAAAAATAAATAAAGGTAAAAATGACAACAGAAACTTTGTTGGAAATAACATAAGCAAGAAGATAGTGAAGCAATATATTTAAGATGCTAAAAGAATAAAACTATCAACTTAGGATTCTTTTCCCAGAAATCATATCTATGAAAATAGAGATGAAATAAATACTTGTTCTGACATACTAAAAAAAAAAAATTAATCACTAACAGACCCACATTTCAAGAAAGGTTAAATAGTTATCCTTCAGACAGAGGAAAAAATCATTTAATCTAAAAACCTACATTTACACAGAAGAATGAAGAGTAACTACAAAAGTAAACATATAAGATATTTTCTATTATTTTAATCTCTTTAAGAGACAATTGAGTGTTTTTACAAGAATAATTTAGTGGGGATGCTTATTAACATATATAACAGCAAATTCTGTGACAGTAACAGCACAAATTTCAGGAGGGAGAAATGAAAGGGGACTTCAACAAGTTTGTGAAAAATTAAATGAAAAGAGAAGATAAAATACATGAACTTTATTTCTCAATACAAGCTCTATCATGGTCAAGACACTTTTGTAAGTGACAGTACTAGCCATTTAGTCCATTCCTAGAGAACTGAGGGTACTAGGAATTTAACCATGTCAATGTAGTATTTTTTATTTTATAAACTGAAAACCAGTGGGTGGCCTTTAAAGAATTTTATAAGATTAGGAAACAAAAAGATGTCAGCAGGAGCCAAATCAGGACTGCAAGGTGAATGCCTAATGGTTTTCCTTTGAAACTCTCACAAAACTGCCCCTTTGATGAGCCAGGAGTATTGTTGCAATGGAGAGGGGGTCTCTAGTAAAGTTTTCTCAGGTGCTTTTCTGCTAAAGGTTTGACCAACTTTCTCAAAACACTCTCATAACGAGCAGATGTTACTGTTCTTTGACCCTCCAGAAATTCAATAAGCGACATACGTTGAGCATCCCAAAAAATTGTTGCCATTATCTTTGCTCTTGATCATGTCACTTTTGCTGTGACCGGACCACTTCCACATGTTGGTTTCCATTGTTTTGACTGTAATTTGTCTTCATGATTATACTAGTAAAGGTATATTTCATCTCTTGTTACAATTCTTTGAATTAATTCTTCAGGATCTTGATCGTATTTATTTAAAATTTCCATTGAAACCTCTCCTTTTGTCTGTGGCTCATCTAGGTGTAATGGTTTTGGCACCCATTGGGTAGAAAGTTTGCTCAACTATAATTTTCCAGTCAAAATTGTCTAAACTGAACTAATTGAGTTATCTATGGTGTGGGCTATTGTTTGTGGTATTAACCTTCAGTCTTCTTCAATTAGGGCATGACTAAATTGAGCTTTTTCTTTGAAAATGAATGGGGATTGTCTGCTACTGTAGACTGCATTTTCAACATTGTTTCATCCCTTCTTAAAACGAGTTATCCATTTCTTTAGAGCATTGTTCCAATATAAAATTTTAATAAAGCATCAGTAATTTCACCATTTTTCATCTCAAATTTCACTATAAAATTGATGTTTGTTTTTGCTTCAATTTTAGCGGAATTCACCTGACTTAGGTAGGAGTTCTTTGTACACTGGTGTCTTCTACTTATGACCTCAAGTTAGATCTTGTGTAGACACATTATAACAAGGAAGTATAAGATTATGTTGGTACAAAAAATTTTAAATCCATGCATAGATTTTTATAATATGTTCTTTTCATGAATGTTCTGAAGACCCCCAAATATACTATGGTAAGTTTCTTATATTATGCATGAAGTGATATTATATTACTCTAAGATACATTTTGAAAGGTTATGATGGAGGCTATAAACACTAAAGCAACCACTAAGTTAATCAAACAAGGAATTGTAGCTAATAAACCAAAAAAGGAGATAAAATAGAGTCAAAAATTTGAAATCATTCAAAGAAGGCAGGTAAAGATTAAAGAAACCATGGGACAAATACAAAGCTAGAAATAAAATGCTAAAACTAATCATACAAATACATGCAAATAGTAAATATCCCATTAGATTTTTTTAAAAACCTACAAGACCCAACTACATGCCAACTGAAAGAAATTATCTTTAATAAGACAAAAGTCGTTTACAACTAAAAGAATTGAAGAGATATACCATGCTAATATTTATCAAAATAAATTTGGATATAATATTATATATTAGTAATATTTGACAGTAGATTGTGGAGCAACTATGAAGAATACTATGGACAAAGATGATCATTTCATAATTATAAAGGAGCCAGGTCTTCAAGAGACTATAACTACCTTAAACATTTATTCACCTAATAACAGAGATTTAAAATGCACAAATCACAAACCGATAAAACTGCAAAGAGAAATAGACAAACACACAGTCAGATATTTCAGTGTCTATATCTCTCAGTAATTGATAAGAAAAATACATGGAATATCTATAAGAATCAAGATTTAGACAACACTATCCTTTGCCTTGATCTAAATGACATTTATGGAACAATCTTTTCTAAAACATGAAGGGGTGGTACCTAACAAACTCCAAGACAAAATACCTAATGAAGACCAAAAAAAAAAAAATATACAATTTTGAATTAGTCAAGCCTCTTCCTGCGTTAACTTTTACATGCCTGTACTCCTGAAGTAGTCTCTTACTTGAACTCTCTGGACTGTTCTCACTTGAATCCTTCTTTTGCATCTCTCTCCAAAGGTTATCTTCTAATGTCTTTGGTTTTTCAGTTCTCCTTCAGCATACACTGAAGAGATTTGTTCTGGAGCCAAGTGCTCGAAGTTCCATTCATCTACATTACTCAAGGGTCTGCCTATATTCCTCATGGACTTCCAACATTACTCCTCTGGTCCTACCAGATTCCGCCATATTCTAAGTAAATTGTGTTAATCCTTGAGTACCAAGACCTTTTCCCTGATTCTTCTTTACACACTCCTCTTCTCATCACCTCCATGAAATCTTCAATTCTAAAATAGGTTCTGTGTACATTTAAGTCCGTTCAACATGATTTATATTGAAGCAAAATAATCACATTCCATTTCCCATGACCAACATATAAGAAACCTGATTTTAAGGGAAAAGTGTCGTGTAAATATAGTTCAAAAGCTTACTAAGTAGAAAAGAAAAATAAATAAGAAGTTTGAATACTTCTTGTCTGGGATTTGAGAATGCTATAAAGTGAGATCAATTATTCAAAATTAGTATGTTAACCTAGGAATACAGCTAATGAGGGATGTGAAGGACCTCTTCAAGGAAAACTGCAAACCACTGCTGAAAGGAATAAGAGAGAACACAAATAAATGGAAAAACATTCCATTCTCATGGATAGGAAAAATCAGTATCTTGAAAATGGCCACACTGTCCAAAGTAATTCATAGATTCAGTGCTATCACCATCAAACTACCATTGACATTCCTCACAGAATTAGAAAAAACTATTTTAAATTTCTTGTGGAATCAAAGAAGACCCCATGTAGCCAAGAAAATCCTAAGCAAAAAGAACAAAGCTGGAGGCATCACGCTACCTGACTTCAAACTGTACTACAAGGCTACAGTAACCAAAACAGCATGATGCTGGTACCAAAACAGACATACAGACCAATGTAGCAGAACAGAGCCCTCAGAAATAACACCATACATCTACAACCATCTGATCTTTGACAAAAACTGACAGAAATAAGCAATGGGGAAAGAAACTCCTATTCAGTAAATGGTGCTGGGAAAAATTGCTAGCCATATGCAGAAAACTGAAACTGGACCCATTCCTTACACCTTGTACAAAAATTAACTCAAGATGTATTAAAGACTTAAATGTAAAACCGCAAACCATAAAAACTCTAGAAGAAAACCTAGGCAATACCATTAAGGACATAGGCATGGGCAAAGACTTCATGACAAAAACACCAAAAGCAATAGCAACAAAAGCCAAAATTAATAAATGGGATCTCATTAAACTATAGAGCTTCTGCGTAGCAAAAGAATCTATCATTAGAGTGAGCAGGCAACCTACAGAATGAGAGAACATTTTTGCAATCTACCCATCTGACAAAAGTCTAATATCCAGAATTTACAAGGAACTTAAACATATTTACAAGAAAGAAAAACCTTATCAAAAGTGGGCAAAGGATATCAACAGACACTTCTCAAAAGATCACATTTATGTGACCAACAAACATATGAAAAAAAGTTCAACATCACTGATCCTTAGAGAAATGCGAATCAAAACTGCAATGAGATACCATCTCACGCCAGTCAGAATAGCGATTATTATAAAGTCTAGAAACAATAGATGCTGGTGAGGCTGTGGAGAAATAACACTTTTACACTGTTGGTGAGAATGTAAATTAGTTCGACCATTGTGGAAGACAGTACGACGATTCCTCAAGGATCTACAAGCAGAAATATCATTTGACCCAGCAATCCCGTTACTGGGTATATACCCAGAGGAATATAAATCATAAAGACACATGCACACATATGTTTGTTGCAGCACTATTTATAATAAAAAAGTCATGGAGCCAAGTCAAATGCCCATCAATGATAGGCAGGATAAAGAAAATGTGGCACATATACACCATGGAATACTATGGAGACATAGAAAAGGACAAGATTATGTCCTTTGCAGGGACTTGGATGAAGCTGGAAGCCATCCTCCTCAGCAAACTAACGCAGGAACAGAAAAGCAAACACCGCATGTTCTCACTCATAAGTGGAAGTTGAACATTGAGAACACATGGTCACAGGGAGGGGAACACCACACACCAGGGCCTGTTGTGGGGTGGGAGTTGAGGGGAGGTCACTTAATGGATGGGTCAATAGATGCAGCAAACCACCTTGGCACATGTATATCTATGTAATAAACCTGCACGTTCTGCACATGTATCCTGTTTTTGTTTTTAGAAATCAAAAAATAATAATAAACCCAAAATTAGTATGTTAGAGACATACCCAGTGGTCATCACATTCTGACAGATATTTACATAGGTGTGTACATTTGTGTGTGTATATGCGTATGTATATATTAGATAAATCCAAGTTCTGTTGTAATAGACTATAAGTACTTGTGTGAGCCATTTAACTTCCCTGATCCAGTTACTACAGCTATAAAACGAGCGTAATAACTCCTGCGATGCTGCCTTCATGGGATTGTTATGAGAGCTATAACAGAAATAGGACATGAACGGTCTTTGAAAATATGCTTTTTTTTTTTTTACATGCATGAGAGATTTTTATTGTGTGTATATTTGAAATATAATGAAAGTAATAAGGTAGTGAATTTCAAAATGTTATTTGTAAAACTTAGATATCAAATTAGATCATAATTAATCAAAATATTCCCAGTCTGTCAGTGGTTTATATGAGAGCATTTAGGTTCCTATCCTGGGTGTACCTCTTATTGTTTTTGGATTTCACTACCAATTATTGTTTATAGATTTTAAGCTAGTTACTTAACTTCTCTGAACCTTAGTTTCAACTTGAGTTGAAGGTAATAAAAATATCTGGTTCAAGAATATTTGTGAGAATTATAAATGAGATAATGTAAGAATCATCCCTACAGGATATACACGACTTAATGGGCTTTGTATATAGATATATAGATGAAGGCATAGAGCACGTGGAAAGGTAAATTATCAACATTTTCTTGATCATATTAGACCCTTAATTCATTGTATAATACTATGGTTCTCACTGTTGTCCCCAAGAAACATTTGCCAATATATGGAGATATTTTTGTATCACAGGCAGGGGCAGAAGGGTGTTAGTGGCATCTAGTGGGTAGAGGTTAAACATGCTGCTAAAAATGCTACAATGCATAGGACAGCCCCATGCAACAAATTATTCAGCCCTAAATATCAATAGTGCAGAGGTTGAGAAATCCAGTTGCAATGAATAAATAAAGCAGATATGCAAGATTCTATTCCTTATATGTGTACAGCTTCTAACAAATGAAAAATGTATGTATGCAGAGAGAGAAAGAGAGGGAGAGAAAGTAAAGTAGAGGTATACATTTTGTTATTTTCTTTCCTTTGTCTCTTTTGTTTGCTCATATTTTTTTGGTGGGCTATTCTTCAGTTTTGTCATGGTTACTGGTCAGCAGGGTCCAATAAAGCAGCCACATCTTATGCAGAAGCTGTGACTACTGTCATAATAAAACTGGAACATTGTGCCCAGCATGGTGACATTATTCCTGATTCATTTTCCCCTGTATCTTTTCTCTTGGAAGATACTTAAATTATTTCTTAGAGACTTTCTGTATGTCTGCCTCCATAAACTAAATCAAAATATAGGCTGGTTTGGGGTAGAGATAGGCAGTCTTCTCAATCTTGAATTCTGTTCCTAAAGACGCTAGCAGGATTACAACTTTTGATTCTGATTGGCAGGGTCATTAATTTCCTTTGTAGGCTCATTTCATCAAAAGTAAAAAATTAAAATGAAAAACAACCCTTAACATGTATCACAAATTCTCATATTCCACATCTAGACGAAGAACAATTTCTGATTGCGTGAGACAGATATCAAATTGTCATGGATAACCCCAGATTACAAATCTTGTGCACATGACCCATGAAGAGATGCCTGATCTCTCATTGTAAGTCAGGTTATTGCTCCTCCCACGAGAATTCATTCATGCGTGGCGGCACAAATGAAGAGAGGTTCAAAGTCACAAAGACAAGTGATAACACTGCATTTTTAGGGCGATAAATATTACACGAATGGCATGAGAACAGGTATATGGATGAAAACAGTGGAAGCATGATCCTGGAAAGAACGCAGGAAGGTTATTTTATGTCATGTTTTCATCAGGAAAGTCATCTGGCTATTTTATTGTATTTTATGGCAGCAGTAGAGGTAGAGACAAGATTGATTAGCCATGAGGTAGGAACTCACAATGTTTGCCAAGCATAGTTAATTATTAATAATACTTGGGTGGCTCCTTAAGATGAAATGATGGACTTCCCATTGTTCTTAGGGTAAAAGCCAAAATCCTTTATATGATTTGCGAGAGTAGTTTTCTTTCAATGCTGTGAATCTTGCCCTCCACAACTAGGGCCTTTCCTTAAGCTCTTCTTTCACCCAAAATATTCAGGAAATAAGCTGCTGTTTATTCTTCAGATTGTGGCTTAGAATCTACCTGAACATCTTCCCTGATTCCTAAACATAGCACACGTATCTCTTCTTTGTATTACTTATTAAATTTTAATTCTACACTAATCAATGCAGTCATTTGGTGAATCACCTACATATTCTATAATAAAGGCAGAGGATACAACAATCTTAGCTTATCGGTTTATCACCAATGTCTATACATAGTACCTGTTCTTTATTGGGCCCTCAGTAAAGACATTTGAAATAAAGAAATAAATAAGTGAATGAACATATGAGTCTACACACCCTTTGTGTTTTCTCAGGCCATTCTAGGCACAGAAAAATATGACAAAATGTGTAAACTGTATTTTCGTGGAAGTATCTCACAAGCTAATAGAGGCTCAGATATGTGAGCATACAAAGCAAAATAAATATGAAAATAAATAGATATAAGAACAGTGAAGTAGGAGTATGTATAGATATTTGCACCCCTCACCCCCCAGGGAGCAAGGTATATGTCATTTCTACCAATTTCCATTTGTTTATCACATTCCAATAAAACCATTCTTCTGTTGTTATTTTTCTTTCAAACAGAACAAATTTGGTTCCATTTAGATCTTTAGTATTCCTATATCATGTTTTTGAAATCTCTGTCTCTCCCACTGTAGTTCCCTTCACTCATTCAGTTCAAGAAAAGGTTCCTAAAAGTTGCCTCCCTAGGCTGGGCGTGGTGGCTCACGCCTGTAATCCCAGCACTTTGGGAGGCTGAGGTGGGCAGATCACAAGGTCAGGAGTTCGAGACCAACCTGATCAACATGGTGAAACCCCGTCTCTACTAAAAATACAAAAAATTAGCTGGTGCATGCCTGTAATCCCAGCTACTCAGGAGGCTGAGGCAGGAGAATTGCTTGGACCTGAGAGGTGGAGGTTGCAGTGGGCCGAGATCACACCATTGCACTCCAGCTAGGGTGACAGACTGAGACTCCATCTCAAAAAACAAAAAAAAAAGTTGCCTCCCTAACAACCAAGTTTATGATACTCATCCCTTTTCCCTGGCATTTTTACACTATAACCTTGGTTTTATTGTTGTACTCAGTATTATTTTTAAAAACATGCTTACTTATTTTTAATTTTTATATCCTTTAAGATATAAGTGCTATGGAAGAAAAAAAAAGCTTTTTTTTCTGTCTTGTTTGTTTTTTAGCATTTTTCTCCCTGACATCTCAAAGACAGCCAAGGACCTAGAAAACACCCTCAAATATTTTTTGAATGAGTGGATGGATTGAGAAAGGATGAATGCATAAGTTAGGAGACTATAGAAATTCTAAAATTTAAATTTGATCTTGCAGGGTGAAAATGGTTTCCTATTCAAAAAGAGAGAGGTAAAAAGGAAGCAGAAAAAAAAAAAAGATATACACTGAGTCACTGAGGCATAAAGCAAGTTATGATATATTAGAGTGTTGTTGTTGTTGTTGTTGTTGTTGTTGTTGTTGTTGTTGTTGTTAAGGGGGGGAAGCCTCCCACTTGTCTTGATCAGGAGCCAGAGACAAGGTCACACAAGTAGAAAGGTGAAAGTAGGGCAGATTATGGCAAAACCTCAAAGTTAATGAATGTATCTTCTCTTCTCTAAGCAATAGGAAGTCACAGAAGGCATTTAGACTGCTAAATGAAATGATGCATTTTGCATTTTAGGAAGATCAGTTCAGCAGTTGGGTGGAAATGAAATGGAGGAGAAGGTGGCTGCTAGCCAAGACACCAGCCAGAAGACTGTTGCCAAAGTCTAGGGAGTATTTCTAAAGTGCCTCCTTTAAGACTACCAGTTTTGTTTTCCTTAAAATATAGACCTGACAATATTTAGTATTACAATCGGCCTTAAAAATGTATCCCTCTCATACTATTTTGTTTCTTTTATTTTTAATGCATTTAATAGCTTTTTATTCCAAGTTTATAAATGTAGGAGAATGCAAAGAGACAAAAAAGGATCAGAGACTTTTTTAAGCCTATTCTATTCAATATGCATGTTATCAAAGGTTAAGCTATATAAGTGCATTCATAAATAAAGGATAAAGAGAGACCAAGGTAATACACAAAGAAAGGCTAAAACCAGGGTGTAAGGAGGGCAAGAGAAGGTCAATATTACCATATGAGACTTAAATAGAGATTATAGGATGGCATATATAAAGGAAAAACAGTAATATTAAAATTAAGAGCACTGGTAGGTATCAGAGGACAAAGATGGTCATGAGGGCAAAGATGTTGATACAAATGCAACAACATGGATGAACCTGGAGGGCATTATGCTAAACAGAATTAGCTAAACACAGAAATACAAATACTGCATGATCACACTTATATGCGGACTCAAAAAAATTAAAATTCAAACTCATAGTAACAGAAAGTGGAATAGTGGTTATCAGGAGCTGAGGGAGAGAAAGAAAAATGGAAATATTGGTAAAGGTACAAATTTTCAGTTAAGTTCTGTAGACATAATATACAGCATGGTGACTGTAATTAATAATAATTACTCTTGAAATTGTTAAGAGAGTAGATCTCATGTTCTCACTGCATAAACACACACGTATGTGAACACATACAGATGGTAGGTAAGTGAGGTGATGGATATGTTAGCTTGATTGTGGTAGCCATTTCACAATGAATATACATAACAAAACAACACATTTTTATACTTTAAATGTATTTTTATCAATCATACCTGAATAAAGCTGAAAGAAAACAGTGCAATTAGCTTGGGACTCAGCTCCATCCAGGCTCCAGTTCTTACTGTGGTCCTCACTAGCAGTGTAACACTGCGTGAGAATACTACTTTCTCTGCTTAGAACTTAACTTCTTTTCTCTCTTAAAGCATTGGTCTCAAGGTGCTATTAAAATTAGGGGTTCCCTGCTTTCTAAAGGACTGCAAATTAGAGTACAGATATGAAAACCACATGCGTCATTTCAGGACTCTAAAAGGAGTTCTACGTTTTCTGATGAAAATGCTACAGCAGGTATTGCAACATCAGAGTCCCATTTTATGTCTGAAAATATGACTCATTGTAGTCATTTTGCATTGTTGATAGCTCTGATTAGTGATTATATATTTTGTGTTCATAAAAACTGAAACATTACGCTGTCTTCAGGTGATTTATTTTGCAGACAAAAGTTTATCACACATGGACCAAAAAGGAACCACACATAACTGAAGAGATGCCCAAGAGACAGGCTCAGATTTTCAGTGCCATATGATGAATGACGATCATTCCAGCTCTTTTACCTGTTTGCTTCTCATCATGTTTGGGTGAGAAAAACAACAGAGTTTTCATTTGATAGCCTCAAAGAAGCACCTGTCAGAATATTTCCTTAGCAGATCCATGAGTCGTTATTATTATGAAATGTTAATTTGTGATAGGCAAAAACATAACTGGGAATCTTAGGGCTCTTTTGTCGTTCTTTCGCCTGAAGTTTCCTGTAGGTGGTCTGTGGGATTACAGGAGCTCTGCATGAGTTTCTCTTACGCTTTTGGAACTAATTTGTTGACGTTATGGATGAGATAAAATATTCCATTTCCAAAATTTCTCATTTTCCCCCCAGTGGTGGAAAATGAGTTACTTGGCAAAAGAGCCTATTTTCCTTTTGATAGAAAATAATTTAGAGCATGTAGAAATGTTGGTCTTTGGGAAAGCAAATTTAGAAAGTGAATTTGGGGCATTGCAGGACACTATTCGTGGAACAAATAGAACCTGATAAACTAGAAAAACGTGGAGAGGCAGGGCAGGGCGCGGTGGCACTTTGGGAGGCCGAGGCAGGCGGATCACGAGGTCAGGAAATAAGACCATCCTGGCTAACACGGTGAAACGCTGTCTCTACTAAAAATACAAAAAATTAGCCAGGCGTGGTGGTGGGTGCCTGCAGTCCCAGCTACTCGGGAGGCTGAGGCAGGAGAGTGGCGTGAACCCGGGAGGCGGAGCTTGCAGTGAGCCAAGATCATCCCCACTGCACTCCAGCCTGGGCGACAGAGCGAGACTCCATCTCAAAGAAAGAAAAAGGGAAAGAAAAACGTGGAGAGGCATTAATTGGCATAAGGACATGCTCAAGTGCCATCTGAGGAGTGGCCTGGTGTTACATATGCAGGATCAACACATACTGGAATTTTTTGGAATCATCCTAGTTTATTACTTCTCTCAAAATATGACTATTATTAGGGCCCTCACACACTTCAAGAAGGGTCCAAATTTGGATGATAAACTAAATATTCACCCTGTATACATGGGATTAGGTCCAGGAATTAGGTAATTTTGAAGTGTCTTTGATCGTCTGGGATAATACCCGAGGTTCGTTGCCTTAAGCCAAGGAAATCAAGAACCACAGACGCACAAGACGTGAGCTTAAGAGTGGAAGTTTAACAAGCAAAAGAAGAAAGCTCCCTTGCGCAAAGGCAGGTGGTTCTGAGCAGATCTCCCCGTTCGTGGGGAGATGTAGTTGATTTTATAGATGACCTTGAAGAGGCAGTGTCTGATTTACATAGGGCACAAGGGATTGGTTGGACTAGGTGTGCCATTTACATAGTGCATGAGGAAGCTGGTCACTGTACTGTAGTCTTTTATTATGCAGATGGTTCTCTACCTGGCCGGCGCCATGTTGCCTGCTTCTTTACTGCACACGTGGCAACAAACAAAAAGGAAGAATGAGCCTCCATGTTGAACATACCTGGCTTCCAGGTATCCCTTTTCTGTTGGCACAGCTGCTAGCATTTACGTATGCAAGCTTCCTGCTTGCTTATCTATGTCTGCAGCTTGATTTTTCAGACTGCTTTTTGTTAGAAAAGAAATTACTTTGGGGCTGCTTTTCATTAAAAGGAAATTTCACAAAGGACTCTCTTGCCCTCACTATCTGCATAAATAATTTTTTTAAGCTCTTGTATCAATTTCACAGGCTTCCCACAGCTTCTACTTCAAAACTTGGGTATATCCAGCAGAGGCCGTATCTCTGTTGTTTGTCACCTTCAGCATGGTACCTAACTCTACCTCTTTAATTCACCCGATGCTGATGTTTCATACCTGAGAATTTGATTTGATTTACCAGATCTAGATTTGGAAAGATTTGGAAAGCGGTTTCCTCTTTTTTTTTCCCCCAAAGTAAATAAGAAAAGAAGGGTGGTTACTTTCTCTAGCAAATATTCAATATTTACTATTTGTTCTTCACATTGTTTTTTCTTGGCCCAGCTCTGGTTACTTATTGTGGAACTCTATGGGTATGGA
Source organism: Chlorocebus sabaeus (assembly GCF_047675955.1). Classification (NCBI taxonomy): domain Eukaryota; kingdom Metazoa; phylum Chordata; class Mammalia; order Primates; family Cercopithecidae; genus Chlorocebus; species Chlorocebus sabaeus. Next base: position 60,623,739 of record NC_132908.1, on the reverse strand, counting down.
TACCAATTTCTGCTTATTTTAGGCCATCAGTTTCTTGTTAACACTTTCTAGTGGAGAGTTAGACTTTGGATCTCAACTCTAAAACTGATTTATTCTATCAGTTATTTACCCCTTCACCAGCTGTATTATACTAGATCATCATCAGTTTTAAGTAATGTTCCATTCTTTCAACTCTAAAAAGAAAATAGTGTGATATAACATTTTGGGGAAAAAATAAAAATAAAAATGTGGGCCAATCACTCACCATATTGCATGACATAAGTAGATATTGATTAAATGTTAGTTCTCACTTTTCCTAATTCAAAAATGCCAAATAAGAAAAAAGAGATCAGGGAATTGACATGTGACTACTCAGCTTTTGACGTTCCTGACTTAAAATATCAGAATAAAAGAAAAATACCTAGGGTATCATATAAATAGGTCTAGAATCTGATTTTTTGTTTCTTATGATGGCATGACCAAAATATTGGATATTGGAAAGGCTTGGATTATGAATAAAATGAACATAGCTGAATGATTTGTTAAAGAAAATGTATATGAATTATCAGACACATAATATTTGCATAAGATATTTTTCATTTTGCTTTCCTCATTACAGAAAACACACATGATTTGGAGTAACAAGTGTGATGCCTTGTAAAGCAGAAATCCAGGATATTTAATGCCCCTGCATTTGGTACATTCTAATTCAATAAGGTGTCCTCAGGTCTACAGAAACTTCTTCATTATCTTAAGAAGAGTGCATTGTTACGGCCGGGTGCGGTGGCTCAAGCCTGTAATCCCAGCACTTTGGGAGGCCGAGACGGGCGGATCACGAGGTCAGGAGATCGAGACCATCCTGGCTAACACAGTGAAACCCCGTCTCTACTAAAAAAAATACAAAAAAACTAGCTGGGCGAGGTGGCGGGCACCTGTAGTCCCAGCTACTCGGGAGACTGAGGCAGGAGAATGGCGTAAACCCAGGAGGCGGAGCTTGCAGTGAGCTGAGATCCGGCCACTGGACTCCAGCCTGGGCGACAGAGCGAGACTCCGTCTCAACAAAAAAAAAAAAAAAAGAAGAGCGCATTATTGTTTATTGTGGTAGAGGATTACCTACATGAGGCAATTGCGATTTAATACGAAGTGCAAAGTTGTTTAATGAAAAAGCAGGAATAATCAATGATAATGACTGAGAGAGAATATAAAGTCACATAATGTGAACTGTAGTATTCAAAAAAACATTAAGTCCTAAATAAATAAATATAATGAAATAAATTAATAAAAGCATAAAGGAAGCATCAACCTTAAAAGAATCAGGAGGTGTGATTAAGTATAGAGTTTATTCAAGTGCAAAGCTTGAGGATAGCCACCTGGATAACACTGACTGCAAAAGAATGGAGTGAGTGCTTACAAGTGGAGAAGTAAAGATTTCACTTATGTAGGGAGAGATGGAGAAATTTAGGAATTGCAACATTTTCCATTCCAAGGCCAGTACATAAGTTGCAGCAACATGATTGGTTACACTTTGCTGCATTCCAAGGAAAATTGCTTTAATGTTCCCTAAGGAGGGTTAATGGACTCAAGGGGGGGTCTTATCTCTTTCACCTTTTAGTCTTTCCTAATCATCCATAGTACAGAAATAAGGGTGGAAATTAATCTATAATGAGAGAAGCAGAATTTGCAGCTGCATTCTATGTGATTCAGGCTTCATAGTCACATTCCTCTCAAGGCTCAAATAATTTAAAGTTTCAACAGCTTTATGTTTAAATTTTTTAATTTTAAATTTCTTCCTTTTCATCAAGATCTTTCAAGGAAAACATCATAGATGAATTCAAGCTGTTTTGGCTCCTTTTATGTTCAGAGGCTTAGTCCCACATTGCTAGGAAGGCTCATTCCTAGAAAGTCATATCCAACAGCAGAAGGAATTTGTCAGGTTATAAAGCTGGTGGGGTATAAGACTGATTTAGAGCAATGTGAAGGAGGTGCTTGTGTGACCTGACACAGACTACACAACTGTATCTCTTCAATTAATGCAATTCTTTGCCTGATCATTATTTCATTGTAATTAGTTTTGCATTGGGTCTACTGCAGACAAATACCACAGCAGCAGTAAAGGCAAAAACAGAACAAAACACAACAAATGATTATAATTCCTAGAATAGGTAACAGCTTCTGCTACCAGGGTCCTCCAAATCCAAACAAGCTGCTTAGCCAATTGTTTAGAAAGGACTGGTTGTTTGGGTTTTAATATCAGCCACTAATCTGGTGATGTTATCTTACTCATTTGGGATGTACACACAACACCCAGTTTTTATGATAGACCAGCTTCTCACTTAGGCTCCAGCGAGTATGTCTAATGCCATAAGGGTCTGTAATGCAGCTTTCTCATAAGATGAACTTTATTGTTGAATAACAAGATATCCATGAGGTATTGTTTCGTGCTTTTTTTCTATCATTGATTAGGGCATCTACATGCCAAATGCCATCTGCAATACCCAGTTGTGCCAGAAAGATAGAAGCTAAATGATCATACCAGTAGAATACAGAATGAACCCGACAAGAATGTAGGTAAGGAAAATGTTTGTGCTTTAAAAGAGTATGAAATATTTGAATTTGTACCTAGGTATAACCTGCAAAATAAAGTCCTAAATATCCTCCTGGTGGCCATGACCATAGATTGGTGCTGCACAGCCAATAGGCTTCATTTGGAGCTAGTGATTAAACACCCAGTCATTCTTCCCAGGCGGTGGCACGTCAATCAGTACTTTTAATATAATGGTATGGAACACTGTTCCCTTGGGTATCCTTCCCATAATTCTAGTGCTATTGAGCCATGTGTCTTTGATGTGATTCTTTTGTTCCCAACCTGAAGGAGCAAGCTCAGTAAGCAGACCAAAAGACAGGGTAAACCAAATAAGACCATCTCAAATTTGTGTTCTATCCCCCTCAAATTGAGTTGCCTTATTGCTCGGTTTGATCAGTGCTATCATTAAAGCTAAATAATTGGTTTCATTTACCAAAAATCTTTCCCTATAGCCTTTACTTTGTAAAGTACTATAATTAAGCCAGTGATGTATAACATCCTTCGTTATACCAGTGTTAAGCACCAATGATTATTCTTGAGAAACAGATATATTTCTGGTGTTCTACCCTATCTTGCCCTTGGTAAAGGAGATACCCACCATAGTAGGCCAGACTCACTGGAAAGAGGCATGAGGCTGTATATCCAACAAGTGGTTTTCTGTAATCCATTAGTCTTAAGCCCGTTGCAAAAAGAGGTTTGCTTCATTGGCAACAGCTGATGATAGTAGCAATGAAACATAACAGTCTGGTGTCTTGGAAAAGCTGTCTACCTCAGATGTCTTTTTCTCATCTTTACTAGTTATGGAGAATTTCCACTGAAGATCATAGGTTTGAGATGAAGTACAAATTGGCAAAGTAACTTTCTTTAAATGGGTGATGTGTATTTAGAAATCAATTACTTTTGCTGTGCAGAAGCTCTTTAGTTTAATTAGATCCCATTTGTCAATTTTGGCTTTTGTTGCCATTGCTTTTGGTGTTTTAGACATGAAGTCCTTGCCCATGCCTATGTCCTGAATGGTGTTACCTAGGTTTTCTTCTAGGATTTTTATGGTTTTAGATCTAACATTTAAGTCTCTAATCCAACTTGAATTAATTTTCGTATAAGGAGTAAGGAAAGGATCCAGTTTCAGCTTTCTACTTATGGCTAGCAAGTTTTCCCAGCACCATTTATTAAATAGGGAATCGTTTCCCCATTTCTTGTTGTTGTCAGGTTTGTCAAAGATCAGATGGCTGTAGACATGTGGTATTATTTCTGAGGGCTCTGTTCTGTTCCATTGGTCTATATCTCTGTTTTGGTACCAGTACCATGCTGTTTTGATTACAAGAGCTTCTGCACAGCAAAAGAAACTACCATCAGAGTGAACAGGCAACCTACAGAATGGGAGAAAGTTTTTGCAATCTACTCATCTGACAGAGGGCTAATATCCAGAACCCACAAAGAACTCAAACAAATTTACAAGAAAAAAAACAACCCCATCAAAAAATGGGCAAAGGATATGAACGGACACTTCTCAAAAGAAGACATTCATACAGCCAACAGACACATGAAAAAATGCTCATCATCACTTGCCATCAGAGAAATGCAAATCAAAACCACAATGAGATACCATCTCACACCAATTAGAATGGCCATCATTAAAAAGTCAGGAAACAGCAGGTGCTGGAGAGGATGTGGAGAAATAGGAACACTTTTACACTGTTGGTGGGACTGTAAACTAGTTCAACCATTGTGGAAAACAGTATGGCGATTCCTCAAGGATCTAGAACTAGAAATACCATTTGACCCAGCCATCCCATTACTGGGGATATACGCAAAGAATTATACATCATGCTGCTATAAAGACACATGCACACGTATGTTTATTGCGGCACTATTCACAATAGCAAAGACTGGGAATCAACCCAAATGTCCATCAGTGACAGACTGGATTAAGAAACCGTGGCACCTATATACCATTGAATACTATGCAGCCATAAAAAAGGGCGAGGTCGTGTCATTTGTAGGAACATGGATGCAGCTGGAAACCATCATTCTCAGCAAACTATTGCAAGAACAGAAAACCACCGCATGTTCTCACTCATAGGTGTGAATTGAACAATGAGATCACTTGGACACAGGAAGGGGAACATCACACACTGGGGCCTATTGTGGGGTGTGGGGAGGGGTGAGGGATAGCATCAGAAGATCTACCTAACGTAAATGACGAGTTAATGGGTGCAGCACACCAACATGGCACATGTATACATATGTAACAAATCTGCACGTTGTGCACATGTACCCTAGAACTTAAAGTATAATTTAAAAAAAAAATCAATTACTTTTAACTTAGCAGCACAAAGGTTAGTTTGAAGCAGCTGATAAGGTCCTTTCTACCTTGGTTGGAGGGAGTCTTTTAAAAGATTCTGTTTCAAATAGACAAAGACTCCTAGTTGAATCCCAAGATCCTTGAGGTCCAGGAGCTCACTGTGGAAAGAGTCTTGTTCTAAATTACAGTTTTCAGTAAGCTGTTTTTAAGACCACTGCAATAATAGAACACATTCTCTTTTAATATCATTGATTCAAAATTTTCCTAGAGACATTTTCAAAGATCTACCTGTTAACAATTCCAAGTAGAGACAGTTGATGCTTAGCGAAGGGAGTTAATCTTAGGCTACACAAAACTAATGGAAAAGATTTTGGTCAAGGAATTTTAAAAACCTCAGTTAATTTTGCCATTTGAGGTTTTCATTCTTATTTAAGAGTATCACTTTGTCTCCCAGCCTGGAGTGTAGTGGCATTATCTTGGCTCACTGTAACCTCCAACTTCCCGGTTCAAGCCTCAACCTCCAGAGTAGCTGGGATTATAGGCATGTGCCACCATGCCCAACCAATTTTTTGTATTTTTAGTAGAGATGGGGTATTGCTATGTTGGCCAGGCTGATCCTGAACTTCTGGCCTCAAGTGATCCACCCACCTTGGCCTCCCAAAATGCTGGGTTTATAGGCATGAGCCTCTGCACCTGGTCTATTTATTTATTTTTGAGACAAGTTCTTGCTCTGTTGCCTAGGCTGGAGTGCACCAGTATGATCAAGATTCACTGAAGCCTTAATTTCCTGGACTCAAGAAATCCTCCCATTTCAGCTTCACAAGGAGCTAGGACTATAGACATGTGTCATCATGCCTGGCTAAGTTTTAAAAGTTTTTTTTTAGAGACAAGGTATTTCTATGTTGCCCAGGGTGGTTTCAAACTTCTGGCCTTAGTCTGTCCTCTTGCCTCAGCCTCACAAAGTGCTGAGATTACATGTGGCCATATGAGTTTTAATTATTTTGCTTGTGCGTTCCATGAATTCAGATGACTGGCAGTGATAGGTATTTTTCATACTGACTGAGTTATTTGCCTAGTGAAATGAGCACCTCTGTCAGTATAAAGTTCTAGGGGAACTCCTTAGGTTAGAATACTTTTTTATCTAAGATAATTTTACTTGCTGCTAAGGCTATTGCTTTTCTGCTTGAAAATACTTCCACTTAATGAGAAAACATACAAACCATCATTACAAAATACTTGCATCCTTGTAGTAGTGGCAGGTGAATAAAATACAATTGCCATACTTTGAAAAGGCCTTCTGTAAAGAAAAAGGACCTTGAAAACTATGAAAGCTTCCCTGAGTTATGTTTCAATGAGTTGGAAAATATACTAAGAAAGATGACTGTAATTTTGTTAGAACTATGGGTAGACCATTTGGTCCAAACCACAGTCAGACTCAGAAGAGGATGCTCCCCCTGTCTTTCCCAATTTTCTTGTTGTGCTTTTGGAGCTTTGGATTGAGCTAATTTTATATTAGAATCAAATGCTTTCTTAAAAGCTAAAATGGTTTGATTTTCCTGTTCAGATATATTTAGAGCAGTTCTTTAGACCATGTAATCTACTAATTGATTTCCCTTGCTTTCTGTAGTGTTTGACTTTGTATGGCCTGGAATCTTGATAATGGTAATGATTTTGGCAATAATTTGACTTCCAATAATTTTAAAACAAGGCGTCCACTTTTTTATGGACTGACTGAAAGAGGTCAAAAAATCCTCTGTTTCATAGTATTCCAAAGTCATGAACTACTGCAAAAGCATATTTGCTGTCTGTATAAATATTAGCAGTTATTACTTTTGACAATTGACAAGCTCTAATTATTGCTATTAACTCTGCTTGTTGAGTCAAGATTGCTTCTGGAAGATAGGCACTTTCTATTTCCTCAAATGAACATACTACAGCATAACCTGCATGATAAATTCTACATTATACTTCAAGTAAGATTCATCTGTCACCCAAACAACATTAGTGTTTATGGGGAACAGGGGTTGCAGGTCTGCCCTAGGAAAGAGAAATTATGTAATCATGTGGCATTCCTTCTGATGGCAGGAGTAGAAGAGTGGCAGGGTTTGGATTATTACATCTGGAGATTGTAATATGGGGAAAAGAAGAAGAACTTTACAAGAAGTTATCCTACTCAGTGAATAGCATTGAGTGTGGTACAAGTTTAGAAGCACTTACACAGAATGAGGCACAAAGACCCTAAAGGGACGTCTCATCACTATTTCTTTGATTTCTCTGTGCTTTGATTAACAGGGCAGTAGCAGTTATTACTTTCATGCAAGTTGGAAATCCTTTAGCCATAAGGTCCAGTTGTTGACTGCAGTATCCTACACATCTATTTTGATTTCCACGATTTTGAGTCAGAATAACTAGGGTGTTTCCCTGATTTTCATGAGTAAACAATGAAAACTGAATATTATAATTTGGATATCCTAATGCTGGGACATCTATAAAACTCTTTTTAATGTTTTCTAGTGTTAACTGATTTTTCTCTGTCCATTCCAGGGGGTCTGGCTTATCTCATTTTAAAAGAGTATATAAATATTGAGCTTTCAAGGTGAAATTTGGAATCCAATTTCTGTAGTATTCTGTCAACCCTGAAAGTCCTCTCAGTTGTTTAACAGTTTTGGATTAGGGAAGGCTAATATTCCTTTTATTCTATACAGATTGATAAAAAGAACTTCCTTCAATACTAGATGACCTAAATACCTCACCTGTTTTTGATAGAACTAAAGTTTTTCTTCTGAGACTTTGTGTCCCTTTGAAGCTAATTATTGTAATAAAAATTACCTATGGAGGCTTGCCTATTCCCTGAGCAGAGAGTAAATCATCTATGTACTGTATCAAGGTGGATTTTTTAGGGAAGGCCACATCAAAAAAGTCTGCCTTTAATATTTATGAAAAATAAGTTGGGCTCTCCGTACATCCCTGAGGCGTGACTGTCCATGTGTATTGTCTATCTTTCCAGGTGAAAGAGAATAGAAATTGACTATCTTTACCCATGGGAATGCTAAAGAATGAACTACATAGGTCTATTGCAGTAACAGTTGGGATGACAGTCAACAATGTATGGGAGTCTGGTACTCATAGATGCTGAGGAATAGCAATAGCATTCATTGCTCTCAGATCCTATAAAATTCTTCATCCTCTACTCTTTAGTTTTCTTATAGGGAGGATTGGAGTGTTACATGGGCTTGTGTGAGATATAATCAAGTCTCTTAGTATATAATTCAACATTATGAGTCTTATCCCTTTCAAGGCCTCTGATCTTAGAGGGTATTTTTTAAGGTTCAGAAGAGATTCTGTTAGATCTCTTTGAATTTTAATTGGCACAGCTGAGATAATTTTCCCAATATTGATGGAGGATTTTAACTCCATCAGATACTGATGATCAGGTAGTATTTTTAACAGTTCTTATAATTTTTCATGATTTAACATTTTAGTTACTTCCATGACAATATAAATAGCAATCTGTGAATTAAAAAGATCTGAGTTCAAAGAAAAAATTTACCAAATGATTCTATTTTGTTTTCAAATTCTAAATACATTTTCCCTTTCTGAGAGAAAGAGATGTGGTATTGTATAATTCTGAAAATGGTCTTTTTATCAAATGGATAGGGACTGAGGGAACCAATAGTAAAATATGTGTTCCCCTAGGGGATCAGACTGAAAATCGTAGGTTGAGGTTTACATGCTTTTATAGGAATATTTGTTAATCTCACCATTTGTATTGTTTTGTGATTCTGAAGAATGAGACCTTGTAATAAGGTGAGATTTATCACTGCTAAGGTAGGTCTTGTGTCAATAAGAGTTTTGTTTGTTTTCCATTTAAAATAGTTTAAATTTACACTAAGGTATGAGTGAGGAGGAAACAGCAGGTCCCTTTGGTTTTCTTGAAATATTCCTATCCTTTCTTTTCTTTGGTCTCTTGTTGTTCTTTCCATTTTAATATTCTACAGTCTTTTAAGAACTGTCCAGTCTTTTTGTAGTAATTGCAAACCAGGGATTGGGCTGGTCCTGAAATGTACTAGTCTGTTTAGGGGATATAGATTGGTTGAACAATTGTTCTAGGTGTAAACTCATGACTGTATTTGCCTTTTCTCTCTATTTATGTTTAGCTTTCCTTTCCTTTTCCTCCTTATTAGGGTACAGGACATTTGATTGGCACAGTTAACACGGTCATGAGTTTGACAGACAGCCTAAATGGGGTGTTGTCTCTTTATTGTAATTGCCAGTTCTTCATCTAATATGTGTATAAAGTTTGAGTTAAGCAGTGTTTCATTTTGGTGGTAGGTATAACTTTCTTCTGACAGGTCTGAATATTGTTTAAACTTTTTTCCCCCAAATCTTCTATAGTATGTCATTACAGGCTCTTCAGTATTTTGTTGACTTTGTTATACTTTGTTTCAATCAACTACTTTTCAGAAAACTTAAGGGAAAACATCTCGCAGAGTTTTGGCAGGATTGTTAGGGCTCTTCATGATCTGCTTTAGAAAATTTATTGATCTCCTAAAGTATTTCTTTAATTTGCCATTTCAATCCAATCTTTGCCTTTACTTTCTGACACTAACATGTGAACTCACTGATACAAATCAGGGAATCTGGGATCATACATTCAAATATTTAATTCAGATTTCCTAGTAAATCAAATATGGTGCTGAAGAGGATCTGAGAATTCTTTAATTATGCCTTCAAGTTATATGATGGCCCATGGTTAGTAAACCAAGGCAGGATTTTCTCTAACAGACATGGTGTTCCTGAAATGGAGTTGGAACACAGAAGGAGGAGGAGCATAAGGAATGGGAAGTGAGCCCAGTGAAAGAAGTTCTGTCAGTGGGGCATAAAGAGAAGGAGGAGCTGAAGAAGAATAAATTTCAGCCGTCTTTTTCAATTCAGAAATTGTTTTAGTCAATTTTTTGTTTTCCTTCTGCAAAGCAATGATTTTATCAGAACGTCTTTTAGAAACTTCTAAGTACCACTGAAAATAACTCTCCCAGGTATTTAATTTTATTTTAGAGATTATTTTCTAATTGAATACACAGATAAACTACTTTAGGTATTTCAAGGATATCCCATTTTGGACATTGCAATTTCAGGTCATTGAGAGTTATGTGAGACCATTTTTCTAAATGTTTGCATGAAGAGACACCGTTAAGTATTAGACATGAATCCAGCAGATGTTTCTAACGAGTCTCTTCCTTAAGGAGGAAGACTTGGTTTTAGAAGGGCGATGCCATAATTTAGATTTTCCTTTTGAAATTTAACAGAGTTGTCAGAAGACCTAGTGGGAGGTTTTAGGATTGGGTGTGCTGCTTGTGAAAATAGCTCCTAAAGGGGTCACCCTTGAGTTGATTCTTCCCTTTTATGTGTCTTGGTGATCCCAAGAGACTTGAAAGGTTTTTTGTTTTCTGTTTTGTTTTGTTTTTTTGAGACAGAATCTCCCTCTGTCACCCAGGCTGGGGTGCAGTACCATGATCCCAGCTCACTGCAACCTCCTCCTCCTCCTCCTGGGTTCAAGTGATTCTTCTGCCTCAACCTCCCAAGTAGCTGGGATTAAAGGCACCTGACACCACACCCGGCTAATTTTTGTATTTTCATTAGAAATGTGGTTTAACCGTTTTGGCCAGGCTGTTCTAGAACTCCTGACCTCAGGTGATCCACCCACCTCAGCATCCCAAAGTGCAGGGATTACCGGTATGAGCCACCGCGCCTGGCCAGGATTTGAGTTCTTAAGGAGCTAGCTGATTAGCATTTACATGTGCCCCTCAGATTAAGCATAGTTCTCTGTATGTTCTGCTTAAGGGATTTCCGATTAGACTATTTCACGTCATGAGCTATGAACTCCAATACCCCCATAACACCTCTGTCAGCTCTAGTGTCTTTTAGCCAGGAGGAACGATGTCTCAACTTCAGGATGTAGTTTGTCCTCATAAAGAATATTTATGATTTTGGTCACTCAAACATAAAACTGCAGATTTGTCAGTTGAACCTAGCTTAAGAATCTGGCCAGTTTAAAAGATGACATATTTTTCACTTAAGTCACAAAGATTCTCTTTCTCTTTTTAAAGAAAAACCATTTCCTCCCTGATCAAAATTTTAAATGAGAGAAAAGGTTGTAAAAATTCTGACTGAAACAAACAAAAAAAAACTTGGCCTAACAATGTAGTGAAAATCATAAATCTACAATGAGCAAAAGTATTGAGAGAATAGCAAATGAAACTTCTACCTTGCAGGTAGCGCTTCTATTCCAACCCCGTCGAATTAGGAACTTGTACTGCTTGAATAAAGTCTGAATCTCAACCAAGCCCGGAGATTCAAACTGAAGAGGGGCCTTACCAGAGAACCTCGGTGACTCCAGCAAGGTCTCCTGAACAAAAATTACTCATCACGGTACCAAGGCTCTGGTTGTCAGTGAAATGATGGGGGTGACTGGAGGTTCACTCTGACTCCCTTTTTGGTAACTAAAATGTCAGCCTTGAATAATGAGATTCAGAAAATATGATTAAGTTTAGAGTTTATCCAAGTGCAAAGCTTGAGGATAGGCACTCAGGTTAACTCCAATAGAATAGAGTCAGCGCTCCCAAGGGGAAGTTAGTATTTCACTTATATAGGAAGAGATAGAGAACTTTAACAGAGTTGCAATATTTTCCATGTAAAACAATACATAAGTTACAGCAATGTGATGGTGACATTTTGCTACGTTCCAAGGAAGATAGATTGCTTTAATATTCCATAAGGAGAGGTCATAGATTTGGGGTGGTGGTTGGTCTTATCTCTTGAGCCTTTAGGTCTTCAGACCTAAAGACTTTTATTATTATTTTTTTTTTACTTTAGTTATCTTCCTTTATTTAAATGATCTGTATGGATTCGGTGATGATGTTGAAGAGCTCCTGACACAGACTCCAGGGTTTCAGGGCTGATGGAAATCAGGGCTGTTCCATGATTTCTTCCTCCATTGCCACAGGGCCTTCTTGAGCCCTAATCCAGCAATGTCGTGGGGCTGAGGTAGCCAGTGGGTATGGTCGATGAGTGTGTCTTTCTGGATTTTGTTCACAATGGCAACCAGGTACCCAGATTTTATTTGGGAAAAAGAGTAATTTGGTCCCAAAGAGAACATATTCCAACATGGAGTAAATAATCATCTTGAAGACCATCCTGAGAAATGCTGACATCTGCTGTTACACAACAGAAGAAATGCAAGACTTCCCAGACCCCGCCCCAGGGGAAAGTGGAATAAAAATGGCAGCTGGCATCCATTATCTGACTGAGAACTTGAACCACTGGCTCAACAAGTGACATGTAGAAAACGAGGTCTTTCCAGGATCTGTGTTTGAGCGGCCACAGCTCCTCATGGTCTCCAGGTAGCAGCAGATGAGCGCATCGGTCTTCACCTTGATCCCCCACCAGTAAGAGATTCCTGGCTACAGCTCATGGTGCCGTCCCACAGAGCTCTGGTCCTCATAGTGGATGATGACCTGCTGGCCTCGTGACCATCAGCATCAGTGCTGCCTGTCAAAGGGCAGGACCCGTAGTCTCTCAAAGGCTGAGTCACCTTTTCCTGGGGATCTGTATATGCCTTGCTAAATCAACTCTTGCCATCCACCCATTCTCCACATATTTCTGCTTCCTACAACTTGCTGAAATGAATTGATGGAATCTTGACCAAAAGTGGATGTGGATTTAACATCTCAGGCTTCCTGCGCACAGGGGAACCTGTGTGAAATCAGAGTGGAGCTGCCACAAGCCAGGAGGTACCTGCTTTTGGAAGGAGGCTGGGGCACCCTCTATGGGGGCCTTCAGGACACATTGATTCTGTCTGCAGAGGTGGGCAGGCACACATCTCTTCCTACAGTACAGGAGTAAGGGAGGTAGTTAATCTATAATCAGAGAAGCAGAAGTTGCAGCTGCATGCTATATGACTCAGGCTACTTAGTCACATTCCTTTCAAGGCTCAAATAATTTAGGTTCCAATGCTTTAAGTTTGAATTATTTAATTTCATAGAAGGCATACAAGAAAAAAAAATAGTCTGTCCTTTCTCTGGAAAATGGAATATTGATATGCACCATCCACAATATTATGTATGTTCTTTCCCTATTTACTTAAAAGAAAAATCATGTATCCCTACTCTTTCTCCTCCCACATTTCAATTTGTCTGCAGTCATATACTGATATATGAAAAATTCAAATCTCAGAGGCCATTTATATTTCTCAAAAAGTCCTAGAAAGCATTAAGGTACATTTATTGAAGATGTGTTGATGAGGTGACTGAAAATTTACAAACTTATAGACTCTAGCAAGGAGATTTTATTGGAACTGGCAATAAAAACACAACTTGTTTCTAAACCACTATATTTGCTGGTGGTTCTCATTTTTATCTTGGTCGTAGGCAGGTCATTTGTTAAAATACAGTTGGCTGTCATGTACCCTATGCTTATTGACTCAATTGGTAGGAACAAGGCTGAGACATCTCACCCAATCCCCAGACCTCGGTGGTCTCTGATTGATTCCTCTTTCTCTTTCTTTTATTCTGAGATTTTCTTCCATGTGGCGATGAAATAAGTTAGAACAATAAAGATAATATGGCATCATGAACATATGGTTTAATTAAGGTGTTCATTACTGTGTCAGGTGGATAATGAAAGGCTACTATTTTCCAGGACATTCTGTAGCATGCAGCAGAAATGTCTGCCCCACAGGTAGGTATTGATGGAAAGGTTAAAGTCTGCTCTTAGGGGACAGTTTTGTTGTTTTATTCCCATAGCCCTGAGTCCAACACTCACAAAACACACTGATATATTTTTGTTTATTTTTCACCAACTTTACCTCTTTAGTAACTCAATGGTTTGTCTATTTCTCCCTCGAGGCAGTACAAATATCAGCTCATTTGGTCAGAATTAACTAATGCCCGCTGGATAGCGGAAGTGTTCATGCCCTTGTTCCACTCTTGTTTTCAGCTTCCACTGATGGTTTGAACCTTGGGGATGTTCTTTAATTTCTTCCAAGTTCAACTAGGTAATAGAAAGCATTTTTATTATGTTTATTCAATATTCAAGGGGTTCCATAATGTTAATTTTTCAGGAATCTGGTCCACTGTATTACTGAAAATGATGTCAAATTATTCTGTTTCTACTAATAAACACAATAATATTTTTAACTAAATCCCAAAAAGAAATGATCATGTACAGAACTGCTTATAAAGTGAATTTCCTGGAAAAACTGTTACTCTTTCAAATCAATGAAATTCTTTCCTGGCGGATAGTACCTATTCCTAGGCATACAATTTTCAATTCTGTAACACATACCCAAGGTATTAACAGAGTAACAAAAAGTTTGTCAATGCTGCCCTGGCTATAGCTCCCGCCTCGCTCACCTGGACTTGCCTCATCCTCTGGTAATACAGTGCAGCTAACACTTCCCACTTCTCACATTTCTGCCTTATTATTCTCTTTATCTTGAAAATCTTGCTGTTCTTCCTCATATAATAACATACGGTTGGGTAAGATAACTGACGCTGGTAATCCAGCACTTTGAGGGGCTGATGAGGGCAGATTGCTAGAGCCTAGTTGTTCAAAACCAGCCTGGGCAACACAGAGATACTTTGCTGTTACTCAAAATACAAAAAATTAGCCGGACGTGGTGCCACACGCCTGTAGTCCCAGCTACTTGGGAGACTGAGGTGGGAGGATCATTTGAGCCCAGGGAGGTCGATGCTGCATGGTGTGACTGCGCACCAACCTGGGTGACAGAGTGAGACCCTGTCTCAAAAAAAAAAGAAAAAAGCAAGTCCAGTGACATCTTCTACAAAAGCTTCTTGAATTTCTAAAAAACCTCCTCAATCCCTATGACAAACGCAATCTCTCTCAATAACTGCCTATGTAACCCTAAGATAAATAATCAAAGCAATGCATATGTTACTATTCTTTAATTTCTTAAACTATATTCTATAAATTATTTTTATGATAATTTTGTATTTCTTAGTTGTACATACTGGAGATTGCTCTATATCATATAATACTATATTAACCAATTATCCTAACTCTTAAAAAGCATTGAAGTTACTAGCTTAGACATTTGCTTTGTACTTGGACAATTTCCTTCTTTGAAGATAGGAGATAACTTCCTCATCTATGTATATGGAGTGCCAACAAGGGTAGCAGTTATGGGGACATTCAGGACACAGTTGTTAAATAAATGAAAGTGGGTTAGTTTCTACTCATTAATATGTTTTTATTTCCATGGGTAATGTTCACACTGTATCAACTATCTCAGAAAATTCCAGTAACTATTACATCACTGTTTCAGCTTTTAGGGACAATGCTTTTCACCTTAAATTGTGGAGAAAATTTGGTTGAACTCAATGTTGCTTAAAAAATATAAATTAAGGATTTGAAGTACCTTGAATATTGCTTCATTTGAGAAGAGAAAAAAAAAAATAGAAAGTTACCTCTAAAATTCTCCTGTACAGGCCCACCCTGCAGGCATATAGAATCACCTTTGCCTTTCTCAAAATTTCTAGCTAACCTTTAGAAAAAGCTGAGTTTTGGAGCTCTGCAGTAATAACACAAAGTGTTGCTACTACCATTACTAATTTTGAACAAAGAAAAACTCATGAAATATTTAAAAAGATGGTCTTAGTTACTTAACAATTATTATTTTTAAGTTCATGAATAGAAATAGGATTTTAAGAACAGGAATATTCAAACATAGATACCTCTCTCTTGCTCATGCCTGTTTATGAGTGGGGTTTGTTGTTGTTGTTGTTTGGTTTTTTTGTTTGTTTTTAAGTTTCAACTTGCCACTTACTAGTTGTACTGTTTAATCAATTTCTGCAACTCTTTCCCCTATTTCCTTACCAGTAAAATGAATATAGATTAAGGATTTGAAGTACCTTGAATATTGCTTCATTTGAGAAGAGAAAAAAGATAGAAAGTTACCTCTAAAATTCTTCTGTACAGGCCCACCCTACAGGCATATAGAATCAGCTTTGCCATTCTGAAAATTTCTAGCTAACCTTTAGAAAAAGCTGTTTTGTAGCTCTGCAGTAATAACACAAAGTGTTGCTACTACCATTACTAATTTTGAACAAAGAAAAACTCATGAAATATTTAAAAAGATGGTCTTAGTTACTTAACAATTATTATTTTTAAGTTCATGAATAGAAATAGGATTTTAAGAACAGGAATATTCAAACATAGATACCTCTCTCTTGCTCATGCCTGTTTATGAGTGGGTTTTTTGTTTGTTTGTTTTGTTTGTTTGTTTTTAAGTTTCAACTTGCCACTTACTAGTTGTACTGTTTAATCAATTTCTGCAACTCTTTCCCCTATTTTCTTACCAGTAAAATGACAATAATTGTATAAGGTATACAGCATAGTATAATTGGAATCACTTCATATTGAATCAGATACAAAAGTTACCATGCACATCCCCTGCCAGATGGTGCAACCTAGAGGAAAGACACTGTCTGGTTAATCAGAGGATAAGAGTTTAATTCCGGCTTTGCTGCTAACTCCCGTTTTCTCCATTCCTCTTTTGTGATCAAATGAGAAGTGTGGACTGAATGTCTATAGTAGCCTTTTTCGTTTCTTCAAGTTCAGGAAGCGCTCGCCATGGCACAATACCTTATGGGCTTCCCCTGTATCCTCCCAGAGGTGTGGCTTCTCAATGACCTTCGTTAAAACTTCTTAAAACACATGCCTTTCACATGGTGTGTGTGCCGGTCAAGAACTTACTGAAAAACCTACTGCTTCAAAATCAGGAAGTTTACTGAGGAAAAATAAAACAGCAAGGAAGCGTCTGATGAAAAAATCAATATTAGAAAGAAGTGAGGTGAATTCCAAAATGGCAGCTGCCCGCCATACCTGCCCGCCATACCAGTGTTTTCTGGAACAAGGAGCTGTGAGAGTCTAGATGGAGGTCTTTGAAGTAAAAACAAACACATTTTTAAGAAGTAGCCGGGGGTGATGGCACACGCCTGTATTCCCAGCTACTGGGAGGCTGAGGCAGAAGAATCGCTTGAACCTGGGAGATGGAGGTTGCAGTGAGCCGAGATCGGGCCGCTGCACTCCAGCCTGGGCGAGGGAGCGAGACTCTGCCACAAAAATAAAATAAAATAAATAAATAAATAAATAAATAAATAAATAAATAAATAAATACAATAATAAAAAAGAGGTAATAAATTATTGGAATTTTTGACAGTACCACAAGTTATTTTTAAAAGGCATTTTAGAGATCCCTTGGGAAGTATAGAAACACTTAGATTTTCAAAGACTATTGAGAGAATAAAAATGTAACAATATTATGTATAAACAAATCAAAAACTAACACTCGTTCAAAATGTGGAATGAAGCCGCAGTTTATTTCTTGGTTTAGTGATAAATACTACTTATATACATACAGCAATAACAATATAAATATTCATTTATCTGAAAATGGAGACAGTTTATTTAGTGGAAGAAAGGACGGAATTGTGAATAAGCTCAATCTACATCTACCTTAAAATAACATATAATGTGGTCGGGTGCTGTGGCTCACGCCTGTAATCCCGGCACTTTGGGAGGCCAAGGCGGGCGAATCACCTGAAGTCAGGAGTTCGAGACCAGCCTGGCCAACATGGTGAAACCCTGTCTGTACTAAAAATACAAAAATTAGACGGGCATGGTGTCAGGTGCCTGTAATCCCAGCTACTTGGGAGGCTGAGGCAGGAGAATCGCTTGAACCCGGAGGCAGAGGTTGCAGTCAGCCGAGATCGAGCCATTTGCTCTCCAGCCTGGGCGACAAGAGCGAAACTTTGTCTCCAAAAAAAAAAAAAAACAAAAAAAAAACATAATGTCTAAATTTGATTAGTCAGTCAGGAGACAATTAGAATATACACACTAATTAGATATATGGATGTAAATAAACATTTTATTACAAATTTTAACCACATATCTGATCTTCAAAGCATTATCAAGAAGACGGTAGAATAACAAATACAAAAGAAATTGTTAATTATTGGCATATGTAGAATGAAAGTTAAATCTCATGAAAGATTGGTACTAAATATATGTTTTCACCTGAATATTTTTTTTTTTTTTTTAAGATGTAGTCTCGCTCTGTCACCCAGGCTGGAGTGCAGTGGAGTGATCTTGGCTCACTGCAACCTCTGCCTCCCAGGTTCAAGCAATTCTCCTGCCTCAGCCTCCTGAGTAGTTGGGATTACAGGCGTGTGCCACCACACCCAGCTAATTTTTGTATTTTTAGTAGAGACTGGGTTTCACCATGTTGGTCAGGCTGGTCTTGAACTCCTGACCTCATGATCCGCCTGCCTTGGCCTCGCAATGTGCTAGGATTACAGACATGAGCCACCGTGCCCAGGCTTCACCTGATTTTTCACAGACACTCTGTATGGTATAATTTATTATTATCCCATATTATAGAGGAAGAAAGCCAGGCCTAAGGAGGTAATGATATTAGAAAGATGACAGTGACAGGAATCATTTCCAAATCTTTTGACATTAAATAAAATGTAATTATCCTTGCAGAGCACTGCCACTTTAACGTGGACTAGATCTCTCTACGCCTAGTTAATTGAGATTACAAGGATTTTGGAGTGCCGTTGATGCCTTCTATACCCACTTCCAGATAAACAGGCTCACTTTAGATACAGTGTCCTGCACAAATCTCTGGGGTGGTTTGAGGTCAGGAATACAAGCCCTAAGAGCCTCTTGCTACATTAAACGTTATGGCAGTAGTCTTGCAGTTTAACAGATTAAAAAAAGCTACATGGAAAACGCAAGCATGTTATCACCACACAGTGATTTCCATTGTAGCAGAATTTTATTTGCTGTCCCTGGAAAAAATACAAATAATTAAAAATAGTCGGCACAAAACTGACCTGACCGGTAATTAGATAATAATTTTTCTAGCTGTGTGTTTGGATATTGAGTTTGCAATTTTCTCCTCCAATGCTTCTGGGTATTCATTCACCTTTACTGATTGTTGACACTAGTCATCATTAGCAAAAAGATATTCCAGAGGCCAAAACCTCAGTGCTTCTGGCAAAGGAGAGAATTTATGCATTATAAGAAAGCACTCACACTTCTACATTTTTAGTAATCTGTTTCTATACAAATATTTCAAATAGGATGGACTCATGGGGCATATTTCATCTTGATTATAAACTCCATAGTACCTGATACCTGATATCTTTAGGTTCCAAGGCTAACTATCACAATCAGGGGTGATAGCAATACAAAAGGAAAATGGCAGAAAGCTATTATTGTGGCATTTTGTTTTCTCCCTGGGACACCTATTAACATTAAAGTCTAATACAATTTGACTGCATTCAATACTTACTAATAAGTACTTTTATCTTCTAAATGATACCATTCATTAATCCTTCTATGCATGGATGGACACATCCACCTATTCAGATGTTTGACAAACGGGTACCCACCACATGCCTGACGTCGTTCTGTGCCCAAAGGATACAGCTATGACAAGCACTGTTCATACCCTTTATGTAAAGAGACAGAATGGCAGGACATGGTTTCAATGCAAAATGACAGATGGGATAATCAGAGTGGAGGAAGACCCCAGCTTGAGTTCAGGGTGAACTCAGCTCTGTCTGCTGTGTTAGAATTCCCTGTACAATTAGTACTGCTGAACATTTCTTTCCACAAGAAGGAAAAGAGGGAAGATTCAGAGAATTGGACCTGGTTCCAAGAGAAGGGGTGATTCAAATCGTATCTGTATCTTGCTTCTCTCATTGTCCTTCAGCCTAGGTCTCTCTAGTTCTTACTGAATACTAACTAATGTGAGGGCTAACACCAGAAGAATGAATAAGAATTGTAATCTCTCTTCCCTCTCCTATGTTGCCTCCGTGAGCCTTGTGTTGAGACAACTGGGAGAGTCAAATGCAGAAGTCAGACAGAGGTCAGACGCAGTGGCTCATGCTTGTAATCCTAGCACTTTGGGAGGTCGTGGCAGGTGGATCACTTGAGGTCAGGAGTTCAAGAGCAGCCTGGCCAACGTGGCAAAACCCCGTCTCTACTAAAAATACAAAAATTAGCCAGGCACACACCTGTAGTCCCAGCTCCTTGGGAAGTTAAGGCAGGAGAATTGCTTGAACCTGGGAGGCAGAGGTTGCAGTCAGCCGAGATGGTGCCACTGCACTCCAGCCTGGGCGACAGAGTGAGATTCCGTCTCAAAAGAACCAAAAAACAAAAAGGCAGAAGTCAGACAAAGATCAAAGATCAATTTTACCCTAAGCATATCCTTCATGGGAAATATCTCCTAGAATTTTCATCAAAACACAATATCTTCAAGATACACCCAAATATCATACTCTGAAACAGATCTGAAATAGGTGTTACCTGCCCTCTCAGCTGTAGGTAAAGGACACAAAAAACAATGGCAAGCGTGTTTTTCAATTTGGCCTTCAGGAATTTTAAATAAGAATAGGATAGTACATTTAAAAAATGTTAAATAATATTAGGACACCACCTAAAACCTTCTTGGCTTACCTTGTCCCCATAATTTAGCATGTTATTCAGTGTAGTTTATTAGCTTGGTGAACCTTACGTTAATTTTGAAACTGGGAGGAGAATTAGGAATATATCACTTAAGTATATTCAGAGTCAAAGCAAACACTGTTGTTTTTGTTTTCACAGCTGTTGGGAAATAACAATATTAAGGAGAATTACAGACATAAATTGGAGAAGAAATACTACTTCTGATATCCCGTGTATTTCTAACTTAAGCACATTTCAAAGCATCTTCAAATATTGATGACATAAAGCTACTATTTTTACTCTCCCAGGACAAAAAGGAAAGATGTTTATCTTACACAGATTTTTGCCTTACTGAACAGTTTTTCTTGACAAAAGTGTCCTTTCATTGGTTTAATAGCTGAACAAATGGTGCTTTCAATCTTGTGTAATTTGGTGTAAGTATCTGTCATTTCCTAGGATTAATGCCAGATGGACCCTGGGAACATTTCTAAGAGTTCACTGCTAAAATAAAGACAGGGTACAAATACACACCTGGTCACAGGTGATAAGAGTGTGTGGGTAAGAGAGGCATCTGTTCAACAGGAGGCTATGCATGTGGCTTTGCAATAAAGGTATGAGATGGAGGCTGACCTCTTAAAGCAAAATGCCACAAAGCAAAAGTCAGAAGACTGGTTTCTCTCTCCTCTTAAGTGACTGCTTGATTCACTTCACTGAGCATTTACTGTCTACTGGGCACTGAGCTAAGAATAGTCCTTACAACGAGGTTCAATGCTCACCCTCATTTTACGGATGAGAAAACAGACTCCAAAAGGTTAAAGACATTCCCAGATTCATGTTAAAAAAGATTGGCAGAGGTGGGGTTTTAATCCAAAGCCCTCTGACCTGAAACCTATGCATATTCCACTATGTTTTAGAAGCTTATGAAATCTTATAATGTTAGGGCTGAAAAGGATGGAATCATTCATAAATCCGTCACCCCTATCTTTCACCAGAATTCCTTCCACAACGTAAGCAGATCATCTAACCTATTCAAATACCTCCACTGCTTATTCCTCTGAACATTTTTTCAGTCATATATTCCCTTTTCAGACGTTACATATTGTATTTGCTCACTTCTTTGCTCCTTCATCCACAGTGCACCCAGTCTGACCTCATGTACAGACCACAGCAATGATTTTCCCTTCCAACCTCTTGATGGCTCTCCTTTGCCTATAGGATACATTGTAGAACACTTCAACATTTGATGAAAATCTATCTCTCTGGACTCCTTCTGTTCCCACATATTGTGGACAACAGTGATTAACATCAAAAAATACAGTTGAATTATGAAAATGCATATTATTATTTTAGATTCAGGGGTACAGGTGTAGATTTGTTACATGGGTGTATTGCATAATGCTAGGGTTTAGGCTTCTATTGAACCTGTCACCAAAATAGTGACCATCGTACCCAATAGGTAGTTTTTCAACCCTAGTTCCCCCGCTCCCTCCTCCCACTTGGAAACACTTGGAGTCCCTAGTGTCTATTGTTTCTCTCTTCATGTCCATGCATACCTAGTGTTTAGCTCCCACAATTCACAGTATTTGATTTTCTATTTCAGGATGAATTCACTTAGGATAATAGTCTTCATACATCCATGTTGCTGAAAAGGACATAATTTCAATTTTTTTATGGCTGCATAGTATTCTCTTGTGTATATATGCCACATTTTCTTTATACAACCCACCATTGTGGGTACCTAGGTTGATTCTGTTACTTTGCTATTGTGAATAGTGCAGTGATAAGCCATGAGTGTAAGTACCATTTTGATAGAGTGATTTCTTTTCCTTTAGTAGAAACCCCGTAGTGGAATTTCTGGGTTGAATGGTAATTCTATTTTTAATTATTTGAGAAATCTCCATACTGTTTTCCATAGGGGTTACACTAATTTACATTCCTACCAACAGTTTACAAGCATTTCCTTTTCTTCACATATTTCCCAACATCTGTTAATTTTTGTCTTCAAAATAGTTTCTAAATTTTGTGAAGATTGCATCCCTATGTCACTGGTTATCCCTTTTTCCGCCTGGAATTGGCTCTCTAGACCTTGCCATCTATAGAAAGACTATTCATAAATCATAACCCATTCTAATGATCAACTTATTGGGGAAGTCCTATTAGGTTCTTCAATCAAAACCAGTCTCACTGAACAATGAGTCTGATATTTATTTGCTTATAGAATTTTATAACAAAAGAAGCAGCATATCCTGATTTATCTCAACATGTTTTCTTTCCCAAAGGATCGTGAACATCTTGGGGACAGTTTCCATATTATCTTTTGTGCCTGACTGTGTTGCCATATATCCCTGGAACACAGTAAGTAGTATTAGTATAATACTAAGTATAGCTTAGAAATTATCCGATGTGTGAATTTAACTTGAGCTATACAGCTGCAAAGTTATATTTTTCTTGAACTTCATTTTCAGTCTATCCCCTTCTGTTTAGGCTCTCATTTCATTATATCTTCACTACATTCTAGCTTGAATTCTTTCTAAATCATTCGTAGGTATACACAATGATTAGCTCATCTGGGTGTGGTTATCACGTGATTATACCTCCACATAACTCATGCACACATAGTGGAAAATCAAACTCATAGATTTATGAAAATTTATGGACCGTGATAGTCACCAGCTAGGCAATGACTACTTATTAGAAACATTTTCCATGCTAAGTATTTATTTCATTTTTTTTTTTAAATCCTAAAATTCCCGTAATGTGCAACTTCACAACATTTTAAGAGTATTTGAAGATTGTTTATAAGGATTTTATAAAAATCCTTACGAAGTACTTTGTCTTTTTATTTAACAAATTTAACAATTTTATGATTTAAACATTTGGGGTTTTTTTAGTAAAAAGTTTAAATACTTGAAAAGTGTACAACTAGTATTATCCCAAAAATATTTGGCGATCAATACATTGCGTATGTATGTGACTAAAGTAAAAATTGACAACGGTGAAGATAACAGGAAGCAATGAAAGAGAAGAACTGTTAGAGAAAAGGAGGCTAGGCCAGGCATAGTGGTTCACACCTGTAATCTGAATACTTTGGGAGGCTGAGGCAGGAAGATCATGTGGGGCTAGGAGTTTGAGACCAGCCTGGGCAAAACAGCAAGACCCCATCTCCACTAAAGATAAAATAAAAAATTAGCCAGGTATGGTGGTGCACACCTTTAGCCCCAGCTACTTGGAAGGGTGAGGTGGGAAGATCACTTGAGCCTGAGAGTTTGAGGCTGCAGTGAGCTCTGATTGCTCCACTGTACTACAGCCTGGGCA
Organism: Chlorocebus sabaeus; assembly: GCF_047675955.1. Classification (NCBI taxonomy): domain Eukaryota; kingdom Metazoa; phylum Chordata; class Mammalia; order Primates; family Cercopithecidae; genus Chlorocebus; species Chlorocebus sabaeus. Next base: position 60,600,022 of record NC_132908.1, on the reverse strand, counting down.
ACAGAGTGAGACTCTGTCTAAACAAACAAACAAAACAACAAAAACATGAGAGTGGAATGTCATAGTGCTAGCACTAATCAACTAACAAAACTAGCAATCTAGGTGTAAACAACCAATGAGCTGCAGTCAATCCGAATATCCTAGCAAGGGAAGTATGTATGCCAAATGCCAAATGTGAACACTGCAATGAAAGCTACCAGGGGTGAAAGTTAAACCTGTGAAATAAGTACTGTGAGTTTTCTCCATCCAAACTGTGGAATACGTGAACTATTAAACTGCTATTCAAGTTTGAAATAGGAGCTTCTAGAATATTATGTCAGGTTCAGACATTATATAGAGTATATATTCTAGTTTTTGTCATCTATTTCCTATATTTTTCACCTTTATCTTTTCTTTCTCTCACAAGAAAAATATACTTTTTGTTATTTTTTAATTTATTTATTTATTTTGAGATGGAGTCTCACTCTGTCACCCAGGCTGGAGTGCAGTGGTGCAATCTTGGCTCACTGCAACCTCCACCTGCCGGGTTCGAGCCATTCTCCTGCCTCAGCCTCCCGAGTAGGTGGGATGACAGGTGCACAGCACCATGCCCAGCTAATTTTTTTTGTTTTGTTTAAGACCGGGTTTCACTTTGCTGGCCAGGCTGGTCTCAAACTCCTGACCTTGTGATCCATCCATCTTGGCCTCCCAAATTGCTGGGATTACAGGTGTGAGCCACTGTGTCCGGCCGACACTTTTTTAAAAATGAGAATTAAAGTAAAACCTAGACACAAGTGAAAGCAGTCAGTAGGGTATATGTCATGAATGTTAAGACAAACCATCTTTCTTGCTTTAATCCAGCTTTGGCTCTTCCTCCTTTATAGCTTCTGATTCCTCATTGCTAACACTTCATAGTCCCAAAGTAATATACAGAAAGTAATATACATGTCTTACTGTATTTCAGTTAATCTACATGGTGTCTGTTTGCATTTCTGCCAAGAAGGCTACATGCATTTATTCAATCATCAAAAAAAAAAAAAAATCCATGGCACCTACTATAGACAGTAGACTACTATAGACACTGAGTAGATATAGATAAATAAAAATATTCTCCATCCTCAATGGGATCATAGTATTCTTGCAGAGTGCTAACTTCTTTTTTACTTTTTTTTTCTTTTATTTTTTTTGAGACGGAGTCTGGCTCTATCCCCAGGCTGGAGTGCGTTGGCATGATCTCAGATCACTGTAACCTCCACCTCCCAGGTGCAAGCGATTCTCATGTCTCAGCCACGCGAGTAGCTGGGATTACAGGCACCTGCCACCACGCCCAGCTGATTTCTGTATATTTAGTAGAGATGGAGTTTCGCCATGTTGGCCAGGCTGGTCTCAAACTCCTGACCTCAGGTGATCTGCTTGCCTCGGTCTCCCAAAGTGCTGGGATTACAGGCCTGAGCCACTGCATGCAGCCCAGAGTGCTAACTTCTAACTGAATGTTAGAACTTAAGTAGAGGAAATCTCAGGAAATGAGAGACAAAGGCATTTAAGTTATACTAGAACACATGTTCAGGGAAAGCATTAAGTATAAAGATATATATAAGCTAGGTTGTTAGAAAAAAATAAGAGTTTTCTCTTTGAAACGAATTCTTGACAAGCAGAAGAGCATGGCAGTTTTACTGTTATTGAAGTATGCATCACCCTTTATGACTCTATGCATTACAAATGCTGACTTCTTTATATAATTTCATCTCTCCCACCATATGCTCCCATTAATAGTTCAAAATTAAGTAAAAATGCAAATTCCTTTAGATTTGAGGTTTGCTCAACTAGTTGAACTGTGATATTTTTACCATCCTCTTTAATCTGGTGATCAAAACATGTAATAGATATTCTTGGTAGTGGATTCTGTAGTGTTGCACCAAGATCCTCTCTTCATGGGCAAGAAAAACTACACACAGCTGCTGGGAATATCTGCTGTTGATGGCCCACAGTTGTGTCTTTTATTATTCCATTCACTCAGCTGTGGGAAACCGCCTTGTACCTTCTCCCAGGGGTGGCCCATAGTCATGTATTGGCTGACGGGGAACAGAGGGCCATTTCTTTTATTTAAATTTAGAACAAGTAAAAATATTCTTTATGAGCTGAGCTCCATTAGATCCATCAAGTGATAAGGTCAGGTGGAATCAACATAAATTGGAAGCAGAACAGCCAGGATCTAATAATAAAAAGAACAAAACAGCCCAGGTAAGCTGCAAAAGCAGGTAGTTTGAAACTACCTACTACTGCTGTGCTTGTGCCTCACCCTCTGCTTATACCTATGTTTATATGGGGAGGTGGATGTTTCTTTTCACCAAGTGATGGAAGAGGAAATGGGATGGTGTGGTTCTTCTAAGTACTGGCTCAGTATGTGGATCACAGATAAAATTTGGCTGTTTTACTACATGCCAATTAATGAGTGGTCGTGAAAGGCAACATAGAAAGTAAAATCAATGGGAAGATCTCTGGTGGTGTACACTGTCATCCAATATGTATCAAAAGTATAGTGGCCTGGGACAAGAATATACATGGACTTATAGGCGCTAGCAAATAGCCAACCTAATTGGTCAAAATCTAGAAGGAAAAATATTGGAAGATTATGGCCAAAGAGATCTAGCCAACAAGCATGCAGATGAACATATGAGAGTGGGCACAGAATATGATATCTTTATGTGTTTACACCCACCAGACAGCATCTATTATACTATGGGAAAAACACTGGACAAGTAAGTAGACAGCGCAATCTAGCCAACCAACCTCAGCTGGCCTCTATCATTGACCATTTTAAGGAGATGCACCGTGATGCATGAACACAATAGCCACAGTGGTGGAACAGAGGCTACATGGGGTAATGGCATGAGTTACCATTCATTAAGGCTGATCTAGGTCTTTCACTGCTGAGTTCCCAATATGCTAAAAGTAGAGACCAATGCTGAACCTCCAGTATGGCCCCACTGACCAAGTAAACCAATTAGCTACTTGGTGGCAAGTTGACTACATTGGACTTTCAGTTTGAAAGAGCCAATTATTCAGTTTACAAGGAATAGACACATATTATAAGTAGAGATTTATTTATCCTGCCCTACGGGCATTGGCCAGAACCAGTATAGTGAATTCTACATGAGGTACCATGTATTACTCACTTTATAGAAGAGGAACTACAATAATGGTACACAATGATGGATTACTGTTCTTACTGCATACCACATATTTCAAAATTATTGGTATGATACTGTGGTTTAATGACCTCATAAAGATGCCTCTCAGATCCATCAAGCAGCTTTTTAAATTAGAAAAGGAGACACTTTCTGGCAAAGAAGGAACACTAACCTCCAGATACAGCATACATCCTAAATCAAAAGCCATATTGTGTACTCAGCAGGTAGTATCCATGGATTTGGAAACTACCAGGATAATGCTACACAATGAGAAAATGGAGGAATGTTTTTTCTCTCAGGTGATTCAATGGGGTATGTAAGTGCTTCCATGCCCAGTTTTAATGGTAAATGGAAAGGTAACACAGCCATAGCCAAAAAGAAAGGAAGATGACTAGGGCCCAGACATATCAAGCACAAAAATATGGGGAAGTCCATAAGGCAAACTGCCAAGACCAACAGACATAGAAGCTGAAAACAAAAAAAAAATGTAGAATTGTTGTTATACACAAAAGAGGATTGTTAGGATAACTATAAATCCTTAGAAGAAAAGAAGAAATTGTATTTTAATGAGTCAACATTAATGTCTATTTTTCCCAGTCTACATAAGGCATCAAGAAATGTGTATTTTTAAATTTTGTTTATTTCTAATTTTTATTTTCATACAGTTAGTTAATTTTAATTTTTACTTTTTGAGATAGGCTCTGTCATCCAGGCTGGAGTGCAGTGGCACGATCTTCGCGCACTGCAACCTCTGCCTCCCAGGCTCAAGCTCTCCTTCTACCTCAGCCTCCTAAGTAGCTGGGAGTACAGGCACATGCCACCACGCCCAACTCATTTTTGTTTTGTTTTGTTTTTTTTTTTTGGTAGAGATGGGTTTTCGCCATGTTACCCAGGCTGGTCTTGAACTCCTGAGCTCTGCCTGCCTTGGCCTCCCAAAGTGCTGGGATTATAAGCAGGACCTTATGTCTCATTTTTAAACTTCATTTTTCCAGCTTTATTGAGGTATGAGTTATGAACAAAAGTTATATATTTTTGTATTTCATAGTATACATTTTATAATATTTAAACTTAAAAAGTATATGTTCATGGTGTACATGATATTTTGAGGTTTATATAGATGATAATAGATGATAAAATGATTACCAAAATCAAGCATAAACATCACGTGTGTTTATGTGTGTGCTGACAACACTTGAGATCCACTCTGGTAGAAAATTATAAATACATAATACGTATCATTAACTAAAGTCTCTATGCTGGATGTTCAGTCTCCAGAACTTATTCATCTTATAACTGAATGTTTGTAAGTTGTCACTAATACCCCTTTTTCCCCACCTCTCAGCTCCTGGTAAACACCATTCTCCTTTTGTTAATATGAGTTTGATTTTTCTTTAGAGTTCATATATAAGTGAAATCATGTGGTATAATAAATCTCTTTCAATTTATTTTGCACACACCACACATGCATGCACACAGATATGCATACATTTCTTATCCATTCTTCAGTTGATAGACACTTAGGCTGTTTCCATATCTTAGCTGTTGTGAATAATGCTGCAATGAACATAGGAGTGGAGATATTTCTTGGAAATATGTATTTTTTCTTTTGGATATATACCCAGAAGTGCTATTGCTGGATAATATGGTAGTTCTATTTTAAACTTTTTGAGGAACTTTCATACTACTTTCCTTAATGGTTGTACCAATCTACATTCCTCCCAGCAGTATAGAATACTCTTGTCTCCACATCCTCAACAATACTTGTCATCTTTTGACTTTTTTATGATGGCCATCCTAATAGGTGTGAGGTGATGTCTCATTGTCATTTTGATATACTTTTCACTGATAATTAGTGATGTTGAACATTTGTTTATGTGTATATATATGCATATATATGTATATGTGTATATATATGTGTATATATATTTATTTGACCATCTGAATATCTTTTTGGGAGAAAGTGTCTATTCAGATCACGTGCTGAGTTTTAAGTCAGATTATTTGTTTTCCTTTTTTTCTTTGCTGTTAAACTGTATGAGTTTCATATATATTTTTGAATTTGACCATTAGTTGAATACATGGTTGGCAAATATTTTGTCCCATACTATAGGTCGCCACTATTCTCTTCATCCATGTTGGATGACCGTGTATACCACCCAGATATCTGCCAATTGTTTGGTTTTTTCTCTGTGTGGTTTCATGACCACTGATATATGAGCATGCAGTAAAGCAGTCAAATTTTATCTCTGATTCACATACTGAGCCTGTCCTTGTAAGAACCACACTCATACCATTTTTTCCTTTTTCAGTTGGTAATAAGAAACATTTTGAGGAAAAATATCAAAGCTGGAGGCATCATACACCCTAATTTCAAATTATATTACAAAGCTACAGCGATCTAAACAGTATAGTACTGGAATAAAAACAGATACATAGACCAATGAAAGACAATGGAAAGCCCAGAAGAAAACTCACATGTGTAGAGTTAAAGAATTTTTGACAAAGGTGCCAAAAATACACAATGGGGAAATGATAGTTTATTCAATAAATTGTGTAGGGAAAACTGGATATTCACCTATAAAATAATGTAATTGGGCTCTTAACCTTACACAAAACTCAACTGAAAATTGATTAATGACTAAAATGAAGGACCTGAAACCATAACATTTCTAGAAGAAAACATAGGGGGAAAGCTCCTGGACACTGGACTTGGCCATATTTTAGGAGGTGGGTTGAGGGGTATACCAAAAGCACAGACAACAAAAGCAAAAATAAATAAATAAGGCTACACCAAACTAAATAAACTTACTTATTTGTTAAGTGTTTTTTACATTGTAGATGCTGTCTGGTGGGTGTTATCACGTAATGTAAAGATACCATATTCTGTGCCCATTCTCATATGTCCATTTGCATGCTTATTGACTGAATCTCTTTGCCAATAATCTTCCAATTTTTTTCCTTCTAGATTCTGACCAATTAGGTTGGCTATTTACTAGCCCCTATAAGTCCATGTATATTCCTGTCTCAGGCTATTATACTTTGCTGGAAGCTTTTTAGTTTCATCTAGTCCTACATGTTTATCTTTGGTTTTGTTATCTATGCTTTGGTATAAACCCCCAAAACATAGCCAAAACTGAAATCCAGGAGCTTTTGCCCTATGTTTTCTTCTGGGAATTTTATGGTTTCGGGTTTTACATGTTACTCATTAATCAATTTTCAGCTGACTTTGTGTAAAGTTTAAAAATCAAATTACATTCTTTTGTAGGTGGTTCTCAAGTTTTCCATACACCATTTATTGAAGAAACTATCCTTTCCCCATTGTGTATTTTGGAACCTTTGTCAAAAATTCCTTGACTCTCTCTCTATACATGAGTTTATATGTGGACTTTTCATTCTCTTCCATTGGTCTTTGTACCTGTTTTTATTTTAGTGCCACACCATTTTAATTGCTATAGCTTTGTAATATAATTTGAAATTAGGGAGTATTATGCCAGCAGCTTTGTTATTTTTCCTTGAGATCACTTTAGCCATTTGGAGTTTTTTGTGGCTCTGTGTAAATTTTAGAACTGTTTTCATTTTTCTGTGAATAATATTATTGAAATTTTAATTGGGATTGCTTTCAATCTATAGATTGCTTTAGGTAGCATATACATTTTAATAATATTAATTATTCCAATCAATGAACACAAGATACTTTTTCAATTATTTGTGCTTCTTCAGTTTTTAAAATCAGTTTCTTATAGTTTTCAGTGTACAGCTCATCGACCTCCTTGTTAAATTTATTACTAAGTGTTTTATTCGTTTTGATGCCACAATAAACAAGATGGCTTTCTTAATTTATTTTTCAGATAGTTTATTATTAGTGTATAGAAACACAACTGAATTTTGGATATTGATTTTGTATCCTAAAACTTTACTGAGCTTATTTATTTATCACTGATAACAGTTTATTTTTCTTTCTCCCCTGCCTTTTTTTTTTTTTATGATGTCAAAGATAACCTAAAGGTTTTTTGATGTGTAGATTCATGTCATTTGCAAAGAGACAGTTTTACTTTTTTCTTTCCTGTTTTGATGACTTTTATTTCTTTTTCTTGCCTAATTGCTCTCCTTAGAACTTCTAGGATAATGTTGAGTAGAGGCGGATGGGAGGACACTTATTTTACCTTGTTCATTATCTTAGAGGAAATGCTTTCAGATTTTCACTGCTGAGTATGACATTAGCTGTGTGTATGACATATATTGCCTTATTATGTTGAGGTAAATTCCTTCTACGTTAGTATTTTTAGAGTTTTTGCTGAAAGAATGTTGAAATTTTTCAAATGCTTTTTCTGCATCTACTGAGATGATTATATCATTCATCTTCCATTTTGTTAATGGAGTATACCACATTTATTGAATTGTATATATCAAACCACCTTTGGATCCTAGAGATAAAGGCAATTTAATCAAGGTGAATGATACTTTTAATGTATTGTTGAATTTGGTTTGTTAGTATTTTGTTGAAAATTTTTGCATTTATGTGAATCAGGGATATTGATCTACAATGTTCTTTTAGTTTTCTTGTTTGGCTTTAGTATCTGGGCAATGCTAGCCTTATAAAATGGGTTTGACTGTGTCGTGTTCTATTTAATTTTTGAAAGAGTCTAGGGAGACTCGGCATTAGTTTTTTTTTTATTTATTTTTATTTTTATGTTTTCTAGAATTTACCAGTGAAGCCAACTGGTCCTGGACTTTTCTTTGATGAAAGATTTTTGATTACTGATTCAATCTCCTTACTCATTATTGGTCTGTTCAGATTTTCTCTTTCTTCATCTCACTCTTGTTAGGTTGTAGCTTTCTTAGAATGTATCCATTAATTCTAGGTTATCCAATTTGTTGTCATATAATAGTTCAAAGCAGTCTCCTTTGTTCCTTCGTATTTCTGTGTGATGGTCATAATGTCTCCTCTCACTTTTGATTTCTTTTGGTATATTTAAGACATGTCTCTTTTTTTTCTTAATGTAGCCAAAGTTTGTCAATTTTGTCCATTTCAAGAAACCAAGTGTTAGTTTTACTGAACTTTTGTATTGTTTTTCTAGTCCCTATTTATTTTTTGATTTTTATTATATCCTTGATTCTGAGGACTTTGTGTTTAGTTTTTCTTTCTTTTTCTAGTTCCTTGAGGTATTAACTCAGGTTGTTTACTTGAGATCTTATTTTCCTAATGTAGGCCTTTATCACTATAAATTTGTCTCTTAGAATGCATGAGATGCTTTTCCTGCATCTAATAAGTTTTAGTATATTGTGATTTCAATTTTTATTTGTATCCATACTTTTAAAAAATTGTCTGTTTTGGTTTGCTCTTTGATTCAATGATTATTCAAAAGCGTATTTGTACATATTTGTCAATTTTCCAATTTTCCTCATGTTCTTGATTACTAGTTTCATACAATTCTGGCTGCAATAGATGTTTAATATAATTTCAAAATTCTTAAATGTGTTAAGATTTATTTTGTAGCCTAATGTATATTCTGTCCTAGAGAATGTTCTTTGTGCACTTGAGAAGGATATGTATTCTGTTGTTGTGGAACAGAATGTTCTATAAATGTCTGTAGATCCATTTGGTCTAAAGTTTGGTTCAAGTCCAATGATTCCTTATAGGTTTTTTGTCTGGATGATCAATCATTGAAAGTGCGGTAATGCAGTCCTGTACTATTATTGTATTGCTGTCTGTTTCTCCCTTCACATCTGTTAGTATTTGCTTTATGTATTTATGTGCTGTAGCATTGGATACATATATATTAATATCTATAATTATTATATCATTTTGAGGAGTTATTCCCTTTATCAATACATAATGACCATCTTTGTCTTTCGTTAAAGATTTTGACGAAGTCTATTTTGACTACTATAAGAATAGCATCATTTGCTTTCTTTTCATTTACATCAGAATGAAATATCTCTTTCCATACCTCCACTTTTAGTCTATGTGTATAGTTAAAGCTAAAGTGACTCACTTTAAGCAGTATATAGTTGAGTATTGGTTTTATCCATCCCTTCTATGTGTTGTGATTAGAGAATTTAATTCATTTTAAATTCAACATAATTATTGAGAGGTAAGGACTTACTACTCCCATTTTGCTAATCGCTTTTTGTCTGCTTTGTTGATTCTTTGCTTTTTTAGTTTTTTCCTTCATTACTATGTTTCCTTATGATTTGATGATTTTCTGTCATGGGATTCTTTGATCCCTTTATCTTTGTCTTACATTTATCTGCTATAGGTTTCTGCTGTGTAGATATCATGAGGCTCACATAAAACATCTTATAGTTAAAACAGTATATTTTATGCTGATAACAACATTGATCATATACAAAAGCCATGTGCTTTTACTCCTCACCAGGTATTATTTGTTTTTGATGTCACAATTACAACTGTGTATATAATATGTCCATTAACAAATTATTGTAGCTATTGTTATTTTTATGACTTTGTATTTTAACCTTTATACTGCAGTTATATGTGATTTATATACCAACATTACAGTATTAGGATATTCTGATACTATTTATTTATTGTTACCAATGCATTTTATACTTCCATATGTTTTTATATGACTAAGTAGTATTCTTTGGTTTCATCTTAAAGATCTCCTTTCAGCGTTTCTTTAAAGGCAGGTCTAGTGGTGATTAATTCCCTCTGATTTTGTTTCACAGGATGATCTATATCTCTCCCTCATTTCTAAAGGATAGCTTTGTTGAGTAAATTATTGTTGTTTGGCTATTATTTTCTGTAAACACTTTGAATATATTATCTCTCTCTCTCACTGGCCTGTTAAGTTTCTATTGAAACTAAAAGTTTCAATAGAAACTAAACTAAAAGCCTGGTAAGATTTCCCTTGTGATGAAACTCTCTTCTCCTGCTTTTTTTCAAAACTCTCTGTCTTTGATGTTGACAGTGTTATTATAATATGTCGTGGTGAAGTCTACCTTTAGTTGAACTTGATTGGAGAATTTTTAGCTTCATGTACCTAGATATCCATATCTCTCCCCAGATTTGGCAAGTCTCCAGCCATTATTATTATTACTGTTATTATCATTTGAGACAGAGTCTCACTCTGTTGCCCAGGCTGGAGTGCAATGGTGCAATCTTGGCTCACTGCAACCTATACCTCCCAGGTTCAAGGGATTCTCCTGCCTCAGCCTCCTGAGTAGCTGGGATTACAGGCACCTGCCACTATGGCTGGCTAATTTTGTATTTTTAGTATGGACAGGGTTTAACCATGTTAGTCAGACTGGTCTTGAACTCCTGACCTCAGGTGATCTGCCCGCCTCGGCCTCCCAAAGTGCTGGGATTGCAGGTGTGAGCCACCACCTCAGCCCAATATTTTTAAACCAAGTTTATTGCCCTCATTTGGTCTTTTTTCCACTATAATTTCTATAATGTGAATATTAACTCTATAAATGGTGTTCCATAAAATCTCATCGATGTTTTAAAATCCCTTTTCATTTTTTTTCCATTTTCTTCTATGATTACACAAGTTCAAATGATCTGTCTTTATATTTGCTGATCCTTCTGCTTGAAGCTCTCTATTGCATTTTTTTGTTGTTGTTATTTTTTTAAGGTTTTTTTTTTTCTTCAACTTTTATTTAAAGTTCCAGGGTGCTTGCACAGGATGTGCAGGTTTGTTACATAGGTAAACATGTGCCATGGTGGTTTGCTGCACACATAAACCCATCACCTAGATATTAAGCCCAGCATGCATTAGCTATTCTTTCTGATGCTTTCCCTTCTCTAGCATCTCCCAACAGGATCCAGTTTGCATTGTTCGCCACCTGTGTTCGTATGTTCCCATCGTTCAGTTCCCACTTGTAAGTGAGAATATATTGCATTTTTAATTTTGGTTACTGTATCTTTTAGTTCCAACATTTTTCTTCGATTATTTTTAATGTTTTCTCTCTCTTGAAATTGTTATTTTTTCTTGTATTATTTTCCAGATTTTATTGTTTATATGTATCTCATATTTAATGAGCTTCTTAAAACCAATTATTTGAATCATTCTTAGGGAATTTGTGTATCTCTATTTCTTTGGGTTTGATTATTAGAATTTTACTTTGTTCCTTTGGTAATGTCATGTTTTTCTGATTTTTTACAACTCTTGAAGCTTTGCATAGATGTCTACACATTCAAATAAATAGTAACCTCTTATGGACCTCATAGACTGCTTTGGTAAGCAAAGACATTTACCTGTGGGGTGGGAGCCTGGCTGGAGTGTGCTGTGTCACCAGGCACAAAGTGTGGGGGCATGCAGAGGCTCTAGATCCATGGCATCACAGTGTTTCATTAATCTGCAAGATTTTGTCAGGGCTTCAGGGGTCTGCAGTGTCCGTAAGGTCTTTTGGGGTCTTCGACAGCATCTCTGGGTTCAGTAATGAGGGGTTAGAACTACTGGTTGTGGAGACTGGAGCCAGTAGTGTATACAGTCTCTGTTGTAGGGGCTGGCTAGCTGTAGGCATGTACATAGCAACAGGGGTCACTTGTGAGCACATGCATAGCTAGCAGCAGGGTCCTGTGGCTTGCATAGGCTGTTACAGGGACTGGGGCTAGTGGCAAGCAAGTACATGACTGCAGGGGCCATTTGCAGGAACGCATGTGATTAGAAGGGCTGGCAACAGGGGTTAGGCCCATTATGTACATAAAGTAGCTCCTAGGGCTGACGCCAGAAATATGCACATGTGCAGCTGTAAGCGACAGCTATGAACTAGCACACGGTGGTGGGGATTGTTGACAGTGGTTAGATTGGCTGTGTGCACACACAGTGCTGCAGGAATTGGGGCTGGTGATAGGCATTCATGTGGCCGTAGGAGACAGCTTCATACACCCATACAGAAGTGGGAGCTGGGACCACAAGTCAATGTCTAGGCCATTTGCAGACACAAATGCAGTGACCTTACTACATTCTGGGGCCAAAGCACACTTGGCAACACCAGCTGGAGCAGCTCCAGAGAGCCTGGAGGGAGAGGCATGGCTCAGACAGTAGAAGTCTGAGAAGGCAGAAAAACTGCAGGGCCCTCTGTGGTAAAGAGTGAGTAGTCCACAGAGGCTGTGCTGGCTGTTGATTTCCTTAGCAGTGAAAATTCTTGGTTTCCTCTGCGGTGCAACGCTTTGTGGTCCATGATGGTGAACCCTGGGGGTTCCTCAGCAGTGAAAGCTACAGAGGATGCACATCAGCTGTGAGGGCTTCTGAGGCCTTCAGTGTGCAAATGCTGTTGGGATTCTCCATAGAGTAGGCCACTGGAGATAGTCGGGGGACCTGCTATGTGGCTGAAACTGATAATCCTCGCCTTTCATCTTTGTTCTTAGCCGTCTTTAGATGTCTCTGCTATGTTAATTTCCCTTGCAGTCGGAATAGAGTATAATCAAAGTGCGTCCTTTGGAATATATTTTAAAAAGCCAGGAAAATTGGTTACTCGTCTTTCTCTCCTTTTCCCTGTGAAGGGAAATTATTTAAAGTCTCTGGGTCTCTCTTTAATCTCTCTTTCTCTCTGTCTCTCTCCTCTCTACTGTCTCTCTCTCTCTCCCTGTCTCTCCAGCCCACCCTCATGCAACCTGTTGGTTCTGTTTCTCCAGATAACCCTAACTAATAAAGCTCAGTAACAAAGAACAACTCCAGAAACAATTCCAGAGATGATAATGATCAACTTCTATCATTTAACATAATACTACAATAAAGCATGTAGTTTATGAATTACATTTGAATTATTATATTTTAACAACTACTGTGGGGTTTGGTTTTTGTTGATTTTTTTAAAGCACAGTTATGTTTTTTAAAATAGGCACTCCAGTATTTTTGTGATGCAGTCTATGACCATCAGAAATCTATTTCTAGATAATCTGCTTAAGGATTAGATGGATTAGTCCATACTTCTTATTAATCAACCCTTCAGCTTTCAATTAATTTAAAACCAGTTTAATTTGAATATGAGTGGGTTACTTTTTCTCTTTCTAAAAAATAATCGAGAAAAATATTTGTGAAAATGAATCTGGACTTTGTGTGCATGGTGGTTTCTATTTACAGTTGCACTTTCAAAATTGAAAGTGATATTGTCATAAAATTGTTAATGTAAATTGGTTAAATTTTTAAGCGTTGGACATCTTTTCATAATCTCTGTGTTATTTAGTTTGTGATATGTTACTTTGATAAATTATTGCTATGAAAAGGGGTAACTGCATTTTTATACTTCAACTATATTTTTAGAGTAATAATATAAATTATTGATTTTCAAAAAAACACACAAAGAAGTGATTTCCCTCCAGGGAGCTTGAATCACTGTTGATGTAGATCATTGACAGTCTGTTGGCACGTGCCTGATCCTTGATTCTTGATTCTGAGTGTTTGGAAACAGGAGCAAGACTTACTTTTGAGTATCTCCTTCCTAACTTTAGATATATAATTATGTGTTAAACCAGTCAAAGCCCAGATGTCAGAAATATGTCAAATAGCCAAATATCAAGAGAGGGCATCTATGTCCCAATAAAGCAGCATCATTTGCCAACCATGCTTCTTAGGTCTTAAGAAGATGCTTGCCAGTTTATCAACAGTCACTGTGGAGATAATACAGTGGAACAAATTATACAAGAACCTGAAGTAGCTAGGGGAAGCGATATAATTATTTTCCCTCAAAAAACCGATTTCCTTTTGCAACAAAAAGATAAGTGTTGCTTTCCATGATTTCAGTAATTCAGTAACACAAAAAATAACTGATTGGATAGCAACCTGATTATTAACAATTAAAGTGCTTGACCTAAAATTTTGATTGAAATGTTGACATTGATATGGTTTCAGGGAAAATTGGAATTAAAGTAAAGCAGCACACAAATCGTAATAAAACTTTTTTTCAAATGCATTCCACATCCCTGCTTCTAGTGCCTGCATGTGGAATAGTATGAGTAAAGTGTGCATGGTGGACTAGGTAAATGATGCCTAAGATCTGAGATAGCATTGCCTTAGGGCTTCATAGTCTGACTCTCACCAGTTCCACCAAAGGCACAGAACAGTAAGCCAAAGAGCATGCATGTGTAAGTTCTTCTAAATCAGAAACTCGCTATCTCAGAGATAACAATCTGTCCTTCTTGCTTATGAAGTACATCCTTCGGAGCTACAGAAAGGTGGAACATGGCCCAATGGTATAACTCTCTTAAAATTCAAAATACATTTATTTAATGCAACTTTCAATCAACCCTTCAAGGAAGGTGAAATGAACTCATTCTGTAAGTGGATGATAAAGGTACTAAACAAAGTTCTTAATCATCTCTAAACCCAATGGGTCTGATTAGATTAGGGGTGGCAGGGGAGAAAAAAAACGGTAAATGGAGGAAGTACTTTACCAATTCTGTGTAAGGTATTGTACTCAGTAATTTTATTTGACTCTTTTCATTTTCAGGCAAAACATTCTGAAGTTTATATATTATATTTATTATGCAAATAAAATGACAAATTTTGGAGAGTTTGAATGTTTTGCCTATAGTTACAACATGTATCTAGAATTCATATGCATGCATATTTTACCCAACATCCATGTTCTTTCCACTGTACTATAACATCTTTCTGTATGACCAGTCAACTCATATATAAGTGGAAAGATTAAACTTTTCTGAAAAGTCGAAGGACATTGTTAAATATTGTAAGGAACAACATTAAGGACATTGAATGTTGTCCTGCATTGAATGAGGCCATAACTATGTATATCTCTTTTTAATGTCTTTCTAGTCACCATAAATTATAATACTATTTTAGAGTATTATAGTAGGAGTTCTAGGTATCCATAAAAATTATGGTTCTTGTCTTCTTGAAAGTACATGGGAAAATAAAAATTTCCTAATTTCCTGAAATTGAGATGATTAAATATCTAATATTTTGTCAATAGAATTTATGAGAAGAAGTGGCCTGTCACTTCCATTGATATGGACAGGAGACAGGGAAACACTGGATAGAAGATGGTAGTCCCCCGAGAAGGGACCCACCCTCAAGCCTGAAGACCCATGGCCCTAAATAGGGACAGGAGTTTCTGTTTTTATGGCCCAAAGTTGTCTTTTGGCCCGTTATGCCCCCTGTTCTATACCCACATAAACCTGAACCCCAGGCTCCAGAGGCAGATGAGCAGACAAAGAGAGAAAGAGACATACAGGTAAAGGGCAGAATGATGTGACAGAGAAAGAGAGAGGAGGAGGAACATCTGAATGCTGGGAGGAATTCAGCTGGGGGCAGTCGGAGAGGAGCTTGGCTGTTGGATGGCCAGGCTCCAGAAGAAGATCATCTCCCCACTCCATCATGATTTCCACTCTCCATCCATCCTGCTGAGAGCCACCTCCACTACTCAGTAAAACCCGTGTATCCATCCTTTCTGTCTGTGTGTGACCAAATTCCTCCAAGACACTAGACAAGAGCTCAGGATACAGAAAACTGTCACACTGGCCCTCTGCCCTTATGGAAAGGCAGAGCGTCCACTGAACTGGTTGACACTCCAGCCATCCATGGACTGCAGGCACAGTGTAACACATGCTCACTTGGGCTCCTGCACCTGTTCCTCTATATGTTCCCCTTCTCGTCAGGGATTTGAGCAGCAGCAGCAGTGACCAAATAGGCAGGCCACACCCCTGCCACCCATCCTGTGAGGGGGATCAGGGAATTTACCTGTTTCACCAGGCCAAAGCATTTAATTGACAATATTTGATTTTTCAGCTTTCTCTTTCTGTGTCACAGTGAACCTGAAGGCACATGTGTGTGATTGCATCATAAAATGGTATAGGGTGATGTGTGGACACAAATCTACTGCCAACTTGTGTTGAAAATATATAGCTTAATATAGTTTAAAATAAAGTTTACTTGTGTTAAGCTGTGAAGAATTTTGATATTTAATTACTGCAGCATAGTGTAGCTTCTCCTGATTGATGAACTTAAAATGAATATATTTCTCATGTATTATTCCTTTCTCACTAAGTAGAGCAGTCCATTAAATAGTTTATATGGGTAAAACATCAGAAGTAAGAAAATTTTCCCATGATCACTATTGCATTTCATCCTTCCTACAACCTATTTTTCATCATCTCATTTTGAAGAAGAGGGTGTTCAAGTTCACGAGGGCAAAGGAATTTGTTCTGTACTGCACAGCAATTACTTAGAGTCAGGATGTGAATACAGATCACGTAGCTCTTAGCCCAGGATTTCTTTCTTTTGTCCTTGGCCATTCCCAGTTCTTAGTGCCAAATCCAATAAATGTGTTTTAGATCTAAATGGACTCTTTTAGTAGGTTTTTCAGCTGCTTTTGACATTATTGATGTTGTCCTCCTCAAAATTCTCTATTCTCTTAACTTCTGTGACACCACCTTTTTTTAAATTCACTCTTTTATCTTTCTTTGCTTCCTTCATGAACTTGACTTCCTCTGCCTGTCTCCTAAATATTCATATTTTTATGTGTTCACAGCTAATTTCTTTCCTTTTTTCTAGCATCTCCAACTGGGTGATCTCATTCACTCTTATGATTATAATTCTCAGTTTTATGCTAATGACTTTCTAATTTATAGGCAGGTACAATGTTTTTTTTCCTGAAATTTAAAGCTCTATAGTCAGTGCCACAGAGGCATCTCTTTTTGAACATCCCCAAGGCCACTCAAATCCATTAGACCCAAAATAAATGCACCTTCCTCTTCACCTGCAAGTTACGTGGTCCCCCGTATTTAAAATAATGTAATTATCATTCACTTAGTCATTTAATCCTGAAGCTTGGATACCACTCAAAACCCATTCATCTTCTTCATCACAACACAACCTATCAAACTGTAAAATATATTGATGATAACTTCTGGATATTGTAGGGGTTTTGTGCCTGTTTCCCTCCTTCTGCCAAAATTCCAGATTAGTTTTATTGTTGTTGTTGTTCAATCCTTTCTATTGAACTTCTATACAGACAATAACTGGACATTATGCAGTCATCTCCAGCTTTATTTCTCATTCAATCACATCGCTAGCAGTGTGCTGTTCTTAGAGCATCTTTTAATCAGTTTTATTGAAATACAATTAATACATAATAAAATTCACACACATTAAAAGGAGTGTTTAATATGTCTTAATAAATGTACATGCCCATTGTAGTCACCACCGTGGGCTCCATAGCGAAAGTATCATAGGCTGGGTGGCTTAAATGACAAATATTTATTTTCACACAGTTCTGGAGGCTAGAAATCTAAGATCAATTCAATTTTCAGTGAGGGCTTTCTTCCTCATTTACAGACAGCCACCTTCTCTCTGTGTGCTTATGAGGGAGAGAGAGAGACAGAGACAGAGTCAGATAGAGAAATAAGAATCTGGTGTCTCTTTATAAGTAGACTAATCCTATAGGATGAAGGCCTCATCCTTATAATTTCATTTAGCTTTAATTACTCCCTCAGAGGCCAGGTTTCCAAATACAGTAATGTTTTGGGTTAGAGCTTCAGCTTATGAGTTCCGAGGGTACACAATTCAGTTCATAAAACCCATGTTTTCACCACTGTAGTCAAGATATGTAACATTTCTTTAACCATAAAAATAAATTATGTGACTCTTCACTTTCAACATACTCACTGTCACAAAAAAATAAATGAGACAAAACTAAACTAGTAAACCACTTGTCTGCTTTGGGTTCCTATATTTGTCTTCTTGAGAGTCCATATAAGTGAATCATACAGTGTTTATGCTTTGTGTTTTGCTTCCTTCACTCTGCATAATGTTTCTGAGGTTTACCTGTTTTGTCTTGAGACTCAGTATTTTCCTCCTTTATATTGCTGAGTAGTATTTCATTATATGGAAATACCATGATATCCTTATGCATTCATCTGTCGACTGAAATAAGGGTTGTTTTTACCTTATGGCAAAAGTATATGTTGAAATTATATGTTCAATTATGGTCTGATTATCTTGTGTAGGTTTGTTTTTATATTTTGGTAGTGGGCATCTATAGAAAGCACACGGTATTTAACTTCTGAAGGAGTGAATGGCACTTTATCTAAGTTAAAAATCTTACCAAGTCTTAATTTTAGGCTTTCTTTACAGGGAGAATACATCTTACTTGCCTGTGTGATCTTTACTTTGAAGTCACAGTCTTTATTGTATCCTAAATAGTGCCATATTGGAAATAAGGTAATACAGGAAGCTCTCCGCTCTGCCAGGGGCAGGATCCCATGTCCTTTCCTATTACTCATCTCTAAGCACTGCCTGATGACTAACATCTCCCCTGCTTTCAAATCTACAGAATTTACTCTGGTAAGGCTCAGATAATCCATTCTGTACATATATAATGTAGCCCTCAGCCACAAACTTGTGGGAGACCCCATATGAATTTCTGGGATGCTCTTTGATTCACCACTCTCTTAGTTTGGGTTGCTATAAAAAATTAAAATGTCACAGACTGGTTGGCTTATAAACATCAGAAATTTATGTCTCACAGTTTTGAAGGCTGGGAAGTTCAAGATCAAGGTACTGGCAGATGATGTGTTTATTGAAGGCTCTTTTCCAGATCGTAGACTGCAGACTTTTCTTTGTATCCTGACATGGCAGGGGGGAAAAAAATGGTCAGAGGCTCTCTGAGATCTCTTATATAAGGACACCAATCCCATTCATGAGGTCTTTACCTTAATAAGTTAATTATCTCCCAAAGGCCTGAGCTCCTAATACCATCACCTTGGGAGTTAGGATTTCAACATATCAGTTTTGGGGGGGAATGTTATGACCTGAATGTTGTTGTCACCCAAAATTCAAATGTTGGAACACAATGCTCAAAGTGCTAAGATTAAGAGAAGAAACCTTGTAGGAAGGGATTAAGTGCCTTATAAAAGAGGTTGAAGGGAGCTTCATTGCCCCTTCTGCTGTGTAAGCCCACATAGAGTGTGTCATCAATGAGGAACAGGCCCTCGCCAACACCAAACTTTATGGTGCCTTGATCTTCGAATTTCCTAACCTCCAGAAATATGAGAAATAAATTTTTATTGTTTATAAGCCAGCCAGTCTAAGGTATTTATATTATAGCAGCAGAAACAGACTAATACGGGAGGACACAGATGTTCAGCCTGTAACATATACCTCTCAGACTCAGTTGTCCCATCTCTGATCTCCACGTTCTCAGCTCAGAAGACAGCAGTGTCCTGCTCAGACCTTATCCCTATGTGATGAGAAATTTCCCGTAGACAGATATCTAAGCAGTGGGTCTCACCTGTGAGCTCCCCTTCTCTTAGTAATCTCATGATGCACTGCATATTGCCGAAGCCTGAAGTACGTCATATATCTTTTCCAGTTTTAGTTTTAATGGTGCAGTTGATAGCTAGCCTCAAAAATTTTACTACCTGAAATATATAATATAATTTTATATATATTATTTCATAGTATTATTTTAAACGTATTATGTCCAAGCTAAAAATTCCTTAAATTTTATGTATCAAAAACAGCTCGGCATGTTTTTGTTTTTTAAGGGCCTTGATGTTTGACTCCTTGACTCTATTCTTTAGCCTCTTTTAATCTCCATTTCGTGCCTGAAATTTTAAATTGCTTACAAAGACCATGATGCTGCTAGGTTCCACCCATTCCAACACACATTTTGTTATTTGACACCACACCATAATTAATACCTTGGAAATTTGTTATGATCCCAAAATGTTTCTGACATCACTTAGATATGTTTATCCCGTATCTGACAATAGGCTACTGTGAGCACATACAACAACTGAGTTAACAAGAGATTTAGGAATCTCCCCAGGTGTGGGAAAATAATCTTTTAAATCTTTTAAGCAGTACACAATCAAATGTCAACAGTATCTTTCAGATAAACAAACAATGGCAAGTTCTCCTTTGTTCAGGGTGGGGAGCATGCCTGTTCTTTTGATCGTAATGAATCAAGTATAAGAAAAGGCATTTAAAAAATGTTCTTATAAAATACTAGCACTAAATTAGAGGTCAGAAAAAAAATACTGTTCAAATATTTTAAAAATAATAAACTTGACTGGGCACAGTGGCTCACACCTGTCAATCCCAGCACTTTGGGAGGCTGAGGTGAAATGATCGCTTTAGCCCAGGAGCTCAAGACCAGCCTGGGCAACATGGTAGGGTCCCATCTCTACAAATAATTTAAAAATTAGCCAGACATGTTGATGCATGCCGGTAGTCCTAGCTACCCAGGAGATTGAGGTCACTCACCAGGAGATTGAGGCACCACTGAACTCTAGCCTGGGGGACAGTGAGACCCTGTCTCAAAATAATAATAATAATATACTTAGAAGTACACACTTTTAAAGCCTTTAGCATATAAAATTTTGTACATTTCATTCATATATCTATCAAATATTTATCAATCACCTTTAATATTATATAGTACTTACCAGGGATACCCAAAGATGACTGAGGCATTCTTCCCCAAGGATGTCTTTTGAAATTGTTTCCTGAACATACCCTGAGAAAAAACTCTGTTCCTAAATTAAAAAGTCCAAAAGTAAATTCCTTGAAAGACAGTCACTTATGGGCAGGAGCAGTGGCTCACACCTGTAATCCCAGCACTTTGGGAAGTTGAGGCAGGCAGATCACAAGGTCAGGAGGTCGAGAACACCCTGGCTAACACGGTGAAACTCTGTCTCTACTAAAATTACAAAAAATTAGCCGAGTGTGGTGGTGCATGCCTGTAGTCCCAGGAGGTTAAGGCAGGAGAATCACTTGAACCCGGGAGGCGGAGGTTGTTGCAGTGAGCCGATCTCGTGCCACTGCACTCTAGCCTGGGCAACAGAGTGAGACTCTGTCTCAAAAAAAAAAGGAAGACAATCACGTATATATATCTCTCATCAGCTTAGCAAAGAGATGAAATGGGAAATGCTGTATTTGTCATCACGGGAAGGAACAACTTAAGGTAATTTAATAAGGTTTTTCTACCACAATAGCATTAATGATTTAACCAAAAATAACAAATAACATTTGGTTAAAATTTTTCCTTCAAACCATTTTAGTATTCATCTTATTTATGCCTGAAAAATATTTGCACTGGACAGACAGACCGTGAGTCATTATTCCTGTTTTATAAACAGAAAATTTTGGATTTTGTGAGTATAAGCAATGTCAGTACCTTATCTGTATGTCCTTAGCATTTACCATTTTTATATACATCCATGGTTTTCTGCTTCCAGAACTTGTGTGTGACATTTGACTGAGAGTTTTGCAATTGGAGCAGGCTCACCTGCATGGAGCAGCCCAGAAATCATAGGGATTAATGCTTCTAGAGCATTGCCTGCTCTGTGATGGACAGGAGTTGGTGGATAAATGCTCCAGCTTCTTCACTCTTCCTGGGAGACATGAGGTTTTAATTGTCCTTTGCAAACTCCCAAAGATCTCAAGTGGGACCGAACCCTGTTTGCCCACAATTGTGACCAGTATTGACTTCCCATTTCCCTACTAGGACATCTAGGATTGATTCAGGGGAAAAAAAAAAAAAAAGAGAGAGAGAAAGAAAGAAAAGAAAAGAAAATTAAAAAAAAAAAAAAAAGGGAGAAAAGAAAAACTTGCTCACAAATTTTGTCACAGGTCCACTTGCAGAGGAAACACCTTATGAAAATCAGTAGCTACCTTAAATTCACATAGTAATAATTCATGGAGGTGGGACAAGAATACATGTCCTACCCACACATTTTAGTTTTTAGCCCTAAGAATTGAACTGAGATAAAGTTCTTCTTACCAAATTGTCCTTTTCTGTCATCCTCTTATCAAGTGGTTCTTCACTTTACAAATAAAGTGTGCGCATTTAGCTTACATAATTTGACCTCCAGTTCAGCTCTGTTTCTCAGTAATATGTGCTAATTAACTATTATTTTTGAAAGACAGTGTAAGTTAATGGAAAAATCAGGGTTTTGAAGTAAGAAAGAATTGAGTTTAAATCTCTTTTCCACCTCGTATTTGCTGTGAATATTAATTTACTATTCTGGTTTTCAAACAAAAGCTTCAAAAGCCTCTTCTATGATGCAAATAATAACAGTATCTAAGTCATAGGATCTTGGCATGAATTAAATGAAATAATGCACATGAAACACTTGACATGGCTTTGTTTTCACTAAATATGTGGCACCTTTTGTTCTGATGATGATTTCTTCTTTGAGAGTAAGAAAAAAAGGATTTTTCATTCAATTTTGTATTAGTGGCAAATGAATACTTAGAATAAAATCAAGAGCTAGATTTATTGATCTCTTTGAGTAAAAAGGCCAACTTAAGACTTCTTATATGAAGGAAGCTACTCTGAGTTTTTTTAATGCACAGGTAAAAGCTTCAGCAGAACAGAAATCCTCTTAAAAACTTTGGGAAATCTGGCTGTAGAGCCATCATTTCACAGGCCCAAAGACACTTAGAGAGCAGATAACCATATCTATTTATACTAGTTGGTTTCCTACTGATATTCTCTCTGACCTCAGGTGACAACATATGAAAGTTGAGCTTATCTGTAAGGTGTTAAATTACTTTTGTTTAAAAACCAGAATAACAATGTGATTCTGTCTAGGCAGGATTATTTATTCCTAAGACTTCATAATGTGCTTCTATGAATAGCCAAGCCTTATAACCTTTGGCAATGCCAATATAATAGCTATCCACCACTCAGTGACTTCAAGGTTTAAGGTCCTATATATATTGTATATAAGTTCTTACAATGTTGATGCAATGTGGGTAGAAAAAAAACAACAACAAAAAAACCCTCGAATTTGTTAAATTATTTCCTTTTTTTCTTGTTTTGTTTTGTTTTTTCTTTTTTTTATTATACTTTATGTTTTAGGGTGCATATGCACAACGTGCAGGTTTGTTACATATGTATACATGTGCCATGTTGGTGTGCTGCACCCATTAACTCGTCATTTACATTAGGTATATCTCCTAATACTATCTCACCCCCTCCCCCCACCCCACAACAGGCCCCAGTGTGTGATATTCCCTTTCCTGTGTCCAAGTGATCTCATTGTTCAACTTCCACATATGAGTGAGAACATGCGGTGTTTGGTTTTCTGTTCTTGCGATATTTTGCTGAGAATGATGGTTTCCAGCTGCATCCATGTCCCTACAAAGGACATGAACTCATCCTTTTTTATGGCTGCATAGTGTTTCATGATGTATATGTGCCACATTTTCTTAATCCAGTCTGTCATTGATGGACATTTGGGTTGGTTCCAAGTCTTTGCAATTGTGAATAGTGCCGCAATAAACATACGTGTGCATGTGTCTTTATAATAGCATGATTTATAATCCTTTGGGTATATACCCAGTAATGGGATGGCTAGGTCAAATGGTATTTCTAGTTCTAGATCCTTGAGGAATCGCCACACTGTCTTCCACAATGGTTGAACTAGTTTACAGTCCCACCGACAGTGTAAAAGTGTTCCTATTTCTCCACATCCTCTCCAGCACCTGTTGTTTCCTGACTTTTTAATGATCACCATTCTAACTGGTGTGAGATGGTATCTCATTGTGGTTTTGATTTGCATTTCTCTGATGGCTAGTGATGATGATTTTTTCATGTGTCTGTTGGCTGCATAAGTGATTTCTTTTAGAAGTGTCTGTTCATATCCTTTGCCCACTTTTTGATGGGATTGTTTGCTTTTTTCTTGTAAATTTGTTTGAGTTTTTTGTAGGTTCTGGATAGGTTCTCTGTAGGTTCTCTGTAGCCCTTTGTCAGATAAGTAGATTGCAAAATATTTCTCCCATTCTGTAGGTTGCCTGTTGACTCTGATGGTAGTTTCTTTTGCTGTGCAGAAGCTCTTCAAGGTCAAACAGCAAGTGCTCTATGCCAAAGTTTGTTTTAATCCTGCTCTGTGTGATTTTAGAAAGTGTTATGGTGGGGAATGAAACTTACTTGAGGATTCTGAGAATTCTTCAAAGAAACATTGATTTTGAGTCTGATAATATTATATGTTTTGAGTTCATACTATAAGTCTAGTACCTATTTTTATGTGCAGCAGCTCTTTCATTTCTTGTAATAAACATGCATAGTGAATGAACAATGCCATTTTTAGCCCACTAAGATATAAATTAGAGGCAAAGAGAAATTAAATGACTTTGCCAGGGTCTCACAGCTAGTAAGTGGTGCAGAATTTGGGCCTGAGCAATCTAGCTCAGAATCCAGTAGGCTATGCTAAACTCACTTTTAACAAGAGGATGAATTCATTATAAACAAGAAAAAACAAAAGGAAAGAGATTTTTTTTTTTTTTTTTTTTTTTTGAGAAGGAGTTTCACTCTTCTTGCCCAGCCTGGAGTGTAATGGTGCAATCTCGGCTCACTGCAACCTCTGCCTTCCAGGTTGAAGCAATTCTCTTGCCTCAGTAGCTGAGATTACAGGTGCCCGCTACCATACCCAGCTAATTTTTTGTATTTTAATAGAGATGGGGTTTCACTGTGTTGGCCAGGATGGTCTCAAACTCTTGACCTCAGGCGATCCACCCGCCTCGGCCTCCCAAAGTGCTGGGATTACAGGCATGACCCACCTTACCCAGCCCAGAAAAAGAAGATTCTAAGGAAAGGGAGCAGCATATGCGGCAAGTGAAAGAGTCCTCAACATAAATAGTGGTGTTTCCAAACCATGTTCTATCCTGCACTGTGAGTTAAATTACCATTACATTTTGATGGATACATTCAAGAAACAGCTAAATACGCTGAAAGTAGCTACTTATTTGAAAGCGGCATCCTTGTGGTTTCAAGAGGAACCACAATTTCTCAAAAGGCTGAATTATATCATGTGCATCTGGATGGTTTAAAAGTACAAAAGAGAAAAAGAGAAGAAAATGGCATCCTATCTATAACAGATTGCAAGAACTGGCCCTTTAAGTTGGTGGAAAACTATTACTTAGATCCTGGCTTATTTAACCTACTATTATCTCATTCAAAACCTCCATCTCACTTTTTTTTTTCCCTTTTCTCTTCTTTCTTTTCTTTTTCCTTTTTTTTTTTTTTTTTCTTCTCTTCTTTTTTTGACAGGGTCTCCCCTGTTGCCCAGGCTGGAGAAGTGCAGTGGTGCAATCATGATCATAGCTCACTCCCACCTTGAACTCCTGGGCTCAGTGATTCTCCTGCTTCCGCTTCTGAGTAGCTGAAAATACAGAAATGCAGCAACAAGACCAACTAATTTTGTGTTAAAATATTTTTAGTAGGCCGGGCGCCGTGGCTCACGCCTGTAATCCCAGCACTTTGGGAGGCCAAGACGGGCGGATCACGAGGTCAGGAGATCAAGACCATCCTGACTAACACGGTGAAACCCCGTCTCTACTAACATGGTGAAACCCCGTCCCTACTAAAAATACAAAAAAATTAGCCGGGCATAGTGGCGGGCGCCTGTAGTCCCAGCTACAGGCTGAGGCAGGAGAATGGCGTGAACCCGGGAGGCGGAGCTTACAGTGAGCCGAGATCGCGCCACCACACTCCAGCCTGGGTGACTGAGCAAGACTCCGTCTCAAAAAAAAAAAAAAAAAAATTTTTTTTAGTAGCGACAAAGTCTTGCTATGTTGCCCAGGCTGGTCTCGAATTCCTGGTCTCAAGTGATCCTCCCACTTCAGCCTCCCAAAGTGCTGAGAAAACGGTTGTGAATCATTGTACCTGCCCTGTGTGTCTTTCTTCATTTCTATTTCCTTTCTCCCTCTTCTTTCTTTTCTTTTCTTTTCTTTTCTTTTCTTTTCTTTCTCTTTCCTGAAGGACTTACTTAGACCCAAACATAGAAAATATAGCACACATCCTATCTTTCACATTTAAATATCTGTACTATGCTGAAGTCTCAAATAGCCAGTTTTCTTTAAAACTGAATTTAAAACGTCGGGTTCAATTTTTTCCATTTTGAGAATGCATGATCTTTTTCTTCTAATCTCCACTTGTCTTTAACCAATGGCCTGAAATATTATCTTTCACTCCATCATCTCCTGTGGACTGACTGCTTATGAATTCAAAACCATTCTTGACTTCAACTTTGTATCATTATCAATCACTATGAAATAAATGATGCCAATAGTTAACAGCTTGAAACCACAACCATTTACAATATCTCATGATTTGGGGAGTTTGGCAAGAACAAAAGCCATGACACTTAAAAGGTGAAAAAGAAAGTGTATGTCTATAAACTCATATAGATATATATGTATATATATATGAACACAGTTATAACAGCTAAATATCATGAATTTAATGTATGCAAAATGTTTTTCTAACACACTGAATTATTTATGAACAGATGGAGAACTCAAACACAGGTATATATGAATAAATCAAACACAGAATATATACATACATATACATGTGCATATTTTTATATTGCACTACCTTGCTTTACATATATTTATACATTATAAGAACCATTGTATAAAATGCTGTGTGTTATATAAATATATCTGTAGTAATTATGATAAAAGTATTGCACAAGTACACACATGCTGACATACAACATTTGGTACAGAAATACTATAATAAATAAGAAAAAAATTACTGCTTCCCAAGAATGGCTCTATCTAGTTTTGAAATATATGAAAATAGACTATTAACAAACAGATCATAAGAATGATGTGGGTATAAAGTATCAATATATTTTTACATTATCCTTCCTTAGTGAATTTACAACCTTTGTGCACATGAATGTTTCTATTTGACTAAACAAATCTTTTTTTCTCACTTCTTAATTTGTGTCTGTTCTGGGTTAGTATCATCACCCAGGAATATAACACATGGTTTTCAACATGCACCAATATTCTTATATGTCTGACTCATAAAAACTTCATAGTGTTTAAGTACCTAAAAGGAAATGAGGAAAATTGGAAAATTACTTAGACCTATAAATAACCCAGTGTAGGCTAAAGTATGGTAGGCACTTCACCCATATCATCTGATTAAATCAACCATGTAGTTTAATGAGACAGATATTTTTAGTTTCTGTATTGAGTTTGATAGGTAGGCTCAAGTCCTTTCCCCAAAGATATCCACACACTAATCCATAGACCTATGAATATGTTATCTTACATGGAAAAAGTAATTTTGCAGATGTGATTAAGGCTGTAGACTGATATGGTTTCGATCTGTGTGTCTCCACAGAAATCTCATGTTGAATTATAATCCCCATTGTTGGAGATGGGACCTTGTAGGAGGTTATTGGATCTTGGAGGCAGATTTCCCCCTTTGGTGCTGTTCTTATGATAGAGTTCTCATGAGATCTGGTTGTTTAAAAGTGTCTGGCACCTCCTGCCTCTTCTTTTCCTTTTATTCTGGCTATGTAAGACGTGCCTGCTTCCCCTTTGTCTTCTACCATGATTGTAAGTTTCCTGAGGCTTTGAAAGTCATGCTTCCTATACAGCGTGTAGAACTGTGAGCCAATTAAACCTCTTTCCTTTATAAATTATCCAGTCTCAGGAGTATCCTTATAGCAGTGCCAGAATGGACTAATACATAGACTATGTGATGAGCAGATTATTTTGAGTGAGATTTCTAATTACACAGGTCCATAAAAGTCCATAAAAGGAACCATTCTCAGCCATGGTCAGAGAGCAATATACCTATAAAATAATGATAAGGAAAATACAATTATCGACCTCAAAGAGCAAAGGAGACAGGAACAGCAAGTGTAGATGGGCTTTAGAAGATAGAATGGACAAGAAAAAAAATATATCTCTCAGGGCCTCCACTAATAAATGCAGTTCTGCCAACATGTTGATTTTAGTCCAGTGAAACCTGCATCTGACTTCTGGCCTAAAGAACCATACTGTAATAAATTTGTGATGTTTTAAACTACTACATTTTTGGTAATTCATTACAGGAGCAGTAAAAAACTACTGACAATGAGACAGAGGGTCAAAGAAGGACACACACACACACACACACACACACACACACACACACATCCCAGACTTAGACGTATGAGTGTCTTACTGTAGGCCCCATAATCTCTTCATCACTCCAACTTGTATTGAGGGACTATATTTTCTCTAGAAGTCTCTGTTTTGTGGATCAAGGACAGATTTTATGGCAGTAGAAGACATAATTCCTACAGCAGACAGGAAAATACCTTCACAGAGTAAGGATATAATATTACAACATCAGATTTTATGGAAGGTGAGTATAAGAGACATCATTTTGAAGAACATGTCTGTATCTTCTTTAAACTTATAGTAGAATATATTGTCTATTAAGCCTGATGATGCCAGTTATATTAGGACCTGACTGATAAATACCATCTTGCTGTTTTCTGAGAGAAGACATTGTGCTAATTGAATAGTACCACAAAACAGCAACCCCATACTGCATTGTTTCACATTACCCGTTTCTGTCCAAAAGAAATGAAGAAAAACATTCACAATTTTAAAATATGAGAACTTAACGACTATTAAACAAAGTGAATTTTAATAATTAAATCTAATTTCATAGGCTTCATCAAAATTATATCATTGCTTTGTATTAGTATTTTTGTTCTATTTTGAATTTCTCTGTTGTATGGTTTCTCTGATGTTGAATGCCAACTCAACCATTATGTATACATATATATATATGTATGCATGGATATACATAGCCAGTTTTCAGATAATTATATTACATGCACTATAACAAAATATGTCATATGTAATATAAAATATTTTGAATGTATTCAATAATAAAACGTAATTAAAAATAAATTTTGTCCAGTGCTACAGTATATGTGTATGCCTGTGAGCACTTAACCTCTCCTATCTCTCGCCACGCACGCATTACATTTAACTTTACATAGTATTGGAGTTACTGGGTATGACAGAGATTTTTATTTCCAGTGGTGACTTTGGATATTTAATAGCAATTTTCAAACATGCTGTATTGAAAAAGATTCAGAGGCTCCTTGTTCATGGGAACATATATGCACAATAAGGGATGCTGTGGTCACGGTAGGGGGAAATTGCTAGAAGTAAACATCTCATTTGCCAACTCTAATATAATAATACACAAATATTTCTATATTTTGTGGGTTCGAGTGGTTGTATAAGTATGGTTATTTTATTTCAGGAAGTGATCCCAGGGATTAGGAGTGAGGAATTAGACATGGTAAAGAGGGAAGAACGAAGTGCCTGTCTAAGGGTGTATTAAAACTAGTCATCATTACAGGCATCTGAGCTTCTACATCTCTAAGAATGTCTAAGGATCCATGTAGAATGCATCTCTGAGTTGTGTGAGCAGGGGACAAAATTAAGAGGCGCCATCAGCTGGACGTGGTGGCTCACACCTGTAATCCCAGCACTTTGGGAGGCCGAGACAGGTGGATAACGAGGTCAGGAGATCGAGACCATCCTGGCTAACACAGTGAAACCCCATCTCTACTAAAAATACAAAAAATTAGCCGGACGTTGTGGTGGGCGCCTATAGTTTCAGCAACTCCGGAGGCTGAGGCAGGAGAATGGCGTGAACCCGGGAGGCAGAGCTTACAGTGAGTCGAGATTGCGCCACTGCACTGCAGCCTGGACAACAGAGCAAGGCTTGAAAAAAAAAAAAGAGGCCTTATCTACTGTTTTGTGTTGTTGTTTAATCCTATGAGTTAAGGATTGACCATGGGATGTAAATCCCTTGCTTGTCCAGTTTAGTATTGCACGGGAATAGGTACCTCCAGACCTCCCATCCTGTGGCATCAGAGAAAACCTAAGACAGCAAGAGAGAGAAATGTGGCTCAGCTGAGACAAGCTATTCTAAATGTTTTTCTGGAAAACTTGTCATTGCAGCAATAGCTGGAATGAAAGATGGGGTATGAGAGGTGGCAGAAACATATATATGTAGATACAACATTCATATGCAAACCCAGCCTTTTTCAAGAAAGGATTTGTCTGACATTTTAAAGTGCATATGTGAACCTTCCAACGTGTTCACACACAAATGCAAATAATATCTGTGAATGGTTTTTCATGGCTTAAACCAAGAGTGAGCAAACATTTTAGACAATACTTTAATTTAAAATGTATAATTACATTAGCATTATCTGGGGGCATCTTAGTACAGTAAAGCAAATTGTCCACATACATGGATTTACACTAATATAAGGGCCATGTTCAAAGTCAGAACTCCAAATTCTCTATGACAGGAGTCTGTAAAAGGCCAAATTATAAATGTTTTAGACTTTGCAGGCAATAAAGTTTGTGTTGCTGCTTCTCAGCTCTGCCATCGCAGGAAAAAAGCAGCCATAGACAATACATAGACAAATGTGTGTGACTATGTTTCAATAAAGTTTTATTTACAAAAGCATGTGGTAATTTTCTGAACCTTGGTTTAACTAATAGAAGAACATAATGTTTGTAATATAAGGTTTCCAAAAAATATACATATTTCAGGTTTTTATAAAATTGGATAATAAGATGCTTGGAAAATAGAGACGATGAACAGGAATTGCCAGGCACCATCTGAGCATGAGGTATTAAATCCTTTAAAGTCAAGGTAGAATGATAAGAGGTCACATGTTGAGAGTATAGGAAAGAGCTCTAAGTTAGAATCAGGAAATCTGACTTCTAATCTTTTCTTTCCTACTTCATGTTTATGATTTTAGGAAAAAACACTTAAGTTGTCTGTACTTAAATTTCATCACTTGTAAAATGGAGACAATATTAGAAACTTCACAAAATTGTTGTGAAAGTTAAATGCAACCATGTGGAAATTCATCAGCTCTGTGCCTGCTATATATTAGGCATTCAATAAATACATGTAAAATCTCAACCAGATATAGCTTGCACAGGAGGTGCGAACATTCTAGTCACTCTCATCACTGAGACTAATCACTGTGCCTACATAATCTGTGTGGATCTGCAGCAATTAAGAAATTTTGTCTAAAATCACACATCAGCTGTGGAACTGTCAGCAACAGCAGCTCTTGCTGGGGGTAAGACTCCAACAGAGGCTTTACAAAGGAATACCTGGGCAGAAACTCAAGTACTGCCATGACACCAGGTGATTTGTGATGCTTCCCTGAAATGTGGAAGAACATGATTCTGAATCACATTGCTGATTGCTGTTAGAAAATTTAACTAACAATATTCAACTTTTTGACTCTTAATAACTAACTTTACGAAACAGAAGTTACCTTAAGTGCTTTCAAAGCAGAAATATTAGCAAGCAATTCATTTTGGCAAGTAAGAGCGTGGCATTTTCCCTCCTCTAAGATTATTGCCTAATGGATCTACTTCCCTGAGAGCCAGGTAACTCTGTGATTCACTCGAAATGGACTATCCTGGGAAAAAGCCTTTCCAGGAATACATCACTAAAAGATGGGGAGGGAGGCCTCATCAATTTGTTCAATAGAGTCAGCTTAGTGGGTGAGGCAGGACTTCCTTTAGAATGAGTTTTGCTTTAATATCATGGAGGGAGACTTCACAATTGTACCATTCACTTACCAAGGATCAATAAGCTTCATTCTAAAAACTCTTTCATCAACAGCAGGGAGGGGAATCTCCCTACCGTTGCTTTCCTTCTTGGCTGCTGTTTGGAGTGCCTGCTGTTGCAAGGAATGGTATAAGGCCCTCTCAGAAGTGAATGGAATTCAGCATGAAATCACTCTTCTCACAACATCACTTATTTCAGAAGATATCTCCAAAGTCATTAAAGGTTTTCTGAGTTCTCCTTAGAATACTGCTGATGTGACACCTGGCAAAGAGATGTAGAGACAGATATTGGAGGAAAAAAGAAGCTGGCATCATCTTAATTTACCAAGATCAGGAAAATATTTCAGCAGAAAGTTCTTGGCAGTTTTATTATAATTACACCACTATTCAGTTATTTAAGTGACTTTCTTATTGCTGCCTGATGATAATTTTTCATTCATTAATTCAACCAACGTTCATGGCCACTTATTTTGGTTCAGGTCTTAAACTAAGTACTAGAATTAATGTGATAAATAAAATGCCATCTCTATTTTCAAGAAGCTCATATTGCAGTCAGGAGGAATACATAAAAAGGAACTATAAAATGCATTATGAAGATGGTTATGTAATGGAAATATTTCTTTGCTGTGTAACTGACCCTCTATACAAATATTTCTCAATAAATAGGCACAGATAAAAATGGGCATAAAATTTACAATTGTGTTTTTGACAACTTAAGTTCAGAATTTTTCTAAACCACCTGCTGATTGCCAACTTTTTATTTATTCAGTTGACTTTCCTGTTTATTTCTTATTTCCCCTTGGCCAATACTTTTGTCACTGTAAATCAGCAGCTATTATCATCTCAACCTTATTGTTTGGAATTTGGATGGCAACAATGTATATATTCTGATTTGAATGTTGGCACTACTTCAGACATATTTTTACGTATCATCATCTGGCATTATATGTCAACTTTTCCTGGAAGGAAAGCAGAACACCCCACCGTTTTCCAGGACATTCATCCTAGGAACTCACCGCATTTATCTATCTCTATTAAACCCATCAGTATGTTAGAAGATCAGTCCAAAGAGGATGGATTAAAGAAAACAAAGATAAGAAGCAAAAGACAATTGCTAGAGTCAAGATGCCAAATGACAATTGTCTGAAATACCATTACATAACCATCTTCATAATGTATTTTATACTTATTGTATATGTATTCCTCCTGACTAGAATATGAGCTTCTTGAAAGCAGAGTAGGATGGATGGAGAGCACAAAAAGATGGGTTATAAAAATACTTTTTAAAAAATCAGTTTGTGGAGACAGTGGGTAATATTGGTAGAAAACAAGTTGGCAGGGCTACTCATAGATTGGAAGGTCAGAAGGATTCTGATTTGAAGACATTTATTTGGACGTTTTCTGCATAGGTATAATGGCTCAAATGATTGGAGTTGCTGAGATTGACTAGGGAAAATGTGCTAAGAAAAGAACGTGAGGAAAGAAGAATATCAGGGATGCGATCTGGAGACCTTGATCATGAACCACCATTCATTCATTCATTCACGTAATGTTTATTGATGGGCAAGATTGGTTAGCCTGAAGCTTCCAATAACAGGGAGAGAGGAGAGGGGCAGGAGAGAGAAAAATGAGAGAATGCAAGAGATATATTTAATATTTAGCATCTTTTAAAAATAGGAACAAAATACAAGGCACCAACACCTGAGTTCACGTATGAATTCATCAATTTATTTACAAATAAACTTAGAAAATACCTCTTATTTTGTCTGGCACTCAGTCAGGCAACTAAGATGCCACAAGTGAAGGGTGGAATCAGCTTTTCTCTGCAGTGACAGAGAGAAAAGTATATGTGTTGTTTTCTGTGTTTCACATGACTTGCCAAATTGCCATATCTGGCACTTGCTATTTACATAGAATGACACTTGTAGAATAATGGATATTACAATGAATAATTTTAAAAAATAAAATTGAACTGGGTCTGTGGCTCATGCTGTAATTCCAGCACTTTGGGAGGCTGAGGTGGGTGCATCAATTGAGGTCAGGAGTTTGAGAGCAGCCTGACCAACATGGTGAAACTAATCTCTACTAAAAATACAAAAATTAGTCAGGTCTGGCGACACACGCCTGTAATCCTCTACTCGGGAGGCTGAGGCAGGAGAATCGCTTGAACCCGGGAGGCGGAGGTTGCAGTGAGACAAGATCTTGCCACTGCAATCCAGCCTGCACAACAGAGTGAGACTTTGTCTCAAAAAAAAAAAAAAAAAAAAAAAAAAGACAATGTAATAAGTTTCATGAGAGAAGCACACAAAAATCTTCATAGCATTCTGCAATGGTGGGGC
The DNA here is from genome assembly GCF_047675955.1 of Chlorocebus sabaeus. Taxonomy (NCBI): domain Eukaryota; kingdom Metazoa; phylum Chordata; class Mammalia; order Primates; family Cercopithecidae; genus Chlorocebus; species Chlorocebus sabaeus. The sequence continues at coordinate 60,566,149 of NC_132908.1, read as the reverse complement.
TACATGGGTAAATTCATGTATTAATAAAAGCATAGGTTGGTGTGGTGGCTCACAACTGTAATCCCAGCACTTTGGGAGGCTGAAGCAGGTGGATCGCTTGAGCCCAGAAGTTTGAGACCAGCCTGGGCAACATGGCAAGACCCTGTATCTATGAAAAATACAAACATTAGACAGACATCATGGTGCACACTGGTAGTCCCAGCTTCTCTGGAGGCAGAGGTGGGAGGATTTCTTGAGCCTGGGAGGTTAAGGCTGCAGTGAGCCATGATCGCACCCCTGCACTCCAGCTTGGGTGACAGAGTGAGATCCTGTCTCAAAAATGCAATAAAAATAAATAAATAAAACCTATTTCATTCTGCCAGGTAATCCACCCCGTCAGAGGTAAAACTCACCGGTGAAAACAAAGTAAACAAGATTCCAACTATGTTGCGCTTTAGACTTTTACTAGAAAAGACAGCTGGTGTCGTGAGAGATTATAACGTGCATCCTCACCGAAGTTAGCCCTCCATCACTTTCTATAACTAACAGACTCTTATAAGACATAACACTGCTAGCATTAAACAAAGATTCAGCCGGTCAGTTTCCAGGTGTCTCTCTTATAACAAAGGTGCCAATTTCATCTTTCAATGCCTCAGCTCCTCCCTATGAAAATGTTGCTTTGTTTAAAGGAAGAAGAGAAAAATGTTGGTTGGCTATTTTGTTCAACTGCATACAGTTAGCAACTGTGGTTTTTTGGGCTTATTCTGAACACATAGGAAGTATACTGAAGTAGAACTTGCTGGAATGTACCAAAGACAGATGAACAAATGGTTGCTAAGTTTCAAGAGTCTTCTGAATTCAAGGGCCAGTCCAAGTGGGAGCCAATTATACCCACAAAAGACACAATCCTAAATGTCAAATCCCAAATGTTGAAGTTCTGAAAGGTCAAAATTCCTAGGGCCAAAAAATCACAATCTCAAAAGATCAATTATCTGCCAATATAATTTTGAATAAAACAATTTAAAAATTATTTAAAAGATGATTATATTTTTAAAAGGGGATTCATTTGAGAATCATAAAACACAATAAAACAGGTGATAGTAACATAGATATTGCTGCAAGCATACGCGCTCAGGTACACTAAAGACAGTTGCATGAGTATAATAGTATAATAGTTATAAGCAGATAAAACATATTTACAAAGGAATAGGTCAAAGGGAAATGTATAAACAGATATCATTATAGTTGGTAATTGTGTATACCCAGCATCTGAAATATTGTGAGGAACAATCAATCTTTTGATCAATAAAAAATGGTGATGTGTCACCTTTGCGTATGCAGTTACTCAAGGAGCCAAGATCTCTAGAAATTTTATATTTCATAAATGCAGATGGAAAAAAGGACATCTCTTCATTTATTGAGGAAGTTTCAATGTTTTTACGTACATACATAATACCCACAAAGTCAATGTTGTGGTAATATACTTTTGTGGAATTAAGTTTGCAAAAAATGCCTACGACAAATTAGAACTCTCTGAAAGTCTTTAAACAATCTATACCTACACTATTGGAAACAGAGATGAAATATGTAGCCATAGCACATTGCAAAAAAAAAAAAAATACTGCTTTCAATTTAAAATAGTGAAAAAATACTAAAACCTAACAAGATAATTTGACATATGGAAAAGTGTATTGTGGGAATAGGTGTTAGGCAATTGCACGAAAATAGTCCGTAAGAGCTGGCCATTTTCACGATTATTAGCATATTTTGAAGTCTTGCATCACAATGAATAGCTACTTTTTATTTTTTAGGATGTAGTTATCCTCAAATAATTCTTTCACATTATTTTCCACAATGCCCTCCTCTTTGAAATTCTTCTGTGATTCGATATACACTGACATGAGCATTCTACCGAATCCACTCAGACTCACACACTAATCTCCTCGTGAAACACCTTCACAGACATACCCAAAATAGTGTTTACCAGGTTTGTAGGTATTCCATAATCCAGTCAAACTGACACCTAAAATTAAGTTTGCAAGCCCGTCCCTTGTCCACTTGGCACCCACATGCATCTCCTGAGACCATACTTAATTTTTAAATAAAGACAATAACAAGGTAACGGTTCCACCTAACATGTTGCCACTATACTGGAATTGAGATTTTCACGATTTTAGGTGTTAATAATTTGAGGCTTTAGGGATTTATAATTTAGGGATTTTGATCTTTTAGGATTTCAACATTTGGAATGATGGCATTGGGATTGTGTTTTTCAGGATTATGATTCAAACCTGTCCAAGTGAGCAATGGTCACATTGCATACATAATTTTGTGTCCAACATTCAAAACTATCATTACTAGATAGTATTTTTTATATGTGAAGCCATTATTATTATTATTATTATTATTATTATTATTATTATTGAGATGCAGTTTTGCTCTTGTCTCCCAGGCTAGAGTGCAATAGCGCGGTCTCGGCTCACTGGAACCTCCGCCTCCCAGGTTCAATCAATTCTCCTGCCTCAGTCTCCCGAGTAGCTGGGATTACAGGTGCCCGCCACCACGCCCAGCTAATTTTTGTATTTTCAGTGGAGACAGGGTTTTGCCATGTTGGCCAGACTGGTCTCAAACTCCTGACTTCAGGTGATCCACCCACCCCGGCCTCCCAAAGTGCTGGGATTACAGGCATCAGCCACCGTGCCTGGCCGTGAAGCTATTATTATTATTATTATCATCATGATATTTTATGTTCTGGGATACATGTGCAGAACATACAGGTTTGTTTTATAGGTATACACGTGCCATGGTGGTTTGCTGCACCCATCAACCCGTCATCTACATTAGGTATTTCTCCTAATGCTCTCCCTACCCTAGCCCCCAACCCGACAACAGGCCCCGGTGTGTGATGCTCCCCTCCTCGTGTCCATGTATCTCTCATTGTTCAGCTCCTGCTTATGAGTGAGAACATGCAGTGTTTGGTTTTCTGTTCTTGTGATAGTTTGCTGAGAATGATGTTTCCTGGCTTCATCCATGTCCCTGAAAGGACATGAACTCATCCATTTTTATGGCTGCATAGTATTCCATGGTATATATGTGCCACATTTTCTTTATCCAGTCTATCATTGATGGACATTTGGGTTGGTTCCAAGTCTTTCCTATTGTGAATAGTGCCACAATAAACATATATGTGCATGTGTCTTTATAGTAGAATGATTTATAATCCTTTGGTTATATACCCAGTGATGAATGGGATTGCTCAAAGACTTAAATGTAAGACCTAAAACCATAAAAAAACCCTAAAAGAAAACCTAGGCAATACCATTCAGGACATAGGCATGGGCAAAGACTTCATGACTAAGACACCAAAAGCAATGGCAACAAAAGTCAAAATTGACAAATGGGATCTAATTAAACTAGAGAGCTTCTGCACAGCAAAAGAAAATATCATCATAGTGAACAGGAAACCTATAAAATGGGAGAAAATGTTTGCAATCTATCCATCTGACAAGTGGCTAATATCCAGAATCTACAAAGAACTTAAACAAATTTACAAGAAAAAAACAACCCCAGCAAAAAGTGGGTGAACGATATGAAGAGATACTTCTCAAAAGAAGACATTTATGCAGCCAACAAACATATGAAAGAAGCCATTTTTAACAATTTCATACAACCTGTCATATGCATATATTATTTTTATGTAATAAAATGCCTTGGTTACTAGTTTTTATCCAGATTTTTTTTCTTCCTGTCATTTGTCTTTCTATTTTCCTTCTTTCACCAATTATATATGATTTATTTATTATTACAATATTTGCCTCTCCCTGCCACTTTATAAGCTAGAGTGCCAGAATCAGAATAAAATAGGTAGCATAAAAATGATTCTTATTAATATTGCTGTATTATTTTTTCCAAGTGTTGCATTCGTTTTCTTCCACAGGGGTGTATTTGCCTACTTTTCCTCCTCTTTCAAGCACTGAAGATAATTTAGAGTTGAAAAAGTTTACCTCATTTGTATACCTGTTTTCCTGACTTAGAGTAGTCAATCTGATTTTCTGTGTCAGCCATTTAAATTTTCACATCTATGTTTTATATGTCGTTAAGTTTTGTTTGCATAAGCAAAAACATGTGTGACTTATGTGACCCTCACTCATGTTACTACATGTTTTAACATTTTCCTGTCAAATTTAAGAATTTGACACTGAGATCAATTTGTTGTTTCTTTCAATGTTTAGATGTTCTTTGCTTTTTTTTAATTGTAACTTTCAATGGCAAAATCTGTGATAGCTTTTGCACCAATCTAATAAATACAATGCAAGGTATTGACCACATGCAGTTTAATTTTCCTCCCTTTAACCCCTCACTGTGCTGCAGGAAAAGAGGAGGAAAGGTGCTATTTATTTAAATGACAAAGAGACAGATGAGAAGAAAAGAGCAGACTAATTTTTTCAACAAATTTGGCAACTAGAATACAGGTGGAGGAGGAGGAGTTGCAACTGTCACAGAAGAGAGAAGGTTAAATCATAAGTGCCTTCTGGAGGAAAAGACAGAAATTAGACAATTTGCCCTGCACAACCCCTGGTGGGTGGTAGGGGGTTCAAAATTAGAAGGTGGATTGATGAAGATATGAACATTCTTTTGTATCTCTCCTGCTTCTCTTTTACCTCATACACTTTAGAAATTACTCCTTCCTCCTCCAGTGACTCTTTCTTTTGTTATTTAGAGAAACCAGTTTTTTTTTTTTTGTTTAGGTTTATTATTTAGAGAAATTTATTTAGGTTTATTTAGGTTTATTATTTAGAGAAATTTAATCAAAATACCTGGACTCAGTCATACTAGTCAGAATGTGGAGGTAAGGTGGACAGGGGATGGAACAGTTAAAGAAAAGTGAAAAAGTAATGATTTGCATAGTATAATGAAGACTATTTCTTCTTTATCCATTGCACAACATTTAGGAAGTGTACACTCAAGCAAGAGATGAGAGGATTCTCCTTTGGAGAGACTAAATGACCAAAACAAACACCTCCACATACATATCCCAAATAAAATGCTGGGCTACAATATATAGACTGTAACCCGAGGATGACTAGTCATTAATACTTTCTCTATGCATGTTTTGTTGCTTTATTGAATGGATACCCAAGAACTACTAAATACTTGAGGAAATACTTCAACATAAGAGAGACCAATCAAGCCAATAGGAACTCATACAATTCAAAGAGCAAATAAAATTATTTTTTAATGAAGAACATTTCATATAAGTGTGTGTGTGTATGTGCGTGTATGTGTGCATGTATTCCTTAATCATTAGAATGCTGAAGAGATAACATCCAGAGAAGGTATTAAGAGTAAGCCAAAAGCAAAACTAAAATATGAAAAGTAGAAGACGCAAATTTAGTTAAAAGTTTAAATGGAAGTCTCAAAATTTAATTCAAGTTTTAGACAGAGATAACAGTAAAAACATAGAAGAAGAAAGTTGAAAGGGTCAAAAAGTGCCTAAAGGAAACAGAGTAATGCACACTCACACACACAGACACACACACACATTGTGGTATACAACCATGAAGTTTTAGAACATCAGAGATAATGATCTTCATTGCCTTCTAATTAGACTAAAAGGTCATGTGCAAAATAATGTAAATGCATATAGAATAAGACTTGTCAACAGTAATATTGGATATTAAAATATATCACAACAATGCCATCAGAATTCTCATTAAAAAATACTTGAATCCCAGGCTTCTATATCAAAACCAATTATCAATCAAGTGAAAGAGCAGAGCATAAAAGGGCTAAAAAATTGTATAAACATCTCTTGGTGGAAAATGTACATTAATTGAATTATGGGATAAGTTAAAATGAATACATATAGACATATATACATATAGAAAAGAGGACTCTGTATCAAGAGGATGGCAAATGGATTTCCCAGGATATTCTGCAACCTCAAATTTTGATTATGGATTTTGGAGATAACCAATATGAATTTCAGCATTAACACAAAAGGCTGTAGGAGGAATGAAAAATTAATTATGTTGTGGGTTAGAACATGGAGAAAATATTGCTTAGTGTCAAGCAAAGAAGGCCAAATGATTAAGATGCACACATGCACAGGCTTCTTAGAGCAGTATTTATTGAGATAATCTCATAGGAACAATGATGATCAAGGGCATGTGGGCTCCTGTTGCTCACTGCTTTCACAGCACACAAAGACTTACTAGGATTGGATACCAGACTCTGGGAAAAAGACCCAGACTTTTGTTCTGTGAGAATTTCAATATGTATGAGGGTCAAATCACTAGCCTTTCACCTGACATCATCAGGAGTTCAATGTAACAGAAATATAATTTCATGGTATCTCTTCTTGCTATGATAGAGCTCTTTCTGGTGTCTTGTACTGTATAAGTTTACATATGGCTTCACATATTATTTTACATGAAATTTGAATTCAAGTCATGACTTATAACAGAGTGTTTGTGCCTCTTAAGTCAAAATCTCACCAGAGGGAATCATGTAGGGTACCCGTTAAGTCACTGAATTTTCTGGTACACAGACTTGCCTACATAGAGTTTATAATCTGAATAACAAAAAATTAAACAGGCAATTCCTGGCCATGTGATGTAGATTTTGATGGGTGAATCTACAGTTAAGATTTCTGAAATTGCAAAAGTCTGAAAATTAATTGACCCAGGACCATAGTGGAACAGAATGATATTATTAGTTTGTTCTTGAGTATAGTGATGAAAGATTATTGTATTAATTTATAATCTTGCATTTTTCCCCAAAATATAAGTATATCCCATAAGTAGCACTTTCAAATGTAACTGTCATTTGTCATGTGACCAGAATGGTTGAGAATGCAATGATCTCTGTCTTTGCAGAGCAATGATCTCTATCTTTCTTTGGGAGCAATGAAAGAGAATGGTTGAAGAATATCATGTGACCAGAATGGTTGAGAATGCAATGATCTCTCTTTCTTTGGGAGCTTGGAGTTCTATAAATCACAAATTTATGAGACGAATTCGGTAGAGGGGATTTCTTAGCTGATTTTTCTTCTTTAGTTCAGCACTTAGATTGTACTGGGCATGGTGCTTGAACCTGGAGACACACAGGAAGAGGCTGTGCTCTTTCTTAAGAAGTTTGCAACCTGGTGGTGGAGGCAGACAAAATAGACAATCCCAATGCATAACTGTAAATGTTTTCATAGTGGAATTAGTGAGAGACCTGAATTATAGAGAAGAATTTCCTCAAAAAAGTGATGCTGGGTGGTTTCAAAACTATGAGTTGAGCTATAGATGATGACTATTGTAGGGAGAAGGGGCAATATAGATAGAAGAATAAAGGCGTGGGCAGCATCATCACAATTGGTCAAAGCATATTAAAGTCAGCTGTGTAATTGCAAGAGTAATTTCAGGGTAAAAGAATATAAACTGCTCCTTTATGGAGAAACTGACACTGAGGTCTGTTATAGCTGCCCTCAATTGTATGGCTACAGATTTGCTGTCAGAATTTAGCTGCCTTTAATGAATCAGGAACTCTTCGTGTGTTATTTCACCCCAGAATTGTTCTAAGGGTCAACCTTACTGACATATTTACCACATATCCTGGCCAGCTTTGCGTATTTGAATTGTAGGTTAAGATAACCTGAAGCTAGAAAAAGAGCTTCCTTTTAAGGCCTCTGTGATGAAGATCCAGACTTTCACAGTTCCATTCTTCACCAACTCCCCTCCTTGAAACACATCTCTAGGAAGATCTGAGAACTAGTAGGAAGCCCTAGTGCTAGAGAGGGCCACAGAGTAAAAGCAGATCACAGCATATGTGGGAAGGGTCCTCATCAAAGTATTGTTTTATTTATTTATGTATTTGTGTATTTATTTATTTCAGACAGGGATTCACTCTGTCACAGCTCAGGTTGGAGGGCAGTGGCATGATCTCGACTCACTGCAACCTCTGCCTCCCGGGTTCAAGTGAGTCTCCTGCCTCAGTTTCCCCAGTAGCTGGGATTAGAGCCACCCACCACTACAAACTGGCTAATTTTTTTGTATTATTAGTAGGGACAAGGTTTTGCCATGTTGGCCAGGCTGGTGTCGATCTCCTGACCTCAGGTGATCCACCTGCCTCAGTGTCCCAAAGTGCTGGATTACAGGCATCTGACCAAAACTATAGTTTTAAATGCAGATTTAGTTTTGAGTGACTCCTTGCATCTCCCTTGCTCACCTTGGACTAATGTTAGGATGCTCTTGAAACAGAAGAATGGGAGGGGGGTATCAAAGGGTCTCTTCTGCAGCCTTTGAGACTGTTTCCCACACTACCACATAACCTCAAATAGAAAGTTCTGGAAACAGAAACCTTTAAAAAATCAGTCTCCCATATCTCTTTGTCTCCTTGCACAGTGCTGGGTAAATAGTAAGACACAATAAATGCTTACTGAATTGATGGTATTGGCAGCTCATTCACTTTATTCTAATTAAATTTCTCTCTCTAGGTGTAAAATGGTTTTTCATTGAGCACATTTCAGATAAAATTTTTTTAGACGGAGACAATGTAGCCACAAAATGAACTCAAATCCTGTTTGGTTTGATGAGTGCATTTTATTATCTACTGTTTGCTAGCAATTAGATACCAAAAATCAGAAGCTTTGTAAACACAAAGGGGATTAAAGTAGGGCGAGCTCACCAACTACATGTGATCCTTTTCAAGGTGCTGCAGATGAACTGTTCTGTTTTGTATTGTTTGTTTTGCTTTGTTATCACAGATTCTCTAGGGCATATCTGTTCTCTCAAAGGAACTTGGTACAAATGGTATTTGAGTATTTAAGAAAAGAGCCTCAGGACCTATAAATAGACTCTCATTTATCCAGAGAAGGTAACCCACTTTGATCATCTTCCCAAAAGATCTTCATGTCAGTTTAGCTGGCGAATCTTGGAAGCTCATATATGTTTTGTCACAGCTGTGTGTGAAATATTATGTAATTAAATTTTACATTATATCAGTCCCAATACATAATAAAGTGTCATCTGGTTAATTCTGGTTTCCAAATGTGCTTTAAAACCAACTCAGAGTAAATATTACATGTGATTCATGCCACAAATTGTTATGTAGGCATGTACTAGCATATTTATGGTCTTATACTGCATGCCAAATTATGCACTAAATTCAAATATGGACATGTTAATTTCCCTTGTGTTGACAATATGAAATTCTAAGCATTATTCTTTAATCAGAACACAACCAGTTCACTGAAGTTGTAAAGTGGACTTCTCCACATCTGCTTGCTTTATTCCTTTTTCACAAAGAACTAAGTTCATTAATTCTTCAACATGTAAGTAGACAAAGGGAAATTTTTAAAGGTTATACATATAACTATATAAACAGATCACAAACATTCACAGTTCCATTAAAGAAAGGGGATAAAGGAATAATCTGGAACAAATATTACTCATCTAATTATAAATGTCTTTGAGAGTGTTCCATGCCAAAATTACTGGAAAACTGATGCAGGTACACAAATGACTTGGGTAAGAAAAAGTACTGGGATATAGTATGGTATCTTAGAGGTTAGCCTCAAACCAGAAGAAACGGGGGTATTAAATTAAAGATATACTTCATAGAAAAATAAAGATGTGCCCTTAATTTTATTCTTTTTATAGAATTTATAAATGACCTGGAAGAGAAAATGGTTTTATTGTAGTTACATTAAGTTTTAGACATTGGGCTATTTGCTTTACACATTTTTAAAAATTTTATTGTCACCAAACCCACCCTAGATGGCTTTAGTTAAAAATTTTTCTCTTTTTGACATGAGAAAACTGGGATCAAGCCAATCATTGGTCTTATAATATAAGTGTAACTACTGAGTAGATTTCAAAATGGAATACAAGTAACGAGGTCAGTAGATTTCAAAATGAAATACAAGTAACGAGGTCAGTGGGCTGTGTATCAAGTTATCTAAATTCAGTGTGTTTGTTAATCAGCACCAAACTATGAGCTTATTTAGTTGTTTAATAAACACAGAATCATTGTCAGCAGTTCCTTTGAACATGTTGAACACCATAGTGCTAGGGATAGTGGCCAAAGAGTGGTTTGGGAGAGCTTAAGCTAATCACTGGAACCCCAGCATACTATCAAGAGGGTACCATGAGTGTAAATTACAATATGAATGGCCCCTCCCAGATTTACACCATGTATTTTAGCCCTCTGCCTTTAATTTCATAGGTACTGACCCCCAAATCACCCAAGATAAACAAATAATGCAAGTGAAAACAGAAAACTTGGTATGCAAAATGGAGCCTGCAGGAAAGATCTCTAGAACACATATTGGCAACTCTAAGTTCCCCCCATATGGAAATTTTGGATTTTTCAGTTTAATGAGCTACTGATACTGATCGGAACAAAACTTTTTGCCTAGATTTTGAGTAGTATCCCTGGAAATCAATCCATGTATTAAACATGTGAGTGTATTCACATATAAATGTTAGAAAAGCTGTATGCTTAACATTTGTGCTTCTTGCTGTATGTAAGCTGTACACCTACACACAGACACTACACATGCAGACAAGCACACAAACAAATACAACCACAACAGTATTTTTGCCATAAAGGAATAAATAATTTGGTTCACTTACATAAGTTTAGAAGTTTGAACATTTGGAAGTTTAAAATGGTTCTTTGTTGTTTACATTTATTCATTCTCATTTGTTCATTTAGTATACACATTGTATAAAATGTGCTCCAGGTATTATCTTAGACATTAGAAATGAAATCGTGGGGGAAAAAAAGAGATACAGTCCATTTTCTTAGAGATTTCATATGCTGGGAGATAGGAGTAGATTAAGACAATTTAAAAAGTAACTTTTATACAGTATGATAAAAATTTATACGAAAAAAACAGAATGCAAAGGAGGCAACCAGGAGGGACTCCTAATGCCATTGGGGTGTATCAAGAAAGTCTTTATGCTTATTTTTTATTTTATCTTATTTATTTTCCCCCGTTTTCTGACCTGTCCTGTTCTGTGATCTCTAAGGATGACATTTCCTTGGCTCCCATGCTTTCTAACTTTTGTTGAGTTTGTCCAATAAGAGACATTGAATATAATTCCAGCACTTTGAGAGGTCATGGTGAGTGGATCACTTGAGGTTGGGAGTTCAAGACCAGCCTGGCCAACATGGTGAAACCCCGTCTCTACTAAAAATACAAAAATTAACCGGGTGTGGTGGCGTGTGCCTGTAGTCCCAGCTACTCACGAGGCTGAGGCAGGAGAATTGCTGGAACCTGGGAGGCAGAGGTTGTGGGCTGAGATCGTGCCCACTGCATTCTAGCCTGGGCAAGAGAGCAAGATTCCAAAAAAAAAAAAAAGGCATTGAATAATATTAAGTTTGGTATTATTTCCTGCTTTTCTGTGGCTCTGGAAATGACTTATTTTTCTATGGATACAGTTGGGTAGCCTTTCTCCCAAGCTCTATTTCAACAGAATCTCTAGGTAACTCAGTCATTTCCCTTGTCCCATCCAATTTGGATGTGAAAACTGCTTCTAGCTATTATTAGTCTGTGTGCAATTCATCATCTCCTTTTTTATTTTATTTTATTTTATTTTTGAGTTGGAGTCTTGCTCTGTCACCCAGGCTGGAGTACAGTGGTGTGATCTCAGCTCACTGAAACCTCTGCCCCCTGGATTCAAGTGATTCTCCTGCCTCAGCCTCTTGAGTAGCTGGGATTACAGGTGTGCCCCCACACCAGGCTAATTTTTGTATTTTTAGTAGAGACGGGTTTCGCCATGTTGGCCAGGCTGGTCTCCAACTCCTGACCTCAAGTGTTCAACCCACCTTGGCCTTTGGGAGCACTTTGGGAGGCTTAGGTGACTCCTTTTGATTTCCATAACTCTGCCTACAACTCTCTACGTAATTTCTAATTACATTCTCTTTAGTTAAACCTTTTTTTGTTTTCCATTGTTTTCTGCTGCAACATAGATGGACAGAATTTCTTGATAAGATAAACCTATATACTCTGCAGATTGTAACAATGAAGAATGTTAGCATTATAGTTAGACTCAAGTTCAGATACATGGTCACATGTTAACAGTGGTAGTTATTAAAATTAGTCTTTCTAAAGCTCAGTCTTCTCATCTATAAAACCATAAGATATGGAAAGTCATGAAAATAAGTTTATATCTTGTCCACAAAGCAACACGAAGCTACATTCTTAAGCAAAGGGTGTATTTCCTGTTGTATGACTTCAAAAATACTATGCTTGAATTTGTCATTGAGAGGAAATAATATATATAAAATTCTGAAAGCTAAAGACCAATACTTATTGTTTTTATGTTCTTAAAGTTTAGCCAGTGTAATTTCATAGAGGCAATAAGAGAAGATTAATAAGTTGATGTTGCTTATACAAGGTCATGGGAATGACTTTTGTCATGAGTTGCAAATATCTCCCAAAGTTCATGTGTTGAAAACTTAATTATCTTTTTGACAGTATTAAGAGTGAAACCTTTAAGAAATGATTCAGTTATAAAGGCTATGCCCTCATGGTGAAATTGATGCTGTTATCCTGGGAGTGGGTTAGTTATTACAAGACTGGGCTTCAGATAAAAAGGTAAATTTTGCCCCCGTTTTGCTCTCTGTCTTGCATGGTTAATCCTGCCCTTCTGCCTTTTGCCATGGGATGGCCCTCCTCAAATTCCAGCAATATGCTCTTAGACTTGTCAACTTTCAGGACCATGAGTCAAATACATTTTTTTAAAATTATGAATTACCCAGTCTGTGTTACTCTATTACAGCAGCAGAAAATAGACAAAGGCAGCTTTCATCTTATTTCTAATACTCTGTTTTTAAATTCTCTTTTACTACAGTAAGTCAACCAATAGAGAAATTGGAAACATGGTTGAAAGCAGAAATGGACATGGTATTTTTATTAATTAGGGACTTATGAAGTCAATGTTGAAAAGTTCTGGAAATTGTAGGTGAATCATTAACATGAGATAAAATTATAAAAATTTGAAGGCTAGATAGGGATTACATTTCATGAACTTTTTTATGTGAAAAATTGATACCTCCTAATATTTTTTATATATATATATATATATATATAATTGCTTATAAAAAATCAAAATGTTGATTACATAGTTCAATTTTTGCTGGCATATCATGCTGGACAATCAAAACAATAAAAAAATTTAGTACAATATATTTCAGAGTTGGAAAACTCCACAAAATTAGCCTATTCTGAATCAGAATTGAATTTTCTATTTCCTGGTTCATATCATTTTAGTGACCCATCTACCATAGAGATTTCAACAATCTTTGGACTCAGGGTGAAATAATAAACCTGATTTGGAAATATCTAGGAGTTTAAGTAGTAAGCATTAGTTTACAACTCTATGCCTCACATTACTTTAGAGGTAATTTCAACTAGAATTCATAAAACATTCCATATAATTACATTTTCTATGTTAGTAGAGTTGGAGCCTTTGAAAATATAAATAAATTCAGAACTGAAAAGATACGTTTAACTCATATAGTCCAACTAAACCAATTCAATTGGTATATGATGGCATTTTAAATTATGTCCCTGTTTCTAATAAGACATTACCTGCTAAGCTCCACCATGCAAAGTTTGTGATGATCTGCGATGATTTTTTTTTTCATTTTTTAAAGAGGTGTAGAGAATTCAAGCAACTGTAAAAGATGATGAAAATTTAAGCCTATAACTTTCCACAGTAGATGAGATGGTACATGAAGTATCCCTTGACTATGCCCTCATTTGTGATGTTTGATGAATATGGATTAGCAATTAACCATGGCTACACTCAAAGCTAAGATGAACTATAGGAATAAATTCAGAGTGGACGATGTGGCACGTAATCTGTATTGATCAGCTTACTGAAAAGGATCTTGAAACTACTTTCAAATTTAGTGGCTAAAGATATTTCTTGAACTAGTGTTTTGTTTAATTATATAGGAGCTGTCAGACATGTTGGGAAATTGCTAAAAAAGTAATTAGTCTGGGATAGATTCCAGAAGAACTGTATTTATTTGGAAACTGAAAATAAAATCCATGTTCCAATTTTACACGATCATAATGTTATTAATAGCTCAATCATTTATCTTTTCTCCCTAGATTTTCATTGTCATTTGCTCACTAATTATTTTTTACTGGATTATATGGTTTGGCTGTGTCCCCACCAAATCTCAATTTGAATTGTATCTTCCAGAATTCCCACCTGTTATGGGAGGGACCCAGGGGAAGGTAACTGAATCCTCAGGGCCAGTCTTTCCTGTGCTATTCTTGTGACAGTGAATAAGTCTCACAAGATCTGATGGGTTTATCAGGGGTTTCTGCTTTTGCTTCTTGCTCATTTTCTCTTGCCGCCACCATGTAAGAAGTGCCTTTCACCTCCCACCATGATTCTGAGGCCTGCCCAGCCATGTGGAACTGTAAGTCCAATTAAACCTTTTTTTGTTCCCAGTTTCAGGTGTGTTTTTATTAGCAGTATGAAAATGAGCTAATACACTGGACCAGGAACAACTTGAAGACAGACACTGTATTTTGGGTCCCTACAAACCTCACATATGACACACAGTAGAAGGTAAAGGAACATTTGTTAAACTGAATAAGGAATCTGGCATTCTTTAGAACTTTGAAAAGTATAGAATATGTTCTCATCCTACCTACTGGATTTTTCTCAACGATAATATGGATCAGGAGAATGTTTCATGTAAAACTATTCCAAGCTGTAAAGCAGAGAAGGGGAACCATCCCTTTGCTGTTCTCAAATGTTTCTCATAGAAAACTAAAGCTAAATGAAAGTTTGAATATTGTCAGTATGAATCTTTCTTTGGGGAGAAGAAGGAACTAAAGAAGAAACAATTTAATTTTTTTTATTCAGGAAGATAAAGCTAGTTAATCACACTCATATATATTATCCTAATAAGCTCCAAATATAGATGTTTATACTGATAACAGACAGCAGAATTTATCAAGATTGAATGTCATTCAAGTCCCAGGTTGTCCTTCAAAAAATATGGTAGGAATGAAAGACTGTGTTCTTTTAACTAATAAATCTGCAGTTTCTAATGATTTGTATGATATTGTGGAGATGGTATGTATACAATAAGTTACCTGTATTCATCAATATAAGTAAAATAATGTATGTGGGAACATAAATGGATTATTTTCTTACATAACTATGTATTTTTAGGTTTGTTTTCTTCTATCCAGGGACTGTGCTCTCTAAATTTTCAAAAATAACTGAAAGAGTCCAGATCCCTTTGGGATTACAGAAATTCAGAAAATTTTCTTAGACCAAATAAGAATGAAGCGTGTCTTGATTTCAGCCTAATTTAGACAGGGAACATCACAGAAAAAAATTTAAGCTTCAGGCTATCAATATCTTGTTAATTTCTCACCCCCATGTCTTTCTCTATCTAAACTACATTTCAATCAAAATGATTCAGATGTATTGGCTTCTGATTCATGTCTTTGGGTTCTTTTCTCTCACTTTGAAATCTCCAGGGACAGACCCAGTTATTTCCATTTATATGATTATTGTGTGCTATTTAGAGTAAACAGAATCAGTACAGAATCAGTAAAACACACACACACACACACAGACATACATATAAAATAGGAATAGGCTCACATAATTATGGAGGCCAAGGACTCCCATGATCTGTCTGACAGCTGGAGAAACAGGAAATTTAGTCTGAGTCTGAAGTCTTGAGAACCAGGACTGCCAGTGTTTAAGAGTAGGAGAAGGTGGATATCCCAGCTCAAACAGAGAGCAAATTTGTACTTCCTTTGCCTTTTTGTTCTGTTAAGGCCTTCAATAGATTGGGGGATGCCCACTCACATTGGTAAGGGTGTTCTCCTTTATCCAGTCTGTAGATTCAAATGCTAATATCTTCCAGCAACACCGGCATAGACACACTCAGTAATAATGTTCTACCAGCGATATGGGCATCTTTTAGCCCAGTTAAGTTGACACATACAATTAATACCACAAGTCATTTCTATTTTTATTGTTGATCTTTTACAGTCATTTTTTACAATAGGTCAGAATTATATTTAAAATATAAATTAAAGCATGTCATTACTTTAAATACATTACTTCAAATAATAAAAATCTCAATGTTTGTTGAATATAAAATAATATTAAAACTCCTTATCAGATTAAAAAGTGTTTGAAACTGTCCATATAAACTTTGAGCCATTCTCCCCTTTCTTCATTATGTTCTAATTCTCTATTTTTCCTGTGAATTTCCAAAATAATCATCTCGTTTGTTTGTTTGTTTTAGAAAGGTTAGGAATACCCTCTGTTTATCTTGGAATTTCAACCCCATAACTAACTCCTTCGTGTTCCAAAAGTCTTCGATTGATTTTCTTTTATTGCTTTTTTTCCTCAGGTCTTTCAAAGTAAACCTATCCCAGTAGCTTTCTTTAATTAATCTTCATCAGAGTCGCATTTTGTTTATCAACACTCTAGCATTTCTTTCTTACTAATTGCATGCTTATTGGTTGACCTGTGAATTGACATTCTTTCTTCATAGACACTATGTTCTATGAAGTCAGGAGTGATCTTTGTTTTTCTAATTACTGTGCATCAATTACCTAAGATAGTACTCAGCATATATTAGGCATTAACAATCATTGTTTGATTTAATGAATAACTAATGGATCATGGTCTCATCTACTTGGTAACCACGTTGTTATAAAGATGCCTGAGGGCTGCTGTGGATCCAACTCAAGATATATATGTGCCTATGTCATTACAGTGACAGAGGTATAAAATTGAGGATACAACTTCGAATCATCAACAGTATTCTGCTCCACTCTTCAGAGTCTTTATTGGCGAAAACAATGCCCAAGAGTCACAAATATAAATGATCTTTTAATATTCTTTTCAATAGGCTTATTTTTAAAGGGTTATGAATAATTCTTTGAAATTTTAAAAAAGGTCTTATTATATTTCTATTCAGATCTGATTAGTCTTCCCTGTGAATGTGTGCTAGATGTAATGTGGTTATACATACTTATATTAATCAATTGATAAAAGAAAGCTATCACTTTTAAAAAAAGATTCTAAAAGTAATCTTCCCTTTTTTGCTAAGAATTATTGATTCTCTGTGTATATCATCCT
Organism: Chlorocebus sabaeus; assembly: GCF_047675955.1. NCBI lineage: Eukaryota > Metazoa > Chordata > Mammalia > Primates > Cercopithecidae > Chlorocebus > Chlorocebus sabaeus. The sequence goes on along the minus strand of NC_132908.1, from coordinate 60,549,035 downwards.
CACAGGAAATCAGATACATGTCATGCTTGGGTAAAACTGCTCAGGGCAATGTAGCCTCAAAAGATTCCCTGAGGACCCAGAAAGAAGCCCAGACTTTGCTTCCCCAGCATTCTGAGCATGCTACAAAGAGTATCAAGGGGCCATAGGCCAAGCACTGGCAGCGGGTTACCATTCCAGAGAGCAACACAGAAGAGACAGCCTGTATATATCTGTACCATAATGTGTAACACAAATTAATGATAGATAATTTGGTGGAAGAACACTAAGTTTGAAAAAAATCTCTGAAATAACTGTTTTAAAAGAATTTATTTTCCAAGGCAATTAGAATGATAAATCACTCAGGGTATATTTATATCAGAACAGAAAAACAGTTTTACTTTGTATTATAAGTTTAACAAATATTTAGTGAATGAATACATACACCAAAAACTATTTTAACCCAGAAAGCATTTGCCTAATCATTCATTCTTCCATCTACCAATTTGTCTTTTCAACTGCCTATTTAGCCATGCAAGACACTTTTGAGAAATGACTCTATTTTGAAGACTGGATGGGACAATACAAGTAAGATATACTTGATTCCTACCTCTATGGAACCCACACCTGTTAAAAATCCACAGAATCTAAATTAGAGAATCATATAAAGAAAACTTGGTAACAATAAATAAAATATTTTATGTCCTTGAATGTCCTAACCACCTGAGGGAGAGATACACATGGACATATATAACTATGATTCAACTTATTAGACAGGCTAAGAGGTTTGTGTTCAGTGTTCCACCACCAACACTTGCAGCCGATTTAAGAATTTAGAAAATATTTCATGGAATAAGCGTCATATGTTCTGGTTGAAGAAAGAGCCAAAATTTGGGTGGAAGGAAAGCGAAGAACACTTCAGCCAAACACAAAGTCCTTTTAACAAAAAATATGTAAAGGATAAAGTACACAAAAATTGATAGAAATGTAGTAGTGTCTTGAATATAAAATATGTTGAAGTGTGTTGATATTTTGTTGAGCAGGCCATTATAAGTCACGCAAAGAGGTTATGAATTTGCTATTTGCAATGAGACCTACCAAAGTGTTAGGATGAGTAACAAAAATGCTTTTCTTTGAGTAGATCATCTTAGTGAAACAACTTTCATTGGTTTTAGATAGAGATATTACTGAAGCAACAACTAATGTTTTGCTTATCTTATTTCCTAAAAAAGTGAGGTATAAGAATTATTTTCCCCCACTTTATAAAGGAGGAATTAAGTGCATTTCTATAGGTTATCCAGCTAGCAAATTACAAGTGTTAAATTCAGGCCTATTTGACCACCTACACTTGTTACTTTCTATTAATTTGTCCTAGTCATCTCCAACTTTGTTTCTGAGATTAAAGGAGACGAGAAATAAAAAAAAGAGAGAAGGAGAATTAATTCCACCATACCAAGATATGGAGAGTGGCTATAAAAAATTTAGTATTTTAAAAGTAAAAAGATTTGGGAGAGGGAAGCCGAGGCAGGTGGATCATGAGGTCACGAGATCAAGACCATCCTGGCTAACAGGGTGAAACCCCATCTCTACTAAAAAATACAAAAAATTAGCTGGGCATGGTAGTGGGCACCTGTAGTCCCAGCTACTTGGGAGGCTGAGGCAGGAAAATCGCTTGAACCTGGGAGGCAGAGGTTGCAGTGAGCCGAGATCACACCACTGCACTCCAGCCTGGGCAACAGAGCAAGATGCTGTCTAAAAAAAAAAAAAAAAAAAGGTTTGAGAGAGTGTTGTATGAGAGAGAATCAGAAAAACGAGGATTTCAGAATTAATCCTCCTTGGGTTAGTAAGTCAAAGTGGAAAGCGATGGGGCTATTTAACAAGATAAGTTAAGAAGGAGAAAATATATGGAGAATGTATCCAGGAAAATCAATTCACTGATAATTTTTATTTCAAAAGGAGAGATCTAAAAAAATGAGAAGTCAAAAAACCTTAAAAAAAAAAAAAAAGAAATGTATCTCTTACATTAAAAATAATCAGGCATTTGAATCAAAAGACCAAAGATTAGTAAACAAATTAGTCCCCCAAATCTGCATCCTAGACACATTAGTAGACACATGTTTACTCCATTTGTATAGTACACCATCTTTCAGAAAACTACATCCCGTGCAATGTGGTCTTAATTGAGCTAAGGATCTCGGCAACCTATCTAGCTTTGTGAAGAGAAGGTCCTGTGACACAGGGTCCGGCACAACATAGATCACTTTCCCATGGTTTCGATTGTTAATTCAAGGGTCGTGACATTGCTCAGGCTGAAAACCAAGCAGAGGAAATGTTTTCTTATGGAGTTGATCTAGAGAAATTCAATAAGGAAGCTCCATTTTTCAATGCAAATTCTATGACTGGGGTGTTTGAGTATAGATCTATGATGTTTATTTTAGTGGCTATATGTGAAAAGCTCATTTCATGGTAAAAGCAGGTAGAGCTAAGCAGAAAGACTAAAAATCAGAGTCCTTGTCCCTTCAGGACCTAGTGCCCAACTCTGAGATACTGGATCCTGCAATTCTCTCTTTTCTTCAAGGTTGCTTGACCTTGGCATTTTTCCTAACAAAGGAATGTTGATGAAATCAACCACTTAGACATGTCTTAATGAAAATTGTGTATTTTAGGATAATGGAAACAGTATTACAAACACTCATGCATCTTTGAAAAACTGAATCAGAGAAATGCAAAGGAACAAAATTCAGGGTGGCCTCCAATTTCTCCTTGAATGGAGGCTCAGAAAATATAGAACATGAGGGAGCATAAATGTTTAAGGAGACCCAAAGAAGTAGAAAGATCAAACTGAATGTGTCTCTTCTATGTTATTTGAGATATGTTTTCTGCTTTCCTCGGTTAACATTATAATTCCCTAGTTCAGGTATTGTTACTTATTGTTATTTCTTCTATAATTATCTCCCTGAGAATCACTAAACTGATAAATGTTCATCTTTCTTGTACTTGACTTTTAGGAAGATTGAATCAAATAAGACAGGATAGTTTAAAAAGTCTAATTTTTATGCTTCGCTTAGGAAGCAAATCTAAAGATATATAAATGCAGCTTAAACATTGTGAAGATTGTAACTACATCAAAATCCATATTAACTTCCCATTAAACCAACTCTGACAACATCTGGTCTCTCTTTAAAATCATCATTTGCGTTTCAAAGCCATTACTCATATTTCTCACCAAGTTTGCTTTTACTTTCTCTTCCTCCTCTTCCTCCCTCATTTTCTTCTTCAGATTACCATCCACCCAAAGAAAAAAATAAATAACAGGTAATAAAGATGATGAAACTTTAGTGTCTAGCTGAATGATTTAATATAAGTAATCATAGGTAGCCATGATGCAGCTTAAAATATAACCTGTTCCCAGTATACCAATTAGTAGTATTTTTAATACCAAGCAAGAAAGTACAGTTGTCTCTCTGTATCCATGGGGATTCGTTCTAGGACTGCTCCAGAATATCAAAATCTGTGGATACACAAGTCTCTGATATAAAATGAGGTAGTATTTGCATATAACCTGTGCACATCCTCCGGTATACTTTAAACATTTATAGATTACTTATAATACTCAGTACAGTGTAAATGCAATGTAAATAGTTATCACCCTGTATTGTTTAGAAAATAATGACTAGAAAAAAAGTCTGCACATATTCAGTAGACAAAAATTCTCTTCTGAATACAGTATTTGCAATTAATATTAAGATCAGAAGGCTAAGTGAAGTATCTCTGATCACTATGTTGTCCCTGTATGAAAGGGGAAGTATTCATATCTCTTAATAAGCTCAACATATGCTATTATTGTTTGTTCATAACAGCCCCATGAGATGCAAAGGCTAAAACTTGAAGTAACCGGCCCCTGTTATAAAGACATGATATGAACGTAGGTATGTGTTGCCCTCAATATTTTTCTATAATACCTCTGGACTCGCAAACCTTACATTGAAATCTCTTATAGTGCACATCACAGAATGTAGTGCACTACACACATGAAAATCCACTGGAAAGTAGCATCTTGAGCTCAGGGATCATGTCTTATTCTTTCATTGCCACCACATTCCACAGAACTCAGAACATAGTAAGATTTTAGAAAAATTTGGAAAAAAATATTTGAATGGATGGAAGCAACACAAAATAAAGGAAAATAAGAAGAGTGCAAAGAAGTTAGAAAAGTAGGAAAGAAGAATGTAATAACTATAGAAATGTCAGAAATTTTCTGGTTTCTTTGTTTTTTTCTTTTAAATGTTGTAAATGTGGTGTTGGAAAATCTGGATAGCTCTAAAAAAGACACTGATGAATGAATGAATGAATGGATAAATATATGAGCGAATTAAAAATGAGGAAGCGTAGGTAAGAACTGGGTAAATATAATCCTTACCCACATTCTCCACTTCCACTACCACCTCTACCCATAGACTTTAATGTCACTTCCCAGACACAGTGCATTTCTCTATGTGGACGTAACATCTATGCTATAATTGCTCTCTCTCTCTCTCCCTCCCTCCCTCCCTGCCACCTCTGTTTCCAGAGATCGCGCCACTGCACTCCAGCCTGGGCGACAGAGCGAGACTCCGTCTCAAAAAAAAGAAAATTATTTTCTTGCCAACGGATCTACATCTTATTTGTCCATCAAAGTTTAGAGCTATGTAAAACTTATTATTAGCATAAAACATGAAAACAAAACAAAGAAAAAAATAGAGCATTGACCAAGTTTTGTGCATCTCATGACCAAAACCATTTTTTTAAATGAATTTTATGTTGGCATAACTGTAGATTCACAGACAATAATTAGAAACATTATAAAGAGACCTTTTGTTTACTTTATCCAGTTTCCCTTGGATACAGAGAAATAGTCTTGCAAAACTATAGTACAATATTCACAAACAAAAGTTGTGACATTGATGCAGTCAAAATACAGGCAATTTCTTTCCTTTCCTTTTTTTTTTTTTTTTTTTTGAGATAGAGTCTCGCTCTGTCGCCCAGGCTGGAGTGCAGTGACGGGATCTCGGCTCACTGCAAGCTCCGCCTCCCGGGTTCACGCCATTCTCCTGCCTCAGCCTCCCTAGTAGCTGGGACTACAGGCGCCTACCACCACATCTGGCTAATTATTTTTACGTATATATTTTTAGTAGAGACAGGGTTTCACTGTGTTAGCCAGGATGGTCTCCATCTCAGGACCTCATGGTTCGCCCACCTCGGCCTCCCAAAGTGCTGAGATTACAGGCCTGAGCCACTGCGCCTGGCCACAAGCAATTTCTTTACTAGGCTTCCTTATTTTACTCTTTTATAGACATTCCCACATCCCTCTATGTCCCCACCTCCATCACTGACAACCACTGTGCTCTCAACTTATTACTATGAGTTTGTCATTAAACTTGTTAAATTAATGAAATCACACAGAATGTAACCTCATCATAAGTCTCTAGAATTCTCTAGACCACATTAATGTGTTGTGTGCATCATTAGTTCATTCCTGTTTATTATTGAGTAGTTTTTCATGATGCGTGTGTACCACAGTTTGTTTAACCATTCACCTTTTGAGGGGCATTTTGGTTCTTTCCTGTTTTTGGCTACTAAAACGCTGTGAACATTTATTTACACATTTTTGTGTGAACATAAGCTTGGATGAATACCCAAGAGTGCAGTGCAGTTGATAGATTGAATGATACTGAATGTTTAGTTTTTAAAATAATAACTTACTTGTTTTCAGAGTGGCTGTACCATTTTACATTGCCACCAGAAAGGTATGAGTGATCATTTCTTCACATCCTTGCCAGCATTTGATGTTCACTTTTTTTTTTTAGCCATTTTGATAGATAGGTATTGACAACCCTTTGTGCTTGCATTTCCCTAATAATATTGAATATATTTTCACAGACTTACTTACCATCTAATATCTTCATTGGTAAAATGACTATTCTTGTCTTTTGTCCACTTACTAATTATTTTTAGTTGCATTTAAGAGTTATTTATATATTTAGATACTAGTCCTTAGAAGAATGTGTAGTTTGCAAATATATTTTCCTTTCTGTGGCTCATATTTTGATACTCTTAATATTATCTTTTTTCCTTTTTTTAGTTTTAAATGATACTCTTAACATGAGCTTTTGCAGCAAAAATTTCGATGACAACTGATTTACCATTTTTTTAATTCATTGTCTTTAACATGTTGAATCTTCCAATCCTAGAACATGGCATGTCTATTTATTTAGGTGTTCTGTTATTTCTTTCATCAAAATTTTGTAATGTTGGGCATGCATATTTGTTAATGTTATGCATATATATTTTATTTCATATGAAATTATCAGAAGTTATTTTGCATATTTAATTTGGATTACCAGATATTCACTGTTAGTGTATGGAAATTCAACAATTTTTTGTGCAATTATTTATATCCAGTGAGGTTTCTGAACTACATTATTAATTTTAGCAGCTCATTGCCTTATAGATTTATTGTCATTTTGTACATAGACAATCATGCCATCTGCATATGGGCTCATTTTATTTCTTCCTTTCTAATATGTTTATCTTTTGTTTATTTTTAACTTATTTGGTGGCTATAGTTTTTATATGTGGAATATGAGTGCTGATAGCTATAGTTTCCTTGCAGAATCACTTTGTTAGTGTGAAGAAGTTATTCTCTATTGTAGTTTGCTGAATAGGTACTGGATGTTGCCAAATGCATTTTCTGCAGCACTTAATAATATCTCATATATGTTTTTCTCCTCTATCTTGTTGATGTATTGAATTAGTTTGATTTATTTTCAATTGTTGAACCAGCCTTGTATACCTAGAATATATCTCATGCAGCCAAGCTGTATAATTCAATTTGCTTTCCTCATTTTGAGAATTTTAAAATATGTAATACATAATAATCTGTAGTTTTCTTTAAATGGTGGTATTATTGCTCTCATAAAATGACTTGAGGATTGATTCCCTCTCTTCTATATTCTGGGAGAGATTGTATAAATTTGATGCTAATTCTATTTTAAAACTTTTATAAAATTTTCCAGTGAAAACACTTGAGCCTATTGAAAATATTCACAAACTATGCATTTGACAAAGGACTAATATCCAGAATCTATAAGGAAATCAAACAAATCAGCAGGGGGAAAAAAAATCCCGTCAAAATGTGGGCAAAGGACAAAAATCAACAATTCTCAAAAGAAGATACACAAACAATCAACAAACATACCAAATAAATGCTTAACCTCACTAATTATCAGGGAAATGCAACCTGATAATTAGTGATAATGCAATTAAAACCACATAGAGAGACCACATTACTCCTGCAAGAATGGCCATAATTTAAAAATTAAAAAAATAATAAATGCAGTGAAAAGGGGACTCTTACACTGCTGGTGGAAATGTAAACTAGTACAACTACTGTGGAAAACAGTATAGAGATTCCTTAAAGAACTAAAAGTAGGACTACCATTCCATCTAGCAATCCCACTATTGGGTATCTACCCAAAGGAAAATAAGTCACTATATGACAAAGACACCCGATCATGCATGTTTATAGCAGCACAGCTCGCAATTGCAAAAATATGGAACCAAACTATATGCCCATCAACCAATGAGTGGATAAAGAAAATGTAGTATATATGCACCATGGAAAACTACTTATGCATAAAACAGAAGACAAAAATGGCCTTTGCAGTAACTTGGATGGAGTTGGAGGCCATTATTCTAAGTGAGGTAACTCAGGAATGGAGAACCACACATTGTATGTTCTCACTTATAAGTGGGAGCTAAGCCATGAGGATGCAAAGGCATAAGAACAATACAATAGACTTCGGGGACTTGGGAGGACGGGTGGAAGGGGATGAGGGGTAAAAGACTATATATTGGGTACATGGTACACTACTTGGTCATGGGGGCACCAAAGTCTCAGAAATCACCACTAAATCACTTATCCATGTAACCAGAAACCACCTGAAACTATTGAAATAAAATGATTAATTTTAAGTTATATGAATTTCACCTCAATTAAAAAATAAAATATTGCAATCAAAAACATAAATATTTTATAAATTAAATATAAGTAGTCGTTATTAAACTGTATATGTTGTCTGTTTTATCTCGGTTGAGTTTTGGTAATTTGCCGTTTCTAAACAGTCGGTCCATTAATTTTTAGTTGTCAAATTTATGAGTAAAGCTCTTACAATATCCCCTTATTTTTCTTTTAATGTTGCAGAGACTGTAGTACAATCCCTTGGTTTATTCAGCTATTGGTCATCTGTATTTTCTCTCTTTTTATTTCTGTATGCTTGCATAATGTTTATCAGTTTTAATGGATTTTTCCCAAAGGACTAGATTTTTGTTTACTATTTCAGTTCCATTAATTGACAGAGCAGGAGCACCATCATCTTGCACAAACACTGCCACTTTAAGTCCCAGCTTAAGTTTCTAGCCTCATGCATTTCAAGGAAATCACTTCTCTTCTAACAACAAGCAGCCAGAAAGAGCAGACACTAAACATAGATAGGACAGCTCTGGCACAGAGGGAGATGGGGGGAAAGTCTCTTAGGTACCTGCCAGACTTCACCACCATACAACGGGCCTCAGTAAAACAGTAGGACTTAATAAGCACATTCCTTTCCCTTCAGGTGCACTAAGGTAGGGAAGCTAAAAGCAGACTCGAGGCTGGGTGTGGTGGCTCATGCCCGTAATCCCAGCACTTTGGGAGGCCAAGGCAGGTGGATTGCCTGAGGTCAGGAGTTCAAGACCAGCCTGGCCAACATGGTGAAACCCATATCTACTAAAAATACAAAAATTAGCCGAGCATGGTGGTGGGCACCTGTAATCCCAGCTACTCAGGAGGCTGAGGCAGGAGAATCGCTTGAACCCGGGAGGCGGAGGTTGCAGTGAGCCGAGACTGTGCCATTGCAATCCAGCCTGGGCAAAAGAGTGAAACTCCATCTAAAAAAAAAAGATAAAAGCAGACTTGTGGGGTGTGGGGTGGGTGTGCCTGCAGCTGCAGGAAGATGTGTGGGAACAGACACAACTCTCCCTCCCAAATAAACAGAACAAAGAGACACAGAAGCAGTCCAAGCCTCTGATAAATTCTCCCACCCTAAATCTTTAAAAACTCTTAGTCTGTAAAAGAGTGTGCCTCTGACTTAACTTGGCCAGAAGCCCCTCTCAGGTATATTTTCTCTGAAATAAACCTGTCTCTGACTGTCGAGCCACTTTTCATGTTTCTTTCCTCTTTCTTTAATTCTTACATTCATTTCTGTTATTTTTATTATTTCCTCCTTCTTGGTTTCGAAGTATTATACTCTTCTTCTTCTAGCTTCTTGAAGTAGAAATTTAGATTACTGATTAAAAAACTTCTCTTTTAATGTGTACACACAGTGCTGTACATTTCTTTTACTACTACTTTATCATTTTTCCAAAAATGTTGATGTATTTTATTGTCATTTAGTTCTAGATTTTTATTTTCTCTAATATTTCGTATTTGACTTATTATTTAGAAGAGTATCATTTAGTTTTAAATATTTTAATGATTTTTTTGTTATAATTGATTTCTAGTTTGATTTCATTGAAGTCAGAGAACAAATTCATTATGATTTCAACTCATCTAAACATGTTTTTTAATGGCCCAGAAAATGATTATCTTTGAGAATATTCTGTGAGTCCTAAAACCAGGTGCAGTGACTCACCTGTAAATTCCAGCACTTTGGGAGGCCAAGGTGAGCAGATCATTTGAGGTCAGGAGTTCAAGACAAGCCTGGCCAACAAGGTGAATCCCCGTCTCCACTAAAAATACAAAATTTAATCAGGTGTGGTGGTACACACTTGTAGTCCCAGCTACTTGGATGGTTGAGGCACAAGAATCACTTGAACCTGAGAGGCAGAGGTTGCAGTGAGCCAAGATGGCACCGCTGCACTCTAGCGTGGGTGACAGAATGAGACTCTGTCTTAAAAATAAATAAATAAATAAATAATAAAGCTGCCATTGTTGTTGTGACATGTCCTATATATGTCAAATGGACACTACTGGTTTATTTTGCTTTCTAGATCTTGTTTAAACTTGCTTGCTTTTTTTGTTCAGTACTTCTAGAGTTACTAATATGGAATGCTAAAATTCCCTACCATAATTGTACATGGCTGTATATATTTTCTTTTTCAGATCTGTCAACTTTTGCTATATATACTTTGAAGTCCTTTTATTCAGTATGTAAATATTTATGATTGTTACATCTCCTGATAGATACTTTTATCATTATACAATGTCCCTCTTTATCCCTAATAATTTTCTTTGCTCTTATGTCTACTTTAGCTGATACCAGTATCTTCTTGGCTTTTTAAAATATTATTTTCATGGTCTTTTCTGTATTATTTTTAAATTTAATCTACCTATGTAGTTTTATTTGGTGAATTTTTTGTAAACAACACATCACTGGATTATTCTTTTGTTTCTTTATTCTCCTTTCTTGTCTTTGTTCTGTTTGTTTGTAGTGTATACAGACCATTGATACTTAAGGTAATCATTGATATACTGAGGCTTAACTGTGCCACTTTATCTGTTTTTGGGTTGTGTCTTGTGTTTCTCTTTCCTCTGTTTGTCTTTTATTGCCTTTCTTTGGGTTATTTAAACTTTTTAAATTATTTTAAATTGATTTATTTACACTGGTTTTGAGTATATCACTTTATGTACTTTTCTTAATGGTTGCTCCAGGAATTACATGGTGCATATGCAACTAAATATAGCCTACTAATATTGATGCCTTACCACTTTAGATGCAGTGTAGAAACATTACTTTTATTTAGGTTACATATGGCCCCAGACTTCAGAGATAATTGTCTTAAGTGTTTATTTTGTATACATTGAGCATCACTACAGATGGTGTGGTTATTTTTGCCTAAATCACCAAAGATGGCTTAAAAATCTCATTAGAAATAGCATATTCTATTTACCCACTTTTTCTTTAACCCATTGTGATGTTCCTTTCTATCTGAAGTTGTTAAGACTTATTCTTTATTGCTTCTTTTTTGTTTGTTTAGAAAAACTCCCTTTAGTCATTCTTTAAAGTTAAGTTTGATAACAAATTTTTGGTTTTCCTTCAGTTGACACTATCTTTATTTCTCCTTCATTTTGAAGAATATTTCAACTGAATATAGAATTTGCAGTTAACAGTTCATTTCTTACAGTACACAAAAATATTGTGGCATCTCTTTCTGATCTTTATGGTTTCATTTATTTATTTATTTATTTTTCCGAGATGGAATCTGGCTCTGTTGCCCAGGCTGGAGTACAATGGCGCGATCTCAGCTCTGGGTTCAAGGGATTCTCATTCCTCAGCCTCCCTAGTAGCTGGGACTACAGGCGCACCACCAGGCCCAGCTAATTTTTGTATTTTTAGTAGAGATGGGATTTCACCATTTTGACCAGGATGGTTTCCTTCTCTTGAGCTCATGATCCGCCCTCCCCAGCTTCCCAGTGCTGGGATTACAGGCATGAGCCGCCATGCCCGGCCTGATTTTTATGGTTGCAAATGAGCAATCTACTGTTGTTCAAATTGGTGTTTATCTATAAGTAATATGTCTCTCTCTTGCTGCTTTCAGGGGACTTTATTTGTACTTAGTTTTCAGAAGTTTTATTAGAGTCAGAAGCATAAATTCTTTGATGTTAACTTGCTGTATATTATTATGTTTGGTTTTAACTTGATGTACATTACGTTCCTTGAATCTGTGGTGTACGTCCTTTTAAAACTTTGGGAAGATTTTGATCATTCTTTTAACATTCTTTTAGCCTCACTCTCTTTCCCTTCTTCTTTAACTCAAATAATGTAAAAGTAGGGTTTCTTTTTATTACCTACAACTCCCTGATATTTGGCTTGCATTTTAAAAATTGGTTTATTTCTCTCTGTCGTTCAGAATGGGTAAATCTTATGGCTATTTCAATTTCACTTCTATTCCTTTTCACTTCTAGTATACTATTTAGCTTATCCAGAAAAATTTTTATTTCAGTTACTGCACTATTATTTTATAATTCTAGTTAATTTTTTATAACTTCTGAATCTTTGTTGATATTTCTGCTTTCATTTGTCTTAGAATTCATAATTGCTTATTTAGCCATTTTTTTATGATAGTTGCATTGAAGTTTTTGTCAGATAACTCCAACATCCTAATTTATCTCAGTGTTGGCGTCTATTAGTGGTATTTTCTCATTCATGTTGTGATTATCATGGTTTTTGGAATACTGGGTGATTTTCAATTGTGTCTTCAACATTTTAAATTTTGTAATATGAAGCTTGGGATTCTATATAATAATATTTTTAAACTGTATAGAGATCTTTTTTTTTTTTTTTTTTTTTTTTTTTTTTGAGGCGGAGTTTCGCTCTGTCGCCCAGGCTGGAGTGCAGTGGCCTGATCTCAGCTCACTGCAAGCTCCGCCTCCCGGGTTCACGCCATTCTCCTGCCTCAGCCTCCCGAGTAGCTGGGACTACAGGCGCCCGCCACCTCGCCCGGCTAGATTTTTGTATTTTTTAGTAGAGACGGGGTTTCACCGGGTTAGCCAGGATGGTCTTGATCTCCTGACCTCGTGATCCGCCCGTCTCGGCCTCCCAAAGTGCTGGGATTACAGGCTTGAGCCACCGCGCCCGGCCATATAGAGATCTTTTAAAATGACCTTTAACATCTTCTGTTCAGATTGAGTGGAAACTCTGAATAGTTGTTTATGTTCCGCTTTGCATTGGGCCCATTCCACGTCACGCTAGCAAAAGTGAGGCATTGATTCACAGTGCCTTAATACAGATAGGTGGTGTGGAATTTCAGCTGACCTTCAGCCCCACAGACGCCTTCCCAATAAGACTGGATCCAATGACTTGAACCATCTCATTACTTCGGAGTGAGGGTATAAGCTCGGCTCCTGGGAAACAAAAGCGCTGCTGCCTTTTTCTGCAAGGTGGCCTGAGGAAGGGCCAAAGATAACTCTGTTCTTGGCCCCACTGAAAGCACAGTAAAGTATATGTTTCCTGTTGGTCTGTGGCTTGTAGTTGAGCATGTATTGTCAAAAAAGAATGCCTTATTTTGGTTAGGTCACCCTCTTTTCTATGGCTAGGAGCAAAAATATTTTATTTGGAGCTTCCTTTTGTTTTGCCCATTAGTGGTAAGGGGTTGGAGTCTTCTGCAACTTTCTGTGTGGGGTTAATGCAAAGCAATAAAAAACCCTCAAAGGATTCACTGAAGTGTAATTCAAGTCTTAAGCTTCTTAGGCAGTCAGGCTTTTTCCCACCTTTCAGAGACTGTCTATGGTTCTTTATTATGTTATTCCCACAGTTCTTGAGTTGCAAAAAGGAAAACCTACTAAGAGAGATGGGTCTTCTCTATCTTAGTGAATCTAGAAACTGACTTTTCCTCTTGTGATAATTTCATTTGGAAATATTCTGAAATTTAAGTAATATGTAATGATAAATATGGTTACTTTTATTCTTGTTATTAGTCTAATTTCTCAAATATCTTCTGAGGTAGTTTTAGCACTACCCATAGAAGAGAAAACTGAGACACGGAGTTTAATTTATGCAAACTTGTTTGTAAAACTAATAAGTAGTAGAACTTGGATTTGAGTCCATGTGTGTCTGACTCACATTCCATGACCACCTAATAAAAGCGTCAATGTTCAAATTATAAAAGAAGATGTGATTTATCTAAATAACTTACTAAGAGTCCTCCTTTTGGGAAAGCAAAAGAGTTTAGATCTTTCTTATTTTCAAGTTTTTTCATTTCGGTCTCAACTTCAGGCAAGATGAGACATATGTATGCGATTTGGTTAACTTTCTATGCTATCTCCCAAGGACATTACTGATTACTGTTTTGTTTACCATCTTAAACTAGTAAATCTATTAGATTCCAGAAAATGTCTCCAGTTGAATTGATTACTGTTCATAATTTTCTCCCACTTACACATTATCGTCTATAGTGGTACCTCCCTCACTTATTCATTTAAATTCTTGCAAGTAAAATTTCATATGTAAAGTCATTACTATTTTGCTTGATATATATGAGACACTCAATTGTTAGTTCCGTTCCCTGATAGATTTTGCAGAGCAAGTGGGGAAAGAAAAAATGGTTCTTTCCCTAGTTGTATTAGGTTTATCATGCCAAAATCTGTTTCAATAAGATATTTTGATATTTCCAATATATACCTGAATCCATATGGCCTCAGTTTCCACTTAAACATAAACTGCCAGTTCATTGAGCTGGGAGAGAAATCCAGGCTTCAAATCCCTCTCTGCTCCCTAATTAGATAGTCAATGTCCTCCTCATATTACATGATACATAATTTGTCATAGGTGTTTATATTTGGCTTCATTTCTAAATAGGAATTTTCAACTTTTATACCTCACAAACATTCCGGGTCTTCTCTATCATTCTAGGATAAGCAACTAAGATAAAACCCTCCTTGGTGAAAGATGTGTTCACCCCAGCTTTACCTAATTAATTATGTTTAGATCACAGTTGGGAATTACAGGAAGCAGACAAATGAAAGTACAGTGTGGCTCATAAAGACACTGTTTCTTCACTTTTTAGGTATCCTTTCTTAAAACAAAGGAAATTGTTTTAGTAGGGATTTTCCATTTTTTAGCTGCTACATTTTCAGCTGGAGACCAGCACATGAAATTCCTATATTACTCTATTTTAACTGCATGACAGATTTCACTAAAATTAAATAGAAAGAATGACATCAATTGTCTCACCTGACTTTTTAAATAAGTGCTTAGAATGATAGAAGTAAACACCCATGCCCAAAACTTTTGACTCTTTTTTCCACATACAGCAGAAGCATTATTAGCAATAGAAGTAGAAGAAAGAGTGAGGAGGAAAAGCACTGTTGCTATTACTGCTAACTGATCTAACAGCCCTTGAACTAAACCGTGCTAAGCTCCTTGCCTCTATTATTTTATATCATACACTTTCCACTAAAAAGCAATTCGGATTTCCAAAAATGCTCAGTTTATACACAAGGTAACTAAGGTTTGGAGATATTGAGTAACTCGATCAAGAATACACAGGTTATAAATAGCAGGGCTGAGATTGGATCCAGGTAATCTGAATCCAGAACCTATGTTCTTAGGCAATCTGCTATGTAGATTTCTCTACAGAGAATCTGTAAAAATGGGTACTCATTGAAGTTACATAATTTAAAGCGATTGTTTCAAGTGCATGTGTATTTCAAGTGTGTCATATGTACATATGATGTGTGTGTGCTTGTTGAAGCATGGTGTAGGTATTAGGTCTATGGAAGGCTCTGGAGTAGTTTCTATCGATGCAATCATTGCCATTTTCAATTATTTGGAACTCATAAGTTTGGATTTGGAGTAATACTGCATAGAATAAATAAATCACTCTTTCTAAAAGTAAAAATATCTGATAGTTGTTCTACACAAAAAGATGATTTGCAGAAAAGCAGATAGTAATTTGGTATATTAGTGATTTGTTGGGATACAGTCCAATGATTTCATTTAAAAGCAAACAAGGCCGGGCGCAGTGGCTCAAGCCTGTAATCCCAGCACTTTGGGAGGCCGAGACGGGCGGATCACGAGGTCAGGAGATCGAGACCATCCTGGCTAACACGGTGAAACCCAGTCTCTACTAAAAAATACAAAAAACTAGCCGGGCGTGGTGGCGGCGCCTGTAGTCCCAGCTACTCGGGAGGCTGAGGCAGGAGAATGGCGTAAACCCGGGAGGCGGAGCTTGCAGTGAGCTGAGATCCGGCAACTGCACTCCAGCCTGGGTGACAGAGCCAGACTCCGTCTCAAAAAAAAAAAAAAAAAAAAAAAAGCAAACAAAACCAATGAAACAACGTATCTTCCTTTTGCTTCCCCAGATCCGGTTCTTACTCTTTTCCAATCTGATTCATGCTTCCTCTCCACTCAGTGTACCCCTAACAGAGATTGACAGCTATGAAGTTTATCAGCGCAACCCCTTATTCCTCTGTCTTCACATTGGCTCTAGCCAATGGGGTTTCATGACAGAATATTGGGGGAGAGAGGAAGAAAGTGAGATCAGAGTATTTATTTCCTCTCTGAAGAATCACCACTGAATGTTTGTGACTCAATTAAATAAAGGCTCTTTTCAAGGTTGCACTTAATATAGGATACTTGCTTTTCAAATCTCTGTAATCCCTTCTATTTAGTTACCACTTTGGACCTAGGGGTGGCTAAAAACTTAAGATAATCCACCGTCCTTTGTGGTTTAACTGAAACATCGCTGTGTATTTTGAAATAGTGTCTGAAGGCCTTCCTCAAAATATTGTAATTTCTGTGTTTCATTTGCTTCTTGCTAGGATATTAATATAGATATATTTTTAAAGAACTTCTTGTTTCATTCTTTATAAAAACTTTTCATAAGAAAATACATTTATTTTAAAAACACAAACATATACATTCACATGTATTTTCAAAATTGAAATTTACAAACACAAATCTGGAGAAATTGAGAGAGAGAGTTTTTTGGGGTCCAATCCTCTCATTTAACAATGGAGAATTAATTTCCCCTAGGTCATAGTGTAAGACAATGACCAAGATAAGACTGTAATTTTGACCTTGAAAATTCTATGAAGGTTGATGTTTTTCTACTGTAACTTTCTTCATGAATTGCAATATTTGTACAATTGAGAATTCCATACCTCTCTATCCATAAAATTGTATTGTATTCAGTGTATTTTTCACAGAAATATACTTCATTTTATACCACATGATTCTTTTTGGTTTTGAACCATAATAATATAGTGTAAAGTATAAATAAATAGCTTCACTTAAAATGCCATTTTCAAAATTACTGCACTTTTGTTCCACGGTGGAAAGAATTTAAGTCAGAGCAACAATGGGTTGACTACAAAGAATATCCCATTTGACAGGTATAAGCTCTGAAGCACAAATATATTTTTAGTTATTCTTAGACATGCCCTCTTTCTCTTCAGTGACCAAATTGATTGTCTGTGACAAATTAGTCTAGTCAGGCATAGAATATACCCAGTATCACAGTATTTGAGGATTTCTTTTCCTGCTAGGTATCAAGCTGATGGGGTGTAAGCCATCTTTACCGACTAAAATAATTAGAAAGACCCATATCCATGAGGACTTTTTTACATTACACAAGCCATGAAAGATCACAAATACATTTCCTTTTCTCTCTATGCTAGCATTTCATGGCATTTTAAAATAATATTAATGATTTATTTCTTATGTACCTTTGAAAAATTCACTAAGTACTTCTGTACATAAGGCAAATCCAGTCAGATATAATTATTGTTGAAGCAACATTCTTTTGGGGGTAGAGGGACTGTGCTCATCTTTGATTAACCCTTCGGGACAACTGGGTTTTTACTTAGTATCCACATATGCTGTTCTCACTATTAGGAACTGTGCTGTCTGTAAGGATTTTAAGGTATAAGGATAACAAATTCTCAAACTGAGAATGTCTTGTTAAACTTCAGAATGAGAATCAGATAGAATTCACTATGTCCTTTATATTGCATAATTGTAAAAACTTAAAATTTACTATCATCTAACTTATTTTTATATTAAGTGTTAATTCCTCCTCTCTAAAGAACTAATGGGAATTTTTGGACACTATGACTGAAAATGGTTTAATGTGGTCTCAATACTTTTGTCTGTTTTCTTCTGTCATCTGTTTGTGTCCCACGAGTGCCTTATTCTACACCTCTATGTCTTTACTGGTCATTTTCAAAATCCTTTAGTATGATTTCAAAATCCTTTAGTATCCTTTAGTATGAAATGTATTTTTGGTCTCCACTGCAATTTATAAATGTCCCCTTTTGTTGTAATATTCAATCAACTCATTTCTGTGAATGTTTGCTCCTTCAATTAATTTAGCAAAACACCTCACTCTAGCTATTTATTCAGAAAAAAAATTTCTCTATATAATTTAATTGCTTCCTCTTGATATTGATTCTCAATATTTATTGTGATATTTTATTATAGAGCAGAGTCATACTCTGAATATTGTCCAAGCTGAAGGATGCACCTGTTATTCAACAACAACAAAAATTACATTTCCGGTACACTTTTAAACACCTGGCTACCACTCTTACTTTCTCACCTCATTTCCTCTATTTCATTTTCACTACCCCATTCTAGGAAAATATCATGTTTGTTCTTTTGCTTGTTTGTTTGTTGTTTCCTGTTTCATCATTGAATGTTAATATTAAGTATTCTTCCATTGTACTATTTCAATTTGTTCTTTTAATGTGAGAAACATATAGGCAAAATTAATCCTCTAATAAATAAGAGACAACAAAATCTTAAAGAGTTCAGGCGCATTCCTAAGAGTATTTTGGAACTGGTTTTGCAGTAGCCACCCCCTACACTAACACATTCAATTTATTTCTTGTTGCAGCATTTCTGGTTTATTTAGATTGTAAGTAATGAGTCAACCCAGGAAAGATACACGCTACCTAAACTGGTTGTGCAGTTGGTTTTACAAATTTTGCAGGCATCAGAATCACTTGGAGAACTTATTCAAACACAAATTTCTGGTCTGCTCTCAAATAACTATTAATTTGTACTATTTTTAGAAATTTTATTCTTTTGACCAGGCTTGATCTAAGGAAGTGCATTTTACCCAATTCTGGCTAACAAGAAATTAGTTAGCTAGAAAGCGATTGTCATCTGATATAAAACTATAACCTATTTCTAGAATAAACTGTTGTGCTTTTACCATATTTGTTTCTTTCTGCTATGGAGTAAAGATATATTAAGATATGCAACAATCAACTTCAGCAAGTGTCATGAAACTGTGAAGGGATAATCATACAATATAAAGCTATTATTTCTAGGATGATGGAACATGTAGGTGGAAATAACTTGGATCCTGGATGATCTTATTCAACCTCTGACCTAGCTTGGGGTCACATCCTTGGAAGTTATAGTTTTGTTATGACAAATAAACCTCTGTTGATTTAAGCTGAAATTAGTCACAAATTCAGTTGCTTTCTATCTCAACATACATAGGCGCTCAATAGTTTAGAGGAACTTGGATTTCAAATCTGATTTTCAAATCCTAGTATACTCTTTTTCTCTCATAGGCTACTGATGTCTTATTATGGGGCCAGCTCTCCCTGCTGTCTATTTTCTCCACATTGCTATATTTTCCTCCTCTAAAAATATTCCAAACATTGGTTTTGTTAGAGATCCATCAAAAAATGTATTTGAAAAAGGACAACTTTTAAGAAATAAGCATCATTTAAATAATTGCTTATTAAAATGTCAGAACGGAGTCTTATGATGAATTAAACATGGGGATGAGTTTAAAATCTCTAAATCATGGTAAGACAGCTCTTTAGGTGCTATTGTATACTATTGGAAAACATATTCCAACTGTTCTAGAAAGCATTACAACAGCACAATCTGGCAAAGAACCCTGATCCTAAGCATGTTTTACGCCAGGCCATTCCCTAACACATGGGTGGAAATTCCTACAGACATCAGCCTAAGCCTGACTGCACAAACAAGCAGAGTCAGGCAGAGCTCCACTTAACTCAGTAACTTGGTATAATACAGTAAGTGTTGTATAGGTAACGATTTATAGTGTTATCTTGAAAATCTTTGCCTGTCGCACAATTTAGAGACATAAAGAAATGATAATATCTTCATTCACTTTCAAACAATTATTTTTGCTGTCAATTTATAATTAGAAAAACAAAGCCTGCATTTTATAGTTCTTAGAGTAATTTTATATCTGTCATTTCAAATGTGAAACAAATCTGTGCACAACCAATGTGACAGAAAATATCAGAATTTTTCAACTGAAGAGATTGGGAATTCAAATTTTAAAATATTGTGGGGAAAGGATCTTTGAAGGTATTATTTTCTTCTATGAATGAATGGAGCATTCATACAGCAGATTTTCTGGCCACTGGCCTGATGTATTTTGCTTAGTAGACATAGGGACTGGCATGTAGTCACTACTGTGGTCACTATTAGAACTAAAACTAGAATCCAGATCAACTGACATCTAGTCTAGTGTATTTCAAACAAGTGATGATTCTCTCTGTGTGACGCTGATATCTGATGCTGAACTATGGTCAAAGGTCTCTTGTACTGTGTCACCAGTGCGTAATTAATACCCTCATGAATTGCTAGAATGGTAGAGATAGAGGTACTTGTATCTGAAGACCTGTGCTATCTCTGGGTGAGACCAGCAGGGGAACAACCTGAATCATAGTAAAGCATATCTGAATTATCATTCCATGTCTGTTAAATAATCAGACTTTCTTTGACACAACAGAAGAAAAGTTAAGCCAGGTAGAATTTCCTGTTGCTTGCTCTAAGGAAGCGCATCTAAGGAGGCTGTAAAATACAGAAATATAAGTACAATGGAATGATGAGATCACCTCCCTTTACATAAGATAGTTTACCTGCTAGAGGAAAAGTAAATAGTGAACAGTTGCTGGGATGATTCCATTATAGATTTTTGATTGAGATACAAAGGTAATCAAAAAAGGCAATTACTTTGCAAAATTTTTTCAAGTTAAAAAATAAACTTTCTAAGTTAAGATATATAAATGTAGAGAATTAGGAAAATGAGCTAATGCATGTTGGGCTTAATAGCTAGGTGATGGGTTGATAGGTGCAGCAAACCACTGTGGCACACATTTACCTATGCAACAAACCTGCACGTCCTGCACACGTACCCTGGAACATAAAAAATTTAAAACAAAACTAACATAAATAAATATAGATGTTGAAAGATCGATCTTATCTTACATGAAATCTGTAGACATAGAGAAAGATCTACCATTATAATGGGTTATTACCTGGATTGTAAAGCAACCCAATGCATTTTTAAAATATGAATTCAAGTGGCATTTAGTGAGCTTCTCCTTTTCACAAGGCCCAGAGGGAAGCATTATGGTGTATGCAAAGATTAGTAATACCTTGCTTATGTCTCTATTATAGAGTTCGTTGTACTGTTGCAAATACGTTTTGTGTTCTTATTAGACAGTGGCTGTGATGGGGGAATCAGACCATAACTGATACTTCTTTGTTTCTGTGGTTCCTGGCCAGTGGCATGATGAATGGCGTGTATTTTATTTTTATCTGCCCACAATCTTGTTATTGTTGTCAAGATTAGGAGAGACATATCAGAAGTCAAACAGAGCAAACACAGAAGTCTCTCTCTGAGTTATAGAGAGCTTTAAATTAAATGTTCTATGACGGGATAAACAAATAACTCCAGAATATATTCCAACTTTGCTGGTCCTGTTTCACTAGTGTTGAATAGATACGCAAAAACGTTCTTATTATGAACTACATTTTATGTAACACTTGTACATAGTAAGACTAAAAGCATCAGTCTTTCAACTTATATTAATGGGCCTCATTAATTTTGTACATCATTCAGAAAAGATGTATTTCCAAACTGCATGGGAAAAGTGCTGGTGTGCACAAACAATAGCATGAACCTGACCCTTCTCCCCCACAATATGATACAAAACAAACAAGGACCATAGGAGAAAATGTAAGTTTGTATATAAACACACACACACACACACACAATTGTTTTTACTAAGATGATAGGAAATATGTGGGATTCATGGCTAAATTGTGTTTGTGTATAAACACACACAGGCACACACAATATTTTTCTTTTCTCAAAGAGGAAAGTGATCATGCTGTCAAGATATTATTTTGGAACTGTTTGTTTTCGCTGACAGTGAAAGTTTTCACTGACTAAGATTTTGCTTAAAGACACCTCAATTAACTTTGAAATCTGTGAACATGGTGACCATGTTGGTTAAGATGCTTTTTCAAGAAACAGAAAAATGGGGCATAAACATACTGGCTTATGTACCTTTCAATTGTTGGGTTATTCAGGGATTTAAGCACAGTGTGATTCGTGGTCCAAATGGTAGCAACAAGTCTCAAGCAAGGTCCAACCTTGGGTTGCCTTCCTTTCCATAGTCTTCACTTTTTCAGCCACATAGTTGCTAGAAGGAAGCAAAAACCCTTACATACTCAGAGGTTCAAGCCCATGTGACTTGAATATGTTTGACTTTTTTCCAGAAAGCCCAACATTTATTGATCCCATTGGTTTTATTTGGACATCAGCTCATTCTTTACCTTTAAGAAAAAGAACGTTTCTGGCCTAGCTACATAGAAAGCTGAGATAGGAGGATTGCTTGAGCCTAGAGATAGAGGCTGCAGTAAGCCATGATCGTGCCACTGCACTCAAGCCTCAGTGACACAGTGAGAACCTGTCTCACAAAAAAAAAAAAAAAAAAAAAAAAGTAAAAGAAATAGAAGAAAATTTCTGATTGGTCATATTGTGGTTTCTTCTCTAGGATTCTGTTGCCTGATTTGAGCCCAAGTTCCCTTGATTATTATAACTATATTGTCTTGAGCAAGCTACTTAATCTTTTTGGCTTCCAGTTTGTGTATATAAAGGGTGAATAGTAATATATAACTCATATTTTTAAATAACGTGTGTGTGCCTGACTTACAGAAACTGCTAGCACACCCTATATAGAGATATCTTCAATAAATTTTCACCATCATTATTATCACTGGTGAGGTCTAACTCATACAAATTCCATGAATTAAGAGTAGAGGATGAATAGACATCCAAAAGGAAATTGAGATTTTCTTAAAAAGGCGAATAATAGGCCACACCAAAACTATTTACAGCAGTAAATAGAGCCTTATGTGGTTATACTTTATAAAAATGTGTATTACAGCTGCTTTTTTCAAAATGAAACCATAAATAATAAAATAAAAGTATAGAAAAATGTACACAGAACAAAGAGATTTATGGTCGTTCTACTTTGCTACTTCCAGTTGCTATTGGGGAAAAGTCTCTTTTACCATTGCACTACGTGGAAATAACTATTCTATTATATTGGGCAGCTTTTTTTTGGTCAGGAAAATAGTTGCAAGTGGTTAATGGACTTTCTTCATCCAACAGGAAGACTCTAAAGGTAATATTATTAGTTCTTCGGAGCTTGTCATTGGTATATCATGATGGACAAATCTCAAAAATTAAGTCAGTTGAATCCCATAAAATATTTGCTTGACTAAATCCAAAACTTTTCATGATCAAGTATCAATTTATTTCACAGGAATTTATTAAAATAATGATGGGCAGTATTTATGAAGAAAGCATTTGACTATACTGGGGTAACCTAGTGACAATACTACTTTCACTAGGGAAAATAATTCGATGGTAAAAGGGTTCTCTGTTATGCTACTCACCACTCTCTAAACACAAAGATGATTCAAAATTTACTTTGGTCACAGAGTATTTGACATAAGTGTCTTGAGGATTGTGGCATTTCCACAGTGGTGCCTGGATGTTCTGTACTGTTGTGAAAAGTAATAGTGTTGAAATACCCTTGTTTTCTACTTCCATAGATCCTGTACTTTCTCAGTTACAGTTGTTATCACATGGTGTACATTGTCTGTTTAATTCTTGTCTGAACTATCATATTTAAAGCTATGAAATGTAAGATAAATGTGCATCTTCCACTACTTTGATCAGTGGTAACTAACGTGATTGATTGAAGAAACTAAGGATTCAAGATTAAATGTAAATTAATTATTGGGTAAATGGACATATGAATTTAAATCTTGAGATATTTAAATTTGTATAGACCTGATGCTGGAGAAAATCTTTTAGGGCACCCAGTTCAGCTAGTCTCCAAAGAAGAAATGGTATCTTTCTCATTTCCTTTAGTCAATGACCCACACTACTTAGTCACAGCCAGCAAATTAAACTACTGTGGGACAGTTCTTACTATTTCATCCTTCTCTTTCTTCTTTTTCTTTTAGAGTGATCCAAATTCTTCCTCCTTTTAAGTGTACTCTCCTTGGGAGCAGGATAAATAATCCCCAATGTCTCTTTCCTGTTAAATTCTGTTAAATTTCAGATATTTGTAATGGTGACATGGATACTTTATATTTGTTTATTTATTTATTTTTATTTTTACTTTGTTTGAGACAAAGTCTCACTATGTCAACCAGGCTGGAGTGCAGTGGTTTAATTTCAGCTCACTGCAACATCTGCCTCCTAGGCCTCCTGGATTCAAGTGATCCTCCTGCCTTAGCCTCCCAAGCAGCTGGGATTACAGGTGCATGCCACCATGCCTGGCTAGTTTCTGTATTTTTAGTAGAGATGGCGTTTCACCGTGTTGGCCAGGCTGGTCTTAAACTCCTGACCGGAAGCGATCCATCTGTCTCGGCCTCCCAAAGTACTGGGATTACAGGTGTGAGCCACCATGCCCGGCCAAGACTTTATCTTCATACAATGAACAGCTCAAATTTCTTCAAATTTAATACCGTTGAAATTGTCTTAAGGTCAATTGTTATAATCATGCAATGAAATTTTATTGGGTATCTATAAAACATCTCAAAATCAAGCCGAGTAATCATCCTGCTTATCCTCCTCTTTTTTATTCTAATTAAAGTAGGAAGCTAAAACTATTACATTTTACTACATGATTTATTGTCTTGAGGTAAGTAGCAAAACAGAACTCTACTATGGGATAAAATGTCATATGGAGGCCAGGCACAGTGGCTCACACCTGTAATATCAGCACTTTGGAAGGCTGAAGCGGTTGGATTACCAGGTCAGGAGTTCAAGACTAGCCTGGCCAAGATGGTGAAACCCCGTCTCTACTAAAAACTGCAAAAATTAGCCGGGGTTGGTGGAGGACGCCTGTAATCCCAGCTACTCAGAAGAATCGCTTGAACCCGGGCAGCAGAGGTTGCAGTGAGCCGAGATCACGCCACTGCACTCCAGCCTGGGCAATAGAGTGAGACACTGTCTCAAAATAAAAAAAAAATTAAAAAATGTTAAACAGTCATATTTTTAGTGAGAAAACTATTTATAGTATTATAATCCTAAAATAGATACTTCTTGAATATTAAGTTTTTCTTATTCCTGTGGAGAAGCTGTGTATTTGTATGGTGGAGAATAATGTTTGGTTATTATTTAAACCATTACACACACACACACACACACACACACACAGTGGTTCTGATGATTTGAATATGATGAGACTATTTTAGAGAATGACCAGATAGATTCAAGCAGCTTACCTGGAAGTACAATCTTTTTTCATCTCTCTCTAGCCCTTTTGGTACACTTGTTTTGACCATAATTTCATTCTGAGAAATGAAGGTTTAGCTTTTCCTTTCAAAGGACATTAAAAGAAGTGTTTCAACTTAAATTCCCCAAGAATTATCTAGGTCACATTCACAGCCTTTAACTGGCATGGTGAAAACCTTCCTTTTTCCCTCAGATGACAAAGGCTATGAAAGTGTGTAGGAAGACGGATAGGGAATTATGGCTTCTCAGTCTTATTCTCACATTTTCTTCAGTCCCAGGGGTGATTTTTCAGCTTTTCAGATTCACAAACTTAATTTCACTGGTTTACAATGTGAGAAGTCTCTAGTCTTGGTGAATTGATTCCTGCTATTTTAACACACAAGAGACTGCTACAGAAACCACAATGTTAAGACATTAATTTATATTTTTAGAAGTACGTAAGGAAGGAAGCATTAGTGTCTGCTCATCAAAAACATCTGCCCTCAGGAGATAAAAATCATAAGTATCTATAGTTATATTGTTCCTCAAGCAAACACTGAACATGGTTATTTAACTTGGAGTCCATTGCTGATGCATATGGACTTTTACAGGAGACTCTAAATTCAGTGGCATCACCAATTTGTACGGAGCCACCACTCAAAACTCCCCATTGAATAATTTGACAATTGCCCAGTTAAATAGAAACTCAATGAGAATATCAGACCCTGGTTTATGGAGTACCACATCTTATTCAATATTAATGGCAGTGGTGGCCATCTGTGAAGACACCAGCTGCTGCAGGGAAGGCACAGCCAGGTATGTGCCCTCCATGGAGCCAGTGAAAGCCTGGAACAGGAGGGAACCCCGTTCCCTTCCGAGTTGGGGAAGACCCACCCTCCCAGGCACAGCTGCAGACGCCCAGTCGTGGCTGTGGACCCAGCATTCCTGTGCTCTCAGAGGCCCAGGAAGCCCCCTGCCCCGGCAAGCTTGGAAGTGCCTGCTCCCGCTGCTTGACCTCTCTCTGCTCCCAGTGCCTGCTCTGTTTCAGAGCAAAGTTTAGGCTGAGACCCCACTGTTGCAACCTGCCCAGGTGGGCACATGCTTGGGGAGGCGCTGACATGGCAGCCTCCTGCCTCCGCACCCTCCAGATTTTAGGTGCCAACAAGCATGGGTGGGAGGCTACAGTGAGGCTGAGGGTGGCTTGGCGCAGGCCTGCAGGCGTCCCTTGGATCAAACAGCTTGGACGCTGTGGACAACATGATCGATGGTGGCAGGAGGCAGACAGGCTCCTGGGCAGAAAGGGGTGGGTACATGGTGAGGCCCCAACTTCAAGCCAGGGACTGCCTGAAGCGTGGAGGCTGGGCTGTCAGTTGGGGTGGAGTCTATGTCCCGGAGTGAGAATTTACTGGTACTTTTTCCAGCCCCACCCATAGTCACCCATGGACCAATCAACACTGCACTTCCTCTCTTCTGAAGCCCATAAAACTCCAGACTCAACCAGACTCACAGGCATCTGGAATACTAGCTGAGTAAAGGAGCTGCGCACTGTGCGTCTCCTCTTTGCTCACAGCTGGACACTTGACAGAATGACCTGCCTGAACTAGGGACGTGCAGAATGATGGGACTGAAGACGCTGTAACACAAACAGGGCTAAAACACGCACTCTCCTCCTCGCCTCCCCGCCCACTCCCAACAGTGCAGGTGATGAGAAGTAGAGAAGAGCTGTGGCCTTTCAGGGAGCATAGTCCCAGGGGCTTCCTGAGCCAGGGCTGTGAAACCCTCTTCAGGGCTCTGCAGTTCCTGGTATCTCCAAGCTTCTGAGTGCCACCGCATTCCCCTCGTCCAGATGCAGGTACCACCAGCAGAAGCTGCATGTAATACCTGTGGTCCAGCCATAGCCTCCCCTGGAGCTGGCACCTGTGCTAGTGCCTGGAGCTGCCCAGCCGCTATAGCAGCCAGTGTACCTGGCTGTGTGCCGTGGCCGAACCCCACGCTCACTCACCCACACACCCCTCGCCACTCTGCCTGCGCCTGACTAGCCCTTGGTAGGTGTGGGATCTGGGCTGGTAGCATGAGCCAAGCACAGCCTGCTGGACCGAGTGGGTGGAACAAGCTCAGTGGGCACAACCAATACTCAGGCAGAAGGCACTGCCAGCCACAAAGGTTTCCAGCTGGCGAAGTGACACCCCAAGGATCCCATGACAATATCACTGTGCCCTGACTCCTCAGCATTATCTCTGTCCAACTTATTAGATAAATCTAACCAGAATACATTAAAAACTGTACATTTATTTTGCAATTTAGTGAGGGCTAGAAATGATATTGTGATCATAGGTTTTACAGCCTGGTTGAAGCCATAGGTACCTGATGAAGCTTTGGTCTTTGACTTCCTCTTGGTTAACTACAATGGCTTAAAAAAAGAATGAAACTATGTTCTTTGCTGCAACATGGATGCAGCTGGAGGCCATCATCCTAAGCAAACTTAATGCAGATACAGTAAATGAAACTCCAGGTGTTCTCACTTAAAAGTGGGAACATACATTGGGTATACATGGAGATAAAGATGGGAATAATAGACACTGGGAACTACAAAAGAAGGGAGGAAAGGAGGTGGGCAAGCATTGAAAAACTACTCATGGGATACTATGCTTACTATCTGGGCAACATGTTTAATTGTACCCAAAACCTCCGCATCATGCAATGTACCATTGTCACAAACCTGCACATTTACCTCCTGAATTGGAAATAAAAGTTGAGGCTGGGCACGGTGGCTCACGCCTGTAATACCAGCACTTGGGGAGGCCGAGGCTGGTGGATCATGAGGTCAGGAGATTGAGACCATCCTGGCCAACATGAGGAAACCCCATCTCTACTAAAATTACAAAAATTAGCCAGGCGGGGTGGCGGGCACCTGTAGTCCCAGCTATTGGGGAGGCTGAGACACGAGAATCACTTGAACCCAGGAGGCAGAGGTTGCAGTGAGCCGAGATCATGCCACTGCACTCCAGCCTGGCAACAGAGTGAGACTCTGTCTCAAAAAAAAAAAAAAAAAAAAAAAAAAGTAAACAAAAGAAAAGGTGAAATAAAGGCAACTATAATAGCTTACTAAAGCATTTCTATACCTAGCAGGCATATAGAGTTTTGTTATACAACAAGCAGTATAAATTCTATATCCCCATAACTTGAATTTAAGACCTTTTTCTCAAAACTAGCTTTATAATTTGTACCTCGTATCTCAGTGAATGGAAACCTCATGTACAAGATACACCATGTTGTTATAACCTAATGTACTTTTAAGGTTGGAGTACATAATAAAAATACATTTCTTTATTTTAATAAAATAGCAATGACTTTGTATTCCTACTAACTCATCTTGGCATGCTCCCCAGTCTTTCCTGGAGACTTGCTCACCAAATATTTCCATGGGTCCTAGGAATAAACACGTACCAGAAAGTCTGTGGGTGAAAATAATTACTTCCATCAGCTTAAGAAAAACACATATAGCCATCTGCTTCCAGCCACACAAGAGTATAACTGTTAGAAGATTTGTCTTCATACTGAAAGAAGCTATACAGCCAGAAAAATATATAAATTCTCTATGTTCAGACAACGAGCAACAAGTAGCACGTGCTTGTAAAATTTTAGAGCAAGCAGATTAGGTGAGTCCAACAAGTTTCCTGGCTTTCTGCTGGGGGCCTGTAACATGCTTCAGATGGAGGAGATAAAGCCTGGACAGAACATGTGGAACCAGAAGAGACAGATCAGTGCTCTGAGCTGCTTAAGTAGCTATGATGTTTGAATAAGTTACCAGAGAATAGGGAACTGAAAAGAAAGGGGATAGAATTCTGCATGAGCATTTATTATAGATCCTAGGCTAAGGGGTGTGTTGTTTTTGCATAGGCTGAGTCACATGGAGGCCTGGCAGAAATGTTAATAAGGAACTGAGAACTGAATAGAAATAGCAGAGTTTATGTAGGCCTCCAGACATAGAAATTCTGGTCCAGTCAAGGTTAAGAGACCTTATTGAACATCTTAGGCATTTCATTGAAACTCATGAAAGACCAAGCAGGTAAGAATCAAACACTACAGTTAGAGTGGCATTTTAGAAGCTCGGCCAAAAGATAAAGAGAACTAATAAAAAATAGAACTAAGACTGAATGGTTGACCAGGAGATATCAGTCAGTTACCAACAGAATACAACTCAACATCCTTTAAGGGAAGATGGCCTCTAGTATTCCCCACAATTTATTACTCCCAGAGTCCAGCAAGTAACAATGAAGTAAAATATAAACCAAGGTTAAATAGGAAGACATGAGTCATACTAAAAGTAAACAAGTCAATAAAACAGACCCTGAGATGACTCAGACGTTTACATTAATGCAAAATAAACTTTAACACAGCTATTATAATAGAACTGAAATAAAAAACACTTGTAATATATAAAAATGGAAAATCTCAACATAACAGCCAGAAAATAATAAATATAGAAACATACTAGAGAATGCAGTATAATTCCAGAAGAGTAATGAGATGCTCTATAGACCGACTCATTCGTGAAACTCATAAAAATTATACAGAAAGAAGCACTTGAAATCTCTGGAAATGGGCCTAAGATTATACAACAAATGAAGAAACATTTATTCAAGAGTGTCTACTAAAGCACAGGGAGAAAAGAGTGTGTAGCATTTGGACCAATCTTTTCTTCCTTGTCCTCTCCCAGCTCCCAATGTGACAGAAACTCCATTCTAGATGAGTGCAGTCAAGAACACAGGACTTTTACTAACTCTAACTGCCTGTGTAGGTCTGTAGTCTTTTCCAATAAATGGTAGGACATCATTAGATACTTTAAAAATACTGAGTTTCAGATGAGTGTGCCCAGGAAGGAGATGCATTATTTTTTCACACAACCTCCACTTGTAAGATGGAGAGTCTACTTGTGCATGGTTCACTATGAATACTGGCATTCTGGTTATCCTTGAACCAGATCATTAGTAAGGTGGAATGTCCCATGCTAGAAGAGGTAAGATGAAAAGACTAGAGGCTACTGACTTCCCTCTATCACGTAACCTGTTTCTAATTCAGAGGTGTCATGCTGAAAGAAGTGGACCATTGTGTCTGTTTCTAACTACAAAGTAGTGGCTCAGGGATTTTGCCCAGATGGAGAGACAGGTTACAAAAAAGTGTGCTATGAAACGCATCAGAATGTGGCGAAGTTAAGCTCAGTGGTTCTTTCAAAAACAATGGAGATTATGGTGAAAAGTAAGTAAGAGTAGACTGGTACCTTCATTAGAGATGAACTTGCAAACTAACTTGTTGCAGGCTAACTAGTCTATCAGAGAAAACCAGGAAAATAGACTGGTAAAAATAGCCTCCTGAGATCAGAACATATATTGAATACTAACCTCAAAACGTATCCTGTAGGGGTCCAAATTGAATTTGACCAGCCTGTATAGAATGCATTCCCCAAGACATTGTTGCAAACAAAGAGCAAACAGCAGGCAATTAGTGGAACTTATCTGCTACATCATGCGGGGAAGACAGAGAAAAAGAATGCAGATGAAGCCACTGCCATCTGAGAGTGACTATAATTGTGCTCAAGGCTCCACCCTCTGTGGAGCAACATCAGAGACGTTGTACTTAGGAGAAAGAGAAATGACTACAGTAACCCAAGGAGTCACTAAACAAATATGCAAGCAAGTAAACATAAGTCTTGGAGGGCTTGGTGTAAGTAGAATTCAAAGTTGCTACAATATATCATAGAAAACATCCTGGTTACAACCAAAAATTGGGAGTCGGGCAAAGGAGAAAGGAAGCCTGGCTAGTACTCAAGAGAAAGTACAGGCATTAAAAACTGCCTGTGAGAGCAACCCTGGGTCAGACAGACAGTGACTTCAAAGTAGCCATTATAAAAATGTTCAAAGAACTGAAGAAAACCATATTTGAAGAAGTAAAGGAAGTATATTGGTAATCTCATCAAATAGAGAATATCAATAAAGTAATAGAAATTATAAAAGTAGAAGCAAATAAAAATGGGGGGTGTGAAACACAATAACTGATATGAAAAGTTCACTAGAGGTGTTCAGCAATAGGTTTGAACTAGAAGAAGAAAGAATTAGCAAACATGGAGACAGATTAATAGATATTAATAGATATTAATCCAAATAACAGAGTAAAGTAATGCAAAGTAAATGAAGAAAGCCTCGGAGAAATGGGACACCATTAAATGAACCAACAGATACATAACAGGAATGCCAGAAAGGAGAGACATGAAGGAGCAGAACACTGTGTTTGCAGAAATAATGGCTGAATTTTCTGAATTTTCTGAATTCGATAAAAACCCATCTATACAAATAAAAACTTCACATAGGATAAATACAGAAGATTCACCACAGACACATCATAATAAAAATATTGAAAGCCAGATAGAAAGGGAAAATCTTGAAAGCAGAAAGATAAAAATGGCTTATTACTTGCAAGGAGATCTCAGTGACAGCTATGTTCTCGTCAGAAGCAAAGGATGCTAGAAGGCAGTAAAGATATTCAACATTTTCAAAAGAATAGTACTGCCAACCATGTCCCAATAAAATCATCTTTCTAGCATGATGTTGAAATAGACATTCCAAAATGTAAATGGAAGTGCGAATTTGTTGTTAGAAGACAAATATGTTAGAGAATTTATATATTTTTCTGGCTGTATCTTGTAAGAAATTGTAAAGGAAGTTCTTCAGGGTAAAAGCAAAGGACCCAGAGAATAATTCAAATCCACACGGAAAACAAAGAACACTGGTAAAGATAATTATGTATATATAAAAGGCCTTATTAATATATATTTATTTTACTTTCTTCTAACTGACTTAAGAAGTAATGGTATAAAATAACATACATTTGTATTTTGGGGGCTTTTAACATATAAAAATGTAGTATATTTGAGGATAACAGCACAAATAAGGTGAGTAGAAGAAAAAGTGGATTGTGGTAAGAATTTGAAACTAGTAAGAACCATATGGATTTTAAAATAGCTTTTCTATTTCTGTGAAGAATAGTCCAAACAAATCTAAGCAAAACGAACAAAGCTAGAGATATCATGCTACCTGACTTCAACCTATACTACAGGACTATAGTAATCAAAACAGCATGGTACTGGTACAAGAACAGTCGCAGACAAATGGAACAGAATAGAGAACTCAGAAAAAAGACTGCACACCTACAACCATCTTATATTTGATAAATCTGACAAAAGCAAACAATAGGGAAAAGATTCCTTATTTAGTAAAAGTTTTTGGGAGAACTGGCTAGCCATATGCAGAAAAATGAAACTGGACCCCTTCCTTACACCATACACAAAAATCAACACAAGACGGATTAAAGACTTAAATGTAAAACCCAAAACTATAAAAATCCTAGAAAAAAAAACCTAGGTGATACCATTCAGGACATAGGCACAGGCAAATATTTCATGATGAAAGCACCAAAAGCAATAGCAACAAAAGCAAAAATTGACAAATGGAACCTCATTAAAGAGCTTCTGCACAGCAAAAGAAACTATCAACAGAGTAAACAGACAACCTACAGAATGGGAGAAAGTGTTTTCAACCTATGCATCTGACAAAATCCTAACATCCAGCATATATAAGGAACTTACACAAGTTTACAAGAAAGAAACAAACAACTTCATTAAAAAGTAGGCAAAGTACATGAACTGACACTTCTCAAAAGAAGACACACATACAGCCCACTATACATATAAAAACTCCACATAGGAGAAATACAGAAAATTCACCACAGACACATCATAATAAAATTATTGAAAGCCAGATAGAAAGGGAAAATCTTGAAAGCAGAAAGATAAAAATGGCTCATTACCTACAAGGAAAACTCAATGACAGCTATATTCTCATCAGAAGCAAAGGATGGTTCTCTATTCTGTTCCACTGGTCTATATGTCTGTTCTTGTACCAGAACCATGCTGTTTTGGTTACTGTAAAAGCTATTTGAGTGAGTATGCGGAAATATAAAAACTCTCATACATTGTTAGTTGGAATACAAAAAGGTACAATTGTTTCACCAGTCTTCCAGTGACTCAAAAAATTAAACATAGAGTTATTTGATCCAGAAATTCCACTTCTGGGTATACATCAAATAAAAATGAAAGCAAGCCAGTTGTGGTGACTCACGCCTGTAATCCCAACACTTTGGGAGGCTGAGGTGGGGGGATTGCTTGAGCTCAGGGGTTCAAGACTAACCTGGGCAACATGGCAAAACCCCATCTCTATAAAAAATAAAAACTTAGCTGGACATGGTGGTGCTTGCCTTTAGTCCCAGCTAATAGGGAGGCTGAGGTAGGAGGATCTTGAACTTGGGAGGTAGAGGTTGCAGTGAGCTGTGATTGTGCCACTGCAGTCTAGCCTGGGGACACAGTGAGACTTGTCTCCAAACAATTAATAAATACAAATGAAAGCATATATACAAACAAAAACTTGTACACAAATGTTTATAACTGCATGATTCATAATAGCCAAAAGGTGCATACAACCCAAATATCTGCCAATTGATCAGTGGACAAATATGTGGTATATCAACATAATGTAACATTCAACAATAAACTGAAACAAAGTGCTTACATAAGTTACGGCATGAGTGAACCTTGAAAACTATGTTATGTTAAAGAAGACAATCACAATAAGCTACATAATCACATATTATATGATTTTATTCATATGAAATGTTCAGAATAGTAAAGTTGATATATAGAGAAAGTAGATTTAAGGCTGCCTGAACCTGGATGAGGAGGGAGGGAGATTGTGTGTGAGTAGGTCGGGGGACTGTTCCCATAAAAAGTACAGGAACTACTTTGGGTTGATGAAACCATTCTAAAATTATGTATCAATAAATCTGCTACAAAAAACATAATCCAACACTGCACTAGGCAGTGGGGATGCTGGTCATGTAAGGACACAGTTAAAATAGGCATGCTGATCATGGTGACATAAACGAAGCCAAACAAAACCTGCCTTCTCAAAAGCCAAGGAGAGACCTTGCTTTTGTTTTTGTTTGTTTATTTTCTTCCTTTTCTCATTTCAGAGGTGAAATCTCTAAAACTCAGTGTGAATAACCATCTTGCCATTGGAGACCCACATATCTGGAGCTCCAAAACTCTTCATATCAATAGTAAAGCATTTTCAAAAAGTTAACATGGTTGACATTTTGAGTTAAGAATTTTACATATAAAAATGTATTTGGTCCTCACAACAATGCTAAAACATAGGCATTGGTATTAGCACCATTTTAGAGTTGAGAAAAATGAGGCTTAGAGAGATTAAGCAACCAAATTAATGTCTCACAACATTAATAACCAGAGGACTGTTCTAAATCTGTTTTTTTCTTTTTTCTCCAAACTAATTTCTTCTCTTCTGGAGCTTGCTAGTTTCAAATATTCTAACTCAGAAAAAAATATTAATCTGTTATAATATTTGAGTTGATAAAATATAATTCAATGTGAGAAACATTAATATGATTGGTGATTTGGGAGAAAAACATCGAAGGCTACTTGGATACACTGACATTCAAGCAGGGCCTTAACAATATTCAAACTTAGACCCATAGACACAGAAAAAGACCATCAATACATATATAGATTGTCTTCAGAACCTGAAAATATTTATACATTTTTAAAACACGCCATGATCTCATCTTATTGCAATCTTTAAAGAATTAACATTTTATATTAATTCTACTTTTCATTTAGTCAGCTTTTCCTTGATAATTTAAAAGCCCTTATATTTTTAGTTTTAAATATATCTTTATATTTTAAAATCTATTTAAAAAATATACCTTTTATATTTTAAAT
Organism: Chlorocebus sabaeus; assembly: GCF_047675955.1. Classification (NCBI taxonomy): domain Eukaryota; kingdom Metazoa; phylum Chordata; class Mammalia; order Primates; family Cercopithecidae; genus Chlorocebus; species Chlorocebus sabaeus. The sequence goes on along the minus strand of NC_132908.1, from coordinate 60,514,111 downwards.
ATATCTACTAATGCAAGTTCAGTGAGTTGGAATTTGGAGGCAGCAAAAGGAAAGGCACTGACCCTTCTGTCTAATGGACAGAAATGTAAATGAGCAGTGGTAAATCAAAGGACAAAATAAGCACCTCAATTTGAATGCTGCCAGCTTGGATAAGAATGAGAAAGTCCATCTGTCTGAGACGGTAGAAGTGTGTGACCCCTGGAAGAGACGGAGAGGGATCCTTCAAACATGAGAAATAAAAATGTCACCAAAAATTTGAGGAAATACTATTTCCCAAGAGCAGAGTAATGAAGCAAAAGCAAAGCTCCAACTGTCAGTAGCTGAATTATTAAAGGAGGAAAAGTAGAATCTGTGGACAGGTGCACACTTCTCCAAGAATTGAAGAAGCTTAATCTAAATCCTAAATAGCATCACAGAAGCTTTATTTGACTTTTGTCTGGATACCTTAATGATTCATTTGTTTTAAGATTGTAACCTTTTTAAGAGTTCAGTTCTTTTTTTCATGCGTCTCTATTAATTCTCTTCCAAAGAGGAATGGTCACAAATCCATGTCAAGATAGGAAAAACGGGAAAAGGAAATGTCTGGTGTTACACCAGGGCACTCATAGGTGCTTCCAGTTCGCTACCTCGAATGCAAGTATATCTTTGAAAATTTTTCCTAGTAGATGAAACAGGATTAAAACTTGCCCTTTGGGTCAATAGAACTAGATTTCATCCTGGCACTGCAAAAATATTTTATATGTGATCTTGGACAAGTTAATCTAAAATCTTTAATGCGGATGTTTTATTTGGAAGTGCCTTGTGATTAGGGTGTATTGTGAAGATTAAATGGAATAAAATATAGAGAGTACAGCTGTTTTTCTCTTTCTTTTTCTCTGAAATGTCGACTCTGCTCTGGTTCTGCCTCTCAGAACTCTCCCCCGAGGAGCAGCTTGAATTCTCTGTATCATTTTCCTAGGCTACAGAAGAAACAGTTTAAGGCAAAGGAAGAAGTCAAATTCATGAATTATAGTTTGTAGGCCTATGTATGAAAATAAACAATTTGTCCAACTGTGAACATACAATCAGAGCTACTCAGAAGCTTTATTTATTTTTCTTTAATAATGGTAAACATGGACAATTTACACTACCATTAATCATCTAGATGCAAGAATTCAGAAATTGTGCCTATAATGGACAGCAATCAGTTGTGCTAATTCAAGGATCTAAAATAAATTTAATGCATAAACACATTTATTTCTGCAGTTGAGGAATTCATTAGCCTTTTCAATGAGTCTCTTATATCTGGGAATAGCACAGATTACATAGAAATGCACATATATATGTTTCACATGTAAGTATGTGCATTCAATATTTTATAAGGTGTTACTGTAGTAACTGTCTTTAATTGACTATGCTGTAACCTCATTTGATATTTATAACAATATATTCATGCACACAGTAGAGTACATATGTATATGCATACACGTGCATAATTTATATTATTTCACTTACGAATTAAAGAAGAGTTTTATAATTACCATGGAGTATCCTGTGATGCACTGCACAGATTGCCCTTCAGTAATTAAAGGCTCATTTTTCCATCTGAGGGAGTACTTCTAAGATGACCCTTAGCTGTCAGTTGTCAGCCCCCTCTGTGGATTGTCTCAAATGTAGAAAACGACATCATTCAGGGGTCGTGTCTCTTTCCTGGTCACCATGGGAGTCCAAAGGCTCAGTCCGCAAATCTGAACAGGCATCCAGCTTTCCATCTGGCCAACACCTCCCTTTCTCAGAGGCTTATCCTAAGAATTCTCCCTACTAAAATATCCTGCCTGGTTATCTCCATCTCAGAATCTTTCCTCCAGAGAATAATACCCAAAACAAAGGCCCAGAAGGAAGGGTCGGCTGAAATGGGGTAAATATAGACAGTTAAACAACGGCAACAGAAACAAAAACAAAATGTGATCATTGCTTTTTTTGAGGATAAAGAGGAATGGAAAGGGCTATAATAAAACATAGTGAGGGTATCTTCCCTAATAGAGGAATGATGCCCACTTTACATAGAACGCAGTAGTTAATTGTGCTAGCACTAGAAATTGCTTATGCTGAAGTTTTGGTTCTGCTTCTACTTAGCTGTGCATCTGTGGGCACGCTGCTTAAGCCTTAGGATACCTGTGGAGATCAGGTGAGAGCACTCTTGGCACCTAACCCCATGTCTGGCAATAGCAAGAATCAACTAACAGCTAACTAACTAACTAACAACTAACTAACTAACTAACTAAATAAATAAATAAAAATATATTATAAAAGCTGTAATTATTAGCCACTCTATTACCCCCAGAGCTGAGGTTCAAGCGGGATCAAGAGACTTCCCAATGAGTTTTTTTTTTTTTTATGTTTTCATTTTTCTTGATAATAGAGAGTTCTATCCCTACTTACAAAGTAAGAATACACAAAGTGATTATTTGTTCACAAAGCAGTATCTGACCCCACCCCAAATAACTGTCTTAGAATCATTTTAAGAGTGAGTGTGCTTTCACTTGTAAATTCAGATCCCCTCTCAACCCTTTTCTACCCTGCTGTGAAGCAGAAAAACTGATCCCTATAGGCACCTGCTTTGTTCTCTGCTGGCCACATAAGTTTAGCTAGTGGGAGACACTAAAATGCGGTTAGAGGGTGGAGGGACACTCAACTGTGAGTGTATATGTCTCATAAACCCATCCGTGAGAGCACATTGCTGGCCATCCTGTGCCTTAATGAAAGCCATAGTTCACTTCAGGTCACCTGTTCACCGAACTCACGTCTCCATGTTCCAGTAACCACTGTCTCCTCTTGCTTCCTCAGTCCTGCTAGTGATAATATCCCCCCAGAATTACTAGTTCTGGGATGCTTCACCATCCCTTGCTATTGCCCTAAACCCTGCTCAAATCTAGGCAAACAACTTTATTAAACTTATTGTAAATTACCAAGTTTGAATGTTCCATGTTCTTCCTCTACCTGTTGGAACGTCAACTAACCTAAGAGAGTTTAGGGCTTAAAAAATATGATTATATTTGCAAAATTCTATTTATATCCATATTTTTTTCAGGATGCTTTCCTCCCTTATCAATTGGGATATTAAAATAAATGATCCATGCTGCTGTATTCAATGTGAGATCTTTACAAGTTTATCCACAAAGTAAACTTATATATTCAGTTATTTTTAAGTCTCTCAGATGAGCAAATGGATTGATAATGAATCATTTTGAAATTGAGAGGCCTCTAACAAGGGTTCACTTGTAGTGAAAAATGCCATTTCTTTCCATTGTTTTCATACCGATTACCTCTAAGAGGCAAAAATAGACTTTCTCTTTTCAGATAACTTGAAGAAATAAATGATAAACTTTTTTTAAACACACAATGAGAAAACCAAAACCAGCTATATTCGCAAATATGTTCACCACCCCCAGCTCAAAACAGTAACTTGCATACAAATCCTCCCAGATTGAAAATCATAATATAAATGACAATACAACCAATCCTTTAAGTATCATGTAAGCACTAAAGGGAGTTTTATAAAGTAACTAATAATAATCAGGATGTATATTTTAAAATGTGAAAATTTCTAGAAGAAACCATAACAACTGTGGGTGTGATTTCACCCAAGGTGGAGGGTGTGGTCTTTTAAGAAAAAGAAAAAAATTTTCTTAAAAAAAAGAAAATTTAACTTCTTTAAATTTTTTGAACTTCCAAATTGTTAATAAATGAGCATAGAATCCATTGTTGGAAAAATATACATAATTGTCTTTTTTAAATACATTTCTTTTAGGTTTGAGGGTACATACCAAGATTTGTTACATGGGTCAACCTGTGTCACAGGGTTTGTTGTACAGATTATTTCATCAGCCAGGTATTAAGCCTAATATCCAATAGTTATCTTCTCTGCTCCTCTCCCTCCTCTCAACCTTCACCTTCAAGTAGATCCCAGTGTCTGTTGTTCACCTCTTTGTATTTATGAGGACTTATCATTTAGTTACCACTTATAAGTGAGAACATGCAGTATTTGGTTTTCTGTAGCAGCATGTCATTTGCTAAGGATAATAGTCTCTAGCTCCATTCGTGTTCCCCCAAAAGGCATGATCTCATTCTTTTTATGGCTGCATAGTATTCCATGGTGTATATGTACCACATTTTCTTTATCCAATCTGTTATTGATGGGCATTTTGGTTGATTCCATGACTTTGATTTTGTGAATAGTGCTGCAGTGAACATTCACCTGCACGTATCTTTATGGTAGAATGACATATATTCTTCTGGGTATATACCCAGTAATGAGATTGCTGAATTGAATGGTAGTTCCGCTTTCAGCTCTTTGAGGAATCGCCATACTGCTTTCCACAATGGTTGAACTAATTTACACCCTTACCAACAGTGTATAAATGTTCTATTTTCTCTGTAACCTTGTCAGCATCTTTTTTCTTTAAATAGCCACTTTGATTTCTAAAGTGAAGAAAAATAAAAATTACAGCTTCTAAATACAGAATTTTAAAAAATGTACTCAAGGGAATAAATTTGCTCTAAGCATATAACTAAACTGGTTGTGGCTGTGAAATGTTAAAGAATGAGTGTTAAAGAATGAAGTAAACACTCCCAAAATTACTATACACGATTTTGTAATAAAAACCAAAAGAGTCATAAAATCTTGGTTAAAAAGAATGCAACAAGTAGCATCCTAATTTCTTCTAAATTATGCTTAATTAAATCACTGATTTTGGTATTAAGTTAAATCATTTTATAAGAAGTCATATCAGTTCAATATAAATTTTCAAAGACATACAAGTACTAATGTAACAATGCAGGAGATTTCAGAAGAAAATCACTTTAATTCCCTGGGATTTAACTCAGAGTCTTTTTGTCCCTGTGACATATTTTTATTTCAGTATTGTCAGAGAAATCATAGAAACTTGGCTTGATGTTAATATATTGCTATGAGTACAATAAAATGCTTAAATAAATTTTTGGAGGGAGGAGTAGATATATCTAGCTTACATAAAACCCCAAACTTTATTCTGAGACATCCTATATCGGCAAACAATAAATCACAAAATATTTGCGTTATTTATGATGACAGTGTTTCAGGGAACTTCCCATTCTTAGTTGGGAAATTTTGCTACTTCTACTCTCCCTGGTCTAATTTCTTCCAATTTCCCTTATTTCAGAAATGCCTAATATACTATGGGGTATAAGCTTTCCTGAAACACATCCAACATAAGCATTCTTTGTTAATAAACATACAATATTTCTTCAAGTGAAGGGGGATAAATCTTCCTTTGCTATTTTAGGTGATTTTTGTTTTCCATAATTATGAATAGCCTCACGATTAATAGTGACTTATGTTGATATTTTTATAGTGTAAACATAAGGCATTTGTGAATGTGCAAAATAATTGCAGAAAACAGTGTTAATATTTTTAATTCAAAAGAGTCCAATCAATTGGGCTCGGCCTTCCTTCTAGTTTCATATCCCTTGAATTCTGTCCTCAAGATATTTCCAATATCTTGAAGTCTCAATACTCCACCTCAAATATCTAAAAGTCTGGTTTTCTACCTACTCTTTTTTCTGCATAAATTGTTCCAAGTTTTATTTCCAGCCACTAAAATTTTTCTTTATTTCCTCAATAAACATAAATGTAATCTCCTGTGTAAAGCCTTTTCTGTATATCCCACTTAGGATTAAATACTTTTATTTTTATTCCATACAAATTCGCATACCTATATGTTAGCATTTGCCAAATTTTATGATTATTGTATGGTTATTATTAGCAGATTTCTTAGACCCAGTTTCTGCAGATTTGGCTTAGAGGGACCTTGAACTTTGTATTTCTTATGTCACAGTCATATTTCCTTAAGAACTCTAGGGTTAAGATAAATGAAGAATATAGTCGTGCTTCACTTGCTACTTGGTAACACACTTGGTTTTGTAGAGCTGTGTGGTCAGGACGATTTTAAACCTGTATGACTCACATATTATGAAAGATTGGTGGAAACCTGAGGTGGCTTCTTTTCTGTATCGAAGTGACTTGCAGACACCTTGGGTCTTATTTATAGAAGCCATGCATGGCCCATATAGGTGAGGAGATGAAAGAGGCTATGTGCTCACTCTAGAAGCTGTCAGGTCTCTCAATGATGAAGGTGTTGTACTTGGTGCATTTATTGCCCTGCATACTTTGATAAAACTAATCTAACATAGTGTAAGATGAAAGCTCATTTTTGTTTTATGAGTCTGATTGTTTATTGCAAATAAAAACCCATACCACAGCTTTGGTTCTGTAAGTGTATATATATATGTATACATGTGTCCCCAAGTAGCAAGTGAGACAAGCAGCAAGTGAGGCTAGGATTGTGGAGGTGGGGATGCAGATGGAGGTGAGGTTGGAGATGGGGATGGGGTGGACAGGAGTGTACATATATATATACACACACACACACACACATAATATTCACACATATATTTATATATTATATATAATATGTGCATATTTATATATATTATATGTAATATATGCATATTATATATATACTCCTATCCCCACACCATCCCCTCCCCAACCTCACTTCCATCTGCATCCTCACTTCCATCTGCATCCTCACCTCCACAATCCTAACCTCAACCCCATCCTCAGCCTATTCCCATCTCCACCCCATCATTTCCTCCAACCGCATTCTCACCCCCATCCCCACCTCCGTCTCCATCTCCGTCTCCATCTCCACACCCACTCTCATCCACTCCCCTACCCTCAACCCTGTCTCCATTACCATCCCCATTTTCACCCCTGCTCCCCCAGGAGTGCCCCAAATGGAAGCATCACCATTTGCTTATATTTCTGTTTTTTAGTAAACTATGTGCTGTGCTGTTTTCTTCAGATAATGTTTTAAATAGCTAATCCTAGATGTAGCATATATTTGGTTTATAAAATAACTTATTTTTAAAGAGTGCTTTTATAAAAACAGGAAAATGTGTTTAAAAGATGCTATTATGTTTTCTTTGTTTCTAGTGCTTTTGTTTTGTTTTTCAATGCAATTGTGACCTCTTTTATAAACTATACACAACCTCTACATCTACCTTGACTCAAACTAATACTGTGGGAAACGTAATTATCGAGAATGACATTCTGCAAACACACTGTAATGACTTTCTATTATATTAACTTTGTTGCTCGCATTATCTGGATCACTCAAGAGTCCTCCCGAATGCCAAAGGTAAATCTTGCCTTTTACCTTAATGATCCGTACACTGAAATTATTGCCTAGATTTTGGTGTAATCCATTGTGAGGTTTGAGGATACAATTAGATAACAGAATCCAGAGACCATGTTTTGTACTCAGCATAGAAAAATAGATGATGTAGAAAGGTGAAGTTTTTTGTTGTTGTTGTTGTTCATCTTGCTATATAACTCACACACTGGCAGATGAATAGGAAGATTATTTAGCCACGGTATTACGGTACCTCTTATTGAGAGAGCTGGGACAATTCTGGCTGAATGCTAGGTAATTAACTATGATTTGGGTTGATTTCTATAGAATTAAGTCTGGTAAATAGAGAAAATCTTAGAAATTATATAAGACAAAGAGGAAAGATAAATTGTATGCTGGTGAAGATACAAATAAGAATCAGTACAATGTCAAGTTAGGGCATCATATAGATGAAATGCACCTAATTAAGTAAAAATTAAGCCAGGTTAGGCATAAGTTTAGGGAGAAAATGCTTTCACATTTGGATGAAAATGTATGTATGTATAAGTGTATTCAACTGTTGTAAATGATCCAAAACCATTGGAAAGTAGAGATAAGTATTAGCCATTAGCTCATTTCATAAAAGAGAGGATTCCTGATTCTGGCAACAAAAATTCATTCGCTTTTCTTTGTTCTTTTGGTGTTTACACATTTTGCTAAGAAGCGTCTACATTTATTTCCAATGTTTAGCAGAGATTGGTCTCAATTTCAGTTCCTAGGGATTTCCAGGCTTTAGAAATTTCACAGAATACTAGCAAGAGAGTCCATGTATTATTTTTGATGAGGATAAGGGCAGCAGAATCATATTTCTAGAGATCATATACAAATGATGATATGGTAGGACCAGACCTGTCCCATGGTAAGAATTAAGAAACAAAACAGTTTTTGATTAGAGCTAAGGTATAACACATCAACATTTAGAGTGAAATCAACAGAAGTATCAAAGGAATTGTACTATGCTCATTGGAACTCCTCTAGACTCAAAGCTGAAAAAGCAGAAGATAGAAGCAAAATGGATTAAGAGTTTAGAAAAATTACACATTAGAAATATTACTCAGAAACTTTAACATAATTTTTCCTTGACCCTCAAAACAGATAAATGGTTAAGGGAGATGATGGAAAAGTCTATTACCAAAGTTTTTACATTATATGGATGTCTGTGATTCTTTAGTTTCTAGTTCATGAGTCTTATTTATGTTGAATATTTCTATAGCAGAAGAACCTTGTTCATTTAGAATAATGCCAAAGATCTTAGGAACTTTTATCTCTTATTTCTTTATAATAACCACATTTTGAATAAAAAATCCTTAATTCTCTAATTATCTCACTGAGGCATGAATCTCTAGGGACTCTAATTGGACCCAGCATCTTTCCTAATTTAACATCTCCTAGAACATAGTTAAACCAATCTAACTTCAGTATGCCCTCTCATTATTTTATCTTTAAACTATTAATACAAAATGGTTAGTAGATTAAAAGAAGCATGTTTATATTTCTTTTTCTTTCTTTTTTTTTTTCTGGCCATCCTCATTTTCTTAAGAGAAGAATGTTGGGAACAATCACATCACACATATGTGTTTTTAGCAAACATTTTTCCTGAATTTCTTGAATCACTAATTCCCAGATTTCTACATGTATAAGACTCACTTGAGAATGTTGATAAAATGGATAAGTATAACCTCAGATATTCTGAATTCAATATTTTGAACTACAGACTATGATTCTATATTTTATAAAGAAATCTGGTGATTCTGATATTGGTGGCCCAAAGACTGGGCTTAGAAAAGCACTTGTTAAAACATAAGGCATTATTTAACCATTGCAAAATTAAGATATGTTATGCACATACTCTGTTTTCAAGGAGCACTCTAGGAAGAAAAGAGAAACCCAGGGAAGAAAGAAAGCATAAAAGGAACTGTAAGAAGAAAACATATGACAAGAGCAGGGAGAGATAATATAAAATATTGAGTACCTGTTATCTTCCATACACTCTACAGGGCATTTCATATATGTTATAGATTTTAGAAAAAAAGGAAATGAATCTCCATTTTTGCCAATGAAGGAACTGAGGTTGAGTTAACTTAATGAATTAGTCAGAGGTCCCATAACTCATAAGGAGCAGAATATGAATCTCACTCCATGTTAGTGCTCGTATAATATCAATGGTCTTGCCTTGACAGAGCAGCAGATTGGAAAATGTGTACACCTTTAATTATAATGTATATAAGACATAAATAACTCCAAAATGCAGATACAACCTACTTACGCAGGTTAGAAAGTAGCACGGTGATTGGGGTAGGGTAGGCATTCAATAAAATCATTTTTTGCTTTCTCTGATTGAAGAGGTTAATTGAGGACTCATTCCAGAAGACCAGTATTGGGCTGGCATAGTGGCTCTTGCCTGTAATCCCAACACTTTGGGACACTGAGACAAAAGGACCACTTGAGCCCAGGAGTTTGAAGCTGCAGTGAGCTAGGATCCTGCCACTGCACTCCAGCCCGGGTGACAGAGAGTCCCTGTCTCTAAAATAAATAAGAAAATAAATTTAAAAGACCAGGGGGTATGGCAAACATATTTGGCTTCCTAATTATTAATTTCTTGTTAACATTCATGAGAACAGGATCCGGGTACACTGAAGGAAAGTTAAAGCCTGAAAAATCTCAAAGATAAAACCAGATCTTGCTTTTTATGATCAAATGAGTCTCAGAAAGTGTAGATAACTTGTTAAACATCACAATGAGTCTCAGAAAGCATAGATAACTTGTTAAATGTCATTAGCTCTGTTAGCAAGACTTTTCATAACATATTTCCCCTTTTTCCTCTAATACTCCCCCAAACACAGCCTAACGTCCTTCCATATCAAATGTAGTGAGTCCTGTGAGGTTGGTACTACTCAGATCTTCCCTTTTGGACCAAGACACTCTTTCTCCAGTGGCAGCTAAAAGTATAAATAGCAGAAGGCTCTCAATTGGTCTTCTTTGAGGAATTTTTCCAAGACAGCTGCTTCATCCAAGATGTCCCTTTCATGATGAAGCTTCACTGCCTCATCTGAAGGCAGGACAACTCTCATGGGCCGACACATCACCAGTGTTCCCCAAGCTATTGTGAGTCTTTTGCTGCAGTTCAATCACAATTGAATTCCCCCGTGTGAGACCAACCCTACTGCCTTCACTCCCATACGGGTGTTGATCCTGAGAATTCTCTTAATATCTAAACCTCCAACTATAAACCTGCTATCCTAGTAAATAGACTTGAGACATCAAATTGTTAATTATTCCCTTGAGGTTCTCTGATTTCCTGTATATTGATGACTATGAAATGCCACCTTTTCTGATAATCTCATTTCAAGGACAGCTTTGTATCCCTCTCAACTTAAATTGTACATTAGCAGGAATTAATGATATATTCATTTTTTATAATTTTAGGAAGGTTTATTAATGGAAATGTTTGATTATTTTTATTATTAAGACAGTGTCTTACTCTGTTGCCCAGGCCGAAGTGCAATGGTGCTATCTCAGCTACTGCAGCCTCCACCTCCTGGGCTCAACAATCCTCCCATCTAAGCCTTCTGAGTAGCTAGAACTACAGGGACTACAGGCATGTGCCACCATGCTTTGCTAATTTTTAAAATGTTCTGTAGAGACGGGTTCTCACTATATTGCCTAGGCTGGTCTGGAACTCCTAGGCTCAAGCTATTCTCCTGCCTAGGCCTCGCAAAGTGCTGAGATTACAGGTCTGAGCCACTGTGCCTAGTCAATGAAAAAATATTTTTAAATGTAGATAGAATGCATGGGAAATACCAGGGATGTCCCTTCCTGAGCTGTGGGGATAGTAACAACAGGGTGGTTGCTACCCATAACCCCAAAGGAATGAGAGTAAAGAAAGTATATAGAAGAAAAGCCTGTAGGAAAACCACACTGAGAAGAGGTAGGGCTGTTAGCTGAGGGAAACAGTTCAAATGTACTCTGAAGGGGAGAAACTTAGGAAGTAAATACATTGAGACTGCGAGCAAGGTGTTGGGTGTATTTGGAAGGGAAAAATGAAGAGAAAATGACCACGGAGAATAGGTATGTGCTTAACACCATAGAGTTAATAGGTAGTAATGTCACTTAAAACCATCTATAAGAGTGTCTATTCCATTATCTGATATACTAAATAAATATATACTGTTTCACAATCATGGTATATTTCCACATTTAAATCTTAGGAAGATTTTCAACTTTCTAACGAGAGGGGCTAAATGCTACTCATATCGTGTTTCTAACACCTAGCACAGCGCTGGATGTAAAGCTGGTGCTTATATCTTGTTTATCTTTTGCCAAGTAAGAGTAAACCTGCCTCTTTCTAAAAAACTTTTTACTCTTTGTATGATAATTTTCAGGGGGATGTACATGGGGATGTTTAAGAGAATGGAACATCAGTACAGAAACTCAGAACAGGTGACTAATCTTGGAGATGAATGGGAAGATGGCGTTCATATCCATAATGCCATTATATTCAGAATTTTTTTTAAAAAAAAGTTACGTGACTGAGTGGCTGAAAGGAGTTAATGATACAACTAGGATGAAAAATGAGTTTCTTCATTTCCAGCCCCACCAGTTCTTGATAACACATGGTAAGACTTCCTTACAGGAATAAAAAATATATGAGTGAACTACTAGTGTCTGCAAGAGCAGACAAATATTTTGAGACATCATGTCATTAAAACATTAAAATCTACCTCTCTTTGAAAATAAGGAGGTTAACAAAATATATTGTCAGGGAGAATTCAGCTTTGATGAAAGGAATCAGAATAAACAAATCTCGGATCTTAATTACTCACTGTTGAGTCTACGGCAGTGTGTTGAAAGGATGAAGGAAAATTCATCAAGAAAAAAAACAAACAAATAAATGAGAGTCATTAGCTCTTGAGAGTTCATCAGATAATTGTACACAAAGTCCTTCTTATTTTAGGCCAGGGTGGAAAGACAAAGGGAAATATAGGCCTACCAAGGAAAGGCTCTGCCAGGCTTCACAGGCCAAAGAAACAGGCCCCAGATGGAGTCCCGTGGAGTTCTTCCATCTCCTTGGCTGAGCTGAATTGCTGCCATTTGCCTGCATCTGTCAGTGCAAAAAGCAAAATCTCTCCCATCTCACTCTCCTCCTTTTACCTCCACCTCCTCCCCAGCATTTTCAAAATATATTTCATTTATTGTCTATTATTTCTTAGAGACAAGAGCAGGGACTCCTTCCCCACAAAAAGCAACCCACTTCCTGCTGACTGGGCACTTACTTTTCTGCCTGGAGCAGGTGTTATTTTTAAAAAATACCAAACAAAAATCCTTTAACTACTATAAAAAGCATAGCTGTAGAGGCTTTATATAATTTTCAGAGCAAATGGCATTAAGAAATTTGCTCTTGCACCTGCCTACTCTTCAGATTTGCATAAATGCTGGTTGCTGTACCAGTGAAGCATGGCATTTGCTTCTATTTAATGCAAAAACAGAGCCCTGTCCATCTGTAAAGCATCTTCCAAAAGAGTCACAGACACTTATTTTGCTTAAACACACAAAAGAATACGGGAGGGTTTCCAAATTTCATACTAAAAGAAATTTTTTAAATGCACAATATTAAAAATTGACAGGAGAAGCCTATGTACATATTTTTGTCTCCATAAAATTTAAGTGTCTACGTGAATATGTTACACTCCAAATACTTGGCATTTAATTGTGGTAGAACTTCCTTAATAAAATTAATCAAGCAAACCTAGTTTAAAATTTATAATGTGAGCAAATGTTCTTAAATTCTACTACCATCAGTGATGATCTCATCCAACAAATTGTCAAGGACTCAGAGTCTTCAAAAGTTAAAATATTTTAAAAGATAAGGAGAAAAAAAAATCACAGGGAAATTCAAGCTGAAAGAATCGATATAATAACTGCTCTAGGTACATACATTTCTTTACATCTTGCTTCAAATGTAAATCTTTTCATATATGTTGCACGGAGTGAGGTAGTGAGCTTTCTTAAACTTTTATCTCCACTACATGCTATTGCATGTAAATTATTATGACTAATAGAATAATTATAGTTATATAGCGTTCAGTGTCAGTGAAAACAAATGTATCTTCTTTATTTCAGCTTATAGAGTTATCGTGGAAATAAATATAAAAATGTAATTATTCTGCTAAAATTATATCACTTCCCATCCATCACACATAAGAAAATGTTAAAGCTCCATATTTGGGTTTGCTGACTTCATTTCTAACTTCTTTTCCTACTGACCTTCTACCAGCTTTCTTTAAATCACTACTGACATTTTGAGCTGAACCATTTTTGTTGGTGGGTGAAAGAGCTGTCTTGTGCATTGTAGGATGATTAGACTCATCCCTGGGCTCTACTCACTAAATTCCTATAGTATTGTCCCACAAGTCATTGCAATTAAAAGTGCATCCAGACATTACCAAATGTCCCATGGGCACAAAATTGCACCTCACTGAGAACTACTGATCTGAGTTTCATGGAACTCACATAGATCTTCAAACACACAAAACCATTTACACATGAGTTTTCTTACTTACCAATACTTTTTTTTTTTTTTTTTTTTAAGACAGAGTCTCGCTCTCTCAAGTCTGGAGTGCAGTGGTGTGATCTCAGCTCACTGAAATCTCCACCTCCCAGGCTCAAGTGATTCTTGTGCCTTAGCCTCCTGAGTAGCTGGCATTTCAGGAGTGTGCCACCATGTCCAGCTAATTTTTGCATTTTTAGTAGAGACAGGGCTGCGCCACGTTGGCCGTGCAGGTCTCAAACTTCAGGCCTCAAGTGATCCACCCGCTTCAGCCTTGCTAAATGCTGGGATTAGAGGTTTAAACCACCACGCCCACCCACATTTCTATTTATTCATCACCATCCAACTCATGTGCCTTCGCTTCTGTGAAGTTTTCTATGATTCTTCTAACAGTTAATTCTTTGCACCACCATAGACATATTCCTATTTTATTACGTATTATACTGTATTGAAACAGGTTTAGTCTTTTTCATAAATATCTAAATTTATCAAATGTAGAACTTCTAGTTTTTTATACAGATTTTGCGTGTCCTGTTACCTACTATAATGACTGCCACATGGGAGACAAGAGCTTATTGAACATATTTGAAAAGGTGATTGAGAGATTCAGTGAAGACTAAATCAATAAATAAATACTAGTCTATTTGCCACATCCTGGCACATAGTAGATGCTCAATAAATATACGTTTAAAGAAGGGATGAATGAAAAATGTAATGTAACTTGATTAAGAATGATGGGAGCTTATATAATACAGATGCCACTACAGCAATGAATCCCATAACGTTCCTGGATATTCATTTCAAATTATAAAACCTCTCCGAATATTAGCTTTTAAGCCTAAACTAAGCTGTTCACGTGAAAAAGTATCTTCATTTCATTGTGGACTTTCTGAATGAAATACACCCCTGTTCGAATTTATCTATCATAACCTTTACTAGAATAGAGGATGAATCTTATATGACCCCGATAATCTTCGATCCATGAAAAAGAATTACAATCCATTTACCTTTTCCTCTCATTCTTACCCTTTTGTCACAGAGAAATTCTATTATCCTTAAATTTTTTGTGTGGTTTAACATACACTAATGACTGCATGTTTGTGCTGTGAGAGTTTATAGTCAGAATCATGGTAAGAATGCCTTTCAACATGAATTCGTATTGTGCGTATTTAGTACCGAAAATACAGAGAAAGGGAATAAGGTAACAGAATGTTTGCAAACTGTTTCTTCTCTGACATCATGTAAGTCAGAAGTAAGACAGGTCATAGTTGATGTCCGGATCCTTAATATCATATAAATAAGTGAGATGTGAAGAAAAAATAAGGGCCTTGTCTTTATCCCCTTCTTGTTCCATTTCAGTTTTTGTGAAAGGCATAAAATAAGCCCTTTTTCTTCCACATGCTCTCAGTGAAGTAGCCACAAAGACTCTTCCTTGGTGATTGCTGGGATATTTAGGAACTTTTTAATTTTGATTTGAATTGAATGCATTTCAAAAATGGCGAGGCATTTTGCAGTGACTTGAACATCAGCAGATATAAGAACAGCCGATCAGTGCAGGATGAAAAGATAGCAACATCATTGAAATAAAGAGAAAAAAGATTCATGAGGCATATAAAGAGAGATATTTTGGGTTCTCATTTCCACTTAAATGTAGGTGCTTAATGATAAATCAAATAGAAGACACATATATATTATTACTATGGGTAAGACCTATTAGCATGTAATTCACAAACCAGCTGGGATGTAGCTGAGTTTAGAGTGTTCTAGGCACAGTTTGAAATCTTGGCTCATTCAATATGTCATCTTTTTTTTTTTTTTTTTTTCCTTGAGCTCTATTCTGTTTTGGACACTATATTTTTATATAGTTCTTACAATGAATACTTGTTGATGTAACAGTGAATAAAGATTGCCTTATTTTGGAGAATCTAATACAGTTTTTGCTTTAGAACTCTAAAAATAGAGTTACAAATATATGCGTGTGTGTGTATATATATGTGTGTGTGTGTGTGTGTATACCCACCTTTTTGGGGTAGGAACTGAAAATATTAAAAAATAGTATTTTCTCCCGTAGTCATTTTTCATGATTTTATGGCCTTTTTGTTCATGAGCAATCAGCTTTCCTCCTCTTCATGTTATCACATAAATATTGTAGTGTTTGTGAAGATAAAACTCAATGGCTTGGTTCATATATCAGTGTATCAAACACCTCACACAAAACTATTTTCTAATATTGAAAAGCAAGGGGAAAAGTTATTTATCTCCAAAATTACAATTTGTTTGTGATTTATCATCAATGTGTACACAGTTTCAGAAAATCCCATAACTAAATTTGTTTTTCCAAAAGTAGTGTTGGGAAGATGATGTAATCAGCTTTTCACATTCTAGAAAAACAGTTGCTCTGGCAGAACAACAAAAGGCAGCTTAGAAAACAGTGAAATGGAAGCAGATTGGGAAGCGGTGAACTTAGACTTTAAGTAGACTGTCAGGGTACATTAAAACATTCCAGATGAGGCAAATGTAATCACAATATCTTCTACCGTATGTTGAACTGATATTTTACAGGTGTGTCTCTTCTACCTGATCATTCTATTCCTCTGAATAGAGAGCTTGACGTATTCAACTTCATAGCATTTTATGGCACTATCCAGTTTCTGGAATATAGGCAGACAATAACGATTTTCATTTTTGAAAGAAAGAGGACATGTTTTCACTGAATTTGTAGAGTTGAGAAAGGAAAATACATTTTGAACCATCCCCCGCTTCCCACAAATCACTAAACTAAAGGGAAAAGTCATGCTGGGAACTGCTTAGGGCAAAACTACCTCCCTCACAATTGGCCCACAAGGAAATTTCTGTGGATAAAAGACAGAACTCAAAGTCATCCTTCTGAGGCTCACCTGAAACAAATGTACATATATATATAATATATATATTTTATATATATTATATATATTTATATATTATATATAATATATATTTTACATATGTTATATATATTATATATATTATAGATATATTTTATATATTATATATATCTTTTTTTTTTTTTTTTGAAGCTTGTTTCTCAGGCTGTAGTGCAATGACACAATCTTGGCTTACTGCAACCTCCGCCTCCAGAGTTCAAGCGATTTCCAGCCTCAGCCTCCTGAGTAGCTGAAATGACAGGCATGTGCCACCATAGTCCGCTAATTTTTGTAATTTTTATAGAGACGGGCTTTCTCCATGTTGGTCAGGCTGGTCTCGAACTCCCGACTTCAGGTGATCCGCCCGCCTTGGCCTCCCAAAGTGCTGAGATTACAGGCATGAGCCACTGCACCCAGCCCCTCTGCCCTATTTTTTATGTAAAAATGCAAACTCAGTGAGCCAGACTAAATTGTGCGTTCAGTGGAAGGCTGATCAAGGACTCAAAATAATGCAACCTTTTGTCTCTTACCTACTTCTAACCTGGAAGGTCCCACTTCCAGTTGTTTTGCCTTACCAGACTGAACCATTGTACATCTCACATATGTTGATTGATGTCTCATGTCTCCCTAAAATGGATAAAAGCAGACTGTACCCTGATCACCACAGATACATGTACTCAGGACTTCCTAAAGCTGTGTCGCAGGCGCGTCCTTAACTATGGCAGCAAAATAACTTCCTAAATTGACTGAGATCTGTCTCAGATACTTGGGGTTCACGGTCATACAACTTGATTTACTCTGTGGAAATAGGGTTCATAGCATTTACTCTGCCTCTCATCAATGCTAATTCTTACATGTATATTCCAAAACGTGTGCTCACACTTGTGAACACACACACGCATTATTTTCATTTTTAACTCCCAGTAATTTTATGGCAATTTTCTTGCCATTATTCAGGAAAATGTATTCTACAGTTGCTTTTACTTCATAATGATCCTCTGTAGTGAGGAAGAAGTGTCAAACCACAGAATCTGGAATGGATATGATGTGACCCAATGAATTAAACTTCTCATTTCTTTCCTCTCATTGTATAAGCATCATAAATTTTCTAATCCCATTTTTGTTCTGAATATTCATAGTCCTTTGATTATGAGGGACTTTTCTTTTTTAAGAAAAGAGAAGCTTCATTTGTAGTAGATGTTAGGGTGGGTCTACTTATGCAGAATCACTTGAGGTGATTTAATCATTTACATTTTTTTCATGTGTGTTTGAAAAGTATACTCTGTTACAGTCAATAGGTACAGAAGCCACTCACATCAAACCTTGCCTTCTCATTCCCTCTCCTGTGAAATGAAAAATCTGAATCAAGAATTACCATATCTTAGAGGCTCAGACTGTGTAATTATGCCAATTTTCAAGGCAGCTCAAATGGTTAGATAAAATGTATTCGAAAATCAGCATTTTCTACCAATCACTTGATTCAGTCTCATTAGTTAGCATTACCTTACTCCCAGACATCAATTAATGCAATGGCTAGAGGATGAATTTCTTTATATTCCTGGCCTTACTTTGCCATCAAATTAGGTGCAGAGAAAAATAAAGAACACAGAGCAGTAGGCATGCAAAAAAAAAAAAAAAATTAAAATGATTTTGAATGTGATTATAGGAAGCAATAGAAACATTCTGATGCCAGAGCTGAAGTCATGGGCATCTCAAAGCAACAATAATTTTATAGGAGATTCATTCATGTGGCCCTTGGCTTTTTTCTGGACAAGAACAGAACCTAGATAGACTAAGCTTATAATTTCAGAAGTCACCAAATGAGTCTTTTTATTTTACTAGTGAGGAAACCTGGGTCCGAGACTTGGTGACAGTGAGTAATTTTTGGAAAGACAGGAGGAACTCAGCAGAAACACCGTCAAAAATAGATCCTGAGTGTTCAGTACTTCTCACCATCTTATGGCCACAGCCAAAACCAAGTCCCTGCCTCATGCAGACCTACCCTTGTACCAAATTAGATAAGGTGAAGACATTCTGTGCATATTCTCTAAGGAAAGAGTTCTTCCTTGTTTGTATCATCTATTTAAATTGACTTAATTGTTAAGGGAAGGACATTTGGGAACCCAGCGTAAGAATTTACACCACCCTATTGCAATATGTTATTTATTTATTTTTCCAAATAATGTTTTTAACAAAAGCAAAGTACTTTTAAGACACACATATCTTTTTTCCCATGTGTTGCCATACCATCCATTACGTTGAATGATGTTGATTGTTTTCTAGATTGTGAGTTAAAATGTATTCTCACTTTCATGCAGGCATGCACCCATCCATCCAAGTCTCTACCCACCATCAAAACTGTTGAGCACATCTGATCATAGCAGTGAACCGGGTGGCTCCAAACTCTGCCACTTGCTCACTATGAGACCTTGACATGGTCTTGAACCCTTCTGAACTCAACTTACCACTCAGTTCTCTGATTTATGATTTTCCTTCTGACACTATGTTCATCATAAATTTCACCTCTCAGCAACCAGATTTGGCTTCTCACTCACTCCTGCTTCAAAGAGTTTGTTTCTGGATACTTTGTCTATATAGCAATTCATCATCTGAGGTATCTATTTAGCCATAGATCTACACAGCAATATAGAGACCTCTTTTTTGAACACACTGAAACCAGTGTTTACAAAACAAACAAACAAACAAACAAAAAATAAGAGTTGATCCCCTCTCTTGAGATTAATGAAATTGAATATTCTTCCTGTAATTGAGAGGCATGGTAATAACTTAGAAAATAAATGAGATAACTCCCAATGCAATCCCTCCCCCCCACCCATGATGGGCCTCGGTGTGTGATGTTCCCCTTCCCGAGTCCAAGTGATCTCATTGTTCAGTTCCCACCTATGTGTGAGAACATGCGGTGTTTGGTTTTCTGTTCTTGTGATAGTTTGCTAAGAATGATGGTTTCCAGCTGCATCCATGTCTCTACAAAGGACACAAACTCATCCTTTTTTATGGCTGCATAGTATTCCATGGTGTATATGTGCCACATTTTCTTAATCCAGTCTGTCACTGATGGACATTTGGGTTGATTCCAAGTCTTTGCTATTGTGAATAGTGCCGCAATAAACATACGTGTGCATGTGTCTTTATAGCAGCATGATTTATGGGTGCTGACGAGTTGATGGGTGCAGCACACCAACATGCCACAAGCATACATATGTAACAAACCTGCACATTATGCACATGTACCCTAGAACTTAAAGTATAATGATAATAATAAAAAATAAAAATAAAAAAATAAAAATAAAAAATAAAAAAAAGAAAATAAATGAGATATTGAAGTTTCATACCTTGATATGCATGCTGATTTCTAACAGGACACAATTTCCCAAAGTTTCAGCAAGTTTTAGTAAAATGAGCACTGTGTCAGTACTTTAAAAAATATATATATTTCTTGCCTATATTTCCTGTAGTTTCTTGGACATATCACTTAACATCTTAAGTTCCATTTTACAATAGGAATATAGGGCTGATAATTTGCTTTGCCTATCTGGAAAACAGTGGGATAGGTCGACATGGGAAAGAATATTATTTTGTATAGAAACAATTATACTGTCTGTTGTTTAATGCCCACTATATACTTTGAACTTTTTTTTAAAAAAATCTAGTACTCTTTTAAGTATCAATAAGTTAATATTGCTCTAAATTAGGGCTAGGCAAGCATGCATAGATAGTATGTAAATGAATGACTATGGATGTGTTATATTATTATATCTTTTCATGAATTTAGAAAATAAAGAAGAATTCCAAATCAGTTTCACTACCTGGAGACAACTTTTTATTTTGTAAATTTGGGATTCTGGTGCAAAGGCTCTGGGGCCACAGCCAATCGGAAGTCTGGTTTCTTTTTTGACAACAAAGACAAACTGTGAAGAGAATAGTATCCTGAGGCCTATTTCTATATTTACTTGGGCTCTGACTCCTGGATTGTGTTTTTTAAGGAAAAGCACTCATCCAGCACTGTATGCTCACAGGATTTTTAAAAATTGAGTTTTACAGTCTTTGTTTTCTTATTTCCATGAGCCTTCTGTACAACTTAATTTATATAAGAAGGGATCATCATTCCTGATGTGTACTGAACACAGACCAAATTGTGCCATTAAACAGGATGTTCTAAAATATATTATCTTCATAAATCCTCCCCCAAAACCCTACTCGATAAGGACAATCATACTGTATTTTTAAAAATAATTAAAGTTAAATTTTGATAGCTTAAGTGGCATGTCTAAAGTCACAAAGGTAGGAAGACAGAGATGGGATTGGAACCAGAGATTTTTTGGCTTCTAATATCATGAACTTTTCATGATGCTGTACTCCTTAAACAGTTAAGATGAGAAACATGAAGTTTCCCTTAATGAGTCCATATTGAGCTCAGTATACTGGACATGACATTCTTTCTAAGTAAAAATGGAGATCCAAGTCACTTGGCATTTAGAAAATAAAGTATAAACAGACTTTTTCTTAATAAAGATCACTATTCCTACCCTAAGAGTCCCTTGGAGATATGAAGTTCTGGCTCCTTCAAGGTTGTCTAAAGAACTTATTCTAGGTGAATATCCATAGTCCCTAGTCCTGAAGTTTCTGTTTGAGAGTATCCATGCTGAACCCTGAACATCCTCATGATCTCCTCACTGCCACCACTAGGCAATTCCCAGGAATAACCGGGATTAAGAATTCCTGTTTTATTTTGTACGTTTCCTGTCAGATTAGGCCAGATTCATACTTACAGGGACACAATATCTGATATGCTTGCAAAGACCTTAAAACACATTGTCTTATTTTCTTGGGGAGTCATATTTTGGACATCTAGTGAGACTGTATGTTATGGTCACTAAGAACATGGGTACTAAATTCAGAAAGGCTGGGTTCTAATGCTAAGTTTACAATGCTATATTTTTGTCTCAATATGTTACTTAAATTTTATGTGTGTAAGGATAATACAACATCTATAGTTGTAGGCAGATCAAATGAGAAAAGCTTTGGTAAGCATTTGACAATCTATTACTGTTATTATGAATGCCATGGGCACCAGTGCTATACCTTTAAGCTACCACCCAACTGATATAATAAAAAATCCCCAAACTGAGTGGCTTACAATAATAAGCATTTATTCTCACACTTAGTGAAGGGGGTACTGGTCAACTGTGATTTTGCTGAGCCTGTGACGGTCTCAGCTGGGTGGCTTTGTGTCAGGATGCAGATCCGGTTGAACATGCCTCTGGGCTCTGGGTTGGATTTAGAACTGTTCCATTAACTTTTGTTTTGGGACCCAGAATCTATAAGCAACAGATACCTGGGGCATAGTTTTCTCAAGGGGAATCACTAAAGTGCCAAAGCCAAGTTAAGATGCACAAGTACATACTGTATATGAATTGTGCATACATCACTTTTGCCAACCTCCTGTTGGTCAAAGCCAGTCATACAGTCAAGGACACATCACTTGAGAGGGAAATTAGAATTCAGCAACCTAAGATCAGGGGCAGGAAGAGTAATAATAACCCAAACTATCAAAAACTATAATTACAATGATCTCATTTAATAAAAACAATGCTTTTTAACATTTATTGTGAGATTACAATTTTCCAGGTATTGTTACACTTTATATGAATCTTCTTTTAAAGGTAAAAGAATGAAAAACTGCTAACACTGTTACCGTCATGGAATGAGGACTGTCTTTAACTTTTTCTACTATGAAAAACACATTCATATTATCACATTGCTTTTACAAGAGGCTCAGAATAGTTTATTATTAGAACAACTGATTGATTTCAGGCCCTGTCCTCAAATTCCTAGAGACATCTCAGATAGGGAAATATGACTGAGGTGCTAACACTCTGAGAGCTAGCTACTATCTTTCAGAGTAAGCTGGCTGGGACCCCAGGACGGGGTGGCCACGGTGAGTTGATCAGTGCAGCAAATATTTCTTGCATACCATTGTAATCCTAGGCTCCTTCCAGATAGAATTTAAAAGTGTGTTTAGAAATACCACAAGTTTTAGTTAAAAAGTTAACAAAGGAAAAGTAAAAACTTAAAAAAAAAAAAACAACCTCACATCATGGAAAGATTAACTGGCAGGTTAAATACATTAGATTTTATGGTATGGGTAATAAAGAGTAGATACTAACACTGGCTAGCAAATGCTAGGATACATGAGATTTACCTGGGGTATTTTGAATAAATATAACATTGGTCAATTAACTAATGTAATTATAAAGGACAAATTAAAAAATCAAAAGAAAGGTGATTGAAAATCCTACAAAAATTGAAAACATATGAACAGTCTCTTCAGTGGCAAGAAAATACAAAAGACCGTAAACATTTGAAAGACTCAACTTCAATAGTATTAAATAATTGCATAATATAACAACAGTGTGCTGGCTTTTAAAAAATTGTTTAGGCCGGGCACGGTGACTCACGCCTGTAATCCCAGCACTTTGGGAGGCCAAGGCGGGTGGATCACGAGGTCAGGATATCAAGACTATCTTGGCTAACACGGTGGAACTCCATCTCTACTAAAAATACAAAAAATTAGCCAGGCGTGGTAGCACATGCCTGTAGTCCCAGCTAGTTGGGAGACTGAGGTGGGAGAATTGTTTGAACCTGGGAGGCAGAGGTTGCCGAGAGCTGAGATCACGCCACTGCACTCCAGTCTAAGCGACAGAGCAAGACTCCGTCTCAAAAAAAAAAAAAAAAAAAAAAAAAAATTGTTTAAAGGAGGAAGTATTAACTCATGTTCATCAGCAATACCAGTGAGGGGCAAAGGATAGTCTCATAAATTCATAGTCAAAATGTAAAACATCCCAGTATTTTTAGATAAAAATATGTCATCATCTATAGAAATTTTAAATATGCATTACCTTTGCTTAGTATTTACATTTACTGATATTTATCAAAGGGAAAAACAAAAACAACAACAATGAAAACAAAAATCAAGCAAACCAAACCTCTTCCATGTATGATGAAAGGCAAGCCTAAATTTTATTGAAAGCTTTCAATAGCAAAACTGGTACAGTACTAAATGTTCCCATTTGTAAAGACATAGTTATATACACTAATGTCCATTAATTACACAGAATTCTATGCAATATTTTAAAACTTTTTTTAAAAAACAGGATCTTGCTCTGTCTCCCAGTCTGAAATGCAGTAGGGCAATCATAGTTCACTGTGACCTCAAGCTCCTGGGATCAAGAGAGCAACATTTTAAAAGAGATTCTGATCTTAAGAAATATCACAGATAATCCAACATCTTTCATGAATTAAGCAACATTGAGAGTTGTTTTACCGTCAATATTTGTAAGTTCAGAGCATTTCAACTTTATTTTTTCTTTCATTTTTTCCTTTGAAACTCATTTCAAATATTTACAATATGGCTAATGGATTATTACACTCCGAATACATACAAGACACTGAAACTGGACACAATTTTCCAAAGCAATAAGGTAAAATGAGACATGTAAATTGTTGGCTTGAATGCCTAACGAGTTAAAACTAAAATAAAATCTCCTTTCCAGGTGTCTGTCAAGAAGAATTGCAATGGTCTTTCCAATTAATTATCATTGATACAAAGTGCTTTGAAGTTAGAAAGGAAAAGAGAATAGCTTTAATTAATGCAAGCAACAGACAAGGCACTCATTAACATTGCTTCTGTATCATTTTGTGGAGCACACTTTTTTTTTTTAAACACTAAAGAGCTAGAGAAACATCCTACCCACTTGTTTAATGCCTTTAATCAAACCTTAATCTTTAGATTCACTCAGATCTGAAACAACTAGCTATATAAATTAAAATGAGAGCCCTAAACTCTAATTGATTAGTTCAATGTTTATGAAAGCTATTGTGTTCTTCTCAGCTGGAGGGCTACCAGGAGAGTTTACCTTCCCTATTTTGGGGGGATGGCAAAGCGAAATGTATAATTAAAACAAAAATAGTAAACTAAACAATAAAAATAAACAAATCCTCAGAGAAACCTGCAAAGAGCGATACAGGTTGTTACCTTTTGCATTAAATCATTGTACATGTATTGACTATGGAAATATAATAGCATAGTTGTTTCAAGACAGTGGGAGGAAAACAGGCTAAAATCATCTCCCTCCTACCTGATCCATAATATTTGTTAAATTGTTAACACACTGATATAGAATGTATTCAAATTTATAGATAAACAAACAGAATTTTTTAAAAAATGGCATATCCATTAAAGAAGGAAGCATATGGATGGCCACAGAAATAAGTGAGACCACTCAGGCAAGCTGAGGCTGTGTGGTGTGTATGTGTGTGTGAGTCAGTGTAGGAGCTACTATTTTTTTTTTTTTTTTTTTTTTTTTTTTTTTTTTTTTTTCCTGAGATGGAGTCTTGCTCTGTCACCCAGGCTGGAGTGCTGTGGCACCATCTTGGCTCACCGCAACCTCCACCTCCTGGGTTCAAGTGATTCTCCTGCCTCAGCCTCCCGAGCAGCTGGGACTACAGGCACGCACCACCATGCCCAGCTAATTTTTGTACTTTTGGTAGAGACAAGGTTTCACCATGTTGGCCATGATGGTCTCAATCTCCTGACCTCGTGATCCACGTCTCGGCCTCCCAAAGTGCTGGGATTAAAGGCGTGGGCCACCGTGCCTGGCCAGGTCTACTATTACATGAGTGCCTTAGTCTATTTTCTGTTGCTAAAACAGAATACCTAAGACTGGGTAATTTCTAAAGAAAAGAGGTCTCTTGGCTCAGGATTCTCTGGAACTGAGAAGTCCAACAAGAATGGCACCTGCATCTGTCTGGTTTCTCCTGAGGATTTCATGCTGTCTCATAACATGCTGGAAGATCAAAGGGAAAGCAAAGCCAAAGGAGCCAAATAGGAGGGGAGACCTTGATTTACAACAACCCGCTCTCTTGGGAACTGATCCATTCCATCAAAACTAATGTAGTCTCTGGAGAGAGAGGATTGAGTCACTACAGGGAGGACTGCGGGACTCTGTCCACAAAGGTGGAGGCCCCATGGCCCAGTGTCTACCATTAGGCCCTTCCTCTCAGTGGTTTCACCACCCAACGTCTCTGCACTGAGGTTAATGTCCCAGCGTGAGTTTTGGTGAGAACACTCAAACCATGGCAATGAGCAACTTTGAAGTCATCAGATAGGAAGTTAAATACCTCCAGCTTTTTTTCCTTTTAATTTTTGTGGGCACATAGTAGGTGTGCATGTGTGTGTGTATGTGTGTGTGTGTGTGTGTGTGTGTGTGTATATTTATGGGTTATGTAAGGTTTTGATACAAGCATATAATGCATAATAATCACATCAGGGTAAATGGGGTACCTGGCACCTCAAACGCTTAACCTCTCTTTGTCATATAAACAATCCAGTTATACTCTTTTAGTTATTTTAAAATGTACAATAAATTATTGTTCACTGTAGTCACCCTGTTGTGCTAGCAACCACTAGATCTTTTCATTCTATCTGACTGGATTTTTGTACCAATAAACCATCCTCACTCTCTGCCCTACCTCTACCCCCACTACTCTTCCCAGCATCTGATAATCATCATTGTACTATCTCCAGCCTTTTCTTTATGTCTGTCTGTCTATCTATCTATCTATCTATCTATCTATCTATCTATCTACTCATAGATAGATATCTATCTACCTGCCTGCCTACTTTTCTACCTATCTTCCTGAACTACAGGTTTTTCAGGTATAGGGCAAAAATAAGGCATTATATTCGCTCATTTGCTACCCACCAAAGGCAATCAAATTAGGTATTTTCTCTAATTATGTATTGTTCACACTAGACTTTGAATTTGAAATAGAAGGGGCATTTGTTTGTAGTGATTTGGACATAGAAGCTAGAGCTGACATCCACCACCTAGGCCGCCTAGTTATTTAGTATTTGTCTTTAGACATGGCATGCCAATGTTCTAAGAAAATTCAGTTTTGCAGGTGAAGTGAGTACTAGATGGAGTACTCAGCTTCCATTTTCAGCGGAAGGAAAAAGAAAATGGTCAAACTACATCTCAAACTATCATCACAAGTAACAGTTCCTTCCAAAACCTAGAACTGGGTCTTGCTATAATGTGGACTCCAATTCTTTATAGAAGAATGACCCTACTCTTCATTATTCAATCTCTTCCAAGATTATTACCTTGAAAAATGATATTGTTATTTTATGTACTTAGGAACTACTAAAAATTGCATAATAGAGGCAGAATTCTAATGTTTATTTGTTAAATAAAATTCCTTGATGCTGCTCAGAATAATGACATTGTTTAACTCTAGGGACTCAAACATTTTTGTGCTCAGTATATGCTGGAATCAGTAGTAGCTGATTATTACTTTCCTTTTTTTCCAAGTAATTGCAGTTTGAACTAGGCTGAAATATGCTATTTTTTGCTTACTTCATAAAATAAGGTAATAACAGAAATTTAAAATTTTGTCAGTCATAGCAGGTTACAGTGTCTTTATTTTTTATGTTAAACTTCATGAAATAATTTATGTGGCTTCTCCAAGTCCTGGAGACAGAGTTGAACAGTTAGTTCTCTTTGGTTCTAAATTGGTGCTCTTTCCTTGATTTCATACCTTCTCCATATTTATAAAATACTATTATCTGGATCAGATAACATAATGAATGTAAAAGTGGTTTGTGAACTAGCAACTGCTATTTGAATGGAAATAATGATTATGGAACAAGGCACAATGTGTTCTCTTTTTTTTAAGTTAGCAAAATCAGACCCATTTTAACAACTTAATAAACAGATTCTTAACCATAATCTAAATCATTAAATCCTGAAACTGCAGTTTCATGTATTTTTAAAGACTTTTTATTGCGTGTCCTTTGCATTCACTTCTCAATTTTGGCATTTTAAACAATGTAAAGATTAAGATACGGCTCCTTCTCTCAAGAGTGGTATATTCTGAGGGGACAAAATTAGGCACATGATAATTTATTTACGGGCATGATGATAATACAACCACACAACAATTGAAAGTAATATGAATCATTAAAAGAAAGAGGCTGAATCCTAGGAATGAGGCATGTAAAGAGTTTTAGAAAAAGAATCTCTTAAGGAAGTAGCTATTGCCTAAATCTTGAAGAAGTTGTATAATTTGAACTTGATCTCAAGACATCCAGTATCATCTCAGTGATTTAGTGGAGATTCACAAACAGCCGTTCATTTCTTCTGTTCCTGGAATTGTGCAAGACACTGGAACTTCAATATGCAAACTCACACAGTGCCCTCAAGAAGAGAGAGAGACACTTTAAAGATAACTGTAATGACAGATAGTAAGTACTTAAAAAAGAAAGTGGGCCGGGTGCGGTGGCTCATGCCTGTAATCCCAGCACTTTAGGAGGCCGAGACGGGTGGGTCACCTGAGGTCATGAGTTTGAAACCGCCTGAAACCTCGTCTCTACTGAAAAAAAAAGTACAAAATTAGCCGTGCATTGTAGTACAGGCCTGTTATCCCAGCTACTTGGGAGGCTGTGGCAAAATTGCTTGAACGCAGAGGCAGAGGTTGCAGCAAGCCAAGATTACATCATTGCACTCCAGCCTGGGTAACAAGAGTGAAACAACCCTGTCTCAAAAAAAAAAAAAAAAAAAAAAAAAGAATGTGGACATGGTGCTATGCAAGCACACAGAAGGAAACAATTTATTGTTCCTTGAGGAAGAACTGAAAGGTTAAAGAAGCACTTAAGGCAAGCCTTGGAGGATAGGTTGTAGTTTATCTGTTAGAGCAGGATAGGGTGCTACATCCAAGAGGAAGATAGTAAGAGCGAAGATATGAAGGCATGAAATTATAGGGTTTGAGGAAGCATACATATTAATGTTAGAGACAATACCCACCAGGGACTCTTCTTCTGAGCTCCAAATAAATACTAAGATTTACAAGACTGTCACAGGCTATGCCTAGCTGCAGCTACTCAGAAGGATTTAGTCCAGGAAGCACACAGCATCCTAGCCAGTTAGTATGCCCTTGTAGAAGCCCACTGTTCACACAGCTAGACAGGAACTATTTTTTGCCAGATTCCCTCACCTCTACCAGGTGAAAGTGCAGGTAATGAAAGAGAACTCATACCTTGAAGGTGTGTAATCCAGTCTAATTTAGAAACCTTATCTCCAACATCAGCCAGTATCAATCACTCCAGAGCATAGCTTCCAGAACTTCCACATAGGACATTATGGTTAGATATGGTTAAAGTCCTCTACTTATGGAATTCCAAAGTTGGAGCTCTAAATCAAATTTTTGTGTGATCTATACATAGAAACTCCAATTCAGACACAATTTAATACTCAAGGGTTGTTTTTGCCATAAACCATGTGTCTTAGAGAATCTACCTTGACCAACTCACCGGAGGAGTAGAGAAAGTTAACCAAAGGTCCTGTTGTCATTAGAAAGGGGAGAGGGTTTGTTAACCCACAGAAGACATTACTTCTCAAATTTTAGTCTGTAAACAGAGAATCTCTGTATTAAATATTCCTACTCTCGACCTGAACCTGACTTTATGGATAAACATCAGAAGACACAGGGCTTGCACATCTGAATGTTAAGACACTTTCCAGGAATACTCTGAAGCACATGATGATTTGAGAACCATTGCCAGTGGGTAATTGGAAAAGAAGAGAGGGAAAATGTAGTTTAGACAATTTATTCATTCATCTACTCCACATGCATTTAGTTATTTTGCTGGAAAATGTGGGGAGGATTATAGAACGGGTCTGTGTGCTTGTGTAGAATTAGCAATCTTAACTTTAAAGTAACGGAGAATTTTGTCTGAGGCAACAGCATGATAGGATTTTGTTTTGTGTTTTAAGGATAATGACTCTACTATTTGTACATATGAAAACAGGTGGGGTGTTGAAGAGAAGAGGACCAGCTAAAGTTACATATATGGTAAGAGTGTGAGGGAATAACCAGGAGATGCTGTGGGTGAGGGAAAGCAGGAAGATCCCAAAAGATCATCATAAGCTCACAATCTTGGTAACGGGGCCTAGGGAATAAGACAGAGAAAGTGGTTGGTTATCCCTGAAAAAATTGTACCTTGGTTTGAGCTGGAAAATGGGTCTCAGAGAAGAGAGGTTAGTATGAATCATGTCTCCAAGCCATCTCCTACCATGATTTCTTCAGCAGTTTGCTTTCCAACCACGTTGATCTATTTCTCACTTAAATATGCTATATTGCTTCTAGATATAGAATTTTTGCACAAACTTTTCCTTCTGTGTGGGATAAGCTCATAATTGTCATCATCATCAACAGGCATGCCATGCATATATATATAACATACACATATACATTGTATAGATACACACATTGTACATATATACACATTACATTACATATCACACTTTCTTTCTTCTAGGAAATTGCCCCTAATTTCCACTGGAGGAGTTCTCCCTACCCAATGGCCTCTGGGTATCCTATTCTACAGATCATAACATAATTTTTTTACAGTAATTTCAATATGTCTGTATTTATAGTTTCCTCGAGGTAATAAGTTTCATGAAAGTGGGAAAGGTACCAGTTTTGTGCCTTGCCCAGTTCTTGGCACATAATGAAGTCTGGTACATTTTTTTGAGCTGTCCAAATTAGAAATGAATGTAGTAACCAAATAAGAGATGTTCTGAAAGAAAATGTTAGTGGTGGTATAAGAAATGTATTATCAGTTTGTACATGAATTATCCATAAGATATCCAAATTTGAAAAGTTTTCCATTAATAGTGAGAAGCGGATGGGAGCAGAGATAAGAACCTGAGAGTGTAGTACATAAAAAACTGTAAATAGTCCACAATAATCATGATACTGAGGTTTTAAATACCTAAAATACAAGAAATAAATTAGTGATGAATGAAGTTTACTGTATTTTGAAGAAGGAGAAATTCCTCAGAAAAGTGTTTGTGAATAAATGGAAATTACCAACTGTCTTCGAAAGTCTGGTAAAATGTTGACACCACTGCCTTTGTGGAATTCCAAGTTAAACAAAAGAAAGTAAAGATAGTTCCTACCGGATGCTCAGTACTTTTTACTGGACAATACGACTTTCATAACCTCTTTTAGTCATCACAAAAAGATAATTGTGATTCCATTGTCCTCTTTTTGAGAGAGAGGAAGGAAATAAATGTCAGAAAGTTAGCAAATTTGCTTATGTAGCACAGTAAGTAAACAGGTACCTTCCAATTACCAGCTCAGCTAGCTTTATATACATATGTGTGTGTGTGTGTGTTTGTGTGTGTGTGTATATGTATATGTATATGTATATATTACACTTCCCCAAGATCAGGATGGCTAAGCCTTTGCAGGTTTTGTTCTTCTTATAAATGGAAATATCCCACTGACTCTCATATTTTCTTGGGGTTTTCTATAAACAAATAAGTACCTGTCAGAGATCCTGGCTGCAGTCTCAGTCAGATGAATCCGTGTCATTTCTTTGAGGGCAGGTGGAGTAATGTTTGTGCCTTTTTCTCATCACCTGCTCTCTGCTTCGATTATTTCTAATTTGGAGAACTCTCTCTCCATTCATTCTTCTCAGATCAATCTTTTTTCCCTTGTGCAGGGTGAGGGATCACGGTTCACATACACTCATGTTAGGATGCCAAATTACCAGTTAGCAATTAAGGAAGCTCATTCACAAACAGACATAATCATTCAATTATGTGAAAGTCGGAAGAATGATCTCTTCTGTGATGCTGGCATTCCTAAGCCACATCAAAGAGGCTGGTATTTATTTCAGATCATTATAGCTTGATGACGGATCAATTTGGCCATCTTCCTATTCTGTGGGACAAACAAAAGGAATCTTTGTCTGTATTTCATGGCCATTTATCATTCCTGGCTTTCAAATCGCAAGGCTGAGATCAAAGGAAAGCGAGAGGAGTCGTATTCAGCAGCCTAATGCTGAGAGCAAAGCATGATTATACCTTAGTGTTTTCTAATTGTTAAATATCACCTCTGCTTACTTTGTATTGTGGAATAAATACACACTGACACCACTAAGATAACTAAATCCTTCGAATTCTATTTAGATCAAACTCTATTTACTCTCTCTGATTTCAGAATAAAAATAAGACCCAAATAATCAATCCAAACGTGGCTTTCAACTTGTATATTCGTTGACTCTTCTGGGAGTTTGCTGTGTGATTTCCCCTGGTAACCTTCCTTATCTTGGCCTAAGTTTTCACACGTGTAATATGAAGGAATGGGGACTTGATTATTTTAGATATTTTCATTAGCAAGGTAAAGACCTAGATTTGCTATTCAAGTAATGCTCGAAATTAATTCACTTGTTGTTATAGTTGTTTTAATTCCACAAGCACAAAAGTTATAAAGAAGAAGAGTATGTTATAAATATGAACATAGGGATTTTTTCACCGAGAATGTACACCTGTGGTAAGACTTTACGCCCATATCATTCCCATAAAATGTAAAATCTTGAAGTAAGGTCTAACCCTGTTTTGTTTGTTTCATCACAAACTGCGTAATACGCAGCAAAAATATGAAAGTCTCACCTAAACCCTCCAAGTCTTCTACTCTCTAGGGGTAGCCACTTTTAACAGCAATTATGTATGTATATTTGCATATGAAAATGTGTGAAATGTATAGCTGCCTGTGTCTGGATTTACTTTTTTTTAACTTAATGAAGTTGTGCCTTATGTATTATTTTATTTCCTTTTCCTCGCATTTATCAACATGCTTTGCAGTGCATTTATATTAGAATATATAGAATCTCAATCATTCTCTTTATCAATATATAGTAATTAGTGACATTCATTCATCATCTGTTGATATACATCGAGGTTTTTAATTTTACAATGACAGAAATGCTGGGAAATGTATTCTTTGAAAAGTTCAGTTTCAACTGGGTATTCACATCCCATTTATTTTTATTTTTATTTTTTTGAGATGGTGATTTACTCTTGTCCCCCAGGCTGCAGTGCAATGTCATGATTTCGGCAACCCCTGCCTCCCAGGTTCAAGCAATTCTTCTGATTCAGCCTCCCAAGTAGCTGGGATTACAGGCATGAGCCACCATGCCCAGCTAATTTTTGTATGTTTAGTAGAGATGGGTTTTCACCATGTTGGTCAGGCTGGTCTCAAACTCCTGTCCTCAAGTGATCTGCCTGCCTGGGTCTTCCAAAGTGCTAGGATTACAGGCATGAGCCACCACGCCTGACCATCCTTTTTATTTATAAGAAACATCTGATACATGGGTTGTGACTCAATATATACCTGATGACTAATTTATGGCAGATAATTTTTGTGTTAACCTAATAATAAATTTATATTTGTAATGATGGAATTAAACCTCTCTACCACTTTTAGGTGTATACGTTATAACTGGAGGGAGTCAGGGAAACAGCATCAATTATGAACATGAGAAAAGATAAATAATAGAAAAATTAAGAAGTGCTTTTACAATGCTTTACCCACATAGAAGAAAGCTATCAAGTAGCCCCTTCCCTCCAAATTTCTCATCTGCTTTCAGAAAAACTGAAGGAATTCCAAGTCTAGAAAAACTCAAAGGAAAATAAAAAGACTTTTAGGAAACTGCAAACCATCCATCCATCTATTTTTTTTGGGGGGGGGGGGTTTATTTATTCATTTTCTCATTCATTTCTTTTCCCAGGAAATGTTTCTTAAGCACTTACCATGTACCTGTCACTGTATCAGATGATTAAATTTATATTACTTGTTACCAAGGATTCTAGTAGAAAAATAAAATAAGAAGAGAAAATTTTATTTATTGAACACTTAATGTGTTTCATTTGTTTGCCGTGTTCATCTATTTATTTCTGGTAATAATGATGTGGCTGGATAAGCAGAAGTTCAGAGAATAACTTCTGCCTGTGTATGAGAGTGTGGTATTCACAGTCGGACAAAATTGATTTTGGATCCAAGCTAAGCCAATAACAAATTATGTGTCTTCCATTCAGATGTTTGATTTCCTGATCTAGGAAATGGAAATAGTACTAACAAGTCCATCTGGTAAAGCTGAGCTAAAGGCCACACCTAAGACACCATAAATGAGGTCATCATGATTACTGTCATTTTCATTATTGTCTCCTACATTGGACACTTGCAGTGGCCAAGAGCTGTTCAGAGGAATGGAAGCAGAGGTTGACTGATTAGCTTTGCCTTGGGGTCAGGAGAGAAGGAAATGCTGCCATTACCAAGCTTAGCTTCTGAGAGCAAGAAAGAAGTCAGAGAGTGGAGAAAAATGTGGTTATGAAAAGGTGGAGAGTGACTGCCCTGTAGAAATCAGTATCTGTGTGATGGGAAAGGACTCAATCAAATTCAACAGGGGAGAGGGAACCTAAGACTCCATACGCTGCAAAGCCCTACACAAAATTGTGAGAGTTTGCTTTTACTATTGTTTATGTAACCCTTAGTTTGAAGTTTACGCAATATCCTTTTAGATAGATTGTAATGGGTAATACCCCTTGCACTAGAATCTCCTCCAGCTGGCCTTGCTAAATATCAGAGCTGAAGATTCACACCTCTGAGAAAGTATTTGCATATAAATGAACTCAGTAGTTATTCTGGACCTTTCGACCTGTTTCAATCTCTGTGGGTGACAACCCTTAGTTATTTTAAATACCTTTGTTACTCAGTGCTAACATGACTTGTATTTTCAAACCTTTAATAAGCCTCTTAAAACACTCCACCTCCAGTCATAAGAGGAGAGCCTGAAATATAATGTCACAAATTCGTTAGAACTTGGGTTTAAATACCAAGGAACAGAGCTTTGGTAGTCACTGAAAATTACGATCCCAATTATTACAGGAAACACCCAATTGTGTCCTTTGAATAAAACCAACTTGTGTGCGTGGGGTGTGGCATAAACCCAAAGATCATACTTTAAATCGCTTTCAACAATAACCCATACAGTTTTTCTGATAGGCCTGCTATAAAATCTGTTTGATTTTATAACCAGAATTACTGAGATAGAGTTGCTTTATTACTTATCATATCTGACTAATTACAGAGAGGGTTTTACAAAATGAAGATAAATAGCCTAGAAGAAAGTGGAGGGAAATGAGGATATCAGAAGGAAATAGCTTCAAACACTGCAAGATGTTCAATATGCTTTTAAGAATTTTGAAAGTAAAGAGAGATGAAAGAAGGAGAATTGAGGATTGCCTCTCTCTCCTTCTTTACCTGACTTACCTCACTTCCTTCATGAGTCACTTCCTTTTATTTTTTTTTAACTTTAATTGTTTTAATTTTTTGAGAAAGGGTCTCACTCTGTCACCTGGGGTTGGAGAGCAGTGGTGCAATTATAACCCACAGCAGCCTTGAACTCCTGGGCTCAAGAGATCTTCCACGTTAACCTTCCAAGTAGCTGGGACCACAGGTGTGCAACACCACGCCCTGCTAATCATTTTTTTATTATTTGTAGAGATGTTACCCAGGTTGGTCTCAAACTCCTGGGCCCAAGAGACCCTCCTGCTTCCATCTCCTGAAGTGCTTGGATTACAGACATGAGCCACTATGCCCGATATCCCTGCCTTTTAGAATCTATGCTTATACTCCTTTTAGTCTGGAGCCGATTCTCTTCTTTCACTTCCTTGTCATAGGGGACTTTCCGCACCAAAACACTTTTCACTCCAGGTAATAGCATCCTACTTTCTCCTCTGCTGGTCTTCAGCACTGTGTTGTATACATCTCCAGAACATCTCATTTATAACTGATCTTTAGTGCCTAGCATATAGTTGGTGTTCATTATATCTGAATTAAAATAAAGTGGCTGCAGGATTTTATAGCGCAGTGAGATCTTAATATCATAAGAGTATTTTAATTTAATCTTCCTAAGATTTATTATCATTATGTATTTAGTGATCATGTATAAATCATGTCAAAATTCCTGGTCAAGGGGATAAAGAAGTATAGGGAGATATATCCCTAACCATGAGGAGATCATATTTTATGATCTTCTTAGTTTTATAGTTGGGTCAATGTGTGAGTTTCCTATGAAGGGCTCCTCTAAAATTTATTTATTTTTTTAACTAGAATGCCACTTGCTTGGGAATAGGATTCAAATCATAGTTAAGGAGAAGGACCAGGTCAAAATGGTGGAAGTGGTCCAAGTGAAATGAAACCAGGGAAATGGATATTCAAAGAAATTAATTCAGAGTCAAGCATTAGCTCTGAATGCTATTCAGCTGACCAGATGAATTGAAAGATGATGTTAGAATTTGACTTTTACCAATATATGTGGGTGTCACTATTGAAGGGGGTGTATCATGTATACCTTAACATTCTAGTTGCATAGTTTGGAGTAGGATGGTGCAGACTGGCTTAAATAACTTGTGCATTTCAGGGAATTAGCAGAAGAGATAGACTTGAAAAAATCTATTACAGGCCAGTTTTAAGTACTGTTTCAGGGAAATGAAATAAGCATGGGACTTGGATCAAAAAGAGACTTTACCTTGAACAACTGGGGAAGTTTTCCCCAAAGAGGGCATGATTAAATGAGGTCATGAAGAAGAGATCACATATTTAAACCAATAAATAAATGAAATCAGAGGTGAGAAAGTGATGCTATAAAATGTGGATTTATCTCTAAGATCTGAAACATTCTATTTTACAGCCCCGACACAGTATCCATAAATGCTTCTTAAATGGCTTAAAGAGTTCATGCTTCCTGCTTCAATACATGGAGGATTAGCACAAACAAGGTGTGCCCTTAAAACTATGGATTAAGTCATCTTAATTCTAATCCTTCATATGCACATAGAATTATCCAGTTTAAAAAAGTGCCGGATCCCCTGCAATTTGTGGCACCAGCCTCTTCCCCCACTCCCAAGCCTTCCTGGAGGAGGTAAGGCAAGAACAATTATCTCTAGTCTAGAGAGAGAAAAGGATCAAGGAGTACAAGCCCTTGTCTTATGTTCTGCAAGCTTCATATCCCATGATTCAAAACAGAATTTTCCATTTGAAACCCTCTGGGTGGTGTGTGTGTGTGTGTGTGTGTGTGTGTGTGTGTGTGCGTGCGCGCGCGCGCAACATGCTACCTTTCCACGGATCTCTAATGCTTTTCTTTTCTTTCCTTTTCCTTTTTTTTTTTTTTTTTTTTTTTTTTTTTTGAGACAGAGTCTTGCTCTGTCGCCCAGGCTAGAGTGCAGTGGAGTCATCTTGGCTCACTGCCACCTCTGCCTCCTGAGTTCAAGTGATTCTCTTGCCTCAACCTCATGAGTAGCTGGGGCTACAGGAGCCCACCACCATGCCCAGTTTATTTTTGTATTTTTAGTAGAGACAGGGTTTCACCATATTGGCCAGGCTGATCTCGAACTCCTGACCTTGTGATCCGCCTGCCTTGGACTCCCTAAGTGCTGGGGTTACAGGGAAGAGCCACTGTGCTCGGCCTCTGATGCATTTAAATACAAGCAGTGGTATAAATGAGAAGTTAAAATCTTTCAAAAAATGTAGTTGTTTTATCTCCCTAAAGAAGGATGATAATTTGATAAAGAAATGAATAAAATAAAATTTTAAAAAAACAAGCAAGTGCTACTTAGAGATGGCCTTTTACATATATTACACCTTTTAATACAAAAGCCATGGAAGATAAGTAATGTTACACATCTTTCAATGTGGAAACACTGCATTCTAGCTGGTTGAAATTCCATTTTCTTTCAAAAGCAGCATGGATGTCAAAACAAGGTACTTTGTCAGGATTTCAACTGAGATGTAGCAAGGAAGAAGCACTGCTATCCAAGTTTAAGGCTGCTTTAAATCAGAAAGAGATCCTTGGAGGAAGAGGAGTCTTTGATGTGATTACTCAAGAGGAGATTCTGGTTGGAATATAGGAGGTGCTTCCTATGATCCAAAAACGTCAGGCTGGGGGTCAGCAAACGTGGTTTCTACTCCCCGGAGTTATCACTAACTGACCCTAGTCTAAATATAGTCTCTCCTCTATGAATATAATAAAGTGTTTGATAAATTTTTTGTTAACTTACTTTCACAACCTGTGTTAGTTTTCTGTGGCTGCCTTAGCAAATTTCTACAAACATTGTAGATGAAAGCAACAAGAATGTATTCTTTCACATTTCCAGAGCCCAGAAGATCAACAACTACTTCACTAGCATGAAATTAAGGTACCAGGTTAAGTCAGGGCCATTTTCCCTCTGGAGGCTCTGAGAAAAAAAATCCATTCCTTGCCTTTTCTAGCTTCTGGTAGCTGATAATATTTCCTTGCCTTTGGCCACATGGGTCCAATCTCTGCCTCTGTCTTCACATCACTTTCTCCACTTTGGTGTGTACGATGTCCTTCTGCCTCCCTCTGACAAGGTCAATGGTCAGTGCATTTAGGGGCCTTCTAGATAATCGTGGACAATCTCTCCTCATTTAAAACATTTTTCGGGTTCTTAAGACTGGGTAGGGGCTGATATTTGAGTGGCCATTATTCAGCCTATTACACTACCGAACATCTCATTATTATAATAGTTTTAAAGCATATTATAGTGGATAAGACAACAATATCTTGAGCCAGACCTTGGAAATTCCAGGCCAAAGTGCTACATTTTTCTCATCTGTAAAGTGAAAATAAAAACTGAACCTATCTTACAGGCTTGTTATAAAAATTAAAAAGACATTACTTGTAAAGCACTCAATAGTGCCTATCACATGACAGGTGCCCAGTAAAATTTAACTTTTATTATTAACTGTTACTATTTTCTACCCATGAAAAGGCTGCGTATATTGAAAGATCTTGTCTACCAAAGACACTACATGTATTCAGTAATATTTAATTTGATTCCCAATGTTTTATTGATCAAAGACATTCATCAGTGCTTGTCAGAGCTGATTCAGCAAGGGATAACCAGTGTGTCCATGGTGAGGCGACACACTCCACACAAAGGAACATTCATTTAACATTTTAACCACTGTGTTCATGATCTGAGTCAAAGTTCAAGCTCTTTTAATACTCGTTGAAATAGCGAAAATATCTCCTTTACCTCTAATAAGGAATCTCAACGTTAGATTTCTTCTTTAAAGTTCCCTTAAAATCTTATTTAATTATCCATTCTTTTATTCCACATTTTCCATTAGTACGCAGAGTACCCAGAAGAACAAAAGTAGATATCGTTGAGGGCCCTGACCTTAGGCAATGTGGTTTCCTTAAGAAGACAACCACAGTTCCATCATCACACTAGAGATTCTTCATCAGCCACCTCTGGAGAATATGTGGGAAGATGAGGCTATCAACGTGAAAGTTATAATACACAATTTACTGCTGTCCTTTAATATAGTCCTATCAGAAAGCCAGCTCAAAGAAGCTCAGCTATTAATTCCATTGAAATTTACTGCTGCGGGGAGAGAGGCGAGACAGAGCCATGGTCAGCATCCCATGAAGTCTTTAAGAGAGACAGAAATATGTTCCTTTTACATATTAGATGCTGGGATGATATAATTGCCAAATCCATCAACGTCCGTCTGTGGCCGTTTGGATGAGATTCGACTTACTCTGCAGCACGTTTTGCAGCTCTGTAACAACGTTCATCCCTTTAAAGTCCTTGCAAAAAAAGGAGGATTCCTATCCTCGGGAGGTACAGATATCTGGCATGAAGACAACAGTGCTATTGAAAAGAGGAAGTCAAGGCAAATGATCCAATTCCCCAAGTGAATGGATTAATTTATCTCTGTGCACATTTTAGTGAGATTAAAATGGGAAATTAATGCAAAATATGAGATACATGTGTCTTACTTCCTACTCCTAGAGATGGGGCTCCCTGTCTCTTCCATTCTTCAGGGCTGTTGGCACCTACAAGACACCAAGGATGTCTTTCAACAGGTGGAGGCAGGCAGGACTCAAATCTAAGTGAAACAGAGACAAGGGATGAGCTGAATTTGCAGACCTAGTCTATGAACTTCAGATAATATGTTTTGAACACTTATCTAATGGTAGGCACTGTGTTTACATGTGATCACTCACAATAAAATTACAGCTGAGAGAATTGAAGCTGTAAGTGGTAAATAACTTAGATAAAACCACATAAGAAGCAAGATGCAGAGTGAGTAAAACTCAGAGTTTAGGCTTGGTCTTCTATATCACCTTCTGTGATGTCTTGAGCTGCCTGCCTCCTTTTCTTTATTCCCCTTTCTCATTTCCTGTTCTCTATGAGTATAATGACACTAATCATCCATATCTATCTGACTCGTTTCCGGAAACTTCATTATCTACACATCCCCCCACCAATAATTTCCAATTTGATTCTGAACACCTGTTTTCCACTTCCCCATAGTACAGAATTATAAGCTACTGCAAATAAATTAAAGCATGTGACCTGTGACTACTACTGAAATCTTGCCTGTGGATACTAACCTCTGACAATCACATTACGAGGACTAGAGTATAAGACAGAATTCATAATTTCACATTCAGATGTGATATTTTCTATATCTCTTTATCTTGTGGGCATTTTAGTGTGTTTTATTAAACCCTTATGTTTTATATCTTATATTTCACTGAATGGTAGAATAGATAAAAGAGGGTACTATAGCCCCCCCTTATCCGTGGGGGATACATTCCAAGACCCCCAGTGGATTTCCGAAACCACAGATAGTACTGAATCCTATATACACTGTTCTATTTTTACTATATTTATAAATGTATAATAAAGTTTAATTTATAGATTATGCATACTAAGGGACTAAAAACAATAATAATAAAATAGAAGAGTTGTAACAATATACTGCAATAAAAGTTATGTGAATATGATTTTTCTCACTCTCAAAATATTTTATGTAATATTTTCAGATCATGGTTGGCATTGGGTAAATAAAACTGTGAAAAATGAAGCCATAGATAAGGGGAAACTACCCTGTATTAAAAAGAATAAACAAAATACATATTTGAATTTCACATGGGATTGCTGTTAGCCATATTTTCATGAGTTTCCATATTTCATCAGTAAACCAGTGATGATAATGCAAACCTAAGGGTCATTAAATAGATTGGATAAGAAAACATTTATAAAGCAGAGAATACTGTACGAGCAACATAGAATGCCCTCAGTAATCCTAGCTATTTAAAAAACAAACCATATTTTTCTGAATCACAAAGTTTGATTTTTAAAACTACGTATTTGATGTTTCTCAGCATTTAGCCACCTAACTTCTGTTTCATCTTCAAATCTTCCTCTGGTACTTGGCCCGTCATAGGCATTCCTTATGCAGTGGTGAAACTGAATTTCTGAGAGTTGTTTATACTTCAAATGAACCCACAGAAATTCTTTCTAGTTTGAAAATTCTTGCCCTTATCTAAGATTAAG
The DNA here is from genome assembly GCF_047675955.1 of Chlorocebus sabaeus. Lineage (NCBI taxonomy): Eukaryota > Metazoa > Chordata > Mammalia > Primates > Cercopithecidae > Chlorocebus > Chlorocebus sabaeus. The sequence goes on along the minus strand of NC_132908.1, from coordinate 60,473,103 downwards.
TCCTTGGAAACTGCAGAGGAAAGAAAGATGGGGGGAGTTTCAAGTAGAAAAGAAGGGAGAAAAAAGATTATCTGTGAGATATTTATCTAAACAGTCTAGCAGCGAGAGTGGCAGGCTGTGGATGATCTTCCAGTAAGGGAGGGAAGATGAATGGTTTCCAGGGAACACTGGTGCTGTTCCTTAAAAGGAGCCTGCTGAGACCTAAGCTAGCCTTCTTGACCCTGTTTTAATGAAGGAGGAAGGATGGAGAGAATCATAAAAGGAACATGCACTCTCATACTCCTACAACAGTTCCCCTGGAAATAGTGGATCTGTTAAGACAGCTGGGATGTGAGGATGCATGGTGTGGTGAAAAGCAAATTTGATTGTTGCTGCCAATCAGTGACCCCACACACATTATTTGGTTCTCTGAGCTCTTTACTTATTTGCAAATTGAAGAAAATATCTACCTCCAGGGATACTCTGGTGGTTAAATAATACAACCTGTATTAAAGCTATGAATGAGTTTATTTATCTATTGTGCCGGTGGCTATAATCAGCTACATATTACACATACTTATTTGAGGCTAAATGTGAAGGATAGTTTTGAGGGGATGCATGTTTACTCCACTTTATTGGAAATTGACCCTTATCTGAAGTGCTATATTGGTGTCAGTGTGTTTACTATATGATCCTGTCCTCTTGGCCAGATTTCATGGGACCAGAATTGCATACCTGATTTAAATTGAGTGATTCAGATTTTTTCTCTCCTACAACTTAGATTTGAAGCAAAGGTTTGTGTATAGATGATGATGGTGATGGTGATGATGTGTGTGAGTGTGTGTTTGTGTATGTGTGTGTGTCAGAGAGAGAAGAGAAGAAGAAAACGAATTTGGAACATCTCATAAATACCTTTTCCTGGGAGCATTCCTTCAGTAAATCACTTTCACAAGAATCCCAGTCTTAGACTCTGCTTCTAGAAATGTCCATTTAAATCAACTGACGTGGAAATTACTTATCAGAGATTAACTGTTTAAAGGTAGATGTAGGTGTGTCCCTAAAACTCACACTGCAAAGGCCATTATGATTTAAGAAAAAGAGTGGTCTATAGAGTGACAAATTTGATCAGGCATATTTATCAGCTACTAACTATTAGACCTTGAGAAAATTACTTAACCTCACTGTGTCTCAGTTTCCTATCTGTAATATCTTTCGCACATGACTATTTGGAGGAATTAAGTATCATACACAGGAGACTTCCTAGATGTCCTGGTATATCACATAAATTTAGCAAAGAGTAGCTGTTTTATTACCATTCCTACCACTACTACTGTTGTTTCTCTGTGAATGATTCTGGCGCAGGGACTCTGCGCAAAGCCTTCTTTGGTTGTACATTTTTGCCATTTACAACTATGTTATCCTAACTTACGGTAGAGCCAGAGTTAGAGAGTACTCTCAAAGTCAGTGGTTAAAATGGAAAAACATTAGTGTAAACACAATTAGAAGAGAAGGGTTGCCATGGTGATGCTTTTGCCAAAGCAATGGACAGGCAGGTTAAATGGCAAGGGAGGCTGTAAAAAAAGTTACCCGAATTTTTAACTGCATTGAGTGTGATGGATAGAAGAAAAATCCCAAATTGTATTTAACAGACATTTATTCTGTGTCTAAAGTTTGTATTTGGAAAGAATGTATTTGTAGTTTACTACTGATGTTACCCACAGAAATACTAATCTATCATTGGCAAATGTTTCTGCAGAAAGAAGATACTATCACATGATGGTTTTAGAATCAGTTATCCTGGGTTTGATCCCTAGTTCTACAGTTTCTTGTTCTAAAAATTTTGTCCACATTCACTAAACTAGGACTCACTTTCCTTACATATAAAATATGAGCAATAATAATGACTGATTAATACACTTGCCTGAGTATCGTGTGACTTAATTCATGTGAAGTAATTAGCAGAGAGCCTAGCATTTAGTGAACATTAAGAAGTGCTAATTATTATTATCAAATTGGCATCATCATTGTTGTCATTATTATCATTATCCTCATTATTTTGGAATAGTAGAGTTTGAGCAGTCCCGGGGGATCATTTAGTTAAATTCTATCATACTATAAATATTATTTGCCATATATTAGATCATGGTCTTGGCTTATACATGAAAAATTAATAGTCTCTGGCCTTAGGGAACTCATGGACTAAAGGTTCCCTTATATCCAAAAACTTTGACCTGGCACAGTGACCCACACCCATAATGCCAGCACTTTGGGAGGCTGAGGTGGGCAGATCACTTGAGCTCAGGAGTTTGAGACAAGCCTGGGCAGCATGTCAAAACTCTGTCTCTACCAAAAATACAAAAATTAGCTGGGAGTGGTTGCACGTGCCTGTCGCTCCATTCACTTGGGAGGTTGAGGCATGGGAATCGCTTGAACCTGGGAGATGGAGATGGCAGTGAGCTGAGATTGCACCACTACACTCCAGCCTGAGCAATGGAATGAGACCCTGTCATTAATTAGTTAAATAAAAAATTAAAATACCAAAACTTAAGGAGGTTGAGTTTTAATAGAGCAACTTGCTTAGCATTGTGCCTGACATAGAGTAGGCGTTCAATTAATATGTGTTTAATTAATCTGTGAATAGAATGGTAACTGATTTAATAAGTAGGTTGATGGGAGCTTTGAAGTAGAGCTCCAGGCCTCTGTGCAGCATAACACAAAGATCTAACCGAGTTTGTGGTTGACATCAAGGAGCACTTCCCTAAACATAGAGGAGTTATTCTCTAGCCAGTGAGAAACCACCATTTTCACTGGCTCCTTCTTCTCTGGCAGTAATGACTGTTGTGGCTTTCTCAGGACTGAACAGATATAACCATGGTACACACTTTACCTAATACATACCATGATATCATCTTTCAGTTATATCTTATCTCTTTAGCTCATTTACCTAGTCCAAAAGTGAATGGCTTGATTCCTGTTTCCTGACCCACTAACCTATGGCTTCTCACTGACTCTAACTTACTCCCAGGAACTACAAGTAAATTATACCTACTGTGTCTTTATGGCTTAGTTCTACTTAGTCACAAGTTAACTCGGCTTCACCTCTATCTCTTTACTCTCTGAGAAGACATTTGTTTTAAAACTCTGCCATATATTAGGTCTTCTAACCATATTCATCTGTTACAACATTTTGGCTGGATATGAAAAAGCTGCATCTAGTGATCTAGAAGGGAAAATGTATTCTATGGTGCATTGTTCAGACCTTAATAGCTTTTTTTCATAGATTTCACCTAAATTTCCACAGTTATAAAACAAAACTGAAATTTAACAGGAGAGATTATTTGAAATGTATAACTAGTAAACAAGGTGAAATTTGAACTTGTTAAGCAATTGCTTTTTCTACTGAGCATTCTGAGAATCTGTTTGCTAGGTAGTTGTCTCCCTAATACTGGGCAAACAGACGTTCATGTGTGCACACCCATGTGGGGGGTATGTGTGTGTGTGTGTGGTATTGAGGTACAGGGATTAGAGGAACTTGATCGTTGTGTAGTGCTTTTATTAACTAGGTGAATTATTTCTTCGTAGATTTCATTGTTATGACCCCTTCCTTCCACATCATTCAAGAACATTAATCCATATTGAGCTTTATCAGAAATGTTTCTCCCATGTGTTCTGCCTTGCTTGACATCCAAATGACTCCTGCTATACTTGGCAGCTTTAGGGTCCCAGGAAAATAAGTCTTTAGCTGATAACTCTGGCTTGAATACTGGCTAACATATTGAACTTTAACTTACGCAAGTTTGCCCATAGCTTTTCTTCCTTTATAAACTGTGTTTCCATTACTTGTAGGGCACAGGTCTGTGTAGTAGTGGGAACACCTTGAATCTGACCACACGCTCTGTGATTTTGTCTCCATTACTTGCTAGAAAGCACATTACATTAATCTCAGGTTAAGAAACCATGGTTTATTGGATCCTCAATTTAGGCATGAATAGATATTAGATTATCTTTTCTCTATTATTTTGAGGAAATGAGGAGTAATCTAATGTTTTATTGGTTAGAGATGTGTCAGGTGCTATGTTAATTACTTTTATTTCCTTCACCTAAAAATGTTATCACAACAGCAGGACAGATGTGTCTACCTATTTTACAAACAAGAAAATATTGTTAGATAAATTAAGTAATCTGCCTAACAACATATGGATGTGTTATTACTGGCAGAACAGTATGTTAAAATATGCACATTCTAGATACAAGAGTTTCCATCTCCCGTAGAACCATTCTAGAAGCAAAGACTTAGGTTGAAAACGCAAGTAACCAAATGCATAGGGTTTAAAAATGGTGAAATCAGGATACAAACCAAAAGTTTCAGTTCTGTTCTGGAGTTGTTTTCATTTATGTCCTGGTGTCACAAAAAATAAAGCAGGTGCTTACAGACTGAATATTTATTTGCTCCTCCCCACTATTTATATGTTGAAACCTAATCCTGGAATGATATCATATGGAGGCAGGGCCTTTGAGAAATGATGAGGTCATTGTCCTAATGACCTTAGAATTCGCTCTTATAAAAGAAGTCCCAGTGAGCTCCCTTGTCCTTTCCACCAAGTCAGAACACACCAAAAATACTAGAAAGCCAACTCTCACCAGGTATCAAATCTCCTGATATCTTGTCCTTGGAATTCCAGTAATGTGTCAATATATTTCTATTGTTTATAAGCCACCCAGTCTGTGTATTCTGTTACAGCAGTCTAAACAGACTAAGACAGCAGGTAAGAAAAATGGCTACCTACTTAAGCGTATGATCTCTAGAATGAAATAAAGGTGTTCAAATTTCAACAGTGCCACATGCTATTGTGACCTTTGGCTAGTCAACTCTTAAATTAGGGTATTGATACTATCTAAAACATAGTCTATTTAAAAATGTGATTAGGCATGCAAGGTACTCAGCATGGTGCCTAACATATAATTTGTACTCAACAAATGATATTTCTTATTACTCATTATAATACGATTTAGTTTTGATTAAACTGTAAATAACTGTGAGTGTATAGAAGACACATGACAGTTGAAATTAAAAGAAAGCCTCTGTGTTGAAATGATGGAAAATGCCACCGCCCCCCCCCCCCCCCACCACCACCACCACTGCCTTGTGTTTATTTTGAAGGCATTTATTGCCTTCTTAATGGGATATTAATCCCTGTCAAGGATTTGGAAGCAGATTAAATGACCTCATCATTCCACCTAAGAAAGTCATTTCTTCTGCCCAGGCTTCCTGCTGAACCAGCATCTTTGAATGATACTCATGCAATATTTAACCAGTATAGGCACTGGAATACATTTGATTCAAAATGGCCTTTTCCTTAGAACATACATAATCTAGCCAGAAATTTTTATTTTCAACTCTGAGCCAATATAATTACCAGTTAATCACAATAGTGATTGACCTCTGTTGGTTAGATTATAACATCTGAGAAATTCTACATATGTATTTTCTACTTTTAAATACTCTTAAAACAAGTATTTAATCCTGAATACTTCTATTTACATTTTAAAATAATAGTATTGATTAGAGTAGTATGTCAGGTTGTTCTAGTGTTGCCATAAAGAAATACAAAAGACTGTGTAATTTATAATGAAAGGAGAATTAATTGGCTCATGGTTCTGGAAGCTTTACAGGAAGCACACCACCACCATCTGCTTTACCTCTGGAGAGGCCCCAAGGAGCTTTTACTCATGGCAGAAGGTGAAGTGGAAGCAGGCAGGTCACATGGCAAAAGCAGGAGCAAGAGAGAGAGTCAGAGGTGCCCCACACTTTCAAACAATCGGACCTTGTGTGAAATTACTCATTACCAAGAAGATAGTGCCTAGCCATTCATGAGAGATCCACTGTGGTGATCCAACACCTTCATGATCCTCCCATCAGGCCCCAGCATTGAGGAATACATTTTAACATGAGATTTGGTGAGGTCAAAGATCCAAACCATAACAGGTAGGTAGATGTTTATATATAATGGTCAAGTCCATTATTATTGCTGACTTTAAAAGTGCTCTCCATATACTATACCTTCACTTACCACACACATACATACATGCTTATTGACATAGATTGGCTGTGTGTCCCCACCCAAATCTCATCTTGAATTGTAATCCCCATGTGTTGGGGGAGTTACCTGAAGGGAAGCAATTGGATTGTGGGAGTAGTTCCCCCACACTGTTCTCATTATATTGAGGGAGTTCTCACCATATCTGATCGTTTTAAAAGTGACAGTTTCCCCTGTGCTCAATCTCTCTCTCTCTTGCCACCATGTAAGACGTGCCTTGCTTCCCCTTCACCTTCCACCTTAATTGTAAGTTTCCTGAGGCCTCGTTAGCCATGCAGGACTGTGAGTCAATTAAACATCTTTGTTTATAAGTTACCCAGTCTCAAGTAGTATCTTTATAGCAGTGTGAAAACAGGCTAATACAGAGAATTTGAACCAACAGAGTGAGGTATTGCTATAAAGATAACCTGAAAATGTGAAAGTGACTTTGGAACTGGGTAACTGGCAGAGGCTGGAACAGTTTGGAGGGCCCAAAAGAAGACAGGAATATGTGGGAAAGTTTGGAACTTCCCAAAGACTTGTTGAATGGTTTTGACCAAAATGCTGATAGTGATATGGACAATGAAGTACAGACTGAGGTTGTCTCAGATGAAGATAAGGAACTTATTGGGAACTGGAGTAAAGGTCACTCATGTTGTGCTTCAGCAAAGAGACTGGCAGCATTTTGCCCTGTCCTAGAGATCTGTGGAACTTTGAACATAAGAGAGGTGATTTAGGGTATCTGGCAGAAGAAATTTCAAAGCAACAAAGCATTTAAGAGATAATTTGGCTTATTCTGAAAGCGTTTAGTTAAATACATTCACAAAGAGATGGTTTGAAATTGGACCTTGTGTTTACAAGGGAAGCAGAGCATAAAGGTTTGGAAAATTGGCAGCCTGATCATGTGGTAGAAAAGAAAAACCCATTTTCTGGGGAGGAATTCAAGCAGGCTGTAGGAATTTGCATAAGTAAAGATGAGCTAAATGTTAATAGCCAACACAGTGGGGAAAATGTCCTCAGTGCATGCCAGAGACCTTCATGGCAGCTCCTCCCATCACATGCCCAGAGGCCTAAAGGAGGAATAAATGATTTTGTGGACCAGGCCCAGGACCCTGCTGCTCTGTGCAGCTTTGAGACGTAGTGCCCTGCATCCTAGTCACTCCAGTTCCAGCTGTGGCTAAGAGGGGACAAAGTATGGCTCAGGCCATTGCTTCAGAGGGTGTAATTCCCAAGTATTTGCAGCTTTCAATTGGTGTTGTGCATATGGGTGCACAGAAGACAAGAGTTGAGCTTTGAGAACCTCTGCCTAGATTTCAAAGGATTTTTGGAAATGCCTGGATGTCTGGGCAGAAGTCTGTTGCAAAGGCAGAGCCCTCATGGAGAACCTCTACTAGGGCAATGCAGAGGGGAAATGTAGGGTTGGAGCCCCATACACAGAGTACCCACAGGGGCACTGCCTAGTGGAGCTGTTAGATGAGAAGAGGGCCACTGTCCTCCAGATCCCAGAAAGGTAGTTCCATCTACAGCTTGCAACATGCACCTGGAAAAGCTGCAGGTGTTCAGTGATAGCATGCAAAGCCAGCCACAGGGGCTGTGCCCTCCAATCCAGAGCTGCCCAAGGCTGTGGGAGTCTGACCTTGCATCAATGTGCCCTAGATGAGAGACATGAAGTCAAGGAGATTTTGGAGCTTTAAGATTTAATGACTTGCTGGCTGGATTTTGGACTGCATGGGACCTGTGGTCTCTTTGTTTTTGCAAATTTCTTCTATTTGGAATGGGAACATTTGCCCAGTGCCTCTACCTGCATTGTATATTGGCAGTAACTAACTTGCTTTTGATTCTACAAGCTCATAGGTGGAAGGGACTTACCTTATCTCAGATGGGACTTTGGACTTGGACTTTTGAATTAATGCTGAAATGAGTTAAGACTTTGGGGGTCTGTTGGAAAAGCATAATTGCTTTTTAAATATGAAGAGCGTATGAGATTTTGGAGGGAACTGGGGCAGAATAATATGGTTTGGCTCTGTGTCCCCACCCAAATCTCATCTCAAATTTTAATCCCCATGTGTTGGGGTATGGGCCTGGTGGGAAGTGACTGGATCATGGGGATGACTTTCCCTATGCTATTCTCCTGATAGTAAGGGAGTTCTCATGAGATCTGATGGTTTTCAAAGTGGCAGTTTCACTTTGGACAATGCCAATATAGAGACAGGGTATTATCTTCAGTTTACAGACCAAAAACACAAAGATCACATAATTTAAGTAAATTGACTAAACTCCCATATAGTAAGTTGAATAGCATATACACTTGTTTTTGTTTTTTTTTTTTAACTACAAATTCTGTGCACTTTTCAAACTACTTGATTTCCCCTCTCCCAAATTACAAGAGTGTAAAATAGGGTATTGAAGACAGAGATGATATTGAAAATTACATAGCAAATGATCAAATTCATTTGGGCATCCAAACACTTGCTAATTTCATCCCTAATATATGACATGCCCCTTATATAAAATTTCAGTTCAGATGACAGCTCCATATAGATTTTACACCCTTTGCACACAAAATTAGTAAAAGACATTTACATTGAACTCATTTTCTGAAGGTTAGGCTATAGTTGATTACATATTTAGGAACTGGCCTTAGTGTTTACCATGAAATTTGTTCTTGGTCTCTTAATGTACTTTCTGCATTGCCAGTGCCTCTCTCTAAAGCTCTTTGTTTCAGTATTACTTGAGTCTATATCTGGTTTATTTTGAGCTGTGAAGCTACCCAGCCCTGGTTTGCAATCTAGACATTAGTCATGTGAACGTACAACATTATGTTAATCTTTATAAGCCTCAGATCCCTTATTTATAAAACGTCAATAACAATAACATCTGCCTCACAGAGTAGATATAAAGTTTCAGTGAGATGAGGCCTACATAGATTTTTAACAATTTTTTCTATCAAACTTTCTCAAAACTATCAAATTTAACTCAGCAAAGGCTCAAAACTATTATCCGGGTTTCACAATTGTTGGAAGAAGTTTTGTTTCTGTTTAAGTTTTTATACCTTGATATAAAGATCTTATAAAGAAAGGTTTTGTAAAATAAAAAAATCAGCTGAAAGGACGGACTCTTAAGCCTTTGTGATATTGACAGGTTATAAATTATTTCCTCCAAGGTGAAAGAGAATAGTCGCAAAGAAAATTTTTAAAAAGAGCCTACCTATGGGATTCTGGTATATAAACATTTAGACTGGGAATGGAAGTATAGGGCCATTTTGGTCCTTGGGGAGAGGGTGGGGTGCGGATGGGAAGCTAAAATGGAATGTTTTCCACACACTGAGTAATTTATACTTCTAGATGTTCTGTTAGTAATGCTAAAATGAACTGTGAAATGACGCTGCTGAGAAAAGTTATGAGACTAATTGTTATTTACCAAGAGTGACAATGGTGTGGCCCTGTGGTGGTGCTGCTTTGCAGAGGAACAAAACACTTAGAAATGAAACAGAATACAATTGCCCTTGTGTTAGTCTGTAATTCTTTGGGCTTGGCTGTATTGATTGCACTGGGGATATGGAACTGGCTTACTCATTCCTTTGAAGATGATGGATATATATGTTTGTGTGTATGAATGTATGTGTGTGTGCTTGTGCATGCACATGTATAAATAAAAATATATATATTTTATAATATTTATGTGTTTAGTAGTTCATGCATATACAAACACACATATACACATAGTCCCTAATTTACAATTCAACTTATGGTTTGACTTATAATTTTTCTAATTTACTTATAATGACTTATAAATTTTCTAATTTCTAATGGTGCAAAAGCCATACACATTCAATAGAAACTATACTTCTAGTACCCATATGATCCCTCTGTTTTTCACTTTCAATACAGTATTCAATAAATTACATAAAATATTCTACACTTTATTATAAAATAAGCTTGCTTTAGATTATTTTGCCCAACTGCAAGTTAATACGAGTGTTCCGAGCACGTTTAAGGTAGGATAGGTTAAGCTATGATGTTTGGTAGGTTGGATGTATTAAATGCATCTTGAACTTAAGATATTTTCAACTTATGATAAATTTATCAGGCCATAGCCCCATAGTAAGTTGAGAAGCAGGTGTGTGTGTCTGTGTCTCTGTGTGTGTACACTATCCATCACCTAGTAGATTCTTGTTCTTTGACAATCTGAGACCATCCACTCAAGAATAAGGAATGGGAATTGAGCATGCATTTGAAATGGACAGAGTCATGGCCTATTCTGATTTTCATTCTCTTTTGGTTTCTCCATCCTTTCTTAAAAGTTTTCAGGTTTTATAAATTTGCATCAAGATTCTCATCTTGGGCCAGGTGCGGTGGCTCACTCCTATAACCCCAGTCCTTTGGGAGGCCGAAGTGGGCAGATCACCTGAGGTCAGGGGTTCGAGACCAGCCTCAACATGGAGAAACCCCGTCTCTACTAAAAATACAAAATTAGCCAGGTGTGGTGGTGCATGCCTGTAATCCCAGCTACTTGGGAAGCTGAGGCAGGAGAATCGCTTGAACCTGGGAGGCGGACGTTGCAGTGAGCCGAGATCACGCCATTGCTCTCCAGCCTGGGCAACAAGAGCAAAACTCCGTCTACAAAAAAAAAAAAAAGAAAAAAAAATTCCCATCTTCTATTCCATGAAGAATTGATACTACTAGGTGAGGTGACACACTCCTTAAAATTCAAACTACATTCAAGTGTGATTGCATTTACAAACCAGCACTGCAATGAAGTTATGTTGCAGTTTAAAGAAGAAAGTTTATCAAAGGTGTAGTGGTATTAGTGGTATTGCCTCCTGATCCACCCAGCTTACTCATTTTTATATAAGCAAGTGAAATATTTTTCTTCCAGAGCCTAAGATTTAAAGCTTTTTAAGTCATTCTTCATTAATAATCAAGATATTTCATTCTGCAACTAAATCCTTTCTAATAGTTTCATAGAATAAAGAAACCATACGGTTCCACAGGTCTGTAAATAATATCATATGGCATTTGAAGGGGAGAGATAATACCACCTTTGTTGCTCTCCCTTTCTGTATCTTTTTGCAGCTCTAAATTATGTAAATTCTACCATGTAAGTGGGTTGAACACAGCCACTCAATTCTGACCAGTCTGTCACTAACCTATTTGAAGACTCCATTGTTTCACCTCAGGCAAATCTAATAATCTGTTAAGCTATCTTCATTTAATCAGTTTCATTCTCCATCCTAACTTCTAGTTCTCTCAGTTCACTCTCCATCCTTCTTCAGAGTGGGCTCATTGAGAAACAAAATAATGACTGGCTCATTTTCTTGTACTTCCATCATCCTTGTCTTAATATCTATAAGAAAGTAAAAAGTGTGAGCATGTAATACAAAACATCTAAACATGTAATGGAAAATGTCTGTTTTGTCAAAGTCTAGTTGACTTGCTTCATCTTTTACTGCTCCTGAAACATTTAATAAGTCAGTGAATGAATGACTGAGTGAAAGTATCTCAATTTTCAGTATGCTAAATCTTTGTAAATTTTACAAATGCATTCATCGATACTCTCATATTTGTGGAATAAATTGTAACTGGCATTCAAGTCACTAAAAATGGCAGGAGTATCTAATCTGTCACTATTTCTAGTTCCTTCTTTAAAGGCTTTAAAATCAACAATATTGGCTTATTGATTATATGCTTCATTTCATTACTGAGAAATTTCACCATCATGTAGTGGAAGAATCAATTTAGGAAATGAGAACTTCTAACATTATTATTCAAATGTTATTATATTTTGTTGTTTTTATATGCTCATTAATTCTTTGGAATTTTTTTCAGTGAAAAACAAACAAACACATAGTAACTTGGCTTCAGGGTAAATACATAGCACCAGAAACATATCTCTGTAAATAAGCAAACTTTAGTGGAAATACTGTTAAGGGACCCTGTTTCTCCATTCAAACTCTTGCCTTTGTTACTGTCAAAAAGAAGATGAGAGAAAAAGAAATCTTGATAAAGATAAGAAAACTGAATAAAAAATCGTTGGAGGGATTTAATTTAACTTGGGAATAACTGTTTTATGTAGTCCTACAGAGAGTAATTTAAATTCACAGAGAGTGGGGGATACATGTCTGACCAAAAGAAGTGATGTAAGGTTAGAGTTACTCATCACTTAGAATCTATAGACATTAAGACACCTTGCCAAGAACTCTAAGCATATTAATAATAGAAACATGGTGTAAAGATTTTGTCCCATTAATTTTTAAATGTTGGGACTCTAATATCTGGCCAAAGATTATTATTAAAGGCAAGCAAATTTCAAGGTAAATAAGATCATCCTATTATCCAGTTTTGGCATTTACAGGATATAGCTGCATAACCGTGTCTAATTAACCTAATATATCTAATTTTGTGTTCATTCTGGGCCAGGCAGTACTCTAAGCAAAGCGTCTCCTTAGAAGTGCAATCTCTCTAGAACCCTGAGCTGTCTGCATAACTGTTAAACTAATGGCATATCATAATGCATTATTAGACTCTGGTATCTTCATTCCTTTGTTCTGTCCTAGAATGCCGCCTCCTCCAATCAACCTTTGTATTGAGTAAGCTGACTCCTAATCATCCATAAGGTCGTAGCTCCTTTCACCTCCTTCAGGATGCCTTGCCTCTGTTTGAATTTGTTCATGCTTTCATTTCTCTAATATGTCACTCTAAGTAAATTGGCACTGTTTATCATATGTGTGTGTGTGTGTGTGTGTGTGTGTGTGTGTGTGTGTGTGTGTATGTATCAAAGTCTTTGAGCTAATTGCTTCTTTCATGTTTTCATGTTACAGGTAAATAAACTTTCATTTTCTGAGTATAAGTAAGTTGTCAAATGTCACAAAATGAAACTAGGATTTAAAACCAGTCCTCAAAACTCTCCAGTGAGTAAGCATTCATTCCTTACTGTACAGCAGAGAACTGGCTTTCGTTAACTCTGGCTCTTCCTGCTCTGTTTACTTCGCCTTAATTAGGCTTTCCAAAACTTGTGGTTTTGTCTCTCATTCTTTATCAGGAATAGTCACACATACACATAACAAATACAGAAAATGAATAGTTAACTAAAACACCAAAAATTGATTGTATATATATTGTTCTCTTTCTAACTTATTGTGAGCCTGGCTTGAGTAATGCATGCAGTGTGAAGATAAAATCTGCACTGCTGTTATATCCACATACATAGCTGCTATTTGAAAAGAAAAAATTCTATCAGGAGCAGAGTAGCAAAGTTAAATTGGAAGGAGAATCAAGACCTAACATCTTATATAAAATGAATGACTTTGGAATAACTATACATTGCACTGATATTTAATATTTTACAGATGCATGTATTCTATTTGTATGTGCTATTACTTGAACAGAAGCATTTGATGAAATTCCTCCCTCAAGGTCTGGAGGGTTTTTTAAATTTTCATGTTACAATGAATTTCTCAGATCAAGTCAATGGTAACAAGAAAAAAAATGGCTCTGAGAAAATTTTTTCAAACCTTCTAATACAGTTAAAGTTGTCTCATTTTTCAGTTACTCAATGTCTTCATTAAGGTCATCATGTCCTTTAAAGCACTTATTGATTTCCACATATGTTAAAGAAAGAAGACTATGAGAGTTATGAAGTGTTAAGTTATCTGGATTCTTCAAAAATTCTGTCTTTGGATATACTAACAATAAAAATTGTCATGTTGTTAATTAACATATACATTAAATTAGAAATGTGCATGGCGAGGATATATGAATGAACGTACTGATGGGGTGGATATTAGTATTCCACTTTTAAACATTTATAAAATGTTGTGCTCACAGCAAATGCCTGAGAGTGTTAGGGCCTATTTCTATTTTGCTCAAAGAAAATGTCTGAACGTGTTAAGGTATATTTGTATCTACAGATTATCTATCAATCCACCGATCTACCTATCTCTATCAATAGTGGTTGTATTTGAGAGGTAGACTTGTAATTGTTTTTTCTTATATTTCTTTTAGTTATTTTATAATTAACATATATTCATTATCTAATTAACCATTGTTTTAAATTAAAGAGCACTGTGGAGAATTATGCATTTAGTTTTTATATAACAGCATTTAATGGATATTAAGTGTTTTAATTCCCAGAAGTTTTTAAATGCTACTGAATTTAACCCTGAATATTGCTTTGTGATTTTTAGCTTTCTAGTCTTTCTAATATTAAATGACTTGCAATTTATCTAAGTCCAAATCTCTGTTGATCAACTCTGATTCACTTCCTTCATCATGTCTACTCTCAATGACTGCAATTACAAAGGAACATCTCCTTGCTGTCCTTCTGATCACCTACAATCTCTTTTCGCACATCTATCTAAAGGGCTACCTGTCCTTGAGGTCACTGGCATGGTTTCTATTTCAAGACTTTGCTTTAACTCTTCTCTTCACCCTGGACCTTTGCATGGCTCAGCCCTTCATTTTACTCAGGTTTTGTTTGCAGAGGACAATCTTGACCAGCTTATCTAAATTATCCCGTTCACTTTTAAAAGTCCTTAGTTCACAATCCTTTTTCTTTCTCCATCATATTTTTGCTGCATTAATTAATTAATTAATTGCTGGTGATTGACTCTTTTTCCTATTTGAATATAATATCTTCATGGATAGGGACCCTTGTATCTCCATCATCATCATAGAATATGGCTTTCATGTAGAACTGACCTGTGTTTGTTGAATAAATTAATAAATAGACTAATATCATTCATTGTTTTCACATCCAAAGCAATTTTCAGACTGAGAATATATTTAATGTTTATAATACTCCACATAGTGTAAGCTTGCTATTTTCATTTTATAAATGATGAAAATAAGAGAGAAGATTGTGAAACAACTTGCACTTGTTACATGGCTGTAAAGTCCAGATCTAGATTTCAGAGCCTGTGTTTCATAATGTCTTCTGTTGTCTTCTCTGCTAGCTTTCCTTCATCCAGATCTTCATGTACCTCAGTTGTAAGGAAGATGTTCCTAACTTACGGAACTCATGGAAAATTATACCGGGGATTTCATAAACACCTAATTCCAATACCTCTCGAATAGGTTTGAAATTTTCATCAAGTAACCAGAGAGTAAATGCTTCCATCTTTACGTAAATACTGAAAACCATGAAAAATATTCCTTAATGTTGCTCAGTTTGGCCTTGTGACTATGCAGATATTCCAGAAATTTGTATGGATATCTAGAATTTCTCCAGTTAGAGAAAAGTGTACAAGTCTAAATTTATTTTTATATTGTGGTAGAGCAAATATTCTTCTAGGTATATAGCTATGTATGTTTTGTTTTTACACAGATTAGTAGAGAAGTAATGTCTTATTGCACTGGTATTTCTAGAAGTCTATGTCTTAAAGGGATTTGTTTTTGCTATGTATCAGGCCAATTTGACACTTGATAGCACATAAAAGAAAAATTTTACACTGCTCATCTGTATACTTAATTGATCAATTGTTATCATTGAAGTGGGACCCAAATTATACATGCATCCTTTGTCATCTTTACAAAAATTGTTAGAGTTACCACTCCTGAGACACCTGCAATAGATTCGTTTTTTTCTTGTTGCTGCTCCAAGATGGCTTTGGGCTTTGGCATTATATTCTTCTTGTTTGCTTAGTGTTGCTGTAGTCTTAAGATGACAAAATTCTTAATTTTTATTTTGTTTTCCAAGTGTTACACAATTTTTAAGTTGAACCACATTCTTCAAATCCTCAAGACAGAAATCTGTTAGTCATATCTCATTTTACCTTCTCTTTTTCTACAATCAATCAGAAAAGTTTGTCAGTTCTACAAATCTGTATTTGTATTCATATAAACATTCACATCCACATCACATACCTATCTCTATATATCTAAATTTATACCTATAGCAATAACTATGTCTGTCTACCTCAATATAGATATACATATATATCAAAATGTGTTTATATGTTCAAGATCTGTTCATGTCACTACATGTTACCATCAAAGACATGCATTTTATCTCAGTAAAATAGCTGCAATAAGTTCTTTACTGTTTCTTCACTTTTTTGACCCCCAACTATATCTTCAGTAATCCATTTTCGACCCAGAGTAAAATTACTTTGTTTTAAAGAAAATACTTTTTTTTTCATTTTTTAACTTTTTATTATACTTCAAGTTCTGGGATACATATGCAGAATGTGCAGGTTTGTTACATAGGTATACATGTGCCATGGTGGTTTGCTACATCCATCAAATCTTCACCTACATTAGATATTTCTCTTAACGCTATCCCTCCCCTTGCCCCCCACATGACAGCATGTCTCAGTGTGTGATGTTCCCCTCCCTGTGCCCATGTGTTCTCATTGTGCAACTCCCATTTATGAGTGAGAACATGAAGTGTTTGGTTTTCTGTTCCTGTGTTACTTTGCTGAGAATGATGATTTCCAGCTTCATCCATGTCCCTGCACAGTTTTATGTCACTTTTGGACTTAAAACATTCCACGGATTTCCCCTGAGTCAAGAATAAAGGTATATTATTGACCATAGAGTAAAGAGTCTTTTCTACTTATACAGCTTTCTCCACTAACTATCTGATATGGTTTGGCTGTGTCCCCACCCAAATCTCATCTTGAATTGTAGCTCCCATCATCCCCACATGTAATGGAAGGGACTCAGTGGGAGGTAATTGAATCATGGAGTGGGTCTTTCCATGCTGTTTTCATGATAGTGATTAAGTGTCACAAGATCTGATGGTTTTATAAATGGGAGTTCCCTTGCACATGCTCTCTTGCCTGCTGCTGTGTATGATGTGCCTTTGCTCCTCCTTCACCTTCTGCCATGATTGTGAGGCCTCCCTAGCCATGTAGAATTATGAGTTCATTAAACCTCTCTTTCTGTATATTACCCAGTCTCAGAAATTTCTTCATAGCCTAATGAGAATGGACTAATACATTCCCTTTTAGTTGTTTGTTACTTTCTCTTTTTGAGTAGTATTCTATTGTTAAGATTTACCACAGTTCACATAGTCACTCGCCTGTTGATTTCCATTCTGCTGTGAACACTCAGAAAAAGTTTGTGAGGACACATGTAATTATTTATCTTGTATAAATAATTAATTATTGAATATAAAGTTTTCACTTAATGAATTAATTTAATTAAGGTTTCACTTAATGAATATAAGGTTTTGCTAAGGAAATTTTCTACATATTTTCAAAATGTCTTTATTCTGTTTTGTGGTACACACAGAAACCCTTTGCAGATGGACACTGCACAAATAAGCTGTATAAATATAACCAGTTTATTTATTTATTTAATTTTTTTTTTTTTTTTTTTTTTTTTTTTTTGAGAAGGAGTCTCACTCTGTCACCCAGGCTGGAGTGCAGTGGTGTGATCTCAGCTCACTTCAAGCTCTGCCTCCCAGGTTCACGCCATTCTCTTGCCTCATCCTCCTGAGTAGCTGGGACTACAGGTGCCTGCCACCATGCCTGGCTAAGTTTTTTTTTTTTGTATTTTTAGTAGAGATGGGGTTTAACATGTTAGCCAGGATGGTCTTGATCTCCTGGCCTAGTGATCTGCCCACCTTGACCTCCCAAATTGCTGGGATTACAGGCATGAGCCACTGCGCCCAGTCTATTTATTGTTTTATACTTGGATAGATTATTAGACAGAGACATATTACTAAAGTTCAATTATCAATCTCTAGGACATCAAAATATTAAGATGTTTTCTTTTCATGGTGTGGCATTTAATAAGAAACACTGCACTACCTGTACTGTTAGATAGATACTTTAAATGAATGCTTTGCTTTTAAAATGCATGTGTTATGCTCAAGCTTAATTTATCTTGTATAAATACCTAAAAGTGAAATTCTGGGTTACAGGATAAGAATATACTCTGGTGAATAAAGGTCTAGATATTTGTTGTATCATTTTGCATTCCACCAGCAATGCATTTATGGTCTAGTTTTTCCACACATCTTTCCCAATAATTGGTGTTGTGAATTTTTAAAATTGTATTATTTTGACTACAATAAAATAGTATATATAACAACACAATAGCTAAATCTTATTGTGATGTTAATTTACATTTTTTCTGATGGCTAAATATATTAAACATCTTTCTTTTTTGACCATTTCAATTTCTTCTGTGAAGTTTCTACTCAAACCATTTGCTCATTTCTATTGTGTAAGTCAGATTTTCACTCTATGCTTTTCAGAAGTAAAAAGGCCTTAATAGTATTACAAACTGCCAAATAAAATTTAAATTATATTTAAAAAGCCAAGTATTTTACATATCACCTAGGTGCCATTTAGAAGAACTATTTCAGGAACCACAAGTGTTGTAACTATTGAATTGCAATATAAACTGGATCTAGTTCAATTTCCTTTACTTCAGTGACTCACAATATCTTATTTTATTGCACAATATAGCCTTGTTTCAGTAAATTAGTGAGATAAGGGCAAGTGGCTTTCCTTCCTTTCTCTAGCACCGAACTGCACAATAACTTGTGCATTTTGTAAATGAGTACTTTTCCTGTGAAATGAAAAGAGGAAATCATTTCCTGTACATCTATTGAATCCTAAGTACTGTATTAGTTATATTACTCACTTTTTAATACACAGGGCAATATAATTGTCATTGTGACAATTTGCCAAATGTGGAAACTGAGATGATATGAGCCACTTACATTGCCCATGGCCAAATGACTCGTAAGTAAAACAACTGAAATTCATACCAATTACCTACCTGCCTTTGTGAGCTCTTGGTCATTTCTCAATATTAATCAGGATGGCATCATCCTTTTGAATGAAGTTGTTGTCCACCTTCATGTGAGCATGCCCAGTGGGATGTTCCAGAGTTTTCGTTAATTTGTTTGCTTGTTTTTGCTATAAAAGCTCAACATTTGTTTTATCAAATGCTTTCAGACTTTGCTCACTTAATGAATTAAGGTTTTACTAAGAAAATTTTCTGCATATTTTCAAAATGTCTTTATTCTGTTTTGTGGTACACATGGAAAGCCTTCGCAGATGGACACTGCACAAATAGACTGTATCAATATAACCAGTTTTATTGTTTTATATCTGGATAGATTATTAGAGCCATATTACTAAAGTTCAGTTATCAATCTCTAGGACATCAAAGTATTAAGATGTTTTCTTTTGGTGATGTGGCATTTAATAATAAACACTGCAATACCTGTACTGTTACATAGATACTTTGAATGAATGCTTTGCTTTGAAAATGCATGTGTTAACCTCAAGCTGAATTCAATTTAGCTTTTGTTCTGATGGATGGACAAGCTCTCTCACAATGCTAATCCTTGCTCAGAATTCTCACTAAGGGCTGCCATGTCAACTCTTTTTGGATCCTGTGAAGAATATACGTCCCTACGCTTTGCATTTATTTGACTCTGGAAGGAGTCAAATGAGATTGGAGAATAATTTAATTAATGGCATTTTTAAGGTAGAAAATAAACTCACAATAAATACATTTTTCTATAACTGCAGAATTGATCATCACAAAATAGTATCTGAAAACAAAGTCAGCAGGAAAATAGAGCAGTCTAAATATAGTTATTGTAAGTGAGATCACTGGGTCAAGTCAAGAAAGACCCCAAACAAATAGGCAACACTGTCTTGATGCTGTACCAATTATAAAAGGCTAGAGTTAGCAATGTATGCATGAAAACATAAACTCCCCAAAATTAGAACAGCCACTCAGTCAGTCATAATACAATCACTTATATTATGGTAGAAATTATTTCCATTAGGACATTAGGGCTCAATTTCAAGGTATGGGCAATATGATGTCGTTCCTCCATTCCTAGTACATCCCAATATATGCTCTGTGATCACTTATTTAATGAGTCTGTTTTTTAAAGGAGAAAGATATAGACATAAAATTAACACTGACTTTTACTCATCCAGTTTGTGCCAACTCTGATGTTCCCATAATTAGCTGGATGACTTTGGGCTTAATGCTGAACCTTTTATCTTGAGCTTATTTCCTTGTCTGTTAAATAAAGTTGTTTTCTACTCAAAACACTAATCTATTAAGAAAAAAACAGTATTTGTTCAGTAAAGTGAGTTTGGGAAACTCTGGATAATGTATTGCCCATTTGAAAAATTGCAAGAATCATTAATAAATTAAAGGGTTTAATTTATTAATTAAATCCTGAAGGTAAAGGCATATGTTGCATATTAGTTAACATTTTTTCAAAATTTATTTGACAAGTCTTTGTATTTGTATCTTTCATTTGTATCTGCCTTCTGCAAAACCTGTTAATGATGCATTAAACGCATTTCCATCAAAGAGGAACAGTTTGCCAGCTCCCTTTCCAGATGATGTATTCTAAGATTCTCTGAGTCTTCTCCCATATGATTCAGTATGTTGCCAGATTCCATTTGGATATTCAATCAATGAAAGAAATTACTTCCTCCCTAATCATCACTGGTGAATATTCCTAATAACTTTACAGAGTGGTGGAGGTTTTTGACATCAAGCCTCATCCTTTGAAAAAACTCAGACCAAAATATAAGTAAGGCACCCAAAATGTATCATAGAACTAAATGTAAAATGCAAAACAATGAAACATCTAGAAGACAATGTAGGAGAAGATCCAGATGATATTTAGTTTGTCAATGTTTTGTTTTTAGATATATCACCAAAGGCACTATCCATGGAAAAAAGAATTGATAAATTGAATGTTATTACATTTTTTTAAGTAAACAATATTTTTGTTCTTCAAATGACACTGTCAAAAGAAAAGGAACATGCCACAAAAAAATATTTGCAAAAGACCTATCTTATAAAGAACTATTATCCAAAATGTATGTACAAAGGACCCTTGAAACTAAGCAATAAGAAAATAATCTGATTTTAAGATGGGCAAAATAGATGAACAAACACCTTGCTATAGAAGATATACAGGTAGCAGATAAACATTTGCAAAGATGCTCAACATCATACATCTTTAGAGATTTTGAAATTAAAACACTGGTTAGATATCACTACACACCTATTATAATTCATTAATGATACAGAAAAAAAAGGCTCAACTTCTCTTCAACATCATCAAATTGAATCTTCTGCCAACCTGATCATTGGGTGGCATTAGACCTCAGTTTTTTCATTTGTAAGATGAGCAGTTTAGATTAAAAATAAACCAGAGTATGTTTGGCTCCGTTGTTGTATTTTTTTTTTGTTGTTGCTGTTAATAATCCTCCATTTTGCTAGCCTGACCAATTTTTTGTACCATTGAAAAGTACATTGAAAGGTAGGTTGATGAAAAAATAATTGAGGTTTTTGCCATTAAAAGTAATGACAAAAACCTCAATTACTTCTGCACCAACCTAACAATAACTTATAAGAAAATATGTAAGGATATCAAAATATAAATAAGAATATAATAATATAAGTTTCATTGAATGATTTTGGTGCAGATCTTTCATCACATGATGATTGAAGGGATTAAAATATTACTTTGTCAATTTCAGTAACCTGAGGTTATAACTGCACTCAGCAATTGAAGTTAAACCCATCTGTACCTTATATACCTACAGATTAGTTTATGGACCTACACAAATTCTGTGAATTATTTGTTAGTAGAATCATTCAGAGTATTTAAGGAATTTAAATGAAATCACAAATCTAGAAAAGGAAGAAATGACAATTCAGTCATTATTTAATGTCAAAATGTGTGAAATTTCAGATAAAATATACTATAACCAAACTATATACCAGTGTACTTTGTGCCGAAGATATCAATACATACCCTAAATAGTCAATCAAAGAGACACAAA
Organism: Chlorocebus sabaeus; assembly: GCF_047675955.1. NCBI lineage: Eukaryota > Metazoa > Chordata > Mammalia > Primates > Cercopithecidae > Chlorocebus > Chlorocebus sabaeus. The sequence goes on along the minus strand of NC_132908.1, from coordinate 60,451,257 downwards.
TACTTTCTGGAATTCATCTTGGGTTTCAAGAAATTATTAAATGTCTTGGAATTCAGAGTCAGGTTAGAGCCATAATCAGAAATACATTCTCATTTTGTTTTAGTTTTGTCTTACACATTATTTAATTAACGTATTAATGAGTAACTAAAATATATTACATAGTGGTCCAAGTACCAGTTCACAACAATTTACTGTCCTTAGCTATTACTAAAAAAAAAAAAAAAAAAAAAAAAAAGCCATTCTCATATTTTTTTGATGACTGGCTATTGTCAAAGAGATTCAAAATGCCACATGTCAGTTTTGGAAAGAAAACTCAAAGTTACCTTTGAAACAAATTTTCATTGAGAGCAACAGTAATGATCCCGGTGCTGCCTAACATACAGGATCCTAAACTCATAACTTCTCCTTTTGCTTATTATAGCTCCATAAATTTCGAAACATTAGGAATATTGTATAAATAAAAAAATTGCTCAAAAATATTAAGTAGACTACCTTCATCACAGATTCAAGATGTATTGATTATATTCTTAGGATTTTAGTCTCCCAGCTAACATATCAACCCCAAACTATTGCATGCTCACTGTTCATATTACTGCAACTTAAAGCATCAAAAGTCTTAACGTATTTTCTAGCCAAATTATCACTGGAGGCAACTCTTGACCTAAATGGTATGTGACTCTTCCAAACATTTTAAACATTTGTTTATGCATCTCCTTAAATTTGATCCAAATATTTTGTACTACATGTGGTTCCACTTTGTAGGTAAACTATTTGAAGTATCACATAAAATAAAATACAGAAGCCGTAATATACAGCTTGCTAATTTATTACAAAAAGGAAAAACAAAAAACAGAAACACATATTACCAAAACCATGAACATAGCAAAACTCAAGGAGCCTGCCTGAATCACATGATACACGGTTTGCTCTTTTGTGTTTAGTCTCTTTCACACAACCTTATGTTCACGAGATTTATATTTATAATTGCATATAAAATTAGATTGTGCATTCTCATAGCTCTATACATTATATGTATATCTCACCATTTATTTATCTATTTTATATTAATAAACGCTTTGTTTTTGTTAAATTTAGGACTATTATGAATATTGCTCTGTAAATATTTTTGTGTATGCCTTTGTGGTACTTAAATAAGTATTTCTCTAGCTTCTGTATGTAAGTAGTGTTGCTAGATTTCATACGTCTGATTTTAAAATATAATCTCAAACACATTTCTAAAGTCATTATTCCAAGATGAAAGCTGAAATTGTTCCATATCCTCACATGCTTAGAATGATATTAATTTTAGTCATGCAAGTGGTTTAGTCATATAAATTTATTGTGTTTTTAATTTCAATTTCTCTGTAGATCAATGATATTCAGAAATTTTTCACATATTTGTTGAACATGTAGTTATACAATTTTGTAAAATGCCACTCAAGAACTTACCAATGTCTTCCCTCCCTTCTCCCTCCTTCTTTTTCTTTGTCCTTTTCCGACTGCTTTGCATTTATGGTTTTTTTGGTGAGAGTTTCATATATATATGAGTATATATATTCTAGACAGGAGCCCTTTGCCAAATATACGCTTTGCAAATGTCTTTTCTTACTTGGTGGCTTCCATTTTCATTCCTTAAAGGCATCTTTTGATACAATCTGAACTTTTTATTTTTAATGTAGTTCACTTTCCTTTTATGGTTAGCACCATAAAATTCACTATGTGTGTTAGCAGTTTCTGCCCATCCCAAGTAGTGGGTTAATTATTCTATATGTTGCCTTCTAGAATCCTTATTGCTCCACTTTTCACGTTTAGATCTATAAACCATCTGGTATTTATTTTGTTTATGACATGGTAGGAATATACATTTAATAAATTCATTTTGTCTAGTACAAATATGCAAGTGCATGTTTACTATTTATTGAAAGGACATACATATTTCTAATGCCCTGAAGTGATACATTTGTTGTGAATCATTTTTACTGTTCACATGTGAGTGTGCTTCTGATGTGTCTACGCTCTATGTTTAACTTTAGACCATGTTACACTACTGCCTCAATGAGTATGTCTTTATATTGTCTTGATATTTGATAGTTGAAGTTATCCAGCAAAGTGCTTTGTAAGGATCTTGGTTGTTACTCATTTCATTTGCATATAAAATGTAAAACAACTAGTGAATGCACAACAAACAAAAATAACAAAGCAAAACATAAAAATCCTTGTTGAGAATTACATCTTTTAAAAATAGATTATTCTAGCCTATTATATATTTATTACTTTATTTTAGTCTTCTTTATTCTCTGTCTCTATCTTTCACTTTGTAAAGGCATTGCATATCTTAAAAATTACATTTTCCTTGAGTGTTTGATGTTATGTTGATACTATTGCAAATGTTACCCTTTCTTTTTCCATTTCATATTCTGATAGCTTGTTGCTAGTGCATGGAAATGCAATACCTAATTGTGTATATAATGGAGTCCTTAATTTCTGTCTTTCCCATCTCTATCTATTTTTATCTGTCAATAGAGATAGATAGAAATAGACATATACATATATTTTTTTCTTTTTTCTTGTTTTATTATATTGGTTAGATTATCTGATAAAATTTTTATTTAAAAAGTAGCAGAAATGGAATCCTTTATCTAGTTCCCAATCTCTGGGAAAGTTTTCAATAATTTGCCATTAAGTACAATGTTATCTGTAAAGTGTTTGGTGCTTGTAGCATCTCTTTATCAGATTAATTTTCCTCTTATTTTCAGTTCATATGGAGCTTATTTATAAATGGGTGGTGAATTTCATGAAATGCTTCTTAAAACGGTTTGAACTAAGCACATTTTTGGTATGTGGTAAATTGCAATGACTGAAATTCAAATGGAAACAATCCCAACTGCCTTATTGTATATCATCTTGTTTAGATAATGTAGTATTCATTTTTAATGTTTTATCAAGATATTTCCAATTATGTGCATATGAGACATTGACTTGGAAATTTTTATTTTTCCAATGGCTCTGCTATTTGAATCAACACTATATATGCTATACACTGTATAATTTTGTTTAAGACTGGTGCTATTTATATTTTAACTATTTGAGTAACTCATAAGTAATGCCATCTGGATCTGAAATTTTATTAGTAGGAAAAGTCTGACTTAAATATTATATTAGCTTGCTAAATATAGTCTCTTGAGATTTTTTGCTTCTTGTGTTAGTTTGGCATTGATACTTTTCAAATAAAGTGTCATATTATCCATTAAACATTTTTATAGCTTTTAAATGTCTTTAGGATTTTATTGATGTTCCCATTCCTGAGGCTGGTAATTTTTGTCTTTTCTTTCTTTCACAACCAATAGCCATCCAATTTTGTTTTTGCAGTTTTCCTTTTAGATACATAGTCTCTACTTCATTTGTTCCTGCTCTAATTTTTGTTATTTTATTCCTCTTAATATATCTAGCAATCATTCTAATTTTTACGGTGACTTCTTTTTGTGTGATCCATGTGTCCTTTAGAATTTTCTTGCTTAATCTTCAATATTGGGGAATTTTCTAGGTGTATTTCTATCACTGATTTTAAATTAACTATATTGTGTTAGGATGTTAAACTATGCATAATTTTAGACTTTTAAAATTTGTTCAGCCTTAGCTTATGGTCTAGCATACAGCCAATTTTCATAGTATTTCTAAATGCAGTAGAAAAGAATATGTATTTGCAGTTATTCTTTGCAGTGTTCTATATATATCAGGTGTAGCTGGGAACGGTGGCTAGCACCTGTAGTCGTAGCTACCAGGAGGCCAAGCAGGGAGAATCACTTACGCCCAGGTGTTCAAGACTGCAGTGAGCCATGAATGTGCCACTGCACTCCAGCCTGGGTGATAGGGTAAGACACTGCCTCTAAAAATAAATAAATAAAATACAAAATATATATGTCAGTTATGTAAACTGCATTAATTATTGTGCTACTATTTTATGATCTTAAATTTTTTTGTCTTTTTAATTTATCAAATATTTATAGAGATATGTTAACTTATTTTTCTAAGAGTATGAGGTTTTCTATTTTTCCTTTTAGGAAAATTAGCGAAGGTTTCTTTCCTATATTTTAAACTACGAGCAAATAAAGCTTTAGATTATTGTATCTGTCTGATAGATTTGGTCTTTTAACATCATGAAATGCCTCTCTGTACATCCTGCAATATGTGTTGCTTTAAAGGATAACCTTTCTAATATTAGCACATTTATGTAGTTTTATGTTAGTCTCTGCATTGCATATCTAAATATAAAAACATTTTGTTACTATACTTAAATTTTGTTTCTTATAAACAGTATGTCATTGTTTATTAGACTGTCATTCATTGTCTTTTAACTGGATAAATTGCAAGTATTTGGTATAATTCAGGAGTGTCCAATCTTTTGACTTCCCTGGGCCTCACTGGAAGAAGAATTGTCTTGGGCCACACATAAAATACACTAACATTAACAATAGCTGATGAGCTAAAAGAAATTACAAAAAAAAACTCATAATGTTTTAAGAAAATTTATGAATTTGTCGTGGGCCGCATTCAAAGCCATCTTAGGCCGCATATGGCCTGTGGGCCACAGATTGGAAAAGCTTGGATTTATTTATTATTTATTATTTTTTTAAATTATTATTATTATTTTTGAGACACAGTCTCACTCTGTCGGCCAGGCTGGAGTACAGTGGCACAATCTCAGCTCCCTGCAACCTCTGCCTCCCGGGCTCCAGCAATTCTCCTGCCTCAGTCTCCTGAGTAGCTGGGATTACAGGCATGTGCCACCACGCCCAGCTAATTTTTGTATTTTTAGTAGAGATGGGATTTCACCATGCTGGCCAGGCTGGTCTTGAACTCATGACCTCGTGATTCACCTGCTTTGACCTCCCAAAGTGCGGGATTACAGGTGTGAGCCGCCATGCCCACCGGAAAAGATTGGATTTATAGTATTTATGTTCAAAGTACTTCAATTATATGTTTTTATTTATTCCACATATTTTTTGTTTGTATTTATTTTCTCTTTTTTGCCCTTCTTTAGATTTACCTGTTAGTTTTATTTTCTTACACTCCTTAGATTGTTAGTTATATATTATTTTATTATCATTATTGTTACTGTTATTGTCATAATTGGTGGTAATGATGTTACCTATATCTCTTACATATTATATATTATTATTAATTACTACCTTTCAAATTCCCAGACAGTGCAGAGGTCTTACAGCCCTTGAAATCTTTTATGTGTGTTGTTTCTGAGGTAAACATAATTTCTGGAGATACTGAATATTTTTGTTCATATATGACATATAGTTTCACATCTATCCCTTGCTCTAGAGGCCTAACCCATGGCTTTGCCCACCATGTAGCTGTCAGTACAGTAATATAGTAGTTATATTTTTTCTATTCCTCTTTTGACAGGCATTTAGTTTCCAGAGTTTCACTACTAAAACAATTCTGAAACGAATATCTTTGTGCCTGCCTCATAGTACTCAAGAAGCTTTCTGTCGACATTGGGTTCATAACAAAAGGGAAACTATGTTAGTTATTATGGGGTCTTTCTAATCTTTTGACAGCAAATTATATCAAATCATGATTGCTAACTAGAAATTGCTTTGCCTCAGTAATCAGGAGTGGTTGACATTGGAAGTGATTGTTTTTATTATTGTTGTTTTTGCTTACTTGTTTTTTCTTAATGTTATGACTTACCACCTTTCACCCTGATTCCTTGTTTACTATTTTAGCTCATTTGTGTTCTCAAATTGCATCCTGCTTACTTCTTTCCTCCAGTGGAAACAGAAAGAGCAGAATGCTTGCCACCAGTTGGCAAAGTTTTGATTCCGTTGCAAACCATGCTTTAAAGGTATTTCACAGATGTCATCCACATTATTCTCCAAAGCAACCCCGTAAGAAGAGTGATGCTTATTTTACTTAAAATTTTAGGAAGCCGATTAAGAGACATCCGACATTCTTTCAAATTACCAGTTTCAGTCGAAAGCTCACTCGTTTTCCACGCCACTTGCTGAAGAAGCCCACTCAAGGGAGACTGCCTCTGCTCCGCATCTGTTCAACATCTTGAGGCCAGAGATAAATTTTAGGAGCAATAAAACACGCCCTTTTACCCTACATAGAAAAGAAAGTAAGGCTGCTTTGGCACAGTGTGGATCATCGTTTAATAATGAATGTCTGTAAAACATCCTCACCCTTAGCTGTGCGTTTTTGCCTTAGGACCTCTGTAGATCATGAGTCTAGTGAGGGTAGACCCAGGGGCAGATCTGGTTACACAGCCTCACGTTATAAATGAGGCTGTCGAATTCCAATCATTTGACTGGCTTTGTGGCCAGACGACGTGTGAAGAAAAAAATTTTTTTTTTCTTTTTTTTGATACTGTCCAAGTTATCTCATCTCACAACGAAACTATCCATAAATAATGGCAATACTTTATTTTCACAATAACTTAGACTTTTTTTCTGTCTGTGACATCAGCACATACCTATTGTGGCAATAGAATAAAAATACACAAAAATATGAAGAAAAATGCATTTAGTACTAAAAGTAAAACAGACAATATTTACATTTTTACTTTTATTTTCATCCCTCATTTATATTAGGTATGTTTTGTTTTCTGAGACAGGGTCTTTCTTTTGGAGTGCAATGATGCAATCACGGACTCATGATAACCTCTGCTTCCTGGGGTTGAAGTGGTCCTCCTACCTCAGCCTCCTAAGTAGCTGGAGCTACAGGGGCACATCACCACTCCTGACTAATCTTCAAAGTTTTTTCGTAGAGATGAGGACTCACTGTATTGTTCAGGCTAGTATCAGGCTCCTGGTCTCAAGCAATCCTCCTGCCTTGGCCTCCCAAACTGCTGCGATTACAGGCGTGAGCCACTGCACCTCGCCTACGTACTTTCTTTATTTGTAGTTTAAGTATTTACTCATTTGAAATCCTCTAGCATTATTATTATATTTTGCTTCCTTTTCTTGATGTGACAGCTTTTCCCCATGTTCACAAATTCAAAATTTGTTATAAAGTTCAATTTAAAGGCACTATAATATCCTCTAACATGGATATATGCTACTTAAGTGACTTATTGCCTAGTTATCATGCATTTAATGATTTCCACTTTTTTTCAGGTCTAAAGAATGTGGAAATTAATATCTTTTCATATAAATATTTCTCCTGACTTTACAGTATTATTATATATTTATATTTAGGGAGGTAGAATTTCTGGGCCAAAGGGAAACATTTTATTTGTGCTGTATACATTTTCTAAAAATGCACATTCTACAAAATTATGCATATAATTTTTAGTTTGGTGGCTAAAACATAGGCTCTGTCATGATGGGGAGGGGATCAAGGATCAACAGTCAGACAGAACGTAAGATTATCTGAGGCACGGGTACATGAAGAGTGACACCGGCCTTCTCTACAACCTTGAAATCCCCAAACATAGGCAGTTTGTGCTCTGTCTTGTGAAGGAGACAAGGTTCTCATGACAGAGCTATCTGCATACATATTAAGAATATCATCTTTATTCTTTGATTTTCTCTCTGCCCTGTCCTAACAACTTGTATCAGGCAGCACCACTGTCCTGCACTGTTGTTCTTAGCTCAGACCTCCCTTTCTCCTTCCGAATGTGCATGCCGAGCCTCACCATGTTTGTGGACAATCAACAATTGCCTTCTCTGCCTTTAGGGTAATTGCTTTGCTTTGAAATTGCAGGAAAACCTTCATTTAATGTTTGCATTTGGTTGAAAAGCCTGAGAAGCCTCAGCAAGGACAAGCAAATGAATATAAAATAGAGGAGGAGAAATGGAACAGAATAAGAAATAAGATTCAGTAGCATTGTTTTCTTTTTCTTTTTGAAAATCAGAGAAATCCAGACACACCACCCACACGTGTGGGTCACAGAATCAGAAATTCAAAGATGATGATTTTGAATATCAATGTAAAAGTTACTCAGACGAACTCAGACAGAATGCAGATGTTTCTCATTTATATGGGTGACTTCTCTGACTTAGATAAACGCATGAAATGCTGAATGCCTCAGTGGCAGCCCTGTGTGTTCCGTTCTCTGTCTATAGATACAATTTAGGATGAGAAAGAAAAAATGGGAGAAACCATTTGTTATCATAATTTGCTAATGTTTCACAAAAGATGACCATTTAGTTTTTAATTAAACCTTATAGGACTTACTACCCTCATCTTTTAGGCAAGGAAATTGAGCCAGGTTAAATTAGGTAAATTGCCCAAAATTCTCACTATTTTTCCAAGTAATTTTAAAGAGTGACATCCAGAAAATCTATGACTTCTAGGAATATATTTAGAAAAACATATACCAGAGGGTTTAATTGCAGCATTGTTTTTAACGCAAAAATTGGAACTAAATACACATCAATTGGATACAGATAAATCAAGTATGAGATATTCATGGACCAGAATCCTGTGCTGGAATTGAAGTGAATGAACTGGAAATATGTGCACCAATATCCCCAAATTATAATATTTACTAAAAAAAGAAAATGCTGAATGATTCATGCTGTATAATATTATATAAAGTTTGAGAACATGAAAAGCAATTGCAAACATAGATTATAGCTGCATAAATAAATAATAATAGTATAATAAACATTTGTAGGAATGGAATAGAGAAAAACATTAGGAGAGTGATTGCATTTGAGTAGGGAGATGGGAATAGAATCAGGGAGAATTTACAAAGGAAATCACAATTTCATTTTAATAACCATGAAGCCATCGGCAAAATCTTACCATTTTGTTTAGTCAGGCTGTGGCACTCAGATGTTTATTATATTATTACTTTAAAATAATTTTACTGGATAAATTATTGAAAAATAAATCAAGGAATGAATGCAAATAGTATTTCTCAAATAAGAAGACAAACATGCTGCCTCCCAATTCCCTTTGTTCCATGTGAAAATGCACACGTGTTTATTCTACTTCAAATCAAATAAATCTGCATCAATGGAGAATATATGTAGAAAAAATACTCTTGTATACAGGCACACACCACACACAAACAAAACACTACCCTGAGATACGTTGTGTGCTTATTGGATAAAACGTTTTGAAAACCATAGATCTGAAAGAACAGTCATTCAATTATTTAGAGCCAAACAGAGAATAAGTATTACCCTAAGAACCTCTTGGATGATCTATTCAACGTAACCTAACTCTTAAAGACAAAAAATGTAAAAAGAGAACAATTAAAAATCTAGTGCCACCGTTTAATTTTTAGCCTTGCCTCTAATCGGTTGCTCTGTCTACATGTTTAATCTCTGTCCTATTTCCTCTGTATAAAAAGAGAGCAATGTAGTAATCTATTTCTATGGCTTTTGTTTTTAATGAAATTATCAGTCTTCCTAACAATGAAAAGTGATTATATCATTTCATTTGCTGTATCAAATATTAAATGTCTAGCACAAACTACGCACTATATTAAAGTTCAATTCAACTCTTACTAGAGACCTGTCCTGGTACCTACATGTGGAACTGTGTGTAGTTCTCCATCTCAGCATGAAAGAAAGAGCAGGGATAAGATCCATCTATTATGTGAGACATAATCCCAACAAATCATTGCAATCACTTTGAAGAATAAATATATGTCTCTCTTTTTTTACAGTTGAGGAACCTAAAGCTTAGTTACATTAAATACCTGTTCACGGGTATGAAACCATAATATAAAAAAGCCAGGATTTGAATTATGTGCTACAAAGTCTAAACCCAGGCCCCTTATATTGTAGTTACTGTTGTTAGGAGCAATGATAATTGTTCTTAACCTGATATTGATAGATTCAGCCTTCTGGTACTTGCTGGAGCCCTAGTTTACTACAACTGATTTGTAGTGCTTCTTGAAAATATTTCTGAGTCTTCCATTGTGTGACATTCTAAATTTCCCCTGACTATACCTTCCACCCCTCCTGTTAGAGTACCATGTTGGACTTACCTTCTGTAGCAACTTTAGCTGTGATATCCCCTATCATTTTGAAATGAACACCTTGTCTCAGAAATCGCCACCTATTCCAGGATTCTTAGCCTCCAGGCCGGCATTGATACTAAGAACAATTTTAGTGATCACCCCAAGATGTTCATTCAAAGTAAATAAAATAGTACTCTTACCCTTGAATGTCTCAGTCTAATAAGAGAGAATAGCATATAATTACCAGCATAGGCAGTGCACTATCTGAGGCATAGGATAGGAATTCCTTTCATTTACCTATTTAGAAACCTGCTCATGTAGATAACATAATGTTCTTTCCTAGAGGACCCTGAGTTGTCACTATAAAACATTGTTTAAATGCTGTCAAAATCAACTTTTTTAGGAAAAGTCAAAGACCGCTATGGAACTGAATATATAAGACGATTATGATGTTAAGAAATAATACAGTGAAAAAAAAAAGCCATAGACCATTCTACTTCCCACTGTGGGTTATTTCTCAGTTCCTTCTTGGTAACTTGGTTTTCTTTTTTTTCCTTTCTGCTGATGTCAGAATCTCAGACTGTCCTGGTAGCTGCCTCTTACTGTTCTCGTCTTTGCTACCTCCCTAACTACCACCCTGGATATATAAAGTCTTTGTAGTTTCCCAAAAGAAAAAGAAAAGAAAATGTAAAGTTTTTTTTCTTTTTCCTTTTCTTTTTTTTCTTTTTGCACCACATAAGACATCTAAAACCTCCCAATCTGTCATCCAAATTGTAAACCTGGTGAAATCCTATCCGCTTTTTAACCCTCTTACAAAACAAAGGCATACCTCATTTTATTGTTTTTCACTTTTTTGTGTTTCACAGATATTGCATTACTTTACAAATTGAAAGTTTATGGCAGCTCTGTATCAAGCAAGTCTATTAGCACCAATTTTCCAACAGCCTATCATCACCTTGTGTCTTTGAGTAAAATTCTTGTACTTCTTTTAGTATTTCAAACTTTTTCATTATCATTATACGTTTATGGTGATCTGTGATCAGTGATTTTTGATGTCAATATTGTAATCATTTGGCGGGGGCATCACAAACTGTGCTCATGTAAAAAAGTGAACTTTGTCAATAATGTTGTGTATATTCTAACTGCTCCACCAATTGGCAGTTCCTCCATTTCTCTCCCATACCTGAGGCTTCTCTATTTCCTGAAACACAACAGTAATGAAATTAGGCCAATTAATGACACTACAATGTCCTCCAAGTGTTCAAAGTGAAGAGTCACATATCTCATTCTTAATCAAAAGCTAGAAACAATTAAGCTTAGTAAGGAAGGTATTTCAAAAACCCATGCAGGACAAAAACTAGGCCTTCCGGTCCAATCAGTTGGCCACGGTGTGAATGCAAAGGAAAAACTCTTGAAGGAAACTAAAAGTGCTACTCCAATGAACGTACAAGTGAAAGAAAGCAAAATAACCTTGTTGCTGATATGGAGAAAGTTTGAGTGGTCTGGATAAAAGATCAAACCAGCCAAAGCATTCCTTAAAACAAAACAATCTAATCCAGAGCAAGGCCCTGGTTATCTTCAATTCTATGAAGACTAGGAGGTCAGGAAGTTGCAGAAGAAAATTTTGAAGCTAGCAGAGGTTGATTCGTGAGGTTTAAAGAAAGAAGCTATCGACACAACATAAAAGTGCAGGGTGAAGCAGCAAATCTTGATGTAGAAGCAACAACAAGTTATCCAAAAGATCTAGCTGAGATTATTGATTAAGGTGGCTATACTAAATAGCAGATTTTCAATGTTGATGAAACAGTCTTCTATTGAAAGAAAGACACCAACTAGGACTTTTATAACTAGAGAGGAGAGGTCAATGCCTGTCTTCAAATGACTAACTGACTCTCTTGTTAGGGGCTAATGCATCTGGCGATTTTAAGTCAATGCCAACGTTCATTTACCATGTCAAAAATCCTAAGGCCGCTAGGAATTATACTAATTCCACTCTGCCTGTGCTCTATCAGTAGAATAACAAATCCTGGATGACAGGACATCTGTTTGCCACATGGTTTCCTGAATATTTTGTCCTACTGTTGAGATCTACTGCTCAAAAAAAAAAAAAAAAAATCCTTTCAAAATATTACTGCTAATTGATAATGCACCAAGAGCTCTGATGGAGATGCAGAGGGATATTTATTTTGTTTTTATGTCTGATAACACAGAATTATTCTGCAATCTATTCTGCAAAATTATCAGAAATAATTTTGACTTTAAAGTCTCATTATTTAAGAAATACATTTTGTAAAGCTGTAGCTGCCATAGGTAGTAATTTTCTTGATGGATCTAAGCAAACTACAGTGAAAACTTTCTGGAAATAGTTTATTATTCTAGATACCATTAAGAATATTCATTATTTGTGGAAGAAGATCAAAATATCAGCATTAACAGAACTTTGGAAGAAGGTGATTCCAATCTTCATGCATGACTTTGAGGAGTTTAAGTCTTCAGCTGGAAGAAGTAACTGTAGATGTACTAGAAATAAACAGAATGCTAGCATTAGAAGTGGAGCCTGAAGATATGACTGAATTGGTGCCATTTCATGGTAAAACTTTAATAGATGAGGTGTTGCTTCTCATGAATGAGCAAATACATTGTCTAAGATGGAAACTACTCCTGGTGAAATTGCTGTGAATATTGTCGAAATGAAAGCAAAGGATTTAGAAGGTTATATAGTGTTAGTTGATAAAGCAGTGGCACAGTTTGAGAGGACTGACACCAGTTTTGGAAGATGTTCTACAGTGAGTAAAATGCTATCAAACAGCATCACATGCGACAGGGAAAATTTTTGTGACAAGGAAGAATCAACTGATGTGGCAAACTTTATTGTTGTCTTATTTCAAGAAATTGCCACAACCATCTCCAGCTTTAGCAACGAGCACCCTGATCAGTCAGTGGCCATCCACAGTGAGGCAAGACCCTCTACCAGCAAAACAAATGCAACATGCTAAAGGCTCAGGTGATTGTTAGAACTTTTGTAGAAATAAAGTATTTTTTAACTAACGTGTGTACACTGTTTTACACAAACTGCTATTGCACACTTAGACGATATATAGATTTAATAGACTTATGATATTTATAAACACCAAAAAAGAAAAAAATCTGTGTGACTTGCTTTACTATAATATATGTTTTATTGTGTTGATCTGGAACTGAACCTGCAATCTGAGGTATGCCTATGTTAATTATCTGTGAAGCCTTTTGTCATCACTATTAACCATGACTATTACACCTTGCTATAATAATTGTGTTATTAAACAAAAATTTGTTTCAATGTCTGCCTTCCCTTTGTACTATAAGCATTTTGAAAACTGAGGTTATAACTTATTTATGGTAATAATTCCAGGACAAACATAATACACAAAGTAGATGCTAAGTTTATACTTGTTGCAGACAAGTTTCAAAGCAAACACTAAGTTTTCCACTTTTAAAATCCCTTAAAGAAAATACCACATTTAACTTATGTTCTATAGATAGTTAATGCCTATAACCTCAAGGAGACAATTTTCAAACAATAAAATTATCATATAAAGATGAGTTAAAATGGTTTTGCAGTCTAACCAGGGTTTTGTAAATCTATACCCTAAAGTAAAATGAAAGCTTTCTGTAGCTTCTGACTTCTGAATTTAGTTATCAGGATGAGTCTCATGATTCTTCCAGATCAGTGTTTGAAGTGGATCTCATTATTCTCCCACTGACTCTACTACTCCTTCTATAATTCTAACCAAGTCTGTTTTCAGTACTTGGCTGGCTGAGGTAAAGAATGGAGAATAATTGGTGACCACTTATTTCAAATGGACAGTTTGCATCTGGGCACATTTTGTGATGACAGTCCTTTTACTAGGACTCAGTACCTCACATCAAAAGCACATGTAAAAATAATCACATCAATTCATAATAACAACTAAGTGGATGTCTTAACACTTTTCCAAATTATTCAGTGAGACAAAGACATGAGAAATCACAATACACATAATAGCACAATCGTAATAAACCTCTCTCATTGTGCCAATCATTGTGTCATGCACTGCATACATCATCTCTGATGCTTACAAAGCCTTTCAATATGGGCATTATTACCCTTGTTTTACAAATTTAAAAAAAATAGGGTTCAGCATCAGCCAGTGTGATATTCTAAGTCTGAATGACAAGATGTGGCAGAACAATGAAAACTGTTTTGTTTTATTGCAGAAATGAGGTTCAGTATTTTTTTTAATTTTTTTTTTTTTCCTTTTAGGTCAATGCACAGAAAGAAATCTGTCTCCTGACTTTAGGACAATGGCACGATTGGTGGCCACAGTCCAAGGATGGTGGCTGGTGAGCAGTTACAGATGCCCCGAGACACAGCAGGCGTGAGTAATTGGGTTTATGATGGGCAGCGACTCTGGGGTTCACTGCAAGCTCGCACTGGTGTTTTCTGGATGACCTTTGTGAGTTGTACCAAGAGGTTTCCTTTTTTAATGCTGCTGCTAGATGTCATTAGTAGAAACGGCTGTGAATTTTGTCTTGTCACTTGCACTAACCTCAGAAGAGAATTTTCTAAGGGACCTATATGAGAGAAGGTCACTAGCTCTTTCTGTCATCAAACTACTGGCCTGTGATTAGATAAGGCAGGTGGGACGTCAACGGAATGGTAAACTGTAGACTTGGGGGAACACAGTAGAGTTAAATTAGAATTAGGCTTCAAGACCAGGAAATCGAAACCACCATTGATCAGAAGGACAAATAAGTGGGGGCCAGGAATAGGGAAGGGGGAGTGTTATTTTGCTCTCCTTTTCCATCAGAAAGACAAATTAAATTTTACAGTGTTGCACCAAATACTTTTAGATATTGATTTTGAAATCTATGCTTGACATTTAAGATAACAGAAAAGATATAGGAAAAGGGATGGGGATGTCGCCGAGGTATATGGTTAAGATGATTGTCTTTTATCAATAGTGATTTTAAAGATCTCCATAAAAGTGGGACACAATGTGGTTATTAAAACAATTTCTGCTTTTGGTCTTATGTGCATTATCTCAAATATTCTTCTCGAAAATCACAGTGGATCTCACAAGGCATTAGTTCTTCATTGAGACTGTGAGATTGTGGCTCACAGAAAGGGAAAAATTTACAGCCCTAGAATTGATGCTGTCAGAGCTCCCTCTACTGCTTCTCCTTAATTCTAAAACCACATAGCCATGTTCTGGTGAAAGCTGACAAACTGATAGAGGTGAAGTGATTATGGGATTTACCTGATGCCATTAAAGTAAGAAAATATGTGGAAAGAAGTGCTGCAATGGAAAGACACTTTTCATGGAGCACATATTGTACTGATTAGAGAAGAGGAGGGTGAAAGAAGTGCTAATGCCTCATAGGCTTAAGGATCTTCATTGTTAAAATTATGCTTCATGTTTAGAAAGAAGTCACTACTAAATATGTGTGCCTTTAAAAATCTTACCAGTTTAAGCAACTGTATTGCTGGCATTTTAATCTCTTTGAAGGACTGCTAAAGATGACAGACTTTCATATGTTTCTAACATTTGAGAAAATCATGAACAAAATTTCCAAAATGCTACCCTTTTATAGCACACTAGAGGAGAAATACATCTGTCATTCATTTTTATCTATTTGATGATAGGGCTACGTTCTGAGAAATGCATCGTTAGACAGTTTCATTCTTGTGTGAATATCACAAGGTATACTTACACAACCTAGGTCACTTCGGCTATGTGGTATAGTCTGTTGTTCCTAGGCTATACATCTGTAAGCATGTTACTGTATCGAATACGGTAGGCAACTGTAGCACAATGGTAAGTATTTGTGTGTCTAAACATATCTAAAAATAGAAAAGGTACGGTAAAATTATAGTGGTATAATCTTACGGGACCGCCATCATGTATGTCGTTTGTTGTTAACCAATACATCCTTACGGGCCCAGCGCGGTGGCTCACAGCTGTAATCCCAACACTTTGAGAGGCTGAAGCGGGCAGATCACTTGAGGTCAGGAGTTCGAGACCAGTCTGGCCAATATAGTGAAATCCCGTCTCTACTAAAAATACAAAAATTAGCCAGGCGTGGTGGCGGGCACCTGTAATCCCAGCTACTAGGGAGGCTGAGGCAGAAGAATGTCGTGAACCCGGGAAGTGGAGCTTGCTGTAAGCCGAGATCTCGCCATTGCACTGCAGCCTGGGCATCACAGAGAGACTCTTCAAAATAACAAAAAACAAAACAAACAAACAAAATCCTTAGGTAGCACTTAATTGTATAGCGTTATGGTGAGCCCTACTATGTGACAAGCTCCTTAAGATTGGATTCAAATGTTATCTTTCTGGTAATTTTGTCTTCACAGCTTCCTTGTCTTTCCAGCAAAACTTATTTTCAAACAAAGTTCCCACTGCCCACAATTTAAAACCTTAAATAGTATGTAACTAAATGTATTCTACTGACTGCAGTCTTTCAAAGGGCATTCCAGAAAGAAAGACCGGTGTTCACAGGATCCGAGCCAGGAAACCCTACATAGGAAGGACCTGGACATGATCAGGAACTGTTCAGTTTGCCTGAAGCACCAAAAGAGAGGCGATGAGGAATGAGACACTACTGAAGAAGTGTACAGGCCATGATTGGTACTTGGCCACAAAGTCTATGCTAATCTTTAAATAGCAGTGTAAGGCAAAGGAAAAGTTTTAAGTATAGATATGCTGAAATGGGAAACAATGGAACTGGTGTTTTTAAGATTCGTTAGCCGTTGTCAAGAGAAGGGGGTGCAGAAAAAAGTAGCTGAAAGCTCTAAATAATGTTTCTCAGCCAGGCGGAGTGCCTTACTCTCCTAATCTCAGGGATTTGGGAGGCTGGGGTGAGAAGATCAGTTAGGCCTACAAGTTAAAAAACAGCTCAAAAAACATAGCAATACCTGTCTCTACAAGAAAATTAAAAATTAAAAAAAAAAAAATTAGCCAGAAATGCTGGTGTGTGCCTGTAGTCCCAGTGACTTCAGAGGCTGAGGTGGGAGGATTGCTTGAGACTAGAAGTTCTAGACTGCCGTGAGCTAGGATTGTGCCACTGCACTCTAGCCTAGGTGATAGAGCAAGACCTGTCTCTAAAATAAATACATACATAAATGAATTAAATACATAATATTTCCTATCTTCAAGACACTTTCAGTATGATATGTTAGAGGTGACATGTAAAGCATATTAAATAAAGTATTTTATTTATATATATATATTTTGAGATGGAGTCTTGCTCTGTCGCCAGGCTGGAGTGCGGTGGCGCAATCTCGGCTCACTATAACCTCTGCCTCCTGGGTTCAAGCAGTTCCCCAGCCTCAGTCTCCCGAGTAGCTGGGACTGCAGGTACGTGCCACCACACCTGGCTACTTTTTTTTGTATTTTAGTAGAGACGGATTTCACCATGTTGGCCAGGATGGTCTCGATTTCCTGACTCGTGATCCGCCCGGCTTGGCCTCTCATTTACTGGTGCCCTGAGCAGTAAATAAAGTATTGTGTAATGTAACTTTTAATTACACTTTTAACTTTGAAGTAGTTGTGGATTGGTGTGCTTTTTTAAGAAGTAATACAGAAAGATCTCACATATGGTTCACAGAGTTTCCCCCAATAAAAAACTCTTATAAAACTGTAATACGATAATATCACAACCAATATAGTGCTATCTGTACACTCAAGATACTGAGCATTTCCATCACTGCAAAGATCCCTTATATTTCCTTTATAAAACTGAACTCCTTCCCTCCTGCCCAATATCTTCTTTAAGCCCTAGACACTAGGTCTCTTCTTCATCTCTGTAAATTTGTCATTGCCATAATGTTACATGAATGAAATAATACAGTATATAGCCTTTTGGAATTAACTCTTCTTCACTAAGCCTAATACTCTGGAGATCCATCTTGATTATTGCATATATCAATAGTATGATCTTTAAAAAATTGCTGACTAGCATTTAATGGTATGGATGTATAATAGTTAATGTCAGCTTTCATTTATTGAAGGATACCTGGACTGTTTCCAATTTGGGACTCTAACCAATAAAGGTGCTATAAACATCCATGCAAAAGTTTCATGTTAACATAAGCTTTCCTTTATTTGGGGTAAAGGGTGAAGAGTACAATTGTTTGGACTTGTGGTAGTTGTATTTTAAATTATTTTAAAAATATATTTTCCAGTGTTTCCATGTCATTTTAAGTTCCCATAAGGAAAATATGAATGGATCAGTTTTTGTGTACCCCCACCAGCATTTGCTGTTTGTCTGTCTATTATCTGTCTATCTATCTCCGAAAAATATGAATGGATCGGTTTCTCAGTACCCCCACCAGCATTTGCTGTTTGTCTGTCTATTGTCTGTCTGTCTGTCTATCTATCTATCTATCTATCTTCTCTCAATCATCTATCTTCTATCATCTGTCTATCTACCTAACATTTTATCTTCTATCATCTATCTATCCATCTTCTATTATCTATCTATCTATCTATCTATCTAGTCTATCTTCTATCATCTCTCTATCTTCTATCTATCTATCTATCTATCTATCTATCTATCTATCTTTCTTTCTTTCTTTCTTTCTTTCTTTCTTCATCTTACCGCCATTTTAATAGATGTTTGATTATGGCTCGTGCGATTTTCATCTGCATTTCCCTTATGGGTAATAATATTGAACTTCTTTTTATGTGATTATTCATCTTTGGTGAAATGTGCTTTAAATCCTTTAACTATTTTCTAACTGGAATTTTTTAAATGTTGAGTTTTGAGAGGTATTTCGATAGCCTAGAGACTAGTTCTTTGATGGAGGTATAGTTTATACATTTTTCTTCCAGTCTGTAGCTTGTCTTTTCATCCTATTGTCAGAGTCCTCACAGAGTAAAATGTTCTGATTTTGTTGAAGTAGAATTTATCAATTTTTCACGGTATGGATTGTGGTTTTGGTATCCAGTCAGTGAACCCCAACCTTACCTCTTCCATAGCCTTGGATCCCAAAGATTTTCTTCTGGGTTTTTTTGAATAATTTTTTGTATTGTTTTTTAAATTAACTCTAGAATCTATTTTTTAAAATTTTTATATAAGATGTAAAACTTAGATTGAGGTTCATTATTGCCTATGGAGTTTCAATTGCCCCAGCACCATTGATTTAAAAGTTATCTCTACTGCATTTAATTGTTTTTTACATTTTTGCCAAAAATCATATGTACATATTTGTGTGGTGTTAGTTCTTGACCCTCTATTCTGTTCCCTTCAACGACATGTCTTTTCCTCCAATAATACCACAGAGTCCTGATGACTGTAGCAATTTAATAAGTGTTGAAATGAGGTAGACCTTTTCTCTCTCATTTTATTCTTATTTTTCAAAATTGTTTTAGCTATTCTAGATTAGTTCCCTTTTCCTATGTATTTTAGAATAATCTTGCCTATATTTCTAAAAATTCTTGAGATTTTGATAGCAAATGAATAAAACTTTTATATCAATTTGTGGATAATTGATATACTACAAAGTTGAATCTTACAGTCTATGAACCTGAATTTCTTCATTTACTTAAATCTTTAATTTCTTTGATCATCATCTTGTAGTTTTCAGCATATTACTCCTGCATGAGTTTTTCAGATTTATATGTAAGTATTTTATTTTGTTACTTATTCAATTTTGGTGTCCACGTGATCATTGCTAAATAATAGGAATACATTTGATTTGTGTCAGTTTATCTTATGTCAGGCAAACTTACTGAAATCATTATTATTTATTGAACACATTTTCTTAATAGGTTTCTTGGGATTGCCTATATAGACACTAATGTTATCTGCATATTGAGGCATTTAATTTACAATTTGCATGTCTTTTATTTTTTTGCCAGCCTTATTGCACTGTGTTGTAAAAGAGTGATGAACACAGATAATCTGTCATTGTTCTCAACCTTAGTAGGAATGCATTCAGTCTTTTATTATTAAGTAAATGTAAGCTGCAAGTTCCATAAATGCTCTTTATCAAGTTCAAATGTCTTCTTAATCATTGGTTTAGTCATTTTTATGATGTCACTTTAAAATCTTTGGAAGATAATTCTAATAATTCTGTCATCTCAGTGCTGACATCTTTTGGTTGTGTTTTCTATTCAATTTGTGATGTCTCTGGCTTTTTGTATTAGATGTAACATCATTAGGCACGTTAGGGATGTGCCTGTGGCCTTATTACTATGTGGAGGTGGTGAAAGTCCCTTACTAGGCTTCCTCTGAGACCACCCCAACTGGGAGGTGAGGGGTGCCTTGTTACTGCTGGAATGGGGGTGCAGGGCTGGAAGTCTGGGCTGCCCATATGTGTCTTCTAATACCATGTGGGAAGTGAGGATGAAAGTTCTGGCTCACTTCTCTGAAACTCCTCTGGTGCAGGTGTTGGGAAACGTCATTCCAGCCTGGTGAATGAGGTGGAAGTCTAGATGTATCACTCCAACTGTGCTAGTGTTAATGAGAGTGGGGACACAGTTTTGTTGTGGCGTTTGACTAAAGTAGGTTATTTTCTAAAATGTTTCTTTCTTGCTAGAAGTTCTCTTTTCTGGCCTTTCAGCTAAAGATAACAGACTTTAATTGGGGATTTTTGTGTGTAGCCATTGGCATTTCTGGGATGATGGCTTCTTTAGCTCTGGGTCTGGGATAAATAAGGTGAAAAGGAAACCCAAGGAATTCACTACTGTGGCATTCCTTAGGCCCAGGGTTCCCTAGCACACTTCTCTTCTTC
Source organism: Chlorocebus sabaeus (assembly GCF_047675955.1). Classification (NCBI taxonomy): domain Eukaryota; kingdom Metazoa; phylum Chordata; class Mammalia; order Primates; family Cercopithecidae; genus Chlorocebus; species Chlorocebus sabaeus. The sequence continues at coordinate 60,430,561 of NC_132908.1, read as the reverse complement.
TCTCCTTCACAGTGTTTTGATGTGTGTTTTATATATAATGCCCTAGGTTTTTAGTACTTAGCAGAAGAAAGAGAGCAAAGTATATCTATTCATCTATTCTGTGTTTCGAGAAAGAAAATTCTCAAGAACACACATTTTCAAAAAGTCTAGACTCCTTTAGCAGCTCTTGTGAGGTAAAGTAAGAAAGATGGTCAGTGTTAGAATACATAAAGGGAGGAAAAATAGGATGTTTGAAGGAATTCCAAACACAGCAAACATTTTGAGGACCAAATGTTAGTTTATAAATGTGCTATATTGATTGCAAACCAAGAGTAGCTTTATTTGATAATGTTAACCATAGCTTCGTAAACTTCATAATGTGAGCCTTGGCTTTGTTTGCTTGTTTATTTTTCCTTAATCACTTCAGTTCTGATACTTCATATACTTCTAATGATCACACATTGATTATTTTGAAAACACCTACAGTTAAAACAAAAGGCATTAGAGGACCATAGTATTTTCAGGATTGGTGTTACAGAAAATGAGAAAGAAAATAGGGAACAATAAAATAATAATTTCACCCCTTTAGAGAGAAACATGTTGTTGACATGCTGAATTACAACACATTCTATGTATGTACTGCAATACACAATGGCAGAAATGTAGCTGCAGTTGTTACTAAACATCAAATATTTTACTGCGATGCAATCACATTGGGTTATAGAGGAGTGAACGGCATTTTTAGTTTTTCTCGGGCACTCGGTGCAAATCCAGTTCTATTAAAAGCCAGAGTTGGAAAATCAATGTGGCACTTGGCTGGTTGATTCCAAGGTCAGTGAGAATTGTTAAGTCAACTGTCAAAGACCTAACAATTGGACTTAATGAGATCCAATGAGACTCAATTTGCTCTCTGAAACACTTCTGATCCATGCTCACACTCTAAGGTCCATATCAACAAGTGAAAAAGGAAAACAATTAAACTATTCAGAATAGTAGAAGAAGTCTGCTTTGTACCATAAGTACACTTGGTCAGGTAATGTAGAAGAATATGTTTTCTAAAATATGCAGAATGATATTTCATTACCACATGCCCTTGTGGTATCCGGCCAGAATGGAGATTGATTTCTCCTCTCTTTCGTTACTGCCTTAATCACAGAATGGAGATTTATTTCTCCTCTCTTTTGTTACTGCCTTAATCAATATATTGTAACAGAAATGACTTTGTATAGGATTTCTGGCTAGGTTATTAAAACAGTATAACTTTGGGAGGCCGAGGCAGGGGGATCACAGGGTCAGGAGATGGAGACCATCCTGGCTAACACGGTGAAACCCTGTCGCTAATGAAAATACAAAAAATTAGCTGGACGTGGTGGCGGGCCCCTGTAGTCCCAGCTACTCGGGAGGCAGAGGCAGGAGAATGGCGTGAACCCGGGAGGCGGAGCTTGCAGTGAGCCGAGATCGTGCCACTGCACTCCAGCCTGGGTGACAGAGCGAGACTCCGTCTCAAGAAACAAAACATAACAAAGCAACAACAACAAAAAACAGTATATGTTTCTTATGGCGTACTTGCTCGCTCGCTCGCTCGCTCGCTCTCTCTCTCTCCCCCCCTCCCTCCCTCCCTGCCTCCTCCTTTTCCTTTTATTCTCTCTTTCCTCTCTTCTTCTTGCCTTTGGAAATAGGCTACCATTTTGTAAGGAATCTCAGATCACAGGAGAGGACATGTTACTGCCCCAGTTGATAGGTCCAGTTAAGTTCTAAAGAGACACAAAAGGAGAGCCAGAATGAGTGCACAGCTCTTTACAACACTAAGCTTGCAGACCACCGCAGCTGACATCATATGGTATGCTTGTGGAGCGTGAATGCAATTAGGAGTCAAAGTACACCTGTGACATGGGAAAATGATTTAATCTGCCGAACACTGGTATTACCTTCTGCTAAAAAAAGAATATTTATTGTTATGGTTGTTATACAAATTAAATAACACGATTGTCATAAATTGTTTATTAGAGGGCTGTGGATATTCTGAAAGTGAAATAAAGCTTGATATCCTTTCTTCTTTGTATATGTAAACATATCTGTGATGTCTGAAGTACAGTAGTCTGCCCTTATCCATGGTTTTGCTTGTAGTTTTGGTTACCTGTGGTCAACCATGGTCTGAAAATACTAAGTGAAATATTCCAGAAATAAGCTATTCCTGAGGTTTAAATTGCCCGTCCTTCTAAGTAGCCTGATGAAATCTTGTGCCATCCTGCTCCTTCCTGCCTGGGATACAAATCATCTCTTTGCCCACTGTATCCACGCAGTAGAGGCCCCCAGAACATTAGACTTAGGAGGCTTCTTGGTTATCAGATCGACTGTTGCAACAGCACAGTGCTTGGGTTCGGTAGTCTCCACTGTTTCAGAATCCCCTGGGGGTCTTTGAATGGTTCCTCTGTGGGAAAGGGCAAATCATAGAATTTAGATAGTCTGATAATAGAGAATGTAAACTTCATTGAAAATAGGTAGATAGGTTATGTTAAGAAACTTTGAATCCAGGCTTCACGGAGCAAAATAGTGCTGTTTTACAAGTTTTAATGCTCCTGATAGAAAAAAAAAAAAAGACAAGAAAGAGAACCCTATTTAAGAGAATCCTGTAAGGTAAATGTTATGGCGAACCGGAAAGCGTCTAGAGAGAAAAATGAAATTTTTAGGGGAAGAAAGGACGACAATAAAAAGTTGAAATGGATTCATCTAAGTCTAAATTTGGAGGACATACTTAGGTCTCAAAGTTGATGCCTGGAGAAAACAATGCACTGAAAATCACATTAAACAACAACAACAGAAAGACAAAGGGTAAATTAGCTAATTCTAGGGCCTCAGGGTTAAAAGGTTCTGATAGGTTTATCTGAAATCTGGCACTTGAATGTCTATGAATACATAGATTCCCATGTATTTAAGTCGTATCCCAAACCCCTGAGACATCTTTTTCCATTTCTGTTTGTTTTAAGTGTTTGCTTTCCATTGTGTCAGTATCTTTTCCTGAATACATAGGGCATTTACTCTGTTTTAGAGTCACAAAGGTAGCGTGTTATTCTTTCCCATGAAACGCTGCTGATGGTTGAAGAAAATCACGATCTCCATTAAGGGTTTTCTTTTTCTTAGGAAAATCAAAATGAAAAAGTACTTTCAATGACTGCCTGCAGGGCTTGCTTCAAAATCTCCTCACATCCTGATATCCTTCCTTTGGACATGCTCTGTTTGCACCAAGATAATTGAGTAACACGGAATATATAGTGATTTACAAAGTATAAACAACAGAAACTATGACTGTGATTTTACAAATGCATTCAATATAGATTGTATTTGTTATTTATAGAGTGTATAGGTCTGATTTTGTGACTTCAGAAATACAAATTGTGATGACTGTCAGGGTATAGTCTTGGTATTCTATTAAATGACCATTATTTGAATTTAGAAACGAATTTCAATGTACTAAAGAAAAGTTGAGGGAAGAGTGTTATATTATAACATGTCTTGAAAAAACAATTCTCCCTCATTTACTAATCAATAAAAACGTTTTTAAAAACAGTAATCACAAGTTCACATGTTAGAGATATTGTTTTGATTATGGTTTCTTTGAAACTCTCATGATTATTTTGTACTAACAGTGAGTAAGAAACTCAACTGGTCACGGACAATCGATTATTATTTGAGAGATGATTATTTGATAAGCATTGCTGCCACATCCTAGAATTTCACAGTCCCCGATAAAGTGATTGATGTAAATGATGATTGCAGTTGTGACCAAGAAAGAATTCTAATATAAAAAGATATTTCATGTGATACTGACCACTTCCCCCTTTCAATGTAGAATTTTTTCAGGAAGAGAGGTTTCCCCATATAAAGTGTCAGAAAAGACAAACATCCCAAGCTAAATTATTGTAAAATATAATAAAGATATTATTATGATGTTACAACAAAGTAATTATCCAAGGCCTCTGACTAAAGAATGGGAAAGCTGAAATTTGTGAGGCACATCTGGTATAAAGCCCATTTCCTGCTATACTGTTTTATTTTTAAAACACTTTTGTTTCATTATTGTAGCAGAACCAACAATAGAAATGCATTTGAATTGTTTGTTTTTCAATGTAAAAGGAAGAAAATCATGCTTTTCTTTGGCTATCCAAATGCCAGATTTCAGATAAACTAAAAGTGAAAAATACGTACTAAGACAAAAAGAAATGCAAAAAGCTAAGAGTTTATTAAATAATGCTTAGTAAGTTCCAGGGTGTTTTAGTCTGATGGTTGAAAGAGCCGGTTTTTATAGATTAGCAACAGAAGCATAGGATAAGAACTAAATATATATTTCAAATGCTGTGGATTTACTTTATTCCCATGACTGAAAGGATATGTAGTAACTATGGAAAAGAAAAAGAAATGCATTGATTCCAGATATTCCTGACTTAGACTTCTTCACTTACTAGCTTCACTTATTAGAATTCTTCACTTATCAGCTTATATGAGAGTCTGAATTATCTTATTTATTTATTTATTTATTTATTGAGACGGAGTTTCGCTTTTTTGGGCAGGCTGGAGTGCGATGGCACGATCTTGGCTCACTATAACTTTCTTCTCCCAGGTTGAAGTGATTCTCCTGCCTCAGCCTCCCGAGTACTTGGGATTACAGGTGTGCACCACCACACCTGGTTAATTTTGTATTTTTAGTAGAGACTGGGTTTCACCATGTTGGCCAGGCTGGTCTTGAACTCCTGACTTCAGGTGATCTGCCGGCCTCTGCCTCCCAAAAGTGCTGGGATTGCAGGCGTGAGCCACCGCGCCCAGCCTGGAATTCTCATTTTTTGTGAGTATTACACATGAAATATCCAGACACCTAACAGGGCAGAAGACTCATTTTTATCGAAGACATAAAAATAAATTTTTGTTTTTATTGAAATACTGTGTAAAGATTCATTGTAAAGTTTTCCTCATCATGTTAACAGAGAAGGTATTCATTCTCCTCTGTGCATTTTTTTTCCAGTTTGAATTGACAAGGAACCAAGTTCTCTAGAAGGCATAGAGTAATCTATATTGAAAGATTCTTATTGGTTGAAAAAGGTGCAGAGGGCAGAGGTATCTCGTTTTCATCGTGATCCAATCCACTTCATTGGCACACTTAGGTTCTGATCTACAGATGCTGTTTAGAACTGAAACCAAGCATATTCTTTACATGCTGTTTTCAAAATTAGATATAAAAGAAACTGAGTTATATTTCTATAGTGTTGAGCGCATTTATGTGGGGGCAGTCAACTTCACTAGCATTTAATGCTAGTCAATACATTAGAATTCCTTAGCCTTGTTCACTTATTATTTTTTCTTTTCTTTTTTTCCCTTTTATTTTTACAAAAAGCATTCTGTGAACATCTGGTAAGTGCCAGGTTTTGTGTGCCTATACATAAGTGAGGAACAACACAAAAGTATAACTATTTTGAGACAACTTCTAGAATGGTTGTAGGATAATCTTCATGAGTCTTGTCCTCTGCAAAACTATAACTGTTGACAGTTATTAAAAATATACATATAAAGTGTATGAAATTTATCTTGGGGGCTTGCAGCAAATGAAGAAACATTCATTCAAGAGAACCTACTAAATTCCAATGAGAAGAGTGAGAGTTATTGGAATGTGACCCATGACTCACTGCTTCACTCATCTTTACCCCACAGTAACATAGGAACTCCAGGTTATGTGGGCAAAAAAATGAGGCTCCCTCCTTCTTAGCTCTCAAGTAGGCACTATAGCATCTCACCAGGAGGAATAGGTCACCAAAGTTTCCTATTCCCACCCCTCAGTTTCATGTTGCAGAGAATAAGCTTCAGATGAGTGAACCCAAGAGATCAGAGGCTCTGTTCTTACACCTAGGCCACAGTCATATAATGGAGGTTCTATCCAACAAATAGCAGACCATCATTTCTGTACTGTAATGGAAAATTATGTTAGTTTCTATAAAAAAGTATACTAGGATCTTGAAAGTGTATCTGAATTGAAAGAATAAATAATCAGAAATGTAGAGACATACTGATTCAGATTATGGAATCCAAAAGACAATGAAGGGGAAAAATTGAAGAATAATAATCAGGGCTTTAGAGAAATTTAGGACACCATTAAGTGTGCCAATATATGTACAATGAGAGTACCAGAAGAGAAAGAAAAGAGCAGAAAAATACTCAAAGATACAATGTCTGAAAATTTTTCAAATTTTAGGAAAAACCTGAAAATCTGAAAACCCCATTGAACTCTAAGTAAGATAAACCAAAGAAATTTACATCTAAAAACATCATAGCAGAAATAATAAAAAACAAAAACTAAGAAGAGTATCTTGAAATTAGAAAAAGAAAACCAATTCGTATGTACAAAAGAACTCCAATAAAATTAAGAAACAACTTCTCATCAGACAAAATAAAAGGTAAAAAACAGTTATATGACATACTCAAAATGCTAAAAGAAAACGAAAACATCAGCCAACACTCAGCAAAACCATATTTTGAAATCAAGACGAAATAAGAGCAATTCATTGTAAATAAAAACTGAGGCAATGTGTTGCTAGCAGACTTATCTTATAAAAAAAATTAAAGCTTTTCAGCATGAAAGCAAATAAAAAAGACAGTAATTTAAATTCACACTAGGAAATGAACCAAACACCACCAGAGTACTGGTAAAGGTAATTATTTAACTGTAAAAGGTAATGCACATAATATTTACCCTCCTTTCTTTTCTTAACTGATTTAAATATCTCTTGTTGGAAACAATGATTGTAAAATATTATATGGGGTATGCATTACATAGAAATATATTTTACAATAACAGCACAAAGAAGATGGGTGGAAGCAAAGATGTGTAATTATAAGCATGTGGCATCAGGTAGCAAATATAAGAATAGATGAAGAGAAACAGAAATGGTAAATAAAAGCATAATTTAATAAACTCTGTAAGTACATAAACTATGTCAATAATTACCTTAAATGCTAATAGAATAAATCGTTCAATAAACAAAAATTGTCAGCCTTGATACAAAAAATAAAATTCTGCTCATGTTGTCTACTGGAGAAACCTATTAGATTTAAAAACACAGACACTAAAGAGTTACCATATGACACAGCAGTTTCACTCCTATCTATTTATGCTAAAGAATTAAAAACATATGTCAACATTAAAACTTATAATAAATATTTATAACAACATCATTTATAATAACCAAAAAGTAGAAATAATTTAAATGGTAATCTGTTGATGAATGGATGAATAAAATGTGACATATCCCAATGATGGAATATTAGTCAGCAACAAAAGAATTGAGATACTAGTGTATGCTACAAAATGGATGTGCCTTGAAAACACTGTGCTAAGTGAAAGAAGCGAAGCACAAAAGACCACATATTGTATAATACCTTTTGTGTAAAATGTCCACACCAGTCTATGGAGATGGAAAGTATAATAATGGTTCCTGATGGCTGGCAATATAGGGAATTATGCAGTGGGACTGCCCAAGTGTACAGGTTTTTTTTTTAAGAGTAATAAAAATATTCTAAAATTGGATGTAGTAATGTCTGCTCAACTGTGAAAATGTACTAAAAAAATCCCCCACCGAATTGTATTCCTTAAATGATCAAATTGTATGATATGTAAATTTTATTTAATTAAGTTAGGATACCTCTATTCATCTATAATTACTATTCAGTATTTACTATTCATTTAAATAAATTTATTTAGATAATAGTATCTATTACTATTATAAATAAAATGTTTATATATTTATTATATTTATAATATGGCTAAATTGATTTAAAATGTGATAAAATATACATTATAATTTATGAATAAATTATATCCACATATAATTTATTTGTATATTATATATATTATTTTTATGTATACATAATTTTAATATATGTAATTATTTATCTTTATTATAAAAGATACCTGTCTTTATGGAGCTCTAAATCTAATAGTGGTATAAGGAAAATAACATGGCTACAAAAAAAAATCAGTCTGCAAGTATTTTCTCTCCAACCTCTCCATTGGTTTTTCATTTTATTTTGCGTTGTGTTTCGTGTGGCTTCATAGCAGGCGTGTCTGTGGATTCTGTCTTTGCTCTCTTGTTTGACCTCATTGAAATATTTATAGTGTAGAGCTTTAACAGTGTTGAACATTTCTACTGCTGTCAATTTGCATTTTCTTCCATAGACTTGAGCTCCAATGGCATTTGAAGAGACTTGAATCTGCTCTACTAATTACTGTCTAAAGATGATTGAAAGACTTAAAGCCAGACATAGTACATTAAAGAAAAGCCAGACTTTCTTTAATCCCATTTGCATGCTCACTTTCTCTCTCTCTCTCTCTCTTTCTTTCTTTCTCTCATCTCTCAGATCCCTTTAGGCATTTTCTTATTTCAAACATTGGATTTAAGGTACTAATGTATCTTGATTTCTTTCTCAATCAGTCAATTATTGGTCCATTATGCAAAGACTAAAAGAAAAATGAGAAAACTTAATGGACACCTGAAAAAACTTAGGAATAACCCTCACTATTCACCAGTAGATGGGTAAAGATAATTACCATAATATTAATCAGAAAATTATTTATACCTTTTCACTTGAAAAGCCCTTGATTTTTTAGTGGAAAGAAAATATCTGTATTTATTAATTAAGTTAGTGTTACTAGTAGATGTGGTTTTTTGTAGAATTTATTATATACTAGTCTCTGTGTTACTTACTTTGGATTGATTAACTCATTTTAAAGTTAATTTTTCTGATAAGGCAAAAGGGATTGATTTATGAAAGTGGAGAGAATCGAATCTTTTTGTAGTGATTTTAAAAGAAGTAGTCAAATATGTTGGCACTTCTCTTAGTGAGAGATGGAATCCTTCTCACCTCCTTCCCCTTGAAACCATGTGGTCTCTGAGGCTGTTTCAATCAAGAACCTGTAATACAAGCAATTGTACCTTAGGTCAGAATCACAATCCAGCTTTCATTTTTCTCTCAGGTACTGTCTGTCTTTAGTGATCATAACTGTTATGTAAGCTGTCTGACTGTTCTGAGCTCATCATGTTGCAAGGAAGCTCAAATTATTCCACATTAAAAAAGAAAACCCACATTGGTTCTAAGACTACATTAAGAGAAAAGGATGCCCAGCTCTCTCCCACCTGCTCTTCCAGCTCCAGCCGCCATCTGACGTAATCACATGTAAGATGCAAAGTCAGAACCACCCATCGAAGCCTATCTTGAATTATTCTAACACAGTATCCGTGAGATAGAATAGTTTTTGCTCATTTTAGCCAATAGATTTTGAGATAATTTGTTATCTATCTATTGCTACTCCGAATACTAAGTTCTGTACTTCCTTGTACACCCACTTTATTTACAAAACCTTAAATCTTGATAAAGCCTTTACATACTACTTACAGTTTGCTACTTTGCTTGACATTGTTCCAAACAATTCCCAAGATATTGAGAGTAGATTTTAAATATCAGAGTACAGCAGCTCAGAGTCTTGAAGGATGCCAAGTTCAGAATTGCGTACAACTTAATAACAACTGGGGCTCAGGAGATTGACAAGTCAAGGACTACAAATGTGGGCATACCAGAATATAGGGTCTTTTTAAGCTTTCACCAGTTGCAGTGTGTATCATTTATTAACAATGCTATGTTCTTGCCTTAAAACGCATGATCCTATGTAATTTCATTTAAAAAAGAAACCTCACAGACAGTAGAACCTGTCACTCAGGCAAGATATAATACGCATAATTGCCTCTACATTTGAAAGGTAAGAGACTGGGTGCTGAAAGAAGTTCTTCATTTCACTCATGATACAGGTCAACCCAGTGGCAAAGGCACAATTGAAGTTCACGTCTACAGTTATCATTATGACACAAGTGCTTCTAGACGGTGGAGCACACAATCACGTCTCAGTTTCTCTCTCTCCCTCTGTCTCTCTTTTGCGTTTTTCATCCCACAATACCTATGGCTTGACAACTGAGTCCATTTCTCAGATCTGAATGAACCTGACTCCTCACAGAGTAACACTCATCCATACCCAGAAGCAAATACACTGATGTGATGGGTCAGGCACAAAGTCTGGAAGACTTTATTGTCCTAAGGAGATATCAAACAACAGGTCAGTTTAGGTTCAATGAGGTCCATATTTGATTTAAAAAAGATTTTTCTGTGACGATATTAAATATAAATAAGGCCTGAATTTCCTCTAGCCAACTCTTCTGTGACGTTCACAAAGAGATCTACTTCTGAGCTCTAGGAAAACCCTTCCTCCTTTTCCCTCGACGTCTTTGGAGTGTTAGTGGCTCCTTGTTTGCTAAATTCTGAGTTGTCTCATGTCTCTTCACTAACTTCTTGTTTCATTCATTAGCTATGTAAACAATTTCCTGTAACAAATATCTTTTTAAAACATATACCATTTTCTTATTTTTTGAAAGACAGTATAGCTATTACTATTCCCATTTTACACATTGAGGAAAAAAAAGACCATGAGAAGATAAAAGAAACAATTTGCCTAAAGTCACAACAAAAGTTATCAAGAGAATCAAGTTTATATAGTCATGTCCCACATAAGAATATTTTGGTCAACAAAGGACTTTATATGTAATGGTGGTCCCATAAGATTGTAACGGAGCTGAGAACTTCTTATCATTTAGTGACGTCAGAGTGGTCATAATGGTATAGCACAATCAATGCATTACTCTCGTGTTTGTGGTGATGCTCATGTAAGCACACTAACTGCGCTGCCAGTTGCCAGTCATATAAAAGTCTAACACTTAAAATTATGTATAGTACATAATACTTGATCATGATAATAAATGACTTTGTAACTGGTTTATGTATTTATTACAGTATGATTTTTTTTCTTTCTTTCTTTTTTTTTTTTTTGAAACCGAGTCTTGCTCTGTCTCCCAGGCTGGAGTGCAGTGGCGTGATCACGGCTCACTGCAAGCTCCGCCTCCCAGGTTCACACCATTCTCCTTCCTCAGCCTCCTGAGTATCTGGGACTACAGGCACCCGCCACCATGCCTGGCTAATTTTTTGTATTTTTAGTAGAGGCTGGGTTTCACAGTGTTAGCCAGGATGGTCTCAATCTCCTGACCTCGTGATCCACCTGCCTCGGCCTCCCAAAGCGCTGGGGGCCTCCCAAAGTGCTGGGATTACAGGCGTGAGCCACTGCACCTGGCCTACAGTATGATTTTTATTGTTATTTTAGAATGACCTCCTTCTACTTATAAAAATAAACATTAACAATGAAAACAGCCTCAGGCATGTCCTTCAGGATGTATTTCAGAAGGAGGCACTATTATCATAGGAAATAAGAGCTCCATGTGTGTTTCTATCACTGATAACCTTCCTATTGGAAAGATGTGGAGATGAACCGGTTATACTGAGGACCCTGACCCTGCGTAGGCTTAGGCTAATGTTTGTGTTACTCTTTTAGTTTTTAACAAGAGCTTACAAGCTCACAAATAAAATTTAAAAATTAAAAATATTAGAAAACTTACAGAATAACAACATAAAGAAAAAATATTTTGTGCAGCTGTCCAATGTGTTCGTATTTTACGAGTAGAGGTTATTATAAAAATAGTTTAAAACTTTAAAAAATAAGAAATTATAAAGTACGAAATTTGCAATAATATGAGGTTAACTTATTGAAGAAAGAAAATATTTTTAAAATGAACGTGATGTAGCCTAAGTGTGCAGTGATTATGAGGTCTACAGTAGAGTACAGGAATGTCCTCGGCCTTCATATTCACTCACCACTCACTCATTGACTCACCCAGAGCCACGTCTAGTCCTTCAAGCTTCATTCATAAGTGCCCTACACAAGTGTACCACTTTTTATCTTTTATGTAGTGTTTTTATTGTACCTTTTTTATATTTATATATGTTCAGATATACAAATACTTACAATTGTGTTAAAATTACCTATCGTATTTAGTAAAGTAACATGCTGCACACATTTATAGCCTAATGATAGACTATCTCATATAGCCTAGGTGTGTATATGTAACTGTAGGTATGCATATATATGTATGTATTTAATTTTAACAATATTAATTTTCTCCCTGAAATATGGAGAGTGAATGAGAGTGTATGTTAAATTTTGAGGAAAGAAAAAAGGCCTCTTCTCAATATATAAGAATTCCATCAAATATTTTTTTTCCTGGGCTGTCGTGAATGAAGTTATTTAATTTTGGGCTTTGTCTTTTGACTGTGTCACTATTGACTTTTGACTATGTGACTATTCAATTAATTATATTCAATTATATATATATAATTCAATTAATTCTATTCAATTAATTGAATAGAAATAATTCTATTTTAGAGTGACAATCATATAAATACAATTATCCTCTTAAAACTGTCTTTTTTATCTTGTTATTCTTTAGTAAGTTGTCTCATTTTTCCAAATAAAACTGTTTCACTGACTTCTCTATGATCAATTATTTTAAAATTTATCCTAGTATGAATATATTTTGTGATAATTAAACTTTTTAAGAAAAATCTAGCAACTCAATTTGCTTTTTTATAAAGTTGTCCATACATAGTCCAAAGAGAAATACTAGATTAGAATCATGTCAGTGAGAATGATGGAGTAAGTATCTCCAAATACCTGTTACTTCACAAAGGAAAGACAACATAGATTAAAATGATCAAAATCAATTCTTTAGAACTCTTTAACTATTTTTTTTTTTTTTGCGACAATCCAAGCAGTGTTTATTAAACAAGCAAACAAACAAAAAACAGCTAAATCTTGGTAGGAGTAATGAGCATTGTAGTATTCTGTCTTATTTCCATCCCACTCTATCACCTCCTTTGTAGCCTTGGAAACCTGTAGGCCCATGATCACAATAAACACCAGCAGCATAGCAGGCATTGGCAGGGATAAAACAGGACTGAAGCTCCCCAAAAGCTCCACTCCCAGAGAATTGTCATTATTTGATCATTCTGGATGCTTGCTAGGAATTCCCACTCATAGGCAGGATTTCTTGTTGTTATTTGACCTTAGTCCTCAGTCAAGGCAAACAGTCATTATCCTGGGGGAGAGTCTGTTGAATACAAAAAGAGGTAATGGTTCTGCACCACCTCTTTCTGAGGTAGTGATAACAGCGATAAAAAAAGAGGCTGACCAAAATACTTAAAAGAAAAAGCTTGGGAATGAAATGTTCATAGCAGACTTTGGATGAAGTTTCAAATGCAGGTATGGGGTTGTGTGCACACCAAGGAGTGTTAGCATGAAACAGAAAGACCTGAGAATATCCAAGGCTCTCAGCTCTGGTTTACTTTGAGAAAGTAGAAAGTAAAGAATAAGACAGAATTTTATATTTTCCGACTGAGCCTTGAAAGTCAGCCTCAAGACTCACCTAGAACCTTCTGCAAATGCAGGAAGACTTTTTGATCAAAGGCCTTTGAGGACATTACTGTCCAACTATTAGCTTACTGCTAAGCTAACTTAGCAGAAACTTTAGTGGATATACACAACAAAGGATACGGGCATCATAGAATTAATTCATGAAATTCACTAAATAAACAAACAACAATACCAACAGGAATATAAAATAACAACAAACCGAAAGCTTGGAAGGGAGGAAAATATGATTTTCAAAGTTCCCACATTACATATTTTTTAATAGCTAATTTTTAAGAAAAAGTCATTAGATACGCAAATAAACAAGAAAGTAAATCCCACTCACAGAGAGAAACAATGCAGTCAACAGAAACTGCATCTCAGGAGGCCCAAACACTAGATTCAAAGTAAAAATATTGTTGTTAATATTTTAAATTTTATTAATATTGCTAATAAAAAGTATTCAAAACAGTTATTTGAAATATGTTTAAAGAACTAAATATAACCATGTCTAAATATAAAACGTAAAATATTAGAAACAGTCAACATCAACAAAGAGATAAAATTTGAAAACAAGTAAAAATTGTGGAGTTCAAAATTACAATAAGTGAAATAAAATAATTGCTAGTAGGGGTCTATAGCAGATGTGAACTGGTAGATGAAAGAATTAGTAAACTAAAAATATGTTGATTATCCACTTAAGAACAAGAAAAAAAAAAATGAACACAGAAAAAGAAAGAAAAATGAACAAAGCTTAAGACCAAAGACCTCAGCTAAGACATCATCAGACAAAAAAATACATGCATAATAGGAGTTTTAGAAGGAGAAGACATAGGGAATGGGAAAAAATGAATATTTGTAGCAATAATGGAAAAAGCTTTCTGAACTTGAAAGAAAACATTAATCTGTATGTTCATGAAACGTAATATAAACTTCAAGTCAGATGAATTCAAAGAGATCAACGACAAACTGAGATTGTTTCTAGTACACTTGCCCTATAAGAAATATTAAAGGGAAACTTTCAGGCTCTAGTGAAATAATGACATCGGGAGATATGACAGAAAATATAAATGTATTTTAAAAACCACCTTACTGAGGTGTGATTGACATTTAAATAGCTAAACATATTTAGTACGTGCTTCTCGATGAGTTTGGAGATAAGGATACATCTGTGAAACCACCACCACACCTAAAGAGGGTGTGTCTATCTCCTCTCAAAATTTCTTCCCACCTCCTTTATTATTATCATTGGGGTTTTATGAGCATGTCTTTATTTTGGTAGGCACAGTTTATATAAGACATACCCTCTTAGCAAATTTCAAGTACACAATGAAGTATTGTTAACTATAGACATTATACTTTATAATAGATATCCAGAAGGTATTTACCTTGCATAAGAGAATCTATGTGTCTTCTAACTGTCACTTCTAATTTTTCCCTTTCCCTCATTCCTGGCAACCGCTCTTCTATTCTCTGCATCTCTGAGTTTCACTAGTTTACTTGCCACATATGAGTAATATCATATAGTATTTGTCTTTCTGTCTCTGGAGTATTTCACTTAACAATGCCTTCCAGGTTCATCCATGTTGGACAATGGCAGAATTTCCTTTTTATTAAAGGCTAAATAATATTCCATGATATATATATATAAATGGAATTACATATATAATTGTAATTATATAACTGGAATTACACATATAATTGAATTATATATTATAACCTATATTATAATTATATATAATGAGTTTATATATAATTTACATTAATATATTATATATAATATATTTGATAGCAAATTCTATTTCTATATAATTATAATATATTCCATTATATATAATAATTCTATTATATAAATTATATATGAAATATTTAGTCTTAAAAAGAAAGCTTTTTTATTTAGGATTGTATGACTTAGGTTATTTACATATCTGGCTAGTGCAAAAAATGTTTAAATAAATAAGGGAGTTCCAAAGTCTCTTCAATATACTGATTTCAATTTACTTGGATATACACCCAGAAGTCATATTCCTACATCACATGAAAGTTCTATTTTGAATTTTTTGAGGGACCTTAAACAGTTTTCCATAATGGCTCTATCAATTTACATTTACACTATCAGTGTATAATCGTTTCCTTCCCTCAACATCCTTTCTAACACTTGTTAAATTTATTATTTTTTAAATAATAGCCATCCTAACAAGTGTGAGGTGATATTCATTGTGGCTTTGACTTGTATTTCCCTGATGATTAGTGATGTTGAGCAGCTTTTCATATACCTGTTGGACATTAGTGTATCTTCTTTGGGAAAATGTCTGTTCAGGTCCTTTACCCATTTTTATTTGAATAATTTGGATTTGTTTGTTTGTTTGATATTCTGTTGTATGAGTTTCTTGTACATTGTGGTTGTTACCCCGTATCAGATATATAATTTGAAAATATTTCCTGCCATTCCATAGGTTGCCTTTTAATTTGTTGGTTGTTTCCTTTATTGTACAGAAGCTTTTTAGTTTAATATAATCCCATTTGTTAGTGTTTGCTTTTGTTGCCTGTGCTTTTGATTTTAAAAAACTGTATTGCCAAGACCAAGGACAAGGAGACTTTTTCTCAATGTTTTCTTCTAGGAGTTTTACAACTTTAGATCTTACATTTAGATCTTTAATCCACTTTGTGTTGATTTTTGTGCACTATGAAGATAAGTGTCCAATTTTATTATTTTTCATTTGGATATTTCAGTTCTCCCAATGCCAGTTATTAAAGAGATCTTCCTTTTTCTATTGCGTATTCTGGGCACTCTTGCTGAAATATACTTGACTTTATATATGTGGGTTTATTTCTGGGATCTATATGGTATTTTATTGGTCTATCTATCTGTTTTATGCCATTGCCATACTGTTTTCATTACTATAACTTTCTAAAATAATTTGATATTAGAAAGCATGATGTCTCCAGCCTTGTTCTCTTTGCTCCAGATAACTTTGGCTATACAGGGTATTTTGTAGTTCCAGAAGAACTTTAGTATTTATTTTTCTATTTAGGCCAAAAATGTCATTGAAATTTTGATACGGATTGCATTAAATTAACCATTATACTAGAGATTAAATGAGTCAGCAGCAACATTGAAGCATTAGAGTTTTCTGAATTTGATAATGTGTTTAACTTTATCAGTGAGTTTTATACTTTCATTTGTTTTTATGTTACTAATCAGTAGCCTTTAATTTCAGCCTGAAGGACTTCCGTTAGCATTTTCTCTAAGGCAGGCCTAGTGGTGATGAAGTTTGTCTGCCTTTGCTTTTCTGGGAAAGACTTTCTCTCTCCCGCACTTCTAGAGGACAGCTTTTCTAGGTTAAGTATTCTCAGCAGATTTCTTTTGATTTTTAATATTTGTTTGTGTTTTCTTTCAGCACTTTGAATAGCTCACTCTGAATATATCATCTTGAATTCCAATCTCTCGTGTCCCACAAGTTTTTCTGCAGAGATATCCATCTGGAGCCTTATGATAGTTCCTTTATGTGTGACAAGCACTTTTCTCTTGCTTTGTCTATAACTTTGACAAATTGAATATATTGTGTCTTGGCGAAGACCTCTCCATGCTCAAATTGTTTAGACTTCTTTGGCCTTTATGGGTCTAAATATTTATTTTCCTCTCCAGATTTGAATAATTTCACTTATTTTTTTAAATAAGCTCATCCTCTGTCTCATTATATTTTTTTTGGAACTTTCATAATTCATATATTGTTTTGGAGGATGGTACCCAATAAGTATTGGGGGATTTCTTCATACGTTTATATTATTTTTTCTTTGTGTATCTCGAAATATGTAATTTCAAATGAATCATATTTGAATTCATAGATTCTTTTCTCTGTGTAATTGAGACTGCTTTTTGAAGCTCTCTATTAATTCTTTCAGCTTAAACTCTGTATTCCTTAGCTTCAGAATTTATGTTTGGTTCTCTTCTATAGTTGTTATCTCTTAACTTCTCATTTGTCCTTGTGTTGTTTTCCTGGTTTAATTTAATTGACAATCTGTTTTCTCTTTTAGCTCACTGAGCTACTTTAAGATGAATATTTTTAATTTTTATCAAGCAATTTACAGACTACCATTTCTTTGGTGTCACCCACTGGAACTTTATGTTCTTCGTTTAGTGGTGTCATATTCTCTTGACTCTTTATGTTTATTGAAGACTTGTATTGGCATATTTATATCTGAAGAAGCAGTCACCTTCTCCAGTTTTTTTTCTAGCTGTGATCATGGTGAAGGTCTTCTCTTTCTTTCTTTTCTCTTTTTTCTCTTTTTTTGAGACAGGTCTCCTCCTGTCACCCAGGATGGAGTACAGTGACACAATCATGGCTCCGTGCAGCCTCCACCTCCCAGGCTAAAGTGATCCTCCCACCTCAGCCTTCCCAGCAGCACCGGCACACCCAGATACTATGTTTTTGTATTCTTTGTACAGACAGAATTTCACCATATTGCCTCGGCTGGTCTCAAACTCATAAGCTCCAGCAATCCTCCTGCCTCAGTATCCAAAAGTGCTGAGAATACAGGTATGAGCCACCATGCCTGGCCATGAAGGTCTTTTTCAAGTAAAACAAGCTTTGATACAAGTCCAGTTTGAGATTCTGGTGATTTCACAATCCTTTACTATGGTTATGCTTGATCTACTCCTCTTGTTTCCTCTTAGGGGAACAAGTTTTAGAATTGTGTATCTTCTCTTGATCTTGTAAAGCCAGCCCTGGTGCCGAGAGCCTCCCATTATTTTCACTACAGAATTGCTTTGAAGTGCTCAACATTATGTATTTTGTCCCACACCAGGAGAGTAGAGCCACCTGTTAAGATGCACACCTGCTGGTGAGACATGGGTGCTTTCAGATGGAGCTCATGTGAGCTATGCATCAAGACATGGGCTTAATGTTCATAGAGAGAGCCTGTGGGGTGCTGGAAGAATGTGTCAGCTGTCGAGGGAATCCTCAGGCTCATCATCCTGCAGGTTTCATGGGTTGGCATATTGGCAAAGTCTGCAAGCAGGTTAGCAGGACCCATGGCTAGGTATCTGGAATCACAGACTGGTTTTTGTGTGCTCCATTTTATTCTCCCTACTTCTAGCTGTCCTCAGATGATTCCGCTTTGTAATCCCCTCAATGTTCTGGATGGGGTGAGACAGAAGTGTGCCTCCTGACAACATCCCTCAAGGCTGGGAAAGGCAGGTGCTTACTTCTCTGCCACTTTCCTTCATGAGAGAAATTAGGGGCTGAGTTCCTTTCTTGGCTGTGTCAACTACGTGGGTGGGGCAGGGCAATGCAGGTGAAGTGAAGCTGTGCTTACCCTCTTCAGTGAGCCCATTTCTGAATTTTTTGTTCCACAGGGGTGCTGGCACCTCAACTAGACCAGAAGATTCCCATAAAAGTATTCTTATTCATTGCTGATTACCAAAAGAGTTGTTTATGTGTGGGGATGAGAGCTGAAAGCTGATATTCCACCATCTTGCTGGTGTCACTCTCCAGCATGAATGCTTTTGTTGTTGTAACTGTATTTTATCATATCAGATTTAAAAGACAACTGTATAAGTAATTGTCTGTATTGATGGTCACATTACTTTAGTTTTCTAATACATTTTGATATCAGAAGGCATGATGTCTTTAGCTTTTTTTTGTTTGTTCAAGATTATATTGGTTGTTCAGGGTCTTTTGTGTTTTCATATGAATGTTGGGATTTTTTTCTATTTTTGTGAAGAAAATGCCATTGGAATTCCTACATCTTTATTTAATATATACATATGTTATTTGTGTGACAGTAATAGTAAAAGAGGCAGGGAGAATGAATGGATCTACACAGTAGAATTGTACACTATTGAAATTGAGTTGGTATTAATCCAAATAAGATTGATAATAACTAAGATGTTAATTATAATTCCTAGAAAGTCCACTAAAAGAAAATTTCAAAATGATTGTAAAGAAAGAATAATTAAATATTATTTTAGAAATACCGATTTTACACAGGAGAAGGTAATAAGGAGGGATTGACAACAAAACTAAGTAAGATATACAGAAAACAAACAGCAAAATGGTAGAAGTTATTGCTTCTTTATCACTAATTAATTTAAAGGAAACTGGATTAAATTTTCCAGCTAAAAATGGAGTTGGTAGAATAGATCTAAAAACATGGTAGTATAACTATATTCCTTTACAGACACTTTAAATTCGAAGAAACAAATTGATTTAAAGTAAAAATATGCAAATAAGTATACCACGTAGACAGTAACCAAAGATGCATTAGGGTATCTACGCTAACGTCAGACAAATAAACTTTAAGGTAAATTTTTTTACAGGAAACAAAGTAGTACATTTCATAATGATAAAAGTAGTAATCCATCAAGAAGATCTAACAATTATAAACCTGTATGCACCTAACAGATTCTAAATTCATAAAACAAAAAATTTATGTAATAGAAGGAACAATAGGCAATTCCTCTCTAATAATAGAGGCTTCAACATTTTTCTTTCAATAATACATTCAGTGATTAGACAGATAATAAACAAGGAAATAGATTTTAAGAGCAATAACAAGCAACTAGAGCAAATATATTTCTATATAGCACTCATGCAAAAGTATAAGTATACACGTAATGTTTTTCAAGAAAATATAAATTAGTAACCACAGAAAATTTGGGCAATTCACAAATTGGTGGAAATTAAACAAACAATAAACACAATATAAATAACCAATTGGTTAAAGAAGGACTAGTAAGAAAATTATAAAATTATTTAAGATAAATGGAAAAAGAACACACACAAAACATAAAGTTTATGAGGCGCCACAAAATAAGTACTCAGAAATTTTTAACTGTAAACTCCTATAGTAAAAAATAGACATATCTCAAATCAGTAACCTTAAGCATCTACATTGAATACTAGAAAAGGAAAACAAACTAAACCAAAGCAAACAAAATGAAGGAAATAGAGAGGCAAGGTTTAGAGGAGATAGTCAAGGCCAGATTCCACTTAAAATGGTAGATATTCGACCTTTTTCAACTACGGTTCTTTTTCAACCTGTCAATCATGATGAAATTCAGGCTTGCCAGTTCCTTTAACTACTTAATTTGTTTAAGTAAATATAAGTAAATTTACTTCACAAGAACACACAAGCTGAAGTCATTGTAAGGAAGGGGACATTTGACTATTATCAAAGTACCTGCTTGCTTTTTGGAGCACTAGTTCTTGAACACGGCTGCAAGTTATAATCACCTGAAAAATGAATACTAATACCTTGGGCCAAGTAGAGGAAAAGGTGTGTATTTAGGAGAGCACTTAGTGTAAGAAATATTTTCTATCATCCCGTGAATTAAATGTTGAACGTGTATTATACCTAGTGTGCTTTAAAATTAGTCTGAATTCATTACTATTTAGATAAAATGTTTCTTTTATTTTTCATTTGATACATGAGTGCAACACAAGGAGGTATATTAGCCTTTAATATTTTCCTAGTTCCCAAGGATGGGCTAGAAATATAAGTGAAACTCCTCAAATAAGATATTGAAATACTAAAGTAGATGCAAATCAATATATACATTTGGAAGTCTAGTTAGTTGTCAATACTTTGGGATGAGGTTTAGCCTAGTGACTGCAGAAGGCATTACAGGGCTTTTGTGGTACTAGTAATGTCCTATTTCGTGACCTGAATAGTGAGTCTCAGCTGTGTTCATTTTGTGATATTCATCAAGCAGTATACTAATTTGTTCAAATTTTCTGAATGTTTGGTATACTGCAATAAGCAAGCTAATTTTAAAATTCATTTTAAAAAATCAGCACCACATTTTAAATGTCTTTTTTGCAAGTCTCGACTGGCAAATATTCTAATATCTTAAATCTCTGATTATTACTTTTTTACTCTGTACTACTATCAAATATTCAATTTGAAAGTATACAGTCCATTGTTTTGCTCTGGCTGACACTAACACAAAGAGTGATGTCAGTAACTTGGTAGATTTTTGTTTTCAATCTGTTAAAAATACCAAAAAAAAGAAAAAGAAAAAGAAAAACCATAGCCGTTGACATTAAACTACTGGTGTAAGAATAAATATAATATATGTGAGGGAGAAAAAAAATCAATGACTTAACTGAGGATGTTCTCTCTACAATCTCAATGTTTGTAAACCAAAGGAACACAAAGCAATCTTCTTTGGCTATTGTGTCTTTTGCTTACCGTACTGGACATCAAAATGCAAGGGATACAATTTGTGCTCTTGATGGCCTTCTCTATTGCTCTCCAGTTTATAACCCTGAATCTGTAAGAAGCATATATATGCTTTCATTTTCCGTGTTTTCTTCTCTTCCTGTTTTGGCTTCAGAGAGTTTTGCAGTAAAGAAAATCTCTTAATTTCACATTCTAGTACTAAAATGAGATGAAATCAGTCTTACTGACATGACAAGTAGTTTTTGTTTGCCCATTCTAGATGGTTTTTATGGCTCACTTAAAAAATTGGTTTACCTAAATAAGGTAATAGTAATATCAGAATCTGTGCATTTAAAAATACTTCTTAGAGAATTGGGAATACTCTTCCCTGATTTTCTAGAATCATTCCTTCGCACCATTGTAGTTGTCTGCCCAGGGCCTTTCTCTTTCTTGATGCTCAGTTGTTTTAGAAATTTCTCAGGCCCCATGGATTCAGCCTCCATTCATGTAACTTAACTGCAACCTCAAAGTATTAGTTTCATGACATAGTATCAAAAGAATAATGGTATATATGTGTATCTTATGTATATACTCTGGCCCCCACTTGGCAGCTCCCCAAATTCCAGTCATTCAGAATATTAGATTGTTAAATGTTTATACAATTTACCATCATCTTCGTTTTCATGCATATTTATGTTTTATTTTTCTTTTGTCATGTCACACCACCTTCTTATAGTATAAGTACTATAAGAATTTTGAGGACAAGGACCATATTATTATCCCTTGGTGTCTAGTATTGTGCCTGACCATAGTATACATACACACATAAAGTTCTTGAAGAGTAAAAACACACATCCTCAACTTATGCATTACTTTTTGCTTCCCCATCTATGATACTGTTCGCACTGTCATAGTCTCAGAGCCAAGTAAACTCTTCCCTATTGTTTATTTCCCACATCCCAGCTTAAATGTGGGTATATGAGTGTACAGACAGGGCAATACTCTTCCATTTTTCTCTGTCAGTCTCCCAAACCTGCATAACCCATGAAAGTATCTTTGGAGAAGAATATCAATAATCAGATTTGAGGGACCCTCCATAGGATACATTGAATCAATATTTGTGGAATTTACCTTATAGAGTAAGTGAATGATACATCCAAAATATAACTTACATTTGCCCTTCTAAAGAAACAATAAACCTAAAAAATTTCTCTAATTTATAGAATTTTACAAAAATAACTTATGATTTGTTGCCAAAATTTCCAGATTGTGCATTTTTCTCACAACTAGAACATGTGGACAAACTAAAACGTTAAATGTGGGCCAGGATTTTAAGCTAAAAGTTATGCTGATTAATTCTAGACAAGTAACCTTCTTATGCAAACTAAAGATATTTCACATAATGTGTTATATTTGTATTAACTGTTAATACAAATAAAATATAGTAATCAACGTCTTT
This sequence comes from Chlorocebus sabaeus, assembly GCF_047675955.1. Taxonomy (NCBI): domain Eukaryota; kingdom Metazoa; phylum Chordata; class Mammalia; order Primates; family Cercopithecidae; genus Chlorocebus; species Chlorocebus sabaeus. The sequence continues at coordinate 60,407,576 of NC_132908.1, read as the reverse complement.
CTAAGGAAAGGGGAGGATAGCAAAATAGGTTATTTTGGTAAAAAGGAAATCAATGATTATTCAAGCTGATTGTTAAAACATGGATCAGACATCAGATTTATTTTATAGTATATCCCAATTTAACAAAATTCATTAGAAAATTCTAGCAAACCATTTCAACATATGTCTTTTTGGAAAAATCATGTTGCTGCAGAATGAGTGTCATTGCAAAAGAGCATTCAATGTTAATCTGCAAGTTATAGAATTTATAACTCCTTGGAGTAATATTTGGATCCACAATGCTGTTTGCTTCTTTCAAAAAAACATTAGACAATTCCATAGACAGAGAAAAAGCCAATTCTGTTTCTTATTCATTAGCTTGCCTGTACTTATGTACATTTGATTTTATTCTGGCAATTAAACCATGAATCAGATACATCGTCACCATGGGTTTCTCCATGGGAGACATTTACCTTATTCCCTGCTTTATAAAAAGCCATTTGCTATACCATCACCTTCAGCTAAAATTTCATTTTGCATTTATTCAGGCATAAAATGCATCAAACTACTTGACACATGGCAGTAAAACATTTTGTATACTGTCAGTTTCAACTTGTTGAACAAGTATTTCATATGGAAAAAAGTGCCTACAATTGGCAGTTTCCTAGAGTAGAAAAATCAGTACCTAAAGTAACTTTATCTATCTAATTTTCCCAAACTTTTCCAGATACACCTGAGATCCTTAGTCTAAAATGATGTCTCACTTGTTTGCACATAGCTGGGGTGGCCAAATGTTTTTACTACTATAATGGATCAGTATTACCTACTTTAGCTTCCTTTTCAGGAAAGAGAATGGCCCAGGTCCTTGAAATCTGGACTATGGTGAGTCGGGATTTACAACTTTAGAGAATATGGAAATTATCATCTGCTATAGCTATCTGAATTATTGCCACATTGATCAAAGCAATACACAATAATGCATAGAACAACTCATGGTTTTACATCTTCACATTTTCCATTCAGACATTCATTCACTCAACAACTATTTACTGATGTAATGGGTATTAAAGTTAGAATGTGAAATAAAATCATCTTCTTATATTTCTGTTTATCTTTTTTTGTAGGAGAGATAAGCCTGTAAGTCAGAAAGCAAAATAACAAATATTTGTTTTATTTGTTTTTTTTGTTTTTTTTTTTTTTTTTTTTTTTTTTGAGACGGAGTCTCGCGCTGTCGCCCAGGCTGGAGTGCAGTGGCCGGATCTCAGCTCACTGCAAGCTCCGCCTCCTGGGTTTGCGCCATTCTCCTGCCTCAGCCTCCCGAGTAGCTAGGACTACAGGTGCCCGCCACCTCACCTGGCTATTTTTTTGTATTCAAATATTTGAATAGGTATAACATTATTGTGGTAATAAAGCGACAAGAGGAAAAAAAATAGTCTTATCTTAGTTTGAGTTTTCCCAAAAACATGACACTGAGTTAAGGCCTTGAGGGCAGGTACTTCAATTGAGAGTTGATCCCAGAAGTTACAAGTGAGGGAGTGGGTAAAATGAGAAAGAAAGGAAGAAAGGAAATAAATAAAGGGTGTGTTAGTTTTACTTCTGTGGGCAAATGAAACTCAAATAGTAAGGAGCTGTTGAGAAATGGTGTAGTGCCTGCTCAAATTACAGGATCAGAGGATCAGAAGTTGGGCCATCTATACTCCAACTCTCATTCTTTAATGGCAGAGGCTTGCTCTGTGGATGTTAATTCATCATATCTAAAAATAAAGAACTGCTTCCAATTTAGCGACCCTCAGGAGTATTGGAGAACATCCTTGCACAGAGAGGCAGAGATAGGCAGGCACTTGAGTTTGGAAGCTATCAGCCTGTTGAAAACACATTATTACAGTTATAGGCAAATTGTGTGAACCGGTGTCTATGAACTACACTATTTACAGTATTTTCCATGCCCTTCCCTACGTTAGTATTTAATAATCATGACAAATCCAATATATCCGTATTAATTTTGTTAGTGAATACATATGAACCAACATGTATTTTTTTGAATCATGCTTAAATTTACCTTTTAGACAACACAATTTTTGAATGGAAGCTTCTATGAGAACTTTGCTATTGGTCCATGAGCATAATTGAAATGAATAGCTTCTAATCTCTTACTGGTCAAGGTATACCTCTGTTTTATTGTTTATTTCAACTCCCCCCAACACAAGTGATAAATTTAGAGGCGTATTTTGATTACTGTGGCTAAATGTTGAGGAACATCACCAGACTCCTCAGCTTTATTATTTCTAGAGAATTATCAGTCTGAGATGTTTGCAGAGGTAAAACAAGATGACCATGCACTGATGCATGAGATATTTCCTGTTTGGCTGTGGAGTCACTTAAGGAACCTAGGAGTAGATTCTAAGTCATGCTGATTTAGCTCTGGCCTTGGGGTAAAAATGGGGAGAAATATTATATTGTAACATGGGTTTTGCTAAATAGTCATGCTTCATCATAATTCAATTCTATACCGACTCTTCATCTTTTCTAGAGGCAAGATTCCTCAAAGCCTGAGGCTGTGCTATCCCCGCTAGCTTTTCAATTTCCACTCTCCACACTACGTGATTCCTGAGCAAAAGAGCTGGGACTCTGCATGCTTGGATTATTCTCCCTAATTTCTTGCTGGTTGACCTTGATACACAAGACTTGGCATAGTACCTCACAGGTAGTTTGTTAAGTGAATGAATGAAGGACCAGTAATTGCAGCTGTTCTACCCATACTGCCACCTAATTCCTCCTATCAGAACACCATAGGAATGGAGTTGTGTATTCATTGCTTTGCCTCATGCACTCTCATAATATAAAGTAAGGATGAACTAAGCAGATACAGCCAAATCTTGCTTATCTGAATAAAATTAGTTTCAAAAGGATATTATACCTCAAGGCATATTCATGAATTAGCAAGTAATTCAACTTAATAAGAATATGGCTCATATGAAGGAAAACAGATACACATTAGGAAAGGCAGAACATGAAGTTCTTTGTCTGACTGAGAAGAACAATGTTTATTTGGCTAGCAATAGAAAAATACTGATAATTTTAATCCTTAGAAATATCCCAAATTTTAGGATGTTTCAAACTTTTTAGTCAATGTAAATTCTGCTACTTTTGAAAAAAAATTATGCAGTGAATTTCAGCATGACCCATTGAAAAATATGACCTGACCAGTTAGAGTTAAATGTTGCCTTCAAAGCAAGTATATTTTTCATCTGGTTGCTATATTTTTGTCAACAGGGCTGCTATTTTATGGTATAAGTATTATAATTATCTGATATGTGTACACTGGTAAACCATCACCACAATAACTTAAAAAATCCTATTAGATATAATTTTGGAACTAGGGAACCTGGCTTTATGGGGAAATTCAGGATTCGAAATATTTTATTTTAGTCTAAATGACTCTCACTGGAAGCAGGAGATATCTGTGAAATGCTTAGACAAATGTGGTTAATATAGCCTATCATTAATTTGTCAGGTCTAATTAATGGTATCAGTTACCAGATGCAGAGGGAGACCATTACACTTCCTAGGAGTATAGAAAGGCAGTCAAGGATGCTACAGAAACCTGTATTCTCCCTGGATCACTGGAAGTAATGGGGTGAAAAATAGTTAAGTCAAATAGAATACTTATCACAGATTGAGAATATTCATATTGTTTACCCTTTATTCACCTGCCATTAAGGCTAAGCCCAAACACCTAGGGCTATAGTAAGAAAAAAAATCCAAACAACATACTTCTAAGTTATGACACACTGAGGTTAACATCCATATGGATCTTGTCTTTGATTTTTCCTATTTTCTAATTGTTTCATTCATGTCGATGGTGAGCTAGTTGAATTGATGGGGCACTAAGGATATCTATATATCTTTACAAATATATAGCTATCTCATACATATATACTATATACATTACATGTACACATATATGCATATATGTATGTATATGTATTTAAACATATCTGATCTGTGTTTCTATATTATATACATAATATATATCATATATAACATATATACATTTTTTATGTATCTTAAGGAGGCTCAAGATGTCACAGCCTTCTTTTTAAGGCCCCTTGAAGCCTGCTTCCTTGCCAAACATTTCCACATAGCTTTTCTGAGGATGGAATTAATTATAATACTTGTACCATAAAATAGCAGCCCTGTTGACAAAAATATAGCAACCAGATAAAACATATACTTGCTTTGAAGACAACATTTAACTCTAACTGGTCAGATTCTCACTATACCTTGATCACAATAACACTCCAGTTTTATAAAGTACAAGCCATGTTTAGCTCTGTTTTCCTCTTTTTAAAAAAATATCTTTGCTTCAGCCGGGCGCAGTGGCTCACGCCTGTAATCCCAGCACTTTGAGGGGCTGAGGAGGGCAGATTATGAGGTCAGGAGTTTCAGGCCAGCCTGCCCAATATGATGACACCCTGTCTCTACTAATAATACAAAAATCAGCAGGGTGTGGTGATGCGTGCCTGTAGTCCCAGCTACTCGGGAGGCTGAGGCAGGAGAATGGCTTGAACCCAGGAGGTGGAAGTTGCAGTGAGCCAAGATTGTGCCACTGCACTCCAGCCTGGAACAGAGCAAGACTCCATCTCAAAAAAAAAAAAAAAACATCTTTGCTTCTATAATAATTCATATACCTGACTAAAGGCTGTCTGACTGAAGTGGAGTTTTTTTTTGTTGTTGTTAGTATACTAACTTATTTTTAGTATTTATACTACTTAACCTTGATGCCTTTTCCTATTTTTATTCAGTAGGCCCCCTCATATATCCCTTAGTGATTGACATCTGTATATTCAATATATATGACTTTGAGCTAGATATAAATTCACACACATATGTATATTTACAAATATACAAGAAATGAAAGGATATATATGTGTATATATTTACACTTGTATATACACACATATATGCTTTCTTTTTGTGTGTGTATATATTCACTTATATATATGCACATAAACACACATGTATATATACTTCCATTCTTTATATTTCTTCTCTTTTCTCTTTGTTTTTCATGTCATTACTGTGTTAACTTAGGACTCTATTATTTTTGTTCAAATAATTGGAAGTTTCTCCTGACCTTGTTTCCTCTTTCAATCCTTGACCTTTACAATCATTTGACAGACTGTGATTGTGTCAGCCACCTATTAAAAACATATATAGTCCTTGCCCAGCTGTCAGAATCTTTTACTGCTTGAAATAGACTTCACCTTGTTGGCTCTGTCTGTCACTGGATCCTGTCATCATTTTGTGCTCTATCCACATGGAACTTCTAACTCAGTTGCTGTTCATCCATTGGGTTCTATTTAAGTTTTTTTTTTTTTTTTTTTTTAAATGAATATCTTTCCTTTCTTTTTAACTTGTATAAATGTGATTCATCTTTTGAAAATTATTCTAGATTCTCTTCTAAGAACCCTTATTTAACACTGCTCCATACAAACACTCACTCAAATTTCATATTCTTAAAATAAACTAACTTGCAGTTGTTGGCTCTGAATTTTTATTACCTAATTTTCTAACATCCCTAAGTGTAGTTTATGCAATTTTAAACTTAGTTTCTTATTTTATTAATTTTTTGTATTCATCATTGAATGTGACAATATGTACATAAACCTTTTGCACCATGGCATTGATACAAATCCAGGCTGGTAAAAAAAAAAAAAAGGGGGTGTCTATACTAATGTCTCTTGAGTGCCTTCTATTATCCAAATACTGCAAGATTATATATAGATACACACACATATATATAATACTTGTATTATATATATATAATACATGTATAATGTATATAATATATAATAAATATAATATATAATATATATTCTTACTAGAACTTCAGAGTAGCCATGTAAGTAGACCATATAATTTATTGTCCAAACAAGAATACATCTTAGAATGTACTGTAAACAGCACTATTAGTTATATCACCAGAAAAACAGAGTTAACCGGATTTTCCTTGGTAGATCAAGATACACAGGCATTCTACCTATAAGAGATGTGGAATTTTACTTTTCTTAAATAAAGGTAAAAAGCCTTTCTCGAGGGATGGAGCATAAAGGTAAACTCCAGGCAGTGTGATCTAAACTCATACTTTTCTTTCCTTGATCTTTCAAGGCCATGTTATTTAGCAGTAAATGTCTCTTATAAAATCTCTTTGCTACATAAAAGCCCTAACTTACAACTTCTGTGGTAGGGAGAATTCTGAGATGTCCCTCAAGATCCAGGAACCTGGGATATAAGCACTTCATCCCAGGCATTCAAACACGAATCTAGGTGCTCCTGTGAAGGGATTTTTGTTGATGTAATGGAAGTCTCGAATCAGTTGCCCTAAAAACAGGGAGATTATGCTGTGTGAAGTTGACCTAATTGAGTGAGTCCTTTGAAAGCAGAGCATTACTTTCAGCTAGTCCTAGATAAAGACTTTAAACAGTCGTATTTCTGCTGGTGTGGCAGAAAGCAAACGGCTTTGTTGTGAACTGATGTTGGAAGCTGTCTGGCTAGGCACTGTGAGCAGTATTGGAAAATGAGATTTGTCCCTGTTAACTGCTAGCAAGAACATAGGGACCTCACTACTACAACCACAAGGAACTTAATTTTTCTAACAATCTGAATGAGTTTGGAGTAGGACCCAGAGACTCAAATGAGTTGTGGTGTGAGTGGCAGCTTGATTGTAGTTTTCCAAAGCACTGAACCAAGAACATGTCTATGCCATGCTTAGAGATACAGTATACCTAAAGAACTATGAGACAACAAATATGTAGTGTTTTAAGCTACTAAAATTGCGGTTATTTGTTACATAGCAATAGACAACAACTACAATCTTTAAAATAGTTATCTAAATAAATTAACAACAGAATGTCTGAATATGGATAAAATCACACGTGATTTGAAGGTTAGATATTAATGAATTGGCATATCAATTATTCATAAAACAGCATCATCCTGAGGCTATTCTTCAATGTAGGATATACTGTTCTATAGATATGGTTTATAGTTTAATATATAAGATATAGTCTATAGTTTAAGATATAGTTTAATATAAACCTGCAAAAATTCGCATAGTGGAAAAGAATAGGAAAGACACTTACAGACTATTTAAATGCAAAGCATTTTATTATAGCCTGGTGGTAAAGGTTAATATTATTATTTTCAAGGGGCTTAGGTCAAATGGTACGTTTGTAAAATTGGTTTTGTTCTGCAATTCCACTTGAATTTGTAAGCAGCAAAATTATGAAAAATATTCTATAATGTGTATATACTGACTTTTCTTATTTTGAATAGTTTAATTCATGTTCCATCTAGTTTCTTAAACATCAATTGTCACTGCGCCGAAAATTGTATGATTAAAAGTCACCTCATTCTACATAGAATATACAAGCCTCCATTATACTTGCCAACATCTTATTTAAAAAGTCAATTTAGCATACTGTTTTCCAACTACTCTCTTTTTCTTTGATTCTATTTTACATATATATTTATGAACTACAAGGTCTTCTTTTTCGTCATTTTAATTTTAAATTTCTATTCCAATTTTAATTTTAATTAACACCATTATTTCAAGGCAGCAAGTGTCAAAATTATATTTGAATCTCTGGATAGTTTAAGAAAAGGTAGTTATTTTGTTGAAAATCACCTAAAGCAAGGAGAAGTGTGACCTCTTATAGCTGTAGATTCTATGTACTTTGAAACATGATCTTGAATAATAAATATAAAACACGTCGTCAAATGGAAGATGTGCCTATTTGAGTCAGAAAGATATACTTTGCTACATTTACTTGGTGGTATTTACAAGCTAGCTATTCACAAATAAAGATACTAATCTATGAACATAACTAATATGTTAAACAACACATTCCATATTTAATATACATGCAGTGCATATGAAGAAAACATTTAAATTACAGAACAGATGCTTGTTTATATGTATTTAGTGCCATTATAAAAAGGAGCCTGGAGAATACACAACTGAAAATTCTCATGTGTATGCCCAGTGCTGAGGGAAATGGATTTGATTTCTGGTAATTTAAGAAACCTAATCACTATCATTAAACAAATAAAGATTCATTACATGTGCAAAAGAAAATCACTGTGAACACAGTAAAACTTGGAAATAAATGTGATCTAGAACTTTAATTTCTTTGCACATTTTATTTGAGCACAATTTATTTAGGAGGTTTATGACCTGTGACTATTTCTCAATTTAATGTAACTAACAACTCCAATGGTAGGTCTCAACCACTTGGATAATTGGAGTGAAGATGAGGTTAGCAGCAGAAGGGAAAAGTCTCTGCATATTAATATCTTACACAGACACAGTTAAGCTTGGAGGTATCAACTGCTTTAATGAAAGAGGAGGTCATTCAGAGACATAATGGCCCCGTGTGTTGAGCGATAGAAAAGCCACTAGGGAAGGCTCTGAGAAAAAATAAACTTAATAAATGTCAAGCCTAAGAAGAGGAAACCAGCTCAGAGTTCCAATCTTAGGAAAATATCCAATGGTTTCTTCAGCCTTCTCATGCATTGGTCTTGTAGAAATATTATAGTAAAACTCTATATTTAGAAAAACCTGATATAAATCTCATCTTCACCATAAATGAACTTCCTGACACATACACAGGTTAATTCTTAAAGCCTCAGATTTCTCTCCAGTGACAATGTTTAGTATTTTGTGTAGATTAGTGTCCACAAAAGTCCAGATAAATTCAATGAATGTTTGTCTCTCTGTTTTGCTCCCTAATTTGAACAGGTGAGGAATAACCCATCTTTAACAAAGACACCCTCCGTGCATACATTTATTAAGAGAAAAATGGAGGTTACCTAGAGACTTGTGTACAACAAACCAAACAATAGTCAGAAAAAACAAAAAATTAGTTTTGCAGCTCACTTCAATGGATCATTCTAGAGTATTAAGAATTAGAAAAAGTGTCTAAAGAGAAAATGAATGAAGTAAAATGTATAAAAAAGGAGTTAGAAGAAAATGTACTAAAGAAAAGCAAATTTAAAGTTTGGATAAATGTCTTATTTCCAGCACATTTGCCATCATGCTAGAATATGTGGTCAGAATATGGTCAACAGACGTAGCAATGTATTGTGAAGGAGGTATATCATGTAGGGACCAAAGCAGGGAAATGCAATCATCTACTTGTAGACAGAATCTATTAATTGTTCCTGAATATTAAAGGAATAAATGAGTAAATGGGTGGATAGATGGAAGGATTGAAGGACAAATGTATGAAAGCTTAGGTCCCAAATCCCACTTCTGGAATTTTAGCATATTAGAGTTGTGATTTGTAAGGAGAATGGCATTTTCCCACAAGATACATGGCTTTATTGCTCCAGGCTAAAGAAATATGTACAGATGGCTTCTCCATATGCCACCAATATATACACCTGGTTGTTAGATTCTCCTCTGTCCTTTTCTAGACATTTCCTCTAGTTGTAAAGTTAGATGCATAAGACCATGGAGGAGATAATTATGGTTAAATGAGGTTATAAGGTTTGGGCCGTAATCCAATACTGATATTCTTATAAAAAGCATGGATGCACATGCACATGCACAAACACACACACACACACACACACACACACACACACACAAAGAGGAGGTGGCATCTTCAAGTCAATGAGAGAGACTTCACCAGAAACCAACCCTACTGGCACCTTGATTTTGGACTTCTAGCCTCTGGATTATGAGAAAATAAATTTCTATTGTTTAAGCTACCCAGTCTGTAATATTCTGAGATGAAAACTAATGTAGATTGGGGGTTCTTTTATTCTTAATCATATAAATCACCATTCTCCCAGTCTTTAGTGCCATGTCTCTAGGTCATCTTATCTTTATGTTCTCCTCCTTACTCATTCCTTTACAATCAATCTCAAGAGTTCCCTGTAATATGAATATTCCCTTGAATTCTACCATCGCAATTACATTTTCCCTAATTGCTATCTTCACATATTGGACCTACCACAAAGTGCTGAAATTATTTGTCTTCTGTTTTTACTGATTTAGAACATAAACCTTTGGAGGGAAATAAAAATTATTAATTCATCTCTTTGTTTTACCATATCTTGTTCATAATATATACCTAACACAGGTACTCAACACATTTCAAATGAATAGATGATTAAAAAATAAGTGGCTTACATTGAATCAATCCCTATACAGATAAGTAAGCAGCTCTAAATATACTGTTGATGGAGAAAGAGAAAGGGGAATTTAAAAAAAGAGCTGACTTTAAATTTTTGTTTCAAAAATAGGAATAATGGAGTTATTAAAGTGAATTCCAGAGAACATGTGAATTACTTGACTAATACAAGGTTAAAGTTTCTCTAAAGTAATTATCCAACAGAACAAGTTGAAGATTAAACAAATTCTTTGACATAGAAAAATGAGTAATACAAAGATTGTTGGGTGCAATGCAATTGGAAGTGATGAAAGTAAAGGTCATCTGACTTCAAAAAATTTCATATAAACCAAGAGATACAGCAGAGACAGAACAAGCATAAGTTTTTTTTTTTTTTTCTTTTTAAAAAATTTTCCTCTGATGGCAAGTGAAATGATCTACATTTCCATAGAGGAAAAAAACATGCTGTCTCGTATCACTCAGTGAGATTCCAGGAGTAGAGAGACAAATGTAGTCAATATCTGGGACAAAAAACTGTCTCAGGTCTCATCGGACTTTGGCTCCACCTTTTTGTCATCAGTGTGGGAACAGCAGAGGTTAAGCGTTTTAGAAGTAAGAACCCAGAACAAATAAGAAAGAGTTGCTTTTCCAGCACATCAAGAGCTATAGCCATTGTGTCAAGAACATGATAAATGATTTTGAAACAGACATCCTCCTTTTCTGGTTGACTGTCAGGTCCAAGCTGAGTGGCTTTGGATAAATCACTTAGCCTCTTTGAAAGTTTTCTGTGTGGAACTTTGGAGAGAAAGCATCACAAAACAAATAAGCCACAGCATGCTGTGCCTCCTCTATATACTGCTCACTTTAATCCGTGAAAATCTGACCCAAACTGCCTAAAATATCCAGAATGGCATCAGCTCTGCCGACAAAAGAGGGTGGGATTTCACCATGTCGGATGGCTGATGAAATGGTGCCACAGTCAGAGGATTGAAAGAAAAAAGACGCCTCTTTTAAGTGTAAACTTTCTCATCTGTAAACTAAGGATTATCATGTCTGCTTTGTTTCTCAATCAAGTTATAAAGAACAAATACAAAATAAATTCTGAATATAACATTTATAGCAAACTGTAAAATGGGTGTTAATGTCAATATTGCAACTGTGACTGATTAATAATAAACCTGGGAAATTTAGAGACATACATTTATGTATTAAAGGAATGTAGCCTTTAATTGTGTATACTAATTACATAAATACATAATATTGGCCTCTGTAGACAACTGGATTTTGATCTAGACATATCTGTGCTTAACCACAAGATTCATTACTTAGCTGTGTCACATTGGACAACTTACTTTACCTTTCTAAACCTTTATTTTCTCATCTTCTTGTGGCATTTTGATATGTAGATAGTTTTAAGGACTAAATGTGATAATCTATGTAAAAGACTTAGCACAGAGCTGATGATGTGGTAATTTCCATCTTCCTCTATTGTTCTGATTTGTTGCAATCTAACCTCAGTATGATTTCTAGAGCTATTACTCTTTGTGGTGATTTTTGAGACAATCCACTTTCTTCTATTTGTCTCAGACAGCCAATCATCTGCACTAAATGCATACTACTTCCTGTTTCACTAGGTGGTTCTCATGTTGCAAAGTCATTGTTTGGAGTGCGTGAATATTTATTGATGATAATTCAGACCGTGCCTCTTCTTCCAAGTGGAAGACAAAAATCTGAATATGCTAAACATGATTCTAACCTAAGAGGACTAAGTAACTCTTCTTCCCAGGTGATAAATCAGACAAATATATTCCAACCATCTTTTTATTCATTAGTTTGTGTAGTCATATATCCATGGCTTCATCATATATCTAGGGTTTATCCATTGGACTGGGTAGTGGATGTTTTAGTGCATGACTGAAATCCAACTCCAAGAGAAAGGCACTGGTTCTCCTAGTAGTTAAAAGTGTCTGCTGACTGCTGATGGGCGAGGATTTCCCCTGTAATTGCCCATAACAGAATAAAGTGACTCATTCCTAAGAGTTCACTTTTATGGTAAGCAACTCAATCTGAGTGCTAGGGTTCAAGACCCACCTTCCTGGCTCAGTTTGGGACTTTTCTGAAGGGCCATCCAAGTGACAAAAGTGAGCTGCTTCCAGTAAAATTTTCTTTGTTTTATTTTTATTTTTTATAAAAGGGAATATAACTAGTATCTACCTTTGGAAAATATGGGAAATATCATATGAATTAATACATCTAAAGTACTTTAATAGTGCCTAGAAGACAGAAAGTGTTCAAGAAATGTTACTCGAAGATTACTTAATTTAAATTGTTTGATTAATAGCTGAAGAGGACACTTTATTAAGCTTATCATATTTATGATTGCCTCAAGTACCATTAAGTGATCCAACTTACCTATTTTTTTAAAGTAAAAAAGTATTTGGAAGAAGGTATTACTTATCAGAAATCTCTGTTTTTCAATGATAAAGAATACCTTGCAATCATCAGCTTTTGATTCATTTTCAATCACCTTATGTTTCCATGCACATCCTCCTGTTCAGTCTTCCAAATGATCTCAAAAGTATTCTTAGTGAAAGGTGACGTTTGTAGACTGAATGAGAACTGGAAATGGTCTCTTCAGTATGATCCAGGAGAAACACTGCGTGGTAGCTAAAGGAGCTATGTGGGGAAATGCACTATTGTCTATGCTAGAAGCAAGACGAATTTAGACTGAACTCTGGCCTCCTGGGCAGGCCTCATGAACCTCAGTGGAAATGACGTGAGTTGTCATTTAAAGTGGCTGTCTGTGACCCTGTCTAAATACTTCACTGTTTATACTCCCATTCCTTATTTAAGAAATAAAGACAAAACTTTATTTTATTTTATTTTGCCCTGAATGGGTTCTCAAAATTTTTACCAAATGTATGTAATTTCTGTAAAATGACAATGTTTTTTATGCATTGTCCTCAATCTTACCTATTAGGTGGATGCAGATTTAGGGACATGAGGAAAAAAGTGTTTTCCAAATAAGGGGAATGGATATTTAATTCAATGTGTAACTAGACAGGAGACAAGTTGCAGTGACTGGCAGAATCTGGTTTTGGTCATCAAAGAATGCAAACAGAGCTAAGGAATGTTAAGGAAAGTGGAATGCATGTAGGGGCAACAGTCTTTGGACAAAGAGTCTTCCCCTTCTAGAACACACCACCACTGATTGAGGTGAGTGCTCATGGGTAATTACTGATCAATCAGTCCTGTTTCACATTTATTGACTAAAACATTAACCTATAAAAAGGATAATTTCAAAACTTCATAGAGACATCCTGTTAATTAGAACTGTACAGAGACATTTTTCATGTAATTTCTGAAACTGAATACAGCATATGTACAGATATGATCAATTAAATGTCTAAGATATTATGGCTTAATAATGGGTCCTTTACTGTTGAAATACTAAAAAACTTGGTTTAAATATTTAATTAATAAATACTTAAACTCATCTTTAAACATGGGGTTGCAAGAGGTATCTTGGTGAATAAATATATTCCATTATTGTTTAGTAATTATAATATATATTTGATTATCCATAGTTCACAATAATTAATAATATGTCAGTATTATTTTAATTTTTAAAATAGGTAGAGAAAAAATAGAACTCAGAGTTTCTGAAATTGTAATAATTATGTATAATGAGTTTCCATAGACTGTGATTTATTTCAGAAAAATATGCTCTGTGATAATGTAATGGCTAGCAACACTGGCTACTGAACAAGCATCCAAGGAGGAGGGTGCAATGTAACATGGAGTTCAACTTTGAAAGAAAAATAAAGTATAATTCCTACAGCTTATCTACTAGGAATATGGACTTCTTAATGTACACAGCACTTCAAACTTTCCTCCAAACAGTGACCACTAGAGCAAGACAGGAGGTATAGTTAAGCAATAATTAGATTTTGAGGGATGACTGTTCAGGATCTATGAGGACTACACCTTAATCTTACTATTAGGTTGGTGCAAAAGTAATTACAGTTTTTGCAATTTAGTGGCCAAAACCACAATTACTTTTGCTCCAACCTAATACTTTCAAGATTTTGGGGTGAGAGAAGAATCCCATGCCTCTTGTCAGTAAGGTTCGTGAAGACATCCACAGAATTAAGTGGCATGCTCTCCATTCCACTGACTCTATCTGGTCTGTAGGGCAACATTCCTTGTGCACCTGATATTCCTGTTCCTCCTGCCTCTGATATTCAGTAGGTGGCTTATTTAATTAGTGCTTGACTCTGAATATGGTCATCTCTGACTGAATCACTCTCTTTTTGTCTTTTGCTAAGCAACAGAAACCTTCTGAATCCCTATTACTTCCTCCATTTGGTGTGCTAGTTCCAGGGAGTCCTTCTCTGGGCTTTGATGGCTCCAAATACACCATCCATGCCAAAGATGCATCCAGGGAGACTGGAGGTTTTAAATATTTACCTTCTTTGAACTTCAGCTAAATCACTTCCAAAATGGTTATAATATTTCTCCATCCCTGTTTAGTGGTGAATATTAAATAATAAACATAATAAATAACAACTAAAAGTACTTAGCATTGTACTTTTATATAGATAAAAATAATTAAATATATTATATCATAATAATATAATGAAAAGAGTCACTTCTTTACAAACATTTGCAAAAAGAAGGAAAAACCAGATGCGAATGGGCATGGGAAAATCTGAGTTCACTTTATCTCTTTCACTCTATGTGCCCTTCAACCATTTTTTATCTCCTCGCAGCCTCAGCTTCCTTTGGTATTGACTCCAGTAAGTTCTCCCTGAAACACTGGTATCTATTTAAGTTGAAGAAAGGCCAATACAGGGAGAATTTCTGCCAGGCAAGATTTCAACAGCTTCCTAATTGCTCGATAAAACAATAGCAGCAACAATAGAACAATAACAACAATGACAACAAACCCTAATTAAGAAAGAACTTGTACAGATTATGGTACAAAACACTAGTAACAACATTCTAGTTCATTCTTAATCATCCTCCAGTTCAGTCATAATCATCCTCCAGTTAATTTTTATATCATCTGAGCTAGAAGTTATATCCATCATGAAATAGTAATTTACTGAAACTTTTAAATCTTCACCAAAGGCCATTCCAAAGACCAGAATCCAAAACTATCCCCACAAGTATTGCTGAGACACAGGGCAGAGTACAAGCCCTGCCATTCACACTTTCTTAAGATTTAGGTAACTACTTTCCTTTCTTTCTGCCCTGAAGTCCAAATCTAATTTGAACTAGAAACAGGTAATTTTACAAGTTCCTCCAAGTTTCAAAATACTGACTGAAAAATAAAACACAAAAAAAGCCAATTTCAATTTCAACATTAAAACTAAATACATGAAACAGATATATGAATTTTGGTACCTTATATATTCAAATAAATGTGTTGATAGTAGATATATTATGGACCCTAATTCAAGGGTACCATGAGAACAGATCTTTTTACTCCAGGAACTAATAAACTGTGATAGAAAACAATGGATTTAGTATTGGATTTTGGCTAATTAGAACTAACAGCTGACTAAATAATATCAATTGTTGTGTCTTATGTTGGCTAGGATTTACACTAAGGCATTACATGTCTGTGAATAAATAAATCTGTTAGTTGCTTGCTAACTAGGACATGTTTGGTGCTGTGTTGAGTTTGGTGGGGATACACAAATGTATATAATAGGTTGGCTACCTCTAGAAACATTCCATGAAGATTACCAGTTAATAATATTAGATTGGCATCTTAATCCCATCTCTTACTTGTTATATATTAACTTCTAAAACTTAGTATTTCTATTTAAGAAATAGGGATGAACACTAGTAGAATTTAACAAACTATTGTTTTGCATATTTTTTTAGAGTAGTACATTGAGTCATATATAATGAATCATAATAAATGCTAGTCAACATCATTATTATTGTTGTTGTTAATTTTCTGGTTTGAAATAATACATTTTTTTCAGAACTTGAGATGTTTCCATTCACACATGTATTTTGTTTGACTTTCAAATGAATTATCTGAGAAGCACTTTGTTATTTCATCGTAAACATGATGAATCCACAAAAAGAAGGGCATCCGTGATCACTTAGGTGGAAAGTGGCAAGGCAAGTATTACAACCCAGGTGTAAGACGTTATTTTCTGTTTCGCTCTGTTTTAGCACATTTGGACAGCTACATAAAAACAAACAAATGGACAAACAACAACAACAACAAAACCTTATACTGAGTAATTTATAAACATCAGAAATTCACTTACAGTTCTAGAGGCTGGGAAGTCCAAGATCAAGTTTCCAGCAGATTTGCTGTCTGGTGAGCACCTGTTCCTCATGGATGGCACATTCTTGCTGTTTCCTCACATGCTGGAAGAGGCCAAAGGGGCACGCTCTCTTCAACATCATTTTTAAGAGCACTAAACCCATCCATGAGGCTGGATGCTTCATGACTTAGTCATTTCCTAATGTCTTCACCTCTTAATAGTATCATATTTGGGAATTAGGTACCAACATATAAATTTTGGGGGAACACCAACATTCAGATCATAGTACGTAGCATGTCATTTCTGAACTGTAATTGAAAGGATATGCCTCTCCACCACATACGCTTTTTGAGATTGTCAAACTTAGTCACAACATTGCCTATAGCTATCCTTCAAAAGCCTCTTAAATGACCTTCCTGCATCAGCACGTGCTCTACTTAATCTTTTTTCCTGAGCACTGAGCAAGAAGGCAGTGGTGTGTTTGTGTAGCATCAAGTAAAGAACAGAACAATGAGATTTCTAAAGACTGCAGAGGTCACTGTGCATTGGGATGCTTGGGGCTGGCTCTGAGAGAGTGGAAGGCTGAACTATAATTTAAATAACAAGAGAAGTTCTAATGCAGAATATATTATGCTAGACTTTAAAGTCTCAGGGGAAATTAGGTCATGAAACAATTAAAATAGACTGTGCAAGTCTTTGAATGCCATACTAACAGATTTACAAATTATTGCATTTTCTAGGTCAGTATTCTAATTTTTTTTTCTTTTTCTTTTTTTTTTTTTTTTTTTTTTTTTTTGAGATGGAGTCTCACTCTGTCGCTCTGTTGCCCAGGATGGAGTGTGGTGGCATAATCCGGGTCACTGCAACCACTGCCTCCCGGGTTCAAGCGATTCTCATGCCTCAGCCTTCCTAGCAGCTGGGATTACAGGTGCCTGTCACCAGGCCTGGCTAGTTTTTGCATTTTTAGTAGAGACGGGGTTTTGCCACGTTGCCCAGGCTGGTCTCAAACTCCTGAGCTCAAGTAGTCCGCCTGCCTCAGCTTCCCAAAGTGCTGGGTGTTTCTAAAAATTGATTCCCATTATATCACTTAGTGGTGGCGGTGGTGATGGTGGTGGTGTTTGTGTGTGTGTGTGTGTGTGTGTGTGTGAGTATATGTAAACTATTGTGGGAGGAGGAAGATTCTGTTGTCATATAAATTTGAAAAGTTCTACATAAAATGGTAAAAAATGTCAATTTTGAACATATAAGGTGTTCAATCTTACTTGTGACTTACTGTGAAGGGTATATTTTGTTTCAGTGCTTCCAAAATATAGTTAATTTGGGACCACAATTTGTTGATATGCTAGCATTTCTCAGAGTACGATTTGGAAAATTATATGCTAGAGAACAGGGAATGACTATAGGATTTCAAATGCCAATGAGACTGGGCATATATTAGTTAAGGGCAAAGGTAGTGGGCAGAAATGGAAAACGATGGAAACCACTTTCTTCACTTGTGTTCTGATTAGAACAGAGATTCTAGTAGCTTTACGATCTCAAAGATTTCAGAGTTTTGAAACTAGGAGTAAACAAATGTGAAGACATCACTCTTAAGATTCTACAGAGCTTGATCTGATTTGAGGAACTTACAGAATTTGTGTACAATCTGGCTATGTCAGGACAAATAGTTCTTACCTTTCATTGAAATATATATTTCAAAGATATAGCTATACACACACACACATATATACGTATATATGTATATATACACACACACACTTCAAACATTGGAATGCTTGGTCAGTAATGAATATTTGTGCTACTGTGTGTGTTTGTGTGTATGTGCATGTGTTTATACCAGCCTGTACTTTATAGAAAAGTGTGTGTAAAGTGTGTGTGTGGATATATATACACACACACACACACACAAATATATATATATTTGTGTGTGTGTGTGTGTACAAAGAGAGGGGGTCAGAAAGGAGAGAGAGAGAGAGAGAACCATTAGGGACTTTAAAAAACTTCTATCATATATATATATGTGCATGCTCTTGGGAACATATAAACAGTCTCCAGTAGGGGTAATTTTAAGGGAGACAGCACAGTGTAATAGACACAATATCCTCCTTTTACCGTATCCTTCCACTTAGTATAATCTTAAGAGACACCTTCTGTTGCACAACAAGGGCAAATGTCACCATGGAGCGACCTTTGAATGTTGGGAATGCCCTCTGCATTCCGTACTGCAGTCGTGGGATTTTTGATGGGACAAAGAAGGGCTTCAAAAGAATTCAATCTCTGTTGTTAACAACTCATAGTAAAGTTGAGACTAGTAGCGGGGATGACCATGAGAGAGGAAAATGTCCGGTTTTATGTGACACCAATCTTTACCTTCAATCAAAGGGGTCAAATATGGGAAGATAACAGAGAGTGAAGAATTCCTAGGCTTTACTTTCATAATAAAGAATAAACATAGCATGCATGGATTATAAATCTGCTGGAATTAGTGTTCAAAATGCTAAATTAACCATGTGGGGTTCCTGCTTCAATCCTTCAGGATAAAAGTCCAAACTATTACTCAAGGCATATGAGACCTTTCCAGAACTTTCTTATCCATGCTTGGACAGTCTTATGTTCCCAAACTGATCTCATGAGAAAGTTTAAAGCTAATTTCCCTAATACTCCATGTCCACCTGCTTTCTACTCATCTGACCAGTCTTACCTTGCAATATTTTCTAGTAATCCTGAACTGTTTGTAGTTGCACATTTTGGTACAATGTCTAACACCCTCCTGCTATCCTTTTTTTTTTCTTTTTTCTTTTTTTTTCTTTTTGAGACACAGTCTGACTCTGTTGCCAGGCTGGAGTCCAGTGGTGTCATCTTGGCTCACTGCAACCTCCACCTCCCAGGTTCAAGTGATTCCCCTGCTTCAGCTTCCCGAGTAGCTGGGTTTACAGGCATGCGCCAGCATGCCTGGCTAATTTTTTGTATTTTAGTAGAGACGGGGTTTCACCATGTTGGCCAGGATGGTCTCTATCTCCTGACCTCGTGATCTGCCCGCCTCGACCTCCCAAAGTGCTGGGATTACAGGCGTGAACCACTGTGCCCGGCCCCTCCTGCTATTCTTGCTTGGCAAAATCCTATTTGTGTGCCAAGAGTCAGCATTACTGGATGAAAATAATTTCTATGACCACGTCAGGTGCCTTTTCATGTGCTTCCATAATGAACCCCACTTTGATACAATTGGCACTTACTGCAACTAGGAGTGCTCTTTAGAGAGTAGCCTTGTGTTAGATTAGCTTGTATCTTGTCTACATATAAAAACAATAGGCCCTCAGGAAACACTTACATAACTGATTAATCATTATCTGTTTGTAAGGCAGAGAGTTTGCTAAATCGTATTCCCCTAATAAATATAAAATATTTTATATTTGCTCAGTGTATACATTAATAAATATATTGCTTTTCTGAAAAAAATATGTATAACTGATTTTTTAAATGAAGATGATTCTTATTAGGTCACTGCAAAGGTAATTGCAGTTTTTGTCATTGAAAGTAATGGCAAAAACTGCAATTACCTTTGCAGTGATCTAATGTAATAAATATGAGTTAGGAGAATCAATTCTGTAGACTTTTATGTATTACAGTCATATAAAAATTGCCCATCTGGGAAATATTTCTGAAATTTATCTAATGCTTAAATATTTTACTATAAAACGTTCATTCCGAATTTTCTGATTTTAATTCAAACAAGCAGATTTTGATAATATAGCTGTTAAGTTAGTTTTAAACTATATTATGACTGAAATGAATAAAGACATGGATTGGAAAATGCGTAAAGTTCGGAATGTGAAACAAGTGTCGGGGTGGATACGCAGAACTTTCATGTACCTTCCATTCTCTCTCTTGTATAATATTAAGCAAGTCTATGATCCTCTCTCAGTGCTGACAATAATATTGTTTCTGGCCAATAAAAATGGAAGTCATGAAATAACTGTGTCCTTCAGAAATGTGTTCTAACATGTATTTTTATTAAAATTATGAATAGGTTCCAAGCTGTCAAATTAAGCAGTCAATAAGTCCCTAAGAATAAGGTGGAAAATTGGATTTACTATTATGATCTTAACAGTGAGCGAAATTTTTCAAAGTAAAAATTGCCTGAAGTTGAGAAATGCTTTCTCAGCAGGTAGAATTAGAGTTTGGTGATAAAAATAAAATCTGATTTTAGAAGATATGTATGTCTCCGGAAAACTATTATTAACATCTCTATATATTATATATGTATAAATTATATACACACACACACACATATATACACACACACAGACACATGTGTGTATATATATATGTGTGTGTTTGTGTGTGTGTATACATATGTAGATAGATAGATCAATAGACATTGCTGAAAAGGAGATAGGTTTCGCTTTGTAAATAAATAACATTGGCTATACAATTTGTTTCTTAATAAGTAGGGTATTAATTTATTAGTTATGCCAAGGATCGTCCTCTCTGAAAAACAGAATAACTAAGAAAGCATATTATGTGCCAATCTCTGTGTTTGATAATTGGAGATACGTGATTTCCTTGAATCCTCTTGAGAAGATAGACATACGGACATAACTCTCATTTTTACAGACAAAGGATTTGGAATTCACATAAACAAGCAGATTTGTTGGAACTCAAACGATAAATGGCAATCCAGGTTGTGTTGACTCCACCCCACTGTCTTTTTTCATGTAATTATGATTTCTGCTTCATCTTTTATTCAATCAAACAAATTTTTTAAAAAATAAAACTAAATAATTTGGAGCTCTTTAATGTATGTGCAATTACTTTTTTTAACTGTTAAGTACTATACAGATATTCAATATTTAACATCTATCCATTATTTGTTGAGTATCTATTATGTTCACAGACACTATTCTAGGTTCTAAAATTAGACACCAAGTAAAATATACTAGATTCTTCCTACCATGGAGCTTCTCCTCTAGATTGTAGAATTTGAAAATAAATAGGGAAAAAAATAAGTAAAAGAGAAGATTCATAATCTGATGAGTACAAATTAAAAAAAAAAACAAAACAAAACAAAAAAAAAACCTCCGATGATGTGATTAAAAGTGAGCTCAAGGCGAGGGAAGGTGGGAAGCATGGTGTCTCTCAACTGAATTGTCACCAATAATCAAATGATGGCCAGACATGGCAGTCTCTAGGAAGAGCGTGATAGGCAGAAACACACACACACACAACACAAAGTGCACAGAGGACTCAAAGAGCTGAAATAGGCTTGGAAGGGTCAAGGCACAGAAAGAGTGAGATCAGCTAACAACATGCGGGGGGACAAGAAGGAGATTAGAAGAGAAAAAGTGAGAGAGAGCAAAAGATAGGTTGGACCTTTAGGTAGAAGTGAAAGCAGTGTTTCTAAAACTATGCGTGGTAAATGACAAGTGGTTTTCTGTTTTGTTTTGTAATTTCCAATTTAATGTCTGATAATCTTGTAAAACCCAATAAAATTAAAATAAAACTAGAGTAGTAGTGAGAAATTCTTATAAAATTCATTCCATACTCACATTTTTCTTATTGTGGACTAGTAATAAGATGGTCACAGATCAGAGCGGGTCTACCCACAGCAATTTACATGCCTCTGATTGAGAAGATTTGAAGCAGAGTGGTAATATAATATTATAAAAATATAATATAATAAATATATATGTATGTAAGTGTTTGCATGCTATATGTTTGTGTGTTCATAAAATCACTGCTAGATCTTACAGGCTAAAGTGATGAGAAATTGAATTCCTATCATTGACCAGTGACAGAGTTAATCACTTCCATGCCCAGGAATCTCAGAAGAAAGCAGTTTACCTTAAAGTTTGTCTGAGTTTTATAATTGAGTAATAATTTTTAGAAAACCATAAAGCTCATGTCAGAGAAAACAATGCTCCTGCCCTGTTGAAATCTCAACACTCACATTCACTAGTGTGTCTAAGGCCCAAACTCCTATTTGTAAATTAATTTATTTAAAATCTGTTCACAAACAGTGATGTTTGGTTCAAATGCCTCCTCTGCTTTTGGCTCCTAAATTGTCGAAGACATTCAAGATAGAAAAAGGCATGTGAGTAGCGGATCCCAGACCATGTGAATCTGTTTTGCTAATTACAGTTAAACCATGACACAGCAACCCCATTAGGAATGTTTATATTATTCTCATTGCATGTTGCAGAGAAAGAATCTAAAATTCATAAATATTAAGCGGAATATCCAAGAGCTTACATAACACTGCAGAACTGAATTTTCAGAAATTCAAGATCATAATATACGCCTCTTACTTCCCCTATAAAACCATAAACTCCTTGAGAACCGAAGTGATTCCAACAATGTTTCACTTGCTGAATTAGTGCAAATTTAACACACAAAGAAATTTTCTTCAGGGCAAAAACTTCAAAGAACTTTTACAAATTAACTTTTCTCTATAAGCATTGGATCAGGTGATTTTTGCATTTCTAACCTTTAGAAGCCAACCACAACACACACCCCCATCCCCACCACTACCACACACACACACACACATACACACACACACCCCATGTATGGTGATGCAAAGAATAGAGCCTACTACTGATTTAAGATTTAATGGTACAGACCCATTTTTGAGATGAAGGAATCATTTTTTCATTTTTTTTTTTTTTACTCAGTTTTGCAAAGAACTGGATTTTAAAAATTGCATTGAGGATAACACCTTATATTTATTTAAAAGTATTTTCCCACACTGAAATATGAAACACATTTCTTTTTACCACTCTCTTCCCACCCATTTTAACATACACCCCTTATGTTTCTCCAGTGAAGAAAATAATGAGAGGTTTTAAATTCAAGTCCAGTTTTCATATGTTTTCTATAATTTTCAGGTATATTTTATACAGCATCATAATCTTTTGCAGTGCTACTTTAAGAAATGAAAAATATTTTTCAAAAAGATATAAGGAAAATGATCCAGATTTGGAAGAATGAAACAACACATTTATTTTGTGTAAAATAAGAAATTAAGTGATCAATACTGATTCAATATATGAGGTACTTTTCCTGCACTTTGAGAGACCAAAGCGGGCGGATCACGAGGTCGGGAGTTTGAGACCAGCCTGGCCAACATGGTGAAACCCCCGTCCCTACTAAAAATACAAAAATTAGCCCAGCATGGTGATGCGTGTCTGTAATCCCAGCTACTCAGGAGGCTGAGGCACAAGAATTGCTTGAAGCCAGGAGGCAGAGGTTGCAGTGAGCCAAGATCGCGCTGTTGCACTCCAGCCTGGGCGACAAGAGCAAAGTTCTGTCAAAAAAAAAAAAAAAAAAAAAGGCACGATTTAATTATACTCTAACAGCATGTATAGTTTCATCTAAAAACCCGTTAGCTCCCACTTATTTGCTAAAAAAAAAAAAAAAAAGAAAAGAATGTGCAATTAAGAATTCTGCTCAATGAGAGAGAAGCTTTTACCAAACGTGATGACATGAAATTATAAATGGGTCTTATTTATTTATTTTGAATTCCATATTTTGTTCCATTATGACAGATATGAGAGAAAATTTTTAAATATCCTGTATTTACAGAGTATTTTATGCATTTTAAACTTTTTTCATAGGCATATTTATATAAATGCATACATTTGATGTCCAGATCAATTGAGGATGTAAGAATTATTACTCCTACTCAGTCAAACACATTTCTTTTATTTCACTTTTTAACACTTTCACACATAATGCTTTATTTTGAGTATATTAAATACAAATTCATCGTGTAATCATTACAAAATCTTGTTGCTTATTATCTTTGTTATATTTACAGAAGGTTTGTGCCAAAGTATAATTATGAAAGTCTAAAAATGTGTTATTTTTAAAATAAAGTGTTAAAACATCATAATCAAGAATCTGAAATAAAATAATGTACACATAATAAAGAATACTCATTTTTCATTTTTAAAAACATCCCTGAAGCACTAAGAGGTTAGTTATATCCAAATTCTTCCACCTAGAAAGAGGCAAAATTGAGAATAAATTGGTTTGTTTTTGGTCTTGCTAGTTAGTTATTTCTAACCCAGATATCCCACAGTATTTTCTGATTATTTGGTTTAAAAAAAGTTGACTTCATTCCCTCTATATTTTACTTTTGGTTGCTCAAATACATAACATTTTTAATGATGCCAGTATGTTGTAAGTAATAAACCAAGCATGTGTCACTCAGATTTCTCAAAGAAGCAAATCACTTTCTAAGTGATATTAAATACTGCTTAGTTTTAATAAGGTATCTAGAAAAATAATACTTAAAAATTATACATGATACCCTCAGATCTCACATGCCCCATTTAGCTTTTCAAATACTAGAACTGTTGATATCCTAATAAAAGTTGATTTTATTAATTAAGAGCATTCAAGGCATCAAGAAGATGTATTGATTAAAATATGTGTACAATGTTTTACTTGCATTGGGCTTCCCCCATGGAACAATGTCATAAATGACAAGTAAATGCAAACAAAATTATGAGGACACTCTTGATATGACTAATAGAATAATGAAAATGAGTAGTAACAAAGACAAAAAGCATACAGCATACAAGTCACATCCTAGTGCTCTAAACCAAGGGCTTATTCAGTTAACATCTCCTCTTGTCAAATAATGCTAAATCATACTTCATATGAAAACTAAGAATACCAGAAAATTTTTAAAACTATAGAAGCATGATTAATTGTTATCAAACATGGCTTGTGTATTCTTCTTTAAACACTTTATTTTACATTGGGTATGCAGGCCTTTCTCCCAAATGCATTCCATGCTTAGCCAAGATGTACAACCTGCCTTTCAATCAGTGGTTCTTCTCCATTTGCCATGATGCCCCAATGTCTGTCAAAGACTGACTTTTTTCTACCTTAGGAGAAGACGTGCTTCTAATATATTTTTGATGACCTTACTGTTGTTGTTGTTGTTGTTTTTTATTAGTTCTTCATTTATTTTTCATTAGACTTAAGGAACATACTAAGCATCGATTTTTATTTTGTTTTGGGAATGCTCTTTATATTCTGGGAATATGCTTCCTATTCTAGAACATACCCTAGATCTCAAAGGACCCCACAGTCAGATTTCTTAAATATACGTATCAGTAAAGATCATATATTGTAAATCTGAACCTAGTCAAAGAAAAAACCGTATAATAAAATCAAAGCAGATACTAAAAATACCATAACAGCTGTACTACGCTGGTTTTAAATCCCAGCTCAGCCATTTAATAATATTGAATAATACTATAACTTTCAGCATGGCACAGTGGCTCACGCCTGTAATCCCAGTACTTTGGGAGACCAAGGCAGGTGGATCACTTGAGGTCAGAAGTTCGAGATGAACCTGACCAACATGGTGAAAACCCGTCTCTACTAAAAAAATACAAAATTATCTGGGTGTGTTGGCGCACGCCTGTAATCCCAACTACTTGGGAGTCTGAGGCAGGAGAATCACTTGAACCCGGGAGGCGGAGGTTGCAGTGAGCCGAGATCGTACCATTGCATTCCATCCTGGGTAACAAGAGCGAAACTCCTTCTCAAAAACAAAACAAACAACAAACAAAACTATAACTTCCAAAAAGTTATATAATTTATATTTTGTGATCTCCAAAATAAAATTGTTAATAACAGAGCTAAGGAAGGCTTGTTAGGCAGACTAAACTCACACCTTCATTGAAACACTAGTACTGGATGTTGACAAAGAAATAATCCTGCTAAATGTGTTAATACATATAAATCATTTTAGCTCAGTACTTACATGGTATCTACCCAATAATTGTTGGTCATTATTGGCACTGGTAGTAGCAATAGGAATAGTAGCAGTAGTGCTAGTATTACTAGTATAATAGTAGTATTAGTTATGATGCTACATCTATAAAACTCTATGCTAGCAACATAGTGAATGTTAAAGCAATGAATAGATTAATCAGCAGATAGACGAGGAGATGAATATTTTTCAGAAACAAATAATATATATGATAATGGAGAAGCAAATAATTTATGTAAATTCTCATTTCAAAGCATTTGGATTATACAACATAAAGCAACTTAACAGGTTGTATGATTCAATTCCCTCACCTATGAACAAAACCACTGGGTACAAGAGACCTAATATTCTGTCCAAAGTCACATAGGTTATGGCAGAATAAAGTTTCTTGGTTTCAATTATGTGATAGGCCAAATACTCCAGGATGTATAATGCATTTCTCTTATAATTGTAAAAGTATTTTGTAATATAAACATAAATTTGAAACGTATCTTATGTTTTTATGTATATTATAGTAATAGTAGTAGATACAGTATAGCAATATATATATAACTCATTATGAGATTCAGTTTAAACTCCTGTAATATAATACTCATAAAAGAAAGATTATATTCTGTTATCATGCTATGTTGCCAGAAATTATAAAAAGTTTGCTTCAAAAAGCAATAGTCATTTTTATGAAACTTTATGTAGTTGAGAAAAAATGAATAAAATCTCAAAAAAAAAGTCAGTTTTATCTTTATGTCTACATTGTTCCTATCCCAAACTCATACGCCTATTTCCTTTTAGTGAACCCATAAATATAGGACAACTGCTGATGAGTATTTTGCAAAATCTTGCTTTAAGCTGATGATCAATAACTCCTTGATAATTGTAAGTCTTTTTGATCCATGGAACAAAATTAACTGTTGGAATTATCTTCATGGTTCAGCTTATATTCTTATAAACAGGCATCTGATAAAAAGTAGAGAAATGTTTTGATGGTACTGGTAGAGAAGGAATCCTCTGTTCTGTTTTCTCTCACTCCTTATCTCCAATTCTTTTAAAGAGGAATGCATTAGACTCAAGTTTAGCTACCCAAATTCCTTGATTCATTAATTATTTCATTCACTCATTCCATAAATTCTCATTGAATGACTTCTTTGTATTTAAAGCACGTGAATGTGACTGCTAATAAAAAGTCTCATGCAGTCCTTATGGAATTTACAATTAAATGGATCAAATAGATGAGCGTCTAGTCATTGAGGATGATCAATAAATGTCATTGCAGTAGTTAAGTGTACTTTGACAGCTCATAGAAAAGACACCTAACCCAGACATAGGGGACCATGGAATGCTTCCTGAAGAAAATGCCTTTGAAGCTGATACTTGGAGTAGAATGAGCTAAAGTAAAGGGTATCTTAGGCAGAAGGTTCAGCATGGGGTAAAGTCTAAAAGCAGACAGAATACAAATTTTAGAGCTGAAAGGAGGTAAGAGTGAGATGTGGGGAACTATGAGAGGTATGGTTAGAGAGATAAGGAGACATTCAGTGAAAAAAATAAGACGTAATAAGGTATCAGATTGATTTTGAAGCTAACAAGAAGTTTTAGAAAGAAACTAAGTAGAGGAATAGTGTAATTTGATTTGTTGAAAATGCTCTCACTAGGTACTCTCAGAAGGTGTGAATTCAGTGGATTACAGTCACTATGATGCTTCCTGCTTGCCCCAGATTTTAGGGACTATCTTGGAAATGTACATAGATTTTTTTTTTTTTCTTAACTTTTGGCCATTCTGTTAGAAACAGTCAGCATGCCAATGATTAATAAAAAAAGCCCAAGTCATTGAAGCTACCTCCCTCCAGCTCTTCGTGCTTTTAATTTTGTTAGTATGCTTTGAATGTAGACTCATCCTTGGAACTTGTTTCCCTGCATTTCAACAACAGACATTTTTTTGTAAAATTTCCAGAGCCAAACTGAGACCCTTTTAGTACATGACTGGTCTTCTCTTTAAGGCTCAGCTTCCAGCGATTTTGAAATAATGTCTGTCTTATAAAATCAGTTAGGCAATCATCTATTTGGCTAACTATACCTAACTGTACTTAACACACAAGAAAACCTTTATTAGTACATACTAGGTGCTCATCAAATAATTAATAAGTAATATTTAGTACTTGAAAATAATGATAGCACAAAAATCACACAGGCCCAGAACCTTAAAAGGCGGAAAGCTCCCTTTATCTGTGATACTATGTTCTGCAGTTCCAATTACATAATAGTTTCTTGAGTGACCACAACATTTTTGAAATTGTTTTTTGTATTTAGATTTTCACCAGTCCTTACATTTTTCTTCTCCTTCTTCATGAATTCTTCATGTATTATAAATGAAACACGAAATATATTCCATAACAATTTTTTCTAGCTTAGAATTTGATCAGAAGAACACTTTACTTTTGTTGTGATGTAGTTGATGTTTGTTTTTGTTTGTGTTTGGCATATGACTTTAAGGCTAATATAATTTTTATAGATTCTATGAATTGTAATATTGTACGTTTAAATAAGCCTTTTATATGCATTCTAGCCAATGATTCCCTCCGTGGTACAATTGAAGTTTACAACAAGCATTCAAAAGCTACTGTATAGATGTTCAAATATTTAAAAGAAACCATAAATATAATCAGTATAGAGTTCACCAATACAAATATCACCTGAGTTTATCTCTGGTACAACTCTGATTACAATAGTTTTCCTATCATTGTTTAGATGCCAACATAATATTTATATCCATTTTTGTTTATTTAACATGGGAAATATGACTTTGTATTTCATTAAAAGTGAAATTTGGTTGAGAAAATCTTACAAAATTTGATGTTTCTAAAATAAAAGCAAAACGTCTCCCAAGTGATGAAAATATCTGAAATCACTCAGCCTTTGAATTTTTTATCCCTTTTGGCCACAAGCAGTATCCTCTCTATTTTTTAAAAAAGTGTTTTGATTATGTCTCATATGTATCCAAATTCTGAAATAGACAGTTACAAAAGAAAATATAAATCATCTGTAGTCTTGCTAGTAAGAGATAATTTTCAGAGTATTATTTGTTTAAATCTGGTATAAATATTTTACTACTCTGTTAATACCATCCTGAGGATCTCACACTGTAAACTGTGTTTTAAATATCTTGACTTGGAATCAAAGTCTTCGGAAATTTATAGCCTGTCTACTATTGTAATTTCATGGATGTCTCCCTTCCCCAGGACCCTGTGGTCCATCCAAGATGAATTAAAAGCTATTCCTGAATCCCACTTTGCTTTCTCCTGTTTCGTTGCCTTTGCACACTTGTATACCTTTGAATTATGACTGTCCATCCCCTTCCCCTACATTAGCTAAGTCCCTATATTTTTTTAGCATAATTTTATCTCTTCTACCTAAGTCTTCCCTCAAACTGCTTGGGTTTTCACAACGTTGTCATCATGACTGTGTTATATGACATAATTCTCTCTATTACCTTATTTAGCTGTCCTTATAATTAAAATTACATTGAACTCCCATAGGACTAGGAATTGAGGATATACAGCAGAATCTCCGGCAACTTTTATATTACCTGCATAGAATAGATGCTATGAGGCAATCGCCGTGAGTATATTTTAGTTCATAGCTAGGATGATGGATTCTGTTACTAACTTCCAAAATGGCTGCCATTATTTCAGGTATTGACCAAAGACAGGCTTTACCTTAAGTGACCCTACAAAATGAAATGCAGTACATATAATCTCCATCCAATTGCATTCTTTTAATATAAAATTGATATTTAACATAATTCTAAGTAGCATATCATGCCACTTTCTGCCACGTATATAAATAGTAGATTACTACAGTGGTATAGCTCTCCCACTATCTGGAAGTAATATTAGACAATTCATTTTGGAAATCAATATTTCCACTGCGACAAAACACAACAAAAAGCTTGGAGAAGAAAAAGTTTTTTTAGTTGGACTAAAATTACAGTCAAGAGTAGGAAAAACTTAAACTACAGACTAATCTAAAGTAAGATTATTTTTTCAGCATAATTCAGAAAGGTGTAGCATTAAAATTTTAGAAATAAGAAAGTAATAGGTAAACATATAAAACCACACATCTTTGTGTGTTTTTAAAATGTTTTCTTGTAATACACTTTCTTATGTGCTCTCTCTTATTATAAGATTAGGGAAAAGAGAAGATAATTAAATCTTTTATTCTCCAACTATGAGAGGCACAAATGTACAGTGGGAGGCTAAATATATGGTATCTGCCACATACTTTATCTTCACACATACACATTTATTTAAACTATAAACATTTTGTTTACCTGAAAATATTTTAGACACGCAACCTCCCCAGAGAAAAATATCTAGAGAAACATTTACCATCTATTCAAACTAGAGATTCATCCATTGAAAAACATTTGTAATTTTAAGGATTTTAGAGAAACAAGTAAACAACCAGCTTTCAAACACTATTTGGTAGGTTGGTAGATTGTAACAATGGAACCCATTTTTCTTTTTGTTTGTTTGTTTTTTAACTTTTGTTTTCAGTTCAGGGGTACATGTGCAGGTTTGTTACACAGGTAAACTTGTGTCATGGGGGTTTGTTGTACAGATTATTTTATCACCCAAGTATGAAACCTAGCACCCATTAATTATTTTTCCTCATCCTCTCCCTCCTCCCACCCTCCACCTTCTGATAGACCCCAATGTGTGTTGTGGAACCCATTTTTCAAATAAAATTTTTGCTATAGTTCAAGATGCAAAAATGATCAATGCCCAGCTGCATTGGAGTGTGAGTGTGATGCTAATGACAGTGTGAGTGTGACACCATATCCTCTCAGACTCTGTTTTATTTACCTGTGCATTTATATCCTCTGTCTCTTCAAGTCAAGGTAGATATCACGTCTCTACATTTGGGAATGTAATTTAGTGTAGTAAACTTTGCAGTTAAACTGAACAATATTTATTTCATAGCTCCTTGCATTTTAGCTGGAGTCTGAACATCTGATTTCTGAGGGCTCTGCTTAATCATTATGAAATGACAAAAATAAATCCAGCTTAAAGGAAGAAGTGGAAGTAGCCCTGAGGGTAACTCATGTAAAGTGACACATCATTAGGCAGTCAATATTGTGGTAATTTTTTTCTTTTTCTCCATTATGCCAATATGTATTTTATTTATTTTTTAGTTTTATTAGATCATTATACAATATATACAAGGATCAAAACATCACACTGTATCCCAGTGTATCCTACTGGAGTATGAATATACATATACATTAGGTTAGGGAAGAGAAGGGATACTTAGGGAAAAAAGAAGATAATATCCTAGTAGATACAGTGTGATGTTTTGATCCATCTCTATATTGTGTTATATTCAAATCAGGTTATTTAACATCTCTATCATCTCAAACATTGATTATTTCTTCGTGGTGAGAACATTCAAAATTCTCTCTTACTGCTATTTTGAAATATATAATACTGAATTGTCAGCTATCGTCACCCTACTTTGCAAAAGAGCATGAGAACTTACTCCTCCTGAGTATAACTTTGTACCCTTGAAAAACTTCTCCTTCACTCTCCTCAACCCTCAGTCTCTCTCTTGTCCCCAACCTCTGATAACTATTCTATTAACTATTTCTATGAGATCAACGTTTTTAGATTCCACATATTAGTGAGATCATGTGGTATTAATCCTCTGTGCTTGGCTTATTTCAGTTAATGTCTGCTAGGTTCATCTACATTGTCACACATGGAAAGATTTAATTCTTTTTTATTGCAGAATAGTATTCCATTGTGTATGTATACTCCTTTGTTTTTATCCATTCATCCATTGATGGAAACAGGTTGATGGCCTATCTTGGCTATTTTAAATAGTGCTGCAACAGAGGAGTGTAGATAGATCTTTGACATACTAATTATATTTTCCTTTGGAAATATACTCAATAGTATTTATTTCAAAAATTTTGAGGAGCCTCCATATTGTTGTGCATAATGCCTTTACTAATTTACATTCCCAACAACAGTGTGTGTAAGAGTTCCCTTTTCTCCACATCCTCTTAAGCAGTGAAGGTATTGTTAAAATAAGAATAAAAGCTTACAACATACTTTGTGAAAATGCAACGTATTTTGAAAATACCTATAGTTACCTTTTAAAAATGAGTTTTTCCAGGGAAATCATAGTTGTGTTAATTATAGAAAACCCTACTTAAATTAATCTACAAAGATTTAGAAAGTCTGAAATCCTAGTGAGAAAACTTAGTAGAGAATAGTAATGCCTAAAGAAAATCAATAGGTGAAAGATTAAAAAATAGTATGTGTGTGATATCACCTAAGTGTACATATATACGCACTCATATATAGAGATGTACATATATAAAGGTGTGTGTATGTGTCGTGTGTGTGTACCTGGGTGAGAAAGAGTATATGTATACATAGCACCTGCCATATAATTAGTACTTGATATGCAGAAGCTCAATCATGGATTTCTCATGGCAGACCTTACAATAATTAATTATCATCTCTACTTCTTCGTGTAGTAAATCTTCAATTGCTTCTGAAAAGAGTTTTTAAAAATCTGTCTCCCACAATGCTTTCTGGGTAGCATATTAAATATATGTTAGATGCATTTTTCACATTTAATCTTGAGAGAAACTAGCAAAATGAGAAATCAAAGAAAGACTACAATTATTGTTCATGAACTTTTGATAATATTGTCTGGAAATTTCTGTTCACATTCATATATGAGCAGAAGCCTTCAGGAAAATGGCGACATATTTTTCTTCCCTTTAAACATTTTATTATTTAACATCTATTTCTAAGGTCTTATTTAAAATGACAGCATTTCGAAGGGCATGCTTGTCTGATGTGATGGTAATTTCCTGAGTTGAAAAGCCATTTGTTTCAACAATTATTTATGGAGAAATGCTTTCATAGAATCAGGTTGTACAAAGGGTGTGTTTACTGGTAGAACATACAAAGATAACTTTACTCTGAAATGAATACAATTTGCATTTCTCTGTGAAGAACAAATGGACAAAACTATCCCCTAATGTAGAAGATGTTGAGATGCAAATAGAAAGAACAGTTTATATTCTTATGTCCATATAGTGCTTTACTTTCAAACACAGTATCCCATCTGAATGTCTTAGAGGCTTCCATAGTAGTTAGAGCAGGGCTTTCCACATAGGTTTAAGATTCTTCTATATGATATTACAACTGCTCACCCAAACCTAACACAGCTAACTTTATCATACCCTATGCCAACGTTCAACCTAATTTCAAATCACTTGCTCACTGCCTAGGTATTATTTGAGGGCAGGAGAAAAATAATATGGGTCAAATGTGCCATTTCCAGGTTGGAACTTATCTCAATGCATTATGATGACTCACTGCTGCTACCACTGCCCAAATATAATTCCTTCATTCTCAATTGTCATAAATGTGATAGATAGTGCTAAAAAAATGAAATTAACTACATAAATTATAAAAGCAATATTAAAACTTAATTCATGCTGTGAAAGTTTGAAATTAATAACAATAAAATTTTATGGAACAAATTTATAGTACTTATTTTGGCCAACTTTATGCTAAATGCCATGCCAAGAAAAGATTTTTCACCTCCTTGACAAATTATATTGCCTAATTTGTCATATCTCTACTTTCCTCTTTACTGTAGTTATCTTGTTTGCCTCACATTGTTACTTACTCTTTAATTGATTTTCCATTCTTTTCTATATAAATGTGTAAATTGTAGGCCAGGTGCTGTGGCTTATGCCTGTAATCCCAGAACTTTGGGAGGCCGAGACGGGCGGATCATGAGGTCAGGATCGAGACCATTCTGGTTAACACGGTGAAACCTCGTCTCTACTAAAAATACAAAAAATTAGTCAGGCGTGGTGGCAGACGCCTGTAGTCCCAGCTACTCGGGAGGCTGAGGCGGGAGAATGGCGTGAATCTGGGAGGCGGAGCTTGCAGTGAGCCGAGATCAAGCCACTGCACTCCAGCCTGGGCAACAGAGCGAGACTCTGCCTCAAAAAAATAAAATAAAATAAATGTATAACTCTTAAGTAAGATATTCCATAAAAAGAACTACAGCAGGAAAATATGCATCTATAGTTGCAATAATAATTAAAATTACAGAGTTACATTGTCTTGTACCTAAGAAAATAGTTGTTTCAAAATATCACCCAATATTGGTGAAGTGACAGACCAGTACATTCATTTATCAGCTGTAGCATTTAAACTATTACATTCCTTTGTAAAGCAATGTAGTTTGTAGCGAGAGCTATAATGATGATTCTAACCATCCATCAAGTTATTTCACTATTTTCCTTTATCTTAAATATATATTTCAACAGAAGAAGAAACTACATTAATGAGTTGCTTCTTGCAGCATTATAAATAATATGATATAAGAAAAAAGACAATAATCTAAATTATTCCATAAAGAAAGAATTGTTTAATAAATACCACATATCAAAATACTAGAAAACATTTCAGTCATTGTAGAAAGATGACTACTAATTCTGGAGATTGATAGTTGAACTGGATTTTGTCAAAGAAAATCAGAGTTGGACAGAAGTTAAAGTGGAGCAAACCCATTTTATTTCTGACTATTGTCATAGGGACAGAGACACCCCAGCACAGAACTGGGCTCCATGCCAAGTACAGCAGAAACAAGTGGGGATTTACAGTTCAGAAGCAGAGGAGTTGGTGGATGAAAAATTACTAAGAAGAAATATTAAGGCTAGTGGAAATTCTGGCTAAACCAACCAAATAGGATTCCTGCTGAAGGCAGGCTAGCGTGATTAGATACCAAGGGTGGGAAGATTTTATCAGGTGTGAGGCTGATCATGTACCAAAGGCAGAGGTTCATGGTAGCAAGGTTATTTGCTATAATGAATTTTACAAGAACGTGTACAAATAAGCCTTAGAGAAAATTTAGAAGCCTACATAAATTTAGGTCAAGCAAAGAATCTTTGACAGAACCCCCTTCTTGCTCAATGGAAGAAAATGCATTCTTTTTTTTTTTTTTTTTTTTTCCTGAATAATATGAGTCTGTTTCTCATTCAGTCACCTTTTGTTCATCTAGGAACAGCTGACCATTTGTTGAGACTTGGCTTCTAACTGGTGTATTGTGTCACCCATGAGACATTTAATGAGAAAGATACTTATGCTTATAAAGAGAAGGACAATGATTACAAGCTGAATCTATCTGTATGCCCAACTTTGCAGACCTTCAAGGATCCACCAGAAGAAGTCCTGGGACCTGTATTCTTTCCTCAGTAATTTATGCATAAAAGCCATGATGCGTTGCATCTCTTAATTCACCTCTGGAGCTTTCCTGATATTAGAGAAACATCAGAATGATTTTCAGGACCAATCACTTCCAACCACTACACAAGTGCTTCCCTCTTCTGTAGCCAGCATCATATTTACAACAATGGGGCTGTGAGAAGAGCACACAGGGTTTCTTGTAACTGGTGGATCACTGATTTAAGATCAGTAGTGATATTGTCTAGGGACATGGGGAATTGCCTCAGTAATGGGTAAATGAATCTGTAGTTGAGTCTAACTTCTTAGAGTGATAGATTCCAAGGGATGGTACCCAAAAGATCGCAAACTTTTCCCAAAAATTAATGAGATCATTGATGGAATTTATGCCCAGTTCTGCAACTATTTTTTCTAAATCTTGTCCTCAGGAGCCAAGATCACCTATAAGAGTCTTTGTGATGTTTAGGATACTGCATTTGTCTTTATAGTGAGAGTAAGTGAACTGGAGGGGATGGGTGATTGCTTTACAGATGGTTCAAGATAGGAAGAAAATCTCAGAAAATCAAGCAATATGAATAAATTCGTAAGAATGGAAAGATAACAAGATCCAGTCTGGTTGATTTGTAACTATCAATAGACTTGGGTTCCACTTACAAAATATGAATTATTAGTACCTAATCAAGGGTGATATAAATAATTGCCTGATGTCTGAACATGACCAAAGACTGCAATTTGAGAGTAGGAAAAGGATTTGTAAGAGGTTGTCTATGTGTGTTGTGTTGAGTCAAAACTAGGAGGGACAATGGGGCCACTTCCATTTATTTGAGGGATATCTAAGGAATCTTTAGCATCTTGGGGCCTTATATAAGATTTATTGATTGCTAGGTAAATGTAATGACAAATGCTCATTTCCAAAAAGGTGCTAGTGGTAAAATTAGTATAGAAACAAACCCGTTCCTTGTGAAGATAGATTGGAGTTAGTGTGGAGGGTTTGTCACAATGTAACTGCCCAGTTTAAAATAATGGAGGGAATGAAAGGGCTATAGCAAAACAGATATACTGATTGATGAAAAGGATTGGGGAAATACCACATGTGATCGTGGAAACGAATGTTTAATACTAACAGTCTGTTGTATTTTTTAAAATAGTGAACAGTTGGTCCCAAACTTTCCAAAGTTTCTGTGGGTGAAATTGTCTTCCTGAGTGGTGACAAAAGGAAAGAAATGGGGGATGAGCACAGGAGCTTCTAACTTTAAGGACAAGCAAATGAAGGTGAAGACTAATCTCAGATGAGAAAAAGTCATGGTGAAGAAAGGGAGTTATTATGGTAAGAACAGGAAAGTCTCTAGGCAAACAGTAAGGATAAAGAAGCAGGAAATAGGCTGGGTGCAGTGGCTCACGCCTGTAATTCCAGCACTTTGGGAGGCCGAGGCGGGCGAATCACGAGGTCAGGAGTTCGAGAGCAGCCTGACCAACATGGTAAAACCCTGTCTCTACTAAAAATACAAAAAATTAGCTGGACATGGTGGTGGGTGCCAGTAATCCCAGCTACTCAGGAGTCTGAGGCAGGAGAATCACTTGATCCCAGGAGGCAGAGGCTGCAGTGAGTTGAGATTGCGCCACTGCACTCCAGCCTAGGCGACAGTGTGAGACATGAGAATCTGTCTCAAAAAACAAAAAAACAAAACAAAAACAAAATGAAGCAGGAAATGAGGGAGGGAAAATTACATTGGATCTTGTTTCATGGTGTTGCTCGCTGATTACCTTGTGACATCAGCCACTTGTTCTGAGGTTCTTGGAGTAGCTGTCTGCTTCTGGCTGTCGTCTAATTCTGAGGTCTCTGGGATAAACCTCAGTTTGAACTCTCCAGTATGAACACTTCTACAATTTGAATAGCTCTTGCATTTCTTCAGTTGCAAAGCAAACTGAAGGTTGAACATCCTGGAACTTCACAGCAATGTTAGCAATGAGTAACAGTATAAGATCCCTTCCATTGGGGCACAAGATTAGTTTTCCAGTTGTGGGGTTTCTAGATTACCAGATCACCTAATTATATATTGTGTAAGAATTGATCAGGAAGTTCTAAAGAGAAGGCAGCCTTGACTTAGGGCCGGTAGGTTTTGAGGAATGACAGCATTCACACAAATCAATTTAACTAAAATAAAATGAATGAATCAACATACATGAAATGTGTACCTCCTTCATGTAAACCATGCTTACCATATGTGAATTTTTTCTGACCTTTAACACTATAGTGTTTGCCCTGCTTTTAATTCTGGTATTGTTTTTTGCCAACATCATTAGTCAACATCTCTCCATGTTTCTATGTAGTATATCTTGCTAATGTCAATTTCACTGGGCCACAATGTGCCCAGATATTGCTCAAACTTGAATGGGCAACACTGTGCTCAAATATTTGGCCAAATATTATTCTGGGTATGACTGTGATGGTGTTTTTGGATGAGCTCAACATTGAATTGGTAGAGTGAGTAGAAGAGATTTCCCTTCCTGATGTACGGAACCCTCACCCAATCGGTTCAAGGCCTGAAAAGGACAAGAAGGCTTGACCTTCCTGTGAGCAAGAGGGGACTCTTCCTGCCTACCTGCTTTCGGCTGGGACACTGGTCTTTTCCTGCCTTCACTCCAACAGAAACATCAGCTCTTCTGAGGTCTCCAGCCTGCCAGATTGCAGACTGCTGGCTTTTTTGGCTCTCAGGTTTTTGGATTTGGACTGGGACTGTATCATTAGCTCTCTGGGGCCTCCATCTTGATGTCGTCATAGATGACTTTAAAATTCTTTTTACCACATCCCCTCAAATGGTTGTCTAGTTTCTACTTGGCACTACCATAGACAGGGTGCTGGCTGGCTACCTGCTGAGGGGGTTTCCAAAAATACATATATATTTTTAGAAAATCACTCTCTTACCTTGTTCAGAAATTTTCCTTTCAGCTTGGCTTATTTATAACATTTCAGATAATTCTTTTTAGATTTTCACTTAACTAGCTCAGTTTTCCTTTTAGCTGCCATTTCCTATTACCTTTTCTTATCAATCACAGAATTGTTCATTCTTATTCGTTGTAAATTATGTCCTCTTATTTGAAGCAGAAAGCACCTCTTATCAAAGGTGTCAGTATAAGTCCATGTATCCAGCTTCCTCCTTTGTGTTTTCTTTCTCATCATTCATTAATGGCATTCTGAGACTGCCTTCTAAATCTTTATGTTTCATCTTCCATGTTTTATGATATACAGAGCCATGTTATAGACCCATCAAAGGCTTCATGATCCCACATTTATGTGAAGCTGTATTAAATGTTCTTTGCCATTTATAAATATTTAAATAAGCCATTCTTTCCCACATTCTTTTTTATTTTAACTCTGTCACACTCCCTACTATGTCTTTCCTTTTTCTCTGGTAACAGGATTACTTCTGATTTTTCAACACGTATATGTCAGAAACTGAGGCTATGCTCACTATTTCATCTATGCCACAGGGGACTCTCTCAAGGTTATTGGCAATTTTAATTAATCAAATGGGTGGAGTTGGAGGCTGCTTTTTTGATTCTCAAGCTTCCATTACTCAAGAAGATGTTGAATCAGAATTTTACAGCTTTTAAATACTGTTAGAAGATAAGAACCTGAGATCATAAGAAGCCAATTCATTTTGTATTACTGTTTCATTTGTTTAAAAATGTATTCCAATTTATTCATAAAGTGTCCTGATTAAGGGTAGGAGCAGCTCTCAAGATTTTCTGTATTTCTCATTCCAATCACAATGCTGAGCATAGTATAGTTGTTCAAAACATGTTTATCAAACAAAGTTACTGATACAGGGTATTTGAGAAACAGGACTAAAACTCAAGTCTTTGATATTTCTTTTATTACAAGAATTATAAATGTAAAAAAAATGCAAATGGCAAGTAAAAGAGTTCCATGCTTTTTATTGCAGTCAGTGTATTTTTAATGAAAAGGAAAGTTACTGTATGAAAGGATGGAACTCTATTAGCATACATTTAAACTTTTTCCAATGTTAACACTGTATTCTATTGTGAGCTACCACTGGTTCTGATCCTAGTCAGCAAACTGAGACTTTTTCCTTTGCCCAGCTAAGCCTCAGGAACACACTCGCTCACCAACCCCCTTTTCACCTCTCTTTCTGTCCTCAATTTCTCCCTTTCTTTTTTCACATCAAAGTTCTGGACCCTGTGCTGTAATTCATCCAATGCAGCAGCTATTCTCATTTCCTTCTCAACGATTATACCAAGGACAGAAAATGCCCCTAAATTAATCCATCACACTGGCACAGGTTCTAACAAGTGGGAAATGCCAAGAATGATCCATTATCACTGCAATTGGAAAATTATAATAGCATAGCTCAGACTGAGCAACCAGTAAAGCAAATCTCCAAAACATACAGGGACGGCCAGATGTGGAAAGCAATCGGGTCCGGAGCTGCCTCAGTGGGGCACTAACTGAGTTATATGTCCACACGGCTATGCCCATCCACCTGTAGAGACATTACCCCAGAGTACCTGCGTGTGCTTATTCTGGGTTTTGAAAAACTAGATTAGGTTCCCTGAGTTGACTTTTAAAAGGCCACTTTACCAAACTGCAATGTCACAGTGCCCTCAAGTGGTCTCAAATGCTTAGCATACTTATTTCCCTGGGTGGTAGGATTCTTGCTAATATAACAATCTTAAGAAATTTGTATGTTTGATTTTAAGAGAAGTTGAAAGATATGAAGAACAACAATAACAATAGCAGTAGCAATAACAGAACAATAATAAAAGCTTCTGTCGCATGCTTACTCTCAATTTTTAATTGGTTTCCTTGATGCATAATTTTCTCTTTTCTCCCTACCCCCATTCTCTCTTTAATACTCCTGTGTTCCCTTAAGCTCACTCAGTGAAGGTAGTGAAAGAACCATTCCGCCCAAGGTCTGTTTTGTCAGTCTTGTAGTCTGATGAGTAAGTAACACTACTTTCTCTCCCCCACCAATTGCATGACATAAACTCAAGAAAAACAGAATAACAGACCCTCCAATATGTAAAAAACAATGTGAAGACAATCATAATAGTATCTTGGCCACAGATGAATACATACATTGTATATAATGTAAACAATAATGCAAGTATATTTTAATTGTTAGCCTTATTTGATTAATCAGTTTAGCAATTGCATTAATCATTTAAAAATTTTATTTTGTATATTTTTCTAATAATCAAGCCTCACAGATTTCATTAGGAAGAATGTAGTGGCAATTTTAAGGCTGACATTTTTTTTTAGAAGAGTTAGGTGTACCCATTTGTCTTCATTTTAATTTTAAAATACTATGCAATTCTAGTAAAGTCTCAAAGAATCACTGATCAAGGAATTATTATCGATGGTAAAAGTCTAGATGTCATGTTGAATAGTAATGAATAGTAAAGATAAATAAAGTAAGCTAAGTTAGTAAATTGTATAGATATGTATGTATATAATGTAAATTACATTTTATTTAGTTTACATAGATATATAATCTCTCTCACACACATTAGCTATACACATGCAACCCCTTTTGAGAAACAAAATAAAAATAAAATAAAAATAATAAAACTGCAGAATATTTTAATTGCATTCACCACAAAAGTAAAGTGGGTGAGAAGTCAAAGTTTGACCAGATAAATCATAGAGTCTACAGAAGATAAAGGATGCTTGCACTATCCCCAAATCCTGAGTCATGATGTTCTTAGCTTATATGAATGATAATGAGAAAAACTAGAATGCACATTTTCAGGTATTACTTCTAGACCTCATTTTCTTGACTATTCTTCCACCAAAAGAAGAAAGGATTACATTTTATTCACAAGGAGGAGGATGAAGTAGCTCAGTAGCTCAGCAAGTTTACCTTCAGAGCTGGTCTTTAAGGACACCCATATTACACAGTAGTTCAGAGCGAAGTCATCAGCATTAGATAAACTAGGAAAAGGATCCAGACTCTAAAGTTTATTACCCTGTGAGATTTTCTTTTGCACCTCGCCTCTTCTTACATAAAATAAGAATACTTGGGAATACTTACATTGTAAGATTGTTACAAGTATTCAAAACCACAATATCTGTAATTCTATGAACCTGAAAAAAAAAAAGGCTGGCATGTATAAGGCATAGTTCCCAATATAGTAAATACTCAACCAGTTGAATTTTAATTTTAATTCAACTTTATTTAAGATCATTTCAGACTAAAGGCAATGCATAAACAACTCATATATGTTGTTTGCCATATTAAGTACATTCCATGATGTTCCAATCACAGGAAATAGATGAAAGTTTAGCTTGGCTTGGTCTAAGTCAAAATAAAAATGGATAGTGGAAGAAAACTATTTTTAAATGATCTCAATTTATGTAACTTATTAATGGTTGCACGGTTTACTTGTGTTTTAGTGCTTTCATCTTAAAAACAAGAAAATGAAAAAAATAAAGTGTTTAGGAAACTCTTGGGATCATTTCAGTTACTAAAATATTCAACTTATTGATATATTTGATATATATTTAAATATCTTAACAAATATTTACTATATAAAAATATTTTAATACAAGAGATATGTCACATTGCAAAGCCAGAATTAGCTCTCACAAAGTATACTATTATGCTAAATAAGCAGCTGTAAGAGTTTGAAAATCTCATATTTTCCTCTTGATGGAAATAGTAATTGTCATTATGGTAAGGTAGTACCAAAATCTGTAAAAGTATATATTACATGTGACAGATTCTCTTAATTTTATCAATAAGTAGTCAGTGACGGATGGTTGCAAGGAATTTCCCTTTTTCTGAAAGAGTTGTTTGCTCACAGATTTTGTTCAATCATATTATCTAAGCATAGCAACCCCCGAGCTGTGCATCACAGCAGATCTACATGAAGCATGTTCACATATCACACCAAGCACTGCGATGCTAGCCTTCCTCAGATCTCTTTAAATGCACCTTCTGCTACTTCCTTCTATGCCCCTCTGGTCCAGCTGAATCTCACTCTTTATCTCTGTCTGATCTTGACAGCCATTTAATATCTCAAGTCATTGCTCTTGCTGTCCTGTCACTATACTGCTGTTCTCTTCTTTTTATACAACATCCTATTATCTGCAGCACTCACGCTAACTCTTTTATGTTGACTTCTGAAATCTCCTCAGTCAGATTTAATTGTTCTTTCCCTTGCCTTCTTAGAACACTTGGTGCTTTTCACTAATAATTGTTTTGCTTAGACTTACACAAATGACTCTATCTGTATATTTCATTCATCCATAAATCCATCCACTCATTCACATCTGGTGCTGAGATAAATATTTGTTTTGCTGTGGGTAACAGAACAGTCTAAGGATTATGATGACCTCAGCCTTTGATTTCAGGGAGATGTGCCATAAGCTCTTACTCCTTCATGTACCAGTCTGAACAATTTAACTGCTTCAATAGTTTACTCGTCTGCAACGTTTGGGTCAAATTCAGTATACTGACTTTACATGGCTGCAAAGAAGATTGATTTAAATGTTTTTAAAGCATTTCACCTGGAACTCAGCAAATACTCAATACATGTTAGTAGCTGTCATAACTATTATTATTACCATTATATCTTTATATGCCAACTACCAATTTTATATCTGTCATCTAGACTTCACTTTTCAATTTGAAACTTATACATACAATTGTCTTCTAAGCAACTCCATTCCGTTATCTAATAGATATCTAAAATTAACCTCTCAATGTTGGAACTCCTGACAATTTCTCTAAAACAAAAATTGCTTTCATTCTATCTCCATTAACTACTATGTATTTCTATTTAAAATACTTCTACAAACTTAATGTACTTATTTATTTATTTCAAATCTGTTATCTAATCTATTGGAAAATCATATCGATTCTTCTAACAAATGTATCTAAGATCTTAGCGTGGTACTACACTCCAAAGTGCATGAAAACCACTTTGATCTGAATCACTGTAATTCCTAACTGGGGCTATTGATTTTGCTTTTCTGACTGGTCTTCTTGATTTAGCCTTTGTTTACTTAAACATACCAACCAAATATATTTTGCCTTGTTATGTTTAATTGTACCAACTCTACCAAATTTTAGTTTACATATAATAAACTACACATAATTAAACTGTATAATTAGATGTTTTAACATAAATATACATCTGCAAGACCATCACCACAATCAAAATAATGATATACCACCCTCAGAAGTTGTTTTCTACCCCTTTGTAATCTGGTTCCTTGTTCATCCCTCCCTCCCTCAAAGCCAACCAATAAATTGATTTCTTTAC
This sequence comes from Chlorocebus sabaeus, assembly GCF_047675955.1. Taxonomy (NCBI): domain Eukaryota; kingdom Metazoa; phylum Chordata; class Mammalia; order Primates; family Cercopithecidae; genus Chlorocebus; species Chlorocebus sabaeus. Next base: position 60,363,769 of record NC_132908.1, on the reverse strand, counting down.
CCCGTACATTATTATTCTGAATAACAGAATAAGTACGGCTAGATCATATAGCAGTGTGTGCGTAACTTTTTAGAAACTCCTGAATACTTTTTCAAAGAGGTGTATCATTATTTTATGCCCACTAGCAGCATTTGAGAATTCTAACTGTTCAGTATCTTAGCCAAAAGTTGGTGTGCTCCCACACAAATCTCATCTTGAATTGTAGTTCCCATAATCCCCACATGTGGTGGGAGGGACGAGGTGGGAAACAATAGAGTCATGGGAGCAGTTTCCCCATGCTATTCTTAGGATAGTGAGTAAGTTCTCAGGAGATCTGATAGTTTCATAAGGGTCTTCCCCCTTTACTTGGTTCTCATTCTTTTTCCTGCCGCCTTGTGTAGAAGGATGAGTTGGCTTCCCTTTCTGCCATGATTATAAGTTTCACGAGGACTTGCAGCCATGCTGAACTATGTCAATTAAATCTCTTTCCTTTATAAATTACCCAATCTTAGGCAGTTCTTTATAGCAGCATGAGTATGGACTAGTACAGTTGGTATGCTCAGTCTTTTCAATTTTAGCCACTCTACTCTGTGTGCAGTTTTATTTCATTGTGATTAAAATTTACAATTCCTTAAAAAGGATAGTTCCAACAGAAGTAAAAAATAAAACAGAAGATACTAGAGGGTAGGAAGGATTGAGGGAAAGAAGGAATAGGTAGAGATTTGTTAAAACATGCAAAATTATAGTGAACTAGAAGGAAAAAGTTATACGGTTCTACAACACTGTAGGATAACTATAGTTAGCAGTAATACATTATATGGTTTCAAATGGCTAAAAGGAGGATATTGAATGTTCCTAACCAAAGAAATGATAAATGTTGGAGGCAAGGGATATGCTAATTACACTGATGAATCTGATCACTATACATTATATGTATTGAAATGTCACCCTATAAATAGGTACGATTATTATGTGTCAATTAAGAAAATAAATGAATTTGCATTTCCATAATAACTAGTGGTGTTGAAGACATTCTCATGTGCTTCTTTGATATTCATGTATGTTCCTTGGAGAAGGCTCTTCTGAAATTTTCGCCTTTTTTATAGATTGTTTTCTTTCTTGTTGAGTTTTGAGAGTTCTTATGTGTGTGTGTGTGTGTGTGTGTGTGTATGTATGTGTATATATATATATTTGTCTATGTATGGGGATTCGTTCCAGTACCCTTGCAGATAGGAAAAAATCTGTGGATGTTCATGTCCCTTATATAAAATGGCATATTATTTTCATATAACCTACATTCATCCTCCTGTTATACTTTAAATCATTTTTAGATTACTTATAATACTGAATACAATGCAATGCCATGCAAATATTTGTTACAATACAAAACAAATTTTTGTTTTCTATTTTTTGTTGTTGTATGGCTAATTTATATTCTGTATTTTAAATGTTTTTAATCAGCGGTTGTTTGCCATTGTGGATATGGAACCCACAGATATGAAGGGCTGACTAGACATGTACCACATACACATACAGCTATGTATTTATATTGGTTGTAATCTATAACCTTCCTAAATTCTCTTATTATTTCTACTCTCTTTTTGTAGATTTAATGGGTTTCTCTACACAATCATGTCGTCAAAGTGAACACACATTTTTTACTCTGTTTTATTTTCTTGTCTTATTGTACTGGCTAGACTCTCCAGAGCAGTGACAAAGAAAAGGGGTGACATCCTTATCCTGCTCCTGATCTTAGAGAAAGATAGTTTAGCTTTTATCCATTAAGTATGATCTGTTTTGTTTTGTTTAGGAAGTCTGTTTAGGAAGTCTTTGTTGAAGTCTGTGAATGTTTTTCTGTATTTATTAGATGTGTATATGTTGTTTTTCTTTGAAAATTATTAACAAAACAGTACATTTTATTACTAGTTTTTAAATTACAGTTGACATTTATATTAAATTTAATACATTAAATTAAGGTATTAAATTAAATTAGATTGAATACCACTTGGTCATTATGAATTAGTCTTATGTATCTTATTAGATTCTATTTTTTGTAATGAATTTGTTTAGTTTTAATAGCAATGTAATCACAAATTGAGTTGGAAAAAGTTTTTGCTGTTTAGATATCTGAAAGGGATTATTTAGAGTTGGTATTATATTTTCCCTAAATGTTTACACATATAGCTGCTATTTTTATATCCTTTCCTCCTGTTTGTAGAACTGTATTTCCCTATAACATTTTCTTTCTGAGAAAGTCTTCTTTAACAATTCTTGTAATACAAGGCTTCTGAGTCTTCTAGCAATGAATACTTCCAGCTTATATTCATCTGAATAAGTCCTTTTATTGTCCACTTTTTAGAAAAAATATTTTCACTGAGTATAGGTTGATAGTCCTCTACTCTCCTCTCCTGTCCTCTCCTATCCTCTCCCCTTTCCCTACTTCTCCTGTCCCCTCCTCTCTTCTTCTCTCCTCTTCTCATTTTTTCTCTTCTTATCTATTCCTCTCTCCTCTTCTCTTCGCCTCTCCTCCCCTTGTCTTTTCTTATATCTTCTCTCTCATTGCTCTAAAGACAGTTGTTTCACTCTCTTTTTACTTGCCCTTGTGATAAGAAACTGGCTATTAGTTTTAAATTGGTTTCTCTGTATATAAATTTCGCTGCACACTTTTAAGATTATTTCTATTTAACTGGCTTTGGGAAACTTGATACTATGTGTCTTTATGTTGTATTTTGTGACATTTTTCTTTGCTGGTTTTTACTTGACTTCTTTTTATCCATGTACTTATATCTGTTACCAAATTTGGATCTTTTGAACCTTTTTTTCTTTTCCATATTCTTATTCCTCTCTGGAAACGCCCATTAAAGTATATTAAGTTTATTGAATTTTTTTCCAGAGCTCACCAATGCTCTCTTCATGGAAAGTCTCTCATTGCAGTAAGCTGGTTAACATGGTTGGGCTTGCCTCATTTGATTTTCATCTTTGAGTGCTTACTATTCCTTATTACCTGGTGTCTAGAGTCTTGATATTTATTGATTCATATATACAGTATGGATATTCTTTATCTGAAATATTTGATACCAAAATAGTTTTGAATTTGTATGTTTTTAAATTTTGGATATTGCATACACATAATGAGATATCACGAAGATTGGACCCAAGTCAAGTCACAAAATTTATTTTATATTTTGTATGCTCCCTGTACATATAAGCTGAAGATAATCTTATAAAATACTTTTTATTAATTTTGGGCATGAAAAAAAAGTTATGTACATTGAACCATCAGAAAGCAAAGGTGTCATTATCTAGTCAACAATGTTGCCATCTGTGGTTTGTGGCATTACCATCATTCCTGACTCTGAATTTTTATGCTACTGTTAAGCAATCATTGTTTAAGAATTATTCACACACAAATGCTTAACAGTAAAATATAAGACATAATATTAATATAGTGAAAAATAATATGTTCCGGTTTACTAAGCAGCACAGTAACATCACCAAAATATCTGTATCTGCTGTCGAACAATAGCAACAATGAACAATGGCAGGCTTTCAATCTCCACATCCAATGCTGTGTTTTGATTGAAAGGTTACTACTGTACTCTGCATTTTATTCTTTATTGTTTTTGATGATAAGAAACATCAGAAAGAGCTGAGGGATCAGGAAGTGGGTGCTTTAGGGATGAGGAGGAATTCTGCTGGAATGGCCTTTTAAAATGCGTCCTCCAGAGCCATCTATGAATCATCTACCTCATTAACATGTTTGTCTTAGACATCACTCTTTGATTTTATAAATTGACATCATTTCTTGTTCTGTTATAAATGCACATTGCTATAGTCCTTCAACAAACCCATCACAAATTTTTATCATGAGGCACTTTTTCTGAAGAGTTAAGCAATGTCATCTTTATAGTCACTCTTATCACAATCACCTTGATTCAGAACCACCTCAGCTGTTTCACCATTAGTCAATAAGTGAACAAATAGAGCCTCATTATCAATGTTAAAATCTTTGATATCCAGTTCTTCCAGCTTACAGACACCCTGAAGGTAAAAATTTTGCACATGTAAGGAAGTCAGCCATCATTTTTCTTTTCTCACTGGACGTATGGAATCCTTCAAAGTTACCTTCTTGTTCGCATCATCATTGAACTTGGTTGCAGGCCAGAGGTTGTGCCTGGCATACGCAACTGTCTGTATCCATTGTGTTCCATGTGCTAGCAACAGAATGCATAGCATCCTTCATGCTAAGCTCCTTTTGAAACTCTTCCACATCCATGCCTCTGTTCACTGATGCTAGCATGCTGTTCAAGAAAGTGTTTTTATATTTACTCTTCATTGATGTAAGGATACCATGGCCACATGGCTGAATTAACAAAGTCATATTTGGGAGAAACCACATGGCATAACCATTATTTTTGATGGGAAGTTCAGCTGAACAATGAGCAGAACAGTTATGAAGAGATAAAACCTTGCAGCTATCATCTAGTCTAGCTTCCCTGCAGTGAGCATGAGCTGCTGGTAGAAAATATTTGTGAAACAAATCCCAACACAGATATTCTGTCCTTGGCATTTTTAATTCCTGTAGGGGCTGTCCCATCAGCCGTAGTCAGTATCTTTCTGGAGCAATAACATCAAAACAGTGATGCTTCATCAGCATTATAGACTTGTTCTGGTGTCAGATTTTCTTTCTTTTTTTTTTTTTCTTTTGAGACAGAGTCTTGCTCTGTCGCCCAGGCTAGAATACAGTGGCACAATCTGAGTTCACTGCAACCTCCACCTCCTGGGTTCAACAATTCTCCTGCCTCAGTCTCCCAAGTAACTGGGATTACAGGCGCACACCACCACACCTTGCTAGCTTTTTTGTATTTTCAGCAGAGACGGGGTTTTGCCATGTAGGCCAGGCTGTTATCAAACTCTTGGCCTCAAGTGATCCACCTGCTTCAACCTCCCAAAGTGCAGGGATTACAGGTGTGAGCCATTCCGCCCAGCCTGGTGTCAGATTTTAATCAGCGATGACTTTGACAAACTCATAAATGAATTTCAGTACTATTTTGTGGTTGGCTGACACTTTATTACCACAAATCTTTATACACATTATTTTGTGTCTTTTCTTAAATTTCTGCAACCAGCTTGTTGAATATTCACAGTTCCCTTCAATTTTCAATTTATCATAATAGATGTTTGCTTATTTTATTATCAGCATACCATTAGGTGGCATATGTTCACTGTGATGTTTATAAATTCACTCTTTCAATACATGGTGATCTTCATTTTTAACTTTATTCAGTATGTTTCTGCTTTTTATTAAATTATGTTTATCACTTTTAGTATAGGACTTCAACAGTTTATACCTCTGATTTCTTCAGATACTATATGCTGGTCATTGCAAAACCATATTCTTCTGTAGGATGTTTTACACTTACATTACTGTCCAGTTTCTCCAACAGTTTCACTTTCTGTGCTATAGACAATTATAAACACTTCCTATTTTTCTTATCACTGTTACCCATAAATGACAGTTTCTTTATACCACAGAGCAAAGTGAGTAATGCATTTAGATCTTGGTCCCATGTGCATCTTTGTAAGGGACATGCCATTAGTTGCTCTGCCCAGCACATATGACATTTTATTAGCCTTTGTGGACATGCTTGCATGGGGGAAACTTGTGGTGTACAGCAAAGACATATCCAGCTGAAAGGCTGTGGCAGGGTCTATCTTCCCTTGAGAATGCTCAATAAACTGCATCTTGTGAGCTTGTACTTTGACAGTAGGCCAGGTGTGGAATTTTCCACTTGTGACGTCATGCCAGTGCTCAAAAAATTTCAGATTTTGAAATATTTGGAGTTTTGGACTTTTGGTTTAGGGATTCTCAACCTGTACATATATTTACTTTTCATGTGGGCGGTGGGGAAGGTAAAAATGGCTTCCTTTCTTTGTCTAAAAATAATATTGCCAACAGTGCCTTTAAATAAGTGCAAAAGTCATACATTTCTCTGCTTAAAATGCAGCAATGACTTCCACTTCCTTCAGAGATAAAATCAAGTTTCTACTAATAACAGCCTACGTGCCTATAGAGATTTTCTCTATCATTTTCTTTCTCAACTTATTCTCACTATTGCTAACTAACTCTACTTCAGCTACATTGACCTTTCTAATGTTACACAAACATTTCAGTCATTCTCTATCCTGAGAGTTTTTGCACTGGATAATATCATTATGTGGACAGAATCTTCTTCCTCCCCACATCCTTGGTTAACATCTCCCGCAAATATTTACTCATTTGTCACTTCTCTATGAAGTCTACCTTGACAACCTCTCGTTTAGCATTATAAGCTCGCCTCTCTTTTTTTCTGATCTGTATTACTGTAATCTATATTTCAACATTGTTTTCTATAAAACTTATAACTTTGTCCCACACTAATTAATTTAACATGCTAATTATTTAGACTTTTTTTGTCTTCACATATAACCATCTTCCTGCCAACAGATATGCTCCATTAGAGCAGGGCTTTGTGTATTGTTTTTTCCATATGCATCTCTATCCTGGTTGCTATAGCTCAAAATTATTTGATCAGTAAATTAGTAAATCCTGCAATTTTGCAGGACAATGGCTTAGTATAGCACATTCAGATGAATACCTTATACACTGGTATCAAAAGGCTTAAAATTGAATGGAGGAAACTGACAATGACATTAAATGAGACAGTACAGTGTTTTTGCAAACTCAGCTCCACAGTTAGGGCATGATCTTCTTGAAGGTAGAAAATAGGCCTATTTTTCCTACAGGACTGGTGATCTCCATATAGTAAATTATTGACAAGGCCTTGATATATTTATTTTATCTTAATTTCTTGCAGTCTTTTTGTATTAGATGCACTTCACTGATGCAAAAGCCTTCTTAGAAGAATACAGCAGAACATAAGTGTAGAATCTCATTACCAGAAGGAGTACTAACAGGAATAAAGATTTAAGGACTAACCATGTACTCTAGGTATACGTAGGGATAAGAATAATTTACTTTATTTACTCTATTTAGACAGAATAACGAAATTGAATTCCTATCTTTTGTCATATACAAAAATCAACTTAAATAATTTAAATACTTAAAATCTGAAACTGTAAAGTTGTAGAAGAACGCATAGGGAAAAAGCTTCAGAACACTGGTTTTGGTAATTATTTCATAGATATGATACCAAAAGCACAGGCAGCAAAAGCAAAAATATACAAGTTGGACCACATCAGATTAAAAACTTTTACATGGCAGAGGAAATATTCTGTAGGTGAAAAGGCAATCTACACAATGGGAGACAATATTTGAAAACCATATATCAAATAATGGGTTAATTTCCAAAATATATAAGGAACTCCTACACCTCCATAACAAAAAATCAAATAGCATGCTTCAAAAATGGGCAAAGGACTTAAATAGGTATCTCTCCATAGAACACATAAATAAAGGCACACAGGTGTATGAAAAGGTTATCAATAATGCCAATATGATGGAAATGCAAATCAAAACCACAATGGGATATGACCTCACACCTGTTGGGATGGCTGTTATCAAAAATAATATTATAATAATAATATACAATTGTTGTTGATATTCTGCAGAAATTATAGCCCTTGCACACCGTTGGTGAGAATGTAAAATGATGTAGCTACTATGGAACATATTATGGAGGTTCCTCAAAAAAACACTTAAAAATAGAGCTACTGTATAATTCAGCAGTCCCATGTCTGGGTTTATATCCACAATAATTAAAATCAGGATCTCAAAGAGATATATACACTCCATTTTCACTGCATAATTTTTCACAACCAAGACATAAAAGCAACCCAAATGTCCAGCAATATATTAATGAATAAAGAAAATGTGGCATATATATGCAATGACATATTATATTTGGCCTAAAAAGGGGGTACTCTATGTTTACAACAACATAGATTGATCTGGAAGACATTATGTTAAATAAAATAAGTCAGTCATAGAAGGACAAATGCTACATGATTCCACTTACATTAAACTCTTAAAAGCAGAAAATAGAATGGGGATTTCTGGGATATAGGGGAAGTGAGAAATGGGAAGCTGTTCAATGTGTAGAAAATTGCGGTTACACAAAATAAATAAATTCTAGCTATTTGCTGTATTCCTATATATAACAATATGGCATTGTGCTTAAAAATATTTTAAAAGGGTAGATCTTACGTTAAGTGTTGTTATCACACACATACAAACACACAAAGCAAAGGAATATACACACACACACAAATGTTTGTACATTGTGGATATATCTATATTCTTCAAAGTGGTGAGAATATCAAGGGTGTATATGCATGTCCAAATTCATCAAACGATATACATTAAATATATTTAGTTATTTTTTATATCCACTACACCTCCAAAAAACTGTTAAAAAAAAAAAAAGAGTTTGAACCCAGTTTCAACAGTTAGTATGACACTGGGGTCTGGAAAAGATTACTCTTGCTGAAATTGTTTACTCCTTTTTGCTGCAGGCCTGAATTTTTGAACAATTAGGATAATAATAAACCTAGTTAAAGAGAAGAAAAATGTGTACTTTTGGAAAATCACAGATGGTAGGAAATGGGGCTGGATGTTGCGCAGGTACTTTTGATACCACAGGAAGCTACATTTTTCACTCAGTACTTGGAGTTTTCACCAAATTGTAGGTTGGGCAAAATATTTGGGGCTCAGTAGGTTGGTCAATGCATGATGTACAATACACATCATATTTTGTGGAGGCTCACAGAGTTTGTATTTACAGAGCTCCTAACATATGTTCTGCTCTTGACCAAGTGCTGAACAATGTCTTGAGATAGGAAGGACGCTCATAATTGACCCTGACATTGTTCATGCCCAAGAACTCCGAAGTCTGTTCTGTTCAGCATGTATTGAGTAGCTAGCACTGGGGAGACAGTATCTGCTCCAGAGTCACATGGGTGACATTTCAGAGACTACCTTCCCCTTTTGCCTTCCTTTTGCTGGACTTGTACAAAGAAATAGCATAGTTCCATGTTTATTGCTTTCACCAAGTTCCATCCCATCGGTAAATTCCTAAAATTGATAAATTTTTAGAAGTGAAAACCTCATCTGCATGACACATTCAGATGGAAGAGACAGTCCGGTTAGTTGCTTTTAGAGTTAGTTTTTCCAACAATACCCTTTCTTTGATTGCCTCCTGAACTCTAGCATAAAAGAGGAGAGGAGACAGTGAGTGTCCTTACTTACTCAAGGTATCTGTTTTAGAGTGTCATAGCCCTTTATCTTTCTCAGGGTAATGGGGAAAAATCAAGACGGTAAAGAGAACTCAAAAATAAACCAAAACATTGAGTTGAGAGAAAGATAAATAGAGAAAATATACACTAGGCCAGATATTGTTCTGGGCTCTGGGAAGATAAAAGAATAGATAACTTTTATAAAGACCTCAGTATGCATCTTCAGGCATGACTATAAGTGACTTTTATTTATTAAGTCCTTAAATCCTCACAACAGCTCTATAAGGTGGGATTTCTTTGTATCCCCATTGCCTAGATGAGAAAAGGCAAGGCACCAGGAGGTTACATATTATCCCCCAGGGTTTCACGAGTATAAAAGAGAGGGACCGACAAGTATGACTGCAGAGACTGCCTCTTAATTACTCTATGCTCCAAAGAATTCCAAGTGCTCAGTATGTAGTTTTAAGAGCTTTCAAAGCATAGAAAGGAGACAGATAAATATGTATTTTAGTTTCAACAGTTATGGATGGCATGAATGATGACCTCTGTGGACATGAGAGTGTGTTTAAACTATCATTCATCTGTGTCTCTACCTCCTCTCTGTTTTTCTTTTCAAATGAAATATTTACTTTGAAGTGGGTTTCTAAATGTCATCTGTTACCTACTTTCTGCACTAGTCAAACTCTTAAATGTTGCTTGCAGTTGGGTAGGAGATTCTGTGCTAAAATGCTAGGCAAGAATTAAATATTAATTTAATAAGCTGAAAAGTGACATTTCTTTAAGGAATAATTTGGTTCATGGGCATTTCTGACCATTTCCTACATGATTAAACCGTATTTTTTTTCAAGAAGATAATGGGCTTAATTCTACCACGACAAATAAGATCAAGGTAGCATATAGGTACCTGACTATTATGTCGATAAGTTTGTTTTGGATAAAAATTTGATTTTATGTTTTTATTATTATTAATCATTATTAGCCAGTTACCAAAGGGAAATTTACTTTTCAGTAGTGTCAGGAGTAAAGAAGACATAGATTTTATTTATTTATTTATTTATTTTTTATGAAGAAGACATAGATTTTAGATTCAGCTTTTCCATAAAATCATTTTGAAAAACCATGTAGGTCTCTCCCCTCTCAATTAACTTGTCTTTAAACAGGTCAGCGCAGACTGGAACAGGAAGACATAATAGGATTCTAGCAGCCTTCACAATAGCCCTCTTGTGAGATAGATAACGATCCACTTTTCCGTTAGCTTTTGGCAGGGGAAAGTGATAGAGGAAGTATAAACTACCTTACCTTCATGTTTTGGGCAGTGTTCGATTTTATGTGGCAGTATCTGAGTAATTTTTAAAATAATGTGCCTGTTATATAGGATCCTTTCTAGCTTCTGGCATTAGATGACTGTTGCTTGTTCTGGGACATTGGTGCTTGTTCCTCAAATTTGTGTGTTTTATTTCTATGAATATTTATCTATTTTTCTTTTTTGAGAATTTGAGAAACACCGCATTGGAGGTAATCATGTGCATTGTTTAACCAGAAGCCAAATGATTTATTTTAATATGATATGATTCTGCAATTTTCATCATTATGCTCTTGTGACATGATTCCACCTCTAACTTTTACTTTTTTTTTTGTCTTTACTTATTAGATTTAACATTTTTTAGGTTACTTCTTATGACAGTGTTAATTCTTCTGTATTTGATTACTTTATTTTTCTTATTTCCTTTAAGCACTGAGTGCGAATTTTCTAATTAAGAGAAACAATAATTATATTGATGATGACTATGTATATTCAGCATGTGTTGGGTTGCTAAAGCCTACATAAATGTAATTTTGATCCTTACAATAGTCCTGTAAAATAAGAAACAAAAACCACAGATGTTGTTGATATATAGACAAATAGATACACATTCTCTTAGAATATATATTTCTGTGAGTGTGTATGTATGCACTCAGAAATTAGTAATATGATTTATGAACAAGATCACCATCGGCTTCATGTGCTTGGTGTTAACATTTGCATCGTTTTTTTAAATTTTATTTATTTATCTTTTACAATGTCATGAAAGATATTATCTCATGACTCACAGATTTTGGAGAGACCAAAATGCTATCAAATATTTCAATTTTAACATCTCTTCTTATGTCAAAAGAGAGTGAATATTTCAAACCATTGACCTTTGTGTATATTTAAAATAACCTTACACTGGGGGCAATACTTGTGCCACTGTGTTCAGTCTGTAGTTGAGGAAGCTGACTCAGAGATATCAGACTTACCCTAGGTTGCTGAAAACAGACCCTGGGTTACTGGGTCCAAACCTTATCTTACTCCCCTGTGCCGCTCAGTTATTATGAAATGGTTTCAAATTTGAAGAAAACAATTCATTTAGTGTAATTAGGCTTGCATCTTCAGATACCTTTAAGACACATTGAGAGACACAATATTGACAAAATATAAAACCAAGATTTTGAAAACTCGTAATTCAATATGAAATAACTCTCACAATCTAACAGAGATTAGAGCTGTCTTGATAATTCCAAACTGTGGAAGAAAAAAAAAGTAGGATTAAATTAATGTGTCCAATAAGTCATCAGCAACTGCAAGTTAACCACACTCATACATTTTGATTGTAAGTGTAGACTATTAGTTTGCTGACTTTTGACAGTATTCCTCCAAAGTTTGTGTCTACGCACAACTAAGAAACTTTGAGAAAGTCTAAAAAAATAAAGTCAGGAAGTGGAAAGCTCTGTTTTATGAGATATAGATATAGATATACACACACACATATATATACACATACACACACACATATTTAATGTTTTCATTTTATAAATAGTTTTAAAAATTCAAAATTTTTAAAGAAATACAGCGCCATTGTAAAAAGAATGCTTAATATTCAGATAGCACAAAATGCAGAATGCATTTTGTATCCTAAATGCTGAAAATATTATTTTCTACTAATGGTTGTCAACTTCATTAAATGAACCAAAAATACCACTTTTTCTTCTTCCTTTGTTCCTATTTGCCAACACTCCACATAGCAATTTCCCCTTGATGAGTTTTTGAATGCGTACTACCTCCACATAACACCAAATCAGCCATCTCAAACGTCTTCTCAAATTTCATATAAAAAGAAAGTTGTTCAAGGACATAGCACTATAAGGATATTAGACTTTTGGAAAAGTCCGATTTTGTGGAGCTAAAAAATGTAATCCACATAAAGCATTGGGTAAAATTATTAAAAACCACTAGTGTGAGGAACATAGAGTATCCTAATTAAAGAAGGACAGATGTTTCTCTATAAAAATAAGAATGCCAAATGAGAAACGTCTAGCACAATTATGCAGAGAGCAGTGCCAAGAACCACGGGTAGAGGACCGTTAACCCTTGTTTTGTTTTTCTTTTTTTACTTGCAGTTTGTTTGGATTTTGTCATATATTTAAAATCTGCAATATAATACAGGTGTCTGTTGCTAATTTATGATTCACAGATATGTGTCCTTGGCTATCCTCATAGTATCATTTAATCCGGACTAAATTTTTAATGTAATTCTGAAGTTTCATTTCTAGGTAAATTTATTAATGGTTTATTCATTTTAATTAAAAAGGAAATGGGGATGATTGAATCCTTAGCTAAAATCACACCTTAAAGTGTGTAAATTTCATAAGGAGTGCATTCTAAATCCATAGAACAAAGCCTTTACATCGTAAGTGTATATGCGCTCATCAAAGCACAATGAACACCTACCATATGACAAGCTCTGGTCCAAATCCTGGGGAGAAAAAAAATCCACCAAGCACAGTCACCTGTAATTATACCAACATTAGACAGCTCCAAAGCTATGTCACCAAAAGTAGAACACAAAGGGTGATCTCCTTATAAAGCTTGTGATGATAATTAAATGTTGCTAAAGAAAGTGAATCTTGAAAAATAGGACTTAGGAAGAAAGACGAATGGGCAAAGAGATTTTTGGCAAAAAGAATATTAAGCATAGGTCAGGTGCGTTGACTCACGCCTGTAATCCCAGCACTTTGGGAGGCCAAGGCAGGTGGATCATGAGGTCAGGAGATCGAGACCATCACCATCCTGGCTAACACGGTGAAACCCTGTCGCTACTAAAAATACAAAAAAATTAGCCAGGCATGGTAGCAGAAACCTGTAGTTCCAGATACTCAGGAGACTGCGGCAGGAGAATCGCGTGAACCTGGGAGGCAGAGGTTGCAGTGAGCTGGAGATCATGCCACTGCACTCCAGCCTGGGCAACAGAACGAGACTCCATCTCAAAAAAAAAAAAAAAAAGAAAAAAAAAGAAAAAAAAAAAAGAATATCAAGCATAAAAGTATGGTGGTCTTGTAGAGGTTTTCATGTTTTTAATGACAATGGTGAAGATAGCTTTCCTAGAGTCTGGGATGTGTGGCTAGCTTAGTGTTGACAATGAGTGTCAAGAATTATATAGGACATACTTTAAGAAGGACCATACGAAGACTTCCAAATATATTGAAAAGCAGTTGGGGAGTCACATAAACGTGTTATAAAGTAGAAAAATATGTCCATATCTCTAGTGGGTAAGATAGATAGAAGGGAGCACACACCTTGGTTAGTAGGTAAATCAACAAAAAAATCTTTCTTCTGTTGCAACTGTCAGAAAATTCCAATCTGTACCAAATTAAGGGGAAAGAAAAGAAGTGTGTTCGTTAATGAAATTAAAGTTTGAGGGGGCAGCTGAATTCAGATACTAGCAATAGCATCAAAATGTGTTTGGTCTTCTAATATGTAGGTTAAGGTGTCAGTTTTTGTTGCATAACAAATCATAATTTAGGGACTAAAAGAATAAACGTTTATACAACTTGTGATTGTGTAGATCAGTAATTTGGCCTGGCTAGCTAGGGAGTTCTCGTCTCAGCCGACCTCAACTTTTGTTCTTGTTTTGTTGCCAGTCAGCTAGATGGCTCTGCTGGTTGTCAGCTGAGGCTATGGGAATGACTGACCACATGTCTTTTTATCATTCAACAAGCTAAGCCTGGATTTGAGTACATGACTGCCAGAGTTAAAAGAAGCAAGAGCAGAAGAATACAGAGCACCTCGAGGCCTAGGTTTAGGCATAAAACTGGTCCAATGACACTCTTGCCACATCCCATTGCTTAAAGAAAGTCACAAATCTGGCAGGGCATGGTGGCTCACAGCTGTAATCCTAGCACTTTGAGAGGCCCATGTAGGTGAACTCCCGAGGCCAGGAGTTCAAGACTAGCCTGGCTAATAGTGAAACCCCCATCACTACTAAAAACACAAAAAATTAAGCAGGCGTGGTGGTAGGTACCTGTAATTCCAGCTACTCAGGAGGCTGAGGCAGGAGAATTGCTTGAATCCAGGAGGCGGGAGTTGCAGTGAGCGGAGATCATGCGACTGCTCTCCAGCCTGGGTGACAGTGTGAGACTCCATCTGGAAAGAAAGAAAGAAGGGAAGGAAGGAAGGAAGGGAGGGACGAAGGGAGGAAGGGAAGAAGGGAGGGAGGGAGGGAGGGAAGGAGAGAGGGAAGGAAGGGAGGGAGGGAAGGGAGGAAGGGAGGGAGGAAGGGAGGGAGGGAGGGAGGGAGAGAGGGAAGGAAGGGAGGGAGGGAAGGGAGGAAGGGAGGGAGGAAGGAAGGGAGGGAGGGAGGGAGGGAAGGAAGGGAAGGAAGGTCACAAATCTAATCTATATTACTGGGTAGGGGAAGTTGAGTTTATAGTTGGACCTGAAACGTCACATCACAAAGAAAAACAGACATAGAGACAGACATAATTTTGGCCACTTATGCAAATAAAAGTATTGCAGTTGTTCTGTCCATCTCTAAATAGTATTCCTGGTGACTTCTGTATTTTCCAAACAATGGTCAATCGGATGCTGAAATTCAGGCTGTGATTTTTATCATCTCAGATTGCAGTGAAAAAGAGAAATTGCTTGCAGTATTTCTCTAGAAAGAAAAGACTTTTTATTTTTAGGACTTATTTCCACTCCTATAGCATTCCAAAGATTAGTTTTATTAGACTATTTCAGCTCATGTGTTTATGTTTAAGTCAGACTTTCATTCCTGAAATCTGGGTCATGCACTTTAGATGGGATAGAGGTGAGCTGGGGAAGTGACCCTAACTCAAGTTCCATGGATTCAGAGTACAAGAGGTATTAGAAATTCAGAGAAAAACTTAGGCGTTCCCCTCCCCCACCAATATAGAATGGTGAAAACCAGACAGGCAAATAGAAAATATCTACCAAGTAATCTAGTGGAGAAATTCTTAATTCTGTACTTTTAATGTCAGATTATTTCTAGTCTTTATTCAACTGGTGAGAATGATCAAAGCAACCTGCAAGTAGGAGGATTGTTCTAAGATTCTTAAGATTCTACATTGAGTCTTCCCTCCTTCCCTTCCTTCCTCCCTTCCTTCCTTCCTTCTTTCCTTCCTTCCTTCTTTCCTTCCTTCCTTCCTTCCTTCCTTCCTTCCTTCCTTCCTTCCTTCCTTCCTTCTCTCTCTCCTTCCTTCCTTCCTTCCTTCCCTCTCTCTCTCCTTCCTTCCTTCGTTCTCTCTCTGTCCTTCCTTCCTTCTCTCTCTGTCCTTCCTTCCTTCTCTCTCTGTCCTTCCTTCCTTCCTTCCCCCTCTCTCTCCTTCCTTCCTTCCTTCCCTCTCTCTCCTTCCTTCCCTCTCTCTCTCCTTCCTTCCTTTCCTCTCTCTCTCCTTCCTTCCTTCCTTCCCTCTCTCTCCTTCCTTCATTCCCTCTCTCTCTCCTTCCTTCCTTCCTTCCCTGTCTCTCCTTCCTTCATTCCCTCTCTCTCTCCTTCCTTCCTTCCTTCCCTCTCTCTCTCCTTCCTTCCTTCCTTCTCTCTCTCTCCTTCCTTCCTTCCCTCTCTCTCTCCTTCCTTCCCTCTCTCTCTCCTTCCTTCCTTCCCTCTCTCTCTCCTTCCTTCCTTCCTTCTCTCTCTCCTTCCTTCTCTCTCTCTCCTTCCTTCTCCTCTCTCCTACCTTCCTTCCTTCTTTCTCTCTTTCTCTCTCCCTCTTCCTTTCTTTCCTTATCTCTCTGTCTCTCTTCCTTCCTTCCTTCCTTCCTTCCTTCCTTCTTTTCTTTCTTTCTTTCCTTCCTTCCTTCCTTCTTTCCTTCCTTCCTTCCTTCTTTCTTTCTTTCCTCTCTTTCAGACAGGGTCTTGCTCTGTTGCCCAGGCTGGAGTGCAGTAGCTCAACCATGGC
Organism: Chlorocebus sabaeus; assembly: GCF_047675955.1. Lineage (NCBI taxonomy): Eukaryota > Metazoa > Chordata > Mammalia > Primates > Cercopithecidae > Chlorocebus > Chlorocebus sabaeus. Next base: position 60,347,338 of record NC_132908.1, on the reverse strand, counting down.
TCACTGCACCCTCGACCTCCCCAGTTCAAGTGATCCTCCCACCTTAGCCTCCCGAGTAGCTGGGACTACAGTTTCACACCACCACTCCTGGCTAATTGTCTTTTTTTTTTTTTTTTTTTTTTTTTGGTAAAGATTTGGTCTTTCCAGGTTTCCAAGACTGATCTAAAAACTCCTGGGATCAAGGTATCCTCCCACCTAAGCCTCCCAAAGTGCTGTGATTACAAGTGTGAGTCACTGTACCCGGCCCTGTGTTGACATTTTTAATTATACTTTGTATGACCTATAGTATTCTCTTTGCTTTACATTCATAAATAGCAAATCTTTGGGTAATATCAAATATAGTATGCCAAGGAAATAAAGGAAACACCAAAATACAGAAATGCATGTCACATTAGATAAAAATATATCTCAGAGGGATAAGATATATTACCCTAAATACTGTTCATTAAAAATAATACATGCAGACAAAATATTGAGGTCACATTAATTGCTGAATTCATTTTTAAACGGAAGAGATTTTAGCATCTCTCCTCCTCACTCCATATGCATTATGGCTAAAGATTAAACAGAGTATGCTGTCACTAGCAGTTACTTATTTAATAATAAACTGGAGACCATTTGCAAGGGTAAGGCTCTCTAATACTTCATGAAGATATTGTGCTTCTCACCTGAAACCCAACACATATTTGGTATTTTATTTTGTCTGACTTTCTTGCTACACTGTAACTGTATATCTCAGATGTTTCTAGGTCTCTGACTTTTAAATTCCCATTTTTTTGTGTGTCTTGCCATCAACTGTGTTTAAATTTAGGTCTATGCTGATCTGCACTTGGCTTTGGAGACATGATACCCTACACGTAAAGTTAGTTCATAGGTAGTACTGACATTTCAAAAAAGAGAGAGACTATAAGATTTTTTCAGTACACTTGCATTTTTAGGCCCATGTCCAGAATCTTTCAGGTCCCTCAAACCTGAGCTGGAGAGAAATTTTAGTCTCTATTTCTCTAATCCTAAAATCAACTAAATTGCTATCACTTACAACAGTGCATTCTTCATAGTAAGTATCCAATAAATGTCTGAAGAATTGACTTAACAAAGGGTTTAAAACTATAAACAATGATTCTGTCCATGAACTAACTAGTAAACTTTCACTGCTGTAGACAGCATACTCTCTTTAGTCTTTCGCCATAATGTACATGGAGTGAGAGAAGATAGATACTAAAATCTACTTCATTTAAAAATGAATTCAGCAATTAATGTGACTTCAGTATTTTGTCTGCATGTATTATTTTTTAATGAACACTATTTAGGATGATGTATCTTATTTATATGAGATATATTTATATTAAAGTGATATGTGTTTCTGTATTTTGATTTTTCCTTTACTTCCTTGGCATACTATATTTGATACTACTCATATTACAGTCATCCCTTGGTATCCACAGGTAATTTGTTCCAGGATGTCTGTGGATACCAAATCTATAGATGCTTAAGTCCCTGATATTAAATAACACACTATTGCTTATAATCTATGCACATCCTTCTGCATACTTTAAATCATCTCTAAGTTACTCTTCATTAAGTAATGCTACGTGAGTAGTTATACTGTATTGTTTAGGGGAAAATGAAAAGAATAAAATTCTGTGGATGTTCGGAACAGATGCGATTCTTTAAAAATATTTTCAGTTCGTGGTTGGTTGAATCCACGAATGTAGAACCCATGGATATAGAGGCCCAATGCATGATTGAGCTTTCATACACCATGTTTGGATAGTCCTGTTTTGAAAACAGAGCTCTCAATACATTTTCCCTATAGCTTTCTAATTTCAGTTCTGTTTTTATTTTGTAATCGAATGTTCTTTTTTGATGTCTATTCTTCATCAATGATCCATAAGTTCCATGAAGCAGGTTCTCGTATTTGCTATATTTTGTGCATTACTATAATATGTAATACACAAACTGATTCATTCTTCAGGTATTCATTGATTTTAAAATTCTATGTCAAGACCTATGTTGGATGATGGGGAGAGAGCCAAAAGCTAGGAAGCCATGACTGTTTTTGGTAACTTTGTAAGTAACAACACTACAGTGTTCCAGGTGCTCTCTAAATGAAGAATAATATGTCTAGGCATCTTTCTTTGAAGTAATCTAACATGTGGATGGACAATTACAATGCTACACACTATAAGTTTATAGAACTATGGGCAAATGTTCTGATTGTTACAGATAAATACTTTATTGTGGATATGTGGAGGTCAAAGAGGATAATAGAAAATGCTATTGTTAAAATACATTGTAGACTTTGTCAAATAAGACAAGGCACAGAATAGCACCACAATAAAATGAATACATAAAAGTCACTCTTTGTATGTGTGTGGTAGGGAATGTGCATTTGAGGACTTAGTGTACTGGGATGTGACTTTCTTAGTGTACTGGGATGTGACTAGTAGTAAGGTGAGTAACTTTCTCAGCAGCCAGATACTATGGAGTCTCATACAATACAGAGTGTGGAATTTACACTGACATTGACATGAGACTTTTGGAAGAAGCATGTTTTTCATAACAGAAATTGAGTAGATATTGTAAAATATATTTTCTTGATAAACTACTGAACAGCTGAAAACCCCATGCTCTGTTACTTACACCTATGTAGACACACACACACACACACACACACACACACATACACATATATATATATTTATATATATTCTCCTTAAGGACTTTCTACCAAGCAAAAGCATTAAGAAATGTTTCCAAATATTTGGTACAAGAAAGTATCCATTACAAATTGATAAAATAAAATTGGCAACAAATACACTGCTAACTATTGAATAATACTGATTATTTCAAATATTGAATGACTAAGACTTTATGTGAACAAATATCTACCACAGCCTAAGTTAAGATCAAGTTAGGAGAGAAGAAAATGGAGAATCATGAATTAGTGATGAATATATCTGGAAAGGAATGAAAGAAATCACTGTGGCTAGTAAATTATAATACGGATAATACTGATGTGATATTGAACCAATGCTCCTTGGATCATTAATCCACGTATTTTCAGCTTTCTACACCCATTGAAATCAATGCTTCCACAGCTTTGGGGCATCACGCTCAGACAAATGGCCCATTGCTTATGTCTGAATTTTAAATTTTATAGGCGGATTTGTCTACAGTGAATCAATTGTCTTGAAAGCAGGCTCTGTGGAGAAATATAGGGTTTTCAATATTATAGAATATTTTTTCAGTAATTGAGAGACAAGAGCTATACGGCATGGTAAAAGCAAATAAAACATAAGGGAATTTATAATTAAATAAATCCTTTCCAGTTCTGGATGTTGAAAATAGAAATGAAGAAATGAAAGGGCCTGTTGCATCTACTGTAATCCATCTGTATTGATCCATCCCTGCAATCAATTCTGTGGATTGCCAATTTGGTTGGTGCTCATTGGACAGTTTTTCTGCTGGTTTTGGCTAGATTCACTCACACATTTGCCTTCAGCCAGCGGTTGAAGGCTGCATTCATGTGTCTGACAGTTGGCTGGTAATTTGCTGACTGTTGGCCAAGGGACAGGGGAACCGGGCCATATGTCTCAAATCATATAGCAAACGAACCTGGACTCATGCACATAGTGGTGGTGGCAGATCTCCCTTGAAGCAATATGAGTGGAAATTAAAAGGTCTCTTAAGCCCTAAGACCATCATTTTCTCTTTCTATTGACAAAATAAAGTAGCAAGGCCAGCCCAAATCCAAGGTTTAGAAACACAGACTCCATATCTTACTGAAAAATCTCAAAACTATGATAGCCATTTTTTTTTTTTTTTTTTTTTTGCAATGTCCCATAAAGGCTGTCTTGGTGGAGTCAGCAAGAACTCAAAAGAGAACAATCAGTCAACAGGCTCCTCCCACCTGCCAATGCACCAAAAGCATCACACATGCTCTGACTCCTGAGAAAATTAATGCAAAGACCCAGACAAAGTCAAGCAGAGGGAAAATGTGCTAATAAGGATTTTGAAAATAACAATATGTACTTAGTACCATTTGCCCTATACCAAATGAACAACAGTAAAGCAAAGAAGGTTACGAAGCACATAAAAATAGGAGAATCCCAACAAAGGGCATCTGTAACAAACTTCATATTTAATGGTGACAGACTGGCTGCTTTTCTTCTAAACCTAGTAAAAAGACTAAACCATTTTCTCACTTTTTCTTTTCCATATCACACTGGAAATCCTACCAAGTGCAAGATGGCTAGAAAAAAGAAAAGAAAACGACAAAACAGACAAATTGAAAAATACTCATGAAAACTGTCTCAATTTGCAGATCACATGTTAGTTTATGCAGAAAATTTATCCCTCCCTCAGTCTCCAGAAAATGCTCCTCAAGCTAAAAAAAAAAAAAAAAAAAAAAAAAAAAAAAAAAAAAAAAGTCAACCAAGATATTGGGGACAACCCAGGTGTAATGCACATTGTGATAAATGCATCTAACTGTATTAATCATAAATGGTACTTTCAAAGAGGTATTAAAGATAGGAGGTAGCCTAAATAATTTCAGAAAAGAATGTTTTGTCAAAACATAGAAGGCCAACAGCAAAAGGAACTGCACATAACCCTAATATACTTCTGTGTTTATTTATCAAAGGGGTAATATTTAGCAATAATGAAGTAATTACATTTATCCTGACGTTAAAAAAATAAGTAAATACAGTGTAGTTACTGAGTGCTGAATTTCTCACTGTCAGAGAAAAGACTTGACAAGTGAGTAAGGAGAATGTTACAATAAATTCTGTGGTGCTGGAATAGAATCAGATCTATCAGTCTAAAATCATTTATTTTTTTAGATACATAGATAAAAACAAATATGAATATATGTGTATATATATTTATTAGTGAACATACATATTTTTTGTAACTCTGTTCTCTTAGGGAGCCTAGAGGCAGTAATACAGCAATGCCGATGAGCATACTTAGTATCCAGATCATGGCTTCTAAATACCCTCTAATAAAAGAAAAAAAAATGGGAAAACCCCTGGCAGAAACATTGATTCTGAAGTTTGGGCAGAGAAACCACACACTGGGCTTGATCCTGGATTTTCTTGTATTGCCAGAAACTAAAATGCTTTACTAAATGTACGATACATGAATAGGACACAAGCACTAACTTGAAAGTGTTTCCAATAAGCACAGGGGGTTGGAGGGGGCAATGAACAATAAAATAAATAGCAAAAGTATTGGATTATAACCAGAGAGTAAATAATTACATTTGTGACAATAGTGATGTAAATACGTGAGTGAATAAATAATGTTTTAAAAATTGAAAAATACATCAATGGCTTAAGAAGGAATAAAAAAGAAACAGTAAATTTGAAGAGCCAAAATAAACTGCAATTTTAAATTTTACATATGTCTGCACCTTTCCTGTCATCTGTGATTAGAAAATAGACAAGGAAATGAGCAAGATGAGAGCGATTATCACTTTTTTTTTTTCACTTTTGAATTGTGATGTGTAAAATTTCACTCTACAATTTTGGAGTAACTAAAGTTGTAAGGAGACACATGAAGTCGGTTGTAGTTCTAACAGAAAAGATACTCAAACATATTTGACTCTAAGTTTGACTTTGGGAGAGCCGGCCTTTGTTGGTTTTTTGTCTGTTGGTTTGTTTTCCTTTCTTTCTCTCTTTCTCTTTCTCTTTTCTGTCGTGTAAGTAGAGATGATTTTATTGATAGCACTTAAACTCAGGAAGATAATAGCCCCTTTGATATTTCTCAAAAAGCCCATTGGCTCATAAGACTACATACTGCATATATTGAGGGGAAAAAAAAAAAACCAAAAAAACCACATATCTTTGTGTGTGTGCTCTGGGATTTGAGTAAATTCTGGAAAGAGGGAGAACTGTTTAAAATCAGTCAGTGTGTGTTTTTTATTTCCCTGATGTTCCACATGATCTGTACCACTCCAGTGCCTACAACTCCACGAAGGGTACTCAAATTTTATATTGTATTTATTTGAAAACCTTTGTGGCTGCCTTTGAGAATACAACATTTGGAATTGTATTCTCAAATATATGTATCTCCTCAGTTGCTGCTTTATGTCATTCCTTTGTACCGATATACATAAAATGCATTATAATGTTACATGATGTCCACCTAACTTTAATAATTAGACTAACATAAAATAACTGGATTTGAATCCTTTGTGTAACATAATAGAAACCAAAAGTAATGCAGTTACAGTGACATGACCAGTACTAGAGAGTTCATTGGAAATGACAAAAGTAATTTGGTATTGGAGTGGGATTTCTTTCAAAAAATAAGTCAAGTTAATTTTTTTTAAGCATAATACCATTTGCTTTGATTTAATCAAAGGATCTTATAGAAAAACATCTGTCTCTAATGTTATTATGTCTGTTTTTCATTTGGTCTAAAATCATTAGAGTGCTGAATAGCTCAGGCAGCCTATAAAAAGTGCTATGTGTGAATGATACAGTATATTCTTTGGAAGTCACTCATCCATGCAAAATAGCAGGTGATAGAGAACTCTTTCTGAATTCAGATGAAAGGACAAATAATTGTCTCATGATGCATTTGATATAAACCTAATTCAGGATGTATGCCAGCTTGTCAGTTGAAAGTGTAAATGATTTGTTTGGTCTTTTTTCTACAGATGTTTACCATTTTAACCAAAGAAATATCTTCTACCTTAGTTGGAATATTCCATATCATGGCTTAGCCCAAAAAGCTCAGTAGTAAAGTGAGAAGATACAAATCTAAGCTTGATGCAATGCAGCTTTTTGTCTTTGAGGACTGTTCTTAATTACTTAGAGCTTTAGATATCTGTAAACTAGAGAAAGAAATAACAATGACACAATATATTAAAATAATTATTGGAGTAGATGAATGATGAAAAAGACGATAAAATACAAAACATTATTTAGTCATAAAATATGGTATCTTAGTCTTAAACTTCTAAAAGTTTACAAATATAACTTTTAGATGACTACTGGTATTCCCAAAGTAGGGTAAGAAGGCTAGATAACTACACACAACTGATAAGCTCAATTAATTTTAAACATTTTTAATTATTTTTATTGTTTTATTAAACAAATACTTATCCAACCAAACTATGCACTGTTGTGTTACTCTCATAGTATTTAAACATAAATACAATAACATTTTTAATGATAGTATAATAGGTAGAAAATTGAAAACAGTTTTCTTCTACCTGCAATTTTGGACTCAATTATGTGCAATAACACTTTCAATTTTTTTCATGACTGAAAACTCATAAAAATTTACAGATTGTTTCATTTATAAAATATGCATTTCCCAAGCAAAAAAATCATAATTATATTCATTTTAAATTTCCTCATATCTAAATTACTTAAAAGTAGTAGCAGCAGCTATGGTGGTAGTAGAAGTAAAAATAATAGTGATTTAAAAATATTTGTATATAGAATGAAAATGTTAAAAGAGACAGAGATCAAGATAAAAGAAAGATAAAAGAAAGAGAGGAAAGAATAAAAAAAATACAGGTGTTACTCAGAAATAGATAAAGATTAAAGGATAAGAGATAAAGAGATAAAAACATAAAAGAGATAAAGAATAATCCTGGATGCAAATTAAAGAGTTCTGATACACATTTCAATAGTGTGATTCTTTCCTTTCTTTACTCTAGATAGACAGCAATTACTCAGTTCTTTTAATAGAATATTCTTGGAAAATTATTTGGGAGTTAACTCAAGTTAGATGTGCAGATATACCTAAGCTTTATCAGAAGAAAATTTCAAAATCTGGAGAAATTCAAGAAAATACACCAATTTAAAATATAAATATAGAAAAGAAATATGATAAAGTTTTCTTTTTTCTTTTTCTTGAGGTTTAGCATAATACCTTTGTGTCTTGCATTATAGAAGAATACACAGAATTATAGCTCATATAGTTTTAAGCTTTTTATTTTGGGATAATTACAGATTCCCAAGATGTTGCAAAATTTGTACACAAAAGTTCTGTGCACCCTTTACTGTCTGTCCCAGGTAACAGCTTATAGGACAATAGTACAATATCAAACCCAGAAGCTTGATATTGGTATGCTTTATATGTATAACATGCCATTTTATTACTTGTAGATTTAAGTAAGCAGAGATGGAATCAAGATACAGAACTATTCCATTACTGCAGAACTCTCCCTTACGTTACTTTTTTATTGTATCATAAGGGAATTTTCAGTTGTATCATATTTTTTCTCATTATCAATTTGTGATCTCACAATAATATGCATTTAAATACATAAAGTTAAATTTACATATTTACACATGTCTGGATAGTTGAGTGCGCGCTCGCACACACAAACACACACACACAACACTTTTTCAAATGAAATACCCCTTGTGAAATACAGAGCTGGAAGATTGATCCAAATCACATATTTTGTGACCTGACATTTATATAGCTTAAAATTTTCTCTTGATATCGGGCCATTGTATTCCTATGACCTCAGTGCAGTGGATGATATAAAGGTCTTTTTCTCCCTACTAGGTATATTTGCCTATGCCATATTAACTCGAACACAGTATATAACCACCGTATACACTTTCTGTGGTTCTATACCTTCCTATGGATAGACAAGTTCTGCTGAATTTAATTATTTGATATACAAGTAGGCCTTTATGATCTTTTAAGCTTTATCACATTGTTGTCTCAAAATGTGTAAATGTTTTTAGATTTGCGTAACTATTAATACAAATAAGTTGTGTTGTGCTTTTTTTCCTGGGGAATTTCTAAGGATGTCATGGAAATATTTCAAGTATTAAAATAAAATATGAAAAATAAAAGCTGCTGGGCACAGTGGCTCACAAGTGTAATCCCAGCACTTTGGGAGGCCCAGGTAGGCAGATCCCCTGGGGTCAGGAGTCTGAGACCAGCCCGGCCAACATGGTGAAACCCCATCTGTACACAAAATATAAAAATTAGCTGGGTATGCTGTGCACTCCTGTAACCCCAGTTACTTGAGAGGCTGAGGAAGAAAATCACTTGAACCTGGGATACAGAGGTTGCAGTGAGGCAAGATCATGCCACTGCACTCCAGCCTGGGTGACAGAGTGAGACTCCATCTCAAAGAAAGAAAGAAAGAAAGAAGAAAGAAAGAAAGAAAGAAAGAAAGAAAGAAAGAAAGAAAGAAAGAAAGAAAGAAAGAAAGAAAGAAAGAAAGAAAGAAAGAAAGAAAGAAAGAAAGAAAGAAAGAAAGAAAGAAAGAAAGAAAGAAAGAAAGAAAGAAAGAAAGAAAGAAAGAGAGGGAGGGAGGGAGGGAGGGAGGGAGGAAGAAAAGAAAGAAAAAGAAAGAAAGAAAAAAGCTAATATATTATAAGGGTTGTGGGGATATATAGGAACTGCAAAAGCATAGGAAGACTGAAAAACTAATAAGTTTTTATTTGTAAGCCACTTTTACTAAATATTACTGTAGTAATAAACTTTCTTCAATGCATGACCTCTGCAACTGTGGCATTCAGACACACCACTATGGGTCTACCTAAAAGACCTGTAACTAATGTTCGAAAAATTAGGTTAACTTCCAACTAAATATCTAAGTAAGCGATTTCAATTTTGAATGTCATATAAACCAAATACCACAGTTCCTCCATACTTACATATGGAGAGATGAGTAGCAGAATTTGGGCAGAATCTGGAATAGAAGATGTTTGGCCAGGATAACACAGAAGCATGAGCAATTGTGTCAAGTTATTTGAAAACTGATAGCTATTAGGTTGGTGCAAACGTAATTGTGGTTTTTGCATTGTTGGAATTTGCCGTTTTATATTGGAATACATTCTTAAATATATGTGGTTATGTTATACATCATTTTAATGGACCTTTCTTTATGATTTTTTTGTTAATGACTTATTACTTGCTGTTTATTTTAGACTATGGGAATGATGTTAGACAAAAAGCAAACTCTAGCGATTTTTTTATTCCTATTCAAAATGGGTTGTAAAGCAACTGAGACATGCGCAACATAAATAACACATGTGGCCCAGGAACTGCTAACGAATGTACAGTGTAGAGGTTGTTCAAGAGGTTTTGGAAAGGAGACAAGAGCCTTGAAGATGAGGCGCATAGTGGCTGGCCATCTGAAGTTGACAGGGACCAATTGAGAGGAATCACTCAAGCTGATCCTCTTACAACTACACGAGAATTTGCTGAATAACTCAAGGTTGACCATTCTAAGGTCTTTCAGCATTTGAAGCAAATTGGAAAGGTGAAAAAGTTTGATAAGTGGGTGCCTCGTGACCTGGGCGAGAAAAAAAAAAAAAATCATTGTTTTGAAGTGTCTTCTCTTATTCTACGCAACAACAAGGAACCATTTCTCCATTGGATTGTGATGTGTGATGAAAAGTGGGTTCTATTTGACAACTGGCAATAAAAATCTCAGTGGTTGGACCCAGATGAAGCTCCAAAGCACTTCCCAAAGTCAAACCTGCATCAAAAAAAGGTCACGGTCACTGTTTGGTGGTCTGCTGCTGCTCTGATTCGCTACAGCTTTCTGAATCCCCGTGAAACCATTACATCTGAGAAGTATGTTCAGCAAATCGATAAGATGCACCAAAAATTGCAATGCCTGCAGCTGGCATTGGTCAACAGAAAGGGTGCAATTTTTCATGACAAGACCCAACTTCACATTGCAAAATCGATGCTTCAAAAGTTGAATGAATTGGGCTCTGAAGTTTTGCCTCATCTGCCGTATTCCCCTGACCTCTCACCAACCAACTAACACCTCTTTAAGCATCTTGAGAATGTTTTGCAGGGGCTATACAGGAATAAACAAACTTATTTCTCAATGGCAAAAATGTGTTGGTTGTAATGGTTCCTATTTTGACTAATAAAGATGAGTTTGAGCCTAGTTATAATGATTTAAAATTCATGGTCCAAAACCACAATTACTTTTGCACTAACCTAATATTACATTCTCATAAAGTGCTTAGTACAAGTGTAACCCACTTACATAAATTAGCTCAGTTATTCCACATAAACACTCATAGTATCTCATTTTCCAGGTAAGGATATTGAGACCTCAATGTATTATCTAGCCAGATTTGGAATCTTGGAAGGCTTTTGGGGTCTAGAAGTGCCAAGTTTAATATAAAATGCCAAATATTCGCAGAAGCATGGCCTGTGAGCTGGCTTATATGTACAGAGTTGTAGAAAACAAATATCCTTTTGAGAAGTAACACTTTTTTGATGTTTGTTTTCAAATGACTGCAGGGGAAAGTACAGCAAAGAGAACAATCATCTGATCTCCTTTCTTTTTTTCTTTTTCTTTTTTTTTTTTTTTGAGACGGAGTCTCGCTCTGTTGCCCAGGCTGGAGTGCAGTGGCCCGATCTCAGCTCACTGCAAGCTCCGCCTCCCGGGTTCACGCCATTCTCCTACCTCAGCCTCCCGAGTAGCTGGGACTACAGGCGCCCGCCACCTTGCCCGGCTAGTTTTAGTAGAGACGGGGTTTCACCATGTTAGCCAGGATGGTCTCGATCTCCTTACCTCGTGATCCGCCCGCCTCGGGCTCCCAAAGTGCTGGGATTCTGATCTCCTTTCTTAACATTAAGTTGACCATCTGAGAGTCAGGCAGAATTCTATGAAGAATCAATTCTCAAGAACACAGATGAGCTTTGAATACTGGTTGGGTAGTGTAACAGGAACTTTCGATGATGGCTTCCATTGGTTCACAATGGACCCTGCCCCTTTAGGTGTTAATGAGCTATTGCAGAACATCAGTGACAGAAGAACTACACGTAAGGGACATTTAGCTGTGATTATGTTCTTATATGTGCCCATCTTTCTCACCTTTCTCTGCAGGAGGAACTCCCAAGAACCACTGGGAAACATTGGGCAGTGGCTAAGAACCAAATTTTAAGTTCTAGTGTCATTCTGAGATTTTTAAAGTTATCTGTATGCCTTCGAGGGGGTATTTGCAGGTTGAATTAGAGGGTAAAAATGTGTGAGAGAGAGAGAAAGAAAGAGAGAGAGAACACTAGCAAGAAATGTCCTAGAAGGCTGGAAAAAATTAGTTGCAGAAAGTATGTTATAAATGCCCTAGAGAGAATGAAATAAAATAAGTCAAGTTCATTTTAATACAGTTTATTTTCAGAAAAGATCTAGATTGCTTCTCAGCCTTTTGGCTAAGATCAGGTTCAGAATAGGTCTAGATTTACAGAAATGTGAAGATGCTATAGAGAGGGTACACGATTTGCTGTAACTATTTTTTTTTCTAACCTTTTAGGACATTATTAATGCTCTCTCTTTCTCTTTCTCTCTCTAATTCAACCGGTAACCACATTTCCACACCCAAATTCCATTGTTATTAATGCTGTACATTACTATGGTATATTTTTCATAATTAATAAGTGCATCCATATAAGTTATAAAGGCCCATATTTTGTAAAGATTTCCTTAGTTTTTACTAAATGTCATTTTTTCTGTCCTAGAATCCCATTTAGGATACCACATTTCATTTAGTCTTCATATCTTATTGGGTACTTCTTCACTATGATACTTTTGCAGATTTTCCTTGCTTTGATGACTTTAAACTGTTTGAGTACTGGTCATTATCTTTTAGAATGTCTTCCAACTGGGTTTTGCTTGATATTTTTCTTATGGTTAGACTGGGAATGGAGGTTTTGTGGAGGAAGACAACAGAAGTAACATTCCATTGGCACTGCATCATGTCAAAGGTACATACTATTAGCATGATTTAACGTTGTTGATGTTGACATTACCACCTGGTTGATACAGTGCTTGTGAGGCTTCTTCATTTATGAAGTGACTCTTTTATCCCCATTTCCACCTGTTCACTGGAAGGAAGGCATGATGTGCAACACGCTTAAGCAGTGAGGAATTATGGTCCTCTTCCTTGAGGATCTGGTGTTTCTCCAAGTTATTTTAAATTCTTCTGCATGATTTGTCTCTTCTCCCCTTCCCTTCCTTTCTTTATTCACTCGACACCTTATTTATCTCAACATAGACATATAGATTTATTTTATACTTGGAATTGCAATCTGATGCTATCTTATTTATGTTGTTGCTTAATTATTCTGTCTCTGATCATTGGGTGCTCTTCTAGTGTGTTCCTGTGTCCCTTTGATGTAACCAAAATTTTCTTGTTTATTTCTGTTTTGTTTTTTAAGCACTTCCTAACTTTTAGCTTAACAAGATAATCCAGGCCCACAGGTATATTTCCTGTATCAGTCCTAGAATCACTTTATTTTTCCAAATGAATACTGGGTTCTTCATCCTGAAGAATAGCTTTAAAAAACAAGGTAAATCTCTACCCAAGCTAGCAATAACAAAAAGAGAGAAAAAGCCTAATCACTAATATTAAAATAAGAGGTCTCATCACTTGTGATTTCTTAGATATTATAAAAGGGTAAAGAAATTCTATGAATGACTCTTTGCTCACGTATTTTATAATTTAGATGAAATGGTTCAAGTTTTTGAGACAATCTTCAAAACTCACACAATGGAGATACGGATAACCCAAAGAGTCACTATCTATAAAGGAAATGGACTCGGCACTTGATATGTCAGGTTGCCCACTTGGCCCTCTTCCAAGTGTATTTTACTTCCTTTCTTTCACTTCTGCCTAAAGTTTTTCAATAAACCTTCACTCCCGCTCTTAAACTTGCCTTGGTCCCTTAATAAAAAATTGGCTCAAAACTTCTATTATCCTTCAAAACAAAAGCAGTACCAAGCTCAGATGTTTTCACTAATTCAGCAAAACATTTAAGGAAATATAATGCCAAGAGGGAATATTTCCTGCAGTGTGTGTCCAGCATTGCCTAATACCAAAACAAGATAAAGACACAATAAGAAAAGAAAACTACAGATAAATAACTCTCAAGAACATAGATATATATATTTTTTTAAAAATTAGCAACTAAAATCCAAATATGTATATAAAATAATTATCTGCTACAATTAAGTAGAATTTATTCCAGATATGCAAGAATGCCCTCGCTCCCCAATGCTATACAACATTGTACTAGAAATTAGCTAGAGATGGAAAATCATAGAGAAAGAAGATGAAAAAATAATAATAAAAGATGTACCAAATAGGAAAAAATAAATAAATAAAATTGTCTTCATTCACAGTTGGTATGATTGTCTCAGTAAAAAGCCAAACATTCTAGAAGTAACTCCTGCAACTAAGTGAGTAATAGCAAGGTTGCAAGATGCAAAAATCAATAAGTAAATGTCAATTGTTTTCCTGTACATTAGCAATAAATAATTAGAATTCAATTTTTAAGACAGAAATATTTAAGTATGACAAAATATGTAACATAATCTATATGAGGAAAAATATATGACTCTGATAAAAGAAATCAAGTATATTCTAAGTAAATGGATAAATATCCCATGTTCATGCATTGGAAGACACAGTACTGTTAAGATGTCAATTTTCCCCCAATAGATGTGTGGATTCAATGCAATCCAAATTAAAATACCAGCAAGTAATTTTGTAGACATTTACTAAATAATTCAAAAATTTATATGAGAAGGCAAAATACAACAAATTTGTGTTGATTATTGCCTAAGATTAAGTTGGGAAATCCATATTACACCACCACAAGACTTATGGAGTAAGACAGTGTGGTATTGGTGAAAGAAGAGATATAGATTAAAAGAACAGACCATAAGGAATTGCACTGTATTTCAAGTTTGATGTAGCTATAGTTGTCAGAGGATTCAAATTTTCATAAGTTTTTATTTTCTTCACATATTTTTCTCTTCCTTCTCCTTTCTTTGCTTCCTTCCATTCTTTTTTGTTTTCCCTGATGCCTTTGGAGTTTCCTAAGTCCTCCTCCTCCTGAGAGAGAGTCTGTAGTTTGAAGCTTTTTCATCTATAATCCACCATAATCATATTGGAGTCCTATGAGTGTAGAAGTAATATGTGGGAGTGGGAGAGTATTCCACAATCTTCTGATTAAATCTCAAGCTTTTAGTGGACCTGTGTCTCCAGGGAGACCTTCACACGTTTCTCTTTAGAGGTGTGGCTTCTTTGTTTTGCACCCATTATCTACCTCTTTCTCTGATTGTAGCATTCTCTATCAATTATCTCTGAAACTAAGAACCTGTTGACTGTGACTTTGCCCCTTTCCTTAGGTAAGACAGCAAGGCTGGAAGGGGTTGGAGTGGGATTCCCTTCTCCTAGGTTGGGTGATTTTATGAAAGAGAACTTTCTTCTGGAGAGTATGCATTTGTTAAGGAGAAGGTTATTAGTGTATTTTCACAGTGATTACTGTTCCTCTTTTGTTTTTAGAGCCAGTAGGGGGTTCTTGTGAATTATCCACTGGTGAAGTTTCTGGTGATAGAGCGCGGGAAGGTATGGAGGCCCTCCTAAGACTGCCCACCCACACAGCCCCGGGAGACTCTCCCTTTCAGACTAGTTCACCCTTCACTCTAGCAATTCGTTGACATTAAAAAGGAATCGTTGCTAGTAGTTTGTGGACCTAGCAGCTTCTACCCCTGGTAAGTGGATCACAGTATCTCTCTGGCTGTGTTTGTTTCTCCAGATTACACTGTGGCAGTTCTTCCTGAGGACTTACTTCTCTGGTGTGTCTGAGAAAAGTCAATTTTCAGCTTGTCTAATTTTTTGTTGTTGTTGTAAAGATGGGAAACTCTTGACATATTGAAGCTGTAACCTGAAATTCATTATTTTTTAAATTATACAATGTTACCTCTAGGTGTAATGTAAAAGGAATAGATGCATGGTCTATTTCATTATCTTCTAACTCTCCACTGGAAGATACATATCACTTTATGGAGTTCAAACTACCTTAAAGAGTTTATGCAATTGAATTCTTTTTTTGTTATATGAACATAAGCTTTTGATCATTTCCATAGTAACCTAAACATTTGAAACATAAAATACAAAATTGAACTTAGTCAAGTTACCTACTTTAAATGGATATATAATTATGTCTTTTTTCTGAAATAATATCTTTAGTCAAAGGATTTGTATTTTTTTTCAGCTTTTGGTTTTTTAATTTTCATATTAATTATTTTCCCCACTTGGGCTCCTGAGTATAGGAATAGAATCCCATTATTAAAATGCTGATATCTGACAAGATATTACTCTATTACAAATAAGAGTATTACAAGACCCAGTGTTTCATGATTCTATAGTCATTCTATATTTTCTTTTATACTCAGAGTGTGAACTGGATCTTAGTTATAGAAATATTTGGATCTAGTTTATTTCAGGACGTTGGTAGAAACAGGGACAAATTATTCACCAATCTTCTTCCCAGGCTCAGAGGAAGATTATATATCCAATTTTTCCACTGTAATTAGGTTGGAGCCATATGACTAGGCTCTAGACAAAAGAAGGACAGTGAAAATACTAGACATCACTTTCAGGCATGCCGCACCTGTAATAGGGTATCCCAAGGCTCCAAGACTCCTTAAAAATATTAACAATTATACTCTCACAGCAGAAAGCAACATATGGTCAATGTGTGTGTGTGTGTGTGTTTCTGTGTGTGTGTATCTAAGTGGGCACAATAGATACATTTAGAATTAGCAATTTTAAATTAAAGTTAATTGATTAACATATTTTTTCCCAATTCAATAGTGCTTTATAACTTTTTAAAAATTTTTTCAAAAAGTGTAGGAGTGGGTCACCTTCATCAGATTCACCGAAGTTTTTTAGGCATATTTCCGTTTCTTAATCTGCTGAATCAGAATCTATGTGAATGGAACCCAAAATTTTGCATTTTAAACAAATAATCTCTCTATAGGCTAAAATTAGGGACATGGTGCTTAATTTTAAAGGCTTTTTCATATTACCCATTCATTTAATCTACATGTAAACCTTCTTGTTTTACTAGGAATTTAAGACATTTTATTTGTGCATTTATTTAATTATGTTACTCCTTACACTAATGAAAAAAAAGAAAAAATAGGAGGATTTAAAAAAATGCATTTAACAGAATGAGGTTTTTGTTTTGTTTTGTTTATTAGAGGAAATTGAGCTAAACAATTCCAGGGAGTAAAAATACGATGAAGCCAATTAAAAGGTTAATATGTAAAATGTGTGACAGATGGCAGGCCCTTTCTGGTCCCCTAGAGTTCCAACAAGGCTGACTTCGAGCTTGGGATCTGACTGTGAGCTTCAGCTATGACCACCTTTCAGAATTTCAGATGCTAAATCTATGACACTTCAAGGCCCTTGATTTTACCTCTGGGATATAGTCCCTTCTAAATCTGCTCCATTTCAAAAAAAAAAAAAATGAGATTTCTATGTGAGCTTGAAGAGACTTACCCCTTGCCTCCGGAGTCCTACCCCGTTACAGAGAACAGACTGTGAATTCCTCTTTCAAACCAGAAATCAGTCTCTGCAACAGTCCCCTGGAGGAGTCTAGCAAAAAAAAAAAAAAAAAAAAAAAAAAAGCCTGTGCTTCTGTTGCCTGCTTTGTTAATAAATAGCAGATTACATTCTCTGGGGCCATGCTAAATTTACAAAGAACATGTTATGCCAGACAAACTTGATTGCTTTTTCGATAAACTCAGTAAATTAGTGGATAAAGGCATAGAGTGGATGTAAAATAACTTGATCATAATAAAACAAGTTGAAAGGAATTCTCTCTCTCTCACACACACACACACACACACACACACACAAAGATCTTGCTTGAAAATTTAATTCAAATTACCTTAGCTTCAAGTGCTGTCACATAGATTAAACACTGAATGAAGAATGACCGTAAAGAAAAGATAATGAAAAATGCTAACAAAGAAATCTATCATAGGCACTTAAAATCTTAATGAATATTATAAAAAAGAGGCTAAATAGCCCAAGCTTTAATTCCTCACTTTGCCTACTCAATTGAGAGTCTTAGAGAATAACCAGAGAAATTGCTATACTTCTTCACTATTTGAAAGCCTATCATATTTAGAGCAATTGGTTCACTCAGGTTTACTAGAGTGTAGATAATAATTCTCTGCTCCACAGTTTTAGTCATATTAAATTCTAAGGGAATCATGACAAAGGCAAGGAATATTTTAGTAATTCCATCTGTATTGTTTCATGTTGGGAGTGAGTGAATTTAAGAGAGGTGGATCTGGACTTGGTCTCATTATCTTAGGTGCAGTATCTGGTATTCTAATGTGAGACAGGATACCTCAATTGCGCAATTAATTACATAACCCACGGTGTACCTGAATCATAAAGACCCAGTCTTCAAGGTTAGGGTGCTGCTGCTTTTGTTTATAATGGAATTCTCTAGTTCTCTTCATCTATTGGAAGCATGGTATACAGTTAAGATCATAGTTTTGAGTCTTGGTTTGCCTTTTAGAAACTGAATACACTTGAAACGTCCCATGATAATTCTTAGCTTCTATTGACTTACATAGGGTTTGATGATGATAACAAGAATTACTTACCTCAGGGAGTCCATTATATTGAAAGTACAAAACATATCCTATGATAAACATAAATATATAGGTGTCTATGAGCCTTAATGTGTCAGATATATACAATTGCTCAGTGATTTACCTAATTCAAAATAAGTGTTTAATTATTGACGATGATCATAATTAGAATGATACTCTTGGAACTGACATCAAGTCTGCCTGGCTAGTAGCCTGATATTCTGTTTTCTTATAACAGAAAAGTTAGAATATGCCCCCTTTTCCCTAATACTATAATATATCTTCATGTAACCATTACACTTTTGCCTATTTGACTGAGTGCAATTGAGCCTTTTCAACCTGTTAGATTAGACACTTGTAAATTACATACAGTAGCTATTTCCCTTCGGATCCCAAGCATTTGCATTTTTAAAAATTCTTATTGTCATCTACAATTCCGACACCTTTCCCTTATCTTTTGCACTGTGCGGGTGAAAACTCATCTATCTGTGACAGTTAAAAGGCACTAGAAATAAAATAATTTGCCATAGATACAAAAGCCAGCCATGCCAACATCAGTAACAGGTAATATACTAACTGACCATTTTCTAATATTCAACGTATGAAGGTAATTAATACCATTGTTATTTTGAATAAACTGAACCAAAGTTTTAATGCTTAAATCTGTTCAAATTCTTTGAGGATCCGTTTCTTCATTTGTAAAATGGGAATAATAATCAACAGCAACACAGGATTATTATGAGACTCAAGTTATTACTCAGAAGTTTTTGAAATCCCTAAAATAATGTAGAAGTTTGAGGAGGCTATTAAGTGACCCACTTATTGAGTAAGGAAAGATAAACCCTAACTCTCATTATTACTTTTATAAACTCCAAACAGGGATATCTTTGGCTACAATAAGGTTTTTATGTGCATCACAAGTAGTTTCATTTTGCAATGCTAATGAACAAACCCGAAATAAGATAATTTGGAAATAAATATAATGGGTTAAATTTATTTTAGAATCCCAAATTTAGAATATTGTTATTGCAAGTTCTTACCTTTTATAATATTACAGTATATATATAAATATATATATATATTTTTTTTTTCTGTATTGAGGATAGCTTCCCTAACAGTCAACTCCAAGTGCTGTCATAATTGATTCAAATTAAGTCAATTTTCAAAGCTTAGAAAGAACACAGAATTTGGGCAAGAGAGATATGGCATTGATTTCTCATTCTGCAACTTATTAGCAATGGAGGCCTTCAATAAATTACTTAACTTCTCTCAGTCTTAGTATGCTTTATATATTAATTGGGATTTTAACATTTTTATAAGCTATTAAGCTGTCTGCTGATATATATTATTAATATTGCTCAGTGATAAGCCAAAAGTAGGACTCTAACCAAGGATACATACCTTAATCTGTATTAAGGCAAGTTGCCAGGGCTATTGGGAGTAATAACAAATTTAAACCAGTCCCACCAATATGGAAACTTGTAAGACAATTATGCATGCTGAATTTTATCTGGGAGAGGGGGTAATTCATTTAATCACTTTTAGAAATTAATGCCTACTAGGAATACCTTCTGTTTTTCTTTTAAGAAAGAGATTTAATTGTCAGGTTAAGAGCAACTTAATGACTGAGTAAAAGGTCTACATTCATAGGAAACAATTAACTAACCTTTGTGAAAAAAGTGAGCTTTTTGTGGGAAAAAAACTGAGCTTAGAGTCAAAAGAACATATTACTTAGCCCTTGATAAGTGTTTTCCTCTTTAAGTTTCAATTGCTAAGTTTGATAAGAAGGAATAATATTACCCCCATAACACTGCAGGAATTGATTAATTAATGTATACAAATTTTAAAAACATATGAGGATGTAATCAGCTTGCAATGCATGTTAATAGCCTTCTCGTTCTGCCATAGACTGGGTTCATCCTCAGGAAGCAGAACGTGAGTCAGAGCTTTCAGAAACATTGTTGATGTGAGAAACCTATGCCAGGGAAAGAGAGTAGGTGACTGGACAGGGTGAGGTAGGAAGGAAGAAAAGCCATTTTATAATGAGCTTTGTGGAGATGTGTAGTGCTTTTGGCCATTGGGGATCACATTTCCCTAGAGCCTTGGAGGATAAATGAGAATGAGTAGTACGAGCTTCAAAATTGTCCTCCTGAGAGATGGAAGTGACATGCATTGGTTCGATAGCTCTCATCCCTTTTTTGGTCCAGGGTTGTCAAATAAGTTGTTAAATTTTCTGTGTGTCCAGATTAGTGAGTGCTGCAGTGCTCACTGAGAGCCTGTGTGTGTCCAAAACTACAGTATCAAAGAAGCTCTGGAGGAGAAAGCCCCAGTATAGCTAAGGTACTGCTCAGGTACATCTGAGGAAAGCTGCCTGTCTTAGTAGTTTCTAGAGGAAATGGTGGCCCAAAGAGCATGTCAACTATGGACATAATAGGGCACTACTCAAGTAAATGCAATTAAATGCACTGTCTTCTCACCTACATAAACCCTTGGTACCACGCATTGCTGCCTCTATTCTTCCTTATTTAACTATTTTAAAATAGGTTATTGGGATATAATTTACCTGCAGTAACATCACCTTTACAGTATACAAAAAGGGTGAATTCACATTTGAAAAATGCATGTAGTTTTATTACCAGCACCATTCCCTTTCGGAAGTATATTATTATTAGATTAGCCTGACAGCATCCAGTACAAATTTCCTGCCATTTTATGTCTTTCCTTTTCTTATAACAAGCCTCAAAGTGCTAAGGAATAGAAAAGTACATTCTTTCCAGAAATAAGAAGCAAAATATGCCTTGGATTGGCAAAATATTCTTAACTACCAAAACTGGGAAAGAAATACATGTTTTCTCTGAGCCTTTGGTCTACCTTTGTGTATGACTAAAATGTTTTCATTTTCTTAGGACTTGCTTATAAAAATCCCTCTGCAAATTAACTAAAATGTTTCACTAGTGAAATTTTGAGAAGTGGGCATACCTGTATCTACAAAGTAGAGAGCCTGTGACTAGAGAAAATACTGGAATATGTGGTAGTGAGAGAAGAATTCCTGACAGAGGTAGCTTATTCTATGAAAAGCCTATAGCTGAAAAGGCTTTTTAAAGTTTAACATTTGTTTCATTGGCAAAGACAAATCTATTCATTCTAACCAATCCAGGTTTTAAAGCAAATGACAGCCCAGGTATCACAATGACCAGAACTAACTCTTCCAGCAGAAAGGTTTTGTGATGTTCATTGTCTGAGGAAAAAAGAAGAAATGAAGATAAAAAATAGCAAATGGTCATACTCTACAGGCCTTTTATTTCATAAGCCTCCAACAATGAATCTAGTGACCACTTTCACAAAAAGTCTTTATTATAGTTTTAATACTAGCTAAGTGGGCAGAAAAGCCTAGTCTTTCCATGGATGCCAAGAAGACACTGTCCCTTCTTACATACACTGGAAAAACACATGAAATGTGTTTTGAATTGTGATATACAAAATGAACTCCTGCTTTTAACTGTTAAAATTCCATGATGGCAACTGTAAGGAAAATGGCAGTGCTTCAGTCAGGAGTAGGCCAAAGTAGACATCGGGTACAGTATGACACACTGGGTTTGAAGTGCAAGCACACAACCCCATGCATTGTGTAATCACATTTACGTAGCCATATAATGTAACCTGTCTGTGTGAGCTCATATCTGGCTTTGAGTCACTATTGTACTGTATGGATGACTCTGTAGGCAGGAGAATAAAGCCATGTCCCAACTGCCTACAGTCCCTCAAGTGTTCATTCAGTTACACGCCACCTTCCACCAACTGCCCTCGGACCCCAGCTCAGGTTGGAACGTGACAGCAACATTTAAAAAAAATTAAGATGATATAATTATTAAAGTAGCCCTGAGAGAGAGATAGTGAGGGATACCTTCACATGAGCTCAGAAAAAACCCATGCACCCCTCATCTCTCCTAATAGAGAAATTGAGAAACCAAGAGTTGAAGTAACCTGACCAAGTTCAGGCAGATGCTATGAATGTACCCTAATGGTCAGCATCATGAATTTCAATCTCCACCTCTTTCCACTGCACGTGGGTAGTTACAAATATATAGCCGTATTAAGTAACTTTTCAACTTCATAATATTTAAAGAGGAGAAAAGGTCATTATTTTGTAAACAAGTCAAAGAATTGTCTTCTCAGAAATGACTAAGATCCACTCTGTTCTTTCCTGTGTACCCAGCTGACGTTATGTGAAGCCTCTTGCCTCTTTTTCTGTTTCCATATAACATTTTAGACACTCTTTCAAAAAGTTTTTTTATTGAATGAAAAATGGGGTAACCCACATTTCACTTGATGTCTGTAGAAGAGAATAGTGATTGAGAAAGATCTTTCTCTTCATTCAAGAGAGCCATGAATGATCTCGGGTTACCAGAAGCAGGAAGCCATCTTGAAAATGTCATTGATGAAAATAAAACAGACAAACAAATACAAACAAAACTAAATCCATTCCCAATGCTTGACTAATTTTGAAACAGATGGCCTAATTAGAAACTCTGAAAGAACAAGACAGAACCATGTGCCAAAGGGAAATAAGATGCATTACCTCTGGGAGGAAAATAAGTGTTTATGTTAGAGATATAACAACTATTACTTTAATGACTCTGGATAGTCACCTTATAAAAAATCTGGTTAATCTAAAATTGAAAATGTAAATTCCCATTGATGGTTACATTATTTCAGTAAACTGTAAAGGAGTTTAAACAATGAAAGGTCTGTTACCAACCAGAAAACTATTTCCTTTTTAAAACTACTTGAATCAAATTTAACATTTATTTGGAGGTAGAAGTACAATCTTAGAGCTTCTAGAAAGACCATGATGTCCAAAGTCTTATGAAATATCTACATTATCTTCATATGTTAACAATGTCATGTTAAGTTAGAACCAGCAATAAAGGGAAGAAATAAAAATTTCTTGAACAAACTGACAAACTAGAACAGGCTGAATTACAAGTTAGTGGGTTTTGACTGTTGCCAGAGTATTCAAATTATGGGTGTAGTCGAAATTCAAATACCAGAGAGCGATTGAACTTACTGCTTTCCAATATCCCTTCTAATCCTAAGATTTTATGATTTGATGAATATATTGAACTCTCTTTGCCAAGGAAAGAGAATAACACAAACTTTCACAATTATTTCATTTTACAAGTATTGCTCAGATGGTATACATAAAACATTTACCTTCCCTAACCCATCTGAACCACCTCACGAATAAAAAGGATATTTTTCATGAGATACTTGCCAAGTGCGATGACAATCCTCACAGAAATATCATTTTGTGTGCTCCAGTCACCACCATTGATTAATTGTAATTTAGAAAGGAACATGTATTTATATATAAGTATATTGTCTTCATAACTGGATATGAATATGTAATAAGAAATTTAAGCAATAGCAATGTAAAGGCTTTTTGACAACTTTTGGTGACTTTTTAAATTGCCCTAAATTACCATTTTAGCATTAAGCGTAGTGCCTCATGCATAATAGATATTCAAGGTGTCTTGATAAATGAATGAAATAGTATATACCTACTCCTTGGTAATTGAGTATATTTTCATTTGTTCCTAAAATGATTATTGAGGTCGCACTTTGTACCAAGCCCTATGATGGAGGGATCACTGAATGATTTCTAAAATGTATAATGGAGACTAATACAATGCTTTTCTGTAATAGGAATACTTGTCTAGTGGGCATGTGGAGAAAAGTGAAATAGGGTGAGAAAACTCAGACATGAACAACCGAGAATACAAATGGAATTAGTGACGTTAGAAAAGTTTAGATAAAAGTCAAAAAAAGAAATAGATGACAATTCCAGCATCGGTTTATTCAGCTCCATAGAATTGTTCTGAAGACAGTGTTGATTGCTTTATGATTACTTTTTTCCATTTGGTTTCTTTTTCACCTGTATTATTTATTTAGAAATAAAGTTATATTTGTGTTTTCCTCAATTTCCTAGTAGTAATAAATTATGGCTTAGCATGGATATGGTGGTTTATGCCCATAATCTCAGCACTTTGGGAGGCCAGGAGTTCAAGACCAGCCTGGGCAAAATAGCAAGACCCCATCTCTACAAAATAAATTAACCAGTCATGATGGCACACACTTGTAATCACAGCTTCTCAGGAAGCTGAGATGGGAGATTGCTCAAGCCCAGGAATTCCAGGTTAAAATAAGCTATGATGGCCCCACTGTCCTCCACAGAGGAAGATGTTGTCTCTAAAAAATTTTCTTAATAAGATAAAAATAAGTAAATAAAAATTGCTTAGAAAATAGAAATTTATGCTAGACCACTGTTTAAAAACCTGTTAAAGATGTGTTTACTCTGCAATTCACATCTGTTTAAAATTTACCAAACATCAGATGAATCAAATCCTACCTCCTGAACTGGATTATGGAGACAATAAGATTCCTTCTTTTCTTTTCTTTTGTTTTCTCTTGTCACCACACACAGGCCCTAAAATAGCCTCTTTTTCAGGTCAAAATAGTCACAATGGAAGGTTTTAGTTGCTTTCCAGGCACGTATTACAGTTACAGAAGATTTTCACATAATCAAAGTTGAGTATTTCAAGAGAGATCAAAAGAGACAGTAAAGTGGAGAGCAGGTGTGCCGACATTCTTAGAGGATCTGAGAATGCAATTAACCAGCAAATGAGCCCTTGTACAGTCAGGCTTCCTGAACAGATGAGCACAACAAAAGCTACCCAGAAATAAGGTGGCCAAGTGCTACTCCTGAATGGACTGTGCACATGGGCATCTGCCCCTGTTCTTGAACCTTAGGAAGAGAGAGGGAGAGATACTCAGTAGGGGCAGCAGAGCCAAAATAATCATGCAAATGTAGGAAACTGCAGGAGGATATAAAAGTTTAGACTGCTTTCACAAAGGCTCTTGTAACAGAGTTTCTTGCTTCTCTCTCCCAATAGCACCAACTTAAGGCTAAAACAGATGGATGGCAACAGAAGCAATTCAAGCAAAATTAAAAGCATCATGGTTAAATCACTTGACATTAGTAAGTCATATCCAAAGGCCATTTCGATAGCAGTCGGAGCTACCAAATTTGTTTAGCTTTGTTAATTATGAGTACTGTGAATGAGAATTAGTTACTTAACCTCTCTGAGCTTCTATACTCTCTTTTGTAAAGTACTGATATAAATAATAATGGGCATCACAGAAGTAGTAAAATAATGTTGAAAAATGCTTCCTTTGCAGGACTGTTATGAGAATTAGAGACAAGTATGCTACTGACATGGATCATGGCAAGATTTATGTAATAGCTGCCATCGTAATTCCATTGTAGTAATGTACTTACCATGTATGATTTAAGCCACTACTTATAATACACAGAAATTACAGTGTTGACACAGTGCCTGCTCTCAAGGAACTTATTTCTTGCAGGGAAGCTAGGGAATATTAACAGGTAAAAGAAACAGGTAACCCAGTCTTATGGTAAGTTGAAATGCATATTAGAGGTAGTGTTATGATAAAGATATGCTCATGATAAAGCGGTAATGGGAGATAAAGGAGGAAATTAACCACGAGAGAAATATCATGTGCTAACACCAAGAGATAAGAGATGGTTCACCTACAGGGTGAGGCATAGCATAGCAAAGTTGTTGTGACCCCTATTAACTCCCACAGGGATAATGCCAGGCTCAGGAGGCCTAAGAAAAGACCCAGAGCTAACAAAGGAGACATGATGTTTTATTAGCAGGAGACTTACAAACAAGGAGATCCACTGCGAGCACACTAGACAGGGGAACCACATAGCCCAGTGATAATCGGCGGGGCAAGAATACCACCATTGCTTGCAAAAAGCAGTCACTTTATACAGCATTTTCACTTAGCAACCTCCCCTAACAACCTCCACCTGGCAACCTTCATTTAACCCAAAACAAAGAGCTTGGCTCACTTGTATGTCCCACCATTCACATTCCCACATTCACATTCACAGGAAAGCCCAGGAGCTCAGATGATCCTCATAGATAAGTAATGAATCTCTGGGTTGGCTACTCCCAGATTTCTTAGGTTGGAACTCTGAGCACACAATATTCAGGTGCATCCGCCATTCAGGGTCATTCTTAGAGTCTGCTGAAGTTAGGTTATTGTTGTCAGCTATGTCTACCACGAACAAGACTACTTAAGCTTGTTTTTCCAGACCTTGGTCAATGTCTACTAGCTGCATGTTCTTGATAATGTGATTCTTAGATACAGGTTTCTCATCAGTGAAAGAGGTATATCAATAGCAAATCAAAGAGTTGTTGAGTTATTAAAGACATAATTCATGTAATATGCTTAGTATAATGTTAGCTATTACTATTATTATTTTATCATTAAGATTGCTGCTGTTAGCTTATTATTATTATTATTATTATTATTCAGGGAACTATAGCATTTGACTGGCAGGGAATGGGTTAAATACAAACCCTCCATGCTGACGTAACATTTCACATTTTGTTCCTATGGCAACTCATTCATCAAAATGACACTATAGATGTGTGTCTGTATATATGTATATATGTAAACTTATAAATATATACATATATATATTGTGTTTTTTATGTGTGTGTGTGTAAAATATATGCTGTCCAATTGTGAACCTGTGAGAAGTCAGATGACATTGCCTAGGACTCCTGCACCCCTTATATAGGCTACAATACATCAGTACCTCATACCTCCAGGTATCAGTCACAGCAGGTGTCTAGCTTCAAAACTAGGCACTGATTCCAGACATCAAGTGAAGTGGGGGATTTCCTACTCAGGATACAGAGATCACCAATTGATACTTTCCTACACTCTCAATGTTAGAGCAACATAGCAAAAAACTACAAGTCCCTCTTTTTTTTTTTAATGTTAAAGCAAAAATGAACTTTATTATGTTGACACAAAGAGATAGAAAGAAAGGTACAATCATTCCAATTGTGTTGACTGCTTTTCTTTACAATCATCATCTTCTAAACTTTTTTAATTCCTCAAAAGATTCTGATACTTTATGATGCATAATATTTGCTTTTCATCCATACAAAAACTTGACAAAATTAAAATTACCTCACATCCTTGTCAACTTGTTGCTCTTTGCTTTGCTTTTAAGGAAGATGATTATGTATTTGAATCTTGACCAGTCTACCTTCTGCATTGTGTTTTCAAACTTATATTCAGTAGCCACATTGCCTGTAGTTAAATCCTGACTCAGTGATTTGCTACCTGAGTAACCTTGAGAAGGCATTTAACTTCTCTATGCCTCAGTTTATTTATGAACCAAAGAGGGAGGATAATGACACTTGCCTCAAAAATGTTTAATACATATTAAATGAGTTAGATCATGTAAAAAAAATCAAGACCATTGCCTGACACATGTTGAGATATTCTATTTCTCTAAATTAGTCACTTAAAATTATATTGTCTATTTTCTCATCTCAAAAAAGACAATAACAGGCCTGCCTGTAGAGTTATTGGAAAGCATACAAATCTGTGATAAATGTCATTTACATTAATGAGAACGTTATAAGTACTCAATGAATATTAATTTTCTTTATGAAGCATGTTAATATTTATGTCTTAAGCAATATTTCATCTGAAACTGTTCATTGATAAAGCTTTAGATTTGGACCTTAAATATAATCTTAAAAAAGTGTATGATACTAGTATCCCTTCTTCATATATGATAGATTCAATTATTGGACCCAATCATTTCAGCTTCCTTGGTAATATTGTAAATCCATGTCCTTGCCATGATCTTATGGGGCAAAGAGTATACCCGTCAGCTTGGGAGAATATGCTTGGCCATGTGACTTGTTTAGGTCAATGAAATGTTAACAGAAATATGTAAGTTGTGCATTTTGGCTTATTCTCTTGAGCCTTTTCCACTGCCTTAAAATATGTCGTGAGTAGCTGCTGCTCCTCCAATCTAATCCTCAGAATGACGTACATGGAACAGATTCACACTAGTTGATCTTCAGGTCTACAACTCAGTAATAAATTATTCTTATATGCCATTGAGTCAATCTGTTTGTTTTTTATGCAGTTCTTTTTTGTGACAACCATTCGTAGTCCTCCATTATTAACAAAGAACATAGCTGTAGCTCCCAAGGAAGCTGCTTACACATTTTTACTAAGAGAACACCCCTTTACATATGGAGTCCATACAGTTTCCTCATGTAATTTGGCCCTCTGGCTCATAAAGAAGCTAATTTGTCTCTGAGTTTTTCAAAAGTATTTGAAAAACTAACACATGTGGCTAGTGATGTGAGTCAAAAGTGTGGCAATGTAAATGGAGTTATGTTTTTGTTCCTTATTTTTCTCTTTCTGTATACATCTGATTGATAATATGCACCCTCGGAAGATAACTATACAAAAGGTGTACATATTTTCACAAAACTTGCTCTATTAATTTTTTCTCTTATAATAAATATAATTATGTAACTTTAAACTCCTGGAGACTATGGTATATTCCACAGTAGTCAATGATGTTTGTTCAGCATTTCGTGTTAGAGAAAGGGTTTCAGCTCCGAGTAGTTAAGCTATTTGCCTTCTGTCTCATAACAGTTGGTGGCAAAATAAAGAAAAATTTAGGTCACCTGACTCACAATAAAGTGTGTTTCCTTTTTCAGTGATTGTTAAATGTTAAAGAAAACAATAAAATCACATCTTTTATTTTGATTGGCATATTGTCACTCTGACATGGTTACAGATGGACACTTACATTAGCCACAGTTTGGCAAAACAATCTAATGAAAAGCCTATTTTGTAATAAAGTGTTGAAAATCCCATGTAGTATATTGAATATTGTAGTGAAAGTGAAAAGCAGAATGGTCGTATGGGTACCCAAAGCATGGTTTCTACTGAATGCATATGGCTTTCACACCACAATAAAGTAGAAAAGGAGCATGTCAAACCACTGTAAGTTGGGGACCATTCTTATACACATATATTTTTATGTTCTTATATATAAAATAACACATATGTATATTATTTTAGAAATATATGGCACCTCCTCAATTATTTAAATCAGCAATGTCTCTATTATTGTCAAATTTATCCAAATGGCCAAAATTGTTCACATTGAGTGACTTTTTTTCAACTGTGGTAAAATACACAACTTGCCAATCAATTATTTTTAAGTATGCTGACATTAATTATATTCACATTATTGTGCAATCATCATTACCATCAGTTTCCAAAATTTTTAGTCAACCCAAACAGAAGCTATGTAGGCGTTAAGCAATTTTCCTCATTTTGCGTTTTTCTCAGCTTCTGGTCACCTTATTCTACATTCTGTTTCTATGAACTTGACTATTCTAGATATCTCACATGTGTGATCATACAAATTACACTTTTTGTGTCTGGATTATATTACTTAGCATAATGTTTTGAAGGGATGTTGCATAAAAGTAAAAGTAGTAACATATAAGGAATATGGCATTGTTAATTTATATAGATTCTTTAACATCGTTGATGACAAGAAAACACACACATATAGGCACACACAGAATGTATTGCTTTGTTACTAATGAGGATTTAAGTTACTTTTTCTTATTTTATGAATATTAAGAATGTTAAATATCTTCTCTTTCATGTGTTAGATTCAAATCTCTCTCCAAAATAGTTAACTCAGTTTATACTCTCATAAATAGTAAGTAAAATTGCCCACATTACTTTGTATTTTCAGGCTACTAATTTTAATTAACATGTAGGATGTGAAATAAAATCTCATTTTTTGTTAAAATAGGAATTTTATTTGAAGATTACTGTTTCCCTCAAATAAATTCAAGTGAAATATGTAATGCATTTTTTGAGAAGAACTGGATTGTGTGTTGTCTATTTTTATATTTTTATTAATTTCATTGTATTAATTTCTGCTCTAATTGTCCTTAACACTTTCTTCTCAATTATTTGAGTTTTCAAAATTATTTTTCTAGGTTTTTAACGTGAATATTAAATTAATTTTATAAAACTAATTTAGCTTTGTTTGCCTAGATATATATTCAATCATTGAAATTTATTTTTTACCTTGAAAGATTTGTGAATTATAAAAAAATTTTAACACCAAAATTAGTGGCTTTTGATATGCAATTCTAATCCATTTACAATTACTTTTACAATTCATTATTTTACTCATTTTTGCATATTTTAATTTTGTTTTTGCCACATTTATTCCCCTATTTTATTTTCTTCTTAAATTGACCACTTTCATATTGTTTTTCCTCTTGTAGTTATCAACTACAGAATGTATTTACTACATAACTATGTAGTCATGTAGTTATGTAGTAACTATGTAGTGAAAATATACGCTTCCTTTTTTTTTCTGAAAAACATAGTTGCATCAAAATTGTACTGTCTCTCCAATGAAAAATACTAAGTAATTTATATATCAATTGAAACCTAAGGATTCTGTGAACTGTAATCTTTACCATCTTATCTGTGAAAGGCATATGTCCTAAACACTTTCTGGGTTAGGCATTATTATATTTTCATCTGCCATTCTGTTCCACAAATTATTTATCTTACATATTCCCAGTTATTTTCAAAGAAATCAATCTCTCCTGACTGTGCATTAGATAATTCATGAGTGGCAAAAGCTAGTCATCATAACCACATTGCCTCCCTAGTCCTTGAGATTGTATTGGGAATGAGCATGAGATCAATTTCTGGCCAATGAGTCATAAATGGAAGTCTAGTTTCATAATTCAATATTATATTAAATTCCTGTATAAAAGACAGAACTTTATTAAGTGAGAACTGTTTATCTTTTCCTCTTTATTACTACTTATAACCTGTTGTGAAAGAAGCTGCAGGAACCATTTTGAAATGATGAAATGACATTTTTAAGTGAAAGGAGTCAACGTAATTTAACTCTTTGGAAAGTGGATGCAGCATGTGGCAAAGCCAGAAGATAGAGTGCAGCATTTTAATAACTTCCTTAAGAAACTGCAGAATATTCAATATGTCTGGTGTCTGTACATGTGTGTACATGCAAATGGCACACACATGCATGCAGGATAATTAATGACTTCAATATGTAAACCTTTGTTGATCAGGCACTTTTTTGCTTTCGAACAAATATATTCTGAATAGACAAAATTTCTGCATAGCTAGACTTTCTTCTAAAAGTTTATTTTTCAGCTATTTGTAAAGCTTAAGGACTGTGAGCATTATATATAACCTGGGCATTCCGATCAAAAAGTAATTGTGGAGCATGAGGTCAGCCAAAAAAAAAGGTAAAATTGGCAGATCCAAGTGTTCATCTTTTCACAAACACACTAAAAAATTGAAACAAAAAGATAATTGACTTTGTCAGAAGGCTGGAAAATAGTTAACTATTTACAGAAAGCAAGTAAGCACTGAGTCAAGAACAAGGTAACTTAAAAATTATACAAAATATTTGCAGCATTTTACTTGCCCTAATCCTACTCCCTTCAGCAGTAGTCTTGAAGACGGCATCCTGAATTTCCTGTGTAGTACTCTGGCCCCAGTTCTTGAGACACCAAAGAAATTATGTTTATTTGTCTGTTTCAACCTGTCTGGGAATTTCCTAAAAGTGCCTTTTTTTTTTTTTTTTTTTTTTTTTTTTTTTTTCCTAAAAGGAGCTAGGCAGAGGAAAGTCTTAGAAACATTGTAAGGTAAATTAATAACCCACTGCAACTTGATGCAAAATATTACAACTGAGGTCAACTGTAGCCATGCTGAAAGCCGGAGAGAGTTGTTCTTTAGAAATTAGGTAATTGAAAAGCACATGCACACACCAAAGAAATTAGAAGGCAACATCCATTCCCATGACTATACATATGCTCAGGAAAGACCTGAGAGGACCCTCAGCTTTCCAAGTGATTTATCTTTAAGCTCTGCACAAGCAGGAAGAGAAGGCTAGGACAGAGTTGCAAATGAGCTGTCTAGGCATTGAAGAAGTGTTCCAGCACAACGTCTATTTATAATGATTAGAAGAGATACATGTATATAACTAAGTATGTATGCATTTATCTATCTGTAAATTTATCTGTCTATCCATTATCTAGCTAGCTATCTGTCTGTCTATCTATCTATCATCTAGCTAGTTGGCTAGCTATTTATCTATCTGTCTTTTTAACCTATCTTTTCTCCTTTTTTTTCTTTCACTCCCGGGATTCAAGGAATGTTATGAGAAAATACTAGCTAGACATGAGATAAAGAAACATATACCTCAGGAACCACCCACAACAAATAATACAGACAATTAAAAAAAAAGTCATTAAAAAATACAGCCACAAAAGAAAATGTAAAGATCTAAAGAAGGGAGAATCATGTAATTTTTACAGTTAGAAATTACATTTACAATGTCAAATTTTCAAAGACAAATTATAAAGCATGCAAAGAAAGAACAAAATATGGCCCAATAAAAGGAGAAATAAATAGAAACTGTCCCTGAGGAGGCCAAGCATTAGGCTTACTACACAAAGACTTTGTATCAAGTTTCTTAAAAATGTTGAAAGAGCTAAAAGAAACTGTAAATAAAGAGCTAAATTAAAGAAGAATGGGATTTCAATAAATGTTTATTTTGGGGCACTGAAAATGTTTTCTGAAACACTTCATAGTGGTTGTGTTACACAACATTGTCAATCTACTAACTGCCAGTGAATTGAACATATTAAAATGGTTCATTATAATTTATTTGAATTTCATCTCTTCTTTAAATAAACAAGCATTTTGCAGTTTTATTTATACTAAATTTTTGCAGATTTAAACTAGATTACTGTCTCAATTTATCTCCACAATCCTTTTTTATTCTATCTGAAAAACTACCTTTCCTGTTTTCCTGGATAACTTTCTATCTTTTAGGTTCTGTTCCTAGATCAATGAGTTTCTTCCCTGACAGTTATCCTTTATTGGCTTCAATATTCTCCCTAAAAAATTACAGCATTTGACTTAATGACCACAAATATATTGTTTATATGAATCTTTGCAAATACATAAAAATCTGGGTCTATGCTTTCCCTCTGCAATTGTAAACTAGATAATTTTGGGCAAATTGCTTAACTTACCTGAGGCTGATGTATCTTATATGCTACATTTATTTTATTACTGCTTGACTAAAAATTTATCTAGGGCTCTTTTTTTCAGATCAAACTGTATTATATGAATTTTAATAATTTAAAAACTATAATATGGTGCTGTGACATTAATATGTTTTACTCATTCATTGACTACTCTGTACCTATCCTTCACTGTCTCTGGAAATACAAATAATATTGAAAACAAACATGTCTTTTAATCCACTGGGTCTCTTGGTGTCACGTACTGTATAATGAAGATGATGGTGAGGAGGAAAACATTTATTACTGTAATTTATATATCTTTAAGAAAAAGACTAACAGATAAGGGCAATTTTGTCTGCTATATTATCTTTACTTTTATTTGAAGAGGCAAAATTCAACAAGGATGATGTAAAACTTGTTTGTGAATCAATTATTTGCTGCACAAATATGTAGATAGCATTCGCATATTGAATGAAAACAAGCAAGATTTTCTGAAGAGATAATTCCATTGGATCCATTTAAACTACCTATCCAGCACATTGTCTGTTGTGTAATAGATATTGGGTGCTTTGAATTATTTATAACTGAATAGTCATCCCTCCAAGCATCTCTAAAGCAATCATCTAAGGAAGCAACTTGATTGACCTCAACTTGTGAAACGTTTGTTATTATTTATTGTAGACTACATACTAGATATGGAGGGTATGAGATCAGTATTATGGTGCAGAGAAAAGCTGCACACAAACGTTATAGCATCACAGACAGAGTTAGAAAGTAAAACTTCACAATGCAGAGAAAAATTATTTAGGTAAGATGAGACTACAACTACATGGGTGACTGGTACTTTTGAGTTATGTGATATTCGGGAAGTGAGTTCATGTTTCTGAGCCACAATTTAGACCTCTACAAGTATAGGCAAAGCATAAATTTATATATATTGAGACAGGACTTTTTGCTAGACTCTATAACCAGGCTTTGGCATTAGGAAGCTATGCTAGACTTAGGACTTATCTTCAAAAAAGCTTCAGCCTACTGGGAGAAAAGGATATACATAAATTGAAATAAATAATGATACTCCTGTAAGGGAACTTGATCATTTGGTATTTTTCCAGATATAAGTATCACCAAATCCAAACCAAATAATTGAATAACCAAGTTTATTTAAGCATATTTATGAAGACATTCAGAAATGTACAGGCTCCAGGGGAAGTGAAAGCAATGATTTGACATTCCTTCAATATGTTAGGTTCCTTAGAACTTTTTACTCTTAGAGTGGCTAGTTATTTGACTGGTCATCTCTCATGTTTATAATATGGTTATTAATAATAGGAACCATGAGTTTCCCTGTACACGCCTGGTGCACATAGCAAGCCCAGATCCTAATGAATATTTTACTTATTTCAAAAGAGTCAGGAAGTTCTTTTCCCTGCTCAGAAACTCCAGCATCTTTTATTTACTCATTTATCTGACTTGGCTTAACCCTGTCATCCTCAGAACCAATCTGTAGAAAGATGTGAAGAGAGAGAAGTTATGAGGTTTGGACTCATCAACTAAATTAGAAGAAATAATTGGAAAGAAAAGCACAAGGCAATCACATGAGTTGGGAGATAACACAAAGGCATATCAAATTTAGTCCTGAAGGATATCAGAAGACTTCTCAGAATGTAGGACTGCAGATAATAAGTGAAAAACATTAGTCAGCTAGTCGCAAAGTGGGATGGGGTCACAAACCGCTTGCACCAGAAGACTAAGGTTTAACAATAATTTATAAAGCATTTTGGAAGTAAAATAAAAAATACTTTGAACATGTGTAATTTTAGCATATATAGTTCTATCTATTTGAAGAAAATAATTTTGAAATAGGGTGAATTCAGACAAGTAAAAAAAAAAAATCTAAATACGATGCATGCCACCACTCTTGGAGTGGCAGCAGCAGCAGCAGCGGCAACAGCAGCAACAGCAACAAAGAGAATAGAATAAAGACTAGGAGGAGGGGAATAAGCAGTCTCAGAGAAATATGGGACACCAAGTTAGAGTAGGCAGACAGACATGAGCAGGGCCGGAGAGGGCCCCCAGAAATGGCAGGCAGTCACAGGGTGATGGTCAGATCATAAAACTGTCCCTCTGAAATGACAAGTGGTCACAACTGGCGCCAAGAGGAAGAGGTAGAAAACGGGTTCCTCAACAGGTAGAAAACATCTGGAGCCAGCAAACCTCAAGTTCCGGATAAGGTCTTAAGCCTGCACAGTAGGGGGCAAAATGGTAGCGTTTAGCTATATAACGTTCCTCTGCGGGCGCTGGACCAGAAAGGAAAAATCGCCCCAAGTGAGCATGTGCAGAAGTTCAGTAAACACACTGCGCGTGTGGACCCTCCCAAGTGCTGGCTGACCATTGCCATGTGGCAATTGAGCAACAGCCCGCCCCAAGGCCCAAGGGAGGGAGCACGGGAAGAGAAGCAAACCCCCATAAGAAAGCCAATGTATAAAAACCCCAAGCGGTTAAGCACAGTGACTCATGCCTGTAGTCCCAGCATTGTGGGAGACCAAGGCTGGCAGATCTCTTGAGCCTAGGAGTTTGAGACCAGGCAGGGAAACATGGCAAATCCCCAACCCTAACCCCCTTGCCCTGCCTCCCCTCGTCTGGCCCTATCTCTACTAAAAACACAAAAAATTAACTGGGCCTGATGGGTCGTGCGTGCGGTCCCAGCTACAAGGGAGGCTGAGGTGGGAGTATGGGAGTATCGCTTGAGCATAGGAAATTGAGGTTGCAGTGAGCTGTGATGGCACCACTGCACTCCAACCTGGGTGGCAGAGCCAGACCCTGCCTCGAAAACAAACAACAACAACGACAAAAACAAAAAACAGAACAAAACAAAATAGAAATATTCCAAGCCATAAGCGGTACACTCTCAAGTCCCTGACTTGGGCCTCTTCCAACTGTACTCCACTTCTTTTAATAACCCTTTGCCTCTGATGTAAAACTTGCCTAGGTCTGTGGGTTGAAATCTTTCTTGCGGGAAGACAAGGGAGAGGCTCCCCGGGACTTGCTGCTGTTTCTCCACTCGCCACCAGTAACAGTCATAATAAAAATACTAGGAGGAGAGAAGAGATAGAAAAAGGAAGAAAAATATTCAAAGAAATATTGACAGAAACATCACAAATTTGATTTTTAAAAACATTAATGTACATATCCTAGAAGCTCAACAAATTCTAGGTAGGATAAAGTGAAAGAGACCCACATGGGGAGACATCATATTCAATTAGTGACGCTATAAAGATGAAGATAAAATCTTGAAAGCAGGAAAAACAAACAAACAAAAGAGTAAAATCTTATCATGTACAAGGGAACTCAATAAGATCATCAAAAACAATGGAGAGCAGAAAGTTGTGGGACAACATGTTTAAAGGGCTGAAAGTTAAAAAATAATCAACTAATAATCTTACATTGAGCAACACAATTTTTCAAAAATGAAGCAAAGGGTTGTGGTTTCAGCTCCATATGAAGCCATTTCTGTCATCCTTGCAAGGATACAAAAGCAGAATAAACTAACTCATCAAATAATTGAGGTAGGGCAAGCCACCCTGAGGAAATCTGGAGTGATAGGAAAATAGACATAATCACAACAAAGATATTCTTACCTTGAGCAGAAGCTACTGGAGCCATGAAATAATAAAAACATTTAAATGGTAATTTTCTAAAAAATTGTTGAAAGCTAAATGCAGACTAGCATAAGAATTACCAACTCTTTGGGACCATGGTAGTCGAGGGCCCCACACTTTCTGTGCAGTGTATATCTGGAAAACACCATAGTTTCTCACAGCAAAGAGCCAAGCAATGTCCATTCATGGCTGTATCAGGGAGAGGTAAAAATATCCACTTTGAAATATGTCCATGATATTCTCTGCAATAAAGTCTTAGTACCCAGAATAAAAGAATTTTCCTGAGTCTTATCCTAACTAGAGTGAAAGGACATGTACCCAGCTTCAGTTCCCTCTAGCTGTCCTATGTCACCTAAGAGGCGAGGAAAAAGATGCTTATGAAGTGCAGTGCCAAGACACATGCCCACTAAAAGACTGAGATTTAATTAAAGGCTATAGAATTCATCTCCTCTCAAAATCATAGCACTGTATCATCAGGGATCCAGTATTATAACGGTGGATTATAGCTAGAAGGACTGAGAGGTCCTGAATCTGATTAAGAAGGAGGTAAAATTAAAAACATCAAACAAATTTGAAGCAATTGGTACCTACATCTACAGAAATAATTAAACATAGCTCAACCACAGCCAGATTAAAATGTAAAGGCCTTCATCTGTGTTATTACCCTATAGATTACACCAGGTTTTCAACCAAAAATTTAAGATGATGAAAAGACAAGAAGAAATACAGTATAAAGAGACCAAGTGAATATCAATGTCAGATTTAGAAAGGATACAGATGTTGAAATAGCCAGTGGATAGTATAATAAAGGATGTGAAGGAAATCAGGAAACATGTAAGAGCACATGAGTAATGTGAACAAAGATCTGAAAAGTTTAAGAAAAGTCCAAAAGAAAGACTTCAGATTATACTACAAGTTTATAGTAACCCAAACCACATGGTACTGGCATAAAAATAGACACATAGATAAATGGAACAGGATATATAACCAAGAAATAAAGCCACATATTTATAGTCAACTGATCTTTGACAAAGTTAACAAGAACATAGACCGGAGAAAGGACACCCTATTCAATAAATTATGCTGTAACAATTGGATTGCCATATGCAGAAGAATGAAACTGGACCCCTATTTCTCATTATATAAAAAAAAATCTACTTCAGATGGATGAAAAACTTAAAAATAACATGTGAAACTATCAAAACACTGGAAGGAAACCTAGGGAAAACTTTTCTTAACATTGGTCTAGGAAAATAATACTTGACTAAGACTTCAAAAGCACGGATGACAAAACCAAAAATAGACAAATAGGACTTAGTTAAACTAAAAAGCTTCTGCACAGCAAAATAAATAATCAACAGAGTGAACAGACAACCTGCAAAATAGGAGAAAATATTTTCAAACTATGTAATTAACAGAGGACGAATAGCCTGAATTACTAGGAACTCATACAACTCAACCACAACAGAAAAACAAAAAAATCCCATTAAAAATGGGCAAATGACTTGAATAGACATTTCTCATAAGAATACATACCACTGGTCAATAAGCACATGAAAACATGCACAAGATCATTAACCATCAGAGAAATACAAATTAAAACTGCAATGAGATATTACCTTACACCAATCAGAATAGCTATTATTAGTATTAAAAAGTCAAAAAATAACAGATGTTGCTGAGAATGTGAGGAAAAGGGAACACTTGGGAATATGAATCAGTACCTCTTGGAAGACAGTGTGGAGATTTCATGAAGAACCCAAAATAGAACTGCCATCTGATCCAGTAATCCCAGTATTGAGTATACACCCAAAGGAAAA
The DNA here is from genome assembly GCF_047675955.1 of Chlorocebus sabaeus. Lineage (NCBI taxonomy): Eukaryota > Metazoa > Chordata > Mammalia > Primates > Cercopithecidae > Chlorocebus > Chlorocebus sabaeus. Next base: position 60,308,403 of record NC_132908.1, on the reverse strand, counting down.
GAAACCATTATATATGTATATGTGTGTGTATATGTATATGTACACATATCTTAGCATATACATGTATATACATATACACATATCTTAGCATATATATGTATATACATATACACATATCTTAGCATATATATGTATATACATATACATATACACACACATATACATATATAATGGTCTCAAACTCCTGACCTCTGGTGGTCCACCCGCCTTGACCATATACATATATACACACACATATACATACATATTTATATATATACATATATTATGGTTTGTGTGTGTGTGTATATATGTATATGTGTGTATATATACATATATACACACATACACATATTGAATGTGTATCAATATGTGTATATGTATATATATACACATACATATATAATGGTTTGTACTTATATATATGTATATATAATGGTTTGTATGTATATATAAATATATACACACACACATATACATACACATAACACCTGTACCTGGATATTTATCACAGCACTATTCACAAAAGCAAAGCAAAGGTAAGGAATCAACTTGTGTCTATTAACAAATGAATGGATTAAAAATTGGTAAATATTCACTGTGGAATATTATTTAACTATAAAACAAATAAAGGTATGTGTTTTGTAGTAACGTGAATAGAATTGGAGGTCACTATCGTAAGGGAAACAACTCAGACACAGAAAAACAAATGCATGTTCTTATGTATAAGTGGGAGCTAAATAATACGTACACAGGGACACAGAGTGTGGAATGATAGAAAATGAAGACAGGAGGGTGGCGAGTAGGAAGCGTTGGATTATGGAAACTTAATAGATGCCAGGTGCAGTGGTTCATGCCTGTAATCCCAGCACTTTGGGAGGTCGAGGCGGGCAGACCACCAGAGGTCAGGAGTTCGAGACCAGCTAGGCCAACATGGTGAAACCCCGTCTCCACTAAAAATACAAAAATTAGCCAGGCATGGTGGCATGTGCCTGTAATTCCGGGAGGCAGAGGCAGGAGAATCGCTGGAGCCCGGGAGGCTGCAGCTGCCATGAGCCAATATTGCGCCACTGCATTCCAGCTGGGTGACAAAGCAAGACTCTGTCAGAAAAAAAAGAACATGAATGCTATTTGACTGATGACAAATAATCTGAAAGCCCTGACTTCATCACTATGTAATTTATACATATAACAAAATTATATTGTACCCCATAACTTGAAATAAAAAAGTAAGCAAACTTTGAGAACACGTTATTAAAGCATGTTTCTTTTTGCATCGGTCCATATTCAATCCGTTTGCATACCAAGTTTTAACAAGGAAAAAAATATTTGAAATAAAAAACACTGTAACAGAAACAAAAAATGGCTTTGAGCTCATCAGTAGACTGGAAATGGCCAAGAAGAGAATCAGTATGCTTGAAGGTATGTCAATAGAAACTTCCCAAATTGAAAAGCAAAGATAAAAAATAATAAATAAATAAATAATTAGAATAGCCAATAAGTGAAACAATTTCAAATGGTATGACATATGCATAATTGAAACACGAGGAAAAAAACGAAAAAGGGAACAGCAGGACAAATATTTGAAGTAATAAGGGCTGCAAATTTTCCAAAATTAATGACAGACTGCAAACAACAGATTCAGGAAGCTTACAGAATACCAAGCATGTGTGTGTGTGTGTATATATATATATAAGCATAAATATGTATGTGTGTAAGTGTATATATATGTATGTGTATATAATACAAATATGCATAAATATACATAAAATATGTATATATACATTTATATATAAACATATGTTATATAAAAAACTCCTAGGCATATATGTATTCATAAATGACATATATGCATATAATTTTCAAACTGCAAAAATCCTAAAAACAATCAAAAGGAAAATCTGAAAGATGCCAGAAAGAAAACACCATGTTTATTATTAAATGATGAGTAAAAAATCACAGGATTTTTCTCATCAGAAACTATGTGAGCAGGGAAAGAGTGAAGTAAAACATTTGAAGAATTGAAACAACAAAACACTCTAAAATTCTGTGCCCAGTGAAATTATCCTTCACCTGTGAAACAGAAATACAGACTTTTTCAAAAACTTAAAAGCATAGGAAATTCAACACCATTAGATCTTTCTTGCAAGGAATGGTAAAATAAATTCTTCAGGTAGTGGAAAAGTGGTGTTCTAGCCATTTAAATATTCATAAGATAAGAGCAGCACTGGATAAGAAATAAAGGTAAAATTAAATGTTTTATTTTTATTCTTCTTGATCTGAAAGATAACTGTTTTAAAACTAATAATAACAATGTAATGAATGATCATAGCATATGGATAAGTTACATAAATGACAGCAGTGTCATAAGGAATGGGAGGGAAGGATATGGAATACTCTGTTAAAAGGCTACTGTCTTACAAGTAGAGTGTATAGTAATATTTGAGGTAGATATAGGTTACTTGAAAATGTATATTGCGAACACCAGTACAAAACCAAAATAAAAAATAAAAATAAACTCTAACAAATTGCAATTGGAAAGCGTTTTTAAAAACCATATGAAAGGGTCAATTAAAATCGGAGAAGACAAAAAAAAAAAAAAAAGGAAAACAAAACAAAAGAACCGGTGCAACAAAATTGGATATAATTACACATGGTATATACTAATCCAGAAACCCCAGTGCTAACTTTAAAACAGAGTAGTTGAAATATACCAATTAAAAGAGAAACATTGTCTCACATAGAGCATTCACTCAGACAGATCACAATGAAAACTATAAAATGCACCTTAACACATATTGTGAAATACATGCAAGACCACATTTATTCTCAGACTAAAATAATGAAAATAAACTAAAATTTTTAAAACCTGGAAAAATCTCAAAATATCTGCAGATGATCAGCATAGTTCTAAATAATGTGTGGGTCAAAGTAGAAGACTAAAGAGAAATTAAAACTACTTGGAACTAAAAGAAATAAAAACAGAACTTATCAAAATTAGTGGAGTACACTAAAAAACAGTACTTAAAAATTACAGTGTTAAATACAAATAATAGACAAAAAGAAGTATCTAAAATCAAAAATCCATTTTTCCATTTTAGGAAACTGGGAAAAAAAACATAAATTTAAGGCTAAGCAAATTGAATAAAAGGTATATTAAGACTCAAAACAAGAATCAATGATATCAATAATCCAGTTATAAAAGTAAATATTTTAAAAACAAAAGGCTTAGAATAGTTAACATAATACTGAAGAAGGAGGAAGAGGAGGGGAAGGAAAAGAAGAAGAGAAGGAAGAGGAGGACAAGGAGAAGGAGAAGAAGAGAGTTGGAGGATTCACTTTTTATGATTTCCAGGCTTATGATAAGGTGACTTTATTTAAGACAGCATGGTTTTGGTGAAATAATAGACACACAGAACAGTGGAATAGATCGGGAGGCCAAGAAGTAAACCCACAAAATTGTAGTCAATTGATCTTTAAGAATGAAGGAAAAGCAATTTAATGGACAAAGAATAGTCTTTCCAACAAATGATGCTGGGACAATTGGATGTCATTTATATCCAAGTAAAGGAGGCTGGGCCTCTACCTCACACTATACACAGATTGTACTGTCTAAATGTAACTAAAAATGAATTGTACGTCTAAATGTAAGAGCCAAAAGTATGAAACTCAAAGAAGGAAATATTTCAGTAAATCTTTGTGACTGTGGATTTAGCAAATTTTTCTGAGATACGACACTAAATACAAACTACAAAAGAAAAAAATAGGTTACTTGAGCTACATCAAAATTTACAAAATTTGTGCTGTAAATGATACTATCAGAAAAGTAAAAAAACAAATCCAAGAATAGAAGGAAATGTTTTCAATTCATATTATGTATGATAAAAGACTTGTCATTCATTCATTGCTGTTGGGAATGTAAAATGTTGAAGACACTTTGGAAAAGAATTTGGCAGTTCCACAAATTGTTAAACACAGAGATATCACATGACTCAGCAATCGCTCTCTTTGTTATATATTTAAGAAAGTGAAAGCATATTTCCGGACAAAAAAATTGTACAGAAATGATCACAGCAGCATTATTCACAAGAATCAACAAGTGGGAATGACTCAAATCCCCATTAAGTAATGAATTGATGAACAAAATGTTCTATTCAATGGGGTTTTCTGCCGTAAAAAGGAAAGAAGTACTGGTACAAGCTAACATGTATGAACCCTGAATTCACTATGCTAAATGAAAGAAAAGGGTACATATTATATGATTCTATGTACATAAGTGTCCAGAATAGGAAAATTCATAGAGCCAAAACGTAGTTTTGTGTTTGACTAAGACTTAGAGGGTCCAGGCATGATGGCTGGTGGTATGGGATTTCTTTCTGAGGTAATGAAAATGTTCTAAATTTAGATTGTGATAATGGCACAATTCTGTGAATATACTAAATATATATTAATGTATGCACTTTGTACAGGGAAAGTGTATGATATAAATAATTTCTAAATAAAGATGTAAAAATAGGCTGGACTTGGTGGTTCATGCCTGTAATTCCAGCACTTTGGGAGTCTCAGGCAGTCAGATCACCTGAGGTCAGGAGTTTGAGACCAGTCTAGCCAACTTGGTGAAACCACGTGTCTACTGAAAATACAAAAATTAGCTGGATGTGGTGGTACACACCTGTAATCCCAGCTACTCGGGAGGCTGAGGCATGAGAATACCTTGTACACTGGAGGTAGAGGTTGCAGTGAGCCGAGATCACACCACTGCACTCCAGCCTGGGCACAAAGTAAGACTCTGTCTCAAAAAAAGTTAAAAATAAATAAATAAATGAAAGATGTAAAAATAAGTATTCTTGATGAAAAATGTGATCAAAATCCAGCCCTGTTTATAGTAAAGACGATAATGACTAACAATTTGTGAGTTAGTAATGACTGAAATTAGCATTTTAAACACGTTATTGTATACAATACTGCATTGGTATGATATCAGTGTACCAATACGAAGGTGCCACCTTGGTATCATACCAGTTTATCAATAAGAAGCCTCGTAAGTGTAATAGAAAAAAAAAAAAAACTAGTCAAATTTTTCACAAAACTAGTAAGTGAGTGGTCACAATTCCTACCAGTATTTAAATCCTGCACCCTGAACCTCTGTGCTCTTCTGCCTCTATCTTTGGAACAGTGCTAAAAGAAGACACCCTGATTAAACTTACCAAAAAACAAAAACAATAATAAAGTAACAGTGAGTGACTAAGCAATAATGACTGGGGAGGGGCAAGTCTCTGTGCAAGTTGATCTAGAAAACGACAGGAGGAAGTGTGTTCTCTTAAACAGGTGTTTTTTGTTTCTTTCCCTGCATGATAGGCACACTCTGGTGTAGCTACCCTTATTGGTATAGGAGCAAAACTTCTCACCTACCTTTGTATTCCCTAACTTTGTTTTCTCCCTTCCACTCTTAGTTAACCCTGAGAGTCATCAAAGTGGTTCCATACGTGTGACATTCAACAAGTCTGTCAAGTATATTGAAGATGGTGTCAATTCTACCTTTTTAAAATTACTTCTCTGTTTGCCATTTGCCTACATTTGCTGGCTATAAAACTACTTGAGGAGCAGTAACTGCTGATTGTGAGAGTGGCTCTCTCTGATCGTATCCAAATGAGATCTCTCTAGATGCTCTAAAATTCTGAAAACCTTGGAAACCAGAAAGAAGAGAACTCCTCCCACTTCCTTCCCACTGAGCCATATATTGAAAGTTGAGTTCCTCAACAACTTTTCTGCCCAGAAATCTACAACATCCATATTGATCAATTTAATCTGCTTTTGCCTCAAGGCTCACTTCCACATATAAGTCTAAATAATCCTTTCATCTTGAAATTCTGATTTCTTTTTTCTAAGGTTTCTCTTCACTATAATTTTTCTCACCTTATTTAGAGCAAGCTAGCTAAAAAGCAAAGTGATAACATGAATGAAGATAAAAACATATTGGTATTTGTTAGAGGAAAATAGATGATGTTTGTGCTGGCAACAAGAAGCCAACAATAAATATATTTTAGTATAAGAATAAAATTTCATGAGTGTATATACATTAAGCTATTATTCTAAACTAGTCTTATGATAGTTAACAAAATTAATAAGAGCGAATCTGGTTATGGAATATTGAAGATGCAATTATTAGGCAGTAAAACCTTGACCTCTTTTATTCTGGAAATATTTGATGCTATAAGCCAGTAAGTTGCCCTGTAATTCTTATTTTTGCGTGTGCTAGTTAACTATTCTGGCACTAAAGCTATTCTAATGTTTTACTCTAGGAGCTTTGTGGTTTCAGGACACGTTTAGGTCCTGATTCTATTTTGAGTTTATTATGTGTATTGTACAAAGAAGAGCCCCAATTTCTTCCCCCTTTCCTTCCTTCCTTCCTTCCTTCCTTTCTTCTTTCCTTCCTTCCTTCCTTCCTTCCTTCCTTGCTTCCTTGCTTCTTTCTTTCTCTCTTTTCTTTCTTTCTTTCTTTCTTTCTTTCTTTCTTTCTTTCTTTCTTTCTTTCTTATTCATTTTTTTAAAGCACATGAAGAAGAGATTATCCTTTCCCCATTGTTACCCTTTGGGAAGATCTGCTGACCATAGATGTCTAGATTTGTTTCTGGGGTCTATATTTTGTTTCAGTGGCCTATAAGTCTTTCTTTTTGTTAGTACCATTCTGTTTTAAACCAGTAATCTTTTGATTACCATAGTTTTGCAGTATATTTTAAAATCAGGAATGCCATGTCTCAAGCTTTGTTCTCTTTCAAGATTCCTTTAACTATTCTAGGTTTTTGGGATGCCATATAAATGTTAAGATTTTTTTTTTTTATTTTGTAAAACAAAATCCATTAGGATTTTAAAGGGGATAGCATTGAATTTTTAGATTGTTTTGGTTGAAATGGACATTTGAAAAATGTGAAGTCTTTTAATTTATGAACCTAGGATATCTTTCCATATGTATTTAATTTATTTCACCAATGTTTTGTAGTTTTAACTATACAAGTATTTTACCTTATTGGTTAAGTTTATTCCTAAATATTTCAGGGTTTATGAGGCTCTTGTAATGGGATTGTTTTCTAAATTTTATTTTTAGATGGGCATTGTTAGTGTATAAAATCATATTGGTAATTATTTTTTGGATATGACACCAAAAGCACAGGCAACAAAAGCAAAAGTAGACAAATGGGACTACATCAAACTAAAAAGCTTCTGAACAGCAAAGGAAACAATTAACAAAATGAAAAGGCAACCTATGGAATGGGAGAAAATATTTGCAAGCCATATATTCGATAAGGGGTTAATTTTCAAAATACGTAAGAAACTCCTACAATTCAGAAAAAAGAAAAAAAAAAAAAAAACTACAGCGGAAAATGCAACAGTGATAGCCAGGTGCTGAGAGCTGGGAGCAATGAAGGTTTTTTCAATGGATGTACACTTTCAGTTATACTAGATGAATAAGTTCTATAGATTTGTCGTACACAATAGTTCTTAAATTTAACAATACAAAGTGCTGTGTTTAAAAATGGAGTAAGTGGGTACGTATTTTGTAAGTTTTCTAATCACAAATAAAGGTGAGAAAGAGACCCGAGGAAAGTTTGGAAGGTCTATTATGGCTTCGCTGGGGTTTGACTTGCTTATGTATCCGGTGCTGGAACTCTTGGGATGATTGGAGTGGCTGCAGCCTGTCTTTGCATAATTTATTCTCCGGCAGCAAGTCAGCCTGGGCTTGTGAACACAGTTGCAGAGGATTTCCATACAAAAGCCAGAGGGAGGAGAGGTTCCAATAAACAAATATTTTGGAAGTTTTTGCTTGCATTTTATTTGTAAATACTCCATTGGCCAGTGCAAGTCACACAGCAAAGAACAAATTCAAAAGTTAGAGAAATAGATTCCAACTCCACGTGAAAGGAACAGCAATGCCGCAAGGGACAGGAAGAAATATTTGGTCATTTGTAAAAAAAAAACAATCTTCCACATTGCTCCATTGATAAAATCCCTTGTCACTTCGGATTTCAATTTGAAAATATCTTCTCATTCTAAAAAGTCACAATCTAACACAAAACCATGGGCCCTAATTAGAGGATTCTGGGTGCAAAAAGTATTCAACCCAATGTGAGTTTTCAGAATTCCATATTGATAGCTTTTCGTTGTTGTTATTCTCTAAACATCCTGATTTGTTTCCCCATATTTCTGGATCAGCAGAAGAGGATAGATGCTCATATTGTTTATTTACAGGTATAATATCTTAATTATTCATCACAATATTTCTTAAGACTATATTTTCCAAAATGTATTTAGCAAAGTGAATGGTTACATTCTTGTGGTTGCATAAGTATGTGGATTACTGAGTTAAAATTATGTAGGCTTCTTTATTGTAGAAATGCTTAAGAGATTTTAATATGCTGGTGAGCATTATAGTTTTCCAATGAAGAAATATAATATGCATTGTTTTCTAAACATGATTTCCATTTTGCAGACGAAGAAAATAAGGGCTACATAACTACCATTTGAAAAAGACTTGTTTTAGGCATTTGCATGTTCACAAGCTAATTCAATATTTACAATTGAGACAGGTGTTATTATAGTCATTAGAAAACTGATAAAATGACAGATAAAAAAAGCTAGTTAACTAGCCAAATTTCACATTTCTTGAAAATGATAGATTTGGGTAAAGAAAATATGGTCTGACTCAGGACACAACTGAATCAAAGTATCTTGATTTCAGATGATAGTTCTTCTAATTCCCATCTCTAGCAGCCAAGGGGGCCTTTGTTTGCTTCTCCCAAGTCTCTAATTCTGTTCTGGCCCCAAGTAGGGCACTTACAGTGTGCATACTCATGTGATACTTTCTTGCCAGGAAGACTTGGAAGCATCCACTCTTCCCTCCAAGTCCAATTCCCAACATTGCTCTCTAAGAACACTCTACACGGCTAGGCAGCAAGGCTTCATATTAATCATGTTTTCTAATTATTTATTTATTAGGACAAGGGAGCTGAACACCTGGCAACATTTACATTTGCAATTAGGGAGGCAGCCTCACTTTGGAAGAAGTCTGATTTTATTACTTGCCTTTTCGTTGTAACAAGCAAGTTGGCTCAGTGGTGGAAAAAGTTACATTGACATAAACGATTATGAAATACTGGGAATAGCCCTTTTCTCCTCTGAAATTGGTATATTTTGGACAAATTTTATACTTGAAACTTATGAGGCAATTATTAGTGAGAAATACACAGTATACTATTATATTAATCCCATTATTTCAAGATTAAATACATTTTAATTGATCACCTGCTGTATCCAAGTGACTATGACTGGCACTCTGACATAATATTCAGATCATGCTAGGATTGGACCCTGTGTAAATATTAAGACTTGCATATCTGTATTATTTTAAAAAAACATGTAATAAACTACCTTCCAAAGGAGTGGGTTATCTGTAATCACTTTCTGAGCCTCACTAAACACTCAGACACGCCATGTTCCTACTATAAAACAGAGCTAATAACTACATCATAGGTGTTTTTGAGGCTTAAAATCTAATTCCTATGTGAGTCATACCCAGACTCAGTCAGCTGCTTGCCCTCTACTAATGCATGGTAATCATGGAGATGAAAAGAGATAACCCATGGCCACAGGCTTTGATGTGAGAGGGGAAGTCAAGCTACAATTAAAATTTGCACAAATGTAAAGTATAAACTGATTAATATAACCAAAGCATCAAGTATCTATGAATAAAAGATAATTTCGGATATGGACACAGGAGCAAACATAGTCAAGTTTTCTAAATATACAGTATTTAGGAAAAGAATGGAGATAGGATTAGAAAGTTAGATAATGAATGGCTTTAAAATGAGCCTTAGGTGGCTGAAATTTATACTGTAGCCAAAATTATTCTGTCAAGAGCCAAAAGTCATGCTTCATCAGATTTAATTTAGCCATCGTGTACCTTTTGGGAGGGCCATTGAGACAAGATGAGAAAGCTGATTGGAACGTTGTACGAATGTAATTTCTTAGGTAATGCCAGGTCCTCCAATTTCCTGGATTCACTGTAAAACACAAACTCCCCAAAAACAGCATTTCTTTCCTTTGGAAGAAAATTTTAGGCCTCTTAGAACCAGCAGTTCTCACTGCATCAGATGTTACAATTTGAATATTTCTGTCCTGCTGGAAGGACTTCGGGCTAGAGATAATGAAGATCCAAACAAGGACAATGAAAATAAAATTAAAAAGAAAACATATGAAGACCCCATCTCCTATAAGATTACAAGCTCTAGATACAGCTCTGTGTACAATTTAAGACTTATGCATCTGAAATCTTTAAAACAAACATATGGTAAACTACCTTCCAAAGGAACAAGTAACACTTAGGCTTATTTCTGAAACTACTCATAAATATATTGAATAGAGAGCACATTGAAACAAAAAAGGGCAATGAGAAATCAGCTGTGTTACTTTGGTCAAGCTGATTTACCCTTCATTTCTATGAGGAAAAATGTTAACCTATGGACATTGTATATCAATAAATATATAAGGTCATGAATATTATATTAGACATATGATACATTTTCTATAAAATTATGTTCTTATGAAATAATATTGAATCTATGATTATATTCAATATATTTTATGGATCTCTGTTGACCAGAAAAATTTCAATAAATTTTTTCCACCATATAAAGAAAAAAAAATAAATGAAATAATGATTTGGAAATATTACACCTTTATTAATCCATGTTAGACCTGAAAAATAAAAGACATAAATCCTACCTGTAGGGAACGGAAAAGAAGCAAATTTATTTTTACAGTTCAAGATTTTAATAAAGATGCACTTAAGAGAGACACTAGACAGCTGAGTTGTTCACTTGGTGGGGATCCAATTGCCCTACATGGGAAGTGCTAGCTACCTGCATGGAGAACAGATGTTGCCACTTCTACTTAAGGTGGTAGCAGGAAGTTGGTAAAGACAAAAAGTCTATGCTATCTCTAATGATGTAATTTCTATGGTTTAGTAACTTCTCAAATCTGTGTATACCTGGAGGAGACAAGAACGTTTATTCATTTCTTTCTTTGCTGTATCCACATACCACATCAACTTTAGTAGACTCTGAGTATTCATTTGCACCAGTACGTGAATGCCAGCAAAATATCGTCCTCCTTTAAAGCACTGACTGAATTTCCGTAGACATGACCTTCTTTCGGTGAGGTTATTCTACCCAAAGCCAACACACATGAAAACCTTCCTCGAGGCTGCATGGCTTCTATATGGACGTGTTCTATGACTGCCTTTAACTTTATCTAGAACAATACATAGTACCTCTGTATTATCTAATTTTAACCTCTATTATGATCTCTAAGAACATTACTTCCTCTTTTACAATGATTGCAAAGACTCTCAGTTCTAAAATCCCTCCTAATAAAGTCAGACTGGTTATACATCAGCTTTATTATTTCCAAACTATCTTATCACAGTAACAATAATAAAAGTATTCATAATAATTATCATTTCTCAAACACTTTATTTGTGCTAGGACATGTATTAAGTATTTTACCTATATGATCTGCTGTAGTGGTAACTGTTATTGTCTAAGTTGAAAGGTGAGGAAACTGAAGGAAAAAAGTAATCTGGTAAATACATCACATCCAGAAGGAGACTGGATTGCATCTAAAAGAGAAAAGACACCGAAGTGTTTCCAAGCAATACATAACCGGTCTCTCAGGAAGTAGCAATACATAATCGGTCTCTCAACTCTGAAGCCAGATTGCCTGTGTTTCAATTCTGGCTTCAAAAATAGAACCTCTCTAATACGTACCTGTCATACTTTTAAAACATTTATAATAAGAGTTCCTACCTCATAAGGCACCTTCGAGGATGAAATAACTAACGTATGTAAAGTACTGAGAATAAATAGTAAGGGATAAGTATATTGGTTATTATTAATAATAATATAATTAGGAATCATAGCTAAGGTTCTTCTTTGATTTCACAAATTAATAATATCAAAGAAGCAATAAGCTGTGAAGCACGAGGCTTTCTTTTACTTTTTAGCTTAAGCTGTAGACTAGAGTCTACAGTAGTCCCCCCTTATATGCAGTTTTGCTTTGAGCAGTATCAGTTACCTGCGTTCAACCATAGACCCAAAATGTTAAACTGAAATTTCAGAATAAATAATTTATGTTTTACATTGCATACCATGTACTATGTACATGTGCATAAATACATGTATGCACACCATGATTTCACTTTTGGTTAAGCTGAGATAATCTCTTATTATCATTAAATCATGGGTTAAGCAGCTTCATTCTGATATTGATTTAAATGAGCATAATTAATTCTAGCTGCCACTTATCTCAGTTGCTTAACACAGTGTGATTATTTCTCATTCAAAGTCCATGCAGTTACAAGGGAGGTGGGAAAACACAGTTTCACATAGGTTTTTGGTGGGCAGTAACTTTTCTCTGCCACAGCTGTCATCTTCCCTACTTAGTTCTGAGACCTCCTCACCCTTTGTAAACCAACAGAAAAGACATTGCACTTGCAAACTTTTTTGGAGGCAATTCACAAAGGAAATGAGAGAAATCACCAATGAGTACATGAAAGATATTTATTCTTGCACCTAATAAAATTATGTGGAGATGTATTTAAAATTATCGTCAAAATCCAGTAGTTACTAGAATGTGGGAGAACAGTTTTCAGACATCGTTGGTGAGAATGCAAATGAATACATCTTTTAGAAAAATAAATGGCTGTATGAAACACAGTGTAAAATTATAAATTTTGGAGTGAGCAAATCCAGTTTTAAACATTTCTCCTAAAGTAGTTATTAGATAAATACACCAGGATATGTGAGCGTGCATGTGTGATAAAATGTTCACTGTGACAATGTTAAAAAAAAAAAACTAATTTGTTTATTAATTGAAAATTGATATTAATTAGGGTGCATACATAAAAATTAACCGTTTTAAATAACAATGGAGTGTTACAGATAGGTAGGTAGGTATGTAGGTAGATACGGATCGGTAGGTAGACAGGTAGACAGGTTAGATGGATACACAGATTGATACATAGATACATAGATGATAGATATGTCTGAGATATATTATTAACAAATGTGGTGATTATAAAATGGCTTGCTCCAACCATTCAGCTTAACATTGGTTAAGAAAAGAGTGGATCAGCTACTATTTACTGATCATCTGTTATACACTAGGGACATATTTAGTCCATATAGCAACTTTACAGTATGAGTGTTAACATCTACCATTTAGAGTTGAGGCAAAGAGTTCAATTTACAGAGCCTGAAAGTGGCACATTTGGGATTTCAACCCAGGTCGGTCTGATTCCAAATCTGATGCTCTTTCTACTGAATCAAGCTGCTTCCACAGCAGTTGGAACTTGTCTGCATCTGTTCTATACTTGTTTGCATTTTCCCATTTTGAAGCCGCAGCCACCCCCTGCCCCACCATGCTCAGCAACACTTTGATTTCCATTCCTATGGCTGAGGCAGATCTGCTCACCTCTCTGGCATTCATGAGCAGCTCTGCAGAGTGCTGGAGCATCTGGCAACCCACCCAGCCAGAGTGACTGGGAAGCGCAGAAAATTCCTCCGAGAGCAGGCAACATCTGTTTGATAGGCAATGAAAAATAAACCCATAATAAACTCATTTTAGGAGCAAAAAATGGCTTCTCAAAGTGCTGATTATTCATTTTATGCAAGCGTAGTAATGTTGGTCTACTTGACAAGCAGAAAAACAGCATGTCCAGAAGCAAATGATCACAGCCAGAGGGTGAGACTGCTCACACCAGGAGCAAGCACAGGCGATGGCAGACGAGGAAGCATTTAGAAAGATGATACCAGAAAGCCAGCACCACCTGTGGCTGGCTCTTGGCACAGAGATGTGACCCAGGTGGTTGGATAGGGTGCATACGTGTCAGGAATGAGTTTCAATTCAGCAGCAGTGACTTCCTCAGTATTTCTGACTGCCAAGTAAGCTGCTGTTCATTCATTTAGCTATCAATGCATTCTTTCCTTTATTCATCCATTCATTGTTCCTTTATTCCAATCTTGATTACATGCTCCAGTGAAAACATTGCTTTTATTACTTGATTATTTTCCTGGATGTTGTAGTTACTATTAGCTGGGTGTTTAATAGAAAGTTGGTGGTAAGAGATTTTCCATTCATTTATTGAATTTAAGTCTCATAAGACGTAAATGAATAACACAAAATGTAATGAAGAAGGAAAGAAAATCATGGAAGAATAAAATCATCCTTGGTAATAATTACACTACATAGAAACTAGTCCACTCACTAAGTTGTGACTGCAGACTGAAATAAATAGAAAAAAAAAAAAAACTCCTTTTTTTGTGTATTTGGTTGAAGAGGGACTCACTTAGTCTTTTTGTCAAGCAACGTGATTATATATAATTGAGAGGACAGAACAGAACCTTGGCTAAAAGCTGTCTATCATTCTTTTATTATCCCCTATGTTTCAGACAAATTTTACCTTTATGCTCCGGTCTATCACGTATAACCTATCTGAATAGAAAGGTCTGGGTCAGAGACAAGGAAAGATGAGAGAGAAAAAGAGGAAAACGGAAACACAGAATCTCCTAGACAAAATAGGTCATGATAGCAACAACCAGAATATGATTACAAGACAATGAAAAATCTACGAAGATAGAGGATTGATAGTGTTGTCCAGCCAACCCCCTACACTTTGTACTCTTGATGTTGAAGACTTAGCATAATTACTTTATAGAGGATGGAGAATTGTCCCTGTACTTTATATACGTGAGAACTGGCATTGATATAAAGACATGTGCAATCATGTTATCCATCCCTTTCTTCTTGCAGCATCAGGAAGGTACTGTTTTGTACTGGAAAAGGGATGGCTTTTGGAGCTAGAGAAACTTGGGTTGGATGCTGCCCTCCACTGTTTGCTAGCTCTACATCCCTACACAAGTTACATACTCAGCACCCGCATCTATAAAATAGATATAATAACATTTGCCTGATATGATTGTGGCAAGCATTAAGTGAGACGATATTGATGAAGTACCTAGAGTGAATGATATGCACTAATCATTCTGTAAACAGTAGCTGTTATTCCTATAATTATGACTGTGATTATTTTCTCTGAGCCTGTGCCTTCATCAGTTAAATTTGAATAATGATACATATGGTTGGAGTAAACAATAAATGATGTGCATTTTATACACTCTAAGTGATAACAGTGTTCAATCTAGCTTTGAAGAGATAGAGATGAAAATATATTGCTTATCTAGATAGGTTTACAAAATTGTATAATCAAATATCAGTGGGCATTTAGATAAATTCTTGTGGCAAGAGAAATTCTCACATGAAGGCCCTGAGCTAGATTGTGACATGTTCAAAATGAAAGAGAATCCATATCCCCCAGATTGAAGGAAGGTTTAATAAATAGAGAGACAAATGGAAACAATTTATAAGTCCCAGGTTTAGATGTTCAACAGTTTACATGTTCAGTGTAGGGCAGGTTACTACGAAATATCATGAAAATTAAGCCACTCCTACCAAAAAATGTTCATGTCATTGATTTGCAGAGGTGCTATACCTCATCTCATGAATAATGCTTTCTTATTAGGATTGTGCTGATAGTGTTTTTCCATGCAGAGGGATACTGCTAGGACCTTTCCTAGGCTAGTCTCACAGGCTGAGTGGCTCTCCTCTCTCATTTCTCTCAGTTCTACATCTTTACATCTTCATAAACCAGCTAATCTCGTTCATACACTTTTCACATCATAATTAGTCTGTAGTTCTTCTCATCTGCTATTTTGTATTGTCCTATGGTTAACTTCCAAAAACACTTGCTCTACTTCTTTGTATTTCATTTTCTTAAATCTATCTATCCATTGAATTGTGAGCTCTTTAAGAGATAAATACAGTTGCCTTACCTTTTTTATTTCTTCAGTGTATGTATTACCAGCTACTGTAATATTTTACTTTGGCTCATAGGTTTAGCAGAGTGATTGTCTCTCTGTTCTCTGCCATGGTCCTAGAAACTAGAATTTTCTTGACACATAATAGGCACTACATGTATATTTGTAGAATATATAAATGAAGGAGTCATAGCTATAGAAATTATCATAGTGCCTGGTTATGGCAGTTATTCAGAAAAGTTCTGTTGAATTCAACAACTGAAATAAACCGTGATGGAATAATATTAGCTATTCTTTAGATCTATGCAGTTTGCATTGATATGCAATAGTAGTTATCAGAGTAGTTATACAAATGGTTTTTTGTACATTGTCATTATACATTACACAATGCTTTTTAAACATTGTCACAGTGAACATTTTCTCACACACGCATGATCACATATCCTAGTGTATTTATCTAATAACTACTTTAGGAGAAATGTTTAAAACTAGATTTGCTCACTCCAAAATTAGTAGTTATACTAGTTATACAAAGACAAATCTCAGAGATGGTGAAAGGTGGTAAAGGAAGTTCACATGGAAAGAACAACTTGCTGCAAAGGCATGGGCGCACGGAAGAGCAAGGCCTGCCAGGGATGTGTAGCAAATCATGCAAGACGAAGACAGTTCTTAAAAAATTCAGAGGCAGTGAGAAAGTGCAAGCACTGCTGTGCTGTATTATCAAGTCTATAGTTGAGACTTGAATAACACAGCCGTAGTAGTTTTTGATCAGTCAATTAGGAGACTTTGTTTATGCTCTGATCAGAGGATTGGCTATGGTCTGTTCTCCTCTTTGGTAAACAAAATCAGCTTCTCTGAACTTACAGGCATCATAATGAGGTGCAAAGAGGAACTAGGGAATATTGGATGGCAAATCACGGAAATCACAGCTTTGGAATGACCTTGAAAGGAACCACACGTGTTGTTGCTTTCTGGGTGCTTGGGGTCACCTAAACATCATCTGATAATGTTGTTTATTCCCAGCAAGGAATAAATAATTTTCTTATATTCATATAGTTCCTATGCCTCAAAGCCAAAAAGTCACAAATAAAGTCCCTCTTTGTAATTCCAATAAAGACTGATTAAAGATTATTAGAATCTTTAGTCTTGTGATGGTCTTAAAAACTAGGGTTTGGCAGCCAGGTGCGGTGGCTCACTCCTATAATCCCAGCAATTTGGGAGGCTGAGGCGGGTAGATTACCTGAGTTCAGGAGTTTGAGACTAGCCTGGTCAACATGGTGAAACCCCGTCTTTACTAAAAACACACAAAAAATTAGCCAGGCATGGTAGCCGGCACCTGTAATCCCAGCCACTCAGAAGGCTGAGGCAGGAGAATCGCTTGAACTTGGCAATTGGGAAGTGGAGGGTGCAGTGAGCCGAGATCGTGCCATTGCACTCCAGCCTGGGCAACAAAAGCGAGGCTCCATCTCAAAAAAAAAAAAAAAAAAAAAAAGGGTTGGCAAATAAGATTTTCTAGAGAAAATGAGTCTGAAATACTTGCCCTTCCCTAGTTGACTAAAATAGATAATTATTATAAAAACTCCCAATTAAATTCAGCTCCACATACTCTTCTGAACTATATTCTTTTATTTGCATATTAGTGTAAGTACATGAAGAGAAGGAATGGATATAGTTACATAAATAATTTTTATATTTATATAAGTATACATACATATTTACATAAATATATAATTAGTTGTGTAATTATATATGTATATGTATTATATATAAAACTTTATGTAAACATTTTATATATAATTTATATGTTATATAGCCATTCTGATAAGAATGTAACTTTTGCCCATTACATAAACATGTATATATTGAATTAGGATAATTAGAATATTACTGTAACATGACTTTGGGTAAAAGAAAAATATTAACAGTTCAAACATCTTTTATCAGAATAGTATTCAGTTCCCCTTCAAAAGAATTCTGATTCCAACCACAAATACTGAGCAGTATACCAATAAAATAACTAAGGATTCTGTGAAAAATACAAAAGCAGGCAGAGTAGTTGATGGTGGGGGGCAGGAAGCTGGAAAAGAGACTAGCAGGGTAGAGGTAAATGTAAAGTAAATCACGCTTACACACATCATAACAAAACTGCTGAAAACCAAACTATGAAGGGAAAAAGTATTGAAAACAGCCAGAGAAAAGAAACATATTTTATATAAGGAAACGATTTGTATACTATAAATTTCTCATCAAAAACGATGGAGTAACAAATATGAAGGCTGGGCGTGGTGGCTCACGCCTGTAATCCCAGCACTTTGGGAGGCCGAAGAGGGTAGATCATCGGAGGTCAGGAGTTTGAGAGTAGCCTGGCCAACATGACGAAACCCTCTCTCTACTAAAAATACAAAGATTAGCCAGGCATGCTGACGTAGCCTGTAATCCCAGCTACTCAGGAGGCTGAGGCAGGAGAATCGCTTGAACCCAAGAGGCTGAGGTTGCAGTGATCTGAGATTGTGCATTGCACTCCAGCCTGAGCGAGAGGGCAGGACTCTGTCTCAAAAAACATAAAATAGGCCGGGCGCAGTGGCTCAAGCCTGTAATCCCAGCACTTTGGGAAGCCGAGACGGGTGGATCACGAGGTCAGGAGATCGAGACCATCCTGGCTAACACCGTGCAACCCTGTCTCTACTAAAAATACAAAAAATTAGCCGGGCAAGGTGGCGGGTGCCTGTAGTCCCAGCTACTGGGGAAGCTGAGGCAGGAGAATGGCGTGAACCCGGGAGGCGGAGCTTGCAGTGAGTCGAGATCGTGCCACTGCACTCCAGCCTGGGCGACAGAGCGAGACTCCGTCTCAAAAAAAAAAAAAAAAAGAAACATAAAATAAAATAAATTAAATTAAAAGTAAAGAATATGAGACAGTGCAACAAAATTGCTTTTGCTATTACTATTAATCTTTTTATTTTGAGGTAATTTTATCACTTGTCGAATATAATACACAAAGATTCTAAGGAACCCACGTTGCTATTATCCACTTTTCACCAACGGCAACAGGTTGCAGCTGTACAGTACAGTATCACCACTAGCATGTTGACACTGATAGAGTCAAGATACAGAATATTTCCATGAGCACAAGGATGCTCTATGTGTACTCTTCCAGCCATACCCGCTTCCGTCCTATCCTCCCTCCCCCATTAAACTCCGGCAACAATGAATCGGTTTTTTTATTCTGTATTTTTGACATTTGTAGATGTTACATAAATGGAATCACAGAGTAGGTCTGAGATTTGGCCTTTTCCACTTAGCATAATTACGCGAGGTCATCCAGGCTGTTGAGTGTATCAATAGTGTTTGTATTTTTTTGGTAGAGACGGGGTTTCACCGTGTTAGCCAGGATGGTCTCGTTCTCCTGACCTCATGATCCGCCCGTCTCGGCCTCCCAAAGTGCTGGGATTACAGGCGTGAGCCAGGTGGCAGACGCCTATAGTCCCAACTACTCGGGAGGCTGAGGCAGGAGAATGGCGTGAACCCGGGAGGCGGAGTTTGCAGTGAGCTGAGATCCGGCCACTGCACTCCAGCCTGGGCGACAGAGCGAGACTCCGTCTCAAAAAAAAAAAAAAAAATAGTATTTGTACCTTTTTGTCAGTGACTAGTGTTCTGTGGTATGATCAGAGTTTATTTACTCATTCACTTATTGAAGAACTTCAGTCATTTCCACGTCTATGCCATTATGAATAAAGCTGATAATGTATAAACATTCATATAAACACTTTGGTGTGAGCATACTTATTTCTCTGGCATAAATGCCCATTAGTGCAATTGTTGGATTACATGGTAGTTGCATATTAACTGTTAAAAAGAAACTTTCAAACATGTACCCTGAGGGGCTACATCATTTTACGTTTCCACCAACAATATATGAATGGTCTAATTTGTCTTCATGTTCATCAGCATTTTGGATCGCCACTTAAAAATATTTTTGTTTTCATTTTAGCTATTCTGGTAAGAATGTAGTGATAACTTTTGTGATTTTGATTTTCATGTCCCAAATAGCTGATGATACTGAAAATATTTTCATTTGATTATTTCCCTTCTATGTCTCCTCTTCAGTGAAATCAGTATTTTCGTATCATTTGCCCATTTTTTGAATTGAATTATTTATTGATTTTACTACTCCATTTGGAGAGTTCTTTGTATATTCTAGACATTAGACCAATGTGGTTTGCTAATATATTATCCAACTCTGTAGCTTGCTTTGGAAGCGACAATTGAGTAGGTCTTCTCATTTTTTTTAAATGTGTGAAAACTGAGGCCTGGGGAAGTATAATACTTGTCAACATACAAGATAAGGAAGTGACTGAGATGTGGTCTGAATTCAGTTTATTGTGCTTTTCACCTCACAGTGCTTCCTTAACCAGAAGTCCTTTATTAAGCAATAGATGCAGCGAATCTACTTTCTATCATAATTCTGAGTAAATCAAGAATATTGAGTACTAACTCCTGCTTGTTTGATTGAATATATTCTTAACGGTTTCCATTGTTTTCAAAATATCTAAATCAAGAGATCCAATTAAACGTTGTATACAGATAATTACTGATACTTTCCAAACTATCCTGATGAAGAGTTATTTTCTAACCATTTTGTACCAAAAGTAAGATGCATAACAGTGTACACTATACATTGTTATTTATGTAAATAAAACACATGTATACACTGGACTGTGATTCTTCTTTGAAGGAGGATTATCAAGAAAATTTTTAATGATGTTTGCTTTGGGTGAGACACCTTCACTTCTAATCTGGTTCATGCTTTTTAAACTTTTAAATCTGTACTCATTGACAAGAGGATCATTTGAACCAAGGAGTTCAAGACCAGCCTGGGCAACATAGGCAGACCCCACCTCTACAAAAACAAAACAAAACAAAATAAATAAATAAAAACTAGCTGGACATGGTGGTATATACCTGTGGTTTCATCTACCTGGAAGGCTAAGGTGGAAGAATCTCTTGAGCCTGGGAGATTGAGACTCCAATGAGCCATAATCCTGTAACTGCACTCCAGTCTAGGAGATAGAGCATGACTTGTCTCAAAAATAAATAAAAAAAAATTAAAAAACAAAAATACTCGTAAATCACCATTACTTTAACAAATATTAAACGTATTAATAAAAAGATAAAACATTGCATATGTAACAAGCAATAAAGAGAAACTGGTTTTTAGCATCAAAATGGTTTATCGTAAGTCTTCCAAAATGTGATTTTTTTGGATGAAAATTTTAATATGCCTTGGGACAGGAGTTAATGATGAGATCCATAGGATCTGGTATGTTTGATGAAAACTAGACTTTCAATTTATAAATGAAGACACAAGCTCAGAGTGATCAGTTGGATGTCCAAACTCACACATTTAATCAACTACAGAGTCAGAATATGTGCAAAGATTTGAATTATTCTGAAGCCCATGTTTTTTATATTTCCTCTCTTCCATGAGTATTTAACCTCAGATTATCCGGTTGTTTTCAGGTAACTTTACCAAGTGGCCCCACTCCTCAGTTGTCCAAGCTGATATAACTTGGAAGATGTCGATAAGTTTATTTGAATATACATCCAGGTTCTGTCGTTTACTTTGGCACCATTTTTTAATAAAAATTTTATCTTTTGTATAAAAAAGGTGTATAATTTTACAATTTAATCTTCTTCAAAGTCACCTTACTCTGATGGAGCTTCAGCAAATATCTTCTTTCTGTAGTCATGCAGACAGAGAATTTATATATTCCATTGATACAACATGAAGCAATGCAAAAGTTCTGGATTGGATTCTATTTGGGAAATGTACTCTGTTGCTAACAGACGATGGTTCTGGTCTCTAGTCATTTTCAAACCTTTCTCAGGATATAGGATAAAACACTGATGAACTACTGCCTTATTTCATTTCTATAGTTAACTGGTTAATCCTAAAATTCTGTAGGAGTCAGCTTTACAACTTTTTACAAATTAGAAATTTGCAATTGTTAAACTGATATATATTATTTTCTTCATTATATAGAAGAGTCAATTCAGAAGGATTAGATGGTTTTGTCAAGACAGATAGCATCTAGGAATATGTTCCAGCTCCGTTAATTCCACCTTGAATTTTTTTCTCAAGTATGCCATTCAGACTTCGTTGCTTATTAAACATTAAGTTGATAATAAAGCAGTTCAATTTCTGGAATGCATGTTACATAGGTGGCATTATTTAGGCTTCTTGGTGTGAACTTTGTCTTTGGCTCAACAAGCAGATTACTTTATCAAATGATTTCTATGTGGAAAGTCAGTGTGTCTGATTCAGCAGAGGTTTACCATTTACCTGTGTTACAAGCTTAACCTATAGTACATTTTGAAGCTAAACTCATTTTTTTAACATCAAAGTAAATTTTAAATTAAAAAAGTATTGCCTTCACATTTCAAGCTCTCTGATATATCAGCATCCCAAATAAAAGAAATTGATTTCAGTTTATAATCGCTTTGACTTCAGTTTAAATTCTCTCTACTTTTACCAGATGGAAATATCACCAGATAAAGATGCTAACCACATGTGATGTTAGTGTAAGAATGATAGGTTAATTATTGTCTTAAGTGTTCACATGCTAATGGATTATCAGCAGTTACTGATATCATGAAAATATACCTCCAAGAAGAATGATTCATAAATCCCATACTACTCTGGCTAGGATAAGATATACAATGACTTCTAAGGATAAGATATGTCATTGACACTCTGGCCTCTTTGCATGTAAGCACAGGGAATGACACAAATCATGGGAAGGTAAGAAATAACACAAACATTTGAAAGGCCTCTACAGTATCTATATGCTGTGAGAACCGAACTGGAAAAAATTGTGATAAAATACTCTCAGCTGTGTTTCCACTTCTGTCTGCAACATGCACTCCACATAGTTCTTAGAAACATATCCCATATTGGATCCTAGACTGTTGTAGACAGATCATCCTGTGAATTTCAGGACACAGAACTAGATTCACAGATATCTGGCATGAGAAGGAAACTTAAAGATATTCTCCTTCAACTCTGTCATTTGATGAATCACCCTGCACTATAGTTCCATCTTTTAAGCACTCTGAATTTATACCAGCATATGCCAGTTCCAGGAACCCAATCCTAAATTTATTGTTTTTAGGGCCGTTGGCAGGCCTTTCTCCTCAACTCTCCTTAGTCTATTTTATACGGTTATATGCTCTTCATTTTTGTCTTTTGTGACTCGATTTTTGTCAAATAGTCCTTTCCTGTTAATCTCCTCACTAAGGAAAAGAATTACAAATCAGAGCACATCAAATTTGATATCACAATACTTATTAGGCCATACTTGCCAGCAGATTGGAATATTGATTTTTTTATATATCTTCTTCTAGCAGGGAAATGTTTTAGGATCTATTGTTTGTATTTGGAAAATATTAGAAGGAGATTTGGATTAGGCTTTATAGTTTAATAATTGTGTCAAAGATTTGTCAGTTGTACATCTTTTTAAAATTGTTTTATTTTTAATGGTGGATACATAGTAGATATATATATTTATCAGGTACATGAGATGTATTGATACAATAATGCAATATGTAATAATCATAGCATAGATAATGTATACATCCAGAATTTTCCCTCTGTGTTACAAACAATCCAGTTCTACTCTTTTAGTTATTTTAAAATGCACAATTAAGGTACAATTGATTACACTCACCCTGATGTACTATCAAATAGTAGGTCTTATTCATTTTTTTAAATTACATTTTTGTACCCATTAACTATCCCCACCTCCCCTCCAAACCCCTACTGCCCTTTCTAGCCTCTGGTAACAATCATTCCACTTACTATGTCCATAGTAAGTGAGAACATGTGGGATTTGTCTTTATGTGCCTGGCTTATTTCACTTAACACAATGACCTCCAGTTCCATCCATGTTGTTGCAAATGAGAGGATCTCAAATTCTCTTTTTTTTTTTTTTTCCTGGCTGAATAGCACTCCATTTTGCATATGTACCACATATTCTTTATCCATTAATCTGTTGATAGACATTGAAATTGCTTCTGAATCCTAGCTATTGTGCAAAGTGCTGCAACAAACATAGGAGTGCAGATATGTCTTCGATATACTGATTTCCTTTCTTTGGGGTTTATACCCAGCAGAGCAATTGCTGTATAATATAGTAGCTCTATTTTCATTTTTGTTTTTGTTTTTTTTTTTTTTTTTTTTTTTGAGAAACATTCAAACTGCTCTCCATAGTAGATGTACTAATTTACATTCCCACCAATGATGTATAAGGGTACCATTTCCTCTACATTTTCACCAGTATTTGTTATTGCCCATCTTTTGGATATGTCATTTAAACTGGGGTGAGGTAATACCTCACTGTAGTTTTGATTTGCATTTCTCTGATGATAAGTGATGTTAAGCATATTTACATGTCCCTGTTTGTCATGTGTATATCTTCTTTTGAGAAACAGTTATTCAAAATTTTGCCCATTTTTTGATGAGATCATTATATATTCTTTCATATACAGTTATTTATCCTCCTTATATGTTCTGATTATTAATCCCTTGCCAAATGGGTAGTTTGAAAATGTGTTCTCCCGCTCTGTGGGATGTCTTCACTTTGCTGATTGTTTCCTTTGTTGTGAATAAGCTTCTTAACTTGATATGATCCCATTTGTCCATTCTTGCATTGGTTGCCTGTGCTTGTGGAATATTGCTCAAGAAATTTTTGACCACACCAACGTCTTAGAGATGTTCCCTAAAGTTTTCTTGTAGTAGTTTCATGGCTTGAGGGCTTAGATTTAAGTCTTCATTCCACTTTGATTTGATTTTTGTATATAGTGAGAGGTAGGGGGCTAGTTTTATTCTTCCGCATACGGATATCCAGTTTTCCTGGCACCATTTATTGAAGAAACTGTCTTTTCACCCAATGCATGTTCTTGGAAACTTTGTTGAAAATGAGTTAACTGCAAGCATGTGGATTGGTTTCTAGGTTCTTAGATGTTCCATTGGTCTATGTGTCTGTGTTTATATGAGTACCATGCTGACTTTTACTATAGCTCTGTAGTAAAATTTGAAGTCAGGTAATATGATTCTTCCAGTTTTGTTCTTTTGCTTAGGATAATTTTGACTACTCTGGATCTTTTCTGGTTCCATATCAATTTGAGGATATGTTTTTCTATTTCTGAGAACAAAGTCACGGTATTTTAATAAAAATTATATTGAATCCATAGATTGCTTTGATACTATGGACACTTTAACACTATTGATTCTTCCAATCCATTAACGTGGACTATTTTTCCATTTGTGGTGTCCTCTTCAATTTCTTTCATCAGTGTTTTACAATTTTTATTACACATATCTTTCACTTCTTTGGTTCAGATAATTCCTAGGTATTTAAATTTATGTGTGGCTATTGTAAATGGGATTCCGTTTTTTCTTTTTCATATTATCTACTCTTGACATAGCGTAATACCACTGATTTTTGTATGTTGATTTTGTATCCTGAAATTTAACTGAATTTATCAGTTCTAATAGTTTTGTGGGAGTCATTATGTTATTCCCAATGTAAGACTATGTCATCTGCAACAAGGATAATTTGACTTCTTCCATTCCAATGTGGATGCCTTTTCTTTCTCTTGTCTGATTGTTATAGCTAGGGCTTCCACTACCATGTGGAATGACAATAGTTAAAGTTGGCATCCTTGTTGTTCCAGATCTTAGAGGAATTTCTGTGAATTTAAAACAACTCTAAAAAATAAATTCCATAAAATCTTAAAAAGTAATTATAGCAATTTTATGAACTAGTCTCTGTTAGTTAATCCTTAAGAAACTGCACCAGATAGATAATATTTTAATCATAGGAACAGTTTTTTTTTCTTTCTTCTGAGTATGGCCCAAGGTAAAACAATGTCAGTTTAACTTTCCACACAGAATTGAGCTTTTCAAATGTAGAAATATATTTTCAAAAATCAGCAAGAGAAACCAGAACATGAGTCCGTTCTGGTAGACATTTTTGTGGGATGTACATTTTTCGAAATTTCCTTTTGGTTTATTTCTGTTTTTAAAATCATACTGGTTAAGTGTGCTCCTTTCTCATGGCATATATGCCCATCAACTTCCTATTGCAAGAGGTTCACTATGAATTAAATCTCATGCTGAGATGTTCCTTCCCACCACTCCACAGAGTGTCTTTTGTGTCACCATAGCTTAAATATCCTGAAATCCCAAAAGTTAACTATGCACTCAACTATGTCCGTTTCTTTTCCTGACAGTCTCTAAAAGATAGATCCTACATTGAACACACTTCAGAGTTTGGCTCCAGATTTCTAGATAGTCTCCTCCACCTCATTCTCCCTGATCTGCTACTTACTCTAATCACCAAAGTAAAGACCATTCCTTCTTCTCCACCTCACTCTCTGAATATTCTCTGTGGTCCCCTAGGAAAGAAAGGCTTCCTTAGGGGACCACAGATAATATCATATATTACACAGATAATATTATAAACATATATTTATATTTCAACCTGAAATAACCCATTACCAATTGAATAATATATCTCCCTCATTCCTTTGGGTAAGAAAAAGACTATCATTTCATATAATAGTCTCAGTACTAAACAAGAACATAAACATATTCAAGAACTAGAAATATACAAATTCAAAAGCCCAGCAATCCCACTCTTACATAAGCACTCAATGCAAGCTCATACCTATGTTTACCAAAATATATATACTAGAATATTCATAGTAGCACTATTTATAATTATCCAAATTGGAAACTACCCATATATAATCATCAACAGTAGAATGTATACAAAAATCATGTTTTATGTGCACAATGGAATACTATACAGCAAGGGCAATAGAAAAAAAACCAAATGCATTTTAATGGATTGGTATTAAAAGTACTGCTTAGAGTGGTACTTGAGTAAAGTAAGGGAAGAAGCAGGATTGGACAGAAGGGGAAGCCCACTTAGTTGAGGCAGTCCCAACAGATTATTCTATCAACACTGCAAAGAGTTTTGAAGAGCATATGGCTGTTAAAGGTTTCTGGAAATGGGGAAAGAGGGCTGATTCTGTCTACCCCTAAGTTCATCAGTCATGATGCTGGCCACCCTGAAGAGTGGCCAAGACCTTAGGTGAGGTTGCATTCCTCAACTGAATCAATTTCAGAAGGGAGCTGACAGCTGAGGGCTGTCTCCTGGCAACGCTCCCAGCAGCAGGGGTAATAAGTCCTTTACTCATAGAAGGGCTTATATGAATGAACCTTGAAAATATACTACTGAATAAAAGGCTTCAGGCGCAAATGAAAAAGTGCTATACAACTTCACATATATGAAATACAAAAACAGGCAAAAATCACTGTAGAGTGCTAGAATTCAGGGTAGTGGTCACTGTTGAAGGTAAATGCACAGAAGGAATTCTTTGTAGTGTTCCCTTTCTTGGTCTGAGTGCTAGGTACTAAGGTGTATGCAGTCAGTGTGAGCACTATTTGAACTGCATACTTGGTATTAGTGAACCCTTCCATGTTCATTTGATAGGGTAAAGATGGGGACACTCTGAGTAGGAAGGCAGAAATGTCTGCTTTTTAAAATCTATGAAACTATCAACCTATCTATCACCTAATGTGCGGTCTATAATGCGTTTATGACTGTATTGGGAATGTGAAGCATAGTATTTATTTCATTTCTGCTTTTCACTGACACATTTTAAAAAACAAATATTTGCAACAGTTTCTGCACTTTCTGCAGTTTCCATTCTTAGATGCAGCCAAACCAGGATTTTCTGCCCTGCATATTGTTTTTTTAATCTAAAGTAGGTCAATATAGCAACTGAAAAAAAAAATATGTAAAATTAGAAGTTCTGGTTCAAATTGAAAAGTTTATCTCCAAAACTCAGAAAGACATTTATCACTGAAGTCCTATCTAGAAGTAAATATGTAAAAGGGAGACTTCTGGATGTTAGAGATATAAATAATATTTTATATTCACTTTCATGAATTCAGGAAATCATTACATACACACCTACCTTTATACATACATTCACACACAAACACACACATTATAGAATTTCTGTGTATGCAAGAGAAACAAAGATGAATATGATTTATCGTTTCTGACCTTGAATAGCTCCTATTCCGAAAGGAGAGACAGATAAATAAAGAGATAATTATCATATCACAGGGAATCTTCATCTAAAGTTGACTGACCCTTAAGAGGAAAAGGGGGCTTTGGCTGACATCAGTGTTTACATCAAAATATTATATAAGTTTTCCAAAAGGTCCTATCATACTGCAAGCAATTCATCTCTCTAGAGCATAAATACTTTGCCTCATCTTCTTACCATTGCAGCTGGAACACATACACACACAAAGGTGAGATTCATTTGAGAAAAATTGGTTCAAATGGGAGAACACTGTGATATATAACTCACAGTAGGCTCACATGTTAACTCATACTTTTGGCGTGTTTTCTCTGTTCCTGGCCTACTTCTGAAAGGCTTGCCTAGCTACTATCTGCACACCTCAGCTAACTAAATCCTGTTTCTATTCCAGTAACTAGTTAGGTTTAACGAGCACAAAATCTGTTTACTGGCAATCTTCATACTAGTACCCATGTTGGATATTGCTAATAATCAAGACACTCTTAGCCACCACAAACATACTTTCAAAATTCTTATCAACCCAATAGTTTAGCCAGGCATAACCAATCGATCAGTGCTGGCTCATAATATGACACATTGTAGCCAATCCCACCTTCTGGAATTGAGTATGGATTATTTGAGAAAAAATCATAAGTGGATTGTCTGATAGACATATTATTTCCATGGTAGAAATAACAACTTTGGAGTCCATGATGTTTGGGAACATTTTTAGCTTTGAGGAATCAGTGTCCTTTACTATTTTCCAAAACTGTGCTGTGTGTCAGGCATGGTGTCAGCTCCTGGAGAGATAAAAATGAATGAGGACATTCCCATGACCTTGAAGAACTAACATTCTCACAAGTGAGACAAATTAATTGTGAGATGATATGGGTGTTAGGGTATTGATAGGTGTGTGGTACACAACTAACCTTGTCAACGGGTAAAGATTTTATTGAAATAATTATGAGATACTTTACAGAAGAGGCCCCTAAACTGTCTTGAAAGACATTTGGATTAAAAAATAACAAAAAAAAAAAAAAAAAAAAAAAAAAAGAAAGAAAGAAAGAAAGAAAGAAAGAGAAGGGAGTCTAGGATACATGTGGAGGCCAAAGTTGAGTAGGATCAGTCAAAAATTCAGGGAAACTTGAATGCAAAAGACTCATTTGAGCTCACAGATTTATATTCAACACAAGACTCCAGAAAAGTCACTCTGTAAGAAGCTCTGATTCCACGTCAAAATCGTATTCCAACTTCCTTCTCCTGGACAAGTGGTATTTTTTTCCAGTTGCTGAAAAATTACATTCTACAGCTTTCTTTCTCCAGTATTGACAAATGGTTAAATGGAAAGGGAGGTCAAAAAAGAAAATCGATGCAATTTTACACAGTCCTCATTACTAGGTCAACCATGTCTTCTCTGTGCATACTCAAGTTGGTTTCCTTGCTCTGAGTAAGGCTTTTAAAAGGTTGCTTGCTGGCTGAACTGTCAGCCCAGGGAAAAAAAAAAAAATTAGTTTTCAAAATCTATCTACAGTACCAAAAAAAAAAAAAAAAAAAAAGTAAAACCTCGTGTACCACATCTATGATTCTATTTTTAATTATCATCATTAATGCTAAACCAAACAGGAAATGCTTACTGTCTGGCCATTTCCATTTGAAATAAAAAGCTGTACAGATTTATAGCTGGAAGGGTCTTTAGGGATTATCCACGTCAAACATCCTTTCTCCCTTTGTTTTGTAAAAATGGAAATTGGTGCACAGAGGAGTCAAGTGGCTTGCCCAAGGTGACAAATTAAGCTAATGGCTGAACCTGAGCTTGGTCCCAGTAGAATGTGCTTAGATGCCCAGGCATTTGAATTTGCAGAGGAAGGGAGGGTAGTCTATTTTCAATTGCAATTTGTTATTCTGTTAAAAAGAAAGCCTTTTAAATTTTAAGTAAAGTGTTTTATATGGGCTATATCATTGTGCCTATTTATTTGTGACTATCTCTGTGTTTGAGTGTGTGCTGGAGTGAAAACATCTACTTTTTATTATTATTTTCTAATCAGCATTCTTCAACCCAGTGGTTCTCTAAACTGGCTGCACAGTAAAATGACTCGGGGAACTTTACAAAAAATCGATGTCCAGGCTCCACTCCTTAGAGATTCTAATTTAATTGGTCTAGGATGGGATCCTAGCTTCTATATATTCAAAATTCCGAAGGTGATTCTGATGCCAATTCAGGACAGAAAACAACTGCTGTGATCTCGCATCATAATCAGGATTCAGTTGTTCATAAACCTCCCCATATGCATACGCTCTCTATGCTGCTAATTATTATTATCTTATGTGTTTACTTTGAGATAGGGTCTCGCTCTTTTGCCCAGACTGGAATGCGGTGACACGATCTCGGCTTACTGCAACCTCTGTCTCCCTGTTTCCATGAATCCTCCCACCCTGTCAGCCTCCAGGGTAGCTGGGACTACAGATGTGCACCACCATGCCTGGTGATTTTTTTTTTTTTTTTTTTTTTTTTTTGTAGAGATAGGGTTTTGCCATGTTGCCCAGGCTGGTCTCAAACTCCTGAGCTCAAGCAGTCTGCCCTCCTTGGCCTCCAAAAGTGCTGGGGATTACAGGCACTTTTTTTGAGACATTGTGCTGGCCATAAACTGTTAATTATTTAATGTGTTCCTCCCTTTAGCTAATATTTAACCTAAATAAATTTATTTTCAGATAAAATTTATGTGATTACTATAAACTATAAACAATCATCCCTTGTTATAAAATGTGAAATATAAACTAACCAAGACAATATTATTAAAGATTGGCTAAATACAACTGTTTGTCTGAGATTTTGAGCCTGAAGCCGGGTTTTTTTTTTTTTTTTTTTTTTTTTTTTGCCAAACTTACGAATTAGTACATACTAGGGAAATGGTAAAAATAGCCACATAACATCAAGACATTCTTCTTAAGATAAATGGGTAGATTGATAGGTGAGTATAAGAAAACACTTTTCTAAAAAAATCTGGCATTTTAAAATTGAAAATTACCAGTGATAAATATCCCATACTTTGAGAATCTATGCTTTAACCTGAAGTAGGAATCAGATAATTTTGTCTTCATTTCTAAATCTACAAGCCAACCAGGGCATCCCCTTGTGTCTTGATCCTTCCTGCTCCTCTCAGCTGGGATATGGGTTACCCTTCATGGCCTCAGGAGGGTGACTCCTCCTCCACACTTAATTACCAGTTTTGGTGGCTCCCTCTTTTATGAGGAATCCCATACAAAATAGGGAATGGGGTATCCACTCACCTTACTTCTTTATTTCTTCAGAGTTCCTAAAAGTAGCCCACTAGACTAGTCAGGTCTATGCAAATTGCTCTGCGTTGGATTTGAAGAATTCCAAGGAGGATTTGAGGGTGGAAAATGAGAAATCAAGTCTCTAGCAGGTGGCAATA
Source organism: Chlorocebus sabaeus (assembly GCF_047675955.1). Taxonomy (NCBI): domain Eukaryota; kingdom Metazoa; phylum Chordata; class Mammalia; order Primates; family Cercopithecidae; genus Chlorocebus; species Chlorocebus sabaeus. Next base: position 60,276,902 of record NC_132908.1, on the reverse strand, counting down.
TTCTGCAATCTCATAATTGAAGACTTTCAATAAAATAGGTCTTGAATGAGAAGGAGGTGCCACAGACGTGTGTCCTTACTAAGACAGGGACCCAATAAATCACTCACCGTATCTTGAAGTGAGAAATGGCCAAGACATGGCTGGTGCCCTGTATGTGGATGTGTTAAGGAGAAGAACAATGTGATCTGCTACACAGAAGGGTGTGCCATGTACATACACATCACAGTCACATTCCTAAAGCTCTTCAGAGGATACATTAATGATTATCTTTTCTACATGAGGAACCCCAGTCAGCCTCGACAATGTAAGATGATCAGACTTGCCTCTTTGTGGCTATGGCTAATTCGTTTATAACATTAACTATTTTTGCACTGTCTGTGGCTTTTCTTTCCTTTCTGTCTGTGTTGTATTTTTTATTTTACTTTTCTTCTCTCTCTTCTTTGTTTTCACTTTGTTATCTGTTCAGACTTCATGGCTACCTCTCTCATATATAAGCAAACAATCAACATATGAAATAGCTCTATATTTGAAAGCAAAACTGTATAGTCTCACCCCAAAGCCTCTCCATCCCTCAACTCCCACTCTAAGAAAAAAAAATCAAACTTCCCAAATCCTTTCCCCTTTTACTCCCTTGGGAGCAGGTCTGCAGTGTGAATTCTGCTCAGATAGTCTGCAGGTGTGCCTGTGTCTACAGGACTAATGTTCTCTCCGACTGCAGAAGGAAAGGTGGACAAGGGGCAGCTGGTGTCAGGTTCCACTTATCACGGTGTCTCATCATGTGACCTCACATTTCCTTTTAAGATTCCCACAGGATGAACTAGAGGTCTGCCAGTTCCTCTAAATATTGAACTCATTTAAGTAAATATACTTCACAAGGACACGCAGGCTGAACTAATTTTCAAAAAGGGACCAGTCCCACAGTTAGCAAGGTATATGCCTCCTTGGTACCACGTTTCTCAATCTTCATTGCACATTATAACCATCTGAAAACAAACACGAATAACTTAGCAGCACTAGAGATACACAATATTAAATCTGCATATTTAAGACAGCTTAACATGATATGTTTTTAAACCAACATGTGATTTAAATGTGTAACAGGTTTTACATTCACTGTAATTTTAAATTTTGTGTGTTAACATTATTATTTAGAGAAGATTTTGTTTCCCTTATTTTTCTGTTTCAGTGTTTCTGGGTAATGTATTGATTACCCTTTAATTGGCCTTTAGGATTCTCATAGATTCTCAATGAAGAACAGGAGGCAACCTATAATATACATATACATAAAAATATACATATATTTTAAGATCCAACAGTCTCCTCTGTTGTTAAAATGTATGATCTTATGTGATGTGCTTATCCAAATTCAACTTGTATTTCTTCCTGCTTTCCTCTTGGGTTTCAGACACTTAATCTTATTTAATTTTGCGGAAGAAACAAAGTTCCATATATATTTAAATACTCTGCCTTCATTGCTCCACAGTCTGGAACAGCCACACCATCTCTCCCCTCCCCACCATGATGCCTCCACCCACCCCACCTCTGAATATTCAGCGTCATTCTCCAAGTCTCAACCTAAATATTACCTTTTTGAAGAGTCACCACACATCCTGGCTTTTGATACCTCAAAATTTTAAAGCAAGTTTAATATGAATAACAGCAATGTCCTTCTATCACAAGCACCTCACACAGAAAAGTGGTTTTATAGATCCTTTTTAAAAAAGGAGACAGACAGAGAGACAGAATGAGGGAGAGAGAGAGAGAGAAGGAAAGAAGAAAAGAAGAAAGGAAGAGAAAAAAGACAAAAAAAAGAAAAAGGAAAAAAGGAAAAACAAGCAAGGGTATCAGTGAAACAAGCTATTCTCCCTCAAAACAGAACATTCAAAATGTCTGCTCAATACATATGAAAAAAAATAATCTCCAAAAAGTCATCCATCCTGAGAACAGAATGTCTGGGGGAGACAATATGATATCTACATAAATATCTACAATCTCACACATTTTAAAAATGCAGAAATAGAGTCTTTTTTATACCAACAATGAACTTGGAAGTACATTTGAATGGTAACTAAACATTTTTTTAAAAATTTCTTCAATCCTTTATTATTCTTGGTCACCTCACCGTAACTATGGCTTCTCTTCCCATCCACCCATCCATTCCATAAAAATATTTTACACTGTACCACATGCCACTCCGTTTATCAGATATTTTGATAACTTTAGCTAACAGTAGCACAACCTGTTAGCAAATTTGGGGAAAATAAGAACAGAGAGCAGAAATGTTTGGATTCCTTTTAGGCAGTTAAATGAAGGTGGTAGCACGCTTGGCTAAAACACAGGCAAAGACAAGCCATTTAAGAAATGTTTGCCATGGATCAAATAAAAAATAGAATTCAGATCTTGATGCTGATTCCTAGGCTGGCCAACATACCACTACTGACACATTACTGTAGATGAATAAGAAATATTTATCGTTGTACAGCAGAGAAATGTCTATAGCGGATAAAATTGTAAACTAAAATGGGATTGTCCTTACCAGTAAATGAAAAACAAAACAGACACCGCTTTCAAGTATACGTATGTGGGAAAGGAGAATAATGGCGATTGACCTGTAAGGACCTGCCTTTGGTAGGGGATGCACAGCTATTAAATATGGGGCTGCAATTGTGTGACATATTTTCACTTGGAGAAAGGGCAGGTTTGTGGGTACAGAAAAGCAGCTCTATTTCTCGTTTCTTATAAAAAAAAATTGTACCACTAATGCTCTTTCCTCTTTCCCCTTGTCGTCTGCCTCTGAAATCTCCTTATCCTTTTCTGATAGACAGACACAAATTGAATTACCAAACAAACAAAAAAAAATTTTTTTTTTAAACCTACACACCAAGAACCTGGTATCATCAAACACTGTCTTGCTACTGCCATCTAGTGGCCAGGATACTAACATGCAGTTCTTCTGGCCAAATCAAAGACACAAGGTGTCTTCCAAGGAGTTAGGAGTCAGAAATGTAAACTACAGAGATTCAAAGGAACTGATGTCTTCAAGGAGTTAAGAGTTAGAAAATGAGAAACTGCAGAGATTCAAAGAAACTATGTAGGCCTCTGTTGCCCTCCTTCTACTGAGTGGCATCCCTTGGTCTGGTGTGTGTGTATATATATATGTTTTAATCTATACAAATCATATATGAATATACATGTGAATATATATATGTATATACATATATGATTTGTATAGATTGAAACAGGATTTAATTGTAACTTACAAAATAGCACGTAGTAGGGTCCCCTGCCTAATAAATTCATGATGTGCGCTATGATATAATATACAGTGATACAGTATCATAAATTATTTTAAAAATTCTAAGAGGACATATGCCTAAATATTGCTCATGATAGGGGTAATAAGGCCATCTGTGCCTGTTATTTTTCATATGTATAACTGCCTCACCACCTTTCACTTTAGCCTCATCTCAACTTTTCCCTCTTTTCATCCTACCCCTGCATCCACCTATGTATTTATAAATTTGTCAGTTCAAGTTTAACTGGAATGGTAACTTACTCAACTTTTCTGTGGTTTTATGTTGTCTGACTGTAAATTGGATGCTGAGAGGGTTGAGATGGGAATCTAGCATGCTCAAGTGATTGTGGACTTCGTCTTGGTTATATTTTCATGCTTTTGGCCTTCATGAAGCAACAAATGGGTATATTCTGTGCTTGAAGTAGACAACTACTTAAATGAAATTAAATATTCCTTGTGAGCCTATATTAGATTTAGGGATTGTGGATAGGAGGAGTCACACAGGATAATTCTCAACTGGAAGAAGAATACCAGGAAAACATGGAAAACAGCTACTTTTATCTCCTGTTATTTCCATCACTCCATTTAGATGTGCAACCTCCATTTCTTATCAATGCTTATTCTAAAAAGACTATGTTTAACTAATAATGTTAAAAGCAAAGACACTAATGCTAGCTTAAAGGAAGACTTTTTCGTAAGTCACATTAAGGCTAAAATTTTAAGCTGCAGGGGAATATTACTTATGGTGAACTCTCAAAATAAATAGGGAAATCATTTTTCCAAGGTAGGAACTTTATAATTTAACTTGTCAGAGTAGGAGTTATAACACAGGAAGGAAATATCTCTCTGTTTTGTGTTTAAGATCTAACCCTTGTTTTTATTTCCACCCAAGGATTTAGAAAATAGGACACAATACGTTTTTTGTATTGTCACATGCAATTATTACCCTAGTGAATTGCTAATGAGGCAACTCCAGCTCCAAAGTGGCATTTTAAATAAAACCCAAAACTACATCACATCTTCACAAATTGCTTTTATAAATTAACAAACACATGCACATGCATACAAAAATGAGAATGTATCCTGCAAACAAGCCCTGAGCAGCCACCATGCGTAAACTAAGTTAAGCACTAAAGATGAGGCAAGCAGGAAGTTTCATGGTCTTAGTAGTCACAGAGCTCATTAGTGCAGGGATAGACACAGGACATCACACTAGATTATTGAAGTAAGGAGAAAAATTCTGTTTTAAAGGGATAGGCATAGAACTGGGGGCAAGACAGAGTCAGAAGAGTGAATGATCAGGTCCCACAGATGGGTCACGCTGGTATTTGAAGGAGTACCAGGATTTTCATAGGCAAAAGAGGAAAAAGAATACCTCAGATAAAGGAAATAGAACAAAAGCAGGCATTTGGAAAAGAAATCGGGAAAAAGGAGACCCTCTCTGTGAGGCCACAGGTTGCCAGAGGTTATTATGAAAGGTAGGGCTAGAGAGTAAGTTTTGACGTTAAAATTACCTGAAAAAATGTTTACAATTTTAGTTAAAAGTGGTCCATATACTTTTGTAACTGAATATTAATAAAAGTCCCTGTCTGAACCAGTTATAAAATAATAAAAGGAGAAATTACAAGAGATTATTTCTTAACATTTTTAATATTGAGAATCCTTTTGATCACGTCTCATTTAACAGATACAAAAAATTAGGTGGACAAGCAAAACTCAGTTCAGGGATCTAGCACAAACTCTTGATAAGACTCTACAGCAGTGCTGGCCAATAGAAATAAAATGCAGGACAATAAACTGAACCATACATGCAATTTTAATTTTTATATTAGCACCATTAAAAGTTTAAAAAGAAGTAAAATTAATTTAGCAGTATAATTTACTTTAAAAAAACTAAAACACTATACATTAAATCAATATAAAAATTGAGATATTTCACATTTTTTTTCAATTTCAGCTAAATTACTTAAATCCAGAATTTAGTATTTTATACTAAAAGGATGTCTAGATTTGAACTGGTCACATTTCATATATTTAATAACCACATGTGGCTATTGACTACTACATTGAACAGCACAGCTTTAGAGTAATGATTCTCAAAGTTTGGTTCTTATTCCAAGAGGCTCAACATCACCTGAGAACTTTCTAGATGCGAACATCCTTGAGTCCTACTCCAAAATTATCCAATCAGAAGTGGTTGGTGGTGGGAATACAGTTTGGCAATTTCACTTTCAACAAGCTCTCCTGGACTTTCTGATGCACAGTTAATGTTGCAATATATGATGGCAGAACCCGGTAACAGAAAGCGTGGCCCTGGTTCATCAATATCTATATCACTTGGGAGCTTATTGAAAATGTACAATTTTAAAACCTGGACTTCCTAAATCAGAATGTGCGTTTACCACAAGTCCAGGTGAATTATTTGTGTACAAAGCCTTACATCAGTAGTTCCAAAATCTGAAGATACATTTTAATAAGCTGGGAAGGTTCTAGAAATATAAATGACTTACACAAATCAGTTTAGAATCAAAGTAGAGCCAATGCCTTCTGTTTTGTTGCATTGTTTGTTGTTGTTGCAGTTGTTTGTAACTCACAAATCATTTTTGTGTGCAGTAAAAATCACTGCTCTAGAAACACTCTTTACCAAAATAAAGTACTTCAATTGTAAATGGACAGCTCAATATTTTTATTGGATTATTATTATTATAAACAATTCTAATATATGACAAAATTGAAAGAACATTGATATAATGAGCAAGTGTGTACCCAACACCCATATTCTACTAATTATACTATAATTGCTTTATCATACACTCATTTTTAAGCCTTTCCTATGTGTTTAAGTTGTGTCTAATCATTTTTAAATTGGGCTATTTGTGTACCTATCATTGAGTTGTAAAATTACTTTATAATTCAAGATCCAGTTCTGTTTTGATTATTGTTTCAAGTCAAGTTCTTCCATTTCTGTTTTCTAAGTTTAGCTTTTTCTGAGAGCAAATCTTACTAATTTTGTTAAAGTCAAATTTTTCATTTTATAAAATGTTTATGTACAGTGATTTCTGTGTTCAACATAAGAAAGCATTCTTTACCTTAAGGTTGCAAGCACATTATATTATGTGGTCTAAAATGTTACATTTAGATGTTGATATCTCAAATAAGCTGTTTTATGATATAAGTAAGCACTCAAAATTATTTATACCTTTACTCACTATTCATTGATCATGTATTTATCTGGACACTATTCTGTAACTCTAAATTATTTGTCTTTCATTACATCAATGCCACATTGTTTTGATTATGGTAGCTTTATTTTAGCCTTGAAATAAGATAATTCAAGGCCTTTTAATTTGATTATTTTTTACAAAATTATTTTTGCTAATCTGGATCTTTGAATTTCCATACAAGTCTTAGAATTGAGTTGTCAATTTTCACAAAACAAACTTCTGGAAATGTAATTTTAATGGTGTATAATATATCATTTAAATTTGGGAAGGATTGGCATCTTAATAATATTGAGACTTTTAAAACACATACATAGTTGGTAACTCAACTTACATACGTCTTCTGCAATTTCTCTAACAAAAATGTTATTAGTTCCTTTAATTATCTATTAAAACGTATGCTTTCTTTGTTATATATTTTAAATATATTTTAAGTTTAATGTTACTTCCCTATGTTGTTGAATACTTAAATGTACATACATATACTTATACACACATATATTTACATATATATTTCATGCTTTTCTGTATTGGTATTGCATCCTAGAATTTTGCTAAATTCATTTGTTTCCTATTCATAGCTTTGTATTTTATTAGATTTTTAGATTACTAGATTTTCAATGTAAATTACTAGATACTTGGCAAATAATGTTTTAGTTCTTTTTATGAAGGCCTTGTTTTATCTCTTGCATTATTGAAATGGCTATAAACTTTAGTACAATGCTGAATAGAAATGAAGAAAAATAGCCTTGCCTTGCTTCTGGTAATAGAAAGAAAGTGATCAAAATTAACTGTAGATTATGATTTTGGCTGCAATCATAGTTGCCTTTATATATTTTGAGGAAGTTTCTTTCAATTCTATATCTAGTGTGCTGAAAATTTTGTCATAAATTGGTGTTGAATTTTTTTAAATGCTTTTTCTATCTGTTGACTTTTCTCCTTTATTCTCTTTTTCTTCCCTGAATATTTGTTAGAATTTAGCAGTGTGTTATTAAAAATATGGTAAGAAATTATTCCCTCTTTTTCTATATTACAAAAGTATTTGGGTAAATTAAATATTATTTATTCCATAAATATTTGACATAAATCCCAAATAAATTCAATCTTGGACAGAAACTTTCTTTGTGAAGTTTGTAATAAAAATTTAAGTTATTTAATACTATTATTATCCATTTCATCCTATATTAGTTTTGTTAAATTGGATTTTCAAAGAATACATACATTTAATGTAACTTATCAAATACAGTACATATTTTTACATAACATTTTCTTTTTATTCTTTTGCTATATATAGCACATGTAGTGATATTCCCCCTATTGTTTTTATATAGATATTAATTTCTCTTTTATTGCTTCTTGATTATTCAAAATATATATTTATTGCTTTATTTGACCTTTTCAAATAATCAACTTGAAGCTCTGTTGATTTTTCTCTATTGTGTTTTTTCCTGTTACATGAAATTTTTCTTTATCCAAATTATTATATTTCTTCTTATTTCGGAATATGCATAATATCTTTTGATAGTTTACAAATGTAAAAGCTTAGATTATTATTTTGAACTTTTATCTTTCATATATAAATATATAGCTATAAATTTTCCTCTAAGGACTGCTTTACCTGGATCATGTTATTTAATATATTGTGTTTTAATTTTCATTTACTTCAGAATATATTCTTAATTTTTATTTATGGTATTTACAGCTCTAATAATTTATTGACTTCCAATTTATTTATTAGTATCACATTCTGTTTCCTCTATTGGTTATATACACATGCATAAACACATACATAGAAACATACAAACCATACATTAATATATGCAGATAAAATGCATTTATATTTTATATATTGCATATAGTATACAAATATAAATATTACAAGTTTATGAATATAAAACATATATAATTATAAATATATTATACTAATTATTTATGTACACACTTATATATAGAACTTCACATTCCAATTTAGAATGATTGGATTAAATAAAGCTATATATTGAATTCTTCAGAAGAGCAACAATTATTACTACTACTGTATTTATGCACACATGTATATATTTATTCCAACCTACTTATATGGATATAATTTTTTTAGTATAATTGGGTACCCTTATAACATAATTGTTCTATTATTGTTTTATGTAATCTACTATTGTATATATGTTAGCTTTATTTTAAACTGCTAAAAAAATTAAAGAAGTTAAGAAAAGATACAAAAATATAATTTTATATTATCTACATGTTTGTCATTGTTGTGATCTTTCCTTTCAGTAGATCATATTTTCATTTTGGTATCATACCCTTTCAAACCAGAGATTTCCCTTCCCTATTTATTTTCGTGTAGGTAGGCCAATGATTTTTTTCCTTTTACTGTGCTTGTAAACCCTTTTATTAAAGCTAGTTTGTCCCCTGTTCCTGTTTGAAGTCTCGCATAAGTCTTGCTCTTCTCTGTTCAATCTTAGTTAATAAGTTAGCTTATCATTTCCAAGCCTCCACAGCAATAGTTTAACAATTAAAATGTTGACACGAGTGTAATAACCAGCACTCTGGTCTTAATTTATAGTGGTATCTTCTCTACTCTCCCAACTCTGGCTCATGATAGGTAGAAAGTCTGCATTGTGACCTGGGGTTGGGTTTACATTATCTACTTCCTTTGCATTCTTTCTCTATTGCCATCTTCTAAGTTTTTAGTGGCACATTTGTTTTAATTTCACCAGGTTCTGAATATGTATTTGTGTATTGGGAGTAGGGAGGTCATGCATGGTAGTTAAGAAGGCAAAAAAAAAAAAAAAAAAAAAAAAAAAAAAAAAAAAAGATCTAACTTGATTGACACTGCTGCAGTTTTTGTCATCAAAATCTTCCTGGAGGCAAATTTAACATTGACTACATTTTCCATGGAGTGATCTTTGAAGTCTGTTTTAAACCACCATCACTATGACTATCTCACTTTCATATCAATGTATCAGATGAGAATACACTCTTGGGAGGCCTCTGATTCTTGGTCTCTCGTCCTTAGAGACCCATATGGAACATAATTCCCCTTTTCAGGCCCTCATAGCCTCTCTCAACATCCATTGATCCCTGTAGCATTTTCCCAGCCTCTTCTCTACCATTAAAACTGGAAATATGATGTAGATGGTCAGTGGGCAAAAAATTACTTCCTACATTTTAGTTTGTTATGCTATTGCTATGGGCTTGCCTTGTAACTCTAGAATTTGAGGGCATAAATTAGAAACCAGATAGTTGTGTTCCCTCACTCCAGGCCATCACTCTAGGTTTGAGTGAGGAAGCATCTACTCTCTCTGTTCCAAAGCCACCTAGTTTCTCATTTAAAAATTACTGTTTAACTCTTTCTGTCATCTTTCTGTGCCACAATGGTGCACGTGAATGTCCTGGCTGATGCTCTCAAGAGCACCAACAATGCCGAAAAGAGAGGCAAATGCCAGTTTCTCATTAGGTTGTGCTCCAAAGTCATCATTCTGTTTCCAACTGTGATGATGAGGCATGGCTACACTGGCAAATCTGAAATCACTGATAGTTGCAGAGCTGGGAAAATTGTCGTGACCCTCACAGGCAGGCTAAACAAGTGTGGAGTGATTAGCCCCAGAGTTGATGTAAAACTCAAAGGTCTAGAAAAAATGACAGAATAATGCGCTCCCAGTCCGCCAGTTTGGTTTCATTGTACAAACCTCAAGCGGTGTCATGGACCATGAAGAAGCAAGATGAAAACACACAGGAGGAAAAGTCCTGGGATTCTTTTTCTAGAGATGTAATATATGTTTACAAATAAAATGCCTCATGGACTCTGAAAAAAGAATTACCCTTTAAATTGCTAACTACCTCAGACTTTCTATACTGTGACATTTGTATTGAGATAAGGATAACAAAACTGGTTTCTGATCAAATTTCGATGATATCTGTGTCTTTGAAATAAGAGTTTAGGCTTTCAAGGGACTATTTCAAATGGGAAAATATTCAGTTGTATATATGAGCTTACAGATTTTAGATAATTTATTCACAGTAGTTATTAGTTATAAACTGATATTAACTGTTTAAGTTATGCTTTTAAATTAGCTTGTAAGATCAAAAATATTACAGAATTGATTATCAGTAATTTGATATTCTCCTTAAGACTTATTTCATTAACAAGAAGGATTTTCATCTCAGGCAACTGTAGCCCTGGTGTGTTCATTGTTACAGACACCAGATGCTCCCCCTTTACTTCTCATAGTCATTTCCCTTCTTTTAAGATTGTCTATCCATCAGTATCATCAGACTAAATCACCTTGGACCAGGCCCATCAAAGGCCCTGTTGGCAATGTCACTGGGACCATTTGCAACCTAATTAATCTATCTTTGTGGTGCCTCAAAACAGCACACACACTGCCTTAATTGCTACAACCTCACACCCACTGGGGACCACAAACAGAGAATAAGCAGACTCTGTTACACCCTGCAACTCCTGCATTAGCATCATTTACTGCAAGATTAATGAGAGAAGCTGAGAAAGCCAGAAGTGTGGAGCAAAGCCATACTTCCCATGCCACTTACACAGAGCAACAACTTGACTACTAATGTAAGAGCTAAAAAATGTACACACTTTAGACACATTACTTACTGTCAATGAACTTTACAAAGTTTTAAACCTGATATTACTATTATTCTAAACATCTTCAAAATTAAAACTCTCTTTCCTTAAATGTTTAAATTGTACTTTTATGTGAAGTAATCACATTTTGTACATATATATTAATTTTGTTGAGGACATGATTTATTATGATTAATGTGTTGGATGTAGTGATTCTGAAAGGAAAAACATGTTTAGACTGTAAACATTTCTAAAAATGACTACATTAAAAAGTACATTCAACCAAAAGCAAAAATAAATAAATATCAACAGCAACAAAAACACAACAGCAAAAATTCCTGAGTGCTTGATTTCGAATCATGGTTCCTTGAATTTGAAATCTTCTCATGTTAATATTTTAGACTTGTTATGTAAGCTGTATATATAAAATCTTGTATACCCCAAAAACAACATTAATATATGTCTTAATTTTTATAATTATCAAAAAAGAAATATTTGTATTACATAAGAAAGTACCAACTCATTTCTTGAAATGAAAGAGTCCCTTATTGAAGCATGATTCAATTTTATCTGCCAAAATTTCATTGACTTGTTAAAAAGTACATATGTGGAATAAAGTCAAATTCACATTTAGATTGTGGCTTCCTGATGGAGTGGAAAAAACAGAGGATGTGATGCTTGGAGCCATGGGCTTGAGCCTACAAGTCATCTTCACTTGTGATCACTTCCCTGATATTCAGAGGCAGGGTAGAGAAGAAGGAAATTTTGCCTCACTCAATCCCCGTATCTTCCTAAGAATCACTGGGAGAATGGATGCCAATGTAATTAGAAATCATGGGGTCATTCCCAAGTGGTAATTTATTTTGAAAACCATTTGCTTTCTCAAATATACAGAGAAATAGATTATCCCCATCTATTTTCTAAAGTATCAGATAACATGGGTCTAATGATCCTAACATATGAATAAGCTAAGATCGTTCCAGTAGTAAATTTCAAAACACTAATTTTTTTAATTTGCCATCATAATAATGTGATACCTATCTACTATCTTTCATTCTTTCTTTCTTTTTCTTTCTTTCTTTCTTTCTTTCTTTCTATCTATCTAACTGTATGCATCTATACCTATCTATTTAGCTAACTAAGATAGATAGCAAATAATGTGAGAAATACAGAAAGTAAGCAGATACATGGAATGTGAAAACCTTGGTGATCAAAGAGAAAGCAAGGTGGATTAGAAGCCAAGATAAAGAAAAAATACCAGCTAGTAGAAAAGAGTTTATGCTATTTAAAATGCATATCTGTGTGCACATATATAGCCACAAACACACACACACACACACATCTAATTACTCGTGAACCAAAGAAGTATGGTGTTAGCCTTAATGGAGATTACATACTAGTGAGCAAGAAGAGAAAACAAACAAGTGATATAACTGTAAGTGATCTAAAAACACGTTAAGATTAGAAAGGGTAAAGTCATCTATGTTTTATTGATCTTAAAAGAGAGGCACCATACAAAGAGAAGCACATGTTGTCATAAGGAGGGTAGTAATAATGACATATTTTGGGAAATTGACGGTATGTTCCGCAATAGTCAAGGGCTTTGATGTATCAGGAAAGAAGGGCCTAGAGGAAGGGGGAAGACTGTAGAGTAGCTTAATGTGAAGATGCAGAAGGCCTTGTATAGATGCAGAAGGTCTCATGTGATAGCCTATAAGGTCAGTATTCATAGTGAGGGCAAAGGAAACCAGTAAATGATTTCAGGCAGTGACATTCCAACTTCATGTGCGCTAAGATCATTTTTGCCCACCAGGTGGGAAATGATTTGCGGTAATTAAGTTGAGATGTATGAGACCATTAGATGACTATTTCTGTAGTTTGGATAATAAATGATGTTCCTACAACTGATTTCATACAGTGGGATAGAGGATGACAAAGATATGTGAAGCAGAAGAATGCAGATGACTGGACATAGGGTAAGAGAGAGATAAATTATTAAATATAACCCCTCTACTCCACTGCTAAAAAGAGTAATTGAAAATACCATATGATTTAAAGGTGCACATTAGATTTGGTGCTATCCCAACATATAATTCTTGCTAAATAAAGACATTCTCGTTCAATTACACTACTAATTCTACAAAAGTCCTGTGAAAAACTGTTCTCATGAAGGCTTAAGAAGGTAATTTCTCATCTTGTAACTACAGAATTCAAGGCTTTTTTTTATTGAAATTACTGACCTTTGTCATAATATGTTAAAGGAACTAATCAGTACTTTAAATATAAAGAGTTACATTTTTAAAAGTTTTGTTTTGGTTTTTAATGCACCAACTTCTAAGCAAGTACCAGCACAAAAAAATATTGTATGTCCAACATAATGTGGGTGTTCTGACAGTTCAGTCAAGTTAGATGAATTGTAATAAACAAAAATTGTCACTAAAGTTCTCAGTTTATACCATCTAATACTGTGTGAATACATTTTATTTCCAAACACTATAAAACAGCCAAGAGTATAATAAATTACTTACCTAAGCCCTTTGAGCATTTTTGCATAATTTACCAAAACAAATTGATTTTAGTGGAAAAGCTGCTAATTTACATGGGTAGGAAGTGTTTTCCTTAGTGTGATGAATTTAATTTCAATTTCCCTGTTTGCATGAATTCACTCCAGTAATTCATCACTGTTAGAATAACTACAACTATGTTTTGCCTGAGTAGGCCCCTAACATACAATATATATGAATGAAAATAAATTGTCCTCAGAGTATGGCTATATATTTTATATAGTACATGAGTGTTGAGGTATCTTTTTAAAAGAATAAATAATTTTTAATAATAGAAAACATTGACAGGCATATATTTATTTTTTTTTTGATGAATTGGTTTATTTTATTTTTATTTTTCCTTTTTTTTTTATTTTTATTTTTTTAATTTATTTATTATTATTAAACTTCAAGTTGTAGGGTACATGTGCACAACATGCAGGTTTGCTACATATGTATACTTGTGCCATGTTGGTGTGCTGCACCCATCAACTCGTCATTTACATCAGGTATAACTCCCAATGCAATCCCTCCCCCCTCCCCCCTCCCCATGATAGGCCCCGGTGTGTGATGTTCCCCTTCCCGAGTCCAAGTGATCTCATTGTTCAGTTCCCGCCTATGAGTGAGAACATGCGGTGTTTGGTTTTCTGTTCTTGTGATAGTTTGCTGAGAATGATGGTTTCCAGCTGCATCCATGTCCCTACAAAGGACACAAACTCATCCTTTTTTATGGCTGCATAGTATTCCATGGTGTATATGTGCCACATTTTCTTAATCCAATCTGTCACTGATGGACATTTGGGTTGATTCCAAGTCTTTGCTATTGTGAATAGTGCTGCAATAAACATACGTGTGCATGTGTCTTTATAGCAGCATAATTTATAATCCTTTGGGTATATACCCAGTAATGGGATGGCTGGGTCATATGGTACATCTAGTTCTAGATCCTTGAGGAATCGCCATACTGTTTTCCATAATGGTTGAACTAGTTTACACTCCCACCAACAGTGTAAAAGTGTTCCTATTTCTCCACATCCTCTCCAGCACCTGTTGTTTCCTGACTTTTGAATGATCGCCATTCTAACTGGTGTGAGATGGTATCTCATTGTGGTTTTGATTTGCATTTCTCTGATGGCCAGTGATGATGAGCATTTTTTCATGTGTCTGTTGGCTGTATGAATGTCTTCTTTTGAGAAATGTCTGTTCATATCCTTTGCCCACTGTTTGATGGGGTTGTTTGGTTTTTTCTTGTAAATTTGTTTGAGTTCTTTGTAGGTTCTGGATATTAGCCCTTTGTCAGATGAGTAGATTGCAAAAATTTTCTCCCATTCTGTAGGTTGCCTGTTCACTCTGATGGTAGTTTCTTTTGCTGTGCAGAAGCTCTTTAGTTTAATGAGATCCCATTTGTCAATTTTGGCTTTTGCTGCCGTTGCTTTTGGTGTTTTAGACATGAAGTCTTTGCCCATGCCTATGTCCTGAATGGTACTACCTAGGTTTTCCTCTAGGATTTTTATGGTATTAGGTCTAACATTTAAGTCTCTAATCCATCTTGAATTAATTTTCGTATAAGGAGTAAGGAAAGGATCCAGTTTCAGCTTTCTACTTATGGCTAGCCAATTTTCCCAGCACCATTTATTAAATAGGGAATCCTTTCCCCATTTCTTGTTTCTCTCAGGTTTGTCAAAGATCAGATGGCTGTAGATGTGTGGTATTATTTCTGAGGACTCTGTTCTGTTCCATTGGTCTGTATCTCTGTTTTGGTACCAGTAGCATGCTGTTTTGGTTACTGTAGCCTTGTAGTATAGTTTGAAGTCAGGTAGCGTGATGCCTCCAGCTTTGTTCTTTTGACTTAGGATTGTCTTGGAGATGCGGGCTCTTTTTTGGTTCCATATGAACTTTAAAGCAGTTTTTTCCAATTCTGTGAAGAAGCTCATTGGTAGCTTGATGGGGATGGCATTGAATCTATAAATTACCTTGGGCAGTATGGCCATTTTCATGATATTGATTCTTCCTATCCATGAGCATGGTATGTTCCTCCATTTGTTTGTGTCCTCTTTTATTTCACTGAGCAGTGGTTTGTAGTTCTCCTTGAAGAGGTCCTTTACATCCCTTGTAAGTTGGATTCCTAGGTATTTTATTCTCTTTGAAGCAATTGTGAATGGAAGTTCATTCCTGATTTGGCTCTCTGTTTGACTGTCACTGGTGTATAAGAATGCTTGTGATTTTTGCACATTGATTTTGTATCCTGAGACTTTGCTGAAGTTGCTTATCAGCTTAAGGAGATTTTGGGCTGAGACAATGGGGTTTTCTAAATATACAATCATGTCATCTGCAAACAGGGACAATTTGACTTCTTCTTTTCCTAACTGAATCCCCTTGATTTCTTTCTCTTGCCTGATTGCCCTAGCCAGAACTTCCAACACTATGTTGAATAGGAGTGGCGACAGAGGGCATCCCTGTCTTGTGCCAGTTTTCAAAGGGAATTTTTCCAGTTTTTGCCCATTCAGTATGATATTGGCTGTGGGTTTGTCATAAATAGCTCTTATGATTTTGAGGTACGTTCCATCAATACCGAATTTATTGAGCGTTTTTAGCATGAAGGGCTGTTGAATTTTGTCAAAAGCCTTTTCTGCATCTATTGAGATAATGATGTGGTTCTTGTCTTTGGTTCTGTTTATATGCTGGATTGTGTTTATTGATTTGCGAATGTTGAACCAGCCTTGCATCCCAGGGATGAAGCCCACTTGATCATGGTGGATAAGCTTTTTGATGTGCTGCTGAATCCGGTTTGCCAGTATTTTATTGAGGATTTTTGCATCGATGTTCATCAGGGATATTGGTCTAAAATTCTCTTTTTTTGTTGTGTCTCTGCCAGGCTTTGGTATCAGGATGATGTTGGCCTCATAAAATGAGTTAGGGAGGATTCCCTCTTTTTCTATTGATTGGAATAGTTTCAGAAGGAATGGTACCAGCTCCTCCTTGTACCTCTGGTAGAATTCAGCATTGAATCCATCTGGTCCTGGACTTTTTTTGGTTGGTAGGCTATTAATTATTGCCTCAATTTCAGAGCCTACTATTGGTCTATTCAGGGATTCAACTTCTTCCTGGTTTAGTCTTGGAAGAGTGTAAGTGTCCAGGAAATTATCCATTTCTTCTAGATTTTCCAGTTTATTTGCGTAGAGGTGTTTATAGTATTCTCTGATGGTAGTTTGTATTTCTGTGGGGTCGGTGGTGATATCCCCTTTATCATTTTTAATTGCGTCGATTTGATTCTTCTCTCTTTTCTTCTTTATTAGTCTTGCTAGTGGTCTGTCAATTTTGTTGATCTTTTCAAAAAACCAACTCCTGGATTCATTGATTTTTTGGAGGGTTTTTTGTGTCTCTATCTCCTTCAGTTCTGCTCTGATCTTAGTTATTTCTTGCCTTCTGCTAGCTTTCGAATGTGTTTGCTCTTGCTTCTCTAGTTCTTTTAATTGCGATGTTAGAGTGTCAATTTTAGATCTTTCCTGCTTTCTCTTGTGGGCATTTAGTGCTATAAATTTCCCTCTACACACTGCTTTAAATGTGTCCCAGAGATTCTGGTATGTTGTATCTTTGTTCTCATTGGTTTCAAAGAACATCTTTACTTCTGCCTTCATTTCGTTATGTACCCAGTAGTCATTCAGGAGCAGGTTGTTCAGTTTCCATGTAGTTGAGCGGTTTTGATTGAGTTTCTTAGTACTGAGTTCTAATTTGATTGCACTGTGGTCTGAGAGACAGTTTGTTATAATTTCTGTTCTTGTACATTTGCTGAGGAGTGCTTTACTTCCAATTACGTGGTCAATTTTGGAGTAAGTACGATGTGGTGCTGAGAAGAATGTATATTCTGTTGATTTGGGGTGGAGAGTTCTATAGATGTCTATTAGGTCTGCTTGCTGCAGAGATGAGTTCAATTCCTGGATATCCTTGTTAACTTTCTGTCTCGTTGATCTGTCTAATGTTGACAGTGGAGTGTTGAAGTCTCCCATTATTATTGTATGGGAGTCTAAGTCTCTTTGTACGTCTCTAAGGACTTGCTTTATGAATCTAGGTGCTCCTGTATTGGGTGCATATATATTTAGGATAGTTAGCTCTTCCTGTTGAATTGATCCCTTTACCATTATGTAATGGCCTTCTTTGTCTCTTTTGATCTTTGATGGTTTAAAGTCTGTTTTATCAGAGACTAGTATTGCAACCCCCGCTTTTTTTTGTTCTCCATTTGCTTGGTAAATCTTCCTCCATCCCTTTATTTTGAGCCTATGTATGTCTCTGCATGTGAGATGGGTCTCCTGAATACAGCAGACTGATGGGTCTTGACTCTTTATCCAGTTTGCCAGTCTGTGTCTTTTAATTGGAGCATTTAGTCCATTTACATTTAAGGTTAAGATTGTTATGTGTGAACTTGATCCTGCCATTATGATATTAACTGGTTATTTTGCTCGTTAGTTGATGCAGTTTCTTCCTAGCCTTGATGGTCTTTACATTTTGGCATGTTTTTGCAATGGCTGGTACCGGTTGTTCCTTTCCATGTTTAGTGCTTCCTTCAGGGTCTCTTGTAAGGCAGGCCTAGTGGTGACAAAATCTCTAAGCATTTGCTTATCTGTAAAGGATTTTATTTCTCCTTCACTTATGAAACTTAGTTTGGCTGGATATAAAATTCTGGGTTTAAAATTCTTTTCTTTAAGAATGTTGAATATTGGCCCCCACTCTCTTCTGGCTTGAAGAGTTTCTGCGGAGAGATCTGCTGTTAGTCTGATGGGCTTCCCTTTGTGGGTAACCCGACCTTTCTCTCTGGCTGCCCTTAAGATTTTTTCCTTCATTTCAACTTTGGTGAATCTGGCAATTATGTGTCTTGGAGTTGCTCTTCTCGAGGAGTATCTTTGTGGCGTTCTCTGTATTTCCTGGATTTGAATGTTGGCCTGCCCTACTAGGTTGGGGAAGTTCTCCTGGATGATATCCTGAAGAGTGTTTTCCAACTTGGTTCCATTTTCCCCCTCACTTTCAGGTACCCCAATCAGACGTAGATTTGGTCTTTTTACATAATCCCATACTTCTTGCAGGCTTTGTTCATTTCTTTTTCTTCTTTTTTCTTTTGGTTTCTCTTCTCGCTTCATTTCATTCATTTGATCCTCAATCGCTGACATTCTTTCTTCCAGTTGATCGAGTCGGTTACTGAAGCTTGTGCATTTGTCACGTATTTCTCGTGCCATGGTTTTCGTCTCTTTCATTTCATTTGTGAGCTTCTCTGCATTAATTACTCTAGCCATCAATTCTTCCACTTTTTTTTCAAGATTTTTAGTTTCTTTGCGCTGGGTACGTAATTCCTCCTTTAGCTCTGAGAAATTTGATGGACTGAAGCCTTCTTCTCTCATCTCGTCGAAGTCATTCTCCGTCCAGCTTTGATCCGTTGCTGGCGATGAGCTGCGCTCCTTTGCCGGGGGAGATGCGCTCTTATTTTTTGAATTTCCAGCTTTTCTGCCCTGCTTTTTCCCCATCTTTGTGGTTTTATCTGCCTCTGGTCTTTGATGATGGTGATGTACTGATGGGGTTTTGGTGTAGGTGTCCTTCCTGTTTGATAGCTTTCCTTCTAACAGTCAGGATCCTCAGCTGTAGGTTGTAGCTGTAGGAGATTGCTTGAGGTCCACTCCAGACCCTGTTTGCCTGGGTATCAGCAGCAGAGGCTGCAGAAGATAGTATATTTCTGAACAGCGAGTGTACCTGTCTGATTCTTGCTTTGGAAGCTTCCTCTCAGGGGTGTACTCCACCCTGTGAGGTGTGGGGTGTCAGACTGCCCCTAGTGGGGGATGTCTCCCAGTTAGGCTACTCAGGGGTCAGGGACCCACTTGAGCAGGGAGTCTGTCCCTTCTCAGATCTCAACCTCCGTGTTGGGAGATCCACTGCTCTCTTCAAAGCTGTCAGACAGAGTCGTTTGCGTCTGCAGAGCTGCTGCGTTTGTTATTGTTTACTGTGCCCTGTCCCCAGAGGTGGAGTCTACAGAGACAGGCAGGTTTCCTTGAGCTGCTGTGAGCTCCACCCAGTTCGAGCTTCCCAGCAGCTTTGTTTACCTACTTAAGCCTCAGCAATGGCGGGCGCCCCTCCCCCAGCCTCGCTGCTGCCTTGCCGGTAGATCACAGACTGCTGTGCTAGCATTGAGGGAGGCTCCGTGGGTGTGGGACCCTCCCGGCCAGGTGTGGGATATGATCTCCTGGTGTGCCAGTTTGCTTAAAGCGCAGTATTGGGGTGGGAGTTACCCGATTTTCCAGGTGTTGTGTGTCTCAGTTCCCCTGGCTAGGAAAAGGGATTCCCTTCCCCCTTGCGCTTTCCAGGTGAGGCAATGCCTCGCCCTGCTTCAGCTCTCGCTGGTCGGGCTGCAGCAGCTGACCAGCACCGATCGTCTGGCACTCCCCAGTGAGATGAACCCAGTGCCTCAGTTGAAAATGCAGAAATCACCGGTCTTCTGTGTCGCTCGCGCTGGGAGTTGGAGACTGGAGCTGTTCCTATTCGGCCATCTTGCTCCGCCCCTCGACAGGCATACATTTAAAATGTGAGAAAAGTGGTTTTGTACCCTTTCTAAACTTGATTTCAGGGTTTTGTTTTGTTCTGTTTTATGTTTTTAAAAAGAAGGTGATATAGATTTATATGACGTTAAATATGCACCGGCTTTTGCCCTGGGTAATTTACATTTGTCATATTATTTTTTCCTTTTGACACTGTTGCTAAATAAATAAATAAAATATAAAATGTTTATGGCTTAAAACAACCAACATGTATATATTACACAGTTTCTAAGGTTGAGAATCTGGGAGGAGCCTGGTCTAGGGTCTCACAAGGTCACATTTAAGGTGTTGGCTGAGGCTTCAGTCTTCTCGGGGTTTGACAGAAGCTGGATAATTATCTGCTAAGCTCGCTCATGTGGTTGTTGGCAGGTGTCAGTTTCTCACTGACTTTTGGCCATAGACCTCTCTTCCTTGCCATGTGAGCCTCTCCATAGGCAGCCTAAGTGTGCTCAAGGCCTGGCAATTTGCTTTGCCAAGAATGTGTAATCTGAGAGAGAGAACTAGCTAGCAAGACAACATCTGAGACAGAAACTACTGTCTTTTATGACCTAATCTCAAAAGTAGCATACTATCACTTTTGCCGTATGCTACTGGTCACACAGCCCAACGTCTTGTACAATGTGAGAGGAAATTGTACAAAGGCATGGATACTGTGAGGCATTCAGAATCTTGAAGGCTGGCTACCATATCAAGTTTATACATTTCAACAGCAAAACTAAAATGTCACAGGTAATATAAAAGAGTCTATAAGAAAAAAAAATCTTGTCTCTAAACTTGGCAATATCATTAGTGGTTCAGAAATGAAGTTGGTCTCCTAACATGTAAGAACTGGACAATTACCATAATGTCACAGTCAAAATATATGATAATACATAAATGTTATCTGTAGAACAAACTCCTTCTTTAAAAATCGAAAAACAATGACATGCATACATTTAAAATTTGAGAAAAGACCCCCAAAGATTTATAAGATTCCCAGAAGCTACATTTGAAACTTTTTAGTGACACTAGAAAGACTTGTCACCAATCACCTCTGCTACATACGGGGTGAGGGTATATGTATGAAATTTCTCCACCCTTTTAAGTGAAGGTAGACACAGGATAAGGTGTTTGGAAAATAGGAACTGAGTCTCCACAACTCCCAGCTGGTCCATCCCTTGAGCAATGATAGCTAGAGCACATTTTGATAATTGTGGTGGTAATAAGTCTTGGCTCTCAGACCCCTTCACCAGCATGTCAGTAAAGAATGCTTTCAATTTTAGCTAACATATAAGTTGATTACAGTGTCTTAAACACATAATGGGTTTGGATTCAGTAAGAACTTGATGTCAAATGCTTCTTCTCTTCAATTATCTTGAACTTCACTCCAATGTTTACATTTTTATAAGAAGCCCATCCTGTGGGTTCCAGCTGCAGGTCTCCATTCCAGATTCACTGTAGCTATTCGAAAGGTGGTGTAGTACCAAACACAACTTTTGATTTTATTAGCACAGTAAAAGCTTTCTTAATATTAAAGTTGACTTCTAATCCCATCTTCTTTGCCTACGTTCACAACAACAACAAAAGTAATGATACTGGCTTTTCCCTTGAGAGCATGTATTATGTGCCAGGTATTTTTCTAAGTACTTCACAGATAATAACTCGTATACATATCCAAGAGGTACCTATTCAGATTATTCCTATTCAACAGGAGAAGGAACTGAGATACAGTGAAGTCATTCTGTGCCCCAAATCACACAGCAGGTAGATAGATGAGACAGGGTTTAAACTCAAACTTTTGCCTTCAGAATCCATACTGGTAACCATAATACTAGTAAAATATGTCACCAGTTACCTCTGCTGAAGATAGGGTGGGGCTACATGTATAAAATTTCTCCAGCCTTTTAAGTGAAGGTAGACACAGGATAACATGTTTAGAAAATGAAAGTTGGGCCTGCCAAACTTTTATCTACCACAGTATATTAACCACCATGTATGTGTCTATTAACCTTGTGTAAGGTTAGCTTTCTCCACATATAACACAGTGAAAAAATGCATCCTTTATTCTCTGCTTATTTTAGGTCACGCAAGAATTGCTTACTTTTAGGTCAATTGGGAACTGCAAACTCGTTTTGTTAATTGTAATAACAGCTACAAATTATTCTAAAGTGTTATTATATTAAGAAGATATAGTAAAAATACTAAGTGAAAGATGATTGTAATGCCTTAGTTCATTGCAAAATACATGAGCTTATAGTTGTATCAGATTTAAAATTTGCAGTCCAACAACAAAAAAAATGTTGTCATATCTTCTTGTAGTTTCTTATGTTTGCCTCTTCTCTCTAATGTCAAGCATTTTGGTGTCTACTTGATAGAAACTGAACCAGTGAGGCATAAGGACTGCTTTTCCTCCAGAAGGCTTTTATCTCATGCGCTGGTAACAGGCCAACCACATGTTTGCTGAGCTCTCATTATAACTGGTAGATAAACATCCCCATCAAAACAAACATAGCATCACCTTTGCCCATTGAGTATGTATTGGGAGGCATCTTTAATATCTTTCAAACATTGAATGAATGGCTTTTGATAATCTTATTATTAATTACTGGGTCAAGAGAGAAATTATGGGACTGTGTGTTAAAAACATGAACCAAGATACTGGAAGCTGCAGTTATATATGATGCTCCCTGATCCCTATTATTCGTGTTAATGATCATGCCTTGACACTGAACAGAGAACCTTACATTCACAGACCTGATGTCATTAGAGCTAAGGTGTGATTAAATACTCAATCAAATATACCCAGTAAACAGAAATAGTGACACATAACCGCTTTATCTTATTATTAGACTCATTCATACGTATTATGGCATAGGGGTGAATCCATAGTGGCCTTCAACTAATCAAAGAACATTTAGTGAGCTCCAATTTTATGCAGAACACTGCATTGCAAGAACACTTAAAATATATTTCCAACTCTACCAAGGTAATTGAAGAGTTTTCTAATGATTTACTGGTCAGTTGATTGAGAATAAGACTTAACAAATGCAAAGTTCTTTCGGTTACCATTCAGTCAAAACTTCACTGAGTACCACTTTCCCCAGCCCTAAATGCTCAGAGTATAATAAAATATGCAGCTCCTGTCCCAGATGAGTGTTCAGAATCTAATCGGGAGACAAACACATATGCATTTAATATGTCTGAAATGTCTGATGCAGGAGCAATTCTTAAACCAGACTCAACTCTAGGAGGAAAAACATCATGGGTGTTACTACTTTCAATTATATCCTCAGTTCCAAATATAAAGGAAGTGTTCAGTGAACAATTATTAAATGGAAGGATTAATAAATGAGTCAAAAGAAGGAGTAGCGTATTATTGGAGCATAGATGAGGGTGTTTATTTTAATAATAGGGACAGAGAAGATATGGAAGAGAAGGGTGATGGTGATGATGCCTTGACAGAGAAGGAAAGGTGCAATGAAGAAGTGTGGAGAAAATAACTGATATGGTTAGGCTCTGTGTCCCCATGCAGTTCTCATGGTGACTGATAATCCCTATAATCTTCATAACCCCCATGTGTCAAGGTGAGGCCAGGTGGAGGTAATTGGATCATGGGCACGGTTTCCCCCATGCTGTTCTGATGATGGTAAGTGAGTTCACATGTGATCTGATGGTTTTATAAGGGGCTCTTTCTCTCTCGCTCCGGACTTTTCTCTCTCCCGTCACCATGTAAGAAGGTCCAAGTTTTCTTCCCCTGTGAAGATGTGCCTTCTGCCATGGTTGTAAGTTTTCTGAGGCCTCCCCAGTCATGTAGAGTTAATTACACCTCTTTGCATTATTAAATTACCCAGTCTCAGGCAGTTCTTTATAGCCATATGAGAATGGACTAATACAATAACCAAGGCTGAGAAAATGCATGCAGTGGGACACACAGGTGAGCAAGCCTGTACCAGATTGAAGAAACTGGATGCATTCCAGCAATTAGTGTTTCTGTCCCAGGCTGAAAATAATGGACTAGGTATACCTAATGAAGACAAGCAGAAATAAATAAAAATCCATACATAATGACTAACATTCACTATTAATGAAAGGGTTCATTTTATATGCGGTTATAAACAGACAGCCATATCATTTTATAATCAGAGGGTAAATAATTTCTATTTCTCTTTCAGTTAACCCTCATTAAATTCACATAGGACATGGCATTTCACTGATGGGAAAAAGGCTGGGCAAGTATGGTAATGTTTAAACTTGTCATCAACAATTTTTAAAATGTAAGGTCAAAAACACATTTCTTTCATCATTTGCATAATTACAGAATCACTTTAATCCTGAATATAGTGTCCAATGAATATTTAAATATTTCCCCAAAATAATACCTAATGCAATTTTTATCAATAATATATCTCAGACACTTAGCAATAAAGTTGTCACACAAAGGAACTTTAAATTGCCAACATCTGTAATATGCCTATTAAGTTTCAAAGGGATTGGGAAAATGGGCCATAAAAGATGAATAACAATAGGTTTAGAGTGATAAATAAATCACAATCTGGGGGCAGATGTGGAGAGGTCGAGGACAGCACTACAAATTAATGGCAATGTATTATAATAACTGATACCTCCAATAAATGTGTAAAGAGCTGACATCATAAAGCGTGAGCAACAAATGATCCCTAACAATAGCAGGGAAAACTTGACAAAAAAAAATATTTAAATTAGTGAAAAAGATGATTAAAATTTCAAGACACAGAGGAGGAAAAGGGCATGTCCCATAAAAGACTACCCCTTGTACATAGGATAAAGTCAGAGAAATGCAGATATTCAAGAGGAGTTAGTAATATGGCTCAGGTGAACTGTTGGGTGTTAAGATGTTTGAGAATAAGCAAGAAAAAGACATTAGTGTTTGTGATATGTGTCTATCTGCCTGTGATGGCTTAGATGCAGTAACCATAAGGAGTGGTTTAAGGAGGTTCTTCTAGTCCTCAGAGTTTTTCAGTATCTCACATGTCTGCTTGTTGTTAATATGGAGACAGTATGGCACATTCACTCTCTCAGGATTAAATCAAAATGCTTGGATTGGCACTGAAGGAGAGATAGCAGAGCAACCTGATCTAGTCTTCATAGACAAAAGTATCTACACCATGGACAGGGAACATGCTGGCCATTGGTATTAGTTACATTAGTTTTATTTAAGAAGGGCACTGCATTTCTCCAAGAGATATTATAGGCTGATATTGACAAAAATCAAATTTGCTAGTATTTTTATACAGATAACTAAGCATGAAAATATTTGGGACAAATTTCTAGGTAAAAAGAACTGCCTGCAATAACTTCATCTGCACAGGACTTCTGCATTGATACATAATGAGACGGGAACTTGCAGAACGCTGTGTTTATTTAGCTTTGGCCTTATAAAGAAACAATAATTTGCATGTTTCTCTCAATTAAGTATTATACTGACATACTTAATTAAAACTATAAAGGGCACTGACAATATTTCATTCTCTTAATGAAAGAGGAGACACATTGTGCAGTTCAGAATGTCTCTGTATTTAATTTTACCGGCTTTTTTTTTTACTGCTCAAACTGTGCTCTTTCTACAAATGTTGTCAATTAGGATGAAAAGAAGGAAAATTAAAGTCGCTCTTGAAAATGCACTTATGTTTGTTTGTGAAATGTGTGTACGTTCAGAAAGTTGTGATTTGCATATTTCATGTGTAATTAAACCAGGAACACTGGAAAAGCTAGGGCAGTTTCACCCTCTTGCCAGTGTCTTTTTTGTTATTATTGGGGATGCATGTCTAAAGACCTCATCTCTTCTTCAAAAACATTATATTCATTTCTTTTTTCTCAGAGAAATACTTTAAGGATTTCTTTAAATTCCCACTGCGTATATTTGAATATATTTAAGGGCATATGTAATGTGGCGCTGCTGGGATCATGAGTGCTGAGATAAACACCGTCTAACAAAATATACACTGGATTAGTTTCTGGAAAGATGAGTTTGAATCACAATCCTTCCAGTATATTTATGGAAAGTTCACATGAGCCACACTTATACCATTAACAAAATGAAAATAGTGACACATATTCCACTTACTGCATTATAAAACAGAGCGTGCCAAACTCTTCATGTACATGTAAGCACTTTGTAAGCTGTTACACATCAAACAAACAGAATAAAAATATTTTTTTCTGAGACTGAATTTTCCTGAAATGCAAGAAGAAATAAAAAAATTAATGGCCCCTGGCCAAAAGAGACTTATAAGTCTAGTGAGGAAGATAAATGTGTAAGCCACCCCACTTCAAGTTGAATCGAATATGTAATATACTAGAGAAATAAAGCAAATATATAAATATGACAAATCTGCCTACAGTTCATTTCGCTTCTGTGAGAGGACTTCTTAGAGTAAGACTACTGGGAATAGATCAAGACCAGAAGAATAAAAATACATTTCCAACAAAGAACCAGGAACATTTTAAAGGAATTAACCTTTGATCCCAGCATTGAAGGAAACACGAGATTTTAGTGTTTCCAGAGAAATACATTGGCTGAGTCACCTGCCAATGATCCAAGTTTCATTAGCAGTGAGTTTCCACATACATAGCCAGGCTACTTCTGGTTCTGTGTCAGCTCCTGTTTGAACTGCCATGAGTGGTCAACTGTAAAACATTTTCAATGAGCTTCACCAAGAAAGAGGAATATTCTTAGATTATCTCTTCCTAGTTCGTTCGTTCTTTCTCTTTCCTTCATCCCTCCCTCCCGTCAACCACTGACAACCATAAATCTTTTTACTGTCTCTATATTTGTCTTTTACAAAATGTCATATGGTTGGAATCATATAGTATATAGGCTTTTCAGATTGCCTTCTTTTACTTAGTAATGTGCATTTAAATTTCCTCCATGTATTTTTATGGGTTGATAACTCATTTCTTTTTAGCAGAGAATAATATTCCATTGTCTAGATATACCAGAGCTTATTAATACAGTCACCTACTGAAACACATCTTAGTTGCTTTCAAGTTTTTGAAATTATGAATAAACCTTCTATAGGCATATTTTCATATTTTTGTATAGACATGTTTTCAATTTCTTTGGGTAAATATCAAGGAGCTCAGTTGCTGGATCATCTGGTAAGACTATGTTTAGTTTTCTAAGGAATTCTCAAAGTATCTCCAAAGTAGCTGAAATATTTTGCATTCCCACCATCAATAAATGAAAGTTCCTGTTGCTCCACATCCTCATCAGTGTTTGTTGTTATCAAATATATAGTGAAATCTCAGTGTTGTTTAGATTTGCATTTCCCTGATGATGTATGATGTGAATTATCTTTTTATGTGTTTATTTATCATGACCGTATTTTCTGTGCTAAGGTGTTTGTTCAGGTTTTGTCCTACTCTTTATTTGGGTTGTTTCCTTACTGTTGAATTTTAGGAGTTCTTTGTATGTTTTTACAACAGTCTGTTATCAGGTATATCTTTTGCCAATATATTCTCCCTGTATTTGACCTTTTTATTCTCTTCCTGGTGTCTCACAAAGCAGAAACTTTTAATTTTAATAAAGCTCAGCTTATCAATTACTGCTTTCATCAATCATGAAAGAACTTAAAACAGAAGTAACATTCGACACAGGAATCCCATTACTGGGTATATATCCAAAAGAAAATAAATCATTCTATCAAAAAGACAAATGAACTCATATGTTGATTGAATCATTATTCACAATAATAAAAACATGGAATCAAATCAGGTGCCCATCAGCTGTGGATTGGATAAATAAAATGTGGTACATATACACCATGGAATACTTCAGAGAAAGTAAAATAAAGAAACCACGTCCTTTGCAGCAACAACAATGCAGTTGCAGACCATTATCCAAAGTGAATTAACACAGGAACAGAAAACCAAATACTGTATGTGCTTACTGATAAATGAGAGCTAAACATGAGGTACTCATAGACATAAAGATGACAAAAATAGACACTGGGGAATACAAAAGCGTGAAGGGAGAGAGGTGGGAAAATGTTGAACAACTAATTATTGGGTCCTATGCACACTATTTGAGTCACAGCATCAATTATACCACAAACCTTAGCATCATGCAATATACCCAGCTAACAAATCTGCACATATATCCCTTGAATCTAAAATAAAAATTCTAATTATACTTTTTAAAGTCATCATGAAGCCCAAAGCCATTTGGATTTTCTCCTGTTATCTCCTAGAACTTTTGCAGTTTTGCATTCTACAATTATGTTTGTAATGCATCTTGAGATTTGTTTGAGTATGTTTGTGAAGGGTGTTAATTCTATGTTTAGATACATTTTTTTAACGTAGATGTCTAGGTGTTCTAGCAACATCTGTTGAAAAGATTATCTTGTCTCCATTATATCATATTTGTTCCCTTTGTGACAGATCAGCTGACAATATTTATGTGGGTCTATTTCTGGTCTCTGTTATGTTCTATTTATCTATGTGTCTATTCTTTTTCCAGTACCACACCATTTTGATTATTGTAGCTTTAAAGTAAGTCTTAAAATCTAGCTGTGTCAGTTCTCCGAGT
Organism: Chlorocebus sabaeus; assembly: GCF_047675955.1. Taxonomy (NCBI): domain Eukaryota; kingdom Metazoa; phylum Chordata; class Mammalia; order Primates; family Cercopithecidae; genus Chlorocebus; species Chlorocebus sabaeus. Next base: position 60,248,132 of record NC_132908.1, on the reverse strand, counting down.
TTGCTCTTCTACTTCAGTGTCTTTTTGGCTTTAGGTTTTTTGCTTCTCCATGAAAATGTCATGATCACGCTAATGTCCAAAAAATAGCCGCTGCAATGTTGATCTGGATTCCATTGAACCAAAAAATCAAGGGAAAAACTGATGTATTAACAATGTTTCATTTTCCTATTCATGAATATGGAATATATAGATTCTGTAGAACTATTTTAATGTCTCAGTCTTTTACTGAGCCTTTTCTTCTGTACCGTGAGTCTTTTATGTGTTTCTCACTCTCCACTTCTGCCCCTTAGGTGGTGTGCTAGTTCATTTGCATTGCTATAAAGAAATTCCTGAGACTGGGTAATTTATAAAGAAAAAGGTTTATTTTGGCTCACAGTTCTAGAGACTGTACAGGAAATATGGTGCTGGCATTGGCTTCTGGTAAGAGTCTTAGGAAGCTTACAATCATGGTAGAGCATGAGAGAAAACCAATGTGTCACATGGCGAGAGTGGGAGCAAGAGAGAGAGGCAGAGGTGTCAGGCTGTTTAAAACAATCACTTCTCACATGACCTCAATACTGCAGGGAGGGCACCAAACCATTCATGAGACATTCACTCCCATTGCCCAAACACCTCCCACTGGGCCCGACCTCTAACATTGGGGATTGTATTTCAACATGAGATTTGGAAGGACAAACATCCAAACACTGTCAGTTGGACAGGATGACTAGTGTGAGCTGGAGTTGGGAGTTTCCCTTCCACCAAACCAGTTAGAATCTGATAAAAACCCTGCACAGTAGACTCTGGTAAAATAGTTTCTCTTGAGAGCAGACCTTATTAAGAAGAACAGAGTGATCTATCTTATTTCAAAATAGTTTATTTTCTTCTTCCTTGGACAGAAGCATAAGGGAAGTTTTCTTCACTATTTATTATGAAAGTCTGGTTGAGCTCCTGGGCATACATTTCACAAAAGTGTGGAGATTCCTCTGAAGGTTTTAAAGCTCAGAATTTTCCACATTGAGCCCCCAGCAATTCATCAATTGCAGGTTAGTCTTTCCTACATTGACACTGGTTCCTTTGGAAGTTTCAGCTCTTAGATTTCTGCACCAGTAACTTGAAATTTTCCCTATCTATCTGTCTCTTTCATTTTTGGGGGAATGGTTTTCCACTTACCTGAATTCTCTTACAAATCTGAGAAGAGCTGTTTATTTTTCAGTTTGTTCAGCTATTTACTTATTTTTGGGATGGAGTGGTGACTTTCAAGCTCCTTACATGCAAACCAGGACCCAGAAGTCCATCAATCATTTTTTAAGGTCTAAATTTGACATGGTTTTCATTTGTGTTCCTACTCAAATCTCATGTTGAATTGTAATCCCCAGTGCGGGAGCAGGGGCCTGGTGGGAGATGATTGGATCATGGGGGTGGATTTCCTCCTTACTGTTCTCATGACAGTGAGTGAGTTCTCATAAGATCTGGTTGTTTAAAAGTATGTGGCACCTCCCCCGTCTCTCTCTTCCTCCTGCTCCAGCCATGTAAGATGTACCTGCTTCCCCTTCATCTTCTTCCATTATTGTAAGTTCCCTTAGGCCTCTCCAGAAGCAGAAGCCTATACAACCTGGAAAACTGGAAGTCAATTAAACGTCTTTTCTTTATAAATTACCCAGTTTCAGGTATTTTTTTAGAGCAATGCAAGAAGAGACTAATACAAAGTTCTTATTTTAGAAGAGTGAGATGAGGCAATTATTGACTTAGTGATGAATATAAAGCAACTTCTTAATGCAACAGATTCTGAGTATTTTATCTTTCAATTAATTAATAACTGCAAGGCACTTATTTTATTTGATTAGCACCCATTCCTGTTTTCCCTTAATGAGCATATCTGAGAACTTGACAGGCTTGTAGAATTGACATGAACTTTGAACTGTTGATCTATATATTTTTTTCATATGAAATTTTATGATGATACCTATCACCTTTGGCCCATCACTATGTATGTAATGTAAGTGTGGAATATTGTCATATCTTTCAAATGAACAATTCTAATTGGGAGCAGGATGGTCTAAGACTGGGGTACTAGACAAAAGAAAAAGAAAAGAGTGCCCTAGTTTATAATCTGGGTGTTAAAACTGACAATGTATGAAGACAAGAAGCCGCAACACCAACAATCCAAGTGTGAAAGTTTATGTAACGTATAGGATCAAAGGCATGAGAAGTGGCTGATACTTATGTATACAGAGTGAAGCAAACATGGAAGACAAACTTGATATGCACATATCATGAAGATTCTGATTTACCTGTAGCTTTCAACTACATGAGGAATAGCAGCTTGAGGGTCACTGGACACGTCTATTCTTTGCCGCACCTTGTCCATGACGCATAATTTGAAACAGCTGGGTTTTTCTAGAAAACTTAAAATTGATTTTCACCAACACTGTGGTCAAACTGATTTAGATGTTGGGAAAACTTCTCTTAAGCCTCAAGAATATGTTCTTATCTTCTTACCTAGGAAAACCTTGCTCTCTATTCTCAGGGAAGAGTAACACAAAATCAAAGGAGAGATTCTAAGACATGATGATATTGGGGGTTGGCATTTGAAATTGATTAGATTTCTTGGTTCTTTGGGATTCCACCATAGGCAGCAGGACAATAGTCATTGAGCAATTGCTGTGACATAAGTAACGTGCAAAATGTTTTAAATGAAAAGCTCATTTAGTACTCTCAGAGAATAAATGAAGGAGAGCCCAGAAATGAAACTAGTAGTTTCTAGTTTCATTTCATACATTACCAAACTCGGATTTTGAGATATCTTCTTAGAATCAAGATTTTCCTCAAAGAGTAAGAATCCAGAGCTGAGTCAATATTCTACAATATTATGTGGTTGTCTACTTGGTTGCCTGATATTTCTGAGAATTTTGATTTAAAAGTCTATAAAAGATTCTGATAGGACACAGAGCTTTTAAACTGCTTCTCATTCCTTCATCCAAACTCCTATTTCATAAGGTGCTACCTGCTTCCTTTGCCTTTTCTGACACCCAAGTTTCTTATGTGCCAGGGTACCCAGGAGTTCTGAAGGCCTTTTCACATTTTCAAGCAATACTCTGTTAGACAACCTGCAAAGTATACCTCCAAGGTAGTTCACATTTTAAATATTAGATTATATATTTTTATGACATCATATCTTTACAAGAATGCCAGAAAAATAAATATGAAATAGGAAATGAGGTTGGTGATAGTTACATTCCAAGGTTTGAAAAATTGTACCTCTTTTAATGGGTGCACAAACCCCATTAGTAGTTCATTGTGGTTAGTTAAGAATAAAATTAAAATGTTATATCTTCTTTCAATTCATATGCATTTTTTTTAAAAAAGTGGCCATCAAGTCCTTAGGACAAAAGTATAGTACTTATTAGGTTATTTGAGCCTAACTCTGCAGTAATCTGAATTTTTATGTCAGTAATCTGAACTTTTGGCATAGGGGCACCATGAGATTTCTGACAAAGGGCATTAAAACTGAGAAAGTTTGGGAACCTCTGAATGCCACTTCATCTGAGTTTCCTGAGGTAGGTGACTGTAAGTTCAAACTCAGGGCCCCAAGTGTCAAGTTATATTAATAGAGAATTGATTGTTTTTTGTTTGTTTGTTTTACTTTTTATTTATTTACCTTTTTTGAGACTTACACATAAGCCCACAAGTCTTCATGAGTGGCGACCAAAGGGCATATGACACAACAGAGCAAACCTTGGCCAGTAGTAAGTGGCAGGTGGGATGGGGACATGTAGGTCGATTCCTGCTCATTTATCTCTTTTCTGGATCACTTTTTTTTTTTTTTTTTTTTTTGGAGTCCTTTGAGATAAAGTTCTGCAGATCACATAAGCACATGCAGTAAAAGAATGGCTGTGTCTTCTTTAAGCTCTCAGCTTCCTAGCTTTCCTTGACTCAGTTTTCATTCTCATCATCATTACTGTCCTGGTTTTTAATCTTATCACTACAATGTCAGAACTGTAAAATTTTCTCCAGTTCCAATTTCCAAATAAGCCAGACTAACATGGTACCATCATCTACTTCAACCAACAAAAGCATTAATTGATAGTTATGTAAATTAATCCATAGCCATTTGACTATAGGTCCTCAAAAATATATAGATTTAAAAAAAGGAGTTTGAATATTGAAAAACGAAATATCAGTTCCTGGAATCTTTCCTAAAATGTCCACACATGAGCACACTGACAAATTTTAGTAGTATTAAGCTATGTTCTTAGATATTTCCATTTTATTTTCCTGAAAATCTTGGCAATATAGTCACTATTTGGCTATTTGGTTTAAAATTAGTCAGTTATCAAAATAATCAAGTAAATCAAAGTTAGAGTTATTTTACCCATCTGATGTTACAAATGAGTCATATTTTAGTCTTGTCAGTATCAGAAATGTCCAATAGAATCAAAGCAGGAAAGCACCTAGCCTTTGTTATGTGTTCAGTTCGGATACCAATGGAAGCACTACAAGTATGTTATTACATTTGATATTCACGTGTCACTTATGAAATAGGTACTACTATTCCTGTTTTATAGAGGACTGCACTGATATCAGAGTTGGTAAATTGCTTGATCTCCCAACTAAAAAATGAGCAATTTGGTTTTATAGCTGGCTTCATCTATTTCAAAACAGGTTAAAAAACGAGCACTTTGGGGGGTTATCAAAAAGTTACACACTTTAAATTGCTAATAATCTGCTTACACAATGGTTTCTAATAATGAACTTCAAATGATAAATTAGCTCATTCATTAAATGGGGGTTTGTTCTGCCACAGAGGGCAAAAAAGATACAGATGTCTCTCCTTATTCATCGCTCCCACAACGTTTCTTCACACTGAGCATCCCCACTGACTTCTGAGACACTGAACACTGAAAGCAGTAAAAGGACATGATCAGATCTTGCTTTGCCCCCTGTTGGGCTCATCTGAACTCCTTTGAAGCTCCTGGGGATTCAATATGAGCTCAGAGTTCAGTTCAACTTCGCTAAGAGAAAGAATGTGCTAAGAATTTGGATCCCATAAAGGGTTCTTTCCCTATGTCTTCCCATTAGTGTTCATTTACTTAAAGTTTGAAGTCAGTATTTTTGAGTTTGAATCTTCAATCATCAGTCAATCTCTCTTTTCTTTTCTTTAATCTAAACACCCGTCTGAACTGACGTGCTGTTGCAATAGCGTCTATCCCCAATTCTTTCAGAAATCTATTTGGTTAATGATTCTGATTCAAAAGTCATACTGTTAACAACTACTGATATTTTCCTTTTCACATCTCAGCTTTCAGAAGTATTTAAATAAAATGCTTTGATTTCCCAAATGACAATAAAAATTCCCTTTACAAATATCAACTGAATTTTCAGAATTTTGTCAGCTGACCTATTATGATGTATATCACCAAAGTCATTAACACAGTGTTTGAAGTTCATACTCTTTGGGTTGTCAAAGGTGTCAAAATGGGAGTTTGTAGATAACATTCAATAAACTGACACACATTCCTTTTGATTATCATATAAATCACATTGACCATCCTCTATAAGACGTATATGCTGTCACTGCTCCTCTCTCATATTATTTTTTTCCTAACTATAAGTCTTCCCTTTTCTGCCTTTGATTTCTGGATATGATGACACCAAGACAAAACAGATTAGTTTATTCTCATGATTAGCACATTGATAAATAGTAGCTATCACAAGTTTCACGAATGAATTAGCTGCTCTATGTATGCATATATATCTTGATGATTATCATGTCTACTGTTATTCCTTTCTTTCACTTATTTTCTCCTCAAACATAGACACTGTGCAGGAAGGAACCAGCAAGGAGGAAGAATGTATTTTTTAATAGTGAAACAGCCTAATAGGAAAACAGCATGAATTTAAACCAAAATGAAAACTTACCCTTACCACCTCTACCTTGCAGAATTTCATTCACAAAAGTGATCTACAGGACTTAAAAGAGAAGTGATATTACTGAAATTAACACTATACGTTTTAGGCTCTTCAAAACATATGTCTGCTGAGATGTGGTCAACCTGATTATCAGGCCACTGAGGAAGTAAAGGAATAATACAGAAAGAAAGCACAGAGTGTAGGATCATGGAGACCTTGGAATTTATCCCTTGTGGTATTCTTCCAAGGATTCCATGGAGTCTGTAGTGACCTCAGGAGTAGGTGCAGTTTTCTCTAACACTGAAAACATTAAGAATAGACAGAAGTTTAAGCAAATTCACAAGAAAAAAAAAAAATTAAAAAGTGGGCAAAGGATATGAACACTTCTCAAAAAAAGACATACATGCAGCCAAAAAACATACAGAAATAGCTCAACATCACTGATGATCGGAGAGTGCAAATCAAAACCACAATGATATACCATCTCATTCCAGTCAGAACGGCAATTATTAAAAAGTCAAGAAACAACAGATGCTGGTGATGTTGCGGATGAATAGAAACGCTTTTATACTGTTGGTGGAAATGTAAATTAGTTCAACCTTTGTGGAAGATAGTGTGGTGATTCCTCAAAGATTTAAAACCGGAAATACCATTTGACCCAGCAATCCCATCACTGGGTATGTACTCAAAGAAATATAAATCATTCTATTATAAAGATACATGAACGCATATGTTCATTGCAGCACTATTCCCAATAGCAAAGACATGGAACCAGCCCAGTCAGTCAATAATAGATTGGCTAAAGAAAATGTGGTACATATACACCACGGTATGCTCTGCAGCCATAAAAAGGAATGAGATCATATCCTTTGAAGGGACATAGATAAAGCTGGAATACATTATCCTCAACATACTAATGCAGGAACAGCAAGCCAATCATTGCATGTTCTCACTTATGAGTGGAGGCTGAACAATGAGAACACATGGACAAATGGAGGGGAACAACTCTTACTGGGGCCTGTCAAGGCAGGGTGGTCGGGGGAGAGCATTAAGGAAAGAGCTGATACATACTGGGCTTCATACCTCGGTGATGGGTTGATAGGTGCAGCAAACCACCATGACACACGTTTACCTATGTAACAAACCTGTACATCCTGCACGTGTACCCCAAAACTTTAAAAAATCTATAAATAAATAAATTTGAAAAAACAGGAATAAATATTTCAGATCATACTACCAGGTTTCAACCTTACCTTTACCACTGTCTAGATCTGTAAAATAAAGTAAGTTACTCTGTTTTTGAAACTCAATTTTCTCATCTAATGGTGAAAATAACAATAACTCAGAGGTTTATTTAGAGTATTAAATGAAAAGATACATTTGAAATTATTAGTCTATTGAAAGCAACATAGTTTGCACTCAGTAAATGTTAGCCTTTTATTATTGTTTTTGTAAATCAGTTTATATTTACATGCCTTTCTATTATTGACTCTTTCTCTTGCTGTGTTTTTCTTCCTTCTGTGACTCCAACAAACAGAGTGGTTCAGGGAAAATAAATAAATAAATATTTTTCATTGAATTTATCATGTTCCCCATAAAGGAGTCCTCACAGGCAGACTTTGTGTACAAGTCACCTTGTAAGCTTACAATCTATTTGCCCCACCTTCTGCCTTAGTTACATTATAAAACATGCTCCGCTGAACTGAAGCCATGCTCATAGAGCCACATGGCAGAAAGCATTGTCTCCTGTTTATGAGGTATTGCTTCTGATTATTTCTCTCAGGAGAAAGGACCAGAAATTGGAACTTCACAGATGCCTCTGTAACGCAGTCATCAATCCTGTTGGATGACAAATATAATTACTGCAGACATTCAACACACTGATTATATTAATGATAAGTTATATAGCCTTCTTCCAGTACTTTTTGTGAAGCTTACTTAAAACATTTCATCTTAAAAAAAAAAAAAAAAAAAAAAAAGCCAAGATCTATGGGGCATATCCTCAATGGGTTTTGAAAAGGGAGCCCTGGAGGAAAATAACGGTGTAGAAGGAGAAAATGTTACCAAAGATAAAAGTTAGTCTCCCCAAAGGAAACAAACAAACATACAAGCAAAAATAGGTCTAGAGCAGAGCCCAAAGTGACCTTTATACAAACAGTCAAGTCAATCTATCAATCAGTGGCTCTCCTGGGACCAGATGAATACCAGGCTAAATATTTATTTGATGACAGATAAAGACTGTATATGTGTGTGTGTGTGTGTGTGTGTGTGTGTGTGTAGGTGATAAAAATGGGTAAAAGGAAAGCTTTCCTGTCGTGTTATCCCTAAAAATTTACTATAGCGCCCAATTACTTTAGACCCTATATTTGTTGGAGAGTATCTATAAAATCATTTTTTAATATAGAAAAAAAATCCAGCATCCAGGAACTAAGACAAAGACTGAACATCACATATTACAAGTAAAAATGAATATCACCCTATCACATACCTAACTCCAAATTTCCCTTACTTGCCTCAGATTGATTTCATTGTCTTTCTATTTCTGTTCATCAAGAATTTTGTAGTTACAAACATCAGGTAAACATGCAGATAGAAAGATACATGCATTATTTCTTAAATCACCAGTAATGTAAAGAAGGGCAGACTTGTAATGATTCAGAATAATTTGATTGAGGAATATAAGTGATACTGTGGAAGCACGGTGCAAGATCTCATGTTTGAGATCAGGTGTATTGGTGATGTGCTTGTTTAGATTTGGTTTTCCCAAGAAAACATATTTTTTCATATAGTTTAACTTGGTACTGGTTAGCTTACATGACTTGGATTGTTCAAAAATGAACAGTCTTTCATTTGATTACTATCATGTTAAGGATGGTGTGAGCAACCAAAACAGGTTTTAGTACCTTAGCAATTTTGATACATAGACATTGTAGAAGGGAAAAGTTTTTTTTTTTCTTGGAATGTTAAATGGAGAAGTATTGAAGTTGGAGCTGACTGTGGCAGTCTGAGTGAAATGCAGACAATTTTTTTTTGGAATAGTAATGTTAGAGGATCAAAGACATATGAAAAGGAGAGAGAGAGAGAGAGAGAAAGGAAGAAAGGAAATTTGTACCAAACCATATCTGATTTTCCCATTGATATAAAGTCACTAATACCTCTATTTTCCTAGAACTCTGAGCTAAGTATTAGAAATTATCAATCACAAGTGTTCTGGCTATTAAAGCATTGACACATTATTATTAACTAAAGTCTAAACTTTCTTTGGATATTGTAAGTTTTCTACCAGTGTCTTTTCTATTCTAGAATCCAATCCAGACTACCATATTATAATAATTGAGCTTTTAAAGAATACTACAAAATACATTCCTACCATACAGGTACAAAATATCATAGTAAAGTAGTATTATTAACACCACCCATATCCAAAATCTCAGGTTCCTTTCATCACAGAAATATGAGATTTCAGTGCCAAATTATTTGATGCTTGTCAAAGTTTGAGCATAGACATACAATTTATAAACGTCACATAATTAATTCAATGTCTATTTGTTAGTAATTTGTTAGTGTTATCAATTGAAATCTGTTCCCATTGGAAATACTTTCTTGAACAGTCAACATCACATTATCAAGTATGAGAAAGTGTGAGAAACCACTTTGGCAAACTTTCTCCTATTCATGATAGAACCCCATAACTCAGATCTTAACAAGAATGGATTTAAATTTGCAGTCATTAAGGCATGTCTCCACTTTGTATGAGGGTTTTAATTTCATATTTGTCATTTAGGAAAACTGATTTGCATTTTAATGGGAAAATCACTAGGCAGACTTTTGGAACATTTCACCTAGAGGTTGACAGGAAAGTCAAAATAAGTGAGTTTACAACTTTCAAAATGAATGATTTGGACTCTATAAATTATAATTGTTTAATTTTTTCAAATTAGATACCCTATTGGAAATTAAACCAGATTTTAAATCTCTCTATATGTAAAGAGCATTATAATGCACTCAAAATGTGATAGGTGGTTACTTTTCCAATCAAATAAAGATATATGCTTTATTCATATTTAAAATACACATTTTGTAAGTCTTTTCTATCAGTATTACAAACTATATCAAAAATTGACTTTGTCCCTTATTTTTATAAATATGCTTTTTAAAATTATTTTTTCTACAAGTTGTGTATGTTTTGTGTTTCATATCAAGAGTTCAAGGGAATTCCTGTTGTGTAAGTATGCATTTATTGAAATGATTTTCTTTTATTTTTCAGTACAAGTGAGAAATATTTGAGCAACAATAAGAAACATAACATAGGTAGTTTCAAATGAGTCAGATATAAACTATTGACCAATTTTCTAAAGCAATTTTCTAATACCACATGAAAACATTGAGTTTTAATATTCATTAGGGGAAGATTAATCATCAGTATAAAAGTAGAAATTAAAAATTTCTTTAATTATCTAAAGTAAGATGTTTTGAAAGAACCTCAGGCACTTGGATACATTATTTATATATTTCTGTTTCCCCTTAGTATCTATATCTTAAGTCAATCATAAAGATTATCTGGAATGATAGATGTGAAGTGCCTAGCATGACTCCTGGCAAGCATTTAATTAACAGAAATTATATTTACATGTTTCTCCATTTTGTAAATATCACTTATTAGGTCAACTACATATATTACATCAGGTCCAGGTGATGCAAAGGACACTACTTCATTCTTAATCTTGACACAACAATCTGCACATTTTCCACTTTTTTGCTAGATACTTATTGTTCCAATAATGTTTTATTATAGCATTGCCCCTCTGATACAGCATATAGTTTAGGGACATGTTTTGCATTTAGCTGTGTAGTATGTTTAGACGTATTTTAATCTGAAAGTGATTCTAAGCATTACTGCACCATTCATGACAGTGACACTTTGAAAAGTACAGGTCAATTATCTTACAGACTGTTCCTCAGTTTTGGAGCTATCTGGTGCTTCTGGGGATGAGATTCAAGTTGTGGATCCCTCTCCATCTTATGGTACAAATGAGCCAGAATAATTTCTTATGTATCACACACATTCAGGAGTAGATGGTATCTGGCTGTCACTCAAAGTGACATTTATCATGATCCTCAAGTCATTGTCAGGCTTCTCCACTGCATACAACTATATTTGCCTTTCGACATAATAAGCAATCTCCAGGGAAACTTTTTGAGATGAGGCCATACTACCATCATCAACCCTCACTCCCCACGAAAATTACCTGGTACAATTTTTTTTTTTTTTTTTTTTTTTTTTGAGACAGAGTCTCGTTCTGTCGCCCAGACTGGAGTGCAGTGGCCGGATCTCAGCTCACTGCAAGCTCCGCCTCCTGGGTTTACACCATTCTCCTGCCTCAGCCTCCCAAGTAGCTGGGACTACAGGCGCCCGCCACCACGCCCGGCTAGTTTTTTGCATTTTTTAGTAGAGACGGGGTTTCACCTTGTTACCCAGGATGGTCTCGATCTCCTGACCTAGTGATCCGCCCGTCTCGGCCTCCCAAAGTGCTGGGATTACAGGCTTGAGCCACCGCGCCCGGCCTACCTGGTACAATTTTAACCATGAGAATTGCACAATAGCAATTTTCCACCTCCTCTTCTCCCATCACCTTGAAGAGTTGAAATGCCACTGTCAGAATGTGTTCTCTCTTTTTCATTGTTTCCTTTCTTATATACAATTTATCTATCGATTTTTATATCTATCTGCTTATTGTCAAAGCAAAATCACACATTCCCCTTTTATTTAAGCAGTTAAAATCTATCATCGTCTTTATATGTTTTGATGACAAAATTATTCAGATTTGGCTACAGAGGCCCCTTCAAGGCATCTCTTGTGTCTTTTTGTTGTATCCCCATCATTTCTGGATCCGCTGGCATAACTAGATGTCCCAGGCTCATTTTGCACTTTTGTTGTCCTCGGTCTACAATGTTATGTCTTGAGGATTTCTGGTTTCTTTTGGTAGTGAGTGATTCTTAGAAACCAACTTCTGAAAACTAGATTTGCTCATTACTACTAGAATTAGGGTTGCTTCTAAGCCACTTCAGTGAATAGGAAAAAAAATGCAACATAGATAATTTAAGCACATACATAATATACCACACACAATCATGATTTTATGTATTTGTAGACACAGATATTTTCTTCTTCGGTAATAACCACAGCTTTTAACAACAATTCTTTAGCTCATTAGTTCAATTGTACAGTACTTGAAGAAAGTTTCCAAATTCCTATACCCCCCAAATTACAAAAATTAAGCATAGTAAGAAAAGTGAATATTTTTTAAAATTCATTTTTAAAGAGGATTTTTTCCTCATTAATTTTTACCTTTTTCCGTCTCTTCTTTTATAAAGAAAAGGCAGCATACAATATATAATTTTGAGCACTTTTCCTTCTCAATTGAACAACGCATTTTAGAAAACACTTAATATTAGTAAATAGATATTCTCATTAGTTTCAAAGCAGCACTGTACTACATAGTGTACAGTATATGGTGTATAGAAATAATTTGTTCAACAAATTTCTTGTGTTTGGGCATTTAGGTTATTTTCAATGTGTTGCACTCACATATACTGCAGATAATAACTGTACACTGTCCTTTTTTATTGTGTATTATATTGTATTATATGTATTAAAATGTATTATGTTTTATATTGTATTACATAAAAAATATATATATTCATTTTGTTTTTTATTGCTGCAAGTGTATCTTCAGGATAAATTCTTAGACATTAGATTGCTTGGGCAAAGGACAAATGAACATATAGCTTTGTTAAAAGTTGACAAACTCCTCCTATAAGTGTTTTATCATTTTGCATGTAAGACATGTGGGAGAACAGTGCAGGTTCTCTATATTCTAGACAAGACAGTACATTGTCAAGTTTTTTAGTTTGGCGAATCCAATGGGTGAGATGCAGTATATGAATGTTTTAATTTGCATTTCTCTTATTCTATATGAAGTCTTATCTATTCATATGTTCAATGCTCATTGTAATATCTTTATCTGAGACTTGTTTGTGTTATTGGCCCACTTTTCTATATGATTTGTGAGCTATTGATTTCTTAATATTTAACCGTTCTTTATATATTAAGGTTATTCTGTCCTTGTCATTCTCTTCATTTTTTCCCAAGTTTTTAAAAATTTCACCCTCTGCTGCTCCTTCCTTCCCCGCCACCTTCCCCTCCTCCTCTTAGGTCTCTGATTCATTTAGGGCTTTTTCTTGCATATAATGTGAGGAATCGATTGAATTTAATTATTTTTCTAATTGCTCTCCAGTACTATTTTTAAAAGTTCCACTTTGAGTCAGTGCTTTGCGATATTTAGCTATGCTGGATTTTGTAGACCATTACGTATTTTTCTGGATGGTATTCTGTTTCACAGTTTTGTCTGCTTTTGTGAAAATACTACATTTTTAAAATTTTTATTTTATTTTGAACAAGTTATCAAGCAGATTTTAATATGTGACAGGATCCACCATTAATTTTTCTATGCAGGTTTTTTTCTAAAAGTTTTCATGTGCTTATTTCTTCTAAGTGTGGTTTAGTATCAATTTACTACCCTAAAGAAAAAAAAGTATTGATTGTATTTTTAATGGAATCAAAATAAAATTATAAATTAAACCAAATTAGGGAGAGTTAAAATTGTGATGTTTCAAGACATTTCAACCAAGAGCAAGGGGCATATCTTTCCATTGGCTCAAGTCTGCTTTTGTGTATTTCAAGAGTGGTTTATGCTACATACTGCACACGTAGACTATGGAGATATGATATGTGTAATTGCCCAATGGACTTATCTTACTCACCACCCAGAAAAGCCAGTGTACTGAGACACTGTTATTGCAATAAAGAAACAGTTTAATAAGTGCAGAGCAGGCTACATGGGAGATTGGAGTTCTATTATTACTCAAGTCAGGCTCCCTGAAAATTCACAGGCTAGGTCTTTCTAAGGGTAGTTTGGTAGGCAAGGCCCTAGAGAATGGGAAGTGTAGAACGGTCTACAAAAGATTGGGTGGCTTGGGGATGAAATCAGAGGGACTCGGACCTTGTCTTCTTGGACTGAGTCAGTTCCTGGGTCGAGGCCAGAAGACCAGATGAGCCAGTTAACTGGTCTGAGTGGTACCAGCTGGTCCATCAGAATGCAGGGTCTGAAAATACCTCAAACACCAATGATAGATTTCACAACAATAATGTTATCTACAGGAGCAACTGGGGAGGTTAGGATTCTTGTGGCCTCTGGCTGCTTGACCCCCGAGACATAATTTATAATGTTGTGGTTAATCTGTTTGTTTTACAAAGGCAGTCTGATCCCCAAGCAAGGAGGGAGTTAGTTTGGGAGAGGGGCTGTTATCATTTTTGTTTCAAAGTTAAGCTATAAAGTAACTTCCTCCCATAATTAGCTTGGCCTATGCCCAGGAATGAACAAGGACAGCTTGGAGGTTAGAAACAAGATTGAATCAGGTCACATTTCTTTCACTTTCATACTTTTCCTGTGTCAGATTTTTCTGTCATGATTTTTGTAAAAGGGGCTTAAATGTGTACAAAGTTTTTCTACCTCTCTCTCTCAACTACCTCAAATAGGCATTTCCATTACATGTGTCTTTTGTTGTAATGAATAGCACATTGAACTAAGTCTGTGACAGTTCTAGAAAACATTTGATATTGACAAAATATCTACAACCCACCACAAATGTGACCACATCCTTTACATTATTCTAGCCATGATTCTTCCTTTTTGCCATTGGACAAGTCATTTCTAAAATGGAGATGTTATACCAAATAACCTGAGTTCTGTGATGTTAAATGAGAATCCTTCAACACCACAATTCTTGGTAATGTTCTCTTTAGTTCATTATTTACTTAACTTCTCAAATACTTTGGACTAAAAGGCTTACAACATTAGGAAGAGTGTTTTTATAATTGTTAAACTATTGCTCATTTTGCTATTGAAATTAGTGGCTAGATTTCAAATGTGTGTTTTCTTTAATTCACTGCGAAGATGGGTGGCATTTTATTTTTTTTAATTTATAAAGATGGCCTGTGGGGAAATAGCTAATTATCCTAAAGATCCTTAAAATCTCCCAAAAGGAAATACAGAAAATCCTATTTCAAATGCATCTGTTAGAACAGCTTAAAAGTCTTTTGACAAACTCAAGGTTCATCACAATGGTGGGATTTATTAGGACCCTTTATGGATGTGTAACACAAAGAAAAAGCAATATTATCCAATGCAGAAACCTGTAGCTGCAAGGGGGGAAAATACCATTTAAATGCAAATCTTCTAATCCAGGAGATTCACTCTCTAAATAGAAGTGAGTCTTCAGGGTGACTCATGAAGTTATATGACCATTCTTATGGGATTACTTATTTTAGGAAATTTAATAATCTGCTTTATTATGTGAGGAAACCACATTTCTACCACTTATCTCCCAGACTTTTCACAGTGACTGTTGCTTATAATATGTGGACTTCCTGGTTATTAAAAGTTTCAGTGGCTCCTTAAATTATAAATCAGGTACCAAAAAAGTTCCAGTTCTAACTACATTAGTAAATTGTCTATAGTAATTACATAGTAAATATTCTTCAGTCACAATGATTGGAAACGTGTTGAAGAACAGCATCTTACAAAGACGCATGAGTATGAATATTTGAGATAATAATCTTTCATAAGAACATCTCTGTTACTGGAAGGGGGTCTGAATCCAGACCCCAAGAGAATGCACCCCAGTAGGTCTCAGCCTCACTTTATCCAGCCCTACTCAAGATGGAGTTGTTCTGGCTCAAACGCCTTCGACAGTTCCACTGCAAGATAGACACCTATGAACTTTTCCCACAGATTACACTGTATATACACTTAAAAATACTCCATTCTATGGCATAGATATCTGTTTGTAAACTATGTAAGACAATGTCTTTGAAATCTTAAAGAATCTAAAATTTTTACACTTGACTCTTCTGAAGGAATTTTTCTTTACTCACTGTTTTTCTCAGAGAGAATAACATGATATGTATTGTAGAAAGATAACTTTGTTCTAGGAGCAAGTGGAATAAATTATAGAGGGGGAAAAACAATAGTTAGGACACCAATACAATCCCTAGGTCATAGATTATGGAGTCTCACCATAGCTGTTGAGATTGGGAAAAATGACTTGAAAAATAAATATAGTGGGTTTAAAAGCATTATGCAAATCAGTGTAGACAGAGAGAAATCAGAGACATTTCTTCATAACTTTGAAGACTAGGCAGATGGTAGTATTATTTGCTAAGTTATATGCTCATTCATTAAAGCTTTATATTGAGGACCACGTGAAAGGTCTGTAGGAGGGGCAGGGAAGTCTGGCATGCAAAGAGTCAGGTTCCTACCTGTGTAGAGTAAACCAGCAGGTTAGCAGCCTACCAGAGTTTGTAGGAGAGCAGAGATGTCTGCACCCTGTCCAGATGACATTATCATCAATTTATAAATCAGAAGATTTTCTGCCTATTATAATTATCTGAAAATATATTTTAAAATGTATACCAATGTCCTGGACATATTTCTAGTGATTCTAAATTTGCCCACATGTAAGTCCTTGGTATTTTTCTTATAAATTCCTCATAGTTTCTAATAAATTTCTAATATTATGAATGAGAATCACTGGTATAAATTATAAACAGTAACTGAGGAGAGTAGATACCTGTTTTATTTACTCTCTTTTGCGATCTTTACCTGCATAATTATTTGTTTAATATTTGTCTCCCTCACTATGACACGTAATAACAGCGACCAGATCTAACTTAGACACGGTTTTTTTCTTTGTTTGTTTGTTTTTTGAGACGCAGTTTCACTCTTGTTGCCCAAGCTGGAGTGCAATGGCACGATCTTGGTTCACTGCAACCTCCACTTCCCAGGTTCAAGCGATTCTTCTGCCTCAGCCTCCCAAGTAGCTAGGATTACAGGTGCACGCCACGACACCTGGCTAATTTTTTTTTTTTTTTGTATTTTTAGTAGAGACAGGGTTTCACCATGTTGGTCAGACTGGTCTCAAACTCCTGACCTCAGGTTATGCACTCACCTTGGCCTCCCAAAGTGCTGGGATAGACACAGTTTTGTTTCTTGGAATCCATTACTGTGAACCGGTTGGGGTAGACTGCTCACTCTCTTTCTCACTCATTCACTGATAATATCTATCGAGCAAGGCTCGTGGATAACTGCTGGGAAGACGATGGAAAGTAAAATGTTACCCCATCCCTCACCTTACAGAGTTTACACTTCTTTACCTACAGAAAGAATGAAGGAAGCAATGAAAGAAAGCAGGGAGAAAGTCGATATCTATTCCACCAAGGTTATGTTCACTTTTATATCTTATGACTTACTACAGGTAACAAGGGATTTCAAACATTATTTAATAAATGAAAGAAGCATTTGAGGAACCAACAACGTGTGTGTGTGTGTGTGTGTTGTGTGTGTGTATACCTGCGGTTTACTGTAAAATCCACCCATTAGCTCTTTACGTTTTTTTTTTTTCATTTATGGCTGATCTGACAAGAAGTCTTAATAATCTGAATAAGAGGGTGATGTTAACTAAGATGCATATGTTTATTTTTAACAGGCAAAATAACTTCTGCTAAGGACACTAATAATCCATGTTTCTCACTGTTTGTTCCCTAGAGGAAGCTGATTATTGTGAAATAGAGCAGAATCCTTTCTGTTTGGAATAGCAAAGTAGGAATGGTTAAATTATCCCTTTCTTAAAAGGTGTAGATGTGTATAAGTCATTTTAGAAGGGTAAACCTGCCAACATTTCAAGACTTGTGTTATGTAGAGCATTGGAGATGATTGGTTTGAGTCAAATTCTATATCTCTAACAACAATGCTTCTTTGGCCAAACTTCAGAATGAACTGTGTGGCATGTAGTGTGATGACTACCAAGAGCCTTTTCAGAGCTGGATACGAGGACAATATAAAGTGCATAAAGGTTTGGCACATCTTTCAACAGAACAGCAATATAAACGTCTTTGTGTGGATCATGACTTTAGAAAAAGAATATCTAGGCCGGGCGCGGTGGCTCAAGCCTGTAATCCCAGCACTTTGGGAGGCCGAGCCGGTTGGATCACGAGGTCAGGAGATCGAAACCATCCTTGCTAACCCGGTGAAACCCCGTCTCTACTAAAAAATACAAAAAAAAACTAGCCGGGCGAGGTGGCGGGCGCCAGTAGTCCCAGCTGCTCAGGAGGCTGAGGCAGGAGAATGGCGTAAACCTGGGAGGCGGAGCTTGCAGTGAGCTGAGATCCGGCCACTGCACTCCAGCCTGGACGACAGAGCGAGACTCCGTCTCAAAAAAAAAAAAAAAGAAAAAAAAAGAAAAAGAATATCTAAATTTAATTGAAAAGTTAAAGAAAATACAGAAAATAAAATTTACAAAAAGTATACTTGAGATCACAGAATCAGAATACTTGCAACCTGAGAAAAGCCTTTGAGAGTTTATCCCTACATGTTCAAGGGTTTTTTTTTTTAAATATATTTTTTCTATCAGCTTTGTTGAATTTGAATTGACATGTCATACAATCCACAATTTCGTTTGTCTCACTTAATAATTTTTAACGAATATAAAGAGTTCTACAATCATCACCATAGTTAAGTTTTAGAACCTTTCAATCAACCCCAGAGATTCCACATGTGTATTTGCAAACAATTTCCGCACCCAGCCCCAATAACCACTAATCTACCTTCTCTCTCTATGCATGTGCTATTCTGGGTATTTTCGATAACGGAATCTTTCAGTGCTTCATCATTTGAGTGTGGCATCTGTCACTTGGTATAACGAAGTAGGCTCATGTGCAAGTCGTTGTTTTGTTGTTGTTGTTTGCCTCTCTTTTGCCGAATAATATCCAACCACACCAACCCTTTGAATTTAAAGGTGAGGTAACTGAGATTAACAGAGGCAATGTAACTACGTCAAATTCCCACAGCATGTCTGCGGCTCTTATTTTTCCTCTCTGGGTATGAAACTGTCCTCAGGCACTGGACGCTAGACAAACACCCTGACTTCACCCCAGCTGGCTTTGCTTACCGGGGAGAGACATGTCAATATTAAACATGTTATTTTGTTGTAGTGCAACTGTCACTTTGCTAAGCCAGGAAGCTTGGTCCTCCCCATTATGCAGGCTTTTATTGTAAACTGCCATCCACAGAAAGCCACAGCCCCCTAAACTCGATTTCTTTGGAAGAGTAAGCACATTTACTTTGGTTAACTATTTCAGAATTATTTATCTATTTATTTATGTTTCTTGCACATCTAGCCTATAAGCATTTGAATGCCAAGGAGCTGGCCAAAGCCTAGGGTTATAACCGACACACAGAGCCGTTTGGCTACAGATACATTTCTACCCAAATTCTTTGCTTTGTAAATAAAGTAACTCGCCAAGTTTAACTCTTCTGAAGTCTCACAGTTTGTAAGTAACAGTGATAAGTAAAGATTTCAGATTTTGTTTATTACATTGATACTAGATTGTACTTTCTTTGGGCAGCACACAAAAGCTTGGGAAAAAGCTTATTATCATGCTTCCTAAAGTATAATATACTATAAAATTAAAAATGAAGGCAACATGTAGAACAGGAGAAAATATTTGCTAATCATATATCTGATATATCTGATAAGGGGTTAATATACAGAATATATAAAGAACACCTACATCTCAACAATGGCAATATTAATCTGATTAAAATGTGGGTAAAGGAGTGAAATAGACATTTCCTTCATGAAGATACACAAATGATGAAAGGACGTATTAAAAAATGCTCAACATTACTAATCATCAGGAAAATGCAAGATAAAACCACAATGAAGTATCACTGGACACCCATTAGGATGGCCAATAAAAACAAATGCCAAAAAAATAACAAGTGTTGGCATAAATGTGGGAAAATTGGAACCTTTGTGAGAATGTAAAATTGTGCAGCTATTATGGAAAGTAGCATGGGGTTTCTTGAAAAAATTAAAAATATAATCACCAATGATCCAGTAATCTTATTTCTGTGTGTGTATCTAAAAGGGCTGAACAGGATTTTTTTTTTTTTTTTTTTTTTTTTTTTTAAGATGGAGTCTCACTCTGTTGCCCAGGTTGGAGTGCAGTGGTGCAATCTCGGCTCACTGCAACCTCCACCTCCTGGGTTCAAGTGATTCTCCCGCCTCTGCCTCCTCAGTAGCTTGGATTACAGGTGCACATCACCATGCCCAGCTAATTTTTGTATTTTTAGTAGAGATGGGGTTTCATCATGTTGGTCAGGCTGGTCTCGAACTCCTGACATCATGATCTGCCTGCCTAGGTCTCACTTTAAGTGCTGGGATTATTACAAGCATGAGCCATCGTGCTCAGTCAAAAATAGAATCTAAAAGTGATATTTCTAAACAGCAGCCTTGTTTATGATAGCCAAGAAGTAAAAGCAACGTAAATGTCCATCCACAGATGAATGGGTAAAGACAATATGGTATATTAATACAATGAAATATTATCCAGCCTAAAAAAATTAGGAAATTCTGCTACAACATGGATGAAACTTGAGGACAATACGCTAAGTAAAATAACCCAGTCCCAAAAGGACAAATACTGCATGATTTCACTTACATGAGATATTTAAAGAGTCAAACTCTTAGGAACATTAAGTAGAATGATGACTGCCAGGGTCTGGAAGAGAGGGAAATGGGGAGTTGATGTTTAGTGGATATAGGGTTTCAATTTTACAAGATGAAAAATTTCCAGAGATATGTTGCACACCAATGAGCATGAATTAGCACTACTGAAATGTACACTTAACATGGTTACATTGGTAAATTATGTGTTTTATAAACTGAAAAAGAGAAAAACATAATCATTGTTAAAATGGAGTTAAGTATTTGTTTATTCAAAAATTATAAAATGTAAAACATGTATTTTTGCCAAATAATATGCAATATGGTCTCTTTTTTAAAGAAACCTCATGCTACTTTCCATTATTTATGCCAATAATATGCAATATTGGCCTCCCAGCACTTTGGCAGGCCAAGGTAGGCAGATTACGAGATCAGGAGTTCGAGACCAGCCTTGGCCAATATGGTGAAGCTCCATCTCTACTAAAAATACAGAAATTAGCCAGGCGTGGTGGTGTGCACCTGTAGTTCCAGCTACTTGGGAGGCTGAGGCAGGGAGAATCGCTTGAACCCGGGAGGCAGAGGTTGCAGTGAGCCGAGATCACGCCACTGCACTCCAGCCTAGGTGATAGAGTGAGACTTCATCCCAAAAAAAAAAAAAAAGAATATGCAACATATTAAAACAGGTATAATGGCATATGTAAAGATTGGAAATGTGATTTCTTCACTGGCCAAATCTGGAATATAGATTCTTCAATTAAAATATTCCTAAGGAGACTATCATTTTAAATGTATCATCAGTTTGTATAACTCACATATTATCTTCTCTCCAATGATGTAAATAATCAGCAGCAGAGAGAATGCACAAGCATATTCTTTGGTTTGCTCATCAGAAAAAAAAGAAACTGAATCATTTTGTTTATCTATTAGTCACTACATGAGGATCTTCAGAAGACTCAGATGCCTGGATTTTTCTTAAATGCCCAATTAAGAATTTCTGAAAGAATTATATCTGTGGCTTTGCTACATGCTCATGGAAGTTCTGGGGTTCTAGCTTGTTGTTGTTAATCATTCAAAGCAGGGCTGTGTGTAAACGTGTGTAATGTAAACATAATCTCTCTTCGATGGCTTGTTTAGACTGTACTTAGAGTAGACTGAGAGGTGTGTCACATTCCAGGACACTGGTAGGAAGCTATGGAAGGCTCTGTGTGAACAGCCTGTTCTCTGACCACTCTGGCATGCTTCTGTGTTCCTGAGATCCTCTTTGGTACATCTAAAAATCCAGCTGGCTTACAACTTTCCGATTCAATCATAGAGTGATGTACTTGAGGAGTATGGTTCAGCGTGCACAGTCAAGAATTAGATTTCAACTGAAGGCAGAAATAATTTCATATTAAGTGCTTTTCAGCTATGCAAGGGAAGTTATTGCAAAGGGTACTGTGAAAATGCTTCTTCAGCAGTCCAAGTAAGATGCAAAGAAATCTCTTAGGGAAGGTGAAGTGTTTGGAGAAACATTTCTTTCATCTTGCAAACCATATTTTACAATTGGGTAGTTTTCCTCTGGTAAAGAAAAGTTTCTCTCACAGGAGAATTAATGACCTCATTTAAAGAAAGTCAGAGAGAGAGAGAAACAAACAAACAAAGATACAAAAAGACAGAAAAAGACACAGATGCACAAAATACCACAATTTTGCTTTTTGTTTTTCCTAAGTACACATACATCAGGTAAGTCGTCTTTGACATTTCAAACACAATATAATTATCTGCGTGTAAAATAAGTTAAACAACCCTTAATCACTCATTATTATGCACTCTTTAATATATCACCTAATCACTCTTTAGTACCAGCAAGATCAATATCTTGTGAGTTTTTGTGCTACTGTACAAAATTTCAAGTTGCTTAAAGATTAGCTATTTTTCCTTACTTGGTAAGTGTTAATTCATATTCCTTATTTAGATAGTAATAAGTTAATGATTTTAAAACACATCTTCAATATGAATTGATGGAAATGTCACACATAATAGAATACTCATCCCTCTGTCACAAATGTAGAAAAGGCAATCATTCACCTTTAGTTGTGATAAACCAGTGTCCTGTCATTCAGCTCAGGTACCCAGAGGTCATTTCATATTTCATAAAGTGACTTCATGATTTATAAACCCTGTGAAAAAAAGAGTCATAATTCTGTTTTGTCTATGTCTCCAACAGCACAAAATCCTCTAATTTCCTACAGTGAATTTGCATACAGTCGTACCATGTTTTGGCTGTAAATATGTATACACGCCTCATCAGAATGGGGATCTCGATAAGTGTTACTGGTATTTTTCTCATACAAACAGGTTACTCTCTTCAGTGCGCTCTTTTCTTCCTCTTGTCAAGGCTTCTGTGAGCATCTGTCATTATTTCAACATCTGGAGGAGCAGATAAGCTGTTCCAATTGGAACATTGCAGTCAGCAACTTTCTCCAGGAAACTAAATTTGTCACTTCTGCAAAGCATTTGTCTCTTGCCAGCTTTTGACTTCCTATCCCCAGGCCAAACCAAAAAAAATCAGGCCTCCAAGTTTGTGAGGCTGCTGTGCTATGGACTAATTCAGCTATGGAATAAAAGATGACAAAGGGTGGAAAGATCATGATTAATTCAAATTAATTTCTAGAACAGCAGGAAACCTATCTAAATATGATATAAAGATTTAATCTTAACTTGATGCCTCTCCAGCCATTAAACATGACTTTCTTCTTAAAGAAATATCGAATGCTGTATATACATTTTCCCCTGACAATTGCTTGTAGACTTATGGTTTCTCTTTTATTTGAGGAACAGGTCATATTTTCAAAGTAACCAGAAAATGGCCAGTTACTCATATGGAGGGTGATATGAAATAAATTCACAAACTAACTACCCATTTCTTATTTTAATCATTCAATTAGAGTGACAATTAAATTGCACAAACATAAAATTATTTTAAAGCAAATCTGATCATATTTCATTCCTTCTCTAATCAATAATCTTCACTGAAGTCCTTTGCCCAGAGAACATCTTGATGCTGTATGAGCTTGTAAAGGTGTGTTATCTTCTGGTTCTTGCTTGATTCTCCAGTCTTATGTTTTATTCTTACCCTGCCCTCTGACCACTTGAAATTCTCCGTATTATTCTTTCTTGAGAATGTGTAGGTTGTTGCCATTTCCAAGATGCTTCAACTGCCCAGGTGTTTCTCAAAATCTGTGTGTGCAAATTAGTGGGGGGAGTCTTGTTAAAAGGCAGATTTAGAGTTAGTAACTCTGGAGTGGAACCTGAGGGTGTGTGTTTATAACCATCTTCTAGGTGATGGGAATACTGCTGAGACCTGTAATACACTGAGTAGCATGGTCTCTGAGCTCTGGTTTTCAATCAGTGGGTGATTTTGTTCCCCAGGGTCATTGGGAAATACCTGAAGATACTTCATGTGTCATAACTTCGGTTCTTACTGGCATCTTGTAGATAGAGGCCAGAGATATTGCCAAATATTTCACAATGGCCAGCAGAGTCAACCGGGACAAAGGCTTACTCAGGTCAAAATGTTAATAGTGTGAAAATAAAAATCCTTGATCTAGAAAACATGTAGTTTTCAGAAACCAACTCAGCCATTGCCTCTTCTCTGAAGTCCCTGATCTCACCTAAGCAACCTTGATTGTTCCTGGCTTCCTCTGTCTATTCGACTTCTCACCCCCCACACACCAAATCTAGTATTCTCATTGCTTACCTGCTCTATTATCAATTACTTCTTTATCATGCTTCATTTGCCTTAAATGTGTAAGCATCTTGAGTGCAATTATTGTATGTGTCATAGTAGATAGCAACTTTATTTGTTCCATTGTCAATTTTAGGACACTTACTTATTTGATTCAAATCAGGTGTTTAAAAAAAGATCATTAATGTTTTCAAAATGCGATTTAGCAACGACAACAAGAAGCAAAACAAGGTGTCATTTTGCTTAATCTATTGATATCACAGAAGAATCTACTGTTTCTGTAAAAGTTGAGGAAAATGAGTATTCCAGCTGTTCATAGGAATGTAATCTGGTTCACTATTACTCAGAGGTAAATTGTAAATAGTCTTTAAAACACACTGTTCTTTGACTTCTCTTTAACAGGTTACTTTTCACCAGTAAACTTGGCACCTAATAAGTCTATTGACTTAGAGAAAGAATTCTTATCCATGAGTATGTGCTAGGGACCCTAAGTTCAAAAGAGGGAAATAGTGCACCTAATTTAACATTTTTTATGCTTCACGTAGGAAACAAATCATAGAATCATTATTAATACAATTTGCCATTTCTGGCCACCAAAAAAAATTTTCAATCTTATTATACTGTTTTAAATACATTGAAATATTACTTATAATAATAAAGAAACTAACGATAATGAAGAAAATAATAAGAAGAAACCTACAAGTATATTATATTTAGTGAATTAATGGGGAAGCACTTTTTTATCATTATAAAAATACTTCAATAATTGTATTTCAATATAATTAACTTTTCTTGTAGTTCTGTTTCTTGACTTGAAAATATTGTTTATTGTTCTAATAGTTGACCCATAGGCTGCAAGGCAAAACAAAATTAAGAGTGAAAACTCTATCCCAATTCAATACTTCAAACCCTATCAGTTTGAATAATTTATAAGTCTGAAAACAGTATGTCATATCTATGCTTTTATTTTTATATAGAAATTTATTAAAATTCTCTGTCATTGGATATTCAGAAAACACTGTGTAAGGTCTATCCTGCAAGACAAGTGAAATACATAACATGCTGTATTCGTTTTCTATTGCCACATAAGAAATTACCCCAAATTTACTGACTGAAATCAACACACATTTATTATCTTACAATTCTGAAAGTCTGAGGTCTGATACATACCTTATTGCAATGCAATCAACCTGTCAGCAAGCTACATTCCATTCTGGAGGCTGTAGAGGAGCATCTGTTTCTGGCTCATTGAGCTGTTGGCATAATTCCGTTCTGGAAGGGTGGTGGGAACGAGGTCCACCGTTTTCCTGCTGCTTGTAAGATGAAGGCCATTCACTGCTCTCCTTGGCTAATTGCCCTTCCTCCATTTTCAAAGTGATCAATAGCAAGTCCAGTCTGTTTCATATCACATTCTTCTTCTTCCATCATTTTTCCCTTTTAAAAACTCATGTTATTAGGGTAATCTCCCCATCTCCAGATCTGTACACTTCATCTAACTGGAAAGTTCTCTTTTGTCATAGCATATTTGTAGGTTCTGGACATTAGGACATGATTATCCTTGGGGACACAATATTCTGCCTGTAACACAGGTCCTGTATATAGATATAACCCTGTGTCAAACAGTTTACCAGGTTTTACCCATTCTTATCATTAGACAACATTTTGAGAGCAAATTAGTCTGGACACAACTAGCCCAGGTGCCTAGAAATATCTCACAATGACTAGAACATTCTTTATTTTCAAATTTTATTTATACCTTATAATTATTAAGTGAAGATACCTGAATCATATGTCCCCCAATGAAGACTAAGTACATTTTGTTGTAAATAAATATATGTAGAGCTATTATAATCAGCTCTACTACAAAATTCTTATGGAAAAGAGGATGAAAAAGTCTTTGCTAATATTCTTGTTTTAAGTTTCCTTTCTAAACCATCTTTTTCTAACTTCCATTAAAAAATTCTATATGCTGCAGGTATCAGATTTTAAGTATGACACTGTTAAGACTTAATGCAAATTGAGTTGTTTTCTCCAAAAATCTCAGAGTGCTATTATTTGCTTCCTTAGGTAGACCCTCTCAGCATGTCAGCCCCCCCCCACGCCTTTTTTTTTTTTTTTTTAAGATGAGGGCTATTTCTCAAGATAGATATGTTAAAGGAGAATATATTAAAGATGGGATTTTTTGTATGTGAGAACTACTGAGTCACATATTTTCTTGCACACCTATGTCAGAAATATTTTAGTTGAAAAAATATAACCTTCAATTATTTTCTTTCTTTCTCTTTGCCTTCATAACTTGGTATAGTACTGAGATTTTTCATACTGTTTCTTCTTATTGATTCATCACTTATAAGACTGCAGCAAAAACGAAAAAAAATGTGGATTTTCGAAGTCAGAAAGATGAGTGCTTAAAATTTAACACTACCAATTACTAGCTTGCACAATTCGTTAAATTGAGAGTCAATTCAATATTATTATCTCTAAATTTGAGATAATATTTGTAAGATTTGACAATTGGGCAACATTCAGAACCCCCACAGATACCAAAATTCACAAATGCTCAAGTCTCTTATACAACATTACGTATTATTTGCATGTAACTTACATACATCCTCCCATGTACTTTAATTATCTTAGATTATTTACAATATCTACTACAATATAAAGACTATTAATGTTTAATAGCATTTAAAAAACAAATAGTTGTTATTATGTGTTTTTTGTTTGTCTTATTTTTTATTTTTTTCTGAGTATATATTATCTGTGCTCATTGAATTTGTGGATGTAGACCCTGCAAATATGGAACGTCAACTGAATCTGATAACAGATGTAAATTATGAAGGAGAAGTCAGTGCGGGCCTGGAGTTGATACTCGAGATTATTTAAACTCCAAAATATCACATTCCATAATGTGTATCTTTTTTTAAAACCAGATCTACTACATATTATATTGACAATACCTTTGTTAATTCTTAAATGCTTTCATCATTTCTCTAATACTTTTTGACTTGGATCAAACTCCTACGGGATCTGGTCTATGCCTAACATTTCTAAATTTTATTCACAGTCTATTTAAAATTATATTAGACAGATATTAGAATTACCAGCTATAAACTTTACAAATAAGCAAACTAAGATTCAGTGAAATGAAGTAACATTTTCCAGGATAGGAAAGCTACTTGCTGGCAGAGCAAGAGCTGAAACACAATTCTAACTCACTGAGAAGTTCTCCTTTGAACACACTATCAAAAAAAAAAAAAAAAAAATTCAGGCCTGGGCATGGTGGCTCATGTCTGTAATCCCAGCACTTTGGAAGATTGAGGCGGGTGGATCACGAGGTCAGGAGTTCGAGACCAGCCTGGCCAATATGGTGAAACTCCATCTCCACTAAAAATACAAAAATTAGCAGGGCATGCTGGTGCCTGCACGCCTGTAAGTCCCAGCTACTTGGGAGGCTGAGGCAGGAGAATCACTTGAACTAGGGAGGTGGAGGTTGCAGTGAGGCCTGATTGTGCCAGTGACTCCAGCCTGGACAGAGTGACACTCTGTCTCAAAAAAAAAAAAAATTCAAAAAGAGGTTTACTTAAAAATTAATATAGCAAAATGCTTTATATTTGATAATGTATATGTATGGTATAATATGTGTACCATGTATTTATAGTATACATAAATATATGTTTATATTTATAGTATATATAAATATATATTCATGTTTATAGTATACATAAACATATATTTGTATTTGTAGTGTATATATTTGTATTTATAGTACACATATATTTGTATTTGTATATAGAGAGAATTTACATAGAGACAGTAAACTTGGAGTCAATCTTATGGCATATAATAGAACTTCAAAATGCAAAATGGTACATTTTAAAAATAATAAATTTGGCTAGGCCTAGTGGCTCACGCCTGTAATCCCAGCACTTTGGGAGACCAAGGCAGGCAAATCAGCTGAGGTTGGGAGTTCGAGACCTGCCTGACCAACATGGATAAACCTCGTCTCTACTAAAAATCCAAAATTAGCTGGGCATAGTGGTGCATGCCTGTAGTCCCAGCTACTCAGGAGGCTGAGGCAGGAGAATCACTTGAACCTGGGAGGCAGGGGTTGCAGTGAGCCGAGATCACACCATTGAACTCCAGCCTGGGCAACAAGAGCGAAACTCCATCTCAAAAAAAAAAATAAATTAAATAAATTAAATAATTTTATTAGTAATCACATATGGTTATTTTTTTTATTTGTCAAGCAATTTTGAAGATACAAAACCCACAATAGAATAATGAGGCTCATATGAATAGGACATATTATAGTAGATAATTTGTTTTAAAAAAATTTTTAATCAGAACATAAAATATGTTCCCTGAGTTTTTATCCATCATTAGCACAAATATATTATTATCATTCCAGCAGTCCTGGGACAAACTATTAGAGTGATTTTACCTAAAACCAGGACACATAGGAAATGGAGCTTAGTAAACATTTGAGTTATGTACCATAATTGAAATAATATATTCTAGATTAAAAGAGATTAATGAAGACAAAAAAAAACTAACAAGTTTTGACAGATCATGAAATAAAGATTAAACCTAAACAATGTCTGAAGAAAGGATGTGTAAGCAATGATAATAAATAATTTTGACAGTAACAATAATCATGGTAACCACCAATACTATATGTAATGCTTACTATGTGTCAATCACTGATATAAAAATATGGCTATTTCCATCAGCTCTTCCCACTACACTATGAAATAGACAATAATATTATTTTCATTTTATAAACATAGTCCAAGACAGTGAAAGACATAGAGAGTACGCACATCGGCCAATGTTTTGACTAGTTTTAAATAAACGAAATCAACATCATGAGAATTATTATCTTTAATCAGTATGTTCTATGCAATATGAAAAGAATAAAGCCCTATAGCAAGCATGTGCAGTGTTCAGTGTGGAGAGAAAATGAATCTTGGAAACACAAATACCCTCAGCAGAGTTACATCATGCAGAGTGGTCCAATAGGCCCTAAATACTTTGAATGAATTTTCCATTTCCTTTTGCTCATAAACGCCTGAACGCTGAAAAATAGTGAGTAGGTACCAGTTCATTTTTAATTGAGAAAATACCACTCTGGCTGTCAATGGCTACCCAGCCAACATAGAGGTAATATGTTGATAAACATTTCTTGTTTTTTTGTTTTTGTTTTGTTTTTTTTTGAGATGGAGTCTCGCTCTGTCACCCAGGCTGGAGTGCCGTGGTGCAATCTTGGCTCACTGCAAGCTCTGGTTCCCAGGTTCACACCATTCTCCTGCCTCAGCCTCCCAAAAAGCTGGGACTACAGGCGCCCGCCACCACACCTGGCTAATGTTTTGTATTTTTTAGTAGAGGCGGGGTTTCACCATGTTAGCCAGGATGGCCTTGATCTCCTGACCTTGTGATCCACCCACCTCAGACTCCCAAAGTGCTGGGATTACAGGCGTGAGCCACTGTACCCGGCAATAAACATTTCTTGAACACTAATCCAAAGATACACACACACACACATATATATATGTATATATGTGTATGTATATATATATAGTGTATGTGTATATATGTATAATTTTATGGTTCTTAATGTCTTTGTATATTGTATGTGTTGTCTTTATTTTATTTTTTTTTTTTGAGATGGAGCCTTGCTCTGTCTCCAGGTTGGAGTGCAGTGGTGCAATCTCAGCTCACTGCAACCTCTGCCTCCAGGGTTCAAGTGATTCTCTCACCTCAGCCTCCCAAGTAGCTGGGGTTACAGGTGCCCACCACCCGCCTGGCTAATTTTTGTATTTTCAGTAGAGACGGGGGTTTCACCATGTTGGCCAGACTGATCTCGAATTCCTGACCTTCTGATCCACCTGCCTCGGCCTCCCAAAGTGCTGGGATTATAGGCATGAGTCTCTGCGGCTGGTCCTTTTTAAAATATATTGGTATTTAGGTACAATGTTGTGGTCTGAAAACTTTCTTAGAAGTAAAATTCTGGAAATGGCTTATAAGAGGATTTTATTTTTCAATTTTAAACTGTCTTGATGGAATCCTACAAAATTATATTGGTCAAAGGACACTTGAATAAAGTATCCTCAATAATTATCTATGTTTATTGGGTGAAGATTGCCCCCCCCCCAAAAAAATTAGGGACACATACCTACAGAATATGTGGGATATAAAACTTATGTCATTAATAAAACCTTCCTGGTCTACATTTTTGAATACTACTCCTACATGACAAAGTAGATTATTCAGAATGTTATAAGTCTCTGGAATATTTGAGTCACAGTGTACCCTAGCCACAGCTTAAGCAGCCAAAAAGAAAAAAAAAAAATTAGAAAGAAGCCTGTTAAGTCTAGGAGATTCAATTTGTACAAGAATTCCTTCTTGGGGAACCACAGGTAAAAGTAGAAAATGAAATAAAATACGAATTACAAAAGGGGAATGCCAAAAGCAGTTTATGACTTGCTGTAGTCAACAGTCCTTTAGCCATGCTCAAATTGTTCCCTTTCTCTTTAGTGTTTTTTAAACCAGCAAAAAAGATTGGTAAAGGAACTTTAGAAGTGAGAGCTATTTGCACTAATGAGTCTCCTGATGCTGTCCCAGTGATGGGCATGGCAGAATTCCATCAAGAAAACATTAAGATAAAAGACCCATGACCCTTAAGATAGCAGCCAAATCTCATTCCAGGGACTTGCATTTTGTGTCAATTAAAGAATAGACTTCAAGAGGTGAAATTCACTTTACTCAGGCTTGTGGGACACCTCCGGCAAACATTAGCACAACAATCGCCATCTTTTTTGCAACTCTCAGGTCGGTGTGCAATGACCATCTCTCTCATTTCTCACTGGTGTACTGTTGTTCTAATTTACTCACCAGGACTTGCATTTACATCCTAACTGAGCTTGTTGGACACTGAAATGGAGGAAGAATCACAAGCCATTTTCAAACCTGTAAGTATTTCCTATGTTTATAAGTAAGCCTCAATTCATTTTTTTTCTTTGCTTCCATCAGGAGAGTTTCAAGACAACTCTGTGAGGTAAGATAATTTTTTTTTTTTTAATGAAACAATGCTTCTATAAGTAAATTTAAATTCTGGGTGCCTTCCAGCGCAATCTCTTTCTCCAGTGTTTGGTTCTTGAATTTCAGGAAAACCAACAGTGTAAAAAGTAGTAGGGCCACCCACTCACTCCGATTTTTTTTTAAATTTGTTACAGCAGCAGATTATTCTATAATGTAAATATTAGAATGGAATTTGCAGTGAACATTGGTATCTTTCTTCGTTTCTCATTACACTTAAATTAACTAAAGGGTTTTTGTTTAAAGCATCCCTTCTCTTGAGGAAAATGTAGGTAGAATTATAAAATCTTGTGGTTTTACAAATGGGACTTTCTTTCACTTAATTTGCATTAAGCTGCCACATTTATGTCTTTAAAGAATAAACAAATTTACATTTTTGCATACAACTTGCCTCATCAGAAAAAGCTTTAATATTCAGATATGTGTAATTTGTC
The DNA here is from genome assembly GCF_047675955.1 of Chlorocebus sabaeus. Taxonomy (NCBI): domain Eukaryota; kingdom Metazoa; phylum Chordata; class Mammalia; order Primates; family Cercopithecidae; genus Chlorocebus; species Chlorocebus sabaeus. Next base: position 60,216,353 of record NC_132908.1, on the reverse strand, counting down.
TTTGCTGTCACATTAGTTTAGGGTGTGATTTACCTGCCTTTTCTAAGATATTTAAGTTATACCATGATTAAATAAACATGAAGGTGATAGACCAGTGGAACATTTTAATCTCAAGAAGAAAACAGGTGCACAAATGTTAGAGAGCACCCCGCTCCCACTCACCCTGCAATATACCAAATTCAAGGATTGCCCATGATAATATTCAACCTCCACCCTGTTCCCCAGAGGCATGGCACTGCCCGGAGCAACCTCTAACTAGCAATAGGTCCTTTTACCTCTGACACTTCCAAAGGCCCGGTCACCATAAGCAAGCTCGTGTTTTCTCTCTTGCCTGATTGCTCCAGTTACAAAACAATATGAGACTTAGGAACTTTAGAGCAAGAAACAGTGCCTTTGTTATCACCTCTATTTTACATGTGATGGAATGCATTTCATCTAAGCACCAAAGATGCCGAGTAATTTATCTGAATTGAATAGTCATTTGGGGCAGAACTGAGTTTAGAAAACATACTTCCTAATTTTCAGAATAGAACATCTTCTAATATATTGTTCTGTGTTTTTGAAATTTAGAAAAATGATTAGATTAAATGATTTTATTGTGAGTGGATTCGAGACCTGAGCAGGATGTAAATAGACAATAAGAATAGAAGGCAATCCATTAAAGACCCAAAATAGTTCTTCACAAATCAGAAGACAACACCCCTTCAGCCTCTATAATAACAGAATGTGAGGAATCTTTCCATTCAACTTCCTTTTCAGATACTAGGAAACAAAAATTTAGATTCAGGAGAATGACTTCCCCACGTCATGCTTTCAAAAAATGTTTTATTGATTACCCACTGTGGGCCTTGCACATAACATATCCCCCAGGACATTAGGAACCAGAGATATCAATGCCTCATCTGTGTTTTGCTGGGAATATAGCTCTAAACAAAGTAGAAATAATTCTTGTGCCCACAGTATCTTTTGTCTAATTGAAGGAGAGAAAGAGTAAACATACATTTATGAGTAAATATCTACTTATGAATTATAGCTATGGTAGGTTTTAAAAAAAGAATTACAAGTTGAAATGAGATATGAAGGGGGCTTGCCAGAGGAGGCCTAAAGATTATGAAAAGCTAATTTTGAACAACTACAGTTGAACTAAAATTTAAATAGACCTAAAAACCTAAAATTTAAATCGAAATTGGGTAGGCCAAAACAAAAGAAAAACAAAAACTTGAGTGAATGATAGGAACGTAGTCTAAGCAGAGAGAGAAAGCAATGTCAAACCTGCAAATTGTAAGGAAGACAACATAATTGAAGAATTGTAAGAAGACAAAGAAAGCTTGAGAGTTTTGAGATAGGTGGATACTATCAGAATATATTGGTAATGAGTGCAAAGGCCAGTCTGTGTAACACCTTATTTCAAAACTAGGTCCTTTAAGTCCCATTCCATAGCTATGGTTTGTTAATTCATAAAACTATTTTTCTTTTTTATGCAACATGACATAGAAAAAATTTGGAACTCAAAGGTACTTTACATTTTCATGTATTCCACACATCAATCTGGTGCTTTTCTTGCAAACTTTCATTTTGATTGTGTAATCAAAACTATTGGCAGATATGGCCAGCTAAGTAGAGTCAAGGAAATTACACTACATTACATCAAAACATGATGCTCTCAGCCAGCATACAGTCCCTTATCATCAAACAGTTTGCAGTGAGCTGTATTTTGCAAGTGTCACCATCTCAATCTGTATTTGCCCTCAAACCTTCCTCAGGCTCTGTCTACACTGTCAAATCCAGAGTTGAGCAATCACCCTGGGAAAGGTATCAACGGAGACAGTTTAGGTCAAAGGAGTCCCCTTTTCCCAGATTCTACTCTATAATAGCCTCATGTCTCCTCTTCAATTTGCCTGCATAAACAGAGCCTTAGGGCAACTGTGAGACTGGCAGGTACTCTAAACGTGCCTCAAATAATATTACAGATTTTGAGGTCTTGTCTACAAAGCATATTTGACCCATAATATTTCAACACTGAAAGAGAGGAAAGAAAGATTCTATCCTAATTTTGTTTTGTTAAATTTGAAGAAACTGAGGCTTATTCAATCATTAGTCCTGTTACACGGTAGCACAGAGACACTCCTTGGAGGGAGCAGAACTGAATACAAATAGTCTGGCCCTGATTCAGAGGGTTTTCCCTGTGCTTCAGTACATTGTGACTGGGATCCATTCATTCCAACAACCATTTAGCAAGTACTTAATATTTTCCAATACCTGTAGGGCTTCTGCAAGACGAATAATCAAAGTGAATCATAGTTTATTTCAAGCAGGAATTGTGCTCAGTGATTTACCTGTAATTCTTCTAATTGTCACACTATGGTTAGCCAAGAGAAAGGATTATTAACCCCATTCTGTATAAGAAGAGAATGAAGATTTAATGTTTAAATAACTTTTCTTGAAATGACACACCTGTTTGGGTGGAGGATAAAATTTCATCCCTAGCCTGAAGTCTTAAGCATTATGCTATTCTGTCTCACAAGTAATGATTTGGGTGTTATATGGGGAAAATAATTTTAACTTATATATTTAATTTAATCAATATTTTCTGACTTCTGCTATGCATTTGGGATTATGTTTCTTGCTGAGGGTGCTGTGTGGGAAATAATACACATAATTCTAACGTTTATAAAGTGTATTAGTCCAGTAGATGAGAACTACATTTAAAAAGTATTAAGTACTAAGAGTACTTTTAATTGTATTTTAATTGTAATCTTAAGTACTAGGGATTAACAGGAGGCACTGTAAAACAGGATAACAACTCAAACAGTGGTGCCCAGGAAATTGTTGTAGAGATCAGGCTTAAAAGTTGACAACAGAAAAGCGAAGTGAAGAAAATTAGAGGTAGAAAGAACAAGGGTGGGTGCAAAGGTGTTGGGTTGAAAAACAGCTGGATGCATTCCAGGCATAGAAATGATCAATGTGATCCCAATGTATCAAACAAAGGGACCAGTGCTGCAAAATTGGCTGAAGAAAAAGACAAGGCATAGCTGCTGAGAGATTTGGGTCCTTCTCCTAGAAAATGTTATGTGACTAAGGGAAATTTTAGTGGGACGGTACCATGACAGGATTTACGTTTTCAGAAGAATATCTTGATTTTTATGCAACAGAGATTATAGAGGTGCAAGAGTGAAACATTCCAAGTGGTGACATTTCATTCACTGACTGCCATATTGGCAACCTGGAGTATAAATAGAGAAGGGCACGCATGTTTGACAAGGCTGCAGAAATCACTGCCATTTAAATATTGTGAAAAGAATGGGGCGTGTTTACTCTTGAAAAAGAGACCAAGGGGAAAGCAGGCCTTTTTAAGGAGAGAATAGAAACAATGAGATGATTTCCAAGGAGACATATGTCATCTCAGTATGTCAGAGTCATTATTATATGGAGAGATAGTCAACGATATAATAGTCAGTTCTCTGCCTCTGAATATATTCAAGGAGACTTTACATGTTTTTATTTATTGGATATAGTAGAGCTGATGCCATTACTGGAAGGAAGTTTTGGGCAAGGTGTGCTCCTGCAAAATTGAATGCTAAGATCCTTCCTTTGCTTTATAAAGCTGAATTTTGAGCAACCTATTACTAGAGATGAAATAGCATAATTTTTTTCTGTGTATAATTCTGATGAAATTGTTAAATCTTATTTACAAAGTGAGGGCCTACCTACCTTCAGAAACTTGCATGAATTTTTCAGCACAAAAGTCATGACTGCTCACGCCTGTAATCCCAGCACTTTGGAAGGCCGAGGTGGGTGGATCACGAGGTCAGGAGTTCAAGACCAGCCTGGCCAAGATTGTGAAACCCCTGTCTCGACTAAAAATACAAAAATGAGCTGGGCATGGTGGTAGGTGCCTCTAATCCTACCTACTCAGGAGGCTGGGGCAAGAGAATCACTTGAACCCAGGAGGCGGAGGTTGTAGTGAGACCAGATCGTGCCATTGCAGCCTGGGCGACAGAGTGAGACTCCATCTCAAAAACAAAAAACAAAACAAACAAAACAAAACAAAACAAGTCATGACTGACTCAATTCAGCTGGGTATCTGCCTGTAAGTGGTAACCAGCCACATAACAGCATAAACTGTGTGTAAAGAGCTTCCATTTAAAAAGATTTGCCACTCTTTCCGTTTCTATTCTACCAGTGATCATGCAAATACCAAGATTGAAAATATTTTTATTATTAGTTGTAAAAACAACATGAAATATTATCTAGAAACTCAAATGCAAAGTAAATGTTTTCTCCCTGTGCTTTGGTTCAGTTTTCATAAGCTCTTTCACTTGGTCTATCACAGACTCACAGACTTCAGTGTGCCCTTCCTTCTCTGTCCCGTTTTGTCTACTATGCCCTACTCCTCCTTCCTCCTTATAACTGCTAGTGTGATCTTTATTACGCGCACCTCTCCTGTGCTTTCCACATGTTTAAGATATGCATACACAGTAAATTTGTTATCATTGCTGCAAAGTAAAGCTTATATAGTTTTACCTTGATATAAATTTTCTTTTATTATTTTAATATCATGTACTTGATCATTCTCCCATACATCCTTTTTTTTACTTATTACAATGTATTCAAGTTACTATGAACTGCTTTTTATTTATTTTTCAAACAAAGAAGCAGTGATTATTATATTTCAGATATGTAGGTTATACATATACTATAATATGCCTGTATAAATATCTATATTATTATTGATAGCTCTACATATAGATATATTGTATTCATCATATAGACAGATATTTATATATTATTATTAGTCTCAGTTATGGTAAGAACAATGGCCGATATTTGGGGATCTGACATAAAGCAAGCACTCTAATAGGTGATCTACATATGTGACTTGCAATTTTTTAAATTCATTTATTTATTCAACATATATTTGTTACAGGACACTCTTATGCATTAATCCAGGAATTTGGAATAGTGCAATGAACAGAACAGATAATGTCCTTGTTTCAAGGAGCTTATATTCCAGCTAGTCACAATATTAAATTTTACAGAGATAAGTATTATTCAATATTAATTCCCTTTCTCTTCTACTTTTCTTCTTATTCTAAGTCCTACATAAATATAATTTGCCTTAGGAAAAATAAAGCATAAATAAACACATTTTCTCCATATGTGCCCCCAATGAAAATTCAATGCTTAAATAAGAAACACATCTTAATATGTCTATTAAGGAATGTTACAGCTGCCAGAACAGAAATGGGTTTCTAACCTTGTTTTGATTCAGTAACCTACATTGTCAAGGAGATATGCCAATTGGACTGTATCTTTGAAGCTTTGCCTCCACCATCTGTATTCATTTTAAAGTCATGCCATCAATGTGTCTCTTCAAGTGGAGACCATCTTATTCTTAATATAGTCAGGTAGCAAAGAGTGCTTTTCCTTTTGGGAAATGCAAGAAGTGCAAGATGGGGGACTTTCTGGGTTGTGGAACAAAGTCCAAGGGAAACCCCTGGTGAGCCTGTCAAAGGCAAAATGTAAGGAGATGTGAGAAAGTACCACATGTTATCCAAAAGGAGGACGAGTGATTGGCAAGGTCAGGCTATTTGCAGAGATAGCATTTGGGCCCAGTTCGATTGAAACTTGAAAGCTGAGATAAGTCAAAGGGCTGTGAGAGTGGGAAATTTAAAAAAGAGTCAAGGTTTTCCTTATGGTAACTTGGTAAGAAAAAGAATCACTTATGTTAAAGGAATTATGCAAGTGGAAAGAGAATTATAAAAGGAATCTTAGTGTATAGTCCCTAGAATACATTAAAAACACAACAAATTATATAAGTTAATAGAAAGATTAATTGTGAATATGTGCAAGGGTTGGGATTGTATTTCCAAAATATCCAAAGAGAGACCAACCAGTTAATGTTAATAATTGCTTTTTAAAAATCTCACCAGGCAGTGCCTGTCAAACTGTGATCTTTGAACAGTTTCAATCAGAATCACTTGATAAACTTTTAAAACAAAAATGCAGCTCCACGGCCATTTTCTTGCCTGCTCCACCCACATGTGCCAGGGGTGGGGCTTGTTTTAGCAAGTTTCCGGGAGTGAGGAATGGCCTTCCTCCTTTAATCAAGAGAGGTATTTTTTCCAGAATCTCATCTGTGTCTTCACAGCTTAGTTGTGCTTATTCATCTCCTCGGCTGCACATGTGCCTCTTGTTGAGTTTCCACTGTAGACTCCACACTCCAGCCACACTGACATGCAGATTGACACCAGACTCTACACCTTCCACCTTCCACGATGTCACGTTTCTTCTTTGCCTGCAATATGATGCAAATATCTCTCCTTTCCTTTTACCTGACTAATTTCCGTCTTTCTTTCAAACTCAACCTAGAGTCACTTTCTCTGGGAAGTATGTGATGAGTATCCCAGGTGCTATGTTAGGCAGCCTTGTCCTGTGCTTCCCAAGCTTTTGGTGGTTGCAACTATACTTTTCATCTTAGGGTGCACTAATCCATTTACATGTTTTATAAAATTTATTTTGGAATTCCTGTGAAGGGTAGGTTTGGTTTTAGGCAAAATGCTAATCAGTAACTTCATGTAGTGTCTAGTGAGGAAGATCAAGAGCAAACAATTACAATAAAGTGAAATGATTGATATGATAGGAGAAATGCAAGACCCTATAAGACAATACCATGGTATCCCAACTCTGATAGACTTGTCTGTTGCATAGTTCAAAACTTACATGACTGCAGCTCTCCAGAGGCTATTGGTTGCTTGTCTTCCAATTTCTGCATATGGCCTAAATTGAGCATTCTTCCACAATCTCAATAAATTCTGCAGCCATTGCTAGAGTAGTCTCTTCTCCACTTGAAGGAATTATAGCACTCATCTATTTTGTACTTACCATTGACTATGTGCTTTGAGTAAGAATGGGCAAAAACAAACAGAAAATACAAAAGCCATATTGGCCTTGGTCTTGGGTTAATTATGTAAACTAATTACGATAATAGCTGCTGAAATACATAGATTATTTAATTTATGTCAGTCCTTAATGTGCATTATGTCACCTGAACCTCCCATCATTCCTATAGTTTGTGATATTAATCTCCATTTTACAGATGAGGAGACTAAAGTTCCAATAAATAGACCCATTTGTATATAGTCACAGAGTAATGCAAATATAAAAATGTCAAACTCATAGAATCAGAGTGTAGGATGGAGATTTCCAGGGGCTCTGGGGGGTGTGGAGGTGGGGATGGGAAAATGTTAATCAAGGGTACAAAATTTTAGACAGGATGAATAAATTCTGGAGATCTAGTGTACAGTATGGTGACTATAGTTAATAATTTATTCTATATTTGAAATTGCTAAGACAGTAGATCTTAAATGTTCTTACCACAAAAAATCATAAGTATATAAGCTAATGGAGATGTTAACTTGATTTAACCATTTTACAAATGTATATAGATGTTACATCACATTTTATAACATAAATATATACAATTCTTATTTGTCAATGATATCTTAATAAATTTGAAATCCCTTGATTTCAAAACTATGAAGTTTGCCTCCAGAACTCATACTCATATCCATTAAGCTGTCTTTCTTGCAGTTGGATTCCACTTTAACATCCATTGTGCTTTAGATTGAAGTTTTATTCTAACCCTGTCATTTCTGGAGAGAGGCAACATAGTGGGGGATGTAGGATCAAAATGCTTGGTTTTAAATCTCAGACCCAGTACTTATGAACTAGGAAGGCTTGAGTATATCAGTCAAGCTTTCTGTGCTTTAGTCATTGGCAAAGTGGAAATCATGATAGCACACAATTTATAAAGTTGCCTGTATTAAATAAATTAATACATAATAAATTATTGCAACAGGACTTAGCAAATAATAAGCACTCAATTTTAGTTACCATCCCTACTATTACTACTATTATCATTGCTATTATTATTATTACTACTACTATTAATAGAGCTCCTATTACTTCCACCATAGTTGGCTGGTGAGTACTCAATAGATCAATTGTTTTCCCACCTCATAATGGGCATTTAAATCTTTATTGCTCTCCCCACACAATTTCTTTGAGGATGAAAATAAAAAGTGAGTATAACATTATTTCAAGTTCTCTGACTCTAACAAAGTACTTATAAATCCAACCCTTCAATTTTTGCTATTATTAATTTCTTGTTTTGGATGATTCTGAAAGATATATGATAGGACTGGAATAACATCCTAAACTCAGAAGGAAAAAAACCTTCAAATAATCTCATTTGTATCTCCACGACATCAGGTTACCCTTAATAAGGGGACATAAAATGAAAATAAAGGAACAAGAATAATGTCAAATATTCCTAACGATCAGCATATGAAATATGATGAAGCTGCCTGATCTCTACTTGCCTATCAAAATACACACTGGACCCTGGACCCTAAATATACATTGGGCTCAATGAGAAAGAGGGTGTTACTTTCATTCATTAATGCAATATTTCCATACAGGAACTTTCACCTGCGTGTACTGGTTGTTTTGTTTTGTTTTTTAACCTGTGTTCTCTATAATATCATGAGGTATAATACATTATCCCTTCTCATCTTTGGCTGACAAATTTTCAGCTCTGAGAGATGAAACAAGTTACGTATAGACATATTAATAAATGGAAGAGTTCAATAATTCCAGAGTTCAGGCACTTTCCACTAGGATATGGCACATCCTAAATATGCTGTAAAACAACTAACAAACAAGTTAATTCACCAGCCCGAGAAAATAATGAGTGTTTTAAGAAACGGCATAATTGATGGTTAAATTAATGGACAAATGGTACAGAAAGACAGGTACAAAGAGGATGGCTGGAGATCTGTATATCTATTACATAGACATATAGATAGTTAAAATCCTCAAATCATTCTAGGTTCTAGAGCCTGAAAAAGTGTGGCATTAATTTGAGTGTTCTTACCCTACAGTAAAGTCCCATGTCTCTACGTTCTTAGTTTCATAATCACATATTCTTTTTTTTCCTTTCAATCATTACAAGAATTACAAATGCTCAATATGGCAAATTTTGGAAAAATTTGAGATGGAAGGCAAACTTACAGATTTTCAAAAAATTCATAACCACTGTTACATTTTCAACACTTTATTTTATGAGTTTTTTATTTGCTCTGTTTATTTTTTTATATTTGCATATTTCTATATTCTATTCTTTGTTGATCTAGATATTCCTACATCTGGTCTGTTTTGTTTTTTTTTTCCAGTTTAGTGTTTGGCAATTTTATTAAAAATACTTTTCATTGATAAGATTACAATAAATGTATAATTTTCTATCTTGAATATTGACAGTGATTTAATTCACTTATTACCCTTTTGTTGTTTCCAAATTATAAATAATATGTATTATAATTTAAGTTGTCGTAAAAATACCTTTCTTACTGAAAGCTTCTCTGTATCAATTTTATTATAATAGAATATATTCCTGATAATTGCATATTAAAAAAGCAAATGGACATATTTAATATCTTAATATATATTACTAAATTGCTTTCTGCAAATGCAATAGTCGTAGTTGGGAGCCTTCAAGAGAAGGGGCATTTCAGAGGGAAAGGCAATATGGGAAAGGCAAGGAAAAGACAGGATATAGATTAAGAAATTTGACAGTAAATGTAGGACTGAAGTACAGAAAGACTTAGAAAAATAATTAGAAAATATCCATCAGCATTCATTTTAAATTCATAGCCAGCCAGAATCTAGAGAACATAAAGTGTGTAAGGTTTTTAAATTTGAGACATATTTTTTTAAAGAAAGTGAGTGAAGGGATTGCCAACATGGCATTCAACTACAACAGAGAAGAGATCCCTGACAGCCCATGTTTGGCGTCCTGTGTTTACTGAGGTGTAGGCTCATGGAATTTCCTGGCTTTCAACCCTTCAACACAAAGGTTACCTGTATGTTTCACTGAGATGCATTTGAAACAGGGCTGAAATTAACTAACAAAATGCTGGCTCATCTCGCACAAGATGTGTACAAATGACTCCACCAGTGTTCAGGCTGGTTTTGGCAGCTCAGGGCAATCAAACATTCTAATAATTGAACCTTGATGCAATCATCAAAACACTGATTTCTTTACTGTCACAAATGGCCCCAATAAAGATAAAAATGATGGCCTTTAATTATACTTTAATTTTCAAAACTGAAAAACACAAAACAAATAATTAAACAACATAGCGCCAATTATACATTTTTATTTTGGGGAACGGGAGGCATTAAAGTGTCTTTCTTTCATTGTGATTTCAATATTGCCCTGAGGGATTTTTTTCTTTTACTTTTTTCCTAAATTTGTATTTATGGTATTCAATTTATCAAAACTAATTATAGATGACAGTCACAGATCAAATTATTTGATTAACAAGTATGACCCTTTAGAAAATCATCTCAATTGAATAAGAATTACTAGTGGTTGGGCAAACAGAGTTAAATGGACACATTCGTGAACACATTTAACAAGTGATTACCTAGATTAAAATTAGAGAATACAACATTAATTGTATTCTCTGCTTTTGAGAGGCTCACATTCTGATGATAATTATAGGTAGGAATCATATATTCTGTGGTTTTTAAGACTAGTAGGGAAAGGACCTGTGTCTTGTTTTTTCTTCTTGTATGCTATGCAGCTATGATAGTAGAATGTATAGGGTTTTCAAAAACCCCAGAGAAGGCACATCTAGCACAGCCTAGGGAGTTAAAAAAAATCAATTTCAGAGGGCAGGTCATTACTTAGCCGAATTACCCAGGAAATGATGGCAAACCACAATCCAGCAGGATAAAGCATCACTTGCAAAGTCATGGAAGTGTCAAGGAGTTCGAGAGTTGGATAATGCAGAGTATCTGAAATTTGAGTTTGAGGTGAAATTCATGAACTAGGCAAGAGACCAAATCACACATAAATGTTATAAATTTGGACTCTGTTGTTAAGTATTGTTGGAAGATTTTACACAAGTAGCAGTCATATGAAAAGTTTAGAAAGATCTCCCTGGTGGAGATATGGAAATTAAATTTGGAGAGTTTAGGAAGTGAGAATGTCATCAGGGTATTTCATTGTTAGACTAGTATAATCGTTCAACTGAGATGTAAAGAGGCCCTTTTCCATGATAATGAATGGAAGAACAGAATAGAAAATATATAAAAGATATTTATTGTCAAGGATGTTGAACATGAGTTTGTTTCAAAAAGCTCAGTTTGTTTTTTGTTTTTTTTTGTTTTTTTTTTTTGTTTCACAGATGTACAATTGGGCATCTTTTAAAACAGGGACTGTTAAAATGAGAAAGAATAAAATCTAAATTACCTTCAACTGAGAAGAATTTCTTTTTTAGCTCTAATTTTCCTACGTTTGCTGTGGAATTAGGTATTGAAATCCACTCAAGTTTCTAATTTTCAGCTTCCTTGCACCTACACAGCCTCACAGCTGTGAATTTGCTAATATAATGGATTCCCAGTTAAATGTAACAAGGGGCTCACTAAACAAACATCCTTGCATGGTGTATTTTCATATTAATAAAACTTAGATGAAAATATGGATATGAGTAAACTTCGGGGTCTATATTTTCACAGAATGGTTCTTAAAGCTATTCTAATTAAACATGTACCCATGACAAAGTTGTGACAATTAAATCTAACTTTTTTTTCATGTGATGTTAAGGGATTGCTATTTTAAATACTTGGCACTACAGTGATGTAGCATTGGTGCAGTTCTTAGCTATCACCTAGTCTAAAAATTAAACAGAAGTATTTAAATGAGGAAGTGATTTAAAAAAAAAAACCCGAGATACTTCTAATTTATAATCCTGGGATTGGTTGCCTTGATGAGTCCAAATTAGAACATTCCCCTCTTAAAGCCTGAAATGTTGTTCATGTCAATCATGAAACCCAAACAAACATATTAAAATATAATCCATAATCCTACACGTCTAAAGTATTGGGAAACCTGGGGTTTGGAAACTGGGAATCTGTATTACAGTAAAAAAGTAAACCAGGTGTACTAGTCCATTTTCATACTGCTATAAAGACATACCCGAGACTAGGTAATAAAAAAAGAGGTTTAATTGACTCACAGTTCTGCATGGCTGGGGAGGCCTCAGGAAACTTACAGTCATGGCAGAAGGGGAAGCAGGCACGTCTTACATGGTGGCAGTGAAATGGGAAAAGTTCCCTGTTCCCCCTCGCAGGGCATGTGGCAGGGGGCGTTGCTCGCTTTTTCAGTGCCCCACTGATCACACCTCTAGGGGAGCATACAGACGGGCGCGGGCTCTGATCCCACAGCAGTGTCTTGGGCAGGATGTTAATAGCTCCCGAAGCCCCAGTGGGCGTGTGCTACCGTGTACTCTTTTAGTTTTGCCATCTATAGATGGCTTGTGTTAACCAGCTCAATTAGACCCTCTATTCTGTCACAAGAACAGGAGGGCTTTCTGTATCTTGGGTTCTTGCCTTGGTGTACTGGAAGAATCAGATCACACCTGGGCTTGGAGAATGAGCGCAAGGTTTTATTGAGTGGAGGTAGCGCTCAGCAGATAGGGGAAGTCAGAAGGGGATGGGGTGGGAAGGTTTTCACCTGGAGTCGGGCTGCTCAGTGGCCTGGGCTTTCCTCTGACTGTCTCAGCCAAACTCTGCATCCTTCTCTCTGTCGTGGCCTCCTGGCATGCCAGTGTCTGTTGGTGCGTTCCTCTAGACCTCCAGCCGCTTGTGTGTTTCTCTGTCGATGTGTTCCTCTCCACGTGCAGCTGCCTGTGTATCTGCCTGCTAGAGTCTCGGGTTTTGTTTTTGTTTTTGTTTTGAGAGGAATCTCGCTCTCTGGCCAGGCTAGAGTGCAGTGGCGCAATCTCAGCTCACTGCAACCTCCGCCTCCTGGGTTCAATCAATTCTCCTACCTCAGCCTCCAGAGTAGCTGGGATTACAGGCGCCTGCCACCAGACTCAGCTAATTTTTGTATTTTTAGTAGGGATGGGGCTTCAGCATGTTGGCCAGGCTGGTCTCGAACTCCTGACCTCAAGTGATCCTCTCGCTTCAGCCTCCCCAAAGTGCTGGGATTACAGGCGTGAGGGTCTCGGGTTTTTTTAGGCACAAGATGGGGGCGTGGCAGGCCAGAATGGTCTTAGGAAATGCAACATTTGGGCGGGAAAACAAAAATGCCTGTCTTCACCTAGGTCCGTGGGCCCAGACCCAGGTGTGGAGCCCTAGCCAGGGACCATGCCCTCCTCTACCCAGCACTTCCCTTCCATATCAATAGGTTAGAGACAGCATGTATGAGCACAGGAAAAACTACCATTTATAAAATCCTTATTCGCTCCTAAATTCCTGAGAGTGGCATGGGGGAACTGCCACCATAATCCAATTATTTCTCACCAGGTCTCTCCCTAAACACATTCAAGATGAGATTTTGGTGGGGACACAAAGCCTAACCATATCATTCTACTTCTGGCCTCACCCAAATCTTGTGTCCTCACATTTCGCAAAGCCTAACCATATCACCAGGTAACAATTTTCATGTAGGTCCAAGTTTCCCAAGTTTGATAGTGACTACTCTAAGATTGCAAGAATCTCTATCCCTTTAAACTCATTGGAATACATCATTTCAATGAAAATGTTTTCACCGAGAACAAATATTTGAAAATCCAGTGGCTGCCTTGACAGGTCTGTTCTCACTACCCAGAAACTGTTGAAAAAGATAAGACAGAGGAAGACTTAGACATGTGGTTAGGTCTGGATACGTGGGCTGGGGTAGAGGGACAGATCATAATATACTCCTGTCTGTATCCCTAGTGCTTTGCCCAAAAGCCTGAGGCATGGCGGGTATCCAGCAAAATGAATGGGAAAAATTAAGGGATTTGGAAATCAGTGACTTTCCTCTCAGTAGAGAAGTAGAGGAGGTAAGCTTTGGCTTCTGAAAGGAAGTCTTTTTTGTTTGTTTGTTCGTTCATTTATTTGAGATAGAGTTTCCCCCTGTCATCCAGGCTGGAGTGCAGTGGCATGATCTCGTCTCACTGCAACTTTTGCCTCCCAGGTGCAAGCGATTCTCCTGCCTCAGCCTCTGGAGCAGCTGGGGTTACAGGTGTGCGTCACCACGCCCGGCTAAGTTTTTGTGTATTTTTAGTAGAGATGGGGTTTCACCATGTTGGTCAGGCTGATCTCGAACTCCTGACCTCGGGTGATCCACCACTCTCTATTCCTTCCAAAATGCTGGGATTACAGGCGAGTGTCACCGCTGCCGGACTGAAGTGAAGTCTTGAATGCTGCCAGTAACGAATTCTGCAGTCGTCTCTTAATGGGATTAGAAAGTAATTCCTTCACAGATATCCTGTAAGGGGTTATATATTGAAAAGTGAAGTAATGATTTTGTCATTGATCAAATTAAACAGGTGGGCTTCCTTCTTTTGTTTCTTCCGTGTGCAGGATTCCGGCTCACCTCTAGATGGTGGTGCTGATTCATAGCTAAGCAGTCACAAACTCCAACTCATAGCGTGAGTGCAGGGCTCCAAACTGAGGCATCAGCTCCACACTTGTATCTCTGACTCTTGCCAATTTGCAGGAAGCTATATTTCAAAAGGTTTTCACTTGGCCAATTCGGAGCACCTTTCATTCCTACTCTCCTCTCATTACCTTTGTTTTCAAATTAAGGAACATGTTTAAAAATAGTCTTAATAGCATTTCTAATTATGTTGATGCTCTTTTTATTTGTGATGTGTACAGTGGAAGGGTAGAAATAACTGACCCATGGTTGGGGGAAAAAAGACTGTTTCTAACTGGAAAAATGTCATGTCATACTCCATATATATAGAACTCCATCCTTACATACTCCATAGGTAACTTTCCCCAAGAGGTTTAATCTTTGGGAGTCCAATTTTTGTCATCTTTACAAGAAACAGCTTAACACTAGAAATATAGCATTATTGAAATAGAAACAGGACTGAAAAAGATGTAACATCTGCATAGCTGCTGTGTTCTTTCCTTCCCAGGACAGACACCAGTATTTTTTTTTTTCATGATATATTTCTCCCAATTAGCAAAATTTGGGATCAAAATTCATTTCCAATGCAGAAATGAAGGTGGATGAGTGTCTGCATATACTTTAAACCATGTATTAACCGTGGCCTAGTAAAATTCCATTGTTTTATGTTAGTTATGTGGGACCTAAAGAAGGTAGGTGATCTGCCCCTATTCCTATGAAATAAGTTTCCGAACTAAAAATAGATCCCAGATACACTGACTCCAATTAAGATATACACCATGCTGATTAGGCCTATTTTATCTCTAAAAATCCAAGCCAGAGTCCCAGTACCATTAACACGCAGTCTAGGAAACAGACTAAAATTCATTCATTAGTCAATAGAACTTATTCAGTAATTACTATGAGCTCAAAATTTTGCTAAATAAATCATGCTAAAGAGACAAAAGGAAATATCTCCTGCCCCCAGAAGCTATCATTACTGCGGAGAAAAATACTTATAAAGTATTGTTATATGCAATAGCTGTATCTCACATATTGCTATGTGAAACATGTGACATGAAAGGAATGTATACCAGATGCAGGGACGGGGGGCATGTGATGTGATAAGTATATATACAAGGACCATAATTAATGCTGTGTTGGTTGACAAAAGCATGACTCAGGCTCAGTTTACTGAAACTGAAAAACATAGTCAACATCATTTTTTTCCCAATAAGGAGCAGGAAGTTACCAGAAGTACTGGAGGTAGATGAACGCTTTTATTTAGGTGGTAAAAATATGAAAACAATAATGATAGTAGCATATGTGGAGCTGGTATTCCCACGTGATAAGTATCATTTGATTTCCACACCATTGCCACTATGCCTACTTGTATGTGATAGCCACTTCCAATTTTATAGATCTGAAAATTGAGACTCAGAGATGTAAAGGGGTTGACTTGAAGTCACACAACCAATTGCGGAAGTAGTTTCAAAGCTCATGCCTTTAGCCTCTGCATTAGACAGTCTCTTATTTATTTATTTATTTATTTATTTATTTATTTATTTACTGAGATGGAGTCTTGCTCTGTCCCTTAGGCTGGAGTGCAGTGGTGCGATCTCGACTCACTGCAACCTCCGCCTTCCAAGTTCAAGCGATTCTCCTGCCTCAGCCTCCCGAGTAGCTGGCATTACAGGTGTCTGCAACCACGCCTGGCTAATTTTTGTATTTTTTTAGTAGAGACGGGGTTTCGCCATGTTGACCAGGCTGGTCTAGAACTCCTGACCTCAGGTGATCCACCCTCCTCGGCCTCCCAAAATCCTGGGATTTACAGGCGTGAGCCACCATGCCCGGCCTAGACAGTCTTTCTGATTGCCTTTCGAACACAATAAAAGAAGAAAGTAATCAAATGCCTGTAGCAGTTCATAACCAAAGTTATATCTTAGTTTCAAAAACAAGACGTGGGATGTTTTCCTAAATCTCAGAGAAGGGGTAATTCACAGAGGATTCTGGGAGGACGTGTTTGTCTGTCTTACTCAGATAGTTTACCTGGACAATTAAAAGCAGACCTGTGCCTGAGCAATACTATTCCCAGAGTGTTTAACTCACAAAGAGCACCATGATCAAATTATTTGGTGCAGAATCCTACTTTTTAGGTGAGTTATCATGTATCTCTTTCTCTGTCTTCATTTTTGAAATTGAAAGAAAAAATGATATAGTATATTGACATGCGAATTAGCACTTTAAAAACCTTACATGCTAAAGCATATAAATAAGCAAGAAACAGCTCAGCCTGAGCATCCTCACACCAACAGGATGTCACAGCAATCAGTGCCTGGAGACCCAGCCACTCCATCTGTGTCATGCTCTGTGGGTGTTGGAACCATCACTGATTATTCATTCACAGACCTGTTCATCCCATCACCACTGTACACTGGGCACAATTGCTCATTGTTCTCCACTGATTAGAATGCTGTGATTTATAAATGGATAATGTAAAAGAAAAATAGACCAAGGCCATTACTTGCAGGTGGATTTTTCTAGTTCCTAGATTCTTGGGTAATCAATCTTCTATAGAATGTCTCCTGCCTACTCACTGTTGGGTTTTTTAGCGAACATTCTCCATTGGCAACTGCACCAAACTCCAGTATGTCCAATTCTAAAAGGCAGCTTAAATATTACTTTTTTTCATGAGAGTATAAGTATCTAATTTACTCTAATACTGTCCTTTGTGTGAAAACTATAACATGTGAGTCAAAGACTCTAAATGGACAGACTAAAGGGGCTGAGTAGCAAGTGTGGGTATTAATATATCAAGATTGTCACTGCTAAAATACTCAAACTGACTCACGTCCATTAATTGCAGTTGGGCAAAAATTTAGACAGCATAAGTACTATTAAATTAGAGTGTGTTTCTATGGACTAGTTTTCAGAGTTGAATCTGTCTTTAAATATTGCCTTATATAATCACCTCCTCTTGACAGGCAAAGAAGACAAAGAAAGGAGAAATCACACAGTTTGAGAGATGGAAAAAAAAAAGTGTGCTTTCTTAATTTCCATCCTGAGTTTGAACCAAATAATGCTCACATGCTTCTTAGAGGTGGGAAACCTTGCTTTGTGGTTTCCTGGCTCTCTTGTGTGTCTCATGTAGCACACAACCCACTGTCCTGAACAAAGCTTGTACTCATACATAATAATCATAACAATTATAGAATGTATATAGTGTGGAAGAATGAGGGAGGTGGGGATTAATTAAAATCTAAAGAGAAGTGGGACTGTGAGAGAAAGAGAAAGTTGCGTTTATGGTTACAGTTTCTTATACCTACTTATTTCAGTTGGTGTGGGACTTTATCAGCCCATTTGGCAAACTATCTGAGACTTGGTAGATGAGGTCTTCTCGGATATATATAAACAAATATATCTTTTTTAAAAAAAAGCAATAATGGGAAAGATAAATGATTTTTTTTTTTCTTTTTTGAGAGGGAGTCTCACTGTATTCGCCCAGGCTGGAGTGCAGTGGCGCAATCTCAGCTCACTGCAACCTCTGCCTCCTGGGTTCAACCAATTCTCTTGTCTCAGCCTCCTGAGTAGCTGGAATGACAGGCACATGCCACCATGCCCAGCTAATATTTGTATTTTTAGTAGAGACGGGGTTTCACCATGTTGGTCAGGCTAGTCTCGAACTCCTGACCTCATGATCCGCCCACCTCAGCCTCCCAAAGTGCTGGGATTACAGGCATGAGCCACCGCGCCCAGCAGATAAATGATTTTTAATTAAAAATTTAAAAATAATGTGTAAAGTTCAGTGACAAAAACCAATATAAGTTGAGCAAAATACGAGGCTGTTTTACAAGATTATATATATATATACACACACACATATGTGTGTATATATGTGTGTGTGTATGTGTGTGTGTATAAATATATATATATATGTATTTTCTTCTTCTTCTTCTTTCTTCCTTCTCCTTCTTCTCCTTCTCCTTCTTCTTCTTCTTTTCTTCGTTTCTTCTTTTCTTCTTCTTTTCTTCTTCTTCTTCTTCGAGGAGTTTTGTTCTGTAGCCCAGGCTGGAGTGCAATGGTATGATCTCAGCTCACTGCAACCTCCACCTCCCAGGTTCAACCCATTCTCCTGCCTCAGCCTCCTGAGTAGCTGGGATTACAGGTGCCCCCCACCATGCACTGGTTGCTAACTTTTTGTATTTTTAGTAGAGACAGGGTTTCACCATGTTGGCCAGGCTAGTCTTGAACTCCTGACCTCAAGTGATCTGCCTTCCTCAGCCTCCCAAATTGCTGGAATTACAGGGTTGAGCCACGTCCGGCCCAATATTATATTTTTTTCATTGAGTCTCTTGCTGCGTCAATGCAAGTGGGAGGACCAGGAACCTGGGCATGGAGTGAGACACCATGGATTGTTTTTATGAAATGGCACACAAACAATATGAGGAAGACTCACATTTCCCTAAGGCCAAACTAAAGAACACAGAGATGCAATAGAACATCCTACCGACCAAAGAGAACATTGAGCAGAAGTGGAATGAAATTTTCTAAGAGCCTTGAGGATTCTTCACCCTGTCATCTTCAAGGCCCAGTCATGATGCACCCAACTGCCAGATGACCATGAGCCCCAGCTGGACAAGGAAACTGGACACTCGGCACTTAAGTCCCTGGCCCGTGAATCTCTGAGGCGATCCTCCCATCGGACTGCCACTTTCTCTGATTAGCTCTGGAATATCAGCCCTAGAAGATTATTTGTATAATTGATGAAAATAAAACACACCATTAACACTCATTTCCTGTGCTTTTAAAACTTTGAGCATTTGTTTCTGCAAGTAGCAGCATGTACCTGCAAATAGAGGTAAGTGATATACACCTGAATATTAACTTCCACGTGTATCTGTTAATATCAACTTGTTTTCAAAGATACATTCATATAAATTTGCTTGACCTTTTCCTCTTCTGTATAATCTAGAAAAATTATATAGGAGAGTAAGATACAAACCTTCCCATAGAAATTCACTCTATGGGATCACAAGACTTCTTTGACTAGCAGAGACCCCAAGCAGAGACAATATCAACTTGTTTTCAAAGATACGTTCATATAAATTTGCTTGGCCCTTTCCTCTTTAGTATAATCTAGAAAAATTAATTACAAACCTTATTAAACAAACAAAATTAAGACATAAACCTTCCCATAGCAATTCACTCTATGGGATCATAAGACTTCTCTGACTAGCAGAGAACCCAAGTTAGAGTCAGGACTTGCATTCCTGATTCAACCAATTTGCTTTCGAAACCTGATCGTTGTTGCTGCCTGAAACAAATATGTACAGCACTTCTAGGGGAGTGCTAGAAAAACAGACTAATTGGAAAAAGTTTGGAAAAGAGAATCTGAAGGAGGAAGAGCTGAAGAGACGGAGCAAATTCTTACGGTTTCATGTAATACCTGATGATTCTAAATTCTATGAACTTGAATTAAAAAGCAGTAGAATTGGCTGGCCACAGTGGCTCATGCCTGTAATCCCAGCACTTTGGGAGGCTGAGGCAGGTGGATCATGAGGTCAGGAGTTCAAGACCAGCCTGGGCAATATGATGAAAACCCATCTCTATTAAAAATACAAAAATTAGCCGGGTGTGGTTGTGGGCACCTGTAATCCCAGCTACTCGGGAGGCTGAGGCAGGGAATTGTATGAACCCAGGAGGCGGAGGTTGCAGTGAGTAGAGATTGCACCACTGCACGCCAGCCTGGGTGACAGAGCGAGCCTCTACCTTAAAAAGAAAAGAAAAGAAAAAAGGAGTAGAATTTCAAATTTCTAGAACATGGTCCATTATAAACTTTATTTATTTTTGAGCAAAAAAGTAAAATAGCAAGAGGAGTAAGTAGCAAATAAGTAGCTATAGGGAAAGTAAATCTTCTCCTAAATATTAAAAGAAAAAAAAAAAAACAAGAAGAATATGCCAAGCATTAACCCATCTTTCAGCTTACTTTCATACATGCTAATCACCGATGTTCATCACAATAATTGCAGTCCTAGCAAAAGCCCTAAGGATCACAAGAAGATTAAATTTTACTGATTACATTGTCACTAACAAGGCAGGAGAATATCCTGATAGATACAACAACGATTTCCAATAATGTGCTCTGTGACCTTGGAAAATTCACTTAACTGCTCTGAACCTCATTTTTAATATCTGTCAAATTGAGTGATTGAAGGGGATAATCTGATGTTCCTCAGATAATTTAAAGGCAATGATTTTCAGGATGTATTCAAAAAGAAAAAAAAAAAATCCTGTAGTTCAAAATGTCCTTCCAGTAAGAAAGTTAAATTACTAAGTACTCAGAACAATTAGTAGCTCCCATAAGCCTTATACATATAAACCTGAAACACGGCCAAACTTGGGTATCATTGGTCAATACCCACCATATCATTAGCAAAGCAATGGTAGGGAGGTAGACCAGGTAGACAAAGGTCAAACTTCTTAATGACTTATTTCAGCTGGTTCTGAAAACTCATGTGCTGGCCAGAAATCCTACAACAGTGTTTTGGGTTTATGGGAAGTTTTCACTTTGGTAATATGGAAAATGCACTACACATTAAGTACTGAATCAGGGGAAGCCAGAAATGGAGGGAGGAAAAAGAGGAGGGGGTAATGGCACAAGGCTTCTTTGGATAAATGAGAAAGTAAACTCACTTTTATTCTGTACCATAATCGTCTCTTATAGAGAAGTTAAAAAAAAAATAAGTGCCTGTTTTTAAAGATGCAAATAATGTAGAACGTGGACTTAAATCTAACGATCCTTACTCTTTCCTACCTCACAGCCCTGGCCCATTCCACTATCATTCTATAGTTAACCAGTTTGATGTCAAATATAAAAAAAACCCACAACAAGCACAGGCAAAATACAGTACATAAACATGATTGTGCAGTCAGTCTCATCAAGCAGTTTGCTTTTCTGGCCATGCCTCAGATGTGTGAGATCTTTTTATTCTGACATATGTGGATGTACTTCTTTACTTGTAATGCTGACATAAAATTCCATTTCATGAATACTGGTGAATTAACTATTCCTCTAAAAATTATTCTAGTTGAAGAGTTTTGAAATCTTTGCTATTTTTATAGTCAACATTTTTATTTAATATGCATAGCTTACAATTAGTTTCTGATACTTTTTAGAATTAAAGAGAGTATGACTTTTGGAAGGCCAGGCATGGTGGCTCATGCCTGTAACCCCAGCACTTTGGGAGGCTGAAGCGGGAGGATCATTTGAGGTCAGGAATTTGAGACCAGCCTGGCCAACATGGTGAAATCCCGTTTCTACTAAAAATACAAAAAAAAAAAAAAAAAAAAAAAAAAAATTAGCTGGGAGTGGTGGTACATGCTTGTAACCCCAGCTACTTGGGAGGCTAACACAGGAGAATTGCTTGAACCCCAGAGATGGAGGCTGTAGTGAGCTGAGATTGTGCCAGTACATTCCAGTTGGGGTGATGGAGACTCTTTCTCAAAAAATAAAAAACAATTAAAAATTTAAAACTAAAGAGAGTATGGCTTTTGAATAAAAAATATCTCCTCTCTGGATAGATCATGTAATACAAAAGAAAAACATATTCTTCATCTTAGACTTTAAGAAGGTGACATAAGTTTAAGTCTTGTTTCATTATTGACTGTACAACGTTAGAAAATGGATTTCTCCCGGTATCCATTCCCTCATCTGCAAATGGTTTAATACTTGCGTAAGCACTGTAAACAAAATGAATGTATAAATAAGCTCTCCCAAAATAGCAGTAGTATAATGAAAGAATGACTTTAACAAATAAAAGCAAACTCTCCCCATTGGAGTCTTTTGACTGAGTATTGCGGTAGTATCGAGTAAGAATTCTTGTAATTCAGCGAATGTATAGAGTACAATAACGCTCTTCACCTTATACTTAACCCTTGCTATGCCTGATGGTCAAAAGCAAAAGACATGCTTCTTTGCAGTATACTCCAGAGAAGATGTAGATGGAATAGACAAAGAGAGGGAATATCTCAAATCAGAGGTATTTCAGGGCTTATTGGCAACATTAAACTGTTATAAACGATATGTCTTCCAAGCCACAGAATCTCAACGATAATGTTTTTCCTGGAACATTTTCCAAAGTATTTGCTTCATATCTTCGAATTGGTAGGAATATTTGCAGAGAAGATTTGGTAGAAGTATTTCCAATATTCAGAAATAAACTGTCTCCAAATATCAAGTACACTCAAAAATACTTATTTATATTAGAAAAATAGCACGGCGGTACGATTTTTAAAAAGAAAGAACAAATGACGTAATCTGACACAATTTATGCCTTAGAAAAATAAAAATAATACAGTCCTTGTTTATTCAGAATGCATTAAGATGCTTTCATTAGATATTTAATGGTGATGTCTTTTGATCTGTAAATTCTTTTTTCATATGTATGTATATATATTCTTTTTTCTTTGATGAGGGGTATTTGCTGTAGACAGAGATATATAGCTGGAAGCATGTATTGGGATATTAAATTGCCTCCCCATAAAGATGTTCACATCTTACTGATATAAGTGAACTTTATATACATACCATCATAAATTTTATATTCAGACCATCAGGGATAAATCTGGTTGTTAACTTAAAATCTTTCAACTAATCCAACTCTCACTTATATATGGTATGGAAATTGTGTTATTTTCTACTTCTCATAGCAGCTTGGAAATTGTACAACCTACTTTGGTATTCTTTAGTTTTTAACAAGTAAGACTGGGAATTGAGGAATAATCAGTAATGGTTACCTGCCTTTTCCTATTTAAGAACAATAATGGTGCTCACTCATCCCGAACAAGGCCTTTAATTAATCATTGTAGCTATGCAGGTTGAGGTCCCAATGTTATCATCACTGAAGCATAGCAGTAATATAAACTCCTGCTTAAGTGCTTTTGTTCTGTGAAATAAATCTTTGCATTACAACCATTCCTAATCACTTATTAAAAGTATAACACTTTGCTATTATCATACTTGATTGTGATGTTTTTAAGCCATTTATTTGTTTTATCTACTTCCCAGCACAAATTTAATTTGCTAGAATTTTTAAGCGCATAGTGGATTTGATGGGAGGGAGCAGGAGATTTCTCTATAAAAATGAACCCTCACAAATACAAATAAAAGTAAAAGCAAAGCTAAATTTACAGAATAGAAAAATTAATCTGAATGCCTAAACTATTTACTCATTGGACATTTGGAATAAATTTTAAAGGTGTTTGTGTTGTTGGATTCAGCTATTCAACATGACCAAAAGAAACAACTCATGATAACGAGTTAACTATATTATCTGAAACAAATAGAACTTTCTATTGACTTTAAAGGAAAGTTCTTCTCTAATTTGGAAGTTGAAGTAATAGTCTAATTTGCTTAAATGTTAGTATCTGTGAATAATTTAAATGAAATTACTACTTTATACTCTCATGGTACTCATAACCCCCAGGAAGACAACTTTTTAAGAGACTTTAACCAGGTGCAAGTGGTTGCTTTTTAACTCATACTACCAACTGAAAAGTCTTATGAGGACTAATCATTTATCAAGAAAGGACACACCTGAATACCTAGGCGGATGCCGTGTGCCAGTCCCACCCTCAGAGCGGCCATGCAACAGTACATAATCTCCTGATACTCTTTTTTAAGCACACATTGATTAAATGCCTGAATGGGGTCTAATACAGTTTATGAGGAAACGTAATATCACTAATTGTTAAACAAATAGACCAGAACTTATACAGCCAAATGAGTGTTGCTTTTTTGAAACAGGTGCCTGGGAAGGCTGCAGACTTATTTCAATATATTACCTCATTTAAACATTTTTCTAGAGTTCTCCTTTAATGTCATTTCAGTGACCCAAACAATTGGATCATGACATTTTTATCCAAGAGATTGGAGACTTTTTCGCAAACACAGATAGTTTGAGATACATTCACTACCACGTTCTGAAATTAAACTATCTTATTAATCAAAATCGTGTTCACTAATCAATTCTATAATTTACTGCCTGAAAGCCTTCAAGCAGTCATTCTGAGTGACCTCATGAATGAAGATTTGAATAAATTAAGGTATGGCACTTTTACTCCTTAATCAGAAAATCTCTCTTTGGAAACAGTGACTCCAAATTTTGAAAATAAAATTGGCTAATGTATTAAAATAATTTGAGTACCAAGAAAACTTATTCCTTCCCTTTCTCATTTAAACATGCCTTGGGTACCTACTCTATGCCATGCATTGCATTAGGCAGAAGAAAGAAAAACATAGGTATTGCCTGTACTCCAAACTTCACTGTCTAACAGAGAAGACAAACAAGTAACCAGAAAACGAGAATACTGTCTGATTCAAGCTAGAACAGAGCGAAGCAGAGGATGTGTGGGACTCATAAGAGAAAGAAAAGGGAAAGTTTAGAAAAGGCTTCCTGGAGAAGAATTTGTGGGCCTGGAAAAATACATACTTGTAATCACACCATCCCACTCTTGTCAGGGGAGAACATTAGGATCCAAATTAAAAAAAAAAATGAATCTAGCTTTGAATGACTTCTTTCTCACAGGTTTTAAGTGTGAGTTATTTTAACAAAGATCTAAAGAACTAGGGTTCAGTCAATATGAAGAAAATATACACATTCTGCATTATCTAGGAAAGATCCAGTTTATGCTTGTGGTCCTGAGGAAATTGTGACAATCCCTTCTTTTACTCTGAAAAGTTATGATAAGTGATAGCAAATTTTATGTGTCAATCAGACTGGGTCACAGAGTGCCAGGAGGTCTTGTTAGTTGTTATTTCTGGCTGTGTCTGTGACGGTGTTTCCAGAAGAGGTTAGCATTTGAACTGGTAGATGTAGTAGGTGAGAGTGACCTTCCCAGTATGGGAGGGCATCATCCAACCTGTTCAGGGCTCAAATAGAGCAAAACAGTGGAGGAAGGGAAGATTCACTCTCTCTGCCTGTTTGAACTGGGACCTCCATCCTTTGTTTTTAACCCTCCGGGTTCTCAGGCCTTCATAATCAGACTGGAATCTACACCATTAACTGTCTGGCTCTCAGGACTTTGAACTACACAACCAGTTTTTCTGGGTCTCCAGCTTGCGGATGGAAGACTGTGGGACTTAGCTTCTGTAATCGCATGACCCCATGCCTAGTACAAAATTTATTTATTTATATAAATATATAGACAGATATTTATATAAATATGTAGATTCATAGAGAGTATATATGTCTTAGTGTATATATACACACACCATGCATGCTAATGTTATATATATAAGTATATGTATATATGTATACATATATATTATATATGCTCTTTATGTTTGGTTTTTAAAAATTTATTTTATCTTTATTTCCATAGGTTTTTGGATAATAGGTGTTGTTTGGTTACATGAGTAAGTTATTTAGTGGTGATTTGAGAGATTCTGGTGCACCCATCACCCAAGCAGTATACACTGTACCCAATTTGTAGTCTTTTATCCCTCACCCCCCTCCCACCCTTTCCCTCAAGTCCCCAAAGTCCACTGTATCAGTCTTATGCCTTTGCATCCTCATAGTTTAGCTCCCACTTATGAGTGATAACTTATGATGTTTGGGTTTTCCACTATTGAGTTACTTCACTCAGACTAATGGTCTCCAATTCTATTTAGGCTGCTGTGAATGCTATTATTCCATTCCTCTTTATGGCTGAAAAGTATTCCATGGTGTGTGTGTGTGTGTGTGTGTGTACCAAAATGTCTTTATCCACTCATTGATTAATGGGCATTTGGGCTGCTTTCGTATTTTTGCAATTGCAAATTGTGTTGCTATAAACATGTGTGTGCAAGTATCATTTTGCATAATGACTTTTTTTTCCTCTGGGTAGTTACCCAGTAGTGAGATTGCTGGATCAAACCATAGTTCTACTTTTAATTCTTTAAGGAAACTCCACACTATTTTCCATAGTGGTTGTACTAGTTTACATTCCCACCAGCAGTGTAAAAGTGTTCCCTTTTCACTGCATCCTCACCATCATCTGTTATTTTTGTTTGTTTGTTTTCTGATTATGGCCATTCTTGCAGGAGTAAGGTGGTATCGCATTGGGGTTTCGATTTGCATTTCCCTGACCATTAGTAATATTGAACATTTTTTCATGCTTTCTGACCATTTATATATCTCCTTTTGATAATTGTTTGTTCATGTCCTTAGCCCATTTTCTGATGGGATTGTTTGGTTTTTTCTGGCTAATTTGTTTGAGTTCCTTGTAGATTCTGGATATTAGTCCTTTATCAGATGTATAGATTTTCTCCCACTATCAGATGAAGATTTTCTCCCACTTGTGAGTTATCTGTTTACTCTGCTGATTGTTTCTTTTGCTCTACAGACATATCTTAGTTTAGTTAAATCCCACCTATTTATCATTGTTTTGTTGTATTTGCCTTTGGGTTCTTGTTCATGAAGTCTTTGCCTAAGCCAATGTCTAGAAGAGTTTTTCCAATATCATCTTCCAGAATTTTTATGGTTTCAGATCCTATATTTAAGTCCTTGATCCATCTTGAGTTGATTTTTTTATAAGGTGAGAGATGAGGATCTAGTTTCATTCTTCTACATGTGTCTTGCCAATTATCCCAGAACCATTTGTTGAATAGGGTGTTCTTTCCCCACTTTATGTCTTTGTTTGCCTTGCCAAATGTCAGTTGGCTATAAGTATTTGGCCTTATTTCTGGGTTCTCTATTTTTTTCCATGGCATAGAAGGGATATATCTTAATGTAATAAAAGCCGTCTATGACAAACCCACAGCCAACATAACACTGAATGGGGGAAGTTGAAAGCGTTCCCTCTGGGAACTGGAACAAGACAAGGATGCCCATTCATCACTTCTATTCAACATAGTAGTAGGAGTCCTAGCCAAAGCAGTCAGATAAGAGGAAGAAATAAATGGCATCCAAATCAGCAAATAGGAAGTCAAACTGTCACTGTTTGCTGATGATATTATTGTATACCCAGGAAACTCTAAAGACTCATCCAAAAAGCTCCTAGAACTGATAAATGAATTCAGCAAAGTTTCAGGATACAAATTAATGTACACAATTAAGTAGCTCTGCTGTACACCAACAACAACTAAGCTGAGAACCAAACCAAGAACTCAACCCCTTTTACAATAGCTGCAAAAAAATAAAATAAAATAAAATACTTAGGAATATACCTAGCTAAGGAGGTGAAAGGACACTATAAGGAAAACTACAAAACACTGCTAAAAGAAATAATAGATGACACAAATGCATGGAAATACATCCTATGCTCATGGATAGGTAGCATCAACATTGTGAAGATGACCATACTGCCAAAAGCAATCTACAAATTCAATGCAATTCCCATAAAAACACCAAGATCATTCTTCAAAAACTAGAAAAGACAATCCTACAGTTCATATGGAACTAAAAAAGAGCCTGCATAGCAAAAGCAACTCTAAGCAAAAGAACAAATCTGGAGGCATCGCATTACCTGACTTCAAATACTATATGGCCATAGTCACCAAAACACCATGGTACAGGTATGCCCTATATGTTTATATGCATATATTATGTACATGTTTGTGCACATATATATATATATGCATATTCAAACATGTGTGTGTGTATCCTATAGGTTCTGTTTCTCGTGGGCAAATTATTGAGCCTCAGAGCCTCAATTACCTCATATGCTTAATGAATAGCATGGGAGAATAATGAATGAGGAGGAGAAGAGGGAATGTTTCATTTTGAAGACAGAATATGTTAATGTGTGTGGAATTTGTAGCACTCTGCCTGGCATATATACCAACTACCTGTATCTCAGCTACCATTATATCGTTAGCTACATTTCACCCATTTATCCCTATAGTCACATCCACTGAGAGCAGCAGTGCATATGATTTAAACGCACACTCTGGAACCAGACTATGTAAATTCTAATCCTGGTTCTTCCAGGTTCTGAACTTAAAAGCTACGAAGTCTTCAGCAAATTACGAAATCTCTTTGTGCCTCGGTTTTCTCATCAGTGAAATAGAGATATTAACAATAGCATCTACCTCATATAGTTATTGACAGCATCTAATGTTCATATAAAGAACTTTCTTAAAGTTTCCACAGTATAGAAACTAGTGTCACAAATATCATCATTATCATCATATTTATTTTAAGGCTAGCTTGGGTTAATATTTGAGGTCATTACAAAGACCCCTGAACCTAAAGAATCTATATATTTGTACTAGGCACTGCTAATAATATTTTTTGTAATTCTCTATTTGGCATCAATAGCCTATAAATTTTATGTAACTTTTAAATTACAATTTTGCCTTTCATTCTATTGGATCCTTACTAAGTATGCTGAGATTTGGCTTCCTAGTGTGAACTTGATATTTTTTTCCATCCACCCCTTTCATATTTCACTCCAGTGCTCTTAGGAATTATTAACAATTAAGAAGGCTGTTGAATATTAAAGTACCAAGAAGCACCCACTCAGTTCATTAATGGTATTTGACATCTGGCAAATGCTCAGAAGTACTGAGAGGAGCAGAAACACCTATTTTTTTTAGCATCTCTGTTCTTCCCTCACATCACTATTATTATTATTATTATTATTATTATTATTATTATTGCCAAATTTACTTGTTCTTTCAATTCTGGTGAAATTGTTAGCTATGATGTAAAATGATACCTGGCATTTGAAAAGGATGACTAAATGAAAAATTAAGTTCTCACAGGAAGCCAAGTCCCAGAATGTGTAATGAAGGCCCAATAATTCTTTTGCTTTTGAAAAGCAAAGAAAACTTCTTTATCTTCTAACTTCCAGTTAGAATTATCCTACTCTCCTCGAT
This sequence comes from Chlorocebus sabaeus, assembly GCF_047675955.1. NCBI lineage: Eukaryota > Metazoa > Chordata > Mammalia > Primates > Cercopithecidae > Chlorocebus > Chlorocebus sabaeus. The sequence goes on along the minus strand of NC_132908.1, from coordinate 60,187,038 downwards.
GCATAGTTGGAATTATTCATCCTAGTTTTCATCATAACTGCATGCAGACAGGGTTTCTCTATTCAGTTGTAAGCTATTCAATAATAAACAGACTACTTTTGTTTTACGCTTTCGTGTAGTTCTTGATTTACTTTCACTCCATTCTTCAACAGGGTGCTGCAAATTTTAAGAATACAAGAACTATTTGTTAAATAATTAAATGCGTGACCATAAAATAAAATTAATTCTGATGGTTGACCCCAGCACTCCATTACACACCCAGAAACTCTATTTATATGTGTTTGGGCACATCTATGCATATGTATATCTATAATTCATTATAAATAATCATGTACACAGAATGTATTCCTATGTTTTTGAACAACATTGTGGTTTTATATCAGTATTGATTTTTCAAATACAACAATATTTGTCCTAAAAATCAGAATTATTTTAAATTCTCTCTTTCTTGTGCCCACGTGTACAAGCACATGCCCACACACACACACACACACACACACACACACACTGAAACCAGCCAATAACACCCCTGTGATGTTGCTTTTGATAGAAAAGCCCAAAATAAGTTAGGTGTGCTGAACAGGTGAATATCAAAGGCAAACTTCACCCTGCTGCCATTAACTACATGAAAGCTTTTGGGAGTTATTCTTTTTCTCATTTTAGTGGTTTGTATAATGAGATGAGAAGACAGAAACTCTGGCAACTCTTGGATCCATTTGTAACTGCTAGATAAAGAGAGACGCTCTGCAGAGCAATGATGATTCTATTTGAAAACACTGAACATCCAGATTCCTGAAGTGGCCACCAATCACCCCTGCCTCGCCTGGTATCACACAGTGTCTCGCCTTATGTAGTATGCTTTACTTTTCACTTCTTTCTTTTCAGCTTCATGAGCATAAAAACACCTTCTCTCCATGCTCATTTTGGCTCCTGTGAAATACAGTCTTGAGAGCAGAAAAATTGAAACACACTTAGGCCTCTTAAGAAAGATTGTAGGAAACCAAAGTAATCACACTGCACACACGCACACGCGCACACACACACACACACACGACGTAAACAATATCCAACAGCAAGAAATCTGGCCAACTCACTGTGTACATCTTAAACATTCTAGAGTGTGTTTGGAATGCTGACTCAATTTTGAACTTTTATGCCTGCATTTGCTTATCTTTTTTGCCTTTGTCTTGCCATTAAAAATAAATAGCACTTGACTTAGAACCCAATGCCAGGCTTGACTTGACTCGGTGATTTCTGTAAATGCAGTGTTGTATCACCCTCCGTGCATCTTCTCTACAGTATGGATAACTAATACAGTACTACATCTGATGTCAATACCTGAACAATCCTCTTTTTAGGTAAGACTAGATTATGAAGACCGATGAAGGAAAACAGTTTGTAACTTGACTGATGATACTTCCAGTGTATTTAGAGAAGTGTCAAGCAAGAAACAGTTTCAAAGGCATCGATGGGTTCTGATGGTGAGGGGAGTATACTGCAGAAGACATTTATTATTCTAGCCTAAGGGCCAGTAGGACAATAAACTCTCAGAAATGCTGGGTGGGGATTTGGAAGTTCACATATCTATATGAATAGTTCTGGGTATTTGGAAATCTTGTATCCTTAATCCTACTTTGGAAAAAAGTAATTCTCATATTAGTTTAAATTTGCATAATTGGTTGAATTTCCTGGCATTAGTTATTATTATTTTTTTATCATCCAACATCTTTCCTGAATATAAATGTAATATGCGAATTCTCTTCTCTGGGTCAAAATCAGGGTCTTATAACTTTGCAAGCTCACTGGCTTCCGAAAACCTCAGCCCAGGGAAACAATCCTCCAAAAATCCTGTATACAGACATGTCCTGGGGATCAGTCAAAAATTGGGCATCAGACATTCCCTTGATGCATTCCAGCACTGTTCTTTTGAGGGTGTCTACCTTTCCCCACTGATCAATAAAATCCAAATCCATGTCAGTTTTGTTGTCATAATTATCATTAATATCGCAGTTTACTGATAAAATTATCCTAATTTTGACAACACATTATATGGGCACTCTAATCACCTCTATAGATTGTATTTCCTAAAACTATGTTTTTCAAAGTATAGGCCGGGTGCGGTGGCTCAAGCCTGTAATCCCAGCACTTTGGGAGGCCGAGGCGGGTGGATCACGAGGTCAGGAGATCGAGACCATCCTGGCTAACATGGTGAAACCCCGTCTCTACTAAAAAATACAAAAAACTAGCCGGGCGAGGTGGCGGGCGCCTGTAGTCCCAGCTACTCGGAGGCTGAGGCCGGAGAATGGTGTAAACCCGGGAGGCGGAGCTTGCAGTGAGCTGAGATCTGGCCACTGCACTCCAGCCTGGGTGACACAGCGAGACTCCGTCTCAAAAAAAAAAAAAAAAAAAAAGTATAGTCCACAGATTAAACTCATTAGTACAGCCTAAAAATACACTTTTACTGTATTTAAAACTTTTTTTTGTTTGTTTTAAAGCAAAATCCTGTATCTCAGTCCCAGAGACTCTGATTTGATTAGGTCTACTTGATGCTCATGAAGTTGTATTCATACAATTAATATTCATTGAACACATAACCAGATTCTCTTTTCAGGGCTGAAAATAATCAATAAACAGGACAAGTTACTATGCATTGTCAATGATTCTGCTAACTAAAAGAAGATTTTTATAAAAATCTAAAGCAAAAATTAATGAAGTCATAATATATGACAGCGGCAAATTATCTCAGCAATTATTAAGCCCAATTCTTTCATATTTTAATAAAAGAAAGTAGAATTGAAATATAACAATAATACTAATAGCAACAACCTAAACTATTATTTATGGAATGATACCCTTGTTATAGGCACTGTCCTAAGATTTTTATAACCATTGTTGCTTTCTAGACTTTCAAAACACCAACGAGGAGGGTACTATCAACTATCCGCATTTCTTAAATGGGGAAACTGAACTCAGAAATTTTAAGGAATTTTATCAAAATCGTAGAAATAATGAGAAGGTGAAGCAACACATTACCCAAGCAACATGACTTCAGAGCCTGTGTTCTTAAACAATATGGGCAACTCTTTCCCTTTTGCCCTCATCATTACTAGTCTGAATAAGAACCCAGGGTTCTTGATTCTCCAAGACTATTTTCTTTCTGGTCCATCATGTTTCCTCAAGTGAAACAACCTCAAAGTTACTGCTACACCTTATGCCAGGGAACTTCTCCCTTCTGTAAGGGAAAGAATACCTTCTAACACCCTGGCAGCAACAGTTAACCAATTGACTGAAATATTTCTAATAGTTTATTGATATACCATGCTTCCTGCTTTAAGAAATATAGTGTTTGACTACTATGCTGGATTTGAAAAACAAAAGAAGATACATTGTGAGCAGATGTTGGCAAAGGTTTTAAATGCTATGCGTCTCATTTGGGACAGCAGAGATCTGTCCAAAATCATACAAAAGTAGCTGCTGGGCAAGTCTTGTTGGGGTAGAGGAGATTTTAGTTTAAGGTTTAGTGTGTCTTTTGATGTGTTACCTCCATGTTGGCAGTGTGTCTACATTAAGAGGCAATTAGTCTTGCCAAACATACAAGCACAATTTAAATGAGGAGATTGTGAAGTCACTGAAAGATGTATGAAATCATGAAAATACCGAAATTTCTAGAGTCCTTGACACATATGTCAGAAAATATGCTTTTGCTTTGTTTTGTTTTCACATTTAGTAAACAGCAATTCATTAATTCATCACACAAATATCTCATTAGCAATTATTGCCAGTTTTTAATATGAGAAAACTGAAGGTCACTCTCCAAAGACACAGGATAATAAACGGTGTCATCGGGATTGGAACCCAGATTTCAAGAAATCCATCTGGTGCACACAATTTTCCATTTATCTTTTTATTCCTTAATAACTTTCAAACTGAAGATTGATGCTTCCATTTATCTGCTTAATTTCTAAGAGCTGTCATCTAGAGAGTGGGAAACAGCAGCACAACAGCATGGACTGAGAAAACGAATTATATCTGAAAATGTAGGTCTGTCATCCCTACATATGAGATCATTTTAGAGTTCTAAGAAAATGTTTCAACATTAGAGTCTACAAATTTTCAAATTTTTCATTGTTATATTTTTATTGTCAAAACAATGTTAACCCAGCAGTGTTAATATGCATTGGTTGCTTTCACTGTATTTAAGGAATGTTTTTTTTTCTGAATTTGAATATAAGTTTTACTACTTAATATGTGTATAACTGTGTGCAAGATATTTAATTCTGACTTAGTTTTCTCATTTGTAAAATGGGAATAGTGCACATAAAACCTTGTAGAGAGTTGAGGAAATGAAGCAAAATTTTATGTATAACATCTAGTGTGAAGCACATAATGTCGGAAAAAAAACTACAATTTTGTAAAACTGTATATGTGTGTGTGTGTGTGCATATATACATATATATACACACAAAGTTATTGCTGTACTTTATGTCACTGAACTTCTTACACACACATATATTCATACACATATACATATGCATTTATACACACATGTACATATATTCCCAATCCATATTGATAGTGTGTACATTTAAATTGTACACTAAAACTTAGAAAAATACAAATCTATTGACTTCTTAATGGACTTATATTACACATTTGAAAACAGTTTTAGATACACCTACTCTTCACATGTGTTAATATTACCAATATGTAGATATTCAGTAGCATTATTGATGGTAGAGTCTAAGGAATGTAACCAAGTATTAAAGGATTTTTTCTGTTCACTTAAGTATTTCCCAAACTTTAGGTGTTTGCAAACTGTCATTATGATTTGGGCTACTTCTACATACTATATCAACGATTATTTGTTGATATTTTACAATCAAAACCTTGCTTAACTTGATATGTTTAAAAAGAAATTTTTATCATTACAATAAATGGAAAGCTGCCTCACTTACCTTAAATATAAGATACTGATATTAAATGAAAGAACAAAATATATACCTTTGTCATGCTCTACTAAAGGCTTTGAGCCTGAGATACACTCTATCTTGGTTACAATGGCAGGTGTTGAAGTTGTGTTAAAGACCCATTAGCAACATACTAATTCATTCTCCTTGATGTATCCAGAGGGAATGAAAGAAAGTTGAGATGAGAATAACTTTCTCACTATAAGATTCAAGGTTAATGATTGCCTTTTCAGCATACTGTCTAAAACCATCTCTTATTTCGATAAAAATCACTCTGATTTACATCCTAGTTTTACATCCCCCACTCAGGCAAATTCTGTATGACTGTAGTCGATATCTACTTCTATTTCAAAGATCCTACCACTCTTTTAGGATGTGTAAGTGTCAAATATTAAAAGAAGTAGAAAGGAAAGTTAATAGTGAAAGTTGTGGGGTTAACTGTAAGTCAAATGGATTGAGTAAAGCCATTGAATAATGTCTTTATAATTGACATGAGAGTGCTGTACAGTTCAGCCCTTAATGCAATTGTCTTGAAAGTTCAAAGATAAGAGACTACTTTTCCCTTTTTGGTACACATATCAAACAGTTTTGTAATAATTCATGTGATGATGGACTGAGATTGTTTTATGATTGATAAACTCAGGGGATATAATGTATCATTTTTGAAGTAGGTGTTATGGTGATTGGTTTAATAATGATAGGAGGTGTCAAAGATTAAAAATATCAAGGGAAATGTCTATATAATATGCAAATGACTGTTAAGTGCAAGCATTTTTAACTAGATGGAGACAGAAAGCACATGCGCCAAAAAGACTTGAACATCATTCTGTCTGGAACCCTCTGCTTCATCCAGACACCTGTAATACTTTAAAGTTCATTGCTGGAGTGAGTTTATCAATCTCTCGGAGAACGTTCTCTCTCATAATTCAAAGATATAAATACAACATCACAAAGTTGACAATCTTGTAAAAAAGTAGTAAGTAGGCAGTGCATTTTTTAGTAATCTCCTTTTTTTAATCAATGCTTCTAATGGAAGAAAAATAAATTCCTAATTAAAAATAGCAATAACAACAAAAAGAGACTGCCTACATGGAATAATTCTATTTTGCCCCTTTCTCTGTAGTTAAGGGGTGGGGTGGCTATTTATATGTCTATGTCAGAGGGACAGGATAGTTGAATACATCTAAGAAGACATATTATCTCACGCATGGGATATCCGCATCCATGGCAAACTATCCTGTATTCATGAATCTCTGGAGTCCCACAGGCTTAATGGATGACATGTCAACTGTCAAATCACTTTCCTAACCCTCATCCCCCACTTTGTTAGGGGGAAAGAAGCCCATGTCATATAGTAGGATTTTCAAATATTTTTTGGGAAAAAAGTTCCATGCCAACTAAATAATCTGAATTTGAGAGGGATAAAATATTACAACTTTTAACTCATTTTCTTTATGTACAATTTCCTGAGGAAATCTCAGACAAGTCTGTTGGCCCTAAAGACTCATTGCACTGAGCTGGCTCAATTTGCTCTACATATTTAGAAGCCATCTCATGAGCTCTGAAGGGTACACTTTGATTTATTAAACAAAAGTATCCTTCATGGGGTGAGGTGGTTGAAGGTAAAAATAAGAAAAAAATTATTTAAAAAGTATCCTTGGAGCAAAACTTCCCCGTCTTCTCAATCATCAACACAAATAAAAACTAATATGTTACCTTCCAAAAATCATTTTTTGTCATCAGTTGGAAACTCTCTAAGAACTAACAGATAATACTATGTTCCTCTGCTGTTTGTACAAGGAAAGATGTCTTATCCTCCGTTGTTCTGATTTATGTAATAGCCACACTCTTCAGGTAGATGACATAGCCAATGTACTTTACTTAAATCAGTGAGATATCAAATTATTCTCTTCCATATGAAACAATCTGTTTTTGACTATCAACAAGCCCTGTCCAAGTTTATTGGATAGGGAAACCACATACTATATTAACTTGTTCTATCTCCCAGGGAGAAGGATCATTTTAAATCCTTAGATTTTGAGTTATCTTAATTTACCGACTGAGACTGTGAAAATTCCTAAGACTTCACTATTTATAAAACATTTTATAACAATAACTATATAAAACTTCTTTTTACAATTAGGAGAAGCCCAAGAAGGCCTCCTCCCAGATTGCAAAGGGGAAGAAGCTTTCCTACTACTGTCTCTGCAATGGTTAATGGAACTAGCACTGGTTTACTAAAACGCTAACTTCACAGGCAGAATGGGACAGGAGCAGAAAACTATTAATTATTTATCAGGTTGATTCAGAATAAGATACCAAAGATAAATTTGTCTCAACTGGGGAAAACTGTGATATAAACAGGCCTATACCTCCAGCTTATTTTGTGGCCTTGGACCATTTGCTATACCTGGTGATCCTTCATATTCTCCTCTAAAATATAAGTCTTAGAAATGTATTATTTCTAAGGCACACCAAGTGATGAAATTCTGTGTTTTATTCAATGAGGGAATAAAACTCAGGATAATTATATTGGAATCGGGGTAAAATGGATGATAGTTAATACAGGTATATACTTTACATTATTCTAACACTCTAAATTGCTGTGAGGAAAGAAATAGATGTTAATTACAAAACTAGGGGAAGAAGACAAATTTCAATATTTGTAGATGGTATGATAATCTTCTTGGAGGATGTCACTGAACCAACTGGAAACCAATTATATTAATAAAATGAAATTCAGAGTGTTTAGGGTTTATAACACACAGAAAGATAAAGCAATAGCTTTCCTGAATATCCACAAGGATTGGTTTGGAAACAACAAAAAGACTTTTCTGCAAAAGTAAAACATATATTAAAAATAACAAAGAATATGTAGAGCATGTATAAAGGAAATATAAAATGTGTTTAGGGACCTTAAAACGATTTTAATAAATTGACAGTTACACTATATTTCTTGCTAGATTTGGGGGTAATTAATTGCAATTAAAAGTTTACTCTTCACTATTGATACTTGGATTTAATATAATTCCACTGAAAATCACAGAAGGGTTAATGGGATTTGGAAGACACTTGAATACATTGTTACATTTCATATAAAAAAGAAAGAAAATAGAATACTCAATTTTTAATTGAAATAATGTGATACCGAGACAGGGAAGCTTGCCATACCAGATATCAAAATATACCACATTAATAGCTAATATTACTCATTATTGTCTATATGGCTGGTCCTCTTCTAGGCACACTACATACGTTAACTAATTTTTACAATTAAGAGAAGCCCAAGGCCTCCTCCTAGACTGCAAAGGGGAAGAAGCTTTCCTACCAGTCTCTGCAATGGTTAATGGAACTAGCATTGGTTTACTAAAACACTAACTTCACAGGCAGAATGGGACAGCAGCAGAAAACTATTAATTATTTATCAGGTTGATTCAGAATAAGATACCAAAGAGAAATTTGTCTCAACTGGGGAAAACTGTGATATAAACAGGCTTATACCTCCAGCTTACTTTGTGGCCTTGGATCATTTGCTGTACCTTGTGATCCTTCATCTTCTCCTCTAAAATATAAGTCTTAGAAATGTATTATTTCTCATACATGAACTAAGTTTTTAAATTTTGTCAAAAATAGGCAAGATTCTGGTCTTCTGCTTTCTGCCTATTGGAATTTTAAGAATAGATTTTAGAAAATTTGGTAATGTTTTTGTCATGTGTGTATGTGCACACACACACAAGTTTGCTGCAAAGAGGCAGATTCCTCATTTTAAATTACTGATAGACTTCAAAATAAAATTTGTACCTCTGCTTTGAAAATGGTATGCAGAGGAGTCATTGCATATGTACAAAAGTGGTAGATTTTATTTAATGAGATTTTACTATGGCAAGTGATTTACTAAGAAATTTACATGTGTTGTCTCATCCATATTTCTTACAAAATCTCTTGATATAAGCAGCATTGTTAGCCTTATATTATATTTTAGGGAAATGGCACGCAGATAAGTAATACTCAATTTATACTAGTTTTGATGTAGAATTAAAAACAAGGTTTCAGAAACAGAATTTTAACTTTTTTTTTTTCATTTTTAAAACCCATATTCCTAAGCACTGCACTACACTCTTTGGAAATAGATCATTTAAAAATGCGAGACAAACAACTTTATTAATGACTGGACGAGGGGAGAGGACAAAGACGACTAAGATGGCGCATTTCCGGGTTCTTCATCACCAACTTACCCGCGCGGGGGAAAATGCAGCCCGTGCCCGGGAAAAATACAGACCAACTGCGCAGGTGCAACATGGCATCCCATCGAGGAAACCGAAACTTACCTGGCTGCACCTACGGAATGCCCCCGACATGCCTGTGTCCCGCCTATTGCCCTCCCACTCCCAAGCCTTAGACAAAAAAGCTGCTCCCAGCAGGTGCGCAGCGAAAACTTCCTTGGCCCCTCCTCATATGCGGACCTAGGAACCTTGCCTGAGAACGCCGGAGGGACTTCCTCAGCCTCCACCACCGGAGATCGGTGAACCTCGCCCTTTCTTCCTTCACATTGGCTAGCTAATAAAGTTTCTTTTTACCTTGCCTACTTGCCTTTTCTCTGGCGCCTGCTCTGGTGGTCGCATAAAACAAATCAGGTGGTGCCAAAACCTGGGAGGAGACCCCTCCTCAGGGTCCCCCCAAGATCCGAGGAGCCTCCTCCTTCCACGCCACGGACGGACCAGGACCTAGACATCGCTTTACACACCTCCATGTCTCCTAGGGGTGAGTACCTCTTGCCTCCCTCTCATACTCCTTGGCCAGAAGTCCTGTGCAGACCCAAGGTTTTTTGGTCACCAGGTGACCCACAGGACAGTTCCCAAAGGTAGAGACCTCTGCTCAAAGGAACTCCATTCCAGTCCATGTGAGACTCATCCAGGACGGAGTCGCCCACCTGAAGGTAATCTCCATTCCGGCTCCAGGAGCCTCCCGGTCTCTAATGGCTCCAAAGGACTCTTTGTAGCCAGGTAGAGTTCGGTTTCCGCCAACAGGCGAGAAAAAGGCAATGGGAAATCCCCAATCCAAAATACCTAGAGACACCCCTTTACGGTGTCTTCTAACTAATCTCAAAACTTTACAATTAGAGCAAGATCTTAAACAAAAGCGACTGATTTTCCTCTCCACTGTGGCATGGCCCCAATATAAATTAAACAATCAATCTCAGTGGCCACCTGAAGGCATTCTAGACCGCAATATTCTACTCGATCTTGGCAATTTCTGTGGGCACCTAGGCAAGTAGTCCAAAATTAACTATATACAAAAGAAGATTTTTTTTTTCCTTTTAAGACTTGCGTTCTTGCCCAGACTTGTGTGCCCAGTGTTCAATGGCCCAGGTCTTGTTAGCCAAAACCTGGCCCTCCGCCCCCACCTCAACATCAGAGGAGGACTCCACCTCCATTTTAGATAGGGCTGATGGCGGGGCACCTCCCTCCCGACCTTCCAACCCCCCTCCCTATGGACTTTCTACCGCCCCTCCCAATTCTCCTCCCTCAGCCACTCCTCTCACCCCTCCCTATGGACCTCCCACTGCCCCTCCCGAGGCTCCTCCTTCAGCCACCCCTCTCACCCCTCCCTATGGAGCTCCCACTGCCCCGCCCCACACTCCTCCCTCAGCCACTCCTCTTACCTCTCCCATTTCCGTCCACACCCGCTCTAAGACTGCGGTAGCGGCCCTCGCTAGTCAGCCCTCTACCAGTCAGCCTGCCCCAACCCCCTCTACCAGTCAGCCTGTCTTAACCTACCCTACTGGTCAGTCTGTTCCAAACTCCTGTGCTAGTTTGTTGGCCCCCCTCTGAGAAGTTGCCGGAGCCCAAGGCATGGTTAGAGTCCACGTCCCCTTTTCCCTGGCTGACCTTTCCAAAATTCAAGAACGACTCGGCAACTTCTCAGCCAACCCCACCTAATATTCCAAAGAGTTTCGATACCTAGGCCAGGCATATGACCTTACCTGGCATGACTTACATGTCATTCTTACTTCCACTCTTAACCCAGAGGAAAGAGAGTGCATTCTCGCAGCCACCAGGCAACATGCAGATCAATGGCATTTAACTGATGCCACCGTCCTGTTAGGAAAGATGGCTGTCCCGTCCATAGAACCAGATTGGGATTACCAACCACAGCAGCCTGGCCGCCATAGGAGGGACATTATGATTCAATGTCTCTTAGCTGGTATGCAGGCAGCCTCTAACAAAGTGGTCAATTTTGATAAATTAAAGGAAATTATCCAACACCCAGATGAGAACCCAGCTTCCTTCCTAAATCGCCTTACAGAGGCACTGGCCCAATTTACCCAGCTAGACCCCACTTCCCCAGCCGGGGCAGCTGTCCTAGCCTCCTATTTTATCTCCCAATCAGCCTCAGATATTCAAAAAAAGCAAAAAAAGGTTGAAGATGGGCCTCAGACTCCCATACAGGACTTAGTAAAATTGGCCTTCAAAGTTTTTAACTCCAGAGAGGAAACAGCTGAGGCCGCAGAGCTAGACAAGGAGAAAAGAAGGGCTGCGCTTCAGGCGCAAGCTTTAGCGGCTGCCCTCCAACCCGTGTTGCCCACTTTGCGAGCAGGGAAAACCAAAGATAAGTCTCTTAAGGGCTCCTACTATAAATGCGGAGACCCAGGACACTGGGCAAACCAGTGCCCCCAGGCCAAGCTGGCCACTCCATCTGGTCCATGCTTTAAGTGTGGCACAACTGGGCATTGGGCAAAAAGGTGTCCAAATCCTCGCCCGCCTACCACGCCATGCCCAACCTGCCAACGGGAGAAACATTGGAAGTCTGATTGCCCCGCCAGCAGGGCAGGCATTGCGCCTCAACGTGGTGCCTCTCCTCAAAGGCCAGAAGGCTCCTTCCAGCTCCTACACCTGGACGACGACTGACAGTGCCTACACTCGGAGACCCCGGTCACCCTCGCCGAGCCTAGGGTAACTCTACAGATAGCGGGTAAGCCAATTTCTTTTCTCATCAATATGGAGGCTACCTATTCTGTTTTGTCAACCTATGGAGGTCCTAGTCAGCCATCCACTATCTCAGTAGTTGGGCTAGACGGTAAACTGTCTAACCCTCGTCAGACCCCAATATTAAATTACTGCCTGGACTATGCATGCTTTGCCCACTCTTTCCTCATCATGCCCTCTTGTCCCACCCCCCTCTTGGGATGAGACATCTTAACCTAACTCAAAACATCTATTCCCCTTCCCTTTCTCCAGGTGACCAGGTTCTGCCCAAAGATCAACACCCTCCTCAAATTTTCCCGCTTCCTCACTATTCTTCATCTTAACTTAACTGACTTTTCCCTCATAAACCCCATAGACACCCTCCTTCCCGACCCATCCTCCAACCAGTAGGTTTCCCAACTTTTCACTCTCATAGAAGACCTAGCTTGGCAGGGTGCCCTTTGAGATTTCAGCAATGTTGAACTTACCCTCTACACCTTTGTCATCATTATTATGTTTCACTCTAATTCCCCTAGTTACTCCTACTAATCCTAACTTTGTATGGAGATTCTCTAAAACTGAAACCTGGTCTACAGACAACCAGATACACTCAGTCATGCAGGGCACTGCAGATTGTGCTTCCCCCCCAGGGTTGTCACTCTGCCCTCTCCCTAAATAAAATGTGGACTCATTAGGCCAGGAGGAAGGACAGATACGGGGGAGGAGAGGCTGTAACCAGAAGGCAGTAGAAAGCCCAGACCTCCCCCAGGGCCCCTGCTGCACTCAGTCCCTGTTGAGTCAGAGATAGGGAGAAGCCAGGAGGTAGGGGAGTTGGTGAGGGGAGCAGCCTTGGTGAGCAGGAGGTGGAGAGATGGAGACGGAGATGGAGATGGAGACAGAGATACAGACAGAGACAGAGAGAGGCAGAGATGGACAGAGACAGAGATGAAGAGATAAAGATGGAGAAAGACAGAGATGGGGAGAGATAGAGATGAAGAGAGACAGAGTGAGACAGAGATGGAGAGACAGAGATAGAGAGAGACAGAGGTGGAGAGAGACAGAGACAGAGATGAGGAGAGACAGAGAGAGACAGAGATGGAGAGAGAGAGATGAAGAGATACAGAGATGGAGACAGAGACAGAGATGGACAGAGACAGAGATGAAGAGAGACAGAGTGAGACAGAGATTCCTTTTTGCTACTCCAAACTCTTCATGGTGTAATTGCACTCAAGTTCCCAGCAAGACCCAGACGGCCCCCGTTGGAGGCTACTTTTAGTGTAACCAAACTCTATCTAAAACTCTTAACCATACCCCCATCACCCAATCCCTTTGTGTTCCGGTATCTTTAGTGCCTAGCTTAACCCTATATAGCGAAGGAGAATTGTCCGAACTAGCTTCCCAGCTCAGCCCCAGCAATAACATCCAAAAGCAGGCCGTTTTTCTTCCCTTAATTACCGGGGTTTCCCTAGCATCGTCCCTAGTAGCCTTAGGACTTGGAACAGGGGCCCTCACCCACTCGATTCAATCCACACAGACCCTCTCCACTCAGGTCCAGGCAGCCATAGAGGCTTCAGCTGAAAGCTTAGCCTCTTTACAACGTCAAATCACCTCAGTGGCCCAGGTAGCAGCACAAAATAGATGGGCATTAGATCTTCTTACTGCTGAAAAAGGAGAGACATGCCTCTTCCTAGGAGAGGAGTGTTGCTACTACGTAAATGAATCAGGCCTGGTTGACACCAACGTCCAAACATTTAACAAGATCAAAAAGGAGCTTCAACAATTTAACACCCCCTTCACCCCCAGACCACCGGTATGGCTGCTGCCCGTAGTACAGCAGATGCTCCCATTCCTAATTCCCATACTAATCCTCTGCCTTGCCTTATGTTTTGCTCCCATTTTAATAAAATTTCTCCGAGCCAGGGTCCAAGAAATCACCCGCGTCGCCTTCAACCAGATGCTTCTACATCCCTACGTCCAGATACCAACCGCAGACCCTAACTACGCCCCTTAACAGCAGGAAGCAGCCAGACAGATGACACCCCCAATCACTATAATCAATAAAAGGTTGGACTGACTGGACGAGGGGAGAGGACAAAGACGACTAAGATGGCGCATTTCCAAGTTCTTCAACATCAACTTACCTGCGCGCGGGAAAAATACAGACCAACTGCACAGACGCAACATGGCGTCTGATCGAGGAAACTGAAACTTACCTGGCCGCACCTACCGAACACCCCCAACATGCCCGTGTCCCGCCTATTGCCCTCCCACTCCCAAGCCTTATACAGAAAAGCCGCTCCCGGCAGATGCGCGGCGTGAACTTCCTCAGCCCCTCCTCATATGCGGACCTAGGAACCTCGCCCAGGAACGCCAGAGCGACTTCCTCGGCCTCCACCACCGGAGACCGGTGAGTCTCACCCTTTCTTCCTTCACATTGGCTAGCTAATAAAGTTTCTTTTTACCTTGCCTACTTGCCTTTTCTCTGGCGCCTGCTCTGGTGGTCGCATAAAACAAATCAATTAATGCCCACAGATGTATGAAGGTGGTACAGAATGTGCTTTGAAACACGCTGGTGGTGTAATGGAAGCATGCTTGACTGTGGATGAGGGTCTTCAGCAATGTCTTCTGTGGAGGGGAGAGGTTCTTGCTGGAAGTCCACTTTTCAGCATAGGTGATCAAGACGTGGAATTCCCTTCATATTCTGGTTCTGCAATATCTACTTCTTTCTTTGAAGAGTTGTATTGTCTCACATGAGACTAAAGAAGCAAAACAAGGCAAGAGTAGAGAAACCAGCTCTTATAAGTGTGCGCGTTAGAAAGTGGTCAATCTAGGGAAAGTGCTCTAGAAGAAATCGTGCTTAGGTATAAGTAAAAATTGATACACATGAGGTGAGTATCTGCCTCCTGAAAACAAAATCATGGATCAAGGCAGATACTACACATAGAACAGCCAAAAATCAACCAACCAACCAAATAAACAAACAAGAAATGGACAAAGAGAGAAAAAACTTACTCAGAACAAAGCAGAATTTTAACAATGGCGACATTTGAGAAAAAAGGAAATACATAAAAAATGCAAAGAAAGAAACAAAAGAGGATTTTCAATGTTAATGGAGTATATTGATGTGTTGAATTGTTCTGTGTAGAAGAATAATTCAGTTTCCAATATCAAATTGTTTCTTCTTTTATTGAATAAATGTCTCTTGAATGACTATTTTATGTAAAGAATTGCCATAATTCTTTACATAAGAATTATGTAAAGACCTATGTAAAGAATTATGTAACCACCTAAGGTGGTTAGGTCCTTCAATAAAATGTAAAGACAAACAGGTTTGTCTTCTTGTAACTTAAATTTGACTAGGTATGTGAATTGAAGACATAACAGCTATAAATCTAATTAAAAATGAATAAATTGTGTGCTTTCTTAGAAGTAACTAATGCTGTGGGGAAAAGAGTTGGGAGGGAGGAATATAGAAACGTAAGATACATCGTCTGGTGAGGGGTGAAACAAGAAAAAGTAGAGAAATTAATTGAGGGGGAAGAGAAATTACAGGGAGAAAATACCATTAAGTAGATAAATTACTTGATAGTTATTGCTGCATATTTTCTGCTGATTTCTGAGCACAGGATTATCTAATATTTTAGCCTAACTTCTATTTCTGTGTTGTTGATTTTTAATGATGTGAATTTTATATCTTCTTCTGTAAAAAACTTTGTGACATTATAAACATTTGTGCAATGAAAAAATTATGTTTCCATCTATTGTTGAAGTTTATGTTTTTGTTGTTGATGTTGTTTCTCTTATTGTTTTACTGTGGAAATCAGGAAAAGGGCATGGGTTCTACCTTTGGATTAATAAAAAGATGGGGAGGCTGAAGACACAAAAGGAGAGGTCGAAGACAAAAAAAAATAAGAATTCAGTAGAGTTAGGAAATAGGAGTTTTTTGTAATCAGAAGATAAGACTGCTAGAATGCATAGACAACCTCAGAAGAACCTTGGCAGTAGTGAGATAAGATGTAGCAGCACTTTTATTTGACATATTTAGGAAAGTATAACCTCAATCAGTGTCTGTATTATAGTTGGGAGGGAGGAGACGGAAGGAGTGACTAAGGTATCATGAGAAAAAATGACATCCATATGATAACATATCTACTTACTGGTTGAGTTAAACATAAATCTTAGGTCCCCTGCATCCAAGACTGATTTGCTTTTTACTTCTCTGTTGAATTCTTATTAGCTTCTTCCTAGTCATTGTTCATGTATGATGCTCACCTGGTCTTTGTCTTCAAGATATGCATAGTCATATAGCATGATAAAATATTCATTGGCAAAATTATTTTGAGCAGGCAGAAAATAATAATAAACACCAGACCAGAAAGCAAAAAGAACGAATGGGTATCTTGACCAAATATGTTTACCATCTCGCAATCTGAGTGTAATCTTTACTGAGAAACTTATATTAAATCCAATAAAAAGTATGTCAGAAGCTTTACGACCGAATGTAACACAAATCATGAATGAGTGCCGCAGCAAGTATGAATGAATTATGTCTGCTGTCCGAGCAATACAGGAGAAGGCAATAAGACATTTTTAGACTCGTGTAAGTTTCAAACTATGACTCTAAAAAGTTCTTGCTAAAGTACATGCATTCTCCCAGTGGCTGCATATGTTTGCCTGACAAAACCCACGGTTGGACAATGAGTCCCAAAGTGTTAGCATTAAATTCCCACTCACATAGTAAGTTCTTCAACTCAAGCGGCTGAGCTGACAGCATTGCAGAATGCTTTTCCATAAACAAATTCCACTCTATAGCCTGTTTTTCTCTTAGTTTCTGAAAAGAATTGTAATAGTGAGCTAAGAGTCTTAAATTAACAGAACAGAGAAGGAAAGAAAAATCTTTGATTAAACAAAATCCTCAGACAACAGGAGATCTTCCTTTATAATATTGTGTCACCTGAGATTAAACTACAAATCTCCCTTCTTTCATACTAATTGATGAAAACTTTATTAAAATGTTTTTGCACCCCACAGTAATTATAGAAGAAGGAAAACGCTCTTGTTTAACAGTTTGCATAGTATTTAAACACAGAAGGTCTGGATTTAGGCAGATCTGAGTTTAAATATCAGATCAAGCTCTGTGAAATAAGGAAATTTCAACAAAAATGTCGGTAGCAAAGGTTAACCATCCATAAAATGGTACTAATATTTGCACCTAACACAAGGGTGTTTACAAATTTTGGTCAAGATCTTTCATGTAATACACTTGCCATAGATTTGGCAAACTAACATTCTCTAAAAACACTAGCTACTATTATAAATTTATCACCTTCTAGAACTAGTGGGTACCTATTTAAAACAATCAGACATAATGCTAGTGTCACAATGAACGTAAAATGAGTTAATATATGTAATATCACCCATGTTGATATTTATGCAAATAAGGAATTTAGCCTGGGCCAGGTGTCGTTGCTCACACCTGTAGTCCAAAGCAGTCTGGGAAGCTGAAGTGAGTGGATCACTTGAGCCCAGCAGTTCAAGACAAGTTTGGGCAACATCGCAAAACCCCATCTCTACAAAAAAAAGCAAAAATCAGCTGAGCATGGTGGCATAGGCCTGTAGTCCCAGCTACTGAGATTGGTTGGCTGCGGTGGGAGGATCACCTGAGTCTGGGAGAGGGAGGTTGCAGCGTGCCAAGATTGAACCACTGCACTTCAGCCTGGGTGACAGAGAGAAACTCTGTCTCAAGAAAAAAAAAAAAAGCCTGACATTAAATGGTGGTTTCTTCATACAAACACTGATACTTATTATTAATACGATTTTTTGTATAAATGTATGAAGTACATGAGAAATGTTGTTACATGTACATAATGCATGGTGATGAAGTCAGGGTATTTAATATGATTATTTATTACCAGGCATTAGAAATAGTCTACTACATGCTGGGCATACACATATTTCAATTAGAATCTCAACAATATATCTTCAAATGTCTTGTTAACAAATTATTAAAGAAGAAACTGATGTAAAGATAGGCACAATATCTTTTTCAAATTTGCACAATTAGTTGCTGAAAGAATTATAATTTTTACTCTAGTTTTTGGGACAAACATACTATTCTTTGAACCAATTATGACTATGTCATTCATAAATTTAGCAATGTGGCATGTGCTATCTAGGGAATAAATATCATTAGGAGGAGTTGTGAAAAGTCGTGTTGGAAAATTTACAAAGTGATTACACTCAAGATGGCTAATTAGAAGGAGCTGGTGTTCACTGCTCACAGGAGAGAAGAAAGAGTGGCAAGTAAACACCAGCTCTCCAACTGGGTATCCAGGTGGACACATTGGGATTCATCAAAGAAGTAATGTGACCCACAGAGAACAGAGAAGAGCAAGACAGGACAGCTGACCAACCCACCCAGGAATGGCACAGAGCCAGGGGAGGCCCTCCATTATGGAAAAATGGTGAGTGATTGAGACTCCATGGATACCCACACTTCTGTTGTGGACTTGGCAACCCTGGACTCAGAAGATCCCCAGTGTCCTCCTTCCACCAGGGCCTCCAGACTGACAGAGAGCTATGTGAAGTCTGAGCAGAGCCATTACTCACGCACACACAGAGTCCCAGGAACCTTGGATCCTCAGGTATCCCCAGTCCCAGAGACTGCAGCTCCAGCCATGGCTTCCTCATATGACTCCAAGACGGAGGTGGAATCCACAGGGCTGAGCAGTGGACAGATGGCAAGCCTCACCTCCACTGCATCTCACCAGAAAAGACCCACTGACCTGGGACCCTGTGCAGCTAGCTACCCCAGCCCCACCTGAGGTCTCAGACTGGTAGCAGCTCTGCCCTTCTGTGAGATGGAGCTCCCAGAGTTAGCAGTCGGGCTGCTATTTTTGCTGCCCTAAAGCCCTTGCTCCTCTTGCCCTCAGACTTGGGATGGAGTGCAGTGATTAGGAACTAACAGGGACCCACAGCTGCCTTCAGGAAAAGTGGCCAGACTGTCTTCCACGCAGGTCCCCACCCCCACTACTCCTCACTGGGCATGGCCTTTCCATCTGGGCCCCTAGCACAACCACCCTGCCCCTGCCTGAACACCTCAGTTGGTGGTAGCTCCACATTTCTTTGAGGAGGAAATCCCAGAGACAACCCATAGCCCTCTGACATTGTAGCTGCTGTGGTACTGCCATTACTGCCCTTGGGCTGGGGAAGGAACAAAGCATGGTTGCTATGCTGGCACCTCCAGCATGCTTCAACCACCATGCGGAAGAGCCCAGTATCTCTTGCATTTGCGCTCTCAACCTCGAGTTCTTCACCAAGCAAGACCCTCAGCTCAGGCCAGCATCTCAGCAACCCCATCTCATGGCTGAACATTCCCATTAGCCAAGGCTCTGTGTTTCTCTAAGATGCAGTTCCCAGAGGCAATTGAGAGCCCCTCTGCCACTGCCACTGCTTACCCTTGCTGCCCTTGTATTGGGAAAGAAACAAACACCCTGAGTGCTTTAGTCACACCTCCAGCAAACCACAGGCACTGTAAGAAGAGGACAGTTTGTCTCCCCAGCAAGCAACTCACCTCTCCTGCTTTTCATCAAGCAGAGCCCTCTGGCTTGGGACCACAACACAGCTGCCCCACTCGAGGCCAGTCGTGCTGATTGGCAGTAGCTCTACATTTCTCTGGAGTGGAGCTCCAGCAGACAAGTGAATGGTCCTCTGTGACAGCCACTGCTAAGGTCCCTTCCCCTGCTGCTTCCACAATGGGGAAGGAACAAAAAGCCTAAGCCTGCCCCAGGGCTGCTGTGTGCAGCCCAGGATTGCCAAGTCACGATCTGCAGCCAAGACTGTAGTGGGAGAGGAGCTCACACTTTCAGAGCATTCAGAGAGAGCACGGCTGCAGATGTGAGGAAATACAGAGGAGCCACATGGCTAAGCAAGAACTTACCTACAAGCCATTATGCTTAATCTAGTGGATCATGGCCCAAACTTCAACACTAAAAAATACTTTGCTAACATACCCTCCTATGAAATCAAGGACAAGAATTTGGCTACAAATAAAGACTTGCATAAAGGCTTGGCCCTATGAAAATATCTATGAAAGAAGTCAACTGACTGTATTCAAATTATGCCACAGTTACAAGAACATCGGCCAACACAGATGAGAAAGAACCAGTGCAAAACTATGGCATCTCAAAAAAGGCAGAGTGTCCTCTTTCTGCCAAATGACTATACTAGTTCCTCAGAAAGGGTTCTTAACCAGGCTGAAATGACAGACATAAAAATCAGAATAAGGATAGGAATAAAGATAACTGAGAGTCAGGAGAAAGTCAAAACCTAATCCAAGTAATATGATACAGGAGCTGATACACAAAATGGCCATTATAAGAAAGAAATGACCTGGTCTGATAGAGCTGAAATACACACTGCCAGAATTTCCTAACACAATCACAAGAATTAAAAGCAAAATAGACCAAGTTGAGGAAAGAATCTCAGACCTCAAAGATTGGTTGGTTCTCTGAAGTAACTCAGATAAAAATAAAGAAAAAAAGAATAAAAAAGAATAAACAAAATATCTGAGAAATATGGGATTATATAGAGAGACCAAATCTATGACTCATTGAATTCCCTGAAAGAGAGGGAGAGAAAACAAGCAACTTGGAAAATGTATTTGAGGATATTATCCATAAATATTTCTCCAGTCTCACTAGAGAGGCTAACATTCAAATTCAGGAGATGCAGAGAATGTTTGCATAATCCTCAGATCCTCCAAGGGCGACATGAAAGAAAAAATATTAAAGGCCACTAGAGAGAAAGGACAGGTGGCCTACAAAGGAAAACCCATTAGGCTAATAGTGGGTCATTCAGCAGAAACCCTACAAGCCAGAAGAGAATGCAGCATGTATGCTACATTCTTAGAGAAAAAAATAAAAACAAAAACAAAAACCCATACAGCTCTGAAAAAGAATTTCATATGCAGCAAAACACCAAAGGAGAAAGAAGATCCTTTTCAGATAAGCAAATGCTAAAAGAAATTCATCACCACCAGACGTGCCTTACAAGAGGTACTTCAGGGAATACTGAATATGCACAGGAAAGACCACTACCGTACACCACAAAAACACACTTAATGCAGGGCACAGTAGCTCACGCCTGTAATCCCAGCACACTGGGAGACTGAGGCAAGCAGATCATGGGGTCAGGAGTTCAAGACTAGCCTGGCCAACATGGCGAAACCCCATCTCTACTAAAAATTAAAAAATTAGCTGGGTGTGGTGGCAGGCACCTGTAATTTCAGCTACTCAGGAGGCATGAACCTAGGAGGCAGAGGTTACAGTGGGCCAAGATTGTGCCACTGCACTCCAGCCTGGATGACAGAGCAAGAGTACATTTTAAAAACACACACACACACACACACACACTTAAGTGTATAGAATATTGATAATATAAAGTAATAGCACAATCAAGTCTGAGTAATAACCAGCTAATGATAACAGGATCAAATCTGCACATGTCAATATTAACTTGAATATAAATGGTTTAATGACCCAAATAAAAGGCACGAGTGGCAAGTTGGATAAAGACGCAAGACCCAACTGTATGGTGCCTTCAAGAGATCCATCTCACATGCAATGGCATCCATAAGTTCAAAGTCAAGGAATGGAGAAAAAATTACCAAACAAATGAAAAACAGAAAAAAAAAAAAAAAACAAAAAACAAGGTTACTACTAGATTGCTATTCTAACTTAAGATGAAACAGACATTAAACCAACAATAATCAAAAAAGACAAAGAAAGTCATTACCTACTAGTAAATGTCAGAAAGAAGACCTAACCATCCTAAATATACATGCACCCAACACAACAGCACCCAGACCCATAATTCAAGTTCTTATAGACTTGTGAAGAGACTTAGATAACCACACAATAATAGTGAGAGACTTCAACAAACCACTGACAGTATTAGATAAATTGTCAAGGCCTAAAATGAACAAAGATATTCAGGACCTAAACTCAACACTTTACCAAATAGGCCTTACAGATATCTATAGAACTCTTCACCCCAAAACAATGGAATATACATTATTCTCATCTACGCATGGCATGTATTCTAAAATTGACCACACAATTTGCCATAAAACAATCCTTAGCAAAGCAAAAAAATAAATAAATAAATGAAATTGCAACAAACATACTCTCAGTCCACAGTACAATAAAAACAGATATCAATACTAAGAAAATTGCTCAAAACTATATGATCACATGGAAGTTAAATAATCTTCTCCTAAAGGACTTTTAGATAAACAATGAAATTAAGGCAGAAATCAAGAAATTCTTTAAAAACAGTGAGAACAAACATACAATGTACCAGAATCTCTGGGACACAGCTAACACAGTGTTTAGGAGGAAGTTTATAGCACTAAATACATCAAAAAGTTTGAAAAATCTCAAATTAACAACTGAATATCACACCTCAAGGAACCAGAAAGACAAGAGCAAACAAATCACAAAGCTAGCAGAAGAAAATAAATAACCAAAATAATAGCTGAACTGAAGAAAGTTGAGACACAAAAAAATGGATCAACAAAAACAGAAGTTGGTTTAATGAAGGAAAAAATAAGATGGATAGACCACTAGCTAGATTAATAAAGAAAAAGTGAGAGACAATCTGAATAAACACAATCAGATATGACAAAAGGGATGTTACTATGGACACCAAAGAAATACCAAAAAACCCTTAGAGGCTACTAAAAACACCTCTCTGCACACAAACTAGAAAAACTAAATAAATGGATAAATTCCTGGAAATATTAAACCAGGAAGAAATTGAAACCCCGAAGAGACAAATAATGAGTTGCAAAATTGAATCAGTACTTAAAAGCCTATCAACCAGAAAAAGTACAGGATTAGATGGATTCACAGTTGAATTCCACCAGATGTATAAAGAAGAGCTGATACTATCCCTCTTGAAACTTCCCAACAATTGAGGAGGAGGAACACCTCTCGAACTCTTTCTACAAGGCCAGCATCATCCTGACACCAAAACCTAGCAGAGACACAATAACAACAACAACAACAACAACAACAAAAAGAAAACTTCTAGCCAATATCCTTGATGAACATAGATGCAAAAAAATCTTCAACAAAATACAAGCAAACAAAATCCAGCAGCACATCACAAAGCTAATCTGCCACAATCAAGTAGGCTTTATCCCTGAGATGCAAGATTGGTTCAACATACGCAAATAAATAAATGTGATTTATCACATACACAGAACTCAAGTTAAAAAAAAAAAAAAAAAAAAACCACATGATCATATCAACAGATAAAAAAAGACTTTTGAAAAAATTCAACATTCCTTCATGTTAAAAATCTTCAATAAAACAGGCATTGAAGGAACATACCGCAAAATGATAAGTGCAATCTATGACAGACCCACGGCCAACATCACACTGAATGAGCAAAAGCTGAAAGCATTTCATTTGAAAACTGGATCAAGACAAGGATGCTCACTCTCAGCACTATGCATTATAGTACTGGAAGTCCTAGCCAGAGCAATCAGACAAGAGAAAGAAATAAAGGGTATCAAAATAGGAAAAGAGGAAGTCTATCTCCTTTTGCAGGTATGTTTCTATACTTAGAAAACGCTATAGTAACTGCCCCAAAGGTCCTACTAGATCTGGTTAACTACTTTTGCAAAGTATCAGGATATGAAACCAATGTACAAAAATTAGTAGCATTTCCATACACCAACAACATCCATGCTGAGAGCCAAATCAAGAACACAATACCATTCCCAACAGCCACGAAGAGGATAAAATACCTCAGAATACAGTCAACCAGAGAGGTGAAATAACTGTAAAATGAGAATTACAAAACACTGCTAGAAGAAATCAAAGATGACATAAACAAATGCAAAAACACTATATGTTCATGAATAGGAACAAACAATATTGTCAAAATGGCCATACTGTCCAAAGCAATTTGCATATTCAATGCTATTCCTATCCAACTACCAATGGCATTCTTCATAGAACTAGAAAAAACTATTTTAAAATTAATATGGAACAAAAAAAGAGCCTGAAGAACTAAGGCAATCTTAAGCAAAAGGAACAAAGCTGAAGCCGTCATGTTACCCAATTTCTAACTATACTACCATGTTGCCCAACTTCTGACTATACTACAAGTCTACGGTAACCAAAGCAGTATGGTACTGGTACAAAAGCAGACACATAGACCATTGGAATAGAATAGAGAGCCCAGAAATAATGACACACACCTACAATCATTTAATCTTCAACAAAGTTGACAAAAATAAGCAAAAAGGAAAGGACTTCCTATTTAATAAATGGTGCTGGGATAACTGGCTTGCCATATGCAGAAGATTGAAACTGGACCCCTTTGTTTCATCATATACAAAAAAATTAATTCAAGATGGATTAAAGTCTTAAATGTAAAATCTAAAACTATAAAAACCCTGGAAGATACCCTAGGAAATAACATTCTAGACATAGGCCCTGTCAAAGATTTTATGATAAAGATGTCAAAAGCAATTACAACACAAACAAAAACAGACAAATGGGACCTAATTAAACTAAAGTGCTTCTGCAGAGCAAAAGAAACTATAAATAGAATGAACAGACAACCTACAGAATGAGAGAAGATATTTACAAAATATGCATCCAACAAAAGTCTAGTATACTGACTCTAATTAGGAAGTTAGCCTAATAAGGAACACGCACACACACACTTTAAAAAGTTAGCAAAGGACATGAACACCTTGCAAAAGGAGACATCCATGTGGCTAAGAAGCATATACAAAAACTGCTCAACATTACTAATTAGAGAAATGCAACTCAAAACCACAATGAAATACCATTCCACTCCAGCCATAATGTCTACTAATAAAAAGTCAAAAAATAACAGATGCTGGCAAGGTTGCAGAGAAGAAGGAATGCTATACACTGTTGGTGGGAATGTAAGTTAGCTCAGCCATTGTGGAAAACAATTTGACAATTTCTCCAGGAACTTAAAACAGAAATCTATTATCCTAAACCAACTAGCCACAGGAAAAGAAAACCAAATACCACGTTCTAAATCAGAAGCGGGAGCTAAAAAGTGAGAACACATGGACACAAAGAAGGGAGCAAAAGATACTGAGGCCTACTTTGAGTGGAGAGGGTGGGAGGAGAGAAAGGTTAGAAAAACTACCTATTTGCTATTATGCTTATTCACTGGGCCACAAAATGATTTGTACCCCAAATCCCTGTGACACACAATTTATGTATATAACAAGCACACACATGTACCCCTGCACCTAAAATAAAAGTATTTAAAAAACTTACAAAACTGAGAAACTGGAAGGATTTACTAACAAAATGAAACAAAAACAAAAATATATAACATATTGATGAATATAATCATTTAATATTATACAAATGCCAGTTATCCTTCATGAAATTATAAATATTTGGAAATCCAGTAAAATTTCTACTGCATTTCTCTGGAAAACCTGTGTCTAAAAATGCTTATGAAAGCTCAAGGTAATCATAAAAATCATGAGTAAACATAGAAGATTTATTCTATTAGTTTTAAAATATTATCCAAAAGTATAATTAAAACTATTTACTTTTGCTGACAAGACAAATAAATGAACAGGAGACCCAGAACTGCATCTTTCCATGTGTAAAAACTTAGTTTATAATAAATATACATCAAGCTCATGTATGAAAGAACAGATTAGTTTATGAATACATTGACAGAACCTTCATTTATGGAAAATAATAACATAAAAACTTCCAAATATGCAAAATAAATCATAAAGGTTGGCATACTTAAATATAAAATTTAGAATTATAAAGAGATGATAGAGGAAATGATAGTATACCATTCTTTGAGCTAAAATGTCTTATATTAATTCTTGGAAAATATAAACTATGTAAGAAAAAAATGATGGATTAGACTCCATTGAAACTGAGGATTTGTGTTGGAAAAAGAAAAACGGAGACAAAGATAATAGGCAAATGACAAGTTGGGACAAGTTATTTGTTAAACTTAAAACTGCAAATTATTAACAACTTGAATTTTACAAGGTTTTGCTGCAAGTCAAGTAAATGACAGGAAATTAAGTAAAATAGATACATTATATCAATTGGTAAGTCACATAAGGGAATACAAATGTATGACAATTATATAAAAGAAAGTACACTCAAAGAAATAAAAATCTAGAGAACAGAGGGAGATCAAAGTGCATTGTGATTTATATATGCTATAAAACAATGCTTGAGAAAACGTAGGAATGAAAAGCCTCTGAGTGCTGCTTAGGTGGCAAGCCACTGTTGCCATTTGAAAAAGCAGTGACCATTAGTACATATATGGCCTTGACTAAGAAAATCACATCCCCGATATATCATCTATGCAACATTGTCACAAATAACTATAAGAATTCACATATAAGAATATTCCAAGGGAATTATTCTTACAAATTATGTGAGGTGGAATTTCAACTTAGATGTTTCTCTGTACAGTGAAGTAATTCTCTCATACTAGTTACAAACATTTGATGTATTTGTGATGCCTTCTCTTCATAAACCACATTATCATCTTTGGCAAGCTTGTGATAGGAAGCAGTTGAAGGTAAACAAGACTTTTATCATTAGGATAATTCATAAATTAACTGTGGAGTGTGCATTTGATTAAATAATAAACAGTAATATTTTGAAGCACTATACTGGATTTGCATAGATTGGATTTAAATATAGTACTAGTGCTGTTCATCACATGTGTGCTTTGGCAAGGCTGGGTAATTAATAAACCCTCAGCAAAAAAATATTTATCTTTGGTGTAATTATAAAGTAAATGATATTAATTATTTATCCATTTTATCTGCATACAGTCACATATATGAAATTAAAATTAGATATTAAATGAAAAAATATGTAAAAGACCTACTTTATGATCCAGAAATAATCACCACAAACACGTTTGTGTGTGTATGTGTTTATATGTGTGTGCGTATATATATATGCACACATATATAAGTACCATATACATACAAAAAACTTTTTGCAAATTTCACACAGTATCTAAATACATTGCAGAGAATGTATATGCATGTGTTTTTATACAAGTATGTATGACATGAAGCGGATAACAATTATTGAGTACTTATACTGAGCTAGGAATTCTTCTAAGTACTTTACATGTACCAAATTTACCCTTTGGGTTAGATGTTACAGCCAAATTCAGTTTACAAAGAAAGAAGCTGAGATACAGAGAGTTTAAATATCTTGCCCAAAGTTACAATTTATAATGGCAAATCTGAAGCCATGCAGTCCAGTCCCAAGGTGCATCTTAGCTATCACAATCTGACAGTGCTGTCTGAGTCCCCACTAGTTCCAATAACACTTCCTAAGAAAGAAAATCAAAATTGTGTGCCCTGATTTTAACTTAAAAAAAAACCTTAAATATCTATATTTCATGTCTATATATAAAAATATATAATAAAAATATATTAAATGTATTTGTATTTCATGTTTATATATTATTTATATAAATATAATATATAATATATAATATGTAAAATATATATTGATACATATTATAATATATATTATCATATATAATATTTATAGTTCTAGAGTGCCTACTTGATTTTATTTCAATAGTTTTTGGGACCAGGTGGTTTTTTATTACATGGATAAGTTCTTTAGTGGTAATTTCTGTGATTTTGGTGCACTCATCACTTCAGCAGTATACACTGTACTCAATGTGTAGTCTTTTATCCCTCACCCCCCTCCCACCCTTCCCCTGGAGACTCCAAAGTCCGTTGTATTATTCTTATGCCTTTGCATCCTCATAGTTTAGCTCCCAATTATAAATGAAAGCGTATGATATTTAATTTTCCTTTCCTGAGTTACTTCACTTGGAATAATGATCTCCAACTCCATCCAAGTTGCTGTTAATGCCATTATTTTATTCCTTTTTTATGACTGAGTAGTATTTAATGGTGTATATATATCACATTTTCTTTATCCACTCATGGGTTGATGGACGTTTAGGTTGTCAGGACTTTCATTTTTTGAAACTTAGCTCTATATGAGCAGAAGAAAAGGGAAATTACCTGAACCCCAACGTTCACTCTTCTTTTTTGAGATGGAGTCTAACTCTGTCGCCCAGGCTGGTGCAATCTCGGCTCACTGCAACCTCCACCTCCCTGGTTCATGCAGTTCCCCTGCCTCAGCCTCCCGAGTAACTGGGATTACAGGCGCACGTCACCACACCTGGCTAATATTTTTGTATTTTTAGCAGAGATGGAGTTTCCCCATGTTGGCCAGGCTGGTCTCGAACTCCTGACCTCAAGCATTCCACCCGCCTTGGCCTCCCAAAGCCAATGTTCACTCTTTATGAGGCGGTGATATGGTTTGGCTCTGTGTCCCCACCCAAATCTCATCTTGAATGGTACTCCCACAATTTCCACGTGTTGTGGCAGGGACCTGATGGGAGATAAGTGAATCATGGGGGCAGTTTCTCTCATACTGTTTTGTGATTGTGAATAAGTCTCACAGATCTGATGGTTTTATCAGGGGTTTCTTCTTTTGTGTCTTCATCATTCTCTTTGCCTGCTGCCATCTTTGTAAGATGCGACTTGCTCCTCCTTGCTTTCCACCATGATTATGAGGCTTCCCCAGCTCATAAGTGGAACTGTAAGTCCAATTAAACCTCTTACTTTTGTAAATTGCCCAGCCTCGGGTATGTCTTTATCAGCACCATGAAAACAGATTAATACAGGGAGTTCATGAGTCTCCATAGTAAATGAAACCTTCTGAATCATGGACTCATATACAAATCTATTACATGTTTATTTATTCATTTAATCAATACTGAGTGTCCTCACTCAGTATTACTTATAAAATGTAAGACATTTTGTATATATTGATGCAAATACAAATAAGAGATTTAAAAACGTATCTTTTTCCTCTTTTTTCCCATTTGAAAAGACAAAACAATGAGAAGAAAGTAGCATAAACAGGTTTGATCAAGTATCTAGCTTGAAAAGTTTCTCATTTACTGTAACATAGTGGGAAAGAGCATAGACTTTGAAATAATAGTAATAATTTTAAAACTAGTTTTGCTACTTAATATGTGGTAGTTATTCCTCATGAGCATAACTCTGTTACCCTGGTAAACAGAAGATTATGATCCAAGTGTACAAAAATCTGAAGAGTATTAGAAATATCCTAACTAGAAGACATGCCAAATGGTCTTTGACATGTAAAATACCATAAATATATATTATCGTCTATGTTTTAATTAAAGATTTGGGAATGAGACTAAGTGAGCTCCGATCTGTATCAGACATTCATGATTCATCAGTTACATGGGGATGACAAATATTCCTACTTTGGGAAGTTTCAATCATTTTTTTTTATTATGATAAGTCCTATAAAGCATTTAGCACAATGCATGAGTCATCATGTGTCCTTATCAATGTTTAGCTAATATTTCTATTTGTATGTCAGTATTTCTCATGCCAGACCTAATTGAATTAATTCAAAAATTATTCTAGATAAATCAAATCTTGATATCCACATTTCAGTGATGAAAACAAAGACATTCTCTGAAACATAAATCAATTTGCATTATGAGAATTATTAAATCTGTGGTCTATGCCAGACATGAGGGGTCTATTTCATGAATCCAGGTACCTAACAAACTGTAGTGTTCTGTTTTATTTCATTGGCCCAGAGACCTGAGTGGATGCGTTTCTTGGCCATTGAGTATATTCTTTATAATATTACTTGGACTTCTCATCCCTACCTACTTTGTGACATTCTGTTGTCACTTTTATATCAGAGCATAAAAGGTCATATCCAAAGTGATAAATTCACACCACAAAAGATTTCAATCTGTCCTGTGTCACTGCACACATCCCATCATCTAATATTGGAATCAGGCATTGACTTTTAGAAGTTCCTCCCTATGTTGATGTATCTGTGGATTTACCTTTAGCAAAAGCTCCTTGCAGCCAGGGATCCATGACCAGATAATGGGATCATTCATGCTGCCTGATTTATGTAGTAATTCTTGAACTGTGTCATCATGAAGCTCTTTCATTCCTTCCACCAAGACCTGGTCAAACAGAAATGACTCAAGCCTTTTGAAGGAACAAGCCTTGAGAAACTATCATTTAAGACAGTGAAAAAGAGACTTTATTCACTAGTTCTTTTTCAACTCTCCCCATAAATATAGCTACTTGAAACTTTCAAAGGTGGATTTTATACGGGGTCAACTCCTTTCCTTTGAATTTCCTGTTCCTATAATAGCATAGAGTGCTTTTATTACTGGAAGTTGATGTGATGTTTTATAAAAGAACGGGATTCAGAATTAGGCAAATGTAGTCTTAAATCAGAATTCTGTCACACTTAATAACTTCAGTTCCTTAGCAATTTATTTATCCTATTATATACGTGTTTTCTTCATCTTAAAAAATGGGAATGCAAAGTATATTTTTACGAAGTCATTTAGAAGATTAAATGTGAACCTGTTTTCCAATGCTTTGCCCGTCACTTTGAACACATTCCACAAATGGTGGCTGAAATTCTTTTGGGAAAACCCTGTGTGTGAGCCAGTTAGTTTTAAAATCTCTTTGGTACTATGAAACAGAGAAATGTTATACTCTGCAAATCTATAAATAAACATAGTCCACCTCCTACTTCCCATCACAGTCCCCACCACACACATAAACCTTATGTTAGAATGGTTATAAAGAGAGGAACATGGATTAGATATTCTCATCACAATGACATAGCAGCAAGAGTAAGATAACAATGGCTTTGAATTCTAAAAGCCTAGGTTTGAATCTAGTTGCTTGAAAGAAAAAGTCATTATCTATGATTATTCAAATTTCTCCTTTCTAAACTTCAATATTTCAGAAGTATCACATATAGTTTTCCTTCTATATCTACTCTTTAACATCCCCATTGCCATTTTACATATCTTGGACTCCCTTATAGTTAGCCTGAACTATCTTATACTCTGGTCTTACCTCCCTCAGGTCCTTTAGATCAGAATTATCCTACCAACACAAAAATACTATCAAGTTGATTACTGGCTTCCAATTCATGGAAGATTTCCCATTATCCTAAATGTAAAGACTAAACCTTTTAAAATAGCTTATGAAACCCTTAGTGAAATAGCCCTTCTCTGGATCATTAGATTCATATTTTACCACATACTATCTCCAGTTTTCCTCTCCAGGTATACCAAATGTTTTTCAGTTCCTAAGACATATCTTTGCTTCAGAATGCTTCCAAACACCTTTCTTGTTATGCTCTTCTCATTCTCCCAAATCATACCTTACACATTCAACTGAGTAGTGTTCTAATGTGAACACACGCTCTCTCTCTAGGTAAATGATAGATAAATATACATAATTTGACAGCTATTTTAGATTTATGGAATGATTGTAAAGATAGTAGTGAGACTTTCTATATACCTTACACCCAATTTTTCTCCTCCCCCTCCCCCTCCTTCTCCTTTCCCTTCCCCTTTGCGTTCCCCTTCCCCTTCTTCTTCTTCCTTAATAGAGAAGATCAAGCTCTATTGCCCACGCTGGAGTGCAGTGACACAATCATAGCTCACTGCATCCTTGAACTCCTGAGTTCAGGAAATCCTCCCACCTAAGACTCTCAAGCAGCTGGAGCCATAAGCAGGCTCCACCATGCCTGGCTAATTTTTTACCTATTTTTTAAAAAATAGAATAAATCTCATTTTGTTGTCCCGCATGGTCTCAAACTCCTGGCCTCAAACATGCCTCTCTCCTCAGCCTCCTAAGGAGCTGGGATTATAGCCATGAGCCACTGTGCCCTGATCTGTTTTTAAAACCTTATCCTGGTACACTGATCACAATTAATAAAACTGATCTCGATACATTATTTTCAACCTCAGTCCATAGTTTATTTGTAATTCCCCAGGGTTTCCCTAATGTTCATTTTATATGCTGAAGCTCCTCTAGAATACATTACATTTAGTAGTTGTATCTTCTGATGTTCCTATTAGTTATGAAAGTTTCTCATACTTTCCTTATTTTTGAAGACCTTGACATTTTTGAGGATTACTGGGCAACTATCTTATAGAATGCCTTTCAGTGGGTATTTTTACCTCATGGTTTTCTCATGATTAACCTGGGGTAAGGTTTTTTGGGAGGAAGACAGTAGAAATGAGGAAGTGCTGTTTATATCACCTCTTATAAAAGTGCATGCAATCAGCATAATCACTGTTAATGTTAACCTTGGTCAGCTGGCTTGAGAAATTATTTATCAGGTTGTTTCACTATGAATTTTTTCTCTTTTGTTCTCCCTTTCTATACCTCATTGTCCAGAAAGACAATCACCATGTATAGTCTATACCTAAGGAATGGCAATTATGGTCTACCTCTTATTGACAGACTATAATTTAAAATCTTTTGAATAATCCTGTAAAGAGAATTCTCCTTATTTATTCAATCATATTTATATTATATAAGTATGGCCTCATGAATCCTTATTTTATATTTTGTGTTATAATGCAGCACTACCCGGTTTTGTTATTTTTTCAGCTTTGGTCATTGGAAGATTTCAGTTGACTCCTGTATCCACTTGACAATTGTGCCATCTGCAAGGAGAGATCTTTATTTCCAATCTGTGTACATTTTCTTTCCTTTTCTTATCTTACTGCATTAGTTAGGACTTTCAATAAGATGTTGAATAGGAGTGGTAAAAAACAAAAAACAAACAAACAAAAAAAACATTTTTGGCCGGGCACGGTGGCTCACATCTGTAATCCCAGCACTTTGGGAGGCCGAGGCAGGCAGATCACGAGGTCAAGAGATTGAGACCATCCTCGCCAACATGTTGAAACCCCGTCTCTACTAAAAATACAAAAATTAGCCGGGAATGGTGGCACATGCCTGTAGTCCCAGCTACTAGGGAGGCTGAGGCAGGAGAATCACTTGAACCCGGGAGGCAGAGGTTGCAGTGAGCTGAGATTGTGCCACTGTACTCCTGTCTGCTGACAGAGTGAGACTCCATCTCAAAAAAAGAAAAAGAAAAAGAAAAATTTGCTTTACCTGTGCTCTTGCTTTCCAGACTACAGCATCCAGTATTTTAACCTTAAATATGATGTTTTATGTATGTATTTGCAGATGTTCTGTATCAAGTTGAAGAAGTTCTTCACCATTCTGAATTTGCTAAGAATTTTTTTAAAATCATACATATTTGTTGGACTTTTGTCCCTTGCTTTTTCTGTTTATACAACCTTTTTCATTTTTAGTTTGTTAATATGGTAGATACATTGTTTGTCTCATAAATGTTGGGAATCCTGTGTTCTTGGAATAAATCACAACTGGTTATGTTGTAAAATTCTGTATATCTATTTTTGGATTCAATTTGCTAATATTTCTTGAGGATTTTTATGATTATGTTCATGAGAGATATCAACCTGTAGATTTTTTTCCTTCTTATAATGTGTTCATAATGTTTTGCTTTCTCTATAATGTCAATCTGGTTTGGTATGATTAAGTCTGCCCTCATAGAATTATTTGGAAAGTTTTGCTTTTGCCTATATTTCTGTAAAATATTGTAGAAAACTGGTATTTTCTTACTTAAATGTGGGATATAATTCACCAGTGAAACCATATGCCTATGGTAGTTTCCTTCTCAGAAAGTTATTAATTATTGAATACTCTTCTTTAATACATGTAGGAATTTGCAAGTTGTCTGTTTCACTTTGTGTGAATTCTGATAGTTTGCATTTCCGTCAGATGCTGTCTTGCTTCCATGGTTTCCGGTTAGAAAGTCACTGTGAAATTCTTATCCTTGCTCCTCTATATGCAGGGAGTTCTCCCACCCTGCTCTGGTTTCCTTCAAGATGTTTTACTTGTCTTTGTTTTTCTACAGTTTAACTCTGCTACCTACACTCAGTTATAGTTTTTGCTTTTTCTGCTTTGTGAGCTCTGAGCTTTCTAAATCCATAGTTTTGTGACTATAATAAATTTTGGAAAGTTTTTAGTCATTATTACCTGAAATATTTCTTTATCAGTTTTCTCTTTGTTCTTCTGGTGCTCTAATTATGCATTTGTTGCATCTTTTGTAGGAGGAACATGGACTTTTAGTATTTTAAATGGGTAACATACATCTTTCCTTCTCGCCCCAGGATTATACTATTAATGCTGTGTATGAGACTCCCTTCACGCCCAAACACAACTCAGAAGTACAGTAAAGTTAATGCCATGGGGACTTAATGTTTGACATGTGAGGGATAAAGCCAGCTCATATCTTTTTTTCTTATGCCGTATCCTGAAAGGACTACTAAATGCAATGCTTAAGCAGATTCTCAGAAAACGATCCCATGATATATTGGCTGTCTCGCCTTCTCTGATTATTCTTTTTGTTGTTCTGCTTCCTTGAATTGTAGTCCCTTTTCATCCAGTTCTAGTTTCTGACTAATGAAGCTAAAACAGGAGTTACCATCGCTATGAGTAGACAGAAAACAATATACAGAAGTTACCAAGGCCAGAACTTGTTCTAACTTTCATATATATCATATATGATATGCATCATATATAGAGAGACAGAGAAATTTTAGGATAAAATATTTATATATCTATGTATCTATATTTATCTACACATACATGCAGGCATATCTATTTCATTCTTTGAAAAATCCTATGGGATCCTCCTTATTATCCACATTTTACAAAATAAACACGAGAGAAATGACTTGGCATGACTAACAGAAATGTCATGGCATGACTTGACTTTGGGATCATTAGGGTAATAGATGTATGGACCTTAAGTGAATTTAGGTCATCTTAATTTAATACACAGAAATATTGAGATACACAGAGTTAAATATTTGGCCTAATTTAACCCTCATAAACTAACAATTTAGTTACAAATGTTTCACAATGAACACTGACAATTTCTTTTTGGTTGATTACAAAATATGATTATGTATGATTTTCTACATCCTTCATGAGTTCACATAACTTAAAGGCTCTGAAAGATTATTTGATAATTAAATATTATAAAATGCCAGTTGACCACACTAAGAGAATCATAAGAATTTTTAAACTTTATTCCCAGGGAATCTTTTAACTCAAAAAGAAAATAAGAGATGAGAAAAGCAAAAAGTTAATGCTTATTATGAATTACATAGATATTTATCATTAGCTAAATTTGCTTTTGCTTATACTTGCAAAGCAAAAAAGATCATTTAAGGAGTGAGGCTAAATATCTCATATTTTATTTCTATTTTATTTATTCAATTTTATAATTAGCATTTATTGGTCATTTGATATAAATTAAATACCAGACAAATCTTTGAGAGACATAAGATGTAAAATAAGTGTTTTCCATCCTGGACGAACTCACAGCACACAGAAAAATATGGATAATAATCATGTGAAATTATGATTAACTTAAACATATATTACTTAGTGAGTCAGAAACACTAAAGAAAGAACACATGGTAACCTGAGATACACATGCAGAGAGAAATTCTTAGATAAAATAACAGAGCTTGAAGCTATTTAGATGGACTTTAATGGGTAAGAGGCACTTACCAAGCAGATAAAGGCCAGGTAAGAAGACATTTTTAGTAATGGTACACATACATGCAAAATTGGTTATTTTTGTTATGCTGATTAAACTCAAGACATGTTCATTTACTCACGAAAAAACACAGGTTATCACTGTCAAAAAAAGAGAGAAATAGTATTTATTGGAAATATTTTAATCATAAACCTTCTTATTACCCACACGTACCTATCAAAGTCCTTCCATTTTTGACATGCTCTGTTAGTGATAATTATTTTGTGATAGTGATTTTTTTAATTTTATAAATTTGTATATTTTAGGTAGTGATATTTTTCTTTATATTGCTTCTCATTAATATAATTTACATACCATTGTATTACCTCTGTCGTGTAAGCTTTAAAAAAATGTTTATTAAAATAATGAATCAATCCATCAACATAATTGAGTGAAACTCAATTATTCTGTATTATTCTGAACATTTTTATTACATGTGAGAGAACTCAAAATCAGCTCAGAATGAGAGGGACTTTGTTGAATCACAATATTGGAAAGTCCAGTGTCCAGTTTGGGTGTGTCTGAATAGAAGTTCTGAAGTTGGGCAATTGAGAATCCCCCCTTTTACTATCTTCTCTTCTCTTTTCTATGTTTTGTTTCTCTTACTTCTTTGTCTCAGTTCTTCTTTCTTTTAATTTTCTACCTGGAAACTTCTTAGTTCTGAAAAAAGAACCTTCAAAAACTTGACCAAAATGGTCCTTACAACTAGGGAATTCTCCTCTAAGAACATGACATAATCCATATTGTTAAATCCCTCTCCTTAAAGAGGTCCTTTACATCCCTTGTAAGTTGGATTCCTAGGTATTTTATTCTCTTTGAAGTAATTGTGAATGGAAGTTCATTCATGATTTGGCTCTCTGTTTGTCTGTTACTGGTGTATAAGAATGCTTGTGATTTTTGCACATTAATTTTGTATCCTAAGACTTTGCTGAAGTTGTTTATCAGCTTAAGGAGATTTTTGGCTGAGATGATGGGGCTTTCTAAATATACAATCATGTCATCTGCACACAGGGACAATTTGACTTCTTCTTTTCCTAACTGAATCCCCTTGATTTCTTTCTCTTGCCTGATTGCCCTAGCCAGAACTTCCAACACTATGTTGAATAGGAGTGGTGAGAGAGGGCATCCCTGTCTTGTGCCAGTTTTCAAAGGGAATGCTTCCAGTTTTTGCCCATTCAGTATGATATTGGCTGTGGGTTTGTCATAAATAGCTCTTATTATTTTGAGATACGTTCCATCAATACCGAATTTATTGAGAGTTTTTAGCATGAAGGGCTGTTGAATTTTGTCAAAGGCCTTTTCTGCATCTATTGAGATAATCACGTGGTTTTTGTCTTTGGTTCTGTTTATATGCTGGATTATGTTTATTGATTTGCATATGTTGAACCAGCCTTGCATCCCAGGGACGAAGCCCACTTGATCATGGTGGATAAGTTTTTTGATGTGCTGCTGGATTTGGTTTGCCAGTATTTTATTGAGGATTTTTGCATCACGCTACCTGACTTCAAACTATACTACAAGGCTACAGTAACCAAAACAGCATGGTACTGGTACCAAAACAGAGATATAGACCAATGGAACAGAACAGAGTCCTCAGAAATAATACCACACATCTACAGCCATCTGATCTTTGACAAACCTGAGAAAAACAAGTAAGGATTCCCTATTTAATAAAGGATGCTGGGAAAATTGGCTAGCCATAAGTAGAAAGCTGAAACTGGATCCTTTCCTTACTCCTTACATGAAAATTAATTCAAGAGGGATTAGAGACTTAAATGTTAGACCGAATACCATAGAAACCCTAGAAGAAAACCTAGGTAATACTATTCAGGACATAGGCATGGACAAGGACTTCATGTCTAAAATACCAAAATCAATGGCAACAAAAGCCAAAATTGACAAATTGGATCTCATTAAACTAAAGAGCTTCTGCACAGCAAAAGAAACTACCATCAGAGTGAACAGGCAACCTACAGAATGGGAGAAAATTTTTGCAATCTACTCATCTGACAAAGGGCTAATAGCCAGAACCTACAAAGAACTCAAACAAATTTACAAGAAAAAAACAAAAAACCCCATCAAAAAGTGGGCAAGGGATATGAACAGACATTTTTCAAAAGAAGACATGCATATGCCAACAGACACATGAAAAAATGCTCGTCATCACTGGCCATCAGAGAAATGCAAATCACAACCACAATGAGATACCATCTCACACCAGTTAGAATGGCAATCATTTAAAAGTCAGGAAACAACAGGTGCTGGAGAGGATATGGAGAAATAGGAACACTTTTACACTGTTGGTGGGAGTGTAAACTAGTTCAACCATTATGGAAAACAGTATAGCGATTCCTCAAGGATCTAGAACTAGAAGTACCATATGACCCAGCCATCCCATTACTGGGTATATACCCAAAGGATTATAAATCATGCTGCTATAAAGACACATGCACACATATGTTCATTGCGGCACTATTCACAATAGCAAAGACTTGGAATCAACCCAAATGTCCATCAGTGACAGACTGGATTAAGAAAATGTGGCACATATACACCATGGAATACTATGCAGCCATAAAAAAGGATGAGTTTGTGTCCTTTGTAGGGACATGGATGCAGTTGGAAACCATCATTCTCAGCCAACTACCGCAAGAACAGAAAACCAAACACCGCATGTTCTCACTCATAGGTGGGAACTGAACAATGAGATCACTTGGACTCTCGAAGGGGAACATCACACACCGGGGCCTATTATAGGGAGGGGGGAAGGGGGAGGGATTGCATTGGGAGTTATACCTGATGTAAAGGACGAGTTGATGGGTGCAGCACACCAACATGGCACAAGTATACATATGTAACAAACCTGCACGTTATGCACATGTACCCTAGAACTTAAAATATAATAATAAAAATAAATAAATAAATAAATAAATAAATAAATAAATCCCTCTGTTAACTCTTTGGAAAGAGGATTTGGACCAAATCCACCAGGTTGGTAGGTGAACAAGGCACTTTGATGGATAATCTCATTAGAACACAGGAAAAAGAGGAGCGGTTCCTTAATGGATAGATGAATACTGGTTGAAGTGTTTTTAATTTTGTGTGTGTGTGTGTGTGTGTGTGTGTGTGTGTGATGGAGTTTCGTTCTTATTGCCCAGGATGGAGTGCAATGGCGCAATCTCGGCTCACCACAGCCTCTGCCTCCTGGGTTCACACGATTCTCCTCTCTCAGCCTCCTGATTAGCTGGGATTACAGGCATGCGCCACCATGCCTGGCTAATTTTGTACTTTTAGTAGAGACAGGGTTTCTCCATGTTGGTCAGGCTGGTCTTGAACTCCCGACTTCAGGTGATCTGCCCGCCTCGGCCTCCCAAAGTGCTAGGATTATAGGCGTGAGCCACTGTGCCTGGAATACTTATTTTTCTTTATAAGATTGACTCCCTGAGTGATGTAGTGGGTCTGATCATATGAATCTGTGTCATCACAGGAAAATTTATTACCCATTTCTCTAACATGGGAAGGAAAGCTACTAACTCTTACGAAACAGCTACTGATCATCTACACCCTCACCACCTATGACTGGCCTCTTTCAGATTTAAGCAAACACCCTATGCAGTCTTTCTTACTTTTGCCCTAGCACATAAACTATCCATAGACAGAGCCCCAATTCTTTCTGAATGGTCTCTGGTTGTATAATATTAAACATCAGAAATTTTGAGTTCCTCAGGTATAAAAAGTCATCTCAAATGGAGCTGTGAATTTTATGCAGTCCCAGGCTACACAAATATGGTCTGGATATTTGCATAATCTTGCAGCCTGAGTGAGTGTGAGTATGCAGTTGAGAACACCTCCAGAATGTGTGTGATCTTGCACATCGGTTATTTAGTCTGGCAAACTGTCAGTCAGACCATCAGCCAACTGACCTCTGAGCTAGTGTAGCAGGCAGCTGTGCAACTTGTCATCCCTTTCATCGGACACTTAGCTAGTCAGGAAACCATCCCTGCAGCTAGCCAACCAGTCAGTTAGCGAGTTAACTAGCCAGTCTGCCAGGCAGCTCTCGTCAGCCAGCCAGTGAACCCCTGAGCGAGGGAGGGATGGAGCAAGTGAATAAGTCTCCTCCGTCAGCTTGGCAGCCAGGCATATTTCTCTTTGCCAATCAATCATCCATTCTATCCGCCATTCGGTCCTAAATCTGGCACTAGAGGTGGATTGCAGGATAAGGATTTTTTTTTCTTATTTTTTAAAGGTTTTCTAGGGTTTACTGCTTACTCATCTTAATCTTTTTAGCCATCATGAGCAAATCAAATCATTTCATTATAGATTTTCCAAAGAGGATATTTAAGACAGCACAATACTGTGAATTCTAATAATTAGAGCAGATACTGTACCACAGAAAATTAATGGCAGGTTTGCAGAAGCCATCTCAAAATACTTAGAGAGTGCTGCCTTTAGGAAGACTTATTTGCTACAAAAATCAAAGTATAATATCTATAATTACAGAATTATCTTTTTAATACTATAAGTCTCTCTGGCATTCTATGTAGCCAGTATTTCTTAAATAATTTAATATTTTGAAAATAAAACAGAAATTTACTTTTCAAATATTATCAGGTTTAAA
This sequence comes from Chlorocebus sabaeus, assembly GCF_047675955.1. NCBI lineage: Eukaryota > Metazoa > Chordata > Mammalia > Primates > Cercopithecidae > Chlorocebus > Chlorocebus sabaeus. The sequence goes on along the minus strand of NC_132908.1, from coordinate 60,146,864 downwards.
CTTTGAAGTCATTAAGATATGCCTTTTCAGTAATTTCAGATGCATGAACTTGCTCTATGGAAAAAGAAAAGTAGATTCAATGTGTGTTTATTATTAAATTCAATTGTTCTACAATCATTTGCATGTTGTAAAATAGCGTTTAAACCTTCAAATTTTAAAGAGGGAAACAAAGCGGAAAAACAAAAACAAAAAACAGAACAAAATCAGAAAAGCCCCGCCCCGAAGGAGTACATAAATTTTGACACTGGTGAAGACAAATACTTAACTCAGCAAAGGTTCTAATCCCGAAAAAAATACAAATCTTTACCCAATCACCTAGGAGTGTTTCCAGAGGAGGGGACCATGCTGAGCTGAATTTTCAGGAGCAGGAATTGTTAGCTTGTTCATTTGGTGTGTAGAGAGTGAATTCAAGGCAGAAACAGCAAGCCTTCTAGGAAATAGGCTGGGGTCTTTCAGAAAAGTACCCTGTGTTCTGTCTTTGGGGATCCTTCTACGTGAGTACGGAAAATAGAACCCAGGAAATGAGGCTACAGAAATCATTGAGGCCATATTGTGTTCCTATGTGAACTTCATCCTGAGAGTTTCAGAGGAGGCCTGGAACGACTTTGGAGGACAGCAGGAATTCTGTGCTCGTCCACATGTTGATGGTTTCTAGATAGCTACTTTTGTGTTCTTAGACAGAGGTCTTCAACATTTTTGTTTGTGTATTTCCAAATGAATTCTGAAAACCTCACTCCTTTTCATATATTTAAATTGACAAATCACATTTCATTTTAAGAGCAGGTAGTTGCAAATGTTATAAAACTTAGCACACTATAAACACTAACATTTTTAATAAGACATTTAAATCATTCCTATAAAGTATATTCAATGAAATGAAATTCCTATAGCAAGTTGATAACCATTATTAATCATTCTATACATTCACAAAAAATATTTCTTTACTAGGAATTTTATATTCAATTTTTTCTACTTGAGTTCTTATTTCTTTTCGCTATCTTCAAAAACCTTTCCTAATGTAATTGCTTAGTCTTAAAATTATTTTATTTTTAACCATATAGTCAAACTTTACAATAAAACATACATATAAAATCATTATAAATTATTCGTGTAAAATATTATTTTCAGATTACAGCATCCTATAGCCAAAAATATCTATTTATAATTGTTTTGATTAATATTATAATTAACATGAAAATAATTTTTTGATAAATATATTCATAAGAAAATTTTCAAATTGGTCTAAATAATATGAAATAAATTTTTATCAATTAGAGTAGAATGAAACAGAGGCCAACACCAGGAATAACATTTTTTTAACAGAGGTAAAAGTTAAGTAGACATCTTCACAGGTAAGCAGTGGCTCAGTGCAACCTCTGCCTCCTGGTTCAAGAAATTCTCCTGACTCAGCCTCCTGAGTAGCTGGGACTAAAGGCACCCACTACCCCACCTGGCTAATTTTTGTATTTTTAGTAGAGACGAGGTTTCACCGTGTTGGCCAGGATGGTCTCGATCTCCTGACATTGTGATCTGGCTGCCTTGGCCTCCCAAAGAGCATAAAAGTCAGTGTGTGTGTGTGTGTGTGTGTGTGTGTGTGTGTGTGTGCGCGCGCGCGCGCGCGCGCGCACGCTGGGATTACAGGCATGAGTTACCTCGCCCAGCCCACACTTTCTTAATTACTGACCTTTTTAGTAGGTCTTGAAATCAGGTGCTGTAAGTCCTTCACCTAGGTGTCCTTCAAGATTACCTTGGTTATACTGTAATAGGAACCTTCCACAGGAACCTTCTCCTCAATTTCCACAAACAACAACAAAAAATAACAAAACGTCTACTGCTATTTTGATTGGAACTGTTGTGAATCTATAATAAATTTAGGGAGAATAAACATATTAAGAGTTTAGATCTTCCAATGGAATAGGTACATCTTAAGGTTTCTTGTATCTTTAGAATCATGCCAGAAATAGTACTGGGTACTATTTCCTACAACTTTGTTAGTAAGTCTTAATCATGAATTATTTACAATCTTCATAACTGCCTGTGAAGTTCAACAACACAAAATTAACTAATAACGGTAGAAAGCTAAAACTCATTCTTTCCTTTTTTTTTTCAGAGTGTTTGTGTTTGTTTGTTTATTTGTTTTGCATTTGTTTCTTCTTTCTTTTAGCTCTATTAAATTTTCCCATCTAAATTCTTTAACCATTTTGGTACTAACTTCATTCAAATAATAAAGGTTCAAGACTGGCCACTAGCATTGTTTCCAGTGCTAAGAAACAGCCTGCATTTGTGTTTACAGTAGAGAGTTATAAATTACATTGAAATATCATTCAGCTAGAGTCATTCTCCAGGATTGTAAAGAGATGGATGGTCTCCAGGGGAGGGTTGTCATAAAAAGGAAAATCAAACCAGCTGAATAATACAATAAGTCTCTATATAAAGCTAGCTCAGCGAAGCAGGGATATGAAAGGTGGCAGCCTTTGAGGAGATGGCTGACAGATTTCATTTGTCAAGGATCAGCTCTTGCCCTGGTGCCACATGTCATACTTTCCCACCACCCCTTTGGTGTTCTACAGGAACCTTCTCCAGGTGCTGTCAGGGGAATATGCAGAGGCTGCCAGCTAGAGACCAGGCGTGGTTAAGTCAAGTGTTTGAAAAGCAGCCATTTTCTCCTCTGTCTTCCTGCTGTAAGGTTCCATCTCCCTTGTTGATTTACTAATCATATAGAAAGAAAGTAAAGCTAAACTAAAAGTTTGACTTTTCTTTTATTTTCCTTTTTTTCCTTTCTTTCTGTCTAGCCTCTCTGCGCCTTTTTCTTTCTGATTGTTCTCTTTTTTAATTTTCTCTTTCTTATTCTTTAGCCACCCCTTTTTTAATTTTATGTAGTTTAGCCTCTCTCTCCTAGTTTGTTTGCCTGATTTCTCCTATTCTCCTTCTCCTTACAAATAAATACAGATTTTATACTAATTCCTGTATGTTTGTGATTTTATTAACATGATTTTTTGATTAAATGGGAGGAAATCCATCCAAAGGTGGTCTAAAGTTCATGCTTGCTTCATCAACTCTCTTAAAGAAGAATTTCCTTGGTATTTTCATTCAATCTTCCTTTCTCATGCCCTCGTTTCACTCTGTCTTTGAGTTTTTTTGTTTTGTTTTGTTTTGTTTTGAGATGGAGTCTCTGTCTGTCGCGCAGGCTGGAAGGCAGTGGCGTCATCTCAGCTCACTGCAACCTGCGCCTCCCAAGTTCAAGCTATTCTCCTCCCTCAGCCTCTCGAGTAGCTGGGATTACAGGTGCATGCCACCATACCTAGCTAATTTTTGTACTTTTAATAGAGACAGGATTTCACCATGTTGGCCAGGCTGGTCTTGAACTCCTGACTTCAGGGGATCTGCCCTTCCTCAGCCTCCAAAGTGCTGGGATTACAGGCATGAGCCACTGCACCCAGTCTCCCTCTTTTCTCTTTTTTATCCATATGTGTGTGTGTGTTTGTATATGTGTGTGTGTGTGTGTGTGTACTTTCTCTAGTTCAAGGCACTGTGCTAGGTACCAAAATCTAAAAAATGAGCAAATTTTTGTCTCTTACCTAGAGCATTTCACCAAGTTACTCTTTCAACTGCCTCTTAGTCTTGACAATTAAGAACTTCAATCTATATGTCAATAAGGAATCCAAGCCTTCGCAATAAAGAACATACAAAGCTTACTCATACACTTGAAGAATGATCTTCAGAGCACTGCAAGCTATGAAGAGGACTATAAACAAATTTTGTGATTTACTCCCCCAAGGAAACAAAAGAATCTGGGATTAGGTTCAATCTGAGGTTCCAATACCTGGGTCTCTATGTGAACGGTGATGGTTCTCACCAACTCTTTTCCTGACTTTACCCTTTTCTCCTTTCTATCTTTAACTCAATCACTGAAAGTACAATTCAAATTCCCAAAATTATTTCAAAAAACATATTTGAGCTATAAAGCAAAATCAACGAAACAAACAAAACTTTCTTATTTACCTTATAAAACAAACTAGATATTCTAACCACTCGTCTGCGTTGTATCTGCTACGTATTATGTGCAACTGATTTTCTCACACATACGCACACACACAGAACACATACTATAGAACGTTATACTATTAGCATAATACAATAAGTTTTGAGAAATGTTGCTAATAAATACATGAATCCATAATTAAAATAAATGTATTTTTCAATGTACTATTTTTATAAATAATATGTTTACACAACAGAAGGCAGATTCTTCAAATTATAAGTAGGAACCTAACTTTTAAACACTACACTGCTTTGAAAAACATTGTAAAAACCTTCTGAGCAATGTTTACATTTGTACTTGGAATGATAATATCTTTCTTACTTAAAGTTTGAGGAACTAAAGCAAACTTTTGAAAGAATGCTTTGTCAACCAAAACATTATCATCATTTATGTCACTAATTATGGTATCCTTTCATAAATATTTAGGAAAATATTTGAGAACATGTTGTTCAAAGTACTCAACCTGGAATATTTATCCAAGACATAAAACCTTGAAAAGTTTTTTCTGCAGTAGGAATCATTCTTTATTTATGACATGATAAAGTAAGCCTGAATACTCTATCACAAACACTGACAGAAAACATGAACTTCTTGCTCAAAGAATTTCATTACTCATGACACAGCAAGTAGCATGAGTATTAGCATGTTTCTGTTAATTCCACTTGCCTCCCAAATCCACACAGAGGGCCTACACAGGTGCCTGCATAAACCATGGATTGTATCACAAAAGAGGATTGCTAAGTTTAAGAAATCCTCTATTTCACAGTGAGCAGTCAGCAAATAAGTCTTTGTTCCTAGGGGAGATGTTAACTTATTCCTCAATTACTTGCTGTAAACATTATACTGAAAAATGGTCCAAGGTAAGGAGTGGTCAGTGTCTAGAAGTGTAGCACACAGCAACACATGTAGGAATATGAAAGACCCACAGAGATATGTCTTGCAACATTTTTCTCTTTTAATTTTGCATTTCTTTTTGAAGAAAAGGAATGCTGAACTCTAAATAGCTTGGTATTCACCATAGTTACCAACTTTGTTTAGTATTTTAAACCTAGGTTCAATTAAAAACTGTCTTTATTTTAGCCAAGTTAGATTCCAATTCCACTAAAATTCACTTGATACCTACTATGTGTCAATTATTGAGCTGGGTGTCTTATTTCATAAGAGACCATTCAGTACCTAAGAAAATACTCCGATATAAAGACTTTTAAAAATAGTATTTGTTTGTTTCTTTCTTTCTTTCTTTCTTTTTTTTTTTTTTTTTTTGGAGACAAAGTTTCACTCTTGTTGCCCAGGCTGGAGTGCAATGGTGCAATCTCAGCTCACCGAAACCTCCACCTCTTGGGTTCAAGCGATTCTCTGCCTCAGCCTCCCGAGTAGCTGGGATTACAGGCATGTGCCACAATGCCTGGCTAATTTTGTATTTTTAGAAGAGATGGGGTTTCTCCATGTTGGTCAGGCTGGTCTCAAACTCCCGACCTCAGATGATCCACCCACCTCAGCCTCCCCAAGTGCTGGGATTACAAGGCTGAGCCACCGTGCCCAGCCCAAAATACTATTTCTAACAGCATTGTGTGAGAAGAGGTAAGGCAAAGAGGAAGCTATTGTTTAGCCATGATCAATTTCAGACCGTTTCAAAATGCCCCTGGTGATATCGTTCTCATCATCTCATAATGTTTTGCAAGTTGTTAGGGAGAGAATATTAAATCACCGGGTCAGTAGAGCTGGTTTCTTCCCTATAATTCATATGAATCCACTAGGTACAGGAAATGTTCATTTAATCAATCTGATGCCATGGTCATAGAAAAAGCACAGTCATTTTATTTTTTTTTAGAGTTACATTACAAATGTTGCAGAATCTGTTTATTCATTAAAGCAAAAATGTCACAAAACACAACTCCTATCTTTATAGGGAGTTTATACATGTGCATGAATGGAAACACGCACGCATGCATGCATAGTCACACACGTGCCCAGATTGAAGATTTTCCCTATCACTCTTCCAGTAACCATCCTTCTAGCAAGAGATATCAAGTGCAATAGCCAAAAACTTATTCTACACTTTTCATATTGATATACTTCATTCAATTATTCATTACCAACGTCTTAGGCAGATTGATCTTCAAAATGTAAATATAATCATTTATCACCACACTAAAGCCATACAATGCTTTTCCATTTTAGTTAGGCTAAAGCAAAAACTCCTTAACAATGTATACAACTCCTTAGATTTTCTATATTAGAAGTCTGAAAATTATAACACACAAGCCAAATATATTTACTGCTTTATTTGTAAGTGAAATTTTATTGGAATATAGACATACATATTCATTTATGTACTCTCTATGGCTGATTTTGCACTATAATATCATAGTTGACTAGTTGCAGCAGAAACTGTAATGCCCAGTAGTTAAAAAAGAATTACCAGGTTTACGGTGCTTGTTTTCTATTACTGCATAACTAATCACTGCAAAATTATTAGCTTAAAATAACAAAAATTTGTTATTTCCCAGTCTCTATGTGTCAGGAGTTGGCACAGTATGACCATGTTCTCTGTTCAGGGTCTCACATGACTGAAATCAAGATGTTGTCCAGAGCTGCTATATTATTTAAGATTTAGGGTCTTTCTCTAAATGCCCACTTAAAAAATGCAATTCCTTTGAGTGGCAAGACATCTGGTTGCTTAATAGGTATCATTAGTGGCTGCTTTCAGCTCCTAGTGTTGCCCACAGTTCTTGCCACGTGATTTCTTCCATATTAAAGTCAGCAATGGAGAATGTCTTGTGAGTTAAATCCCCTTGTGCTGGAAATCTCTGAAGTCCTCTATTTCTGACCTCTAGAACTAAGATTTAAATGTTTATGCGATAGGTCAGGCCCAATAGGATAACCTTCTCTATCTAAAGGTCACCTGATCAGGACCTTAATAACATTTCCTTTCCAGAAGTGGTTGGATTCATGTTTGATTTAATATTTGGAACAAGGAGGCTATACAACAATGTCTGGAAATCTTTTAAGCCGTCTTACCATTTTTTATACCATATGACACTTTACAGAAAATGCTTGCTGAGTCTGGTCTGAATCCTGGTGTGTAATTCAGATACATATCTCACCATGAGCCCCTTGTTCCTGGGCCCCAGCCACACTGACTTTTGTATAGTTCTCACACTAAACAAGCTAGCTTCTACTATGATCTTTATTAAATGCCAATTTCACTACATACATAAAACACTTTTCTTCCGATATGTATCAGGTGAACTTCCCCTCCTCTTTCTTTGACTATTTTTTCATAGTTCCTTTCTACAGAGAATACACTTCAGACCTCCAATCAGGCCCTTCCCCATCATAGAAATCTGTAACTTTGTGCTCTTCTGTCTTTTAATAACTGTGACAGCTGCAATTCTGTATTTCTCATATGATTATTTGATAGGCTTACCCAGCATACCATGTTGACTTGGTACTGAGGGAGCTCCTAGGAGGTAGACTTGCCTTTTAAAACAGGGATAGTCCCAGAAAAACAGGAAGAGCTACTTTTCCTATTATTTTATTAATATCAGTATCTGTTTTGACTTTTATTTTCTAAGCTTCGTAAGTACACATAACATATTTTTGGAGTTGACCAATGACCTGTTCGTTTTACTTATAGTAGAAACTCAATAAATGTTTTTAAAAAGCTGTCTTAGAGAAGGCCGAGCAAGACAGCTGAATAGAAACTCCCAGCTATTTTTACCCGAACAAGAACACCAAATTGAACAATTCTCCATACAAAAAGCACCTTCATAAGAACCAAAAATCTGGTGAGCAATCACAGTACCTAGTTTTAACATCATATTAAGAAAAAAGGCACTGAAAATGATAGGAAAGACAGTCTTGAATCACCTAGATTTGGTCTATCATATAAACCAAATGGATCTGATAGTTATTTACAGAACATTTTATCCAACAGATGCAGAATACACATTCTTCCTCCTCAGCACATGAATCATACTCAAGGATAGATCATTTGTTAGGCTACAAAACAAGTCTTAACAATTCAAAAAAATTGAAAGTATATCAAGTGTCTTCTCTGACCACAATGGAATGAAACAAGAAACCAATAACAAGAAGAATTTTGAAAACTATACAAACACATGTAAATTCAATAATATATCCCTAAATAACCAGTGGGTCAATAAAGAAATTAAGAAGTAAATTAAAAAATTTCTTGAAACAAATAAAAATGGAAACAAAACATAACAAAATGTGTGGGATACAACAAACGTGGTAATAAGAGGAAACCTTATAGCAATGAACACCTACATCAGAAAAAAAAGTAGAAAATCTTCAAATAAAAGCATAACAATGTATCTTAAAGAACTAGAAAAGCAAGAAAAAAAACCAGAATTAATAGAAGAAAAGAAATAAAAAAGATCAGAGCAGAAATAAGTGAAATTGAAGTGGAAAAAAAATACTAAAGATCAATGAAATGAAAAGCTGTTTTTGATAGGATAAAGCCAATAAACATTTAGTCTTACTAAAAAAAAAAAAAACAAGAAAGAAAGAAAGAAAGAAAGAAAGAAAGAAAGAAAGAAAGCCAGCCAGCCAGCCAGCCCAGATAAATAAAATCAAAGATGAAAAATAAGACCTCAAAGCCAATTCCATGGAAATCATTAGGGACCACTATGAGCAACTACATGCCAATAAGTTGGAAAATCTGGAAGAAATGGATAAATTTCTGGAAATACACAACTTATCATGACTGAAACATGAAAAAAATACAAAACCGGAACCAATCAATAACAAGTAATGATATCGAAGCCATTAAAAAAAAAAAAAAAAAAAAAAAAAGCCTTCCCTCAAAGAAAAGCCGGGGACCTGATAGCTTTACTGTTGAATTTTACCAAACATTGAAAGAACAAATACCAATCCTGCTCAAACTATTCCAGAGAGAGAGAGAGAGAGAGAGAGAGAGAAAGGGAGTACTTTCAAACTCATTCTACAAGGTCATTATTACCCTGATATCAAAATCAAAGAAAGACACATCAAAAGAAGGAAACTACAGGCCAATTTCCCTTATGAACTTTGATGCAAATATCCTCAACAAAATACTAGCAAACTAAATTCAGTGACTCATTAAAAAGATCATTCATCATGACAAAGTGGGGATTCTGCCAAGGATGCAAAAATGGTTCTATATACACAAATCAATCAATGTGATACACCATATCAATATAATAAAGGAGAAAACCCACATGATACTTTCAATTAACATTGAAAAAAAGCATTTGATAAAAGTCAACATCCCATCATGATAAAAGCCCTCAAAAACCTGGATATAGAAAGAACCTATCTCAACACAATAAAAGCGACATATGACAGACCTACAGCTAGTATCATACTGAATGGAAAAAAAAAAAAACAACTTGAAAGAATGTCTTCTAAGATCTGGAACACAACAAGGATGTCCACTTTTACCACCATTATTCAACATAGTGCTGAAAGTCCTAGTTAGAGCAATCAGACAAGACAAATACATAAACAGCATCCAAATTGGAAAGGAATAAGGTAAATTATCCTTGTTTGCAGGTAACATGATCTTATGTTTAGAAAAACCTAAAGACTCCACAAAAAACAAAACTATTAGACCTGACGAACAAATTCATTAAAGTCGCAGGATACCAAATCAACATATAAAAATTAGTGCCATTTCTATATGTCAACCATGAATAATCTGAAAAATAAATTAAAAAGTAATCCTACTTACAATAGCTACAAATAAAATGATATATATAGGAATAAACTTAACCAAAGAAGTGAAATATCATTACAATAAAAACTATTTTAAAAATTGATGCAAAAATGAAGAGAACACAAAAATAAAAAGATATTCCATGTCCACAGATTAGATAAATCAATGTTGTTAAAATGTCCATTGTACCCAAAATAATCTACAGATTAAATGCAATCCTTATCAATATACCTGTGACATTCTTCATAGAAATAGAAAAAAATCCTAAAATGCTTATGGAACCACAAAATCCTAGAATAGTGAAAGCTATTCTGAGCAAAAAGAAGAAAACTGAAGGAATCACCTTACCTGACTTCAAAATACACTATGGAGCTATAGTAACCAAAACAGCATGGTAGTGCCATAAAAAACATACACATAGATTAATGGAATAGAATAGATAATACAAAATATAAACCCATACATCTATAGTAAACTCATTTTTTACAAAATTGCCAAAAACATACATTGGGTAAAGGACAGTCTCTTCAATAACTAGTGCTGGGAAAATTAGATATCCATATGCAAAATAATAAAACTAGACCCCTGTATTTTGCCATACACAAAAGTCAAATCAAAATGGATTAAAGACTTAAATCTAATATCTAAAATAATGACACTACTCCCCCAAAAAACATTGAAGAAACTCTCTAAGACTTTGGTTTGGGGAAAGATTTCTTGAGTGATACCCCAAAAGTGCAGGCAACCAAGGAAAAAATGGACAAATTAGATCACATCAAGCTAATAAGCTTATGCACATTAGTGCAAACAATCAACAAAGTAAAAAGATAGCCATAAGAATGGGAGAAATTATTTGCAAACTATTCATCTGTCAATGGATTAGAAAGAGAATATATAGGGAGCTCAAACAATGGAAAAAATATAATAATCTGATTTTTAAAATGGACAAAATATCTGAAAAGATGTGTCTCAAAAGAAGACATACAAATAGCCAACAGGTATATGCAAAGGGGCTCAACATCATTGATTATCAGGGAAATGCTAGTAAAAATTATGAGATATCATTTCACCTTAGTTAAGATAGGTTATATCAGAAAGACAGGAAATGACTAATGCTAATGAGGATGTGGAGAAAATGGAACCCTCGTACATTGTTGGTGGAAATATGTTATGACAAACACTATAGATAACAGTTTGGAGATTCCTGAAAAAAACTAAAACTACCATATTATTCAGCAATCCCACTGCTGAATATATACCTAAAAGAAAGAACATCATTATATCAAAGAGATATCTGCACTCCCGTATTTATCTGCAGCACTATTTGCAATAGCTAAGATTTGTAAGCAACCGAAATGTCCATCAACAGATGAAAGGATAAAGAGAACGTGGTAAATATACACAATGAAGTACTATTTAGCCATAAAAAAGAATGAGAGCCTGTCATTTGCAACAACATGGATGGAACTGGAAGACATTATATTAAGTGAAATAAGCTGAGCACAGAAAGACAAGCTTCACATGTTCTCACTTATTTGTGGGATTGAAAAATTGACACAATTGAACTCATGAAAATAGAGAGTAGAATGATGGTTACCAGAGGCTGGGAAGGGTAGTGGGAGGGGGAAGTGAGGATGGTGGGATGGTTAATGAGTACAAAAATGTAGTTAGAATGAATAAGATCTAGTATTTGACAGCACAACAGTGACTACATTCACCAATAACTTATTGTATTAAAAGCAATGGGAAAAAGCTCAGTTACTTTTCCACCAACGTCATACATTTTAAAATAAATAAAAGAGTGTAATTGGATTGTTTGTAATACGAAGAAAGAATAAACACTTCAGGTGATGGATCCTACTTACCCTTATGTGATTATTGTCCATTGTATTTCTGTACCAAAGTCTATCATCTACTTGATAAATATTTAAACCTACCATGTACCCACAAAAATTAAAAATAAACAGAAACCTGTTTTTAAGTAAATCCTATAAAATAAATTATGAAGAGGTGTGTTGTTACTTTCTACGTATCTTATTTGGTGCTGGCTTTCTCATATGTATTTAGCAACAAAGGTCTACCTGCCATCCCTACTCCCTATGCTTTGGCACCCCTATGAACATCTGGAACAGTGTTCAATGGAACATGAAACTTAAATTATAAAGAAAATTCAATTAAAGATTTGAAGCCAAGTGGTAGTTAGTGAGGAAGGAGGAATATAATGTTTGTAGCCAGATATCTCAAATTGCAATCTCAGCTTTGCCTTTAATACTTAAGATACATTAGGCTTTTAGGCAAATTACATGTATTAGTTAGTTTGGGCTGCTGTAATGTAAGACCATACACCGGGTGGCTTAAACAACAAGCCGTTGTTTTTCTCATAGTTCTGTAGGGTAGGAATTCCAAGATTAAGGCGCTGGCTGATTAGGTGTCTAGAGAAAGCCCTCTTTCTGAGTCACAGACTGCTGTATTTTGGCTGTACCCTCGCATGGCAGAAAAGCAGAGGAGAGAAAGAAAGCACACACTCTGGGGTTGCTAAATAAAACAAACAAACAAAAAATAAAAACAAAATAAGTATTATTATATTTCAGTGATGTGTTCTCCCTCTGTGATCCAGACCGGAGTGCAGTGGTGCGATCATAGCTCACTGCAGACTCAAACTCCTGGGCTCCACTGATTCTTATATGTAAGCCTTCTAAGTAGCTGGGACTACAAGTACACACCACCATGTGCAGCTAATTGTTCTTTTTTTTTTTTTTTTTTTTTTAGAGATGGGAATTTTGCTTAATTGCCCAGGATGGTATCAAAGTCCCAGCTTTAAGCCATCTTCCTGCTTCAGCCTCTCAAAGTGCTGGGATTAGAATCATGAGTCACCACACCAAGCCTTCTGAGATCTCTTTTATAAGACACTATCCCATTTATGAGGGTTCTACCTCATGACCTAATCAGTTCCCAAAGACTGCACCACCAAATACCATCACACTGGGGGTTAAGATTTTCACATACAAATTTTGGGGGGCATAAACACTCAGTACATAGCATACAATATCGCTATATCTCATATCTCATTTTACTAGTCTACTATAGGAAAAAGTATGCCTGCCTCACAAAGCTCTTGGGAGCAATAAATGAGGTGGCATATTGTAAAGCCAAGAAAACTAGTTATTTAAGAACTATAAGTTTGTGTCTTTCTTGCTTATTTTTGTGAATGGCTTCATCTCTTCTGTTCCTGATTTTTTTTTTTTTTTTTGCAGGGGGCGGTAGTCACATTCCAGCAAACTAATACAATATGAGAAGCAGCCACAGTGCTGGGAACAGAGGGGACGAAAACCTCTGTGTGTGTGTGTGTGTTTGTGTGGGGTTTTTGTTTGTTTGTTTGAGACAGAGTCTCCCTCTGTCACCCAGGCTGGAGCACAGTGCCACAATCTTGGCTCACTCCATCTCCTGGATTCAAGCGATTCTTCTGCCTCAGCCTCCTGAGTAGCTGGAATTACAGGCACTGGCCACCACACCCGGCTAACTTTTGTATTTTTAGTAGAGCTGGGATTTTACCATGTTGGCCAGGATGGTTTCAAACTCCTGACCTCAAGCGACCCGCCTGTCTTGGACTCCCAAAGTGCTGGGATTACAGGCGTGAGCCATCATACCTGACAGAAAACCTCTGTTCTGTTTTGTGCCATCTATAACTCATTAATTAAAGTTTGAAAGCCATTAATTATAAAGTATTTACTCTGCATAATTTTTATGTATTATATAGCACTGGGATTCTTGTTTTTGTTTGTGTGCTTTCCTTAAATAATTCTAATATTTCTCTAAGAATGCCATGTTTCTTGGGATACCTTAAAATTTGCATTTCTGGGTCTTATGCCTTACATGCTAGATCTGAACTGCTAGGGCTTTTTCCTTTTCTTATGTAATTTTTAAGAAAAAAAAATTGAGAAGATTTTTTAAAGACAAAATAAAATTATTTATTACCAGTTCAATGAGGATTTTCTTTCCTCTTAAGTCCACTGAGAATGTTGCCTATTCTCCAAACAAGGTGAGAAGGGAAAAGCAGAAGGATGGAAACAGAGAAGCCATTCCAATGTGTTATGCACTGCCGTATGTCAACTGTAGTAAGCGACGAAAGACCATATACCCTGAAACATCACAGGCATAAAGACTGAGACCCTTCTTTAACTGTCAGCTGAGATCAGAGTCAATCACATTTTCATTTTGGAAATTTTCCCTACTTGCTGAAGGATTGTGTTATAAATGGGAAAGTAAGTTCCCCTCATGGAGCCTTTAAGGGTCATTCCCACACTGCCCTGGAAATTACACTCTCAGAGGCATATGAAATAAAAGGATTTATTACACTCACATATCTTAGAAAGAATGGCGTGGCGTGATGCTCAAGAGGCCGTATGGGAGTAGTTCCAGGAAAGTGGGCTCAGCCAACCAGGTGGAGCTGAGGGAGAGAGGACCCATGGACAACTGCCTTTGTTGGAAATCTGGGGGGTGTACACAAGCAAAAGGAATGAGAGAATTTCATTAGTGTGTTTGAATGTCACTAGTTCAACAGTCAGGGGAGGGCAAGAAGGGAAGTTGTGGCAGGTACCTCCTTATCATTTAGTGCATCTGACCACCTGGCAGAGTGTTCACAGCTGCTTATAAGGATGTGGAGGCAGGAGGAAAATATGACATTTAAACATTTTACAATATAAGGATATACAGTGCCCTGGACAAGGTAAGTGGCAAGTTAATATGTTGAAATAAAGTGATAAAATGCAAATATTTTACATGACTTTGAAATATGTAATATAAATCATAGAACGTGGGATTTACTTAATGATATAATTAGTAGAAATATACAATAAAACTAAATAGTAAAAAGGAACAGACTATTGGTACATACAAAATTTGGATAAATTTCAAAGGTATTATTTATGCTGAGTGAAAATAGCTTTTATATATGCATATGAGTAAATTTATATAACATTCTAAAAATAACAAAATTATAGAGATGGGGAACAGATCAGTGGTTGCAAGCGGTTAGGGAAGGGAAGGAGATGTATCTATAAAACAATTTTGTTTTGAGATGTGGGAGTTTTGAAATGATAGAATAGTTCTGTATCTTGATGGTGATCATAGTTAACACAAATCTATAAATGTGATAAAATGTAGACCTATACACAAACATGTGCAAAAAAAAAAAAAAAAATGAGCACACAAACTGAGATCTAAGTCCTCTAGTTGTTTGGCTCCAATAATGTCCATTTTCTGTTTCCTACTGTACTATTATGCAGGATGCTAGCATTGTAGTCAACTGAATTACAAGTACACAGGACATCTCTGTAAGTATTTGCAACTTCTTGTGGCTCTATACATATGTCAAAAGAAAAAAGTGAAAACAAGATCCAACATATGTGCCAGGCATTATCATAACAGCTGGAGATTCAAGCAGTAAACTATACAAGTTCCTTGTCCTTATGGAGCTTACAGTCTAGCAGAGTAAAACAAAAAAAGAAGAAATCAGATAAATATGTACTGTCATGTTGGGAAATGATTGCTTCTGTGAAATAAAACATAAAGAGATAGAGTTTGATGACTGGGCTCAAGGCTTTATTTTAGAATAAGTACTCAGGGAAGGCAACTCTGTAAAGGTGACATTTGAGATTTAAAATATTTGGAGTTTTGGAAGGAGAAAATAACATTTTCTACTTTATTTATTATAAAACTGCCCATGTAAATCTAGTTGAGCATTCTTATATGTCAGGTCTGAAAATACAATAAAAAATAAAGTGGCCTTTACGATATAATATGTAAGGTTTTACCCCTAAGAAATTTAATTCTGCAAGTTAAACCTGGCTTAATTTTATTCTTGGGAAGAAAATAATGTGTCGGTTAGAATAAAAATTATTTTTTGGATTTTACTTTGAAGATTCATGCTTGCAGATAATAAAATGGAAAGTATTATAATCACTCATAATACATAAAATATTGTGTAATTAGTTTATAATTTTATTATTATAGTTACTTTTTATTAGATATTTGGCATAATCTAAAATAGAAATTTCCTCACTTGATTTGATCTTCACAACCACTCTGTAAAGTCTATGTTATACTATGAGAAGCCACATTTGACAGATGAGGAAACTGAGGCTGATAAAGGTAAAACAAATTGCCAAAACACACAGATTCTTTGGCAGAGCCAGAATTAAACCCAGTACTGTTTGACTGCAAAGCCTGTTTATAACTAGGGTTTCCCATAAAAGATGGAGGGAAGAATAATCCAAAAAGAAGTATGTGCATTTGTGAAGAGAGATAATGGACTAGGTGAGACATTACGTACTTGCGACTCCTTCAAGCTGCACTAAAGCTCCCAGTACAGCAATAAAATTACGGGGTACTGGGGCAGACAATCTACAGAAACTACGTCACTTATGTAATGATTCCCCAACACTAAAAGGTGGATGTGAGCACTACTTTAGTATTAAGGAATGAAAGGAGGAAGTCACTTGGCCAACATTATATTGCTGGTAAAGAAAGAGCTAGAAATTACAGGTACTCCTCGTTTCATCGTGCTTCACTTTATTGCACTTCACAGATACTGTGTTTTGTTGTTACAAATTGAAGTTTGTGGCAACCATTTTCTACCAGCATGTGCTTGCTTCATGTCTCTGTGTTGCATTTGGGGAGTTCTTGCAATATTTTAAAGATTTTCATTATTATTATATCTGTTATGGTGATCTGTGATGAATGATCTTTGATGTTCCTATTTTAATTGCTTTGGGGCATCACAAACTATGCCCATATAGGACAACAAACTTAGTCAATATACATGACATGTGTTCTGATGGTTCCGCCTATCACTGCCCCATCTCTCTGCCTCTATTCCCTGAGATATGACAATACTGAAAGTAGACAAATTGATAACCTTACAATGACCTCTAAGTGTTCAAGTGAAAAAAAAGAGTTGCACCTCTCTCACTTTAAATCAGCAACTAAAAATGATTAAGCTTAGTGAGGAAGCTGTGTCAAAAGCATAGAAAGACCAAAAGCTAGGCCTCTTGTGCCAACCATTAGCCAAGTTTTGAAAGCAAAGAAAGAGTTCTTGAAAAAAATAAAAAATGCTACTTTAGAGAACACACAGATGTTAAGAAAGTGAAATAGCCTTATGGCTGATATGGAGAAAGTTTGAGTGGTCTGGATAGAAGATCAAACTGGTCACAACATACCTATAAACTGGAACCTCACCCAGAGCGAGGCTGCAACTGTCTTTAATTCTAAAAGGCTGAGGGAAGTGAGGAAACTGTTCAAGAAAAACATGAAAGTAGCAGAGGTTGGTTCATGAGGTTTAGGGAAAGAAGTTGTTTCTAGATCATAAAAGTGCAAGGTAAACAGCAAGTGCTGACATAGAAGCTGCAGCAAGTAATCCAGAAGATGTAGCTAAGATAATGGATGAAGATGGCTACAGTAAATAACAGATATTCAATGTAGAAAAAATGGCCTTCTATTGGAAGAAGATACTATCAAGAATTTTCACAGCTAGAAAGAAGTCAAAGCCTGACTTCAAAGCTTCAAAGAACAAGCTGATTCTCTTGTTAGAAGCTAATGCAGCTGGTGACTTTAGGTTGAAGCCATGATCATTTACCAAAAATCTCGAGGCCCTTAAGAATTATGCTAAAGGTACTCTGCCTGTGGTCTGTCAATAAAACAACAAAGCCTGGGTGATGATACACCAGTTTATAGTATGCTTTACAAAATATTTTAAACCTACTGTTGAGACATGTTCAGGTAAAAAGATTCCTTTAAATATTACTGCTCATTGATAATACACCCAGTCACCCAAGAGCTCTGATTGAGATGGATAAGAATATTTATTGTTTTGTTTTGTTTTTGAGAGGGAGTCTTGCTCTGTTACCCAGGTTGGAGTGCAGTGGCATGATCTTGGCTCACTGGAACCTCTGCAGAGATTCTTCTGCCTCAGACTTCCAAGTAGCTGGGACTACAGGTGCGCACCACCTTGTCCAGCTAATTTTTCTATTCTTAAAGGAGTCGAGGTTTCGCCATGTTAGCCAGGCTGGTCTTGAATTCCTGACCTCAAATGATGTCTGCCTGCCTTGGCCTCCCAAATTGCTGGGATTACAGACATGGGCCACTATGCCCGGCGGAGATGAATAAGGATAGCAATGATGGTTTCATACCTGTTAACACAATATCCATTCTGCAGCCCATGGACCAAGAAGTATTTTCTTTTTTTTTTTTTTTTTTTTTTTTTTTTTTTTTTTTTTTTTTGAGACGGAGTCTGGCTCTGTCGCCCAGGCTGGAGTGCAGTGGCCGGATCTCAGCTCACTGCAAGCTCCACCTCCCGGGTTTACGCCATTCTCCTGCCTCAGCCTCCAGAGTAGCTGGGACTACAGGCGCCCGCCACCTCGCCCGGCTAGTTTTTTGTACTTTTTAGTAGAGACGGGGTTTCACTGTGTTAGCCAGGATGGTCTCGATCTCCTGACCTCGTGATCCGCCCGTCTCGGCCTCCCAAAGTGCTGGGATTACAAGCTTGAGCCACCGCGCCCGGCCCCAAGAAGTATTTTCAACTTCCAGGTACTGGAAATGGATTTTATAAGGCCATGGCTGCCACAGATAATGCTTCTTTTGATGAATTTGGGCAAAATAAATAAAAGAACTTTCTGGAAAAGACTTACTATTTTAGATGTTATTAAGAGCATTTGTGATTCCTAGGAGGAGGTCAAAATATCAACAATAACAGAAGGTTGAAGAAGTTGATTTACAACCCTCATAGATAACTTTGAGAAGTTCAAGACTTCAGTGAAGGATATGACTGCAGGTGTAGTAGAAATAGCAAGATAACTAGAATTAAAACAGGAGCCCGAAGATGTGGCTGCATTGCTACAATTTCATTATAAAACTTGAATGAATGAGGAGTTGCCTTTTTTTGTTTCTTTAAGACAGAGTCTCACTCACTCTATTGCTCAGGCTAGAGTGCAGTGATGCCATCTCGGCTCACTGCAACCTCTGCTTCCTGGGTTCAAGCAATTCTCCTCCTTCAACTTCCCAAGTAACTGGGATTATAGTCATGTGTCACCACGCCCAGTTAATTTTTGTATTTTTATTAGAGACAGGGCCTCAACATGTTGGCCAGGCTGGTCTCCAACTCCTGACCTCAAGCGACCCACTCGCCTCGGCCTCCCAAAGTACTGAGAGTACAGGTCTAAGCCACTGCGCCTGGCCAGGAGTTGCTTCTTTTAGATGAGTAAAGGAAGTTATTTTGTGAGATATACTCCTGGTGAAGATGCTGTCAACAATGCTGAAATAACAACAAAGGATTTAGAAAATAAGTAAACTTAGTTGATAAGTTTATCAACTTAAGACTGCTGTGGCAGGGTTTGAGTGTATTGATTTCAATTTCAGAAAAAGGTCTGCTGTTGGGAAAAAGCTATTAAATGGTATTGCATGCTACAGAGAAATCTTTCTTACAAGAAAGAGTGAATCGGTGTAGTAAATGTTATTTTATTATTATTATTTTGAGAACTTAACATAGCTATCCCAGTCTTCAGCAACTACTACCCTGATCAGTCATCAGCATCAAGGCAAGATTCTCCACCAGCAAAAAGGTTATGACTCACTAAAGAGTCAGATGATCATTAGCAGATTTTAGCAATATTTTAAATTGAGATATGTACATTTATTTTTGGACATAATGCTATTAAACACTTAATAGATTACAGTACAAATGCAACTTTAATATGCACTGAGAAAGCAAAAAAAATCGTGTGATTCATTTTATTGTGATATTTGCTTTATTGTGTTAATCTGGAACCAAACCTGCAATGTCTCCAAGGTATACCTGAACCAGAATAAAAGCCACCCCTTCCACCTGCTCCACCCATGTTGGTTAGACCTTACTAATTGATCCTGGTGCCTTTTTTTGATAAATTTCATCAGCAACCTTTCTCTGCACATGGCTATTGGAATTCTCTATTTATGGATTAGAGCTGCTGCAAGGGATAAAAATTATTTACTATCCCATGAATAGAATAATCATAATATCCAGCGTTCCATGATTTTTCATTCCGTATAGTGCATTAGGATCTGCTTTACACAATTTTTTGTCCTTTTATTTTCCTCTGGCCAGTGTGTAGCTATAATGTGGCTATGCACCAAAGCAGAAATTAAAAACAACTTATGACTTTGTCCTTTCTATGCCCCTGAGGAGCATTAGAATTTAATATGGAAACTTTTAGTTAATTCTACAAAAAAATTGAAAAGAACTCACTATGAAGGAAAATTTGACATAGCAGAGAAAAACATATATCTAAAAATTAGACCAGAGTAGATTTCTCCTATGGTCTGTACAATGCTAGTCAAATAATTTAACCACAGGAAGACTCGATTTTTTCATGTGAAAGAATGTTACAATATTGCTAACTATCATATTGCATTTTTGCCGAGGGTTACTGTTACATCACAGATAAAGCTGTGTATACTGTTTGCAGGTAGCATAGAGTAAATGAATATTTGTACTCTTCATGTTCCATTTTATATGTTGAAAAAAATGGAAAAGAGCATGTGATATGCACAAGATATGCAACATCAGAATCAGACAATGTTAAGGTAGAAATGACCTTGTGATCATACTGTAGTGTCTTCCTCTTGATGGCAGGGAAGAGAAATTGGCAATTTCTTTATAGTCTTTAATGCCTTGTATTAAACTAAAACTTTTTCTACTTGAACAGCTATCTATTCAATTCCTATTACTTAGACTAAAAAAAATGCATAGTATATTAAACAGAAAATAAAAGAATGTGATTTCTAGAGTGCCATGACCTAGATTATATTGCCTTCCAGAATGCTACATTTATTCCTCCTTACAGAGTGCCCTTTTTAATAAAATATTTACTTTAAGTAAGTTTTTGAATTTTCCTTAAAAATCAGATAGGAAAATCTCAAAAGAAATCACATTTGTTCTTAAGAAATCACATTCGTTTTTAATTTTCATTTGGATAGAAAAACACTTACCTATTTTTTTTCTGTTGATCATTAGGTAAATTAATTCTGAATAAACTTGAATTCAAAAACGTGAGGAAATAGCAGTACTTTGAGTCTAAAATTAGGTTTTAATTTTGTATTATGTTGCAGTGGTTGATTGTAACTCCCTATGTGGTAACTTCCCCCAAAAAAATGAAGATGCAGGAGTGGTTGGTGTCAGGACGGACTGTTAAGATGTAGCCTGGAAGAGTAGTTCCCTTATCTGTTGCATAGTTAAGCCCCTAGGGAGTGTGCTTGGCAAGTATGTTAAAATGCAGCATCCAGAGCTTTAGCTCAGGCAAATCTGATTCAAGAGGTCTGAGCACGGTGCCTTCAATCCTGTATTGTAACAGAGAATTGTAAATGATTCTGGTGCATATGTAGGGTTGCTTTTCTATGGTTAATAACAATAGTAATACAATTTAAAGATTAGCTTAGAGCAAAATAAATGTTTTCTCTGTCTACAATGTTTTCTCTCAGGCCATATAGTTGTGTTGCTTAACATTATTACCAAAATTAGTAATGAGCAATAAGCCATGTGCTTTCAGACAACAGTGCCTCTAAACTGGAATCTCCTTTTGGGTAGTCTGTGTTCTTCAATAGTGACAAAGCAGAAGCCAGAGCAGAGGACATCAACTGTGGCATTGCATTTTGTCCCCTTTATGGTGAAGCAGTCCTTCCAGGAATAAAACAAACCACTAATCTGCAAGTTATAGTTGGCGTTTATTATGCTATCCTGTTTACATGGGGCAATGCAGTAGCTTCCAAATGGTTCCTGCTGGCATTCTTACATCCTCCCATTCATTCATCACCAGACAACAATAACTATCTTGTAAAATGGATGATGTTAATTCCAGCCTAAAATCGAAAAAGCCCTATGAATTAGGATCACGATTCAAATCCTTCCTTTCACGTCTCCCAATTTCTCTAAAATTATCACATGCTTTTCTTTCCTTTACTAGTTATTATTTTTACCTTCTTTTTGGTTCTGAGTTTTACTGAGACCTTCCAAACTTTGGAGGATAATGCTCACTGAGTTTTTTTGTTTTTGTTTTTGTTTTTCCTTTTCTTTCCCATCACTCCTTTTATATGGCTTCATGGTATAATTTCTCTGGTCAAAAGTCAACTTTTCTTGAGAGGGCTCCCTAACCATCCAATTGATATTCATTCTTTTCAAACAGTGTTTTTCCTCAAGACACTTTTTACAAGCCATATTGATACAATTTGACTTTGTGTCCCCACCAAAATCTCATCTCGAATTGTAATCCCCAGGTGTTGAGGGAGGGACCTGACAGGTGATTGGATCATGGGGGAGGTATCCCTCATGCTGTTCTCATGATAATGAGTGAGCTCCCATGAGATCTGATGGTTTTATAAGGGACCCTTTCCCCTTCGTGCTCTCTCTCTCTCTTGCCTGACGCCATGTAAGATGTGCCTGCTTGCCCTTCCATCATGATTGTAAGTTTCCTGAGGCCTCCCCAGCCATGTGGAACTGAGTCAATTAAACCTGTTTTCTTTATAAATTACCCAGTCTTGGGCAGTTCTTCATAGCAGTGTGAGAATTAACTAATACACACACTTTTCTTTTTTTATGTATGTGATTTTATGTTTCTTAGCTATCTTCTCTTCTAGATTATTAATTTCATGATAGCAAAGACTGACTTATCTCATAAACACTATATCCTCAGTACTTAATATAAAGACTGGCATATAACAAGTGCTTAGTAAATGTTGTGGTTCAAATGAATAGATGACATAGTTACACTGCCTTCTTAGACAAAGAGAAGAAAGTCATTTGACACAATCGGTAAAGAGCATGAAGAACCTGGAACTGAAAATCAAGATTTTAATTCTTATCTTATATATTAAATTGCTCAAATAACTGCAATTTATATCAATTATATACAAATTTAGAAAATGCAGACTAGTTATTAAAATAACAGCATTCATTTCCTTTGGCAGTGAAATGAGTCAAACTCTGTAAAATATTTGCAGAGATTTATTCTGAGCCAAATATGAGTGACCAATAGCCTGTGACTTGGCCCCAGGAGATCCTAAAAATGGTTGTCCAAGGTAGTTGGGCTCCAGCTTGGTTTTATACATTTTAGGGAGATATTAGACATCAATACATGTAAGATGTACACTGGTTTGATATAGAAAGGTGGGACAACTTGAAGAAAGAGGTGGGAGTGGCTTCCAGGTCATAGGTGGGTTTAAAGATTTTCTGATTGGCAATTGGTTTAAATAGTTTATCTACAGACTTGGAGTCAATAGAATGGAGTGTCTGGGTTAAGATAACAGCTTGAGGAGACCATGGTTTCTTCTATTACACATATGAAGCCTCCAGGTAGCAAGCTTCAGTGCAAATAGATTTTAAATGTTTGCTATCAGACTTAAAAGAATGCCAGAATCTTGGTTAAATTTCTTTTGGATCAGGTTAAAAAACGTGGAAAAGGGAAGGGACTCTTTTCAGAATGTAGATTTTTCCCACAAGAGACAGCTTTGCAGGACTATTTCAAGATATAGCAAATAAACATTATTTGAGGTAAAATACTTTGATTTCTTTCAGAGCCTGCTATCTGTCATGCAATGCTATACTAGAGTCAGGCTGCAATTTGGTATCTTATTGCAACAGAGTCAGCTTTGTCAGATGTAAGATCTGTTTTAATGCTAATGCTGATCAGTTATGCCTGAATTTCAAAAGGAAGTGGGGGATAATGAGGGAGGTCTTACCCCCACTTCCCATCATGGTCTGAAATAGTTTTTCAAGTTAACTCTGCAATGCCTTTCCCAAGAAGAAAGGTTCATTTAGATTGTTGGGGGTGCTTAGAATTTTGTTGTTGGTTGACACCTTATAATCTAAAAACCCAGTTGAAACCACCATTAACTGTTAGATGTATTTTTTAGATTTTTCAGTTTTTCTGTGTGGGAGTCATGCCATTACACAGTATTCACATATCTGTCTAACAGTGTTTATATCAAATAACTTACATATGTTGTTATCCACATATAACATTTGTGTGTATACAACCCTAAACCATATTTAACCATTTGAATTGTTTCTAATATCTTATATTGCAAAACACACCACAATGATCTTTATGTATGATCCTTGATATGCTTCCCTGATTATTTTTACACCACATTTTCAGTGATTCCTTGATATTATCATCCGACATGTTATCAACGAAAAGAGTCAAACTCTGTAAAATATTTGGAGAGATTTATTCTGAACCAAATCTGAGCGACCAATGGCTCATGACACAATCCTTGGGAGATTCTGGGACCACATGCCCAAGGTGGTCAGGCCACAACTTTGTTTTATACCTTTTAGAGAGCCATAGGCATCAATCAATACATGTAAGACGTACACTGATTCAGTTCAGAAAGGTGGAATAACTGGAAGTGGGGGTTTCCAAGTCATAGGTGAATTCAAAGATTTTCTGATTGGTAATTGGTTGAAAGAGTTATCATCAGAAATGAATGCCTGGGTTACAATAAGGAGATTTGGAAATCAAAGTTTAACATGCAGATGAATACTTCAGGTAGCAAGCTCTAAAGAGAAGAGATTGTAAATGTTTCTTACCAGACTTAAAGAGTCTGTTCTATCAGTAATTCCAAAAGGGAGGAGGATATAATGAGGCATGTCCGGCTCCCCCTTCCCATTATGTCTCAATCTAACTTTGGAATGTTCTTGTTCAGAGGAAAAGGTCCATTCAGATGGTTGGGGGCTTAGAATTTACTTTTGGTTTACAACATGTATAGATTTTAAATTTTCTATTAATTTAAGCTATCATATTTAAAATTTCTGAGAAATATTTTGTATTTCCTATTTATTTTATACAGCCTCTTCATTTTGTTTCTTGGTTGAAACATTTTTTTTTTTACTTTCTCTACAAATATTACATATTCCTGTTGATGTAAGGTTTTGATTGTCCTCTCCAAAGACGATGTTCATTTCCTATTCTTTTCTTTCCCATTCATTTGTTTTAGGTTCTAGCTTTATAATAGAGACCCTCCTCTAATGTCTGGTGATACTTGGAACACTGTTCACATTTAAAAATCACTGAGTGTGTTCTGGAGCACTCTGGTTCAATAGTTACTATTGTCAACGGGTAGAACTCAATGGAGGGTGAAGAAGGAAAATAAAAAATATTAAAAATATTTCCCTAGAAGCATTTGATTTCTGAAAGAATTAAAAAAAACAAAAACTAAAACAAAAAAACCTTCTCCAAATTTCCAAAATGGGCCTGTAAATATGGCTGCCAGAATCCTGGGAGCTAAATAGCAGGGAAAGATTTTGAGTAAGATGACGTTAACATTTCAGAGACTAGAAATGCACTGAACCGCTCCTTCCATTTATGATTATGTCTCTCCCAGATCTTCTGCTGTGCCTCAGGTCCTTGCATCCAGACCATCTATGGTTCAGTTTCTCCTGAGCAGAAACATGGCATACATGGGTTGTGAAGGAAGAGTGGAAGTGGGATGACTATTGTTCATGTATCTTTTAAATATCACATATTCCTGCCTCCAACATCTGAGCTGGCTGAGATAATTCTGGGTGAATCCACTTATTTTTTCTTACAGCATTACACCTCTTAATTTTTAATTTTCTACTTTCTGTTAAGAAAATTAATAACTATTCACCTGCTATAAATCTTTTAAGTATGTGCTGAACTATTTACGTACAAATATCTTTTCTCATTCTTCTAGTCCTTAGGTGTAATAATTTTTTAAAAAAATGAGTCATTTGCTCTCATTTTAGTAGATATTTTGATGGCGAATGCATGCATTTAGTAAAGTATGTTAAGCCTCCTTTTTTATTCTATCACAATAAAATTCAATTGGACATGCGTTAATGCACTGTAGGTTTACCTTCTAAGTTAAATAAGAACTCTTTATTTGAGATGAACTCCATGTTGCATCTTATAATTTCTAAATATTGAGTTGCAATCAAACAAAGAGTCATTTATGTTTAGAGATTTATAGTTTAGCAGATGCCCCAACTATTTTCTCTCTCTGGTTTCCACTCTATTAATTAAAAGTCTCATTTCTTCTGTCCTTGGCCATAGACCACTGATCTGAACAATTACTCCAGGCAGAATCTGCTGCTAGCACCAGCTCAGGTGAATAATAAAATAGAAATACACTGCAGTTAATTCTGAAGTCTGTCAATGCCATCATATGAAAAAATATATATATATAATATTTTAATATTTTACTTGTTGATTGCATAAAATAAAGCAAGCACTTCTTTTCCCTAAAGGCATCTTTGTGCTATACACTGGGCAAACATATTTATGTTTCTTATGTGACCATCAGAACAAAACTTCAAACATATTAACATTACAAATGATTTATTCTTGGATCTATTTGAAAAAGAAATTGAGGCTTAAAACAGATAAGAACTTGATTAAATACACATGTAGTTGTGTTGATAATAACAATTAAGCTATTCTAAGTGTTTAACCTGAGCTGATTACAATAGAATTGTTTTACTTATTAACGCATTTTATTTATAAACACATTTTATTTATTAACACATTTAATCTCCATAAAAATCCTTAGCAATGGGTAGGATTATACCCATTTAGATAGTTTTTTTAAAATACTGTAATTAGAGAAATTAGGAAAACAGCTACAAAATTTACTCAACACTGTAAAACTTAGTGAGATTTGAGATGAGAAGGATCTAAAATATATGTTTCTCCAATATCCATCACACAGTTTGCTGAAAGTATATACCTGTGCAAGTATATACCTGTGCATTATATGGACTTTCACAAATATATCAATAAATAAAATTTTGAATTAAAAGAAATCATTAGAAACCTACATGTTTCTCAGGCCACCTGGAATGTTGAATCTGTTCTCCTTTTTGGTGATAGATTCAAGATCAAATTTGAGTCAAGGACACAGACTTTTGAAGAAGCAAGGAACTATCTAGGATTTCATCTGGCAGAAGACACTTCAATAGAAGCCCTTTTTACTCCAACTGTGTTTCACACCTTTAGTCTAAGGTACATTCATTCAGTGTTGACACCTTTCACAACTGTGCAAATGACATTATCAGATTGTCAGGCAAATTGAAGCAATTATCTCATGAGTCTTAAGTAATGCACACATTGACATATATTTGCCTTTTGATAACAAGGAATGAGCTGTCAGCTGAAAAGCAGCTCTATCATTGAAATTCTTCTTAGATATTTATTTCATTTCCAGACAAATGACAACTTTGGCAATAAACAGTGATATTCATTCACTTAAGGTGAGTTTTAGGATTAGAGAGCTGTGTTAGCACTGGCAACTTGGCACATATTAGCATATGAAAACACTCAGCATTGCATCTCTTGGGAAAAGTGGTAATTAATCATAGACAAACAAATTGTAAGTCTTATTATGCATAATAGTGAAGAAGTAATATCTTAGCTTCACACAGGCTGGGTTTCATTGTGTGATGAGGAGCTAAGAACTGCACAGTGGGAAGCCTTGTAAGAGTGTCTGAACATAAAGATCACTGTGTGATGCATTTCTCAGACAGAATAGAGCAAAACAAACCATGAAGGGATAAATAATCATAATTAACAGCCTGAGTAAGATTCTTTTCTAATACTAAAAAATGTAGTCAATTAACGACCATTTATTTTCAATTCATGTTTTAAAATAACAACAAGGTAGTCCAGTACAAAGAGAAAGGCAGGGATTGTCAATTTCTGGCGTGTGAAATGAGATCAGTTTTAGGTATCACATGTCTGGTTCCTGACACTATTCCTCTCCCATGTCTGCTTGCAAGTCAGTGGCTGGTATGCTTTTGGAACTTAGGCATTCTCTAAGCCTACCCTTGAAGATGATTCAGCATTGTCACAAAGCACGCATTTATTATGTGAACATATTTTCACTGATCCATAAACTTTGCTCAAACGTTGAACATCAGTTTAGAATCAGATTAATACAAAAATACTATATTTCGGCGAGATGGCGAGCGCCTGTAGTCCCAGCTACTCGGGAGGCTGAGGCAGGAGAATGGCGTAAACCCGGGAGGCGGAGCTTGCAGTGAGCTGAGATCCGGCCACTGCAGTCCAGCCTGGGCAACAGAGCGAGACTCCGTCTCAAAAAAAAAAAACAAAAAAATACTATATTTCATGACTGTTTTGGTATGAAGACAGCTATCATCCAGCTTGATTTATTCAGTTTATGTTTTGATTTTGAAATGAATTAAAATATTTTCATGGGTTCCTATAAGCACCCTGGGCCTTCAGTCCCGTCCCTACTCTGTTTCATGGTTAAATCTGTCCTGTCAAGATGTCCTGCAGGCCAGTTAGACCTTTCCTCTTTATACACAGTAAGAGAACACATAATCAGTTTCAGATTCTCAGCTCCTTACTTTTTACAGAAGTAGATTCTGATCTACTTCATGGATCTTAGCATCAGTTTCAACTTGTACCCAAGGTTCTCTACTGCGATATTTAATGTCTTGCTTATAAAAGTGGGAAAGATAAGGTTTGCTTGGACATGTTCAGTATTGCCAAATAATTCTACGAAGTTAGTTATTTCAAAATAAGAAGAAAATATTTTATTTTCTTTTATTGGCAACAAAGGATATTTTCTATTCACTAATGGATTTTTCTGGCCAGAAGGTAAAATACAATTTCAAGATTTATTCTAACTTGCATTTATTTTATTTCTATGTATTATTTGGATTTTGATATTTCTTTACTGTATGAAAGAATGTATATGACTGGGCACAGTGGCTCACGCCTATAATCCTAGTACTTTGGGAGGCTGACGAGGGAGGATCACCTGAAGTCAGGAGTTTGACACCAACCTGGCCAACATGGTGAAACCCTGTCTCTACAAAAATTACAAAAATTAACCGGACATGGTAATGCACACCTGTAGTTCTAGCTACTAGGGAGGCTGAGGCATGAGAATCACTTGAACCTGGGAGACGAAGGTTGCAATGAGCCTATCTTGAGATAGTACCACTGCACCCCGGCCTGGGTGACAAAGTGAGACTCTGTCAAAAAAAAAGAAAGAAAGAAGAAAGAAACAAAGAGAGAGACAGAGAGAGAGGGAGAAAGAAAGAAAATATATTATTACCTTTAACTTTTACTTGAGTAATTCTCTCAAATGTGTTTACATAGCAACTCCAATTTCTTTTTGATTACCATCTCAAATATGATGGCTTGTCTCTGTGATATTCAACCTTATGTTCTCCTGAAAAAAAATATATTTGGTAGTGTGTTCCACTACCAAAAGATTACCTGGCAGTGTGTTCCACTACATGCTTTTTAAAAATAAATATATGAATAAATTAGTGACTTCATCTTGATATGAGCTGAATATGTGGTTAGCAATAATATATTGGCTCAAACTCTTCATATCTTTTTTTATCAGAATGATGAGCAACTCTATAGTCAAATTATGGCAGTATAGCAGAGGTTTATGTTTCTACTTATGTGAAAACCACTGTAGCCGTGTTTAAAAATGATAGGATTCTTTACATGTTTTGAAAATAATGCTTAGCTTGTCTTTGAAGGCAGTTCTAACAAATATGCTAAGCTACTTAGCATATTTAAAGATATATTTAAATATATATTTATATATTAAATATAAAATGTTATATATTAAAGAATATAAAATGTAGACATTTGATCTGATTTTGCAAGCCATATATTCTGTAGTATTAGGCATTGATAAGGAAGGAGGAAGACATAGGTCTCCTATATTTCAGACAGAGGAAAAGAAAAATAAAACACAGTAATAAATAGTTTTGTTAAACTTTGCATATTGTATCTCTCTTTCATCTATTGAAATTAGCTTTGAGATAATTTATATACAATACAAATTGCCAAATGTAGAGTTGAATAAGTTTTAACAAATAGCAGTGCAGCTACCACCACAGTCATGATCGTAAACATTTCCACCACCCATGAAAAACGCCCAGATTCCAATTTGCAAACGTTTTTGCTAGCATCTTGCCCCAGCAAACATTGATCTGCCTGCTCTCGTTGTTCCATATAAGTGGAATCATGTAGTGTGCAGTCTTTTCTCTCTAGCATCTTTCATTTAGTACACCATATTTAAAATCTATTAATGCTGTAGCATGTATTAGTAACTTTTTCTTTTTATTACTAAGTAATACTCTATTCCGCGGATATATATTCTAAACTTCTGGAACATTCACCAATTGATGTGCATGTGAGTTATTTGCGGTTTGGGACCATTATGAATGAAGTTCCATTAGCATTATTTAACATGTGTCAGTTACAAACAAAAACACACATCTTCTTGTGACATACATTTACATTTCTTGGGTAAAGACCTAGGAATGGGATTGCTGAGTCACATGGAAAGCATATTTTCACTTTATAAGACATTGTCGAATTTTTAAATGACTATTATAAACACATTGAATTTTTAGTAGGAATGTATGAGTGTTTCAGTTGTTCCTCATCCTTGCCAACATTTGATATTGTCATATTTCTCATTTGTTTAAGCTATTATGTAACCATTTTACGTCTTTATAATAGATGTATATTCACATGTCATTGCAGCTTCAATATTAATTTTCTAATGACAAATGCTGTCAAACATCTTATGAGCTTATTTGTCATTGATTCAACTGTCCC
The DNA here is from genome assembly GCF_047675955.1 of Chlorocebus sabaeus. Classification (NCBI taxonomy): domain Eukaryota; kingdom Metazoa; phylum Chordata; class Mammalia; order Primates; family Cercopithecidae; genus Chlorocebus; species Chlorocebus sabaeus. The sequence goes on along the minus strand of NC_132908.1, from coordinate 60,116,440 downwards.
AATAAAGTACCTATCATTTTATTTATTGGATTGTCTGTCATTTTGTTATTAACTTGCAAAATGTCTATATATTCTGAGTACAGGTCCTTTGTAGAATACATGCTTTTTAAATATTTTCTTTCAGTTTGTGCCTTGCTTGCCTTTCCACTTTTACATTTTATTTTATGATTATTATTTGATTTTTGGAGACACAGAGACAGGATCTAACTACGTTGCCCAACATGTAGTGTAGTGACTATTCACAGGCACAATTATAGCTCACTGCAATCCCTAACAGTTGGACCTTCCTGCCTCAGACTCACGATTGGCTGGGACTACAGGTGTACACAACCATGCCTGGCACCTTTTCATTTGTAACAGTGTATTTTAAAAAGGAAACTATGGTTTGTATTGTTCTATATTGCTGTTTTGAATTTGATGAAATGTAATTCATCATTTTTAAATGGTTTAGACTTTTGTGTCTTATCTAAGAAATTTTTACTCATTTCAATGTCAGGAAAATTTTCTCCTGTATTTTCTTCTCAAAGAAAATAGCTTTGAGAAGAAAATACATAGAAAATATTTTATATTTATATATTTTCTAAAATAAAATAAACTTTTATCTCAAAGAAAATAGTTAAAATTCTATATTTAATCTTATATTTATGCTATCCATCTGCATTTACTTATTTTTGTGCATATTATGAGGCAAAGCTCAAGGTTCATTGTTTGTCATATGCATATACCATTGTCTCAGCAACTTTTGCTGAAAAGATTATTTTTTACTTCAACAGATTTACCCTGTGACATTAGCAAAAACTAATTAGCCATGTATGTCTGTATTCTTAATTCTGTTTCATTATCTTTGAAGCTATCAACATGCCAACACTTCCACTTTTTAAATTATTTTGAGTGTATAGTAAAATTTAAAATTGAATAATGCATGTGCTCCAAGTTAGTTTTTATAAAATTGTTTTGACTAGTCTGGGTCCTTTACATTTTCATATAACTTTTCGAATGAGCTTCTCAATATTTTCTTGAATCTTCTAATCCACAAACATGACGTATTTTCATTACCAAAAGCCACAACAACAACAAACCAATACTTAGCAGTCATCACCCATTCCTTTCATCCTCCCCACTCCTGGGCACCCACAGTCCTATTTTTCTTTTATATTTGCCTATTCTGGACATTTCATACAAATGGAGGCATAATATATTTTCAGTCTTTGTGCATGGCTTATTTCATTTAACATGTTTACGTGTTTAACATAAATAGGTTCATGGATTAACTTTGAATAGATTTTACTTTATACCTTTTTTATTGTCAAATTATATTCCTTTGTATGAATTTGCCGCATTGTATGTATCCATTGATCAGTTGATGGCAATTTGAGTTGCTTTTGCTATTATGAATAATACTTACTTGGTTATTATGAATAACACTTTTATGAATACTCTTTTACAAGTTTTTCTGTGGATGCATTTTTATTTCTTTTAAATTTTTACATAGGAGTGGAATTTCTCGGTCATTTAATAAATATGATTAACCTTTTAAGGAACTGCCAAAATATTTTTCAATGTGGATGCACCATTTTACATTCCAAAAAGCATAGTATGAATGTTTCAGTTTCTCCATATCCTAACCAAAACTTCTTATTATTTGTATCCTGATCATAATCATTCTAATAGACATTAGGTATGATTGCATTGAGGGTTGATTTTTTATATTTTCATATCCTTATTGGCCATTGGAAGAAGTAGCTATTCAAATCCTTTACCATTGTTGTCTTTTTAAAATTGAGTTATCAACATTCCTTATAGATTTGAAGTACATATCTCATCAAATATATGACTTGCAGATACCTTCACCATCTCTGGATTGTTTTTCCACCTTTTTTAAAGATGTCCTGTGATGTTCAACAGTTTTTTAATTTTAGTAAAACCCAAATTATTGATGTTTTTCTTGGTTGCTTGTGATTTAGATTTTATATACAAGACATCACTGCCTAATCCAAAGCCCCGAATATCTACTCCAGTGTTTTCAGCCAGGAGATTTATAGGTTTAGTGCTTGCATATGTCTTTGGTTTATCTTCGGTAGCTTTATCGTCATATATTTCACCCATCTAATCTGTACTAATCAAGTTTTCACTATGTGTGCAACAAGCAGCAAAGTCATTCTTTTCTTCTCAACAAGAAATTCCACACCTTTTAACTATTACTTCTCTAACAATCCCTCTGCTGCACACACACGCAAGCTCTAGGCAATCCTGAATCTACTCTAGCTGCAGATTTTTATACTCTGGACTTTCAAATGACTAGCATCATAAAACGTGATCTTTCATGACTGCCTTAGCTCACTGAGCACAATATTTCAAGTTCATCCATGTCACATGCATCAGTACTTCATTCTTTTCTGTGGCTAATAACCAATCGTATGTGTATCTATCACATCTTGTTTATGAGTTTATAGACATTTTGGTTGATTTCTCTTTAGCTATTGTGAATAGGGCTGCGAGAAACAATTATGTAGAAGTATTTGTTTAATACTTATTTTTGAATAATATGTATGTATATGTAAACAAATACTTCTACACAACTGTTCATAGCAGCCATATTCACAATAGATAAAGTGTAAACAACCCAAGTTTCCAGAAATTCACTGTGGTTTTGATTTTCATTTCCCTAATACCTAGTGATGTCAAGCATTTTATCAAGTGTATGCTAGACATTTATATATCTTCCTTGAATAAATGTCTATTCATATATTGTATCTATTTTTAATTGGGTTATTTGTCTTTTTATTACTGATTTGTAAGTGTTCTTTATATATTCTAGATACAACCCACTTATCTGACATATGATTTGAAAATATTTCTCCCATTCTGTGGTTTGTCTTTTTACTTTCTTGATGCTGACTTTTTGAAGCACAAATGTTTTTATTTTTGGGTTTGATTAAGTCTAATTCATTTTCCTTTCGTTGTTCATGATTTTGTGTCATACGTGAGAATTTTTGCCTAATTGAAGGTCATGATTATTTACCCATGTGTTCTACTCCAACACGTTTATAGCTGTATCTCTTACATTGAGGTCTTTGATCCATTTGGAGTTAATTGCTGTGTATGGTATGAGGATGCAAGTGGCTCTCTAGCTGGCCTAGCACCATTTGAAGGGTCTTGCCACCATTTTCGAAAATCAGTTGCTGTAAATATATAGATTTATTTCTGAACTCTGAATTATCTTCCATTGATCCACATGTCTATCCTTACGACAATGTCACACTGTCTTGATTCCCTGCTTTGTAAGTACTTCTACATTATTCTTACTCTTAAGATTGTTTTGACTATTTTGTGACCTGTGAAATTTCATGTAAATTTTAGAATTAACTTGCTAATTTCTACAAGTAATTTAGGTGGAATTTGTATAGGGAGTTCATTGAATCTATAGATCGATGCAAAGAGTGTCATCATCTTAATGTTAAGTACTACAAATCATGAACTTTGCACTTGTTTTCATTTATTTAGATCTTTTATAAATTATTTCAATGGAATTTTATAGGTTTCAGTGTACATATTTTACAATTATTTGTTAAATTATTTCCTAAGTATTGTGTTACATTTAGTTTTATTGTAAATCAAATTATTTTCTTAATATTCTTGGATTATTTGTTAAAGTATAAATACAATAGATTTTTGTATATTAACTTTGTATCATGAGGCCATGCTGAACTTGTGTATTGGTTCTAAGAGTTTTGTTAAGGAATGAATTTGAATTTTTTAATTTATAAGATCATGTCCTTCTTCCGTTCTAATTTGAATGCCTTTATTATTTTTTATTGCCTAATTTCCCTTACTAGAATCTTCACTAAAATTTTAAATATAAGTAGTGAGAGGGGGCCGGGCATAGTGGCTCATGCCTGTAATCCCAGCACTTTGGGAGGCTGAGGCAAGCAGATCACTTGAGGTCAGGAGTTCAAGACCAGCCTGGCCAATATGGTGAAACCCCATATCTACTAAAAATACAAAGAAGTAGCTGGGCATGGTGGTGGGTTCCTGTAATCCCAGCTACCTGGGAGGCTAAGGCAGGAGAATCGCTTGAACCCGGGAGGCAGAGGTTGCAGTGAGCCGAGATCCCGCCATTGCACTCCAGCCTGGGCAACAAGATCAAAATTCCATTTCAAAAAAAAAAGTAGTGAGAGGGGACATCTGTATATTATTTCTACGTTAGGAGAAAAGCAACTAGTCTTTAATCATTAAGTATAATCTTAGCTGTTTTTGTTTTTGTTTTTTAATAGACGGTCTTTATTGAATTGAGGAGGTTCTGTTATATTTCTCATTTCTTGAATGTTTTGTTCATGAAAGTATGTTGGATATTTTCAAATGTTTGTTTGTTTTTCTATGTCTATTGAGATGATCATGTGATTTTTAAAAATTCTATTGAGTTTTTCCCTTACGTAGTTTGACACTCTGTTATCAGGTACATGCAAATTAAGTATCATTATATTTTTTGGAGAATCGGTCTATTTTTCATCATGTAATGCCCTGATTTACTCCTGATAATTTCCCTTGATTTGAAATTCGTTTTGTCTGAAATAAATATAGCTACGCCATCTTTCTTTTGATTAGTGTTAGTTTGGCATGCTTTATCCATTTATTTACTTTTAATGTATATATGTATATAAATTATAAATACATATAGCTTTATGTTTGATGTGTGCTTCTGGTAGAAACATGTAGATTTGAGTATTGTTTTTTCATCCACTCTGACATTCTCTGTTAATGGGTGCGTTGAGACCACTAATATTCAAAGTCATTATTGATATAGTTAGATTAATGTGTACCATATTTGCTACTGTTTCCTATTTGTTGCACTTGTTTATTCTTCTTATTTTTGTCTTCTACTTTTTTCCACATTTTTTGTGGTTTTAATGAAGCATTTTATATGATTCCAGTTTAATTCCTTTCTTAGCATGTCAGTTATACTTCCTTCTTTTTTTTTTAAATCTTTTTTAGTGGTTTCCCTATAATTTGCAGTATGCATTACAAGGAATCCAAGACTACTTTCAAATATGCTATACTATACTTCACTGATGGCATGAATATCTTATAATAACAAAATCCTCTCTTATCTCTTATATTATTACTTGTAATTCATTTCACTTATGTATAAACATACAAAATAATATACATTTATATATAATTGAATGCATAGTTGCTATTACTATTTTGAAAAAAGTTATTGTTAGATCAATTAGAAATAAGACAAATTAAAAATGTATTTTACCTTTACATATTCCTTCTTGATGTTCTTCCTTTTGTTATGTTGATATGAGTTTCTGATCTATATTATTTTCTTTTTCTCTAAAGCACTTCATTAATGTTTCTTGCAAAGCAGGTCTACCGCCATCAAGTTCCCTTAATTCTTGTTTGCCTGAAAAAGTCTATATTTCTCCTTCACTTTCAAGGATAATGTCATACAGCATAGAGTTCTACATTGGTGTTTTGCGTTGTTTTCTCTTAGCATTTTAAATAGTTCATTCTATTCTCTTCTTGCTTTCATGATTTCTGAGGGGAAGTCAGATGTAATTCTCATATTTCTTCCTCTATGGGTAAGGTGTTGTTTTTCTTTGACTTCTCTGAGAATTTTTTTCTACATCATCCGTTTTCTGTAGTTTATAAATGATATTCCCAGGTGTAGTGGGTTTGTTTGTTTGGTTTTTTTTTTTTTTTTTTTTTGGAATTATCAAGTTTGTTGTTCTCTGAATTTCTTGGATCTGTGGTTTGGTGTCTGACACTTCTTCTGTTCTTCTGTTCTTTTTTCTTTCTTCTTTTTCTGGTTTTCTTATTACAGACATGTTACACCTTTTTGTATTTGTCCCACACTCCTTGGATATTCTTGGTTGTTTTTCAGTCCATGTTCCTTTTCCTTTTTAGTTTTAGAGTTTTCTACTGAGATAGCCGCATGCTCAAAGATTTTCCTTCAGCTGTGCCAGTCTACTAATAAGCCAATCAGAGGCATTCTTCACTTCTGTTACAGTGTTTTTGATCTCAAACATTTCTTTTTGGTTCTTTCTTAGGATTTCTAATTCTCTGATTACATTGTTCATATGTTCTTGCATGCTGTCTACATTCCCATTATTGTCCTTAGCATATTAGTCATAGTCAGTTTAAATTCCCAGTCTAATAATTCTAACATCCCTGCCATGTCAGTTCTGATGCTGGTTCTGCCTCCTCAAAATTTTGTGTGTGTGTGTGTGTGCATGTGCGCGTGTGTGTGTTTCCCTTTTGGCATACCTTGTAATTTTAATGTAGCAGCTAAGAGAAGCTACTGTAAAGAGGCTTTTAGTAACGCAGGGGTAATGCGTGGGCATAGGCTAAGTGTACTAGAGTGCTAGGAATTGGTCTCAGACTCTTAATGAGACCATTCTCCTGTGCTGTGAACTTCACAAGTGCTTCTCCATTTTTTTTTCCTCCCTGCTTACATGGGGGAGGATATCTAGAGTGGATTGCAGTTGGGTATTTTCCTTCTCCGACGTAAGTTAGGGTCTGATGATACCCTAGCTGGCTAGACCCTTGTTAACTAGTCTCTCCTAAGGTCAGGCCATGTTAAAAAGAATAAAGTGCTCTGGCGTATTTCAGAATGGTTTCCTTTTCCTTTCCCCTGCTAGAAGCATGGGAGAGAGGAAAGGAAGGAGATTTTTCTCTGATATTTAACGTGAGAACCTGGCAGTGTGCCTGAAGGTAAAACTAACAAAAAAAGTCCCCTATTCTTCATGTTTGGATCCTCTAGAAGTTTTTACCTTACAGAGTATTCCACACTGAGCCTTCAGAGATTCATCAACTCCAGTTCAGATTCTCCTACCCTAACAATGATTTCAGGGTGGTTTCCGCTCCTGTAAAGTGTGGTTCCCTATGTTTCCCTGCCTGTCTCTCCATTCTTGGGAGCAGATATTTGTCCTGTGACCTCACCACTCTTACAGATCCTAGCCAACTTGCTGACTTTTCAGTCTGTTCAGTTTTGTGCTTGTTGTTAGGATGGAATGATGTCTTCCAGTTTTCTTATGTGCAGAACCAGAAACGGAAGTCTTCAAAGTTGTTTTTTTATTTAAATTTTGTATCTGTAAAAGATTAATGAGGTGTCTTGCACACAGAAAATACTTAATCGACACTGAGAGAATGATTGAAGACTACAAGATGAAGGATCAAACCATCTTTCTTAGAAAATGGAGAAATTCGTTGTATATATTGCTTACAATTACAGAGATATGAGAACCCTCTCCTGATGGGGAGTTATTATTTATTTATTTGAAGTCTGAAATTTACTGATCTCTTAGGACCGAGATGGATGATAAAGTGTGAACATAAAAGACTACTACTTAGAGCAGTTTGCTTGCCTCCCTTAATAAAATTCCCATTAAACACGGGAAAAGTATCAGACCAACCATGCCTGGTTTGGTTATTTATTACTTGCTACTCTCATAGTATAGTGGAGTTACTTCATCCAATGACTTGAGTTATATTCTATCATCACTAACTAAACATAATTTTAAAGAGTACACCTCCACTCTTTGGGCCTAAGTTTACATCCCTATAAAATGGAGCAGTTACATTACATAAAGTATGTGCTCACTCTTGAAAACTTGGTCAAGCTATTTAGGATAATATTTCTTTCCTCACTCATTCACTCTCATTAGATGTACTTCCCAGAGAGAGATATAGTTCTTTTGTATCTCGCCTTAGTGAGAATATAAAAAGAGAAATGACTCGAAAAGAGGAAATAACACAAATATCAATAATACAAGATGCAATATAATTTTATTGCATTTGCGATGACTTTTCAGAGCTAAGTTAAAGCTAGCAGAAAATTCTTTATCTGGTCATTAGTTCAGTGCTCCATATAATAAAGTACTTCTAAAGCTATAAAACTTGGCTGAATCATTTGATTTGAGGGAACTGAATATGAAGTTATTAACATATATTACTCAATACAAGTTTTCTTTTATATCTGCTTCTATGACTTGCATAATTAAGGATATGAAGATTACATTTAATATTCTGTTTGTGCCAACTCATACGTTACTTTTAAAATTTATTTCTTAAATTGTTCCCAGAGTTATGTCTTTGTATTTTGAGAAGAGTTGATTTTTAGTAGCACTGTAACTATGTTTGTAGGATGTAATGGCACTGAGACACGCTGTATTTATATGATCTACTTGTTTTATAATTAGCATTGTGATGATTTATACATTACTTTTTATTAGCAGGCAAGACAAATGATTATTATGTTGTAATTTCAGATATTTGAGTTTTACTATGAAAGAATAAAGATGCTACCATTTCTAACACCATAGGGATATTGGTGATGCAAGAATACTGAATTTTTTTCCCCAACCATTATGGTTATATAAAAGATCATCTGGCAGGGTGCAATGGCTCACGCCTGTAATCCCAACACTTGCGGAGGCTGAGGTGGGCGGATCACGAGGTCAGGAGTTCTAGACCAGCCTGGCTGATATAGTGAAACACCGTCTTTACTAAAAATACAAAAATTAGCTGGGTGTGGCAGCACACGTCTGTAGTCCCAGCTACTCGGGAGGCCGACTAGGGAGAATTGCTTGAACCTGGGAGGCAGAGGTGGCAGTGAGCGAGACCACGCCATTCCACTCCAGCCTGGGTGACAGAGTGAGATTCTGTCTCAAAAAATAATAAAAATAAATAAATAAATGAATAAATAAAATCATCTAGCTGAACATTTTATTTCTGCTAAAAATTCATCATATTAATCATTCATTTATTCATTCAACAAATAATAGGCATCTAGCACTATCAAAGTGCTGTAAATACAATAGTGGACAAATTGAAAAAGGTACCAGTTCATATAGAACATGCAGTCTCCTGAGAAAGATGATCAGTAGACAAATAACTTATAAATAAAAACAAAATGACAACCATATGTACTTTAAGGAGAATTAGCAAGGTCATGTAGAGTGGTAAATGTGGGGAAAAGGATTGAGCTAGTGACAACAATCGTCCACAGATTATACAAAAATCTCTAAAGGCTTTATGTCTCCTAATGATGCAGCTTCTGCACATTTTTCCAGCACACACTTCTGTCTACTAGACATCTCCACCTAGATATACCACAAAAGCTTCAAATGCATCATGTACAGAATCACATCCACCATCGAATGCCTTAAGTTTCTAGTTTAGCCATTTTCCAACTCTTTTATTTTTTTGAGACTGTGTCTCGCTCTGTCCCAGGTTGGAGTATAGTGGCGCAATCTTGACTCACTGCAACCTCTGCTTCCTGGGTTCAAGCGAGTCTCCTGCCTCAGCCTCATGAGTACCTGGGATTACAGGTGCCCACCACCATGCCTGGAGAATTTTTCCTATTTTTTAGAAGAGACAGGGTTTCATTATGTTGGCCAGGTTGGTCTCGAACTCTTGACTTCAGGTGATCTACCTGCCTTAGCTTCCCAAAGTGGTGGGATTACAGGCGTGAGCCACCGCGCCCAGACCCAACATTTTATCAGTCATTTCTTTCTACTGATTTATGACCAAAACATCTCTTAAGCATATCCTTTTTGTCCAGCTTCACTGTGAATACCTCACTAATGCCTTTACTTTGGGTGTTTTTAGTGAACAAAAGTTTTTATGCCATCACTTTATGAGTTGCACGTATATAATGTTCACCACAAAATAGTGTTAAATGTTGGGTATTTGGGCTCCAGAGAGCTTGCTTTTTAAATCACTATTCCCTTACACACCATTTTCTTTTCTCTAAACTATCTGACATCCCTGGAACATCGATCTATCAAGCATAGTACTACTAGATCAAGGATTCTTCCTCTAATATTTATTCAGAGGTTTGCTGTCATGTGTATCAGCAGTACAGAAATCTGGCTATTAATAGTGATCACCCGGGTACTTGTGAACCACATATACATGCATGTATTCATATGTATCAAATGTGTCATGTATCATAGATATACGTTTATGTATGTATATATGAATATGTGTATGCATACATATATATGTACATGTGTATATAGTACTGTACATCATAACAATGTTTCAGTTAATGACACCATATACAACGGTGGTCTCATAAAATTATAATGAAGCCAAAAAAATTCCTATTGCTTCCTGGTGACAACTTGAAGTTGCTGACCATGAGTAGGCTTAGGCTAATATGTGTGTTTGCACCTTAGTTTTTAACAAAAACGTTTAAAATGTTTAAAAAAAAAAAACCTTAAAAACAAAAAAATCATAGAATAATGAGGTAAAAAAACATTTTTGTACAGTTGTACAATGTGTTTCTATTTTAAGATAATTATTATCACAAAAGAGTAAACATATTTTTGAAAACTTTAAACGTTTATAAAGAAGTTATAGTGGCTGGGCATGGTGGCTCATGTTTATAATCCCAGCACTTTGGGAGGCCCAGGTGGGCAGATCATTTAAGGTCAGGAGTTAAGAGACCAGCCTGGCCAACATGGCAAAACCCCGTCTCTACTAAAAATACAAAAATTAGCCGGGCGTGATGGCTCCTGTAATCCCAGCTACTGTAATCTCAGCTACTTGGGAGGCTGAGGCAGGAGAATCACTTCAACCCTGGAGGTGGAAGTTGTAGTGAGCCAAGGTCATGCCACTGCACTCCAACCTGGGCGACAGTGCGAGACTCCATTTTAAGAAAGAGAAGTTATAGTAAGGTTATGTTATGTATTATTAAAGAAAGAAAATAAATAAATTTAGCAGAGCTTAAGTGTGCAGAATCCATAAGGTCCACAATAGTGCACAGTAACATCCTGTGTCATCACACTGATTCATCACCCTCTTACTGATGTACCCAGAGCCATTTACTGTCCTGTGAGCGCGATTCATGGTAAGTGCTCTATACAGGTGTACCAAATATGTATTGTATACCATAGTTTGAATGCACCTTTTCTATGTTTAGATATGTTTAAATACACAAGTATTTGCCATTGTGTTACAATTGCCTACAATATTCAGCACAGGTTTGTAGCCTAGCAGCAATAAGCAATACCATAGAGCCTAGGTGTGTAGTAGGCTGTGCCATCTAGGTGTATGTAAGTTCTATCACATTCGCACAAGGACAAAATCATCTAAGAACACACTGCTCAGATTACATCTCTGTTGTTAAGCAACACCTGACTATGTCTGGTCCTCATCTTGCATCTGCAGAAACATGACAAGACAATGCGTATTTTTCACTCAGGTGAAAACCGAATCTTTGGGTATGAGTTAGACGATAAACAGTGAACTAAATACATAAGTAAATATTACAGTATATTAGACTTTCATAAAACCTGACAGCCATGAAGATTTTAGTGAGTTTAGCGTTCCAGACAGAGAAGAACAAGTTGGGACTATACCTGGTGTGTTCGAGAAGCTTTATGGAGGCCTGAAAGGCCATAAAGGGGTCACTGAGGGGAAAATGTCAGGGTTGAGCTGAGAGATAAAAGGGAATGAATAGATTCTGGTAGGACTAGTGTGTGGAAAATATCAGTTCACATTATTCATAGTTGTCACATTCTATACAGTTGCCATAAATACTGAATTAGTGAAAATTGAATTACTGCTCTAAGAGAAGAGACAGAGATGCCTATTATGACTATCTACCTCTCGGCTGGTCATGGGACTTGGATTGGTCATATTCACGAATAATTAGTAATTAACATTAAAATAAAACGGCAGCCATAGTTGAAGACAGAAGAGCAAGGGAATGCTAGAGTCAGAGAACCAGATGGGGCAGAACACCCGTGTATATCCAGTCCACTCTTGTGACACAAAAGCACACAAGCACACATATACATACCTGCATTTTATTATCTCCACTCTGAAACGTAACAACTGGAAGAACCAAGTCCATCCTGTATGGAAGTGACTTTTTTTTTTTTTTTTTTTTTGAAATATGTTTATCCATGTTTTAGGACTAATTTCCAAGAATTTAATTAAGAAGGGCTTCCTTATTTAATTATTTATTTATTTTGCCCTGGTATAGTCTTTCTGCTGAGAAGGACAGAGACTGAAGCACTTTTAAAGCCTGCTTCCTCAATGACAAATCATATTCCCAGTCTTTATCAACCTCTGAATGTAGCTTCTCTCCAGACACTTATCAGAAGGTACAGTCTCTGATTCTGATAAATATTATGCTGCAGAAGAAATGTTTTAAGGAATTCAACGTTTGTTCGTTCATCAGTGTATTCCAAACATGTCCATGGGATAAAGCGGATGTTCAAAATAACTCATGTTTGAATAACGCTAAATTGTCCTTTATCCACTCATTCACTTGTTCATTTATTCATGTATTTGTTCATTCATTCATTCTTTCATTCATTCAGTTCTCTATGTACCTGTACCTGTTCTAACTTAATCTTCTTAGTACCTCCTATGTGTCATGAATTAGACTATAGGCTTGAGAAACAGATATAAATAGGATGCTCAAAGTCTATTGAAGTAGGCAGATGTGCAAACAAAAATTTAGGAAGCCCTACTGAAAGTGCTGATTAGCATATGAACAACACAAAGGTGTGTTGGCTATAACCGTTTGTTTTACCAATCAGTAAGTAATCCAACATACACCCCTACAGCCAGTCAGCCAGAGAAGCAGTGAATCAATGCAGTGAACACATATTTATTGGGCCTCTCTCTGGGGTAGACCATGTGATAGGTGCCAGCTTGGATAATAATATAGAAAAGGCATAGCTCTGCTTCTGACAAGTTCCTGGCATTTACACCTTTTTCTACTTACACAAGTATACTTCAAAAGCTATTTATTCAGAAGCCATGCCATAAAAATTAATTATATCTAGAATAGATTAAATGAATCCAGCAATTACTTTTCACAGGGTCTAAAGTGCATCTATAAACACGGAAAGCAATGCTGGCAAAATTGGTTCATAGAAAGAAGGGTCAAATTTCTTAAAAAAAGATCTGTGAAGGACCTGATACTATGCTGACTATTGACCTAAGCCAAATATAATAAATAACAAATGGAGGAAAAAGCAGAAATTAGAAAGGTCTTCCAAGTCTCTGTTTACTACAAAAATAAACACATTTTACTGCTTTCTACAAATTATCTGAAAGCCAAGCGCAATAGGGGTGACTGTCTTAAGGAAGTCTTCTACTGTAGACTGAATGTTTGTATCCATCCAAAATTTTGTGTCATAGTTTCCAATGTGATGGTATTGGAGATGGGGCCTTGGGGAGGTAATGAGGTCATGAGGGTGGAATCCTCATGATGGGATTAGTGCCCTTACAATAAAAGACACGGTAGGATGATCTCTCAGCCACGTGAAGATACAGCAAAAAGGCATTCATCTGCAAACAAGGAAAAAGGCCTTTGGCAGGAACCAAACTGGCTGGCATTCCTTGATCCTGAACTTCCCAGCCTCTACAAATATGAGAGATCAATACTTAATGTGTTAGCCACCCAGTTTACACTTTTCTTTTTTTTTTTTTTTTTTTTTTTGATAGAGCCTTGCTTTTGTAGCCCAGGCTGGAGTGCAGGCGCGATCTCAGCTCACTGCAACCTACATCTCCCAGGTTCAAGTGATTCACCTGCCTCAGCCTCCTGAGTAGCTGGGATTATAGGCACCTGCCACCAAGCCTGGCTAATTTTTGTATATTTTGTGGAGACAGGGTTTTGCCATGTTGGCCAGGGTGGTCTCGAACTCCTGACCTCAGGTGGTCTGCCTGCTCAGCCTCCCAAAGTGCTGGGATTACAGGTGTGAGTCACTGTTCCTGGCCCAGTTTATGCCGTTTTTAATAGCAACCCAAGCCGACTGCCATCTTCCTTTATTCCCACCAATAATTCAATGTTTTCTCTCTGACTGGGCACGGTGACTCATGCCTGTAATCCCAGCACATTGGGAGGCTGAGACTGGCACATCACTTGAGGTCAGGAGTTCCAGACCAGTCTGGCCAACATGGTGAAACCCCATCTTTACTAAAAAATACAAAAAAATCAACCGGGCATGGTAGTGTACATCTGTAATCCCAGCTAGCCGGGAGGCTGGGGCTGGAGGATCACTTGAATCCAGGAGGCTGACTTTGCAGTGAGCCAAGATCTCTCCATTGCACTCCAGCCTGGGCAACAGAGTGAAGCTCTGTCTCAAAAAACAAAAACAAAAACGAAAGCAAAAAGTTTTCCATCCAAGTCATTACCAATCTTGGAAACCACAGAATTCATCAAATTTGTACTTTTTGACTTTTCAAATAAAAATGAGGATTTATTGAAGTATATCTGATAGCATACTAGTGCTCCTAGTCAATTCATAGCCATCTCTAAGTAAGATTTCCCAACCACTGAGAGTACAGGGATAATTTCAAGAGGGGAAGACTTTAACAATCGTGACAAAGGACTTCCCATGTTAATTTCCTATTGCCGTTGTAATAGATTACTACAACGTTAGTGGCTTAAAGCCTCCAGTTCTGGTTTATACTTCCTCTTGTAAAACTTTGCCAAATACTGCTCCATCTCACAGTACTTCTCAGAAACTATCCAAAGGGAAGATGTGATGGGAGAAGAATAATTATTCTATCCATGGAAATAATTTTGCCCACAAATTGTTTTAATGTGTTCTTAAAAACATAAAAAGTGTCATACTTGAAATCAAGAAAAGTTGATTCTAGTCCCTTCTCTACCACTAGGTTGCATATCTGCATAGATTGTCTTTGAAATATTTATCGTATTCCCTGTTTTTTTCCTAGAGTTTGGAAATCAGGGAGGCATAAAGCCGAAGGCGTCTTTTCCCTTAGAAACTCAAATTCTCCATTTTCAGAGAAATGTGATTTAATAAAAAAATCAATACCACAACTCCTTTCTGAGGGCTCTGTTTTGGCCCTTTAGTTCTTTGTCTCTGTGGCATGCTGTGATATTATCTGTCTCTCTGCACGACACCAAATACGAGAGCTGTCAGTATGACGTGTGCTGGAAAGGACTACTTTATTCCTAAACTGGGGCTCCTCCTTGGTCTATTCAAAAATGTTTTACTTTCCCCCAGTGACTTTCTGCTACTATTTCTTTCTTTGTTCAGATAAATAGAAAAGAGCTGGGGAAAAAAGAGGTCAGTAGAATAACACAACAATTGAAACATCAGTATAAGTTCAGTGGATAAATAAAACACTGATATTCTCTCAACTGAGAAGTCCACATTTAAGTCTCAGTACTTGTACTTAGACCTGGACCTTTGGAATTCATAAAATGGTTTACCCTTTTTTTCTATTCTTACAGATTTCCTGAGATGAACAATACTTCCATGGCCGGTGGAAATATGCTTATTAAACAATGAATTAATGAAGATATGAATATTAGCTACACATGTATTTGCCAATAGATGGTAAATTTCAGGAAGGAGTCACATGCCTGAAGTTTCCTGGTTTTGCAATAACCATCCTGTGATCTTTTCCCCTTCAATTGCACTGCTGTGTTCTTTGTCTCCTAGTTTAAGTCCTCACACTGCTAATACCTTCAATGTGGATGTCATCTTTGTTCTGGACAACTGCTCCTTCTTACCTGATGTTCACCTGTTCACCTGGCAACATGACATCTGGTATCAGCCCTGGATGGAGCCTTCTGCTTCCTGCTGGTGGGGTCTTAACTTAGACAACCCTTTCACTTCTGTTCCTTTTGTCTTTCTTTGAATGTCAATGTATTCTTTTTTTTCTTTTGGGTTTATCTGAATATCTAATGTTCTCTTCATATAACTCTATTTATATCTTACTTCCTATGGTTAATTTCTGCGGGATGGTCCTTGGGAAGATGGAGAGCAAAACTTGAATGTCCACACTGGTGTTTCTGTCCCCTAGGATGATCCCTGTAGCAGGAAACCTAGAGACACAGGTGGCATGCGTTCTCCTTATTCTTCACTCTTACCTGTTCTTTGCTCTTTCTCCCATTTCTTTCACTCTCATGCTTGATCTGTCTTCTCTCTCCATTCTGCCTCTGTCTTCTGACACTTTCTCCTCATCTCTCTCTCTGTTGTTTGCACATCCTCCCATACCTCCACACCTCTTGTTTCTCTACCTCCTCCTTCTTACTGTTTCAAAATTTTGTTATTTCACATTATGCCTGATATAATAGTTACAATATCTAAAAATTCTGGATTGTGTAGAGCTGGGCTAATTTAGAATATTCCCAGCTATTTAGATGTGCAAAACTTTAACATTTTGTGTCCAGTGCTTCTTGAAGAAGCAGAGCAATTTTTTAAACAATGAAAAGAAAAACTTGTAATCACACCAATGCAACTGTTGTTATAGAAAACAAATTTTCATTATTTTCTTATATGATTTACCTTTTTATTTTCTTTTTTCTTTTTTTTTTTTTTTAAATGGAGTCTCGCTCTGTCATCCAGGCTGGAGTGCAGTGGCACCATCTTGGCTCACTGCAAGCACCGCCTCCCGGGTTCACTCCATTCTCCTGCCTCAGCCTCCCAAGTAGTTAGGATTACAGGTGCCTTGCCACCATGCCTGGCTAATTTTTTATTTTTATTTTTTTTTTTAGTAGAGACGGGGTTTCACCATGTTAGCCAGGATAGTCTCGATCTCCTGACTTTGTGATCCGCCCACCTTGGCCTCCCAAAATGCTGGGATTATAAGCATGAGCCACCATGCCGGGTCTACCCTCCCATTTCTAATGACAGCCTATGATGTTGGAATGCAGGACTAGTATCTGACTTCCTTTTGTACTCTACTTTGAGCCAATCTACTAGCCACCTGAATATCTGTAAGTATGAATTGAACACAGATATAAAAATAAGCATAAGCATAAGGACAAGGTCTTCAAAGAATGAATTATTAAATGAGAAACAATAGGTAGTAGATTATGTTTCCCTAATCCAAGCTAGCTTTTAAAAAAGAGTCAGATACAGAGCCTTTTTAAAACAGCGGGAAGATCTAACAAATTCTGACTTTCATCTCCTTTACTTACGTGTCCAACAACTTTTTTGTACTGTGGAATAATTAACATACTGATCTTTGCTAGACACTTATATTTTCTAGATTAGCAATAACTGGCTATGTTTTATAGTCTTCACATCAGAGCTTCTTAAAACATAGCTCAAGGATTACCTACAAGAGTGTTTCCTGGGAAGTTAATTAAACATACAAATCACTATACTCTAACTAAAAATCTTGAGGAGAGTGTCTGATTCTTGTATACAAGCATGAGAAGCTTTGTCCTACCTTCTACCTCAATGGTTTATAAAATCTTAAATCATGCAGGGAAAGCAGTGGATTGGAAACATATTTTTAATCTGTCTTCTGAAGCCCATATATGAGTCATTACTCTTCATAGCAAAGTGATGATGGTCTGACTGGCTCAGTTTGTTCTGTTGGAATCAATTTTGGCTTTGGTCTGAGACAAGGTCTAAGTATCATTCACACAGCCGCCAACAATATGCATCATCTGTGCTGGTTGATAGGGAGGGTTGACACATCTGAATTAAGTCCAATTCCCAGATTTGTCACAATTAGCTATGTAAATTACTTTAACTTCCTGAGTCTCATTTTCCTTAACTATGTAGATAGAATGAACTTATTTCGTATATTGGGGAATTCTTACCATAATGCCTGGCTCCTTAGAAAAACACAGAAACAGTTTATTGCGTCAGACAAGTGGCTTAATATTGTGCTCAAGTTCTAACAATTCTGTATTCTAAATAACTTGGTTCACCTACTACCCGCTCTTGCTCCCTTCAAAAAGAAAAAAGTTTGCATCAATCGCATGTGTGGAAGATGCCTGGACAAAAATAATGTTCTTATCTAGGCATGACATTGAAAGACTTTTCTCCATTAAATGTGTAGCAAAAAAAAGTATTGTGGGACCAGTCAAGTTTGGAAAATTGTTCATTTTATACTTTTCTTGAAAATTGATAATGCCCATGTAGCTAGGAAAAAATATTATGGGAAATGTACAGTAAGATAAAATTTTATTTAAATACATATTTTTCAAAATATAGTTGATCACAGAATCTCATTGTTTTTCAATTAATTGTATTTCAAGGATGTAGTATTCTGCAGAATACACTTTAGTAAATGCTAGTTTTTAAGTTCCTTGGGGAAAATCTACCCAATCTACTTTCCTCCAGCTACTTCCAGGCCCTTCCTTAAAAGCTAATTAAAACGGTCATTTGAGCTATTTCTGAAAGTCAAATAGTGAAGAAATCACTTCCTTTTCTCCCTCCAGTGTCATGATCTTGGTTCAAATTCTAATGATGAAAACCTTAAGATAAAAACATCAATTTTCAAATTGGCTCATCCCAGATGATGATACCTGGTTGTTGCTGAAAATCATAACATCGAGATATATATACATATATATATATTCCTGAGCCCCTGCAAAAATGTGAAAGTCTCACTTCCAATATATAACCTGCACTCTTAAGTCTGTGTTAATTGTTGCTTACTTGACACAAAGTTCTAAAGCAGAGGCACCCAGGGAAGAAAGCATTATGAGAACAGTCAGATTAGATTTGTGACGACAATTAAGCTCTATTCTTTATTGCTGCTTCTTATTCTTAGCTTTGAAATATTTCCTGCACTTGAGTCATTTCAGCTCCTGGTAGTATTGCTGGAGAAAACAAGACATATTTATTAAATAAACAAACAAGAACAAAGCAATAAATCTTGTGCTTTTCATACTATGTGAAAATAAATTGAGGGGCTATAAAAGTTTGCGTTGTTTGTGTTAGGCTTTTTACAGAAAGTATCTTTAGAATTTTCTTTCCCGCAAACATGTCTTTGCAGAGTGCTATCAAATTCAGATTATCCCCAGAGGACAGGTTACAGGTGATTAAATCAACTCTCTCCAGCAAAGAATACTTTAAAACACTTTTGAGAGCCCTCTAGTTGTGACATGACCTTTGAGAAAAGCATTTTGCAGTTGACATAGTTTGTGTTTTCGTTAGAGGTTTCTCTTAGGCAGAGATGAATTAACATCTTCCACCATAAAATTTGGGCTTAGATAAACGAAGAGCACTTAGTAATTTGCTTTACTTCTCATCTTGGGAGCTTTTTGAATTGGAGAATTCAATGTCATTGTCTCTTGATTTCATCAGTGGAGCTATATGTATGAATGTGCATCGTTCATTTCATAGTCTTCAAGAATGACCCACATTCGGTTTGGAAATTGGAAGGAACAAATCTTTTTCTCAAAATTCAGTGCCTACCTTTATGCTTGTAAAAAATAGAGAGATGCTATGATGCTATTTCATATGTCACAGCATGTTCATCTACATGAGAAATGTTGAAATAGCTCGGGGTATATGTGAGTTGACTCTCGTCCCACTTTCCTTTCCTAGTACCCTATCTCTTCCCAAAGCACATATTCTCCAGCCAACCCCAGCATTTGCATTCTCGTGAAAGACAGCTGTAAAGTCTAGGGTACGTTTTGGCCTGGCACTATTGTCTTATTTAAAACTTTGCACAAAGCAAATTCTCAGTAAATGCTTATTAAGTAAAATATTTTAAGAAAATGGGGACACCATCGGATATGAAGTTGGAATAATCTACTCCATCTTTCCCAGTAAATTTCTCCGAAAATTTATCCAACTTCAATTTTTCTTTTCTGTAAAAGCAGGCAATTTTAAAATTTTGGTAAAATGGATAATAAGCTTCATGTCTAATTAAATAAAGAATATTCAAATATACATTTTCTTGAAAATTCATAGATGCTCATTTAGTCATCATATATTTGTCAAGCTTGTTTGATGGGCCAGAAAAGATAAATAAGATACTTCTCATCCTAAAGTAGCTCACTATAGGAATATAATTCTGTAACTACACACTGTATTTTTGAGAATTATGCTTTACTTCCAAGTGTTTCCCACACTTTGCAGATTTCTTATGGCTCTCATATCTCATGATGTTGCGTATAATGTTTATATTTATGTACTTTTTTCTAATTATAAAATAGTCTATGCTGACTCAAAGGAATTAGGCAAATGCCAGAAGGTATGAAAAAGAAAATGATATTGTCTATAATCTCATTACTCAGAATAAATGACCTATTTAATTTTGGAAATCATATACTGCTATTGGACTGTCTATTTGTGTGTATATATAATGAGTGTGTTTGTATACAAGTGAGTTAATATACTATTACCTAGGGTCATACTACATATACAAATGTGTGTTCTGGTTCTGAGATTTTCATGTTATTTTCCTATGGTATCAAATGCCCTTTAATAGCACAATTTTGGGCCGGGCACGGTGGCTCACGCCTGTAATACCAACACTCTGGGAGGCCGAGGTGGGTAGATCACCTGAGATCAGGAGTTCGAGACCAGCCTGGCCAACATGGTGAAACCCCATCTCTACTAAAAATATAAAATTTAGCTGGGCATGGTGGCAGGTGCCTATAATCCCAGCTACTCGGGAGGCTGAGGCAGGAGAATCTCTTGAACCTGGGAGGCGGAGGTTGCAGTGAGCTGAGATCCCACCATTGCATTCCAGCCTGAGCGACAAGAAACTCCGTCTCAAAAAAAAAAAAAAAAAAAAAAAAGGCACAATTTTATTGGTTGCAGAATATTTGACCATACAAATGCACCATGCTTTAAGTTCCTTATGCATATACTTCTTTAAGTTTTAGTATATTGTATATACTAAAATCAGCAAATTTGTCTTAAGATGGTCATAAAATTTTTATAAATTAATTTGGTTACTCTATATAGTCATTTTGAAGGCAAATTTTGAAATGTTATTTGTTTTTTTAAACAAGTATTTTAAAAGTTTTTTGTCTCTCTTCTTTTGGTTTTGTTTTTCAATGTAACATTTTCCATCTTTCATGTCTCAGGAACTATCTCCAAATCTCTTTTGAAACATTTGGGCAAGAAAAGGTTGATCCAAGCCATGTTGCCAATAGATAGAGCTTAGATTCTTCTTTTTCATTCCCCGTTGTTATTTGGGAAGATACTATTAGAATACTAATGTCAGTCATTAGCTAGACAGGTCTTCTATTCATAGGTTAAAACCTCAGGACATTTAACGTATCTTACAATAGTATATGATTCTGGAATGAATCCTTGAAGATGTGGAGGCAAATATACCACTGGAAAATTAGAAGTAGTCTAAAATTTGTCCCTTGATAGAAGTAGCATAAGACAAGATAGAATGAAATAAAATCATGTGATTGTTTGTGAAAAATAGAGCTGGACATTAGTTAAAGCAGTTAAAAATTTTTATTCAGCAACTATTAACAATAGGGGAAAGAGTTTCGTTCCAATTTGAGCAGAGGTGACTGGGCATTTTAGAGGGAGGATGAGGGGCTATTGTGAGGAGGCAAGTGGGGTCAAGTGAAAAACTTAAAAAAGATTGGTCAACGCTAATGTAATTAGATCACTTGTGTCTGCTAGCTGGTAATTATCAAAGTTAGGATTTCATCCACCCACAGAAACTGAAAGAGGCTCTCTCTTTCCAGATAATTACATTTCGAAGAAATGGCTTTCAGGTCCTTGAGAAAGACACTCCTGAATTGTAGAAGTTACATATTTTTTCTCAAAGGGGTAGAGGACAGTTCTACGCCCTTTTTAAGTAAGTTCTCCAAGAATGGGAAGGTGTTAGCTAGAACAAACAGTAAATTCTCCTGGCAGTACTGAGTTTTCTCAAGTATTTTAATGGGGAGGTGTGGTCATCCTAGGAACAAAGCTTTATGCTTCTAAAAGCCATGTTAGAGTTTGATTTTCCCTTAGTGCAGAGGTTTGAATGGAGTCATTATGTGCTGAGCATTCCCCAGTAATATAGAATTTCTCTTATGCTCTGTTCCCATGCTCTTGTCTTTCTCTGCCCTTCCTCTAATCACTTTGGCACCATCAAATAGAATATGTAGCCACCTGTCCTCCTTCTCACTTCTGTTGTATTGCAATTTCCATCTCTAATTGGATGAACAAGAGAGTCGAGAAGTACAGATGGAGGTGTGGCACGGCAATAGGTCATAAAATGCTTCAACCAGCTTCAGAAATGAGCTCACTCAAAGCAATGATATGACACCCCTCTTTTTATTCCCTACTCCTTACCCAGTCAAAAATAGCCCAAATCTGAGGAAGTTTCAGGCATGGAGATGGTGATATATTGAAAGGACACAAAAACACAAAGACTTACCTACCCCCTTGCTCCCTATGGTTACACCCTTTGTTCTGCTTCTGCTTTCTTATCTCTGCACGTACCAGAGGTTTCGAAAGTTCTGTAAGTACCTGTTTTCTTCCCGGGGGTTAAGTCACAAGACATGTTTAAGTAAGATAAAACCCTGCTGCCATAAACTGGTTGTGCAACCTGATGCAATATGATTAACTGCCTTTGTGTAGAAACTGCTCTTCCGTCTCAAATGTTGAACTGAAATACCCAAAATGGCAGGAACCAATCATAACTAGCCAAATCGCCTTGTTTAAATACCAGCCAATCATACATCTGATCTGTATAGTGATTCAATGACCACTTTTCTTAGACTATATAATACTGTGTAAAACTCTGGGAGGGAACTCTCTCTCTCTCTGGACCCTCTCATGCCGAGAGTGAGTGGGAGTTCCGGGTTCGAACCTGTAATAAAGATCCTTGCTGCTTAGCTTTGACTCTGGACTCTGGTGGTCTTCTTCGGGGAATAAACGGTCTGGGCATAACAAAATATATCCTCCAAAGTCTCATATTGTTTTCTTCATTTTTTTTCCTTTTTTTTTTCCTTCTGCCTAGTGCAATACACTAGCTCTGTTCTGTTTCACACTTAAGTCAGTCAGAATTCATTCAGGAATTCACAAGGAACAGATTAATTATTAACTACCTTTCCTACTTCCGTTCATCTGAGCAAAGTGGCATGTTCATACAAGTGTGTTTCACGCTTCAAAAACCCATTTCTTGTTCCCTAACACATCTTAAGAATCTCTATCAAGCTGACATTGAGAATGATATTTTTAAGATGTCAGTCATTGTCACGGCCATCTGCAAGACATTTTATTGTAACTCTGATTTCTCTTTCGGTTGTGGAGATGGATAGAGAGAGATAAAGAGAGACATACTGCCCACTTGTTTTATTGATCTAGTCCCATTTCAGGTGGCAACATTCAAGAACCTTCTACTTCCTCATTTCCCTGATCACTGCCCCCACCATGACCTGGTAACAGTGGAAGTCTGTGACATGACACTATACCAGTTGGGATGACAAAGAATTTTTTGCTGGATTCAAACAATTAGGACCCATACAGCCACATCTGTTAAGTTCTCACATTCATTACTCAACAAAGATTACTAACATCAACACAAGTCTTCTTCTGATAACAACAATCAAAACAACACAGTAATGGTAGCAAAAACGAAGACTGTGTATCAATGTTGTCTGTGTGCCAGATATTCTGGTAAATACTTTAAATTTTATTTTATTTGTTCTTCACATCAACATCATATGATGGGCACTGTCATGTTTCTTTTTAAAATGAGGAAACTAAGCCCAAAGAGAGAATGTACTGCCCAAACTTAACAGCAGATATGTCATTCAAACCCAGGAATCTTGAATTCTAAAGTGTAATTTTCCCTATACCCCGGAGTTGTGTGTGTGTGTGTGTGTGTGTACTTTTAGTTCATTATTCTGTAACCTCCTATTAGTTCTTAATGTATATCACATCAAATAGGTGTTACGTCAATAGCTAATACATGTATATTATTGTTATATATGTAATACATATATAGTAACAGTATTTTTTCTAAAGAAAAAGATTAATCAAAATATATAAAGATAATTAACCAAAAAATTAATCAAAATATATACAGTACTAGATCGTATAGTCACTTCCCTTTTCAGACTAAAAGGTAATCAATTAAATTTTTAGTACTGCATAAATAGTGGATCGTCACTGAGCTCCTCAAACACGAGCTGCTAGTATTCATCCTCTTTATATTTCCTTTCATTGCTTCAAACCAAGGAGTCTAAAGTCATGGGGTTTAGAGATAATAAAACAATTCTGTGTCTTAAATTACTCATTATTTCCCTAAGCTTGTAGTGGAAATTGTCACATCGCTTCCTGCTAAACATTATTTTTTCAGAAAATCCTCCAGCAGCAATAAATGGCTTGACTTTCATACACTAGATTCAGCTCAAATATTAAATAAAAACTTATCTTACATCCTTTCACTAGAAGTTGGTCAAGAATAGGCTCATTTGTAGACAATTTTCTGTTCTCTATCCGACTTTTTTTCCAAAATAGAGAAGTATTCTGATTTAGTGGTGAAAATGGACTTTTCTTAAAACATGTATTAGATTTGAAATGGACCCAGTTTACATATAATATTGAATTAAAGATTAATTAAGCATTTGCATAATTTGGGAAGGAATGATTCAGTGTGCATTCATGGTTCAAACTTTAATAGTGTATCTAATTTGCCCAGATAAGAGCTCAAATCCAAGGTTTTGTGTAGAAATGATATAAATTGTTATTAAAGCTGTTACAAGTAAAAAAGTCAGATAAAAGACTAAAAACAAAAGTTTATTTTTTCTCATTATATATATCTTCTCCATTATATATATTTAAGTGTCTCCTCAAACATTTTGGACAATTTTTTCATAAAAACATTATCAGAATTATTCTGACTTTCATTGTTAGCTGTAGATATAAAATGAATTAACAATAGTCCACTAGAGATAATTTCAACTGCTTTAGAATGTTTCTATTTTTTGAAAGAGATATATGGTGTGTGCAGTATGAGCAAAAATAGATAATTTTCTATAATCAGTAACACCCCTATTCATACCACCCAACTCTCTTTGTCTCTCCCTAGCACTTACAAATAAAGCATCCCCAGGGCTATCCAACTCTAGTACCTCAAGAAACCGGGTTAATGGAGAAATATGCTGTTACCACAATTTGGGGGTAATAATTTCCCTGCTCTCACAGCAATTCCTCTAACCCACATTTCTAAGATATGATCCTTCTCTAACTGTAGACTTCCTGGTTCTGGAGCCAGTCTCCCAGGTCCCAAGGTAGGAATTCTAGTCCTGCAATTCCAACTACTTATTAGACATCACAAATTTTGTGATTTACAGATCTTAAAATATCCATTTAAAAACATCACAATCTTGCCCTTTTTTGTTTTTTACCCCATCATTCTCTCTCTCTCTCTCTCTCTCTCTCTCTCTCTCACACTTTTTGGCTTTCTTACTGTCTGACTACCTCTTATGTCCCAATATCTGCTACATTCACAGACTGGAAACCTGAAATGCATCCTTAATTCCTCCCTCTTTATAACCACCCCAGTGACATACCTACAATAAAATACCATACCCTATCCATTCTAAGGATGCCTAAACATCTATGAGAATTCAGCTCAACTTTCATAATCATAGAAATGGCTTTAGAAAATGGTTCTTCCACTTCTACGAAGCTATTTTCCCTTCTTTTAGGTTATTTCCATAGATCCTAACTGCTTATTCTCCTTCCAGCAATGACACTTGCAACTGGGTTTATCTTCACACTCTTGTCAAAGTATTCAACCTAGAATGGAAATGAAAGCATCCTACTGCTCTAATCGATTTAATAGCCTCTCATTCCCTAGGCTCAGTCCTTGCATGTACAGTTCAGATGCCTACATTCTCTCTGACCAGCAGCCCTCTAACAGAGCCTAAGTATGGGATCCTGGGACTCTTTGCTTTTAGAGGCATTTGTGTTTATTTAACATGACAATAACTTTCTCCCTGACTAGACTGACACCAGAACTGTTTTTCTTTGGTTTCCCTGTGATAAGGCTTTTTAACCCTTATCTCATGTTATCCACCATCTTCTGAGTCAACAGTGGCTTATGAAAGCCTTGGATCATAATTTTCAATGTAGCCATAATACTTATAATTTATTCCTCCAAGTATGTGGTTATTATATTGTGTTGACATCTTAGTCTTTCTTGATTACAAACCTAGATCGATTATCCAACATTTGCTTTTCTACAGTTCAAAAAATTAAGATACACACACACAAACACATATAAGTTGCTTGAACATAAAATATGTTATACCAAGAAAAATGTTACTTATAAAAATAAATAGGTGAGAAATATTTTTTGCTAACTCCTGGAAATTTATATATAGAGTATCTCTTTCTCTGTCCCTGTCTCTTTCTTCTTCTCTCTCTCTCCCCTCACTTCATTTTTTATCCTTAACTAGCAAGGAGTCTTTACATGTCGTCTCTAAGTAAATGACTTTCCATTTTCTTTCTAGTAATCAAATTATGGAGTTCTAATTAGGAATACAGAATAGTCTTTTTCAAAATGTTGAAAATAATGTGTTCTTCTCACCTCTCTTAAATATATGTCTCTCATGTCAATAATAATGGCCCATTGGATGCTGAGATTCTTAAAAATTGTTAGTATAGGAAATTTCCAGTTCTAGTGAAGACAGCATATGCACATCTAGCTTATCTTGCTAAATGATTACTACCAGGGATGCTGGGGAAAAAAGTAAAACATCTATCAGAGGGCTCTGAGCAGTAGGTAAGAGCTGCCACATAGGGTAGGAAAATCACCACCACCCTTAAATGACCATATAGTGGTAAATTTCCATTTGTGGTTTTTTGTTTTGTTTAGTTTTGCTTTTTGCTGCTGTCTTGATTTGCTGTGTGTTTTTGTTATGTTTTCTTTTTTGCTCATTTTTTTCTATAGCTTCTTGATTAGATTACCTCATCTCTCAGAATTGCAGATAGATACAGACAGAAAAAGTTCTAAGAAGGAAAAAAAAGACACACACACTTTGTCTAGACAAAAGAATGAAATCTTGGTGTGGGGGGTTAAAGGATGAAGCTTTTTTGATTCTCTAGCATCATGCTAGACAAATTCCAGAAAGAAACTGGACGCTTATGATGGAAGCAGCAGAGGCAAAAGAGGTGGAGGTGACAGTGGCAACAGCAGCAGCTTTGCAGACTCTTTCATCTTGCTGTTTTACACCAACATTAACCTGGCCATAGGATGTGTGCAGTAGAATGGGTGCCCTAAAACTTCAGGTTTAGTATCTGCAACAGCAGAACAGGGACCACTGGAAATTCAAGAGCACGGAGATTACTGGGTGTGGGGAAAAAAAAGAGATACTTTGAATTTATGTACACATAAGGTTTGGGGCTATACTTTGAACTAATCACGTGTGGAACTGATCAGAATTAACAATACAAAGGTTAAGACTAAACGAATGTCTGTATCACTTCCAAATCCATAATGAGCCTTAGATGTTTCACACACTGAATGTACCAAAATCATGCAGCAAAGGCTTTGAAAATTAAGCTGTTATTAGAACTATGGTTCCAAAAAAGGTGGGTTCAGGATTTATGGTCTTAAAGTAGTTTGACTGATTATTTTTTAAAGAAGAAAGTAGCTGTCTACAAAATTTAAATAAGATGCAGAGTCACATAACAACTTTAAAACATCTGTTAGGATTATGTTCCATGAAACAATCACAGTCTTCAAATGAATGAAAATATAGAAAATTTGGAAAACAAATAGAATCTTTAAAATAAAAATTTTGGAACCAAAAAACTCAATAAGAGAAATTTTTAAATTACCAAAACAGCTCAATAATAGATGTAACATTAGAAAAGGTCACCAGACATGAAAATAGATCAATAAAAATTATAATGTTTGAACATCAGAGAGAAAAAAGATTAAAACAAAATAAAAATAATATTAGCAATCTCTGTGTGACAGTATCAGAAATGCTAACATTTGTGTCATTAGGGACTAATAGCAAAGATAAAAAGGCATAGGTACTGACAAAATATTGAAATAAACAATGGTTGAGTGCCTTACACATTTAATGAAAGATATAAATGTACAGATCCAAAACACTCAGCCAACTCCAAGCAGAATAAACAGAAATCAAACCATTCTGGGGCACTATAATGAAACTCTTGAAAACCAAAGAAAAAGGAGAAGTCTTAAAAGCAGCCAGAGAAAATCCACACATTGCATAGAGGGAGAAATAATTCAAATAACTGCAGGTTTCTAATCAGAATCGATGGAGGCAGCAAGAGAGTGGAATAGCATTTGTTGAAGTGCTGAGAGGAAAAGCTAAAAGTAAACTGAGAATTCTTATCAAGCAAAACTATCTTTCAGGATCAAAAGTGAAACACATTCTCAGATGAAAGAAAATTAAGACAATTTGTCATCCATAAATATGCTTTAAAAAATGCAAACAGAAGAGAAATGGTAATGTGCAGGGGCCTTTGAAAACAGTATGCTGAGAATAGATAGGGCTCAAGGACAGTATCTCCAACTGAACTTTTAATGAACTCCCGTAGGCGCCAAGAAGGCGGGTAGATAAGAAAGAATATAGAAACAAGGTACTGAGTAGAAGGTTACATGTGGGAAAAGAAAGTTTGTTTTGCATTGCATTCTTTCTGCTGACCTGAGGTTTATGGAGTATAAATAAAGTGAGGCGGAGGCTCTGAGTGCGGCCGCCATGTTCTCTGTGTGTCTTTGTCTTTGTGTGTGTTCTTTCATTCTCCACCACCCCCGGTGCGGCCCCCAACAGTAATGAATGAAGAACAAAAGAAAAAATGGTAAATATCTGAGTAAATGTAGAGCGGGAAGAATAATGGGTACATAGGGTTATATATGTATTTTTAAATATTTTACTTAAAGTGACTTTGCAAAGTCAGCTCTTGTTTTATGGCATACAGTTTAAAAACTTAAATAGAAAGATGGTGCAGAAATCTAAATAAATATGGTCAAATAATTTTTGAAAAAGTTGCAAATGCAATTCAGTGGAGAAAGCATAGTCTTTCCAACAAATATTTCTGAAATAATTGAACATCTCTAAGCCAAAAAATGAGTTTGACTTAAACTTTATATTTTGTATAAAAATTAACTCTAAGGCCAGGCGTCGTGGCTCACGCCTGTAATCCCAGCACTTTGGGAGGCTGAGGCAGGGGGATCACGAGGTCAGAAGATCGAGACCATCCTGGCTAACACAGTGAAACCGCGTCTCTACCGAAAATACAAAAACTTAGCCAGGCGTGGTGGCACGCGCCTGTAGTCCCAGCTACTTGGGAGGCTGAGGCAGGAGAATGGCGGGAACCCAGGAGGCGGAGCTTGCAGTGAGCCGAGATCGCGCCACTGTACTCCAGCCTGGGAGACAGCGAGACTCCGTCTCAAAAAAAAAAAAAATAAAAAATAAATAAATAAATAAATAAATAAATAAATAAAATTAAAAAAATAAAATAATAATAATACATTGACCACAGGACTCAGCAACCCACTTCTGGGTGTTTACCCTGGAGAAATGTCCGTTTGTATTCCAACAGTAATCTGCACATGGATGTTTATAGAAGCATTATCCTGGTCACCAAAACATGGAAAACAAACAACCACAAAAACTGTTGTTCAAATGATCCCGACGGCAGCCACAGTGTCTGCCTCCACTTGGAGGGTTTCTGTGAGAGACAAGTTGCTTGTTAAAGAGATTGCAGAAGTTGAAGCTAATTTACTCTGTACATGTAAAGTGCCTTTTCTTGATCCAAACCAGCCTCATTGTTTTCAGCTAATTGTAATCAGATGAGGGGGTTAAAGGGTGGAAAATTTCCATTTGAAACTGAAGTTCCCATGCGTACATCATGGCGCCTCCCAAAGTGAAATGCCTGACCAGGATGTGACACCACAACATAACAGAGACAGAGGAAGTATGTCTGAGTTTACTGAGAGAACTATTCGATTGACTGCACTGGCTGGGATCCCATGAGAACATTAAAGGATATTGTTTGGGGATTAAACGCTTTCTTTACTGATCTTGTGAATTTTGATGACCCTGAATATTGAAGCTGCAGAACGTCACTTGAGGGACAACTAGGACTTCTGGAATTAAGTGGACGACTACATCGTTTACCAGATGATAACAGGGGAAGACTGCAGGCCCATGGACTGTGTTACAGTTTGTCTCTAACGTGAAACAAGAGGCAGCCCTCCTCTGTGTGGTCCTCACACTACTTCTCAGTGCCGCTGAATCGCCTCAGTCCTGTGACCAGGTTGTCCTGGGCTTCTTTAAAAAATAATATAAATAAATAAACTAATTGTGATATAAGGAAATACTCCCTAGCAGCAAAAGGAACAGACTACCCATAAACACAACACTTGAATCAGTCTCAAATGCATTACACTAAGTGAAAGAAACCTGTTTCAAAATGTTACATATTAGCTGATTCCAAATATATTACATTCTGGAAAAGATAAAGTTACAGAGATGGATAATAGATCACTGGTTGCCTGAGTTAGAAGTTGGAGTAGCATTGAATGGCGTAAACCCGGGAGGCGGAGCTTGCAGTGAGCTGAGATCCGGCCACTGCACTCCAGCCTGGGCGACAAAGCAAGACTCCGTCTCAAAAAAAAAAAAAAAAAGAAGTTGGAGTAGCATTTGCTGTGAAGCTGCACAAGAGAAATTTTAGGGGTTAGGGAATTGTTCTGTATTCTGTTCTGTTTCTGGTGATGGTGATACAAATGTATACATACGTTTGAATTTACAGAATCATAAACCAAACAACAGTGATTTTACCATAAGTAAATTTAAAATTATATTTGTATTTCAGGAGCAACCATATGTAAATGTGTAGGCATACATACATACATATACAAGTGTGTGTATATATGTATTTATGTATATATGTCTGTGTAGTATGTATATATACATTAATATAGAGAGAATCTTTTGAAGAAATAGTAGTGCAACATTTTGACATTACTTATCCAATTATCCATTATTTATTAATTTATCTAATTATGTCTTCACTCAGCAATATAGCCTGAGTGCCATTTATATTTATTTATATAGATGAATTAATAAAAAATAAAGGGTCCCACTTTCATCACAAACTGAGTTACGTTAAAACTTATTTTTCTCCAGTCACCCTTATTCTTCCTTACGGATGAAGATTTAAAGAATTCCACACATAAATAAAAAGGAATTCTGCTACTATTTTCTATCAGTGAATTGAAGGAAAACAAACAAACAAACAGTAGGACATTTGGTCATTTCTTTTCTCCCTTCTTTCTCTCAGTTTCATTTGGCTGCAATGGCTCCATTTATTCTCAATCTTCTCTCTCTCTCTCTCTCTCTCTCTCTCTCTCTCTCTCTCTCTCTCTCTCCCCCTCTCTCTCTCCCTCTCTCCCTCCCTCCCTTTCTACTCTCACCCCCTCTACTGTCTCTTCTTTTTTGCCCATTGGGTCCAGAGGCTTCCTGACTTTAAAAAGATCTATGTATTACAATACATGGCATTATAAGCCCCAAGCCCTAGGAATAAATATGTTTTACTCTGTGTTTTTCTTCAATATTTTCTTGTAATATGTATCAGTAATTTATAAATTCAGTGTGATAAAATAATAAAATTTAGACTTTGGAGAGGGAGAAATATTTTACTAAACTTGCTTATTGGACTATATAGTACTAGATTATGTAGCCAACGCCCTTTAAAATGAGTAAGTTTTACTCTGCTATTATTCCCTATACACATATTATCATAAAGTATTCTTCAGTGTGCAAGGTTGAATAGTTGAGGTGCCACAGAAATAAAAAAAAATGCTTAGGTCCTCTAGATGAATACCATTTAAGTAAATTTTCTTCCTATTTATGAATATTTATATTTCTCTAATATCTAGTGTCGGACAAGACACAAAATATCTCTAGATATGGTTACCTTTCTAACTAAGGGCTGAATTTATTTATTAGAAGAGTCATGACATAAAAGAATCTTAAATTCAATACACAGTTTAGTCTTCTCTAACATAGAGTACAAAAGCAGGTAGTCCAAAGACTATATTGGAAATATTAATATACTCATGGAACCAGGATCCTTTAGCTTATTTTTTCTTCAAGCCTAAATTCTATTTCCAATTTGAATTCATAGTCTAATGTGGCTGATCCAAATCTTGGCATCATATTTATAGTCCAACCCAGAAGAAAAAGAAAAAGAATAAGGGGGCAAGGCAAGTAGTAATTGTCTTTTAAGATAATATTGCAAAAAATCTTCAACCAATCATATTTTGCTTGAATCTGCCTCATTGGAAGCTATTCATATAGAAACATGTATCTGAAAATGGAATCTGTATAAAGTCATTGATTATATTCTGATTGAAAAGAGGAGACCAAATTTTGGGGTGATTTATATTTTCTGCAACATTTGTCATATAGTATTGCTTTCCATGTTTACTCTTTCAAATATCAGGTATTTTTAGAGGAAGTAGGATTGCTATTGTTGGCTAATTATCTAGACATTGTAGATAAAATTATTTGAAACTGAAGATATCCAATGAACACTGCTTATTTAATGGAGAAACTAAATTGTTTTTACAAATAAAGTATAGACATATCCAATAATAAATTTGTATCTTGTCTTCTTTTCACACATACAAATCTTGCACAGTTTTAATGGAAAGTTATAACAATGATATAATATGATATAATAAAACAACTTCTACCTATACAAAAGTGGTGGAATTGTGATGATATCTTTTCTGGTTCTGAGAACAGAATAAATATTATATTTCAAGGAAGATCTGAGATATTCTTCCTCATTTTATATATTTGTCAAGAGGAAAGTCTATGCTAATTTTCAGCCTAACTT
Organism: Chlorocebus sabaeus; assembly: GCF_047675955.1. Classification (NCBI taxonomy): domain Eukaryota; kingdom Metazoa; phylum Chordata; class Mammalia; order Primates; family Cercopithecidae; genus Chlorocebus; species Chlorocebus sabaeus. The sequence goes on along the minus strand of NC_132908.1, from coordinate 60,083,873 downwards.
CCTACTTAAAAAGAAGAAAACATGCAGTTGGTGATCCAATTCAACTAAGTAGGCTGGAAAGATCAGGTTCAAAAAGTTGATAATGTGGCCAGGTGCGGTGGCTCCTGCCTGTAATCCCAGCACTTTGGGAAGCTGAAGTGGGCAGATCACGAGGTCAGGAGTTCGAGACCAACCTGACCAATATGGTGAACCCCATCTGTACTAAAAATACAAAAATTAGCTGGGTGTGGTGGCGGGCACCTGTAATCCCAGCTACTCGGGAGGCTGAGACAGGAGAATCTCTTGAACCCAGGAGACAGAAGTTGCAGTGAGCCAAGATCGCATCATCGCACTCCACTCAGGGCAACAAAGTGAGACTCCATCTCAAAAACAAAAAAGAAAAAAAAATTGATAATGTGTTAGAACCACCATTTAAATAGAGAAAATCCCAGGTATTCATGCTTAGACATTCCCAGATTATAGAGGATATTCACTCCAGTGTCAGTAAGAAAGTATTTTCCAGGGAAAGTGTTATGTCAAAAACGGCAATAGTTGGGAAGTGGAACAACATGTTCCTGTCAGATTCCTTGGAGATGTAAACAATAAATGGCAAATTTTTCACACGACCCATGACAATCTAACACAATTGACAACTAGCAGTGTTCAGTAAAAATATGTTCCCTTATTATTCAGAATTTTCACTTTTTAGAAAATTGTCCATCCTCTTTCAGTCACTCAGTTTCTTTTAAAGCACTAAACAAAATGTGTGTTCATTTATTTCAATGAAAAAGACAGGTTCATTTTCAGCTCAGATCACCTTGGACTGCTGTAATACCACCCCATTTTTCTCAAAATATTATGTGTGGGGAAAAGAGAGAGAGATCAGACTGTTACTGTGTCTGTATAGAAAGAAATAGACATAAGAGACTCCGTTTTGTTCTGTATTTGAGATGCTGTTAATCTGTGACCCTACCCCAACCCTGTCCTTGCAAGAGACTTGTGCTGTGGTGACTCAAGGTTTAACGGATTTTGGGCTGTGCAGGATGTGCTTTGTTAAACAAGTGCCTGAAGGCAGCTTGCTGGTTAAAAGTCATCACCAAAGGTCGCAGGGACCTCTGCCTAGGAAAGTTAGGTATTGTCCAAGGTTTCTCCCCATGTGATAGTCTGAAATATGGCCTTGTGGGAAGGGAAAGACCTAATCATCCCCCAGCCTGACACCCATGAAGGGTCCTTGCTGAGGAGGATTAGAATAAGAGGAAAGAAGGCCTCTTGGCAGTTGAGATAGAGAAAAGCATCTGTCTCATGCTCGTCCCTGGGCAATGGAACAGCTCAGTGTAAAACCTGATTGTATGTTCTGTTTACCAAGAAAGGAGAAAACCGCCTTAGGGCTGAAGGTGGGATGTGCTAGCAGCAATACTGCTCTTTATGCACTAAAAAGGTTTATGGAGATGTTTGCATGTGCATATCAAGGTACAGCACTTTTCCTTAAAAGTATTCATGTCACAGAGATCTTTATTCATATGTCTTACTGCTGACCTTCTCCCTAGAGGATCCTATTATCCTGCCACTTCCCTTTTTCTAAGATGGTAAAGATAATGATCAATAAATACTGAGACCAGTGCCAGTGAGGGTCCTTTGTGTGCTGAACACCGGCCCCCCCCCACCCCCGGGCCCACTTTTTCTTTCTCTATACTTTGTCTCTGTGTCTCATTTCTTTTCTCAAGTCTCTCATTCCACCTAACGAGAAACGCCCACAGGTGTGGAGGGGCAGGTAACCTCTTCAGTTATGATAAATCACCTTGAAAAATTTTTTCAAAAATCATGGTGAAACCCCGTCTCCACTATAAATACAAAAAATTAGCCGGGCGTGGTGGTAGGCTCCTGTAGTCCCAGCTACTCGTGAGGCTGAGGCAGGAGAATGGCATGAACCTGGGAGGTGGAGCTTGCAGTGAGCCGAGATCGTGCCACTGCACTCCAGCCTGGGTGAGAGAGCCAGACTCCATCTTGAAATAAATAAATAAACAAACAAACAAACAAACAAAAATCATTACATTGTTAGAATAACACTTACAGTTATTTGAGATTTAATCCCAAATAACTTACATGTAAACAAAGTCATCTTTTTGGCATATTACTTGATTGTAACAAAATGTTTATTTGTCCATAAAACAGAAAATAAAAAGGCTACTCTTAAAACTAACTGTGAATTTATATACATTGTGTCTGGAATAATTGCTTAATGTAAAATCTCAAAATATGTCAGTTTTTATTTTCCTGCTGAATTAGGAACTGATCATGTAAGAGAACCTTCTTCTCAACCTCTCTAAACCTTGACTTTTCCATTGATAACAAAGATTCACTCATTCATAAATCTATTTGACAAGTATTTATTGAGCATCACTTATGTGTCAGGAAGTGTCCTAGTATTATAAATGTTTTCTTCTTAAAGAGAATGGGAAAATTAATAAATAATCTAATGAGCCATGGTAGGTTTTAGTCTTGACTAGGCTGTGTCTTCTCTCTGTTATTTTAAAATACAGGTGTGGCTTCTCTGTTCACCTGCTCTGGTCCTGGAGTAGAAAGGTAAACCGAAAAGATGCATTGGGTTGATTTGAAGTGAATGCTCTATTTTTAGAGTAACACTTACATCTTGGGATGGGAATTTACTTCTTGGTCCAGTATATTTGCAAATTTCACTAAGACTTTTATTTCCTAGAGGTCATAATCCTTTCAGTAGCCTATATTCATTTAACTATCAAAATGCATATTTATCACAAAGACTCAACACACATGGTATTTCATATATTGTCTCCATAATTTTTAATTTATTACAGTATGAAGGATTAACCTCCTCCCACACTTTCAGCTACCCTGTCTTATTAGGACCAGATCTTTGATACCAATGAGAAGAGTTTACTCCTGAGACTCTATTATTTATGCTTCCATTCATTTGTGTTGAAAGCAGTATTATCCTCACTGCGAATCTAAACCTTCTGTCATCACCAGGACTCTTCTGATAATCACATCAGTGTACTTTGAAACTATGCAACGTGGTCTGCTAGTAAATTATGTAGACATCTATTTTTTTCATTTTCTTTAGAGAGTTGATTTATGTTTACTATAAATATAAATCTTTCAAAGATGCAACTCTGTTTAGTCCTGAGCTGTATGGAATATTTACTGTGCCTTTAAAACCCTGTTGTCTTTCCTCCAGGCATCAGAACTGAGCTGGCAGGTTAATAACCAGTGCTGACCAGTCAGCATGCAAAGAGTTTGGTCTCTGCCATAAGGTTCGTCAAGCGGGAAGGCCATTCCAATGTATTGGTGTTCCAGAGAGAGAAAAATCATGTCTCCTCTTGCATGTCAACAGATTGTGTCAAGGAAGACAAAAGTGTTTCTGAAGCCTACTCAGAGGAAAAAGCTGTCAAAATGTGAATGATTCTCTCCTATCTTCATAAAGGCAGTTTATAGTGTTAGACATACTGTAGTTGGAAAAATAGACACCAGGCATTAGAGAAAGACAACACCAAAAGGAAAATAAATACAACAATACAAGTTGGTCATGGTGGTCCAAGGGACATCTTGATCTGCCAAAAGCCATAATAAGAGCCTCCAAGTGTCAGGACTCAGAATTTGATTTTAGGAGGAAAAAGCATGCCAATAGTCAAGCAGGTGTCAGCCCCAGCTCTGAGATCTGCCCAAACAAGGAAGTTACAGAATCATTCAACTCATGAGGAGGAGGAGTTGCCATAGGAACTGTTCTTCCAATTCTCCTAAGAGTAAGAACAAGGTCCCTGACATAGAATGGGACTAGGGATATCAGATAGCTTTTTGATTGATTGCCTTCCCAGACGTTATTTCATGAAATCTTTACCCCTGCCACCCTTCATTCATATAGTTTAGTCAGTAGGAAGCTGGGGACTTTTATTAAAAGAGAATTCCAGTTCTACATCCTCAGTCAATTTATCTAGAGTCAGAAACCTAATACAAGCTGGCCTGGTCATGTTGGCTATTTGGCAATTGAATCTGAGTGAGATTATTTTCTCTTTTCAGGAACCTGCATATCCAACATGTAAAATAGGGACTACGTGCGGGCATACACTATGCAGTATAAAACAAAGAATCCAAGTAAAGTCAGTTTATCTGGACAGTAAAGAATGAAACAGTCATGCAGGATTCAAGGAGAGACAGTAGAAAAGGGCTCCTCATCACATTGGAATCTCTTATTTTGATTTGCTTTTTGTCACAAAAGCTTGGATTCCATGGAACATCATGGGTTCTTATAATACATTTTACTCCATATTTTAAATCTGTACTATGAGTCTGACCCAGTAGCCAAGGAAGAGAGATAGTGGAGAAACAGAGTAGTCCTTGTTTCATCAGGTTTGTCAGTTGGGTTTAAGATTGTGCTTGCTATATGGCCAAGTAAATAACAAGATATATCTGACTACAAACTCGAGGCTGGTGATAAAGGACACTGATTCCAACACATTTTTGCCTTGGGCCACCTAATTTTGGACCTGAGACTTAATTAAAAGGTTTGAATATCTAAAAATATTTTGATCTTCAGAACCAAGAAATGGAGACTGCCAATAAGGGCACAAACCAGCAAAGCAAAAAGCTAAATGTTTTAGTCCATATTATTTTGTTATAAAGGAATACCTGAGGCTGGGAAATTTATAAAGAAAATGGGTTTATGTAGCTCATGGTTCTGCAGGCTACAGAAGAAGCATGGCACCAATATATTCTTCTGGTGACAGCTTCAGGCTGCTTTCATGCATAGTGAAAGGGGAACGGGAGCTGGCATGTGCAGAGATCACATGGTACGGGGAGAAAGCAAGAGTGAGAAGCAGGAGGAGGGAGGTTCAAGGCTCTTAAACAACCAGCTCTTGAGGGAACTAATAGTATGAGAATTCATTCACCCTCGTCCCAGGGAGGGCATTAAGTTATTCATAATGGTATTCCCCCATGACCCAAACAGCTGCCATTAGGTCCCACCTCCAACACTGGTGATCAAATTTCAACATGAAATTTGGAGAGGACAACTGTCCCAACTTTAGCAGCAAGAACGTTTAAAAGACCATCTCTCAAAAGGGAGAAGCATGCAATTTGTATACAGATCTGGAATTATCTAATTTTTCTATATAGGAGAGATAACTATTATGTGATGAGTTTATAGAACGTGTTGCATTCTTATAACTTACCAGAGAAAGTTCTAGTTTATATAACAATGCAATATACATTATCATTCTACTTATTGAGATGAGGAACAAGGTTCATGGTAGTGAGGCATCTTTCCATGATAAGATTTGATACAACTCTGTGACTATACATTCCATATACAAAACCCTTCCTCTACATTTTGCTATTTACCAATAGCTACCATTTATTATCTGCCATATGCTGGCTAATAGTTTAGTCAGCTAATAGCTATTTTATCTTCAATATCTAATATTTTTATCATCCTGAGGCCAAGTAAGCGTGTGTGAATGTGCCAAAGCCAAATTTTAAACTCAGAAATGTTTGGCTCCAATGCAGATCACATTAAACTACTTCGGTGTTTAAAAATTAAGCAAAGTTGCATATTTAGCCTTTTCCTAGATGCTACTGGTAGAAAGCCTTTGATTTTCATGAAGCTTAACACGGATTTAAGAAATCCAGATATTGAAGAACCAATTAATATGCAATTTCAATACTTATAAACAGGAACTATAGAGTTCACTGTGGAATAATTGTCAGTACTCTCAGAATGTACTGGAATAAAATATTTCTTAGTAAGTTTAGGCTTCTCTACTAGACTTTTCTCATTTACCTTAAAACGAAATGGAGGATTCGAATATTTTAGAGAGTTTTATTGCTAGCTTTATTTAGCAATTATTCAAGAGTAAAGATTTCGGACACATGTTAGTTTGCTAGAGCTTCTTTAACAAAGTAACTACAAATTGGCCAATTAAACAACAGAAGTATATGGTTTCACAGCTCTGGAAGCTGGATATCCAAGATCCACTTATCTACAGGATTGGTTCCCTCTGAAAGTTGTGAAACAGAGAATCTGTCCCATGTATTTCACCTAGCTTCTGGTGGTTCGTTGGCACTCTTTGACCTAGATGCATCTCTTCATTCTCAGCCTTTATCTTATGTCAGTCTTCCTGTGTGTGTGTCTCTGTGTTCACATTTCCTCGTTTTATAAAAACATCAGTCATATTGGATTAGCGAACTGCCTAATGACCTCACCTTAACATGAATAAATCAATCTGCAATGACCGTATTTTCAAATAAGGTCACATTCTGAGGAAGCAGAAATTAAGACAGCAATATATGAATTTAGGGGAAGACAAAATTCAATCCACAACAGGGCTTTTTTCTTTCTTTCTTTCTTTCTTTCTTTCTTTCTTTCTTTCTTTCTTTCTTTCTTTTTTTTTTTTTTCCCAGAGGAGTAGTCTTTTACTTCATCTCTCTACTTGGAACTTGCTTTCAAATTTGAAGTTGCTTTTCGGGTTTATGTGTACTAACTGTGTAAAAGGCAAATCTCATTAACCCCAGTTCATCCCTTCTCTATCCATTTCTAATCTTCTAGCTGTCTTCTGCCTTATCTCTTCTTCCTTGACTCCAAGCCTCTGCCATCTCTTTCAATGATATCTCTGTAGTGAGATAGTTTTTACTGGTTCATTTATACTAGGGAAAGAGATTCTGCTGACTATATCACTTCCACCTGTTATGGATGATTAAATTTCTCTTATATTCTGACCAGGCAATAAATCTAGCATTATTTTCAGGCGATTGCAAAATTGTTCTGTTCACGTCTTTTGTCAAAGAAAAAACCAATCAGTAAATTTTACTGGGAAGAGAGTCTGTCTCATAAATTTCTTTTACAAACATCATAAACAGTCATGCTAGGAAAGAACCAATTTTAATTCATTATTTTTATTCTATGTCACTCTTTTTGAAAAAGATATTTAAAGCTCTGTTCTGGCTGAATTCCACATGTAATATAGAAATGTTTGAGACTGCTGACTCAGCACAGGACCTATTACTGCCTCTATTGTTTCTCTCTCTTTCCTTCTTTCTTTATTTCTTTTCTTTATTTCTCTCCTTCCTTCTTTCTCTCCTTCCTTTCTTCTTTCTACATTCATTAAGGGTTAAACATTTTGGTTTTATTTTTTTGCTTTGTTTTTTCCAACAGTTGGAAGACCCAAACCACTTGCCATATACACAAAAGCAAATAGACTCTAGAAACTGATAATGAGTGAGATCTAGTAAATTCATCTCAGTGTAGGGTCAGAGTAAAATCCCATTTACTCTCACAGCCCCCAGCTTCTCGTCTTCCCTTATACCTGACTTCCAGATTTGCCTAACATTTGTGTTCTGTATAATTCTCTGTGATCTAGAGATTCATAGCATTTATTTATCCTTAGATTTCTGATTATATCATTGATTCTAAAGTTATTTCCACTTTTCACTAGTCTCCCATAACTAATCTTCAATTAACCCTTAAAGAAACACTATAGTGGCTTAGTATTCAGGCAAGTGTTGCATAGATCTTTTAAAGAGGAAAATTGGATGCATTTAGGATTGTAAAAAAATAAAGAGGATTATTCAGAAATAGAAAATTACCTTCACAGGCCAGGTGTGGTGGCTCACACTTGTAATCCCAGCACTTTGGGAGGCCGAGGCGGGCGGATCACGAAATCAGGAGATCGAGACCATCCTGGCTAACATGGTGAAACCCCATCTCTACTAAAAATACAAAACAAAATTAGCTGGGCGTGTTGGCGGGCGCTCATAGTCCCAGCTACTCAGGAGGCTGAGGCAGGAGAATGGCGTGAACCCAGGAGGCAGAGATTGCAGTGAGCCGAGATCACACCACTGCACTCCAGCCTGGGCGACAGAGCGAGACTCCGTCTCAACAAAACAAAATAAAAATATAAATAAAAATAAAAAATAAAATAAAGAGGATTATTCTGAAATAGAAAATTACCTTCACAACCATATATGATCATTAAGAATGATTTGTTAAGTAGCTCTATTTTTGCCTAAGTGGAACAAATATATTTCATTTTTTATAACTCCGTAGCAATTTTAATAAGCATTTTATGTGTCCAGTTTCAGTTTCTAGGAGAGGAACATCCTTAATCATCTCTAGTATATAGCAAATAATGTCTCAGTTTACTTTTGTCATCTGAAAAATAAAAATAATTTACCTGAAATCTCATTTATAATTCTTTAGTAAATGTTCAAAATTGAATCTATGTATATATTAAAGATGCCTTTATGTTGTCATTGTGGAGATTTACTATTATTTGGGTTGGGAAGTGGCAGGATAATAGAAGAGAAAATATATTCAGTTTACTAAAAAACAATCCCTGTGACTAATCAGAAACTCAAAAGAAAGTAACCAGTTGTATATCACCAATCTGGGACCTGGAAGCTCTCTCCCCACTTCCAGTCTTCCTACCTTTGCTTTGAGTTGTCCCGCCTTTCCAGACTGAACCAGTGTATTTCTTACATGTATTGATCGATGTCTCATGTCTCCCTAAAATGTATAAAACTAAGCTGTGGCCCGACCACCTTGGGTGGTCAGGACTTCCTGAGGCTGTGTCTCAGGTGCATTCTCAATCTTGGCAAAATAAACTTTCAAAAAAAAAAAAAACCCTGTGAATTGTTGAATCTGTTCAAAACTTTTCTAGATAATCAGACTTCCTTTTGTCCTGTGTCTTTGAGCCAAAATTTAATTACGTTTTTGAAGAGTCACCCTAATGTAAACTATGGACTCTGGGTTATAATGATCTATAAAGTAGGTTCATTGGTTATAACAAATGTATCATTTTGGTGGGAGATGTTGATAATGGGGAGATTGTGTTTGTTGAGTGAGGGGCAAGGATATATGGAAAGTCTCTGTATCTTTCACTCAATTTTTCTGTGAACCTAAAAGTGCTCTACAAAGTAAAGCCTATTAACAAAATGTATAAAGATTAATTAGATATTTTCCACTATTACTCAAATAAAATATTTAACATGTAATTGGAAAAAATTTATTTGAATTTTGAATGAAAGAGTTGTGGTAGACAAGAGTATGAATTTATGACGTTTAGCATTAATTTTTTAAATGTGTGTTTTTAACACTGCAGATTACTGAGGAAAATTTAAGAAAAAGCCTTCTTTTTGTAAATAGCAGAAATAATATACTTTGAGGAAATACAAATTTATAAAATGTTACAGTTTGTTACAGAGAAAAAAGTAGTGGGTAGGAACCAGAAATTTTTGTTTTCATATACTTTTGTGTTATATATGAGAAAATCTAGATTTAGAGAAATCAAGCAAAAGTCTTCAGAAAATTGATGGCAGAAATATGACCAAAGTTGAGACTTCTGAGCCTTAAGCAGTTACTCATCCACATGGCCTCTTGCACATTGGGTCACTTACTAAAAATAAGTAGTACATTTAATGGACAAAAATAAATAAATACATTGTTAAACCAAGAGAGCTACTGAAATTGCAGAGACTCATAATTTAATGAGATTATTAATTTTGAGTCATGTTGTGTGAATGAGGAAACAAGGCTATAGTAGTAGTTCAGCAATAGTCACTCAGGAAATAATGACTGATCTAGAAACAAGTTCTTCTGCTTATTGACCTATTTTCCCTCAAAGGATACAGAATGGATCCCTTCTATTAGAAAAAATAAAAAGATACCTTAGTCTTTTATGCCTGCTACGAAAAAGTACCATAGACTAGGTAGCTCATAAACCAGAGAAATGTATTTTTACACAATTCTCATGGTTGGAAAGCCTAAGATTAAGGAGCTGGTGGATTTGGCAGCTGGTGAGATTTCATTTTCTGGTTCAAAGATGGTCATCCTTTTGCTGTGTCTTCTTCACATGGCAGAAGGATTGAAGAAGCTCTCTGGAGTCTCTATAAAAGGTCACTCATTCTGATAATGAGACCTCATGATCTGATCATCTCCCTAAAAAGCCTCACCTCCTAATACTATCACCTTGGGTTTAGGTTTTAATACATGTTTATGAGGAGGCATGAACATTCAGACCATAGCATTCTACCCCTTGCCCTCCAAAATTAATATCTTTCTTGTATGCAATATATATTCATTCCATCCTAATAACCCTCACAGTCTTAACTAGTTCCAGCATCAACTTTCAAGTCTAGTTTCAAAGTCTCCTGTAAATTTAATCTAAATCAGCTGTGTGAGACTCATGGTATAATTCATAGTGGTAAATATCTGTTCACCCATGAACTGTGAAATCAAACAAGTGAAGCACTTCCAAAATACAGTGGTGAGAAAGGCATAAGACAGACATCCCCACTCTAAAAAGAAGAAATAAGAAAGAATAAATGGCTAACATATCCCAAATAAGTCTAAAACTCACAGGTCAAACCACATTAAATCTTAAGACATGAGAATAATCTTTGACTCAGCATTCCACCTTCTGGAAATACTGGAGCAGGGATGGAGCCCTAAAGACTCTGGAAGGCCACCCTCATTACTTTGCTGAGTGCAGCCCATGCCACAGCTCTCACAGGTTAGAGTCATGTGCCTACAGCTCTCCAAAACTAGTGGTTCTATCAGTGTTAGGTTGTAGGAATGGTCTTGCTCCCATAGCTCTGTAAGGCACTGTCGTGGTAGGAATTTTCTAGTGGCCCCACCATTGTGGTACCTCCCTGTGTGAGTTGCATAATAGACGTTCTGAGTGGCTTTTTCCTTTGAAATCTAGGTAGAGGTGGCCACATTCCCATAGCTTGTGCATTCTGTGAGCTGGCAGAGATGGTACTGCACAGACACCACCGAGATTTACCACCTGTGTCCTCTTCAGAAACAGCCACCATAGCCTGCTGGAGCTGAACCTTAAGCAACCAGAGAATGCTGTGCTAGAGTATGGAGAGCACAGCCTTGAGGAGGCACCAGGAAATGAGTACTGAGGTTGTGGGGGCATACACAGCTGCTCCTTTGGAACCATTCTGTCCCCCACGACAAGACATTTTAGGTCTGTGATGGGAAGGGCAGACCTGATAATTCCTGAAATACCTTTGTGTCACATTTTCATTATTTGGGACAATAGGTTTTGACTGCTGTTTAGCAGGCTGAATAATTTTCTTATCAGATGGTCGCTTAGCTATACTATTGACATTATTTCCTAAACACACTTTCTCATTCTTTTCAATATCAATAGGCAGAGAGTTTTCCAAATTTTTAAGTTCTGCTACCCTTATGATTAAAAATTGTGTCATTGAATTCTTTCTGCTCACATTTTAGCATAAGCACTCAAGAGAAGCCAAGCTGCAACTTCAACACTTCGCTGAGAAACATATTAAACTAAACATTCTATTTCATAGCTCACAAGTTCTACTTTTCATAAAGCACTAAGTCACAATTCAGTCAAGTTCTCTACCACTTTATAACAAATATCACTTTTTCTCCAGTTTCCAACAACCTGTTCGTCATTTCTTCCTGAGACCTCCTCAGAGTGGTCTCACTCTACATATTTCTATCAAACTTCTGTTCACAACAATCACTCAGGTATTCTGTAAGAAGACTGAGGCTTTCTCTACAGCTATCCACTTGTCTTGCTGGGCCTCACCAGAATTATTCTTAACAGCCTGTTTATAGAAATACAGAGTTTTTCTAGCATGAAACTCCAAACCTTTCCAGTCTTCCACCCATTATCCAGTTCCAAAGCTGCTTCCACATTTTTAGATTTAACTGTTACAGCAGTGCTCCTACTTCTCAAGAGCAATTTTCTGTTTAGTATGTTTTCGCTGCTATATAACAGAATACCATAAAATAAACAACAGAAATGTGTTTCCCACAATTCTGGATGCTGGGGTAGTCCACAATCAAAACAGATCAAGAGATAGCGTATCTAGAAAAGCCCACATTCTGGTTCATAGATGATGTACTCTAGCAGCATCCTACATGATGGAAGGGCTGAATCAGCTCCCTTGGGCCTATTTTACAAGGGCACAAATCCCGTTAGTGAGAACTCTGCCCTCATTACCTAATCACCTTCCAAAAGTTCCCATCTCCTAATACTATCACCTTGGGGATTAGATGTCAACATATGAATTTTGGAGGAACACTAATATTCAGCCCATAGCAATATCTCTGCATATAAATAAATAAAATTTGATCCACAGAACCCCTTAGGGTCTATAATCTGGTGTCTATGTTTGTTTTGTTTGTGTTTATTTATTTTGTTTTATTTCTTTATTTTTTGTTGCTATTAAGTTGGCTTATGTTTAAGTTCTTTTACATTATTAAAAAAATGAAGAAAAAAAGTAAGAATAGTAAATTAAAAAATCAGTGCCTTCTATATCATAGGAAATATGCAGGGTATTTTCATATACTGTTTTCATCAATTTCACAGCAGCAATGATTGATTGGTTGCATTAGTTCTAACTTATAAGGTCACTTATTGAAGCTATAACTTATATAGGCTAAATACAGAACCTGAAATTCCAACAAATACATAGCCTGAGAATTGAAAAGTGATTTCCAAGTCATTAACTGAGGCTCTTAACTTATATGTTTAAGCATCTGGGAAATATTTATTCAAGTATTTATTCTGTAGACCTCCTAATAAATGCATTGCAATTCAAAATAAGTTTTGAAGATTTCTTAGGGTGTTAAATTGTGACAGGCAAACACTATTAAAATAAAGAAGTCAGTTTCAACTGCAATTTCACAAACAAAAAATTTAGTTCTTAAGAAAAACAAATCTATAAATACTTAAATTTGAAAGATGCCTTGTTACTCATAATGGAATATTGTGTAAGGTTTTACCTGCCCCATAGCTCAAGTTCACATTAGCAGATGTTGTACAAGCTTGTTAAGAACATAATCATCCTAATCATTTCATTTCTCAGTAAGGTTCCAGATGCTTGACTGTAACCATAGTTATATTATCCAAAGATGTAGCTTATTTCTACAGAAATAGAGATAATAAATTTAAAGAATTGATCTTTAATACTAAATTAAGCATAATAACTAAACATGTTGCTCTTTCTTCAAAAATGTATTGTGAATAATTTATTCATTTAGGCTTTTCAAAAAAATGTTGAGTGTTCCTTGTGCCCCACCTTATGATAAGCAGTAGTGAAGGCAGAATAATAGAAGTTTGAACCAACATTTCTTCAGGGAATTTGCAAATTGGAACAAGACATAGAGAAAACTGTAAAATATCAGAGATAAAAATAATATATTCAATACATTGATCATAACAATTGCAACCTCTTGAAGCATTTTTTTAGCTTGTACTACATGTCAGTCAGGCTCTAAGTGTTCCGTATGCCTTAACTCATTTATTCCACATTAAATTACTATGATAAACACTTCATATAAATAATATTTTTAACCCCAAATAATGCCACACCTCTACAATTATTAATTACAATTATCTTCAAAGTTTTACATATGGAACTGAGTGATTTTAAGGGATTTCAATAAAGGAGCTATCTATAAATTCTGGACAGACTTAGAAAAGCAACAGTGAATAGGGCTGTACCACTGGAGTAACTGGATTACGTACAGTAGAGAGCACAACATTTTGCCATTCACTTGTACAAAAGAAAAAAAAAAAAGCTCAACATTACTAATTACCCAAGAAATACAAATCAAGACCACAATAAGATACCATCTTACATCAGTCAGAATGGCTATTACTAAAAAAGTCAAAAAACAATGGATGTTGGCATGAATGCAGAGAAAAGGGAACACTTACACACTGTTGGTAGGCATGTAAATTAGTACAACTTCTACGGACAACGGTGTTGAGATTTCTCACAGAACTAAAAATAGAATTAGCATTTGGACCCAGAAATTCGAGTACTAGATATCTATCACCCCAAAAAGAAAGTATTGTATTAAAAATCATCTGAACTCGTATGTTTATTCATGTACCATTCACAACAGCAAAGTCATGGAATCATGCTATGTGTCCATCGACAGGAGATTAAATAAAGAAAATGTGGTATATATACAGCATGAAACACTATGCAGCCATAACAAAAGAACAAAATCATATCCTTTGCAACAACATGGATGGAGCTGAAGGCCATTATCCTAAGTGAAATAACTAAGAAACAGAAAATCAAATACTATGATTCCACTTATAAGTGGGAGCTAAACAATGGGCACAAAGAACATAAAAATGAAAACAATAGACACTGGGGACTCCAAAATGGGGAATGTTGGGAGGAGGATGAAGGTAAAAAAAAAAAATTGCCTATTGATTACAATGGTCACTACTTGGGTGAAACGTGCACTAGAAGCCCAAATCCCACCATTATGCAATATATCCATGTAACAAACCTGAACGTGTACTCCTTAAATCAAAAATATTTTTTAAGAAGGGGAAAAGGAGAGGAGCCAGTTAAAGGAATTTGGAGAGGTAGTTGGATGGATAGGAAGGAGGGTAGTGAAGAAGCACAAAAACCCAGAAGGAAATGAGTGAGGGGAATAAATATCCCAACATCTCTCCTTCCACCTAAGATTTACTGCTGGTGCCTCCACTGACCTGGAAGTCAGAGGTCAAGAAATAATTATGATATACTCCCAAGAGGGGTCGAGATGGGTTGGAAGTGAATATGGGGCAGCAGCTGATATATGTCCAACAGAGAGGAGAAGAGAACACATTCAGAGGAAGGTGAGGATTTAGGTCTAAAAATGCACCTAAGCTCCAGATATGGAGCTAATGAAGAACTCCATTCTCTATCAGTTTTATATTACTTAATGGTAGTTTCTTACTCATTTTACATGTTTAGAAAAATTGTTTATTCAAAGTTAGATGCATGAAAGTCATACAGGACAAGTATGATAAAACATGTGAGTGGATACATTTAACTTAAGGGAATATTGGAAAATTATTGTCCGATAGTCAATGGTATGCACACCACTTCCATTTATTTATGAATATGTATTGAATGCCTGCTGTGCATACGTGGTATTGCTCTAGACACTAAGTGGGAAAAAAATACAATTTCTTTCTTCAAAGGGCTATAAGTCCAGATGAAAAACATAAGTAAATCAATAATTACAATACGTCATGGCAAATGCATTGCAAAAAGCACAAAAAGACAATATTTTGCAAATATTATGTCATTTAATCATCACTACTTCCTAATAAGTGTGATTTTTTTTTTTTTTTTGATATTTCACAAGTAAGTTAAATGACTCTTTAAGAAGTTAAGTAACTTATTCATGACCTAACTTACTAGTGTCACAGTCATTCTGACCTCAATTTCCATGGTCAAATTCCTGTCATAAAAATTCCTCCCTTTGATTGGGCGCGGTGGCTCACACTTGTAATCCCAGCACTTTGGGAGACCGAGGTGAGCGGATCACCCTGAGGTCAGGAGTTCGAGACCAGCCTGGCCAATATGGTGAAACCCCCTCTCTATGAAAAATACAAAAATTATCTGAACGTGGTGGCACATGCCTGTAATCCCAGTTACTCGGGAGGCTGAGGCAGGAGGATTGCTTTAACATGGGAGGTGGAGGTTGCAGTGATGTGAGATCATGCCACTGCACTCCAGGATGGGCAACAAAGCGAGACTCTGTCTCAAAATAATAATAATAATGATAATAACAATAATAATAAATCTCCCTTTGTGTCAGACAACAAAGGTAAATATTTTGCCAATAACCAGAAAGCTGAAATAAACTATGGTTGGGGATAGAGACAATGTTATAGTTCTTAAACAGGCTATAATGTTTCCCCCATAATGTAGTTGATGGTGCTTTAATACTATGATAAGTTACTGACATTTTCTGAAAAACAGGTATGATATCCAATCTAATTCAGGTTTCACTAAAGATATATGTGCATAGTCCTATCCTGCTTAAATAGTTTCATAGCCCACTGCCTATGATCAGTCCTCATATTGGAAGTTATTGTCCTCATATTGATCAGTCCTCATATTGGAAGTTATGTCCTGGCACATCATATGTTATCCACTATGACCATATGAATATATATAATCCTCAGCTCTTAGCTCTGTACACCCCAATATTTCATCTACTAACCTCCACTTCTACTAAACAAAGTAAAACCACGAATATAACTCTTTATAAAGATAATTTTCTCCCATCAAATATTCATGAGTACTTCATAGGTGAGTAGTGCAGAAAACATTAAGCACACATTATGAAATAGGGTAAATAGAGCCTGGAAAATTGTCAATTTTTAGTGTGTCTCTGTTTACCCAACCATGAGATCTTATTAGTGTTAATCTTTCAAACCTTCTATAATATAACAATAGGGAGCTGCTATGATGTCGTTACTCTGGTAGAACCTATTTGACTTAAAGCTACTTGAGTTTTGTTATAATTTTACAAATCATAAGTAACTTTATTGCAGGAGAAAAATATTAGACAAGAAAGAAGGAAAAGAAGGAAAGACGAAAGAAGGAAGGAAGGAAGGAAGGAAGGAAGGAAGGAAGGAAAGAAAGAAAAGAAAGAAAGAAGGAAAGAAAGAAAGAAAGAAAGAAAGAAAGAAAGAAAGAAAGAAAGAAAGAGGGAGGAATTATATCCAGCACCTACTATGTGCCAGCAGATACTATTGTCAGAATTATATATTGGAAATTATTCAGAATAAAAGCAATGCTCCTACCATTTTTTGTTTTTTTTCTACATTATCTAAATAACTAATCCAGTTTCCTTTTCACCATGCCATATGGGTAAGTCCTCAGAAAGGAATAGATTGCCAAAAAGAGTATGTTTATATTTTTCCTTGGGATATGCATCTCCATTTAATGTAGAATTTCTTATTCTATTTTCTAACATTGTTCTTATTTTCATATTTGAGAATTCCATGAGATTATAATATTCTGTCTTCTTTTTTGTGCTAGACATTCAGTGTGAGTTTCTTTACCAAACAGCAATGATAGCTTTTAAGACTATTACAATTTGATCTTAAGCCCAGTGTTTTACTAACTGGCTTTTAAAATTATTATTTTATTTTCAATATGATTTTTATTCTTTATTGAAATTTGAACTCTTCTGATTTTAGTGACTAATGATGGGAATAAAAAGACTTGAATAACTATATGGCATTAGTAATTAATTAGTACCACCTACATTTTTAACACAATTTCATATTAAATATATATCTGAACTTGGTGATTTATGTTTCTCTAATTTGTTAATGCTATGGTCTGCATGACTGTGTTCCATTCAAATTTGTGTATGAATTCCAATCACGAATATGTTGGTAGTAAGAGGTGGGACTTCCGGAAGGTGACTCTTAAAAGGGTGCCAATCCCATTCACAAGGGCAACCTTGTGAATGGTATCTGTATCTCATGAAAGGTATCTGTGCCCTTATAAAAGAGGTACAACGGAGTTTGTTTGTTCCTTCTGCCAGGTAAGGAATCATAGAAGGTGTCATCTATGAAGCAGAGAATCGTCACCAGACACTAAATCTGCTGGCAACTTGATCTCCGACTTCCCAGCTCCAGAACTAGGAGCTGGGAAGTCCAAGCTCAAATAATAAATTTTTGAGGCCTAATTCAAACAATGAATTTCTGTTGTTTATAAATTACCCAGTTTAAGGTATTTTGTTATAACAGCCTGCAGGGACTAAGGAGATTATCATTAACGAAAGTTATAAAAATAACGCTGAGTGATTGGCTTCTGAGTTCCGTGGGATAGTATAATATAGTTGAAAGGATGGGTGAAAAAAAGATAGAAAGCTCTGTAGAAAGGTGTGCTTGAAAAGAAGCCAAAACAAGGAGAAAAACGCATTTGAGAAACATTCATTGCTCAGACACCAATTGTAAATTACTGTATAGACTGCAAAATTTGATCAAAATATTAGAATTTAAGTCAAATTCTACATAAAGGAATTAATGACTTTTCTTATCAAAAGTTCCCTTTCCATAGCACTTATGTTTTGGGGAGGGAATGGGAAATATAAGAATTCCCTGAGAAGAGATAAGAAACCAAAACCAGAAATTAAATTATTTTAATGCAAACAAAATCAAAATCAAAGTAATATAAAATAAACAATAACAACAAAAACAACTAAAGCTGTATTGCATTTATTTACTTATTGTTAGGTTTCTATAATGGCTAATTTTTATCCATTTTCCACTTCACTATACTCACAATTCTACTGAAGATACAAAAATAACTATAGCTGAGGCCATGCCATTAAATAATGTGTTTTTTTGTTTGTTTGTTTGTTATGTACACAAAATCCAGGTGAATTAAAGACCTACAAAATAATAGGATTAGCATCAAATGTTCCCGGGTTCGAAGGAGAGAGATCATTGTAAAACAACATAGGAAAATTCCTAGGGAAATTGCTGTTCTGTGTGCAGTTTCACAACAATTCTAAAACAACAACAGACACATATTGAGCATTGCTTTATGTGGTAGACAGTGTTTCGTGTCCCCATTTTGATAGACGAGAATACTGAGTCATAGGTAAAATAACTGGCTCAAGATAAAGGAGCTTAGAGCTACTTTACTTGGAGCCAAAACAGTGACAAAATTAGTTACAGGTGATGGCTGTAATGGACAGACTGCTTGCATAGCTATTCACTATCATCTAGAGCAAAGACTAGAAATAGTGACACATAGATACATGCAGATGAGGACTTTGAACAATGGCCAAATAACTAAAATTTAATATGGAATTAGTACAATTAATAGAGACACATGAGTTGGAAGAGTTTGAGTGGTGACTGACTTTCCCGCAGGGAACCCTGTAGTAAGCTGATTTTGTTAAGTATCTCATTTTAAAATGTGGCAATGAGAACTGAGAGGAAGTCATAGTCGACACAGACAGGTAGACTCAGAAAAATGTATTAATTGAAAATGTGGATAGAGGAATAAAAGATATGCAGAATAATGACCCTGAGACAAGAATGGGAAGAAAAATATTGGCTAAGCATCTATTATGGACTGAGAACAACGATCATTAATTAAATCATAATTTCTCTAATTTATACTTCTCACAAAGGCTCTGTAAAAACTATTAATATTTCTAATCAATAAATTAAAACTAATATGACTCAGAGAATAACCTGCACACGTTTGCACAGCTGAGACGTGGGAGAGTTTGATTTCCTCAAGACTAGCCCTCTCTTACTCTAAAATTAATTCCTATTCCCCTGGCATCCCTCCTGAAACACTGCAAAATGATATTGGATTAATTAAAATCGTAAGAATGTGCCCAAAGTGTCATGAGTAAGGCAACAAAATGAGTTTTCTGATGTACCCTCGACTAAAGAGAAAGTTTATCAGAGCAGAGAATATCCTCAGCATTCTCTGTAATTTACATTTCATCAAATCGGCCTTAACTACAATATAACGTCTTCTCATGGATTGACTAATCTTCATTTTATATATTCTGCCCATACTTCATCTTGTTCTTATTTCTATAATACTATTTGAATAGTTTCCAGATTGGACCTGAAAACATTCTATGTGGGAAGTTCTGGCTAGGACATTCATCTTAACATTTCTTCCCCTTATGGAAATGCAGATTCCCTCTTGTGCAACAAACTAATTAAAGTCCCTTCCCAACACAATATACAAATGGCGCATAAATATTTAAAGGCCTGGTTTAGCATTTTTATTAGATTCTATGATACATCAAACTATACACTGTTTAAGAGCTGAATCTAAATCATACAGTGTTTTCGAAAACCCCATCATGCATGATGTATTTCACCAATAAAATTTAAAGAAAACATTTAGGCTATACTGAGAATAAACTATTATACTTTACTTGTTTTATGACTTGAACTTGTGCATTCACCAATAATTCATTATGCTTTTATTAGTAGTAAATTGTAGTGGATGAGCCATACAGGATATAAGATTACCCAAGGATCATCCTACATAGTATGGCCAGTCCTGTCCTGTGCCTGTAGTATTCAGTGTATCTCAACTGTCTCATGTATCTCAACTCATGTATCCCATGTATCTCAACTGTCTCTACCTATTGGCCTTCCCATTGCCAATGCTCTCTTAAGATACAGTTTTTCCTACATCTAATTTTTGTCTTTTCCAGACTTCAGGTCTTTCAAGTTTGTTTTCATGATTTCCAGATGTCCTCTGCTGGTACACACATCCACGAACCCACAACTTCTCAGCAATATCTCACAACCACTGTAAGCACCTAATTTTTGCCATCGCCTTGGACTTATCATACCATTGACTCTGTACTTTCAGACCAACCTCCAGTTCTATGAGCAATCTTCAAGCTACCCAAGTGTTTGAAACCTGTCCATTTTCTGTTGCCAGAATACCTAAAACTGAGTAATTTATAAAGAAAAGGAGCTTATTTCTTACCGTTATGGAGACTGAAAAGTTCAGAGTTGAGGAATCACAATGCATCAGGGCCTTCTTGCTGGTTGGATGTTCTGCAATATTCCGAGGGACACGAGGTATCACACAGAAGGGGGCTGATCACGCTAGCATGCTAGCCTAGGTCTCTTCTTATAAAGTCACCAGTACGTCTCCCATGATAACACATTGATCCACTAACGCACTAATCCATTAGTCCATCAATGAGTGCAGAACCCTTATTATCTAATCTTCTGTTAAAAGCCTCACCTCTCAATACTGCCCAATTAGCGGTTAAATTTCAACATGAGTTTTAGATGGGACAAATATTTATACTATGACATTTCACCCCCACCTGCCCCTGAAACTCATGTCTTTCTCACATATACATTAATTCTATCCCCATAGCTCCAAAGTCGTAACTCCTTCCAACACCATTTCAAAGTCCAAATTTCAAGAGAGTAGACATTGGGTTTTAATCTTCTTTGATTCAATGTTACGAAGTATCCTCTCTACATCGGTGGGGGGGATTGTGCCTCCAATGCCTCTGACAGCTTCACTCCTACGATTTTGCTGGGCTTAGAAACCCCAGCTCTCCCAGTTGTTGGTAGTTTTGTGGCAGTCCCAGGTGGAGACTCTGTTTCAGCTCCAAAGCCATATTTCTGCTCAGCATTGCTGTAGTGAAGGCTCTCTGTGGTAGCTCCAACCCTAGTGACAAGTATTGGCCTGGGTCCCTCAGGCTTTTGACATCTGGGTGGCATCCTTGAAATCTGGGTGGAAGCCGTCAGTCCTCCATAGCTCTTGCTTTCTGTAAGCCTGCAAATTAGTATCACATGGAAGTCTTCAAGGCTTACAGCTGGTACTGCTCTAAATGGCAAGTCAAGCCACACCTGGGGACACATTAGCCACAGCTGAAGTGGCCCAGGAGCACCACACTGAAATTCAGGGAGGAGAGACCTGAGGGGTCCTGGGAGCCTATGGAGGGGACCCAGGTCTATCCCCTAAACCCATCTGCCCTCCTAGGCCTCTGGTAGGGGACGCCTTGAAGAGCTCTGAAATGACTTTTTTCCATTCTCTTGATGATCCCCTTCTTTCCATACTAATCTCTTTGGCAAAAGGTTGCTGGGCTACACCTGTGGTTTCCTTTCTCAAACGTACTTTGCTTTTTACATGGTCAGGCTGAAAGTTTCCCAAATCTTTCTGCTCTGCTTCCCTTTTAATTGTAAATTCTGTGTTTAAATTGTTCCTTTGTTTCCAAATCTCGTGTTAAAAAGAAACTATGAAGCATCTTCTATATTTTGCTTAGAAATTTCTTCTGTCAAATAACCGCATTCATCACTCTCAGTTTGGCCTTCCACAAAGCCCTCAAACGTAAGCACAGTTCATTTCATTCAGCTGATTTCTTTGTGACTTTATAATAAGGAAGACCTTTACCCCAGTTTCTAGTACCTTGTCCTCCAGTTCCATCTGAAATCTTGTCAGAATAACCTTTACTGTTCGTATTTATATCAGCATTCTGGTCTGGACCACTAAACCAGTCGCTAAGGAGTTCCCAACCTTCCCTAGTCTGCTTGTATCCTAAGCCCTCATCAGAATCTAGGTTTTTTTTCCTAGCCTGCTCCTCCAGATTCTTCAAGTGTCTGCCCATTACCCAGCTCCTTGCCCTTTTCAGGTATTCAAGAGCAACCCCCCCATGCTCAATGCCCATTTTCTGATAGTCTGTTTTCTGTTGCTTATCACAGAGTACTTAGAACTGGGTTATTCATAAAGAAAATAAATTTATTTCTTACAATTGTAAAGGCTGAGAAGTCCAAATTGAGAGGCCACATCTGGTGAGAGACTTCTTGCTGGTGAGGATTCCCCACAGGGCACAGGGTATCACATGGTGAGGGAGCTGGGAATGCCTAAGTGCCAGCTCAGGTCTCTGTTCTTATAAAGCCACTGGCTCCCTCTCCAAGGATACTCCATTAATCCAGTCACCCATTAATCCACTAATCCAAGAATAAGTTAATTCAATCATGAGAGCCTTCATGATCCAATCCCCTCTTACAGGCTATAAGTCTTGATGCTGCCACATTGGAGGTTAAATTTCAACATGAGTTTTTTTGTTTGTTAGTTTTGAAGCAATGTCTCACTTTGTCACCCAGGCTGGAGTGCAATGGCGCAGTCTTGGCTCACTGCAACTTTTGCCCCCAGGGTTCAAGTGATTCTCCTACCTCAGCCTCCTGAGCAGCTGGGACTACAGGCACATACCACCATGCCCAGCTATTTCTTGAATTTTTAGTAGAGACAGGGTTGCACCATGTTGATGAGGCTGGTCTCAAACTCCTGACCTCAAGTGATCCTCCAGCCTCGGCCTCCCAAAGTGCTGGGATTACAGGCATGAGCCACCATGCCCAGCCAAAATTTCAACATGAGTTTAAAAGGGAATAAATATTCAAATCATAGCAAAACCTTTGTCAAGTAGTTTAGATGTGGCCCAGACATAATTTGTATAAAATATATTAACAGTGAGATTGAACCAAAATCAGGCACTTTGAAAAATGCTTCATCTTTAATATTCTTGTAGCTCAAATTGTAGTTTTACTTTCAACTCTAATACAACTGTGTTGCTAACTGGTTATTAAAATGGTAAATGAGTGTAATAGTATGTGGTATTTAAGTAATTTTTAATCTCAAGGTTACCTGCATATGTAAAAGTACATGTGACAATTTTGACACTACACAATAGCCTAATAGCTAGTGGAGAACAACTGGGAAAAGGTGCTAAGAGCATAATGACCTTTAGAATACAGTTTTCCAAAAGGAGGAAAAATAAATACCCAGGTCTAACACCAACATTTCTAATGTTACTGTTCTAATTGCATTTCTGTTACTGGAGTTGGAAACTTGTCAGATTGGGAGCATGAGAAGAGGCAATTTCAAGTATCTTCAGCATTATACAAGAAGAAATCACTGGGCCTTTGAGAATATAAATGGTAAAACTTAGACCATGGGTGGGTAGCAGGAAGACTGAATTTGTAATGTTACGAGAATACGTTTCTTTGTTGTTGTTTTTTCTTTATTTTTTGTTGTCTATTTATTTCTGTTCTTACCATTTATGTCTTTCCTTCTACTTACTTTAGATTTAATTTGCTCATTTATTTCTAGCTTCATAAAGTAGAAAATTAGATCTGATTTTAGACATTTCCCCTTTTCTACTGTGAGCATTTGAAGCTCTAAATTTCCCTCTAATCACTATTTAGCTACAGAGATCATAATGTATCCTAGTTTCATTACAATTCTACCCAAGATATTTCCTAATTTCTCATTATTTCTTCTTTGACCCATGATTTATTTAGAAATGTGCCCTTTGCAAATATCTGTTATAGATTTCTAGTCAAATTCAATTTTGATCAGAAAGCATATTCCTATAATTGTAATATCTCAGGATTTGCTGAGACTTATTATATAGCCCAACATAAGGACAATTTGGTTATTATTACACTGCATTTTTAAAAATATACATGCTGTATTGTTTCAGTGAAATATTGAGTAGGTAAACATGGTTGACATTGTCTTTACTGATATTTTTTCTCTAATTGTGCTACAGTTTTAATATTTGTGTCTCCTCCAAATTCATTTTGAAACACAATCCCCAGTGCAACAATAATAAGAGGCAAGGCCTTTAAAAATGATTAGGTCAGAAGGGCTTCCCCATCATGGATGAAGTTAGTGCTTTATCAAAGGGCTGGAGAGAACTAGCTAGGGTCTTTCACCTTTCCATCTCTTCTGCCATGTGAGTTCACAGCAAGAGGCATCAACTTAGACATGAAATGCAGCCCTTACAAGGTATGGAACCTACTAGAATCTTGACCTTGGACTTCCTAGCCACTAGAACTGTGAGAAAGGGGGCGGAGCAAGATGGCCGAATAGGAACAGCTCCAGTCTCCAGCTCCCAGCGCGAGCGACACAAAAGACAGGTGATTTCTGCATTATCAACTGAGGTACTGGGTTCATCTCACTGGGGAGTGCCAGACAATTGGTGCTGGTCAGCTGCTGCAGCCCGACCAGCGAGAACTGAAGCAGGGCAAGGCATCGCCTCACCTGGGAAGCACAAGGGGGAAGGGAATCCCATTTCCTAGCCAGGGGAACTGAGACACACAACACCTGGAAAATCGGGTAACTCCCACCCCAATACTGCGCTTTAAGCAAACAGGCACACCAGGAGATTATATCCCACACCTGGCTGGGAGGGTCCCACGCCCACGGAGCCTCCCTCATTGCTAGCACAGCAGTCTGTGATCTAACTGCAAGGCAGCAGCGAGGCTGGGGGAGGGGTGCCCGCCATTGCTGAGGCTTAAGTAGGTAAACAAGCCGCTGGGAAGCTCGAACTGGATGGAGCTCACAGCAGCTCAAGGAGGCCTGCCTGTCTCTGTAGACTCCACCTCTGGGGACAGGGCACAGCTCAACAACAACAACAACAACAAAGCAGCAGAAACCTCTGCAGACGCAAACGACTCTGTCTGACAGCTTTGAAGAGAGCAGTGGATCTCCCAACACGGAGGTTGAGATCTGAGAAGGGACAGACTGCCTGCTCAAGTGGGTCCCTGACCCCTGAGTAGCCTAACTAGGAGACATCCCCCACTAGGGGCAGTCTGACACCCCACACCTCACAGGGTGGAGTACACCCCTGAGAGGAAGCTTCCAAAGAAAGAATCAGACAGGTACACTCACTGTTCAGCAATATTCTATCTTCTGCAGCCTCTGCTGCTGATACCCTGGCAAACAGGGTCTGGAGTGGACCTCAAGCAATCTCCAACAGACCTACAGCTGAGGGTCCTGACTGGTAGAAGGAAAACTATCAAACAGGAAGGACACCTACACCAAAACCCCATCAGTACGTCACCATCATCAAAGACCAAAGGCAGATAAAACCACAAAGATGGGGAAAAAGCAGGGCAGAAAAGCTGGAAATTCAAAAAATAAGAGTGCATCTCCCCCTGCAAAGGAGCGCAGCTCATCACCAGCAACAGATCAAAGCTGGACGGAGAATGACTTTGACGAGATGAGAGAAGGCTTCAGTCCATCAAACTTCTCAGAGCTAAAGGAGGAATTACGTACCCAGCACAAAAAAACTAAAAATCTTGAAAAAAGAGTAGAAGAATTGATAGCTAGAGTAATTAATGCAGAGAAGGTCATAAACGAAATGACAGAGATGAAAACCATGACACGAGAAATACGTGACAAATGCACAAACTTCAGTAACCGACTCGATCTACTGGAAGAAAGAGTATCAGCGATTGAGGATCAAATGAATGAAATGAAGCGAGAAGAGAAACCAAAGGAAAAAAGAAGAAAAAGAAATGAACAAAGCCTGCAAGAAGTATGGGATTATGTAAAAAGACCAAATCTACGTCTGATTGGGGTGCCTGAAAGTGAGGGGGTAAATGGAACCAAGTTAGAACTGTGAGAAAATAAATGTCTGTTCTTTATAAATTACCCAGTCTCAGGTAATTTGTTATAACAGCAGACACTAAGATAATTTGTTCCACCAGTTATGGAGAAAGGAATGTTCACATCTCCATGTTTGACTATGGACTTATCTATTGAAACATTTAGTCCTGTTAGCTTTCCCTTCATGTGTTGTTTTGTTACTTTGCATCTACACTTTCATGAGTATTTGGTTTTCCTGGCAAATTTAAGGATGAAATCTTCAATTTCATCAGAAAAAAATGTTTCGCATTATCTCAGGATATGTGCATTGTCTTGAAATCTAGTTTCCCTGAAATTAATATAGCTGTCACGTTTGTGTATGTCTAATGCTTATTGTTTGCAGTAAGCTATATATATAGCAATGGGATATATGTGTGTGTGTGTGTATGTGTGTGTATGTGTGTGTGTATGTATATATTCCTCATTCTTTTACTTCTATTTCAACTTTTTTTTTTTTTTTTTGAAACAGAGTTTCTCTCTTGTTACCCAGGTTGGAGTGTAACAGTGAGATCTCCGGTTCACTGCAACCTCTGCCTCCCCGGACTCAAGTGATTCTCCTGACTCAGCCTCCTGAGTAGCTTGGATTACAGGCATCCGCCACCATGCCTGGCTAATTTTTTGTATTTTTAGTAGAGACAGGGTTTCACCATATTGGCCAGGCTGGTCTTGAACTCCGGACCTTAGGTGACCCACCTGTCTGAGCCTCCCAAAGTGCTGGGATTACAGATGTGAGCCACTGTGCCTGGCCTCTTCTATTTCAACTTTTATATACAGGGGATACATGTGCAGATTTGTCACATGAAAATATGGCATGACAGTAGTGAATAGTTTTTTTCAATCTACCCACCCACACCATCTAGTAGTCCACAGTATCTGTTGTTCCCATATTTATGTCCATGTGTGCTCAGTTCTTAGCTCCTATGTATAAGTGAGAACAGGAAGTATTTGGTTTTCTGTTCCTGCATTAATTTGCTTAGGATAATAGCCTCCAGCTCCTTCCATGTTGCTGCTCTCAAGCTTATATATAAAATGCATATCATCTGGATGACATCTTGTTTCATAGCCGAGGCTTGAATTCTTTCTTATCCAATCTAAAGATCTTTTAGATGGATTATTTATCATATTTGGTTTATTTGTGTGTTTCTCATGTTTTTTTTTTTCTTTTAATTCCTCTATTGGCTCTTTAATTCTGCTTCGTTTAGTTATTTTTATAGTAGTTGTTCTGGAGATTGCAATATATATCCTTTATAACTTTTTAAAAATATTTTACTTCACATCGAATGTAAGAGCCTTGTATAATTTTTGTGTAATTCTACTTATATTCTTCTGTCCATAATTTAGGCTTTTGTTGTCATATTTTTATACCTAACCATGTTATAAACCTCAGAGTCCAATAGTATATAATTGCTTTAAAAATACTATATCATTTAAGTGATTAAGATAACAAAATATATAGAAACATATAACATTGTAATGTTTAAAGTTTGTCTACATATTTAACATTTCTAATGCTATTTTTTTATTCCCACAAATCTCAATTTCCCTCTTGTGTCCTTCCTCTTTTACCTGTTACATGACTCAGGTTTGTCAGTAATAAATAATCTCAGTTTTTGTTTATCTGAAAATATTATTATTTTGCTTTAGCTCTTGAAGTATATTTTAGTCATACATAGACTATTGAGTTTATGCTTTTCTTTTTTTTTTTCTTTTACTCTTAGAAGATGTAATTCCATTGTCTCTTGGACTCCACTGACCTGTATCAGCCATTATTCTGATCATGTCTCTTCTGTATGTAATATGTGTTTATTCTAGCTATTTTTGTAACTTTTTGTTTTGAAATAATTACAGACTCACAAGAAGTTACAAAGATTAGTATAGACATGCTTTGCATACTTATCACCTAGATTTCCAAAATGTTATATAACATCTTACATAATTATTTTGCCTTGTCAAAAACCAGGAAATTGGTTGATATAATACAATCTCATCTTTTCAGATTTCATGAGTTTTTCCATGCACTTTTTTTGTATGTTGTGATAGGTTGACAAATGACCCTTCAAAAAACTACATCCTAATCCCTGTAAATTCTGAATATTAGAGTCTTTACAGGTATGATTAAGTTAAGGAATTTGAGAGGAAGAAGTTATCTTTGGTTATTCATGGGAACCCTAAATGGAATCACAAGCATCTTTTTAAGAGGGAGACGGAGGGAGGTTTGACACCCAATGCAATGTCAAGATGGAACAGAGAGAGGTTTAAAGATGCTGGCCTTGAAGACTGGAGTGATGTGTCCACAAACAAGAAATGCAAGCAGCTACTTGAAATTGGAAGAGGCAAGAAAGAGATTCTTCCCTTGAGCCTCCAGAGGGAATGTGGCCCTGCCAACATCTGGATTTCAGCAGAAACATCTTGATTTCCAACCTCTAGCCTCTAAAACTGTAAGAAAATAAGTTTTTGTCATTTTAAGCTACCAAATGTTTGATAATTTGTTACTACCTGAGAAACTAATACGTGTGTCTTATCTAATTATTGAAATCTTATAATTTATTATAATTATAGAAATCTTCCCATTTCTATAATTTTGTCATAGTAAAAATTTTATATACAAGAGTGTATATAGCATGTAACCTTTTGGGATTGACTTTTCCTACTCATCAGCATGCCCTTAAGATCCATTCAATTTGTTGCATTAATATATAATATATTAATATATACTATAATTATATATTATATATTAGATAATAAAATATTATATATTAATATAATTATATATTAATATAATTATATATAATATAATTGTAATTAATATATTTACTCTGGAATGGACTTACCAGAATTTGTTTAAACATTCACCTGTTGAAGGACATTGGGGTTGGTTGCCATTTTGTCTGTTAAAAAAAACCTTCTATGTACAGTCCTGCCTGGCTATTTGTGTGAATTTATATCTCTTTACGGTAACGCCAAAAGTGAAATTACGGTGTTGTAAAGTAAACGTTTGTTTAGCTTTTTAAGATAATGCAAACTTGAGAGCTGTTTGTGTCTATCTATCAATGGTGGTGAGGATACAGAGATGCCACGTTTCTCATACACTGCTGGGAAAAATGTAAAATGGCAGAGTTCATGTAAAACTGTAAAATGGTAGAGTGCATGAAAAATGTAAAATGGTATGTCTGAGATGTATGAGAAACATGGCATGTCTGTGTTCTCACCATCATTTTGTGTGAACAATATTTTACTGTTAATTTGGCATTACTAATAGGTAGTTTGTAGTAATATCTCACTGTGGTTTTAATTTGCATTTTCCTAATGGGTAAAAATTGTTAAACATAATTTCACGGGACTGCTTGCCATTTTCATATTTGGTGAAATGTCTAGCCAATCACTGGCCCATTTTTCAAAAAGGTTTTGTTTGGTTGGTTTCTTATTGTTGAGTGTGAATGGTTCTTTATGTATTCTGGAAACAAGTCTTCTGTTGGAAGCATGGTTTGCAGATTCCTTCTTCCAGTCAGCTGCTTGTTTATTTATCATCTTAAAAGGATCTTTCACATAGCAAAGGTGAATTTTACTAAGTTCCATTAATCCTTTTGTGTTGGGGGGAATCACTGTTTTAGTGTCATGTTTTAAAAGCTTTAGCCTAGGCCAAGACCATGAATATTTGCCTCCTATGGTCTTTTCTAATTGCTCTCTAATGTTAAGTTTTAGGTTTAAATTCATGATGCAGGCCAGGCACTGTGGCCCATGCTTATAATCCTAGGATTTTGGGAGCCGAGGCAGGAGACTGCTTGAGCTCAGGAGTTTGAGACCAGCCTGGGCACCATGGTGAAACCCTATCTCTATAAAAAATACAAAAAAATTAACAGGGCGTGGTGGTGCATACCTGTGGTCCCAGCTACTTGGGGGCTGAGGTGGGAGGATCGCTTGAGCCCAGGAGGTCGAGGCTGTGGTGTGCCAAAATTGTACCACTGCACTCCAGCCTGGGTGACAAAGTGAGACCCTGTCTCAGAAAAATAAATAAATAAAAATAAAATATAAAATAAATTCATGATTAATTTTGGATTAAGGTTTTAAACTTTATTTTTTTTCTATTGATGTCCAATTGTTCCTACACTATTTATTAATTTATTAAAACGTATTAATCCTTTGTAAAATTTATCTTTGTCTGGGTTTTCGTCATTTTGGCTATAACATTTCTAAATATATTCTTCTTATATTTATCCTGTTTGGTATTTCCTGAGCTCTTTTGATTTTTAAGTTTATGGGGTTCTTCTTTTACCAAATGTAAGAAATATAGTGCCTTTATTTCTTCTAATGTTTTGTCTGCCTCATTGTCTTTTTCCTCTAGCACAAGCACAATTCAGGTGCTATGCAAGGATTTGAGCAGTATTTATCTTCAGATTTTTGACTCCCACATCTGTGCATTCATATTTAATAAAGTTTTTAAAGATCAAGTTATTGTTTGTTAAATTATTATTTAATGATATAGTTATTCCACTAATTTTTCAGTTTCTCTGGCAGTTCCAAACTTTATCTCTAAGCCTGAAATCCAAGAATGCTATGATTTTTCTGCCTGAGTTCTAGGCATCCAGAACAATTTGGACTACACTCGGGTAAGAAGCTTGTAAGTGGAATTATCAGACAGTGCATTTTCTCGTTTTCAAAGTTTGACAAACCTCCAATCTTTTACTTCTGTTTTTCATTATCCAGTGTCTTGAAAGAATTGTGATTGTGTGTATGTGTGTGTGTGTTTGTGTGTGTGTGTGTGTCTGCAAGATGAATAGTTTGCTACAAACTATTCTGACATCGTTTGAAAAATAATTCTAAGGATTTGGGATTCTAACGTAAGAAAGATGGGTTTGGAGAGTTTTAAGAGAGTGTGATATGACTGAATTATTATGAAGAGAAGATTTTGTTGGGTAGAAGACTGGACAGGAAGGGTCAACTGAAGAAAGCCAGAGAAGAGATTGTGATGACTTGCACATTTCCTAGAATAGTGGACATGGAAAACAATTTTGGTTATATTCTTTACTCCTGGACTTTGGGTATGTCATTTTATCAACCAATTGTAAAATGAGGCAGTGATACCTAAAAAGCCACTAGTTTGTTTCAGAGATTAAATAAACTATGTACCACCTTAGCCAGTTCCTGGCACACAATAATGCTCTACAGTATTTTATTATTTGTTATGAGCGTATTATATTCCAAATACTGAACTTTGCATGCATAACTACGCCTGCATTCATGGGTTTAGACATAGAGATACAAACTAATCAAAATATCAAGTAATACATAAAAATTCTAATGAAATAACTGATATTTAGTGATATGATTACATAAGAGCATATAATAAGGTGACAATCTAGTAGTGGGAATAATACATAAAATATAAAATTAATTCTAGTTATAACTGATAATAGTGATAACCAATAATAATAAAAGAGTGTTCAGTTTGCTGACCTGTGACAAGTATTAATGACATTAAGAACGGTAACTATTCCTGATATTAGAAGGGAAGGTAAGGGTTAAAAAAAACTCTGAAAGAGAGAGAGTTGGTGGCTCTATGGCAACACAGGTTTACTGCAAAAACCTGCAGAAGTGGGAGACTAGCTTAATTCCAGAGCCCACTGCTGCTTACAGGTTGGAGTAATTTGTAGGCCTGGGTGGAACAGGTCTGGGTGGTATGACTTGCTGCCTGGGAGGATATTCATAAGATGTTCCTATGATCAGGCGGTTTGGCCCTTTTCCCAATGGGATGTGATAGGATGTTCCTTGGACCTGTGTCCAGCAGGATATGACGGGATATTCCTTCAGCTGGGGCTTTGCCCAGCAGGGTAAGGATGTTCCTGGCCAGGTGCTGTGGAGCCACGCCCGTAATCCCAACACTTAGGAAGGCAGAGGGAGGTGGATCATATGAGGTCAGGAGTTCGAGACCAGCCTGACCAACATGGTGAAATCTCAAGTTTACTAAAAATACAAAACTTAGCTGGGCATGGTGGCGGGCACCTGTAATCCCAGTGACTTGGAAGACTGAGGCAGGCGAGTTGCTTGAACCCGGGAGGCGGAGGTTGCAATGAGCCGAGATCGCGCCATGGCACTCCAGCCTGGGCGACAAGAGAGAAACTCCGTCTCAAAACAAATAAAAATAAAAATAAAAAAGGATGCTCCTGTGCCTGTGATCACGTTGTTAAGAAGGATGTTTCTCACAGCCCGAAGCCCTGCGGAATGTTTCACTCTGACCAGGGTCTGTGAAATGGCGGAGGCCTTACAAAATGGTGCAGCTTTGACTAACCCCCGAGAAAGTGAGAAGTAAGATAAGTTCTAAATCAAATTAAGATAATTTATTTAGGTGAAAAGTTTAGTTATGATTTTTTCAGAAAGAGAAAAACAGTATGTGAGAAGGCCCCCTGAGAAAGAGCATGGAACAGGTGTACAAATGGGGAAAACAAAAAAGTGTTGAAGCAGAGTAAGAGGGTGATCAAACTGTATCTGTCGCTGGGAAAATATGGAAGAGTCTGACTATTTGGGGTTTTTGTGCCATGGGATAGTTTGGCTTTCATCTTTAGAATATAGAGAAACTCTTGGTGTGTTTTAGGAGAAAAACGCAAGTCAACACCAATGTAGAGAACATAACGGAAAGAAACACCATTGGATGAGGCAAGTCTCCAGAAGTGTAGGATGATGATATTGATGGTGATAGCCATGGTGGTGGTGGTGCTGCTGCTTCTGGTTGTATTTTGTCACAAGAGATTTGAAAAGGAGAAATACTAGACAGACGATCACCTAATTTTTGTGTATCTGAGAGACACAATTTCTGCATGTCTACTCCTCTGTGGTGGAAAAAATAGGCAAGGAAACACAGTAAAATTAGTCTATTTCATACTTCATTAGTGCCAATAGTAGCTGGCTCTTCCTAAGCATTTACTGATCCTTACAGGTAAGCAAGAGTTGCTTGGAGTTAATTAGTAGGGTTTCAGTGGCATTTGAAATGTCTGAACTTAAATACTTAAAAGGGCGTTGGAATACAATTTTATTTTAACATAACATTATCTCAGCAATGACTTTGTGATAACATAAT
Source organism: Chlorocebus sabaeus (assembly GCF_047675955.1). Taxonomy (NCBI): domain Eukaryota; kingdom Metazoa; phylum Chordata; class Mammalia; order Primates; family Cercopithecidae; genus Chlorocebus; species Chlorocebus sabaeus. Next base: position 60,051,040 of record NC_132908.1, on the reverse strand, counting down.
GCAGATTAGATAGAATGTTTTCTCTTCACTCAGTCAGATTGAAGTTCTATGTATCAATAAAGAGAGAGAGCAATTGTACAGAGATAATCATTATAGCAGTCCCCAGATGCATCTGGGAAACTATTAAGAACCAAAGAGGAGGCTAATGAAAAGATCTCCCGTGGTTATAGAAATTACATGCTTTGGTCTTTCTCCCCAGATATAGTCTTTGTTAGTTTCTTCTGAAAGATCTAGCCAAGGCATATTTATTAAACTGACTCCATTTCCCCAATGTGCTTTATCTTTGAGAGCCAAGAATAGAACTGTCCAAAGAAACGGATAATTAATTTTCTTCATCATTTCTTTACTAGTGTGCATATTAGTAAAGGACTTGACTAGCCCTCTAATCTCCTCTATCTTTACATACACACACACACACACACACACATTGCACTTACAAATAATATAATATCAACATATTATGAAAGCCACAATTTCTACAATGGGTATGTTTCTAGATGTCTCTGAAGTATTTCATTGACCATACTGATTTTTCTTTAGGACTATTTATATGGAAGGTGATTGATGCTTCCTGACACATGTCAACTCCACCTAAATGGAAAAAGTGGGATTATTCTATAGAAGAATAGATAGGACAATTAGAGTAATCACCTTTTCAGGCAGAAGCACCTTGTCTTTGTAGAAAAGTATTGAACAGTTCCGACGATATAAAATTCCATTAATGCAATCCTATTAAAAACGTCGAAAGAACTGATGTGAACCAAAGAAAGCTCAATTAACGGAGCTGAGTGTTTGGTTTCATGTTCTCAATCCTCATGAGTACTCTTGGGAAAATCAATGGTCAAAATGAATATCTGGAGAATAGAGAAGCATCTATTTTTGTTCCTGATAGCCTCAACTAAAAGATACATGAAATGTGTGCATGTTGGAGTGGGCGGGTGGGTTGACGTGGAGGTGTGTGTTGTGAACATGCTGAATTTTGACCATTGCTAAAGTGATCACACATATAGCTTACTGTAAACATGATCATTGACTCATCAACTAAATACAATTTACTAAACATAAAAGTTAAAGGTCATATAAGGAACATGCTGCTGACTTCAGACTATAAACTGTTTCTGATGCCTTAATATTTATCATAATTTGTTTAAATTTTTGAAAAAATGAGGGCATATTTTTTAGCTGGTTACATCCATGATAAAAAATACAAGTTCTTTATGTATTTTTAAATGGATTATTTTAGGGTATGTGTATTATGTGTGTTCGTGTGTGCATAAGTCAGTTCGAATTTCCCCTTGATTCTTGTCTTAGTCAGTTTGGACTGCTATAACAAATTATCTTAAACTGAGTAATTTACAAACAGCAGAAATTTATTGCCCACCCTTTTGGAGGCTGGAAGGTCCAAGGTCAAGATGTCAGTAAATTCAGTATTGTAAGGGTCTGTTCCTCATAGATGGCAGTTTCTATGTGTCCGTGTATTGTTAAAGGGGCAAACAAGCTCCCTCAAGCTTCTTTTACAAGGCCACTAATCCATTCATGTGGCCTACCCTCGTGACCTAATTACTTCCTAAAGGTGTCACCTCTCAATACTGTTGCATTGGTGATTAGGTTTCACTATAGGAATTAGTGGACAATGCAGACATTCAGATCATAACAATTATGTTTCAACAAAGTTATCTGCAAGGCAAATAAGCCTTCTTCTGAAAATGATTTCAAGATGCCTTTGTCCAGGAACGCTGATGACTGAACATGGGGAGTCTGTCTCTGAGTACCATCAGCATCTCCAAGAAAGGGGAGTGATGATCAAGCACTAGAACCATGCATGTTAAAAACGAAGTCAACCCTTATTCTACCAGCTAGCATACTTTCAATATCTTTCACTCTAAGATAGATAAAGTGTGAGAATTGTACTTACAGCTGAATAAATTAGGAAGAAAAGACATACACATATGGCACAAAAATCGGGAAGCTCAATACATAAATGTTTAGTTAACACGTTAAATAATAGTCTTAGGTAAATAGTAAGTCTTCGGTAAGTGGGGAGGGGTTTAAATAATAGCTGATGGGTTTACAAAGACATACACACAAAGCTGGGTCTTAAGATGAAAGGCAGAAGATCTTTCTGTGGTGGTAAGTGTCAGAGATGAGGAGACCTTGCTCGATGGGATATGGAAGATAAGTTAGCAGTCAGGAGATGGTATCTGAGGTTGCAAAGAGTCATAAGCTTTGAAAAGCAGGACATGGTTAGATAACATATTAACAGACTTACTTATAAGTAAATGAATGAATGAATAAATAAATAAATTCAGAAAATGTCCTCTAAATGACTTTCTTCTTAAGCACATCCTTATAATGCTTGCTACTGAAACTCTCTTTCAGTATTCACAAGGCAAAGTCATGTTGGGAAAAGGAAATAGGCTTAATGGCTGACAGTTTTGAGTTCAAATTCCAAATCTCCCTCCTTATGAGTTGTGTGACATTGGGCATACTACCTAACTTTTATAAACTTTAGTTCCACTAATCTAAAAGGGCGATAATAGTGCCTAATGAAGAGGCATTATAGCTTATGGTTATGAGCACATATTCTGTAAGTAAATTTCTTGGGTTCAAACTCTGGTTCCACACTTACAAGCTCTATCTCTTTGGTAAAGCTTCTTAACGCTGTGTCTTTTCTTCGTCTCTAAATTAGATGATCACATAGGGATATTGTCAGTATTGAATGCATGATTTCTGATAATAGTGTCTGGACCAAAGTGCCTACAAACTGCTTATTATTAAAGTGTATGTAATTGTTTAATTACACCATGGGTGGTTTGAAAAATAAAATGATATGTGCTTGTAATGTGTCAAGCACAGTATGCAGGGCATAGTAAAGATGCAGCAACACCACTTAATCTCATTCCTTTTTTCCTGCTAAGAAATATCAAGGCAGACTCTTCCATGTGTCATTCTCTACAGGGAATCTCATTGGCCTCCCGTTATTCTTTTCACAGTCACACTCCCTATAGAAAGACTTCATACCAATAGTCATAACTAATCTTCCCACAAATGCCGAGGATGAACTTTCTCACTTAATTTGACCACTCAAGTCCTATATAAGTGGAGGTTAAAAATCAATTCCTAAAAGAGGCCATTCTTAGCAGAAACTTATTGAAACAATTCCCATTAAGCCATTGATCTGAACTGTGGACACAACATAAACCATTTGTATTCTCTGTCCTATCTTTCCACTTATATCAAAACCGTGTTATTTTCTCTTCATAAAAGAAAAATATATAGCAACATTTTCATTATATTCTCCGTCACATGTACCTCTGGAATCTACAGTAAAAGTTGAAAAAGAAAAAAAGAAAATAAGCAGACCATCACTTTGAAGATTTTTTAAATCTATTTTTTATTTTAAAAATGTTTTTAAACTCCATTATTATATTTTCTATTTCTATCATAATGCAAAATCATACTCAGTGATTTAAATGATTTAAAAACAAACTGTAATTGAATTCAAAGTATACAAAATCTGAATATATTTTCACTCATAGGACATACAAGTATAAAAAATAAGTATTTTTACATTTGTTAGCATGAATAATTTTTTTAAATATATAGAATTAACTATGAAAAAAATTAGGAATATCAGTTTTAAATAAAAATATTTAAATCAAAAAATATTATCATTATACACATTTTTAATTCCTGTGTAAAAATAAATAGATAGAAGATCAAGCAGGTCAACTAACTTGCTTAGCAACTACTAAGAAACAAGATGTTAATTTCTGAAAATCACCTTGGTTTTCCTTATCTAAACTATATTATTTTATATTTGGTACTGAAATACAATTAAAATAATACAGTGTGCCTGAAATAGCAAGCCATATTCACAGCCTAAAATAAGCATATTTCTTAATCTTGTTTAAAATCTAAAAATGCTGCAGCAGAATCCTAAATAATTATCTTTTTTAATAAAATAAATTTTGTTAGGGAAGCAGAAATTATCTCAACCGAGACACTGTTTGCCATCTGCTCCTGTGAAGTCATATAGACTTTAGATTTGGTAAATGGTTCATCACCCAGTAGCTATAGGAGCATCAATAAAAATTTCTGTGGTTAATAGATTATCTGTCAGAAAATTCCATGTGTTAACTATTTTTCTCTATCACATTTTCAAAACTAATTAAATACTTAGGTTAATCAGATATTGAGAACTTTTTGATGTGATATTTGAAAAATACATTGTAGTATTCCCTGAGGGATTTCACAGCTTCCAATTGATCACTATCAGAAGTTGAAGTCTCTGTTTCCAAACAATATTATTCTTAAAACTAGCTGAAAATCACACCAAAGGATATTATTCTTAAATGTAGCAGAAAAGCACACATGGCTCATCATTAATGTGAACTATTTGCATTTTTTTTCATGTTTGCAGCATCTGGAAAAGCTAATGGAAGCTACAAACCACATATGAAGAATAAATTAAAAGACCCTGAAAGAGAGCAATGATTTTGCTCTTTGGAAGAAATGAAGGTATAATTATTTAATAATTGTACAGAAAGAAAGGCACAGAGGGGTTTACCGTGGGTTTGAAATGCCCATTACTATACAGAATGTTCTGAATTAGATCCCAATAATGGGGAGTAAAGGGACTTCAAAAAGCTAGGAGAAAAAATAAGAACTTCGCTTGCTTGTGTGACCTTGGAAAAGTCCGTTTTCTTGTGACAGTTTTTGCTTCAATAGAAAAAAGAAGCTTGAGATCGATCAGCAGATTTTGGTCAGGAAGGTTAATTTATCAACAATCTCCTTAATCAAAGCCATTCACATGCATGACATATTGCTCAGCATCTCCAAGGAAAAATTTGGGTTCTAAAATTTCTCCTTGCTTCTTTATTAGGAAAAAAAAAATAAGGGAATTCAAGAGAATGAAAACAAAAATAGCATGTTTAATTATCTGTTCTAATTAAGATAAAAGTATACCATAAAAAATCAAGTTAAATGTGACTTCCAAAGAACTGATTATGATCAACTAATGTATCTACCACAGACCTGATGAAAACTATCACAGTGGTTAATCTCTTAGTTTTCATGACGTTAAAAGAATCTGTTAAATAAGATTCTGTTAGATAACGTAAGAATCTGTTCTTATGATGTAAAGATCTCTCTCTCTCTTTCTCATGCTTACTTTACTTTAAATATTATTGTTGCAAATCTCTGATTAATTCATTGCAAAACCTTCTGACATTTGCTTGTTTTTCCCATAATCCCCATTAAATGCCAATTTTGAGCAGATACCCTACATTGTGGTGGAATAGATTATCCAAGGGAAGGTCAGGATAGAGTGCAGCAACCATCAGCAGTGGTTTCTTCGATAAGATGGGACTGGATAGGATGGGAAGAAGCATAATGGAAAGAATATTCCAGATCTCACAAATGTGGAAAGCACCCAGTTGATCTGTCAACGAGGAGTGAGGATCCATTTTGCTGCAGTTACCTAGATCCTTAAGCAAGAAATGAAGTAGAAGAAAGCAAAAGGACTCAATTCTAAAAGCGTCTCATGATGAGTCTATATAGTTCAGGTACTTGAAGAGGATACCATGGCCAGAACACCAGTAACAAAGGAGAATGTCTTGCTGGGTTTCTAAAGATTGAGCTGGATCTACTTAAACCTCTGCTAAAAAAAAAAAAAAGTCACAAGAGGAGCATAGCTAAGGCTTCTTAAGAAGTAAAGGAGCTTATTACAATGTATTTCTTCTCCCTTTCATAAAAATTGACCAGTGTTATTCCTCACATCTCTTGGTCTGTTCTCCGCCTTCCAAGGAGATAAAAATCTAACCTGTAAAATGAATGATGAGTAGATATTTACTGAAGAAGTACACACTCCTCATATTTGTACTCATATATTTATGGTTTAATTATTTATATTCACTCATAAGAGAAAAGTAAATGACCAGGAGAAAAAATTTGTAAAATAAAAAGAAGTAGCTAATCAAATGATGAAGTATTAATTGAATGTAAGGTAATCCAAAACTTCATAATATGTATACATTATATAAATTAACTTCAAAATCTATGATACAATTTCAAAGAAAAGCCAAAAAATAAAATGGTGTATGTCAAATGTTCACAATTATATAAACATGCATAAAATGCTGGATTCTTAAGAGCATATAAAAATAGTACCATTCCTCGAATGATTTAGGAATTCTTTTTCTTCTTTTAATTCCTTTTCATTTTACAAATGTGTTGTTTCCAACACATAACCTTCCCTCCATTTCTTAACTGTTAGTTATGTTGTCAATGTTTTCTACACTTGTATTGTGTCCTGTAATTCTATTTATCCTCTCTTCTATACAAGCTGAGTAGAACATACTCTTTTTGAGTGTGTGACAGAAATTAGAAGAACAGGAAAGGTAGGTAAGTATGTTTATCTATGTCCCAATATAAAATACTTCTTTGCAAAGACTGAGATTTACTATAAGTAAGATAACAATGCACTCAGAAATACTTAAGTTACATGTGAATTGAAATATATCCATGGGGAAAATATACTTATATATTTTACCCAAAAGGTTGATTACAGAATTCCATGATCATGGTATTCACAATTCAAACCCTTTTTCATATCATCCAAGACATTTACTGCTACATAAACACCTCGTAAAATTTACCTCAATTTATCTCCTGAGGACAATCTTCAGTCTATCTACTTTTTATCCTGAGCACTTATTTAATCATGATATGTTTAAATTTCCATATAGTATATTTTTTTCTTCTTTCTTAAAAATAGAACTTCCATTATTGTTTTTTAAATAATATTGGTCTTATGATCATAAATTTTCTCAGCATGTGTATTCTGAAGAATATATATTTCCTGTTCACTTTTGACAGTTTTTTTGGATAAAAATGTCTTCTTTTACTATTTTGAAAATGTCACTCCATTGCACACTGGCTTGCATGCTGTTTAGTGGCAAATCTGCTGTTTCTTCTTTATTTCTTCCTATGTATGTGATATTTATTTTTGCTACTATGTGCTTTTAAGTTTATTCTTTCTTTATTTCTTTATCTTTTATTTATTTATTTATTTTTTGAGACAGGATCTGACTCTGTCACCCAGGCTGGAGTGCAGTGACCAGATCATAGCTCACTGTAGCCCCAACCTCTCAGACTCAAGCAATCCTCCCACATCAGCCTCCCTAGTAGCTGGGACTACAGACATGCGCCACCACACCCGGTTAATTTTTGTGTTTTTTGTAGGTGATAGAGTTTTTCTATGTTGCCCACGCTCATCTAGAACTTCTGGGCTCAGGCAATCCACCTACCTCAGCCTGTCAAAGTGCTGGGATTACAGACATGAGCCACTGCACCCGCCTCATGACTATTCTTTATTAATGTTTCGTTGTTGTCTTGGGATGTTATAGAAATTGACTATGATATATTTTCCTGTGGTTTTCTTCATGTCTCTTCTGCTCAAGGTTTATTAAGTATCTGGGGTATGGGGATTAATTCTTAACAAATTTGGAAAAATAAAAAATTTGGTCACTGTATCTTCAAATATATTTTCTGCCTCATTTTCTCTTCTCTTAGAAGGCTATATACATATATGTCTGTCCACTTGATGTTTTTCTGCCACTCAGTAAAACCATGCTCACTTTTTTTTTCTCATTCATTCATTTGAATAGTTCCTATTGTTATCTGTCTTTTAGGTCCTCTATACTTTTGTTCTACAGTATCTAATCTGCTGGTAATCTCATACTGTGTGGTTTTCATTTCAGATAATATATTTTCCATTTTTAGAAGCTCTATTTGGATTGCCATCCATGTTTTCATCTAGCTGTTTGAACATATAGAAAATATTCATATTTACATAAATATTCATGTTTTAATATGCTGTTCTTCAGATTTACTTATCTCTATCATATTTGGTCTGTTTCTATTGACTATTACATTTTCTTGTTATGAGTTGTGTTGTGTTTTCCTGCTGCTTACATTTGTTTTCTGGATCTTGCCATATTTCTGTAAATACTGCTGGTGTTTGTTCCTTGGTGTGTTTATATTATTTGGATTCAGTTTACGTTTTTACAGTCTTACCTCTAATTTTGTTAGCGTAGTCCAGGTGAAATAACATGACTTCACTATTTATGCTTTTCTTTCTTTCTTTCTTTCTTTCTTTTTTTTTTTTTTTGAGACGGAGTCTTGCTCTGTTGCCCAGGCTGGATTGCAGTTATGCAATCTCGGCTCACTGCAACCTCCAACTCCTGAGTTCAAGTGATTCTCCTGCCTCAGCCTCCCAAGTAGCTGGGATTGCAGGTGCCCGCCACCATGCCCAGCTAATATTGGTGTTTTTAGTAGAGACAGGGTTTCACGGTGTTGGACCAGGCTGGTCTCAAACACCTGGCTTTTCTGAAGATTATACCCATTGCTCCCTGCATTAAGGGATCTTTCTACTTGGATTGGTAGAAACATCAACTTTACTAAACCTGTGTAAACTCTGCAGATTGTTTTGTTTATTAGTTTCTGATGTTTCTTTCTCGAGTCTTAGGTACTTCCCATGCATATGCAGAAAAATGCTTAGGGTAGAATTCAAGGAGACAACACGGCAGTCTCTGGAGCTCTCTGAGAAGCATCTCTCATGTTTGCCCTTCAATTTCTAGCTGACATGGACTTTTCAGACTCCAAACTCTGTCTTTTTTACTCAACAAAACTGCTGGGCTCTGTTTGCTTTGACTGCCCCGTTCTAAAGCCTAGAAACTCTCTCTGTTCAGTAAATTTGTGTTATTATAGGTACCATTTTTCTTTTCATTATCTTTCCCCAGCCAACATCATTCTCTGTTGCCTGTTGACCAATATCTGACTAATGTTTCACAGAGCTCGTCAGTGTACCGAGTAACCTATGTTTTCTTCTGTACTCTATCTTAATGTAAGCAGACTCCTGCTAAGAAGGTGAAATACTAAAGATTAATATTGCATATTTGTGAGTCACCTCTTTTTTAAAAACACAACCTTGACTTCCATATGTAAGGTGAAACTCAGTTTCCACTTAAATATATGGTACAGATATTCCTGTTTCATGGCCCACCTATAACCCTAGATCTCATGTATTTAATCAAAACATTACTAAGTAGATATTTCACGATGCCAAAATTTATTTTGATAGAAATCTGTGTCTAGCAAAATCTCACCATCTCTGCTTCTCACTTGCCATTAACCCTATCCCACCCTTCAGTCTTACATTTTTCTGTTATAAATTATAGTTTTGGGATTCGTTTATACATATAGACATATATATTTGTGTATGTTTTATATATATATATGGATGTAACTATTTACATGTTTTTCAGATGATGGATTTATTTATATGAACTATCTTATTAGTTACAAAGAAAAAGAGGAGAGTTTCAGGATATTTTAATGGCACTGGAACAGTAATACAGAACCGACACTATGAAGCAAATAATTTAGGGAGGAATATGTCTATTTCTAAATGCCTCTCATTTTTTAATGAGTATGTATGGGTTATGTTATTAATATTAATTTGTCAATATATAGAATTCCCACTGCATATATTTTCTCAAATTGTCAGGAGCCCTGTTTAATTTCTCCAAGTACAATTTTGTATTTTCTATTTCCTACAGCCATTTTCCAAAACAAAACAAAACAAAACAAAACAAAACAAAACAAACAAAACACACCAGGCCGGGTGCGGTGGCTCACGCCTGTAATCCCAGCACTTTGGAAGGCCAAAGTGGGCAGATCACGAGGTCAGGAGATCGAGACCATCCTGGCCAACATGGTGAAACCCCATCTCCACAAAAAATACAAAAAAAAATTAGTCAGGCGTGGTGGTGGGCCCCTGTAGTCCCAGGTACTTGGGAGGCTGAGGCAGGAGAATCGCTTGAACCCGGGAGGCAGAGGTTGCAGTGAGCCGACATCACACCACTGCACTCCAGCCTGGTGACAGAGCGAGACTTCGTCTAAAACAACAACAACAACAAAAAACAAACAAACAAACAAAAAACAAAACAAAACAAAAAAAAACCACCAAACTTTTCTTCAGAAAAGGTAGCTATTATATCAGCAGTAAAACTGAAACATGATTTATTATTTCTACTGTGAAATGCCTACCTAATACAGGATAGATAACTACTAACATGAATATCCTATAGATAGGAGAATACTTGAAAATTTTATGGGAATTCTTTTTATCAAAGAAAGTCAGGCTTAAGACACAAAAAGTTAAATAACATTACCATTAAACCAATGAGAAAGGAGCTCTCTCAGGAAAATACATAACTTCACAGTTTCACTTTGAAAAAGTAGGCGTGTTATTTCAAAATGGATTCTTAAAATCTATTCTCTGGTTTAATGTTTGTATTACTGTGTATAATTAAAAGGTTTTCATATGTGTAGATTTTCAATTCCATTACTTGTGTGCTTAAGAGATAGGCAGGTTTGGAAGGGAAATATATGGTTCTTAATGTTTTCGAATGATCTATTGCAGACAGTTTTATGGAAAACAAATACCTCCAGTGTAACATACAATTCTAATTATCTTAGAATCGTGATATACTTAGCACAGCACATTCCTAATTTTAAGATTTTTTTTCTATTCTCATTCCATTTAGCCCAGTGTTGTAATCTTTTTTTTATGTCTGTGTTTTAATTTTGTTTATGTGCCCTCTAACAATGTACTTAATATCTCAAAGTGCTTTGCCATAAGCTCTAAGAGAGGAATCTTTCATTGCCACAAAAGAATTACTTTTCATAAGTTCTACTCCCCACATATTACATTAAATCTCTTTTCAGATCAGAGTTGCATCTCTCTCTCTCTCTCATACACACACACACACACACACACACACACACACACAAATACATATGCTCTCTATGGAAAAAGGGACAGATGCAAGATAGCCAGCTGGGTTTAGCAGAGAGGACTATCCTACAAATATTAAATAGTAATGCATGCACAAAGCAGCTTTGGGTATTGGTAGACAGTTTTGTGCTTTGAAGAAAACCCAATCTAAGACTTGCTGAAATTGTGGCTGAATCAACACAGTGCCAAATAAAAATTGGGGTGAGGCCTAGGTTTAAGAAAACCACTCAAGTCTGCCTTATATAGGTAGGAGGAATTTGGGGTGTCTATTATCATTCAATCATCACCAGTCCTTTGTATTGTTTAGGAAAGATGAGTCTTAATCAGTGATTTGGAAGACTTCTAAAAAGTTATTATACTTTTCTGGAGATTAGTATGGTGGTAATTAAGTCAGCAAACATGGTAACCAAAGCATCTTCTATTTAATATTTTATGTAATCATACTTAATAGTTGATACATTTAGTAGTTTAAAATATTTCAGAGGATAAAAATAATTTCAGCCAGTAACTCTCTCCTAAACTCTCCTTTCCTCTTCTGCCAAATAAAGGACTCTACAGGACAAATTACCTGAAGAGTCTTAACAAACTGTATTGCAAATAAATGAGTGACATCAACAGGGATATGCAACTAATTTGATGTGAATTTAGGGTTCAGACCCATCTAACTTTTAAGTCTATTATTTTCACGCTTCCTGTTTTTGAAGTTGGGTTTGTCTTTATGCAGCTCAACATATGATTACATTAACACTTTTATTGAGCTATAAATGAGAAACATTAAAATATATAAATTTAAAGGTTATATTTTGATAAGTTGTGGCATGTATACATCTACAAAATCATCACATATCATTTCCAAAAGTTTTCTCATGCCCATGTATAATCACCTTCCATCACTACAAAATATTATTTTGTAATTCCTATATAATTATATACAATGTATTTTCTAGTTTTTGTTAGTGCTTTTTAGTCAGCATGATTATTTTTAGATTAATCCAGACTTATGTATTAATCATCTATTCCTTTGATGTCATTCCACTGTATGGATGTACCACTATTCATTCATCCATTCATGTGATCTTGAACATATGGGCTGTTTACAGCTAGAAGACATTGCATATAAAGCTTCCATGAACATTCATGCATAAGTCTTTGTAAACGCATATGTCTTCATTTGCAGGGGAGGTAATTACATAGGAGTGCAACGGTTACATTGTATGGTAGAAACATGTTTAACTTTTGGGGAATTCTGAATTATTTTCAAAGTAATTGCATAATTTTATATCTTTACCACCAGTATATGAGATTTCCAGTTTATTTACATCTTCCCAAACTTGCTATTGTCACTCTTTTACATTTTAGCCATCCTATTAGGAGTGAAATAGTATGACACCATATTTTTAGTTTGTATTTTCCTAATGACTAATGATGTTAATAGTCTTTTCATGGACTCATTTGTCATTACACCTTTTATTTGGTGAAGTGTCTGTTCAAATAACTTACCAATTTTTAAGTGGATTTTGTGTTTCTTGTTGAATTTTGAGAGTTTCTTACATATTTTAGATACAAGTCCTTTATTGTATGTATGTTTTAAAAGTAATTCCTCACATTCTGACTTGTCTTCTCATGCTATTAACAGTGCTTAGAATAATGTGGAATAATGCTTTGCAAACAGCGGTTTTTAATTTTGATAAAACCCAATTTATTAAGTTATTCTTTTGTGGATAGTATTTTTCTCGTTGCATCTAAGAAATCTTATTTCATCAAAATTCTAAAATATTTGCTTCAAAATGAATTTTTTTGAAATAGGGTCTCACTTTGTTGACCAGGCTGGAGTGCAGTGGCATGATCATAGCTTGCCTAAGCCTTGATTTCCTGAGCTGAAGCAATCCTTCCATCTCAGCCTCCCAAGTAGCTGGAACCACAGAGGCACACCCAGTGATATGGTTTGGCTGTTTCCCCACCCAAACTCTAAACTTGAATTGTAATCTGAATTGTAATCACCAAATGTTGGGGGAGGGACCTCATGGGAGGTCATACAATCATGGAGGTGGTTATCCCATACTGTTCTCATGATATTGAGTGAGTTTTCATGAGATCTGATGGGTTTTGTTCGTTTTTTTTAGATGGAGTTTTGCTCTGTAGCCAGGCTAGAATTCAGTAGCACGATCTCGGCTCACTGCAACCTCCAACTCTCTGGTTCAAGTGATTCTCCTGGCTCAGCCTCTCGAGTAGCTGGGATTACCGTCATGCGCCACCATGCCCAGCTAATTTTTGTATTTTTAGTAGAGACGCGGTTTCACCATGTTGGCCAGGATGGTCTAAATCTCCTGACCTCGTGATCCACCCACCTCAGCTTCCCAAAGTGCTAGGATTACAGGCGTCAGCCACCGTGCCCGGCCGATTTGATGGTTTTATAAGGGGCTTTTCTCTGCTTCACTCCGCACTTCTCTCTCCTGCCACCATGTAAAGGACATGTTTGCTTCCCCTTCTGCCTTGATGGTAAGTTTCCTGAGGCCTCCCCGGCCATGCAGAACTGAGTCAATTAAACCTCTTTCCTCTATAAATTACCCAGTCTCAGGTATTTCTTCATAGGAGCATGAGAACAGACTAATACACCCAGCAGACTTAGCTATTATTATTATTATTATTATTATTTTTGAAATAGAGAACAGGGTCCCCCACCTTTTGTTGTTGTTGTTGTTTTGTTCACGCTAGTCTTGAACTCCTGGGCTCAAGTGATTCTCTCTTCTTGGCCTCCTAAAGTGCTCAAACTGTGGGAATTACAGGCATAAGCCACTATTTATAGCTTAAATTTACTCTTCTATTAGTTTTACGGTTTTACATATACATCTAAATGTTTCAGTTTTTAGTTAATTAGTGTATATGACATCCATTATAAATTAAAGTTCAAATTTTTTACATGTGGCTTTTCAATTACCCCAGCACAATTTTCTGAGAAAACTATTCTCTTCCCACTGAAATGTATTTACACCTTTCTCCAAAGTCAGTTAACCATATAAATATAGGTCTATATTTGGACTCTATTTTTTCCCATTGACCCATTTGTTAAATTTTAATAAAATTTTAATGCAAATAACATACTGTTATTTGCATACAGTATGTTATTTGCATACTGTTGTGTGCATTAAAATAAAACACTGTTATTAACATCATAAATTACTGTTGCTTTTCATTATATCTTGAAATCAATTTGGGCTACTGCCTCAACTTTGTTATTTTTTCAAATTTATTTAGACTATTTTACTTTATTTGCATTTCTCTCTATATATATATTGGATTAACTTATTTCTACCAAAAAACGCCTGATGACATTTTGACTGTGATTGCATTGAATCTATAAAAATATTTGGGAAAATCAACATCTTAATAATCTTAAGTCTTCTGTTCCATGAGCACAGTATATTTCTCAATTTATTTAAATTTCTCTAAATCTTGCCCCCTATTTTTTGTTTGATTCTGTGATTGTGTTTTGCATGTTTTTATCATATTTATCATACCTTTTTATATGTTTAAATTACATTGTAAATAAAATTTTTATTTATGATTTATGATTGTTCTTTATTATACAGAAGTTCATTTGTTTTTTGTATATTTTATCATGCAACTGGTTAGAGGTTTATCAACATTGCTGATCTTCTTAAATAACCAACTTTTGATTTTATTAATTTTCTTATTTTTTAATTTCTATTTCCTTGATTTGCACTTATATATTTATTATCTCCTTTCTTTTTTTATTTTGGATTTAAAGGTTTTTTTTTGTCATTTTTTAGTGTTTTAAGTCATTTGTTTCAGACTTTTGTCTTTTCTAACTAAAGATGGTTTATTTAAGTACTTTTGCTAAAATCTCATATATTTTGATTTATTTCATTTTCATGTTCATTTAGTTCAAAATATTTTGCAATTTTTCTTTTCATTTCTTTTTTGGCTGTTTTTTAAACATTTGGCATTTAGTTTTCAAATGTTTTGAGATTCCTCAGATACTTATCTGTGTGTATTTGTTTTTTAAAAAGTTATTTAATTTTGTTGCAGTCAGATATTATGTTTTGTTTTATTTGAATCCTTAAACTTACCGAGTGTTATTTTATAGAACAGGATGTACCATATTTTCATAAATGTCTGCTTGCACTTCTAGTATCTATTCTACTGTTGTTAGGTGGAATGCTCTATACATGTGAATTTCATGAATATTGTTGATAGTGTCATCCAATGCTTGTATAAGCTTTTTGATTTTTTTTTTATTAGAGAGAAAGATGTTGAAATATATGGCAACAGTGGTAAATTTGTCTATTTCTCCTTGCAGTTTTATTTGTTTATGCTTCATATTTGTGAAGCTGAGTTATTAGTCTCATAAACATTTAGGATGGATTATCATGCACCTAGAAGCATTTTTTGCTCTGAAATCTGTCTAATATTAATGTAATCACTTGAGCTGTTTTTGATTAATGTTATCATGGACTATATATTTTATTTAACTTCAATTTATTTCTATTTTTATATTTAGCTTCCTTTTGGCAGCATGTAGGCAGGTCTTCCTTATTTTAATCCAGTCAGACTACCTCTTTGCTTTAATTGGAGTGTTTAGACCATTTAAATTTAATGTGATGTTTAATACAATTAGGGGTTTAAAGCCATTAACTTGCTATTTGTTTTCTATTTGTTGAATACGTCCTCTTTTATGCCTTCTTTTAGATTAATTTATATTTTAATGAAACAATTTCTTTTGTTTACTTTGTTGACTTACTATCTATAACTATTTATGTTATTTGTGTGATTGCTTTAGGTTTATAGTTTTGTTTTTTTTTTTTTTTTGAGACAGAATCTTGTTGTGCCACCCAGGCTGGAGTGCAATGGCACAATCTCTGCTCACCACAACCTCTGCCTCCTGGGTTCAAGTGATTCTCCTGCCTCAGCCTCTGGAGTAGGTGGGATTATAGGCATGTGCCACCACATCCGGCTAATTTTTTGTATTTTTAGTAGAGACAGGGTTTCACCATATTGGTCAGGCTGGTCTCGAACTCCTGACCTTGTGATCCACCTGCCTCGACCTCCTGAAGTGCCGAGATCACAGAAGTGAGCCACCATGCCTGGCCTACAGTATTTATTTTTAACTTGACAGAGTCCACTTTCCCAGTAATATTTTATTTTCAATTATATATTTTCATTACTCCTAGCCTTCATGCTGTTTTTGTCATGAACTTTATTTCTAAAAATACGCTATTATATATTTTTTATAATTCATTTATTTATTTTTATATATTTATTATTAGCACTACATTGTTACTATTTTGGTTTAAACTGTCATTTACTTTTTTCAAGACATTTAAATAATAAAGGCTTATGTATTTACCTATGTCTTTTATTTCCCATGTTATTGTCTTCTTTGAATAGATACTTATTTTTATGTTGTATAATTTTTTTTCTACCTAGGTAGTTTTCTGTAAAACATTGTAGCAGCACAGAAGGTCTACTGGTGAGTAATCATTTCGATTTTTATATGACTGGAAAAGTCTCTATTTAACCTTTGTTTCTGAATGAAATTTCTTTGGGTGTAGAATTTCTATGGGTTGACAGTTTCTCTTTCTTTCTTTCGTTTTACAAGATGTCTCTACTCTTTCTTTCCATTTGCATTGTTTCTAGAAAGAAATTTGCTACCATCTTTATTTTTGTATGTAATATGTCTTTTTTCTCCAGATGCATTTAAAATTTCTCATTATCACTGGTCTTGAGGAAATTTATTACATTATGCCTTACAGTGGTTTTCTTCATGTTTCTTTACTAAGTTTCTTACATCTATTGGTTTGTGTACTCTATCAACTTGGAAAAATTTTTAGCCAATGTTTATTTTTGTTGCTCTTCTCTCTTACTCCAGAGATTTCAATTATCCATATATTGGACCACTGCAAATACTTATCACTCATGTTCTGTTAATTTATTTGAGTCTTTTTTCTTCTGTTTGGTTAATTTGTTGTGCTGTGTCTTCAAGTTCGTTAATCTTTTATTCTGACAGATCTAATATGCTCCAGTTCCCAACCACTGCATTTTTAAAACAAATCTCAGACAATGTTGTTCTCATATCTAGAGGTTCATTTTGGATCACTTTTATATTTTCCATGTTTTTACTCCTCATTTTAAATCTTTTGTTTACCTTTGAACATAGGATATTGTTACAATAACTATACTGTTGTTCTTGTTGGCTAATTTTAACTTCTCTGTCATGTCTAGATTGGTTTTCATTCGTTAACTTTTCTTCTCATGGGTTGCATCTTTCTACTTGTTTTCATGCCTTTTTATTTATTTTATTTTATTTTTTGAGACACAGTCTCGCTCTGTCTTCCAGGCTGGAAGGCAGTGGTGCAATCTTGGCTCACTGCAATCTCTGTCTCCCAGATTCAAGCAATTCACCTACCTCAGCCTCCCAACTAGCCGGGACTACAGGTGCATGCCACCACACCCAGCTAATTTTTTGTGTTTTTAGTAGAGGCAGGGTTTCACTGCGTTAGACAGGATAGATTTAATCTCCTGACCTAGTGATCTGCCATGCCTTGTAATATTTTGCTGATACTAGATACTGTAAATTTTACCTTCTTTGGTACTGAATACTTTGTAATTCTACAAATAATCTTGAGCTTTGTTTAACACACAGTTAAGTTTTATCCTTTCAGATGTTGCTTTAAGATTTGGCAGAACCACATTTAGAGATTTTTCCACACTGTAAAAGCAAGACTCTTCTGAGTCCTCTACCTAATTCCCCATGTCCCAATCTGGCTGGTGAAAACAAACTCTTAACAAATCTGCTTGATCTTTATGTAACAACCTCTGTAATCCTTTAAGGTAGATATTCGTCCAACCTTGGGATGTTTTCTTACACTCATACACTAATCAGTATTCTACTGAGTACTCAAAGGGAACCTTCCGTAGGCCTCTGGAGTTTTCTCTCAATGCAGAATTCTTTCAAATTATCTTCCTTGAAAACTCTAGATGCCTTAGTCTCTCCAACCTATCAATTCTATTTCCTTAACTCTTCAATTTCTTTACTCTACCGCGACTCTTTCTGTCTATACAGCCTTCTCAAAATCATGAAATTTATCACAAAATTATAGTTTAATGTCAATGTAAATATGCATATAGATACTGTTTAAATTTTTTTTTGCCCATGTTCTTCAAAGGAAATTTATCTAGCTTATTTCTTCTTTAAATCATTTTATGATGAGAGTGTAAAACTATAGTCTCATTAGAAAAATAAACAGTCCAGATGCAGTGGCTCATGCCTGTAATCCCAGCATTTTGGGAAGCCAAGGCAAGAGGATCACTTTACGTCAGGAGTTTAAGACTGGCCTGGGCAACATAACAAGACTCTGTCTCTATGAAAAATAAAACAAAAATAATTAGCTGGGTGTCATGACATGTGCTTGTAGTCGCAGCTACTCAGGAGGCTGAGGTGGAAGAATAGCTTGAGGCCAAGAGGTCAAAGCTGCAGTGAGCTATGTTTGTGCCACTGCATTCCAGCTTAGGCAACAGAGTGAAATCCTGCCTCCATAAAATAAAAGTAAACAGATGCATTATGCGAATATTTACAGAATTAACATGGGAAAAATTAGATTCAAAAGTTAATCAGGTTTAATTTTGAGCTAATGCATAAGTGGGGAAAATTTGGAAAGGTATACCCTATGCAGTCATTAGGTCTGAAGGGGTATTTTGGAAATTGAGCAGGGAAACAACTCAGAGAGCTCTGCTTTGCATATGAAAGTGATGGAGAAAAGACCTGCCCAAACCGAATTCAAACATATCTCATGTTAGAGCATATCATAGTTCTAGGGGAACATTGCTAACTTGTACTGAGTGATAATCTTCAGAGTCATATCCCCTTCTTGTCACATGGATCTAGTGCTTCATGTTTCCATCTACGCAGAAAAATTCACCTACAACTTCTTTCTTCAATCACTTTGTGTTTCATGTAAAACCCTCTTGTCAGTATTCTCACAGAAAACCCCAACCAAAACAGATCTAGACTTCAGATGAAATGAAGAAGTTAATCCAAATAGGGTTTAGGGTATTTTCAGATTCCTGACAAAATAAAAATGTTATTAGGACAATGTAATTTAGGACAAATGTTATTTAGGACAAAATAAAAATGTTATTAGATCTCACTCATTAGGTGGTATTCACTTCAGGGTATGTCTTTCAAAAAGATATATTCTAATTAAAGTGATAATATGTTTCTAGTGTTAAAGGAATACTGGTAAAAAGCCAATGAGAATTTCTATTAAAACTTTTAAAATAGAAAAACAAATTGAATATGTATTGATTTTCTACCACTCAATTCAAGACAACTGTGACATTTTCATATCAGAAATAAATGTCAGTATTCATTATCAGATAAAACTAAAGATAGATAGAATCCATCAACCAAACCTTGTATAAGTGACTCCAACAAATTATTCATACCTTCAACTATATAAGAAACAAATTAAACACTGCTTTTTCTGGTTAGTGGGACTCCATATTAAAGGGTAACAAGGATTGTGGAGTCAGAAATTACTTTAGCAATGAAAATCATTAGTTGCCAATTAAACATATTCCATCTGTACCTAGGTAGATAAACCTTGTAGTTTGTATAAAAAAAAAAAAAATCAACCTATGAGAAGTAATTAGCATTTTCATGACTTTTTTCCTTTCTAAACTCTTTTAAGATATTAAAGATTCATGAGAATGACGTTCCAACAAAATCTGTGCTACATATCTTCCATTCGCTCAGCACCTTGCTTTATGACTTGAAGTATAAACTTCGTGGACAGCATCAATGGGCTCCACTGCCCTTTGATTTCGGTTAGGTTAGAGTAAGACCAATGGGATGCTCAAGTAAGATACTAGAGAGCAGGTGGAGAAGTGAGATCAGAGTATTTATTTACCTGGTTCCTCCCTGTAGTGTTAACAGTGGTTGACTGTTTCATTTCATTAAGGTCATAGTTGTTTTGTTTGTTTGTTTCAGAAATCCTTTT
Source organism: Chlorocebus sabaeus (assembly GCF_047675955.1). NCBI lineage: Eukaryota > Metazoa > Chordata > Mammalia > Primates > Cercopithecidae > Chlorocebus > Chlorocebus sabaeus. The sequence continues at coordinate 60,031,156 of NC_132908.1, read as the reverse complement.
CCATGTAGTTCTCTCCCCAGTTTCTACTAACTACTCTTTCCATGACCTCCTTTATCCTCAAGTTACAGAAACATCTTCTCCCCTGTTACTAACCCTGGAAAACTTCACATTCCCTCATTGATTTCCCTCAAACCTATGCACACTTTGAAAATAATTCCTTCACTAAACTCTCATGATTTTCTAGCTTGAGTTCATCACTATCTGTTTTTTATTTATGTCTTAACTAATGTCTTTATACATTGGAAATAACAGAAAAGAACTTTAGATATTGTCCCCTAACCTACGCTGTGAATGAGGCACCTGAGACAAAATACATGTCATAATGTATGACATACCAAATCATTTTTTTCTAAATAACAGTATTAATATCACTAATTATTGTAGAGTGACAGAGATGTGACAGACCATCATGTTGCAGATTTCCTTTTGTTTAAGAGTGAATAATATTCTATTATATGTATATAGCACATTTTCTTGATTCATTAATCTGTCAAAGGACCCTTGGATCATTTCACTATCTTGGCTATTGTAAATAGAGCCTCACTGGTTAGCCAGGAAAACACAATGGAGAAATAATTGTCTCCTTAACAAATGGAACTGAGCAAACTGGATATCTACATGCAAAATAATAAAAATGAACTACCTTATACCATACACAAAAGCCGACTCAAAATGGGTTAAAATCTTAAACATAGTATCAGTAACAGTTAAACTACTAGAAGAAAACATAGGGAAAAGCTTAATGGCATTGATCATGGCTATGATCTCTGGGATATGACAACAAAAACACAGGCAACAACTGCAACAATAGATAGTCAGGACTACATCAAACTAAAAAGCTCCTGTACAGCAAAGAAAAAAATCAGTGGAGTATAAATGCAACCTAAAAAATGGGAGAAAATATTTACAAACTATGTATGTGATAAATGATTAATTTCCAAAATACATAAGGAACTTCATTTTTTTTTTTTTTTTTTTTTTTGAGACGGAGTCTCGCTCTGTCGCCCAGGCTGGAGTGCAGTGGCCGGATCTCAGCTCACTGCAAGCTCCGCCTCCCGGGTTCCCGCCATTCTCCTGACTCAGCCTCCCGAGTAGCTGGGACTACAGGCGCCACCACCACGCCCGGCTAGTTTTTTGTAGTTTTTAGTAGAGACGGGGTTTCACCGTGTTAGCCAGGATGGTCTCGATCTCCTGACCTCGTGATCCGCCCGTCTCGGCCTCCCAAAGTGCTGGGATTACAGGGTTGAGCCACCGCGCCCGGCCAGGAACTTCTACAATTCAATGGCAAAAAAATAGATAACTCTATTAAAATATGGGCAAAAGGCTTGAAGGGAAATTTTTCCAAATAAAGCATATAAATGACCACCAAGTATATAAAAAGATGCTGAACACAACTAATCATCAGGGAAATGTAAATCATAGCCAAAATGAGATATCACTTCACACCGACTATGATTACTATTATCAAAAAACAAAAGATCAGTGTTGGTGAAGATGAGGGCTAGTTGGAACCCTTGTACAGTATTGATGGAAATGTAGAATGGGAAACGGTATAGAGATTCCGCAAAAAATTTAAAAAAATAGCACTACTGTGTGGTTCACCAATCTTACTTCTGGGTATATATATGAAAGAATTAAAATTAAGTTCTCAAAGATATATCTGTACTCCCATGTTCCTTGCAACTGTTTGGTAATTCTTTTCATTATATATCCAATGAAATTCCAATTATATACAGTCTAGTTCCTAAATATTTTTTGAATCCAATTATTTAAAACATAATGTATATTTTACCAGTTTAGAGCTTCAACATTATATTCCTGGATTATTTCAACAAGTCTGATAAATAATGTCTAGGTCTTAATTATTTTTTCAGTTCAAGCCATTCATCCATAACATCCAGGATATGTAAAATGATTATATAATAATGTCTCTTCTTGAGTAAAATCTTTGGAAATGTTTTTCATTACTCTTAGACTAAAGTCTAAATTTCCTAAGATTGTTTTTACTTTCTGCTGTGAGAAAAATGGTGTTCCTCCCTGACAAAATATATTAAAGTCCTAACCTTTGGTACCAGTGAATGTGATCTTATTTGTAAATAGAGTATTTGAAGATATAATCAAGTTAAAATGAGGTCGTAGTGGATTAGGGCAGGTCTCACATTCAATGACTGAGGTTATAAGAAGCCAAAATTGTGGCTCAGCACTTTGGGAGGCTGAGGTGGGTGGATCACGAGGTCAAGAGATCGAGACCATCCTGGCCACCATGGTGAAACCTTGTCTCTACTAAAGACACACAAAAAATACAAAAATTAGCTGGGCATGGTGGTGCACACCTGAAGTCCCAGCTACTTGGGAGGCTGAGGCAGGAGAATCATTTGAACATGGGAGGCAGAGGTTGCAGTGAGCCAAGATCGCAAGGCTGTACTCCAGCCTAGTGACAGAGTGAGACTCCGTCTCAAAAAATAAAAAAATAAAATAAATAACATAAATGTGGGAAACGGTGACACAGGCACATAGAGAGGGAAAACAGCTATGTGAGGATGAAGGCAAAATTCATAGTGGCTGATGCAGCTACAAGTGAAAGAGTGCCGACAATCCTCAGAAAATACTTGAAGCTTGGAAGAGGCAGTTCTTCCTTGGAGCTTACAAGGGAGCACAATCCTCATGACACCTTCATTTTAAATTTCTAGCCTCAAGGACTCTGAGCAAAGAAAGTTACTGTTGTTTTGAGCCATCTAATTTGTGGCTTGAATTTGTTACCACTTTTTATTCATTTCTATAGCTATAATTGTCATCATTGTTTCACATACTTTATCTTGTCATGCCTTATACATCCACACACATCCTATGATTCAGATTTAAGAACCTCTTTTATTGGTATAGTCTTCTCATTTTTACATTCTATTTTATCCACCTATATTCCATATGTATTCATTTGTGTGGCTGTCAGAGCAAATGATCACAAATTTGGTGGCTGAAACAACTGAAGTTTGCGCTCTCATAGTTCTGCAGGCCAGAGGTTCATTAGTTTCACTGGACTGAAATCAAGGTGTTGTTAGGACCACACATTACCAGAGGCCCTAGGGTATAATTTCTCTGCCTCTTCCACATTGTGGTGGCTGCTAGAATTCCTTTGTTTGTGTCTGTAGCATGCCAGGCTCTGCTTCCATTTTGCAGTAATGGGATAGGTAAGCGTGTCAGTAGGCCACCTCGGTTTGCAGGATGAAGAGCAGATTAAGAGGCATTCTTATGTTGACATTGCTCATTCCCAATACTCATACTCTGCAATGATGACTATGATTCCAATTAAAAAAGAGTTTGACTGATGAGAACTTTTAAGCTTTGTCTTTTCCTCTTTTTCTTGTGTCCTATATCTAGACAAGCTGATAAGAAAACGGGTGATACATTGGTACCAGCAGGATATTTAAACCAGGAAAGTCTCTGCCCACACCAGAGAATCCTCACCCTAGCCCCATCTCCTAACCACAAGGAAAACTCATGCCATTCTTTTTTCCTAGCTCTCTCAAGCCATTTATTTCTCTACCTTTTCAAATCATTTATTTCCTTCCTTCCTTCCTTCCTTCCTTCCTTCCTTCCTTCCTTCCTTCCTTCCTTCCTTCCTTCCTTTTTCTTTCCTTTCCTTCTCCCTTTCTTTCTTTCCTTCTCTTTCTCTCTCCTTCCTTCCCTTCCTTCCTTCCTTCCTTCCTTCCTTCCTTCCTTTCTTTCTTGAGTTGGGGTCCTAATTCGTCATTCATGCTGGAGTGCAGTGGCATTATCATGGTTCACTGCAACCTCTGACTCCTGGCCGCGAGTGATCCTCTTGCCTCAGTCTCCTAAGTACCTAGGACTGTAGGCATGCACCACCACGCCCAGGCATTTTTGGGTTTGCTTCATTGTTTATTTAGAGATGCAGTCCCACTATTTGCCCAGGCTCATTTCAAACTCCAGGTCTCAAACCTCCCATCTCAGCCTGCTGAGCTGCTAGGATTTTAGGTATGAGCCACACTGTACTGGGCTCTCAAGCCATTTCTAACTGTCTTGAGGGGCCTGCCTTACTCTTTCCAGAGACCTCAATTATGTATATGAAATTATATAATTACAGTATAATATAAGAGAATTTCATACCTTCTTGGTGTATTTTTTATACATTCTTGAGGTCTTTTCATACCTTCTTGGTATGTTTGTGCCATCATTAGTGTCTTCAAACCAAGTTTTACTAGGGGATCCATTGTTCTATGCAGGTAATCATAACAGTCTATTTAGGGGTAGGATTTCTTGCTATGAATAGATAACCAGTCCGTGTAAGCCAGTCAGAGACCCCTTTTTGAAAAGTCAAATATTTTGAGTTTGATCTCCAAAGACCTAGCAGTGCCTACGCAAGAACCAGATTGCATTTCTTATAATTCATTTTCTCGGGTAACAAATCAACATAAGCTTCACCACCATACTTATTTTTTAGAGTCATAGCTGTTGCATCATGCCTGAGAAAGGAGACTCAGATCCTTTGATGGTCTGATATTACAATACATGCAATGGAAGATTCCTTTCTTGTCACATTTGTGTGGTTGATGGTATCACAGGGATATTTTGCCATGTCCTATTAACCAAAAGAAAGTAAATCCATTGGAAACATAGGCTTTTTGTGGCTATTTCAATTCTAGTTGTCTCAACGTCTGCCAAGATACTCACTTTTTAGGTCAGTGTAGTGTCCCACAAAGGCTTTTATAGATGTGTCTGAAGGCAAACGACATCTCATGAAACATGGTTCCATGGTCTCGTTAATGTATGTGACTTTCCAAGCTTAAATTGTGCCATGTTTATTTTCCTCTTCACTTGTCCACAATTTCTCCCATTTAATTTAGATTGTTCAATTACCATTAATTCCAGGCAATCTATTGTTTAATTGGATGAATTTCAATTGCAAATTAAGACTGCTGGTTTCAACCAAGAAAGCTAATTTAAACCTGACAACAAGTTTGTTTTAAAAAAAAAATAGGAAATGGTATGAGAGGATGGAGAATAACACAGACATTTGTTTGTGTATTAAGGTGTCACTTGTTTGTTTAATTAGAACAAAACCGTAGTTTTCTACTAAGGAACTTTCTCAACTGCAGAAATAACTAGCACCATGACTTTTCATGTAGGGAATATTATCATGAAAAGCTTACCTATCCATTTAACGATTCCAGAACAGTGTCTTCTTACTTAACCAGAATCTTGTTATTTAACGAGCTCCATCTTATAATCATTCTAAGTAAAAAATAAAAGGTTAAGAAGAGGTTATATGATTAAAATATGTGGCACTGTATAAAACGTAAGGGAAAAGTGAAGAAGATACTTTCTCAGTAGTACTAAAGGAGGCTCTATGAAATATTGGGTCAAGCAATAGCTCTAAGAAAATATAAAGGGCAACTCAAGGGGTGACATGAGCCTATTATGAGATTCTGGGCATATTTATGGTTAGGAGAAGAGACAGAAATCTCTTCAGAACAATATACAATAATATACGTTATCCTTCTTTGCGTGATGGGTAAATGTATTTAAAAGCCAGCATGTTAAACTGCTTACTCTGGAAACTTCCTACTAACGAGACAACAATAGAAAAAGTACATAAATGAAGAAATAATTTCTTACATTACATAATGGTGCTTAGTAAAACTTACTGAGACATTTTAACATTTTGCTAGATGCTCTAGCAGTGTCCAGAAAATGTTATGCAGAGAGAATATAAGATAAAATATTAATGAAAACTCAGAATTTTTAAAGTGTCACATCGTGGCAAGCATAAAGAATACACAGAAAAAGAATTTCAAGTTCGAGCATTTTCAAATGAAGGAACAGAATAGATTGTGAGGAAAGTTTTACAGAGAAAAATCTCTGGATTCAAAGTGAGTAATATAAGTTGTTCTAGTTCTCACACACTGGTCCTCATTGCCCGTATCTTGACTTTTGAGGAGTTTATTTATATTGCTGGCAACCATGATGAAGGGTTTCCCCTACAGGGATGATGACAAAATGAGGCATCATATAATCATTCTGTTCCAAGTGTACATTGCACACATTATTATATTCCAAGTATACATTGTGATTGTAGGCTAGGAAACAAGGGGCAGTGCGATTTTATAATGTATATTATGGCTAAATAGGAACAGTAGGTATCAAAATACAGATTATCAAGGAAAAATAATGTTGCAAATACATTGCCCAATCTGAATATGAGAGTCTGGATTATATTATTTAGAAAGGGTAAGCCTGTCCTGCTAGCTGTAAATTTATAACAATTCCTGGAGAGGATCTTAGAAGGATAAAGATTGATTGGCTGAGACTGACAGCAATATGTTACAAAATGAAATTTATAAAGATTTTATTCTATAATAAACTAAATAACTGTTTAGACAAATATAAAAATAGTGTTCATTGTGGTTCTGATATAAACTTCAAATTCTTTCACACAAAATGATTGGTGAAAATTGCCATATATAATTAAGTGAAAACACTTTTTCTTGTGTAATGAAAATTTTATTAGCATTCAATGTATGACGAATACCCTTTGTAAAGTATGATTTTCTGAATTGGAAAGACCTTTGTTAGTTTCAGGGTTATTTTTACCATATGCAGGAAACATTTATGATTGACTTAGGAGCCTGCTCAAGACTCATGTCAAATGCAACCATTGTATTAGAAATATTAGCAGTGTTAATCTTATATCTGAGATGTTTACCTTTTTCAAAATACTGAGCAATATGCTACCTTCTAGGAAAAAAAAATGTTTTTCTAATTTTGAGGTGCTAGCTCTGTGCTTTCTAACCAGGGCCATCTCTGACCTGCAATATTCTCCCACTTGGAGTGGGGGAAGATTTCTCTTGCTTTCTTATAAAGGAGTAGTCATAGTGGAAAAAGGATCCCTCATGCATAAACTTGAAACTATGGGTGCTTTCTGCACAACACTGTTAAAGATCCATCTGCACAGGACTTTTGTTTTTTTTTAATATAACTATTTCACATACACTCTCATGCTGACTGCACTTATAATGCTGAGGACCTCTGAAAGAACTCTTAATAAAATCACAATCCTAATGCATTGAAGCAGTATACAAATGCAGTGTGACAGTGAAAGGTATCGGCTTTGTCTTCTATACAGCCACACTAAGATAGAATCTTCAAGACAGCACATTCCACATTAAAGCTGGCTTTGGATTGATAATCATGTATGAACCAAAAAGTCACACCTTGAATCTAATTTCACAGAGCACTTGTTCTGCTACTTGTTAGCTCTGAAACTGTGAAAAACGATTTTACCTCTCTGAACGTCATTTATAAAATTATAAATAATAGCAGCCCCTAACTTTGAACATTCTCATAAGCAGATCAAGCTTTTTAATATTTGCACAGTAACTGGCATACTAAACTGAGTGAACTGATAAATAAAATTAGGTTAATAAAATTAGACTATAATTGCTATAATTTTTTGGGAAAGTATCCTTGTAAAAAGATAAATATTCTTATTTTTATTGTGTGAAACTCTACTTTTTTTTGGGAGGGGGAGTTGTCTTGTTTTTTGTGTTTTTTTTTTCTTTCTGTCTGTTTTTTCTTTTTATTTTTCCTTGAAACTCTATTTTGTCATAAGAGATTTGTTAACAACATTGATAAAGATAACCACCAAGGATAGTGTGTGCCTATGATCTGAAACAGTTCCAGCCTATCAATTGAAAACAAAACAACAAAAAGCTCTACATTTTTTTTTTAAGTTTCTTACCCCTGAGACACTGAGAGACTTAGCTAAAAGCAATTTTGTCCTTTGGATTTGAACAGGATCTTCAAGGGGCTGAGAAGTGGACAGAGCTCCCAGAGCCTGAGTTGATAATGAATCTCCTAGCCTTTCACTGGGAAAACTGGGCTAACACCTGGTACTTCCCAAGGACCAAGTCTCTAGCCCTCTGGATGCACTGACAGCTTTGCTATTTGGGGACTAATTAAATGATTACAAGGGAAAAAGCAGAGCTAAACGCTTACGGTTTTGCAAAGATAACCATAGAGGTGAGAAACTGCCAGCAGGTTTCCCTAAATAGTGAGGCTGTGGACCTGCTCATCTTTCACAGAGACGGCACTAACAAAAAGCAGACCACACTGAGACATGGAATCCAACGCCATTCCTATTCCCTTCCCTGATTTAAGGAAATCAAGATGGAGGCAAGGATGCAGGAACTGCTGCATAAAATGAAAACATACTACACTGGAGAAAAATAAATAAGTTTGTTATTTTCAAGATATAGAAAAAGAGGAAATAAAAATTAATTAAAATTTTTATTTTCAAGATATAGAAAAAGAGGAATTAAAGTGAGATTTTAGCAAAATACCGAAAGAGGAAGAACACTTTTAAGTCTTGGGATATGACCCTCTTTGTTTACTTGAAAGAGTAACACACAGGGCAGAACATCCAAACACATCTGTCTGCAGCTCCAAATTCCAAATGCCTTGTCTGTTCCAGAGAGCACAACATTAAAGGCAATTTTAGTTTTGCCTTTTCTCAATATGTAGATCTCCATCAAAATAATGGTATTAAATGGTATTGTGGTCCAGGCAGGCAGTGAATGGTGCAAAACAAGGAGATGGCAGACAGCAAGGTAGTTGTCATTGATCTGTTCTAGGAGCCTATGTCAGACAGGTTTCTGAAGGGTGATGGTTGTACTATTTCTTGGCAAGGGTAGCATTACTTTGCACAGCTGCAACAATTCCTCCCAGTATCTGTTCAAAGGTGATCAGAGAGCTATCCCTGAGCATCCTGTTTAAAATGTCCTCCCAGATGATGATAACTGTTTTTAATAACTTTTTCCCAGTTGCCATCAAAAGTGTATTCTATGTCACTGGTTATTTTCATACTTATTTAGGGGGCTCTTCATTCTCTGATGCAACCATGAAGGTCAGAGAGGTGCTCTCTGCAAAGATGACTGTGCCTATGTTCTTTCAACCCTTAGGGTAAAGAGTACAACTATCTGGCATCTCCTGGGTAATAGTTGTTTTTAGTCAAGTTATTTGGTGATGGCGAGATCATGCTTCAGGCCTGAAGATATCAGTCATTCTTGAAAGAAAATGGATAGACCTGGGTTATAATCCCAGAAGTACCACTTGCCTACTGGTTTGGAGGAGTTATTTGAAGTAATAGACTTTTACACTGATGACCCCCAGTATACTGCATGTTGATCTGAAGTCCCCTTAAAACCTGGGCAGTTTAACCATAAGCTATCTTGACTTTGGGTTGCTTTAACTATGGCCTGTTTCAACTAATAGAATAAGGTGGAACTTTTGAACAAAATGTTAAGATAGCTTGGCAGTGTCTACTTCTGCATTCTGGAGAAAGATACCTCCCAAGTAAAGAAGTTTGCCTAGCCTGAGACTGCCATCCCATGAGGAGGCCCAAGCAGTCATGTGGTGAGGCACCCATGAAAGAGAACTAAGAATGTGGTGATCAATTACAGCTGCCAGCCATGTGATTGAAACCCTTTTATACCTTCTGTTTCCCAGGACCCCTTCTGCCACAACATGAAGCAAAAAAAGTGCTGGATTGTACAAAGAAATAAATTGTGTTGTTTCAAGTTCACACACAAACACATAAATGCCCTCAACCCATACTCTTGTCATTATCTCTAATTCTTCCTTCTTTCCATTGCTTCACTGATTATATATATACACACATACACACACATATATACATACATACATATGTACATATATACATATATTTACATGTCTCACATGTAAACTATATTACATATGTCATATATACATACATCATATACATATATACATATATATGATGTATGTATATATAACTACTGAGACATATAACTGAAAACTGTTTAGATAGGAATGGACTGAGCTTTTTTAAGTATAGAAAATATTAGAGCAGAAGCTTAGAAAAAGAAAAACCAACAGTACACATGGCTAATGACAAATGATACTGCTTGTTCTGAACATAGAGTGTTTGGAAGAAGAATCAGGAAAGGAAGATGAAAACAGGTCACATTTATCCATTTCTCAGAAACCTGATTGTAAGCTAGGTTTGTTCTCTTCAACACTCAAAATTTTGAGGTAGTTGGCCTATGAAAATTGTTAGCTCTGTTTCCTATAAGTAATAAAAATTCAAGAACATTCTTATAACATCATCTGATATAAAACTTGTGGCAATTAAGCCTATCTTACTCTGTCATGTGGCAAAATTAAAGTATGATTCTGATCATAAGTGGACAAGGAGAATATGTAGAAAGAAGAATCCTACTACACTGTTGGTGGAAATGTAAATTAGTACAGCTACCATGGAGAACAATATGGAGGTTCGTCAAAAAACTAAAACTTAAATTCCACTGCTCTGTATATATCTATCCAAAAGCACATAAATCAGTATATCCAAGAGATGTCTTCACTTCCATGTTTATGGTAGCACTATTTACAATAGCCAATATATGGAATTAAGCCAAGTGTACATCAACAGATGAATGAAGAAGAAAATGTGGTACCTACATACAATGGAATGTTATTTAGCCATACGAAGAATGGAATCGTATCATTTGCAAAAACATGAATGGAACTGGAGGTCATTAGTTTAAGTGAAATATCGGGACACAAGGACAAATATTGCATGTTCTCACTTATATGTGAGAGCTGAAAAATATTGATCTCATAGAGGTAGGGAGTAGAATGATGGTTACCAGAATCTGAGAGAGGTAGGTAGGAGGGGGTGATTAAGAGTGGCTGGTTAATGGTTACAAAAATACAGTTATATAGAAAAAATAAGATCTGGTGTTTGGTAGCATAGTAAGGTGATTATACTCATCAATAATTTATGGCATATTTCAAAATAACTTGAAGAGTGAATTTGAAATATCCTAACACAAATATATGATAAATGCTTGAGGTAATGGATATCACAGTTACCTTCATTTCATCATCACACATTGTATGTTTGTATCAGAATTTCATATGTACACCATAAATATGTACAATTATTAGGTATCTATATAATTAAAATTAAAAAATAAAAGACAAATGTAAAAAATAAATGATCAATTAAACCAGTATTTGTACTCTTTGAGGGCAAGAGAAATATTTTATTCATGCTCCTATCCTCAGCATCTATCACATTATATGATACATCTTAGATTCTAAAAATATTAGAGAGTTGGAATAATTAGAAGAAGTGTGTAAGAAAGAAAGAAATCCACAAGATATTGAGCGTAATTAAAAGGAATAAAGGGACAAAATCCAAAGGAAAATCTTTGCAGTTGGTGACATTTATAAGGACTACAAGCTATGAGTTATTTTTGAGCTCCTTCAGAAATAACCAAGGAGAAGCAAGCTAGTGCAAATTGTGCTGTTTCTGGGGAGAACATTATTTTGCACAGCTGCAATAAATTCCATCCGGTTTAAAAGGGAATACTCTGATGTCAATTGCTAAGGATCAAATCTCACTGACACACTTACTGTCTGTTACCTCAGCAACTAGCCTAACCTCTTCGAGAGGTAAAGTTCTCATTTGTAAGCAGTTACAGCAAGGGTTGTAAGGATTGCATGAGACAATGAATGCAACAGACTTTGCTCAGGACTGTAACTTAACAATAGTTTACACAGATGATGCTACTATTTTTATAGATATTATTATTAGAAAGTAATAGCTGAGAGGAAAAAGAAATTCCAAACAGTGAGAGCCAAAGCAGAAAAACAGAAAATAATAGTAATCCAACCCTTTCTGCCAAAAGCTAGACACCAGAGAAACACTCAATTTGGCTAGCTCCAGATGCTAAGAAAGTGGTTTGCCTAAGACCTTCGAAGATATAATGGTGTAATGAAGGAAGCATGGGTTTTGGAATCAGAAATGTCTGGCTTGGGCCTGGGCGCGATGGCTCATACCTGTAATCCCAACAGTTTGGGGAGGCCGAGGTGGGAGGATTATTTGAGCCCAGGAGTATGAGACCAGCCTGGGCAACATAGCAAGACCCCATCTATACAAAAAATTAAAACAATCATTAGCCAGGCACAGTTGTGCATGCTTGTAATTCCAGCTGCTCTGGGGGCTGAGATGGGAGAATTGCTTGAGCCCAAGAGTTTGAGACTGCAGTGAACCATGATCATGCCTCTATACCCCAGCCCAGGTGACAGACAAGAGATCTTGTCTCTATCAGAATAAAAATAAATACAAATATAAAGAAATATGTGGCCTGTAATCTTCATAGGGATCAAAGCAAGCTGCTTCATTCCCTCACCTTAAAAATTCAGGAGTATTATCAGAAGTCACTGGAAAACAGTAAATAAAGCACATCTTGCACATTTTAGATGCTCTTTCAACCACAGATGTTTTTGATGTAAAACTAAATAGTTTATAACATGACATAGAGAAATAGGATTTGGTTTGAGTCATTGCAGAGCAGGCCCAATGCCATGAGGATTCAGTATAGCAGTATATTCAGCTAAATAGCAGTCCAGTTGAATTTGATTAACTATAGGTCCAAATTTGAATATATTTACTACCTCTCATAAAGTGTCCTGTCCAATCCATATATTCACATGCAAAAGTAGAAAGATTTGCAACAGCCAGTTCTACAAGTTTGAATCCTCTAAAGAAGGATAATTCTATGATAATTTTTAACTGATTCAGAAGGGAGCATTTTTAACCCAAGCTTGTATTATTTTTATTCATATATTTCTTTAAATTCTCTTGATGTGTGTAGAGTAGTACCACTTTCAATTCATCCTATTCCTAACACTCACAAAATACCATCAAAGATCTAGTGCAGGGTTCCTTATGCAAACTTGCATTAAAATCCTACCTGGCAGGGATGCTTTTTCCATATATTCTTGCAACCTATTTTAGGTCAGGTTCTCCAGAAGCAGAGCCTAAGACAGGGATTCTCGTCTATGTGATTTATTTAAGGAATGCTCTCAGGAGTTACTCATAGAAGGTAGAGAACACAGAACAGGACAGAGAAGAAGCTAAGCGAAGATATAAATTCAACTGAAGTCTCACCACTGAGAAAAAGTCAATAATCTAATGGGAAACTCTGGGGCATGAATAGTACCATGTCATTGTCTAACCATGTGTACTCCGTATCCGTTGGCAATTGAATACGGCCTACTCCTGGGAGTGAGGCATAACCTCCAGGGCTAGGAGGCTTTGATCATTCAAGGCAGCTCTCCAGAGTGCAGACATTAGCTAATGCAGCTGTTATGCACAGAAATGAGGGATAGGTGCACTTGGACAGTAAAGGACATCTAGCCAGGTCTCCCAAGTTAACTACCATAATTCTTTCCTTGCATTTCTTAGATCTACTTGCTTATCATATTCAGTTCCTTGCTTTCCACCACAGTTTCTCCAAACTTATGGATAGTTATAATTTCTGGGTAAATTAAGTCTCTGCTGCTACAGTTGGTCCTGCTATAATATATCTGCAGTTCTACCTCTTCCTGGTGATCAAGACCATTTACACCCACCAATTTGGTAACTACTTTCCTTGCATTCAAGTTTGCTGGCTGGGTAGTTCAACATGATCAGGTAATTATCACAGCTTGAAGTTTGGTAGAACTCTGCGTCATCCTCTGGAAACTAAGACTTCTAGATCCACAGAACCTAAAGTTGTCGGGACAAGAAGTGCAAGTTACGAAACTGGGTCACTGGAAGTGGTAGTGAGCAGGGTCTTTTCTCCTTCCCCTTCTTGGTTCACAGGCCTATATATTCAAACCAGTGGGCATATACTGCACCATACTGTGGCCATTGGTATAAGATGTATATTGTACTGTGAACGATAGCATCTATTCTCACAGGATAACTTCTCTAATATTGTACCTCAGCTGTGCCTTCTAGAGGTCATTCTGCTCTTCTATACAGCCCAATACTTCTGGGTTGTGTTTATGTTAGGAAGACACTGTGAGTAGTCCTTGGCAGGCCTCAATAGGTAAGTTACATGGAACGTATCTGTATGAGTCTTGTCAGGTTGCCATAACAAAATATTCTACACGGGAAGACTTAACAGAAATTTATTTTCTGACAGTTTGGAGACTGGAAGTCTAAGATCAAGGTGCTGTCAGGGCTGTCATCTGGTGAGGCCTTTTCTCCTAGAATATAGATGACCACCCTCATCTATTTTATGTCTGCATGTGACCTTTTTTCTCTGTTTGTGCAGTGATAGTTAGAGAGAGAGAAACATAGAGAGAAAGAAAGAGAGAAAGAGACCTTTTGTCTTTTCCTCTTATTATAAGGACACCAGTGGTATTGGATTTGGACCCCATACTTATGAAATCATTTAACCTTAAGTACCTCCCTAAAGACCCTATTTCCAAATACAGTCACACTGGAGGTGAGAGTCTCAATATGTTAATTTTAGGGTAGACCATTCAGTCCATAGCAAAACCTAAGATTTAGAGTAAGACCATGCCATTTTCAGCAGAAAACTATATACCATTCAAAAGCATTGCCAGGTATAAAGTAAGAGTCTGGCCAGGAGACATCAAGAGAGCATGCAGCCAGAGCTCCCTATCCTGAGTTGAATGCAACAGAACCACTAAATTGTAATGTGGACCCAGAAGCAATCTGTGAGATGGAATGGATAAATCTGCAATTGGCCTTGAATGGCTCCAGTGGCCATAAGTGAGCTATACAAAAAGATAGCCTAGATCCTCATGTCACTCAACACCATTACCCTTTTCTAAGTTCACACTGATGGACTTTTATGATAATATCTAGTACCAGCTGAAGGGATAGGAAAAACTGTGAGCTTAATTCACAAATAGCTATACATGTATAAATGTTTATGTACATATATGTACATATACATATCACATATACCTATATACATAGTACATATATACATACTATATATGTGTATATATATTTATACTTTATATATGTGTATACATATACTACATATATTTACATATAATTATAGACTATATATTTACATATATAATATACTATATATACTTTATATATTATAGATACTTTATATAAAATATATAATATATACTACATATTATATAGTATATATACTATAATATAGAATATATAATTATATATATTTTATATATCTATTATATATAATATAATAGATATTTTATATATAATATATAAAATATTTTATAATATATATCCTCACCTTTTTAAAGGAAATATTAATCCTTATATTTTACATGGCTACTCTGAGTATCAATTTAAGTAATATTCATCAAAAATACAATAAACCAAGTGTTACATTAAAAACCAAGCTGTGAAATTCATATACACTGAGTTAAGTCTGTGTGCTCAAAAATTTATCTCTAGTTTCTTCAATATTAGAAGCACTCAATAAATAGCTGTTGAATTATATTAAAATTAATAAATATTAGCAATTATTTATATGGTATTGAGATATTAATATGAGAAGTTAATAGATTTATTTTTCTTCTACATTATAAACTTTGGTAGTATTAATCTCCTGTTTCTATTTAAATAAATAAGTTTGAAAAACTTTTGTAAATATATCATTACTTTTGTAACTCAATGAGATTATATTTGTAGCAGTAATTGCATAACCTTTTCTCACTTAAGAGAATTCCAGACATTTACCAAAGTAACTTTCTAAAACAATATCTGAAAGTAAACAAATGAACTCTCACTTTAATTTTCCTTTTGAGAAAAATTTATGAACTAATTATTTGCATCACATGATTTTAGTTAGAACTCTGAGGCAGACATTGCTATCCCTATTTAAATAAACTAATAAAATAAAACAGCAAAGTAAAGTTGTGGCGGATTGTTTGAAAAAAAATGGCTCCAACTATTTTCTTCCCTGTAACCACTTGTTATTGCTGTATAACCTGGCAACTTATTTCCCCAAAAGAAATGTTCATTTCCCCACCTCTAAAAGTTGGGCTCAACTTAAGACTTCTTTTGTCAACAGAATCAATGGAAGTGACACTCTAAAAAGTTCTGAGTCTCAAATGCCCTTGCCTGCTTCTATTCTCTCTTTGGAGACCATGCCTCTGACATGTAAACAAGTCTGGGTTAGCCGGTAGGTGATGAGAGCTCAGCCATCCTAGGCTGAGTACCCACAGATCTGAGAGTCCAGCCAACGTCAACAAAGTCACTTATTTGACCCACAGCTAATGCTCAGTACCCTACTGACACCAGAAGAACTGTGCATTAGAGTCTAGCATGAATTATCAACCCATTGACTTGTTAGATTAAATACATAGTCATTGTTTTAACCCAGAAAGGGTGACTGTTTTATTTTACAGCTAACAGCTAGCTGAGGCAGAGATATATGGAGATGTTGATAATCTACCAAAGTGAAAGAATGGGTTGATTTGAGATCAGGGATTCAAGTATGTTTAAGTTTCTGCCTCACTGCCTGAGATACATTGAAAACTTAGAGCCATATCTAGAGTTAAATATTCTAAAAAACTTCTCCAAATGGCTGCATGACTTGTTTCCTCACTTCTTTTAGATCTCTGGTCAATTTTCGATTTTAAAATGAGCCTTTTCAAGGCCGACTTGTCTAAGACAATACAAAAACAATTATTCTTGCCCTGTTTCATTCATTCTATAGCACTTACCATCACTTGAGTTTATGTATTTGTTTTTCTGCCTCTCTTAAATCACTACTAAAAGTTAAGCTTTCTGAAGGCAGGAATTTTTTTTTTTTTTTTTTTTAGAGGGAGTCTCACTCTGTTGCCCAGGCTGGAGTGCAGTGGCGTGATCTCAGCTCACTGCAAGCTCCGCCTTCTGGGTTCACGCCATTCTCCTACCTCAGCCTCCTGAGTAGCTGGGACTACAGGCGCCCGCCACCATGCCCTGCTAATTTTTTTTTTTTCTTCAGTAGAGATGGGGTTTCACTGTGTTAGCCAGGATGGTCTTGAACTCCTGACCTCGTGATCTGCCTGCCTCAGCCTCCCAAAGTGCTGGGATTACAGTTGTAAGCCACTGGTGCCCAGCCGGGGGCAGGAATTTTATGCATTTTGCTCATGGCTTGATTCCTAGGGCTTAGTGTATTCTCAATGAATATTGATTGAATTAATGAATAAATCAATATCCTACAACCAAATTCCCTAACATTCTTAGAATAGAAGAGACTAAAAATGTGTTTCAATAAACTGTGTTTTATGGATTATTTTGAAGTTTAGTTTTCTGAGACTACACATTTTAAAAATTTTAGGCTTTAATCTTTGAATCACAAATTATTCTAACATAATGTGCCTTATCTAAGAAAGGAAGAAAATGTTTGTTTTTTTTTCTTTTTATATAAAAGCTGAATACATAAACTTAAATGTGGTGTTGGTTCCTTAATAAAATTGTATCTCTCTGGAGTGATAACAGATAGGTCTCAAAATACATAGCAAATTATAGGCCATCAGCTAAAGCCTCTCTTTAAAGCTTTACTTGCACAAATAATGGGTAAAAGTATACATTCTGCAAATAAATATGATAGATCACAGTGCTTTGGTTAACTGACTTTATAACTTTGGAGAGACAGATCTGGTTGGCTAGAAACACTAACAGACAGAAACATAATTATCACATAAAACCTATAAAACTCAAAATGAGTTGATCTTAATATTGCTGTCCCTCCATGGCCAGTAAGCAAACCTCCATTTTACCAGAGGAATACAGAATAAAGCCATCTGGATTATTGGAGAAAAGAGCATTCAAGTGACTTAGATTAACCCAAGTCTTATTTTCTGAGGGAATAGCTCTAACCGTCCAGCTAAAAAGGATGTCAATTTAGAACTCAGTTTGATGTAAAGGGATAGAAGAGATTAAGATAATTAATTGGCATCTGACCATGTTTAAAGAGTGGGAAGGTTTGGGATGGAAAACAATCTCAGTAAATTGCATTATAATTATGAGAAGAAAACAGGGTCTATCTCATTGCCTGCAGGGAGCAAGAAATAGAGTCAGTGTAACTTTATGAGGTGCTCAGAGTCTGCAAAACATTACTGCTGTTTCCATCAGTTAAGAAAAAAGTGATATATTAAGGAAGACTATAAATCTAATTTGTTAGACTAGATACCCATAATAGATGTAAAGCTATACATTTGTCTCCTTAAAGAAAAAAATCTCTGTGATAGATGGTTTGCAAAAACTAGCCACACTTTTACTTTCTGTACCCAAGCCCTTTTACAATTTGAGTTTGCACGTTCTCCCATCAAGAATGCCTATTTATCCACCAATTGAATGTGGAATATC
The DNA here is from genome assembly GCF_047675955.1 of Chlorocebus sabaeus. NCBI lineage: Eukaryota > Metazoa > Chordata > Mammalia > Primates > Cercopithecidae > Chlorocebus > Chlorocebus sabaeus. The sequence goes on along the minus strand of NC_132908.1, from coordinate 60,012,948 downwards.
TGTGTCTTGATTTGTCCAAAAGAATGAGTCAGATGTGATATCATGCCAGTCGACCTCACAAGGGCATGCAAACTTCTGCTTGTTTGATCCTCACTGTGCTATGAGAACAAGACTTTCTGGAGCTGACAATGAGAGACTTTATCAAGAGTACAGTTTTCTCAGCCAAGGCTTTGAATAAGTGAGGACACTCAGCCAGCACCAAAATAAAATGAAACGAAACCATATGAGCTGATCCACAGGTAACAACTGATATGTCGGGCGCATTGAGCTCCACGGATAATAATTTGTACCAGCTCAGGCCAAAATAACTGCCCAGTTGACCTGGAGCCTGTGAGTTAATAAACAGTTACAGTGTTAAACCAGTAAGTAGTTTGTTGGTTTGTTTTGCCATAAGAATTACTAATTAGACATCTAACATGAGAAATTAGAAAGTATGGCCCAAAATTGTAACAGAGGGAAAAAACATTTGAATTGTAATGAAAATAATTTACCATCAAACTCTAGAAAATGTGTGATCTTATATGTGGAATAAGGCAAGATGTTGAAAAATACCTCGATTTTGGTTAAGATCACAATGGCCACAGACATTTTTATCCCATGCTCTACTCATCTATATTGTAGGAACCTCTATCCTCACAATCTGTTATACCCTAGGACAGTGTCTGTAATAATCAGGGTTCTCTAAAGAGACAGAAATAATAGGATATATGTATACATGAAGGGGAGTCTATTAGGATAATTGACTCACATAATTAGAAGGTGAAGTCCCACAATAGGCCATCTGCAAGTTGAGAAGCAAGAAAGCCAGTCCGAGTCCCAAAACTTCACAAGTAGGGAAGCTGACAGTGCAGACTTCAGTCTGTAGCTGAAAGCCCAAGAGACCCGAAAAATGATTGGTGTAAGTCCGTGAGTCCAAAAGCTGAAGAACTTGAAGTCTGATGTTCGAGGGCAGGAAGCATCGTGCATGGGAGCAAGATGGAGGCCGGAAGACTCAGCAAGTCTGTCCTTTCCAACTTCTTTTGCCTGCTTTCTTCTAGCCATGTTGGCAGCTGATTATACAGTGCCCACCCAGATTGAGCAGGGAGGTCTGCCTCTCCCAGTCCTCTGACTCAAATGTTAATCTCCTTTGGCAACACCATTGCAGACACACCCAGGAACAATACTTTGCATCCTTCAATCCAATCAAGTTGACACTCAACATTAACCATCACAGTGTCCATTAATATTTCAGGATGCTGAAGGTGACAAATGCATGAAAGTCAACTTTTTAATATAGATCTCTGCTAGGCTCTACTCCTAAACCAAATTAGGATCTTGAAGTGTGAAAAAATAGCATGCTACATAGTGTTAAAATAATACAATATCAGAACTTTAGTATCATTTCAAATATATTTGTCTATGTAGAAAAAATGGAAATCATACTTGCCTTGTAAACACTAAGGTACAAATCTAAGAGTTCTGTCGATGCTTCAAATCGTTCATGGTTTATTCCATGCTTAGGGAATAGAGTTCAAAATCTGTATCAGGAACTATGAGACATGTATTGCATGTTGACTTGTCTATGACTCCAGTCTCATCTCCCACTGCTCTTACCAAGTACTCACATGGATTTCATTTCTGCTTTTTTTTTCAGGGAGCATGCCACAAAGCCCAGCTAATTTTTGTATTTTTAGTATAGCCGAAGTTTTGTCATGTTGTCTAGGCTGGTCTCGAACTCCTGGGCTCAAGCAATCCCATAGTCCTTGGATTACAGGCATGAGCCACCGTGTCCAGTCTCATTTTGTTTAAATTAATTTGCTAACAGTTGGCTGGGCTTCTGTCATACCACAATGACTTTGATTTTATGTCTTCATTTTCCTAAAATGCATGTACCTGCCTTGTCTGTCTAGAAAGCTCTATTCATTCTTTCTGTTACAAATCACAATGTAACCTATGAAGACCTCCTGAATCCCCCAGAGAAGTGAAGGGTTTCTTCTACGTGCTTCCACTGTACTATGCATGCACTTTAGCTGTAGCATTTTTCACACTGTATTATAATTGCTTCACAGATATGATTCCTTGTTTAAACCAACGCAACCATATTCCCTATCATTTTCATAACTTCAGCTGATCACGTAGGGCTGGAAATATATCATGGCACCATCTTTTTTGAATATCAAGGATTCTCTAAACTATGCCTTCTGGGCTTCGTGTGAACAAGCTACAAAAACATGAAAATAAAGATGCATTAACATTTATGACTTTTTATTTGTATGTCTAAAAGAAGCATGGGAGTAGGTGAGCATTTAACAGAAATTATTGAATAATTTAGTGGTGACTGTGAGACCAGCAGAGATGTAGAATAATATAGGATTGATTTCAGAGAATATATAGGGGCACTTAGGACTGTGGTTCTATAGCCTCTTCCTTGATAGGGATTTCAGATAGTCAGTACCATGGGTTAGGTGGAATATCACCTTCATAACAAAAGATGTGAATGGAGACACAAAAAGGTGCATCTTTGAAATTGTGCTATCGACTATGTCTAGGTTGGAAATAAAGACATCCTGACAAAAGCATATGGAACTGAGAAGGTCAGTAATTGATATTTTTGCTTTGTACAGTCTCTGCCTTTTTTCTAAGTTTACCTTCCAAGTCAATCAACAATTACGATGCACTCAAAATCCCCCGAATCACCTCTGGAAGTATAAAAACAGTGCTAGTACGCTTCCTGGCAAGGAGGTGTTTTTAACAAAACAGGACTACTAAAACAAATTAAAATATCAAATTTTCTTTGAAATATATTTAGAATGTCAAAATCCATCTATAAACGTTAAAACATGTATACTTGAGATGCAATTTATAAAACATCTCAGAATTATTAGAGTTAAATGGTACCCTGAAGACCGTCTTCTTTAAACCTTTTGTTTTGCAGATGAAGAAAAGGAAATGACTGAGATAAGCTAGCTAGACTTAAATAAATAAGATAAATGGGATCACTAGACCTAGACTCTTGTGGACATTTTTCCAAGAACATTGATAAAAAATAATGAGTTTAAAAAAATATATAGAATTTGAATGCCCACCAAATATTTAGGAAAGAAACGTGAGAAAATATTAGCCACATACTACAAAAGCTTCCTACACCTAAGGCATTCAGGTTGATATAAGCTGTCCCATGAGTAGAGTTTTGGTACAAGTACATAATGAAAAGAACTAAAAATTCCAGGCGAAGTATACGAAGTGTACATGTCAAGAAAGCAAACGTTTGAATTATTGACTTGGAAGACAAACATGACCTTTTCTTCTCTTTGTACACAAAACTTCACTTTAAATTTTCTCAATTCCTCATCACATGAATCCACTTCAGACACATTCTAGAACTATCCTATCACTTATAAGGAGAATGACCAGAGACGCTTTCCATAGTTCTTTGGAACTTCAGTTTTTATATCTGTCTGTGAGACAATAATCACACATGGCTTCTCTCCCACTGCATGGTTTATGCTAAAGTTCAGTGAGAAGGATTAATTAACTGAGATATAAAGGAGCAGTAAGATGCTGGGATTTGGTCCAAGAAGTTTTGTCTCATGTAGGCCAGTAATAGAATACTGAAGACAAGAATTTCACTAAATTTAAAATCTTGTAGTAAATACAATTATAATAGCGATACATTACTCTAACCTTTATTTCATTTGAGTATACCTGGTATAATTCATTTCAATACCTGCTATAGTAAAAGCAACTGCAGCAACAAAAATTCCTTGAGTCTGTTTATTATATTCACATCTACTCTTTTATTTGCTCTTCATTGAATGTAAACTCGTAATATTGTGTCTGGAATTGGTGGGTTCTTGGTCTGACTTCAAGAATGAAGCCGTGGACCCTCACGGTGAGTGTTACAGTTCTTAAAGATGGTATGTCCGGAGTTTGTTCCGTCAGATGTTCAGATACGTCCCCAATTTCTTCCATCTGGTGGTTTCCTGGTCTCGCTGACCTCAGGAGTGAAGCTGCAGACCTTTGCGGTGACTGTTACAGCTCTTAAAGGCGGCGCGTCTGGAGTTGTTCGTTCTTCCCGGTGGGTTCCTGGTCTCGCTGGCTTCAGGAGTGAAGCTGTAGACCTTCGCAGTGAGTGTTACAGCTCATAAAGGCGGCGTGGACCCAAACGGTGAGCAGCAGCAAGATTTATTGTAAAGAACAAAAAAGCAAACCCTCCACAGTATGGAGGCGGACCTGAGCGGGTTGCCTTGGGGCAGCCTGCTTTTATTCCCTTATCTGACCCCACGGACATCCTGCTGATTGGTCCATTTTGACACAGTGCTGATTGGTACCTTTACAAACCTTGAGCTAGACACTGATTGGTGCATTTACAATCTTTTAGCTAGACACAAAAGTTCTCCAAGTCCCCACTAGATTAGCTAGACACAGAGCACTGATTGGAACGTTTACAAACCCTGAGCTAGATACAGGGTGCTGATTGGTGTGTTTACAAACCTTGAGCTAGACACAGGGAGCTGATTGGTGCATTTACAAACCTTTAGCTAGACATAAAGGTTCTCCAAGTCCCCACCCCACTCAGGAGCCTAGCTGGCTTACCTAGTGGATCTCAACCCCGGCTGCTGCCAGAGCTATCCGCCAATCCCGCGCCTCCTGCCCTTACTTCTCAACCCTTGGGCAGTCGATGGGACCCGGCACCACGGAGCAGGGGGCGGCGCCCATCAGGGAGGCTGAGGCCGCTCAGGATCCCACCCTTGCGGGGAGTTCGGCGTGGCTGGCTGCACCCGGGAGAGGCGGCTGAGGCCCAGCGAGAATTCGAGCACGGTGCGGGGGTGCTGGCAGTGCTGGGGTACCCGGTGCAGCCCCCGCAGCTACTGGCCGGGTGCTAAACCCCTCTCTGACCAGGGCCGGCGGCGCCGGCCGGCCGCTCTGACTGCGAGGCCCGCCGAGCCCACGCCCACCGGAAATCGCGCTGACCCGCGAGCACTGCGCGCAGCCCGAGTTCCCGCCCGCGCCTCTCCCTCCACACCTCCCCGCAAGCAGAAGGAGCCGGCTCAGGTCTGGGCCAACGCAGAGAAGGGCTCCCACAGTGCAGCAGCGGGCTGAAGGGCTCCTCAAGCGCGGCCAGAGTGGACACAGAGGCCGAGGAGGCACAGAGAACGAGCGAGGGCTGCTAGCACGTTGTCACCTCTCAGTATTACTAGTGATAGAAGAGAAAAAATTTAAGTAAGGTAAGAACACTTAACCACAATTTATCTGAAACCTCACAATTAAGATTTTAATCCAGATTATAATTCAGGTTTTTCCTCTTCTATCTGTATGTTTTTGACTCACATGTATTCTCCAGAATCAACCCATATCAGTCATCTTTAAGCACTTGCTATCTTTTATTCTGATCAATGCATTTATGCCAAAAAATTATAATTATAAAATTTGGAAGACTCAAACATCAATACTGTTTGGTTACATAAAAATACTCGACCAGAACCTATTTTGAAACATCACACCTACACAAAATGACTTTTCAGTGTTTCCTCACAAGCAAAATTATTAAATTCCCTGAAGAGGCCATAATTTTTCCATATCAATTCTCAAAATACTAACTTGAAGAATGAAAGGGTTATGCTAATAATGATTAAATATGCAGTTAAAATTGGGATAAATGTTTCAAGACAATAAAACTCGAAAAGAATCTAAACAGCACTGAATTACACAAGCGTCTGGGGAAATCTATCAATTAAGTATAGATCATCATCTCATAGTAACCTTTGATAGTTCTCATTAAAACTGCAGCAATAGAATCTGTTAGAGGCCTCCGGAGAGATATTATGTGTAAATGCAGAAATTAAAAAATGAATATTAAATGGTCCTATTGAGAAATTAAGGCCATTCAATTGTGTTAATGGTAGTAGAGTATAAGATCTATGTTTTCAATCTGTTCCTCTAAAAAGAAAATAAAAATCTGCATCTAACGTACAGATTTAATAAAACATAATTCAAATAACATCTATTTTGCATAATTAAGATTTGTATAAAGTATTATATAGAATGTGATATATTTATAATATGTATAACACGTCCATAAACATACTTACATATATAAAATATTACCTCTTGGGCACCAAACTGGTCATCTTACAAACATAAGTTTACAATGTCAATGATATTCAACTCCACATTCTCGTTTAGAATAATCTGGTAATGTACAATTTACCATTTCAGGTCACAGATCTGCACAACATCACAAAATATCAGGATAAACAGGATACTCTGTTAGAAAAAATGTGATTTCTAGAGTAAAGAGATAAAAATTAATCTATTTTTGTCACAAATACACATCTACAGCTTCAGAGAAAATTAAATATAATAAGGCAGCATAGATATTATGCAGTTCCATCCGATATTTTTTAAATGTGTAGTCGGACCAGGTTCAGGGCTCTGAGTAAGCAAAAGACTATAGGGTTCACTGGGATCAGTAAAGAAATACCCCATTTAAGGAGAAAATATTTGATCTGTGTCATGTAAGGTCATTAGGCACTATCTATACTAAGAGAAGCAGAAAGTTCAAATAAAGAATTACACAAGAAAATTTTTGTAGTGATTGCTCCATAGTTTGAAGGTTTCACCCTAAAAATAAAGCTCTTATTGAGTTCATTTTCCTTATAATGTTTCAATTACTAGATTTAATTGATGATGCAAATAAGTGCAGGTGAAGATTTCACTCTTGTTTGCAATTATTCATGAAGACAGTGGTCATGGCGTTTTCTCCTGGTTCAAACACCTTAGGGTAAAATTTAAGCCCTGAAACACTCTGTATTAGGCTTTCTACTTCTTGGCAACATTGTAAACATGGCCATAAAGAAGGGGAGAAACACCTTGAACATTGCCAGGCAATTATTACCTGAATAAAAGCAACTCACGTTTAGGGCCAAATTATTCCTATCATAGCAAAGTCTCTTTATGAATTTATTATATGAATTTCAGCTCCCAAAGCAAGTTTTATGAAAAGGTAATGTTTATTTTTCTCTTTGTGTAGAAACATTTGGCTTGCCATGAAGCATCTCTTCCTTTGTTGCATGTTTTATGACACTTAGTTTGGGAAAAGCAATTTTAGATACGAAGTATGTGTAGTTGTATTGATGGGTAATGGTAAAACGTCAGTCAGACTTTGGGCCAAAAGTAATCTGTGAGATAAAATAGAAAGCTAAGGCCTTGTATGTCGGCACAACTCTGTTGCTCTCCTCTACCTCAGCATCCAAAGCCAAAATCACCCTATCCACACACTCTCTCATAAATGCATGAGCTATTCTGCATGTGCACTGCAATAATTTATTGAGGCTCCCTGCCTAAATACCAGAGGCAATAGGTAGTCAGAGGCTCAGCATATAAAAATTTCCTTTGTAAAATATTAGCAAAGCTATAAATTTGTCTATTCTTTTATATAGTTATGCAAACACAAACATTTAATGTAATGTTAGGCACTGGCATAAATGCAAAGCATTTTTTGTAATTTTAAGGGGCAACAGCTATTCCCTTTTCCCACTCAAATGCTCAATCTTTCTTGGTCCTTTTATTCTCGTCTTCCACATTTTTTGTGTGTCTAAGGGCTCTCTGTGTCTCCAGAATAGGAAATCCTCATTGGATACCTGACCAGGGGTCCAGAAACTTTCTCAATGGAGGGCAAAATAACAAGTATTTTAGGCTGTGTGGGCCATATGGTCTCTGTCTCAACTACTGATTTTTTCCATGCAAATTAACAAAATATAAACAATGGATGCATCTGTGTTCCAATAAAAGTTTGTTTTCAAAACAGGCAGTAGACCAAATTTGACTGATGGGTCAGTTTGCCAGATCTTGCCCATATCTGAGCTTTCGGGGGCTAGATGTTGGTGTCATTTTTTTTTTATTCTGGCTTATATTGAATTACTGAATTCATTTTTGTCTAATATCATCACAGACTACACTATTTATGACTTTTTCCGGAGTCTGGAATTCCCATGTATCTCCAGCTGACCTGAACCCTACACTGAAAATATTGCACTTCTGTACAAACTTATTATACATAAATATATAGTTATGCAAACTATATATATAGTACCCCATATACAAGCACAGAATTCTTACATGCATATATTGCATAGTGGTGAAGTCTGGGCTTTTAGTGAACGCATCACCTGAATAGTGCATATTGTACCCAATAGACAACTTTTCAATCCTCACCTGCCTCTCACCCTTCCAACTTTTGTGGTATCTAGTGTCTGTTATTTCAGTCTGTCAGTGTGCACCAATTGTTTATCTCCTACTTGTGAGTGAGAATATGCAGTATTTGACTTTCCGTTTCTGCATTATTTCACTTAGGATTATAGCCTCCAGTTCCACCCATGTTGCTGCAGAAGCTATAATTTTATTCTTTTGAGTGGTGAGTAGTATTCGATATATATGTGTGTATATTATATATATGTGTGTGTGTGTGTGTGTGTGTATATATATACATATAATGCATTTTCATTATCCATACCTCCTTTGATGGATGCTTAGGTTGATTCTGTATCTTTGCTGTTGTGAATAGTGTTGTGATAAACATACAAATGCAGGTATCTTTTTGATGTAATTATTTATTTATTCTTAGGTAGATACTCAGTGGAATTGTCTGGTTGAATGGTAGTTCTGTTTTTAGTTATTTGAGTCATTTCCATACTGTTTTTCATGAAAGCTATACTAATTTACATTCCCACCAACAGTGTATAAATGTTCCGTTTCTTCCAAATCCTCATCAACATCTGTTGTTTTTTGACTTTTTAATGATAGATATTCTGACTGATATAAGATGATATCTCCTTGTGGTTTGAATTTGTATGTATATGATGATTAATAATGTCGAACATTTTGTCATATATTTGTTGGCCACTTATATGTCTTTTTATCCATTCATAAACTCTGCTCATTCTTTACTAGGTTTGTTTTTTCTTTTTCTCTTCTTGAGCTGTTTTAGTTCCATAGGAACATACTTAACAAAGAGGTAAAAAATAAATCTCTATTAGGAGAATTACAAAACACTGATGAAATAAATCGTACATGACACAAACTGAAAAGCATCCTATGCTCATGAATTGGAAAAATCAATATTGTTAAAGTAACCACACTTCTCAAAAAAATTACAGATTCAATGCGATCCCTATCAAATTATTAACATCAATGTTCATAGAATTATAAAAAACAATCCTAAAATTAATATGAAACCCAAAAAAAGCCCAGATAGCCGAAACAATCATTTGCAAAAGGGCAAAGCTGGGGGCATCGCATTGCCTGACTTCAAATTATACCACAAAGCTATGGTAACCAAAACAACATGGCACCCATGTGAAAATAGACATATGGATCAATGGAGCAGAATAGAGAACTTAGAAATAAGCCATATACGTCCCACTAACTGAGAAAGTCAGCAAAAATATACCCTGGGGAAAGGACAGCCTATTCAGTACATGGTGCTGAGGAAATTGGATAGCCATATGCAGAAGAATGAAACTGTACCCATACCTCTCACCATATACAAAAATTACCTCAGGATAAAATGTAAGACCTGAAACTATAAAAATCCTAGAGGAAAACCTGGGAAAACCTCTTCTGTACATTGGCCTCTATAAATAATTTATTACCAAGTCCTCAAAAGCAAACTCAACAAAAATAAAAATAGATAAATAAAACTTAATTAAACTAAAAACCTTCTGCACAGCAAAATAAACAATCAACATAGTAAAGAGGCAAGCTACATCACAGAAACAGTGTTTGCAAACTGTGAATCTGACAAATTCATTCTTAATTGTGACTCAAGGGAGGGTATCAGTTTCATCCTTCACAATTTAGACTTCCCTATTTAGACTCAAATGAGCATCTTTTTCACTCGAGGCTTAGTTTACCCCTGGTAACCCCCACTTTCTCTGTAAGCATGCAAGACGCTGTATTTCCAATATGCACTAAACTCATCTGTCCACTAGGAATGCTTTAAATTGAATTTAAAGGAATATAGTGGCTTCGACTTGAAAAACTTTAAATTATCTTACTTGGCATGAACTCTGGAGGTATTTCCAGGTTTTTTTTAAATATTAACTCATAAATATACCCAGGGACCTTAGGCCATTTTTATCGCTCCACTATTTACCTTATAGATACAGATAGTTATTACAGCTCTAAAGATGCTCATGCCTCCATAGGAGATACATTTAAGGACCAGAAAAGGCTATGGTTTACTTCAGGAAAGGAAGTCCTCCAACTCATTTACATTTAAGTCTCGTTTGCTGAAAGCAGGTTATACGTTTACCCCTAAAGCAACCATCAACAATTAGGGACTAAAATTATAAGTCAACATTCAGATCAATTGAAATTAATTTCCTAGTTCTGGGAGGGACTTTTGCCTTTCTTGAGAGTAAGTGTAGTTCCCTGACATCCTGGCCAAAATCAATGTAATTTTTACCAGATAGGGAAGGGTGTAGAAATAGCTGAGTGATAAATTGGGGTTAGTCATCCTTTATAAGCTCACAGGAGCACTGAATCAAAAGGAAAGGATGAGAAACACATATTCAACCATTCACTTTTAGCATGACCTTGGATATACTGCTCAGCCTCTCTGTCTGCTCAACCTCCCTCCTGTGGAAAATGAGCTTGATAAAGTAGCATCTTAGATTTCATGGAAGTAGGAGGCGTTGGAATACATCACTCAGCCCCAAGTACTCAACTCTGCACAGACCGGGTATAGATCGTAAAAAGTTTGATTAAAGAGTGTACTCAAATGACACTTCTGTTATTGCTGAAAGCTCAACAGAGGATGCTGTGTCTCGTCTGCAACCCACTGATTTTCTAAATTACCAATTTATAAAAGTTCTTTTCAGAAACACTCTGCATAATGTGCCTATTGTTCTACCTTTTCCTATTTTTGAAACAAATCAGCAGCAAAGAGAATTACTTCATTTACTTCCAAAGAAGGTTAGTTGTTTCAGAGATACAAGACTGAATGACCTTTTAGCTGTTCTTTGCCGAGATAATCTAGTCACGACCATCTTGCCTTTGTCGATATTTTCCCATGAAAAGGACTCAGAGGACCTTGGAAAATTCATAAGGGTAGGAATGTGGAGAACAGAAACAGGTGTCTTAGATTTAACAATACGTAGTTTTACAAGTTCCTGACACTATTCACTGTAGTCTTCTCAGGAAGAAAGTCCATTGAGAACAGCAATGTGAAAAAAGATGAATTCTGCTCACTCGCCTCAACTCTAATACTGAACTAACTGGTCACTCCAACAACAATGCTGAGTTGACAGCACTCAAGTCCAAATGACCACTTCCATGATTGGAGTACCTGGCTGGGAGAAAGTCCTAAATTCAAAGTATATGCTCAAGATTTCATTGACGGTGGGTTCAGTGAAGTCATAACAATCATATCAGTAGTTGCAAATGATAAGGTGCTGCTGGGATCATCTTGGCAGATTTTCTGGACTAGTATGCCAGCTTATGCTGTAGGATTCTGTCAGGTTGTTAAATAGGCAGGAAATTTCTCCCTAATAAAGCCATTCACATTAGTATCTTCTCAGAGGAATGGGAGCAAATTCTCACGTTTGCAGCAGTCCCTTAATCATGGATTGAATGTCCACTTGACCACTCTTCCCAAACTTGTGCTAAAAAAGAGAGATGAAAACATTTATCAGTCAGTCCAGTCTTTTCACTTAGATCACTTACTACCTGTACTCTTCCCTACTGTCTCCCAAACTAAAGTAATAAGCAAGACTTATTAAAGCAGGAGATTATAGGGCTGATTCTTGGAGGATGAAGAAACATTTCTGTTTAGAGAATCAGAAAGACATTGAGAGCAGAAGAAACTTAACATATCTTACAATAGACCTGGAGGTGTTTTGGGAATCTGGGGATCACGAAAAGCAGTTTGATTTGGTTCAATATACTGGGAGAGCTTGTACAAATAAATGGTGGGCGATAAATCTTAGATCATATTATCAAGGTCATTAGATTTTTCCTGAAGGCATAGAAAAATGAAACAACTCTTTAATTACCTTTTATCACTATAAAGCAGTAATTCTCATTTATCTTTTTATCCATGTTCACAGGGAGCATAGAACAAAATAAATAATTATTGAGAAAAAAAGCAATAGTTAAATGGCAGTATGACAAGTTACTGGACATTCTGTCAATTGTTTTGAGAAACATAGTTCTAAATATAATATACACAAAATTCTTAGAGGTTAAGTCAAGTCATATTGCTGATTCCAGAAAAGTAGAGGACTAAAGTTTAGACAAAAGCAAAGTAAAATAACTATTTTTTAAAAATTTACCCTTTTATGAAGCAACTTTTTATTTAAATAGAACATTTTCTTATTTTATTGAATATGCATTAGCTTCATAAAGTCATTTTTGGAAGAGTGGTATAAATATGCTATTAATACATAAATGCATAACAACTTCTTGTATCTGAATAGCATTATACCAAGCAGTTTTGTATCCATTATCTCCATAAACCTTGCAGCAACCTAATGAAGTAGATAAGACAAATACCATGTTTTCCAATGGTCAGAGCCATGTAGCTAGCTGAAAAAATAAGAACCCAAGTTATTGTAATCACATTCATTGAACCTTTTTTAATGGCATAATAGCATTAAAATCACACATAACTTACAAGCTCTTAGAGTAGTAGGAAAAAAATAGAAATATATTTTATATGTCTTATGGACCAGAATAACAAGAATATTAATTTTTAACTGTGTCAGGACAGCCAGACAGACTTAGAGAAAAGGGTAGGGACTTTGAGGTCTTAGGAAGCTTCTGTTTCTGGAATAGATGGTGCAGTCCTAATTGGCTATTTCTGTTCTTTGAGGCAAAGGTTGATGGGGTGATATCAAGGTCCCTTGAGGCACTTTAGATAAATCTGAGATTTAGGAGTGGTAATAATCAAACACTTTGGTTGTCATGCTGTTCCATTCACAGGGCTTCTGACTATCTCTTTCTTTCAGATCTGAGCAGAGGCAATTAGGTAGAGTGGGTGAAATGACTCTATTAGGACAAGTAAAGAAAAAATGCAAAATGCATGAAGAAATGGAGTAAGATAGGAGGAAGTTAGAAGAAGGATGTCAGGGAGGTTGTCATGGGATCATTCAAAGAAAGAAGAAGATACAACATATGACAATTCAGTAGCCCTCTCACCATCCAGAAGGAAAATGGAAAACAACCAGCACTTGGGCCTCCCGTCCCCTTGGTTGGCTCAAGAGAGGCGTTGCTGACTGATCATGCCACTGTTACCTACTAGGCCAAGAACATATCAATTAATATTCAGTTAGTTTTCTCATGCAGATGAAATTCAGTTTGCCTAGGTCATGTGGAACTACTGTCATTTTGTTCTGCTGGAGCTCACATCTCTCATATTCGAAAGACGGGCATACCATTAGGCCTTCATGGGAGGCAGAACTTTAAGGCCTGCTCAGAGTACAAACAGAAGTGTTGGAGACATAGACATTGCACCAGTAGAAATTTAGAAATTGTCTTCACTAGACTCATGCATGTACCAGCAACATATGCAATGTAAAACATGCAGATATACCCCCAAGCAGGAAGACCACTTCACACAATATTCATGAAATATGCTTTATGGTGTTTTTGGATGCAAGTCTTATATCTCAAACTGAGAGATACATAGGTGAGGCAGCACACTGAAGTCAGTCTTGAGAACATTGCCAGAATGGAGTTCACAACTTTCTTCCATTCATTTCTGATAACCTAGGCCTCCTTCGAATCTAGAGGACTGGAGAACACTTTTTACATTTTATTTCACAAATATTTTATTGGCTAATCCTAGGAGTTAGTTATAAGTCTAGACATCTCACATAATGAGAGCCTAAACTTCTGAATTAATGACTAAAGTTCTCTTTCTCCTGTAGGTTCCTTAGATACCCTCTGTACAAAATATTTTCGATTATCTTTTAATACCCATCTCAGACACCATCTCTTTATAAAGGTTTCTCAGAATCCTCATAAAGGATTTGAAGGGTTCTCCTCTGTGCACTCATACCAATACCACTTTATTCTCTCACATACAAGTCACACATCGCTCAAGTTTATTGTTTATGCGCCTTTCAAAAGACCATTACTTTTTCAATACTCACTCAAGAAAAGCTTGCAATGTGTCATAATCTATGCTGGACCAAATGTGAAAAACAAAAAAAAAGAAAAGAAAAAAGACCAAGCCGGGCATGGTGGCTCACACCTGTAATCCCAGCAGTTTGGGAGGTCGAAGCAGGTGGATCACCTGAGGTCAGGAGCTCAAGACCAGCCTGGCCAACATGGTGAAATACCATCTCTACTAAAAATACAAAACTTAGCCAGGCATGGTGGCAGGCGCTTGTAATCCCAGCTACTCAGGAGGCTGAGGCAGGAGAATCGCTTGAACCCGGGCGGTGGAGGTTTCAGTGAGCTGAGATTATGCCATTGGGCAACAAGAGTGAAACTCTGTCTCAAAAAAAAAAGAAAGAAAATACAATATATCAACTGTCATGTTCAAAGTACATAAGCAGGGTTAGATGTGGGGGTTACTTTGAGCCTCAAGACTCTCTGGTCCTTGTGTAATAGAAACTGCATTGAATAGAATCTTGCATTGTATCCTTGACCCTGGCTCCCCTATTTTAACACTAGGAAGCATAAATATGCCCTCATTCAAGGCTTCGCCAGTTCCTGGAAGACAGGGTTTGGATAAAAAGGAAGGAAGTTGCATGCAAGATTTTGAATTTTAGGGATTTAAGAAATCATCTTCTTTGCCTCTTACTATTGTATAAATGAGAAAGTGTAAGATAATGCAGTTGAATTTATTTTATAATAGGAGTTATGTCTGAGATATTATATTCTAATTCATTACTACAATTGTCTCAATTCCTCATCCTGGATCACTGCCAAATCTCCACCACTGCAACATTCCTTTGTATTACTCAGTAACAATAGTAAATTCAATAGGGTTCTCTGGTAACCCCTGGCTCTTCTGTACTTTATTTTTCACAACGAACAAACATGTGAGTTCTTTTTTCTTTTATTATGTCGCACACCTTCCTACATCTGATAAAGGATTAATGCTACTAGTCCAAAATAAGACCAAAGGAAGGCTTAGTCTGTACTTCTTTACATATTAAAATTGTTATGTATAAGAAAGAGAGAGAGAGAGGAAGATTTTGTATTAAAAAAGGTTGGCATAAATTACAGTGTTATTAGTGTAAACCTAAAGTGCCTCATAAGGTTGGGACAATGACTTTGACTTCTTACTTACCTTTAAAAGGTATAATATGTAATTTCTGACAGTGCTATTTTTTCTTTAGACTAATGATCCTGCTTTGTTATTTTTTACAAAGCACTTAGCTACTACCTTTTCTCTGAGAAAGATTCTTTTATCTCTGTCTCAGTAGAAAATGTTTCCCGGCTTTCCCCAAACCGCTATGACTTCTAATATGGCATTGTTCTTCAGTCAATCCCACAAGTACCCATTACAGAGGCAGAAGAACATGTTTTGAAAGAAACCAAAGGCATCTTCTTGTTTCTCAATGCAGGAAAGTGGGAAACAATCTCACAATTATTCTAATTGCATAACACCTACAATGCAATTTCTAGAGAAAAAAGTATTGAATACTAACCACTTGTTTATTCATTTTTAAATGTTTACTGGAAACCTGTGTAATATATGTTGTAAATATTAACTTACTAATATGATTATAACCTAAAGTTCATTTCATTGACAAATTGCAGAAGAAAAAACCTAAATACAGATGAGTTTTGATAACAAGTCCACAGTTACAGAGTTGCATCACTTACAATTGCCATAGAATATTCTGTCCCAAAATATAGAGTATTCAAATAACAGCAATTCATTAAGCTTAAAATTCGGTACATCAGCAATTTAGCATGGGTTCAGCTGCGTGATTTCCCAGTCTTGGGTAAGCTACCTCATGCATTGGGAGTCAGCTATGGGTTCATAAGGCAAGACAGCTTTTGGAGGTTGACTGGCTGAGAACGAACGTCTCTCTGCTTCTCATATGAAGTCTCTCATCTTCCAGTAGACTGACTTGACTTTGTTCTTATTGAGGAGGCAAGAATCTAGAAGCAAATCTGCTCCACCATGAACAAGAGCAAGCAGAAGTTTGTAAACCCTCTTCAGGCTTAGGTTCAAAAGCATTAACTTATATCACACATACATTTTGCTAAAGCAAGTCACGAGGCCAGCTAAGAGAAAGAGTGAGTGAAAACCGGAAACTTGCATGGAAAAGGAGATAAAAATAGGGAGACTGCTATTAGGTCATCAATGCAACCTATTTACTATAATCTGAATTTGGCCCACATTTTTCATATCTCTTACCATACAAAATACATTTACTCTTCCATAAATTTCTAAAAGTCTCATAAAATTACAACATCAGGTTGAGAGCATAAGACATTATGATATACATCAGGTCTGGATGCAGTTCCTTGAATGAGACTCATTTTGAGCCAGAGAACTATGAATTAAAAAAGCAAGTTATCTTCCTCCTGAACATCCAACATATAATAGTACAATGAATAGCCACAGGATGTCCAATCCCATTCTAAAAGTGGGAGGGAAGAATGCAAGGCACGAAGCATCACTAATTCATGCCAATTCAGTAAACGCATTGGTCAGATATTGCCTGTCAACCCACCTACCCCTACCCAGACACTCTAAGAGTGGGAAATGTTTCCTGGGCTCTTCTCCCTAGGACTGTGTCTCCAGTATCTTGTTTATTTGGCACTCTTCCTTTGGTTCTTGGCTCTACTTTCTGAAATGTCCTTTCTTTTTTTTTATCGCCCTCATTGGAATCTTCTGAATAAATGATCTATGGTGACAGTGAAAACTAAACAGCTTTATTCTATCTCATAGAAATTTGGAATATCAGAGGACTTCTAGATGTTTGAATCATCTTGCCACTTTTTAATCCAAAATAGGCTCTTTTTTACCAATGTAACTCTCTTAAAAACGTTGTGAGCCTTCTGTTAATCTCATTCAACTCCATTTGCCAAATCCTTAATCACTAAGTGTTTTGAAACATGCCACAGAAACTTGAAACATATCATATTGCTATGGAACAATACCCTTAAAATTACTAGATGACTTTTCTTTTAAGCTACAAGGGTCTACATCATGCCTGTCCACCTGCTGGCCTGTGGGCCACATGGGGTCCAGGATGGCTTTGAATGTCGCCCAACACAAAGTCTTAAACTATCTTAAAACAGTATGAGGTTTTTCTGTTTTTTTTTTTTTTTGTTTTTTTTTTGCAATTTTTAAAATCTCTTCAGCTATAAGTGTTAGTGTATTTTACGTGTGGCCCAAGACAATTCTTCTTGCAATGTGGCCAGGGAAGTCAAAAGATTGGATACCCGGGTCTCTAGAAGGTGCCAACTTAATTTTTTTCTGGTATCTTAGCAAAGGTTATTATAGAAACATCCTATTTATATCCTAAGTCTGTATTTTTCTTTGAGAATCTTTTGCTAGCTGGTGAAACTAGAGATGAGATATTATTTTATTTCTAACTCAGCAAATCCTGGCACCTCTACATTCCTTTGGCATGCAGAGCACAAACTGGTCAGTTGTTTTGTTAGCACATGCCTTTCTTTCCACATCTTATCGTATACAACTGACAGTACTCAACTGAAACTTTGAACTTCCTGCCTAAGGGACTTCTTATCTGGAACCATAATTTCATAATTGTTTTTCCATGTTCTCATTAAAAGCTGTATACAATTTTGTGAATTATTTAACTAACACATAAAATGCATTCCAATCTAGATTACCTTGGATAAAAACTTCCTCACTATTTTTTTTTATAATTTCACAATTGTTTGCTAACATTTTTTTTACAGGTGCTACTTATTAGTCCAACTAAAGCTAATGCCACATATTTTTGAGTTTTTATTATAGCATCATCTCACTTGGGTTGCCAACTGCTGCATTATTTTGCTGTTGAAGCATAACAAACTACACCAAAACTCAGTAACATACAAAATAGGCATTTATTATTGCTCCCAAGTCTAAAGGTTAGCAGAGGGGTTCTTCTTTTTTTAGAAGGGCACATTCATGTGTTAATACTCAACTATGGGCTGAGTAGGCAACTCTTGCCTGTGATCTGCGTTATCTTAACTGTTTGATAGTAGAAGACCTGTAGATTGTTATGAGATAGACTTAAGGTCTGTACTTGGGACCATCTTCACATAATCACTTATTTCTATCAGAATAGCCCAGATTCAACAGATGGCCAAAGGCTCACTCAATAGCAGGAAGAATTGTAAATCGTAAGTAAACAGGGAGGCCATTAATCAGGACTATCAATATAAATAATCTCCCATGAGAATTAAAAGACATATAAAGCCAGTACTTCAAACACTATCATGTCAATTTAATACTAGTTGTCTCCTCACCAGTGGGGGTTAGTATGTTCAGTGGTAGAAATATGAATGCTTATGTTGGATCTGTGGTGGATTCAAACCTCCAGCAAATCTGCTGAGATAAATGACTTACTTTTTCTGTTCCTCAGTTTTCTTATCTGTAGCACGATCATGCTTATTTTGTTAACTCATAAAACAAGGTGTGTAAGAATTAAATGAATTAAGTCACAAAGTGTTTAGCACTTCAGCTAGTAGATAATAAATGTGAGCTACTATATTATAATATTACATATATAGTTTTATAATTTATTACATAAATTTTACATATATAAATGTTAAAATTATTAGTTTAATATTATGTATGCCTACGTTGTCAATTCATCCAACATTAACTGACATTTACAAGTACATAATACCTTTCCAATTCAAGGAAAATAAGTAAAATTAATTTCCTGAGTTAGATTTAAAAAGCAGAGTTGTGCATTTACATCCTTGTGAAATAGAAATGTTTCCTATATCTTTATTATAATACAGACTGAAAATTTCAAAACGATAGAAACATTTTAGAGAAGAACCTAAGAAGATACTATAATTTTAGAAAATCATTAAAATATACTTGGGTTCCATGTCAACATTTTTCCAAGAAAAATAATGCATGGACCAGATACATACATCATAATCCCTGGAGTTATAGAACTTTAGTCATGATACAACAGTTTCCCCTTATCTACAAGGGATATGTTCCAAACCCCCAGTTAATGGCTGCTACCATGGATAGTACCCAATCCTATATATACAACAGACACCATGTAATGATATTTCAGTGGTTGACAAATTGCATAGACAATGGTGCTCCCACAAGATTATAATGAAACTGAAAAATTCCTATTGCTTAGTGACATTACAGCTCTTCTAGTGTTGTAGCACAAGACATTAACTTTTCTATGTTTATATGTGTTTAGATACACAAATACTTATTATTGTCTTACTATTGCCTACAGTATGTGTATTATAATTGCACACAGTAACACACTCCACAGGTTTGTAATCTAGGAATAATAGATTATACCATATAATGTAGGTGTATACTCAGTTGTACCATTGGGGTTTGTGTAAGTATACTCTGTGATATTCATACAAGGGAAATTGTCTCAATGACACACATCTTAGAACATGTCCCTGTCATTAGAAAATGAATGACTGTTCTATATTTTTTTTCTATACATACATAGCTATGATGAAGTTTAATTTATAAATTAGGCATAGTAAAAGATTAACAACAATAATAATAAAATAGAACAACTATAATATCTCTGTTTTGGTACCAGTACCATGCTGTTTTGGTTACTGTAGCCTTGTAGTATAGTTTGAAGTCAGGTAGCGTGATGCCTCCAGCTTTGTTCTTTTGACTTCTTATACACCAGTGACAGTCAAACAGCGAGCCAAATCAGGAATGAACTTCCATTCACAATTGCTTCAAGGAGAACAACTATAATAATATGCTATTATAAAAATTTGTGAATGTGGTCTCTCTCTCTCTCAAAATATCTTAATATACTGTAGACACTTATTTTCAGACCATGGTTGACCTCTAGTAATTGAAACTACAAAAAGTAAAACTGTGGATGAGGGAGATGGCTGTACTGTCATCATTATCTAATTTTAGAAAATGTGAGGAATTAATTTATGTGAGACAGTTTCTTCATGTAAACTAACAGAAATAATAGACCTTACTTCTTCACAGAATTCTGAGGATGAATTATAATTACAATACATATACATACATACATATTTACAGTGAATACTTCACTTTCTGAAACATCACAAATGTATTATTTTGACTATTATCATCCGCATTTCCATCCTAATGTATTCTTTTTCATCCAGTGGGATCGGAAAAAATGGGCTTGGTCTTAAAATTTTACTGATATATAAATCAGAGAGGTTGACAGCATTGGACATGTGAGAGACTTCAGTGTATCAAAATATATAAGAGATGGTTACTGGTATTTTACTGATGAGTTAATGGGATAATATGTAGTAGAAAAAGCTACAAGTGTCATGAACATACGGATAATCTGGCATGAGTAGATAACCTTACAATGTGAAAACATGCATACTAATGGAGTTGCATTGCAGAATAAGTTTACATTTGCTCTTGCTATGGTTTGAATGATAGTGTCACTTCCAAAATTCATGTTGAAATTTAATTCCATTGGGATGGTATTAAGATTTAATCACTTTTGGAAAAGTGATTACACCATGAGGGCTCCACCCTCATGGGAGTTCCTTTCCCTTTATAAGGCACTAATCATGGATTTGTGCCTTATAAAAAAGCTGAAAGGAATTAGTTTAGGCTTATTTTTACACTTCTGCCTCTGCCCTGTGAGGATGCAACAGGGAGGCCCTCCTATGACGCTGAATGCCAGCACCTTGATCTTGGACTCCTGATCTCCCAAAACTATGAGAACTAAATTTCTATTATTTCTACATAACTCGGTCCCAAATATTAGGTTGTTGCAAAAGTAATTGCTGTTTTTGCCATTTCTTTAACAGAAATAATAGACCTTACCTCTGGCATTACAAGTAATGGCAAAAACCGCAATTACTTTTGTACCTACCTAATACTTTGTCACAGTAGCACAAACAAAGAAATCTCTATTACCTGTTTTTTTGACTGATTGATCTCAGTCTCACAGAGAGACTCGTAACAGGTTTCCATATCAGGAGATCTGGCTACGTTTCTAAAAGTGAAAGAATTTGAGCTGAGTCTTGGAAGCTGTGACTTCAAGATGCAGCTTTGCTTGGTGAGTCCAGGTTTGTGAACTGAAAAACAAATAGCCAGTGTGTCAATAGTGGTTCTCCCACATATTAAATATGTCTGAGTCTCGAACACCTCATCAGTGAAATAAAGGCCCTGATAGGGCATTACTCTTACTGCATGTCTGCACACACAGTTAACTCATTGGCATGCAATGCTCAATAAGTATCTGTCGTAACAATCATGATTATAGCTCCAGGCAGGTGGAGTTTCAGACCCTGGCATTCTTGAAAATCCCACTCCAAACTACTTTAGCTCCATCACTGGCCTCTGCAGATTTAACTTAGCCCTAAACCCTTTGTGCTGATGGTTTACAATGTCCACTTTTCAAGCTAACCCTGAAATGGAGATCCTCACATGGGTCCTGTAAAATTTGCTTTTTCAGCCTAATACAGCACAGCTAAGTGTCTAGCTTCTATTTTTAGTAAGTGAGATTATCGAAGCCTCTTTTGTTTTTTCATTTTTATGATAGGAATAAACTACCAGCTACCTGGAAGATAGGGATCAACTCTTAGTCTACTTATCTGGATGATTTTATAGACTGAATTGTTTCCCCCTCACCCAAATTCCTATGCTGAACCCCCAAACCCCAATATGTCTGCATTGGGAGATAGGGCTTCTAAAGAGGTAATTAATGAGTTCATAATGGTGGGTACTGAACATGACTGGTTTGCTTATAAGAAGAGGAAGGAACATACATGTGAAAGACCCTGTTAAGACATGGTCTTAAAGAATGCTAAGGTCTTAAAGATGGCTAAGGAGGCCATCTATAAGTGAAAGAGAGGAGCCTTTGGGGAAACAGAATCTGCCAACACCTTGATTTTGAATATCTAGCCTCCAGAACTGTGAGAAAATAAATTTATGTTGTTTAAGTCACCTAGTGTGTGACATTTTGTTGTGGCAACCCTAACAAAAAAATACAAGTGAGTATAAGAATCAAAGATGTGAACTGCCAGTTCCAAAATGGAAGGACAGAAGCAAGCTGGCTTTACTCACCCAAAATAAAAACATAAACATATAGCATTGAGATTTTCACCAGCAACTCTCCTCAACTGGGATATGAGATAAGAGACTTCCTGGGGCTACAGAGAAGTGGAAGTAACCTCCAAATAGATGGTAAGAAAATTGAACTACCATATCTGCAAATTCCCTTCCTACCCCATCTGCTGGGCGTCAATTATGTGGAGAATCTCTCCTCAATTCTTGTTTTATGAGTTAACAAAATAAGCATGATCGTGCTACAGATAAGAAAACTGAGGAATAGAGAAATTAAGTCATTTATCTCAGCAGATTTGCTGGAGGTTTGAATCCACCACAGATCCAACATAAGCATTCATATTTCTACCATTGAACATACTAACCCCCACTGGTGAGGAGACAACTAGTATTAAATTGACATGATAGTGTTTGAAGTACTGGCTTTATATGTCTTTTAATTCTCATGGGAGATTATTTATATTGATAGTCCTGATTAATGGCCTCCCTGTTTACTTACGATTTACAATTCTTCCTGCTATTGAGTGAGCCTTTGGCCATCTGTTGAATCTGGGCTATTCTGATAGAAGTAAGTGATTATGTGAAGATGGTCCCAAGTATAGACCTTAAGTCCATTTCATAACAATCTACAAGTCTTCTACTATCAAACAGTTAAGATAACGCAGATCACAGGCAAGAGTTGCCTACTCAGTCCATAGTTGAGTATTAACACATGAATTTGCCCTTCTAAGAAAAGAAGAACCACTCTGGAAGTTTGCAGCGTACAAAATCAGTGTACAAAAATCAGTAACATTTACAAACATCAACAATCTGAAGCAGAAATCAAATACCTATCCCATTTACAGTAGCTACAAAATATAGAAATCACCTAGGAATCAATCCATCTAAAGAAGTGAAAGATCTATACAAGGAAAACTATAAAACCCTGATGAAACAAAGTGAAAAGGACACAAAGAAATAAAAAATATTCCACGCTTATGAATTGGAAGAATTAATACCTGGATAATAAAATAATCTGCACAACAAACCCCCATGACACACGTTTACCTATGTAGCAAACCTGCATATGTACCCCTGAACTTAAAAGTTTTTAAAAAATTGTGAAAATGACAATACCATCTAAAGCAATTTACAAATTAATGCAATGCCTTTCAAATTCCAACGAAATTCTTCACAGAAATAGAAAAAAAAAAAAAAAAATCCTAACATGTATAGGGAACCACAAAAGACCCCAAATACCCAAAGCAATCCTGAGCAAAAAGAACAAAGCTGGAGGCATCACACCACCTCACTTCAACATTTACTACAAAGCTATAGTAATGAAAACAGCATGGTACTGGCATAAAAACAGACACATAGACCAATGGAACAGAATGGTAAACCTAGATATAAATCCATGCATTTATAGCCAATCCATCTTTAACAAAGTTTCCAAGAATATACAATGGAGGACAAACAGTCTCTTCAATAAATGGTTGTGGGAAAACTATATATGTGAAGAATGAAAGTAGATCCCTATCTCTCATCATACACAAAAAATCAAATCAAAATGGATTGAAGACTTAAATCTGAAACCTGAAACTATGAAACTACTAGAATAAAAGTTTGGAGATAATCTCTAAGACAGTGGTCTGGGCAAATATTTTTATGTAAGACCTCAAAAGCACAGTCAACCAAAGGAAAAATACACAAATGACATTACATCAAGCTAAAATGCTTCTGCAAAGCAAATAATCAACAAAGTGAAGAGATAACACACAGAAGGGAGAAAACACATGCAATGTGTTCACCTGACAAAAAAATAGTTATCAGTATATATAAGAAGCTCAGACAACTCAATTGCAAACAAAACTCCAACTAAAAATGGGCAAAAGATCTGTACAGTCATTTCTCAAAAAAACCAAAAAAACATACAAATGGCCAACAGGTATATAAATAAATGTTCAACATCACTAATCATCAGGGAAATGAAAATCCAAAGCACAATGAGAAATCATCTCAACCCAGTTTAAATGGCTTGTATCAAAAAGGCAATAATGGATGCTGGCAAGGATGTGGAGAAAAGGAACCCTCATACACTGTGGGTGGAAATGTCAATTAGTACAGCCATGATGGAGAACAGTATGGAGTTTTCTCAAAAAACTAAATATAGAACTATCATAAGATTCAGAAATTCCATAACTGAGTATATATTCAAAAGAATAAAAAATAAAATCAATGTACTAAAGAGACATCTGCACCCCTATGTTTATTACAGTACTGTTCACATTAGCTAAACTATGAAATCAACCAAAGTGCCCTTCAACAGATGAATGAATAAAGAAGATGCTGTATATATACACACAATTGAATAGTATTAAGTCATAAAAAAGAACAAAATCCTGTTATTGACATCAACATGCATGTAACTGAAGGCCATCGTTATGGGAAATAAGCCAACCACAGAAAGACAAATGTCGCATGTTCTCACTCATTTGTGGGAGCTAAAAAGTTGAATTTCATGAACATGGAGAGTGGATTGGTGACTGAGAAATATAACAAGAGCAGGAGAGTGAAGCGGGAAAAATATATAAATGTGTTTTTTACTACTGAACTGTACACTTAAAGATTATAAAGATGGTAAATTTTATGTGTATATTTTACCTCAATGAAAGAATAAAGAATCAAAGAGGAAATGCGTATATAGCCACTGTTTCTGACACAGTACAACATATTAGTGTCCCACATATGATTTTTATACTCACGATGGCGGAAAATAACCCACCAAACACCAATATTCTACACATTTTGTTGAAAAAAACAATGGACAAATTACAAGCAAAGGACATGCAAAAACCCGATAATTATATTCAAGGAGATGCTGAAGTTAGGCCAGAGGTGAGAATCTAAGATGCTATCTGAGAAACTTGGGAATTTACTGTATAAAAGTAGCAAAACTTGGAAATTTAGTTTATAAAAATAGCAAAACAAGATGAGAGGGCAGAGTGTTCCCAAGGCCTTGCAAGTACATGTGTAGGATAATTATTTGGGGTTTCTTTTCATCTTTTCAAAGTAAGATAAATATCCCATGAACACCGCTTCTTTCTATTATTGTATCACTTACTGGTGATTAAAAAATTCTTTACTAAGGTGTTTAGGAAGGCTATGAGTAGTTATAATCTTGGAGATATTCCCATCTCTTCACAGATGAAAGATGTGTTCTCACCATGTTACATCTCTGAACTCAACCTGGTGTGAAACTCAGGACAAGATCCAGTACCAGTAGGATCCTATTGATAGCGTTAGAGATTCAGAATAGAGCAAGAACCCAACCACAGCTGGTAAGAAGAGTCACTACAGGCAAACTGCTCATTAATGCTGCTTGTAATCACAACACATTTAGCAGGCCAGAATAGCAGACTAGAAACATAATGTAAGCATGGAGCCAGTATCATTGACCTCCCGAGGAAGGAAATGGAGTTGGCATCTCACTGTATATGGTGAAGCCAGCCTTGTACTAAGCACCCAGGGAGCAAGTAAGAAAAGCTGCAGTTAAGCTATTTCCCACGCACTATTTCAGAAGTCCCTTTATCCCCTCTGCCTAGCCACCTTCACCACCTATTTCTCTGAAACCTTAAAAGCTCTAGGGAGACAATGCAATATCCTGAAAAAATACCTGTACTTCTGAAAGTGTGTTAAACGCTTTGCTCTTTCATTTACCAAATGCAACTTAACTTGGGCAATTTCAATATCAAATATCAACTTCCTCATCTTCAATTTCCCTATAACATTACTCTGAGAATTAAGTAAATACATGTTTGGTTTTCTTTTTTTCTAAGATTTAATAATTTAAAAGTAAATTATTTTTTAATTGCTACAATATCCAGGTTGTTCTAGGTTTTATTTAACGACCGCACAGGGGTTCAGATTAACAACCCAGAACCTTTATAGAATAGATCTTGATATGTGTCTGAACTATCGTGTGGGTACTTCCCATGTCTCCTCTCTCAGATACATGCCTGCATTGTTCCCTCAAGCCTGCATCCTAAATCACTTTACAGCAAAGGTCTTCTATTCCACATCGTAAACCACTGCAACATGCATTTTAATGCGGCATGCTTGCACTCTCCAAGATTAATTTCTGACACTGGCAATAACCGAGGTGTCAATTCCTGTTAACAATCTACGCCTTGGCAGATTTTTGTCAATCCATTAATAATGTGTGTAATTGATAGCAACAGAGAGAGGCCACTGCTATTAATTCACTGCTGATTACTGATGCTTATTAAGGATGATGGTAGTGGGTTTTTTCCTGTCAGTCAAATTGTAGCTTTTCAAAATTAGTTGTAGTAAATAAGGAAAAGAACACAATATTAGTTCTAAAAATTGATTCATATTTAAATTAGCCACTTTTTAGAAAGTATTTGCTCTACACTAGGCAATAGATTATGTACTATGCATTAATTATCTCCTTGCATTTTTACATTGACAATTTGAGACATGCTTCACTCTCCTATATTTCAATTACTTGCTGAGGATCAAAGCATAAATAATATTTATGATTCAAGAAGAAGAGATCCCAGAGACCTTTGAAAAATATAGGACTACATTTTAATTTATTGTCCAAAGTCATGTAGATTTACTAGAAACAGAGTATTCCTTATCCAGTAGTCTTCAACCAGAAATCTCCATAACTTCTTCCTCGATGGCAAATAGAACTTCACACAATAAAGGCAAATAAGGGATACTTTTTCAGCCTTCCTTGAAGTAAGGCATATTTACATTAACATGTGAAAAGGCTTTTATAAATTCTGTTGTAGAGAAAACATTCTGATGAAGTTGATCCCAAGTTTTCTCACAATTAATGGATTGAGAAACACCATTGTCGTATGACACCAATAAATATCCCACAAAACTGAGATTCTGTATTTCACCCTTTGAAGAAGATTGTTGTCAATCCATGAGGTGGTAAGGAGTAAAGTAACACTAAGAGGCAAAAACCAAATAGACATC
Organism: Chlorocebus sabaeus; assembly: GCF_047675955.1. Classification (NCBI taxonomy): domain Eukaryota; kingdom Metazoa; phylum Chordata; class Mammalia; order Primates; family Cercopithecidae; genus Chlorocebus; species Chlorocebus sabaeus. The sequence continues at coordinate 59,985,737 of NC_132908.1, read as the reverse complement.
TAGTTTAAAATCAGAATAAGTAAAACATCTAAAGTTGCCACTGTGACAAATTTTATAAATCGTGAGGCTCAGAACATTTCTGTAAGAATAAAATTCTCTCGTTTAGAGAAGCTTCAGAGCAAAGAATTGCTTTTTAGACCAAATTTGTACCTGTTGTGGCACATGGAAAAGTCTCTATGAGAATAAGTGGGGTTCTACAGTCGGAGAGGTTTGAACTCAAATCCTGGCTGTAATGTGAACTCGGTGGCTTCCAAAAAGGTACAGTACTCTTCTGAGCTTTATTTTATTTTTCTTTCTCTTCTGTTTTTTTTTTTTTTCTCTTAAATAAAGCATTAAGCAGTTCCAATTCATTGAATTACTGAGAAGATTAAATGAGGGTAAAACAATCCTTGATATATACCAACCATCCAATAAGATTTGGCTGCAATCACTACCTAACATCATCGGTGATTGTAACAGAAGCATGAAGACTGTAGCGAAGAGTCTGGATATGGTGAAACAGGAAATCGAGAGCCTTGTTATTTCCTGCCTATGGTAATGCCATGAAAAACAAACAAGCAAGCAAAAATGTATTTTATAGAGCTGAAAAAAAATAGTTTATTTAAGGAAAATAAAGAAGACAAGGAGATGAGTAAGGATTTGACGGGGGGAATAGAGACAGGCCAGGCAGAAATAAGAGCTTGGATTACATTTTTAATAGCCTAAAATTTGGAAAGAAATTGAGATTGATATATTGCCAACCTGTGTTCTTCTTTGACAGAAAATTCCTTAAGATTCTAGGATGCAAAGATTGGCAGTCAAATTCATTCAGACGTACAGATTTTATTCTTTTATAAAAAGCCATCCCACTGATATGCTTATAAAAGTAGATATACATTGTGGGGACTGTTGTGAAATTGCCAGGCTCTCATGGTCTCTAGTAGCTCCATTTGCATGCTAATGAAACCAGGGGCCAGATGCCACTAATTACAACCCAGTCACTCTGTCCAACACCCCACAACCAACTGCCAGTGAATGGACCTTGTCATTCCATTATGCAAATGATACTTAGGAAGAACAGGAATAAATTCTAAATAGTGGCAACCAGAGCCATATATTGGCAGGAGGTAAATTAATAAATATATTCAAGAAATGGAAATTAAAAATTATTATTCAACAGTAGATTAATCATGGCTGAATAAATATGGAACAGAACAACTTTTTTTTTTCTTAGTGTTCTGAGCAATCAAATGAAACTTTTAGTAACTTATTAAGGTGTAGTAAATTTTATTTCCAGAAATCATCAATCAGGTTGCTGAAGGGTTAAGCATTCTTAACACACTCAAGTGTTTTTTTTTTTTTTTTTCTGCATGAGACAAACAAAATCCTGAAGGATGTTTTTCTTGAGTTATAAAGTTCTGTCTGTTATATAAAAGTAAAAATGGAGGGAAAACCTTTGCTCCGGAGCCAATGGCCCACACCAGCTCAAGAAAACTTATAAAGACTGATTCTGGAAATGCCAGAAATGCAGCTTGAGTTTTATTTCCTTGTAAGCATGACTCAGCACATTGCAGACAATCATCTATTATCTACGTAACCTGCTCTGATCATCCTAAAAGGAAAGACACTGTAAAATAACCAATAAGAATCATGATGTATGCACTTCTTTTTTTCCATTTTTTAAACATTAACTGTAACCTTTAGGAGATGAGCTTCTTATCATTTTCTATTTTGGAGTCTCTGTTCTGGAATAGTGTGTTCTCAATAAAATATTCATGTCAAGTAAAACACTCTGACTTTTCTTTTGACAGCTGTTATCTCTAAACTACAAGTCTACAGCAAAATCCTTAGGTAATAAGGAGGAAAAAAGACATCAAAATATTTGTTCTTAGTGGTTTTTGATATCAAACTTTTTCAAGACTATCCTACTTATGACCTGATTTTTTTTAAAGTAAACATCAATAGGGAGGTAATTTGTAAAAATGAAACAAGATGGGTCAGGAGATCAAACACCTGTGTTTAGATTACAGATAAATCAGCTGTTACTTGGGAAAGTCACTTCAAATTTCCAAGCTTTACTTCTCCCCTCTCTTAAATAAAAATACCAATATCTACTCATAGTCTAATTGTGTTAACTAAATGGGATAATGAATTGACCTCCTAGCCCTGTGCCTGCAAAATAATAGCTGTTCATGAAACAGTAGCTACTATTTTGTGTACATATTTTCAACTTTTCTAGATCTTCCTCCTGGAAAAGCTGTGTGTCACTTAACATACTTGAGCCTCTGTTTTCTCTGTGCCAAATAAAAGCGTTGAACTCAATGCTGTCGAAGAGCCCCTCTTGCTCTTGGTAGTTAGAATTACATGGACTAAGTAAGGAGAAAAGGAGTACTAAGTCAAGGCCATTCAAAACAGCGTTTTCTGAAAAGTACATTGAACATAGCAGTCAGTTGTTAAGTTTAGGATATCATCTTCCCTAAAGATTGCCTTAGGAGGGTTATATGAGCAGAGATCAGTTCTCCCTAAGGCAATGCTAGTATCATGGCATCATTTTGCAAGAAAATCATAGTGAGAGTTTAAAATATGTTTTCCACATCTCTATTAGCAGCCTGTTTCTCTCATGGAACATTTCACAAACTCTCAATTGATTGTGCTCCTCATTTTGTGACCATGGACTTCCTGTTTTTCTAGCAGTTTCTGATGGTTTGCATTCTAACCCATAATTAAGGAAACTTGTTACATTTTTAACCAGCTGTGATGAGTATATTATGTGTTGTGACGTTTAACTTTTACAATTCACAAATTAAGCTTTTATCAGACCAAGTATTGTGATCATATTCTCAGAGAACTTCCTCGTGTCCCCAGCCTACCTTACTTCTAATAGGGCTAAGAATTCTTACTTAGAGAGGTTCCTTTAAAACAATTATAACTAATAATAGAAAGTTGAATGAAATTTCCCATCCCTAAGAAGATTGGTGGTTGTCATTTAAGGTTGGTGTTGGCTTCGGTATTCGTTATGCCAGCCATCCCATTCAGTCTTCACAAGAACATCAACACATAGTAGGCACTCAACAAGTACAGACTGAACAGACAACTCCATGAAATATGCAGATGAAGATTGGGTGTGGTGGCTCATGTCTGTAGTCCCAGCACTTTGGGAAGCTGAGGTGGCTGAATCACCTGAGGTCAGGAGTTCTAGACCAGCCTGGCCAACATGGTGAAACCCTGTCTCTGCTAAAAATACAAAAGTTAACTGGACGTGGTGGCACACACCTGTAATCTCAGCTACTTGGGAAGCTGAGGCAGGAGAAACGCTTGAACTTGGGAGGCGGAGGTTGCAGTGAGGCAAGATCACACACTGCACTCCAGCCTGGGCAACAGAGTGAGACTCCGTCTTAAAATAAATGCAGATGATGTATTTTCAGACACTAGAAATAGGACTTAGTAATGTTAAGTAATTCCCCAAGACCATATGTTCCCTAAATAGGAGAATTGAGATCCAAACCCAGATCCCCTTGATTTCAGTTTCTATCAAGGATGTTACACCAGATCTGCTATTTCTGAGCTTCCTCTGTTTCTTATTTTTCTTCACTTTAGAACAATCTTTGGCTTGCCACCAGCAGGCAACTAAGTTTAAATGTTTTTCAAAGCTTCTCTACTCTGGTGAGAACTTGCTTGAGAAATGAATCAATCACTCAACACAAGGAAACTTAAAACAACAAAAATATCTTGCATTATAGTAGCTAGGATGGATAGTAAGTAGTGATTCACAGGCAGTATTTATTTGATACTAAAGGAGGCATTTTAAATGTAGACTTACTTTGGAAGTTAGTATTTCCAGCACTATAGAGAAGCTAAATAAAAAGGCTCCAGTACACCATACCTGGGCAGAGTGATACATAGAGATAGGGAAGAAGAGTAGCCAAAGATTGCAGCAGCCTAGGAATGAAGGCAGACAAAAAAACCTCTAAACCACATAGAATGAACCACATAGAATCACTTATTCTCTTAGAAATAAGTGATTAGGAGTATTTTTCAGAACACATTAGAATAAGACTGAATATCCCTAACTCACAAAAAATAGACTCTCAAGGTAAAGTATGAAAACGTGTGAAAATAATATAGACTTTGAAATTAATGGATTTTGGTATGAACACTAGCTTCATTTTTAGGAGTGGTGTGGATTTGATCAAATTATTTAATGTCTCTGAGTTCATTTCTTTGCATTGAAATGGAGATGGTAATACCCAATTCAGAGTTATTGTGAAGATTAAATGAGATATTGCTTGTATAACTTTTTGCCACATGGCTAAAACATGAATAATATATACTAAATATTGACTGTTATTCATATCCTAGTAAGAGCCTGAGTAATAACAGCAAATGTATGCCAATAAATGTTTTGTACCAAAAATATGCTATATTAGCACAAGAGACAATGAGTAGAAGCCAGGAAAAGAGGAAACCAAAGAGAATCTTGATAGAGAATTTTTTATTTTTGTTGGTCATCTTCAGTGGAGGTGCGTCCACTTACTTAAAATGTGTGAGACAATTACTAGGCATAACGGCAGTAGATTTTTGGATGGAAGTAGAAATATACCAGCCACGAAGTAAAATCTGAATGTTGTCAGGGAAGTTTTCACAGAGGAGCCCTAAACAGGCATAAGCACAAACCTGGAAAACAAGGTACAGGTACTGACAGAGGATGTTCTCTGTACTTAAGAAAACCTGGTGTGTACCGCAGTTCTACTCTGTAGTTCAGTAGCTGTGCAATCCACCACAAACTAGATAATCTTTGAGATTCTATGTCATGATCTATAAAATACATGTAATATATTGGCTACATCGTAAGATGGCCATGAGTTTTGATTAGGGTAATGTTTATAAAGCCCTTAGCACAAACATTGGTACATAGTAAGTATTGGACAGGTATTAACTAGTTCGATTATAAGTTATTAAGATGAAGTTGGGCAAAATTGTAGCAATCTATGGCCTTGATTCTTTCACTTCCAGCATTACTAATGGCAAAAGTTTCTCACTGAGAATTTCCAGACACTTTTTAGGATCTGCTCATATTTCATGGGTGCTTAGAACCAATCTCTCATGATACTTTCACAGCTTAACAATTCCACTATAAATTGGAATTTAGTCCTTTGTGATCATGGAGTAACCTTGGAAAATAGCTGATTTCAGATGCAAAAATAGACCCATGTTTAATAAATCAATCTGGGCTGTGTTTCTAAGATTATACCTGAGAGGAAAGAGGACGCTTTGGTTCCAGCAGCCTTATCAAGGGCATTGTTGTCCACTTAATGGAAATGTAATTGCTCCTCATTCCTCTTTTCTCATTAAGTCAATCTCACGGCTTGGAAGCCTCATAGTAGTGATCTACAAGTTTATAAGCAAAAGTGTCTCTTGCTGAGCTGAGAGGCCACTAAAGCCCAGATGCATTGCTCACTCCTGAGTGCTATATGTAATCCTCACATTAAATAATGTGCAAAAACTTCCAGGAAGCTGTTGGTTTTGAAGGCACAAAAAACAAAGGAAAAATTTTTACCCCATACCTTCACCCTCTACAGATGACAGCTAATGGAGCAGCTATCCAACTAGAAATGTTAATAACTACCTTCTCTTTTACCAGCTGTGTTTTACGTGCATTAGTTAATTTAATCCTCACTACTAACAATGCACTAATTATCATCTCCATTTTATGGATGAGGGAATTAAATCTCAGAGAGGTTAATTGACTTGCTCAAGGCCACACAGGTGGTAAATGTCTATGCCTAAAAGCCTGTGTTGTCAGGTTTTACGTGCTTAAATAAGATTGTCAGGAGCAGAGATACCTATATTTCAGAACAGGGATTGGCAAACATTTTCTGAAAAGGACTTCACCGTAAATATTTTAGGCTTTGCATGCCATTTGATATCTGTTTCAACTACTCAGCTCTGCCTTTGTGGGGTGAAAGCAGCTGTAGACAATACAGAAATGAATGGCTTGGTTATGTTCCAACAGAACTTTATTTATAAAAACAGGCAGTGGGCTGATTTTTCCCACAGAATGTAGTCTGTCAATCCCTGTTACGAAATATTAAGCTATTTTTGGGGAAACTGGTGATTCAATGATAGAGGCAGGAGGCAGAGAAATTCTAGGCAGATTGGGGTGGGGCCCTGGCAAAACTCCACCTTTGAGCTAAAAAACCCGAAATCTATGGTCCAAAGTAAGAACTTCTTTCCCTGTGTATGCCTGCTCTGTACCAATTAGTTCTTTCTCAATAATGTTTTTTACCAATCAAATGTTGCCTTTTCCAAAGATACCTGCGGCTCACCCTGCCCCCAACCTGTGCCTATAAAGACCCCAGACTCAGCTGGCACAGGGGATAAGTGGCTGGACGTAGGGAAGCAGCAGCTGGATATTGAAGAGAGGTACCTTGACTTAAGAGATGGGGGCTGGATGAGGCAAAGAGGTGGCTTGACTTCAAGGGAGAGTAAACTACCTTTCCCATCCCCTTTCCGGCTCCCCTCTCCGCTGGCCACTGCTTTCATCACTCAATAAAATTTTCCACATTCACCATCCTTCAGTTCATCTGAGTGACTTCATTCCTTTGGGGCACCAGACAAGAATTTGGGATGTGGCAACTGCAGGTGCCCATAAAGGCTGTCACACTGTCCTTTTGCCCTCACTGACAAAGGGCAGCCACACCAGACAATGAGGCAAAGGGTCCACTGCGCTGATAGCACACTGCTGTCCGTCTGTGGATGGCGGAGCTAAGAAAGTACTGTAACATGCCCTCTGGGGCCTTGGGGTCATAGGCATCCCCACCTGGAGGCTGCTGTGGGACTGGCACGGAACTCGCTCCTGACCACGCTAAAGTGGCCAGTTCCTGCACTCGCTTGCATGCTCCCTTCCACGAGGGGTGGAGAGCAGCAGACCCGAGTAAGCAGAGTTTGCTTCTGCCAGTACCAAAGCGGCTGGCTGGTTCCCGCACTCATTCACTCACATGCTACCCCCCAAGAAGGGTTGAGCAGGGCGGGCTGGGTAAACAGTGCACCTGTCACAAGTCCTGTGAAGCCATCAAGAAAATACTGTGCATCACTAGGATTGTAATTATGAATTGCCACTAACCCTTTACTTGACTTTGGGCAAGTCATTGTACTTTGGGGACTTTAGTTATCATCTATAAAATAAGTTAAATCATTAATGTTTTCAAAGTGTGGACCATAAATCAATAACACTAATAATATGTAGGCTTCCCAACAGCAGAGATTTAACTGTTTTGTTTAATGAGAAATCTCCTGGAACCTATGAGAATGTCTGGCGTATGAAAAGTGCTCAGATATTGGCTGGATTAATAAACAAACTAAATGAAATAATATGTCTCTAGATTTCAGACCTAAGATCAAACACCAAGTAAATGCTCTGCCATGAACTGTAGTCACCATTAGTAGCTTCTGGCATCCTCATCTATTTAGAGTGACCATTCACTGTGTTGTCTAAACCACACCATTTTTGGAGTAAAAAGATCACTATTAATAATTACAGCAGGACAACAGGCATTACCAAGGCCTGGCCCAACCATGCTGGACCACAAAGCCAGTTTATATCTATTTGTACCCCAGGTTAATTTCTACCATGCGCCCACATACCTTTGTAAAAACCACTGAAGCTTTCCAGCCTTTGCACACCCAGGCACTGCCTTCAGAAGGAGCACTAGAAAGATAAAAACTGAACGTTTTAGCATTTACCTGTGAAAAGGTGAGCTACTTACATCATCACTAGCCATCAGAGAAATGCAAATCAAAACCACAATGAGATACCATCTCACACCAGTTAGAATGGCGAGCATTCAAAAGTCAGGAAACAACAAGTGCTGGCGAGGATGTGGAGAAATATGAACACTTTTACACTGTTGGTGGGACTGTAAACTAGTTCAACCATTGTGGAAGACAGTGTGGCGATTCCTCAAGGATCTAGAACTAGAAATACCATTTGACCCAGCAATCCTATTACTGGGTATATACCCAAAGGATTATAAATTCATGCTGCTATAAAGACACATGCACACGTATTGTTTATTGCAGCACTATTCACAATAGCAAAGACTTGAAACCAACCCACATGTCCATCAATGACAGACTGGATTAAGAAAATGTTGCACATATACACCATGGAATACTATGCAGCCATAAAAAAGGATGAGTTCATGTCCTTCATAGGGACATGGATGCAGCTGGAAACCATCATTCTCAGCAAACTATCGCAAGAACAGAAAACCAAACATCGCATGTTCTCACTCATAGGTGGGAATTGAACAATGAGAACACTTGGACACAGGATGGGGAACATCACACACTGGGGCCTGTCCTGGGGTGGGGGGAGGGGGGAGGGATAGCATTAGGAGATATACCTAATGTAAATGACGAGTTAATGGGTGCAGCACACCAACATGGCACATGTATACATATGTAGCAAACCTGCATGTGATGCACATGTACCCTAGAACATAAAGTATAATAACAAAAGAAAAAATAATAAAATAAAATTAAATTTTAAAAAAGGTGAGCTACTTGAAAAACACAGTTTACAATCAAAAGTAGCTACAATACTTTTAATTAAGAAGTTAAAAATCTCTTCTTTTCCATACCCAGTAATACAGCAGGATGCTGGCTCAACAAAGCAACATAGGTCAGTTATATAAAGTCAAGAAGATGCATTTACTCTTCTCTTCTGAGTACTCATATGTAAATTTCTAATCCTCTACAGTTCTTTCTGGCAGTGAGAGTCTGTGATCTTGGCAAGTGATAGACCCCTATGACCAATGAATCACAACTTAAATGAGTACCAAGTTCCCAGCTGATCTGTGAAAAGGAGCTCAGTGAGAGGTACTTATGTCCTTCGTGTACTTAAAATATTGCCCTTAATGAATAAGTCTGGTGTGTTCATTTTTATTACAAAAGTAGCAGACCTATCTTACTTTCAGTATTACAAGGACAATGCTTGCAAAGATGAACAGAGGACGTTTAAAGATACAGGGTGTGAAAACTTCCGAAAGCCACATAGTGAGAGAGATTAAAACAACTTGAAAGAATTTGATTTCAAAGGCAAGATCATATCTGAAGCATTTCTCAACACTGTTTAAAACACAAAAACAAAGAGAAACAAAACTCCTTGGAGGAGTTTCTGCTCAATACCCAAGCCACAGACCCTTAGCGAACGTTACCAATAGCAATCAAGGAACCCCTAACAAGTGCTGTAAGGACTGGGGCAGTGGGAACAACACAGACCATTCGCTCTGATTCAGCGATTTTTATGAGCACCATTAAGTGAAGATGGGCAAGTAACTATGTGGCTCAGGGCAAAGCCCCCACAGCTTTGTGATGAAAAATCTCAGTAAGAACCCATGAAAGAGAACCCTTCAAATCAAATCAAACAAATGTGGATCTACTGGGGGAAAGGGCCTTGTTTTTCATTTAAAATAATCTTTTAAAGAGTGGACAATAATCCAAACACCTCTGGGATACTATATCTTCTAGGAGAATACTGATTTTGATAAAAATATTTAAAGAAGAAATTTTAGGTAAATTTACCTTCAAATAGCTTAGGCACCTTGGACCAAAGTTTGCGCGTTCTACAAATATTGACACAATAACACCATTTAAAATCTTTACCACTATTTGTTGGGTTATGTCAAATGTAACTTAGGATAAAAAGTTGTTCAGATAAGTGATTGGTACATTTGGAATTTATAGATTAAAAATTTATTACAAGGAAATAAAAGTTTTTCTTACCTAACCTCTTAATAATTTTCCAGAGAAAATGTGTAATGTGTCCCTCACTCTGCCCTTCACTCTAGTGTTTTCTTTTGCATTATGGATACATTTATTTTAATTTTCTTCATATAACTTTTCATGTGTACTTTTGAGATTGCCTATTGCTTCAACAATCTTTGTCCAGCTGCTAACTTCTTTCTTAAAATAATTTTCCTGCCCCCCTTCCTTCAATAGTAATTGATCTCTGCCACCACCTCTATTAATTCTGTCCCTGATTTTGTGATAAATCTTCAGAAATACTGACTGATGTAACTTGAAGGTAGTTTTTGTTATTGTGTGAATCTGCTTGATGCCAACTTATGGTTGGCTTTAATGCTCAGAAATAGAAGCAATGATTAGACGGTACAAGGAGATGCTAGTTTAATGTAAGGAAGAACATTTGCATCCTTATCACTTACTGTGTTTACTTTATATTCCACATTACAAGGAGCCACTTCAACATGAACACCAAGCCATTTTAAGTTTATTAAGAACCTAGTAATGTTTAAGCACTGTGTTATGTGAATATAAAATGATGATGAAGTATCACTCCCACTTTGGAATTTACATTTGAGTATAAGAAATATCTGTTAATCAATTTCTTTCTGGAATATTACAGATGGTAGAGTCTGTTTCAACTTTGGGTGGAGGGCTTAACACATTCTTTAACTCAAGAAATCAACATTACTGAGAAACAAAGTAATTATAAGAACCATTCTAATTCTAGGAATCAGTGATCTTGTATCAATCATATGGAATGAGGTAAAAGTGCATGCTTCATGTTATGTTACTTTCTTTTGCTCGAGAATGCTAAATTTGGAAAACTATATAATATGACGTACTTGTGACAATTGAATTGTAAGAGATTTTATCTAATATTGCTTTAGAAAACAGAAATAATTGCTTCAAAGGATAAAGGATAGAAGGTTCTGATAAAGCTTGCTTACTTTTTGTGGGGAGGCATGGGGGGAAATGTCTCAGTGCCCAAGGTCAGTGGCCTTCCTGACTGAAGACTTTCCCGGAGTAGAGGGTGAGAGTGGGAACAGGAATATCAGTTTGAAGTCATCTTCATAACATTCTGGTGAGTGACTGATTCCTTCAGAAGCAAACAGGCACGTGGTAAAAATATTGGTAATGTGACTGTAGAGTTGTTACTGTCATTTTTTTCTTTAGTAACTATGATATTGCTTACGGATAGCAGTCAGAGTAGTAGTATATTTATAATCATGAACCTCTTAGGGTTGCTGGTTTGGTGTTTCAAAGTTTTCCAGTTATCCATATTAAACTTTTAAAGATATCTTGTGTGAAAATCCATTTCAAATTATGTAGAATTAAGATATTATATTATTTAGGATAAACAAATTAAGTGTGTTTGTCATGATTCTATAAGTTGATCTTATTTGCTATCAAGTATTTTAATTCATGAATGCAGTGTGATAATATTTGTTAAAAATAATAGGCACATGTATTTCCATTGTATTTAAATTATGATCTGGCCTATTCAAAATTAACATAGATTGATTTTGACCAAAGAGGTCTAGAAAGCAAGACCTTTTAGAAGAGAAGTGAAAAACAGAGTCATTTCTTCGTTTCATTCTGCTACCCAAGATGAAGCTGGGTCACAGATTGCTGTAGACATTTTAAAATAACTCCGTGGATCCCTCCCCTTCCACCCACTTTTCTCTGCTATATCCACAGATAATTCTCTACATATTTATAGTTCGAGAGGGGGAAATGACTCTCCAAGAGTTAACTTCAATTACACCTTGGTGGGCAGTAACTGCTCTGAGTGCCAGTGAGAACTGTATGTCAAAAATGCCACCTTCTCTCTTATTAATGCTGACTTAGCAAAAACAGGGAATGTAGAGCAAGTCAGAATTCTTCTTTCATTGTCCTATTTTCAGTAAGAGAAGGAATTTAGGACAACTTAGAATTTTTTCTCCTGCCCTATTTTATTGCGTGTATGTGTATTCATATTCAGCAAAAAGAATCCCAATGTTAGCCTTTGGGGTCTTCATGTCCAAACAGTATTTTCCCAGTTAATTTAATTTTTTTATTTAAAATTAACATATCTGGCTAAAGACATTAGAAAAATTATATCAACTGAACAAAATTTTTAAATGACTCATGGTTCCACTGGCAAAGGAATAAACTCGGCTTTGAGTAAACTCTTGAAATGTTCCTTTGAAATATGCTTAGTCTTTAATGTTCATTTGATTGATTGTGATCGTAATACATATATAAGTTTGCTTCTTTATTATTCATTTTTATATCACAAACTCTTTTCTCATTATTATAAATTTTATGGTAATAATATTTTAGATAATTTCTAATCTATGGTAGGAATGTTCCTAGTTTATTTGACCTCTATGTGTTAAACCTTCATTCTCTTTTAAAGTCTTATGTGTTACAATGATATGTTATTTCTAATTTTTGTCTTCCTTCCATTTGTATTAATTTAGCAGAAAATAAACTTCCAGAAATAAAATCAATTTCTTAATTTTAGGAATATTTATAGGCTGTAATGTAGAGCATATTGGGATACATATATTGGTTAGAAATTTAAAGAGCAGTAAAAATAAAAATGATTCTGATTCTGTACATACACATTCTAACCCTATCATTTTAACTTATTTGACTATAATTCCATGCTCCTTCTCTAAATAGCATATCATCAAAATGTAATGCAAACACACATTTCCAATCTTGTGACAATGTAGATTCTGCTTCATTTGGTCCGGGGTAGGGTCTGAGAATCTGCATTCCTGATAAGCTCCTGGAGTATGACTGAACTAATACACTTGCCCCAGAGTTCCTGTTGGAACCATAGTGCAAAAGATATTCCATAGAGTGTGAATATAGGATGTATCTATATTTTTCTCCATGTAATCAAAATTTTACATGTCCTTCTACCCTGTCTGCATTATTAAATCTATCATTCATCATTTATACCATCTTTTTAAAGTTATACTCCCTGAAATTAGCAAGTATTTATATAACCTCCCAATGTCCTTGACTGAATTTATTCAGTGCAGGTTTGCCTAATTTTAATAGTGTTTAAATTTGGGCAAGGTAGCAGATTTATTAAAATCTGCATGAATTCACATCTATTTAAAATTGGATATTATTTATTTTGTTAATTTTTACAATAATAAAGTTTTTAAGATTAAAAATGACCCACAGTGCCTACAGAGGGAGGAGAGTGGAAGGAAGGAGAGAATCAGGAAAAGTAACAAATGAGTACTAAGTTAAATACCTGGATGATGAAATAATCTGCACAAAAACCCCCATGACACATTTACTTATGTAAGAAACCTGCATATGTACTCCTGAACTCAAAATAATTTTTAAAAAAATACAGTTAATACCAACTCCTGTATTGACTCTCAAATTACACAAGTCATACTTTGTTGGCCAAGAACATTGGACTGAGTCCTTCTCACTCTACCATCTCACTGTTCTTTGTCTTCTGCCTCCCCGTTCTACTTACAAGGACCGTTGTGATTCTATCCAGGTAATCCAAACCTATTTAATATTTAAGTTTAGCTGATTAGTAACCTTAACTCTATCTGCTACCTTAATTTTCCTTTGTCACATAACCTGATTTTGAAAGTTCCAGGAATTAGCACCTGGGCATCTTTGGGGGGCTTATTCTTCCCTTCACAGTCATAGACTAGTATCCTTTTATATGCTTCTGAAAATGAATTTCTAATACATATAAGAATATGTGAGTCTGTGATTATAAGGGGTCTTATTCTATAATTTTATTCTCATGATATCTTTGTCAAATTTTAATTTTAGGGGTATACTAACTTCATAAAACAAGTGTGGTACTGGTATACCTATTCTATTTATTTAAAATATTTTTGCAAGTGTGGCATTATGTCTTCCTGAAATGTTTGATGTAATTTACCAGTGAAACCATTCTGGCCCAGAAGTTTTTAGATGCATGTTTTTAATAACAGATTCAAAACTGTAATTTTACAGAGATATATTCAAATACTCCCTTTCCTTTGGGAGTCATTTTTGGTAAGTTTTTCTTTAAGGCATTTGTTGATTTTATTTAAGCTGTAAAATTAGTATATAATTTTTTAATAATATTTTCCTGAAACGGTGAGAAAAAGCAGTCCCCCCATCCAACACATTTATCACTGAATCAATCTGCACACATCAAAATCTGTTCCTTTCTTTTGGAAATTCCCAAGCATTTCAGGATTAACAAAAATGACCAAGACAGAAATAGAACACCGTATAACAAAAGCATATTTTAAGATGTAATGAATGATGTGTGTATATATATATACACACACACACACTGAATTTTCAGGATTTTTTCCTGAAATTTGAGGATTTTTCCTATAGTTTACTTTTTTTTTACCTTTTGAAAATGGTAATTATTTGCCTGTTATCAATCTTGTTTTTTAGCATTTGTTATTTTAATAAAACTTTATTTTTAGTAGAGATGGGGTTTCACCATATTGGCCAGGTTGGTCTTGAACTCCTGATCTAAAGTAGCTGGGTGTGGTGGCACGCACCTGTAGTCCCAGCTACTCAGGAGGCTGAGGCAGAAGAATCACTTGAACCCAGGAGTTGGAGGTTGCAGTGACGCGAGATTGAGCCACTGCACTCCAGCCTGGGCAACAGAGCAAGACTCCGTCTCAAAAACAAACAAACAAACAACTTTATTGAATTATAGCCTACATACAGAAAATCCTGTACTTCTTAAGTGAATAGACATATGAGCAGTCATGTCACAGAAAGAAGACACCTGTGAAGACAGAACCTTAATCAAGAATCAGAACATTCCCAGTTCTCCAAAAGTTCCATTTTGTCCTCCCTCCTGTTACTGTCTCTTATGCCCAAAGGTAACCTGAATTCTAATATCTTAGACTATAATTAAACATTACATAAGTGAAAGGGTATTGTACATACTCTTTGTGTCTGCTTTCTTTCTACGTTTTATTTAATAGATTAATGCACATCATGTATAGACATAGTAGTAGTTCATTTGTTCTCAGTGTTGTGTAGTATTTTGTTATATATAATGTTTTATTCATATATTTGACTATTGATAGAGTTTCTCTCATCATATCAATAAATAGGCAGAATCTGTGAGATACATGCAACCACAGACACGGAAATTAGAAGATGAGGTATAAATCTAATGCTCACAATTTTCACATGACCTTGGATAAATCACTAAATCTTTTCCTAGCACTTATTCAATCATATCTAGCTCAGAAATTGATAAAGAAAATTTAACAAGATAAATCACATGTTGAAAACACTTCAGATTCTTACTAATATGCATAGAAATTGAGTATCCCTGATCCCAAAACCTGAAATCCAAAATGTTCCGAAATCCAAAACTTTTGAGCACCAACATGGCACTCCAAAAAAAATGATATTTGGAGAATTTTAGATTTAATATTTTTGGATTAGGAATGCCGAGTAAAAATGTTCCAAAATCTGAGCCAATATGAAATTAAAACACTTCTGGTCTCAAGCATTTCAGATCAGAGATATTCAACCTGTGCTTAGCTACTATCATCATTATTTTCATTTTTGATAAAATTAGTTTATGACTGGAGAGCTGAACTTTTTCTGTCTCAGATTTTGCCCTGCCTCTAAAATAAATAAGTAGAAACAAATGGTTAAGTGATTTCCAAAACGTGAAGCAATTATCTTCTCTCTGTCATTTGCTAATACCATAGTAATTTATCAAAATCATAGGAATAAGCATCCAATGTTCTTGTTATGAATGAAATTTCTAAAGTTTTTATACTAATATGAACTCTCTATTCATTTAGTAACCACTACTGAGTTTCTACTATATAAGCCTTCTGCCAAGCATTTATTAGGCACTCAAAATGCATACAATTTTAACAAAAAATAACACGAATTCATACCTGGCTTATCACATTAAATACTTTAAACAAAACAGGAGAGTAGTGTTGAAGGCAGAGGTTGTGTTGGTAATAATGATATTAACTTGTTTTTCTCTCTGTGTGTGTCTCTTCTTTTTATTCCATTCATTGTAAAATTTTGGGACTATTAGTTATTGCATAAAGTTTGCAGTAGGCATCCTCCTCATTTTAAGAAACAGGCCTTGATGCTTGGGATAATTTTTTTTAATGATTGAATCAGAAGCAAAATCTAAATCTGTTTGATTCTGATTTTCCTTAAGAGATACAGTACTGAACATGAGCCTTGATGAATACTCTAGCTGTGGATTTACCCTCTCCTTTTTGTACTGGAGTAAGGTAGTAATTGAATAGAGGCAAAGCATTAGAGGTAATCAGAGGGATCAATGTGTCATTGTACAAAGGAAAAGAGATGTAATTGATAGTAAGATTGGGTTAGGTCACTTTCCTCATTTAATCTAAGGCACCTTGTGTTTTATGGCTGTAGAGTTTCATTAGTGTTATCATCATCATGATCATCACTTTACTTCCTTTGCCTCAGTATGTGTATTAATAAAATGAAAATGACATATCTTGTTTACATACTTCAGTGTGTGTGTGTGTGTGTGTGTGTGTGTGTACAGAACAAGGAAGATGGGTTTTATATTTAATGCATTCCATTGTGGCTTGCATAGGATCATAAATACTCTATTAATGAGAGGAAAAGTAATTTTGTCCCCATCTAGAAATCAAAAATAAAGTGTGAATTGGGCATCCTGAGGAGACAACATCTATGTCACTGTGAAATCTATCTTCTCTCCTTGACCTAAAGAGAATAAGAAAATACTAAATTAGGAAAAATGAAAAACCAAACAAACTCACTAAAAGAATAAGGGGAAAATAATTTTGTATGGGAATATGCTGTAAGTAATCTTCTGTCATTAACTCTATGAGTTAACTTAAGGTTGTTTTATGTAATTTAAATGAGGTAATGGAAGATAAAATGTGCATTGTACTCTATATAAGAGTAACTATAGCATGAACTCTACATTATAATTTCAGAACTGAATTAAATTCACAGCCTACTATGGATGCCCTTGATTTAAACTGGGGTTACATTCCAATAAGCTCATCGTAAATTGAAAACATTGTAAGTCAAAATGCATGTAATATGCCTAACCTACTGAACATTATAGCTTAGCCTAGCCTACCTTAAATGTGCTCAAAACACTTACACTAGCATACAGTTGGGCAAAATCTTCTAACACAAACCCTATTTTATAATACAGTGTGGAATATCTAATGCAGTGAAAATGATATACCAAAGGGTTGTATGGGTTCTTAAAGTATGGCTTCTCCTGAAAGTGTGTTGCTTTTGCACCATTGTGAAGTGGAATCTTAAGTGGCACCATCGTAATCTTGGACTGTCTATACTTGCTAGATTTTTATTTTTGGAAAAAATGTTATATTTTTGGGATCTATCTTATTAATTTAAAGTAGAGTACTAATTAATATTAATAGAATTTTCCACATCTGGTGATTTCAAAGATTTACTGAGAAGATATGTGAAGTACTTTTCATTGGTGACTTGAAATATAGGAAGTGATGAAAGCATGATAACCACTACTAGTAGAAATGATGTTGCATATGGAGTTAGTGCTTTCCAAGCTCATTAATCCAGTTGTCTCTGCTTTGTTCTTCTTCATTTGAAGGAATTTCAGATAGAAGGGCAATGCAGTTGAAAACCTTCCTATTTTTTTTTTTTTTGAAATGGTCATCTACCTTGGGCTAGGAAATAAGTTTTATTTTTCCACATTTTTCATTCTCAATAAAAACTCTTTAAAAATAATTTCAAAGTACTACATCAAAAACAACAGGCAGCAATTAGTTATATATGTATATATATATGTTATATATGTATATATATAGTAGTATATGAAAAAAGGTGGTTTAAAAATCAGTATTACTTCATTCCCAATTGTGACTTCATTCCTACAAAAGACAGTTAATGTGTAAGGTAAAACACTTCTGAGCATCTCTGAGCTGCAATTTTCTTAGATACAATATGGAAATAGTGAATATAGGGGATAGTATCATTCTGGTTACAAGTAACAACAAATTTCTTTCAAACTTTTTAGTTAAAAAAGAAAGAAAAGATAACGGGGCATACTTTCCACCATTTTGGCTTTTCTCTAAGACAAGCTGTCAAAAGGAATGGGTAAGTGATCCCCAGCACCTCCCCTCTCACATCATCATATTGGGTAAAAACATTTTCCTTTTCCTCAGTTTGAACAATATTTCCAGAAGTTTATCTCATTGGACTTCATGGAACATTTGTCCATCCATGAACAATGTACTTTGATTACCTAGTCTTGAATTACAGCTCGCAATCCATCCCTAGAGTGTACATGCAGTAAGCCTGATGCCAGTTTGATAACAGAGACACATAAATGTGTTTACCAGAATAAAGGGAATTGAATAATGAGTGGATAAAATGCAAAGAGCCATCCGTAAGAGTATTTACTGTATAGGAATTTTATCAGGGTTAAATGAGAAAACAAAAGCAAGATTACAACTAATGACTAAGATATAGAAGACATTCGAAAATGTATAAAAACATTTTAAATGAATAATCTACTAATTAATTTCCATCTGCAAGCGAAATTTGGGGCAGCAGACACCATTCATCTCTTGTGATTAATGAGTAGAAATGAGCTGAATTAGGCTTTTAGCTCTCTTCAGCTCACAAGGAAACCTCAGCCGTTCACGGTTCATGAAGTATTTTCTGTCAGTCTCTCATTCTGAGTCTTGGTGCTCTGTCACCTGTGATGCTTTTTCTATGAGCACTTTCATTTTCTGTCCAGGTGCAAAGAGGTGGGGTGCAAGAGGAACTGAGCCCAGCCCAAATGCAATATAATCGTATAGGTGACAATGCCTGATACTAAGTGTGCGGGTAGAGAAAGTAGTTAAAAGCTGGAGTGCAGTATTCAAACAATCTGAGGTCTGATACAGCAGGACATACTGCTGCCAGCGTGTTGTTCACACCTAACACTTATAGAAGAATTATACCTGTTGAAATATCAGGTCAGCTCCAGACCTGCACCTGCCTCATCCTTGGAGTTGAATCCAGGCACATACTGACCTGTGCTGATTGTGTTTAGTTTATGAGAACTGACGATATCACTGCCTGAGGCTTGAGATGGGTTTATTTGCAGGAAAATAAATCTAACACACACATACATTATTGCAAACACACACACACACACACACACACAATTGTATGTATTTATCAGTGCCCACAGGTTTTGCTATATGGAAAAATAATGTAGGGTTTTTTTCAGAGATAAAATATTTTCCTTCCTTCCTTCTTTCTTTCCTTCCTTTTTTTTTTTTTTTTTTTTTTTGGAGAAGGAGTTTCACTCTGTCCCCCAGGCAGGAGTGCTGTGGCGTGACCTCAGCTCAATGCAACCTCCATCTCCCAGGATCAAGCGGTTCTTATGCCTCAGCCATACACATAGTTGGGATTACAGGCATGTACCACCACACCTTGCTCATTTTTGTATTTTTAGTAGAGATAGGGTTTTGCCATGTTGGCCAGGCTGGTCTCAAAGTGCTGACCTCAAGTGATCTGGCTGCCTCAGCCTTCCAAAGTGCTGGGATTACAAGTGTGAGCCACCACACCTGGCCGATAAAATATTTCAAAGTCAGATTTCATAGACAGAATTGCCCAAGTATCACATAGAATGATTTTAGTGATCTCTTACTTATCAATAATTATTAAGCACCTACTTTGTGTCTAGAATCATGTTTTTTTTTTTTAAAAAAATAATTATTATATCATTTTGTGAGATAATTTAAATGTGCAAGGATTTGAGATTGAATTCTGGCCTTAACATCTACCTCTCCCAGACATATTAATATATTAAGGAAATGCTTTTATCTATTTTTTTTACTTACTTGCAACAATAGATATAATAATGCTATCTATGGGAGTTCTATAAGACTTAAATAGATAATTTGTTTTGTGCAGTGCTAAGATGGATCTCCTCAGGAAACATTAGCTATATTGATAATTATGTCCCTGTCCCATCTGTCCCCTCCATTGTCATTCTCACAATCTTGCCCTTAATTCTAACTGCACATTCTTCCCATTTTCCATTTTAAGGTTATCAGACCTCATCCTGTTCTGCAATCCATTTATTCTACACTATTCTCTGTCTCAAACCTCTCCTCTATGTTCACACTTTCCCCTTTACATATTGTTTCTATGGTCCAGATCTCACATTACTCTTTTGTATATACCCTACATTTCCTTGTCTAAGCTCCCATCTTCGTTTGGCAAAACTTCAAACCCACTTGATGTTAACTCCAGGCTTTCTTCATGTCTACATCTACACCCAGCAAAATTTGGGCAGATAAGACACTCTTATTCTCTTTTTAGTTTAACCTCATGTAGAGCCTTGGCAATCCTACAGTTTTCCCTTACTCCACTTACCTCTTTAAGTTTTTTAAAACCTTTTTATGACCCAAACTTCTAAAATACACTCTTCTAGCCTCACTTTCAAGTAACGACTTGAGAATAAAAAAGCATTTGGAAAAGAATTCTCACAGGTTCTTTCCGCCACATCTACCATACTACCTCGCTCTACATACATATATTCTCATCTATTGCCTTAAATGTACTGGCCATTATCTTAAATAAGGAGAAACTTTCAGTTTTGAAATAGATCCCTTAAACTCTCACATTCACAAGCATTCAAAGGAGTTGAAGCAAATTCCTTTTATTTTTCCTCCTTGTCTTAATTTGGGTTTACCTAAAAGCAGATCCAAAGTCAAATATTTGGAGGCAAATATTTTGCTTTATTTTACTTTATTTTATTTTATTATTATTATTATTTTTTTTTTTTTTGAGACAGAGTCTTGCTCTGTTGCCCAGGCTGGAGTGCAGTGGTTTGATCTCTGCTCACTGCAACCTCTGCCACCTGGGTTCAAGTGATTGTCTTGCCTCAGCCTCCTGAGTAGCTGGGATAACAACAGGGGCGCACCACCATGCCTGGCTAATTATTTGTATTTTTAGTAGAGATAGGGTTTCAACATGTTGGCCAGGCTGGTCTCCAACTCCTGACCTCGTGATCCGCCCACCTCGGCCTCTCAAAGTGCTGGGATTACAGGTGTGAGCCACCGCGCCCGGCCAGCCAGTATTTTGCATTAACAGGGATTCCAGGAACCACACTGAAGAAATTAGGAAGTGAGACAGGAAAGGGAGGAGACTAATAATTCTGATTCAGTCTCCCTGGGTTCCTGAGAGAAGTTGCAGAACATGACAAAACAGCATTCTTTGAAGGAAGAGAAAACTGGGTGACTTGTCCACAAATTCCATCTCATACTAGTTGAGAGTTACTCCTATGAGTATTAACATTCTGGAATTCTGGCCTACCATGATCCAAAAATAGCCCTCCAGCATAGAGACAGAGGTACTAAAGGTAAGGAGACATCTGGATGAGAGAAAGTAGGGAACTGTCCACCACAGCTGAGCTGACCTCTACGGTGAGTCACAGGGTTATGGTTAGGATGGCAAAAATGCCGGCTATATTCCTGCAAAATTTCTTCCATGTCTTTTAGGTAATCATGTCAACAAATAACTGTACTGTTATTTGTCCCATCTTATAAAAACTTCCTCTGTGCATCACATTCTTAGTATCACTTTCATCTTCCTTCTGTCAATTATAGCAAAACTCCTCAAAAAGTTGCATATATCCAAATGTGCTTAACTGATATTTACAGAACATTTCACTTAACTGCTGCAGAATACATGTCTTTTTTCATCAGCACACGGGACACATCCCTCACACTAGATCATATGTTAGGCCACTAAACAAGTCAATAAGTTCAAAAAAGTTGAAATCATATTAAGTATCTTTTCAGACTGCAGTGGAATAAAACTAGAAATCAATAACAAGAGGAACACTGGAAACTACACAAATACATGGAAATTAAACAACATACTTGTGAATGACAAATGAGTCAATAAATAAATTGATAAGAAAGTTTTAACAATTCTTAAAACAATGAAAATATAAACATACCAAAATCTATGAGTTACAGCAAAAGCAGTACTAAGAGGGATGTTTATAGCAATAAATACCTATATCAAAAAATAGAAAAATTTTTGGCCAGGTGCAGTGGCTCGTGCCTGTAATCCCAGCACTTTGGGTGTCCACAATGGGTGGATCATTTGAGGCCAGGAGTTTAAGACCAGCCAGGCCAACTTGGTGAAACCCCATCTCTACTAAAAATACAGCAATAACAAAAACTTAGCCAGGCATTGTGGCACACACCTGTAATTCCAGCTACTTGGGAAGATGACGCAGGAGTATCGCTTGAACCCAGTAGGTGAAGGTTGCAGTGAGCCAAGATCATACTGCTGCACTCCAGCCTGGGTGACAGAGCACAACTCTGTCTCAAAAAAAAAAAAAAAAAAAAAAAAAAAAGATTTTAAATAAACAACTGAACAATACATCCCAAGAAACGAAAAAAGCAAAACAAACCAAATCCCTAATGAGTAGCAGAAAATAAATAAAGATTAGACTAGAGATAAATAACATTGATTCTAAAAAATATACAGATCAATAAAATGAAAAGTTGCTTTTTACTTTTTGTTTGCTTTTTTGTCCCTTGACCTGTTTCCACTGTTCTCCGCAAGTCCTCAAAGTCCATTGTATCATTCTTATGCCTTTGCATCTTCATAGCTTAGCTCCCACATATCAGTGAGAATATAGGATGTTTGGTTTTCCGTTCCTGAGTTACTTCACTTAGAATAATAGCCTCCAATCTCATCCAGGTCACTGCAAATACTGTTAATTCATTCTTTTTTATGGCAGAGTAGTATTACATGTAATGCTATGTATATCATATATATGTATATCATATATATATCATACAATATATACATATATATATATATAAAACAGTTTCTTTATCCACTCATTGATTGATGGGCATTTGGGTTGCAATTGTAAATTGTGCTGCTATAATAAACATGCATGTGCAAGTGTGTTTTTCGAATAATGACTCCTTTTCCTCTGGGTAGATACCTGGTATTGGGATTTCTAAATTAAATGATAGTTCTGCTTTTAGTTCTTTAAGCAGTCTCCACACCGTTTTCCATAGTGGCTGTACTAGTTTACATTCACACCAGCAGTGTAGAAGTGTTCCCTGATCACCGTCACCATGCCAACATCTACTGTTTATCATTTTTTTTTTTTCTTATGGCCATTCTTGCAGGAGTAAGATGGTATTGCACTGTGGGAAAAGTTTTTTAAAAAGAGAAACAAAATCAACAATTTTTAGCTAGAAAAAGAAGAAAGAAAAGAAAGAAGACATAATTAAATAAAATTAGAAACAAGGAGATAGAACAACTGATACCACAGAAATACAATATATCATTAAAGATTGTTATAAACAACTGTACACCAACAAATTGGAAAACATAGAAAGAATGGATAAATTCCTGGATACATACATCCTACAAAGATGGAGCCATAAATAAGTGGAAAAACTGGGCAAACCAATAAAAGGAACAAGACTGATGCCCTACTAAAAAGGCTCTGAATTTTATTAAACTTTTAAAAAGAACTAATACTATACTCAGATTTTTAAAACAAATTAAAAAGGGGTGAATATTTTCAAACTCGTTATATGAAGCCAGTGTTATCCTGATACAAAACCCAGACAAGGACATAAAAAAACAAAATAATAACTACATATCAATATCACTGATGAATGTAGATTCAAAAATCTTCAACAAAATATTAGCAAAACAAATGTAATAATACATTACAAAGATTAATCACTATGATCAAGAGAGAATCATCGAAGTGATGCAAGGATGGTTCAACCTACACAAATCAGTAAACGTGATACATTACATTAACAGAACCAAGAAGATAAACCATATGATTATTTCAGTACTGAATGAAAAAAAAATTCAATAAAATTTAACATCCCTTTATGATATAAACTCTCAATAAACTGCATAGAGAAGGAACATACTTCAAAACAATGAAGGTCATAAATGACAAACCACAGCTAACATTATACTGAATGGGAAAAAATTGAAAGCTTTTTCTCTAAAACCTAGAAGAAAACAAGGATGCCAACTCTCACCACTTTTAGACCATATAATACTGAAAGTCCTAGCCAGAGAAATTATGTAATAGAAAGAAATAAAGGACATCTAAGCTGGAAAAGATGAAGTCGAATAAGCTGTATTCACAGATGTCATTTTCTTATGACTACAAAGCCTAAATACTCCACCGCCCCCCAAAAAAAACTAAGTAGAACTGATAAAAAAAAAAAATCAGTAAATTTGCAGGATACCAAATCAACATATAACCAGCCTATATATAAAAAAGCTTTACAAAGTCAATAGGAAAGAAAAGCAATTCAAATAAGACATGGGAAAAATACCTGAATAGACATTTCTCAAAAGAAGATATGCAAACAACAAATGTATAAAAATAAATGCTCAACAACACTAATCATCAGGGAAATGAGAAGCAAAACTACAATGAGATATCATGTCACCCAGTTAAAACAACTTTCACCAAAAGACTGAATAACTAATGCTGGTGAAATTGTGGAGAAAGTAGAGCCTTCATACACGGTTTTGGGAATGTCAATTAGTAAGACCACTATGAAAAGCAGTAGGAGTGTTCCTCAAGAAACTAAATACAGAACTACAATATGATTCAGCAGTTCCACTACTGGGTTTATATCCAAAAGAAAGGAAATCAATATATTGAAGGAATATCTGCCTCTTATGTTTATTGCAGCATTATTCACAATAGTCAAAATATTAAATCAATATGTGTCCAGCAGTGGATGAATAAATAAAGAAAATGTGGTATATGTACACAATTGAATATTATTCAGCCATATGACAGAATGAAATCTTGCCATTTGCAGCAACATGAGTGGAACTGGAGGTCATCATGTTAAGTGAAATAAGTCAGGCAGAGAAAGACAAATGCTGCATGTTCTCACTTATATATGGGAGCTAAAATAAACTGGATTTCATGAAGATAGGGAATAGATTGGTGGTTACAGAGGCTGGGAAAGGTAAGGGGTTAGAAATAATGAATAGAGGTTGATTAATGAGTACAAAAATACAGTTGGATAGAGAAAATAATGCCTAGTATTTGATAGACAGTAGGGTGATTATAGTTAACAATAATTTATTGTGTATTTTAAAATACCTAGTAGAGAACAAATGTTCTCAGCATAAAGAAAATAAATATTTAAGGTAATGGATATCCCAAATACCCTGATTTGATCACTACACGGTACATCAGTGTATCATGGTATCACATGTATCCCCAACATATGTACATCTACTTTATATCAATAAAAAGGTACATATACTTTGTCTACAGTTTCTCTATGTCTTTTTTGCACAAACTTCATCCTCACCAACTCATCTAAACATTTAATGAATGCTACTGTAGATACTACTTTGCCAAATCCTGTAGTCAATTTTAAGTATGCAACTTGCTGAACCTATAGGCAGCAGGATATACATATAACCACTTCTTTCTTGATACTTTACATTTTTTTTTTTGAAGAACATCCTTTCTTTTGTGTGGCCTTTCTCAATGGACAGAGAGAAAAATGTTAAGAAATTGGCTCACATGATTAGTGGGTGGGGTCAGGGGGAAGGGGATGCTAGCTAGTTTAAAATCTGTAAGGCAGGTCAGCAAGTTGGTAATTCAGGCAGGAGTTGATACTGTAGTTTTTTTTTTTTTTTTTGAGAGGGAGTCTTGCTCTGTCGCCCAGGCTGGAGTGCAGTGGCCGGATCTCAGCTCACCGCAAGCTCCGCCTCCCGGGTTCACGCCATTCTCCTGCCTCAGCCTCCCAAGTAGCTGGGACTACAGGCGCCCGCCACCACGCCCGGCTAGTTTTTTGTATTTGTTAGTAGAGACGGGGTTTCACCATTAGCCAGGACGGCCTCGATCTCCTGACCTCGTGATCCACCTGTCTGGGCCTCCCAAAGTGCTGGGATTACAGGCTTGAGCCACCGCGCCCGGCCGATACTGTAGTTTTTAATCTGAAATCTGTAGGGCAGGCTGGCAGATTGTGAACTCAGGCAAGCATTTAATGCTACAATCTGGAGGCAGAATTCCTCCTTCTCAGGGAAACCTAAATTTTTGTTCTTAAGGCCTTCCCATTGATTGAATAAGTCCCGCTCACCTTATGGAGGGGAGTCTCCTTTACTTAATAGCATGGATGTTAACCATATCCACAAAATACATTTATGGCAACACCTAAATTCCTGTTTGTTGAAATAATTGGGTGCTAGAGCCTAGCCTAGTTGACACATAAAAGAATCATAGCCTCCTTTGCTGATTTTTCCCCTCATTTCCCAGATCTCTAAATATTGGAGATCTCTAAATGTTAGAAGGCCCCACCCCTCAGTTCCTGGAACTTGTTTCTAAAACCATTCACCCTCTAATAGGGGGAGAGGGGAGTGATAGCGTTAGGAGGTATACCTAATGAAATGACGAGTTAACGGGTGCAGCACACCAACATGGCACATGTATACATATGTAACAAACTTACACGTTGTGCACATGTACCCTAGAACTTAAAGTATAATAACTGATGACTCCAAATTCACATTTCCATGCCAGTATTTTTCCTTGTCTGAGCTCCAGGCTTATATTTATACAAAGCTACCTACCTTAATTATTAATAGTTGTCTATTAGAAACCTCAAAGAGGGCCACAGTTAAACTTCTGATGCACCACATGCCTATAAAAAAGGTAATCTTTTTAAATTCATTTCTGTAAATGGCAGTTCTGTCCATCCAGTTGCTAACCAAGTGTGTCTTCCATATCAGCACTGTCTACTCATATATTCTCTGCTTGAATATTCTTTCCCAAATGTCACTCACCAAAGGTTATTTCCTCATCTCCGTATGGTCTCTACTGAAATGTCACTGAATAATGATTGCTTCTCTGATTATCTGTTGCAACATAGCTCCTAAATTTTCCCCCAATACACACAGACACAGAGAGACAAAATCATATTTGCTATTCAATAAACCAGTTGCATGACTTTTTTTCTCTAAATCATTAATCATAATTTGTTATATTACTGATATGGTTTGGCTCTCTGTCTCCTTCCAAATGTCATGTTGAATTGTGATCTCCTCATGTTAAAGGAGCCTGGTGGGAGGTGATTGTACCATGGCAGCAGATGTCCCCTTTGGTGTCCTTATAATAGTAATGTATCATGAGATGTGGTTATTTGAATGTATGTAGTGCTTCCCCCCCCCCCCCCGTCTCTCTCTCTCTCTCTCTCTCATCATGTGAGGAACATCCATGCTTCCCTTCGCTTTCTGCCATGACTGTAAGTTTCCTGAAGCCTCATAGTTACGCTTTTTGTTAAGTGTGTGGAACTGTGAGTTAATTAAACCTCTTTTCTTTATAAATTACCAGGTCTCAGATAGTTCTTTATAGGAGTATGAGAACAGATGAGTACAATTACTTATTAATCCAGTAGGTACATTTTTTTAATCTCCTTATAGAATGCAAGCTTGATAATGGCAGGAATTTTTTTTTCCATTCATTGCTGCATCTCCAGTGCTATTAACATGTCTGACACATGTGAGGTCCAGAAAAGAAAAATGTGCTGGATAATGGTTACTGATCACTAGCTTCTAATCATGAACAATCAATGTAACAATGGTTACCTCTCAGAAGTATGAAACAGAAGAAAAAAACACGAGAGTCAAAGGGTGTCAGAGGGAAAACAAACAAGTAGCTGACAGGGGGAAAGAAACAAGAAAGCAGCAAGTCATCCATCCCTGTAGGGAGCAGGGGATGCTTCCCTTCTTCTCCCAACCCTCTTCTTTCCTGTCCTTCTTTCCTGAAATGGGAGTGGGGGGATGTGATCTTTAGAAAAACTGAGCAAAGGAAGAAAGACTTAAGAATCATGACACACACAGGAAGTTATACCATTAGTAGAAATCAATATGCAGTTGTGGGGCAAAGCAAAGTAGAAGCAAAGTGGCAGTTGATTGGCTGATCTTGTATGTATTTCATCCTGAAGAATTTGAAAGTCTTAAAGGACTATATAAGCTGAATGATTTGGGAGCTGCTTTCCTAGGATGGAATCTGAGACCTCAGTGAAGGTATTAGGATTAAAGTTAAAAAAAAAAAAAGAAAAGAAAAGCAAATCAAACTACACTAAGAATTCAAATAGTGAAAATTTTAAAATAAAGTAATTATATCCAAAAGGTAATCTGGGCAAAGTGCAGTGGCTCATGCCTGTAATCCCAGAATATTGGGAGGCCAAGATGGGTGGATGGCTTGAGCCCAGGAGTTTGAGACCAAGCTGGCCAACATGGAGAAACCCTGTCTCTACTTAAAAAAAAAAAAAAAAAAAAAAAAAAAAAAAAAAAAAAAATTAGCCATGCACGGTGGTGCATCTCTGTAAGTGATCTCAGGTACTCAGGAGGCTGAGGCATGAGAGTCACTTGGACCCGGGAGGCAGAGGTGGCAGTGAGCTGAGTTCGTGCCACTGCACTCCAACCTGGATGACAGAGACTATATCTCAAAAAAAGAAAAAAAAGATAATCTGCCACAAACTCTGTAAAAGAGCCAGTGGACACTAACAGGGAGAGTAAATAGTAAATATATGCTTTGCACCGTCACATAATATTTAAATTTGTCTCTAGCACTAGCCTAATTCTTTTTCAGTTGACTAAACCTCTATTGGAAGTCAGCTTTTAAAAGACCTGCTCATTTTTATAAGCTAACACCTGTTGTAACATCTAGCATTTTATGGATATGTTTGAAACCTGTAATCTAAATGACGGTAGAAATATGGTTCTGTTTTTGTGCAGTAGGTGAAGAAGTAACTGTTGCTGTGTTAAGTTCTGGCTGAATTCAAAGAATGCAAGGCCAGAGGCAGGCTTTGTTTATAGCCTCCTTTCTGATTTCAAAAACTGAAATTATTATTTTTCAGAAAACCTCTTGGGTTCTCAGGCACCTGACCTACAGACGGAAGGTCAAACTTCAATAACTCTAGGATTCCTTTTAAATGCTGAAGATGAAATATTCAGTGATCAATAATTAAGCAAAAACTTCCCCACAAAAGATACCTGTTATAGAATGTTTGATTTTTCAACACGGTTTACTGTTCAACTTGGGCACATGAGATTATAAAAGCCAGTATGATATGAAATAAATCTATACATAACTACATAGTAACTGAAGCTCTAAAAAGACTCGAGCTCCCTGGAAAATGTTAGTTAAATATCTCTGAATAGCGGGCCCTGATCTCCTTTTCACACTAATACTCCTGGTGACATTGGTTGTGTTTGTTCTCATTATGCCAGTCCCCCTTTCCCAGCCACCAAAGCAAGACATAGATCAGGGTGCCAGAGGGATAATGTCTTTTCCTTTCAACTCTTGGTAATTTCCCTCTGATAATTGACTTCTGAAGGGAGGATAGGAAACAGAATTTTTAAAAAGTTAGCGGATTTGCTAGTGATTTCACATTTCAGAGGGTCCCATTTGGTTTTACAACACATTTGACATCCCTATCAGGTGACCTGATCCGAGACTTGTAGTAAAACTTGAAACATGGTCAGGTGCACCTGTTTTCTTCCCAGGGAGGAGATTTTGACACAGAACCAGTGTGATATATGGAAGGGCTGACATGGAGAGGGAGGGGAGGGAGCAGCACATGTACACATACTCCCTCTCGCCCCACAGAAACGGTTCTGTCTCCTGAAATTATCTGATGAAGGGGAAATCGGTGACATTTAGTGTTCATAAATAATGTAAGCATCCCATTTCGGGTTGGCAGCATTGTCACTTGCTGTCAGAATCATTTCAATATCACCAATCTAATCTTAGGACTTTGTTTCCATTGTTTCTTTTTAAAAAGAGAATGGTGAAATGAAAGAGATACCAACCAGAGAGGCTTTTGTTGGGAAAATCGAGTGGGAGATAGAATAGATGGAGGTCTGAAAAAGCTAGACTCTCCAGAGGCCTCTGCTTATTAATGGAATCCTAATGAGTCCGCTGGTGCCCAGCCTGAGCTATTGGATCTAAGAAATGGGATATTTGTCACTCTTGTAAAGAATGAAAGGGACAGAAATGCATAATAATGTTATCACTTGTTTGTAGACATTGAATGATTATATCTCAAACAGAATGCAGGTGGCAGAGATTGTTTAGGGGAAAAAAAAGCCTTCTGGGATTAAAATGACAAAGAAACACCTCCAGTAGCATTCCATATTAGTACCAAATAGAATAAACATAGCATTATCTTCATTTTTCTTATTCATTAGTGTTTTAAATTTTGAAACCTACTTTCCCTGTTTAAATAGAAGCTTATTCAAATTGAATGTAAATAGAGATCAACTTTTTAAAAGTCCAACTTCTGCTCTGTTTTTTCCCTAGAATATTTATAAATGCAAAGAAGAGTGAATAGTACAGTAATGGAATGGAAACATTTTTCAAAGCCATAAGTCATAAGATATTGAAATTCTTCTTCTTATTTAAAAGTTCCTGAAAGGAAGCAGCTTGCCTAATGTGCAAATTTAGTAGTTTCAAGAGTATTTTTAAACTGATATTCAAATTCTAGGAGCATTTATCTAATAAACTAAATGCATTCTAAAGTACCTGGCTCTTCAGATCCACTAGTAATTTTCAGAATGGATTTTGAAATATGGATTCTTACTACCACTTGTCTTTGAGAGACTCAAATTTGGATCCTTCCTGAGCTGGTAAAAACAATTTTCTATTAAAAATATTATTTTGTTCTTCAGATAAAGATATTTGTTTGAACATGACATCTCTCATGTTGTAACTTTAGAAGGGCAAAAGGGATCTGAAAACTTACGAGTGTCAATTAGTACTTAGACTAGGGTATGACCCTCTGCTCTTTGAGTCTGACTATTTTAGATTCTACATATAAGTGTATATACCAGGTGTTGTGGGAAGGGGGAGACTGGGAGATGTTGGTAAATTAGTTATGAAGGCCTAATGTACACAGCATGGTGACTATAGTGAACAATATTGTATCATATACTTCAAATTTTCTAAAAGAGTAGATTTTAAGTGTTCTCATCTCACACATACACATACACAAAGAAAATGTTAACTGTGAGGTGATGGGTATGTTAATTAGTTGGATAGTGGTGATCATTTGACAATGTATATGTACATCTAAACATCAGTTTGTATACCTTACCATGTACAATTTTTATTTGTCAACTATAATCAAGCTGAAAAGCAAAATAATTCTAAAGGGATAGCAAAAAAAATAAATAAAGAAAGAGAGGCTCCCAAAATGGTGAACCTCTTTTCTTATTTCTTATATTCCTATTGGTAAGTTAGAATTTCTGGATTAATTTAGAATTTATTAATAGCTTTCTGTTGGTTCCGTTTGTCTATCAGGCCACAGATTATATTCCTCCTGTTCTAGAAATTCTTCCTGATCACTCCAGGCAGAATTATGTATTGACTACTTGAGTCTACCCTAGTCTTTGCCTTTCCTTCTGTTTATCTCTGGATAAATATCTCTGAGAAACGTCTTTACAATCACACTTGACCCCAAAATTGTGTGCCTCTAACCTAGGCAGATATTATAAAAGTAATCCTTCCCCCTCAGCTATACACAAAACTCCTGAAGCATCTACAAGGCTTCACACAAGTCTTAATGAATGGATTTCAATGTGCCAATCAGGAGAAGGAAGTTTAAATTTAGTAGGAATATTTATTATTTACTATACACTAGACTTTGCGTGCATAGTCATTTTCCAAATGACTTAGTGGGGTAGGTGACATTGTAATCTCCATTTTATAGATGAGATCACATAAATCAGAAGGAGTGGAGTGAGAATTTGAACCTAGATTATCTGATAAGAGACCATCACCTTAATCATATTTCCATCTATGAAATCTTCTCCAGTACGACCTTCAATTATACTGATCCTATGATTTATCACAGCCACTTAGCATGTAGTACCCTGCTTACATGTATTTTAAAAAGAGATAAACAATTCTGTCTCTTCTACTGTGCTTGAGCTGACCACACATTTTCTACAGTGATAAACCTATGTGAATTCTTCCAAGGAAAAAGTCTTAGGCAGAAAGCATGCATTACTGTTCTTCATATTTATAAATGTAGTTGTCTGGTTGTTTGTTTCCTTTACCACGTCCGCCTATTAATTTTTTTCTAAGCTCTTAGCATCAGAGGATAACCTTAAATGAGTGACATTTTCAGGTGCTTTATATTCTAGGCTTCAGGATCAGATGTTGCCATTTTCAGAGACAGCTGTAGTTCCACTCACAAAAGGCCAAGTATCTATTAAAAGAAGGAGTCATTGTAAAGTAAGCTGTTCAAAGCCATATGTCCGATTCTTTCCGGGTGCAATAGGCACAGGACCTATTAAGGCACCTGCCTGTGTCAGGGGGTGCTTACTTGCTGGCCCTTCTCTAGAAATCATTTTAAATTAGTTCCTTTTTCATCGCTTATTATTTGTTTTCATGGTTCACACATTTTATGTGTGCCAGACATGGGACTGATAACTGGGCTTACAAAGACGACATGACAGCCTGCCCTTTGTCTCTAAAGAAGTTTACAGCCTTTTGTAAGGGCCTAAATTCTACCCATTATTTTTTTCCCGGAAACTTCTCTCTCTGCTCCAATTATGAGGAATTGGCTCACATGATTATGGAGGCTGGAAAGTCCTATTATCTGCCTTATGCAAGCTGGAGAACCAGAAAAACTGATGGCTTAAGTCTCTGTTAGAGTCTAAATTCCTTAGAATCAGGAGCACCAATTTCCAAGGGCAGGAGAAGATGGTAGTCCAACCTCAAACAGAGACAACACATTTTCACTTTCTCTGCCTTTTTATTTTAGTCAGGTCCTCCACCTATTGCCTGAGGCCTACTCTTGTTGGTGAGGTTGATCTGTACTCAGTCTGCTGATTCAAATGCTAGTCACTTCTGAAAACATCCTAACAGGCAGACTCAGAATTGTCTCACCAGCTATCAGGGCATCCCTTAGCCTAAGTCAGTTTGATACATAAAGTTAACCATCATGGATATGTAGTTTCCTCTTTCACCCTATGTTCCTCAACAAAATCAACTCCCCACCTTACATCCTATAAATTAAGAGCCACGTAATGTTACAAACAGTCAGTGCCACCAAGAATTTTATTACTACCTTTCTTTGTAAACCATTCTATTAAGGTATGATTAAGATATAAAAAGCTATGCACATTTAATGTACACAGCTTAATGAGTTTGGAGATAAGTATAAGAAACCATCATTGCAATCTACTACTTAAACATATCCATCACCTCCAAAAATTTCCCCCATCCTCATTATTTATTATTATTTATTGTACTAGCAAAGGGGCTACACAACAAAAGAGTGATGAGGATTCATTGTGAGTATCAGGCTTGCAGATCTGGAGCAATTATATAATCAACCCAAGGTAATGCTTGGGTTCTCATGGACTTGTCACCATCAGAGATCCATGACCTGAGATTCCTTTCCTTCGGTTTTTGAAAAGTTGTATGATATGGCACTGGAAGTTATGCAGCAATACAATCGGAGGACAAGTGTTCATCCACATGGTTTATGAGAAGGGATTAGGTCAAAACCTAAAATGGGCTGTACTTTTATGGTCGTTTGAAAGGAATTAGTCAAAGATAGTAGCATTGTCAAAAAGGTTTTCTGGGAGCAGAGATGACTATAACTACACAGTATGCTGATGTTATTCACTTCAAAATATTTATTATAAAAGAGCCATGTAGCAGAATGCAATGTGAGCACACATACAGTCACTACAGATATATTTTTTACTGTATTATGGAGGTTTTGGTATTGAGAGATAGATGATAACATGTAAACAATAAACATAGACTATGAAAATTACCATGAATAAGATAAATAAGGAACTAATAGGATTTCTTGGAGGCCTACTTTAGGTAGGGTGGTCTGTGAAGTTTTCACTAAGGAAACAATATTTAAACCACTATATGAATGGTGAGGTTAAGCTGAACAAGCCAAGAAGAGTTGAAATATCACTCCAAGCAAAGAATATAGCATGTGCAAAAGTCCCACGATTTAAACAAAAGTATATCCTGTCCTTACAACTGGAAGGAGATTAGTGTGTATGTAGTTAGTGACCAAGTTAGCGGATGAATATGATATGAAGTCAGAGAATCTTGCCAACTCAAGAATGATGAGATTCATGAATTTGTAAAGGAGAGCTTTTTTTTTTTTTTTTTTTTTTTTTCCCCCCCCAAGAAAGGGTTGCAGCCTGACTGGTCACCATTCTGACAGGATGAGAAGCATAGCTTCTGGCCAAAAGCCAGAAGCAGCCACTTTAAAGGCCAGAAGAATAAAACAGGGATTTATTTATGCATAAAGGGGTGGCCAAATATACATATTCAGTAAGCTATAGAAGGAATTTTGGATATTTATGAAAGGAGAGACATGCTCATGTGTAGTGGAGCTTCATGCCTCTCCGTGGGTCCAATGTTAAAAAACATGGCAGTGTTAGCATGATCTAAGGTGGAGTTCTCAGCCCTCTGACATCAAATGGTGAAGCAGAGGACACCAAAACTCTCACTGCACATCCTCCACAGACTAGCCAGAACCACCCCCAGGGTTGGTGGTCCCTCATCAGGAAGGAATTCTGGTCTGTTGTGTTGAAACTGCAAAAGGGAGGGGCAGCAGTCGGGTGGTTGGTTGAAAACAGCAGTGGAGTCTTTTTGAAAGGGCTGGTTTCTGTTTAGTCCTTAGAAAAGAAGGACGAATTGCAGTTAGCAAGAGATGGGTTATAACATGGCTTGTCCAACTTCCCATCCAGTCATGGCCTGGAACTCAGCTTCCAAGGTTTGGCTGGGGTTCCCTTGGCCAAGAAGGTGTCCATTCAGTCAACTGGGGGCTTACAATTTTATTTTTCAACTTGAATAAAAGATCATTCCTTCAGAGCCTCATAAAAAGTTTGATTGGATTTTAAATGGACTGGAAAGTTTTAAATTCTACAATGTTTAGTAGATGTAATGTAACTTACTTTAAATATATTGCCACAGCATGTGCCATGGGTTTTGGGCAAGCAGGAGACAAAGTGGCAAGAAGAGTAATTAGGAGACTCTGCAGGTTGGGTTCAATAGAAAACAGAGACTGTCATACAGAAAGTTTGTGTGAGAGTGCTCTTAGAATCAACACCTATGGAGGTAAAAGAGAAGGCAACAGAATTGTACAAAAAGAGAATCTGTGATTCAGTCTCAGTGGAGTCTTTAGGCAATTCACAGAAAACACTGAAGTTAAGAAGTCCACTCAATGCCATCTCAAGTTGGAGCAAGAAATTTCATTTTTTCTACCCCTGTTGGGTCAGTCATGGGATATGGGCTGTTTCAGGAAAGGGTATGGTCTTGGGAGAAGTGACCTTCTTTAGTGGAGGTAATTCACAAATGGGGCTAACCCATGGACTGTGTGCCAAGAGCACTCTTGGAAATTGTGATAATGAGTCATTAGGCCTCAGAGAAACCTAGGGGATTCACCACAACTCACCCTTGTGCTACTTGAATCCAGTTCTGGTGGGAGAAACCATTCAGGATTCCGATGGACCTCCCTTTTTGGGAAGGTTTGTAGGAGGAGGGGCGCTAGCTGAACAGCCGCCGGCTATAACCCATCTCAATGCCACAAGTTGTATTTGCCCCCCTGCTGAATAATCTATTTACTATCTCTCTTACCCTCAGTTATTAGCTTTGCAGGTCGTGGTAGTTTACCTAGCATTGTGAAAAAGATCCATATTCCTGAAGGGTCTACATAGTCTTTGTCACATACTCTTCCCAGAATGAATTTGCGGGACTCATCTCTTTAACACCATAATTTGTCAAAAAGGACTCAGAGATACTCAAGTGACTCACCTCAGTGTAAATATAATTCTCCCTGTTCCCATTGTGTAACAGCAGCCCTACTTTTTCCTGGTGGTCAGGGTCAATAATTCTTGCTGGCACCTTGAAAGATATATCCCAAAGTATCCAAATAGCCTCTAATAGTTAATCAGAACTCTTGCTATGTGTCCTAGCAGAAGCAGTATCATTTTGAGAGCAAGGACATCTAAAATACTGAGCCTAGGATTGGTGAAGCACAAATTCCCCAACCACGTCTCTGAAAAAGATGATAAGTGGGGACGCTTCTGTTTTTACCTCATGGTTTCCAAACCTGTGTATGCATGGCATTGGCAGATGGGACACACACAACTTGTAAGTATCATTGATTTAAAACATACCTGAAGCCTGGAAAATCCTACAAAATTGTCATCCCTTTTGAGGTGACTCTTCAGCTGAACCCTTCATAGACCTTTCCATCATTCCATCAGGCTAGCAACTTGAGCCTATGTGGATTGAGCTAAATGGCCACTCTCTCATTTCATTTACTATGAAGTACATTCCTTTGTCTGACACAATGATACCTGACCGACTGTGCCAATTGATGATACTCTCTACAGTCATCAGTTGGTGGTATTGGCAGAGGTCTTTAAATCTGGAAAGGCAAACCCATACCCAAAATATGTACCAAAATAAATTGTTACCCCCTTTCAAGATATAAAAGGACCCATCGAGTCAATTCAGCATAAAGTCACTAATTATGATCACTAGTGATTTCTTAGTGGAATGGTGCAGTGTTAAGGATCCAGCATTGATCTCTGCTGTTGGAAGATTGGATATTTGTCAGCAGCAATAGCTAAACCAGACTTGGTAAATGAAAGCCTACACTGTTGAGGCCACATGTAATTTTCAACCCCGCCACCATGGCTCTCTTATCAGTATGCTCATTGTGCCAGCACTCCATATCTGGTGGAGGTGGGGATGCAGGGCATTTCTTGTAGTGACGTGAATAATGGGCCCCCAAATATGTCAATTTGTAATTTTGGAACCTATAAATGTTTTCTTGTTTGGAAAAAGGGTCTTTGCAGATGTGTTTAAGGCAAGAATCTTAATGATGAGGATATATTCTTTGCTTATCCAGATGAACCCTAAATACTATCGAATGTATCCTTCTAAAAGGGAAGCAAAGGGAGATTTACAACACACAGGGAAAAGGCTATATGAAGACAGAGGTAGAGATTAGACTGAAGCAGCCACAGACCAAGAAATGCCAACAGCCACTAGGAGTTGGAATAGGCAATGAACAAATTCTTTTCCAGAGAAAGCACAGCCCTGCTAATACAGTAATTTTGGCCATTGATACTTACTTTAGACTTCTGGCATCCAGAACTGTGAGAGAATGTGTTTCTGTTGTTTCAAGCTACCCAGCTTGTGGTAATTTGTTACAGACACAAGAAATTAATGTAAATTACGGAGAGCAGATATAAGAAAGTCTGGCTGTTGTCAACTGACTGAGTCTTTTTTTTTTTTTTTTTTTGTATAAGATGGTTGAATGCCTCTTCTGTAGTGGATGCATGCTAGTGGAGCATAGCATATAATATAATTATGTCTCTCTTTATGTTCATTCATATATGCCATCCCCATCCCTCTGCATCAGACTTCTTCATTCCTTCTCTTCCAATTTTTCTCCTTCCTGACTTCTAACAAATCTTCTAAGCCATTCACCCTTATTCATGAATCTATATGTATTCTAACTGTGGACTATTCAGGTCACACAGAGTGGATGACCACGCACCCTACGCAAATGTCTAACCCTTGGGAAGATTTTCCCTCGCGTTTCTAGGCTGCCCCAGGACTATAGGGCAACTGTTACCCATTGTTGGCTTATACCCACATCATGAGTTGACACCTGTCAATTGGTCATAGGCATATCCTATGTGGCCATAGCTCTGAATTTAGGGAGCTATTCAGAGAATGTAAAATGGGGAAGAGGGATCTAGGTTCTGTGCTTGTAAAGCTCACTTGTGCCTTATCATCCTGCTTGGGCCTGTTCTCAGAGGCACTGCTTCTACCTTACTGTGATTCGCAGATAGAATGAATTTGCTCTGGAATCCTAAGGGTCTACATTGTGATTCCCCCAGTGGGTCTTTCCTTTAAGTTCCTTTTATATCTTATGCCAATACTGACACTTTGTATACAATAAGGCCTGACAGAAGAAAGAGTCCAAGGTGCAGGGTCGTGATACTGACCTACTCAAGAGTTTTACTTGCACCAGACCCAGCTATAATAAAGTGTATCTGTCTTTATAATCACCTAGTATATGATTTTAAGTAGTCTCCCTAGGTATGAAATAAGCTATTCCAGAGACTTACAAGGCTTTAAAACATTGAGGTTTTTTTCTTTATGAAGGAAGAAGCAAGGTGCAATAAGTTTTCCCTTTCTTTGGAGAGGATGCCCAAACATTCTGCAGATCATTAGACATCTAATATTTTAATGCAGTAGAATCCCCAGTGTTTGTAGGCTTTATATCTTGCTCATTGGAGAGCATATGCCTTGTCAAAGCCTCCACTGTACTAGCCATTCCTTGCTTTCTGGTCTGATTTGCATTATATAATTACTATACTTGTTCAGTGCATTGTTTTATAGGATGCATAGTTAAATGTGGACCCTTTGGACTTCATTATAACGAAGATTAAGACAGTTAACTTAATCAATTTGTAAATGGACACTGTTCATTTCAAGTGAATACAAACTTTCTGATCCATTTTCCTGATAAAGATAAAAGTCACATTTTTCCAAATCATTGGCTACATGCCACATACCTGAAGTCATATTAATCTGCTCTAGGAAAAATACTACATCTTTAGCTACGGTTGCAGTTGTGGCTACTACTTCCATGCAGTGTGTTAGTCCACGTCATTTTCTAATGGTTTTGTAGAGACCAGGCTGGTGATCTATATGGAGATATGATAGGAGAGGATACACCTCTCCTTCATCCATGAGGGTTTTAAAGATGGCCCTAATTTCTACTCCTGCTCCATAGAATACATCATTTCAGCTCTTCATTCTTGATTGAGAATGGGGCTGTTTTAGGGGCATCCATTTGGGTTTCCCCACTATGGTATCCTTCACCATCCCTCCAAGAAAACAATGTAGTGGATGTACCAATGACAAACTATGTGTATATTCTAATGATACCCTTAGGAACCAGAGACATGCCCACTGAGTAGGTGTGTGGACCCACTAGACCCTCTAGATGCACACCTTAGCCAGAACTCTATTTGTTTTCAGTTCTTCATAATGCCCTGATCAATTAGGTGAAACATGATGCTACTCCATATATCCAGGTAGCAATGTCATTTTGAGCCCTATGTTCAATAACCCTTAAAATACTAGGTAATTCTCTTTCCCTAGTCTATAAGTAGCTAAAAATATAGCAGCAGGTCCGTTAGTGGAAGAAATGCTGGAATTACTAACATGTACCTTTCCTGCAGGGTACTTCCTCACATATATCTGGTCCTTTTTTTAGGTTAGTCCCATATTCAAAAACTGGCTCAGCTAGAGACACTAGGGAAAGATGTGCATTTTCAGTGGAGTAACTGCTTTCATTCTTCTGATCCATCCTTGACAATTTTTTGGTTACAACCATAATGGCTGTCATCTGTGTTGCTCCTAGGGGCATCATGTTCTGTTAACCAGGTTTGTGACTCTGTATAAGTCAGTCTTCCTCTCTGGATGCTAACAACTGCCTTGCTACTCATTATAGTAATTAAGTGGACCTATTCTGCTTAGGGATCCTATCCTATCTTTTCTCTTGGTATCACTGGACCCAGTTCTGTAATGGAGAACTATCCTAGCCTACAGAGGAGAAAAATTAGTGATGCTTGTAACCCTTTTGCTTCGGTAAGTCAAACAAGTTTCAAGCCCCTGTAAGAGCCTTTTATTTTTACTCAAAATGGAAATCTTCCTGATTAATATTCAATTATATCTCTGGAACACATGCACACATACATGCACATATACATATACAAGTACCACCCCTCCTTCCTTGCACATACTTTTTTGAAATATTCCATGGAATTATTTTAAACCCAGTAGAAAGTGATCACTATACATTTTAAGAACTGTCATTTAAATATATATCTATAATAATATAGAGTCATAATATCAGAAATTAGAAACTATAGAAATCCAATATAAGAGACAAATGAGTGAATAGATAGATGATAGACATAGTTTTGCAATGCTAAATATGAAGACAATAATAATATAAAACTTGGTGATGGATTGGAACTATATAGAGAAGCCTGAACTTTAAGTGACAGGAGCCACTGAAAGGTTTTAAGCAGGGAGGAGATACATTCCATTTGTACTTTAGAATAAAGTAGGATGGGGTGAGGGAGTAAGAAGTATGCAAATGAGAGATGGTAAAGCTTTGGACCACTGCCTCCCACTCTGAAATTTATTCTTCGTTGATAAGTGGGGCATGACTTACAAAAGTATTGAAAGCTTTGAAAAGGTTTCAGCCACATTTGGACTCCATTATAGAACTTAGAAAACCAGAGGTGTGCTGGCAGCTGGTGTGTATAGGGAGGAGACTACTGGTACTGCTTCATTTAACAAGGTTTTAGTGAT
The DNA here is from genome assembly GCF_047675955.1 of Chlorocebus sabaeus. NCBI lineage: Eukaryota > Metazoa > Chordata > Mammalia > Primates > Cercopithecidae > Chlorocebus > Chlorocebus sabaeus. The sequence continues at coordinate 59,945,479 of NC_132908.1, read as the reverse complement.
CATTAAAAGGTAGGTGTGGACAAAGGACATCTGCAAAGCTAATTGCACATATTGAGAACTTCAGGGGGATCATTTTAGCTGCACTTATCCTCACTTGAAAGTTGCTGTCTGCTAAATGGACAGAGTTTAAGCCATCACTTCCCATAGAGGTGTGGGGACTGGCTCATGAAAATTGAATAGACTAATATAGGAAATAACTGCAAATTAATAAATAAATCTTGATATTATGTAGATTGATATACTTATTTCAGACTCTTGAGAAAATGGGAAGAATTTTGGGGAGGGTGATTTTTAAAGAACTGTTTCAGCTGCTTGATTTAATGGTCTATTTTTTGAGCTTAAAAGAAGAACAACTTCAGAGATCCATTTCCCTTTCAAAAGAAGGATTAAATAATCTTGAAGTAGTTGATGTGCAGTTTATGTTTGCATTTTTTATCTAATCAGCCAAACAAATATAATTAATTCAGACAGTTGTCTCTATGGCTTTGGCTCCTGGTAGGAGCTGTATCATTACAAATGCAAATATGTTCCTAAAATAATGAGAATGTCATTATCACTCCTTATTCATTTACGTGGCCACAGAGAAAACTGAAATACCATCTATTATGGAATTGACTTTTGTAAACTGTGCAGAGAACATTAGCTACTTTTCTTGAGCAGGACATGAGTCTGGCTGTGAATTTCTCTAGTGTCACCATGTCAATAATGGGGCATGCACGTCAGGGGTGTATTGTAATGAGATAGGCACCAGACCAAGCATTTTGTATGGACTGGGGATTTTATTCGACTTCTGCCTCTGTGTCCTGTAGGCCAATTTCTTAACACTTCTGAGGTTTTATTCCTTAATAGTCAAATGGACACTAAATCTATCTTCCCTGCCTCCTCAAAAGAATGTTGTGAGGATCACTTGAAACACCTAACACCGTATTCTCATTTAAAGTATGATTGTTGCCAGTTACATGTCAGATTGTGCATATGTGTGCTTTATTTGTGAATTTTCGTTTTGGTATTCTTCCAATGCGCACAAGCTAATTTTTTGCTGCTCTCAATACAAAATTAGGAATAACTTTTTACAGTTCTTTCATTATGTTTCTAGGCTATGTCTAATTTCCCTCTTTAGAGTTTTCTTCCAGGTGTGTTGCTGCTTTTGTTCTTCCCCATGTATTTGGATGTTGATTGCTTCTAGGGAACATCCCCTCTTCTTACAGGCACAATTAAGCCTTCCCTGGCACTATGGTCGGTAATTTGCCTATGACCATAAAGCCATAAAGCCACTGCAGATCATCTTTCTTCTTCCTTCAAGGTCAAATGGCAATCTATACAAACTGACACTGCTTGCACAGTTCTAGTCATACTAAGCTGAAATTTGTCTCACGCCTTCGCTGACATTGTTCCATGTTTTAATTGTTGGAAGCCTATGGTTTGCCTTATCCTAAATGATCTTTCTGCAGCATTTGACACAGCTCACTAGCTCCTACTTGTAGAAAACAACAGATCTGAAATCTTTGTTGTAAATATTGTTGTAAACACTGTTCATTTTAAATATGCAATGTGTAATTTGGGATTCCAGGTAGAATTAATCATTAATGATCATTGTTCTTTTTTCTCTTAAAGCTCAGAACATAATAATGCTGAGGAATTTCTGTTATTGTATTTTCATTTTGTTTCATTTTTGCTGTTATATCTCAGTTAGAACACAAAAGAGGCTGCAGAGCAACTTTTTTTTTTTTTTGGGACGGAGTCTTGCTCTGTCGCCAGGCTGGAGTGCACTGGCGCGATCTTGACTCACTGCAACCTCCACCTCCTGGGTTCAAACAATTCTCCTGCCTCACCCTCCTGAGTAGCTAGCACTACAGGCACACACCACCACGCCCAGCTAACTTTTGTATTTTTAGTAGAGACAGTGTTTCAGCATGTTGACCAGGATATCTCTATCTCTTGACCTCATGATCTGCCCACCTCAGCCTCCCAAAGTGCTGAGATTACAGGCGTGAGTCACCACGCCTGGCAAGAGCAACTCTTTTTTTGTGCAAAATTAGATCAAGAGTCCTAAAACATATTTTTCATGTTTGACATGAAATATTAAGAGAGAAAGACCTATATAAGTTATGACTGTAAAATCAACTATGATTTAATATTAAGGAACATGGAAAAGGGCTGAGAGGCAGTGTAATGTAGGTCTTAATAAAATGTACTTTAGAATCAGATAAAACCCTATTTGATTTCCTGTTTCTCTACTTTCTAGCTCTGAATCCGTGGGTGAGTTGCATAATCATTTTAATTTTGTTTTCAATCAAATGGAAATAATTACTATTATGGATTAAGGTGAAAATTAAATAGAAAATGCTTATACACTCTTTAAGACAACACACTAGTAATAGTAGTGAAAATGCTAAAAATAATTAAATTTTTACTTAAAAAATAATAAAACAGTAGTAAATATTCAAACTCAAACAAGCTCTCACAAGTCAATTATAATGGGAAAGATATCAAAGAAGATCTGATCATAATGGGCACTACTCCCTTAGACAAACTTTTAAATATTTCAACTTTTTTTAAAGAAATATGTTCTATCAGATATTTTTTTCACCCCCATATCAGCAGTAAATTTCAGATATTTTTAAATAAACAAAATAGAAACTTGATATTTCATATAAATATACATGTCACTATTCTGGTATTCTCATGATTAAGTATAGGTTTAATCTTTCTTTAAAAATCAATTTGTCCTATGTAACATTGTCCTATATAATAAAAAGTCAAATAATTGTGTTTTGAGATATCTTATTTCTGTCTGGTTCTGCTATATGTAACACAGTTCAAGGAACCAGATGTTCTGAGTGGCAGCATCAGCAGGTTAGATAGGAGGAACAACAGGCTGAGAGACCAGTTAAAAGTTTGTCTTAGAAGATCCTTTAATAGGCAGAGAGGTCCATGATACTAATAACAGCCATTGTGATCAAAAGTGTGGGATACATTTGAAACCCTAGTGAGGTCGACTTAAAATAATTTGGTCACCTATTTTTTATTTTATCTGGGGTTGGAACAAGATGAGCATTTCAGTTTGGGTCATAGAGTGAATGGTGAAATAGAAGAGGATGTATAAGACCTCAGCTAGAAAAAAAAAAACTTGATTTAGAACTATTAGATTATGTATGCTGTATATTTGTATATATGTATGTATAATTATTAGATTGTGTATGCTATACATAATCCACAAATATATATATATACACCTATATATGCATTTATGCGCTGTATATTCATGCTTTAAGACTTTGCCTTAATTTCAAAACAGATTGTTAAGATACAATTGATCAACTCTTAATTTTTCCTCTGATTAGACCTTAAATTTCATGAAGTAGGGAGCAGAACTTCTAAATAATATTTCTATCGAAATATCCCTACAGTGGAAGAGAGCAAATTAATGTATTGAAGGAAGAGTTACCTGTCAGAATAAATTAGCTCACAGCAAAAATAAATACTCTAACATATATTTTATCTTGAACTATGTAAAACTTTCATTCTCCACCATAATATACAACTATATTTATATAGTGTTAGAATTATTTAAGGCCTCAACTATTATTTGAGTAAAATTAACATATCAGAAATAAATGCCATATTTTCAAAATCTTGACCATAAGACAGAAAAATTTTGAGTAATACTAATTCATAGAATGAGTTAGCAATTTGTTGATTTCTTACATAATTTCATTTAATGATATGCAGGTATTTTGAAAATAATACAAATTAAATTCACTACACATCCACAGATATAACCTAATTCTGATGAAATGATTATTTATTTCTTCATATATCCTTTTAGCCTTTGTCTGACTAATTTCAATGACAGTGTTCTTACAATTTGAAATTTTGAATTTGAAATTTTTTAGTGTAACCTTGCATAATAACATCCTTTATTTCTTTGTTGCTACCATTATATTGAATTGTGTTCATATGTATTTTTCAATCATTTGCCTCATGTTGAACCTTTAAATTGTCTTTGGTATTTGTCATCCATAAGCAACACTGGGATATAAAATTAATCACAGAATTATAAGGCTAAACGTGGCTGACCCCTTTATGAGTCCGATATGTATTGAAACACAGTGAGCTCTCTCCAGCAAAGCCCTAAACAGTGACTACTAAATCATGGTTGAAAAACAATAATATAAAACCTGGAAGAATTTTTGCAATATTCATGATAATGAGAGACAGTAAGGATTTAGTTTGCCCCAGACATGCAGGAGCCAAGCAAGTTATGTGAGTGGGCTAGAGTTATCCCTACTAAGCATGCTGATATAAAGAGTATTCTAAAAAATGAATGGCTACTCGTGAGCACCACTCACATGTAGTTTGCAGTGGCTTGGTTAATGTGTGCTTTTCCTTGTATATGTGGAAATGACATATGTTAACAAAACAACTATATCTGAACTATATATCTGGACTATAATTAAAGCAAAACAATTGTATCTTTCTATTAGTGATGCATATTATTGAGGCATGTTATGCTCGAATTCAGAAGACAATAGAAGAAATTTTTTTAAAAAGCTAGTACGTACTGAGTGTTAACTCGCTGCCAGTGAATCTTATATATATCAACTTATTAGGGAGAAAATTATTATCATTTTTCAATTATAACAATGATGCATTACCCAGGGTCATACAGTGAGTATTATATTAAGAGAAGGAATTGGAAAACAGGTCCAAGAACAAAATCTATGACTTAGCAAATGCCTCCATAAGCAGAGTATTGATGAGATAAAATTGTTAAAATGCACTACTTATGAGAATACTTGAGATACCTTAACTGAAGCTTTTAGAGTTTACTAGATTATGTGAAGAGCTAATTAGTGCAAAGTCAAAGAATACCCAGTTAAGAAAGTAAGCTTGATCCCATTACTATGTCAACAGGGTTAAACTTGAAGTACTCTCCTGAGAAGCAAGCTTACAATCTCATTAGTGCTTTGGTATATGCATATGTTTGCTTGTGGGGAGGCTAGAGGCAGATCTGGAAGAGATGGTGCATAATTAGGCTCATATTACCCAAATTACTGTATCTGGGACACTCTTCTTGATGAGCTTTTTTTTTTTTTCACTCCTGTATTTGTATTTTTTCATCTGGGCATTTAGGCAAACTGAACCTACTTTGATATTTTGCTCAAACACTGGCATGTGAAGTGAATGTTGTGCTCCTTAGAACACAGTGTCCTCGAGAAATATATAAATATGCATTTGGCAGGATGACAAACTAGTATGGACTACTGCCTCCTTCACCTCCCATGGCAATACCAGTATAGATATTCTTTTGAAGCAAAAAATTTATATATTTATTTCACAACTTGGTACAGAATTTAAGAAATGGATTAAGGATATAGAAAGAAGCTCACTTTCGATGTGTTCATATGTGTGTATGTGTGTGTATAGTGGAATGTTGCCTAGAGGAAAAGATAGCAGCCTTTATTACAACATGATTCAGAAAGAAAACAGCAGCTCTAATTATATTAGGATATTTGGTATTAATACTAGAGCAGTTAAGGAGCTCAGCTAAGGAAGGCACTTACTAACTACAGATTAAGGAAAGCATTTCACATTTTATCTATAGACCCTTCAATACTCAGAACATGAATAGAAAATTAACTCAAAGTATCTGAGAAAAGTGGCTTTTGAAATATAGTTATGGTGGCAGCTTTTTTGAAGTTGACAATCTTTCAGAAGAAGGGAAAGCAAGTGTTAATTGGTTGAAATTTGGGCTGAGCCCTTGCATCAAACTCAGAAGAAGAGATTGATACACATTATAACAAGATAGAGAATAACTCAAGGAAATATAAACAAGGAAAAGAGAGAAGTATATGAAGACTTCACAATTATAAAACATTAGCTAGAAATTTATAAATACATGATTTATGTGGACATAATTTTGAAATTATTTAAACAACATAAAAGAAAACAAAGATACAGAGAGATATACCATGTTCATTAATGGTTTAACGTAAAATAAGGTTTTAATTAACTCAAAGCTAACTATAAATTTAATGCAGTTCCAATAAAAAACTATCACAACTTTTGAGAAAACTTGGATACATAGATTCTAAATTTTGTGTAGAAGTCAACACATTCACACATAAGTAAGGCAAACTTAAATAAGTAGAAGTATTTGGAGGTATTTGCAATGCTGAGTGTCTTTCATCTACCCCTCCAGGTTGATGTTCTTCATTTACATCTTTGTATGTCTTTGAATGCTGAACCCTATGGGCCACATCTGCTAGGTTCCCTGTCTGTCTGTGTTCTTCAGCTTTGTTCATGGGACAACAGTAGGTACTCTCTTCCAGCTCTTTCTCTACTGAAGATCAAAGATCCTACATTTACAGCTCTAGAAAAAGAAAAGAACTAAATAAACCCTGCCAATGGTCCTATATTAGGTGTATATAAATGTATTACAGTGTTTGTCTCATCTTGTTACGATTTTCTGTCTTCTCTGCTACAGTGTTCTATTTAAGGGCACTGTTATCTTTATTAATTAGTATACAAAAACATATCAGTCAATTAAAGCATCTTTTAGGCTGGCAAGAACATGACCTATTTACCCAAATGTAACAAATACTTTATATTCAGAATTATTATGTCACTATAGGAAACATTTGTAGGTTTAAATCTAAATAAAGTTTACTGTTTGAACATGAAGCTGGCAGTTGGGGGAAAAAAAAAAAGCTTTTTTTTCTTACATAATAACCAAACAATAAACTCTAAGAAAGTTCTATTTCAAAAATAAATGAAAACATTACTATCTGTAGTTATTGTTTAACAGAGACACAAATCCAGTCCAAAAAATTTTTTTGAAACCCCAAAGAAAATAATGCAATTGCCCAGAAAGCAATCAGCCATTTTGAATACTTTGATATTTAATAAAGATAACTTTGTCTCTGCAAGCACAATTTGATAACCAATATTATATTCTAGATAAATGAAAAAGAACACATCAAACAATGCACTAGAATTTAATTTGAATGTAGAATATACTCTCCCTGCAAAAAATTAAACTACTACAGAAGAAACATTTTATTTGATTTCTTTTCCTTGAATCTCCTTGACTAGATAAGTAATATAAAATACAAATGTGAAAACCAAAATATTTAAAAATATTTCTTAAGTGAAAGATTACTGACAAGTTATAAGAATATCTAAAAAAGCGTAAAGATTTAAAGATTGATATATTTAAATTTATAAAGTATTATTTAAGATATAAAGTCTGAAAATCCAACAATTCAAAGAACAATAATATACTTTGTTTTAATATGATATAGGTATCAAATAGTGATACATTATGTATGTAAATAAAATTATGTCAAATATTATATTTCTAATTTATTCTTTTTAAAATATAAGTTATTTGCTTTTCCAGGCACAATCCATTTGCTGATCAAACTTCTCAAGAAGTTTTTTTTTAATATTAAGAATTACCTGCAGAGAGTTTTTCAAATGAAGTAAGCTGACAACAACATATTTAATTTCAAGCCAGAAGGAAGGTATAATAGACATACAAAGACCAAATACAGTCTGTGTCAAATTTCAATTAAAATTTTTGATAAAAATAACACTTACAAGCTCTACTTGAGGAACATACTCAATTTACAGAGTATTATATTACATTATATTTGAGGCTTTGTATCTTGATAAATTCCATGTGTAGGGTCTTTTAAGCATAAATGTATTACTGAATTAAAAAACCAAAGTAATATGAGAGCATTAGAATTGCTTTTAGTTGTACAGTGTGAGCAGATATGACAAAATCCTGTTGCTGTTTACAGAATAAATCAGAAGAGATGGAAGGAGATCACCAAAAAGAAAATGGCGAATATGTTAATATCTTGTTCCAATTAACTCTTTCTTTGCTCTTTTCCTGAACTTTCATGTATTATCATAATATTATAGGCAAAACTGACCTTCCATATTCTTCCCTATCATCCATGAAATGTTGCACCTGGCATTCACTACCTACGCTAATTTTACACTACTTTATATTGCCAACCACTTTCTTATTATTTTCCAAGAAGTCTTGCTTAAATGTAATATTTTCCTGTGCTTTCCTTTATTTCTTGGCCACTTCATTACTTTTAACATTGTTTCCTCCATACTAGACATGTTCTAGATTAAGATATCAACATGCCCTTATAAACTTTATTGTAAAAAGACCTCTGAAATATTACTTCCTCCTAAAACCTCTAATCTTCAAAAGGAAGTAACCCATGGAGATACACATACACACACACACACACACATGTGTGTGTATATATATGCTATATATACACATATATACACACATATTTATATAGCATATGTATACATGTATACACATATATACACTCACATATTATGAACATGGTATATCTCTCCATATGTTTAAGTTTTCTTTTATGTCTTTGCAATACCTATCATGAGAATTTTTCTAGGAAGATACTAATTCTTATGTGGGAACATTATAAGTCATGTGGGAGGTAAATGTCAGTATGGGGACATAGGACTGCAATAACCAAGGCTTGCCAAAATGAAAAAAAAGAAAAAGTAAATTATTTAGTCTGCATTAGAAAGGCATACGACATTAGGGGAGGGGATGGGAAAAATAGGGGGATTTAGAGGGGAGATAAACAAGAAGAGAAAGAGGCTGAGGAATTAAATAGGAAGCTAGAGTCCAAGTCACAGTGTGTGTTTGGTTGTTGTTCCCCTCAAATCTACGTTGTTGATTCTTGTACTGTGTTGTCCTAATCATTCCTACAGTTGCATCATGTTGTATTTATATTGGCTGAAACAGTGCCTTGTGTAAATGTGTAGTATATGCCCTGCTTACTCAATATTCTGTAAAGTAGGCTTCTTACCTTATTTTTATTCTATAGTCATCAGGGTTAGAAATTGATAATCAAATAGCCTCCATCTAATCCAGACATCTACCAGTGTGTACCTCTTCCACATAGCAAGGGAAAGATATGCGTCAGTAGGGATGAATTGTAATTGTACACAGCAAATCCGAAGTGTTGCGTAATGTCATTTCCTAGTCATACCGTTACTATGGGAACACTACTGAGACTAAGGTGACCAGCAGACCTCATGTGCAGACATTTCAATATAGCTCAATATTATTTTCAACAATAGATTGAGGTAATCCATCTTCTCTGAGTGCTTTTGTTATACATTTTTCTAAGAGAAAGAATTTTATTTGGGTGATGTGTTATCACTGAATGTGAAGAAGACTCTGTGCCATTTCAATCCAAGACACTGCAGAGAAAAATTAACTACTTCGTGTTTTTCATAATCCATTGAGATATGTCTAGGAGAGAAGAAGTGATTGTAAATTAATAGGCATGTCAAAAACAAAAACATTTATTCAAAAGAACTCAGAGTCAGTTTCTTCAGAAATAAATCATGAAAAGGGTTAAACACTTAGAATTTATGGATTCCTCTCCAAGATAAATATTGATATATATGTGCCCAGTTTCTATACTAGGACTTTATGAAAAGAATGTATAAATGACTGCATCCATGCTATGGTAGGAGATACATTACAATGTATATTTAGTATAATTCTACACCATAAAAATTGGTTTTTGCTTCACCAAATAACTGGGTAAATATAAGATACAGTTCAAAGAAGTCCCTCCATTCTAGTCTGGCCTGTGTTCCTTTTTATTCTGAGTCATCCATGGACCCCTGCTTCTCAGTTTCTCAGTTGTCTGTGCCATAGTTCCATCTGATCTGTCGCTAGTTCATCAGGTACTCTGTTTTTCAAATTATAAATCGTATTCCTAGATTTACAAACTGTCTAAAATTTCATAGTTTAATTAGTAGTATTTTCTGCTGGTCTTTTAAATCAATTGCGATGTGGAAAAACTGATTTTTTTAAGAGGGAAGAATTCTCTGTCCTTAATTAGTTTTCAATCAGGAAATGGCTTTTTTATCTTTTCGTGAAGGTACTGTCCATTCATCTCTGTACATAATCCCAATGTCCTTCATGCAAATTTGAACTATTTTTAACCTTTTTTTTTTTTTTTGAGATGGCGTCTTGCTCTGCCGCCCAGACTGGAGTGCAGTGGCCGGATCTCAGCTCACTGCAAGCTCCACCTCCCGGGTTCACGCCATTCTCCTGCCTCAGCCTCCCGAGTAGCTGGGACTACAGGCGCCCGCCACCTCGCCCGGCTAGTTTTTTGTTTCATTTTTTAGTAGAGACGGGGTTTCACCGTGTTAGCCAGGATGATCTCGATCTCCTGACCTTGTGATCCGCCCATCTTGGCCTCCCAAAGTGCTGGGATTACAGGCTTGAGACACCGCACCCGGCCTATTTTTAATCTTTTGTATTCTACTACGATTGAGAGCTAATTTTGATCTTCTAACTTTGGCAAGAATAGAATATTCTAGCGCAGGAGTTGAAAACAGATCTCACCCTGGGGTAGCAATATGTATAACACTGTAATTACATTCTGTAATGAATAGAAAAGCTCAGAGAATAAAATTTTAGCAAGAAAACACACTATAACTTATTGACCATCATAATTGTTCTGTGCACTCAAAGGATGAATCCACATGTGAATGGCATTGAAAAGCTTCTCCACCACAATCAAGTTGGCTTCATTCCTGGGATGCAAGGCTGGTTCAACCTATGCAAATTAACAAATGTAGTTCATCACATAAACACAACTAAAGACAAAGACCACATGATTAACTCAATAGACACAGAAAAGGCCTTTGATAAAATTCAACATCCCTTCATGTTATAAACTCTCGGTAAACTAGGTATTAAAGAAATCTACCTCAAAATAATAAGAAACATTTATGACAACCCCACAACCAATGTAATAATGAATAGGCAGAAGCTGGAAGCATTCCCCTTGAAAACCAGCATGAGACAAGGATGCCCTGTCTCACCACTCCTGTTCAACATGGTAGTGGATGTTCTGTCCAGGGCAACCAGGCAACAGAAAGAAATAAAGGGCATTCATATAGGAAGAGAGAAAGCCAAGCTATCTTTGTTTGCAGATGATATGATCCTACTTCTAGAAAACCCCATTGTCTCAGCACAAAAGCTTCTTAAGCTAATAAGCAACTTCAGCAAAGTCTCAGGATACAAAATCAATGTGCAGAAATCTCTAGCATTCTTATACACCGAAAGGCATGCAGAGCGCCAAATCATGAATAAATTCCCATTCATAATTGCTACAAAGAGAATAAAATACCCAGGAATAGAGCTAAAAAGGGAAGTGAAGGATCTCTCCAAGGAGAACTACAAATCACTGCTCAAGGAAATCAGAGAGGACATAAATGGAAAAACATTCCATGCTTATGGATAGGAAGAAGCAATATCATGAAAATGGCTATACTGCCCAAAGTAATTTGTCAGTTCCATGCTATTCCCATTAAACTACCATTGACATTCTGCACAGAATTAGAAAAAAACAAACTATGTTAAAATTCATATGGAACCAAAAAAAGAACCCGTATAGTCAAGACAATCCTAAGCAAGAAGAACAAAGCTGGAAACAACATGCTACCCAACGTCAAACTATACTATAAGGCTACAGTAACCAAACCAGCATGTTACTTGTATTATTCAGTTCTCATCCTGCTAATAAAGAGATACCCAAGACTGGGTAATTTATAAAGGAAGAGGTGTAATTGACTCTCAGTTTTACATGCCTGGGGAGGCCTCAAAATCATGACTGAAGGGGAATGAGGAGCAAAGTCATGTCTTTCGTAGTGGCAGGCAAGAGAGCTTTTGTAGGGGAACTCCCCTTTATAAAACCATCAGCTCTCATGAGACTTTTTCACTATCACGAGAACAGCACAGTAAAGACTTGGCCCCATGATTCAGTTATCTCCCACTGGGTCTTTTCCACCACCACAATGGATATTATGAGAGCTACAATTTAAGATGGGATTTGAGTGGGAACGCAGCCAAACCATATCAGTCCTGATACAAAAACAGACACATAGACCAATGGAACGGAATAGAGAACTCAGATGTAAGCCTACACACCTACAACCGTCTGATATTTGACAAACCTCACAAAAACAAGCAATATGGAAAGGAATCTCTATTTAATAAATGGTGCTGGGAGAATTGGCTAGCCATAGGCAGAAAATTGAAACTGAAGCCCTTCTTTATACCTTTTCAAAAATTAACTCACAGTGGATTAAAGACTTAAGTGTAAAACCCCAAACAATAAAAACCCTAGAAGAAAATCTAGGCAGTACCATTCAGGACATAGGCACGGGCAAAAATTTCATGATGAAAACACCAAAAGCAATTGCAACAGAAACAAAAATTGACAAATGGAATGTAATTAAAGAGCTTCTGTGCAGCAAAGGAAACTATCATCAGAGTGAACAGACAACCTACAGAATGGAAGAAAATTTTTGCAGTCTATCCATCTGACAAAGGTATAATATCTAGAGTCTATAAGGAACTTAAACAAATTTACAAGAAAAAAACAATCCCATTAAAAAGTGGGCAAAGGACATAAACAGACATTTCTCAAAAGAAGATATCCATGCAGCCAAGAAACATCTGAAAAAAAAGCTCAACATCTGTATCATTAGAGAAATGCAAATCAAAACCACAGTAAGATACCACCTCACGCCAGTCAGAATGGCAATTATTAAAAGATCAAGATGCCAGACACGGTGACTCACACCTGTAATCTCAAAATTTTGGGAGGCTGAGGTGGGCAGATCACCTGAGGTCGGGAGTTCGAGACCAGCCTGACTGACATGGCGAAACCTTGTCTCTACTAAAAATACAAAATTAGCCAGGTGCGGTGGCATAGCCTATAATCCCAGCTACTTGGGAGGCTGAGACAAGAGAATCGCTTGATCCGGGGAGGCAGAAATTGCAATGAGCTGAAATCGCACCATTGCACTCCAGCTTGGGCAACAAGAGTGAAACTTTGTCTCAAAAATAAAGTCAAGAAACAGCAAATGTTGGCAAGGTTGCTGAGAAAAAGGAATACTTTTACATTGTTGGTGGAAATGTAAATTATTTCAACCATTGCAGAAGACTGTGTGGTGATTCCTCGAAGATCTAGAAGCAGGAACACTATGTGACCCAGCAGTCTCATTACTGGGTATATACACAAAGGAATATGAATCATTCTATTATAAAGATACCTGCACGTATTGCATGCATATGTTCATTGCAGCACTGTTCACAATAGCTAAGGCATGAAATCAACCCAAATTCCCATCAATGATAGACTGAATGAAGAAAATGTGGTATATATACATATATACACACCATGGAATACTGTGCAGCTATAAAAAGGAACAAGTTCATGTCCTTTGCAGGGACATAGATGGAGCTGAAAGCCATTATCCTCAGCAAACTAATTCAGGAACAGGAATTCGTACACTGCATGTTCTTACTTATAAGTGGGAGCTGAACAATGTGAACCCATAGACACAGGGAGGGAACAGCACACACTGGGGCCTGTCATGGGTGAGTTTAAGGGGAGGGAGAGCGTCAGAAATAATAGTGGATGCTGGAATTAATACATAGGTGATGAATTGATCTGTACAGCAAACCACCGTGGCACACATTTAATTATGTAGCAAACCTGCATATTCTGCACATGTACCCCATAATTTAAAATAAAAGTTGATGAAAAAACATACGAATGGGTATAAACTATACAGTAGTTCCTCGTTATCTGTGGTTTCACTTTCCTTGGTATTAGTTACCCACAGTCAACTGTAGTCTGAAAATATTAAATGGAAAATTCCAGAAATAAACAGTTCACAAGTTTCAAATTGTGGATTGTTCTAAACAGCCTAATAACACCTAGCATGTTCCAGCTCCATCCTGCCTGGTACATGAATCATCCTTTGTCCATCATATTGATTCTGTATACCCTACCCAACCCTTAGTCGTCAATATTGTTTGCTCGTTACATTTAGCCATCATCATTGCCATGACTTGATGATCCAGGATCACCCCCAGCAGATGATCCTCTGACATAGCATCAGAAGCTCAATTGTAGCTTAATGGTACATCAAAATGCCTATGTCATTCACTTCACTGCCTCTCATCCTGTAGACATTTTATCATCTCACATCTTTACAACAAGTACATTTTGAGAGACCACATTCTCATAACTTGTATCACCCTGTATAGTTATAATAATTCTATTTAATTATTAGTTATGATTGTTAATCTCTTACTGCGCCTAATTTATAACTTAAATTTTATCACATGTACGTTTAAGAAAAAAACATAGTGTATGTAGAATTCAGTGCTGTCGATAGTTTCAGAAATGGGTGTCTTGAAAACAATTTCTCATGGATAAGGGGGGATTACTGCAGTTGTAAGCTTACATGTGCAAAATAACAAATATCATTCTTTCTTTCTTTAACTCAGTTAGATTTCTGTCCTGAAGTTACAATTTTTCAAATGAGGGAGAACTTTGTCTACTCTATCCAAGGTAAAATTTGGAATTTTTTACTTCCATACAGTTCAGTTATTCAGTAGTCAATTCAGATTCATAATTCAGTTATATTGAAGTTAAAACACTACCACGAAACTTTCCTCTCCCCACAACTATCTGTTTTTTTAAAATAAATTGTAATGTGTGTATTTAAGATACACAAGATGATAAGATACACATACACAATAAAATTGAACAAATTAGCATATCTATTATGTCACATAGTTACTCATGCCTCCTATTGCTTATGGCAAGGGCAACTATGATCTCCTCGCGTAGCAAAAATCCTGCGTACATGTAGAAAAATCCTGCATACAATACGTTATTATTAACTGTAGTCTTCATGTTGTACATTCGATCTTTCAATGTGCTCATCCTACATATTTTCTACTTTGTATCCTTTGACTTGTATCTTCCTATTCCCTACTATCTGTTTAGATTCTAAGGTCCAGGAAACTTGGTAAGGAGAAAAGTCTTAATTATGGTTTGTCTTATGTTTGCTTCCATTTATTCCTATTTGCCATGGCTAGTATGACTTGTATGACTATGACTACTATGACTTATCAGTCCAAACAACACATAGAAATCCCCAGACAGATTTAGATAATCTGATTCTCTTGTCTAAACTTTATTTTCAATTTTTTTTATTGTGCCCTCTCTGAGAAATCACAGTACTCCCTTTTATCCCCAAGGAAGTGGCCCGCAATGCACCTCTTTGTATCTTGACTTTTTCTCTCTTCTCTGTAAGCTAAATTCCATTCTTTGAAAGGAGCATACTGAAATTTTGAAATCTCTTCTCAGATTCGTTAAGAGCTATGGAAATAGAGGCTCTGTCTCAGCCAAATCAGGAAGAAGCAAAGCATAGCCACCACTCCTCCTGGTCAGTCTCCTCCGATGAACTTTGATGTTTTTTGAAATTGATACCTTCCAGTTCTTCACATAAGAATAGTGCAAATATAAGAGAAGCTTTGCATAGTGTCCTTCCCCTGGAGTGTATTGAAAGGAGGCATGGACAGAGTCCATGTACCCTGGATTGCTTCTTATTCTTTCGTTTTCCCCAAAATAAAGGGGACAGAGAATCCCATTCTGCTTCTCTAGTAGAGCTTCATAAATAATGAGAGGCCCTCATGGTTATGCTACTTGAGTACAGAAAGGCTAATTAAATTCAAGAAAATTATATATGTGGTATATCATCAAATTGTTTAATCTGCTAAGAGATCACCAAATTATAGTCTTACACTGATAAAACACATCATGTGTCTTTCACTGATAAAATCACGCATCACGTGTGGAAGAACAAGTGAATGAAGATACCACGCATGGTTCAGAAAAAAAGACCCCTTAAGGGCATCATAGAGAAAGGTAGAAATGTTTCAACAAATGAAAATTTTACCTCCTAAATTTGAGGATCATTTTGGCAAATCTCACAGGCACATCATAAAGGCGTTTCCACTATAAAGATACTATCTTGAAAATTGGCATACACAACTCCAACTTCATTCAGGTATACTGTTAGATATGTTATTTCACTGTATTTTAAGTGTCTTCCTTCCCTCACTAGCTGGCTTTTAGAGAAAAGGGCACAATGGACTAATTGAGTACTGCTTACTTACAAGACAAGCATTGGTAATATAGGTTCCAAGGGGCTACATTGATATAAATTAGAGAAAGGAGCTTGAGAATCTTCCTAGCACCATATAGGGCTTATGGCTTCTTGTGTGTTATGTCACTAAATATCTTACCACCCAATAGTAGGAAAATTAACTGCATACTTTCCATTCACTCTTCCAAGTTCTATTCTTCATCCTTCTCTATCTTGTTTCATGCCTCCAAGAAGCTAAACTGCATGTACTGCCTCATGGGCACCCTTACCCACTAGCTTTTATCTGAGATTGGATAATTCAAAATTCCAGGAGATTAGAGTGAGAGAAGAGACTAAGGTCGAGATTTTAGATATTCAGCTTCCACTTAACCAGTCACTTTGGCAAAATCCTTTTGTGAAAGGCTGCTGCTCCAGGTACATGGTCCTTTTCACACACCTACTCACTCCCTGCTCCCATTAAATTCTCTCTTCTCTTGCCATTAAATCTAAGATCTTTTTCCTTCGTTTTGCTAGACCTGGGGTACAGTTCCATGTTTCTTTGTCTTTCTGAAGCCTACCAACACATTTGTAATCAACACCTTTTTAAAACCATCTTAATGAACCTGTTAGCTGTGCCATCTGTCTCCTTCTGGGACCCTTATAGATATGGGCAGTATTCATATTGTAGTGTACATCTTTCTCTCTGGCATGCTGTAAACAGCAAAAACCGAAATCTCAATTCAATGAAAATGTGTTACACCTTTGTTAAATATCCAGTGTTTGGTCTGTGTGAGTAAATAGGGCAGTGCACTTTTGGAGAACAGTTACATTGGATATAAGTGCCTAATGTTTCTAAAGCTACCCCACATAACTCTTGTTGATTTGATTTGGTGTTCAAGGGATTTCGTATTTCCAGCTTTACAACCTCTGTATGAAAACAGAAGGAAAGGAAATAACATGCAAAGCCAGTACCTGAAATTGTACATCAGAGATGAAGCAATTTAAGTTGGACAATGAGGAGGCCCAGCTAGCTCAGTCATTAGAGCGTGAGACTCTTAAATTGGCATCAGCATCACCCAATGCCTAATTATTTCACAGGAAAAATGTTTTTGTTTTGTTTTACTTTTGAGATGAAGTCTCACTCCATTGCACAGGCTGGAGTACAGCCATCTCGACTCACTGCAACCTCCACCTCTCAGGTTAAAGCGATTCTCATGCATGTACAGCCATCTCGACTCACTGCAACCTCCACCTCTCAGGTTAAAGCGATTCTCATGCCTCAGCCTCCCAAATAGCTGGAACTACAGGTGATTGTCACCACACCTGGCTAATTTTTTGTATTTTTAGTAGAGACGGGGTTTTACTGTGTTAGGCTGGTCTCAAACTCCTGACATCAAGTGATCTGCCCTCCTCTTCCTCCCAAAATACAGGGATTACAGGTGTGAGCCACCGCATCTGGCTGAAAAAAAAAATGTTTTAAAAGAAAATATATGTCTATGTGTTGACATAAGCTGTTGCGGGAACTCAGGGACCCCAAACGGAGGGACCGACTGAAGCCGCGGCAGAAGAACATAAATTGTGAAGATTTCATGGACATTTATTAGTTCCCCAAATTAATACTTTTATTATTTCTTACGCCTGTCTTTACTGTAATCTCTGAACATAAATTGTGAAGATTTCATGGACACTTATCACTTCCCCAATGAATATCCTTGTGATTTCCTATGCCTGTCTTTACTTTAATCTCTTAATCCCATCATCTTCTTTGTAAACTGAGGAGGATGAATCGCCTCAGGACCCTGTGATTGTGTCAACTGCACAAATTGTTTGTAGAGCATGTGTGTTTGAACAATATGAAATCTGGGCATCTTAAAAAAAGAACAGATAACAGCGATGTTCAGGGAGTAAGAGAGGTAACTTTGAACTGGCTGCCGGTGAGTCGGACGGAACAGAGCTATATTTCTCCTCTTTCCTAAGCAAATAGGAGAAATATCGCTGAATTCTTTTTCTCAGCAAGGAACATACCTGAGAAAGAGAATGCGCCCTGAAGATAGGCTTATAGACGGCCCCTTTTTAAGGTGTCCTGTCTTTTATGGTCGAAGCCAAAGGGATGAAATAAGCCCCGGTCTCCTATAGCACTCCCAGGCTTATTAGGTGGAAGAAAATTCCCGCCTAATAAATTGTGGTCAGACAGGTTATCTGCTCTCAAACCCTGTTTCCTGATAAGATGTTATCAATGATAATGCGAGCCCGAAACTTCATTAGCAATTTTAATTTCTCCTCGTCTGGTGGTCCTGTGATCTCCCCCTGCCTCCATTTGCTTTGTGATATTTTATTACCTTGTGAAGTATGTGATCTCTGTGACCCACACCCTAGTCATACACTCCCTCCCGTTTTGAAAATCGCTAATAAAAACTTGCTGGTTTTATCGCTCGGGGAACATCACGGATCCTGCCGACACGTGATGTCTCCCCAGGACACCCAGCTTTAAATTTCTCTCTCTTGTGCTCTTTCCCTTTATTTCTCAACCCAGCGGAGACACTTAGGAAATAGAAAAGAACACATGTTAAACATCGGGTGTGGGTTCTCCCGATAATAAGCAACAATAAAAATATTTTTTCAACAAACGAAACATTGACATTTTTAAGTGAGTTAATTTCCCTGTAAGTTATATTCTTAAATAGATTGCACATATTTTTCTAAGTGTAATTTGTTCATATTATTTTTGAAACTCTAATTTGGGAATTTTTTTTTAAGACAGTTTTTTTAAAAAGTGAATGTGGCCATTGTGGTGGCTCAAACCTATAATTCCAGCACTTTGGAGGCCAAAGTGGGTGAATCTTTTGAGTCCAGGAGTTCAAGATTAACCTGGGCAATATGGTGAAACCCTGTCTCTACCAAAAAAAAAAAAAATGAGCCGGGTCCCAGCTACTGAGAAGGCTGAGGCAGGAGGATCACTTAAGCCCAGGAGGCGGAGGTTGCAGTGAGCTGAGATTGCACCCCTGCCCTCCAGCCTGGTTGATGGAGACCCCATCTCGTCATAATAACAAAAATAATAATGAATGTAAAGCACATTGGCAAATTGATATCGTCATGTCCTCCTTTCCCTATATTTGTTTTTACAACTTTCCCTTCAACATGTAGATGTGGATGTCACATTGCAAACTTGGCACGTCCAACAAATTCCCAGTGCACGCCATCATACCTACTTTGCTCATAGACTTTCTTATCTAATTATTGGAAAATACTTTCTTCTTGTTACTTAGGCCAAATGCCATGAAGTCATTTTGCTCTCCACTTTTGCTGTCACCCACATTTAAATCAGCTAATCATAATGACTACACTTTTAAGTACACCTGTAATCACTGATGAGAGGGGAACTTTTAAGACCAAGTTAAAACCTATCGTTCATTGCTCAAAAGTCTCCATTAATTTCCCATATCATTCAG
Source organism: Chlorocebus sabaeus (assembly GCF_047675955.1). Classification (NCBI taxonomy): domain Eukaryota; kingdom Metazoa; phylum Chordata; class Mammalia; order Primates; family Cercopithecidae; genus Chlorocebus; species Chlorocebus sabaeus. The sequence continues at coordinate 59,925,980 of NC_132908.1, read as the reverse complement.
AGTAAAAGCTAAATATGTTAAAACAGCTTGTAAAATCCTCAACAAAACTATCTGCTACCCATTTCTCTACAAATACTCTTTCTCTCCTTTGTTCTCTCTTTTCCAGCCTTACTGATAACCTTTTATGCATGTATGTTCTTGTGCTTCTTTGTGTATATGTATGCAGGTATGCATGTTATACTTATTCTCTTGCATATAAGGGATACACATATGTAGGTAAATTATGTAAGTGTGTATTCATTATCTCTATGCTTTATTTTTTCCTTGTACATTCAGCTCCCCTTTTTTAGAATGTTCTTCCCATATTTCACCTAATTCAGATCTTTAAGTAACAGTTTCTCAGAATGCCATTTCTGAAATACCTATTTAAAATTAAAAGTCTTACACCCTTTCTAATTCTTCTTTTCTATTTATTTTCTACTATATTATTAGGTTGGTGCAAAAGTAATTGCAATTTTTTGCCATTAAAAGTAATGGCAAAAGATTACTTTTGCACCAACCTAATACTTATCATAATTCAACATTCCCTATTTCAATGTGGTGTTGTTACTTAATATTTGCTCTGTCATGAAAGAATTTTTCATGAGGATGGAAATTTTTACCTGTTTAAATTTTTACCTTTCCAGTCTTACGTCCCCATAGCCTAGAAAAGTGGCTTTCACATTGTAGGTATCCAATAAATATGTGTCAAAAGCACAAAGAATAAAATGTGATGTTCAGCTATATTATCCAATATTAAATACATCAGCAAATATGCATAAGTTTGTTTGGGTACATTAATAGTTGCCTTCTTATCTTTCTGGATTGATTTTGATGGTAACAATGGTTTCTTATTGGTGGAATGTTTCCGAAGTAAAGTTCTGCAATAGTGTCTGACTCCATAATGACAAATTTTAATATTTTAATTGGAGACTAAAGCTATTTGACTCTAAGAACTCTGGCTTTTGTGTAGGTGTCAAGAGAGCAAAGCTTTCTTCAGTTCCATTGTGCTTACACTCTTATATGCTGAAAAGGAAGCTTTTAGCTCAGAAATTTTTATAATTAGTATCAGAATAAATGTGTACCCAGAGAGACCTTTCCAGACTGTCCTACATAAAACAGTATTCCACCCCCATTCAGGGTACTTATCATATTACTCGTTCCAATGTCTGTAGATCATTAAGACTTTCTGAAATTAAATATTTTCTTCGTTTGTTTAATGCATTCATTTTCTGTATTATTTTTCTAAACAAAATTGTTATGAACTTAGGGACCACGACTGTGATGTTTATTTCAGAATCTTCATGCCTTCTAGCTTGCTTAAGAAGACATAGAAGATGCCATTGATGTTAATTTAATGAATGAGTGGGTGGATCCTTGATTGTTCCCTGTATGATGTATGTTAAAAAAAGCAAAATTCGCTTTTAGCAGTTAACACATGTTCTAAACTCTCAGAAAGTTACATTTAAAAACATAAAAACAGAGAGATTAAAAGGGAAAAAACTCAGTATGCATCTTTCAGAATGGCAAAAAATCCACAACATTGACAACACCAAATGCTGGCAAGGATGTAGAGCAATAGGAACATTCATTGCTGGTGAGAATGCAAAATGACATAACTACTTTGGAAGACATTTTGATGGTATCTTATGAAACTAAACATATTCTTGTCATATGATCCAGCAACTATGTTCTTTAGTATTTACTCAAAGGAGTTAAAAGCTTATGTCCACACAAAAACCTTCACACAGACATAAATAAGAGATTTATTTATAATTGCCAGAACACGGAAGCAACCAAGACTGCCCCATTGCAGCTGAATGGGTAAATAAACTGTGGTACATACAGACAATGGAATATTATTTAGTACTAGAAAGAAATGAGTTATAAAATCATGAAAATACATAGAGAAATATTAAATGCATATTACTAAGTGAAAGAAGCCAGTCTAGAAAGTCTACATACTTTCTGGAAAAGGGAAAATGTATGACATTCTGGAAAAGGGAAAACTATGGAGACAAGAAAAAGTTCAGTCTTTATCAGGGATTAGGAGGGATGAAAGGATAAATCGGTAGATCGCAGAGAACTTTTACCACTGTTAAACCATTCTTCCTGATAATGTAATGGTAGATACATATCATTATACAATTGTCCAAACCCATAGAATGAACAATATCATAAGTAAACCCTAATGGAAATTATAGTATTTGTGTAGTAATGATGTGTTCATGTAGGTTCATCAATTGTAATAAATGTATCAATCAGGTGGAGGTTGTTGATAATGGGAGAGCCTATGTATGTGAGGTATGGGGGTGGGAATAAGGGAACCGTCTGTACTTTCTGCTCAGTTTTGCTGCCAACCTAAAACTTCTCAAAAAAATAGTCTATTTTTCCCTCAAGAATGCAGATTAGGGGCATTGTTAACATGCCTCTTCCATTTGGAAACACAAAACAATGTATAGAAATACACATAGTGAACGTTTTCCAAGACACAATGCAAGAACTTAACAAGAAAACTGAAATAAACCACAGACCTTTTGAAAGAAGAAGCAGGTTGCAGCCTACACCATGAGCCAGGGGGAAAAATGTAAGTCCCCATTGTATGAGAAGGGGGAGAACTGCCTCTGGGAAATACACTCCCAGCAGAGAACCCAGCAATCCACACCACAGGGGGAAAGCCTTAACACTTCCCAGTGCTGAAGCTGATATAGGAAACGGTGGGGAATATATGAAAAGGAGCAGCAGTGGGGAGTGCTTTGCATGCAATCCCAGTCTCCAGCATGAATGGAGAGAAGCCATTCTTGATTGAACCTTGCAGGAATCTTGTGGAAGCCTGCCAGCTAACTCAGGCAGCGGTTGTTGGTTGCAAGAAGCTCCCAACTAAGATTTGTAATACAGTCTCCATTGAGGACAAATTCCGTTGGGCAGAACCGGTGGATGAGTGGGAAATGTGCTGTAGCTACAAGTGCAGGAGCTGGGCACCCCAGCTTCATGGGTAGACTGGGAGGGGCATGGCCTGAAAGCTGCCATTCCTGTCCTGTCTCCACTGGGAAGGCGCTGGCCAGGCGCAGTTTTGAGTTCTGAGCACAGACTGCCTGGAACTTAGCTAGAGTGAGACCCACCTTGGTAACTGAGTGAGAGCTGGGTGGGAGATATGGTTTAGATCTGTGTCCCCACCCAAATCTTTTCAATTATAATCTCCAATATGGAGGTCAGGGCTAGTGGGAGGTAGTTGGTTCATGGGGATGAATTTCTCATGAATGGTTTAGTAGCATCCTCTTGGTACTGTCCTCACAATAATGGAGTGAGTTCTCCTAAGATCTGACTGTTTAAGAGTGAATCGCAATAGCACTTCGCCCACTATCCCCCATGTCCCGGCTTGCTCCTGCAGTGTATGATGTGCCTGCTCCTCATTTGCCTTCCTGCATGATTGTAAGTTTCCTGAGGCCTCCCCAGAAGCCAAGCAGATGCTAACAGCATGCTTCCTGTACAGCTCTCAAAATCATGAGCCAATTAAACCTCTTTTCTTTATAAATTATCTATTCTCAGGTATTTGTTTATAGCAATTAACATTGCCTACAGCACCCTGTCTAACCAGTTCCTTAGTCTGTCCACATGACCTCTTCATTACTATTACAACCAGCATTTGAGAAAGCCAACAAATTAAGACTATTTATAATCAGGGAATATAAAGGGTCTGTCTCTCCTCTGTCACCCTCATCAGAGTTAGTGCTGGTACCCACTGCTGGGAGACTTGAGGACTGGTCACATCACTGAGTCTCTTGCAGACATTCTGTAACACCAGCCTGGGGTATGGCAGCACCACTGGGTGGCTAGACCTAGAGGGACAGCAGCATTTACAATAGTCTGGCTCTCAGGGACTCCTATTCCTAGGGGAAGGGGGAATGCACCACATCAAGGGAGTACCCCATGAGACAAAAGAATTCAGACAGCAGGTCTTGAGTCTCAGAAATTTCTGCATGTGGAAAGTTTCCTTCAGCAAAGGCACAGATGCAGTGCTGGGCTCAGCAAGGAGAGTCTGTGGCTCTACACCAATAGTCAGGCAGCCCTGGTGCTCATGAAGGGTCTTAGAGAAAGAGATTTCTTTTCTTCCTCATCCACTACTGCAAAAACACCTGGAGCTTCTCCATAGGAGCTTGGAATCGGTTCACTTGTAAATAGCCTTTCTGGAACACTTCAGGGGACTGTATCCCCACAAGGTGAGTGTCCTCCAAGTTCAGGCTTGCATGAGGAGCAGAGTCACAATCCTTCTCTACATGGAGCATCAACATTCCTGCAGATAAAAAAAGATGTCTGTGTGATCTGTAAAGCCAGAACACTGAGTCAGGAGTGTGACGGGAAGGTGGATTGCTTTCCTGCTGGTCTAGTAGGAGAGCTGAGGTGGCTCCCACCATTCACCCTGGTAAGATCTCAGTGTTTTACTAGAACTGCCTCAACTACCTCTGTCAAGCTAAGCTATGGGTACACAGAGTGATATAATAGACTTTGGAGACTCAGAGCAGGGAGAGGAAGGAGGATTTGGGATAAAAAACTACATATTGGCTACAATATACACTACTCAGGTTACTGGGGCACTGAAACATCAGATTTCACCACTATACAATTCATCCATGTAACCAGAAATCAGTAGTACCCCAAAAGCTATTGAAATAAAAAATATATTAATTTGTAAAAGTTCACTATAAATTTCTATTAAAAAGGAAAGGAACTCAGATAAACACATTACAGCAATCATGGTTTTTAAGACATCCAATTAATATAAAACCTTGTCACTACACATTATCAACAAAACGGTTAATTGTGATGGCTAATACTGAGTGTCAACTTGATTGGATTGAAGAATACAAAGTATTGATCCTGGGTGTGTCTGTGATGATGTTGCCAAAGGAGATTAACATTTGAGTCAGTGGGCTGGGGAAGGCAGATCTACCCTTAATCTGGGTGGGCACAATCTAATCAGCTGCCCGTGTGGCTAGAATATAAGCAGGCAGAAAAATATGAAAAGAGAGACTGGCCTAGCCTCCCAGCCTACATATTTCTCCCATGCTGGATGCTTCCTGCCCTTGAACATTGAACATTGGACTCCAAGTTCTTTGGTTTTGGAACTCGGTCTGGCTCACCTTACTCCTCAGACTGCAGATGGCCTATTGTGGGACCTTGTGATCATGTGAGTTAATACCTAATAAAACAATTTCCTATATATATATACACACACACACACACACACACACACACACACAATTCTGTCCCTCTAGAGAACCCTAATACCTTTATATATAATATATACATTGTTTACATTAATGGTAGTTATTTTATATAATTTTCATTATGAAAAGTATTCAAGCCAGAGTTTAAGAGGATAATATAGGGGCAACTTAAAATAGCACATCACCATCACCACCCATATCAAAGATAGTCATTTTTTAATATTTTAATATTTTTCTTTCTGACCTTATTATAAAAAAGTATTATTATTGTTATTTATTTGTGCCCTTTACAATTATGGCATGCATACTGTTTTCTTCCTGGACTTTCTCTTTACATAATAAGTGGAATGAACGTATAGTCTTTCCTTTAAAATAAAAGGAAAACTAAAAGTACTTAGTTGGTTTCAATTGGTTTGCTAAAGGCTATACTGGGACTGCCCTGAGTAAATAAAGATGTATGCTCAATCTAATGCATATTATTTTTCACGATATTAGATAATTATATAATACCATTGTCATTGTCAATAGCTACATATAATTTTGAACTGATAGGTGATTGTTTACTTCATATAGTTTTGGCATTTCACGTACTCATCAGCAGAGATTTTATTGCTTAAAATATGATCTACTTTTAGGATTTATTTTCTAAAAGTGAATCCCAGAAGTATAATTAATATGTCAAAGGTTAAAAAATATGTTTAGAGTACTTAAGGCATTTTGCTAAATATACTACCAAGGATGTAAAGTTGATGTGTTTATATTTTTCTATTTTTAAAATATTTTTATTTTAACATTAAGAATCAACTATGAAATAGCAGATCTGATCCAAAATACCTCTTCAATGTATTTAGATAAAAATGCTTACATTTTTACAATTATCTTTTTTATTTAAAAAATGTCACCTCATAAGTACATCTTCAAAAATAAATTTGTTAATGGACAGGTTTGACATTTAAAAAAATCACTTGCAAATGTTATCTAAAATTTACATCATCTCTGACCAAGTAAAACTAAATCTGAATTAAAGTAGTTTTTGAATAAGTTCTTGAAAAACTACACTATGTTAATTAATAAGCTAAAAGTAAATTAAGAGCATCTGTGTTCTTCATGCTTCCTGATGCCAACTTAATTCATGTACTATCTTCACTTTTGGAGAAATTTCTAGCAGGGTTGCACATTTATTTTAGAAGAAGATTGAAGACCATTATTAAATGAGTATTGACTCATTTTCTCTCCAAATACTTGAAGCATAACATATTATCCTGTGAACCCAAAGAAATTATAATGATTGTGAAATTTAGGTTACAATCTTTCGCCTGAATAGCTTAGAAACTTTTCCACATTTTTCATTGCATTGATTACTGGTACATTATGAAACTCAAAATATGGGGGCAAAAGGAATAAAAAAATTTAAAGCTAATATACCTGCCTAACGGAGCCGACAATTTATTTTACACTGCCAGAAAGTTTGGGTTATATACTTTGTGAGAGATAGTGATTAAACTTACAAGGTATGTATAACTGTAATAAGTCTGTCAATAGAAAATAAAACCAGCATTAAGCCACATTGATCTCTTTTCACCAAACTAGGCACATTCTTTGGTTTAATTCATGCAGAGCTGGCTGAGTGGGAGACTGGAGTTTTATTATTCGAGTTAGATTCCCCAAAATTAGGAGGCTGGCATTTTTCAAGGATACTTTGGTGGGCCCAGAAATGGGTGCTGCTGATTGGTTGGAGATGCAATTATAGGGTTTGGAAAATAGTCCTTATTCCTGCTAAGTCCAGTTCTGGGTAGGGACACAAAACTGATTGGTGTGTCTGGGTGAAGCCTTTGGTCATCAGAAATGCAAAACCCTGAAAAGACATTGCTCAAAAGGCCAATCTTAGGTTCTATAAGAGTGGTGTTATTTGCAGGAGTAATGAGGAAGTTGCAAGTCTTGTGACCTCTGGAATAACAGCTGGTAATAGTTTACGTCTACACCTTAGTAGATTCAGGTTCCTCTCATCCTCCTAACCTGGTTGTCTCTCATTAGTTTTAGAAAGGCAGTTTAGTTTTGAGGAAGACTTATTATCATTTAAACAATAAACTAAATGTTTCCCAAAGTTAGTGTATTAAGCCATGCTCACCCTGTTATAAAGAAACACGTAAGACTGGGTTATTTATAAACAAAAGAGGTTTAACTGACACAGTTCTGCATGACTGGGGAGGTCTCAGGAAACTTAGAATCTTGGCAGAAAGTGGAGAAACAAGGCACATCGTACATAGCAGTAAGAGAGAGAACAGAGCATGAGAGGGGAACTGCCAAACACTTTTGAAACCATCAGATCTCATGATGACTCACTCACTATCATGAGAACAGCATGTGGGAAACTGTCCCCATGATTCAATCACCTCCCAAAATGTCACTCCCTCCACACATGAGGATTACAATTGAAGATGAGACTTGGGTGGAGAAACAGAGTCAAACCATATCATTCTGCTGCTGGCCCCTCCCAAATCTCATGTCCTTTTCACATTTTAAAAATAATCTTGCCTTCCCAACAGTCCCCTAAAGTCTTGACTCATTCCAACATTAACTCAAAAGTCCAAGTCCAAAGTCTTATCTGAGACAAGGCAAGCCTCTTCCTCCTATTAGCCTGTAAAATCAAAAGCAAGTTAGTTACTTCCAAGATACAATGGGGGTACTGGCATTGGGTAAATGTTTCCATTCCAAATGGCAGAAGTTGGTCAAAACAAAGGGCCTACAGGCTCCATGCAAGTTCAAAACCTGGCAGGGCAGTCGTTAAATATTAAAGCTCTGAAATGATCTCCTTTGACTCCATGTCTCACATACAGGGCATGCTGTTGCAGGTGGTGGGATCTCAAGGGCTTGGGCAGCTTTGCCTTCGTTGCTGCTTTCATGGGCTGGCATTAAGTGCCTGCAGCTTTCCCAAGTGCACCATGCAAGTTGTTAGTGGATCTACCATTCTGGGGTCTGGAGGATGGTGGCCCTGTTCCCACAGATCCACTAGGCAGTGCCCCACTGGGGATTATGTCTGGGTGTTCCCACCCCACATTTCCCTTCCTCGCTGACCCAGCAAAAGTTCCCCATGAGGGCTATCTCCCTTCAGCAGACTTCTGCCTGGACATCCAGGCACTTCCAGCCATCCTCTGAAATTTAGATGGAAGTACCCAAACATCAATTATTGACTTCTTTGCACCCACAGACCCAACGCCATGTGTAAGCCACCAAGGGGTGGGGCTTGGACTGTCTAAATCAATGGCCTGAGCTGTACATTGCCCCCTTTTAGCCACAGCTGGAGCTTCAGCTGGAGCAGCTGGGATGCAGGATGCCAAGTCCAGAGGCTGCACAGAGCAGCAGAGTCCTAGGTCTGACCCAGAAACTACTTTTTCCTCCTAGGCCTTCAGACCTGTGATGTGAGGGGCTGCTTTGAAGATTGTTGACATCCCCTGCAGATATTTTCCCTATTGTCTTGACTATTAACATTCAATTCCTTGTTACTTATGCACATTTCTGCAGCTTGCTTGAATTTCTCCCCAGAAAGCGAGATTTTCTTTTTGACTGCATCTTCAGGCTGCAATTTTTCCAAATTTATATGTCCTGTCACCTTTTGAATGCTTTGCTGCTTAGAAATTTCTGTAACCAGATAACCTAAATCATCTATTTCAAGTTCAAAGTACCACAGATCTCAAGAGCAGGGGCAAAATACTACCAGTCTCTTTGCTAAAGCATAGCAAAAGTGACTTTTCCTCCAGTTCTCAATAAGTTCTTCATCTCCATCTGGAACCACATCAGCCTGGACTTAATTGTCCCACATAACTATCAGCATTTTGGTCAAAACCATTCAACAAGTCTTTAGCAAGTTCCAAACTTTTCCACATCTTCCTGTCTTCTTCTGAGTCCTCCAAACTGTTTCAGCCTTTCCCCATTACCCAGTTCCAAAGTTATGTCCCCATTTTCAGGTTATATTTATAGCAGGACTTGATTCTACTGGCACCAATTTAATGTATTAGTCTGTTTTCACACTGCTATAAGAAATATCCAAGATTTGGGTAATTTATAAACAAAACAGGTTTAATTGATTCACAGTTCTGCATGGCTGGGGGGAGGCCTCAGGAAACTTACAGTCATGGTGGAAGGTGAAAGGGAAGCAAGGCACATCTTACATGGCAGCAGGAGAGAGAGAAAAGAGCACAATAGGGGAAGTGCCAAACACTTTTAGAACCATCAGATCTCATGAGAACTCACTCATTATCACGAGAACAGCATGGGGGAAACCACCCCGATGATTCAATTGGAGATGAGATTTGGGTGGGGACACAGAGCCAAACTATATTGGTTAGCTTGGCTCAAATACAGGAATGATTAAGGGCAGTTTGGAGGTTAAAGGCACATTGAATGTTGGTTACATCAGATCTCTTTCATTGTCTAATTTTCTCACTGTTTTAACTTCTGCAAAGGCAGTTTCAATCTTATCTTGTGTTCTCGATCTTATCTTGCATTCTCAGTCTTATCTTGTGTTCTCAAGGTCGCTGATGCTTCTCATGTGTCAGATCTATCAATAAGTGTCTAATATACATTTGTCTTATTAAATATACAGGACAACTATATGCAGTCAAAATACTATTAGTATTTTCAGTTTCCTAATGAGGACCATTTGAATAAGGGGTTGATTAATTTGCCATACATCTTAGAATAAGTAATGGAAGCAAATCTGTATTGTTCGACAGCATATGCTCTTGACCACCTCCTATGTAGATGCTTTTGTATGTCTAAGTCCCACATTACCCTCAGCATAATGGTCTACACAGTAATGACTTAATAAATGTCTGTTGTTCTAATAAAAACAAACAGTACTATTTTGTTTATTTATCAAAAATGTATTCAAACATTTAACAAGGCTCTGTGCCAGGCACAGTCTATAATGCCATAACTTCATCCCTGTGTGCATGCATGTAGCAGTTTTTGAATAGCCTTAGTCTAGCAGGGGAGAAAGGATGTAAGCAAATGTAGGACATGAATGTTGTAAGAGAGTTTATTGTTTAAGACATTCAATGTGGTCACAGTGAGGAGGTTCATAACTCTGCCTAGGGGGTGGAGTGGAATCAGAATATATTTCAAAGAAGAATCGATTATGAAATGGCTCCTGAAGGTAAATAAAGATTGACAGGAAAGAGATGATGCAGTTGATGGGCGAAGCAGCAGCAAGCCAGGCAAAGGGAAATTCAGATACAAAGGCAAAAAGTGTGTTTGATAGAGCACAGCACGTTTGGAGAAATTAAGAAATTGCACTGACTATTTAAATTATCTTTAAACATCTTTTAAAATCTTACCTGATACAGATGTACTTCAGGATTCTGGAATTTCTGAAAGGGAGAAAAATATTTTTTGAATGCAGTAATCACCTGGATGTAAGGAAAGGAAACACTTGAGAGAGGCTTAAAAAGCTTCCAAAAGCTGCTCCAGATCTAGTGACAGACGGTTGTGAATATGTAGGAGGCCTGACATTCTTCCTTTTTGTACTGGGTTGGCAAATTTAAACCGTACTTTTTGAGGTAGGATTGTCTCAAAGGAGGGGGCATGGGGCCCTTTGATGAGTCGACATGAAATGTGTCTTAATTTCAGGGAACTGCGTGGAAAGTTATTGGAAAGGTGAGCATTATATTTTAAAATAATTGCCCCAAAGTGCTCAATTACATGTTTCTTAGTAACAACAGCTGTTAGTAGGAAAATAAAGATCAAGTTCTCAGTCTCTCTAATGTACCCTTAAGTGATAAATAAACAGATTAAGGCATTTTATGAAATACATCTTGTATTTGGTGGTGACATTTTGCTGCACAGGATTAATAAAACAGCTTTCCAACTTCTATTATTTTATTACCTTTTCCTATAGTTCTACAGGAGTTTGGTAGAAAGAGCCTTGGGGTCAGAGGGGTTGGATGCATGCATGAGTTATTCAATATTCTCATATCTGTTTCCTCAATTATAAAACAATAATAATAAAACTACCTCTCTCTGATGGGTTTGAGGGGATTACATGAATTAGTTATATAATTCATATACCTATGAATAGGAAATACCTATATTAAAGTTCCATAATGGCAGTGGTTTAACAAATGCTTGCTTGCTTTCTTCTATTTCCTATTGATCTGGTTTCAAGGTAAGTGAAACATAACTCCCACCATAAATATAAATTATCCAGTCATGTCCTGTAGGCACAGAAAGTATACAGATGACTTAAGTTTATTTGTTTTCTCTTTTGTGAGATGGGCTTAAAATTTTAAGAAATTTCAAGAAAGAAATCTCTGCCTAATTGGCCTCTGGGAAGTTCTGGATAAGAAATGGGGAGGTGCTCATGTTTTGATTATGTGCATATCAATATGGGGAAAGGTCTGTGATAAAAATGAGTCTCAGATGCAGTAGGCTTTGTATGAGTCCATCTAGCATTAATCAATAGGAGGAAAGAATTCACTGGTGACATCTGAAAGGAAAACAAAGGAGGTAAGAAGGGCTCCAGGAAATGGAAGTGCTGTGTCTGCTTTGAAATCCATCACACTCTCAACTGACTTGACTTAGACATCAGACTTTTAGCCAAAGGTTTTTTTTTTTTTTTTTTTTTTTTTTTTAATTTTGAATGGGCAGCAAATATATCCTCATGGTACAAAATTCACAAAGCACAAAAAGTTATGGAGGAAAAAGCTTGCTTCCCATCTTTGTACTTCAGATAACCAGTTTCCCTACTTAGGAGGAACTTCTGTCATCGATTTATGGAGTATCCTTTAGAGAAAACTAAACACCTAAAGCAAACATAGTTTTCATTCTTTTTATATAAATGGTAGTGTATTAGGCACACTCTTTTGGACCTTGCATTTTTCATTGAAAAATATAACTTGAGAATTAATTTATACTGATACTGAAATTACTTTCACATTTTTGACTGAGAGGAACTTTCTTTTTTTTTTTTTTTTTGAGACAGAATCTCACTCTTTCACCCAGGCTGGAGTGCAGTAGCACAATCTTGGCTCACTGCAAGCTCTGCCTCTGCCTCGAGAGGAAATTAACTTTTAACTGAAGAATATAGACCCTGGAATCCATGACACCACAAGAGCATTTCCTGATTTAGTTTCAGTAGTATGGCATAACTGGAATCCTCACAGAGTGTGCCTTCACGTTGCCATAAATACACATTTATCATTATGTTATTTATTGGTTCGTTCTACCCAAGAGAACTAATAGGAAAAGAAGTAGAAGTATCAGGGTATCAGTATGGCTGAAAATGACGCCGCCTTATACATATTATGGTGCCACCAAGAGAAACAACAAAATTCCCTGCTATAATGTGCTCAAATATTTGTAGAACTTTTTGTGAGCCAGCAGAGAAAGGAAAATCTCCCCTCACAGGAAAGAAAGACACTGCCAGATGCTGATTGCTTCCACCATTCATATGATCATGGAGAAGTCAGATCCTACTGGTTTGCATTCTCAGAGGAGGGAATACCAGGTGGAATTGTGGCCATGTGGCATTGTCATGAAGAATAGGAGATTTGCAGCTGTCACGGCAAGGAAACCCTGGAGCTTCAGAGATTTTAGATTTTATTAGATTTGATTGAATGTTTAAGGAACCATTCTTCAAGTGGAATGATGAATACAGGCAGATTCCAAAAATCTTTAAAAACAAAACAAAACAAAAACAAACAAAATCAAGAAACCTAATTGGGCACTCACATATGGTATTTTTTATTTTTATTTTTTAATAAAATTGGGATCTCTTTATATTGCCCAGGCTGCTCTCTAAATCCCGGCCTCAAGCAACACCCCTACCACAGCCTCCCACAGTGCAGGGATCACCAGCCATATGTGGGCTGGGTGAGCCACCACGCCCAGTCCACGTATGGGATTTTGACATATTCAATCTAGCCAACATTCATTGAGCATCTGCTCTGCACAAGATCTTATGCTAGGTTCTGAGGATACAAAACCAAATAAAAAGTATTATTGAATAAATAATAGAGAAGGATGTGATAAATTATCTAACTTAGGTTTGCATCACGTTGTGAGAGCTCAGCTTCTCTAGAAGTCTGCCAAAGGAAATTTCACAAAGGTGATTATTTATGAGCTTTACTCTTGAGGGATAAATGAAAGTTTTCAGAGTCAAATTAGAAATAGAGTTGAAAAAATCATTGCAAATTATATTATAACCAGCTGAGCTCAGAGGTCCATGGGAACATAGACCACTGGTCTTTTCAAACTAATCTTATGTAAGAAGTGAGAGTAAGGGAGGAATTCCTGGTAGAGGTGATACTCGAGCTTAGGTGTTTAAGCACAAAAATAAAGAAAGTACCTTCTAGAAAGAGAATGCAAAAGGCAACAATGGGGTCTTATCTGATTTATTTATATTACATTCCCATCCCGCAGCACACTGAGCAGATCCATGGCTGTATAAAAAATAGATAGATTCATATATATGTATATATACATATATGTATATACACACATATGTATATACACACACACACAAAGGATGTTCTTGATTATTTTTAATGGGTATGAGAAAGGCTAAATGCACTTAAGAAAGAAAACTTATTATAAGCAAAAAAAAAAAAAAAAAAATGTAGTCAGATCCTAGGAAAGACACTAGGTGAGGACTGAGGAAGGGACAGATATGGCATTTGGATTGGAGCTTCCTTTAGTGGTTAGAATATAAATAAGGAGTGTGGTTAGAGTGCTCATGTTATTCAACAGACATTTATTGTGTACCCCTAGAATGTAAACTCCATAAAAGAAGTGATCTTTTGTACTTCATGCACTACTCCATCCTCAATGTTTAGATGTATGAATCCAGGCACTTTTTCTCAATGTATCAATAACTTTGCTGAATAACAAGTGTACACAGTGGGACAGGGTAGGCATAAGGTACTATGGGAGGAAACAAAGATGACGCTCAGCTTCTGTCTTCAACCAGCGTTTGATCTAGTGGAAGAATTTACAATCAAGGTGATACTTCCTATTTTACCCTTGCTTTATCTAACATTTCTAGAGCAATAAAAATAATAGCAAATATGTTTTTAAAAAGAGTCTATTTAGAGCTCTAGTATATATTAAGTTGCAGTTTTCCACCTGTTAACTGCAGAAACAAATCCTCTAAAATATAGTGAAATAAAGAAATGTGATGGAGAGAGAAAAACCGTACTTTTTTGTCACAAAATGTCAATGATAACAAACTGAGAGGAAATTAATGGAGAAGGTCTACATTATTTTTTTCTTAAAAAATTGAAGCCAGAATAAGCTGCACATTGCTTACAAGGAATTTCAAAGTAACAAGTAGGCCTGGCAGCCAGAGTTTGCCCACTGCTCCAAGTGCTATCACAGTTTACTCTTCCCCATGGCTGGTATGCGTGTTTCAGCTCATTTCTTACTGTTATAAATAATTCATTAGACACTATATGTAATTCACAGCCTTCTTTGAACATTGGAAGCCACAGACATGCCTATGCACTGTGGTTCTGGCTACTTGTGAGTGTAGATTTTAGGTGCCAAGATGTGGTTCAGTAAATTATTAGAAGCATATTAATTAGCTGTTCTTCATTAGGCAGTATTGCAAGAAAGATCAGCTACAGAATGTTAACTGGTAGAAGATCTGATTTATTGCCTATCGTATTAAGGAAAACCAAACAAAATTTGGTACAAGTTCATAATCTGTTGCACTAATTAATTCTGGTACTCACTAATGAATTCTAATATTAATAAATTAGTGGATGCAGTGAGCATAACAAATATTGGATAATGAAGTGATATTTGTATGTTTAACTTTTTGTCTTGTCCATAGAATTTAGAGCTGGAACAAACATTAGCTGTCATTTTGTCTAATCAGATCTTCTAAGAATGACAGAGATGAGGCCCAGAGATGAGATGAAAAGTAACTTGCCCAAGGTTACATTTCTAAATACTCAGGGGAAAAAAATACAAACACAAAAAGGGGGAAAAAAGCTGGATTCAGGTCCCCTGACACGACCTTATTTTGTTGTTGTTGTTGTTGTGATTTGATAATCCCTTGAAACAAAATAAAAAACTGCAAATGGTCAAAAATATTAAAAGTCCACATTTCTTTTTTCTCAAAATATGTCCCCCAAACCAAATTCATCAAAATTGCCTAGGGAGCAGGTAAAAAATGAAAGGAATTGGCTCCCATAAAAAAGTTATATAGACTTAGAATACCCATAGTTGACTCTTTGAAAACTATATGATATTTGAGCATCAAAGGTGATTTTTATGCAAGGTTGGAAACCCACAACTCTAAATAAACTTTCCCACATTTTATATTATTCTTCGGGTTGTATTCTCTCAGCTCTATGAAAACAGAGATTTACTCTGTTTTGTTAATTGCTATAACCTAGGAACCCAGGACAAGACTCAATACCAGGCACCTAAGAAGTGTTTGCAAAATGAATGACTGAATGCCTGAGTGGATGCATGAATGAATGAACAGGTGACAAATGAATAACAAATGAATAAAGTAACAACTGTCAACATAGAATTTTCCAGAAGTTAAAATCATGATTCTTATACACATGCGAAATGAACACATTTCAAAGATTTTATTCAACTCATTAACTAAGGAAGGGACCAGTCAAATGCTAATGATCGTTCTCACAAAATTTAAGGAAGAAGAGTTTATCTAGGCCTCCAGCAAAAACATTTAAGGAAAAAAATAAAATAAAATCAGGGTAGAATAAATTTGCTAAGTTAGATACAAAGCTTTCTCTTGTCCTTCAGGGCAAAACATCATAATCTTTGGGTTATCTTTTCTATGAGGCAGAAATCTATAAGTTAACATGAAACTTTACAGTGTCTGGATTCTAATCAAATAGCAAATAGCAAAGTCAAATAAAGATACATCTCCTAGGGAATTGAACAATCTTTGGGTTAGCCTTTTAAACCACACCCACTGACTGTGAAAGATCGTGTAGTCACACTATTTCCAAGTTTCCATGGTTTTTCTTAACATCATGTTCAGCCATATGCAAAGATGCACTATAAACAGCCTATACATTATATATGGAAAGGAATTAATTATGATGAAATGAAATCTCCAAATAGTTACAACTTTAGGTAAAAATGAGGCAGCAAATCAAGGTGGAGTAATATAAATATACGCAGATGAAATTGTAGGAGAGGAAGGACTATCAATCTAATTTCTTTGGGGTTGTATCAGCACTCCAGAGAGAGAAAGAGACATAGAATATGATGCTATAGCCTGGGAAATGGTTCCCAGTCCTCTATTGAGATATAGTTCTACCAGGCACTCAAGGATTAAGAAACCATGTAAGTGGCAATACAGCTCTTGAGTCAAGAGAACAGATTATATGTGCCAGTTGCATGTCTATGGACTAGACATTTTATGTGTGTCAGTTTACTCCTTAGGGGAATGCTAGATACAATAGTGTATACTTGGAAGATTAGTTTTGAGGACTGAATGAGACAAAGCAAATGAAAGAATTAAATATCAGTTTTTGCTTATATCACCATCCTATTCTGAAAAAAGCGACTGAGATTTGGTTTCGTGAAGGAGAGCCAGTTGAACAGTGCCTGAATCTCACTCTAGTCACCAACACAGATTTAAGTAAGCTGCTTCTCAAACCAGATGGTACAGAGAAAAGTCCAGGTTCCTACCATACCATTAGAGTGCAGCAGTGTCTGCTGAGTAGTGAGTAGCTGGTGCAGTGCACAGGTGGCAAAAATAATACAAACAACTACAATGGAGATGGTTCCTAGCTAAGAACAGAAGTTTCCAGAACCAGGCTAAAAGTGATGCTTGTAGTAGTAAAGCCCCCAAAAGTCTGAATCAGGGAAAGAATGTGAGGCAATCTAGAAAAAATAAATAGTAACCTGCTTGTAGAGAAAAAGTTTGTACATGGAAGAGCTTGGCTAGGCATTCAGCAATCTATCGACTAGAGCCAAGCCACAGAATCACTGATTGATATGGTTTACTTGTTTGCACAATTGTTGCTTGTTCGATTTCCTTTTTTCTCTAATTTTGTCCCCAGGTTTTTTTTTCCCAAAATGATGTCCTGAGAAACATATATTGTGTGCAGTAATGATACATTGATATTTATCATCATTTGCATAATAATTAGCAGTGGGAAGAAATATCTTGATCTCCTGCCAATATTTTATTTTGTAGCACTCTATCAACTACTTGACCTTGCCTAGCTTATAAGATCAAATGGAGCAAGGGCCATCTCTTTCAGTGCCACATTAATTCCAGGGCACAGTACATCACTTGCATATGATAGACCTTAGCAATCATCTTCTATTGTACTAATATAAAGATGAATACATGTTGAAAACACACACTATACACTATAGTGAGCATATGAATGTGTTCATCGTAAGATTTTCTTTCTTTACTTCTTGAGACAAGGTCTCATTCTGTTGCCCAGGCTGGAGTGCAGTGGTGCAATCGTGTCTCCACCTCCCAGGCTCAAGTGATCCTCCCACCTCAGCCTGTTGAGTAGCTGAAACTGCAGGCACACGCCACTATGCCTGGCTAATTTTGTATACTTTGTTGAGACAGAGTTTCGCCATGTTGTGCAGGCTGGACTAGAACTCCTGAGATCAAGCGATCCTCTCGCGTCAGCCTCCTAGAGTGTTGGAATTACAGGCCACTGCACGTAACCTCCTAAGATCTTCTTGTCTTCACTTCTGATTTATACTAATTGCCACTGGAGTGGGCAGTTATGTGGTCTTTTACCAGTTCATGCAGATGTTTATTGCCTCCTGGACATGTCTGTTGTCCCTGCAGTGAGGAATGTCTCAGGAATTCCCTTGGTGCTCACATGTGTGCAAATAAACCAGAATGTGGAAAAGTTATAGTACCATGGAGGAAAACATCTACCAATGTGGGAAAAGAGTTCTCACCCCTGCCCACCAAAGAAAGATGGTCCTGAAATGAATTTCCCATGCCACCGCCCAGTACTTATAACCATTGAATTGTCTTTTCCTCTTTCCAGTGATCTCTCATTTCTGGTCTATGGGATCTTACTTCCTAGCAAAGTACTCTCATAGAAGCCTCTGTCTCATGCTCTGCTGCTAGAAATAGCAGACTAAGTGTAACTGTTGCTGACCTAAGCATGAATTGCAATCATTTTCCCCAGGGCGAAATTCCAGTCCATAATACTATGGATTTTATTTGTAATGGACATTTTCCCCTACCATTAGAGCAGTATAACTCTTGCAAATCTGAAAAAGAAAGCCGTAGCTAAAGTATGACAAGGTACCTCCTCACCTGAATAAATAATTTTCCTCCCTACCTGAATGAATAAGTTTCCTCAGTGGAAATTCCAATCCATAACATTATGGGTTTTGCTTGTAATGAATATTTTCTCCTACCATTAGAGCAGTATAACTCTTGTGAATCACGAAAAGAGAGCCACAGCTAGGTGATGAAAAGTTATCTCTTCACCTGCCTAAGGAAATAATAGGCAAGCTATTCACTCTACGACAACTTCAGGGACCAAGGGAAAAAAAAATGAATGAGAATGGGAAAAAGATAAGTCTTTTAAAATATTGAATATGTTTTACCCAGGGTAACTATTGTTTTCATTCAGCACTCACAACTTTATTTGTAAAAAGACACTGAAGTCCCCACATTATGGATGAGGAAACTAAGATGTCACATGGTGACTTCCCCTCCAAACACACAGTTGGCAAAAGACAGAGTAGGACCGTGAACATGGTTTCATGGCTACAAGGACTAAGGGCTATGGTTTTTGCACTGAACCACGTTGTTACCAGAGTTACAAACAAAGTAAATGCCATCATGTATATGTTTATTGTCTGGGAACTGGTTAAAAAAAAAATGAGTGAATGAGTGTGTGTGTGTGCGTGCGCACGCCTGTATGTGTGTGTGTTGTGTTTAGGGAGTGGAGAAGGGAGAGAAGGACAATGGGAGAGGAGAGAGCAGAAAAAGGAAAATACTTTCATGCTTTTCAGAAGGAAGAGCAATTTATAAATCTAAACGGAAGGAAACTAAAATATTCTCTTCGTTGAAGAAAACTCCTTATAAGGTTTTGGTTTTAATCTATTTGCTTAGCTATTTCAGCTGTAGTATTTTAAAATGGAAATGGCAAGTTTAAAACTATGGACTTCCCACATTTGTTTTACTGAGTAATATTACAGAAATGTCAATAAGTTCAGAGGGACTATTCATTTAAAATACATTCCAATTGTTGAAACATAAAAACTGACTAGTGATTGCACATTTATAAATGCATAAAGTGTTAGATAAAATGCATCCAGCTCCGATGAATGATGGGGGTGTTTCTTAAGGCAGAGCAAGTCTTGGTTTTCTCTCTCTACATAGAACATTAACCAAGGTCAGAGTGTGCTTAAAATCAAGTTTGTGTAACTCTTTGATATGCATCCTTAAAAGTATCATATCATTATCACTCATGTCCGGTAAAGATTAGATGATAGCTTGAACCATATTAATGCTAGATTTAAATACATCAAATTCATAAATACTTTGTACTGTACTTTATTAAAAACAACCTCTTGGTTTAATCCATTAGAATTTCATAACATTTTCATTATTATATCATTCCATATCTCAAGAATCCTGTGGAGTCGGAACGTTTAATCCAGTGATTCTCCACTGTGGGCAATTTTGCTGCCCACCCAGGGGACATCTGACAATTCCTGGAGACATTTTTGGTTGTCACATCTTACAATGAACAGGACAGACCCCATCCCAATTACAATGAATTACCTGGCCCCAAATTTGAATACTGCCAGTGTTTGTAAACACTTTAACCCATCTTTAAAGAAATCCTGCTTTAATCCATCTTCACAGATGACTGAAACAAGTACCTGAGACCTTAATTGCCGAAGGTCACGTAGCTGGTCATGTATTCTTTCCCAGTCTTAGGAGTAGAAGCCAAATATTACCACTTATTAATATGTTACCTCCATAGGAATTGTGATTGCATGCTCAGTCATGTTATAAAAATGTCAGATTAAAGGAAAAATCTCTCTTTTTTTGATTTGCAAAGTCAAGAAGAAGACATGCAGGACTGGTGGGGGCAGGGCTAGGGCAGTGCTCTGACAGGATCTCAGCATGGGTTGCCTTTGGTTCCTGGAGCTGTCCCAGGACTAAGGGACAGAGGATGCCAGATGAGAAGAAAGGCAGGCAAAAGAAAGTCTCACTATCAAATTAAAACTTAGGTGAGGGAAGAAAGGGAGAATACGGGGACTTGTCCAGGGAGGGAGGAGAGATGATTCATGAGGATATTCATGTGGATGAAGAAAGAACTGCCTGGAGCAATTCTTTGATTCAAGTTAAACTGCCCAGTGCGTTTTAAGTGATGCCTGCAGGTGATGTTTTGGGTGTACTAAGAGCAGTTTCAGTGATTCTAAATTGAGATGAGTTTCAGACACACAAGAGAAGCGAGTTTAAAAGCAGGAAATTCTGACCCATCACCAGAAATTCTGATTCATTAGCTATGGGTTGGGGCTTGGGAAACTGTACTGTAGCAAACTCCCATTATTGATTCTGATAGTGAGGGTCAGAATAAGTCAAATCCTGGAGGTAGCCAGACCTGAAACACAGAACGAGTACACCTGGATCCTCCTCTCTCTCCTTGTAATGTGTAGCCCAGTATTCAGAAACATTGGTGATTTACTGTTGGGTTTCCTACTCAACTATCTGAAACCCCTTTTAAGGACACTACAGAAGACACTCAGGTAAATAAAATGTAAAAATATAAAATACAATGTAAATCTAAGTGTTTTATAATTTTAGTTACCTGGAAATAGTTTCTACCTAAAGCTCCCTTTCCATCAGGAAGCAGGTATTAAAGTCTTCCCTTCTCATTCATTTTTTTCCGTGGTCCTTCAAGTTGTAGGAGAGTGAATAGCTTGCCTATTTTTTTTAGGTAGGAGAGGAGATAGCCTTTCATAACTTAGCTGTGGCTCCCTTTTCTGGATTCACAACAGTTATACTGCTTTAATGGTAGGGGAAAATATCTGTTACAAACAAAATCCATCATGTTACGGATAGAAAGTATTCTAGGTAAAGTATGAGTTTGGGATTTTCTTGGTCCATTTGGTCTTATTCCTTCCAACAGTTATGAGTGACTGGATATAGATGTGGGTTTCGATGGGACTGAAGATGGCCTTGAGGGATTAGGACAAGCTGGCCAGCCCTGAGTTACCATCTTTTCATGTAGTCACTCACTGACATGCACATCTTTTAGTTTGTTTTTTAGCTGTCACCACATCACCTTGCTGGAAACCATTACTCCTGTCGGGTCTCTGGCCTTGTTCTTCATAAGTTTGTTCCTGCATCCTTGAGTCTGGCTGTAATGCTTTGCCAGCCCTGCAGACTCTGGTGGTCATTTAATCTCCCTGATACAAGCATTGTCCTGGGTGCTTATCTATCCTTCGTTCCTCATATAACTTCACCCATTACATCTGATTGATAAATTTTTGTCTTAAATACTCCTCAAATCAATTCACCTTTACTACCTTATTTCTGATTCCAATTTTTCACTTGGATCATTATAGTAAATTTCAAATTGCTCCTTCTACCTCCAGACATGAAGGTCCTGAATCCACATATTGAAATGCAATACCTGGATACTCAACATGTATAGAATAAAATTCTGAAATTGATGTATTTTGGCATGACTAGCAAGTTGCCCACCTGCTCGGCTCCTGCTACATCCTACCTTGTATTTTAAAGTTCTGAGGTGAAGGTGCTGGAGTAGTCACAGAACACCATGTATGCCACTCTCCTTCCTGGCCCCAAATATTAGCTCTTCCCTCTTCCTGAGATGCGAAGCCTTCCTACCTTTATTTATCTGAATAAATTAAACAGACACTTTAAGACTCAGCCTATAACTCACCATCAATGTCAGATACTCTCTGGTCTTCCTTTCTCTAAATTCCTCTGGAAAATTTCGTTACTTTTATCATGACATTTACCATCTTGAATGGAAAAATGTATACTGTTTCTAAAAAGTGGTTCCTTAAGCAAGTAAGGACTATGTCATGCTCTTTGTTTCTTTCATTTCAATCTCAAGCAAAATGCGTAGAAGACATAACAGTCATTCAGTACATCCTTGTTGACATAGGAGGTGCTCTGAACATGTGTTTAACTATTCAGAGCTGACCATGTTTTGAGTCTCTAGTTTGGAGTTTGTTTGTGATTTTGAGGACTGAGAAGGCTGACATGATACTAAGTTGCCTCCACTTCTTTAGTATGACAGGAAACAAACTCTGCCAAAGAGACCCAGAATAGACAAGCTAAAGTTTATTCTACCCTCTTTGTTCCTGTTCTACTGCATTAGGAAATCTTCTCTCCACTAGTTCCCTGAAAAGTGGTAACTCTCAGTTATATTTATGTGTTTCACATTATATTGAATGCTCTTTTACATTTACTAATATATCTCCCCTTTTCTTTTGCTCCCCTTTTCTTCCTTTGTTTTACAGAGTCCATCATCACCATGTCTTCTTTATTTTCCTAGTGCCTGAATGCTGCCCTTCCCTTCTCAGAATAACTGTTCCTTTCCCAAAACTATATACCTAAATGTTTTGAAAAACAAAACATAAATGTTTTTAAAAAACAAAATTGAAGTTGCTGAAAGACTCCCCCTTATACCTGACTCCAAGAAAAGTGGCGAATTCATTTGGACTTTCACTGTGGCTACAGTGACCTTAATGACTTGAAGTGATTTTCCAGCATTATAGCTCAAAAAAGATCTGTCGCTAGTCCATCCCAGAGCCCTTTATAAAGGTGAGCTATTCATTAACCCAAAAAAGGAGAAAGACAGAACGGTTAGAGAAATCACATCTTTGACCTAGCAGAAGCTGTCTCTCTGGAAAATTGCTCAACTATATCAGACAATGTGAAAATCCATTCTTAAACCTTAACAGATGTCCTTTCTCTGACATATTTGCGTAAGACACTTGAGCAATCCTGTGAAAACTATCCTCAATGGTTTCCTAACGTGTTGACTACTGGCAGAATCAGAGGCCAATTTCACCCTGTTCACACCTTTTTCCTTAGGTGCCAATTGCTATTCCCCAGCCCTGGGTCTCTACTGGGTCTCTTTTGGCATATCCCAACCATCTGTCAGACGCGTCAATTCTGGGTTGTCTAAGTCTGCTATTTTATCCAGGGATTTAAAAGCATATTTTACATTAACTTAGCTGCCTAAAATAAAAATTGAACTTTGTGCTCCCTCTGCCTGGGGGAATCAATTTTATAATGAGTGATCACTGTAAAAAAGTTTCACTGTAAATTCCTGATTCGATTTTATAATTCCTCCAATAAAAAGAAAACTCAAAGCAAGCAAGATTGATTCTTAATTTAAACATTAGCACCAAAAGACAAAAAAGAATTGCCATGGACTCTGATATTTGTTTTTAAATAAATGATTAAAAATATGGTATAAGTCTAACAAAATAGAGAACAAAAATTAAATGAGGAGAGGATTTCTAGGTTTTTGTCTGAACTGTCAACTAAGAAGTGGTGTGACCCCAGCCAAATGACTAATTTCATTGAGGTTCGATTTACTCATATATAAAGGTTATGTCCTGAGGTCTGTTAATGAAATTAACTTTTTCACATATAACATTTGTGACATTTTTTCCTGTTTTACTTTATGTTTTCATTTCCATTTTCCATTTAGAAAAATGCTTCTCTTTGTTGAAGATTTAGTCAATCACCTATCCTACAAAAAGGCTTTTCTAGGCCGAGTGCGGTGGCTCACGTCTGTAATCCCTACAGTTTGGGAACCCTAGGCAGGTGGATCTACTGAGGTCAGGAGCTCGAGACCAACCTGGCCAACATGATGAAACCCCATCTCTACGAAAAATACGAAAAATTAGCCAGGTGTGGTGGGAGGCACCAGTAATCCCACCTACTCGGGAGACCTGAGGCAGGAGAATCACTTGAACCCGGGAGGCGGAGATTGCAGTGAGCTGTGATTGTGCCACTGCATTCCAGCCTGGGCAACAAGAGTGAAACTCATCTCAAAATAATTTTAAAAATAAAAGAAAGAAAATGGTTTTTCTAGCCAAAGCTGCTCTTTTTGGCACACTTGTTTTTCAGTTCTCCTTGCACCAATAGCACATTGCATTCTTCTGTCTTAGCACTTATTTTATTGTGCTGTGATTATCTGTTTACTTAGACCTTTACCACACTAGTGTGGACAAAGGGTCTACTTTTTTATGATTTTCATCCCATCATCTAGTGCTCAGAACTGTAGCCAGAACACAGTAAGTGCTCACTACATAATTCTCTTTGGCTTGAATGAATGTATACTTACCAAGCACAAATTATCCCAGCCTTACCTCTTTCTCTAGCCACTGCTGCACTGACCAGTTCTGAACAGTCTTTTATCAGCCTGACCTGAGAGCAACCCAAAGCTCTTCACCGTGAACCTGTGTCATACATCTCTTACTTTCTACTTGAGTGCTTCTTAATACCCTCTGTTGGACACTTAGGGCACTCATACACAGGAAACCAGAAAATGCAAGAGAATTAACGATCCTGGGATCCCATTTAACCAATGCTAGTTAATACATGTTCCGCCCTTTATTCCTCTAGATACATAGCTCTGAGATAGTGTGCATATGTCTTCTCAGAATGTTCTAGAAAGGCTGAAAGCTCTAGTCATCCATAGCAGTGGCTTACTATAATATGCATCCTTATTTTGGTTTTCTCTTCTTCCCTATTTCACTTCAGTACTTTTCTTATGAACTATTTTCCAAATAAGATACCTGTACTCAATCCCTTTCTCAGCCTGTGCTTTTGGTTAAACCAAAAATCCACCAAAATTCATGATCTTGAAATGTTCAAGGAAGAGTGATATCTATGTTCCTGAAAAGTAAAGGTTCATATTGCAATGTTTAAAGTTTTCTAAATGCGTTACAGCGTAGTTTTCCAAAATTAATCAATTTCAGTTCTACATGACCTTTACAGAACTTTGACACTTTTCTATCAAGAACTGGAGTCCACATCCCTCCCCTTGAATCTGGTTAGACTTTTGTGACTGGCTTGATTAATAGAATATATAGGAAGTTAAGTTGTGGAAATTTCAAGGATAGATTAGAAGATGCAGTTTCCATCTATCTCCCTATTGGGAAACATTACTTTGAAACCCTGAACTTCCATATAAGAAACCAAGCCACCCTAAAAATGCCATGCTGGAGAGAACCTATGAAAAAACCAATAGAGGTAGAGATGCCAAGGGGCCCCAGCTGTTCCAGCCCCTGCTGGTGTCTCCCAACTGAGGTTTCAG
The DNA here is from genome assembly GCF_047675955.1 of Chlorocebus sabaeus. Lineage (NCBI taxonomy): Eukaryota > Metazoa > Chordata > Mammalia > Primates > Cercopithecidae > Chlorocebus > Chlorocebus sabaeus. The sequence goes on along the minus strand of NC_132908.1, from coordinate 59,900,464 downwards.
ATATGTGGGATAAGAAACCTTTGAAATGACCTGAGCCCCAGCCACATTCTGAACACAAATTCATCAAAGGCTATCAACCAGAACCTTTCAGCTGAGTCATTTCTAAATCCTGACTTACAGAAACAGTGAAAGATAATAAGTGATTGTTGTTTTAACCCACTAAGTTTGGAGTAACTTTTTATGCAGAATATATGACTTTAACACTAGGTGACAACATTTTGTTTTATTCTATATCTTTCGAATAGGTAGTCTTACATCCCTCATGAATACAATAAGTTGATAAAAATAATACTAAATATTTATTGATAGCCTCAAATTTGGGCAAGAAAATGTTCTTTACTTGTGCCTAGGAGATGCAGAGACATTTTCGCATTCTGCCAAACTAGTTGGCCACTGTGGTGGAAATAAATCAGATCACAGAATTATTTTGTGTTATAAAGAACAATAAGACTAAATAAAATCAAGATAGACTCAGCTAATTCTACTTACTCAGTTGCTCAATTTATAAATCATGCAATTGAGGTCTTATGGCAGCAGTAATAACTATGTGTTCCACCTTGCTAAATGTTCTTCGTCTGGAAACGTTCTTTAAAGGGAGAAAATATCCAAATTAAAATATGCTAAAGTGCAGCAGCAATTTGGTAATCCCCAATTACAGTAAGAATGCTGCAGTGCAGTGGAAAAGATATCCACAAATTCTTTGCTGTACCTCTTATCAAGAGATGGTTTATTTCTCCATCTTTTGGAGTTTGACTTGGCAATACGACTTGCTCCTACCATTGTATCATAGTAAACATGACGAAGAAGAAGTTGAAAATGGCTCTACATTGGAGCTTGCCCACTCTTCATGCTGGGAACTCTTCAACAATCTTGTGAAGAAGCTCCAGCTAGCCTCCTGGAAGATGGGAATCCACATGAAGAAAGGTCCCATTTATCTTAGCTCGCCCAATAGTCCCAGCTGACATTCCATATATTTAAGGCCAGCCATCCTCAACTGTCTAGTCCTACATGAGCTGGCCCAGACTAGAACTTCTCAGTGAATTTATAGAATTCCAAGCAAATAATTAATGTTTATTTTGTTAATTCCCTAAGTTTGGGGTGGTTTGTTATATATTAAAAAACTGATTGATGCAAATGGAAGTTGCTTTTATTAGATGAATCACATAAAAATATATGCTTCCTTTTTACCTTTCCAGCACTCCTGTACTCAAGTATAGTGTTGCCAGGGAAAGTCTGTTTCCTTTGCACTGTTCATTCCTGGAAATCACTTTCATGCTGTAATTACAGGCATGATGGCAGTGCTTGATTCTCAAGTGAGCCAAGCTGCTGAACTTAAATTCACTTGACCAGCTGGGTCAGTGAAAATAAATGGCTTTCTTTGACCAGACTTGGCTTGGCTCCCTTAATAGTATCATTTTATATCCTGGTTCAAGGACACAATTTTGCTGGTCAGGGGCATATTACTGATAAACATGCCACAAAGAAATAGTTAGCTTGAACAGCAGATGCAATTTTTTTTTCCACACAAGAGATTCCAAAAAGTTTTATTCTTCTGATTTGGCCTGAAGGTCAAACCTCATTAAAGGTTAAAATAACGGTTTGGCTAAGTTTGCCTGGGAAGGAAAATGCTTAAATTCCACTTTTCAGAAGCAGTACATTTGGAGCTGGACACCTTGTTCATAATCACTGTGATCGCTTGTATTCTGGGAGTGAAATTGCTTTTCTCCCATTCTTAAACTGTGCAAAGGAAACTAGGTACGTATCTCATTGTGACTGGCGTACTAGAGAAAACACCTCATTCTTTATGTATTTTCAGCTTCCATCAATGATTCTACAGCCTAATGTCAAAAATTCATGCACCTTCAAACTTCTCAGGTGTCACATTGTATCAAACACTCCATAATAGATAATCTACAGGCACAGCCTTCACAATAACTATTATGTAGCTCACAGGCATGACACAGTTAACATCACACTTTGAACTGAATAATCTGACAACTTTTCATTTAAAAATAATAAAGGGCTCACAAGGCGCATTTTCCCCATACATGTTTTATTTCATAGCACTTCCAAACTTCTAGTTTGTATTATTCTGTCTCTGACATTTTGCATGTCATATGGTGAGTCTCCTCAGGGAAAGTAAATCAGATTTCTGCCTGGAGTGCAAACTGACTAATAATAATCATCACCATAAAGGAGTCTGTTGTGTTTGGGACCAAAAGTGCTGTCTGGTTGTTATGGCAACCAGGATTTGAAAAGGGATGCCTGGTTGTAAGGGGCAGGCACCAGCATCCCAAAACCAATTCTTCATCCAAGCTTCTCCCAGCAGAATAATTTCCAGTCATTTCTAAAATGGATGCGGAGTGATGGATTGTCAGCTCATATGAACTAATCTCACTCAGGAAAAGGACCACATTTTCATCACAGAATTTGACATTTTCCCCTTTTCACTGGACTAATGTTAACAAAAGAGAGAGGCTAAGTGTATGGCCCTGGTTAAGACCATATATCAAGATTGCTAATTGATACTACCGAGAAGATGCATGTATCTGGTAGGGCATCTCCTCCTCTTGAAACTGTGCTCGTCTTTCTTTTTTTCCTTCCTTTAACATTTAAATGTGTTCTATTTATTCCTCTTCTCAAAGTACTTCACTGACTTCCCATTTTCTTTAACTCCACAATCTAAGATTCCCACTTACTCACCTTTGCCATAACAGCTTCCATTCTCTACTTAAATTTGTTATTATATTTTTGCTTTCAAAGTTTAGTTCCTCGGTCTTGGATATAACCTTTTATCTGCCTAGGAAAAGTCATCTTTTTAGACTCAATTCATTTGCCATCTTTTTGAGGATTTTGTGCTCTCTACCCCTATTCTCCCACCTACATACAGAATACATGCTCCTCATCTTAAGCTGCATCTGCGTAGAATTCCAGAATGTATTTTTTCAATAATATATTTTGATATGTCTACATTTCTTATTATAAGCTAATTTAAAGCAGATATGCTACAGAGTTAGAAGAGTTCTTTGTATTACATAGAAAATCCTAAATACATTTTAAATCTATTTAATTCACCAATTTTTATCAGAGTGAGATTGTAGTTACAACAAATTTAGAAAACATAGTAAACATTTCATCAACAAAATAATTTATCACACAATTATTTTACCTGTAACATATTTCTCTCAGTCGATTGTGTACTCATTTTATAATTTTAGATAACTGAAAATGTTGCACGTGTACAACTTACAGTTTTGTCCTTTAATGCTATAACACAAACATTTCCCACATTTTGTCATTTTTTATAACTTAATTTCAATGCTTCATATCCAAAAAGATACAAGTATTACTTCAATTTAATACTTTTCCTTATTTTAGAAAGTGTACTCAGTGTATACATCTTTGCACAAACATTTTATTTTTTGGATGACTTCCATAGAATAAGCTCAAGCAATATGACTGGCCTAATGGATCTGCACATTTCATGTAACTTACTAAACATTGACAACTTTTCCAGAGAAGATTAAACCAATTTATGCAGATACCAATAACTAACGTGGACTCCTTGTTCCCTATTCATACTCACATTAGCTGCCCTAACTTAATTTTTTTCTAATATAAGAGCTATATCAGTCCTGTTTCATTTTACCAAGTACCAATATGTTTCATTCCCTTCACCAGAAGCCACTTCATATTTCTCAATTTTTTCTATATTGTCAAGTTTTATAAATAATTTCTTGAAATTTTAGATATGATAAATTGTATTAATATCTGGCATTTATTGACCACTTAATTTATTATTCCTACCATTGTATGCCATCTAGTCAGCCACTATGCTAGATATGCATAGGCATTTTAGGGGACACAGATGTTTTCTTTTAGGCCATTAATTATTATTCTGAGCAATCTAATCACTGTTCTGCAGATTTTTACACTGGCCAGACCACACAACAGGACAGAGTCAAAAATTCCCATGTAAAATGCTCCAAATATGAACCCCAGCACAAGGTGGTCCTGGACCCAATTAGCCCACTGAATTTTTTTTTTTTTTAATACTTAAATCCAGTGTCTGCCTCCTTTTTAAAATCATTCAATGCGTTCTAGCAAAACCAAGGTGTTGCGGAATGCATGGAGCTCGATTGCCCAAGAGGGAAACATTAATCACCATGATCCTGATGCTTAGCTTGTTTTCTTTACCAATTTAAGTACTTAGCAACAAAACCCTAGCAATACAGGTGTTTTAGTGAAATATCATTCTTAGTCATCCAGGTAGCGAGAAAAAAGAATCAGCGTGTTCTAATAAGCCCTGCAGAAACATCCCTTTCGTAGTGTAACCCCCATGCTGGTTTTTTTTGGCTCAGGCAAGGTCTAATGATACTTTCCCATTTCTTGATGCTTGCTGAGGGGCCACTTCACATGGCTCTTCAGACATGACAACTGCCAGTGCCTTCAAGACATAACTTCAACCCACCCCATTTGAAAACATATTGCTGACTTTCCACACCTGCAGTGGCTTACAGGAGATGGGGGAATATTCCCTCACAGCTGCATTGTGAAATTAAAGTCCGTTTCATTTACTTGACCCTGGAGTCTTGTCCAAACAAGCTCACTTGAGCTTTACCCAGATGGTGGCCATTTACTTCTGCCTCATTCATTACTATTCCCTTAAATCATGGCCCTGAGCCAGCTGGCACACCAACATAGCTTTTTAATGGGAAGATTGCACATCCTTACTCCTAATTTGGTAAATACAAAAAGTGGCTGGCAAAATGGCAACAATATTCATGTTGTCTTGTTTTTCATACATATGAGCCTGCATCGTACATCTATAATGTTTATTTAATTAATCAAGTGGGGCAATTGTGTTAATAGGAAAAAAATGGCATTTGTGGACAGTAACAAAAATGATATGCAGGTTTAGTTATTATATTAATTGGATATTGAAACAATACTGCGTAAAAAATCCATCCTATACTCTGGGGCCTGTGAAAACCTGTGCTTATATAAGTCTCATGGATCTGTGGGGTCAATAATGGTTTGGTTTCTCTAGGATGAATTCAGCTGAACAGTACTGCTCTGACTGAAGGTTGGGTTTGGGTCACCTCCATGTGTATTCATTCTCAGACAAAAGGTGAAGGGGAAATGGCTCAAGACATTCTCGTCCTATATGAGATCACTGGCACAGCCTGTGCCAACTCAAACTGTGTAAACACATTTAAGGCCTGGACTTGAGTAATGACCACTGGACAAAGCAAGTTTACTCACCTAAACTTGAAATTAATGAGCTGGGATTATGAATTCTGTCTACAGGAGAAGGAAAAGAAGAGTGAATACTTGCTGGATAATCTAAATAATCATAGTTGTACACAAATTAGAAGGCAGGTAGTAATACTGAAACATCATAATAATTGTAACACTGGATTACTGATACTTTTATATAGAAGGAGTATATATAACATATATAGCATACATATATAACATGTATATAAATATATGTCCACACACCAGCATGGAAGAATATTTAGATTCTAACAGCCAATGATATAAACCTTTAATTAATATAGGAATAAATAAAATTAGGAAATAAAATATAAATCATTTTAAGAAACTTCAATGCCACCTAATATAGTCATAAAATTTAAAAAGAATTATCTTGCTGGCAGTAGATTGGTGTCCACAATATTTTGAGTTCTGTTCTTTCTAAACAGCTGGAAGAGCATTGGAAGGGGTCATGTGACAAGGCCATGATTAGAGCTGGAGTGAGCCATTTCTAAGCAAAACTCAGCTAGGAGATCAGCAGGACTTGTTTTCCAACCACTGGTCACAATCTCAGTCAAAACCCTGCTAATCAGAACAGGATCTGGTCAAAACATGATGCAATAAGAAAGCCAGCCAAACCAGCTTATGGCAACAAAAGCAACTTCTAGTCGCCCTCACTACCATTAGCATAAAGACATTCCCACCAGTGGCATGACAGTTTACAAATGTCGTAGCAATGGGCCATAGTAATGGCCTGGAAGTTACCTCCTATGGTTCCAGAAACTACCCGCCCCTTTTCTAGAAAGTCTGAATGACCTATCTCTTACTTAGCATATAATTAAAAGTGGTTGTAAATACAGCAGCCAACATCCCATATGCTGCTACTGTGGGCGTACTGCCTATGGATTAGCCTCACTCTGCAAGGAGCAGTACCTCAGCAGCTGCTATATACTGCTGCTTCCGTCAAGTTGGTGTCTAACACCATTGGCTTGTCCTTGAATTCTTTCCTGAATGAAGCCAAGAACCCTCCCAGGCTAAGTTCCAATTTGGGGACTTATCTGCCCTGTATCAAAATTACTTAAGAACCAATGTGTGATGGTGAGTGCATACATTTTGTACAAAATTTTATGCACTCCCTCCGGATTGATGCAGTGGCCATCAGAGGCAATGCTTTCATGGTACCTTGTAACTAACATATTCTTCTGGAATGTTGCCACTTCCCCATCAAGAGGTAGCATTCCTTTCTCTTCCCCTTGCATTTGGCCAGGCTTGTGACTCATTCATAGCACCTATAAGAGTTTTGAGTCTATTCATTGCTCACTGGAATACTCAGTTTTGGAGACCACAGCTATTTTATAAGCAGTATGAGAGCCTGGAGGCCACCATGCTGTGAGGAAGCTCAAACCATGAAAACATCTATGAAGAAAAAGCCACAGTAGTTCAGCCCAGCTCTGGCCACCATTTGATTCCAACTTGATAAAAAAAATTGAGACAAAACTTTTATCAAGCTCCTTCCAAAATCCTCACCCACAGAAACCGCTAGAAATAATAAAATTATTAGTATTGTTTTAAGCTCCAAGTTATTCATTAGACCACAGTTGTGCCTGGAAGAGATATTCACAAGAATTTCTGGCAAAATTTTTAAGTTACTTTCTTCAATTCGGGATAGAATTTTAAAACAATTTATCTAGAGCCATATAAATGTTCGTTCTCTTTGACCTATTACTGCCTTTTCTTAGATTATAGTGTAAGTTTTATTTGTGATGAGCATATATATATATTTAAGTTACTTTAAAATAACGATCAGCAACTTTAGAGTACAAGAAGAGGCAAGTTAGGTAAATTAAAGCACATCTTCTGAATGATTTATTGTATACATTCTAAAATCAAAATCAGAGCAAAGACTATAAGTACATGAGAAAAGGAAAAAACTGTCCCATTAACTGGAAAATACCTGGTATAAGATTGTACATACATTGTAACCGTAACTATATGTAGAGGAACATAAGGCAAAGCACAAATATAATTGATTCTATCATTGAGTTAATGTATTGGAATTTAGGATTTAAAAATATGCTATCCAGACTTTCTTACACTTTACTGACATATATATTATATGCTTCCATCTAGAAACAATAACTACCAAATATTTGGTCTGCACTCCTTATACTAATTTAAAACATGGAAATTTGACTTATTTACAAGTCAGAAGAATGGGTGGTGGTTGCTGCCACATTCTGGTCATGTTATAATCTTATTTCCTTCTATAAAATGAGGATAAACATTGCCTGGGTTCTGAGATAGTGAGGGACGACTGGTAGGTAGTATAAAGACATCTAAAAAGCAGAATGAAGTGCTGAACAGTCTTCGGAAACAAAGACCCAGCTTGGGAGGAGAGAAACTAGCTTTCAAGCACACTACCAGTCTCTCCCTCAAGAAATTCACCAGGCATTGAAGTTATGTGGAGCTCAAGCTCAGAGAGCTGGGCTGGGAAACGCTAAATGTTGCTGACAAAGCCAGTCCCTCCAGAAATGGTGATCCTTCTTTGTTGGATGCCGTGAAGATAATACGTAAACAAAACGTGAGCATCAAGTAATGCAGCCTTTATTCGATGGCCATGGGATTGAGAAGTGGAAGCTCGATTCACTAATCTCTTTCTCAGTTCACGAAAGCTTAGAATTCATAGATAAAGGGAGTTTTTAATGAAAGGATGAGGCATTAAAACAAGGGGAAGAATATTCATCTTTTTTGGACTTAGGCAGAGAATTTTTCAGATCCAGAGTTGCCACCTTCCTTTTTGTCCTTTAATGGTTTCTTCTGGTTGTTGTCATGGTAATATGGTGATTGTCAACTGTCCTGGCACTGTTGGGAGTGCCATTTGCCATGGAAATTAGATTATAATTAAGCTAGAGGTTCTTCGGAGTTCAAGGGAGCTGCCATCTTGAATCCCACCGGTCTTAGCTGGTATAGTGATGAGGGGGAATCTTTGACAGCAGGGTAGAAATTTACCTAGGTCATGTAAGCATTACACTGGGTAACATAAAGGGCAAAGCTGAATACACCCCCCCACACACACACACATAAAGTGCAAAGCTGAATACACACACACACAGTCTTATGACTCAGAAATGTTTCTCTTTAACGTACCCTTAAATCAGTATCAACTCTCTACGAATGACCTTCATAATATACACCCAAATACCTATTAAATAGAGCATCAATAATCTGTGATGTATTAACAATAGACTACTATATTGCTATGAGAATCAATGATCTCTAACTACACGTGACAACATGTAGAATCTCACAATGTTGCGTGAAAGAAGCCAAATACAAAATACATACTGTGCGATGCCATCTACATAAAGGACAAGCACAGATAAAGTTTATGCCATGCTTTTAGATTTCAGGATATGATTTCCCTAAAGCAGGTAGTGATAACAAAAGAGGAAGAGGAGTCTTCTGGGGGGTTGTTAGTATTCTTTTTCTTTATCTGTGGTGCATGATGCATGGTGTATTCAGTGTGAAAATCCATTGAGCTCTACACTTTGACATAAACACTATACTTCCTGGACATTTTACTTCAACAAAATGTATGGAAAGTGGATGATATCTATTGGTTTATAGAGAAGGGAGACGGTTATATTAATATTTTTAAGAGAATACAAATTGAAATAATGCTGAAAAATTAATACTTGGCAAATATATGCAATTTAAACAATTTGATTTTCAAAATTCTGCAAACTCTACAGTAGCATCTGTTTAAATTTTAAATAAGAACTTTTAAAAATGAGACTAAAGAAAGTAGAATTTCCATTGAAAAAACAGTTTTAAATTAAATACTTCTCAGATAAAATTAGTTGTGTTTTTCTCCTTAAGGAAAATAATATACTTTTTCTTTTGTGTTTTAAAATGTAGACAGAATGACTTTCAAAATGCTTTAATCGAGTATCCTGTAAAATTAAGCCTCTGGGCTGGATGCAGTGACTCACAGCTGTAATTCCAGCCCTTGGGAAGGTTGAGGCAGGAGGATCACTAGAGCCCGGGAGATCAAGGCTGTAATGAGCTGTGATCACACCACTGCAATTCAGCATGGGCAACAGACTGAGACTCTGCCCTGTCTCAAAATAAATACATGAATAAATTAATTAAGTTAAATTAAGCCTCTAGTCTTTTAAAGAGAGCCTTGTAAGTTCACTGTGTTTTGTGTGTGTTTTAGTTTCTGTGATCTCTGTAATAGAAGTATCTGACAAAGCGTATCATTTCATCATCTTAGACATTTTTAAGTTGTTGAGAATTTCAGCAATAGCTCGAATCAGGGTTATATAAATCAACATTACAGTTGGACGAGGTGCAAACCCCTTTTATTATCTTGTGTCCTACCTTGCTCATTCCTCCATCCTGGTCTGTTTTATATTTGTATCGATGACATGTAGTCCTGGATTTACCTTTATCTTTTTTTGCCCTATGGCCAATTGTCACTATGCTGGGGTATTTTTATTAAACTACTACTCCATATCAACCTTATTGGGGGAAAAAATGACCTATAGTGACCATCCATCCAAGGGTCTCTCCCATGAAAATTATAAACAGTCTTTTCCTAGTTGTTCCTATATATATGTGTGTGTGTATACATATGTATATATGTGTGTATATATACATATGTACATATATGTGTGCATATATACATATGTATATATGTGTGTGTATTCAGACATTCACACGTATATATTGTTTCATATTTGTGTGTGTGTGTGTATGTATGCTGCCACGGTTTGAGTGTATATATTCTTTATGTTGAACAAAATTCTTATGTTGGAACTTAAACCTCAAGGTAATAGTATTAAGCAGTGGAGGTAATTATATCATGAGGGCTCTGCCCTCATAAATGGATGAGTGCTCTTATAAAAGAGGTTGAAGGGAGCACTGCAGTGCCTTTTGCCCTTTGGCCTTCCACCATGTGAGTACACAGCCTTCACTTCTTCTGCGGTGTGAAGGCACAGTAGCAAGGCATTCTTGGAAGCAGAGACTTGGCCTCACCAGACGCAGAATAGGCTCGTGTCTTGATCCTGGACTTTTTAGCTTTCAGAACTATAAGAACATACATTTCTGTCATCATAAATTACCCAGTCTCAGATATTTTGTTATAGCAGCAAAATGGACTAAGATATATACATGAAGACATATGTATTGTATATAATTTATAATATATTAAAAATGAATAACTATATATAAGCTATATAAGTTATATAAATTTATAATTTTTAAATTCATGGAATTGTAACTTTGTGCATTTTTTATAGCTAAGGATTTTGTTACTCCTTTAATTCCCAGAAACTCAAACCCAGAGTCAAGTACTGCAGTCATATTTGTTGAGATTTTCTTTTTCTAAATTTTCAAAAATTTACCTAAGTGAATTTAAATAGTATATGCAATTGGTCCTGCTTTCTGCACCTAATAATTTATTTTATATATAGATATAGATATAGATATATCTTTTTAAAATGTCACTAATATGCTTTAGCAGGCATCATTTTAAGTGGCTAAATGAAATTCTTTAACATGAACTCTCTTAAATGAAGATTATTTAGAGTGCCCGAAATTTTTTGCTGATACTGATAATTCTGTGATGAACAACTAATAATGCTGCATTTAATTCTGTACTAATTTCCTGGAGAGAAATTCAAAGCAGAGGGATTTCTGGATCAAAGTTTTGAACATCTTGGCATATATTGTCAAATTATCCACTGAAATAGTATACTGTCATGGAATAAAGTCGTTGTTAAATAAGATGAATATGTGAATATGTCACCAAACCTTAAAATATTACACTAAGCATTGCGTAATATTTTAATTGAAAACTTTTCTCAGTTTCAGGGAAAGTAAAATTTTACTTTGTTGTTGTTGTTGTCTTGAATAACTTCTTAAACTTTGAGGTGGTACTTTAAATGTTACTTTCTTCAGTGAGTCCTTTCAGGTAATCTCTTTCCTGTATCAGCCAGTTTAGTTCTGTGTTTCTATACTTCCACAATTATTGGTTTCTTCTGGTGGTAGATTTTAGTTAGATATACGATATGAATTCATTTTATCCCAGCTGAAATCCTGCAAAATTGACATAGAGAATGTCAAATCCTAACCCCTAGACCAGCAGGGAGGCTATAAAATTGACACAGAACAATGTAAAATCTTAACAGACTTACAGTCTAGTTAGAAAAATTTGTAATAAGGCAAGTTAAGTTGTTGTACTTTGGTTTTATTCATAATTTATTTAGAATCCCAAGCTGTTAATACAAAACAACAAAATGATTGCATACTGTTTATGCTGTTTCCACATGGTGGCCTTGTTTAAGGTGGTAATTTGATAAATTTAAATACTTTTTCAGTATTGTTTAAACTTTGTTTCTTACGTGTATTCAAACTTCTCATAGTGATTTTGTTGCCTCTTTAACTCTTACTTTTATTTTCTGGAACATTTTTCTTCTCTATAATTAGTGTTCACTAATTGGAGTAACCATAGCAAGTGCTAGAAAATGGGCTTAAATAACAAAAAGGAAGTTCGATAAGAAAAAATACTATGAAATGCCACGCAAATGATACAATGTACCACACTGTTAATTGGGGAGAATGAGTACTGAAAACTATTCAACATAATTGAAAAAATAAAGAATAAAAATAATATAAATATAAAAATAGCCTATAGCTGTTATGAAATTACTTTTTAAACCAGGAAAAATTTGAATCATATTTATATCTTCATGAATGTATCCTTTGCATACAATCTTTGTAATCATAATTATTTATGGGTTTATGTTCTATAATAGGTTTTTACATCTGATGACAATACCAGCCATGTTTACCTCTTCACTGGACCCTAGAAACTCATAATAGTATGTCATTTATAGTAGGCACTCCCCAGTATGTTTGGATAATTAAGTAAAGTTGAGCTTCTTTTTTTCAATTGTGCATTAGCCATCTTTATTGCATGTTTATGCATTCTCTGTTTTCTTTGCCCCTCCCCTCACCCTTTCTATTGGTAATTTAAGATTTCTGCTTGTTTTATTCTACTTTTATTTATTTATTTTTATTTTATTTTATTTTTGAGACAGGGTCTCACTCTGTCTCACTCTGTCGCCCAGGCTGGAGTGCAATGGCATGATCTCGGCTCACCGCCATCTCAACTTCCCAGGCTCAAGCGAGCCTCCCACGTCAATCCCCAAGTAGCTGGGACTAGAGATGTGCAACACCACACTCAGCTAAATTTTGTATTCTTTGCAGAGACAGGATTTTGCTATGTTGCCCAGGCTGGTCTTGAACCCCTGGGCTCAAGCAATCTGCCCGCTTCGGTCTTCCAAAGTGTTGGGATTGCCAACATGAGCCACCACACCCAACCTTTTACATATATATATATATATATATATATATATATATATATAGACATTTATTTTCAATTTGTGAAAAACATCTGTTTTTACAGATATTGCTGTGAGGAAGACTTTGTTGCCTTTCAGGTGGGGGTGGTTATATCAGTTAGCAAAGATGGCAGAATGATGAGCTTTACCTATGGTTTTATGGCCCCTCTTAGACATCCAACCTCAGGAAGAAAAATGCATAAAAATCCCAGTTAGTCTGGAAATGGGAAAAATGAGCAAAAAATAAACTTAGTAATTTAAACTCGATATTTAGTAACACGATTGTGACAAGCTTTAAAAGTCCCACTTTACCAATGTCAAAATCGAGACTCAGAAAGCTTATTTCCCAAGGTCAAATAGTTAATAAGCAGCATTGCAACTATTCAGATTCACATCTGTCTGAATTCTAACTATACAATGCTATACCCTTGAAATAAAATTTCTTTGAGGGAAGCTCAGCACATTAAAAAAAAAAAAAAAAAAAAGGCTTAGTCCCTATGGGTTCCATTGAGTAGCTTGAAATTTATTAGTATACAATTGTTTAGAGAACGTCCTTTTACTACACTGCAATTATCCTTAGATTTTTCTCAATGTAAGCCCCATATTGGACTCCCAAAGAGCTCTTCTTAAGTCTTTTAATTTATATGACTGTGTTATCTAGGGAAAACCAATGTGAAGCTGACCATAATATGTCTGATATCAAGACTTCAACAACCCTGCAATCTGCTTCATCAAAAAATAAACCTTTAAATGTACAATTATGGAAAACCATGCTGAACTTTGGATAGAAGATACTTGAAGAGGATAGGTCACCTTGTATAAATCATTAAATTTGTTATTTTAAACAAATATATAATGTATTTATTACTGAGAACTACATTGAGAGACTTTAATACACATTGCAATCAGGATTTATTTAAAAACCCAAATTCGCAGGGTATTTTATTTTAGCTTGCTATTATAAATGGAAAATGAGGCAGGGTGTGGTGGCTCACGCCTGTGAATCCCAGCACTTTGGGAGGTGGGCAGATCACGAAGTCAGGAGATCAAGACCATCCTAGCTAACATGGTGAAACTCCATCTCTACTAAAACTACAAAAAATTAGCTGGGCGCGGTGCCGGGCGCCTGTAGTCCCAGCTACTCAGAGGCTGAGGCAGGAGAATGGCGTGAACCCGGGAAGCGGAGCTTGCCCAGCCTGGGGGACAGAGCGAGACTCCGTCTCAAAAAAAAAAAGGAAAATGAAGTAAACCTCACTTTTGTTAATAAACATAAGCAATTCTCTTTATCATTTTCTAACAACCACTCAACTGGAAATAATGGAAATTATTACATCATGATTTCACCCAACTGCCTGTCATGGGCTGTAATTGTGATAATTTAGGTGGTAAGTATATGTTGTTCTGTGACTTCAGATACCAATTCATATCAACATCTGGAACCTTAGAATCATTTACATGTAATTAGCATTGTGAAAGAAAATTCAGGAGGTCTGGGCAACCTCTGCTTCTCGAGTATCGAAGATCAGTGCGAGGAAGAAAGGGGGCAGAAAAACAGTTGACTGAGTACCTATTTTTTCCAACAATGTACTTGTTGCTTTCCAGAATATTTTATATTATTTATTTATTTATTTTGTGAGGCAAGAGTCTTGCTCTATCGCCCAGGCTGGAGCGCAGTGGCGCGATCTCGGCTCACTGCGACCCCCGCCTCCCAGGTTCAAGTGATTCTCCTGCCTCAGCCTCCCGAGTAGCTGGGACTGCAGTCGCGTCACCACGCCGGGCTAATTGTTTTTGTATTTTTAGTAAAGATGGGATTTTACCCTGTTAGCCAGGATGGTCTCAATCTCCTGACCTCGTGATCCACCTGCCTCAGCCTCCCAAAGTGCTGGGATTACAGGCGTGAGCCACCATGCCCGGCCAATTTTTTATTCTCATATGAACACTATGAGGCAAGAATTCATATTGTCCATGTTCAAATGCAAGAATAAACAAACTTGTATGCAAACCACAGTCAACTCCCACACTGTATTTTTGGTTTAGAAAATCATAAATACATTATCTTACCCAAACCACCTTCAGTTGCCTGTGAGAATAAAAGCAGATACTAAATAGAAGAAAATACTTCCATGTAGTACTATTGAGAACTTCTTGTTTAAAATTTTTGGAAATAAGAAAAAGCATTGCAACACATGTTGTTTTCAGTTCTGATGATTTATCTTATTCAAGGTCACAGCTGAACATTGCCATTCACTGAAACATCTTCAACTTTAAAATTTCTAATTAAAATCTGTGCTTTCTGATCATAACTTAGGCCTTTCCTGTTTGTTTTCACTGCCTTGCTATTTAGAGTTGTAGTCCTAAGATTCTGGTAGAAATGCAGAATATCAGCTCCTGCCTAGACTTTGTGAATCAGAATCTACAACGAAACAATATCCTCAGATAATCTGTATGCACCTTAAGTTTGAGAAGCCCTGTTTAGTGTTTCTTCTGTGACCATCATTAACCTCATTGAGATCTTCTTCATGAGACTTCCATTTCAAGGAGGAATCTGTATTGCTATCCTCCCAATCCCTTACCCTTCTATTTTACTTGTCTCTCTTATTTCTCATTCAACTTTGAATCTAGGGCTCATTTAATTTAAACCAACAAACAGAACAAAAATATCGACAAACTTGGCTGTGTTCTAGACCAAATAAATAAAAAATATATCTGAGGATAGAGCTGGGCATCAAATTGTTTTTTAATCTCACCACATAATTCTAATGTATACACACATAAAATTTTGGCCAGGCACGGTGGCTCACGCCTGTAATCCCAGTACTTTGGGAGGCCGAGGTGGGTGGATCATGAGGTCAGGAGATTGAGACCATCTCAGCCAACATGGTGAAACCCCATGTCTACTAAAAGTACAAAAATTAGCTGGGCATGATGGCGTGCACCTGTAGTCCCAGCTACTCAACAGGCTGAGTCAAGAGAATCACTTGAACCCAGGAGACGGAGGGTGCAGTGAGCTGAGACTGCAGCACTGCACTCCAGCCTGGGCTACAGAGCGAGACTCTGTCTCAAAAAAGAAAAAAAAAAACAACGAAATTTCATCTTCCTTTCTTTCTTTTGACTGTACAACTGCATCTGTCAGGCAAACCTCATTTCCTTTATCAGTCCATATCAATCCAATTGTTCCTTCTCCTTAGCTAGTATTGACATGCTAACAAAGTGTAACTTTTGGAGAGAATAGTAGGTGACTTTTTATAAACTTTTCTCTTTATGTCCTAAAGTTTTAGCAATTTCCATATACAATTTTATAATCAAGAAATTAATTAATGTATATATAAATTACTGACACTGATTATCCTGGGTTATTTTATAAATGGTTTTTCTTTTTCATTTTCTGTGTCTTCCACAATGAATGCATATTATTTATTATTTTACTCTAAGGAAAATAAGGCTTTTTAATGTTTTCCTTCTTTTTTTTTTTTTGATGGAGTCCCACTCTGTCACCACACTGGAGTGCAGTGGCACGATCTTGGCTCACTGCAACCTCTGCCTCCTGGGTTCAAGTGATTCTCCTGCCTCAGCCTCCTGAGCAGCTGGGATTACAGGTGCACACTACCATGCCTGGCTGGTTTTTGTATTTTTAGTAGAGACAGGGTTTCACCATGTTGTTCAGGCTGGTCTTGAACTCCTGATCTTGTGATCTGCCCACCTACGCCTCCCAAAGTGCTGGGGTTACAGGCATGAGTCACCATGCCCGGCCTGTTTTCCTTCTTTCTATTAAGTATTTATCATATTTTAGAAATGTTTGAACTCTCCGAACTACATTGACTACTTTGTGTAGAATTGGTATCATTTGTTCTTCAAATGTATGGTAATATTTGGG
This sequence comes from Chlorocebus sabaeus, assembly GCF_047675955.1. Lineage (NCBI taxonomy): Eukaryota > Metazoa > Chordata > Mammalia > Primates > Cercopithecidae > Chlorocebus > Chlorocebus sabaeus. The sequence continues at coordinate 59,883,922 of NC_132908.1, read as the reverse complement.
AGTAAAGCCATCTTAATCTGCAAGTTTCATTGTTGAAAAGTTTTTAACTATAAATTTGGCATTCTTAGTAGATATGACACTCCATGGTATTTAGTTTTTCAGTGAGATCTGGTGCTTCCTATTTTCAATAAATATTTCTATTTCATTGGTGTCGCCAAATTTTGTGCATAGTGTTTCTGTATATTTCTTTATTATTGTTTTAATGCCTGTGAGTTCATCATCATTGTTCTCTCTTTCATTCTTGAGGTTGGTAATATGAGTGGTATATCTTTCTCTTTCTTTCTCTGTCTTTCTCTTGATTAGACTAGCTAGAGGTTTATCAATTTTATTAACCTTCCTCAAGAACCAACTGATTTCATTGATTTTCTCTGTAATAATAGTTGGGATTTTGCCTCCCCTCTCTCAGTAATCTATAGAACAAGTAGATATAAAATCAGTAAGAACATAGAAAACCTGAACAAATATCAAACATACCTTTTCAAATTGACATTTATAGAGCACTTCACCCAGTAACAGAAGAACGAAATCATTTTTAAGTGCATATGAAATCATCACCAAGGCAGATAATATCCTCGACCATAATATAAATCTCAACAATTTTAATCAAATTGTAATCATACAATATGTGTTCTGTAAAAAGTGACTTTAAAAATAAATGGCAGAAAGATTTCCAGAAAAAGTGCCAAATGTTTGAATATTGAAGAGCACAGTTCTAAATGGTGGAAGAGAGAAAAAGAAGAAGTCATAGAGAAAATTAGAAAATTAGAACATAGTTTACATTTAAAGAAAATGAAAACACAGTATATCAAAATTTGTAGGATATAGCAAAAGTATATTTAAGGAAATTTCAAAACATTAAATGCTTATAATAGGAAAGAAATGAAGTCTCAAATAAATAATCTAAACTGCTACTTTGAAACTACAAAATGAAGAGCAAATTAAACCCAAAGCAAGAAGAAAAAAGGGAATAAAGAGTAGAACAAAAATCCATGAAAGGAAAATAAACCATTTAAAATCATTTTGAAGTAGTATATATAGACACGTGTTAATTTCTAAAGAACATAGAATTATGTATTTGGTGACCTCAATCATCCTTTTAAAACTTTGTAGAAAAAAATCAAATTAAGAACTGAAAAGAAATGCCTCAGGAAGCTAAAGAGTTATATTAAGGAATTATAGGCAATATTTTATCTTTTTATAACTATATCAGTTTATATTGCTGTATAACAAATCATAGTCATCCCTCAGTATCCATGGGGGAGTTTGGTTCCTGAACCTCCCGAGGATAGCAAAGCCCATGGATGCTCAGGTATCTGATGTAAAATGGTGTAGTATTTATACATAACCTATGTACATTCTCTGGTGTATTTTAAATCATCTCTAGACTACTTATAATACATAATACAATATAAATGCTATATGGACAGTAATTAAGCTATATCATTTAAGAAATAATGACAAAAATGTCTGCACACATTTATTGAAAACACATTTTTTTTTTTTTTTTTTTTTTGAGATGGAGTTTCGCCGTTGTCACCCAGTCTGGAGTGCAATGGTGCGATCTCAGCTCATTGCAACCTCTGCCTCCCATGTTCAAGTGATTCTCCTGCCTCAGCCTCCCAAGTAGCTGGGATTTCAGGCACCCACCACACGCCCAGCTAATTTTTGTATTTTTAGTAGAGCCAGAGTTTCACCATGTTGGCCAGTCTGGTCTCGAACTCCTGACCTTGTGATCCATCTGCTGTGGCCTCCCAGAGTGTTGGGATTACAGGCATGAGCCATTGCACTTGGCCACAAATACAATTTTTTAAAATAATATTTTTAATTCATGTTTGATCGAATCCATGGAGGTGAAACCCAGGTATACATTGGGCCAACAACAGTACAAATTTATCAAACTAAAACAACATTCATTTATTATCTGAGATTCTGTAGGTCTAGAGTCTGGGCACAGCTTACCTTCATTCTTTGGCTCAGGGTTTCAAGGCTGCCATCCAGGTGTTGGCCAGGAGCATTTCTTTCTGGAGTTTGGGGTCCTCTCTTGAGCTCACATGTTCTTGGGAGATTCAATTCTGTTGTAGGTCTTTGTTTTCTTTCTAGCTGTGATCCAGGACTAATCTCAATGCTTCACCACCTGGCCTTCCTAGAGGGTCTCTCACAATATGACCCCTTGTTCCCAATCATCAGGAGAATCTTTTTAGGAAAGGCCCAGTCCTTTTTGTAAAGGCTTTCACTTAATTAATTCAAGTCCTGCAGTATCGTAACCCTACTGATAAACTCAAAATGAATTGATTTGGTATCTTAATTATATCTGAAAAATCCATTCACCTTGACATGCAGGTTAAACTAACCATGGGGTAATAGCTCATCATATTCAGAGACCCTGTCCACGTTCAAGGAGTAAGAGTTACACAGAGCACGCACACCAGGGATTGGGAATCTTGGGGGCCATTATAGAATTCTGCCTGCCACAGGAGAATGGCACGAACCAGGGAGGCAGAGCTTGCAGTGAGCCAAGGTCGCGCCACTGCACTCCAGCCTGGGCGATAGAGCAAAACTCTGTCTCAACGAAAAAATAAAAATAAAAATAAAAAATTCTGCCTGCCACAGTAACTTTTGGTGTTTTCCACATTTCCACCAAAACCCTATAAAGTTTCAAAATTATTTAAATAAGTAAATTTGATTTTAATAGTCCATCAGAAACATGAAACTTTTGGTGACATACATATATACAGACATGTATATATACATATTCTTATTACAATTTAAAAATAACTAGATAAAATATATATTCAATCATTATTATTTTAAAGTGTGGTCATAGCCACACTCTTTTAAAAAATTTTTTGTATGTATGTATGTATTTTGCGTGCTTTGTATGAATGTATGTGGTTTGCACTAATCTAAAGTATTAGTGAAAGTTCTGCTGCATTGTTCACAAAGGTACCACATGCACTTCCAGTGCCTTAGCAATATCCCCCAAGGAGCTATTACTATCTCTTTTTGCAACTACTGGAGCTGTTACAATGTCAGTGACGTGTCTCATATACTTCCATAGAGATAATAATGGCCCCGCAGGAGTCATTACTGTGTCAACCCGGGTGCCTGAGCCTTTATGGTGTCAATAGATAATGCCACGTTAATGTCGGTGGAATGGCCTCACACAAGTTCTACTGCCATCATAAAAATAAAGGAAAAGAAACACAAAAAGCAGGTTATTATCTGGTAAGGAATCTAAATTAAACCCTCCAAAGCAAAGTATGGCTCACCAGTGACTCACAGTTTGTCCTTAACCATACCTCATTCAGCTCTTTTTGGAATGTGGTAAGCACAATAGAGTTTCCAAGAAAGTACCAATATCTGCTACTTTAAAACAGTTGCAACACTTGAGAGGTAGCCCTCTTAGTTTAAAAAAAAAAAAAAAAAAAACAACTCTGACCCACTAGCCTATCAGAGATTTTGACAGCCCCTGCCATTAAGAGAATTGATAATTATTTTGTACTGACGCACTGCTTGCCTGTCTGATGTAAATTCTGAAATTAAAACCCAATATAGTGTGCTGTTTTGATATCTGGTGAAATGGGGACAGCCTCAAAGGGCCTGCGTGAAAGACCTTCACCCACTGCACTTTTGTGCATGAGGTCACCTCGCCAAACAACCATCTCCTGATGATGGGGACTAGGTATGTGCTCGTTTATCCCTGAGGAGTAGCTTCAGTTCCCTGCCAGCCTGTGAAATTATACAAGCAAGACAATTACATTCTTTCTCGAAAACTGGGATCCACCTTACCTCCTTGTAACTACAATGTTTGCCTCCCACAGTCCCAGTAGTTCACTCTGTTCTTGAATGGAAACGCCATGTGGCCCTACATGGTGCAGGGTCCTCCTTCCCTGGGCTGTGAGTCTATATGAGTTTCTCATAAACAGAGAGCACTTTATGTGAGACTATAAACTTCTCCTGTTTTCATCTGTCCAGTTCCAGCTGCCATATGTTCAGCCATCCCCTTAAGCCTAGGGTGGGAATTCCTTCCTCAACACTGGAGTAAAGAGGAGGTAAAAACAATTTATTATCCTGTGATTCCATAATTATGCCCACTGCCACTCCTTTTTTATTTTTTGTTGATTCTCATCCACTTTTATTCTAGATCTTTGCTAAATCTTTGGAGTTCAAAAGAAATCTTTCAGACCCGATGATTTTAGTGTTTCCTTCCCTAATCATCACTCAGCGTATGGAGTGGACTATACAGCACAACTATGACAATTGTTTTTTTAGTTTGATTGTAGAGGTTATTTCTAAAGATGCACCATGATTACACGTGCATGTTTCATAAAAGTCCTGCTCATTGTTCTTTTCTCTGTCACCTTGCCCTTGCCATGCTCACTCCAGGCAATCAAGATGTATTTTAGCTTTACGATGTAACATAGTTATGCTATAGGAGGCAATCTGCATGTGCAAGACAGAGGTCGGTTGTGTTTATGCTGTATTCGCCAGAATACAGGAGGCAACACATCTAAATGCAACTAGATACCTTTCTAGGTGGTAGAAGGAAAGAGATCTGGTGTTAAAGTGGGCAGAAAAATAAGGAGTTAGTGGGCAGAAAGCCAAGGAAAGAACATGTTTTGGCCACCTTGTAAAGCGGACTTGGTTTGGAAGACAACCTGAGGAAACAGTAAATATTTCTCTAAACTCACAATGTATTCATAACCATTTCTGTTTAGAAACGTAGAGAACAGTGTTTATTAATGCCATCCAAAGATCATTAAAGTTTGGAGCTGTCAGATGGGATAGGTGTGAGGAACTGAAGAACTCCTGAATTCGTATTTGACAAAAGATTGTCAAGACTAAGTCTGACATTCCTTCTGATGATTGAGAATTTCTTTGTATTTTGCTGGTGTTAAATAAGAAAATGTATTTTTTTTTCAATATACACATTCACCCAATGGATTCAGTTAGCAAAATAGGTCACCAGTTTGCAACGTCCTCTATATATTAATTTAGAAATGCTTTCTCTTGGGGTTTCTTTTAAATTTTCTTCAGTGGCATTTATGCTTTGAATTTTTGAATATAACAACACTTCTTGCCTGACTTAATTTGGGGCCCTAATTAATTGTCGTATGAGGTCTCTTAATTGCCTAGGTACTTAGGGTGCTATGCATCAAACATTAACAAATCGTTGGCTAACCAGCTGGATTGCACCTGCAATTATGCATTTGCAGATATAACTAATTGCCAAAGTTTCATCCATGGAGAATCCAGCATTTGGTTCTCTTCCCACAGTTATAAAGGGTTCTGGCGGTTAATGGATCACAAGGTCTCATAAACTGCACTTCAATTTGTAGGAAATTAGCATTTATCATATTCAAAAGTCTATTTAGTTGCTTGATAAATATTAATACATGTGGTTGTTTGATAATCATCTTATGTTCATGATAATACACAGTATTTTGAGGGGCACAGGCCTCTTAAGGGTGTCACCAGATTTGAATGGTCACAGCACATCTCACCTGTCTCATGCTTTTAGAAATCCTGACGATGAAATAAAACAGCAGGGCAGAGGAGTTGAAATCTTCAAACTTGCTGAAAAGTGCCTAGCAGCAGTATCCCAACTCTCAAACCGCTGAAACCATATAAAGAAGAAATTGACAAGTGGGGCAAAAATGTCACATAGAGGCCATTTTTAGCACATTTAAGACCTACCAAGAACTTAACTTTGGGGACATATTTAGGTTTATACAGTTTTTTTTATTATAAATTACTTTTTTACAGGTTAAAAAAGAATAAAACGGTGCATTTAACAGAGCATTGTCTGCATTTCAATGTGCTCAGCATTTTTTCCTGCCTTTCAGAGATGTTTTCTCAGAGCTACCCTTCCTTCTTTTAGATTGAATGAAACAAATAAAAACTTACAGTTTATATTAAAATATCTAAAATTATATATACACACACTAAATTATATAGATTATTTAAAAGAAAAGATTATATGGAATCTATCAGCATAAAGAAGAGTGTCCATAAACTATAAGCTCTGAAGTTTTTATTTCAATCTGTGGCTCAGCACTTGATAATTAAAACTTAACAGCTATTCTCATCATTTACCATTATTTTCTGAATATTGCTTCAGTAGAAACAAGTGGATGTTATTTTGGTGACTGAAAATTTACCTAACACTTGCTGACTGCCTGAAATTGTAATCAAGTAGGAAAATACACAATCAGAGGACTGGTCAAAATAGGGTATCAGAAGAAATTTGCTCACCAGATATGAAAATGGATATCTGTAAGTTAATGGAAATATAGAGGTAGAATTCGACAAAATTTCATTTGGATTTAGTCAGTCATAATGATTTTGAAATGAGGACTATATTTAAACAAACAGAACCACTGAGTAACAAGATAAAAATGAAAAGGGATAGATACAATTGAGTAATTACTGTCTTTTAGGCACTTTACTAAGCAATTTACCTACATTTTCTTATTGATTAACATATCAATTCCATGAAGGAGACTCAATGATCCATATTTAATATAGGAAGATCTAAGACTCAAAGAGTTTACACAGTAAGTTCAAGTTCACAAATTTGATATGTTTCAGAGCCAGGGATTTGAGTCTAGACAGACTGGAGGTTTGATGAAAGGTCAGTCTCATGTTCAATAGGCTCTACAGATTTCATAATTGTATGACAATTAGTCCATTAATAGTTATCCCCATTATCTTACATATGTATTGTTATATTATAGTTATAACAATACATATGTAGATGCATTTTACATGTCTAAACTATTGAAATATTGAAATATGTATTGTACGTGTCTGAACATATGAAATAACTAGAGTTATAACAATACATATGTATGTTGCATTGAACATGTCTAAACTATTGTACATATTGTATATGCCTAAACTACTTACATTTTGGAGCTTTTATAGATGAGTGAGATAATATATACTAGTGTTGTGTATGTATATTTAGGTCCATGTCAGAACCTAATCTAAATCTATTTAACTGTATCTTAATTGTGTCTATCTATTTTGCAGACTCAAAAATAATTATCAACTCCTAGATCAAAGAGCTAGTAAGTGATCTGCCTGGGAGTAAACACTAATATTTTTCATTCAGGATGTGCAATAGATGTCAGAATGAAGGGTATGTCTTGGCAGTCACACATAAAAGTTGAAATTCTCATTTAATGAAAACATTACTTTGTGACCTGGATGCAATTATCTAATTTTCCTCATCTTCGATTTCTTCATTTAGTAGATATAATTTATTCATTCAATCAGCATTTATTGAGCTTCTATTATGTTATAAGACTCTGTCCTAGGTCATGAGATACTTTATTAAATGAAAACTCCAAAAAAAAAAAATACCTTCTCTTGTGGGGTTTACATACAGGTGGGAGAAACAGGCAATAAATTACAGGTCCAATAGATAACTTACCCTGCTAGAAGGTGATAAATAATGAGAAAACCGTCATCCTTATTCAACACATTGTGAAGGTGAAATGAGATTAACTGTACAACATTCCTAAATCTGAATCCATCACACAGCAATCATCCATTCAAGTGTGATTATACTATTTCCTTCCTATTCAATGCCCCCTGGGTCTGTTTCCATTTGCCACATTCCTTCACCAATGGCTAGAAAAGTAAATACTCACCAGAAACAATTCCTTTACAACTGCGAATTCCTAAATCCTCAAGATCTATTCTTCTTTTTTTCTCTTTTAAAATTGTAGTTTTCTTAAGAAATAACTGTGTCACAAGCTTCAACTTAACTTCTACAGATATGAGTAGTAAAGAAAGATGCGAAAGAACAGAAGTGTAACAAGAAATCCCTGCTGATATTTCCTTTGTTCCAAAAACCAAAACTTTGAGAGAGACAAAGATCAACACAAGGAGTCATAATTATTCTGATGTGGGATAATATACCATATGCCCCTCTATAACCGGTCACGACAGGACACTGGCTAAATGGCTTTCTTAATGTACTCTATTGGGTCTAGGTACAGAACTGGAAGCCATATGGTGCAATTCAGCCCTCCACATGAACTTCCAAGCTTTTGTGTTCTGCAACATTATTTCACTATTATTTTTTATTTCAATGTGCAAACCAGTTTTACGGTAACAATCAAGACTTCATGAGAACCCCACAAAGAGAGGTAACTTCTGTTTGCCTTGAGCAAGGCTGTATGAGCTCTTTCAGCCTGGCTGCTGGCTTTGGATTTGGAAGGTCCAGAGCTTCCAGAGAGTGAGAGGTGAAATGCTGTGCAGCCAGTGTGTTTAGATACAATGCAAAGGCTCCATGTAAAAAGCAAAGCAAAGCAAATGCCATTGCAAGTCTGGCTCACGGACCCATTTGCACCTCTGGGCTACAGAGGATCTCTCAAGCGTCTTTGCAATTTAGGCCAGCTTGTTCGTGTACTTGTCCATTAATGCATCATTCAACAAACCTTAGCTAAATATCTGCTCTGTCAAACACAGAGCTAGGCTCAGGGATACACAGAGATATGACACACCTCTCCAGAGCTTTATATGCTTTAAGTATGGTGGGCAACACAGACGTGTTTAGACATAATTCAGTGCGGTGCAATGCTCATAAATCTAAGGGAGGAAAAAGTGCTATGGAAACACATACAAAAATATCTAATGATTAATAGGACCTGAACAGATTGAGATATTTCAAATCAGGCATAATGGCAAAATATGTGATAATAATAAATAGAAATTCACTGGGTAGAAAATATCAGGGTGGCATTCAAGGCAGATGAAACGTAACTGTGAAGATATAGAGTCATAAAAGTATATTCTATGTTAAGTCATTGGTAAATTATTTAGTAGCTGAAATGTTGTTTTGTTGATGGAGGTGGTTGAGGAGGCTGTGTGAGACTATGAATGCTGTGGGGGCCATGTAGGTGGAGATGATGTGGAGCCGCTACATGACTTTTTACATAACAGGAGGACTTGACAAAGGCTGAGGTTGTCTACTGAATGCATTAACAAATTATTTTTGAATTAATGTCCATCTTATTTTTGGGAAAGGAAAACTTCAGCAAATCATCACCTTATTCACTTACTAAACGTAGTATCCTTACTGAAACAGAAACATATATTTGTCATCAACTTATTATAATTTAGGATGGCTAGTCTTTATGAGTGCTGAAATTTTGTCAACATAAGCTAATAAGACAAATAAGATGAAAGAAATTTGTGGAGGAGGGGGCCACAGGGATTTCAGGGACAACTTTTCTGAAAAATTATAATGAATGGGATAGAAAATGGTTCCAGTTCACACTGTGTATCCAAGAATGTGAAATGATGGTTTGGTTTCAGAATTGGAGCAAAACTTTAAAAAAAAAATGGCTTAGGGTGTAAAGAGCAGAGTTCAGTTCTTGAAGAGAGAGTTAGAAAAATAACTAGTCTTCCTATAAGGTTTCTCCAGCCCCATTGAGATGGTCCACTCTTAGGTTCTGCAGATACAGCCTACAGGGAGAAAAGTCACTGGTCCTCAACATTCCTTAAACCCATCTTGCTATTGCCAGTGCTGTTCCCTTACTAGGAATGTTTCTTTCCTGCTTGGACTTTTTAAAAAATATATATCTTTAAATGTCCAGGTTGAGGTTCAGAGGAATCCTTTGTTAAAACTTTTGACCTTCCATGATCTTTCCTTTTCTTAATCTCATTTATTTTCCTCGTATCACCCATTTCAACTCTTAGAAGACAAAAGCTTGGATTGAAATAAAGGGTCTTTAGTGTCTGTCTCAGACTGAAATATACCCAACCTTTAAAATGTCTTCAGAATAGTCATCATCTGCATGGTCGCTCCAGCCGAATTTCAGACCAAGGCTGTTTCAAGCCCCTTATTAGATGTGGCCAGACTAGAATATGAGTGAGAACCAGGAGAAAGAAAAGTGAGGAGTCATTGAGTATAGACCTACTGAGAACAGATATAGCATCATTCAGAAGAGCTCATAATCGTTGAAGTTGCAATGTAAGTCAGCAAACAGTCCTTGCAGAGAACTAGGTGGAATCTGAAAGGGAAAGATAATTCTTGAAAAGTGAAGACTGGTCCTAATGGCAAAGGTAGTTTTCTAGAGTTGAATCATATTGTAAGAAGATTGGTGGAGTTGAATGTGAGACCTTCCTCCCCAGTAAAGATGTATTTACCCAGATGGGCCGAGAGGACAAAGAGACTTCCTGATAATTTTTAAATTTATTTCTCATCTCTCTTCACTGCCAGATCCTAAAAATAAAATGTTGTAGCTTCTCGATGAATGCTGGCCTCATCCTTTGAGTGTCTATGAGCAAAACAGACCTTGAACATTTTCATGACCCTGTATGTTCAAGAGGACATGCTTTGGAAGAAATGCTGCATCACCCAGTGTAAGATCAAAATGTGGTTATTATCCCTGCCAGAGCCAACCAACCAGCCAACTCCAAAATCATCCTGGTGTTGCCTTACTCAATATCTTCACCTTATTTTCTTTCTTTCTTTCTTTTTTTTTTTTTTTTTCTTTTTTTTGAGACGGAGTCTCGCTCTGTCACCCAGGCTGGAGTACAATGGCGCAGTCTCGGCTCACTGCAACCTCTGCCTCCCTGGTTCGAGCGATTCTCCTGCCTCAGCCTCCTGAGCAGCTGGGATAACAGGCGTGCACCACCACATCTGGCTAATTTTTGTATTTTTTAGTAGAGTCAGACCTCGCGATCTGCCCACCTTGGCCCCCGAAAGTGCTGGGATTACAGGCGTGAGCCACCGTGCCCGGCACCTTGCTCTTAGTAAATTAACAAAATTAATGAAAGAAAGTTCTGATATTCATTCAGTAGCCACTCATGCTAAGGACAGAGTTGGGCATCATCTAGATACAAATAGTTTTCATCACTGATTCTCTCAACAACTTTGCAAGATAAGAATTATTGTCTCTTTTTTATAGAAGAATACACTCAGCCTTTCAAAGATGAAGTACTTTGCATAGGGATAACCAGCTAGCAATAGTGGAATGGGAATGAGAATTTACGTGTACAGTGGGGGTTGATTGGCTGTGATTCTAGACCACTTGGGAGTCCATTTCTTCTATAATTTTCTTTGATATATTGAGCAAGAGTGAAAAAAATCTGAATTCCAGTCAATATCTCTGTGCAGATGTTTTTACTTCATGACCTAATTTTTTGCTAACTACAAGGCAGGTGTGGCAGGGATACTAGGACAGACGTCTGGCACAACTGTTCCACTGGCATTGATAGAGTTTTTATTGGATTAATTCTACCTGTGAAATTCTGTCTTTCATCTCTGAATGCCCAAGCACATCCCCTCAAGCACGGAAGGAATTTGAATTATGCAAAGGAATGTAAGAAGTTCAAAGAGGGACCCATTTTTATCTGGGCAAAGTTTTTATTTAAGTTAATTTAATTAAAATTATACTTTTTTTCTAGAGGGCTTTAGCCCAAATTTACTTTGAGGTATCTTCTATTTTTGGCACTGCCATTATTGACATTCTGTCATCCAGGATGTTTAGCATCACATCTTTAATCTTTCTACCTACTTGTGGTATGTTGATGTACTGCCTTCTTAAGTTGCTCATTGGAATCAACTAGTAATTTCCTAAAACACAGATTCTATGGCCCTCTCTCAGGTATAATAAACCAGAATCTCTAAAACCGAGAGCCTGAAATGTAAAGTTTAATGTTTCAGGAGAATCTTCTGGCATTTGGAATTTAGAGAACACATTTGAATACATTCTGTTATTTAATCTTTCCAACAAACCTTTGCAGAAAGAAGCACTATAAAAATTTTAGAACATTGAGGTCAAAATATAGAAAGTTTAGGTAAATTTTAGAAAGTCGAGGCAAATTTTCCATGGGAAGCCAGATAGGATTAAACCTCAGATCAACAACCTACAAACACAATACCCTTACCGTTCGTTCGTTTGCCAATTCAGTGACTTGTATGGAAAGACCACATAGTACAGAATCATGGTGCTAGACAGGATTTATCTACAGGTATAGTAGGGGTAGATTGGTTGGGCTTCCTGGAAGGCTTTGTTGAGAATTGTTGTGAAGCAGCATTTGAGCTGAGATAGAATGTAATGTTTTGTGCATGTGGAATCATTGCATGATGGCTCACATACTTTGTGTTGGCTAATTGTAATATACCCCTTTAGATTCCCAAGTTCTTCTATTTGTTAAATCTGTTTTTATTTTTTCTTCTTTCCATGTTATTGAAGTCTACTATTTCAAGCTGATTCTCCAACAAACTTTCAACAATTCCAGACTGATATTCTTTCATAGTAATTTCATAGGTCAAACAAAGTCTGTATCTGCATCTGGCGTCTTTACTGATACTGAAGTAAACCAGACCCATATGTAGTTTGGCTCCCGTAAAAAATTATGGCATTGATCTTAGAGAGTTAAACAATCTTCCTTTCTTGCACAAACAACGTAGAAATTTCTACAAATTTTGTTTAGAAATGTGAAAATTATTTGTATAGAAATGTGGCAATTCCAAATTTCCCCCCTTCAGTGGTGTATTTTTTTGAAATATGCATTCCTTCAATACACAGTCTTCATCATTTAAGAAAATTTAACCTGATTCTTTGTATTTTTAACTAAGAATTTAGAAGTGAATGCATCTAGATTGTATTGACACAGAGAAATATGCACACACATGCAAATATACACTCACACACATGGATCTAAAACTAGTAATAGCACATTTCCTTGTAGCCCTACTTTTTGCCTTTGTGAAATAGCTGGATGTCATATGGAATGTAAATGTTTTAAGCAGATAAATATCTGCTTTCGACTAGAGGCTGTGACCCTAACTCTAGCAGTTTGCCCTTGTGAATTAATCATAAATATGTACACATGCACACATACAAAGTTATCACAATAATCTTGTGGGGTGAATAGATTATATAGTCTAAATGGAAAAAAAAAGATTCAAGGAGCATTAAGTAATATGTTAAAGGTTACATAAGTAATAAATACCAGATATAGTTGAAATTCAAATGCAAGTTCTTTCATAGCATAAAGCATATGCTTTTTCTACTCTACAACCATGTAAACCTATGAAAGTTGTGTTTAAAGTCAAGGAGAGATTAAGAAAGCCAAAGGACTTCTTTATGAGTGGGATGATTTTAGAAATCTGTGAGCTCTTATTTTTTAGCAACGCTGGAAGAACAGTCCACTTTGTATACACTGATGTCCTCAAGGAAATGAAATTTTCTGGGCACCCTGCCATAACCATGTGCTATTTTGTAATTGTAAAAGCAGTTATCTAAAAACAAACAAACAAAAAGATAGAAGGAAAGGAAAAGAAAGAAAAAAATAATGTGCAAAACTGAGGACAATCTTTAGAGTGAGAATTAATGGATTAGAATATATAACAGTATTTGGGCTTTTCTAGGACATTTTATTCATTCATTCAGTGTCTTTTGCACACTAGATGTGATTATTTGTAGTATCTCATTTAATCCTATTAATAATTTCAACAAATAAAAAAGAAAAATTAAGAAATGGGGGAAAAGAGGAAGGGGAAGAAGCAAGATAATATATAATTTTTTTCTTACATTATCCTACCTTGAGTTAACAAAACAAAGATAACTCAAATGTGGTTTCAGATAGATGACTTACTTGAGAAAATTTACAGTATGTTTCACCCATGGCTTTGCAAAAGGAAATTTAACAGTCTGTTAGGCAACCTCAGAGACACTGGCATTCCAAGTAGATATAATTGACCTGTGCTTAAAAGCAACAGTAAACGACAAACACATGAGAAACAAGAAGCACTGCTGAGTGACCTTGGAGAGGATTGCCTTCAGCATGAGGCTGGGGACATTCACGTCATTATCAGGGAGTGGGAGCACCTGCCTGTTAGAATAATCAGATTTTGGAGGACATTTTCACAGGGGACAGTTCCTGGGTGCCAGTCTCTCACTCACTCATTATGGCACCAGGTGCTTTTGATTATGTGAGAGCACGTGAGATCTACCTGGAGGCACATGAGGACTCCAGCTGGAGGTATTAAAATTCTTGACAAGGTAAAGCAGTGTATTAAGAGCTTTGCTACTTAGGAGCCTCTTATTAATGGAGAATCCACAACTATTGCTACCCCCTCTTATTTCATCTAAGACATTAAATAACACTGCTCTTATCAGTTTGGGGGCAAAGTCATTAATTTTATATTTGAAATGGGGGGGGGGGTTTGACAAATTATCTTAGCTTTTGAGGTGTCAAATGAATTTCAAAGAACCCTGAAAGAAAAAGTTCACATTTTCTCTTTTAAGGTTTAAGATGTTTATGAGAAGAATGACTGATTGACTGGCATTGTTCAATGACTGTTACAATTATAGGAACTCTTCCATGTGTCTTGGTCTTGAATCAATCAAAGTAATCAAAAAATGTTTTAAAAGTCCCCGTGACAGAAAAAGTCAAAAGGTAACCCTTGATAATACAATGGCCAAAAAACATAATTCACACAAATGGTATACAATCAGATTGATAAGATCTCATACTAATCCAACTTTAGCCAAAGCTAGGTGCCCTAATACTAATACTACTAAGAATGTAATAATATAATCCATAGGGGATCCTTGTTAAGCCATTGTGCTAAATGCTTTGCATGCTTTAAACAATTCAGTAATGGGCATGATCATAGCATCTACCTTAGCACCATTTGTTTAAATGATGAAATTGAGGTTTAGAGAGATTAATTAATTTTGCTATAATCACACAGTTAGTAAAAGGTAAGCCTGACAATAGAATCAAGGTTCACATGGCAAATCGCAGACTCTGCTTTCTTAAACATCAGTTTATCATTTAGTAACTCTTTGTAAAGGGATATCATATTTCCTCTGAACACAATGTTACATCTGTTATTTCTAATTTATTTGGTTGTGGGGAAGATTGCCACTGCTTTATACCATGGCTTCCTTTCTTTATGATATATGTAAAATTTTATTTTAAATGACTGGAGTTTGAGAAGTCCCATGACATGCCTTAATCTGTTTCTTCATTTGGCTCAAATAAGATTTGAAATTTCAACTTAGAAATTAGAGGAATTATTAGAAATTATAATAGAGAGGGTTTTTTTTTCTTTTAAAAAATGTAACTGCTAGTTTTTCAAAGTGAATATACTTATCCCAGTTACAGATGAACCTGCTGGATATTAACTCAAGGTAGACTAAAGACTTAAATGTAAAATGCAAAACTATAAAAACCCTGGAAGACAACCTAGGCAATACCATTCTGGACATAGGAACAGGAAAATATTTCATGGTGAAGATGCCAAAAGCAATTTATACAAAAGCAAAAATTGACAAATGGGATCTAAGCTTCTGCACAGCAAAAGAAACTAATGACAGGGTAAACAGACAACCTACAGAATAGCAGAAAATTTTTGCAAACTATGCATCTGACAAAGGTATAAGATCCGGCATCTATAAGGAACTTAAACAAATGTATGGGGAAAAAAAAAACATTTAAAAGTGGGCAAAGTACATAAACAGACACTTTTGAAAAGAAGACATACATGAGGCCAATAAGAATATGAGAAAAAAAAAAGCTCAATATCACTGATGATCAGAGAAATGCAAATCAAATCCACAGTGAAATACCACCTCAAACCAGTCAGAATAGCTATTATTAAAAAGTCAAGGCTGGGCACGGTGGCTCACGCCTGTAATCCCAGCACTTTGGGAGGCCGAGGCGGGCAGATCACGAGGTCAGGAGTTCGAGATCAGCCTGGACAACATAGTGAAACCCCATCTCTACTAAAAATACAAAAAATTAGCTGGGCTTGGTGGCAGGCGCCTGTAATCCCAGCTACTTGGGAGGCTGAGGCAGGAGAATCGCTTGAACCCAGGAGGGGGAGGTTGCAGTGAGAAAAAAAAAAAAGTCAAAAATAACATGCCAGCGAGGTTGCAGAGAGAAGCAAACACTTACACACTATTGGTGGGAATGTAAATTAGTTCAGCCATTGTGGAAGACAGTGTGGCAATTCCTCAAAGAGCTAAACACAGAAATAACATTCAACCCAGCAACCCCATTACTGAGTATATACCCAAAGGAATATAAATTGTTCTGACATAAAGACACATGAACGCATTATGTTCGTTGCAGCAGTATTCACATTAGCAAGGACATGGAATAAACTTAAATGTCCATCAAGGGTAGACAGGATAAAGAAAATGTGGTACATATAAACCACAGAATACTATTCAGCCATAAAAAAAGAATGAGATCATGTCCTTTGCAGGACCATAGATTGAGATGGAGGCCATTATCCTTAGCAAACTAATGGAGGAACAGAAACAAAATACTGCTGTTCTCCCTTATAAGTGGGAGCTAAATGAGGAGAATACATGGACACATAGAAGGAAACAATAGACACTGAGGCATATCACAGGGTGGAGGTTGGGAGGAGGGAGAGGATCAGGAAAAATAACTAGTGGGTACTAGACTTAGTACCTGGGTGACAAAATAATCTGTACAACATACCCCTATGACACAAATTTACCTTGGTAACAAACCTGCACATGTAACCCTGAAATTAAAAAATAAAATAAAACATACCTGCTAGTTTTTCAAAGTTAATACACTTATCCCAGTTACAGATGAGACAGCCTAGATATTCCTGATTTCAATGTTTCCCCCATAACTGCTCTGTACTTAAAGGCAAAAGTGGGATCTAGAGATTACATGTTGGTTTTTAATAACTGATTCAAATTGTAACTTAGAAGCTGGAAAAGGAGAGGAAAGGGTTTTCTACAACACGTTTAAAATCACAAACTACTACTTTACATATTTCAGGTAATTTGGGAATGAGGCTATAGATATATTAACCGTTCACCATCTTACAAGCAATTCCTAGACCTAAACCACTAGGGAAACTCAATAATTGCTCAACGGGATGAGAAGTATGTTTCCAATTTAGAAGAACAGAAAAACTACTGCAGAGAAGCAGTGTAAAATAATGTCAGGAAACCTTCACAGGGCTATATACTGGCATCAACAAAAACCAAGCTCAGCTCCCCCTAGGCCATATATCGCTTCAGTCGGCAGACATTGCTGGGAATTCCCAGTTCTGATGGAGAGTGCAATGAGGCTGCGTTGCTGAGTGATTGCCTCTCTACACAGACACTGCTAAACTGTTGTCCAGGGCCACATGTCAAAAAGGGGCTGATCAGGGGAGAAATCTATTGCTTGTTTTACTGTAACTTCAGATTCCTGTTAGTGAAAAGGAAAACATTCTCTCTTTTTTTGGTGATGGATGTTAGGAAGATTTTTAAAAGTAAATGAGGTTATAACATAAATATCCCAATTGTCTTTAAAGCACAGTAGAATTGTCAATGAAGAAAAGTCATCCAGAAATATCATAAAGCTAATTAAAATTATGTCAAGCGATAAACTAATTAGGACACCAGTGTACAGAGAGATGTCATTGTGACATTTTGGGAAAATAAAAGAAGAAAGCGTTGAAATGATTTTAAAAGTTAAATGAAATAGAGAATTTTATACAATAGCAGGAAAGCAAATTAATTACTACTTCACTCAACACTGACAGAAAGCACAATAAAAATAAGAGCATAGAGAGATGTGTTTAAAGATGAAAGAAATAACTTGTTACTTTAGCCGGCAGTTGCTTGCTTTATCCTCTGCCAAAGGGGCTCATTACCCTCTCTGACTACCTAAAGGAGTCATTTAAAGTCGCAGGCATATGTGAGACGAGCAAGCCCCACCAAAGCAAGTGAAATCTCAAGGGTGGGTATACCTTTAAAGGTCTGAGTCCTTCAAATTATGAAATTCATTTGCATGAGGTACTGACAAGCTTCACTGTGAGGAAAGAAAACACAAGAAACATTACAGTTCTTCAATTTCTGAAATCCATTTTTGTACACGAGCTACTGGTCATGTCTTTGCAAATTTCTTGAGCAGCACCCTCATCAAACAACAAAATTGGACACTGTCAGCAGAAAAGAAGCCTTTTGAATACATCAGTCAGTAAACAAGCACATTTGAAAAACAGACTTAAGGAAAGGTCAAATGGAGGCTCTAGATAAACACTTAAAGCTCTCATGTGAATGCCTGTATCTGTCTCTTCAGAAACTGATATACTGCTGACTACCACAGTCTTGCGTTTCACATGATTCCTCCTCATTTCATCTCCCATGGCAAAATTTAATTAAATACTTCTATGTCTGGCTTTTTGATATGCTTTTGAAACTTTCAGAATAATTCCCTGAAGCCTTGAGTACTCCCGAAAAAAAATATATATTTATGCATACAAAGAACTCTGCTAGAAGTCACTATGGTTAATTACAGTAAAACAGTCTTTGTGATTCGTATCGTGTATAAAGTTAATTGTCTCATTAACCTTAGCTTTTGTAATCTAGGTCCATTATAAATGACAATCAAAAGAAGGGCCAGAATTTTTTTTAAAAGTAATGATATCAAAATAGTGTCTATTCCTCTACTGTGATCTTTAAGATTTAAAAGTATGTCTCTTCAGGTTAATAACTAATGAGTGATGTAATGTCATAATGATAGATTGATAGAGAACTGGTCTTACTGTGTTATTGTCATCTTAGGATATCTGAGCACATCTCAGATTCACTATATTTATTTCTCTTTATCATTTCTACCTCTCAGCAACAGAAAATTAAATAAGTACTTTAAATGGAAGAAACAAGTCCCTATAATATGAGATCTTGAAGGTAGAGGTCTCTATAGATAAAACAATGGAAAATTACTGGAAATTTCTGGTAGCCTCTGGTAGCTTCTGGAGTAAGTCCCGGAAAAAACTAAAGCATTCTGACTTGCGGGCTGAAACATATAATAAACTGACAGGCTTTGACCACCATTAAGGAGGTAGCATTACGTGGGAGGAAAAGTTCATTCATTGTTCCACCAGAAGCTGAAAATCTGAAATCTCAGAGCTTGAAGACAATTGAATAACCAAATGATTAACTAGCTATTGAAGATACCTGGAAGAAGTAGATTAAGGTTAAATTATGATTTGACTCAGGTATTGCTAATTAAACGTCTTTCTCTATTTGTCTTAGTTGTGCTTTATTGACCCAGATAATATGTGTCAAAGTACAATATTAAAATGACAAGAGCAACCATTAATTGAATGCTTACTAAGTAAGCATCAATTGAATATTTACTTTTACTTGGTAAGTACTTTATTTACTTTTATATTCCTATTCAATCTTCAGAGAACCCTATTAGGTAATTGATTTCCCTAATTTTACAGAAGACATGGAGACTGAAATGCCCAGTCTGGCTTGGTCTCTTCTCATGTAAGAAAATGTACTGGCCATCTGTATCACTCAGAGTACCTGGAAAGAGAAAAGAGACTCTAACATGCCAACCGTGCGTGAGACCTTCTTAGCCTTGCAAGCTAGTAATGTGTGACTTGGCACACAATTAGCACACTGGTCTCTGCCCAGTAAAATGGGTACACGATTGTCTTAGGAAAGGACGTGTGTACAGGGAGAATTTAGAAGATGTGACAAAGAAACCAAAACCCAGAAAGATTCCTTTTTCTGAAGAGACAGAATAGGACATTGGATATACTTTGTTTAGGTTTTCAGTTTATTTTCATTTAATTTGGTGGCTCTTTGGTCATAGGCTCTTTCTAATGAAAATAGTACAAGAGAGCTCAATGTATGAAGATTTTACTGGCTGGGCACGGAATCACTCTTCACAGTAACTGGGCTCTTGTTCACCAATTACCTTTATTCTAGATGGTTCAGTACCCACCCTTCCCACCCGCCACACTGAAATAAGCTTAAACGGGAGGAAAAAAACTCAGCAGCCTTTTGAATATCCCCCTATTGCTACAGGCTTCATTCTGTTAGACTTTTCATCTTTTTTTCTAAAAATGATGTAACCAGCCCAGATTAATTATATAAATTTTCTTGGAAAACAATAGAGAGTTTGGTTATTAAAAAATAATACTAGAAAAATTCTGTTTTAACTATGAAATGATTGTGGTTTTCAATTAAGGCTTTCAAAAGAATTTTGATGTTGCTGTGTGAAGTATATACAATTCATTTTATAAGAAACCTATTGAAAGTAGCTTATAATAAAAGAACAGTGATTGAAGGATGCAACAATTCAGTCCTTCAGACATCCTAAACAAACAAACAGAAAGGAAAATATACATCCTGGAGGTTGAAACTTAAATATAAAATTTAACAGTTGCAGCACTTCCCAGTACTCAGTTATAAAGACTACATACTCCATTTTGTTTTGTTTTGTTTTGTTTTTGCCTGCGCGTGTGGGTGTGTAAGCTTATTCTCTGTGTGTGAAGGTCTGATCCCAGAATAAAAATTTAGTCTGCTTACGAATAGTTTCTTCACCAACATTGCCTTAGCAAACTAACGCAGGAACAGAAAACCAAAGTGGGTTCCCAAGGTCTGAATCTTATCCCATCTCAATAGATATCACTGCCTAAATACAGACACTAGTTCTCTTATTTTAACTTTTAAGTGAAAATCAATTAACTCAATAGTTAGACTATAAGGTTCACAGGTGCCTATCTCTGAGCCAATCAGGGCTTTCCAGTAGCAATTGCTATGGGCATGGTTACATATCAGCGAAGTGTAAAAGGGATAAGGCAGGCACTCAGTTTCATGTCTATGCCATGCTGTTGCATTGCATTCATGCAGTCATGCAATCAATAAGGATGTATACAGAATATTACAGACCCTACAGAATCCTCTGGAAGTTTAGAATGACTCACTGTATATTTATTTAAATTATTCTAAATTTTCTCTCACTGTAAAGAGGTTTTCGTGTAGCAGTTCTGAAAAGTTATAAAGTAAAACAGTAACATACAAACATATCTCAGTATTAACTGCAAAGCCTCCAAAATAATATGTGTGAATAGATAGAAAGAGAAAATGTATTTTTTAAAAGAATAAATGGGGAAACAACATATTAGATATGAAAGCAGATTATAAATGTATCATATATGCTTAAAATGTGCAATGATACTCATGTGAATTGGGTTATTAATATTATTTTCATCAAAAATAGAGATAATATAATTAAATGTTAATTAAATATTAATATTACTCAAATTACCAAAGAGATCTTAAGCGGGTTGAGAACATAGTTTGAATAAAGAAATTATATCAATAATTATTTATTACAAATCATTTAATTCACTTACAATATAAATATATTGTTTATGACCTGTTGCTTTCAGTTTTTGATGGTTTGATGAAAATGCACATTGGAAAGCACTTATTGGGATGAATTTTGTAGACTATACTTAAAAGCTCATATGTATGTGAATTTAGTGATTTAGTAGATTTCAAAACATATTGATTTTAATTTAGAAAACATGAGGAAAATGCTTAAACATGTGTAAAACTTAATAATATTTAGTCAAAACTAATAGTAAATATATATTTGCATTGCAAAAATAATTAAATACACATACACACACACACACACACAGTTACTTTGAAGCATGCAACGGATTCTCTTGCATTAACTGAAATGGAATAGAAAATATGATATTTTATACCAGAACTCTATTAAAAATCCTTCATCACAAATTTACTTGAAGCCTATCCTTCTAAGTAATCAACACGATAATTATTTCAGGAATCCTGCTTTTTTTGGTAATTATCTTTAGAAGACTGATACTTAAAATACATGGATAGTATAGGCTATATAAATGCTTATAGTATATTATTATACTTTAAAATTTTATTCATCGCAGTTTTGTACAACCTAGTTGCTTATAATTTGCTGTAATTGTTCCTCAAATAGAGCATTAAGTTTTATGGCTTCATATTTTCCTTGACTAAGAGGCTTTATTACCATAACAATGCATAGAAAGTGGACATATTGATACCCATAATCTCTAAGTAATGTTTGCTTATTATTTAATGTGGGGATAGGAAGCTTAATTCTAAGTAAATCAAAGTTCCAAAGCATATTTTTTTCCTGCTAACGTATTATTTCTGTCTTAATAATCTTAAGACTTTTAACAAATAGAAACATTTGATTTTATGCACTTTTGTGCGTAGCAAGGCAGGTATCTCCGTTAATGTCTGAAATAAGAAAAACAGTGTTCTAATTTAAACTTCAGTTTCTTGTTTTTCTACAGACCAGTGACCATTGTGGGAGCATAGAAATTTACAGTCAAGCCCAGATCTATTAGGATCAAGACATAAAAGGAAAAAAATGATTTTTAGTGCAGAGGGAAATAACCTTTTACAATATTAATAAAGGCTCTCTATACTTACTATATATCTTTGACCTGTAATGTCAGAAATATAGATTACACCCTTAAATCATGCACTTCTAGCTTCATACCAAATTTGCACCATTCGGCTTTATCACAAATGTGTCCAGATTTTTACAACATCTGGCACATTTATAGCAATTAGTTCTGGGCAGGCTATAGTGCCGCCAGTCTCAACTGCACAGTCCAAGTACAAACACAAATTATGATTAGTAATGATTTATTCAATGATGAAGTCATCCATCTTAGTCTGCTGAAGCTTAAAATTATTTGAGTTGACAGTTGTGATTTGTGCTACAGTTTTCTTTGATAACATCAAGTTCTTTCCAATTGTTAAACTAAATGGATACAAAAAATTAAAAAAAAAAAAAAAAGCTGAAATAAATACTGCGCCAGAGAAAAACATTCTTAGGAAGGCATTTCTTTATACTCATGGGATAAAATGATGAAATTGTGCCAATTATACCAATCTTTTTCAAAACAGAAGAGTAAAGTACGGTGTTTGGAACACTCTGAGAGATCTTGTAAATTTTAATTAATTCAGTTTTATCACTAGTTGGCTAAAAGCCTTCTGTCATTTATAAAAAGTGTTATATGTGAAAATATCCTATAATATTTGGCTTATGATTAACAGTGGTGATTTTTGAAAGAGCTAAACTATGATGCATAATTTTTCTGTATCCTCTATATGTTGAAATTTCTTTCCCCTTTCTGTAGCCTACCTACAGTCTATTCTAATGTTTCAAGTTCTACCAGATGCCTTCCTTAGTAACTTACTTGAAGAATTTTGCTCTGATTATAGACCATGGAATTGATTGCATTCGTCTTAGTCTAACTATTTTACTATTTCACTCATTGATGATACTATAATAGTATTCGTTAAGAGTCCATATCCTGTGTATTACATATTCCTCACTGTGCTGAGTATAGTACTAAGCACATCCTAGGTACTTTAAAAAAATGTTTGCTGCTCTGTACTAAAAAGTATATGGGTGCTATGCTTCATGTAGACATATCTTGAGAAGAGTAAGTCTCTGCTGATGATACAACAGTAATAAAATATGCAGTAAGATCTCAGCCTTAAGAAACTATGCAGATGTACAGCTGTCCAACAAAGATCTGTGCGCCTCTCTCATCCTAAATCTAGGCAGGGACATGAGACCAGTTATCACCAATAAAGTAGATGTCACTTCACTAATCAGCAACACCCACTTTGACTTCATCTGAGTGAGAAATAATCTTGGCTTGTGTTAAGCTACTGAAATTTGAAAGTTTCTCTGAGTAACTGTTATAGATGAGACTAAATAGGGGGCATCATTCTCATTTTCTCTTTAAATTGGATTGTCTTTGTTATTTGTATAGTCCAAAATAGTCTCATATTATTTTATATTCAGAAAATAAGCAAACTTTTAAATAAGAGAAGGACTGGTAATAGACTAATCTAGTATTTTGGAAATCTGATCTTCATTGATTCTTCCAGTAATCATTATCACCACTGAATCTGTAAAAAACGTATTGTACAAGAATCTGGAGTGGTATAAAGAAACAACCAAAATATAATGTATTCCTGCCTTCAAGAAGTATACACTCTCCCACAAAATAAAAGGATTTTGCATATCTGCTGGCAACTACTCTGTGGGGTTACTTTTCCAAACTTACCACTTAATAACTTTATAACTTTGTCTAGTATTTATGCCTTAATTTTCTCATCTTTAAGACAGGGATAGGAGGAGTTGCTGCCTCAACAGGTTGAAGTCATGATTGTGTATGTTTGAAATGTTTAGAATAGTGCTTAAGATATAAGATACACTATAGCCCTGTGTGTTCTGTTCTTATATATATATATATATGTTTTAAATTTTCTAGGTAAGTAAAATTAGTTCTATTGGAATTGAATAATATAGAGTGTGGAATTTATTGAATAGTAATTGTTATTAGAAGACACCAGATTGAAACTCAGTTTTTCTGATACTTAATCTTTTTTTAATGCAGCTATAACACTTAGTTGGGGACAATCAAACATATTTAAAACAGTGAACTCTTAAATGATGCAGGTAATTAAACAAATTTTTTAGAACATTTATCTGGATACTTGTGATCATTTTTTGTTTTATTCCACTTATACAGATGTGATCACAAACTACTCTTGTAATGATTTATAAAAGAAGTTATTCTCTCTTTTTGGGCAATAATTTTTTTAAAATCAATATCAGATTATTCTGCTTGCAGAGGAGTAGGATTTTTTTGGGTTGCTATTTCTTTGAGCTCAATCTGTGTGAGGCTTGAAAGAAATACATTAATAGATGAATCAGTTTCCTTATGTTAAAAAGGCAAAAAAGAAAGTAGGTATTTTTTTCAGCCTGAATTGTTCTACTGACCACATGGACCACATGTGATTGACAAGTTTACCTTCCTGACAACTACATAAAGATGACAGGTAATTGAGTCACTATAAACTTCAGCTGCTCAGAACTGCTACCCCAACCCATTCTGACACAAAGGAAAATCTCCCTCTTTGTTAGTCTCCTTTTCAGATAATACTTTCAGCCATTTCCAGATGCCAAAACATGGTTGTCATTCCCTCTTTTTTCCTTCCATTAAAAAAATGAATCTCATAATGCTTCTCAAATGGGAAACATGCCTACACCCCCAATCTGGCACACCTTAGTTGGTTCTCACTAATATTACTTTCTTCTCCATTCAGTCATCAAAAACCCATCCCCTATACTAGCTACTGAGGAATATTAGTAAATTTAAATTGTGGTCACAGAAATATGTTGCTAATTTCTAACAAGACCTTTCCCACAATTAGATCATTAGCTCCTACATTTCAGGCTCTGTTACTTAACTATCTTTGATGCTCCTGTGTGAAGAATAGTGCTGGTACAGAGTCATTCCTGTAAATAAAGAGTCTCATCAAAGGGAAGTCTGCAATTTTTTTTTTCAGAATTTGACTTCTTTAGCTTTAATCCTGTACTACACTAGGCAAATCTATTAAAGAATGTATTTCCCCCTAACTAGAGTTTAACTAGCCCCTCTTACAAGCTCTGCCATTGGCTTTAGTCGACTAGAATCTATATAGGTGATTTTCTGGCAAAACAGAACTTGACTGTTTTTAAGGTCATATTGCTGCCTATGCCTTTCTGTTTATCTCTTTTCATAGTTCACTTGGCTTTTGACAAACAGTGTTGCTTTCTAATCTAACAGCTCCTATTACTTTGTTTTGTTCTCAACTTGTCTTAAACTATTTCTAGAGTTCTTGTTTTCTGATTTTTACTTATTTCTGGCCTTTGGGAAGTCCCTATCTCTATCTTTGCTTCTTAGACTCTCTCAATCCTCAGTTGCAATATTGCCCCTGCTATTCACTAATGTTATCTCTAGATTTTGACATGATAGTGCATGATTTGGGAAGAGACCACATACTTAGTGTCACCTGGCACTATGATCTAGCAATAATAGCAGACCCATATCTTGGGAAGGCCAGGTTTCTTTTAAAAGTTAACAGCAGCCAGTAACAATTCCAGGAGTTGCCACTCCTAAGAATTATGGAATAGTCAAGGCAATGGTGCTAAGTAGAAACTGAAGCAATTGAAATTGGAATTATTGAGAATTGAGTCTCTCAGTAATGTTGGGAAAGCTCAAGATTATAAACCAATTTAAAAGACTTACATTCAAGAGCTAGATTTGAAAGACAGCATTCATGACCAAATTCAAGGTCTTAGACATGAGGAACTAAGAATTCCTTGTTAATTTAGTATAGAAGAGTCACCACAGATTCTGTGATACAGAAAGAAACTAAAAAAAACCAAAACTTACTTTCTTTTCCTTTGTCTATCACAGTATCTTGTAAGTAATTACCAAGCAAGAAAAACAGAATTCTTATTCAAGGGGACAAGTAGACTAGGAACCGGAAAGTCCAGTATGTAAAATGGAGCTGCAACAATAGTTCAGTTCAGTTAATGGGAACCACAAATATCTCTAGAGAAGCATTCTCCTCTCCAGAAATATTCCAGGTAGATAGCTAGATAGAGCCAATTTATTCTTCCATGTTTTAGAAGGTCTCCACCATCAGTAGCATCTTACTGCTAACTTCAGTCTCTTGCTACATATGTTTGACTCTCAGCCATGTGGACAAGGAGGAAAACAGAGATATTTTATCATAACAACTAAGCAACCCAGTGTATTTCTGCTATTTAAAGGGCCATTTCCCCTTTAGATGAGGTTCCCTAGGGATTACTTATTTTTGCAAGAAGGAGATTGGTTGCACATCTTTGAATAATCAGCTAAAAGAACATAATGAACCAAATATATTCTTTCCTTTTGTGATTGTTAACGGTTCTCAATGCCTGTTGAAAAAAAAAATCCCTTTCTTCCTGGTTTTGTACAGCACTGAACATACTGTCAATAAGTCATAAGAATTTCTGTAACTTCCTTCCCTTTCTATTCTTCTGCCATGCATTACATGTCAACATAGTCAGCGAATGAGACAAGTTAGACACATTACATCAGGAGACTAAATTCTCTAGAGTCGATGATATCCTTAGGGCTAGACGCTCGATATTCTGACAGGTGCCTCTCTTAAATTAGACTTTTCCTGTGTGTCACATTTTCAGTAGCCACTCAGGAGTGGAGGAAGTGGGATTAGATTGATTTTTGGACTGCTATCAATATAAATAACAATTAACTCTCATGTCAACTTTTAGCAGGCAAGCACAATTGCAGAATGTCTGCATTTCAAGAAAGAATAAAGACATTTTCCTTTGGGCTGAATGATGTCAGAGAGCGTATGCCAGAACCAGAAAGATATTTTTACAACCTCACTGAAATCCTCCACCATTATATAAGAGATGTCTAATTCTTATTGCAGGTCTATTTATGATGGAGAGTTCCAGATTCCTTAGCATGGCTTAAAAGGCACTGCCTGACCCCAAACTGCTTTTATAGACTCACCTCCAGCTAGGGCTCTGTAGGAGAAAAAAGTAGTATCTTCTCACCTGTGTCAAGGTTCCTGGATCACACTCCTATAATAAAAGACATATTTATAAGAGAAAAGCATAACAAATGTATTTAAGTGAAGATTTATGTGGCATGAGAGACTTCAGAAATGGAGACCTGAAGACCCAAGGAAATCTGTGTATTTTTGTGGCCAGTCATGTAGAATTGCAACTGAGCAAAATGGGGATATGATTTAATAGTGATAAAATGAGGGGCATTTAGCAAGTCCTGTTTCCTCAGATTCTTCTTGGCCTCAGGGTGTTAGGAAAGAACCCCTCTGGAATAAGTGTCTTCTGATCTACTTTCAGGGGAAATAAGAGCATTTCTTTATGACTATGCTTCAGGGGAGTAAGGTGGGAGAAGGTAAGAGTGATCTTCTTGCTTTTGAAGTGTTCTCAGTTGTTAAGGTGCCTTATTTAGTGGTATGTTCAGAGCCCTGAAAGCTCCCATACCCCATATATTCTAGAAAAAAATAAATGATCATATTCTGATATTTCTATATCTAACACATATCTTGGGAAGGCCTGGTGGAATTTTAAAAGTTAACAGCAGCCAGTAACAATTCCAAGAGTTGCTAGTCTTAATGATTACAGAATATTCAAGGCAATGGTGGGCTGCCTTGGTCTTTATTTCATAATTGACTATTCGATCATTAGATTTAGATTCAACAGCAAGTGAAAAAAAAGGGGCTTAAACAAGATTGACACTTCTTTTCTTCACGTGTAAAAAAAAATCTAGATAATAAATTTTAAAAAAGAAAATGAAGAGTCTATAGGTCTGATGAGATGGGTCCATGGGTATCAAAAGTCTTAGTTTCTTCTCACTCATGATCATGCTATTGTGAATATATGCTAAATGCCGCCTTGTCCTGTGGATCAATATGGTTGCTCAAGCTCCAACCATAAGAACTGGAAAGAGAAAAGAAACACATGTTCACTTTGAAGGCTCTTTCCAGAGCTACCTAGATTCCATTGTATCATAACTTACTTACATTGGCACATATAGGTATAATAAAAATATAATATTAATATTTTGTGGCCATCTGATCAGCTAACGTGACGTTGTTTTATTGAGGAAGTAGCTGATAATGAATATTTGGGAACAACATGTAGACCCGGTCCCAGTTGTTGAACTTTTACCAGCTTTTCCTGATCCCTGAAGAAAAAAAATTAATCCTGTACCCATGTTCAAACAGAAATGTGTTAAAACATTATTTTGACATATAATAGGCTCATGTTAATTAAATCTTAATGACTTATATAAAGAGAACAAGTTGACCCACAAAGAAAGTGAATATATTATCTGTAAGACATGTTGCCTTGCTTTAGGAAATTTCTCTCTTTCTGTCTCTTTCTCTCTCTCACACACACACACACACACACCTTAAACATAAATATTCTGAAGTTTCCTCCTCTAAAAAAAGTGAGTAGTAGTTTCCTGGATTCTTCTTGGTATTTTAGACAGGTTTAAAAGGAGATACTATCTGAGAAATCGTTTTTCTAAGACGTAAGATGCATTAATAATCTTTCTTAAATGATGATGAAATGAAGAATGGACACTAGCCTACTCCAGGTATTGCTGTTCTCTTAGGATCTGAATGGGAAACGCCATTAAAGTTCTCATTCATTTATAGAACAAGAATTCACATCGATTATATGGTTTGAAGTTCCCTTCATTTATACAGCAAATACATTTTCAGCATCTTTTATGGGCTGCACACTAATTTGGGCCCTGAGCTACAGCAGATAATAAGACATATAGAACACTTGAACTCATGAAGTTTATGATTGAAAGGTGAACACACATTCCAATAATGATGTAATGATGTGAATAATTATATTTTGAAGGAAAAGTATTGTATGAATGTGTGCTTGAAGGATTAGTGTTATATGAATGTGTATTTGAAGGAAAATTAGTATATGCATGTGTAAGAATGGCAGAGGTAAAATTGTAGGGATATGTAGAAAATGACGACTTCCTGAGGCTGTGAGATTTAAGTAGAAATCTGAAGGCTAAGAAGGTGGTAACTAAGCAAAAAGGAACACCAGTAGGGGATTAAAGAACAGGAGCAAATTCCAGGGAGAGAAAACAGCGTGTGTTAAGACCTTAAAATGAGAAGGTGGGTGAGACAATTAAGGATATTGGCCTATTCACTTTAATGTTCTGAGCCCTAGTTTCTTTGTTTACAAAATAGAAATAATAGGAATTATAATTTTCTCATAGAAAATAAAGTATAAGTAATGATTTATAAACAATGAAGTGCTTCAAAAACAATAATTAATTTGTTTACCTAATACAAATGGTAAAGCTGTAGGTGGTTCATGCTTACTATATGGTTTGCAAACCTCCTGCTTTGCCCCGTAAAAGCAGGGTTAGTGTAATACTTTACTTAGACTATACTTAATGGATCCATCTCTGATTATTAGAAAGAAAAAATTAATAAATGTTTAAGTTTGGTAGGTAAAAATAATAGGAACTACCACTCCAAGAAGTATCCATGAATGCCCCATTTTTGGGGTCATCTGAGAAGAACCAGACCCCAAACTTTAAATAATCCTGATTATCTTGTTTATTTGAAAATACTGGTGTAAGGACGGGAGGCTTAGGGATTATATTTCCAAACATTACATCATGATCAAATACCCAGCGCCTGTATTTCCAGTTAGTCTCGTGACTTTGTTTGATGCAAGACAATGAGATATTGCTGTGACCTCTTGGAAAGAACCATATTTCATTGAAATCCATCTAGTGTGATAGACTTAACACCACTGTGAGGAATACATTGGCAACTACTGAGTACTAACAGTGTAGGCCATAGAAGGACAATACCTGTACCCCAAAGACCTTTGGCTCTCTGACTGTAATTACCTGCTTCTAAACTTAATAGCAATCAGACAGACAGAAATTCCCAACATGCCAAATATTCAATTCAAAATAAAACTCAGGCTTTCTAAACCCTTTTTAAAATGTGGCATGTTATTCAGAATTAACAATTATAATGAGCGCCTACTATGCAGAAAGTGACCTCTTAGCTGCTTTCACACAGTCTGCCTGATTTAAATATTTCTAACAAGCCCTGTGATGGATCAGATCAAGCATTAGTGTCCCTGTTTTGCAGCTAAGAAAGCATGTATTGAGAAATATTAAATAACTTGTATAAATCATATCACTCAGGAGAAGCAGAGCCAGGATTTTAATTTAAGTTTACCTTACTCCACATCCAGTGTTTGAGTGTTTGTTTTCTTATAATAAACTACTCCCTTCTTTGGATGTATCTCCTCATGCCTCCACCCTGCACAAACTCTACACTAAGTTATACAAACGTTATTGAGAAGATGCAGTGGACTTAACTGTTTTTACTACAGTCATCCTCATTAAAGTTGTGAATCCTTAGGTCAATGTAGAGAAGAAAAATGGTTTGACTTGCAGAATTACAGTTTGTTTTTGACATTCCGATACTGGAAACATATCTCCACCCTAAATCTCAGAATGAATGCTTCATAGACTATCTTCAGTCTCCTTGTAATTCAAGCCTCACCTTAACCAGAATGACCTTCAAATTGTATTAAGCCATTAGACCCCCGGGCAGTGGTAGAACCAAAAGGAGAAGATTTTTGAAGTCTCCTTTTGGGGAATTGTTATTCAAATATTTACCTTCTCAGGAATTCTCAACATCTAAAGATCTATAACTTTACCAATTAAGTTCTTCAAATATCACACAGCGGTAACAATTTCAGTCTTCTAGGAACCCAATTTAATTATCTGTCTTCTCTCTGCAACACATAATGTTGTATATCAAATATCTGAAGAAAAAAGATTTATGGACCGGGCACAGTGGCTCATGCCTGTTATCCCAGCACTTTGGGACGCTGAGGTGGGCAGATCACCTGAGGTGAGGAGTTCGAAACCCATCTGGCCAACATGTGAAACCCCATCTCTACTAAAAATACAAAAACGATCCAGGAATGGTGGCAGGTGCCTTCCCAGCTACTTGGGAGGCTGAGGTGGGAGAATCACTTGAACCAGGGAGGCAGAGGTTGCAATGAACTGAGATGGCACCACTGCACTCTAGCCTGGGTGACACAGCGAGACTCTATCTAAATAAATAAATAAATAAATATTTATGGATCAGATAGAGCAGGTCATTGTTATTAATTCCGACTATGTATTCTAAAAGCGGACAGAAGAGATGTAAGAGATGTAATCCTAAGAAATCTCACAAGCTATAGTTCACATAATTTAAGCTGTATCCTGACAAATACAGCTAAAATTTTCTCTTTCCAACAAATATGCCACTACCCTGTGGAAAGAGTGGTAACATAATACACCATTCTGATGTCTGTCTGCTTGGAAAATTTTTGTTTAATTTTTTTTTGTTTGATCAGTTATTTTTATTGTTTTACATTATTCTAAATAGATAATTTATGGACATAGTGCTTTTTCTTCTTCAAGTTTACATAGTACAAATTTACATACTATGCAATAATATTCTATCTGTATTTCTCAACAAGGAACAAATACAAGTATAGACAGGATCACCACACTCATTGCAGGATAATTAACATCCCTGAATTTCTCCTCTAGATGTCAGTGACATCCCCCATACCAGTCATTGTCACAACAAATATAGCTAAAATTTTCTCTTTCCAACAAATATGCCACTACCCTGCAATCTCTTTGCACATACAGTTTTTTAAGCATTCCTTGGGTAAGGGATACTGCTCCCAGTTAAGAGCCACTGAACCAGATATTGAAGTAAACCCCACAACGTTTTAAGCAAAGGAACACGAAGATAGTATTTATATTAAGCTGGTACTGGATAAAACGCATGATTGTTTTGTTTCTCGTGAGAAGTCAAACTCATTGCCCATACACATATATAGTCCTGTTGAGTTAGTATAGCAAAAGAGAAGGAACAAATGTAAAATGTGCTACCTTTCATTAGTTATTTAGTGCTCTAGGCTTCCTATGATTGACCCAATCCTTTTAAGCATATGAGCAAAAGACTTTAGGACGTAAAAGTCTTCTAACCAGTGGGACAGGCATGTTTTAATTATTCTTTAAATCGGAGATTTCATATATCTTTTCAATTCTCTTTGTCAGTAAAGAAAGGTCAGAGAAGTTAAGGCAAAAGTAAACATGTAACATAATGAGGAAGACTATAGTAAGGAGCTTATACCAATGCACTAACATTGAACGAAACTGTGAACTTAAGAAATGAGTTGCAGAGCCATGAGGAGTGCCAAGGACATAAAACTGGGAAAAGGATAGAAAGTTCCCAAACTGGCATAGCCAAAAAAGAGAATCCATTAGTTAATATAAACTAATTTTCAGAGGTAAGTAGGGTTAGGGTAGGGCTACCAGGACAAAGATGATTGGAATATTGGCAGCAAAAATAAAAAAAGAGATATGCACTCCTGAAAAAGGTATTATGGGAAGGACTAGCACAGTAATTGGAAGCTCGGGCTATGGGGAAATAAACCAAAGATGCTTTCAGATTAGAACTAGAATGAAAAAAAAAAAAAAAGCATCAAGAGGGCTGGAGGTTCTAAACAAATGCCCAAGCCAATACTGGATTTGAAAATCAGAGCCAGGGTCTTTAACTTGTACGTGTGTGGTCTACAGACCAGCAGCATCCATTTATCTAGGAGTCTGTTTGAAGTACAGATCCCAGTCTACAACTGCTAAATTCACACTTTAACAAGATCCTGGGGTAATTTACATACACATTAGTGTTTAAGAAACACAGAACTAAACAGTCTCTTAATAACATTAGACACTCATATTATTCTATTGAGCATTTCCTCCCTCACTTAATCAGAACCACCTAGTTATCCAAGCAAAAATCGTGGAATCACTACCAGCTCTCTCTTTCCACCTTTTATAACTATGCAGTCAATAAATTCTATCCAGTATGAAATAGCATTGTATGACCTGCCTCTATCACTTCAGTCCTGATTTCTCTGTCATTACCTTGATTGACTTCTTTACTGTTTCATGACTGAACTCTTGCAATAGCATCCCAACTAGTCTCCCTGCCTCTCATGTCTCCTTTGATTGCTCTAAAACACAGATCACATCATGCCTCCATCTGCATAAAAACTTATATGGTCTCTATTAAATAAAGAATAGAGTGAAAACATCCTTATTACAGTATTGCAGTACACATGAACCTTTTAAATCGTGCTTCATCTCTAAATATTCCTCTCTATACTACCCTTGCTGCAATGTCTTTCTCTTTCACAAGGAAGGGTCTTTGCACATGCTATTTTTTTTC
Source organism: Chlorocebus sabaeus (assembly GCF_047675955.1). Lineage (NCBI taxonomy): Eukaryota > Metazoa > Chordata > Mammalia > Primates > Cercopithecidae > Chlorocebus > Chlorocebus sabaeus. Next base: position 59,850,389 of record NC_132908.1, on the reverse strand, counting down.
GTATGCTTGGTACTCTGCCCTAACTTGGGTTGCCCTAATGCAAATACCCCCAGATATGTTGATAGACTCTTAGATAAAGATAAATTTATTTTGGAGGTGATCTCAGTAAACAGGAATAAAGGAGATGGCAAAGTGAAACCGAAAATGGGAGGCAGAGTGAGGAGAACAAACAAAAACACACTCAAAAACAATGGATGGTGTATTTATGAGCTAGTTACTTCATTAGAGGATAGACATATAGACATTTGTACCTTGACTCACATTCCCCATTTCTGGAGAGCTGTAATGGAAAGCATCAATCTTCCTTACTTTTGGCTTGCTCCTAGGCATGGCTGAACAGCCTTCTACAGCTATAAGAAGAAAAAGCACAGAGAAGAGACCGTGTGGTGAATGCATCTTATGGACAATGGGCAACAGTACATGGATTGTACACCTCGGCTGATGAAACCAGGTGGGCCAAGACATTACTGTGCAGGGCATCACAAAGGTATGCTGCATACTCTTAAAACACTGACAGATTCTTTTATCCTGTTCCCTCAGTATCCATGCTTACAATTGTACCACTATAGTCATGATACTGTGGTATAATTACTGTGTTGATTTCCTTTCCCCAGTACAATGCTGTAGAGATGAAAACGATACATAAAGAATCAGATGATTTTGATTTTTAGTTTCTAACCAGATCGTAGCCTGGAAGAAAGACACACACTATTTGCGTTTCACAAAAGGAAGCTGTTACGGATTAAGTTTTGTCCCCCCAAAATATATGTTGAAGTCCTAACCCCCAGTGCCTCAAAATGGTTTTATTTGGAAAAAGAGTTCTTGCAGAGGTAATTAGTTAAATTCAAGTGAGGTCATATTAGTAGGATGGACGCTTAATCCAAAACAACTGCCATCTTTAAAAGATGTGGGGAAGAGAGATCCAAAGGGAAAATGGACACGTAAAGGCAGAGGCAGAGACTGGGTTTCTGCTGCCACAAGCCAAGTAATGTCTGGAGCTGCCAGAAGCTGGAAAAGGTGAGAAAACCTTCTCCTCAAAAAGCTCCTAGGAGAGCACAGCTGTGCCAACCTTTTGATTTTCGACTTTTCTTCTCTAGAACTGTGAGAAAATAAACCTCTCTTGTCTTAAGCTATCCATTTTGTGGTACATTTTCATGCAGCCCTAGGAAACAAATACAAAAATTACATGTTATAAAGTGTTCTTTAAAATCAGTAATGTTTATTAAATCATAAATATGCTATGGAATAGAAAAGGGCTAGGTCGAATTTCAGAACATCTGGTCCCATGTTTAGCCTTTTCATTTTACACATGAGGGGTTTGCAACTAAGAGAAATTAAGCAATTTATCTAAAAATGCACAACTAGTCAGTTGGAAAGCCCAGACTAAAACTGAGACTCTTGATGCTCAGTCCAAGGTAGCTTCTACTCCACCATAGGATTCATCTGCCTGCCATCCCTATCCAACTTCCGTCATATAGTCTCATCGTTTTCTGACAGGCTGACGGAGGTTGACCTAAACACCCACTGTTTGTGATTGTCACAGAATAGAATACCCCTTTTTCCTAGCAAAATGCTAGAGCACAGAATCTAAGCATATTTAGCGCAGTGGTTACCATGGTACCCATGTAATTTAATTACCACTCTTTTGTGAATATTTTAAAATAAAGTTGTTAAAAGATCAAACAGCACATTCAACATTGTATGGCTATAGAAATGATAAGTAGCTTTTTAACTGAAAATGTTCTGTTCCTGTAGGGAGTTGATTATTTTTTATGAGTTAAAATTTAATTATAGCATTGGATATATGTGTGTTTCTTTAATATATTACTATGCTTCGAAAGTTAAATATGTCAGAAACATTTTACCTTTTAATTTACAACTCTGACCAATCACTTTGCAAACCTCAGCTACAATTTTATCACCATATTTTATATCTTTCTGATTGGAGAAAGCCCCATGTGCATACAATATTCAAGAACGTCTCAGAGAAAATAAAGAATTTCAAGGAGTTTTACCATTTGGCATTGGAGATTCATGAATGGATGACAGCATGCCAATCAAACCGTTTATTTATATATAAACACTGATGTACCTATAAAGCACCAAATTCAATGCCAGGCAGTTGAGAAACAAATAGAAATAAGTAACTTTTAAAGTCTCACTACTCAAAGTGTGGTCCAGGGACCGGTAGCATCAGATATCAACATTACCTGGGAGCTTGCTAGAAATGCAGAGTCACAGACCCCGTTCCAGACCTGTGGAATCAGAATACATATTTTCACAGGATCTTCCTGGTGATCCCCTGTGCACACTCAAATTTGAGAAGTCTCGTTCTAAGCAACTCACAGTTTAAGAATAAACAAAACCTGTACATAGTTGCTAATGAGTGTTGCACATGCTATAATGAGCTATGCAATGGGTAGTGTGATTGAAATTGTAGACGTGGAAAGTGCTTAGAGTGCAGAAGAAAATGCATATGACAGGGGCAGTGAGCAATATGCAATCTAATAAGTTGTGTTTGCCCGGGGTCTTGAATGATGAATGGTAGTTTGCCAAGAAGACAACAGGGTAGGAGACATCACAGATATTAAACAGCATAAATAGCAATTACAAAGGTAGCGAGGGATAAAGAAAAGATTATTCTAGGAACTGAAATTGGTTCAGGTTGATCAAAGTATAGAGGTTATGGGGATCCTGGCAGAAGATCGAGTTCTTAGACAGGAGCTAAGTCATATAGTAATAAAGCATTTAGATGCTTAGTTAATATCAAACTAATAATTGTTTTAATTAGAATATTAGAATATTGTAAATTTTATGGAACAAATTTATCAAGAAACTTGGCAATCATAAAACCTAGAGGAAATTTTCTTTGGCTTAAATACTTGCCATTTTGTATCGTGTTTAATTTTGTCTAAATTGCCTTTAATAGTAAGTATCTGTTAATGTTTTGCACATCTGGACTCTAAGCTCTATGAACTAAAGGAGTTTCTGCCTTCATTGCTTTATCCTTCATACTTAACTCAGTAATTGACACATCATAAGTGCTCAACAAATATTTGATATAAGTATCAAAAATTTCTTCACCTAAGGATTGACTACTAATTGGTAAAATTTGAATTTTATATATGCCATATAAATTTGACATGGATAAATAAGTTTTAATAAATGCAGAGTATCAGGTAAATTAAATATATATTTATTAACAATAGTTAGTTCAGTTTCACTAGAATTTGGTGCCAGGAGATGCATAAAAGGACTTTGGTAGCCAGATTATGTCCTACGTGGTTAAAAAAGACTGTGCAGCCTTAGTCCAAATAGTGCTTATATTGGTGGGAAGTTCATAAACCCATTATCCTTCCTTATTTCCATTATTTACACAGAGAACTGTGAGATGCCTTCAAGTATCTTCAGATGGATACAACCTGTCATGTCCTCCCTTGTGTGGTGGATATGAAAGTATACACTGTACTTGGCAAATCTAGAGTAAAAAACAAAAGCTTGGAGAATCTCTGAACTCTATGGCATTCACAAGTGATAGATATGCACATTCTAAAGATAAAGCCTCTCCTTGAGGTGGATTGCCTTCTTGCCACTGTCAGCCCTTATTAAAAAGAGCTGTAATCCAAATTGGTCAAGACTGTCATGTCAGAGTAATGATGTTCTGTAAGTTTGAGTCTAATTCACGGCAATACATTGAGTCCAAGGCTCCAATTGCTTTCCAGTATTCTGGAAAAAAAAAAAAAAAAAAAATTGGCACATGTTCTTCCAAGCAATTTGGTCTCCTTTTTCAAAGTTGAATCAAAAAGGCTTTACATCCAGATATGTCTGGGCTATGTATATGGCCACTCTTAACTAACCCGTTACTCCTCTATCAAAATATAAACACACAGCCATTTCCCAGGGCATATTCTGGACCCAGGTGACTAAGGCTCCCCCTTAAAAATTTCTAGAATCACAGTGTTCCCGGTTTCTCCCTGGTGAACAAGAACCCAGAATCATTTTAACCTGATTTCGTTTGGATTGCTTCAGAACAAGACTCTACAAAAAATAACCTGATTGTAAGTAATATATTTGGAAGTGATTTTATGGAATGCTAGTAGGTGCATAGCAAAATAAGACAGAAAATGGGGGAGTCTGAAGACTGGTGTGTGATCCAGCAAGTTATCACTCAAGGTAAGTAGAGCTGAACTCTACTGGGGGACTCTGATACCGAGTGTAGATACTGGCCTCACACTTATTGCACTTGACAGCTGAAGGAGTTGAGGAATTTACACAACTCTTGTCAGTCATTGCTTAATAACTGCTCCTGGGTGGGGATAGTGCTACAACACTTCCATTCGGCCGTGCATGTAGGAGAACAGGCTCCCATAGCCAAAAGAAACCAGCCAGTAAGAAGTTGCAGATCCTAGTATCTCTAAGTTGGTGGCATGAAATAAAATGAGAATGTGACAATGGTATATGGTCAGGTGCAAACTGTCTGATACGACGCCCAAATAACTCTTTCCTAAAACCTGAGCTTGTCTTCTGTATTTATTTATTTTTAAAAATTTGTAGTTGGTGTCTTGTTCTTGCTGATTACCTCCAGGCTGTAATGCAGTGGAACAAGCATGACTTACTGCAACCTCAACCTCCTGGACTCAAGCAATCCTCCCACCTCAGCCTCCTGAGTAGCTGGGACTACAGATGCACACCACAATGTCTGGCTATTGTTTTAAAAAAATTATTGGTAGAGATGGGGTTGGTCTTACTTTCTTGCCCACACTGGTCTTGAATTCCTGGGTGCAAGTTACTCTCCTGCTTCAGTCTCTCAAAGTGCTGGGATTAGGGGCATGACCCACTGAGTTTCGACCTCATTTTTGACATAAAATAAGCTATTATTCAATAATATTATTCTTTCCAGAAAGAAAGATATTTTCTTCAACAAATATATGTGTATACACACATATACATATATATACACATATATTTGTTGAAGAAAATGTCTTCATATATATGTGTGTGTCTATATGTATGTATATACACACACACATATATATATCCAGGAAAAAATTAAGCTTACTGACTTAATAAATACACCACTAAAATAAAACACCATTCACCTATTTCTACAAAGACAAGAAAAGTTATTTTTACAAGATCACCTCTGTCTCTGCTTTTGACTTGATTCGGGCTGCAGTCTCTCACTAAAAATAGTAAACAAAATGAAATTAATTCCTAGTGGAATTCTCATATGTTAGAATCTCTGCTTCACATATTTCAGTAATTATTTGATTTTATTTGTGAAAGCATCAAAGATAAGGAATGTCAATTATTTACTCTTCTTCATCTAGGTTCTAACCAATGAAGAGTGGATGGCAGATGCCATATGGAGATTTATAAGTATTTTAGATTTATAATTATCCATTTAGAAGTATTAATTATTACTGGAAAATCTGTAATGAAGAATATAGTTTGTGCACGATGTAAACAAGGTACACCCTAAAGAGCAGAAGCCATGAGAACTAGCTTGCCTGCATATAGTATGGGAATTGGAAGCCTAAGAGAAGCCATCACATCTGTGCTCAAACGGTGTAAAAGAAGAAGCAGAGTTAGGAGTGCCTCATTTGAGTAGGGATCTGAAATCGATTTCCAAGCTGGCACAGAAAATATGATTTGCAGATGTTTGGCTGTCACCTATCTATCCATGTATTTTGCCTTAGAGGGAAGCCATTTAGAAAAGAAGAAATAGGCTAGCACTTCACGGAAGTGTAGGAGAAAAAAAATTTTCTTCCTGAGAGTGCTCCTTGGCCGGGCGCGGTGGCTCACACTGGTAATCAAGCAGTTTGGGAGGCTGAGGCCAGCGAATCATGAGGTCAGGAGATTGAGACCATCCTGGCCAACATAGTGAAACCCTGTCTCTACTAAAAATACAGAAAAATTTAGCTGGGCGTGGTGGCACGCGCCTGTAGTCCCAGCTACTCAGGAGACTGAGGCAGAGGAATTGCTTGAACCCAGGAGGCAGAGGTTGCTGTGACCCAAGATTGCGCCACTGCACTCCAGCCTGGGCAACAGAGCAAGACTCTGTCTAAAAAAAATAGGTGCCCCTTTGTATTGTATAGAGAGTAGTAAACACAAAAAGAAAAGAAAAGAAGTGATTTTATAGCTATACCGTAGAGAGTGTTCAGCTCTCTAGCGGAGAGAAGGTTAAGTGGACTGCCTTTAAAGTCTTCATATTCAATTTTGGTGAACTATGAAGGGTATCAGAGTTGCTGTCTAAATATGTGGACATATCCTATCTTCACTGTATATTGGCCTTGTAACTTTGAGCAAATCCTTGATCTCTCTGACATTAGTTTGTTATTCAATCAAACAGATCCTTAAATCATTGCTATAGGGTTAATGACATTTAAACTGGGTTTCACTGGGCCCTAGGGTTTACTGGAAGCATGGCAGAATTCACTGAAGCAGTGAGTGCAAGACCAAATGATTGGGGGCCCAAGATTCCTGGTCTGTTTCCATGCAGAGTAACTCCGCTTGACCTTGTTTTAGCATTAGGATCACAGACAAGATTTAAGAGCAACAGAATTTTATCACAAAATACTTTTCTCCTGAAGAATATTCAAAAAGCAATGAATTCGTGCATAAGAAAACTGCTTTATAAACTCTGTGTCATTATACAAGTGCTATTTTTATTTCTCAGCATTTGAAGATAGGGTGTCATGCATAACCCATTGTTGAAAATTAATGAAATTTTTAAATGCAGTAACACTATGAACTTATTTGAAATTCCTATCTTCTAGCATTTCCCATTCAATCATAAATACTTCCTTCAAAATGACTCTTTAATGTTCATGTACAACTTCCAGGGTTTAAAATGTTAATACAGTAAAGGTAAAATGGAAACAGAGGGCTTTCAATGTTTGTTTGTTTTTAATCAAAGCAAGTTATTTTAGTCTTTGACAGTGTATTTTAAATTTATTTAGAGAATACTGGAACACCAAATGTTAAAGTTGGTGGTATATTTAGAAATTATCTGGTCTTTAAATTTTTTGTGATAAAGAAAGATGAATACTCAGATTAGGAAGGCTAATTTATTTATTGTCTCACTTATTCAACAAAGATTTGTTTAGCCCTTATAATGTTTTACCTATACTATTGTGTACACAGAAACAAGATGATTACCAAAGAGTCTCATCTTGACAGTTAATAGTCTAGAGAGGAAATGCATACAGAAAAAAATTGTATTACAAGACTCTGGAAGAGTTATAAAACATGTGTGGGTTTCTGCGCTGTCACAAGGAAGGAACAAAAGAAAATGTGAAAAATTGTATTACAAGACTCTGGAAGAGTTATAAAACATGTGTGGGTTTCTGCGCTGTCACAAGGAAGGAACAAAAGAAAATGTGGAGAAGTCCTGGATAAAATTGTAAATTGCCTGAATAGCCAGTGATATATGAGCAAGTAATAAGACAGGATAAAATGAGGCCTCCTAACACTCTCTGTGGGAAATAAAAGCTGGGGAAACTGTTGAGGGTCCCATATTTAGTCTCAGGGATATCTCTTTCCTAGTCCAGATATTTGAAACACTTTTTTTTCATTAAAGAAAAGTCCTTCTAAGATTCCAGCTCACATTTTTCTTCTGTAGAGCCACCCTCAATACCTACTCTGCCTTCTATGGAGTGAGAAACAGTTTGCAAAGAAACCTCTTGACTTCCTTCTTCTCCAGAGGAAATACACACACCTCTTTATTTAAGATTTATTTTGTTATTTTTATTATTTTCCTTTTTCAGAATATACAGACTCTAAAGCTTAGTCTTTATACTATGTTTCTAGATTAGCTTTCTTAGATTGTTCCACAAAGCCTGGCATATTCCAAATTTTTAATCACAAACAGTTCCCTCTTATCCGTAGGGATATGTTCTGAGTCAGTGAATGTCTGGAACTGTGGAATGTACCAAACCCTCTATATACTACCTTTTCTCCTATACATATATGCTATGATAAAGTTTAATTGGGCACAGTAAGATATTAGCAACAATACCTAGTAACAAAATAGAATAATTATAGCGATATACTATAAAATCATATACTTGTGATTCTCTCTGTTTCTGTCTCTCTCTCTCTCAAAATATCCTATTGTAGCATACTTATCTATTTTCAGACTGCAGTGGATCTTCAGTAACTAAAGCTGCAGATAAGGGCTGTTAGGTCTAACAGAAAGCTCGCATCACCTCTCACTTTTCAAAATTCTCTAGGTCTTACAGTATTCTTTCACCTACATATTCTTAGCAGACATTTACAGGTAGAAAGAACTGAATATTTGAAGCTCATAAATCTTCAGATGGGATATGTAGTTGGTTCCAATGGGATCTTCAGAGTGGGGCTACCAGGGTAATCCTTAATGATCCATATTTGACAGGATCTTAAATTATGTGATTTTCATCTCAGTGTCATCTTATGACTCATACAGCGAATCTGTCCCTAAAAATCATTCCAGTTTTGAAAGGTGATGGTTCTAAAAGTGTCCAGAGGATCATGTTTGTAGCTTATCAAGGCTGTTTGGGGTGCAAGAAATAGAAACCCATTCAAACTCGCTTAAGCACAAACCACTTCAGATCTGTATTCTTTACTATATATAAACAGATTATATCTCTTTTTCCAAAATCTCATCCTCAGTTGAATAATATATTATAGGGCACCTCATCAATCAAGGAGAGATATGAAATTTGTTATAAGAATATGGGGGAATTAAATAAGACCATAAGACATGAAAGTCTCTCTTCTCTTATTCTGCCCCTCCCTTTCATCTTCTCTATATATAGACAGAGAGCTTGTAAAAGATAAGGTGGAGAGTCAATGAACTTGATGATTATTCATTGTGCAAAAGCTTCTGGAGCTCTTATCAAACCAAATATTTTGCAAGACACAGAGTATACAATATAAAATCACACATGGTGTTTGGATGATAGTCCAGTGAAAGAGTCAGATAAATAGAGAATTAACTGTAACACAGAATACTAAGCCCCTCAATAGACATAAGTACAACGTGACAAGAAACAGAGAGAAGAGGAATATCAAAATCAAACTGAAGGAGATAGGGGATCTGAAATTTTATTGAGCAGCTATTAGTTATAATTTTATTTTTGAGTATACTAGGAGCACTCTAAGCAGAAATATATCAGTGGTTTGGGATAAAGCATATTTGAGAGATTTTAGTACAATACAATGCAGCTTTTGGTTTTATTTTGTTTTTGTTTTCAACTCAAAGATACATAGTGGTAATTGGGTTTCCAGTCATTGGGATGGCAAAGAAATAGAAACTTCACTTCTTTGGAAGATATAATTGGATGATTCATGCATGTATGCATGCATGCAAACAAGTTTACAGTGAGATACTATTCATCCTCTATGTCGTGACAAAATTTAAAAAGACTGTCCATACCAATTGTTAGTGAGGATATGAAAAATCATTCTTATGCACTAGTGAATGAGAACTGAAAGTAAAAGCAAAAGTACAGCAATTTTCAGAAACTGGCTATATACATATATGGTATATTTATATACAGATATCTATATAGTATATATAGATATCAATATTTATACACATAAAACAATTGAAAATATATGTTTAGATACATGTACACATATACATGTAAAAAAAAAAGTCATTTCATGCCTGAGTATGTACCCAAAAGAAAGTAATACTTATGAGCACATTTTGTAATTGTACAAAATTATTTTTAGCAATGTTTATGTAATAACCAAAAATTGAAAAAAAGGAATAGATAAATCAATTATTGTATATTTATAAAATAGAATCCACATAGTGATCTACATAGTGATGAAAAGTATGTACTACTGCTGCATGTGACATCATGGAAGATATGATCTCAGACATAATCTTGAAGGAAAGAAAAGCTAGACACACAATTTTATTTATATGAATCCAGTCTAATATATGCATAAAATTATTCCACAGTGAATGTTGTCAGAAATGATAACATCTTGGGAGCTGATTCGCTGAGTGCAGTAAAGGAACAGCTTATTAGAGTGACAGAAATAGTATGTATTTTGTTCTGGGTGATGGTTACATGAGTGTAAAAACATGTAAATATTCAGTAAGTTGTACACTTAAGGTTTATCCAATTTTATATATGTAATACCTCAATTTTGTAAAAAGTCCACCATGTTTTTAGGGAGATTGATCAGTTCCTTCATCCAAGCATTTGAGCATTCAAAAATACTAAAAACAGTGCTAGTAACTAGGCTTATATAGAGAAAAGATATAATTGAGGGTTTCGTAGAAAAATTAATAGGGGTTGGAAAATATTATAATCAACAAAAATTCAATTTTCAAATACCATGTTTCAACACATGATGCCAATATGGTTTGCTTGTGTCCCCACCCAAGTCTCACCTTGAATTATTGTTCCCATAACCCCTATATGTCATGGAGGGACCTGGTGGGAGGTAATTAAATCATGGAAGCAGCTAACCCTCATGCTGTTTTCATGATAGTGAGTGAGTTCTCATGGAATTTGATGGTTTTATAAGAGGCTTCTCCCCCTTTTGCTGAGCACTTCTCTTTGCTGCGTCCATTCTCCTTGCTTTCCCTTTTGCCATGATTGTAAGTTTTCTGAGGCCTCTCCAGCCATGCTAAACTATGAGTCAATTAAACCTCTTTCCTTTATAAAATACCCAGTCTCTGGTATGTATTTATTTTCAGCATGAGAACGGACTAACAAAGTAAATTGGTACCACAGAGAGAGGGGTTCTTCTGTAAAGATAACTGAAAATGTGAAAGCTACTTTGAAACTGGGTAACAGGTAGAGGTCCAAACAGTTTAGAGAGCTCAGAACAAGATAGGAAAATGTGGGAAAGTTTGGAACTTTCTAGAGACTTGTTGAATGGCTTTGAACAAAATGCTGATGGTGATATGGACAATGAAGTCCAGGCTAAGGCGGTCTCAGATGAAGATGAGAAACTTCTTGGGAACTGGAGCAAAGGTCAGTCTTGTTATGCTTTACAAAGAGACTGCCAGCATTTTGCCCCTGCCCTGGAGATCTGTGGAACTTGAACCTTGAGAGAGATGGGTTTGAATTGGAACTTATGTTTATAAAGGAAGCAGAACATAAAAGTTTGGAAAATTTGCAGCCTGACATGGGATACAGAAGAATAACCCATATTCTGAAGAAAAATTCAAGCATGCTGCAGAAATTTGCATGAGTAATGAGAAGCCAAATGTTAATTGCTAAGATAATGGGGAAAATGTCTCCAGGGCATGTCAGAGATCTTCACAGCAGCCTCTCCCATCACAGGACCGGAGGCATAGGAGGAAAAATGGTTTTGTGGGCTGGACCCATGGCCTTGCTGTTTTGTGCAGTCTTGGAACTTGGTGCCCTGTGTCCCAGCTGTGGCTAAAAGGGGCCACTGCTTCAGAAGATGTAAGCCCCAAGCCTTGGTGGCTTTCCTGTCGTATTGAGCTTGTTGGTGCACAGAAGTCAAGAATTGAGGCTGGAGAATTTCCAGATCCCAGAATGGTAGATTCACTGACAGCTTACATCATACCCCTGGAAAAGCTGCAGACACTCAGTGCCAGTCATGAAGGCAGCCTGGAGAGGGGCTGTATCCTGCAAAGCCACAGGGGTAGAGCTTGCATCAGCAATACTTAGATGTGAGACATGGAGTCAAAGAATGTTATTTTGGAACTTTAAGGTTTAATGACTGCCCTATTGGATTTCAGACTTGCATGGGTCCTGTAGCCCCTTTGTTTTGGCCAATTTCTTTCATTTGAAATGGGTTTATGTATCCACTGCTTGTACCTCCATTGTATCTAAGAAGTAATTAGCTTGCTTTTGATTTTACAGGGTCATAGGTGGAAGGGACTTGCCTTGTCTCAGATGAGACTTGGGACTTGGAATTTTGAGTTAATGCTGGAAGGAGTTAAGATTTTGGGAGACCGTTGGAAGAGCACAGTTGTGTTTTGAAATTGAGGACATGAGATTTGGGAGGAGCCAGCAGTGGATTGATATGGTTTGGCTGTGTCCCCAACCGAATCTCATCTTGAATTGGTAATCCCCACAAGGTTTGGGAGGGACCCAGTGGAAGGTAATTGAATCATGGGGGCAGTTATCCTCATGCTGTTCTCATGATAGTGAGTGAGTTCTCATGAGATCTGATGGTTTTATAAGGGGCTTTCCCCCCTTTTTCTTGGCCTTTCTCCTTGCTGCCACCATGTGAAGAAGGATGTGTTTACTTCCCCTTCTGCCATGATTGTTAGTCTCCTGAGGCCTCCCCTTAACTGTGAGTCATGCTTAACTGTGAGTCAATTAAACCTCTTTCCTTTGTAAATTGCCCAGTGTTGGGAATGTCTTTATTAGCAGCATGAAAACAGACTAATACAGATGCTGAACTTAATTCCAGTTTTCATTCAAAATACAAAAGTGCATTAACTGAGTGTCTCATGAGTTCTAGGCTCAGTTGAGAACTGAGAATTCATAGGTGGAAAAGTATGACCTGCTCCCTTACTTTAGGGAACTCCCTTTCACTTGTACCCTGTGGTGCTGTCAAAATGTCCACATTTTATCCCAATTTAAGTAGGCACCAATGGCTCCAGCCTTATCTACAGTGTTTAAATAGCTATAAAAGCAACATTATATTCCAAGCTCAATATTTACTGTCAGTTATTGTATTATGTTATTAATATATCTTCTCTTTTATCTGAGCATATATGTAGGCAACATTGAGTATTTACAGCAGAAATACATGTTTAAGGCCAAAAAAAAAAAAAAAAAGTCCATAAAACTAAAACTGGCTTGATGAACAAATCCAGAAAAATTCTACTGACATTACTGACATTAATAATTGTCTTTTTTACTGATTTGAAGAAATTATTTAAAATCTTTATGATAATATCTAAATTAATGAACCCAAATTCATAACTGAAATCTGAAAATAATTCAGCAAAAATTTGAGAGCTCTATATCATTCTCTGAAGTATGCATTTCAATTGTGCATTTGGAGTGATTTGTCTCTCCCTAAGGAAAAAGCTTTTTAAATAGTTGTAACATGTCTCTAAAAGATCTAGGTAATAAGAAAGAAATACTATCTATAAATTTCTTCCCATACTGTACTGCATGCCATAGACACGTAGAAGACTCCTAAGCTGTCAAGAACTGCCAAATGATAAAAGGGAAAATGATGAAAAGAAATGGAACCTTGGAGCTGACCTCCTAAAAGCCAAAATTTCTCCTGGGATTTCTGGATACAAAAGAGAGGCTTCAGTACTTCCAAAAGAACACCGGATCAGATTAACTTATTCAAATATGAGGTCAGATCTCAGTGTTTAGGTTTAAAGCTGCCCATTTGTGCCTTAATAAGGGGAAAAAATGGACAAATCACGCCTTTCAATAAATTCATTTTAATCCTTTTCTTCCTTTTGATGTAATAAAAATAGTCTTGTCATGTATCTACGATTGCATTTAATGGTTGTCATTTACAGAAATGGAAAAATGATATCTGAGTATAATGCCTTCAGATGTGGCTAATAACATTTTTACATAGGGAGAAAAATACTTCTATTTTACATGAATAAGACCATTGCTTCATGATGATGATTATTGAAGATTCAGCAGCTTCTCTTATTATAGGATAATGATAAGAACAGCTCCATCTCTTCTCTGTCATTTATGTTAAAAAAAAATGGTAATTCAGGCAAATCTATATTCTTAATGTTTGCTATAACCCCATTAGTTTTCAGACAAATTGTTGTCAAAAGTCTTGCCTAATTACTGCCACTTTACCTGATTTTAATATCATATTTTAAATAATAAAGATGTCTCGATCTGTTATATTTTAAGATGACCTGGTAAATGCTGTTTTATTTTTTTTTCCATTAAGCATTTCTTAAGCACATAACTTGTCATTTCTCTACTAATTTGCTGTAACACTCGTTGATAAGTGGACATTAATTAATGTTAAATTACAATGGAATTTTTATGGAATTACAGGTGACATTCACATCAGAACTAAATGAGTTCATCATGATTAAACTTATTACCATTTCTAATTAACCTTGAGTGCCCCTGGATGTTAGCTGCACACTAGGCAAGTGTATATGCAGTCTGCAGCTTCTATTGAAAGCAAACTCTGAACATCATATGGCCATTAAGAGTTTAAGAAAGAATGTCACAGGCCACATTTGTACTCATTGGGTGTGCAGAGGATCAGAGAATGAAAACATCAACCATAATCTAGAGACTCTGGGCAGCAAAATTATTACTCTCAAAGCAAAAGTCAGAAAGAAGCCTTCCAGAAATAGAATTCACTTTGAGTGTCATAAGCAAGCATAGAGAAGGTTTACTTTATTCCCTGTCGTCAAATAAGACCTGTTCCTTACTGTTCTCACTCCCACTCCCAATAGCAAAGTTTTCTCTGATGAATATTGTGCAACCACAAGCTTTGTTTATCTTCTTCATGACCTGAGAAGTGTCAAGGGCACAGAGAACTGATCTGATGTCCACATCTTTTTCGATTGACCTACTGAAGCAAATTCTAGTGTATAGCAGGAAGTGAAAGAGGTCCATTACAGATGGCTTCTGACTCTTAAAGCACCATTTTCTCAACATGGAAAGGTGCTGCTCAGAGTATCTGCTAGAGGTTATGTAACTGAATGACAAATCCCGCTGCCATCTCTGTGGATTCACCACTACATTTGCTTCAAACCCAGTCAGTGACTGAGTATGACAATGTAACTAGAGCAGGATCATTCCAGCAATATGTGAGACTCCTCTAAAAAAAACAAATACTGCTTTTTCTCACTTATAAGGGGGAGCTAAATGAGAAGAATACATAGACACATAGAGGGTAACAACAAACACTGAGGCCTATCAAAAAGTGGAGGGTGGGAGAAGGGAGAAGTTCAGGAAAAATAACTAATGGGTACTAGGCTTAATACCTGGGTGATGAAATAATATGTTTAATAAACCCTCATGACACAGATTTATCTATGTAACAAACCTGCATATGTACCCATAAACTTACAATAAAAGTGAAATTTTTATTTTTTATTTTTTATTTTTTTTATTTTTATTTTTATTTTTTTGAGACGGAGTCTCGCTCTGTAGCCCAGGCTGGAGTGCGGTGGCCGGATCTCAGCTCACTGCAAGCTCCGCCTCCCGGGCTTACGCCATTCTCCAGCCTCAGCCTCCCAAGTAGCTGGGACTACAGGCGCCCGCCACCTTGCCCGGCTAGGTTTTTTTTGTATTTTTTAGTAGAGACGGGGTTTCACCGTATTATCCAGGATGGTCTCGATCTCTTGACCTCGTGATCCGCCCGTCTCGGCCTCCCAAAGTGCTGGGATTACAGGCTTGAGCCACCGAGCCCGGCCAGAAGTGAAATTTTTAAAAAGTACCTGGGTTTTGATGTTGACAAGTCCCATGTTAAGCTGAGCAATATAGTGTATGGAGGCATTTTAATAGTTGCTAGTAAAATCAAATTGATACTTGCCTGCTCACATTTATTTTTTAACCAATAAGTTTATTTTGAGGGACTTTTGCCTTCTTTTCTATCACATGTCCAAACCCTTTTCTATTTTGCCCCATTACTAGCCATTCATCCTGGAAACAGAGATTATTAATGCTTATTCATCAGAATCTCCTTTTTGATAGGCCTCAGTGTGTGTTGTTAACTTCTATGTGTCTATATATTCTCATTTAGCTCCCACTTATAAGTGAGAAAAAGCAGTATTTGGTTTTCTGTTCCTGTGTTAGTTTGCTGAGTAAAATGGTCTCCAGCTCCATCTGTGTTCCTGCAAGCAACGTGATCTTGGGGTTTTTTATGGCTGCACAGTATTCGGTGGTGTATGTGTACCACATTTTCTTTATCCAGTCTAACACTGATGAACATTTAGGTTGATTCCATGTCTTTGTAATTGTGAGTAGTGCTGCAATGAACATACAAGTACATATGTCTTTATGATAGAACTATTTATATCCCTTTGGGTATATATACTCAGTAATGGGTTGATGGTTTGAGTGGCATTTCTGTTTTTAGGTCTTTTAGGAATTGCCATACTGTTTTCCACAATGAAAACTCAGTTCTTGATAAGTTGTTAACTTAGTTTGAGGTCAAATCTATCATATCTGAGTTATATCCATATGTTCATCAAAAACTAGTATATTTTGTACATATCTTCTGTGTATCCAATATTATTAAAACTCAGGGGCTCCATAAATTGAGGAATTCAAATATTTAGAAGAATGGACATTTTAATTAAAATTGGAAGACACTTACCTTATGAGATATTGAATGTGGAGGATTTTATTGCTATCACATACATTTTTATATTACAGGGCTCAATACCTCACAGGCAAGATAGGTACTACCTTGAAGCCTTCATTTTCTTGGGTAAAATTACCTTTAGGATTGTGTAAAACTCTTGAATTTAGATAATCCTATCCTATGCTAACTTTACCTTGCAACTCTTCCAATATTGAACTCCAATTTTTTCAGTTTCCCAATGCAGTGGATAGAACACACCATCCCTTGTTTTGTGAAGCTGGCTTTACCACTAGGACCCAACTTTGAGATGTTTTGATCTCAAACACTGCATTTCAGAGCAATCACACACACCTAACGCCTGGTACACAATCTTGACCCTGTCTTTCCCATTACCCTATTAAATATAGATTTTATTTCATTGCTAATGCCCTCTGCCCTGGTATCCTGAACAATATATCTATGGATAACATATCCTACCATGTTAGTTAGTAAATAAAAAATGGAATGCCCTAACTCTTCTATAAAAAGAAAAAATAGAAACGTACTATAAAGTAATTTTAAAATTTAGAGATAATTAATTGTGACTATACAAAAACAGAATGAAGCAACCCCGTGCTTATTTTTTATTTATTTATTTATTTATTTATTTATTTATTTTGAGACGGAGTCTCACTCTGCCGCCCAGGCTGGAGTGCAGTGGGGCGATCTCGACTCACTGCAAGCTCCGCCTCCCGGGTTCACGCCATTCTCCTGCCTCAGCCTCTCGAGTAGCTGGGACTACAGGCACCCACCACCGTGCCCAGCTGATTTTTTTGTATTTTTAGTAGGGACGGAGTTTCACCGTGTTAGCCAGGGTGGTCTCGATCTCCTGACCTCGCGATCCACCCTCCTCGACCTCCCAAAGTGCACCTGGTGCTTATTTCTAAACACAGAAATATCATGAATATATCAGCTATAAAGACAGACTGATACAGTTGTGTTGGTGACTGAAATAGGACAAGCAGCACTGCTACTAAAAAAAAGAAAGATGATATTCTGAAGTACTGAATAACCTCCTAGATTAAAACACAACAAAGTAAATATCTCCTCAATGAGAACAGTAATCTTCCTCCAAAATTTAGTGCATATGAAACCCATGCAAACGTCCTTTTGTTTACATGAAAAGAGAGTTACATTATAAACCCAGATCATTTAAAATATTTTCTCCTCAAATGGGTGTTTGGAAAGATATTCCCTAGTTGTGATGAATATGGGAAAATTCCTTCTTTGAATAAAGCTGCCCCACTATTTGTTTGTTTGTTTGTTTGTTTGTTTGTTTTCAGCCAGAGTCTCACTCTGTTGCACAGGCTGCAGTGCAGTGGCAAAATTTTGGCTCACTGCAACCTCCACCTCTCAGGTTCAAGCAATTCTTCTGCCTCAGCCTCCTGAGTAGCTGGAATTACAAGAGCGGGCCACCACACGTGGCTTTTTTTTTTTTTTTTTTTTTTTTGTGGAGACCATTTTGACCAGGCTGGTCTTGAACTCCTCACCTCATGTGATCCACCAGCCTTGGTCTCCCAAAGTGCTGGGATTATAGGCATGAGCCACTGCTCCCGGTCAGCTGCCCCACAACTTAAATGAAGGTTGAGGGCCACATCACTGTGCAATGAAAAATATCCTCATATGTTTCTGAACAAACTTTCCAGTAAACAGTACTCTTTCTGTTAAAAATTGTTAATTTTCATTTAGCCCTAGTTCTTAAGCCAGGGTCAAATCCCTAGCCTTCTTTGAGAAAACATAAGGTCAACTAGGCATAATATATATTTTGGCTAGATGAATGACTTATTCTTCATTGATTATTTTTATCATTAAAAATAACACATTACAAATATTCTAAGAAAAATACAGAATTATACAGACCAGGTATATTTCCAGCTTGCCAAATACTATTTAGACATATTTCATCAATTCAGCTTATAGTAAAGCCCCTTTCCCTCCTCTTCATCCCTTACTTCTTCTTTCTTCACTTCTTTCTTTTCATTCCTCAGAGGTAAGGGCCTGGAAACATCCCATTTGGTCTTCTGCACTAATCTCACCCTGACAGAATTTCCTAATAGCTATTTCAACAAACCAATCGTTTGCATTGGGACACTTTTGCAATTGCAAAAAAGACAAATAAAGCTTTACTCTGAAAGGCTTCAGGTAGACCATGAGCAATGACTCCTTTCTGTCAGCCACTGTCTTTCTGCTCATAATCGTTTATGTGCAGACTTATTTTTATGTCAATCCCTTGATTGGATTATCATTTAATTTCATACCATGGGGTCACAAGGGCACAAGGAACCTTTAGCCATAGTCTTCTTTTGTAATAGAGTCTGTACCCTTTCAGACTGCTGAAATAGGATAAAAGGATTTGCTTTTCATCATAGGACAAATTAAATTTTAATTGCCTGTTAAAACACAAATGTCACAAGCAAATCTTAAAGGCAGGGTTGCAGTCCTCTCATATATCATGTTTTAGTCCTGTTTGCATGCAAATTAATTCTTTTCTTCACTTTAAACATGTATTTTCACAGAATATGTTAAAGTTTTATTTCAAAACATTATGCAGTGATGCAACCTTAATATAAACATAAATATACACATATATATGCAGAGAAGACAAATTTCCTATTTTAAAAGCAAATCATTTTCTATATTTATATTGAGTATAATGTATCAGGTAATCTTTCCAGGTAAATATGGTCCTATTAAATAGAAGAGTTTGTAAAATATTACACTGTATACTAATTAGAGTTTATGTATATTTTGGTCTTCAGGTATTACCTTATTTTATAATGCATTAATATGCTTCTGATGAACCTCATCTCTCCTACAGCTTCTATTACATTGTCTTTTTTCTGAAAATGACAAGATTTTCTTGGCGACAAGTTATGTACTGCTAGGGAAACAAGACTTGAGAGTGAAAAGTAAAAGATATATTCTTAAAATCCTACCAGTGCTGATGTGAACATAATTATTTAGTTTCATTCAATTATCATTCAAATATGGCATGTAATTGTGAAACTTATGGAACTATGAAAGTGGATATTTATAATGATGCAGGCTTAATTTCATTAATTTAATGCATAAAGTACATATTACACAGAGACAGACGTCAAATTAAAAACTCTCAGACTCTAATTAGCTTTAGAAATCTCTTATGTCTAATTGATATGGCTGTCATAATTAATTTAAATAGTGATTTCAAACTGACTATGATGCAGAAAAATAACTCACTCATTAATAATCTTTAAAGAGAAAAACATGACACAGAAATATCTATATATGTCTAGATATAGATACATACAGATGTGTGTGTATATATATATTATTCTCTATATATCCTTTTATTCTATATAGCTAATGGATGACATAAGAAATGTAGTTCTAAAAATTTAATCTCTATGAGTACATTATCATGTCATATTTTAAAGTCCTATGATTAACCCAACGTTTTTAAATTCACAAAACATTCAGAGCGTTTATTTTCATCACTAGTTGTGAATTTATTCTATCTAAATTATGCATATGAATTATTTGACTGATGGATGAGTATTTCATAGAATTTTAGCTTTAACAGATATTTTAGCAAAAGGAATAGATAAATAGACAGATGATTGATTGATGCTAGGTAGACATATAGAGCTAATGTGGGTAAAAGATAAACAGGTTGGTGAAAGAAAAATATAAATCTAGGCATAGGTTTTGGTGATGTAGAATAATTAAGTATCTTAAACAATAAATTAAAGTGTTGGATTTAATTCTAGAAGACAGAAACACATATTTCATTATTTGATCACCTGGATACTCAAAGATTATGACAATGCTCACCTAGCTGCCTAGTGATTGCCTCTTTATGAATGTGTTTACCCATGTCTCTAAAATGTCTCCAAATTAGATGGGTCCTTATTAAAAGTACATGTCTACATTATATCCACATCAAACGATAGGTAAAAGTATTCATTTAGATTAAAAATGACTATAAGAAAAAACAAAATATAAAGCAAAACAAAATTAACAAACAGAAAACAAACAAAAATGGGCAGTAGGCGTTACTAACAAAGAAACTTAGAAAAATACCTGTCACAATCTGACCACATGGCTTTCTTAGGACACAGCTATATCACAGTGAAGAAATGGAGACCTTTAAATGAAAAACAGCATTGCTTAATTCAGAGGCTTCACCAAAACATAGATCAGATTTTTTTAAAAACAAACAAAACACTAAAGAAATTGCCACCACTTCATTTCTTCCTTTGAGATGTCAATAGATGATCTAAGTCTTCCAGAAAAGAATAGGAAGACAGAGTCACTCCATCCCCTCCCGTAAGTCTTCAGTTCATTTTTGGAGTGTGATGGTTAATATTGAGTGTCAACTTGATTGGATTGAAGGATGCAAAGTATTGTTCCTGGGTGTGTCTGTGAGGGTGTTGCCAAAGGAGGTTAACTTTTGAGTCAGTGGACTGGGAGAGGTAGACTCACCCTCAATCTGGGTAAGCATTATCTAATCCGCTGCCAGTGCAGCTAGAATAAAGCAGGCAGGTGAATTTGGAAGAGCAGTCTTGCTGAATCTTCTGGCCTTCCTCTTTCTCCCATATTTGATGCTTCTGACCCTCAAATATCAGACTCCAAGTCCTTCAGGTTTTAGACTCTTGGGCTTACACCAGTGGTTTGCCAGGGTTGTCAAGCCTTTGTCCACAGACTGAAGGATGCACTGTTGGCCTCCCTACTTTTAAGGTTTTGGGGCTTGGACTGATCCACTACTGGCTTTCTTGCTTCTCAACTTTCAGATGGCATATCATGGGACTTGTGATCGTGTGAGTGAATTCTCCTGAATAAACTCCCTTTTATTATTATTTATTCTTAATAAACTCCTGAATAAACTTAGTTCTGTCCCTATAGGGAACCCTAACTAATACATGGAGGTAGCGTCCTCACATCCGACCTCAAGAATGCCTTCCTTTTCAATTACAGACATCCACGATCTTCATACCCCTATTTTTCTCCCATCTTTCTTCAAATTGGTTCACAGGAATGAATGCTGTATCACTTAACAGCCCAAGCTTGACTCAAAGTCACATTTCGTTCGTGTAAGGGATTTGGAGCAGCACAACATTTTCTCTGTGTTTTGTGAGAAATTATCTAAATTAAATGATATCATTTTCTAACAGTTTCTTGTAGTACTTTTTAAATTCTAATTATGTAAATTAGATTTCCATCATTACTTTTTCCTCGTGAAATATATTTTCTATTTTAATATGTGTGTGTGTGTGTGTGTGTGTGTGTGTGTGTGTGTGTGTGTATATATAGACCAGATTCCACAGAATGACCTTGCGCTTTAGCAGTATTGGAGGATTCTTCACTGCATGTGTGTGGTAGGCTGAAAAATAGCCTCACTAAGATGAATTCACTTCTTAATCCATGGAACCTGTAAATATTACCTGATATGGTAAAATAGTAAGGATTTCCTTATATGGGAAAAACATGATTAAGAACCTCAACAGGTGAGAGACTTATCCTCTCAGAGGGAGTTTTCACATGCCTGCAGCCACCAGAAGCTGGAAGAAACAGGAAACAAATTTCTCTCTTGTGCTTCCAGAGTCAGTGCAGCCCTGTTAACACTATGGTTTCAGATTTGTGGTTTCAGAACTGTAAGGGGATAAATTTTTGTTTTAAGGTACTATATTTGTGGCAGTTTGGTAGAGCAGCTTCAAAAAGCTAAAACAATGTGATAAAATATGAACTTTTGGGTCAGCTTTACTCTTTGACTTCTTGTGATCTTGGGTAAGTGATTTCTTATTGTCTTAATTTTCACATCTATAAAATTGATGTAAGATAGTTACCATTCCATGGTGTATTAGTCCATTCTCACCCTGCTAATAAAGATATACCTGAGACTGGGTGATTTATAAAGGAAAGAGGTTTAATTGACTCACAGTTCAGAATGGCTGGGGCAGTCTCAGGAAACTTACACTCATGGCGGAAGGTGGAGCAAACGCATCCTTCTTCACATGGTGGCAGCAAGAAGTGCAGAATGAAGGCAGGGAAAATCCCCTTATAAAACCATTGGATCTCATGAAAACTCACTATCATGAGAACAGCATGGAGGTAATTGCCCCCACGATTCAATTACATCTCACCAGGTCCCTCCCATAATTTGGGGGGATTATAGGAACTACAAGGTGAGATTTGGGTGGGGGCACAGCCAAACACAGCACATGGAATTGTTGTGAAGGTTTTTAAAGCAAAGTACTATATTAAAAGAGATAAAGTGAATGACATAAAATATGGATAATCAGTAAATATTAGCTATTGTTATTTTTATTATTAAATTTATTAAATTGTTAAATTAAAAAATACCAAAGATGCTTTTGAATTTATTCTCCACACATGCTATAGCAGAACAAACCACTGACTTAGATCTATTTAACTATGTAAACTGACAACTACATGGGAAAATTTGCTTCACTCAGTGTTTTCATGTCAGTTGACAGAAATGCCTGTTTTGATATCTTCTCAAAGAGATTCCTAAGCTGAATAAAGACAAGACCAGAAATGTTGCTATTCCAGTGACATAAGAGAGAGCTTCTACAAAAACAATAGGAGAGCTGATTTCAAGGAAAAATGTCATGTGGCGTATTTTGGGCTGTATTCCACCCCAAACTATTAAAAATACTGTAGTAATCATTGAACAGGACATGGTGTTAATTATATTAAAAGAATTATAAAAAAGAATCTGCCCTGTTATCTATGCTACTGTGCATCTCATTCTTTCATACACACAGACACTCTTCTCATTTCTGCTGCCATGTCTCCTTTCCACCAGGCCTTGAAGACTGGACCAATTAACACAAGTAAATGTTCACCTGGAAGGATGATAGTGGGTGTCCTTTTTGTGGAATTGCTATGTATGAAATATCTTCCTTTCTGTATATTCTAAGAAAATTATTCTGAGAATTGCAACACAGTAGACAGAATAGATCCTAATGACTGAAGTATAAATTATGGCTGTTCCATTAAGGTTTGGATCACCAAACTTCCACTCCCAATAATTTTTTTTCTTGTCCATGTTCATTATAGAAGCTAGAAATGCTAAATAGTCATCGTCTGCATTCTTGAAATATAGATCAGGCCCTCTGATAGAATACTGGCATAATTTTCCTAGGCTGGCACTGCTACCTAGTCCCTGCTTTCTAGTCCCTGCTCTCTGTTCCAAATGTGGATGTGATGTCTAGGACTGGGCAGCTGTCTTATAACTAATAAGCTAAAAACACAAAGCAAAGGCACACACACACATATTTCAGCAAAATTCCTGCCTTGACATCATGAGGTGCTAAATCATCAACATCACCCAACTAAAATATTTAGCCCCTGTTTATGTTATATTATTATTTGCCACTGATTGCATTCTCAACTGATATATCATAGGAAAAACAGACCTGTGGAAATGTCCATCATTTATGAAGCACTTATTCGAAATATATGCAGACACCAAAGACATGTTCCCACCCTCAAGGATCATATAGATAAAGTGGAGTTAAAAACATCCCTATGTAAAAACAGTAACTTTAAATGATTATTTTACTAATGGTATCTACAAGGCACAATGACAGCATGAGGGAACAAGAAACACAATACTAAATAATTCAAAGAAGTGTTGACATATAAGGTAGTACTCAAATAAAGTCTTAAAGAATCACCCCAAATGTTTAAGTAGAGATCAGCTGCTTCCAATATAGGAAACGTAAGTACAAATGCAAACATGAAATGTTCTGGTAATTGTATGTGGTTTATTGTTGCTTAAGTATGGGCACTTTGGAGAGGGCAGAGAAAGTTACAACAGATAAACTGGATAGACTGGCAAGTGTCGAGAGTATGAACAATATACCAAATTGCTGGAATTTATACCGTGAACTGTAGGCAGACACTGCAAATTTCAAACTGAAAAAGAAAATGTTCACGTTATATTGTTTTTAAAAAAAGATGTCAGTGAATTATCAAGAACCCATTTAAAGGAATACTGAAGGGATTAAGATAAATCTAAATCTAGCAGTGATAGAGTTCCAGTGGAGTACCCCAATTTTATCAATTATAGAGAACAATAAGATTTTAATTTGCCTGCGTTCAAATCTTATCTTTGTCATTTGTACACTGAGTGGCATCATAAACAACCTCTGCTTCAACTATTCATCTGTGAAATTAGAGTAGTAACAGTTACCTTTCATAAAATTATTATAAGGATTAAATGAATCAATATTTGTTAAACACATATAACAATATTTGGCAAAATATAAGGACTATGCAGGTTTGATAAATAAATAGTAGATCATATATGCAAATGAAGCATTATCATAAGGGGTAAGAGTCAAAACTCTTTCAAGTTTTCTAATAACCAAACTTTGTTTCTCCATTTAATCTTTCAAGAAAGTAAACCTTCCCATAAAATAAAATTTAAAAATTTCCCCAAAATTGACTATTTTTGTTTTAGAAATTACTAATTCTTCTAGTCTACAACAAGAAAGAATTTTAAAAGTATCAGCTTTTTAATATAAGAAATTATTATGGCAGTCTCTGAAACTGTAAGCAGTGTTAATGCTCCTAAGTATAATGAATGGTGTCACAAAGCTGGGTATACGCATGCACACACACACAGAGAAAACCACAAGGAGAAAATTGCTTTTACAATTTTTTTTAATATTCAGAAGATTAAACTGTTAATTTTATTTTCTAGAAGGTATGTAGTAACCAAGGAAATATTTTAACAAAAGGAAAGAAAATCATATGTGTACTTATGTGCTTATGTGCCCTTTTGTATCTGCCATTTGACCCTACCAACCAACATTTTCCTGTCTTTTTTTTCAAAGAATTAGCACCTGCTTGCGAATTTCCATTTTGAAGGTAGCCTTCCAGTGGTGAATTTGATAATTGTATGAAAATGAAGAGTTTTAATAAGCTGTGGCAACATAATAAACTGTCATAGAGAACTAATTATCACTTAAGAAACTCACAATAGCTGTCATCTTTTCATACGGAGATTGCAAACCCTATACAACCATAGAAAAAGGAAAAACAATCCAGTTCTAAAGAAACATGCAAAAGAGCTATTTTCTGTCATGCTAGAAGTAATAAAAGAACTAAATGTGAATAGTCATTCATCATGTAAATGAGTGAAGTCGTTTGTTAGAATTATATTTAATAGAACTGAAAGACACTCAAAAGTCACTTTATTAAAATTTATAATAAAGTTTTTTTCTTATTATTTTTATTTCTATTTTCAAAATGAACTTTGCTACTTCCTAAAACATCTCCCTGGTTATTTAAGTTTCCTTGGAAACATTAAGATTCCTGTTACTTTTTTAAAAATGTGTTTCTTATTACATCACTAGCTTCTGATTATTGAAAAATCTGCCATTTAGAAAGGTCAGTGTTTGTAAATGTGTAATAAAATTATATAATTATAAGACATAAAGAACTGAAACTTGATTGTATATACCAAAAATGACAGAAGAGTATTCCTGAACACGTAGGCTTCACCAAAACAATTATAAATCAAAATATTTATTTTCCTCCCTTATTCCCCAATTAAACGTACAAACTTTCAATTTTAAGAGATTTGTATTTTGTCTAGCCTCGTTCCTTAGTCCCACTCCTGGTAAGATTATTATTATTATTATTTTTTTTTTTTTTTTTTTTTTTTTTTTTTTTTCTCAAAAAGCACAGAAGTAAAAATGCTACTTCCAGGAAGAGTATGAAAGAACCAGAAGACAAAAATAACCCAAGAAAATATAAAAGTCAAACATAGCTAATGAATAAGGAGTGCTATTGTGAGCTTATTTCCAGAGAGAAGTGACACAGGATTTGGTTGTGGACAGGCAGAGACAAAAGTTCATCAGATAAAGGGAGATTTAATAGATGGGAGCCATTTTTGTCACACCTACCCTCTTTGTTTCAAGTCACTCCGCTTCCCATTGAAATGACTTTTGGGGTATTTAAAGGGCTAGGATTTTTTTCTCCTCTTTTCCCCTTTTTAGGAGTAAGACCTTAAAGAGTAGGACATTCAAAAGCAGCTGCATCCATCGGGAAAATTAGAAAGTGACTGTGTACACCCAGGAAAAGTCAGAGACTCAGAAAATAGCTGATAGGATCTTAAGTTTACACCTCATACTGATTCTGGCACAGGGCCAGCCTAGAACAATCAATCAATCAATCAATAACAAAACAACAAAGAATAACAAAAAACACAAACCCTAGGGAAGGAAGAAAATCTGATTTCCAGAATTACATGACATTATCAGTTACAAATAGCT
The DNA here is from genome assembly GCF_047675955.1 of Chlorocebus sabaeus. Taxonomy (NCBI): domain Eukaryota; kingdom Metazoa; phylum Chordata; class Mammalia; order Primates; family Cercopithecidae; genus Chlorocebus; species Chlorocebus sabaeus. The sequence continues at coordinate 59,823,801 of NC_132908.1, read as the reverse complement.
ATCTTTTATCAAAAAAACTTCCCAAGTCTTACAAAGAGACAAGTATTGCCAATTGCAAGGAAAAATGAAATCAACGGAAACTACCCCTAATTAGAACTAATGGCAAGTCTGTTCGACAAAACTTTAAAGCAACTCTCTTAAAGATGCTCAAAGAACTAAAAAAATGATGTGGCAAAAGTGAAGAAAATGAAATATTCCTAAAGAGATAGAAAACCTAAAAATAAACTTTATAAAGTTCTGAAGCTGACAAATATAATATCTGAAATAAAAACTCACTAATGGGATTTTGTCTTAGTCCATTTGTGTTTCTATAAAGAAATACTTGAGGCTGGGCAATTTATAAAGAAAAGTTTATTTGGTTCATCTTTTTTTTTCATGCTGTACAAGAAGCATGGTGCCAAAATCTGCTTCTGATGGGAATCTCAGGCTGCTTCCACTCATGGCAGAAGGGAAAGGGGAGTGAGTGTGGGCAGATCGAATGGTGAGAGAGAAGGCAAGAGAGGGAAGCGGAGGAATCAGCCTCTTGAAGACAACCAGCTCTTTTGGGAACCAAGAGTGAGAACTTATGCTCACGAGAATGGCACAAAGCCATTGATGAGGAATTTACACCCACAACTCAAACACCTGCAATTAGGCCCCACATCCAACATTGGGGATCAAATTTCAATGTTAGATTTGAAGAGGAAAAATAAACCATGTTCAAACCATAGCAGATTCAAAGGCATAATTGAGCAGACAGAAGAAAGAATCAGAGAACTTGAAAACAGGACAATAAAAATTATTGAGTCTAAAGAAAAGAAAGAACAAAGATTGAAAAAGGTTGACCGAAGTTAAGGATCCTATGAAACATCATCAAGTGAACTAACACATATTTTGAGAGTCCTAGAAGGAAAAGAAAATAAGAAAGGAGAAAATATAATCAAAAACTAGTAGATGAAAACACAACAAATTTGATCAGAGACATGAATATTAAATCCAAGAAGCTCAACAAACTCCATGTAAGATGATCTCAAAGAGACCTACACCAACATACATTATAACCAAAATTTACAAAGACAAAGAATCTTGAAAGCAACAAGACAGACGACTAATTATATACAACAATTCTAATAATACTATCAGCAGTTTCTTCATAAGAAACTTTTAAAATCATGATGCAGCAAGCTAATATACTCAAAGTGCTAAAAGAAAAAAAAACATATTTAGTAAAACTGTTATTCAAAGATGAGGAAAAAATTAAGACGTTTCCAGATTTAGAAAAAACTGAGCAAATTTGCTACCGTTAGGACTTCCCTAAAAGAAATGCTTAAGGGAATCCTGCATAGTGAAATGAAGTATGCTATACAGTAACTCAAAGCCATATAAAAAAAGATTGCAATAAAGGTAAATCCATGGGCAATTATAAAAACCACTATTGTAACAATTTTAGTTTGCTGTACACTCAAACTAAAATTGGCAGGAGTTTGCACAGCTGCATTGCCTCAGTTTGTAGCTCCACTTCTTTTTAAAAATGATTTAAGAGACTAATATATTTAACTAGAAACATTTTTAAAATTCTAGGTGACATCACTAAGTTAGCCAACTGGAGTTGCCTGATGCTTATCTCCCACCACAAAATAAAGGAGATCAAAGCAACAGATAAATAAATAGATCTTGACTGAAATTACTGAGGAAGTATGCTGGAGAGAACCAGAGGAGTAGCAAAATTCCTATGGAGCATGGAATTTCAGGTTAGCATCGTAGGGAAGAAAACAAGACACCCTGACTGTGGCACATTGTCTTCCCTGCTAGAATTGGCTTGGAGTCAGGGGGTACTTGTTATTGCAATAAAAAGCTAAGATGCAGACCCCTAGAAGTCTCCACTGCCACCACACATGTCAGCAATCCTTGCTAAAGGAGAGTCTTCCAGTCCTCAGGCCCCACATTCAGTTTGGAGAGTTGTGGGAGTTTGCATGGCTGAACTTCCTCAGAGTTAGAGCCTATATTAAGCACACTCCCACCCCTGTGAACTAAGCTGCTACAGCACAGAATCATCTTGAAACTAAACCTACTGTTAGAGTATGTGCTGTACTGGTCATCAGTAGTCACTAAATCTTCATCCCAAAGACCCCACCATTATGTCATGACATTCATGCAGTTGTATACAGCAGCACAATCATGGCTGACTGGAGTCTAGGCTCAACAACAACAACAACAACAACAACAAAACTGAGCCTTGTTGTCCAAACCCACCTTGCACACACTCCACTGAGGATCAGATGAAAGTGCACAGTAGGGCAGCCACTGAAAAGCTAGCCAAGGCCTCATGCACATGTGCACCCAAGCCTGGCCTAACAGCTAGTCTGGTGGTGGCTTGCCTCCCTGGGGAATCCTACTGCACAGACACCTGATCTGCTGTTCCTATGCCCTTGCATATCTGGACTTATAGTCCAGGGGTGGCCTTTCCTCCTCAGAGAGTCTATTGCACAGTCTGTCAGCCCATAAAGCTTGCACAACTCTGAAACCACAATCAATCTAGTGCCCCAGCTACGAGCAAAATCACACCACCACTGTCACAATATCCACAGCCTTGACCACTGAGAAAAACCACAGGCATTACAGATGACTATTACAGTTGAAGAAACTGCATGGAAACCAGGCTTCGTAAACCCACAAGCAAACTACTGCATCATACTCAACTGACATTTTAGGACCCTTCTATAGGAAAAAAGTCTCGCCCTACAAAAGCTACTCCATAAAATAGAAAAAATAGACTGTTTCACTAGATGCACAGACATTAACATAAGGACACAAGAAACATAATAAAACAAGAAAATATGATACTCCTAAAACAAGATAGTAAGACTTTAGTCATACACCTCAAAGGAAAGGATATTTACAGAATATCTGAAAAGGAATTCAAAATATGAAACTCAGAAAGATACAGAAGAATACAAACAATGCAATAAAATCAGAAAAAAAAAATCAGAATGAGAAATTCAACGGAGATAGATATCATGAGAAAGAACCAAAGATAAATCTTTGAGCTGATGAATTTAATGAATGAAATTAAAAATAAAAATACAACTGATAGTTTCAACAACAGACTGGATCAAGCAGAGGAAATCATTTTTAAACGAGAAGAAAGATGTTCTCAAATAACCCTGTCCAGGAGGGTGGGAAGGGAATAGAAATAAAACGTAATGAAGATATCCAATGGAATTTATGGAACGTCATTAAGCAAACATGTTTTCTAAGAAACAGAGACAAAAGAGATGGAAAAAGGCGTAGAAAGACTATTTAACAACATAATAGGTGAAAATTTTCAAGTCTTGGGAGTAGTATGAGCTTTAAGATGCAAAAAGTATAAATTTATCAATTAGATTAGACCCAAAAGGATCCTAAGGCACATTATAATCAAACTGTCAAAAGTCAAAAGCAAAGAGAGAATTATAAAAGCTATAATAGCAAAGTATCAAGTCATATATAAGGAATCTTCATGAGACTATCAGATTTCTTATCAGAAACCTCACAGGCCAGGAGACAATGAAATAATATATTTGAAGTGCTAAAAAAAAAAAAAAGTTTAGTCAAGAATACTATATACCCAGCAATGCTGTCCTTTAGAAATAAAGAAGAAATGAAGACCTTCTTAAACAAATAAAAGCTGAATGAGTTCATTATCACTAGACTGGCCTTACGAGAAATGCTTAAGGTAGTGCTACAACTGGAGATAAGAGGATGGTAATTACTATCACCAGAACACATTAAAGCAAAACACTCATTAGTAGAGATAAATTCCTTATGAAACTCAAAATATACCAATACCAGAATGGGGCAATCCTCTAGTATGAAAGTTTAAAGTCAAAATGGTATAAACAATGGCTACAATTAGTGGCTAAGGAAGACATAATAGAAAAAGATGTAAATTAAGGCAACAGAAATACAACCTGTGGGGAGGCAGGGGAAAAAGTCTAGAATATTTTTATGTGACTAAGTTGTTATCAGCTTAAAATAGTTTATTACAACTATAAGACATTTTATGTTGGTTCCATGGTAACTGCAAAGAAAGAAACTACAGAAGATGCACAAATAAGAAAGAAAAGAAAAGAAAGCATGGCAGCATTACCACCAAACCACAGAAGTAAACAAGAGAGGAGGAAATGACCAAAGAATCTATAAAATACCCAGAAAAAAAATTAAAATAGCAGAAGCAATTTTTACCTATCAATAACAACCTTGAATGTAAATGAATTAATTTCAACAATTAAAAGATAGAAGAAAAAAAAAGCAGAAATAAAAGTCTTTTCCAGACAAGCAAAAACTAAGAAAACTCATCAGCACTAGAGTGGCCTGAAAAGAAATGCTTGAGGGAGTCCTGTATCTGGATGTGAAAATATGATAATCATCATCATAAAAGCATGCAAAATTGTAAAACTCACTATTAGAGCACATACACATAGGAGAAGTAGAAAGGAATCAAAACTTGTCATTACAGAAAATTACCAAAACACAAAGATAAACAATAAGAATGCAAAAAGAAACAAAGGAAATAAAAAACAAGGACAAAACCATTAGTATAATGACAGGAGTAAATCCTGAACTAACAGTAATAACCTTGAAAGTAAGTGGACTAAATTTCCCTTAAAGATATAGACTGGCAAATGAATTTAAAAAATCAAATTATATACAGCTTACATGAGACTCTTACCATTAAAGATAAATATAGACTGAACGTGAAGGGATAAAAGAAATTCCATGAAAATGGAGACCAAAAGCAAGCAGAAGTATTCATGCTTATTTCAGATAAAATAGACTTTAAGTCAAAAACTATAAAAACAAAGATAAAAAGTCATTATATAATAATACAGGAATAATTTCAACAAGGGAATGTAATAATTGTAAATATATATGCACCCAACACTGGCACACCCAAATATATAAGGCAAGTATTACTAGAACTAAAGAAAAGCAGACCGCAATACGATAATAGCAGGTGACTTTACCCCACTTTCAACTATGGACAGATAATTTAAACCGAAACTCAACAAAGAAATATTGGACTTCATCTGCACCGTAGACCATATGGACCTAATAGGCTTTCACAAAAGATTCCATCTAATAGCTGCAGAGTACATGTTCTTCTCAACTGCACGTGGAACGTTCTCCAGGATAAGTCGTACGGTAGGCCATAAAATGATTCACAACAAATTGTAAACAATGGAGAACATATCATGTATCTTTTCCAACCACAAGGTATAAAATTAAAACAGGAAGACTTTGGAAACTTTACAAAGATTTGGAAATTAAACAACGTGATTCTAAACAACCAATAGGCCAGTGATAAATTTAAAAAGAAACTTAAAAATTTCATGAGACAAATTAGAGTGGAAACACATAACACAGAACCTATGAGACACAGAAAAACATAAGTTTATAGAAATAAATGCCTATATTAATAAGAAAAAAAGCCTTCTAAAAAACAACCTAATGATGTACCTCAAGGAATTAGAAAGTAAAAAAAAAATAATGAAAGGAAACTAAGCCCAAAATCAATAGAGGGAAGGAAATAATAAAAAGCACAGAGGCAATATAAATGAAATAGAGACTTAAAAATATATTAACAGATCAACAAAATGAAGAGTTGGTTTTTCTTTTAGAAAAAAAATTCAGAATCAAAACACTTTTAGGTAGACTAAGAAAAAGAAAACAATATTCGAAGAAATGAAATCAGAGATAGAAAAAGAGATACTGCAGTGGACACAGAAATACCAAGAGTCACAATAGTTTATTATAAACAACTACACATCAACAAATGTGGTAACATATAAGAAATTAATAGACTCCTAAATATATACAACCTATCAATTTTAAATCGTGAAGAAGTAAAAATTCTACATAGACCAATAATGAATTAGAAAATTAAATCAGTAATAAAATGTCTTCTAAAAAAAAAAAAAAAAAAAAAAACCCAGAACCTGATAGCTTTACTGTTGAATTCCACCAAACATTTAAGGAAGAGCTAATACCAATTTTTCTCAAATCACTCCAGAAAACTGAAGAAGAGGGAATATAACCAAATTCATTTTATGAGGCCAGAATTACTCTGAGTCCAAAATCAGATGCGGACACAGCAACCAAAACCACACTACAGGCCAGTATTCCTGATGAGCACAGATGCAAATATTCTCAACAAGATAGACAGATACATAGACAAATGGAATAACAAGAAGATCTCAGACATAAATTCATGCACCTATAGCCAAATGATTTTTAACAAAAGCCAAGAACCAACATTAGAGGGAATAGAGTCTTTTTAGTAAATGGTGCTGGAAAAAATTCATATCCACATGCAGATAAATGAGACTGGATGCCTACTTCTCACCATGTACAAAACCCAACTCAAAACGAATTAAAGGCTTAAATGTAAAAGTTCACTTTATAAACCAACTAGAAGAATACACTGGGGAAATGTTGGCGATGTTGGGCTGGGCAAAGATCCATTTCCAAACAACTTGATAGAAAATAATAATAATAATAACCTCATTTAAAATTGGGCAAAATACCTTAATATTTTTCAAAAAAAAGTCACACAAATGGCCAACAGGTATATGAATAAAAGCTCGATATCACTAATCGTCAGGGAAATGCAGACCAAAACTACAATGAGAGTCCACCTCATAGCAGTTAGAGGGGCTATTACCAAATGGCAACAGATAGCAACTGTTGGCAAAGATGTGGAGAAACAGGAACACTTGCACACCGTTGGTAGGATTGTAAATTTGTAGAGTGATTGTGGAAAACAGTATGGAGGTACCTCAAAAAAACTGAAAATTGAAATACCATATAATCTAGCAATCTCACTACTTGGCATATATTTTAAAAAATGATATCCATATGTTGAGGAAATACATGCAGTTACATTTATTGCAAAATTATTTACAATACCCAAGATTTAGAATCAACCTAAATGTTTCCAATGATGAATGAATAAAGAAATGTTGTTTATTTAGACAAAGGAATATTATTCAGTCATAAAAAAGAATGAAATACTGTCATTTGTGACAAAATAGATAAACTCGGAGGACATGATGTTAAGTGAAGTAAACCAGACACAGAAAGACAAATACACATGATCTCAGTTGTATATGAAATGAAAATGGAAAAGTTGCTATCATAGAAGCAGAGAGTAGAACAGTGGTTTCTAGAGACTGAGAAGTAACAAAGAAGGGTGAATAAGAAAGATGGGTCAGTGAACAAAAAGTTACAATTAGATGGGACTCTTTTGGGGGATATTAATAGGGCTTTGAAGAGTAACACACAAACATATTCACACTCATATAAATATGAAACAAATGACCTACAAAAAAAATACATGAGTAGTGGTAATGGAGTCAGCAGAAGTGGTTGTGACAAGGGAAACCACCTCTCCACAATGATTGTATCTGACACTGAAGCCAACTTTGCAACTGACACTTGTGTAAAGTCACTGTTGTTCATGATAGTGACACAGGTAGAGTTCTTTTTCCTGAAAGCACCTACTGTTCTTTTGCAGTAAACATACAATTTTCTGGTTCACTTTGGTAACACTGAGATTGGTAATAATTATTTTAGGTCTTAATACTTCTTGGCGAAACATCACATTGGGCTTATTATTCAGCCCTAACTTGAGTAAGGTATAAAAGTCTATTTTCTTTGTATTTTATTTTGTTGTTTTTTCCCCCCATATTGACAGATGACATGAGGCTTAAATAGAGAATACGATGGCTAACACAGCCAGACTCCAAAAAACACTGGAATTATATACCTTGAATAGAAGATCAAATTAAGAAAGACAACTTGGGTTTTCATGAATTTAGGATCAGTGTTCAATGACCAAAGCACAGGGGAAGACTAGAGCAATATGCTTCTTTTTTTACCTTGTCATTATATATTGAAATTGATCATCCAAAGTATGATCAATTGTGACACCCTACTCAGGGGATATTTAGCAAACGTCACTGAACCCAGAAACTCTGAGTTCTGGTATAGGGTTCTGAGACAGAATGATCTGGTTCTGGGGTTATTCCTGCATTAAATAGAAATGCTATGTTCTAAAAATGAATGGTCTAACTCATTAAGATTTTAAATGACCTCAGTATATTGAATGGGGAAAGTGGAATGAGTTTATTTTAGGCATGAGATAAATTCAACACAGGGACAGGAGTAAGAACAAGGTGAATACCCTAGATGCTTTCATATAATTTCTCACACAGTATTACACACACACACACACTATCTACATATCTGCATTTACCTTTCAAATTAAGTGAGAGATTACTTGAGAGAGTTCTTGTTGTGTTTTTACTTGCTTCAACATTTCTGACCAGACAGAATTGCACTCATAAAGTTGTATGCCATAGGTATGCAATAAATATCAAAATTCCTGGGATACTCTCTGGTGGCTTCCTGACTGGGGCGAGTTTGACAGCCTGCATTGTTACAGTTGTCATGATATACACAAGAAACACTCGGTGCAGGATCATCGGGGTCATGGCATTTGTAATCTTCAGAAGAGGCAAGAAGAAAGAAATCTCACATTTGGAAAATTGTCAAGAAAAAAAGGCGGTAATGAGAATAATACCTAGGGGATTAATAGGACTTTCTGTGAATTTTGAAGACAATATGGAAAATGCAATTTAGAAGCAGCACTAACAGGTAAATATATTATGCCTTTAACTATAATTGTATTGTATAAGGAAGTGTTTACTTGTATTAAATAGTTCTTTTATGTTGACAGGGAGACCTGAAAATTTCACATATCTATGAAGATGAAGACTTAGTGAAGCTTGCTTATAGTCTGTAAGTAAATATTTGTGAACTAAGATAATGATGGTGATGATAATTTTTAAGTGTATTTGATGCATTTATTTATAAAAACCCATCTAGCCTGAACTGATAGGAACACGTTATTAATAATAAGACAAAATAAGAAGAAGTTCCCAATTCCAAAATTTTTCAGAAAGTGTATTTTTGAGGCAAGGAGTATTATTCCTTTAACTCAGGCTCTTCTCCACAGAATTGTCCAAGTTAATTCCTCATGTAGCCAATCTGATTATGTGACTTTTCTTTGGTTCTCAGTTATCTATGAGATTATGTATAACTCGCTGTGTGTAGCTATCTGGCTTTTCTCTATGTGACCTTAACTTGTCTCTGTACCTCTCTGCCTGGCATCCTCTTTCCCCATCTTCTTTAGAATTAATGGCCTTGATGAACCTCTGTTTTTGGAACTCTGATTTTGGAAATGTTTTTCTGTACAACAGCAGTTCTCAGCTGGGATCCATTGTGACCCCATACCCACGGAATATTTAGAAATGTCTGGAGACATTTTTGATCTTATGACAGCTGCAATTGGCACTTAGTGGGCAGAGGGCGGACATGTTGCTAAGTATACTACAGTGCCTAAAATAGCCTTCCTCCTCCTTCTGCTCCAGCAAAGATTTGTTGTTCCAAAATGTCAGTAGTGCTAACCTTCAGAAACTCTGATACAGAATGAATGTATCCTCTTTCTATAACTAATGAAGTTTTCTTTATCCTTCCACACTCCATTCTAATGTTACCTCCTCCATGAAGCGTCCCTGAGTATAATTGATCCCATAGTTGTGCTTCAAATAATTGTTTTTGTCTTCTATACCACATATATGATTCTGTACTGAAATTTACACATGTGACTAATCTCCATTGCACACTCAACTTATTCCAGTGCTCAAGACCCTGTCTTGGTACACAGTAGACATTCAAATCTTATGGATTCCTGAATCAATAAATATCATAGTAGGACCTCATGTGCTTGTTTTTTGATAATCTGAGTTTTTTTTTTTTTTTTCCCTAGACAGAGTCTCTTGTTGGCCAGGCTGGAGTGCAATGGCTCGATCTCGGCTCACAGGTTCTCTGCATCCTAGGTTCAAGCGGTTCTCCTGCCTCAGCCTGCCTAGTAGCTGTGGATAATAGGCATGTGCCACCACGCCCGGCTAATTTTGTATTTTTAGTAGAGACGGGGTTTCTCCATGTTGGTCAGGATGATCTGAATCTCCTGATCTCAGGTGATCCACCTGCCTCGGCCTCCCCAAGTGCCGGAATTATAGCCGTGGGCCACCGCACCCAGCCAATAATCTGAGATTTTATAATGACCATTCTCATCTCTAACATGAGCAGATAAAAGAATGCACATAGTAGTTGAATTGGGTCATTGTATGTAAACCATTTTAGTAAGGCCTGTCACAGAGCAGGTACTATGTAAATATTAATTTTGTTGTTTTTAAATATTGATTATTCCTAACATTTATGGATTTTACTAAGGATTCTTTTACTATAAACCTAGCCCTAAAATAATAGAATCACAAAATCGTATCTCCACTCATGTGTAATAATGCTTCGGTTACTCCTAAAATACTTGTACCCAGTATTTACCAAACTTTCTCAGTAAAAGATCTTCCATTTATGGATAGAAGCAATGTTCTCTTTTGTTAGCCTCAAGTATATTATTTAGATATATAACAAATCCATTTTATTTTGAAAAAAAAAAAATTCCTCCAGAAGTATCCTTCTGTTTAAGTCTCAAATCTTAGATTATCAATCTATATGAATAATATCTTTTAGTCTAATTGTAAATAATACATTTTTGTAGTGTCGACCGTTGGATTTGGCTATTTAATGGCTTGGAATTATGTGGCATAGCATAAATGTAAATAAGAACTCACATTCATTTTTTCTCTCTGGATTTTTTGGTAAATATTGGAAGAGATATAATTTGGATCTGTTCCCACACTTACCCAGATAAAACCATGATAATTATCCTTTCAGTAGCAAGTTGGGAGACGCTGCATGGTGAGTGGAATTAAGGTTATGCACACCAGTCTGTCCATAAACATTGGAGGTCACGTGGTTAGATTTGATTGTAATAATGGGCTCTAGATGGTTAGGTAAATATTCAAGATCTGACGTTAGTTTATTGAATTAATGACTTGTGACATGAGAATAGGGACTCCTTAAATGAGTTTGTTTCTGGCAATCATTTCAACATCTCAAAAGCTCCCAACCTTATCAGAATTGTGAATTACTTGACTCTAAAAATATTAGGCAAAAACGTAATAACCACTCTCTAGAGATAACTGCTTCTTCCTGGTTCAGTTATGAGAAAAGAAAATAAAACAAGTGAATCAAGTGAATAAGAGAGATAATCAAATTCAATGTGTCAGTAAACTCTCAAATCCATTCTTACATTATCATAATTGCATTATCCAGACTCTTTGTGTGAGTAACTGAGCAGAAATTCTCCTGCCTCCAGTCCTATTATTGAACACAAGAAATTAAAGCAATGAGAAACAAAGTAAAAAATATAAAAATAATTAGTCAGATTCTGGACAGAAAACCTGGAAAAGCGTAGTCATGAAACCCTCTCTTTTTTATCTTTTATTCCTCCTCCTCTTCATTCCTCTGTTTTTCTTTGTCTCATTTCATCCTTTCCACTCTCACAATTTTTCTGCATCATAATAGTACTCTTTGTAAATCACACAGTGTAGATGCAGGATTCATAGAAGAATAAGAAATAATTTATATTTTTCAGAAATTTAGATCAATATACTTAATGAACATTTATTGACATTCTTTCAGCACCCATTGTTCTCTGTATAGTCTTCACAGCCTGATTTTGGTTGGAGAAAAAAATCGTATTTTATATCTACAACAATCCATGTATTCCATTCCTTCATAAGAGTGGATGTTTGGACAATGGACATGTGAATCTATAAGTCCAGAGATTTATGTTAAAATGATCAAGAAAATACAGTTCACTTTTTGCAGAGTTTCAAACCAGACAGACGTAAACCTGGAAATTCTATAAGCCATTTTGCCAGTTACAAGGATGAAAGTCCATGTGCAAAACAGTATGACAGGAAATCAGAGAAATACATTTCTCTGTGTGTGTGTATATGTGTATATATCTATAGATAGTTTTAAAATATATCTAGTAATTTAAACCAATTAATTCTTTTTTTACTTTTTTCTTCATTTTGAGTCAGTATATGCGTCAGGATCATATTGGCTACAAATAACAGAAAAGTGAAGATTCAGTTCATATTTTCACAAGCAACAAGAAATCTTGGGATAGATTTTTCAAGCATGGATCTATAGGAGACATTATCATCAATGCCTCACACTCCTCTCTTTTTGACCCATTGTTCTTAGCATGTTTCTTTCAATCTCATGCTTACAAGTTAACTCTTGTCCATGTTCAGCTTCCTCACACTTAAATACTTTGATCATATTCCATACAGAAAGAAATAGGGAAAAATGAAGGCCAAATATATGTTCATACTCATCAGACTGACAGTGTGAACAAAATCTGGATCCTGTTAATAAAGAAAAAAGGCAGTGCATACATCAGTAAGCAATGGTCAACATACTGTCTACCAAAGTTGGGTCAGTAGCAATAAAAATAAATTCTTATTAATTCAATATATAAAAAGTATTTGCAATAAAAATGATATATACTCCAAATGAGGTATGGGCTGAAAGGTTATACAGGTCTAAAAAAGAGAGTGACTACATTGACAAAACATTCGTGGAAAAATAATGCATGAGCTGAATATTAAAAGTCAGGAAAAAGTTAACTAGGAAGAGTGACAAATATATTACAAACAAAACGAGCATAATTTGAAAAGTTATTAAATCAAAAAATGTATTAATCTATTCTCAGGCTATTAATAAAGACATACCTGAGACTGGATAATTTATAAAGAAAAGAGGTTTCATTGACTCACAGTTCCACATGGCAGGGAAGGCCTCACAATCATGGTAGAAGGTGAATGAGGTGCAAAGGCATGTCTTACATGGCGGCCAGCAAGAGAGCATGTGCAGGGAAGCTCCCCTTTATAAAACCATCAGATCTCATGAGACTTATTCACTATCATGAAACAGCAAGGGAAAAACCCACCCCTGTGATTCAATTACCTTCCACCAAGCACCTCTCATGACACATGGGGATTATTACAATTCAAGGTGAGATTCGAGTGAGGACACAGCCAAACCATATTATCTTACTCCTGGCCACTCCCAAATCTCATGTCGTCACATTTCAAAACCATTCATTCCTTCCTAACAGTCCCCCAAGGTCTTAACTCATTTCAGCATTAACTCAGAAGTCCACAATCCAAAGTTTCATCTGAGACAATGCAATTCCCTTCCACCTATGAGCCTGTAAAATCAAAAGCAAATTAGTTACTTTCTAGATACAGTGGAGGTACGGGCATTGGGTAAATACACCCATTCCAAAAGGAAGAAATTGGACAAAATGAAGGGGCTACCAGCCCTATGGAAGTCTGAAATTCAAGGGGACAATCAAATCTTAAAGCTCCAAAATGATCTTGTTTGACTCCACGTCCCACATTCAGGTCACACTGATCCAAGTGGTAGGTCCACATGGTCTTGGGCAGCTCCACTCCTGTGGCTTGCTGGGTACAGCCTCCCTCCTGGCTGCTTTCATGGGCTGCTGTTGAGTGTCTGTGACTTTTCCAGGCACACAGGGCAAGCTGTTGGTGGATGCACCATTCAAGGATCTGGAGGACAGTGGTCCTCTTCACATATCTCCACTAGGCAGTACCCCAGTGGGGAGTCTCTGTGAGGGCTCCAACTGCTCATTTCTCTTCTGCACTGCCCTAGCAGAGGTTCTCCACAGGGAACCGCCTGCAGCAAACTTCTGCCTCTACATCCTGGCATTTGCATACATCCTCTGAAATCTAGGTGGATGTTCCCAAACTTCAATTCTTGACTTTTCTACACCCACAGGCTGAACACCATGCAGAAGCTTCCAAGAACAGCATGGAGAAACCCACCCCCATGACTCAATTACTTCCCACCATGTCCCTTCCCATGATACATGGGGATTATTACAATTCAAGTTGACATTTGGATGAGTCACAGCCAAACCATATCAAAAAATAACATAAAATATTCAATGAAAAGCAAGATATTTGGAGAGGCTGGTGCAGATTTTACTTAGGAAGAAATTGTAATTAAGATTGTAATAACACAACCTATCCTATATGTTATCAAGAAATCAGTCATATTCAGTTTCATTTAGCAGAGTTACAAATTGCTCCATAACACAAGGCTCAATTGACTTATGTTATCCTTAGTATAAAATATTTTACTATCTTTGTTATTCCTAATTAGATAACATAACTTTGGCTTACATATTTATGTACTTTGAGCTCAAAATGGGCTAGAATTAAATTTGAATATATAGTAATATTAGTATTCAATTAAATAGTCACACATTTTGTCACAAAGTCACTCAATCGTGGATATTCAGTATAAATATATATATATATATATACACACACACACACACAGAGAATATACTAAAATAAATTGCTTATATAAAATATACTGTCTCATTTTTAAAACTAAAAGCCACTTAATTTATAAAAATCACATGTAGAAATTATATCTACTTAGAACTTTATTCACTGGTGGAGAAAACACATTAATAGTGTGTGATGATCAATTTTATGTGTAATGGGATTAGACCATGGTGTTCACATATTCAATCAATCATTATTCTGGATATTTCTGTAAAGGTGTGTTTTGCATGAGATTAACATTTAAATTTGTGGACATCGAGTAAAGCAGATTACCCTTTATAAAGTGCGTGGATGTATTAGTCCATTCTCTCATTGCTATAAAGAACTACCTGAGACTGACTGAGTAATTTATAGAGAAAAGACGTTTAATTGGCTCACAGTTCCACAGGTGTACAGGAAGCATGACTAAGGACGCCTCAGGAAACTTACAGTTATGGCAGAAGACAAAGGGGGAGCAGACGTGTGTTATGTGACTGGAACAGAAGAAAGAGAGAGAATGGGGAGGTGCCACATACTTTTAAACAACCAGATTTTGTGACCCAAGACCTTTTCCATCTTTCTGATTTCTTTCTTTTAAAATGGGAATGTGTGTCCCATGCCTATCCCACCACTGCATTTTGGAAGTAGATACTTTTTTTGGTTTCACAGGTTCATAGCTGGAGAGGAACTTTGCCTCCAGATGAATCATACCTGAAGTGTCATCCACGCTTGATTTAGATGATGTTGAGATGAGATATCGGGACTCAGGGTTGATGCTGGAATGAATTAAGATTTTGGGGTTGTTGGGATGGGGCTGAATGTATTTTGCGTGTGAGAAGAACATGAATTTTAGGAGTTGAGGGTGGAATGTTATGGCTGGAATTGTGTCTGAAAAATGCATGTTTTGACATCCTAAACCCCAGTACCTGAGAATATGGCTGTATTTGCAGATGGGACTTTGGAAAAAGTGATTAAGTTACAGTGAGGCAGGTAAGGTGAGCCCTAATCCAATCTGACTAGCTTCCTTATAAAAAGATGATCTTAGAACACATAGATACACCAGGAAGCCACAGGCACAGAGGAAAGACCATGAGAACAGGCAGCAAGAAGGCAGCCATCCGCAAGCTAAGGAAAGAGTTCTCCGTGGAAACCAACCCTGATGGTACCTGGATTTTAGACTTCCAGGCACCAGAGCTGCAATAATCCAAATATCTACTCTTTAAGCCACTCAGTCACATGATGGTCATAGTGACAATCATGAAGTAGGTCCTTTTAAGTCAAAACCCTCCCACAGGCAAATGCTACAATATTTTTAAATCTCTAAGTCTCATCCTATTTCACAGGCATAACTTGCAGGAGACAAGCATGGCTTGACAACTTACAGAGTTATTTTTGTGACCACCATCTTCAGCATCCATCACACTGCTGTTAAATAAATTAATTAATTGTAGTTTAGATACAGTCACTTAGAATTGGAGCTGAAAAGATAGAGTCTACTACTGGAATTTGTTTAAATTGTTAACATTTTTAAAATTATGGAATTACTTCCTCAGTAATTATGAGGCTTACTGAGGAAATAATTTCTCTTTCTCTCTCTCTCTCTCTATATATATATATTTTGCTAGAACCTCCATGCAGACATTTTGCTTCTTTTATTTCAAATGCTCATTTAATATTAGTTATTTGGTACAATTACTGTAGTGCAATGGAAAGGGACCAGTAATGGGAGCCTATAACACGGGTTCCCACACTGGTTAAATTTTACTGTTCAATTACTAGATTTTAGTATCTGTGCCAAGATCTTTTCCTGTATTATCTCATTTAATTAGCACAGTTTTCTCAGCTACTGGTATTATTAAATTTATTTCAGTAAATAAAGAAACTGAAGTTCATAGGGATGAAATATATTTTCAAAGTTTTCAGAACTAAAGACTATGAAGCCTGGGATTCAAATCCAGATTGTCTTTAATTTGTTTATTCAACTGCTATGCTATGGTGTTTTCTTAGTTTTCTAGTATCAGTTTTATTATAGTTGTGTGCTTTGAGACAACCATGCCTTTTCTTTTGTCTCAGTGTTCTCACTTGTCACAGTGAAAGCAGTGAGCTTCATAAAGTTTAAAATACCAGGTTTGCCTTTGCATTCTCTTTCTGTGGAACACTCCTTGGCACCTACTCATTTCTGATACTTTCAATGAGAGATTTTTTTTTTCCCAATGCTGGCCACGATTTTGTATTCAAATTATTCCCTTATGCTTCAAATGTCCTTTCTATGATCACCATGACATCTGCTCAGAACACCAAAAATGTGTCATCAAATTCACAGGATCAGCCATTTTCAGGGGCAATGGTAGTTCCCTCTTGCGCTCATAAAACCTTTGCTGAATCTTAGGGAGTTGAATTTCTGTTGTTAGGAAAGCAGCATAGCTACCCTGAAAGTTTCTGAAGTGAAAACATTTTGAATAAATGCATCCAACAACCAAAACCCAACAATTACTTACTTGAAGATGAGAATGAAAGTAGAAGGTACTCGGTGTGCTGAAGAAATACCAACATTTCTAGCCAGATGGGAACCCAAAATGATTAAGCCTTACCTGCTACTATATCACTGATTCTGAAAGGATTTGAATGGAGCCATACTGGAAATGGTATCTTCCTCTATATTATAATTTTTTAAAAATTGGACTAATATATTACTGTTCATCTTAAACAGGGTTTAAAGCAGTTCTCTTTTCACCACCAATATCTTTGTGATTATAGAAGGGAATCTCACTTTCAGTGACACGCAGATGTAAAGAGTCAAGTCACAAAGGTACTCCCAGAATTAACATATACACTCAGCAACCAGGGATTTGAAGAGAATATAGATGTTCGTGAGGTCTTCCATGCACATCAATTGATAGAGATTAGTTGCTTAAAGATTATGCTTGAGTAAGACCATTCTGTGGTTCAGAATAAAGATCATGAAGCAGGCCCAGTGTAGATGGTGAGTGGCATGGTCTGCACTGACAAGAAGATAAATTAATTCTCTTATCTCACAGAACTACTCCCTTTTCCACGCTGGTGAAGTGTACTGCCAGTTCCATAGAAAAAGAGACTGGAGATAAGTATCAGAAACCACTAATGAGCATTTGTACTTATTTATATTAATAAATACTACAGAAAAATATGCAGGATTTTTTTTTACAAAGTCTAAAATTCATAATTCCCAATGTTTTAAAAACTATTTTTATAAACTTACGGATTTTAAAAAATCCTACAATTTTGTTTTTATTTTGGAGCTTTATTTTAAATAGATTAATTGTTCCCGATAGATACTGCTTCACTATAGTCAAATTCTGATGTCAAAGTTGGGAAAAGTATAAAATTCAGTATCCTCAGTGAGAATTTCTTCTTAGATGTTTTTTATGTTACAGAAGCAACCCTACATATTTAGTTTATTCATAGCATAATCTAGTCAGACATTTTCATAGCCTAAAGGCTCTAGTTTTAAGCATGATTTTAGCAAGTTCTATTTTGTAAATTCTACTTCCCACTGCAAACAGAAAGCACTACATTTCAAAGAGGAAGGTAAGTTAATACGTTGATAACTCACATTTTTACACACACACACACAAATGCAATACATTCCTATTTAAGATTCAATCTTAGAATAACATATTGATAAAATAAGTCATGAGACATCTATGAATTATAAAAATAAGCTATAAATTAATTTGCATATTATAATGTCAAGCAATACGTACCTCTTGTATTAGTGTTCTCTAGGGGGACAGAACTAATAGGATATATACACATACACACATACATATAAATGTATATATACACATATATGTGCGTGTGTGTGTATACATATATATGTGTGTGTGTATACATATACTATATATACACACGTACGTGTGTGTATATATACACATACATATATGTGTGTACGTACATATGTGTGTATATATACATATATATGTGTGTGTGTATTTATATATAAAGGGGAGTTTATTAAGTATTAACTTACATGTTCACAAGGTCCCATAATAGACTTTCTGCAAGCTGAGGAGCAAGGAAAGCCAGTCCGAGTCCCAAACCTGAAGAACTTGGCATCCGATGTTCAAGGGCAGGAAGCATCCAGCATGGGAAAAAGATATGGGCTGAAAGCCTAGGCCAGTCTCTCTTTTTCACATTTTTCTGCCTGCTTTATATTCGCTAGCAGTTGATAAGATTGTGCCCACCAGATTAAGGGTGGATCTGCCTTCCCCAGCCTGCTGACTCAGATGTTAATCTCTTTTGACAACACCCTCAGAGACACACCCAGGGTCAGTACATTGTATCCTTCAATCCAATCAAGTTGACACTCAGTATGAACCATCACACCTATTGACAATGACAATGCATAGCTATGTAATAAATTAATATTTATATCTGGTAGTATAAGAGGTATTTATTTTCTTTTACCAACATTTTCAGGTTTTGTGATGTTGTCACATAAGTAATCATGATTACTTGTATGAGAAAATCAGCTTTTTCAATGTTGTTATGCAAAGAAAAATTTCATTTGTTTATGAAAACATGTTCTCGAAATAGATTTGTCTTACTCAGTTCAAAATATGAGTGTGTAGTAATTTCATTACCTGTCTCATTACCTACAATAATTTCACTTTTATCTAGCAGAACTAGGTTAGGTCCAAAATCATCAACCTGCTTATAAAACACTTTCTACTCTACAAGGTAGAAAATTATTTTTGAAATTTTATTTCTTTGAGATCAGTTTGATTCATCCATGGGTAACAGTATAAAGAAATTATTTCTAGCTGCCCATTTGCTGCAAGTACACATAGCTTCACATAATCAATAGAAATATATGCTGAATATCAAAAAAGAAAAAAGAAAAATATTAGGTCACTAGATGGTGCCATAATGTTATTTTTTACTTTATTGTCAAGGATTCTGGAAAGGTGTTGCAATTGTTTTTAAGAGGCGTGTTGTCAGATGCCATGAAGAATAAAAAGTAAACTTAAAGTTAACAATTTAGGGAGGAAATATTATTAATCTTAAAAAAATGAGTGATATTAGATGTATTGTGTTAAATTGAATTAAAATACATCAATGAGACTGCGAACAAGTTTTGACATTATCAAGGTCAAAAAATGTTCCTTTTTAGGTTGAGGTTAGTGATTTTGTTCCTAAAACCACATGTAATTACTCATTACATATGTAAGGTCATACATAGGAAATAGTACTGCTGTCTAGCTGCTCAAAGAGGTAAATGAAGCCTTTCATTCTTTAAATAACTAAGTGTATTTTTAGATGACTTCTGTTCAATCAAGAGTTTTCTCTGATGATTGGAGCTGGGTCCTGTACTTTCTGTTGTAATTTTCATTGTTGTTAAACATAGACAGCAATGAATACTATTTGTTGATAAGACGTTTCTCGATATCACTGATACTAGAAAGAAAAACTTCAGCCCAAGTGACAGTTTTTTTCAAACAACCAAAAATATTATACCACGTCTGAAACCAATTGAGAATAACATTCTTGTTTTTGGAAATGCCAGACCTTGTTGCAAGGGTTGTAGGTAAAAACACTGTGCACACAGAAACAGACACATATAAGCAGGAGAGAGATTTATTTGCATTTCTAAACTTCTCCACTGATATAATTACTCAGCAGAGAGAAAAAAAAAAAAAAAACAGTTTCTACCTCTCCAATCCTCAACGACCATTTATATTCACAATGTTTAGGAGATCTAACAATTTTAGGCACTTTGGAGATTTAATGGTGCAGGAGAGGAGAAAGACTTAAAAGTCTCAAAGTGCTTCCGTATTTCTCTCATTACCGGAAGCAGTTTAACAGTGTACTTCCAGGTCTCCCTTTTACCAGAGTTTGCTCTTTTCAACATTATTATTCAACATGGAAACTGATTTTTCAACCCAAATAGAACAAGAAACCTTTCCAAAAAGGTGTAAATTTCACTGTCAGATTTAGATACATCTTGATAACAAAATTTCATTTTCCCCATACACTGAATTGGGATGTTACTGAGGATAAGCCCATTCGTTTCAGGAAGAATTTGTTTAATGCTACTGAGATCACCAGAGATCACCATTTCAGACACAATGCAGGATCTTGGATTTTGGAGTGATTTTGGAATGAAAACAGGGAACAAAGAAAGAGGGTCAGACTGTCTTCAGGGAATATTTATTCTACATTTTAATTAAGCAAGGTAACTGTTTTTCTCACCCATTTAAATTATTACTCCACCCTAAACCTGACAAATTAATATCTAATAATATATTAGCACATGAGAAGTGATTATAGCCTTTCTGTTTTGGGGATGGGGTTTTTTGATGTAATTTATAGTAAGGTTGGGCTGCTCTCTGACTTAGGTGAAGATGTAGTTAATATAGATTATTTATAGGGCTTCTTGACACTCTGTTTTACAGCATGTTTCCCTGGGGATGTTAGTTTGTAACAACCTTTTTCTTCATTGATGGCTATTAATGATACCTGGCACTGCTTTACTTAACAGGCTATATACAATTAAACAGAGGCTTTGACATTTTGACTATGCCTTGGCTGAAATGATGTATATGAATGCTGATAGTCTTATACTAATTCACAAGACTTGTATGCAATAGACACAGGAGTCAAAAGAAATAAAGTATTCTGAGTTTTTGCTTCAAATATTGATTTTCAGCCCAAATCATTGCTTAATTTGGATGAATGCATTGAGCTGAGGTTTCCCCAAGATTGAGTGCCTTGCTTTCTTTCATGCTGTCCAGATAGTTTTATAGATACCAGTGGGACGTTATGTACTAGGCAAAGTGCTAATTACTTCACATGCATTGGCTCTTCTGCCGGTACTGAGTAAAGGGCTATTATTACTTTCATTTTATGGGTGAGGAAATGGAGGTTTGAATGTGACTAAGGGACCTCCTTAAAGACATGGATTTAATCTGCAATATAGCAAAAAGCAGTTGCTGTAATCTACAGCCCTGGTGAACCTGGGTTCTGTGCTTTTTGTTGTCATTGGAATTGTTAAACATAGACAGCAATGCATATTATTTGTTGAAAGGACATTTTCCCCATATCTCGTATACGAAATTGGTCTTAGGATGACAGAGTGAAAGAAACATTAAAATTTATCTGTGGTTGGAGAAAAGAGAAGTCGTTTTGATAACATACAATGAAATAGACAATCACCTGAGAGTTTTTCTACTTCATCCAAAAATGATAACGGGTACCATCTTATATAAATGATTGGTAGCTGTTCAGAGGTCTCATTTAGAATTTCATTTTTACTCTTTTGCTCTTTTGTGTTTTTCCCTTCCCTCATTTGTTACTATCTTCAGAGCTGTCAATTAAGGTAATCCAACCCAACCTGACCAATGTTGGCAGGTGGCTTCAGTTAGTCCTATCAAATATTCTTCTCTAATAATTGTATTTTCACAAGTAGGACCTAGAGATTCAAATTCAGTGGGGAGGGGCTAATCATTCTGAATATTGTGCCCCAAGGAAATTTTCCTGGTAAAAGATCCTTGTTTCTCAAGCCTTCACGCAGCCCACTTCTTTTCCTTTCTTTCCACAGGTGCTTTATATTATTTATAAATCTAAGTTTCCTTGTCAATAGGAGATAATAATAATTTAATAAATCTTTTTTTTTTTCTTTTTTTTTTTTTAGACAGGTTCTCACCTCCCTCTGTTGGCCATGCTAGAATGCAATGGCACTGTCTTGGCTCACTGAAACCACCACATCCCAAGCTCAAATGATCCTCCTGCCTCAGCCTCCCAAGTAGCTAGGACTAAAGGCATGTGCCACCATGCTTAGCTAATTTTTGTATTTTTTGTAGAGATGAGGTTTGGCTATGTTGCTCAGGCTGGTTCCAAACTCCTGGACTCAAGGGATCCACCTGCCTCGGCCTCCCAAAGTGCTGGGGTTATAGGCATGAGCCATTTCACCAGGCCCTAATAAAACTTCTGATAGCTTTTTTGAGGATTAATTTATTTGAATAATATAAATAAAATGTGGGCACAAAGTCTGACATATAATAATAATTGATACATTAGTTGCTCTTCACCACCCAAAATCTAAAAAACATCTCCCATCACCACCAAGAAAAAACATTTATACCCTTCCAATCACAGTCCTATCAGAATACCTATGATCTAAGCACCCTTTGGTCCTATTGCATCGGAAAGACCAAAGACTGGTTCCATTGTTTCCATTGTTTCTAGATTGCGATGTCTCCACTGACCTCCTCATTTTGTAATGGGTAATTGTTTCAACTACATAGAATTTTCTTTGGTTTTCTAATTTAATTTTGAACAAAAAGGTCATCAAATTCTTGAGATTGAGAGTGTCATCATGGGTCCAACAATAATAAAAATTGGATGGTGTTGGGGAGAGTGAAGGTTTGGAGAAGTGGCAGGGTGGTGGAGGATAACACATTTAAATTATATTAGAATTTAAATTAAAGCATGTTCTGAAAAGGCAACCATTCCTGTTTATACAAGGCTCTTTAGAAAAGAATTTAAAGTTACAACATACAAATTAGCTCCAGACATTCTCTCAGCCCAGCTCTGCACATACTGATCAATGAGGCATAAAGATATAATTGGTTCATAGATGCATTTGTTGGAATGTGTTTACTAGGCTCTTAAATACCACATTTAAGTTTTGAGCTTAAATCATTAGCAAATGAATTTCAGCATAAAAAGGGGAGTTTCTCTGAGATTTTTAAAATGTATTTTCAGATTGATATTAAAAGTTCCCACCACTCCATTCTAAAGAATTTATTTTAAAGAGTGTCATAAAGGAATTAAGTAAAATGCAATTTGGCAGTAAAATGTATTTATGAAACAGCCCATAGGCCTCTACAGAAATCATCAGAGAAGTAGATTTTTTCAAGTATTATCTGTTTGTGTTTCTGCATTTAGTAAAAGTTGTAAAGACCCATAGCAAGAGGAGTAGAAATCGAAATTTGGCAGTGGGTTTAGGCATTGTTTCCTGGATGCCTCAGTCTTATTCTCAGACACCCTACATATCCTCTGGAGAGGTTTTCAAAGGAGAAAATGCTTTGAACCTAAGTCCTTCTTCTAGCTATAACTCTTTGGACCCAAATCCCTTCTAGAATGTCCTTCTTTCTTCCCTATTAACAATTAAAGCATACCTTTTAATCTAAGTGCAACAAACACAGGTTCCCCTAAGAACTGTAGCAAGTGTAGTGACTCACAACAGTCTCTTCAAGTAGAACCTCAGAATCCTCAACTCACTGCATTCCCAGGTAGACACTAGCAGTAGATTGATGTTGGCACCTGGAGTTAATTTCATTTGCCATTCTCATTGTAAAATATTAGGCTAGGAAAATAAGTCCAGAGATTAGATCATTAAATTCAAAGTATTTAAACATTTTATGAACACTAACTAAAAATGATACACTTCTAAGGGAGATAACAGTATATCAAGAATATAAATTAAACTTCAAAAATTAAAAAAGAATACATCTTCATTGATCATAACAATTATAAGTACAACTTTTGCAACAGGAGTTTGTCAATAATTTCCACTGTTTTGACATCATTTTATTCAAATCTCATAACCACTCTTTCACAGAGTTATTATTATATCTTTTCTGGAGATCATAAAAATGAACCACAGAGAGAGTATATTTCTCAAGGGCACATAACCAATACTGTAAAGTCAGTATTAGAGCCAAAAACTTATGATTCTATATCACATTCTTTACTTATATATCTTGTTCTAAGAATAAAAAACAATCCTAAATGCCCTATCAAATGGACAACAGGAAATTGTCTTTTGTAAGAAGTATATATACATGGGAGTGCTCTCAGTCCATTTGACTCATATTGCAAATGAATAAAATTAATTCCAGAGGATTTTGATATATTAATAAAAATAACTATATATTAAATTGTACTGGCTATGAGCCAAGTGCTATGCCAAACCACTTCGATGATTTCCATGAATTTAACCATTTAAATTTTATAACAACTCTAACAGTAAATGCTGTTGTTATCTCCATTTTACAGATGAAGAAACTGAAACATGGACAGAAGTCATGACTTGTTAAGCTCTCACAGGTAGAGGTGGAGTAAGCACTCTGTCTTTACGTTCTGCAACCATAAATAGTACACTAATACAGCTTCTCAAATATTTATAATCTATATATTAAAGTACATATGTTTTCAAAAGAATCTGGTACCGTGTCATCCGCATCTAATGGTGTTACATAATTAATAGTTGTGTTAATATGCTAATAAGTCTGCTCATTTACCGTTCAAATACAATAGTATGTTCAAATAGTGAAAATGTTACCTATGCTCTAGAGCATTATATATATTGTATAAAATTTTTTAAAATAAAACTTTTCAAAGTTATATTATGAATAGAGCAATAAGAAATGTACACCAATCTTTAGAACTAGCAAAGCAAAAACATTTTTAAGTAATCACAGTGATTCGTTTCTCAAATTAAAAATAAAATCATCTTAAATGTAACAAACCATCAAGGGAACTCTAAGTGCCTGACAAAAATGAGAAGACAACAATGCATCACTCTGTTCCCCAACTCATTTGAGACCTCAGAGTTATTTCCATGAATTCTGAACAGGCATCTCCCAAGAGGTTGATGAGCTACATAAAAACTTTTTAGATTTTGTGTCTTGAGAATGTGAGTGAGTATAAGAGTTTGTGTGTGTTTTTAAATGATAAATTTAATACTTATTGAGAAAACTGATTTTATAAATACTATTTCTAGTAAGATGACTTAAAATACAATAACAGACTAGAATCAAACTATCTTGAATCTTTTTGGAAGTTGTTGGAAAATAAATTATAATAATCCGCAATGACAGAGAGTCAATGTAGAAAATCAGTATTTTATCAATGATTGGTAGTAGATAATACTTAAGTGTTCTCCATGTACTAGGCACTATGTAACTGCTTCTGAATGTATTAATTTATTTAACCCTCATTATAACCTCATGAAATGGGCTCTATACACCTCATTTTATGGTTGAGTAAAATTTACCCAAAGTCACACACATACAAAGTGGCAGATGTAAGTTCCAAAATTATGCACTCTAGAATGCTCCAGAGTTTATTCTCTTAGGACTAAACTCTACTGTCTGAGTAATAATATTTTTAAAGGAAAAGAAATAGGGACAAATAAAAAGAAAGGGAACTTTAAAGAATGGCTGGGTAGGAAATGTATTTTTTTCAATAAGACTATAGAAAATAAAAAGAAAATGAAAAATAAACAGGTATATTAGAATTGAGATAAAGCAGTTGAGTCAAAGGCTATGCTGTTACTCAATTCTGCTGAAATATTATAGTTTATCAAATGAACTAACTTACTGTTTCTTCCAGTATTTATTGAGTAGCTGTCACATATTGGATAGTGAACAGGATAAATAGGGTTACCACCCTCTTGGAGATAAATGTTAGCAGGAGAAAAAAGTAATTAAAATATTACAACACAGATACGGAAATGAATATAGACAGATTTGAACATGAATGTGGATATGGATACAGATATAGATCTATATATCCATACACACATGTGTTAATGTCAAATATTGATATGTGTTTTGAAGATAGTAAAGCAATGAATATAGCAGGGTTGAAGAGGAAAAGGTGTTTCCAATGGGAAAAGATTGTTTTTGTGTTCTCCTTCCCAGCTTCAGTGTGCCTTTGCTTCTAATGACCCACACCTGTAATTTTCTTTGGAAATCTGCCTTTGGATTAATGGAATGCTTTGCCTACATTCCCAGAAAAAAAAAAAAAAAAAAAAAAGGCCCTTCCTGAAAATTTACTTCCCCCATGGCCACCGAAAGGCAACCTGTTAACCACTGATGGGCACTTTTCCATGGGGTTATGGAAACTTAAATCTCTTAACTCCATTGGGGAAAAACTCCGAGCTTACTTTACACTGTAGATTTCCCTTATGTTATTGAGTTCAAGTACCTCCATCGAGCTTTGGTATCTTCTTTTCCTTTCTTGCTCCCCCACGCTTTTGGCAAAAACCCCTTGGGAGCACTTCCCTAACAGATCTATGGTGACTCACTGTCTCAGTTTGCCTGACTGTGAGCACACACTGGGACAGTCCCAGGCAACCTAGGATGGTTGGATACTCTACAAGTCATCATCTGGGAAACCTAACCTAAGACATCAGGGATAGCCTCTCTGGAAATACAGTATTTATACTGAAAAAAGAGCCAACCATTTGAAGAGCTAGAATGAGTGTTTTCTAGGCAAATAAAAATATGGCAGAAAAAATGGCACTATATTCAAGAGGACCTTGTGGCTGGAGCAATCTACATAAGAGGAAGTGTGTGGGTAAAGGAAGATAAAGGGGCAGGAATGTAAACAGCCTGCAGGAACTTGGCAGAAAGGGCAAGAGAAGTTCATTATTATACCAAATTACTACATAAGCTGTGGACACCTTTATTGTGTAGAATTTTTATGTATGTGTCTGTGTGTGTGCATTTTTCTCAATAAAAGTAAGGTCTTGAAAATTTTATTTTTTGAGAGGGTAGTCTGTCAAACAAAATGCAAGTTTAGATAGCACGACACTTTTATCTGGAGAGCATGTGTAGTTTCTATTGCAGAGTTGAACGTAAACCCAGCCAGGAACTACAAGCCCAGAGATATACCACAGGACCTTCATGCTTGAATTACAGATGCAAAACAGAATGCAGGTTGAGTTACTGTTTATAAATTCTACAACAAAAGAATGACTCCACACGTTTAGGGATTTGTTCCTATATTTGAATACCTCTGCATAAAAACCTCACTTGTAGCCTCCTGGAGATGCAACATGGTGGAATTCTGAAAGACTTTGACGTTGAGTAATTGCACCATTTCTTTGATCATTGTTTTTATTCTTGCTTTTGCTGTTGGTGATCTGTTTTTGGTTTCTGAATCCCCAGTTTCTTCATCTGCACACAAATAGATGTGAGTGTTGATCTGAGGGATTAGACCATTTTATGCAAATCACAGAGCATAATTCCTCGTAAACCCTCTCTAATTAAGAGTTAAAATGTTGATAGTGACTGACCCTCTCTAAACCGTTGGCCCTTTTTACATATAAAATAGTGTAAAATAAATGGCAGAAGATAAAGCATGAGAATAGTGTGGAGGATGAAAATCTTCAACTTAGACTGGGCTTCAAGAAAGAAAGCAGGCCAGGCACGGTGGCTCATGCCTGTAATATCAACACTTTGGGAGGCCGAGGCAGGTAGATTACCTGAGGTCAGGAGTTCAAGACCAACCTGGCCAACATGGTGAAACCTCGTCTCTACTAAAAATACAAAAATTAGCCAGGCATGGTGGCACAGTCCTGTAATCCCAGCTACTTGGGAGGCTGAGGCAGGAGAATTGCTTGAGCCCAGGAGACGGAGGTTGCAGTGAGCTGAGATCGTGCCATTGCACTCCAGCCTGACAGAGACTCTGTCTCAAAAAAAAAAAGAAAAAAGAAAGCAAAACTGCCTGAAGGATCCTCTGGGCTTCAGAATATTTTTCCAAGAACATTTTTCCTTGTATTTGTAACTTTTGAATAAAAGAGTTTACTTGAGAAAGCCCCTGAGAGGGAAAACAAAACATAAATAATTTTACATTGTTCCAAGAACAAGTTAGAGTATCTAATAGGTCTTACCTGTCACAAAATGCAGTCTTTCACTTGAGGAAAGATTAAGAATCATATTATATTATCGATGCACCCATGTAGCCTCTACTAACTTGAATAAAGTACATTCATGGAAAATTAACCCTCTGTATGTTTATACAAAATAATCTTTCTACAATTTTCTAAAACCTTTGGCAATTAATTCTCTTCCCAGGAGTTAATGAGCTTACGTTAAATGCTTTGATGCTTAAAAAGAAAAAAATTTACCAAAAAACTTTTGGTTAGATTATCCAAACCCACACATAGATACACACACATATAATACATGTATATTATATAAAACATCAAATACATTTTATTGAAGTATGTTAACAAGGTTTGCCTTGCAGATAGTTTAATTTAGCTGATATAAACTCCATTCATAGAATAGGAGATTATACTAGGTAGACAGATAAATCCATTTTATATAAAAAAATTGGCTGGAATACTGAATTTTTATAATAGTCAATTGGAAAGGTCAAAAACTACTCTGATTATATATAGAAAACACCAACAGTGTTATTTTCTAACCTCGATTTTGCTGGTGAATTTATTTGGGCATTGATGGCTGGCATAATTAGATAATTTTACTTTAAAAGTAGAGGTTAGTAAGCTAATTAACCAACTTACTTCCTAAAGAAGGATTTTGTTTGAGACAACAAAAAAATCATGTGAAAATGGTGGAAAGGATTTAAAATTGGATCAACTTCTAGTTTAGTTCTTCTGTTTTCTCTATAGTTAACTAAATGCGTAAATTAATGAGCAATTGCCTGATAGGCAGTGCATAGTTACATTTCTAAGGTTAGATATATAAGTTCAGGAGGGCATATACTTTATTTCTGAGAGTCCAAGATGGGGAACCATTCACTAACAAGAAGAAAATTAGATTTTTCTCCTGAAAATAATGAAAGTGGGATGCCCCAGAATTTTATTTCTTACGGTTTCAAAGTGTTTTGGGGTTCTTTTCTCCTCAAAGATTAGGAAATGTTCACGATTGAGTTAAATAAAGACAATTGTAGAAAAATTTTACCCACCTAAAATTGATAGAACTGAGGATATGACTATGTAGATACTGTCTTCTGTTAATGTTTATGTGAAAATTATGTGAAACCTTCAAATCTTTAAAGATATTTGGTGGAACACAATGTATAACTTAGTGATTTGTTTATTCAATTTCTCTGCAAATACAACGTCAAGGCGATAGCCTCAGTTACTCTCTAGACTCCCCCTGTAACAGAATGCTGTTCTGATGCTTCCTCCCACGTGCACATTTTCCATATTATCCTGGAAGTGAGGAGTGCTCTCCTCCTGGGGCTTGGGATGGAGATCTCACCTCTCTATGCTCAACCCACATCATTCACTGGCTTTTTGTAACATACCGTGTCAGACGTATGGTGTGTACCCCAGCTAGGCCATCAAGTTAACGTATTAGCAGGAGTGACAGGAAGGCAGAAAGGCCAGTCTTCTCATGCATTCCTCAGTCGATGGTGTACCCATGGCCTCATCTGTTACAGGGGGGGAAGCCTCTTAGGGGTTGTCAGCCTGTCCCTGCTTAGATGACTTTAGGGACTTTCTCTTACCCACAAGGTTCGACATCTCTTAGGCTATCCACAGGCAGTCCCAGGACTAGTCCCTCCACCTGGATGAGCCATGAGCACCACCATCTCTCTGCTGGTGTTGCTCATATCCTAGCAAAAAGACTGGTTATTTCATTCCCAAAATACAATGGTGAGACAGTTAAGTATAAAGGGGTCACTGGAGAACCTTCCACTGGCCTGTCCACTGGGAGGAGTGCTCCCTGGGGTGGAGCCACGGAAGTTCATGCCATTTTGCATGGGACAGGAGCCTGGCTTCTCCTGTTCTGGGGTGGTAATCTGAAATTCAATCTGTGAGATGGGGGCCTTTTAACAGGAACCTCTCTTGCTTTGCTGAGTTCTTTTCATTTTCACCCAATAATTTCCACTTTTCTCATACTTCCAGGTGTCCGCAAGCCCAGTCTTTTCTGGTCGCTTGACAAGGACCCTGTTTTTGGCTGAACTAAGGTGAAAGTCCTGCAATAATAGGAAGCTTTTTGCCCTCAGGACAGCATCAAATCTTATGGGTGAACTAGTGTGGATCCCACTTGCTTTTTACACAATCTTTTTTCTTCTACTCTCTCACTTTGCTTCCTCTATCCTGCCCAAAGCTAGCCAAGTTTTTTTAAAAAATTTACTATTTTAAACAATACCCCTCAAACAAATGTTCATCTTCAGAACTTGCCACAAATCTAAGTAACAGAAAGACTGACCCACTCTTGCATTTAGTGCTTTGGAAGTTAGCACTTGGTTCTTAGTTACCTCCACAGAAAAGTCTAATGTGCTCCACATATTCTACCCATTCAACCCTTAAAAATTCTATGTCTGACCATTTTCCATTTGTATAATGGGAAACTCATATATGAGGTCAAGTATTTTGATCATATTGAACTGATACTAAATCAGCATTCTATTCAAAGCTTTATGATTTTATGTGTTTCTTTGCATGTTTCTCTTCTTACTCTCTGTCATGCAGAATCTAAGCTAAGCCTAACATTTCTTAGCCACGAATGCTTCCAAAATGATAAAGAAGGCAGTGTATTAGTCTCTTCTCATGTGCTAGTAAAGACATGCCTGAGACTGGGAAATGTATAAAGAAAAAGGTTTAATGGACTCCCAGTTCCATGTGGCTGGGGAGGCCTCACAATCATGGTGGAAGGTACAGGAGGAGTAAAGTCATGTCTTCCATGGTGACAGACAAGGAGAGCGTGTGCCAGGACATTCATCTTTATAAAACTATCAAATGTCGTGATCTTATTCACTATCATGAGAACAGAACACGAAAGACCTGCCACCATGATTCAATTCCCTTCCACCAGGTCCCTCCCATGACATGTGGGAATTACAAGAGCTATAGTTCAAGATGAGATTTGGGTGGGGACACAATCAAACCACACAAGGCAGTATCTAAACTCTCAGAATTCTCAGAAACAATACCAGAAGTACTGAATGCCAATCTCTTGTCATCTATGAGGACAGCCAGACTTCCTAGTAAAGAGGGACCACAATTCAATAAATTTATTGGGGAAAATGGGACTTGAACATTAAAAAAGTCTTGAGATTTCAACAAAATCTTCCATGTCTCAGACATGAGTTTGTATCCTAGCACCGTCGCAAACACTTTGACCATGATGAAATTATTTAATTCTGACTAACTCTCATTCTCTTACCTGTATTCTTCCCTTTGGTTTTTGGCAGACATGCCTAGCACGATGCCTAGAACATTGTAGGTTTTCAATAAACATTTGCTGAATAAATGTAAACTGCTATAAATTTACAGTGGAGTTGTATTGTATTAAGACTCTTATACATGGCTTTCTACTTGCCACCATATTGCATACAACTGTAGCCCAGAATACTAGAGCTGGAAGAAATGTTTAAAGTCACCTATGTTCTTTTTAGTTAGAGTGAAAACTTAGACCCACATTAAGGGTATCAATTGCCTGAAAGAGTCTGTGTTGTTGCTAAAAAAGAAGTCTGTAAGGAAACAAGGTCAGAAGGTGAGCAGACCTCAGTTTCCAGAGGTTATTACATCTCAAATCAGAGGATTCCTCTTGAAGGAACATTGGAAAATACAAAAAAAAAACAAAAAAACTGCTGAGCGATGATGGGCTTAGGAGAAAGAATAAAGAAAATGAACAATCAAACAATCCTATAAACATAGAGTTACTCTCATACTAATCAAACAGTGATTTTCCCCATTTTTATTTCTTAGATCCTGCCCTTCAAATAAGCTTTCCATGTAAGAGCTGCTTATAAGCCACAACTGCATGCATTCTGATTAAATTAACAGTCTGTTACCATTAGAAACGGCTAAAGGGTGTTTTTTTATGTAAACAAAAAGATTGTTCTCTTAAAGAGTGACAGTCATCTATATGGTTCTTATTAAACAAATATTAAAACAGAACTTAAACAGAAACCAACTTCTGCCAATTCAAGGATCACCAAGAAGACAAATTATCTTCTGTTGAAAATCATATACTTCCTTTATTTGTCCATCTATTTAAACCTGTCAGTCAAATCTCACTACTTGTCTGGTCCTTTGCTTGGCTCTGGAAATACAATGGGGACCAAAAAAAATGATACAGTTTCTGTTCACATGCGACACCCTAATGAAGGTGAGGGGCATTAATGAAATATAGTCACATGAATAAATGTATAAAGACAAACAGATTATGTTCAAAAGGACAGGACAGCAACTCTATGAGTGCACATGGCAAAAAACCAAACAAACAGATCTTAACATACACTTGCATTTTGGTGGTAGCAGCTGGGAAGTTTTCTCGAAAAGTGATACTGGAGCTGAAACCTAAATAATGAATAGCAGTTAAGCTGGTAAAAAATTATACATTATTTGTGTGTGTGTGTGTGTGTGTGTGTGTGTACTTATTCAGAATAACATAACATGTGAAATGTAGGATTTCAGGTTCTATTTTGCATTCAAAGCAAGATTGATTATTTTTAAAATAAGAAAGAGTAGTACCTGTTTACCAGGAGACATCCAAGTTCATGATTAACTTGCATACTTATTTAATGGAATTGCTTTAAAATCAATACACTTTCAACTCTGAGTATATGCGTTTAGCAAGCAGCTCTCAAGGTTGCTATCTTCTCCAACAAAATACAGTAGTAGCAAAATCTGATGAAGCAGAGGAAAAGCATTTTAAAAAATGCAGGCTAGAAACAGAATGAGAAGTGCATTACCTCCCAAGATACCATTCTGGCTTCTGCAATAATAATGCGGAGTCAAAAGGCAATAGACTACTTAATAAAAAAAGAACTTCTAAAAAATGTAAGCATCCCAAATGTCTGTATTTACATATATAGTTCACTTTGCATTTCAAAATCATTTGGAAATTCCCTAATCCTGAATAAAAAGATCAAAATTACTAGTTGCAGAGTTAAGAGAAGAATGTACTTTCAAGTACCCTCGTTATAAGTCCTGGTGAAAATTTTACTTGAAATCAATACATAAATTACTTATTGGGCTGAAAACAGAGGGCATCGTTCAAAAGAGAGCATTGGTGACCTTAGCTCGTTAGGCTGGATGGTTAGGTGAAGGGCATGTCTTCCTCGTGCAGAAGGGTGGGTAGAAAGGATCTTAGGAAGCCCTGTGAGACCAGTAGGGTTAACCAAAGGCATGTTCATTCATACATATTTAAAATAAACATCCTGATGAAGACAGTTAGCATATTTCTTAAAAAGACTGGAATATTAAACCCTAAGAAATTCCTAGTCTAGTTAAAAATAAAAGAATTGATTCTAAGTGGAAGCTATGGCTGTATATTTGTGTTTGAAGGGAAAATTCGTATCTTGAAAGGCTTGTACCCAAAATAGAGTCAATCACATAAATGCCATCTGAATAAGACACTTATATTTGGTAAGCATAAATTCACACTGAAATACCATTTCCCTAATAAACACTTTAGTTGTTATTCTTGTTTCTCCTAGAAATACTAATGCAATGATAATAAGAAAGCATACTTATAGTTTCCACTAAATTTAGAATTTTAGTAATTGAAACACAGATGCAGTGGCTTCAATGGGAAATTAATTTGGTATTAAGTGCCCTGCTAGTGTTAGATACCCTCGGCATGAACATATTGCTTATACTGGTGGTGATATACACACAATATAACATACCCATACACGCAAATAAAACTGAAAAGAGAAATATGCATTGATTAAAATGGAAGAATTTTTAATGACATATTAACTCAGAATTATAGTTTATTATCTATGAGTATAAAATTTTAAATTATATATAAAAATTTTAAAACAATTTTGTAACATTTACCTTGATAGCCAACATTAACTAAACATACTATATTTTGTAATGAGTAATCCTTTACTGATTAAAATTTTACTTTTTTCTGTAGGTGAAAGAGGAAAACATGGTTGAAATCTGTTTTTTATTACCTTACAGAACCTCAAATATTGATTTTCCTTTTAAGTCATTTCCTTTCTTCCTCTCTCCCTCCCTTCCTCCCTCCTTCCCTCCCTTTCTTTCTGCCTTCCTCCCTCCCTCGTTTCCTTCCTTCCTTCCTTCCTTCCTTCCTTCCTTCCTTCCTTCCTTCCTTCCTTCCTTCCTTCCTTCCAAAAATATTATAGTCTGTTGTAATCTAGGTGCTATACCATGTGTTGGGAAATTAAATAAATGTCTAATGAAATGGGTTCCCCTCTTCATAGAATTTATGGTCTAGTGATAAAACAGGTGTTAATAAATAATCACACTGGAATAGTTACTTTGAAGGAAAGAAGTCATTGTATAGTCTGATGACTTGAGGGTTTCAGAGAAAACACCCTTGAAGAGGTTAAAGTGGGGCTGAGATCTGACAAATGTATAGGGATTGGTGAGGCAATGTGTGCTGGGGTAAGGGTACTCCTAACAAAGAAAATAGCCTGGACAAGGACTTAAAGTGACAAAATTCATGGCAACTTTTGGTATATAAAAGAAATCCTGAAAGTAAATGTTAGGGACCTATAGGAAAACAGATGAGAAATGAAACTAGAGTATAACACTGTCCAGATAATATTTCACGTTAAGGATTTTGGTCTTTAGTCTAAGACCAATTAAAAAATAAATATTTAAAGAGTTATATTCACAGAAATGGTATGGACAGTGTTTCATTTTTAAAGGATTGTTTTATCTGCTCTATGGAAAATAGATTACATGATACAGAAATTAATTCTAGGAGTTAGGATGCTATTGAAGAGATTCAGACCAGATATAATAACAGCTTGTGTTAGAGTGGTAGTGGAAGGTATAGAAAAAGAAGATGAGAGTTTCAGATACTTATGAGGTAAACTCCAGCTGCCAAATGAGGCAAAGAGAGGGGATGAGGATGACTCCTAGTTTTCCAAATTTGCTTGTATCAGAAGAGAAAGATTAGATGGGAAAAAGTACATATATTTATAGTACCTTTATTATCACTACTAGTTGATGTCGGGTGGCAGATGGATAACGTTTAAGAATGTTAGAGAAGAAGTTGGGCATAAAATATAAAAAAAGAAAGTCAATCATCAGAGGATGATTGAAACAACACAAGTTGATAAATTTGTCTGGAAAAAGTGCATGTAGAGTATTTATTAATCAGCATAGGCTCTATGGCAGTAACAACTCCTAAATCTCATTGGCTTAATATAAAAAATTTTATCTTGTTTTTGTTTTTGCTTTTTTTGTATTTATTTGTGTGTATGTTTGTTGGGGAGGGTGTGTTCTAATATCACTTATGTTACACAGTATGGATGACAGATATATTCAGCTCCAGTTAGCATGTCAGAAAACCAGGCTGATGGAGGCTTCACTATCTTGTAACTCGATGGGATCTCTGGACTGCAAATTGGGGCAACTTCCTCCCCCAGAGAATATTTGGTAATGCCAAAATACATCCTTTGTTGTCACAACTGGAGAGGATAATCCTGACTTCTATTTGGTGTTGGCCAGAGATACTGCTAAGCATCCTAAATTGAACAGGACACCTCCATGCCTAACCTCAACTCAGAATTACCTGCTTTAAATGTCAGTAGTATCAAAGTTGAGAAACCCTGTTAAAGCTGTGCCATCAGCATATTCTGTGATCATACAGCAGGGAAAACGACTAGTGACTCTTCAGTACTTCTTTTTGAAAATAATGCTTTTGTCCACAGTCCAGTCACCATAAGTAGTCACATATCCCTGCTTATGTGCAAGGAGGATGGGGAATGGAGTGAAGTAGATGATCTATTTTATAAGCACCATTGATACTAACAAGCTCTAAAGCAGCAGGTACTGCCAAGGTCTAAAACAGTAACACATTGTGCCATTGGCATCATGCCTTTAGGTTTTATGGTATGAAAGTGGCAGGGCCGAGGGCATATCCAGGCATGAGTGTGATTGGCACCTGATGCAGGTGCTAAAAGGATGAAAGTGAGTCTGCCAAGGATTTCAGGCTGACTTCTGCCTTCACTGAGGTATTCACTGAAACCCAGCAAAAGGCAATATATTAAGTTTCCAATGTAATTTTCTCAGATATGTGTGAAGATGGAATTCATTATACTGGAGAATTGAATATTAAAGGTAATTAATGAAATTGGCAGCTCTTTTATTCTTAGCATAAGTTGGGAAAATTCTAGGGTTCACAAAATAAAGCAGGTTTGCTAGTTTCTAAGACATTTCTTCAAATGGAACAAGTGACAAGAAAGTAAGAAAGTAACTGTATTTTTTTAGTTCCAGAAGTTTCTGAACTTCTAAAGTTTTAAAAAAGTAGAATAAATCATAATGGAATTAAAGTTATTATTCAGTTTTCTGTTTTTTCTAGCAGATATTTATTTCCTCAGAGTTAAGATCTTAATAATTGTGGTGAAAGACATTTGCTAAAGCAGCAGAGTGTAACTGTAAAGAGAGCAAACTCTAGAGCCACTGGCTCTGCTGTCTTTTAGTTGCGTGTCTTTTGGCCTTAATTTCTTTATCTTTAAAATGTCTATACACTTCAAAGGAGGACTTTTAGAATCATTTATTTCACAGCAAAGATCTTGGCACATTCTTCATATGTAATAAATTCTGCATGCTATTAGCATTATTAGTATTATTGGGATTGCTATTTTATTATTAATTCCAGATCAAACTACTCATGCATTGTTTGGAGAATGATGCAGAGCACAAAGGAAGGCTTCACTTAGACCTCAGATATGACCCAGGAATATTTTTAGTCAAAGGTGAGAGATTTGCATCCTGCTTTTCATTTGCTTGTTTGGTTATTTTAAGTTCATGTATCAATCAGTGTCCAGAAAAAGGGAAAGAAATCACAGCAATAATTTAAACTGTGGGATGATATGATGAATTTAGTAGAGGTTTAAGTACTAAAAGACTCTAAGAGGTCCAGAAATTGCAAGTGTAGAAAGCAGCAAATATGTGTGGGCTGAGGAAAAGTGAACAAGGAAAGAGCTAAGAAGTTAGAAGATATTGCTCTCACTACCATCCAAGGCTAACATTCTTCTTGAGGAGGATAAGGCTGCCACAGGAATATATGAGCTGCTGGGGTGGCAAAGAAATGCCTCAAAGGGAAAAGGTCAGTGCTGGTTTATAGAAACCTGTCACAAAGTGGTAAAGAAGCTTTCTGTCATAGCTACTGCCTTTTGCTTATCAATCTGCTGGCTCCTGTTAGGAAAGCATATTGGAACCAGAGAGAGAGTCCCTGTCCTCCTGCTCTTTGGTTCAGTACTGTGCCCATCAGGTGCCTTCTATGCACAAAGACTAACTTAGAGCCAGATGGTAAAGGAGAAATGTTTACAGGGTCCAGTTCCAGTATCATTAGGAGGGAGCTGTAATATAATACCTGATTACTAGCACAGACAATGGTATTCTGGAGTTAGTTACGCCAGCTTGGACAAGATGATTATGTGCGTTTCTTATCAGCTCCACATTCAGTGGCATCTTGTAGATAGTTTGAAATTGACTAATGAGGAAGTGTCTAAACAACAGAAATCAGCACATATTATAATTTGGTGTTTCTTGTTGTTGTTGGAGAGCCAGTTTATTAGCACACCACTGGATACAGCCCACTTCACGGAGAACAAACATACTATAAAAGAAAGAATTCAATTTAAAAAACTCATTGAAATGCATAAATAAATGGAATAGTTCTTTTCTCAAAATCATCAGCTGTAGAATCTGGCAGTATACATTCCATTCTCTACCATTTCCTAGCTTTATGACATGTAATATAATCTTCTAAACTAATAGTTCCTCATCTGAAAAAAAGAGAAAAAATTATGACCTCTGACAGGATTGTTCTGAAGATTGAGCAAAGTAAACCAGATAAAGAGACAGGCATAGAATAAGCCTTTTCTGAGTGTGAGTGATGATGAGGATTAATGCCACATAACATTTCAAAGAAATTTGCTCAAAATTTTAATATTAAAACTCAGCTAAATGTATAATGTGTAAACTGACAGAGATGTTGGTCTTCAAAAAGTTTGCATTACAATTCATTACAAAAGTCTTTAAAATAGTCTAAAGGAATAGATCATTTCTTTAGAACAGAATATTATGTTTTATATTATTATGTCTTATAATTTTCTGATATTTATGTTACTTAAGTTAATAGTTTATTTTCTGGAAAAATTGTCCTAAGTGGTCATCTGAAGCATGAAAGAAAAAATATTTATTTTTTCTCCTTGTAGCATTGATAGTGCCTGGAACACAGTAGGTGCTCTGTAAATGTTGACTGAATAGATTAGCAAACAAATGAGCAAAGTAGGTAGATATTAGCATCAACATTTCTGAATTACAGAAATGAGGCTTAGAGAGGTTAAATGGTCCCTCAATAGAGCTAGAAAGTGAGAGATCTAAATTATCTGGACTATTAGATTCTCGAGATAAACCATTGTGACCTATGCTTGGTGCCCATTAGAATGGTCCCTTTTTAGAGAAAAATTACAAGGTAGTTCAAATTAGGAGAACATTTGAAAAACTCTGATGTGAAAACTGGAGTCCTAAAGTCCTAAATCCTCCCCACATTTGAAAATTGGAAAAATTGACAGTTTCTCTGTGTTTTCTAAATTATATCAAACTCAATTCAGGTGAGTGATTGTATTAGTCCATTTTCACACTGCATGGCTGAGGAGGCCTCAGAAAACTTACAATCATGACAGAAGTGGAAGCAGGCACATCTTACGTGGAGGCAGGAGAGAGAGAGAGAGCTATGAGGACAGAGTCACACTTTTAAACCATCAGATCTTGAGTGAACTCACTCACTATCATGAGAACAGCAAGGGGGAAATTCACCCCCATGATCCAATCACCTCCCACCAGGTCCCTCCTCTGACATGTGGGTATTACAACTTGAGAGAAGATTTGGGTGAGGGCACAGTCAAACCATACCCGTGATGGTAAACTATGACACTGTCCTAACAAATCTAAAATTGGTTGACCTACTTAGGTGGAATGAGTTTAGTATTATATGGTTTTCTCTTCTGCTTCTTCTCTTTTACTGATTATTTCATCTAATTTCCAATTAAATCTCATGTGAGTTGTATCAAGATTGGTCACTTTTATTTCAGGATTCCTTTTTTTTTTTTTTTTTTTTTTTTGAGTTGGAATCTCACTCACTCTATTACCCAGGCTGGAGTGCAGTGGTATAATCTCAGCTCACTGCAACCTCTGCCTCCCGGGTTCAAGTGATTCTCCTGCCTCAGC
Source organism: Chlorocebus sabaeus (assembly GCF_047675955.1). Lineage (NCBI taxonomy): Eukaryota > Metazoa > Chordata > Mammalia > Primates > Cercopithecidae > Chlorocebus > Chlorocebus sabaeus. Next base: position 59,784,513 of record NC_132908.1, on the reverse strand, counting down.
CTCTCAGGTAGCTGGGATTACAGGTGTGTGCCACCACATTCAGCTAATTTTCATACTTTATTTAGAAACAGGGTTTCTCCATGTTGGTCAGGCTGGTCTAGAACTCCTGACCTCAAATGATCCTCCCAAACTGCTGGGGTTACAGGTGTGAGCCACTGTACCTGACCAGGATTCTTACAAGTTCTGACCAATATAAATCTCTCTTTTATGTTTCTTTCAAGGCCTGCAGTAAAAATAATTTTTGTTAAAAGTTTTTTACAAAATATTTTTCCTGCCACATGCTCTGCATGAGGATATTTCTATTTATTTGTAAAACTGCAGAATCTGCCAAATTGGACATTTCTGTACTATAAGAATTCTTCTCTATGGTGTGATAACTGGATAATTTTTTCTCTCCCTCTTTCCCTTCTTCCCTCCCTCCCTCTATCCCTTCCTCCATCCTTGTCCCTCATCTGTCTTTTTCTCTCTCTTTCTCTTTCACTTTCTCTCTTTCCATCTTCCTTCCTTCCTTCCTTCATCTTTCCCAAGACTCTTTTATAGAGTTTGATTAAAAAATATAATATACTACATGATTATTAAATGAGGTAATGTCATTATTTTATAAAAACCTTTTATACTTGGTTATTTTAATTTAAAATGTTCTCATAGAATTTTTCAGGTGTTTTTATTAATGCCTTGTTCCTTTTATAAAATGCTAAAATGTGTTATAATAAAAATAAAACAATAAAATACAGTAAAATATTTACCTTGGAATACTTAAAATCCTCGATCAATATCAATTTTTTGTTGTTATTCATTCACTAACTTTGAAATAAACTTCAAATATATGGTTATGCAACATGTTAGATATTTTATTCTGAATTGTGTGAGAGTATGAGGCATATGATATATGCTAAATATAATAATGAAGTCTACATAATTTTTTTTCCAAGGGTTATGGGATGTTTTTCAAATACTACTTAATTTTCTAGTGGCAAAATTCATTCAGAGGATGAAAAGGTCAGAGGACAACATAGTTGAGTAATTCAGTTATTACAAATCACTATTGTCCAATTACAATAACAAGACTATCTGTATCAACTTTTGAAAATTGTAAATCCATTTTACACTCATTGCCTCATTTGGTTCTTACCACAATCTAGAGTTCTAAATGGGACAGATATGTTTTACTGATTTTAAAATTGCTCAGAGAAGATATTAAATACTTGTTTGCTCAATATCTTCAGTTAGTGGAGGACCTGATGTCTTCTCTCACTTAAGCTGCAGACTTTCTTGGTACAAAGTTCCTATTGATAGGACACTTTGTTATACTCATGGCATCCTTGACTTTAGCAGTGGAAGGAAATGTAAAGATCTCAGAAATAAATTTCACAAAATTGGCTTTTGTTTAAATGTTAGAGCAAATCAGATCAGTTTAAATCTTATCTCTGTTTTGTAAAAATCTAATTGGCACAACTGGAAAATCGCCACAGTAGGAATAGCTGAAGCATATGGGGAAAATTGCAGTCACTCTGACATGTTCCTATGGATCCACCTAATCAATTGTGTCTATCAGATCCTAAGAATTCACCAAATGCTTGTTTTATTTTGTGCTGTACCCTAAAAAGAATTCTGAGTCATTTGGTAGTAAATAAAATGTATAATTATTTACAAAGTATGTATTTTAAATCCATGAAAGTTCATCAAATTGTCTTACTGGGAGAACACAGGGTGAAACAGCAACTTTTCTGTTCTGCTAAAAATCATCATATTTATTGTACAACTGCCATTATGACATTGATGAATATCATAATGAAAAAACATTCAATAATAATGTCATTAATTTAACAAATGTAAGCATTCTAAATGTACATGTCTCCTATCCTATCAAACCCTGTCAATACATATGCATGATTTGAGTACTGTTAGATGACTTGCGTGGCTGCAATTTTATTGTCTGACATTTTTTCTTTTTACTTGGTGTGATGTAAGACACATTTTTCAATTACTACTTACCCTTCAAAATCCTGATTTTAATAGCTGATTTTTTTTTTTTTTTTTTTACTTTTCCTTTTAAATGCATTGATCATAAAACAAGCCTAGCAGAACTAGAGTTCATTATGCTTTTAGGCCAAATACCTTCAATGAGTTTCAGAATCTGTCGTCTTATTTCAAACTTTATTCCTCTACCACCTCTAGTCCATTTATAGTTTCATTTACTTCCATCTTGAAATCTGCTTTTTCACTTTATTCTTTTTTCTTTCTTCCTCAGTTTTCCCAGTTGAGGTTATAAAACCAAACTCCGGTGAGCTGGACCACAGGAACATTTGGGGAATGGAGGGAAGAGGGAAGAGAAGAATGAGGAATATAGATCAGCCTAAGCAGCCTGTAGAGGCCAAAGGATATCTTTGCAACAGTTCCTTGACTATTCTGCTTCACCTTTTCAGAATAAGCAGCTTCTTACTTTCTAAGTGGTTCTGTAAATCTTTCTAATGAACAGCAGTGCTCTTTGTTACCCTGCTTCACACAGAATAGGGAAGAAACCGTGTGCGCTATTCTTCCCTAAAATAACTCTTGGCAGATGTCCCCTGATTGCTCCTGAATTCCAAATTATTATTTGCATCCATCTAGTTGGGATTTTCCATTAACAAGACTTCTTACTTTAGAGTAATTATTTATACTCCATTAAAAAATTGCCTAATTCATATTTTGGTTCTCATTAAATAAAATTAATTAAATTAGATCATTTTCCCCCCAGAAAAAGTAAATGTGATTAAGATGCAAGAGAGAAAAATAATAACAACTTTTTTCTCTAACCTCTTAAGTTTAGTGGTTGGGACCCTGCAAATTAGACTAACAGAAGACAGATTAACAGGAGTAAAATTTCATTCTTACATCTGCATACAGAGGCCTTCATAGAAAAACAAAGACCCTAGCCAGGTGGGGTGGCTCATGCCTATAATCCTAGCACGTTGGGAGGTCAAGTCAAGCAGATCGTTTGAGGTCGGGAGTTCAATGCCAGCCTGATGAACAAGGTAAAACCTGTCTCTACTAAAAATACAAAACTTAGCCAGATATGGTGGTGTGTACCTGTAGTCTCAGCTACTTGGGAGGCTGAGGCAAGAGTATTCCTTCAAATGAGATCACACCACTGCACTCCAGGTGACAAAGCAAGAGTCCGTTTCAAAAAAAGAAAAGAAAAGACCCCAAAAAGCAGCTAGGCCTGAGAGCTTATATAATTTTTAATTAAAGAAAAATTGTCTTGTCTCCAAAATTCAATAAATTCAATAAATTGTGGAGACAAAACAACAGAAAACTGTGGAAAAGTGCATAGGAAATATATAAAGGAAGTTGGTGGAAGATAAAGGTTATTTTAATAAGATTTATTTGCAGACCCATCTCAGTGCCAACTTTCAGTTTTTATGGCCACAAAACTTTCCAGGGAGGAGAGACTTCTGGTAAACTTTGTTTCTCTCTGTATCTATTTGGCATCTCTCTGTATCTATTGATTCTCATTTGCCTTCAGCTCAAAGTAATCTTTATGCCAAAACAGCATATTTTGGGGTGGTATATTCTGGGCCACTTCAAAGATTTCAGAAAAAAAGTTCTGTATCTCTAATGGAATAGTTGGGTGGTCTTACTTTGTTGAGCACTCTCCATGGTGCTTAGCTTATTCCTCTGTAGAAGACCTTCTTAATTACTGTTGATAGAAAGACATACTTGAGTATTCCATGTGCTAAATATTCTTACGACACTTGTTAAGGATTCAATAAATGTCATTCTTGCTCCATTTAGCCTACGTTAATTGAGCATCTACCATGTGTGAATTCAGCATATCCCAGTAATAAAAAAATGAGTAATATGACTAACACAAGATGCATGTCCTAGAAAAGCTTCCATGTAGGGAGTGTAAATATGTCTCGGGATTGCACATTAAATAAATATGTTAATATTTCATAAATAAGGCCAAATAGTGAAATGGGAAGGATGTGGGGAAAGTTTTCCAGATGCAGAATGCACAAAAATAACTTTGACAGGTTTGTGCGCTTTTACATTTTTTATTTATTTACTTTTACTTCATCTGAAATGACTGGATAATTCCAACAAATATTCAGCCCTGCAATGCATACAGACTCAACACTTTCATTACTGAGAGAGTTTATGATCATTTCCAATCCACCATTCTTCAACTCACCCTCCCTGACCTTCATTTAACACAGAGAATCAGAACCTGGCTGTACCTTGGGAGAGAGAGGTGCCAGTGCCCTCATCACATAACTCTGTGTGAATATAGAGGAGATTAAATTCTATAACAAAGAAATGATGTCATTTTTCTTGTACCGGGTTTTGGAACACATTTTCTATCATCTGTGTAATAAATCTGAAATCTAAATTGTCCATTACAACTTTATATTCCTTTAAGCTAGTCCTACCCATTCACATTCATTATGCATAGTAACTAGAAAAGCTATACAAATTTCACTTCTATTTTTGACAATAACCTAAGACTCTTGTGGATGCACTACCATTAATACTACTTTGCAAATTAGTAAAATTTGAGTCCCATTTGAAATCCTACCTCTGTCTCCTTAGATTTGTCACCTAATTGTGACTTTTCTGAGACTCCCCATTCCTTTTTAGAGTGCTAAGTTCTATTCACCACTATAGTTTCCCTCATTGTGGATGTCTGAGATTAAGCTTGTTCAGCCATGATGAGGCTGACTCCAACCTTGCAAAGATTACTTTTGTCTTATTTCCATGCCTGTGATGCATATAATTAAATTAAGCCCTAGGTACAAGCTATAACTCTCCTCAGAAGTAAAACATTGAGAAGATTAAGGTGGTGTTTTCACAAATCTAAATATGTGATAAAATTTCATAGAACTGCAGACACACACACACAGACGTGAATGCACGCAAAAACTGGTGAATCCTGAATACGTTTTGAAATCTAGTTCTTAGCATTTTGCCAGCATTAATGTCCTGATATTGATAATGTACTATTAGAGAAAGGTGGTAGAGGTTAAGCAAACCTCACCATAATCATTAAGAAAAGGAACTATGTTTTCAGATGATTGGGATTCAAATCCAGCTGTACAATTTCATAGCGACATGAATCTGAGCAAGCTCTTTTAGGATTTTAAAGCTGAAATCTTCAGTTCTCAAACTGGGATAAAATGATGTCTATTTCTCAGGAAGACTGAGAATGGAATAAAATAATGAATGCAAAGAATGTGATATAGACCTGGCACATAGTAAAAACTCAACTAATCTTTCTTTAAATTGTTTAGCATAATGATGAGGTTGGAAGTAAGAGTCAACTAATATACTCTCTGTAGAATATGTATTTCCCTTTGAAATCCAGCCAGTACACACTATTTCAGTTGAAACTCCCTGGTTATTTTAAAGAAAACCCTGCATGAACTCAGTGCCCTCTGAAATGACTTAAGTCCCAAACCCTCTTCTAACAGAATCAGCAATTTGTGTTATAACGCAATACTGAAAACATCACTATAATTTCTACTGAAAATCATCTGCTTTATTTACAAAGAAAAAAATGGTTAGTTCTTCAGTGTTTCTAAATAGTCCTATTTCCATTTTTCTTATGTGCATTTGGATTATGATTTTATGCTAACACCCAAAGATTATTTTCCTCTGATCTCCTGAGAATAATCTGTGAGGTATAAGATCCAAACTTTTAAACAAGGGGACCAACTTCTCAAAAAACTTATTGGACTTCAATTGGCATTCCTTTTCTTAAAACAAAAAGTGACTTTATTCTCCAACGGCAAGCATGTAAAATGTTACAATTGCAATATGATAAATCTGTAGCACGCATATATTTCTTTCAGTGAATAGGCAGTTTTCATAGTGTGTCTACACTTGTCTTCTGACCGTCTTGCTGGAAAACAAATCCAGATGTCAAAAATAATAATAATAATAATAACAGAATAGTTGCTAAAACAATTTCTTAAATGATTCTGTTAGAAGAGGATTTAGGACTCAAAAATCCAACAGAAACCTGGTTCAGGAATGCCACTTATAGTGACAAAGACATCAATGTCATTTGAAAAACAAATAATGTATATTGAAAAGGTATCTAAGAAGATGTAGATTATTTGCTACTGTATGAATATTACCTTCAGCATGTAGGAGAAGAAAAAAAACATGCACATTAATTTTGTGAGAAAGTCCCATTTTCACTATTCTCTCTTGTTGTTTTTCTAAGTTTCAGATGCTTCCAGAAGCAAGCTTAAGAACTGGGATAGAAAAATCACAGTAAGGGCGGGGCACGGTGGCTCACATCTGTAATCCCAGCTACTTGGGAGGCTGAGGCAGGAGAATGATGTGAACCTGGGAGGCGGAGTTTGCAGTGATCCGAGATAGCGCCACTGCACTCCAGCCTGGGTGACAGAGCGAGATTCCGTCACCAAAAAAAAAAAAAAAAAAAAAAAAAAAAGAGAGAGAAAGAGAAATCACAATAAGAACAAAAGAATAATAAAAATGTTTGACTAGGAAAATAAATAATGAAAATGTTTGACTAGGAAAGTAAAAGATTATTATACCCATACAGCTGGATTATCATTTAGTCATTTATATATGACTTTTAAAAAGTACATAATTTAATAAAAAGCCAAAGAAAACGGATTGAAAAGCATTTGTTGTGTATGTGTGCATGTATAAATTATTTTAATATTTTAGAAAAAAAGTATATAGAGAATAGACATGACAGGTGTATTTAAAATGTTATCAGTGTTGAAGTTTGGGGAAATTTAGAGGCTTTTTATCTCTCAACTGTGGGTTTCATAGAAGGGGCACACATTACCTTGAAGGCATACACATCCATAGACACACATGCATACATATGATATATTTAAAACCAAAACTACTACTACTGAAGAACAACTGAAGGTAGGAAAGTACAATCAATTCTTCTACGTGCTTCTGAAGGTGGCCCCACTTCCTACTCATCAGGCTCATGGTTAGCTAATCCCTTTATTAGGGATTTTTCTTTTCAGCTGTAAAGCCTTCAAGCCTATCACTAAAACTCTCTAAGCTTTTGACCTCTGCTGTTCTTCTGGTTACTCACTGACTCTCATTTGAAAACCACTTTCATGTCTTTGGCTTTTAGTAAACTTCTTTTCAAAGATCCTATTGTACTGTGATATGATGTAGAGCTCTGTATTCTGTTTTATTTTGTTTCTTGGTGGGAATGGGGATATGGCACACACACATTCACTGTTTGCTTCCAGTATACCAGGCATTGAGCCTATATGTCAGGTGGAGTACTATGAATACATTATGGTCTCTGCCTCAAAGAGAAGACAGACCAGGAGGAGAGAGAAACCAAAACAGATAGTTTCTTTGTTTTCTTTTTCAAAAACAGATGGAGGGAGGCCTAGAGGCAAAACAGAGCAGGAAGGGAATGATCATACGTTGTTACTGAGTACCCATTGTTAATCAAAAGCAGACATTACCTATCAGCAATCCTGCAACCCATCTTCCCTTGTAATGAGTTCTGCCTCTTGATTATCCAAGGTCATTCATTTACCCCACATACTCAACCACCACCTCTCTTTATATCTCTTTGGAGACTAGCGGTCTCAGTAACGCAACCCTAACGTGGGAAATGGTAAGCAGGCATGGGCATGTCAGACCAAGGAGGGATCACGCCATGAAACATTGCCCTTTGAATTTTGTAGCTTGTGTTACAGTGCTTCTGGCAAAGAGAAACCTACATGTTATTGTGAAGTATTTAGAAATGAGTGTTTTTTAATGGTAAACTCTCTAGGCAATAGGAATAATAAAATCTTTCATAATAGAAGAGAAAGTGCAATCAAACACCAAAACTTTAGAGTCAGTCAAATAAACTACCCACTTTAAAATGAGGAAGATATGAACAGAACCCAGATGTACTACTGTGAGATAGCCTATAAAGAATATCCAAATTATTTTTATAGTAAGTATTGACCTTGCAAATACTTCTCTGTTCAAGATGTGCTAAATTATAGAGGTGCGTTGTTCTCCACATACTATTATTATATTAACTTTAATAATGGAGTCATTGATTTGTGCTACAAAAATAGGTTTTTCATACTTGTGTTTTTAGACAGTTTCTCCTAAAGCATTAGCGTATTTTATTGATATGGCATCATTATGTTATTTATCCTATAAAGTTTAAAGATTACTAGTTTTTTTAAATCATTAACTTATTCTCAATATAAAATGAGACTTTGCCCTAATTAATGTATTTTTTTTCAAATATACTTTGTCTGCTAGTAATAATGCAATTTCTCATTTCTTTTTCTGTTTGTTGATATCTTCTGAACATATGTTTAATTCTCTTGTGTTATTAGTCTTGTATTAATAATGTAAACTTTAGTAGTCTGTTACATTGGTGGACTCCAATGAATGATTTCTTCCTGTATTCATGTCCTTGGGTACTCCTCTCCTATTGATTCCAGGCTAAGCATGAGAACTGCTGTAACCAATAGAGTGAGGTGGAAATGGAAGTTCCATCCCTAAGGTTTAAGACTTAGAAGTTTCTGATTTTGCCTCTTGAGGGAAGTCAGCATTTTAAGTACCCTGAGACTATCATGTCTGAGAAGCCCAAATTAACCACATGAAGAAGCTACTGGACAAGATCCAAGAGATACAAACAATATAAATCCCAAGACCCAGACATATGATCACTGCAAATGCATCTGAACTAGCCCCAGCAATTCGAGCTACCCCACATGCTGCCTTGTAAAACACAGACAAACCCATCCTCACTGTGCCTTCTCTCAATTTCTTACCCTCAAATTTGTGAGCAAGTAAATTGACTCCTGCTCTAAGAATCATCTACATAAATATGGGTTATTATTACTCATTTCAATTTTAAAAAACCTAGGAAAAATAAAATATGTGAATACAGCTATCTGAGTATTAGTAATTAAGAAAAGTCCCACTAATGCACTGGGAATAAAAAAGAAATTATGTGTTTTTTTAATTTTAAAAAGTGAGGAGTAGACTCTCAGTAAATCAGTAAATAAAAAGCAACAATTTTAAAAACAAAAACCTGAAGGTAGCAAGAAGAATGAATTTTTTTCAAATAAAAAACTTTCATAAGGAACAGAAATAGTAGTTTTCAAACTCAAGTGGGCATCTAAATAACCCAGAGGACTTAGTAAACTACAAAATGTGGGTGCCACTCTTGGAATTTCTAATTTGGCATGTCTGGGGTGGGACTTAAGATTTGGAATTTCTCACAAGTTGTTTGTTGTTGGTGGTGTTTTTTTTTAAGACACATAGTCTCCCTCTGTCCCAGGCTGGAATGCAGTGACATGATCGAAGCTCACTACAGCCTCGAACTCCCGGGTTGAAGCCATCATCCTCCTGCCTTAGCCTCCAGAGTAGCTGGGACTACAGATGTGTGCCACCATGCCCAGATAATTTTTAATTTTTTTTGTAGAGATGGGGTCTTGCTATATTGCCCAGGCCGGTCTCAAACTCCTGGGCTCAAGCAATTCTCCCACCTTCGCCTCCCAAGGTGCTAGGAACAGGTGTGAGCCACCGTGCTTGGCCCTCTTCACAAGTCTTAAGTGATACTGGTGTTGCTGGTCTTGTAATCATAGGCTGGAGCCACTGAATAAGAAAATAGAAAAATAATAAGGATAATACAACTGAGTATAATTCAAATATCTGGAAGAACATCAGAGAAAGTGTAAATTTTCAAAACTTAGAAAGAAGTAACATCTAGCCCCAGATTTTAAGAATTGTAAAAATATCAGATGAAACAGATGCATCCTTAGATTTTAAAATATGAGGGGAATACATGAAACTTTAACTTTATTAAACAGAAATTATCCAGAACTTACCCTAAAAGTCATCAGGTAATGCGAAATATTCAAAGCTAGAGACCATTATTTTCAGAAAGGGAATTGACAGTGACAGCCAATTATCATCCAGTATCATCCTGGACATTTTAGCCGGTGGAACATGTCAATAAACAGAACCATTAACACACAAATGTTAGAAATTACCGCTAAGAAGGTACAATTAATGCCAGATTGTATGGTTGTATTACACATACAGAGATAAAAAGTATAGATAAAAAAATAGAAAAAAAATGTGATATTTCCTATCTACAAGTTCGTTATTATTCCCCTTGGCCTGTCTGTCAGCATTTAGATAGTTATTGTCAACAAAACTGCAGCCTGGAGAGATCACTGTGATATACATCACAGAATTGAAACGTATGCCTCAAAATTTCACATTTTAATATTTTCAAGGGTCCTGGAGAATTCTATCCCATCTTTTACATGTATTCAATCACCAGGTCTCACTGGATATACATTTCCACTGAAGCTTCTCATTTTATCCCTTATCCTCGCTTATGTGCACAGTTATACTTACCTCCTAACTGCTGTTTTGCCTTTAACCTCCCTTTCTTGAATCCATCCTGCTCACAAGGCAATTGTGTTCCTTCTCAAACACAAATCTGACCACAGCATTCCCCAACTTCTGACCAAACACCATAGCATTGCCTATAAATCTATCTTACTAACGTATTTTCTGTTTCAAAATGTGATAACATGGGGTCATACACCAATCAAAAGTCAGGCTCCCCTTCCCTTGTAATCTTGTGTTTATCTTATTAGAATGATAGATTAATAGACAGATGAATAGACAGATAGGCAGACATGTATAATATAAAATATACTTTTTAATTAAATGTCCCTTTTATGTTCCCTGATTTTCTAGATGCAAAACTGTGTGTTTAGCAAGAATTCCTGGAGGAGATAGTTAATAGCTATATGAACAATTTGTAAGAATTTTTTAAAATAAAGAGTTAGAAAACCTGATAAAATTGTTTTACATTGGAAAACACAGAAATCCTTGGATCTTTAAGAGACTTTATATATTTGTGTGTGTGTGTATATATGTGTATGTGTATACACATACACACAAACAACCTGCTACACCTCCTACAATTCATATGTATTTATGAGCACCAATTCTGTACTTTTGAACATAGCACCCTTGTTTAGAACAGTAGTTCTTAACCTTGCATTTACATTTGATTATCCTAGGGAGTTCTAAAAAACATTGATGCCCGAATCCCATCTCTATAGATTTTGCTTTAATTGTTTTGGCCTGTGGTTTTGACATTAGGAATTTTAAGGACTGGGTGATAGGATTGTGTTGCTAAGGTTGAGAACCACTGCTTTAGGATCTTGCTTTTTAAAATCATTGAAAATAGAGTGTATAAATTTCTTAGAGATATTTAAATTGGTGTGAACTGCCATATTTAAGAAATAAAAGTCATGACCAAGAAGTCTGTAGATATCAAAATGTCTTCAAGAGTATAAGGCAAATGTCAACTCTGGTGTGTCGCATAAAGCAGACTAAGGTGCTACTCACGCACTCTCTCATTTGCCTCTTTTGTGGCATTCTCCGATTTCCAGTGAAGCCACAGAGATTACAGGAAAGTGAAGGAGAAAGTTTGGTGTCCTGAGTCATCTGGGAGGACTAACTGAGCAAGCCTGTAAAACATACAACAGAATAAATGAACACTGAATATCAGTTGACATCTCTCTAATCTTCTCTGTCGAAAACTGTAATAAATTTGTGACGCATCAGCCGGGCATGATGGCTCACGCCTGTAATCTAGCACTTTGGGAGGCCAAGGCGGACGGATTGCCTGAGCTTAGGAGTTTGAGATCAGCCTGGGAAACGTGGTGAAACCACGTCTCTACTAAAAATACAAAATAAATAAATAAATAAATAAATAAAATTAGCAGGGCGTGGTGTCGCATGCCTGTAATCTCAGCTACTTGGGAGGCTGAGGCATGAGAATCTCTTGAACTCGGGAGGCGGAGGTTGCAGTGAGCCCAGATTGCGCCATTGCACTCAGGCCTGGGTGACAGAGACTCTGTCTCAAAAAAAAAAAAAAAAAGAAAATATGTAACACATCTTTGTTGGAAAGTGTCCTTTTGGGATGTCCCTAGAGCAGGAGTCTGCAAACCATGACCCATGGGGCCAAATTCGGCCCACCTCTTGTTTCAGTACAGCCTTTGAGCTAAGAATAGTTTTTAACAATATTATTAAATGGTTGAAAAAGATGAAAAGTTGACTAATTACATGACATTCCAATACCAGTGTTTATAAATAAAGTTTTATTTGAACAAAGGCAGACCCATTTCTCTCCCTATTGTGTATTGCTTCTCCAGTGCTACAATGACAGAGTACAGGCATTACGACAGAGACTATATGGCTCACAAAGCCTAAGTTACTTATTATGAATTCCTTTAGAGAGTAACTCTGGTAGGCCGGGCGCGGTGGCTCACGCCTGTAATCCCAGCACTTTGGGAGGCCGAGGCGGGCGGATCACAAGGTCAGGAGATCGAGACCATGGTGAAACCCCGTCTCTACTAAAAATAGAAAAAATTAGCCGGGCGCAGTGGCGGGCGCCTGTAGTCCCAGCTACTCGGGAGGCTGAGGCAGGAGAATGGCGTGAACCCGGGAGGCGGAGCTTGCAGTGAGCCGAGATTGCGCCACAGCACTCCAGCCTGGGCAACAGAGCGAGACTCTGTCTCAAAAAAAAAAAAAAAAAAAAAAAAAAGAGAGTAACTCTGGTGACCACTGATCTAAAGATGTTTAGGAAATAGCTGGTTTATTCCTTAGAAATCAATATCTAACACATTTATCCTATTCTGCCCTTATTGTACCAAGAAGAAATCAAGCAATTAAAGAGGAGTAACTGCCACTCGCAGTTTGAGCAAAATAAAATTAATGAGCTAACAGCAAAATTTCAAAGAAGAAAAAAATCAACATAATTTGTCTTTCACAATAAAACAAACAAGAAATATAAAATCTTCGATAAATTAACATACCTATTTAGATAAAAGCATCAGAATCTGGGCATTAAGAATCTCTTTCTGCTAGCAAATACATTGTTTGGCAAAGGACCGAAAAACTATCTAAAAAACAAACTAGAAACTGAAACAGCCAAGATAGAAGATACAGATAATCATACTAATAAAAAGAACATCTTTTAGAAAAAGAATTCTTATTTGGTATTGATGGCCACATGTATAACATTTTATTGGAGAGAAATATAATGGATTATCTAAATTAAGTCTAGATGTCAAAAACTATTTCACATTCTTCTCGCAGGTAAATCCATTAATAAGAAACATTATTGACACAGAGAGTTAAAAGTTCTGATTTTGCAGCAACGCCCCATCTCAGCTGATTCCAAATGGACATGGGCATTGCTGAGTCATATGTATTTTACTGATACCCTAGATTCATGTGCGCAACACATATTGAAGAACTGTGGTAGATGACACTTGGCAAATGAATTCTTGAAGACATAGGAGCAAATCTGAAATCTATCACTCTGTCGCTTTTTAGTTTTAGCAAGTTACCTAGCCTATCCGTTCAATCCATATATTTGCAAAATAGAGCTATTAAGTGTACCTGTGGTGAAAACTAAGTTAAAAAGTAAAAATAAGAAATATGAGAAAATGTTCTATAAAGAGTAATAAATGCCATAATCTTAGTTTAAAAACAAGGCAAACATCTTTTTAAAAATACTTTAAATATTTACAAAAGAATTTCCCACCTGTGTACTTGTGGGCATCACTGGTGGCAGAGAGGAAGCAGTGGAGCATATACATATGCCAGAGAGCCTACCTTTTCCAGACGATGTCAGGAGATTTCCTTAACCTCTGCTTTATGAGTTGGGTTTGGTTAATACACCCAGCAATAGACTAAAGAGAGGAAGAAAAGAAAGGCCTTGGGTATTTGTAAAGATTAAGTTTCATGGGTCAGCTTGGCTATGCTATAATGCTGAATTGTTTGGTCCAACAATAGTCTAGATGTCGCTGCGAAGGTATTTTGTAGATATAATTAACATATACCATCACCTGACTTTAAGTAAAGGAGGTAAATATTGATAGTGTAGGTAGGCTTCATTCAATTAGTTGAAGACCTTAAGAGCAAAAACTGAAGCTTCTTTTTTTTTTTTTTTTTTTTTTTCTGAGGCGGAGTCTTGCTCTGTCGCCCAGGCTGGAGTGCAGTGGCACTATCTCGGCTCGCTGCAAGCTCCGCCTCCCGGGTTTACGCCATTCTCCTGCCTCAGCCTCCTGAGTAGCTGGGACTACAGGTGCCTGCCACCACGCCCGGCTAATTTTTTTGTATTTTTAGTAGAGATAGGGTTTCACCGTGTTAGCCAGGATGGTCTCGATCTCCTGACCTCGTGATCCACCCATCTCGGCCTCCCAAAGTGCTGGAATTACAGGCTTGAGCCACCGCGCCCAGCCTGAAGCTTCTTAAAGAAGAAGGAATTCTGCCTCAAGACTGAACTATAGAAACTGTTTGAACACTCCAGTCTGCCAGCCTGCCCTATGCATTTCAGACTCAAGATTCTAACATCAACTCCTGTCTGAGTTTCCAGTCTGCTGTTCTGCCCTACACATTTAGGACTGCCTAGGCCCTGCAATCACATTGACCAATTCCTTAAAATAAATCTTGTGTGTGTGTGTGTGTGTGTAACTGTTTTAAATAATTCTTATAATTATCTCCCTATCTATCTATCTATCTATCTATCTATCTATCTATCTATCTAATACAAAGAGATGTCTCCTATTGGTCTGTTTCTCTGAAGAACCTGGCCAGTACAGTATTGGTTCCACTGCTCTGACTTTTGCAAGGTCAATGCAGGCATTTGCATCTCAGTTCCCATTATGTGGCCCTCTTTACCTCTCTTCTCAATATGCACTTCCATTTACTGCTTCCTCTCCTTTCCCTTTTAGCCCTGGTGGTGATAAGAGAGCCCACCTGTTTATAGTACAGATATTCTGCATTGTATCTTTTGATTTCCTTCCATCTTAGGCACACAGTTGCAAACAGTATCTTAATTTAGCTGTCTTTTAAATATCCTAATTTGAGTATCTTTAGTTTTCCCACTTGAATCTGGACTGATACAGCACTTCACAGGTGATCAGAATAAAATAAGAAAGTCACCATAAAATGTTGAAAACAATGCCTGCCCTATATTAATGTCATCAACAAAATGTTAGCCATCGTTAGCCTGATTGTGCAAGTTTAATCTTCATTGCAGTGGTTTCTCGACATTCAATTTCTGCACCGATAAATCTTTTTAAACATGTTAAAAATCCTCCTCATCTTTTCTAGATCCTGTAGTCTTTCTCCAGGGGATGCCAGCAGCATCTTGGCAGTAATTCAAAGGCTGCAGCAGCCTCAGGGTCAAAGATTCCGCCTCTCCAGGGGCCAGGGTCACTTTGCCTGTTCAAGCAGGGCCAGTTCCCTCCAGGCAGTGTGGGGGAAAAATTATCTTTTCATAAGCAGAAGCAAGGAAAATAAAAAACTCTTTCAATTTTATTGAGATGGGAATGAAGGTGGTGTGCAATGATCCACTCTACTTTGTTCAACAAACAACACAAGACAAACCATTTTGGGGAAGGAGATAAAATAATATTTTCATTTTGAGCCCCAGAAAATGTATTTTGTGCCAAAATATGGGACTTAGTAAAATAAATACATTTTTATATCTGTGAGGGAGTATCTGTGAATTCTTCTTCCTCATCCATGACTCTGTTGCAGCAACACATATATCCCCACCTGCCTTTCCAGGTTCTAGTAACCATTTTCCACGCTGAAGTTGAGACAGGCAGGCAGGCCGCTTTCCTGTTCCAATGTAGTTTGCTCCTTACTCAGGCTGTAGCGTATCTAACTTCCAGCCAATCAGCAGCAAAAGACCCAAGAAGCTATTAAGCATAAGTCCCTGCCTTGGGGGCTAGGGGATTCCCTAAGACCCCACATGCAGTTAGACGTAAACTTCACCTGATAGTGAACCTTTCCTCATTTTAATGCTAAAAATCATGCCCAGGGGTGGAGATTTAAAATGCCAATTTTGGCTGGGCATGGTGGCTCATTCCTGTAATCCCAGAACTTTGGGAGGCCAAGGAGGGTGAATCACGAGGTCAGGAGTTCGAGACCAGCCTGGCCAAGATGGTGAAACTCAGTCTCTGCTAAAAAATACAAAAATTAGCCAAGTACCGTGGTGGGTGCCTATAATCCCAGCTACTCAGGAGACTGAAGCGGGAGAATCGCTTGAACCCGGGAGGCAGAGATTTCAGTGAGCCGAGATTGCGTCACTGCACTCTAGCCTGGGTGACAGAGCAAGACTCCATCTCAAAATAAAAGAATAAATAAATACATACATACATTAAATGCCAATGTTACATGCAAAGTATGCGGAAGCCTGTGGAGCTACCGTGCAAGCGCTAGAGAACCCCCTCCTATACAAGCATTGATGAAACCCTTTCCTGTAGAAAGGCCGCTGAAAACTAAACCACCTACTACCCTCAGAGAGCAGCCCATCCTTTTCCTTTTGTGGTGCTGGCTCCCTTGTGCGCAAGCTCAATACAATTTAACTTTCACTTTGCTGCTGTATCTGGTGATCGTTCTGATTTCTAAGAGATTATAAGAACCCAAGGCACAATCCCGGTAACAAAGCTTGAGTCATGTTCTGAAACCAAGGATCTTCTCAGCTTAACATTTGTTTTCATTGTTGACAGGATAAAATAAAGGTTACTCAGTATGACCTCAAAATACATTTGTAGCCTCATGTTCTATTCAACTCAACCACTTGGAGCTCTCTGGGCATCTGGGTTTATTTTATACTGTTATTATTTGGGATGTATGTTTGTTTAAATTTATTTCTCCATTATCTTTGTAGATCTGCTTGTGTCCATCCCTGGCTTATCTCTGCAGCTCATACTGTTCTTTCAAGTTTCAGTTAGGTCGAAAGGAAGCCTCATCTGTTCCCCAAATTTAATATTTCTGTGTTACCATAGCTCAGGATCCTCAGCCTACCTTCCTGTACTATGCCCCATCCCATCCCTGAGAATTATAATTGCTTTGGCATAGAGTGAACATTGGATAAAACCTTGGCCAATTAAGGGACAAATACATGAATGAAGAAACAGGGGAGCCAAGAAATGTAAACAAATATAGACTCTTGTTATTATGTTATTATCATTATTATTATTGTTATTATTATTAAATTTAGTTTTTTTCTCTACAAAGCTGTTCAGTAGTAAAATTTTGAAAGCATGGGGTGGGCCTCACAGCTTTCTCGTCTCAGTAAAAACCCCTCAACTCATACCTTTAGTCTCTGGCTAGTCCTCAGAATTCAACCAGCATTCCCTGAAAGCCCTCATTTGCATGCCTTTGTCCATGTTCTTCTTTAACCTGGTATTACTCGACATGTATCTTTCAAAGTCTATAGAAAAGCAATTCATCATTAGCCTTTACCATATTCTCTACTCACAATTAATCTCTATACACTTTCTTATCCTATTAAATGTAGCTAATACTTGAGAGAGGCAATATAATCTAATGACAATTAGATATGAGTGATGACCTAGCCAACTTTGTAACTTCAACTTTGGAAAGTAGTTTGCTCTCTGAGCCTTTGTTTCTTCATCTGAAATGTGGTTACAGTCTACTTATTTTGCCTCTGGATTATTAGGACTACATGCAAATAGGTGTGTGAAATAAATTAGCACAACCCTGGCACAAAGGGAGGTAGTGGACATTTATTATACATACACTCCTTGAAATCAAATGATCCTAGAAATGTATTTGTCAATCTGTTATTAAATTTTGAAATAAATCTGCTTTTCATTGAAAATAATTAGCTATATAAAGTGTTTTACATTTTAAAATAAGCTTTACATTAATGATTCTTTATAAATGTCTTTTCTTTAAAAACAATGATATAGTAATTGTGTTGGCAGCACAGCATTTTGGAAGTACTAGTCTCATTGAAATGCAGTTGCCATCTGCTTGCTATTCACACTTGATTCCCACTTGCTGCTTGACCTCTTTTAAATAGGCACATCCATTTTCATCTTTGAATTTATTTGTTTTATGAGGTCATTGACTGCATTAGCAATGTGTGTGACCAATGGGGAATGCTCATGACTGAGAAGGGCCAAATGAGGGAACAGTAGTTCACCATCTTTAGGGCCCATGGTGGGAAGAGGAAAAGAAGAGACGAGACAGGAGGATAAAAAAAGAAATTAGGTTCTCAGCCAAATCCACAAAGAAGAGATTGAATCAATTTGTCTGGAACCTGATCAAGATGCAACAACCTTTAGCCTTCAGCACATTTAGGGCAGAGTGTGCTGCAAAATTCCAAATGGCTTTGCAAGTAAAAGCAATAGGTTTTGTTGTTGTTGTTGTTGTTGTTGTTGATTTCCAGTCATTTTTATTACTATAACAATTGAAATTTCAAATACTAAAGTCAAGTTTTTCTCTATTTGAGAAGCAGAGAAAAAGAACATCAGAAATGAGACTTTCCATCTTTCTACTTACTGTACTAGAATATTTCAATGCACTCAACAATAAAATCTTATTTTTCCAATTTTGGTGACAGGATAAAAAGTAAGGTGCTCTCTCTGGGAAAAAGAATCAAAGGAAATCTGTTTGATAACAAATATATTACTCTATAGTTTCTATCTAAAACAAGCTAATAATTTGGTGACTATTTGGTGAATATGATTTATTTAAAAAGCATATTGATGATACTCCAGTGGATTTTATTTTGGTGTAGAAAATTCTGAAAGATTGCCTGCCTTAAATCAATTAGGTAATTTCTAAAACATAGTTTTATTTTTGAAACATATATACTTGAAATTATCAAAGTTGTTTTGTTTTTGCATTTCAATTCATCATTGGCAAATTATTGTCAACAGCAGAAACCTTCTTTGGAAGAAAAATGGAAAACTTATATAAAACCCAAGTGTGTGTGTGTGTGTGTGTGTGTGTGTGTGTGTGTATTTGTAATTAGAATATATATATATATATTCTTTTGTAATCAGAGCGATTTTAAATGAAATAAGGGAGAGTTCTTGAATTCGCATATGTGAAAACAATTAAAATTCTACTTCATGTCACTGTGAGTAAAGAATCCTAACCTAGAAATTCTACAAAGTTGTACAACAATAGAGCAAATTTAGAATGATTAGACTTCTAGTCTAATGCCCTTTCTGAATATGTTCAAAGGGAAGTCCCTAGGTAGGATGCATCAGGCTCACCTTGTGCACATATCAAACATAAGCTAAAGTTTCCTGAGCCCCATCTTAGATTCACTGAATCAAAATCATCCACAGCCCAGGATTTTATTAGCTCCCCATATTATTCTTAGTGTGCTTTGAAAATTAGGAAACACTCTTCTTTTTGCTCCAACAGAGTCGCCTTTAATCCTTTGTCTTGTAGGCGTTGCGTTAAACTTGCTTTCTTTCATCTATTTATTTATTTCACTATTTTTTAATACTTATGTGTTGGGTATTGATTGTACTATGTGCTGGTCATACAATATTAAGCAAAACATTCAAGGCCTCTTCTTTCATGAGGAATTAAGTGAACCGAACATTAATGAAGCTACTCAAACAGTTTGACAGATAACCAGTAGGCTGTTTGCAGTATTTGTCCTGATAAAGGAACAATTAGAAGCAGTATGTTGAATTGTAGCACTTACCTAATGGTGATCTTCCTTCCCTAGAATTTCCTGAGATAATTTGCAGTAGTTTACATGGTGGTATGTTAATATGCCTTTTATTTCTAGTAATTCCCCATTGAGTTTTTTTCTTTATTTCTCCCTCTTTTTTTATAGCCACCAAGAACTTCTGTTTCTTGGTCGCAGTGGCACTACATGAGTTACCATGGTAACAATGCATTTTGGAGGATAACAAAAGTAAATATGCATGTACCATGTCAGCACATCAGCTGCTAATTCCTGGAGGAGGGCTGAAATTGTGTTTAGCAGGCTTTTGCTTTGAAAATGGTCCAAGTTTTGTTTTTAAACATATTTTATGAATTGAGTATTTGTAGTTTATTAATTAGAGTCAAGAAAGACACTTTTTAACAGCCATGTAGAAAGGGTCAGAGAGAATAAAATGTCTCCTTTAAAGACAAACATGATTTAACGAATTTGGTAGAAGGGACTAAATTAGTCATGCTAAAAAAGATCAAAATGACATATAATATTGTGTACTCCAAAGAGACGTTTTCATTGATTTCTTAAATTCAAGGAACAGAGACATAAATACAGTCAGCATTTATGTAGTATAACATTCTACATCAGAAAAATAGAATAAGATAATGTGAAAGCCCAAAGGATCCTGGGAAGCCATCCAAGTCCAAGGTAACACAGTGAGTGAGTGGTAAAGCTTGACCTTGAACTGATTCCTTCTCACTCAAAGTTTATTATTTCCTTCCATGAAACTTGGAGTGCTGCCTTTTAGCAAATAGGGTGTAATAACCAACAGTCCCATTCCCTGTTGTTTCCTTAGCCTGCTGCCATGGCCACCAGCTCATCACCTGTTACCTGTAATATTCCAACATGCTCCAAATTCTTTCCCCAGCCTTCTTTCTTGACCTCCCCAATCTATTGCCACACTTCTAGGGTAAAATGTCAAGTTCTCAAAGCACATAGCATCGTGCAAACTGTTTGGTTTTGTTTTTCAAGGCATTTCCTATTGGAGATCAACTTGCGTTGTAAAATAATCTCCCACTGTTGCTCCAGTTAGCCTCTTGGTTCCACAGCTGTCAAACTACTTGCTGCCCCTTGAACACTCCAATTCTTTTTCATGTTTCTATACTGTTGCTCAGCCTGTCCAGTTTGCCTAAGATGATCTAGCATACCATGCTCTCATGCCACCCTTGGCATGCTAGAAACACTATACATTATTTAGCACACTGTACAGAGAACACCTTCTCTTTGGTATTTCTCTCGAATTAATCCACAGCGCTAGTATAGCTAGCTGTTTTGGCTTTTCAGATTATATGGCATTTTTTACACCTCTCTCTAAACATTTCTCCATGTGGTAATTATGGACTTACGCTCCATCTTTTCCTCCTGACTGTGCTCAGGAGCAAGTACCAAGTCTGACTCATCTTTGTGTGTCCAGGGACAAGCGCAGGACCTAGAACAAATGATGGTGAAGGATGGAGTGAATGGCCAGTGCTTCTGAGATGCAGCATTATTGTTCTTGACACCTACCAAGCAGAAAATTGTACATAAAAACAAACAAAAATTATTTTATTCTGTCTCTTGCAGCAGACCCCAGGAGGGTATGCTGAGGGGTAAAAAATGAAATATTGCTTCACCTCCCGCCTCATCATCTAGTTATTTGTAATGGATCTATTCTCCCAAGGTAGAAGTTACTGCAGACCTGTATGAAATACACAAGTGGATGACTGGTTTTGCTCTTTGTATAATTTGCATTACTACACAAGTGCATTGGTAAAACACTTCTCATACAAAAAAACAGTTTACTGACTATTTTTGTAGGTCCAAATTATGTCATTTGGAATCACACACTTTAAATTTTCTTCTCCTTCCACGTAAAGACATTGTAGTTCTGCATTCATCTTAATCTTTTCTATTGTCCAGACTACACTCTTAGCCCCCTCATCTCTTTGTCATTGGGAATATTATCTAGCTCATTCACCACTGTGATTGCACTATCTGTAAGCAACCCATCTGGCAATGTTTCTAGTGACTAATTACAGCTTCGATTATATGTTCTGAACATTTTCTTATTTGGTTTAAGAAAGAGAAATAGGGCCGAGGGTGGTGGCTCACTCCTGTAATCCCAGCACTTTGGGAGGCCGAGGCGGGCAATCATGATGTCAGGAGTTTGAGACCAGCCTGACCAACATAGTGAAATCCCATCTCTACTAAAACTACAAAAATCAGCTGGGCATGGTGGCAGGTGCCTGTAATCCCAGCTACTCAGGAGGCTGAGGTAGGAGAATCACTTGAACCCAGAAGTTAGAGGTTGCAGTGAGCAGAGATCGTGCCACTGAACGCCAGCCTGGGTGAAGAGCAAGACTCTGTCTCAAAAACAAAACAAAACAAAACAAAAAAATAAAAAACCACATTATTGTTTTGATGACAGCATTGTTAAATAATAATAAAAGCCGGGCTTTATTTTTTTTCTATCAGGGCCTATGCTCATTGTGTTACATATATTGTGTCATTCAAACCTCCAAGATACAATCTGAAGGAGATATACTGACCTAAGTTAACAGATGAGAAAACCGAGCCTCCTATACAAGCATCTTGCCCAAGACCATAACATCCTGAGGTTTCTAACTATATGTTGTTGAAACTATACGTTGTTTAACATATAGTTAAAGCTATACACAATATGTTGTTTTCACAGAAAATTGAAAGCAACTCCTAGACCTTGTTCTATTTACTGTATATTTTTTTTAATGTGTCAAAGCAAAGTCAAATACTGTGCTAACATCACTAAATTACTATGCTGTAGTTCCATTTCAGAGATTCAGGGGTCTCACTGAAATCCAACAAGGGTGTGGATATACAGGATTACATAGGAAAGTAATGTTACAAATGACCAGAAGAATGAATTCTGTTTCCTGATACATTCTTGACTAATATAGGTTTGGCACAATACAGTTTGTATATGCTTTGTCTTCTGTGGCAAAAGCAGCTTCAAGAAGCATATTGAAAAAATTATCATTTTGATTGTACTGCAAAATACATTTTTCATCTACAATATATAATGCTGCAATGATGACTAACCTATGAAACCTATTCCTGGAAGTCTGATGATTGTTTCAGATGGAAGAGTTGAAAGATAAATTTGCAAACTGTAACTGCCCTGGAATTTTAGAAGTTTTGAGTCAACTTTGCCTTCCTAAAGCATTTCATACCCAGAGGCAAGGAAATGATACTCTTAAACATTTATCCTTTGCTCAGACACAACGATGGCCTTCATCTCATAACAATAAAGCACAGCTAATATTTACTTTCTTCAACTGAAAATTTGTCATTTTCTTTTGAAACTCCAATCATTCTATCTGCAAAAGATGTAACTGAAGGCAATATGTAAGTAAATAAATAAAGGTTAGAAACAAGGCTGAATATGCAGAGTCCCCTGGTAAGGTAAAGCAAGTCAGGAGGTTTAGAGTTGCTGCCTTCCAGTGGAAATCTTTGAGTAAGTCATAGAAAGTGCTAAATGAGAAAAATAAAAATAAAAAATAATCAATAATAATAAAGGAAAGAAAGGCAACAAAATAAACTGAAGGTTCTCTGTTTTTCTCATTCAAACTAGGGCTAGCAAAAAAAATCATATATGATTGTACACTGATGCACATACAATTTTACATTCCACTTCAGCAGATGCCCAGATTTCCCAGAGCTTTCTGATATACTTTCGGGTGCGTGTTGTTTATGTGTGTATGGATGTGTGTGTGTGTGTCTGTTCCAAGCTCTTCTTTGCAGTATAATATGAATACAGTCATCCCTCGGTATCCATGAGAGATTGGTTCCAGGGACCCCCCGAGAGACCAAAATCTGAACCTGCTCAAGTCCCTTATACAAAATGGTGTTGTATTTGCATGTAACCTACACACATCCTTCCATACACTTTAAGTAATCTCTAGATTACTTATTAAACCAAATAAAAATGTAAATGCTATATATTTTAGTTTGGTGCATAAGTAATTGCGGTTTTTGCTATTTAGTAGCAAAAACCGCAATTGCTTTTACACCAACCTAATAGTGTTTATACATATTTTCACTTGTATTAATTTTTATTTTAGTACTTTTTTTTTTTACACTTTTTGAATACTTTCAATCTGCAGTTGGTTAAACCTGCAAATACCGAGGTTCAACTGTGTAAGTTTTGTCATCCAGATTTTACATATAGGGAAATTAAAGGTCAGAAATGTTTTGTAACATATCCAAGATCATTGAATCAACAAAGTTGGAGATTTGGCTTTCATACCAGCTGATGTAACCACATGCCTTCCCCATACACTTTTTAAATTTTCAATTTTGTAGATGTGTGCATGTTTGTGTGTGGTTTTGTGTGTATGTCCGTGTGTGTTTGCGATGTGAGAATAAGAATTGATACACAACAGGCAACATTTTGTATTTTGCTTTTTTCAAAACAAACATACATAGAAGATCATTTAACCATTAATACGTTGGAAAGGTATTAATTTCAAATAGAATGAATTTAAATTGAATAAGGTATGTATTCATGATCATGTTATAGTGAACGTACACCACTGTTCTACCTATTACTCACCAATTCCTATCTCCTTGACTCCATTTCTTATTCGACCACTGCTGTGGCAGCGACTCTGCTGGAGAAGCCAGCAGCACCTCCCTGCAGTCTTTGCTTCCTATCTCCTATGTCCCACCTCAGGGTTTCTCTGATATCAAGGCACAGAAATTCAGCACAAACTCACTCAGCACCCATGGCCTTGCAACTCAGAATCTGATGGATTTGAGTAGGGCCTGGATCAAGAAAGAGCTTTCCAGCAGGTCCAGACTGTTACAAGCTGTGTCACCACATGAACCAGGTCATTCAGTAATGCTAGAATTATCCAGGTTGGATAAGATTGGTGTGTGGAATCTCTGGAAAGCTCCAACAGGAGGTTCTTAGATGAGATTCCTAGGACCTGGAAAAAAATCCATGCCTTCAACAGAGAATACCTCAGAACCTGAAAAACAGCTCCCACCCTGATGCTGGGCCCTGGTAGAGGCAAAGAGAGATTGAAAATGATGGAAATTAAGTGTCGTCATGGACAAAGCTGCCCATCATGACTTGTCATGAGGCCGAACAGGTGCAGCAGGGGTCCACCATGGAAGGCAATGGACGTGTTATATACAGGCTGGGACCATACTGATTTGGAAGGTGAACATAAATTATACAAAGATGTGGCCCCATCTTCCACATCAACTACCTGTGTCTCATCAGTGCTTCCCTTGGCTCACATACCTCCCCAACCAATATCTTCTCTTTGTTTTTATGACCAACTAATGGAGGAGGAAAAATCTTGAACATAGTTCACAAATGGATAAGTGTGATTAGCTGGTGCAGGCCACAGAGGCACTGCTTCTTTACCAAGGGCCACCCAGGGGTGTTCCCAAAAGACAGTGATGAAAAACTTTCCAATGAGTGAAGCTTCATGTAGCATAGCTAGTGATCAAATTTTTATAAATAGGTAAGTGGTCTGGGATGAGAACATACAGGGAGCTCTTGGTGAATGGTTGGCTGGTGAATAAAAGACTGAGAAGGTGCAAGAGTGATTGGGATTGGGAATTTGGAAGAAAGGCATGCAAATGAACAAAGAGAAGGCAGCACAAAGTTTGAAAACGTTTGTGTCTCACACTAATGCTCACAGAGTATCCACTGAAGAGAAGGCATCCAGGTAAGACATGAATACAGCTCACCACACAAGTATTAGCACAAGGGCCTATGAATGGAATGGCCTTAGCGGCAAGGATGAAGCCTAGAATGGACCATACACTCTGGGCTCCCTCCCAACAAGTATGACCAACTAACTGTTAGCCCTCAATGCCTAAAACAGGCAGCAGAGCCCAACACTGATCCCTCAAGATGATACCTGCTCTCTAATGAACCAATAGCCATGTCATGACAGGATAACTACTGGAAATCTGCACTGAAGAAGATAGTGATTATTTGCATAAAGGTTTGCCTTCTCTGTTTGCAGTGCCTATGGAAGCACTACCAACCAAATACTTGTCAAATTCTTAATGTTTTCATGATAGTCTGCACAACATTTCTTCAGACTAGGAGACAAGTTTGTGGCAATAAATATGCAAAAATAAACCTGTGACTGTAACCCTGTGGTTAAATTACACATTCATTACATAAAATTAGACAACCTTGGTAGGGCTTAATGACCTGTACCTGTAATCTGAGCACTTTGGGAGGCCAAGGTGGAAGAATCACTTGAGGCCAGAAGTTTGAGACCAGCCTTGGCAACAAAAGGGGAGATCCCATCTCTACAAAAAGAAAATTAATTAGTCAGATGTGGTGGCATATATTCGCAGTTCTGGCTACTAAGGAGGCTGAGGCAGAAGGATTATTTGAGCCCAAGAGTTGGAGGCTGCAGTGAGCTGTGACTGTGCCACTGCACTCCAGCTTTGACAACACAGTAATACACAGTCTCTAAATTGTTTTGAAGTAGACAACCTCAAAGAATAGTGCAATAATCCATTAAAGGTTTAGCCAAAGCACCAGCTAAGAAACAAGTCCTTGAAGGATTCAGATGCCACACTTCTCTATGTGATATTTGCAGAATCAACAGCTCTGATGTATACTGTTATGTCGAGAGAGGCTAGAATACATAAGCTTAGGAAACAAATTGTGGAATCAGGAACAACTCTTTTTACCTTTATTCGATTTTACTTAATTTTACTTATTTGACTCAATTAAGGAAAACATAAAAGTATGTTTTCCATCCTTATGACCTTAGGCAAAACTATATTAGTGTTCTTGATCTGGAATTGATGGAGGGGATCACTTCTACCAGAAGAAACAATATGTTTTCCACTGAATTTGAAGCTAATGCTACCACCTAATCACCTTGGCATTCTGTCAGTGGTCCAACAGGCAAAAAGTATTGCTATTCTGATAGAGGTAAATGCCTCTTGTTAGAATGAGCCCCAGTCATGCCACTGGGTTGTCTTTTGGTGCTTTTGTGCCTGGTAATATGAATGCATAGGAAATTACAGGAACCATAGTGCAGCAAGAGCAAGCCAAACATGGATCAGACTTCTCCTTTAGGGTAAAGAGTGAGAGTGACCCAGCTCTAGGACTAACATCCTACAGCAGCAGAAATGCTGGGCAAAGGTGAGTGAAATATAAAATAAGTGCTGGAGTAGACAGATAATGAATTTTGTCTCTGTATCAGCCACAGCAGTGGAGTTAACAACTTGTTCTACCAAACCTTCTCTAATGTTTTGCAGAACTTGGCTGTATTCGTTTTGCATTACTATAAAGGAATACCCGAGACTGGTTAATTTATAAAGAAAAAGGGTTTAACTGGTTCATAATTCTGCAGGCTGTACAGGAAGCATGGTGCCAGCATCTGCTCAGCTTCTGGTGAGGCCTCAGGGAGCTTTTACTCATGGTGGAAGGTGAAGCAGGAATAGGTGTGTCAAGTGGCAAGAGAGAGACTGGCCAAGTGAGAATGTGGGAGGAGAAAGACTCTTTTAAACAATCAGCTCTTGTTGAATTCACAGAATAAGAACTCATTACCTGAGTATGGCACCAGGCCATTCATGAAGAAACTGCCTCCGTGATCTAAACATCTCCCATCAGGCCCCATTTCCAGTACTGGGGAATCACATTTCAACATGAGATTTGGAGGAGGCAAGCATCCAAACTACATCACTGGCCTTCCTGAAAGGTACTCTAGGAGATACTGAAGTCAATGAAGGATACAGGTCAATCTGAGTACCGCAAAGTGCACTCTTCTTGATGGCTCTTACTGTGGCCATTATTGAAGCAACCAAATTCATGCATGTTCCATTAGCTTCTCTGTAATGCAACTTTGTTTTAGACCAATACCAAGGAATTCTTTCTTCCTGCCCAGAGACTTCTTTGATTTCACCACATGGGATGCCCAGGAGAACTCTAATGATTTATGCTGGTGCAATACAGAAGTGTATGGGAGTGAAAGCCTTGGGGCTGTTTTGACCAATGCATGTTGGTAGCTCATAACTAAACGCTATTCATTTTTGTGCTGAACAGTCATTTCTGAGAAACTGCACCAGGCTCCTCAGAAGTTGTGACTCAGCATGAGTGGCACAAATAAATGACCAGTAATGCATATGTATTATGCAGCATGCATATGTAAAACCATATGTTATTGGTTTTCCTTCTTTCTTTGTTGAATTACTAGGTTGTTTTACTCCTGTGCTCTGGGATTATTTCCCACACAAACCACCAGCCTGCAAGCCTTTCATATGACGCTCTGACTTTAGGGAACTTAGGTTAAAACACTTGTATTTAGATGTGTCTTTTAAAAATTATGCATATATATTCATGCATCACTTTCATTTTGCTGTTGGCAGTGGAAACTTTATTCTAGACTCCACTGTTTGTACTCCTAAGCTCTATCAGGGTAGCTTCATTGAGAACTTGGCATTTGACGTGGTCTTGGGTACATGTTGACTTTCAATAGAAGTTGGAATGGTGTTCTTTCATAGATCAATCACATCCATTTTCCAAATGATGAGTTTCTCTGTCTTGTCTTAAATGGTGTATAAAAACATGAGGCTCATAAATTTTAGGCTTTGGGTAAAAACTAATAGTGTGGATTCAAGGAGAGTAGTATGGGCCTAGCCACTGTAAGAATTTTATCAGATCCTATTTTATTAGCTAATAATTGTGTGTGATCCTATTATGTACTTCGTGGATATGTATTCAGTCTCTCTTACCCTGTACAACACTTTGAGTTAGCCATTATGATGAACATATCCAGAGTCACACATTTAAATGCAGAGATGGGATTTGAACCCAGACCTCTGGACTCCAAAGACTACATTTGTTTAATTATAATGTATTCTGTCTATCACCAGACCACATTCTTTTCGGGCAGGCTAGCTGCGAGGCATATACAGGGATGTAGAGAAGGTCACGGTCATGCCTGAAGGGTATAAAAAAGGCTTGTGAATCAGAAAAATTACATCACATTTCATTTGAATACCTTGCAGGTCGATATTTTATAGAGTATATAAAATGGCAATAAAAGATAATGGAGAAAATAAAGATAATTCATTTTCTCAGAGGCATTGATCATCAGGAAAGTTATATTTTCTTTTTCTCCTTTGTACCAAATAGGGAATTTGTTCAATATTCTTAATTTACATAAAATATACAATGCACTTAGACACTTTAAGTGCTCCTTGCATTTAGTTCATTACTATAAAATTGTTTCCAGAAAGGAGAAAGTTCTCTGTGTATTTTATTTACATTTTTTCAAGTCCAACTTTGAAGCCATTACATGAATAATTCATCAGGCTTGAAGTTTAACGACTTCGTACAGGGCTTTTTATTTCCAATTCTCACTTGGTGCACACATTTGCCACAGACTTGTCAACAATCACTTGAGGATTCACCTACTTTCCCCCATAAAGCAAGAGTTGAAGCTCAAAAGAGTCTTCCCTCATTACACATGGGTGTTAGCCATTTCGTGTCATCTTCAATGGATAGCTAGTCACGTTTGCCATCTTCCTTTAATATTTACCGTGGAAGTCAATTAGGTTTCAGTCACAATGAAATAGCGCCTGTAATCCACACAGAAGCAGCTCAGTGGAGTGGAACAGTGCACAGAGAAAAGTAAGAATGCTGAAATAATGGATTTAATAAGGAAGTGACTGTAGAAGTACCAGAATGCTTTAGGAAGAGATGCCTCAGTGCTGGGCACAGGAAATTAAACAAGAGTGTGGCTCTAAGTTGCCTCATAATAGTCCAGCTGGACTGGACTTCAGATGATACTGGAGGACTTCTCTCCTGACACTTTAAAACTGCGTACTATACCAGCTATAGTTACACAAAGTGTCTTATAAAATGTCTTTAGGATTAGCAGTAATCACATCAATTTATGACACCAAAGGGCAACACAGAGCAGTGGTATAAAGCCTGGCTCCACCTCCACTACACAGTAGTTACATAACCTTAGAAATTAAGTTGAGATATTTGATTCTTATTTTTCTCAGCTGTAGCCCAGAGGTCATGAAAAACAATGTATTGAGTTATCGTGTTTTTTTAAAAAATGATATATCTATGCAAAGCACTTCCTATTTTCCTGACACAAAGAATGCTCAGAAATAAGAACTATAAATCTATAACTGCTAAGTATCATTTCATAAATCAAGTTTAAGGTAGGAAACAAATAATTTGGGAAAAAAAGTAGGAAAGATTGTGTGAGCCCTACTACTTAATTATTTGGAGCAAACACAGAAAATGTTTCCAGTTTTTGGCCACACTATTTAAGAGCGTCTGTATAATGGAGTTTTAAGAGAAGATCATTCTTACAACTTAAGACAAATATGTCTTAAACTAGGATACTTTAGCAGTATCCTAGTTTGACAGAAATTGTGTATAGTACTTTTTGAAACAGAAATGTTCAGACTTCTACAAATATTGTGATCAAATTCTGTAGTGGCCCAGGCATCCAAATTTTTACAAAAGCCCTAAAGTAAGTCTTACAAATACTCAGTCTGTTTTTGTTTTGTTTTGTTTTGTTTTTTACTTTTTGAGACAGAGTCTCACTATGTCACCCAGGCTGGAATGCGGTGGTGCTATCTTGACTCACTGCAACCTCCACTCCTGGGTTCAAGTGATTATCCAACCTCAGTCTCCCAAGTAGCTGGGATTACAGGTGTGTAGCACCATGCCTGCCTAATTTTTGTATTTTATTTTCAGTAGAGACGGGGTTTTGTCATATTTGCCAGGCTGCTCTCGAACTCCTGACCTCAAATGATCTGCCCGCCTTGGCTTCCAAAAAAGCTGGGATCACAGGACTGACCCACTGCACCCGGCGTTTACTCAGTCTTGAGAACAGCAGAAATAGTCAATAGTAATAATTATAATTATAATAATGACAGATGTTATTTATTGAATATAAATTGTTGGGGCCTATGCCAAGTAGTTTACATATATTATCTCATTGAATCTTTAGAGTATTTCTGGTCACTTTATTAGTGGGTAAACTGAGGCTCAGAGAGGTTAAGTAACTTGCTCATGACGTCAGAATCTGTGAGTGATTTAGATGATACTCACACCCGAATCTACCAAGTCCATAGATGGCAGCCATTCCTACTGTGTGTAACATGACCCTTGTTCCATGTTGGGAGTTTTTCAGTGATACAGAGTTTGTTTTCAAGCTCTCCAGACTTGAGCAGTGAGAACTAACACTAATCGTGTGCTTGAACTCTGTTGGCTTCAAGTACACCTTTTCATATTTAATATGTGCCCATCTCATTTGAATCCATGACCAAAAAAAAAAAAAAACAAGCTGGAGGAAATCTATAGGAAATCATATACATCATGTCTTAGTCTTTGAATCTGGAGCTTGTGGAATCTGGACCTTAAGTGAAACTGATTTTAAATTAATATCTTTCAAACATGTTGATCTCTCTTTTGAAACATAAAATGCTTAACATTCTATTTACTCTGCCTGATCATTTTTATATTTCCAAACTCAGTTCACTAATTACCTTGTCCTAGTAGTCTTTCCTGAACTCCCAAAAGAGTGAAAGTTTCCATTGTTCTCATTATATCCTGCACCAACCTCTAACTTTGCACTAATCACACCATAATTTTCTATTTCCCATGATGTTTTAAGCAAACTAGATACTTGCACATCAATGCTTTTAGAAAGAAGAAAGGAAGAGAAAATGGGTAAAAGGAAGGGAAACATGGATTCATGAATGGGATATGTGAAAGAAAGACCTGCAAGTACTAAAGATGGTGATTTCTAGGAAGCTTTGAGAATCAGGATTAGTAATACAGAACGTATCATAAATGTGTACATTAACTTAAGTATAGACAATGCTATATATTTTTGTACCCTGCTAGATTTATTTTTAAGTGATTCCTTTGAAAACATGAATATCCACCCATTTCACTTACTTGTGATGAAACATTACATGCTACTAGAATGAGCTATGAGAAATCAAAGCTTCTCTGAAAGCCAACAGTCTTTACAGAGGAGACAGACACCTGTGCAACTAAGCAGGACCTCTGATGGAGTTAAATGCCAATGTTTCATTAATCATAGAGTTCAGTTTAGCAGACTGACAGATGCTCAGGTATGGCAGGAAGCTGAAAGAGAGAACTGCAATTTTCTCTGGGGTCAACAATAAAGGAGAAGTTCTCTGATGGGAAAAGGGTAAAAGTTTTAGAGAAAGAAACATTCAGAGTTAAATCTCAATTCTGCTTTTTATCTGGTGTATGGTTTCTAGTAAGTTACCCAACTTCTTTTAACTACAGTTTGGTCTGCAGTAAAATGGACAATAACACTTAAAAGCTTTCATGAGGTGGGGAGATAATATTAGTAAAGTAACAGGAATATAGTAGACAATCAGTAGTGAAATCATTCTCTGTTAGTTGTTACATTAAATAATACTTTCAGGCAACATCAGAATATATTTTTGAAAGTCCAGTCCTGCCGTGTGTGTGTGTGTGTGTGTGTGTGTGTGTGTGTGTGTGTGTAAATAAAGAGGAACAGAGAAGGAAAGAGAGAGAGAGAAACAGCTGGCCCGGTGTGTTTCTAACCCACCCTGCATTCATATTTAATGATAATTGCATTTTGCTTTTTCTAACTGCTGCACATTTTGAGTATGTGTGTGTGTGTGAGAGAGAGTGTGCACGTGTGTGTGAGAGATGTGTAAGCTAAATGAGACTGATGGAGAAGATGGATTCCTAAATTGTTGCTAATGGTCTAGACATTTCACTGTTTTGTCAACAAAGCCCTATTGTCGAAGGCAATGTTTTCTCACCGTGTCAATATCTCTGCCATGTTGTGTTGATATTAATGGAACTGCCAGGAAAGGAATTTAATTAATCATTTCCCAGAATAACTACTGTCAGCATTCATCTCCTAGCTGAAGGCATTCAGCCCAGTGAGGAGGGTCTCTCAGCACATGTTCAGGCCCCTTAGTTATGTGGTGAGAACGTATTTGTGTAAGGCCGGTTGAGATCCTGAGAAAGAAAGAACTTTGGTCTCTCAGATCTATAAGCAGAGTACGCTTTGTTCCACAATTATTCCGATTACTATATTGTGCTACTACTTTGAAGGATATTGTAGAAACAATTCTGCTCTATGATAGACCATAGAATAATTGCTTGAATCTAGTAAGGACACAGTGTTTAATAACACCCTGTTCCTGGTCGGGTACGATGACTCACACCAATAATCCCAGCATTTTGGGAGGCGGAGACGGGTAGGTCACTTGATGTCAGAAGTTTGGGACCAGCCTGGCCAACATGGTGAAACCCCACCTCTATTAAAAATACAAAAATTAGTTGGGCGTGGCGGCATGCACCTGAAGTCCCACCTACTTAGGAGGCTGAGGTGGAAGGATCCCTTGAACCTGGGAGTCGGAGGTTGCAGTGAATTGAGATGGCGTCACTGCACTCCAGCTTGGGTGACAGAGCGAGACTCTGTCTAAAAATAATAATCATAATAATAAATCTGTTTCCTGTTAAAAAAAAGGGGGGGTGCTTAAATCTTCAGTATATTTTACATTTTGAGAACTCAAAGAAGGCGGGTTAGTGAGAAGTGTGTGCTCTCTCTGCTTACTCTTTCATGCTTCAAGAGTAACTGACTGGGTTGCTTTGCAGAGTCCTGGCTGGGCCACACATATTAGTGGATCTTGCTCTTCTTCCATCAGTGTGGTTGAACGCTCACTAAAAACAAGGACATGCCCTCCATGGGACAGGGTCCTTTCTACTTTATACCTTGGAATGCTCCTGGTTTTTGCCTTCTGCTCCTGGTGTAAACCAGAAGCTGCTAACATACAAAGTTTCAAATTTAAGCTTAGGATGAACAAGCCTCAAACTGGGGTGGCGGGTTATATTCTTTTGGCAAATATTATTTTGTTAGATAATAAGGCATATCCTCCAGCTCAGTTTGCCAGAGCTCTGGATGAGGGTGTGAAGCAGATGCTCAAATAATCATAAATTAGTATCTTGATTTCATACTTTCTTTCCATGTATCTTTCCCAGGGACTGGATGGGGAGGAGAGAAGATGGGGTAATACAGAGTTAGATATTCCTGAATTGACTGAATCCAGTTGGATATCTTCCCCACACCTACCCTATCAACCAAAAAGAGCTAAAATAACTAACTCTTGAAATGAAATAATCTCCCACACACATTTCCTCCAATTGCAGGATCTATTTCTTCCTTATTAAAATTATTTTGCCTTACTGTGAACTTCCTCATAAGTTAAAACCTTCACACAAACCCAAACATTTCCCAGAAGGAGATTGTTACATGTAACGAGATTTATTAATTTGTGAAGGAACACTGAGAGCTCAGCTTTCATTATTTTCTATTTAAATCATTAAATATGGGCATATTTTTGTCATCTAGTGACTAGCAGCAGGATAGAAGGAAAATTTTCTTATACCATCTGTGAAAATAAATGCAAACCCAGGTCCCACAATAAATATATGTATCTTTGAATAAAACTAAAATATACCCTATAAAAATAGATAAATGAAAGCAGCAATTGTTTCTGTGGTGACTGCTTCACCAAAGCTGTGTTTATTTTTCTGTCTGCTTTCAAATATTCTGAAATAATAAAAGAGTGATTCTCCGAAGCTTCAAGTTCCATATGTTTTCCTGCGATAACTAAACTCTGCGTGGAGATGAATGAATGCATGATGTTATACATTGGAATTTACTTGGCAAGAGCAGGAAAAGAAAGAAAGAGTCAGTTTAGTGTTTCTAATTGTCTGTGGAGCTGAAGGTTAAAATTTGTAGAAGAAAATAGCTACAAAGGACTAGAATTCAGAGGCACTGGGGGAGATAAATTTGAAGTAAATAATGTATCAAAGCCAGTCTGGAGTCTTCTCTCTAGGAAGTGTCCTGTATGTGATCTAAGTTCAGGAGAATCATTTACTAAGTTCACCGAAGAAAATAACTTTCCTGAATAATTGTGACTGAACAAAGGCAAGAGCGCTTAGTTGGGGAATAAGGGACATCACTGGTGGGATAGTGAAGTCTTCCCCACCGTTATATTAGATAGCCATACCTACAGTCACACCACAGAAAGAGGTAAAGTAAGGCAATAATTTGAGGAGGATAGTCAAATAAATATTTGTTCCCTGTATGTCTATAAGGGTAAGCAATGTAATTTTGTACTTTTAGCATCTCTGCATGCAATACTTCTTCAAAATCAAAAATTACACTCAATTTTTTTTTATCTGCAGTTACGTACAAACTTGGGCAACAAAATTTTTGCAGCCTCTTTATAACTTTATTTTTGCTGAATCCAAATCCAGGAGTAAAAATAGGCAATGTGCTACATGCTTAGTGTACATTGATGAATGAAACCATATTTTGATTGTTAATATTGAGCGTCAACTTGATTGGTTTGAAGGATGCAAAGTACTGTTCCTGTGTGTGTCAGGAGATTAATCTTTGTGTCAGTGGACTGGGAAAGGCAGACCCACCCTCAATCTGGGTGGGTATAATCTAATCAGTTACCAGTGTGGCCAGAATAAAAGCAGGCAGAAGAACGTGGAAAGAGCAGACTGGCTAAGCCTTCTGGCATCCATCTTTCTCCCATGCTGGATGCTTCCTGCCCTCGAACATCAGACTTCAGGTTCTTCAGCTTTCAGACTCTTGGATTTAGACCAGTGATTTGCCAGGGGCTCTCAGACCTTTGGCCACAGACTGAAGGCTGCACCATTGGCTTCCCTATTTTTGAGGTTTTGGGACACGGGCTGGCTTCCTGGCTCCTCAGCTTGCAGATGGCCTATTGTAGGACTTCATCTTGTGATCATGTAAGTCAATTCTCCTAAAAAACCCCGCTTCATATACACATCTATTCGATTAGTTCTTTCCCTCTAGGGAACCCTGACCAATACACATGTCTCTGCCTTCAGAGTTGCCAATCGAATGAAAGAAGCAAACAATGACGAAGTGGTGCGACAAACATACATAGGATGCCAAATAAGGTGACATGCTGAAAGTGAAATGAATAAGGTGCAGTGAAAAAAAATAGTGGGTGACAAAGGGAAGGAGATATGGTTAAATGGATAGACACAGAATGATTACTGGAAGGCCTAATGTTTAGACTGAAAATATTTTAGGAGGAAGTTGAGGAATTATTAGGTACCCAGCTTATCAAAGAATTATAAGGGGCTGGTCCATGTAGGGAAGAAAGACATGAACTTAAAATCCAACATCATCATGAGTCCACACCTTGTAGGGTGTATATCACGCGATACCCTGATAAACAGTCTCTATTTTAGTATAAAAACATTAGGAAGGAAGACAGTGATAAGATCAAATAGATGTTTTAGGAACAAAGGAAGGAAGAAAGGGAGAAAAGGAGGAAAGAAGAAATAAATCATTTCAGTTATTTTGATGGAAATTGTTGAAAGAAATTAGAATAGAAGCAGGACACAGAGAGAATGTTTTAAAGACTTTTGTATACGTAATAATGGTGAATTGGACCCAGGCAGCATTAGTGCTTGGAGAGAGGAATGGGTGCCTTTGAGATATATTTTAGAGATGAAAATGGTTGGAGTGGTGATGGGCTTGGCCATAGATATAAATGAGTTTTGCAGAAAAAATAATTATTATCTCAAAAGCAAGTGATTGAGGCACTTGAGCATTTTTGTTTCAATTAACATCTATTAAGTCTCTTACCATGTCAAGCACTGGCAAAGCAAGTTCACTTACGTGGTAAAATTAAAACTCATCTAGGATGGTAAATTGTCAATATGTCTGATTTACAGATTAGGAGGTAAGTGCACTCATCTGGAACCACACAGTTAGCAAATGGGAGAAATAAATTGGATTCTAGGTTTGCCCATTGGCAACTTCAGTGATTTTGCTAATGCTGAATTTGCTCTGGGACCAATCCTTATTCCTAAACTTCTCTCTGACCGCTCATTCATGTACTCTACCGTTTACTGTTCTTATTCCATGCGAGGGAAGATCATTCACGTTTTCTCAGTCTGTGACAATGATGTTCTGGGCCCATGTGTTAGATCTCTGCTATGTCTCCTTCAATTACAACTGCGTCACTTCACTAAGCCATTAACAGGTACAAGAAAAACAAACAAATAAACAGAACATATTGGCTGACTACCTACTAAGGAGCAAGTATCAAACCTAGGCTGAAACGTTGTTAATGATGACCACGTGCGTGCACACACACACACACATTTGTATTTCCCAAATGATTTGAGAAGCAAAATAAGTTCAAAAAGGGGCAAACTGTAGCTGAAGATAAAGATGACAAGACAATTCAAGAAGAAATCAGAATGATGTCAACTGAGAGTTGTCTTCTGTAAAAACTCACACTTCTAGTACTTAAAATAATTAATTATGAACTCTATGACAGTGCAAATGACAGAATAACTAAAACAATTTTTAGAAATAAAAGGTTTAAAGATTTACACTACCTAATTTATGAGAAGACAATGAAACAGAGGTGTGAATTCAGAAATCAGCCTATAGAATATGATTCATTGAATTTCAATAAAAATTCCAGAGTAATTAAATGGAAAAATATAGCCTTTTCAATAAATGTACTGAGATTCCTGGACGTTCATGCAGAATAAAATGAACATTAATTCGCTTCTCACAACATTTATTTAAGAAAAAGTGAAAAGAGAAGGTTTGTATTCTTGGGTTAAGGAAAAATGTCTTAGGTAGGACACAAAAATCACGAACCATACAAAAATTGGTAAATTGGGTTTAATCAAAATTAAAATATTTTGGCCTTAGAAAAATACACTTAAGATGTGAAAAGACAAGTTATACATTAGAATAAATTATTTAGTAAATATATATGACAAAAGAATTTGATCCAGAAAATCTAAAGAACTCTTATAACTCTTAAGACGACTAACAACACATTAAGATAAATGAAGAAATATTTGAATAGATAATTTACAGAAGAAAATATACAGAGTCCAATAAGCATACAAAAAGATGCTCCATAGTATTAGTCATTAGGAAAATACAAATTACTACCACTATGAGATATGGTTACACACCTAGTAAAACAGCAACTATTTATCTTATAGTGATGAGAATTTGGAAGAATTGAAATGTTCATACATTGTTGATGGGTATATGAGAGGAATTGTGTTTTTTCCAATATTCAAATGTTAAATTCCCAACCTTCAGTACCTCAAAATATGTATTTGGAGCCTTTAAATTGGTAACTAAATAGGGTCAAATGGGTGGCTGCTAATCTTATCCAATATGACTTGTATCCTTGTAAGAAAAGGAGATTAGATGAAGATACACACACACAAGCCAATGACCATATGAAGCCACAGGAAGAAGACAGCTAAAAAGTCAAGAAGACAGACATCAGAAAAAATCAGCCCTGCTGACATCTTCATCTTGCATTTGTAGCTATCAAACTATGAGAAAATAAATCTCTTTAGTTTATGACACTCTGTCAGTGGTACTTTGTTATGCCCAAACTAGCAAACTAATACAGAGGGAATGCTCAATGGCACAACTGCTAAGGAAAATAATTTGTCTGTTACTTAAAATGTGAAACACACACATAATAGTAAGTCCTAGCAATGACATTTCCAGGCATTTCTAAAAGAAATTAAAATAATTGTTCATACACAGGCTTTTGTGTGGATGTTATATCAGTAGCCATAAGAGCCAAAGCACTGGGGAACAGAAGTATAAATAATCATACAAATAACCATTAACTGGTGAAAAATAAACAAAATATGATACATCCATCCAATGGGATGCACTCAGCAAAACTACTGATACAGGCAACACCATAGATGAATCTCAAAATCATTATGCCAAATGAAAGTCAGGCACAAAGGAAATTCTAGAAAAAAACAAAATAGTAGCAACAGAAAACAGACTTGTGGTTCCCTGGGGCTAAGTTGGGACAGGAGACAGGGAGTGACTAGAGAGGGGCATAAACGAACTTTAGAGATGATGGACATGTCCCAAATTTTGATTGTGGTGATGACTGCAGGAATGTATACATTCACCTGAATGCATCAAACTATACAAAAATAGGACAGAATTTTGTGGTACATAAATTATTCATTAATAAGGCTATTTAGTAAACTCCCAGTAGTTAAAATGTCTCCTAATAAAAGTGCAGTGTGGCAAGCTACAGATGGGTAAGAAAGATATTGAAGTATATTGAAGTAGTCCAGTCCAGCTGCCCTTTAACCACCAAAACACTGAAAATATAATCTATGTTATTTCAGAATTATGCATAATCAGATTCAAACTGCAAGGGCTAAAGTGATGATGTTTGAATAAACCCAAGAATTTAAAAGTAGCTGTAAGGTACACAAAGGATCAAATTATCTGGATTCCTTTTTTGGAATAGCACTCATCTTTGGAATTCCGAGTCCTTTTGGTGAAATGGGCTTATTGAACTTAGATACATTTCTATGTATCTCTAAGCTTTAGGATAGTATATGAGTATACATCTGCTGGAAGTAACTGAAGAAGAATTTCTAGCATGTGAGAAATAGAGACTGGCCCTTGAATTATGGAAACGATTGCAATATATGAGAACTCTGCACCTTCCACTCATTTTTCTACAAATCTAAAACTTTTCTAAAAATAAAGTCTATTAAAAAGTTAAAACAATATAAATTCAATTGAACCAAAGTAGTCATAAAAATAAATAATGACAGAGAAAAAATATATAACTAGAAAACTTATTGAGCAAAATGGCAGAGTATGCAGTTCTAAGCAGACGTCCTTTCACAGAAATATTGACAAACAACCATTATTGGAACCAACTTTGTCAGAATTCTGGAAAACAATCAAAAGTTTTAAAAAACCAAGTAAATAATGAATTAAAGTAAAGAGAACTCGAAAATGGTAAGAAAGCTTTGTGGCATTTTTACTTGCTTTTGCCCACCCCTTCTCATCTCAGCCACATTCTGGAAGACCACAATTTATATTTCCAGTGTGGGACCCTCACCCATGTTTCCATAAAGAATGAAACAGATTTATATGACAATTATTGTGTATGTTTGTACTAATCTGTCTGGAAGATACCTGAAGAACTGTTGTAAGGTGCTTGTGTCTGTTTTTCTTTACTTGAAATTCAGGGCATAAAAATATTAGGCATTGCTTGAAAACATTATAAGGCCAATAAAAATCCCTCAGTTTCCTGGAGTAAAATATTATGGTTGAGATGCACACACAAAAAAAAAACTTCTTAAAGTCTAGATGAAAAGCTAGGAAAAGATTTTTTGTTGTTGTTGAGGAAAATCAGGGAATTAAAAAGTGCTCACATATAATGGAGAATTGAGAAAGCTACACACATGTCAAGGATAGGGCACATGCTCAGGAAAGAGCAGAGAAAACTCTAAGCTTTCACCATAGGTGGATCTCTTGGCTCAGTGCAAGCAGCAAATGAGGGATGAAGCAGACGTGTAAATGACCTGGCTGAGTGTTAGAGACATATCTCAGTACAATGCCAATTCACAAAACCTGGAAGTGAAGTGGTATTTATTATTATTATTATTATTATTTTTACTGCTGTTGCTCTATTCCGTTTCTATAGCTCCAGGCATTTAAGCAAATCTGTGTCAAAACACTAGTTAAACACAAACTAAAGAAAAGAGACTTCAGTGACTACACATGACAAGGAAACAAGTCATTAATAAATATTAGAAAAGTCACAAATCAAACGAACATTCACAACCTTCAAATATCAAGAACAGTAAAGCCTAGCAAAGGTGGAAAATCTGGTGTTCAGGACAGTTACATTATCGTTATTGCATTTCTTGCTTAAAATGGAAAAAATACTATAAAGAATACAAAGAAAAAGTGAGGCTCATTCAGAGGAAAAATAAGAAGAAATAAATGGAGAAAAACAATCTCTGAGGAAGCCCAGACACTGGTCTTAATGAATGAAGACAAAATTAACTGTCTTAAATATGCTCAAAGAGCTAAAATTATAGATATATAAAGAAAAGTATGAACACTATCTATAAATAAAATTTTCAATAAAAAGTTGATAAAACAGTGGGAAAAAATCTCTTTTTTTTTTTGAGACGGAGTCTTGCTCTGTTGCCCAGGCTGGAGCACAGTGGCACGATCTCAGCTCACTGCAAGCTCCACCTCCCGGGTTCACGCCATTCTCCTGCCTCAGCCTCCCGAGTAGCTGGGACTACAGCGCCCGCCACCACACCCGGTTAATTTTTTTTGCATTTTTAGTAGAGACGGGGTTTCACCGTGTTAGCCAGCATGGTCTTGATCTCCTGACCTCATGATCTGCCCACCGCGGTCTCCCAAAGTGCTGCGCTTACAGGCATAAAAATCTCTTTAATAAATGCTTTTGGAACAAATAAATATCATATGCAGCATAAACAGACTAAGACAATGGTCAACTGATCTTTGACAAACGGTGTCAAGAACACACACGAATATTAAGTATACATTTCAAATATTTTCTTATGATCTCTGTATTATCTTCTAGTTATTGTGTAATTTTCCTCAATAAATAAGAAAAAAATAGTATGTGTATATATGTATATGTTATTTCCATCCCTTTACAGACTGATGCACTAACTCATGAAGTCTAGATGCCATTTTATCTTTTGTTTTTGGCCTGATAACACTTTCTAAATTATATTTTCTTTTACTTGTAATGAACTAACCAAAAAAGAACTTCACAGAGGTTTTGATAATGGTAATATTTTTCAGGGGCAATAGGATCCAGATATAAAAGTAGTAATTATGTTTCCTCCACCACTGGGGACAGTATGACTTCTCTGAGTGAATGCAAAAGCAGAAAGGCCCAGATGTCCTAGCTTTCCTCTCATCAAACCAAAAGATCTTCATATGGGAAGAAAATACATAGTGTGATATAACCAAGAAATATATTTCTCTCTTACATTAGAAAAAGAATGAAGTAGATGATCAAACAGATATGAACTCAAATTATGAAAGGAAAAATATTATCAGGTGTGTCATTTAGATATCTATGTGAAAATGGTTGAATGAGAGGGATGATGTCCTCTTAAACAAATTTTGAGGCCAAGCTGGAAAGTACATTTTCTTTTCTGAGTATATTAAGAACAAACTTTAAATTATTTAATGTTGAGACCATACAATAGTGTTGCTCATATTTACCTTTAATTTCAGATTAAAGCACTTTTATTATATAGATAATATAATATATAATACATATGTGCATGGGTATGTGCATGTGTATAATTATCTTAAATTGTATATGCATACATACATGTATACATAGTTATATTAATTACCATATATATGGCTACATATCCTTTCTTCAAATATGGGCTATTCTAAGTGTCCAGGAATACAGAAAATAATACAACTTATGTTTATCTACTCAAAGGACTTAGCACATATCATTTTATATATTTATTTCACTTCTTTGAAATAAATTATGTCACAAAGAGTTTAACATCTCCCCAAATAGTCACCTCATTTTTCTTCCTCCCTAAATACAATTAATATCAATAAATTGTTGTGCATCCTTCCATTAATATCTTAAAGCTTTTATTATATTTTTATGATATTTACAAATGCATGTTCTCTCATAGAGTATATATTTTAATGTATGATTTTTTCTACAATTTATATAAATCCTGTCATTCAGATCACACTTTATTGGTACTTTTTTGTTCTATTCAATGTTATGTTTGTTTTTTTGCTGTTGTTTTAAGGACGGTCTCACTTTGTCACCCAGGCTGAAGTGCAGTGGTGCAGTCATAGATCACCTTACCCTAAAACCCCTGATCATAAGGAATCTTTGTGACTTAGCCTCCTGAGTAGCTAGGACTACAGAAACATGCACCCATCTAGGATATTTAAAAAAAAAAAAAATCGTTGTTGAAATAGAGTCTGGCTATGTTGCCCAGGTTGGTGTTGAACTCCTAGCCTGAAGTGATCCTCCTACCTCAGCCCCTCAAGTAGCTGGAATTTACAGGGGTGAGTCACTCTGCTCGAGTTGGTGTTGTTTTAAAGACTCAGCCATGATTATACATACTTAAAGCTAATTCTATGTCTTTGTTGCTGTACTGTATTGTATTGGATGAATATCCTTGAATTTATTTATCACACATATTTACAAATTGTATGTTCATTTTTGTGAGCTACAATAATGCTTTGGAAAGAGAGAATTTTACTCCAACAGCCAATTGATGACTTATTGATTCAGTATCTCAGGAATAGATTCTATCTCCATTTTACAGAAACAAGAACATTATCTCACTGCTGTAGTTGAAATTCAGATTTATATTTTCTATCTTTTGAAAGTTACAAAAACCAATATTCTAAATAACTAGTTTTCAAGAAAATTGAGTATAATGCTGCTCTAAGACAGCAAATCAATCAGCATTTACTAATCTCATTAAGTAGCCAGCAGTGTGTTAGGAACTAGGGATACGGAGTGAAGAGAGAAAAAAAAATTTTCTTTATTATCCAGAAACTCTGCTTGAGATGGCCAATACCAAGAACAATGAAAACAGGAAAGAATCACATGTAAATGCAAAAAAACATGGAACTGGTAGAAGTTAGGATGTGATAGAATAATTCTGAGAAGGCTTTGTAGGAAAAGACTTTCATGTATTTTCTAGAAATCAGAAAACTCGTTGATGGTATTCAGTCAGTGAGAGCTATACGAAAAATAAAGTTTAAGGATAAGGGGATTAGAAGCAGAAAAGTCTCACAGAAAGAACAGACCATTATTCTGATTTTATTGTGCATAATCTGACTATCCG
Source organism: Chlorocebus sabaeus (assembly GCF_047675955.1). NCBI lineage: Eukaryota > Metazoa > Chordata > Mammalia > Primates > Cercopithecidae > Chlorocebus > Chlorocebus sabaeus. The sequence continues at coordinate 59,741,185 of NC_132908.1, read as the reverse complement.
TATTTTTTTTCCTATATGGTATATATAAAACTCTAAAAGTCTTGAAGATGATAGCTGGATCACTTTTTACATGTCCAGGATTAAAGAACCTGAAAAGTTGAAGGTATTCTATAGGGAGTTATTAACTAAATAAATAAAGTATAAAAACATCATCATCATCACAAAACAGAAATAAACTAAGGAGCAACCTAATAAAAACGTTCTGAGGACATTACTTTTTCAAAAGCCGTTTTTCAGCTTCTTCTATTCAATTCATACAACAGAGGGCACGGCTGTATTGGAAAAAGGTTGGTTGTTCCTTATTAAACAAGAACAATATTTCCCTTGGATGATATTTAAAACCATCATAGATTCAGCAAGAAAAAAATGTAGACAGGAGAGAAGAAAACACAGTTGAAAAGTTAGTAAAGATACATGTAGAAAAAAAAAAACCCACAAAGTATCAAAAACTAAGCTAAACAAAACCTAGTCCCAGCTACTCGGGAGGCTGAGGCAGGAGAATGGCGTGATCCCGGGAGGCGGAGCTTGCAGTGAGCCGAGATTGCGCCCCTGCACTCCAGCCTGGGCGACAGAGCGAGACTCCGTCTCAAAAAAAAAAAAAAAAAAAAAAAGAATATCAGTATGTCAATGTCCTTCTAAATTTGGCCTTGGTGCCCCATGTCTAAACAAGATCAAAAAGAATTAGCAGGAAAAACGACCACACCCATTTATAAAAGTTGTAACATCAGTATAAAATCAATTGATATACACAATTGTCTCAGAAGAAAAAGCTACTGACAATTATTAGTATTTTGACTGATAACATTTTAAAACCACAGAGAATATCTGTGACTTTCAGCAAAGAGAACCAGCATTTATGGTACACAATTGTCTCAGAAGAAAAAACTACTGACAATTATTGTATTTTGACTGATATTTTAAAAGCACAGAGAATATCTGTGACTTTCAGCAAAGAGAACTAGCATTTATGAATATGTGCTTATTACTATAACTGCAGAGATTATTTTATATCACATAAATGTTGGCCTCAAATAGCTGCCTTTACCTGTATTTCTCATTGCAATCCATTTTCTAGGTACTTGAAGTCCTTCATGATTTGATTACAAGACCTTTTGCTTTATTTAATGTATGATTCTTCCATGCACTTACTTGTTCAGAAACAACTTTCTTCCTCTCTGTTTACTCCACCTTCAGCCTTGCTGTATAAATCAATGTTATTATCTTCAACTTCTTTTCTCACTGGTAAAAAGCCTAGCTGCTCTTCACAGTCCTGCTCAGTTAGCTTCCCCATGGGACTTTTCCTTGAGCTCATTCTCACATGCTCATTGGTATCCAGATTAACTCCCGTTTTCCCTCTGTGCTTCTGTGACATTTAACATGCATCACTAATGTCAAATTGTTTACATTGCTCTCATAACCAATAGATAAAAAATTTACTGATGATAGGGTAGCACAGAAGAATATAAGCCTGAGCCACTATGCATTTTTTTTAAATGTTTCATATTTTGAAAATTTTAAACTTAAAGTTGCAAAAAGAGTGGGGAGAAATCCTATATACCCATCTCCTAGCTTTCTCTACTGTTAAAACTTTACATAACCACACAATAATTGTCAAAATTATAAAAGAAACCTTGGCACAACGCTATTAACTGAAAAAAATGTATTTGGATTTCAATATTTTTTAAATTAATGTTCTTTATTCTGTTTCAGTCTCTGATTTAGGACCCCAGACTGCATTTAAGTGCCATGTCTTTCTTCTTTTCTCCAATTTATGACATATCCTCTGTCTTTTCTTTTTTACCTTACGTGATCTTTACACTTTTGAAGAACACTGCTCAGTTATGTTATACATGTCACTCCACTTGGGTTTGTCTAATATTTGCTTATGATGCAATTTAGTTCATTTGTCACAAAAAACACGAAAGAGGCTACGATGTATCATCACATGGGAGTACTTAATATCAATGTGCTATTGATGATGTTAAACGTGATCAACTGATTATGGTGGTAACTGCCAGCAATCACCACTGTAAAATCACTCTTTTCCCTTTGTAATTACTAAATATTACAGAGAAGAGATTTTGAGATTATGAAAATATACTGATTTTGCTTATAATCCTTTGTACTAATTTTATTATTGCCGTGGGATCTTGCCTTTAGAATGTATTATTGTGATTTTATTAATTTCAATTTAATTAAAAATTCAGAATTAGATTTTATTAAACTATTGTGATGTTTTTATTCTCATTTCTTAAATTTGTCAATATGAAATTTTTAGTGAGAAGTTTTTTCTTCTCCATTTATTTAGGTATTTAGTTCATCACTATGTGTTTGTGAATATTTATTATTCCTTGGGTAATAATGCAAAACGGGAATTACATTTATCCTTGCTTGTGTTTCCTGCCCCTCCCACCACAGTGTGACCATTGGAAACTCTGACTAGCTTCTGTACTCTTTAGTCATAACATACCCATCCCATTAGTTTTTAACACATTCTTTCACCACAAAATGTTCCAGCCAGCACAGTGTTTTGAACAATGGCAAAAAGACAATTTGGAAACAAGCACAGCTAACTTGTCGTTTTTGCAAGTATTATCCTTTTCTCTGAGCATCAATTTCCTTATTTGTAACATGGGCCTCATTGCATTGAGAAAGTGACAGTTGTCCAAAAATTGTCCTTGGTATGTTTGGATAATGTGCATATTGTCTACAGCCATCCTGTAGCAGGACAAGCCGCAGACAAAACCCCTCAGATACCGCGTTAAAGAAGGAAAGGGCTTTATTCGAGTGGGAGGTTCACAGGACTCACGTCTCAAACAACCAAGCTCCCCAAGTGAGCAATTCCTGTCCCTTTTAAGGGCTCACAACTCCAAGAGGGTCCGCGTGAGAGGGTCGTGATCGATTGCGCAAGCAGTGGGTACATGACTGGGTGACTGGGGGACTGGGCACTGCATGCACCAGTAATTAGAACGGAATGGAACAGAACAGGATAGGGATCTTCACAGTGCTTTTCTTATGCAAATAACCGATTAGGTCAGGAGTCCATCTTTTAACTACCAGGCCCAGGGTGTGGCACCGGACTGTCTGCTTGTGGATTTCATTTCTGCCTTTCAGTTTTTACTTCTTCTTTCTTTGGAGGCAGAAATTGGGCATAAGACAATATGAGGGGTGGTCTCCTCCCTTAGTACCAGCTGCACTTTCTTATCTCTTCCACTTCTAAGTTGAAGAGGCTAAATTTTTGGTAAGTGCAGCAAAAGGGTCTGGAACTCCTTTCCTCCATCAGGTCCTTACGTGTAAGTTCATTAGAGTAAGAATACTGGGGCTTCAGTCATCATTGTCCCATCTTGTTCTTAGAACGAAGTTTATACACTGGTAGAAACAAGGCAAAAACACCCAGAAGCTACCATCTCACTCAGAACCTAGAGTAATGGCTCAGAGAATTTGTCCCAGGGGAAAGGTAGTCCATTAAAAAAAATGCTCTGGTCTCTCCTAAAGAATACTGACTTTACTTGAAACAGATTGTGAGGAAAATTCAAGTGTAAGGGTGCTCTCAAAAATAAAAACACGGCCGGGCGCAGTGGCTCACGCCTATAGTTCCAGAACTTTGGGAAGCCGAGGTGGGCAGATCACGAGGTCTAGAGTTCGAGACCATCCTGGCCAACATGGTGAAACCCCATCTCTACTAAAAATACAAAAATTAGCTAGGCATGGTGGTGTGCACCTGTACTCCCAGCTACTCAGGAGGCTGAGGCAGAATTGCTTGAACCTGGGAGGTGGAAGTTGCAGGAAGCCGAGATCGTGCCACTGTACTCCAGCCTGGCGACAGAGTGAGGCTCCATCTCAATAAATAAACAAACAAATAAATAAATAAATAAAAACAATTAAGACTAGCAAGTTAAGCCACAGACTAGCTAATTCATCAGAGAAAATTGGAAAGAGAAAGCATTACTGGGCATTAGTACTAACCTCAAAGACTGCCATCAAAACCCATCTCTGCCTGAACTAAATTAGTTAAGACAGCTAAGCAATTTATGTCCCAGAGCACTGTCACAACAACAGAGCAATCAGCCCATAATTCTTGGAGCCTAGAAGTCTGAATGTAATACCTAATGAAGTTGGCAGCTTAACAGAGAAATTAGGGAAAGGGACAGCCAAGGAAAGACTGTCACCCCAGTGTGATTACACACATACCTAAGATGGCACCCTGTAAAAAGTGACACCAAAAGCTTCAGACTACAGAAGAAAAAATCATCACTAAAATAGTTAACCAAATTTACAAACACACATACACATGCACACGCACACACATTAAGTGAACACAAACAGCAAAACCTGGGGGTGTGGTAGGGGTCAGTATCCAAAGTCACTAAAATGTTACTCACAGTGTGCACTTTCCACAGCAACAAATGAGATATGCAAGAAACAGGAAGCTGCGACCAATACACGGGAATAAAAGTAGGAGAGAGAAACTGTCAATGAGAGGGACAAGATGTCAGGTTTAACAGACAAAGACTTCAAATTAGCCATTATAAATATGTTCACAGAACTAAAGGAAATGAAGCTTAAAGATATAAAGGAAGTAAGACAATGTCTCATTAAATAGAGAATATCAATGAAGATACATCAATTATAGAATGAAATAAATGTTAATTCTGTAGATGAAATGAACAATAACCAAAATAAAGGGGTTCTACAGAAAATCTGAACAGGCAAAAGAACAAATCAGTGAACTAAAAGATAGGTTAATAGAGATTATGCAATCTGGAGAACAGAGATTTTAGCATAAAGAAAAATCATCAGAGTCTCAGAGGAATGTAGGGTACTTTAAGCACACCAATGTATGCATAATGGAAGTACCAGAAAAAGAAGAGAAGAAAAATAACAGAAAAAATAAATTGAAGAAACGACCAATGAAGACTTCCAAAATTGCTGAAAAATATAAATCTACACATTCAAGACACTCAACTAATTCTAAGTAATATAAATGCAAAGAGATCCTGAGTAAAAATGCTGAAATTTAAAGAAAAGGAGAAACTATTAAAAGCTGCAAAAAGCAAACAACAACAACAAAAATACTGACTCATCATATATAAGGGACACTCTCAATAAGACTACTACCTAGTTCTTACAATAGACTAGAAGTTAAAAGAAAGAAATGAAATTCAGAGTTGAAAACATGGCTTTTGAATTAACCAAATCAGACAAAAATAAAGACAAATGAATCAAAGCAAATAAAGTCTCCAAAAAATATGGGATTATACATTTCATACAAATGGAAACTAAAGGCATGTAGGAGTAGCTATTCTTATATGAGACAAAACAGACTTCACAGCAACAAAATTAAAAATGACAAAGATAGTCACTATATAATGATAAAAGATTCAATTTAGCAAGAAGATATTACAATCCTAAATTTATATGCACCCAACACTGGAGCTCCTAGATTCATAAAATAGTTATTGCTATACCTAAGAAGTGAGATAGACAGCAAAAAAAAAGAGAAGACTCAAATCAGGTCAATTAGAAATAAAACTGGAGACATTACAACCTACACTACAGAAATACAAAAGATCATTCAAGACTACTATGAATACCTTTATATGCATAAACTAGAAAACCTAGAGAAAATGAACAAATTCCTGGAAACATATAACCCTCCGAGACTAAGTAAGGAAGAACTAGAAACTTTGAACAGACCAATAACAAGCAACAAGATTGAAATGGGAATTTAAAAATTGCCAACAAAAAAAGCCAAGACCAGATGGATTCACTGCTGCATTCTACCAAACATTCAAAGAAGAATTGGTACCAATACTACTGAAACTACTCCAAAAGATTGAGAAAAAAGAAATACCCCTTGAATCATTCTATGAAGCTAGTATCACCCTGAAATCAAAAGCAGAAAAAGACACAACCACCACAACCACCACCGAGAAACTACAGACCCATTTTCCTGATGAACACAGATGCAAAAATCCTCAATAAAATACTAGCTAACTGAATCAAAAGCACATCAAAAAGATAATTTGTCATGATTAAGTGAGTTTAATCCCAGGAATACAGGTATGACTTAACACACACAAGTCAATGTGATACACTGCATAAACAGAATTAAAACAAAAACCATAAGATTATCTCAATTGATGCAGAAAAACCATTTAACAAAATCCAGCATCCCTTTATGATAAAAACTCTCACCAAACTAGGCATACAAGGGACCTATTTCAAAATGGTTAAAGCTCTATATGACAAACCCACAGACGACATCATACTGAATACAGTAAAGTTGAAAGCTTTCCCTCTGAGAACAGGAATAAGATAAGGATGCCCACTTTCACCATCCAATTCAACATAATTCTGTAAGTACTAGCCAGGGCAATTAGGCAAGAGAAAGAAATAAGGCATCAAAAATTGGAAAAAAGAAGTCAAACTGTCACTGTTTGCAGATTATATGATTCTATACCTAGAAAATCCTAGACTGCTTCAAAAGGTTCTTAGATTTGATAAACAAATTCAGTAAAGTCTCAGGTTACAAAATCAATGTAACACAAATCTGTAGCACTGCTAAACACCAATGACAACCAAGCTAAGAATCAAATCAAGAACTCAATCACTTTTACAACATCTTCAAAATAAGAATAAAACAAAATATATAAGAATATACTTGACCAAAAAGGTAAAAGATCTCTACAAGGACTACAAAACAGTGCTGAAAGAAATCACAAATGACACAAACAAATGGAAATGTACCCCATACTCATTGGTAGTGAGAATCAATATTGTGAAATGACTGTACTGCCCAAAGCAATCTACCAATTCAATGCAATTCCCATCAAAATACCAACGTTATTTTTCAGAGAATTAGAAAAAAAGAATCCTAAATTCATATGGAATCAAAAGAGAGCCCGGATAGCCAAAGCAATACTAAGCAAAAACATCAAATCTGGAGGCATCACATTACTGGACTTCAAGTTATACTGCAAGGTTATAGTTACCAAAGCAGAATAGACCAATAAAACAAAATAGAGAACTCAGAAATAAAGCCAAATACGTATAACCAACTGATCTTCAACAAAGCTACAAAAACATAAATTGGGAAATAGATACCCTATTTAATATACGGAGCTGGGAAAACTAACAGGCCACATATAGAAGAATGAAACTGGATTCTTATCTCTCATCTTACATAAAAATCAACTCAAAATAAATCGAAGACTTAAATATAAGACCTGAAACTATGAAAATTCTAGAAGACAACATCAAAAACACTTTTGTAGATATCAGCCTAAGCAAAGAATTAATGACTAAGACCCCAAAAACAAACTCAACAGAAACAAAAATAAATAAATGGGAGCTAATTAAACTAAAACATGTCTGCACAGCAAAAGAAATAATCAACAGAGTAAACAGACAAACCACGGAATGAGAGAAAATATTTGCAAACTATGTATCTGACAAAGAACTGGTATGCAGAATCTACAAGAAACTCCACAAATTATCAAGAAAAAAAATAACATCATTATAAAGAGGGCAAATAACATGAATAGACATTTCTCAAAAGATGACACACAAGTGGCCAAAAAAAATATGAAAAAATACTCAACATCACCAATCATCAGGGAAATGCAAATTAAAACCACAACGAGATACTACCTTACTCCTGCAAGAATGGCCATTATTAAAAAGTCAAAAACCAATAGATTTTGGTGTGAATGTATGGAAAAGGGAACACTTATACACTGTTGGTGGAAATGTAAATTAGTACAACCTCAATGGAAAACAGTATGGAGATTCCTTAAAAAGCTAAAAGTAGATTTACCATTTGATCCAGCAATCCCACTGCTGAATATCTACCCAAAGCAAAATAAGTCATGATATGAAAAAGACATTTGCACATGTATGTTTATAGCAACAAAATTCACAATTACAAAGATGTCGAACCAACTTAAATTCCCATCAGCTAATGAGTGGATACAGAAAATGTGGTGTATATACAGATGAAATACTACTCAGCCATTGAAAGGAATGAAATAATATCTTTTACAGCAACTCGAATGAAACTGGAGGCCATTATTCTAAGTGAAGTAACACAGGAATGGAAAACTAAAAACCGTATGTTATTACTTCTATGTATGAGCTAATCTATGAGTATGCAAAGGCACACAGAGTGACATAATAGACTTGAGAGACTCAGAAGGGGGAGGGTGGGAAGGTATCTCAGAGTAAAAAAACTACATGTTAGGTACAAATGTACTCGAATGGGTGATGAATGCACTAAAATCTCAGAATTCACCACTACATAATTTATCCATGTAATAGAAAACCACTTGTACCACAAAAGCTATTGAAATAAAAATAAAAAAAAGAGAAAAGACTATGTCTAACTTTTCATTAGAAACAGTGGAATGAAGCATATGCTGGTATGGGACAGTCAAAGAACTAAAGAGGAAAAAGATGTAAACCAAAAATCCTACATCTAGCAAAGCAATCTTTCAAAAATGAAAGTGAAATAAATACATTCCCAGATTTAAACAAAACAAAAAGAAAGCAAAACAAACAAGCTCAAAGGAATGCATTGCTAGCCAACCCAACTTACAAAAAAAAAAAACTAAAAGAAGTATTTTGTACTTAATGCAAGTAAATCCTGACGGAAATATAAATCTGCACCAAAAAAATGAAGAGCAAGAGTAAAGATGATTATAGACAATTATATAATTATTAAAAAGTATGAATTTATATTTTATTATGTCTTAGCTTAAATGGTTTAAAAAGCAATTTTATGAGCAATATATATAAAATCATATAGTTATTGTTGGTGCTATGACATATAGAAATGTAATGCATTTGACAACAATAGCACAAAGAATGTGAGAGGAAGCAGCGTTATACCGGAGTAAGAAAATGACACAGAGGGCAACCTAAACTCAAAGGCACAAATGAATAGACTAAATAAATGATAAATATGAATACAAATAAAACGAAGTTTGCATATATATTCCTGCTCTCTTTTCTTATCTCAGCTTATTTAATAGATATAAAATATGTAAGCAATACTTCTAACAATGCCATTGAGTTTGTAACATATGTACAGGTAATATATGTAATCATAATAACACAAAGCTGGAGGAAAAATAGATCTACACAGGAGTAATAATTCTATATCACTGGAATTAAGTTAGCATAAACTTAAAATGGATTCTGATGTTTACATATATATATATAAACATATACACGTACACACATGCACACACATAAAATAAGCCCTAGAATACTAAGAATACAACAATAAAAAATAAATTTAGAACATTAAAATAAATTTAGAACATTAAAATAATGTAAATTTTGTTTGTTTGTTTGTTTGTTTTGAGACTGAGTCTCTCTCTGTTGCCCAGGCTGGAGTGTAGTGGCTCGATCTTAGCTCACTGCAAGCTCCGCCTCCCGGATTCACACCATTCTCCTGCCTCAGCTTCCAGAGTAGCTGGGACTACAGGTGCCTGCCACCACGCTAGGCTAATTTTTTTGTGTGTATTTTTAGTAGAGATGGGGTTTCACTCTATTAGCCAGGATGGTCTCCATCTACTGACCTCATGATCCGCCCACCTCAGCCTCTCAAAGTGCTGGGATTACAGGCGTGAGTCACACGCCCGGTCGAATGTGAATGTTATACTTGAAAAATAATCACTTCATTCAAAGTAAATAATTTTAAAAATTGAGAAACAAAAATAATATTAGCTATATAAAGATAAAAACTGCAAAAGTAAATCCAGATATATTGATACAAATTTTAAAAGTGAATATATTAAATACTCAAAGGCAGAGAGTCTCAAACTGGATAAAAAATTAATGACTAATTCTATACTGTTACAGGGGACACTTTTTTTTTTGAGACACAGCCTTGCCCTGTCACCCAGGCTGGAGTGTAGCGGCCCAATGTCAGCTCACAGCAACCTCCGCCTCCTGGGTTCAAGCGATCTTGTGCCTCAGCCTCCCGAGTGCCTGGGATTATAGGTGCGTGCCACCACACCCAGCTAATTTTTGTATTTTTAGTAGAGACAGAGTTTTGCCCTGTTGGCCAGGCTGGTCTCAAACTCCTGGCCTCAAATGATCCTCCCACCTCAGCCTCCCAAAGTGCTGGGATAACAGGCATGAGCCACTGCACCTGGCCACTACAGGAGACATTTTGGATTCAAATATATTAATAGATTTGAGGGAAAATGGTGGAAAAATACATTATTGAAAAAAAGCAGCCATAAGAAAAATGGAGTGGCTATTCTAGCATCAAAATATAACATTTAAAACTAAAATCCTGTCTTGCATAAAGAGGGACATTTTATGATAATAAAAGGATCAAAATTATAGTAGTTTTTAATATGTGCACTGACCAATAGAACCCCCAAATACTTGAAACAGAGGCTGAAATAAATGAAAGAAGAAACAGACAATTTACCAATAATACTTGGGACACCAAATATTATTGGGACACTCTCAGTAATTAATAGAACAAAAAACACCAAAGTTCAACAAGTAAATAAAGGACTTGAATAATACTATAAACACACTGGAGTTAACAGGCCTCTATAGAACACTGTACCTAACAACAGCAGATTTGCATTCTTCCCGAGTACATATGGAATATATTTCAGAATAGACCATATGCTAGTATATAAAACAGGATTTAATATTTAAAACAATTGATATTATGCTAATTTTGTTAACTGGCCATAATCAAATTCAATTCAAAATTAAGAAAATAATTTGAAAAATTCATAAATATATGGAAATTGATCAAAACATCTTCAAATAACTAATGACTCAAAAAATAGTTCAAAAGAAAAGCAGACATACTTGCAAATGAATAACAATTTAGACACAATATCCTAAAACTTACAAGATGCAGCTAAAGCAGTGCTTAGAGGGAGATTTATAGCCTTATTATAAAAGAAGAAATATTTCACATGAACAACTTAGCCTTCCACTTTAAGATACTAAGAAAAGAAAGATCAAAATAAGTGCAGAGCAAGAAAAAATAGGATTAAAAGAAAAACTAATGAAATAGAGAGTAGAAAAAAATAATATTAACAAAACTAGAATCTAGTTCTTAGAAAAGACTGACAAAATGTACACACTTTAGATAGTTGATCTAACAAAAATAGAATGATTCTCAAATTATTAAAATCAGAAGTAAAAGGGAACATTACCACTGACCTTACAATAATAAAAAGTATTATAAGGTGAAACTTCAAACAACTATATGTCAACAAATATTATGACTTTGATAAAATGAACAAACTCCTAGAAAGACAAAAACTATGAAATTGACTTAAGAAAAAAGACAATCTGAAAAAATGTAGCCCCTTCCACAAAGAAAACAAAAATTCCACAACCAGATGGATTTACTGGTTAATTTTGCCAAATATACACAGGTAAATTTATATGATTATTCAGAAACCCTTTTTAAAAATTGAAGAGAAATAAACACTTCTCAGTTTATTCTATAAAGCCAGTATTACTCTGATACCAAAACCAGAGATAACATAAGGGAAAGAAATATTACAGAGCAATATATCTCTTGTAAATAAAGATGCAAAAAGTTCTCAGCATAATCCTAACAAATTAATTCCATCAACATACAAAGTACACTAATTAAATATTAACATATTTATATATACTACTATATATATGTGTGTGTGTGTGTGTGTATATATATACACACACATAAACTGTGTAACCAGTTGGAATTTATCTCAGGAATATGATGTTGATTTAGCATACCAAAATCAATTAATATAATAGGCAATAGCAATAAAATAGGGAACAAAAATATATTATCTTCTCAAAGAATTTCCATTCTCAAATGGAAATGGCATTTGATAAAATTCAACACTTTTTCATGATATAAACCTTCAACAAACTAGGAATAATAGGGAATTTCTTTACCCTAAAAAAGGTGAAGCTGATCTATCAAAGCTAATATCAAACTTGATGATGAAAGTATAAAATCTGCCCTGCTAAGATCAAGAAGACAAGGATTTTCACTCTCTCTTCTTCCATTCAACACTATACCGGAGAGCTTAATCAGAGCAATTAGATAAAAAGGAAATGAAAGGCTTCCAGATGGGAAAAGAGAATTAAAATTATCTCTACTTATATACTGTATGATAGAAAACTCTTTAAAAAAAAAAAAAAGAAAAGAAAAAATATTCAAGTTAATAAATGAGTCTAGCATAATTACAGGATACAGATCAATATACAAAATTCAATTGCATTTCTATACAGTAGCAATGAGGAAACTAAAAATAAAATTAAGAAAACAATTTATAATACCTTTAAAACCCTAAGAATAAATCAACAAAAAATTTATAGAACTTACAATCTGAAAATGTAAAAATTATAGAAATAAATAAAAGTAAACCTATAAATGAAGTAATACACTATGCTATGGATCAGAACACTAGTATAGTTAAGATGACAATACACCCCAAATTGATTGACAGATTCAACACAATGTCTATCAAAAGTCCCTATCATTTGAAGAAATTGACAAGATGAACCTAAAATTTATATGAAAATTAAAAAGACCCAAATCCACAAATGAAACTTGAAATATAGGAGAAAATTTTTAAAAATCCGTACTTCCCATTTTTAAAACTTTAAAGAAAGCTACAGTAATCAAGAGTGTGGTACTGGCCCAAGGGTATATATAAAAATCAATGAAATAAAGTTGAGAGTCCAGAAATAAACCCTTACATTTACAGTAAATTAACATTTCCAACGGGTGCCTAACAATTCAATGAGAAGAAAAATCATCTTTCCAGTAAGTACTTCTGGGAGAACTTGATATCTACATGCAAAAAATAAAGTTAGACATTTTCTATAAGCCATATTTAAAAATTAATACAAAGTAGATCAAATACCTAAATGTAAGACTAAAGCTATCATAGATTACAAATTGGCATATAAGACACTAAAGCATGAAAGGCAAAAGAAAATAAACAACATTATCAAAATTAATATCTTTATACATCAAAAGATATTAAGAAGTAAAAATATAACTTATGAATGGAAAAACAATTGTATCTCCTTAACTTATAAGGGGCTGGTATCTAGAATATATAAATAATGATTACAACTAAATAATAAAAGGACAGAATTTAACACAATTTTTTCAGTGAGCAAAATACCTGAGTAAACATCTCTCCAAAGAAGATATATGAGTGGCCAATAAGCACTTATTAAATGATATTGCATATCATTAGTCACGAGATAAATGCAAGTTAAAACCACAAAGATCTATCACATTCTCCCATGAGGATGGCTAGAGTTTAAAAAGACAGACAGAAACAAGTGCTGACAAAAATACGAACAAATTGGGAGTTTCATACAATAATGATGTAAAATGGTGCAGCTGCTTTAGAAAACTATTTGTCCATTCCTTAAACAGTTAAACAGAAATACCATATAATCCAGTAATGCCACTCTTAGAAATACAGCTAAGAAAAAAACATACATCCACACAAAAATTTGTTTGTGATGTTAAGAGCAAGAATACTCACAGTAATCAGAAATGAAAACAAAAATATCTACCAACCAATGAAAGGACAGAAAAAAATTTGTATGCCCATATAATGTAATATTATTCTGCAATAAAAACAAAATACTCATACATGCTGTCGCATGGATAAATCCTTAAAACATCATGCTATGTGGCAGACGTCAATAACAAAGAACCACATGTTGTCTGATTCCATTACATGACATTTTCAGAGTAAGCAAATCTATAGAGACAGAAAGTAGATTAGTGGTTGCCTTGCACTGAGGGGAAGGGAGCTTGGGTAATGATTACTAAAGAGTGCAAGGTTTTCTACTGGAGTAATTAAAATTTACTACAGTTGATTTCGGTGATAGATACAAACTTTGAATATCCTTATGTACATGTTTAATGGATAAATTGCATGGTAGGTGAGTTTTAACTCAATAAAATTTTAAAAATTAAATTTAATCTAAATATATACATACAATTTTTAAGATATTAAAGGTTTACAATCTACAAGAATAATTTGTTCTGACATCTCCACAGTGTCCAAATAAAGACTCTTGAATACAAGGCACCAAAAGATTCAAATAATAAACTATTAATAAGACTATCTGAGAAAAGGCCTCGCTGCTGAGATAACAAATGCTAATTCCCTGATAAAGTAAATAAGTACATAAATAGCTACATACCACTGGGAAAGAATTTCAGGGGGAAAAAAAAAGGATTCAGTATTTTATTAAAGGGATTTGAAAGTTCCAGGGAAATTTAAAGTGTCCTTTTGTTCCCTTGTAAAATCATTTAATTATTTAAGTGATATTTTTTAGAAAAAGTAATGTTTATGCCATTTCTATAAAAGGTACTGTGCAAACTGAAGGAAAAAATACATTATTTTAACACTAACATGTATTGAAAGAAGAATGATGCCATATGGCATAGAAACTAGACAGAACAGAACACTGATGTTTAGCAGTGGGTCCCTGAACAAACTCTATAAAATGTAAAAAGCCTTTCCATAACCTTGGTATTTATAAAATGCTTTAGGAACAAAATGTAGAAAGAAAAGTCTGAGTTGTTGCAACTTAAAACACATCTAAAAGTAATTACCAAAGTTTCTGAAAAGTTATATAAATGATTCAAATGTTGAGATGTATGATAGAGGATAAGAGCATGGTTTCTAGAATCATACTACTCAGGCTGGAACCTTGACTCTATAGCTCATGAAGGGCAATCTCCTTTCACGGATAGTGGGAAAAATAATGGGGGAAATAACTTATCACACTGGGATATTATGAGGTTAAATTTGGTAATACATATGAGGCATTTAATACTGTTAAATAGTAACTACCATTATCCTTATAATAGATATTACTTGAAGTGTGAACTAATTTTATAGACTCTTTAAAGTGTTTTGATCCAATTCATCCATGAGGAACATCTTGATTAGTCTTGTTGATTCCTTGAAACATGCCTATTGTCTAAGTGAAATAACGTTTAAAAATGTGTGCTTGTGTTTACATTTGTAAGCAAACATCTAGCTAATTATGAGGGAACTGTGAAGTCACAGACCTCTCAAAATTACGGCACTGGTGTTGTCATGGTGCTGCTTTTCTCCCAGTCATGAAATCTGAATCATATTGATCTTTCAGGGAGAGCAAGAATAATGGAGAATTTTTCAAAAAATTTTGGAAAGAATAACTACAGAAAACTGGCTAGCTCTTATAAAGAAGACATTCATATTCATTTAAAACTTGGGTGCTTGAATTCTTATGGTGCTGCATTATGAGCTGAATTACATAAGAAAAAAATCACGTAGTTCATCCACACTAAATTTCCTCATATTTGATTTTATAATGATAATTTATGAAATGATTCATTATAAGAACTCAATGAGACAATATTATATAAGCATAGTGTTTTACTTGGTATCTAGTGTAAATAATATTAAACAAAGGTCACATGTCTCATTCCCCATCCTTTCTTTTTTATTTTATTTTATTTTATTTTATTTTATTTTTTTAGAGGATCTTGCTGTGCCTCCCAGGCTGGAGTGCAGTGGTGTGATCAGAGCTCACTGCAGCCTTGAACTCCTGGGCACTAATGGTCCTACTGCCTTAGCCTCCCAATTATCTGGGCCTATAGGTGCATACCATCATGCCTGGCTAATTATTTTATTTTTTGTAGAGACAGGATTTTGTTTTGTTGCCCAGGCTGATCTTAAACTCCTAGTCTCAAGTTATTCTCCCACCTCAACCTCCCAAAGTGCTAGGATTACCGGCATAAGCCACCACCCCTGGCCCACTTTCTTTTGATAACAAAAAGTTTCCTCACAAAGGAAACGTTAATCTTCCATAATTTATACATAGTTCAGCTAATGTTGTTTCTAGGAACCTCTATCTCTCACTATATTAAAAAATCGAATCAAAATTGATTAAAAACTTAAATATAAGACCTTAAGCTATAAAACTTTTAGCTTAAGGAGCTCAAACAACTTAATAGCAAAATAATAATAATAATAATAATCAATTTAAAATGGGCAATAAATATAAATAGGCATTTCTCAAGAGAAGACATATAAATGGCCAACAAGTATATTTTATAATGTTTAATATCACTAATCATCAGAGAAATGAAAATCAAAACCACAATGATATATTATCTCACTTTAGTTTAAACGGCTTTTTCAAAAAATCAAAACTCAGAGAATAATGGATGCTGGTAAGGATGTGGGGGAAGGGCAACCCTCATACACTATTGGTGGGAATAAATTAGTACAGCCACTGTGGAAAACAGCATGGAGTTTCCTCCTTAAAAACTTGAAAATTGAGCCATTAATACTACATAATCCAGCAGTTCCACCACTGGGTATATAGCCAATAGAAAGAAAATAAATATATCAAAGATTGTAGAAATTTTATCCTTTATTCTGTTAATGTGATATGTCACATTTATTGATTTGCGTATGTTGAACCATCTTTGCATTCCAAAGATAAATCTCACTTGAACACAGTGTTAATCCTTTTCATGTACTGTTGAATTTGGTTTGCTAGTATTTTGTTGAGGATTTTTACATTCAAGTTCATCAGGATTATTGACCTGCAATTTTCTTTTTTTCAGGTGTTCTCGCTTGGCTTTGGTAGTAGGGCAATGCTGGCCTCTTGAAGTGTCTTTAGAAGTTTTCTTTCTCTTCATTTTTTTGGGAGAGTTTTAGGATTGCTATTAATTCTTCTTTAATTTTTTGGTAGAATTTGTAAGTGAAGGAGGATATTTGTTTACTAACTTAATCTTCTGACTTGCTATTTGCATATTCTATTTTTTCATGATTCAGTCATGAAAGGTTGCATATTTCTAAAACTTTATCATATTTTTTCTAATTGCTTAATTTCTTTGCATATAGTTTTATAGTAGTCTCTTAGGGACTTTTATGTTTTTGTAGTATGAATTATAATGTCTTCTCTTTCACTTTTCATTTATTTGAGTCTTTTTCCTTTCTGCTTATTTAGACTAGTTAAAGTTTTATCAATTGTATTTATCTTTTCAAAAAACCAACTCAGTTTTATTTATCTTTTCTATTTTTTTCTAATTTCTATTTCATTTATTACTGCTCTGATCTTTATTTCTTTTTATGGTTTTCAAAGCTTTGAACTTTGTTCTTTTTTTCTGGTTATTTTAAGTTTAAAGTTATGTTGTCTATATAAAATTAGTCATCTTCTTAGTGTTGGCATTTATCACTATAAACTCCCTTCTTAGAAATGCTTTTGGTACATTTACACCTTTTAGTATATTATGTTTTTATTTTCATTTGTCTCAAGAAATTTGTTTATTTCATTTCTGTTACCTTCTTGACACTATTGTCTTGTGTGTTGTTTATTGTTCATATAGTTGTACGTTTTCCAGTTTTCTTCCTGTTATTGATTTCTAGTTTAATGCCATTGTAGTTGAAAGGGAACTGGATATAATTTCAATCTGCTTAAATTTATTGTCTTGTTTTGTGGCCTGACTTATGATCTATTCTGGAGAATTTTCTGTAGGCAATTGAAAAGAATGTGCATTTTGCTGCTTTTAGATAGAATGTCCTGAATATGGCTGTGAGTTCTACTTGGTCTAAAGTGTAATTCAAATCTATGGTTACTTAATTGATTTTCTGCCTAGTCGATCTATTCATTGTCCTCACCAGACAGACAAACCTTCTGGTACCTTGTTCTTGGACTTCCCAGACTCCAGAACTGTGAGAAAATAAATTCTGTTTTTTGTAAATTACCTTGTTTGTGATACTTTGTTTTAGCGGCACAGACTAAAATAGCTGGTATTCAAAAAGGGCAAACAGAGCAGATGGTTTCTTTAAATACGTCTTTTGTGTGTTTCAAAAGAAAATGAACTAGAATTTAGAAGCCATTTAGAGATATTTTAGAATGAAAACCTAGCTACTATTTGCATAATCCTTATATTTTAGGAACAGATAATAATGGTTCTAAGTTGTTGCTCTGTGTATGAGACAATACATGGTTATTCACTGCAATAGATGGGATTTCCAATGTTTTCTATAGAAACTTAATCCCCAGAGATGTACTAGGGGAATATATAAATAATTTTATGAATATATCATAATCTATTGCCCAATAGAGAGCAAGAAGATTTGGTAGCATCATACATGTTCTCAGAAGTCCTAAGATGAAGTACCTCTATATTTTTGTTCAAACCAGATTGTGTCTAACACACTAGTCTAGCTTTTTTAAAAAAATAATAAAATAGACATTCAAAATAATGATTTGAAGATCTTATTTCTAGAAATTATTCATTTTATTTTTGTTATTAAATTCTACTGATCACTTTATACTACAATTTAGTTACTAAATGATTATGTTCTCATTTTATTCTTCTCATGAACTAAAATATGTTATAAAAGAACAGTAACTAAATTAGTAATGATGCAAGGATACACAAAAGCAAGGATCATTATAGGAAGCCCTGGCAATTGATTTTGAAATAAATTGATGATCTAGATTGGGCATGAAAAAGAAAACAAAACAGAGAAAAGAACAGGAAAAATATTATCTATACCATAACAGGATAATTTATTAGTTACTTATTAAAATAATTAGTTTTATATTTCTTTTACCAATATGCCAAATGCACACTCAGGTAATTTAATAACTAAATTTGATTGTACAAAATAGAAAATATGTATTTAATCATTTTTTTGAGGGGAAAACTATTGGTCATTCTGAATTTGTTTATATATATTTCTTATCACCTTTAGGAATTTTCTAGTAGCAGATTTATTAGTTTAAAGATTGCAGATGTTTTCAAAGTTTCAAATATGTATTATGTACATTAGAATGTTCATTTTATTATGCACATTGGTCAAAAGAAAATTTTATTTTTAAAGATATTACCTCAATAGTGCATTTTAAGTGCTTTTAAAGAGACACAAATGAGTTCACAACCAAAAAATCAAGTGATAAATTGATTTAGAGATTACTTCTGTTTGTCACTATGAAATGCTCCAAATATTTGCTGTCCTGTGAGTTCATCCATTGTGCATTCATTCTTGCATTTAGTCACTCCTGCATTCCTTCAATATCTGTTCTGATGCAGCTGCTTCATAATATCTATGTGCGTGGACTTTGGAAACAAATTGTATGGGCTCGAGCCCATTCTGCAACACACAAACTGTCTGTGCCTGTTACTTATGTCTCTAGGCCTCACATATAATGGGAGAAAGAAGGTAGTGCCTGCATGGAATTGTGGAAGATATAATTTGTTAATCCAGTAAAGGACAGAGGACAAAACCTACCACAGTGTAATAACTCAGTTAATTATATATTTAGTAGTAATTATACCCATTGACATGCATTGATTACTTGCTATATGTCAGACTCTATGCTAAGAATAAGTTGTGTATGTCTTAACTCATTATACATATATATACACACACACACAAACACACACATACACACTTATACTCACAGATATATATATATACATACTTTGTTTTATGAATTTTTCAATAATTTTGCAGTTTATATAATAGAATAGCAGAGAATTTAAGTAAATTATGTCAGATCATGTATTCAAAAGACAGTCTGACCAAAATTAAAACCAGGCAATCTAATTCTGAAACTTGCGCTCCCTATGATTGCAGTCCACTTCGTGCTTTTTAATTTGCAAACCTAACTCATCTAAGTCAAAATGTTTGCAGGTACAATATGTCATCTCCAATACACCTTTTGGAAAAAGAAATTTTTGGGGATAGAGATATTTCTATTCCTTTTACCTATTCTTTCCATAAATAGTTCAAAGCAAATTAAACCTTGAAGTAAACTGCAAGCATTTAATCAATCCTAACACCCATTTATTGCTGCTTAAACTACAAAGCAATAGAGATTATCTCTTTAATATTTAATGCATTCATAAATCTGCTCCAGAAAAATCTGTCTCTTTCTGTGTCCGTATTTCTTCCCTGATGGTTTATTGCTTTTGAGAAGTTTGTAGTGTGAAAGTTCTACAACACTAAATCATTTTAAGCAAAAGAGAAAGAAACTATATTATAATTGCAAATAAACCAGATTATAACATATTATTAACCTTCAGCGGTCACCCTGAATCATCATTAACACATATCTATTATGCGTCTATATTTCTGTGTTCATTGTGCTTGACACTGAAAAAGCAGAGGTGTCTCAAACAACCTTTATCTTTATTGAGTACACAAGTCATTGCAGAAGAAAACAAATGCTTTATTCTACACAAAATCCATATGATTACTAAATCAAATGAATAGCACTCTAATAGAAGGATGTATATTGACTGTAAACTCCATGAGGAGAAAACTTTTGTTATGGTTGTCTTCTGGAATGCATCTCAGAACTTAGAGTAGGTGCTTGGGCATATAAATTTTCAACAAATATTTGACTAATGAATGCATAAGTGAATGAATTAATCAACATGGAGAATATGTAATACAATTTCCTGCACCAGCTTAAGATAGTCTTCATAAAGATGGTTTGATATAGGTTTGGCTCTTCTGGATGGAAAAGGGAAAAAATGATGATATTCGTCACTTTTTTGGTGATTGTTATAACTTTTGGAATGGTTCATAAACTTTCCAAATTCTTTTACATTTGTTAACATTGTTATCTTTTTGCTTTTCTTTTTTTTCCAATTGTGAGCCATTCCATATTGCATCTTTATTGCAAAAGTCAACATGCTTCTTAGAAATTCAGATTGTAATTGATAAAACAAACATTACATATATGAATCTAAATGTATAAACAGAAATTCAACAGTATCTCCTCTTATATTATTACACAAATTCACAATTTTGTAAAACCATAATACAGGCATACTATACATCAAGAGGAACCACTATTCCTTTTCATGTGACTTTTTCCTTTGTGAAATAATGATCCATCACCATGGACCCTTTTCACCTTAACATTTAATGTTAGTGGAAGCAATATCATTTTTTGTTGAAATCGTTCTGTCTTATCCTGTTTTCTAACATTTTGCAGGAAGAGACTTAGTGTGAGCATCATTACAAAACTTTAGCAGTTATGATTCTACTATGTCCTTTCCAAAGAGGTGGCAAGGTGAAACTCAAGCACAGGTATCAATCAATCAAAGATGAAACTTCAGACTTTTATTTGTTTTCCGGTTCTTTTAACCACATTTTTTTTGGACTTCGCTTACTTGTCAGATCAATTCTCTACTGAAAGAAACAAGTAATGTGTGTGTGGGGTGTGTGTGTGTGTGTATGTGTGTGTGTTTAATATTATAAAATGCACTCTGTTTTCTCCTCTCTGTCATCAAAAATCCTTTTAATATTTCTGTTTGCTTACAAAATGAAATTTAAAGGGATTATCTCATTTCCTTAGTTTACTTTTCCAATCTCATCTTGGTCCATCTCTTCCCTCCACACATCAACCACGTTCATTCTCTTGGTTCTTAGAACACTCTGTCTTCAGTCACTTTCCTGGAATAGAAGTTACAATGAGTATTCGTGATAATGAAATGTGTTAGGGTGTACTTACAGGGGAAAAGATATGAGATATGTGTTAGGATGTGCTTATGGGGAAAGATACAGAAAAGTAGATAGATCAGGGTGAAAGAACTAAGCAGTAATTTGGTCTCAGATGAAGACTACCTTCTGAATAGTTCCACAACAATTCTGGGCACAAATTACACCACAGAGTTATTTCTACCTTGAGATAATGAGGCCAGCCTCTTGAATTCAATTAGTCATAGACTATGTCTTTGCTCTTAGGTGAGGGAAGACTGATACTTACCAGGTGAGGTTGATTCCATTTGTTGATTCCATTTGTTTGTTCTATTCCTTAAAGAAATAAACAGTTATGACTTGCTAGCAGTCAACACTTACAGTATCTTGAGTGGGTGAGGCTGCACCAGCCAAGGAAAGTGGATTGGGGAAATACAAGTGTTCCACAGGACAATTTTTATACTGCTCGTATCCACTTGTTTTCCTGTTAAGTTCATTCCCCACAATCACAGCTTCTCCAGCACTCTCGTTAGTCACAACCTGGATAATTTACAAACTGCAATCCCATGCTGCAATTTTCCCACAGCCCCTACTGAAACCTATCATCTTCCTCTGTCACATGTTCTATACCTCATTCCTCCTAGACTGGAACTTCTGCAGATTTAGACCCTCGTCCCTGAGGAGTCTGAGGTGCTGGTTACCACGTTCTGATCAGATATGCTTGTTGGACTTTTTCATGTACCAAGTGATGCTCCAATGGAGTCAACTAAGTACTCATTTGGGTCTCCTCTTTGGCCAAGGACAATTATGCAGAGAAGGGAGCAACTATGTATTGTCAGCAAATATCACAGGAGCTAGGGAATGAATGTTCCAGCATGTGAAGGAGACCTGGGCAGGGCACTTGCAACATGCACTATGCACTATGCAGGCTAAACTCTATACTGCTTCAGGGCCTGTGCACTTCCCATCTTTTTACTTAAAACACTTGTCCTCCTGCTGTTTCAATGGCCAGCTCTTCCCCACAGTTCATTGAGAATCATACCTGCTTCCCTTTGAGAGGCACCATTGCCAACCATCCCACCTAGATCTTATTGTCATCTTTCACACCATGCCTGTGTTTTCCACGTGTTAATATTTAGCTAGATTTACAATAACATACATTGTTTCACACTTTATTTCAGTTTTTTCTCTTTTACTACTAAAAATGTATGCTTAGTGAGGATAAAAATAAATTTGATTTGTTCACTTCTGTATCACTAGCCCCTAGGATGGAGACAAAAATAGAGAAACAGAGAGAGTGTATTGGGTGCATATTTGAATGCAGCAGTTGTGCATAAAGGTTGTAATGGTATTCAGTGCTCATTTTTTATGTAGACATTGTGAATCTCTCCATCATATTAGGAGCTTAGGATAACTTTGTGTTTATTTACCTTCATCATTTCCCCAAAATATCATGTGTGCTCATTACAATGCCTCCCATCTCATCACCAGGAGCATCTCATGCCCTTAACTACTTCCAAAGAGGTAGCAAGGTGAAACTCAAACACAGGTATCAATCAATCTAAGATGGAACTTCAGACTTTTATTTGTTTTCCGGTTCTTTTGCCTGTCTCTTCAATTTGCAATCTCATAAAAGACACATTTGCTTGCAATAAATCTATCTATTTTTCCCTCTCTTTTTTCTTGAAAGAATCTACCAACTTCTTATCTTGATATCAGAACACAATGTATTAGGTTTAACTTAAAACCAGAAGATGTGTCAACCATTCATTGTTAAACACATACATTTGGTTCCTTTTTCCTCTCACTAGTATTGTATTTTATTTAAGTAGCTTCAGTATGTCTATGCAGCTTTGGAAACAGGTTCAAGATATCTTATTCTCTTTATGATTAATTCTTAACTATGAATGTCAGCATCCAAATTCAGAATGATGTAAATTCCTTACTTTCAGAGTAGTGAAGTGTAAGAAAGATTAGAAAAGTCCCAGAGATAGGACTCTAATTCGGTTTATTATTTCTATGTAACGAATTGACATAGCTCCTATGAGGAGAAAAACTAAAGTTTATTTTTAAATACACATATTTGTATGCATTTTGTGTAAATATATGCAAATATACACATTTGTATATGTATATATACACATATATGTACAAGTATATGTGTGTGTATTTACATATATAGAGAGAATGCTTATAACTAAGATGTAATCATTCTTAACTAATATATTGAGATGCTTGACTAAGAATGGTGGTATTGTTAATATCTAATATCCCATTCCCACCAGTGTTACCCTTTAATAAAGTTTTTGCCTCTCATCAAAACACAAAAATCAGCTCAAACTGTTTATTTTCATATCCTTAGCATTATTGATTTTGTGCACTCCATATGCTGTTTTGTGTACTTTTGAAGATAAGATGTAATTATTGAAAGAAATGGATCAACGAAATAAGAGATTTAGCTGCCTATTACTTTATCTCACTCTGCCTCAAGGTCGATTTCTCAAAGAAAACAATCCATTTGCATGTATGTTTTTTGGGAAAGAAAATTAACTAGAGTCAGTATCCTCGGTAAATTTCTGATATTTACTTCAATTACTCTGTGAGGCATCCCTAACGTGACTGTGAACTCTGAGAGAACTTGTGAGAAGAGTTGCCATTCTATTACAGCTCAAACATGAGTGATTTCCAAGGATTCATTGTGGAATCTATTCTAGGCATACCACAAATAGGATATGTAACTGCACTTTGATATTGTCTAAACTAGATTGTGTTCATGCTTGTTCTTTAAGAATATAGTTATATAGTTAGGTTGTGAAACAACCTAATTAGCTCTTTATAATGACCAAGACACTGTCCCTCTTGTTAGGCAATATAGTCTCGTCTTATCTGCTCAGCTCTTAAGGAAATAACAAAAGCAATGATTCCTCTCCAACCCAGGCTTAGAGGCTTAAGATGAATTTATTTCAAACATGCATATTCATGATTTTCCTTCCTTTTACCTTATCTGCCCCTGCCTTTACTTTCTTAAATCTCATTTTAGCTTGTGTATAATACTCCGATATTTTGAGTGTACCCTTGGAAAAGACTAATGCATAAATTAACATAAATAATCCCTTAAATGTAGTTGTATCCTAAGCCATCTGTCTATCTGAAGTCTAACGTCTTCTATTTGATTGGTTGGACAGATCTTATGATGTTGGATAATTCTAGAACTTACCCAAGTAGAAATAAATAATAACTTTTGAGGTAAAAAGTATTTCCTGGAATTTTCTCAAAAACTTATTATCACAGATTCATGGAACCTTGGGAATAGATAGAACAAAAGCTGACCTGAGGGTTTTATGAATATTGATATAGTTCTCATTTGTTCCTTCAACATTTTGCACCTTCCCTTATATTTTTATTGTATAATCTCTTCTTCCCTTTCTCTGTCCTTCAATGATTTGCAACTCTGCAGAAAGGAAATTAGATAGTTTACCTATCAGAAGCATTAATGAGACTGGGGATACTGATCTGGCCCCATCAAGCACCTGACATTTGAATTCTCTTGTAAATATTTCCAAAAAATACTTAGCCTCTATTATTATTGTATCACTACTGAGAGCAAAAATAATTAAGAGTAAAAACAATAAAAATGATTAAAAGCATGTTGTTATTCATATTACTATTGAGTACTTTGATGTCTCAGGAACTTTTATATACATTACTTATCATCCTTGTCTCATTTAGCAAAGTTACTCTTGCCATGTTTTGGAGAAAGTAACTGAGATGTCAAGAAGCAAAGTGACTTGCGCAAAGTCATAAAGGTTGGCTGTCAGACTAGACGTGTTAGTATATTCACGAATGCACATTCTTGGAACAACTCTAGTGATGTAGAACTCAGTAAATATGGAAGCCAACATTGTTTTCCCACTCAGGGGAAAAAGGTTTTAATTCAAAACCTATATGTGAAGGCAAATTCAAACTATATTCTGTTAAACAGTTGATTACTCAGAGTAATTAGAATCTATTATAGTTACTCTCATATTTCAAGTGTTCACACTTATATATATATTTCTATATTACATATATAGCAGAGATTATTATTTATTAACATAATGATATTTCTGAAAATATTTCTTATATAGACCTAGAGTGATACCATCGAGTTTAGACTTTACAAAATACATCAAAATTTATACCAATATTTCTCAGTTACTTCATTTGGTAAGAATTTAGATTGGCATACAAATGAATACTTGCTCCAACAGCATTTTTCAAACTTGAGTGTATAAAATGCAATTCAGCTTGCTCAGCAGAATGATGCACCCCCAAAACTAGAGTAATTAGAGTTTGCTGTGAAGACACAAACTACTGCATTTACTGCCAGAAAGTTTTTGGTAACATATAAAACAAAGGAAGGTAGTCATAACATCTGAAGCCATGTAAGCTCGCTATACAGAAATTACTACAATATGGAAAATTAGAAGTCACATCCAAAATAAATGGAATAAAAGTACACTTATTATATTTAATTTCTTTTAATTTATTTATTCAAGTACATATTATTGACACCTACTCTAAAACACATATAGTGCCAGAAGCTGGAGGTACCTATAAAAATAATGTCTGGGTCTGGCGCGGTGGCTCATCCCTGTAATCCCAGCACTTTAGGAGGCCGAGGTGGGCAGATCACTTGAGGCTAAGAGTTCAAGAACAGCTTGGCCATCATGGCAAAACTCTGTCTCTATTAAAAAGACAAAAATTAGCCAGGCATGGCGGCTTATGCCTGTAATCCCAACTACTTGGGAGGCTAAGACAGGAGAACTGCTTGATCCTGGGAAGCGGAGGTTACAGTGAGCAGAGATTGCATCACTGCACTCCAGCCTCTTTGAGACAGAGGAAGACTCTGTCTCAAAGTAATAAAGAAATAAATTAAATTAAATTAAAATAATATCTGGGCCTTAGTCAAAAGGAGTGTATAGTCTCATAGCTGGGATTACAGGCATGCACCACCATGCCTGGCTAATTTTTGTCTTTTTAATAGAGACAGAGTTTTACCATGATGGCCAAGCTGTTCTCAAACTCCTGGCCTCAAGTGATCCGCAAGATTTTATCATAATGTAGCCTATGTTACTGGTATGCAGAAAATAAAGGAAGAATGTGGGTCTGGTTTTGAAGAGAAAATGACATTTGCACTGTGTTTTGAAACAAGATTAGGATATTCTGGGAAAAGAAGCAAAAAGAGGCAGGCAAAAATAGCATTATAAGTTCACTGTGTGCCTTGCAAATACGTAAATTTTATTTTCTAAAGAAAATAAGGATTTACTTAAGAATTATCAGAAAAATGACAATAACAATAATAACAATAATGACATTAGTAGGTTTTAATTATTCTGGAAAACTCATGGTAAATAGATAGTGACTGGGTAGGAGAAAAGACAGATTAAAATATTCTATACCCCCATTTGACTGCAGATCAAGAGGTCCCTGGTTCATATCCAGGTGCCCCCTGGAAAGAGTCTCCTGCCATCCCATTACTGGGGATATACCCAAAGGATTATAAGTCATGCTGCTATGGGACACATGCACACATATGTTTATTGTGGCACTATTCACAATAGCAAAGACTTGGAATCAATCCAAATGTCCATCAGTGACAGACTGGATTAAGAAAATGTGGCACATATACACCATAGAGTACTATGCAGCCATAAGAAAGGATGAGTTCGTGTCCTTTGTAGGGACATGGATGCAGCTGGAAACCATCATTCTCAGCAAACTATCGCAAAAACAGAAAACCAAACACCGCATGTTCTCACTCATAGGTAGGAACTGAACAATGAGAACACCTGGACACAGGAAGGGGAACATCACACACCAGGTCCTATTGTGGGGAGGGGGTAGGGGGAAGGGATAGCATTAGGAGATATACCTAATGTAAATGACGAGTTAATGGGTGCAGCACACCAACATGGCACATGTATACACATGTAACAAACCTGCACATTGTGCACATGTACCTTAGAACTTAAAGTACAATTTAAAAAAAAAACAACAACAACATTCTAGGCAGGAAGTGATGAGGTCTAACTATAGTAGAAATAATAAGAGAGAGAGGACTCAATGACTATTCAAGGGTCAAGGTTAATAGGTGTTATTCTATACATAGAACTTATTAACCAATTGATTTGGACCCTCCCTGTGTACCACTTCAAGATTATTGTGGTCATGTTCTCTAACAGCATTGCACAGATGTAATCAGACAGTGGCTCATCTTGGCCTGTGCTGCATACCTCTCCCTTCCTAATCTGGGTCTTTTCTGATCCTATGGCAAGGATCCTGTGTACCATTTCAAGATTATTGTGGTCATGTTCTCTAACAGCATTCCACAGATGCAATCAGACAGTGGCTCATCTTGGCCTGTGCTGCATAACTCTCCCTTCCTAATCTGAATCTTCTGATCCTGTGGCAAGGGATGCCTGCAGAACCTACTCTTTACTCACACATATGTACTCCACAGTGTAGGAGGCTAGTGCCCACAGGGCTATCCATGACCAAGTGGAGACAATGAATAAATCCACCCCTTTGTCTCTGGAGCATTTCACTCTAAGATATATTTCAAAAAGCAACTTAGAAGATCCCAGCTGATAGGATCTTCCGTCACCCATAGCAATGTCCAATACCTTAACACAAATGTATGTAGCGTTTCTTTCTTCTCTGTGTTACTCACCCTGTCCTTTCATCCCAGTCCCTGTATGTCATGCCCCAAATAAAAAAGTGCATATTCAAGCCTGTATTTCAGGTTCTGCTTTTAAGGGAAACTAAATCAAGGTATTGGTTGACAAGAAATATCTTGCCAGGTGTGTCATGTTATAGTTTTGTGTCCATAGTCCCTAAATCAGAGAAAACTCTATAAAGACTTTATAATGATATACCTACAATCTCAGCAGATGTATTATTTGATGTTTCGAAAGACAGGATCAGAAGAGCCATGAAATAAACTGAGCAACACCACAGGAGGAGTTCTAGCATGACAGAATTAACCAGGCCCGTCTGATTATCAGTGAAATCTTACATGAGAAAAATGAGGGGGGGAAAGCAAGATCATTGGACACCTAAACAGAAATTAAGGAGTGGGAAGAGAAAAGGCATTAGATTAAATTGTGGGAATGGGAGTCTGTAAGCTACACTCCCGAGGAAGCAGAAACCATTAAGTGAACAGATACGAAGTACAAAAAGATACCCAAAATATAAAGGAAATGCCAGACCATGGTGAGAGAAGAGAGCAGATGACAGAATGAGATGCCATAAGAGAGAGAGGCAAACAAAGGTCACTCAGTTTCTAGCTGATTTCCATTTCCTGTCTTAGATTTTTAGCCACAAGTATCTCACAATAAATTTCATTTTTAAAAAAGTTCTATGTCATCTTCTGACTCTTGTAAGTAGAGGAGCAACACTAATTTTTTTCTCATTCTGTTTCCTTTGGTAACATTTGGCAAAATCTTTCCACAGTCCAGAAAAAAAGGAAGTTCCTCCCAGACCTCCCATGTACTTCTTCCAAACTCTTCCCCTTTAACTGCAGTACATTTTCATTGATTTCGCTATCAGGAGCACAGCCAGACAAAATCATCGAAGACTCATGACATTATGCAGTAACTTGAAAATACCAAGCACTTTAGTGGAATTATCTTGTCTAAAACAGTTTAGCAAACAGAAAGTCAAGCTTCTGATGGTTTATGCTAATATGCCTCAGAAGCAATCACACTGGTGATTTTATTATTTCTTTTTCCCATATATCTGTAAGTACACCTCACTTGGAAAAGGATTGAGACAGACAAGACAGACAGCACTTTTCTTTATTTCTTAAAAGTTGATGTTAAATCAATGCTAGTGATTTACTATATTATTTCTATAATACTATTGATACTATCGATGTTAAATCAATACTATTATGTAAAAACACAATTAGTTTCAGAAGTAATTTCATTTGTTATGCACTTGAAAAAAAAGGAAGTGAATGATGTATTATTTTAACTGTAAAACAGAAATTAAAAAACACAAAAAATATTCACAGTATTATAGAACAACATAAAATGAAAAGAGATGTTGAGCTTCCACCTTCCATCCAGGGTAATATTGAAAGACTATGGAAAGGGTGTTATCTGAATCAGGGATTGCCAAATTTTCCCTGTAAGTAACCCAATAGTAAGGATGTTTTGGCTTTGTGAGCCACGAAATCTCTGTCGTAACTAATGCAATCGCAGAGTAGAAGCATTTACAAGAAGGGAAGATTCAGACATTCAAATTCAAAGTTGGTAGAGTTCAAAGACAGTGAGTCTTAAAAATATGACCTGTGTGGGCTAGGCACGGTGACTCATGCCTGTAATCCCAGCACTTTTGGAGGCCGAGGCAGGTGGATCACAAGGTCAAGAGATCGAGACCATCCTGGTCAACATGGTGAAACCCCGTCTCTACTAAAAATGCAAAAAAAATTAGCTGAGTGTGGTGGCACGTGCCTGTAGTTCCAGCTACTCTGGAGGCTGAGGCAGGAGAATCGCTTGAACCTGGGAGGTGGAGGTTCCAGTGAGCCGAGATTCTGCCACTGCACTCCAGCCTAGGTGACAGAGCGAGACTCCGTCTCAGAAAAAGAAACATGGCCTGTGTGGAGGGATGAGGATGGGTAATGTTTATGATGGAAAGGGAATGTTGTAGATTGAGTTTCCCAGGAACTGGAGGTTCATAAGAGAGTGCTCTTGGGGGTGACCATGTGTAGAAGAGAATAGAAGAAAGCAGAACTGGGCAGTGGAAGAAGTTATGCAATCTCGACAAAGGCCTCGGACAATCATATGAGGAGCTTTCAAGCTGAGAGGACGCCCTCAGAATTGTCCCAAGTTAGCTCAAGAGGGCAAGTTATTAATGCTTTTACATTGATTAATCCTCAGGTAAGTAATGGCCAAATAGAAGTATATCCATGAGGTAGGGACTCTCTTCAATTGAGTTCTAGAAGCAGGTGCCCCAGGATTTCTAGGAAAACCTATGAGGGAGGCTAGTTGAATGAATTCTAATCCCTCCTCAACAGCTGCTTTCAGAGTTGCAACGAATATTCTCTCACCTCTGATGCCATTCTACACTCCTTCCACGCTCAGCTAGTACCCTGGGCCTGGCATAGCGGGTGACCCCAGTGACATAACCCAGATCTGTATGCTTGAGAGATTGAAGCTCATGTTACCTTATCCACTGTAAGCAGAGGTTATCAAACTTGTTCAATTACTATCAAAATCGGGCAAGGGAGTACAAAGAGGCACCCAAGTGAATCACTTGCGTGTGCCAAATCCATTCATTCTGCCCTCATTTTGACAGTTCCACCACCAACAACAAACCTGACTTCTTTTTATTAATAGAACTAATTGCCCCTGTAAAGATGGTAGTTCTGCTTCTTGAGTGTTATTCTCTTCCATGAAATCTGAAGTACCAAAGCAGAAGCTGTAGTTTTATTTCCAAAGGACTCTGTGTTCCTGGTGGAAGCATTCCCACCTTAAAGACTAGGACCCTTAATTTTAGAGTCCAACATTTCAAGAATAAGAATAAATTAGATACTCTATTTCTGATAAGTGGAAGAGGGTCCTGGACCTATGCTCCAAAGTGTACACCATATCCTGGAGGATGACTCTCCATATTCTCAAGGTGTTATCCCCAAATTAGTGCCTCATCTGTGCATTAAACTGGCTATTCCATCATTCTATCAGTCTGGCAATTGGCAGCTTCTGAGCAGTGTGGAACATCGTGTGACCTGTGGAACTCATACATGGTAAAGTCCTCATACTACTTTTTCTATCAAGTGGAGTCCTTGAAGTGATGTTAGGGATTTTCCATTGGTGGATTAAACACTCTCTAAGAACATGGTGATAGCAGAGGCCCTATTGTCAATGTAAACTTGCACCCAAAAGTATAGAAAGATTCCACCAAGTTGCTTTATGATTTTTCTATGATAGATCATTTTTGTGGGTGTTAAATGTGATTTGAAGATCTTCACACTTTATATCTACTCTCTTTCATTGGTCCACATGCTTCTATTCCAAGAGTCCTTGTCCTTGACTTTCTGAACATTATTCATATTCATGGACATTCTAACCTAATGCTATTATTGTTCCAAACAGCCTCTAATCACTGCTTAATCATTCTCCCAAAATTGTTTTTGTTTCCTTTTCCAAAGCAATCAAGATTAGCAATCAAAATGAACAATTCTACTGTTTTTATAGTTACTAGTTTTCCCATAGTTCAAACCTTTGTAAACATTTCAAGAGCTAATACATTTGCTTAAACCAGTATAATATTCCAATTCAATGTGGGTGAAAGTTTTGACAATTGCCTTGATCCCTTCTACCAGAAACAATCCGCTCCACCAATGGCCAGTGATGGGTTATTTATTGCCAGCTGGCTGGCAAGTGATCCAGCTGGAAAGTTCCATGCTAGATCCTACTTCCTCCAAATACCCTGGCACCAACAAATGTAGTTTGAGTTCCCCAGAAAGAAAACTCTAATATGAACATTATTTTCTCAGATTTTTTTAGAAAACATTCTTGGAGTCACCTCCCTGTAAAATGGGGGAAAATAACACAGGCTTGGCCAGAGAAAAGACAGACTAGGATTCAGGTACAACAGAAGTCACCGTCTCCAGGAGAAGGTCTGATGCCGGGATAACACTTCAGTGTTGCCCAAGAACGGACAAACAGGCCAGTTTCTTGTGGCCATATGGACCGGTCAGTGTAGGAGAACTGACCTGGGAAGAACTGGAACCTTTGTAGAGATGAGGCTTACCTGAGGCAGTCCTTAATGATGGTGGAAAGCTGAAGGCTGTCTGTTGGCAGCAACACATACTTCAACTGGGTGAATAAATCCTTAATTTTTGAAGAGGTAGGTAGGCAGTATATCATGGTATCCACTGCAGTGGGGTAGAATAGGATCTACATTTCAACCAGATTGCAAGTACCTCATGCCTAAAGATCATGTTTCTGATGTTCACCCACTTCAACAATATATTTAGTGACCACTTGTTGTATGAATATTAATGTAAAACAGTTTGAAAGGGTAACCAATATGTCATTGTGTAGTTTGTGATTTATTATTTTTAAACATAATCCTGTATCTCTGCAATACATGATGTTAAGTATATTAAAAATCCATTGCTTTATCACTTATTTAAGAAACATACTTAACTGCTAGATACTGTGCCAGGTACCACATTAGATGCTGGAAAAGTAGTGCACAGAATTTATGGGCACTACCCTCACTGAATTGATTTAGAAAGATTAGACAATTAAACATGTAATAGTTTCACTTTTCTCCAAAATCTCCCTTAGGTCTCACTCAAAACATTCAATACAGACATGATTTCTCTATGTTTTTAGGACTTATATTAGTGGTTGTTGTGGGAACATGGCAAATAAACACAAATTAAAATTATGCATAAAGGAATAATAAAAAAATTAAGTGAGCTAACATTTGTAATTACAAAAATGTCCAGTACAAAGTAAGAGCTACAAATAAAACATGTAAGTTATGATAAATAGTAAGAAGGAATTAACTAGAAAAGTGATACTTAGACTGAGTTGAAAGCAGCTTCTGTTCACTAGTACTTGGTGGAAGAAATGATTTGGGTAGAAAGTGCTTAGCATGTTGGAGAAACAATGAGAAGGCTACTAATTTTACTGCATTTAAGAAGTGACCAAATCAGAAATCTAGTTTTCTCTTATGCACGTTGTATATTTCTGGAGAATATTTGGTATATTTTCCCTGTTGCTGTTCTCTGAAATCAGACCCACACACCACTCTTTATAGCCCCCTATGGTACTTCACAGGGGGTTAGTCACATCATTGGAATTCAATAGGCCTTTGATTAAATAACTATAAAAGTTATTAATTTCAAATACAAGAAAGCAGTTCTTTTTTGAGACTTGGAGACTATTCTATAATCAAACTAGTATTATTCTCTGATTTAAATTTAAAATAAAGCAGAATGGGTACTTTTTATGTTGTTGTTTTTAAACAGCATGAATCCTGGCCAAAAGCACTCCAAGGAACTAATATGAGTGAATCACTGTATTTCCTAGTGAAGCTGTAAATTTCAGCATGGATTAAAAAAACATAAAACCTCAACACTTCAAGATATTAATTAACCTACTTATAGATCTATGTAGATAAATGGCAGAACTTGGAATTCCCTTACATTTTCTGACTTTCCCTACTTAGTTGTAAAGCATCAAAATGAGAGTAATAATAATTTTCTGGGTCTTTTTTTTGTGTGTCTTGAATATTATGTTATTGTTAGCAGATGTCAAGTTTTTATTGATGAAAATAAGGTCATTCAGGGAAAGCATTGGCTATTATTTTTAAGTTTCTTTTTAAAACTTTTTTATTTGTCGTCTCTTTTTAAAAGAGGTTATTATCACCTTTATTAGAACAGACTGTCAATAAATTCTGAATTCTCCAGGTAATCTCTTAACTCATTAGATCATTATTTTTGTGAGGGATAAAAATGAAACTTACAAGTCGACTTTTTTTGTTATTTACCATAAGTTATTTTTACCCAAAGCTATAAGGTAGAAACATTTCAGAGTCCAAAACATGAAGTTTTAAGTTTGATTCTTCTAATTGTGCTTAATTTTTTCCCCATCAGGAAACTGAATTTCCCAACCTTAGGAGAAGTAAATATATAATCTGTGGGTCCTCTCCTTCTTTGTCTTTCTGTATGTAACATAAATCAGTTGCATCTTTTTCAGTCTCCTATCTCTCTCAAGCTATTGTTTAAAGTCAAATAGGCCATACAATATCAGTTCAAGACAAAGGTGGCCAAACTTTTTGAGGACTATTAGAGCACTCAAACGACTCTGTCAGAAAATATTCCCAATGTCAGATGCTAAGTACTGAATACCACTCTTTACTGAGTACAGAATAGTGCTGGAGGAATTGTAGATGACAGAAATAATAATTTCATACTCATTTTGTTATTTTCTTTGAACATAAGATGACAGTGTGTAACACCAAGTATGTGAGAATGTGAATTTATGAATGAACCAATCAGGCATGTTTGGACCAGAGCATCAGTAAGCCCCCTGCCATTATGGCGAACAAGGAGTCGGACAAAAACATTAGCCTTTGTTTTCTTTCCTCGTGGGTTCTCACATTAGGATTTTGACAAAGGGCTAATATCCAGAATCTACAAAGAACTTAAACAAATTTACAAGAAAAAAATCAAACAACCCCATCAAAAAGTGGGCAAAGAATGTGAACAGACACTTCTCAAGAGAATTCTTTTTCTTAGTTCTCTCTCCAAACCAGAGTAGTTTCCGTGGAGAGAGAACAATGGCCCCCAAAGACATCCGCATCCTAATTCCTGGAACCTGTATGTATGGTACCTTACATTGCAAAAGGGACTTTACAGATATGATTAAGTTAGAGATTTTGAGATAGGAAGACTATTTTAGATTATTCGTGTGGGCCTAATGTGATCAAAGGACTCTGGATTAGTCCGTGCTCACACTGATAAAGATACTACTGGAGACTGGGTAATTCATAAAGAAAAGAGGTTTAATTGACTCACAGTTCCATGTGGCTGGGGAAACCTCAGGAAACTTAGCGTCATGGTGGAAGGGGAAGCAGGCAGCTTCTTCACAAAGCAGCAAAAAAGAGAAGTGAGAGCGCAGGGAAAAAAAAAACTGCTGCTTTTAAAACCATCAGATCTCATGAGAATTCACTCACTTTCATGACAACAGAATGGGGATCCAATCACCTCCCTCCCTCCACACATGGGGATTATAATTTGAGATGAGAGTTGGGTGGGGACACAGAGCCAACCATATCAGAGTCCTTATAAGCAGGAGGCTCAGAGTAGGAAATGTGATGATAGAAACAGAGACCAGAGAGGTAGAAATTTTAACATGCTATCAGGCTGGCTTTGAAGATTTAGAAAGGGATGAAGGGCCAGGGAAAGCAAGTGGCCTCTAGAAGCTGAAAAAGTCAAGGGAAACAATTTCTCAGGGGAGCCTCTAGAAGGAAGGTAACCCTGTTGACTCTTTTTAGAATTCTGACCTTCTCAACAGCAAGATAATACATTTTTGTTTTTTAAAGCCACTAAGTTTGTGGTAATTTATTACAGCAGCAATAGAAAACTGATCTAAGTCCCAATCTCCATCTCTAAAGAAATAATATCTCTTCTTAAATTAGTCTTAGAGTGAATAAAAGACAAAGACTCAAGCTATCAACTCTCTGTGGGTTCTAAAGATTAAATGTATTTAAAATAATACATGGCGAGGCTATACAAAGGAAGATTTACATTTTGGTTGCTATGGTGATTATTAAACCTACATCTATGTAATGCATTATTTTGAGCAACACAAGCCATTTTGAACAAAACAAAGTAATGCAACATATTCCTATGGTTCAATACAAATATATAACCTTCTGAAATAAGCATTTCAGGTTCAGCTTAAATAAATTTTTTTTTAATATCTACTATGTCTTGGGTATCTTATGGGTGAGTGTGTGACAGAGAGAAAGAGAGAGAGAATTTCCAGTACTTTATGAACCTTATCACCACATGTCTTTCTTTTAGCAGTACACTCTAGTCATTTATTAATTCATATTATTATTTTAAAATATTTATGGCATAATTTAAATGGATTCGTTATTAGGACATGTTTGGAAATGTTACCCATCTTTAATTTGTGAGACATGTCATAGTTTTCACAAACTTTTTGAATCTTTATTTGCTCTTCATCCTTATTTGGTAAGCTAAGACTTCAAATTCTTTCTCTCCCTTTTCCCTTCATATAAACTCTTGCCTTAATGTTGAGATGCCAGGAATTCATGGAATTAAAATAGTAGCACTTTCTGTAAGAAATTTGCATTATCAAAGGTTTCAGATTATTCCATTCTAAACATGAAGCCCTGTTGGTAGAAGTCTTAATGTCTATAATCTTTGGCATTTTAAATTCCCATTTATAATAAGTTGTACAGTTTACAAAGCACTTTTCTTTTGGAAGAACACAAGGTTTAGGGTTATCATTTAGGGTTCTGACACAAACTCTGCCACTTCACAAGCTAAGTGAACACTGGTAACCTGCTTAATATTTCCGAGCCTCAGTTTTCTTATCTAAAAAAAAGAAATAAGTGAAAACAATAATACCTATTGTATATCTTTGTTTTGAAGTTGTAGTAATATATTTTTAAAGGAATGTTAAACCATAAGAAACAATGTAAACGATGGTAATAATTTTTGTTATTACTGTCATCGTAATGGTTATCTATTAATGGATAACAAATATCTTGGAACTTAGTGGTTTATCACAATGAACATACAATCTCGTGGCTTCTGTGGATTAGGAATCTGGGTATGGTTTATCAGCTGAGTCCTCCATTGGAGATGTGTTAGATGGGCTACAGCCAGAATGTCTGGCTGGGCTACAGTTATCTTAGGGTTTTATTGGGGCACATACAGTTCCAAGCTTGTGTATATTATTGTTGACAGGATTCAGTTCCTCAAGGGCAACTACAGTGAGGCCTCGGTTCCTGGTTAGCTGTAAACCTGGGGTATACCCTCAGTTCCTCATCATGTGGAGCTCTCCATATGGAAGCTTATGACATAGCAGCTGGCTTCCCTCAGAGCTAGAAAGCAAGAGTGGATGCCCAGGAAAAAAAGCAACAGTCTCTTGGTAACTTAATTTCACAAGTGACATTCCATCATTTTGTTGTTGTTGTTATTCTATTTATTGGAAGCAATTCATTAGGTCCAATCCATATTCAAGTGAACAGCATGCACCAGGTTGTGAATTCTGAGAACTGGAAGTCACTGGGGCCATATTAGAAGCTGCCTATCATAATCATTGATATCTAGTTCTTAAAATTGCCCCTCACCAAAATTCTAGCCACGGGGTCAAGGCATTTTCCTTTAAAAGGAGTCTTGGGTAGTTAGCTGAAGGCAAAATAGACACTCAGGTCCAGTTTTAAGGGTCCATTTCCATGTACATTTGAATTTATATTTCATGATTAAAGTACAAGGAACACATTATGAATTTTCTTACAGGAAACTCTTATCTAGGGATCTGGGTAATGGAATATGCCAAGCTATGAAGTTTTGCAAAACACTTGGTTGCAGGGGAAAAACAGATTAGTGCTCTCTTACCTATGACTAAACCAGTGGGTACAGCATGCAATCACCATTTCCAAAACAATTATTTTGAATTTAATAGCTCTTCAACTCTTTCTGGTGCTGCAACAAGACTACTGATTTAATGGTGCACCAAGCTGCTACAAACCAGAGGTTAAAACCCGTGGTTCAATGACTCTGGTGAGTGGTATTGAAAGCTGTCATCACGTGGACAGTTCTCAGACTCCAGGAAGGGGGAAAGAGGAGGGTGGTATGAGGAAGGGGGTAAAGAGGAAAATAGAACAAAACAGGAAAACCCGACGGGCAGCTGAGGCTTTCAAAAACACGCAGATACTGCCAATTTATTTTTCTTTTCTTTTCTTTTTCTTTTTTTTTTTTTTGTCATTTCAAATGTTAAATTGAGGTGATTATAAACCTCTTGTTTGTTTTGTTTTGCTTTCAGTTAAAAAGGGAAAATTAAAAGACAGTGGGGATAAAGTGCGGAGAGAGCTTTTGACAGCTGAAGGATGGAAAGCCCATTACCCATAATCGTAATAATACAAACCCTCTGGACAATGCTGGGGGAGGGAACCTCTCACAGGAGAGGTGCTGGAAATGACCCAGGCCTGGCAGGCCCTGAGGCCATCACAGGAATGAGATTGCAAACCCCAGGGAGAAGCATTGAAGGCTGCCAACATGGCGGGCTCTGAAAGCTGCACTCTGTGATGACAATGGAAAGCGGGAGAATTGACGGTGAACTGATTGGCAGTGGGTGGGAAAATGGAGAAATAGGCTGCCTGCCTGGAAGGCCAGAGACCTGGTAGGAGAGAGGTCTGAACAGCCAATAGAGCTGCAAAAAAAAAGAAAGAAAGAAAGAAAGAAGAACAAAAAACCTGAATGCCAGGGGAAAATATATATAATCAGAAATCAGTTAAAAGAGTGAATTGTAACTTTAAATCCAGGGCATGAAATATAGAAAAGGAAAATAAATAGATTAACGAATACTTCTTCATGTAGTATAAATAGATTTAATGTTGTCCAAATAAGCATAGAGAATAAGCATAGCTGCATTGTTATGTTTTTGTTAGAAATTTTATTAACCACACAATCCATAGTTATTATTATTGCTTTAAACAGTCACTTAGCTTTTAACTAAATTAAAGATAAAGTGTGAAGACATTTCAAAAATATTTAACCATAAAAATAAAATAAAATGGTGCAGAAGTCATAATGTAATCGCTCAATGAATTTTCAAAGGAAATGCACCTTTTAATCAGCACTCCAATTTAAATAAAAAGACAATTACCTGCCTTCAGAGGGTTTCCCATGTCTCCTCCATTTATTATCCATTCTTCTGTCACCAACAATAATCACCATACTGATTTCTAACATCATAGATAAATGTGTATGTTTGAACTTTACATGAGTGAAACCTATGGTATGCTCTTTTGTGTGGTCTATTTTGCTCAACATTTTTTCAAAATTGGTACATATTGTGTGTCATAGACTTTTGATTATCATTGCTGTATAGGAATTCAGTGTGTGAATGTATCACAAACTAATGATACATTTCATTTTTGAAGGTATGTGATTAGTATTTAGGTTAGGCCTGTTATTGGTATTTCTGTTGTGAATGTGTTAGTACTTTTTTTTTCCTGCCATTTATTTTGGATTTAATTTTATGGCTGCATTTGAAAGTCCCATAGGATGCAAATGTTTAGCTTTGGTAGATGTTGCCAAATGCCTTTCTAAAGTAGTTATATACAGCTACCCACTCCGCCTCCTGAAAGCAATACATAAGAGTTTCTTTTGCTCCATATACTTTGCAGCATGTGGTATGTTTTGTCTTTAGCATGATAGCTATTATATTATAGTAGGCATGCAGGGATACTACTGTATTAACAGCTGTGTGTTTTTTCTTCTCCTGCTTCTTGAACCCCCAGCCTTATACCTCTACTGAGCTATTAGGCCATCTCATGACATCCTCATGACAATCTGATAAGATAAAATGATGGAGGTGGGGTGGAACAGAGAAGTTTACCTGTCCAAAGAAGGACCACATGAAACAAGCGGGAGCTCTTGAACTGATCTGGGACAATGCCAAGAATGTCCCGCTACACTAAAATGTTGACACCAATGATAGCAACTCCTTAATTCCCCTCTAGATCCATGTAGATGTTGAGATTTTACGTAAATATTAACTATTAACAATATTAATTCAATCATAGGATGGAGACAAATAAAAATCCCATTGACACCCAGTAGAAAACAGAACTGAAACTCAGCTATGGTTTAAAAGGTAGAGTAATATTTAACAAATCACTGGACTTCCCTGAGCCCCGAATTTCTAAACTATGAAAGTAACAGATGGTTCTATATTATGTGCAGTATGTTCTTCAGTACTGTAAATTCTTCCCTTTATGAAATACATCAAAGAGTATTTACCATTTAGAGGACATAAATTCAGCTCATTTTTTATTCCCTAGGTTTTAACTTCAATTGACCATTGGAATTAGAGTAACTATATTGTCAATAACATCACAATTCAGGAAGAGCTAGAATTTCAGATTTACATTTCTCGAATTAAAGGCAAATTTTTAAAAGTCTAAATGTTTTGCATTACTACAAAGAAAATCTCAAGCCTTATATTCAAAATATAAAGGGAATGATTCTAAAGAGAAAAAAAATCCTGTAACACTTCTTGATGATTATTAAAGTATTCTGCAAAATCTCGATATGACATAGCAATTGTGGTCAAATATTCGTCAAATATGTGTTCATTAATCCTCAGTATAAACAGAAAAATCTGATTAAGGTTCTCTTTCAGCATTGCTCTGTTTTCTTCGCAGATCCATTTCAGATACACATGTAGGTGTATTTGAAACTTGCTTATGTAGTGTGGATATTGGATATTCATATTTCCTCAATTGTGAAAAACAAATGAATAGATTTTTGCTCAAAAAAAAAAAGAAAAAAACACAGTTTGGTTTCTAATCTATGGGTCTTACTGGATGCATCAGAAAAAGGAGAGGTAACAAAGTAGAATCTCCAAGAGGAGGAAAAAGCATTATCCTTAAGCCAAAGTCAGAGAAGGGATGGATAAGGCAGATATAGTAAGTGCTGCTAGCAAGAAAACAACATCTCCATAGATAGCTCACATATGTGGCCTTTCATCTTCAATAAATCAGAAAGCCATGAGATTTTTTACCTTTATGGCTTGAAATTGAACATTAATTTGAATGGGAAGGTGATAAACATATAAGTAAAAATCAAGATCTAGCATTAACGGAATTAATAATTCTGTTACAAGGTCCTGAATAACTCATAAATTAATTAAAGGAATGAGTGTGATTCTTGAGAGAGTCAACATCAGAGAGACTTACGCCTCTCTGTCAAACACTTAAAAGCAGGAATAAACACAAAGGGACAGAAGATGCTCATGGAGTGGTCCTGGCCAAGGCATATTACGGGTTCTTCTTTGATCTCTCTAGGCTGAAAATAAAACGGTAGAAAGCTGACAGTGATTTTTTTTCAACATAGTGCTCCACATTGTTTCCTATCAAAATTGCTGTATTTATTTATGTTATCTATTAAAAATTAAGCATCTATTATAGAAGAATATATGATCAGAAAGATGTCCATAATATATTGATAAGTTTAAGTGTGTGTTTGTGTTTATGTGTGTGTGTGTGTGTGTGTGTGTTTACAGTTGATCCCTGGGCAACACAGGTTTGAACGGTGTGGGTCCACTTACCTGCAGACTTCCTCCTCCCTCTGCCACCCCTGAGACAGCAAAAGAAAAACCTATCCCTTCTTTCTCCTCCTTGGCCTACTCAGTGTGAAGACAGTGAGGATGAAGACTTATGATTATCCATTTCTACTAAAGGAATAGTAAATATATTTTCTCTTACTTTTGATTTCCTTAATAACATTTATATCTC
The DNA here is from genome assembly GCF_047675955.1 of Chlorocebus sabaeus. Taxonomy (NCBI): domain Eukaryota; kingdom Metazoa; phylum Chordata; class Mammalia; order Primates; family Cercopithecidae; genus Chlorocebus; species Chlorocebus sabaeus. The sequence goes on along the minus strand of NC_132908.1, from coordinate 59,699,588 downwards.
CAGCTTATTTTATTATAAAAATACAGTATATAATACGTATACAAAATATGTGTTAATTGACTGTTACTGGGAAGGGCTCTGGTCAATGGTAGGCTATTAGTAGTTAAGTTTTGGTGGAGTCAAAAATTATACATAGATTTTCAACTGCGTGGGGGATTGGTGCCCCTAACTTCTGTGTTGTTCAAGAGTCAAATGTATAATGATGGGGAAGATGTCCATAATATATTGTTACGCTTAAGTGTGTGTGTTGGGGGGGGGGATGTGTGTGTGTGTGGGTGTGTGTGTAGAGAGAGAGAGACAGAGAGAGAATAGGATCTATCCCAACCCAAACTGGTAAAAAACAGAATAGGTTTTATCTATCTTTTCTAAAGTGCTAACTGGACATGTACATCGTTTTTTTTTTTTTTAACCCGAGACGGAGTTTCGCTCCTTCGACCAGGCTGGAGTGCAGTGGCGCCATCTCGGCTCACTGCAAGCTCCACGTCCCAGGTTCACGCCATTCTCCTGCCTCAGCCTCCCGAGTAGCTGGGACTACAGGTGCCCGCCAACATGCCCGGCTAATTTTTTTGTATTTTAACAGAGACGGGGTTTCACCATGTTAGCCAGGATCTCCTGACCTCTTGATCCGCCCGTCTCGGCCTCCAAAAGTCCTGGGATTACAGGAGTGAGCCACAGCGCCCGGCCGTACATCATTTTTAATAAGAAAAAAGAAAATACTAAATCAACAGCCCAAGTTACATAATGTTAATAAATACTTAATTTCATTTTAAGATTATTAACTTACTCTTCTGCATTAGCCAAAAGTCACTCAACAAAATAGTCAGTCCACTGGTTTATGCTTTGGGTGCCCCCAAATCATCCATCCATCATTAGTGGAGAACTTGGGAACCGGTGACAAAGCTTAGAATTCACAGGTGTATTAATAATAATGCAATAGTAACAAGGAGTATATATCAACAACAACAACATACACTGAGTGTTGACTGCATCTAAAACATTATGCCACACGGTTTACAAATGATGATACCTTTTACTGTCACAGCAGCCCTATTAGGTTTGCACAATTATTTCCTCCTGTTTTTGAGATGAGGAAACTAAGACCAAAGGGCTTGTGAATCTTGTGCAAGGACTTACAATAAGTGATGGAAACCAAAACAGTCTGATACAAATATGTTCTTTAAAACGATGCCATGCTTCCTCAGAAAAGATTCTGCTTCCGTAACCCACATAACAAGGTAATGAGGACCACAGATGGCATCCCAGCTGTGTCTAATATACACCTGGGAGAGCAGTGTCACCGGAATTCATTTCACATCCCACAAATGGAAACAAAGTTTTGCCAATGATCTGGTTAATCCTGTTAATTTCAGTGAAGCAATGAGGCTACAAGATAAATTTTATTTGGCCTGAAACTTTGATTTGGCTGTCTGCATCGATTGAAAAAAACTGGATAATCAAGAAATCTTCACGAGCTCTGCTTAGCCACATCCAACTATGTATCTGTAAATTTCCTCTCAATCTGGTGTAAAATTTGAACATTTCGTCTTAAATATTGTACATGCTTGTTATATGTTATTTTGGATCATACATAGATTGCTACTGAACAATTTTCAAAGATTGTGTGGTGTTTATTTGAGCATATGGTAACATTAGAGCTTTGGGTATTTGAGAAACAGGTTAGAAGGTGAGGGAGGAAGAAGGAGGAAGGTCAGAGGCTTGGAAAGTGAGTTGTTTCTCTTGTAAGTTAGTACCTGTCTTCTCAAACCAGAGAGACCTTAAATGATGTGTGTCTGTTTATTTTAAAGACCACCTGGGGAGAGGCTGTTAACTGTCACCGAATAAATTTTACACGATCATTCTTACACCCATTTATTTCCCATGCCTTCTGAAATAGAAAAGAAAGCTTCACGTTGTCATTCTCTATACTAGATATTAATTCCTAGATGAGTTTGATTTTTTTTTTTTTTGCAGTTGAATGATGATAAAATGAAGCTATTTTGAAGCACATTAAATCTGCAAATTTGAACACTTTGATGCCAATGTTCATTTTATTGCAAGGTATCCTATTTTCACCTTCATAAAACTGAATGCTTGTATGTACCATATAATTAAATTTAGCCATACCAAAAACTCAAGTCTATGAATTTATTAACTCTTGACTGCATCACTGCTTAGAAACTTTGATAAAGTTTACTGCAATTTCCTTAATCTCTGATGTAGCTCAATTCTGAAGTTTAGGGAATTACAAAGCTTTGCTTTCTTATTTCTGTGGCCCCTATCACAATTGCACAGTGCTATTCTGGCAAAGACAACCACGATTAGCAAGGAATTCTTTTCTTCTGAGATACCGGGCTCCCCTCAATGTTGGCGCTAGTATCTGCCCTCAGGAACAGAACTGTTCTTCTAAGGGAAGTAGAAATTAGTTGCTGTTCATCAAGATGGAGACTTATAAAATACATTCTGGCTGGTCACCAGAAAACAGAAATTTTGCAAATCTTAGAGAGTTTGGTGCTGCTAAAGGTGGCATTTGCAATCTGTTCTTTCAGGAGGATTTTATTCAGATCAGTTATACAGGAAACCTAGAGTATATAATAAGAAAAAGGACAGAGAAGAACAGATTCCCTGGAATAGAAAGTCACAAAGAACCAAACATGAACATTTTAAAGGAAAGATGTGCTTTTCAAGGGAGAGGGCCACAGGCCCATCTAATCTGTTACACTAATTGCTCATATATATATGTAAATATCAGCAATTAGTGTAACAGATACTTATTTGTGACATACATATATGAACAATTAGTATATATATAATTAGTATATATGACATATATCAGCAATTAACATAACATTTATGTATACACACACAAACACACACACACACATATATATATTGCTTTCTATAGTGTTGCCAAGTATGAACTTACAGTCTTTTCTGCCTTATTTCCATTCACTACCAACCACATGTCTATTCTGTGATCAAAATAGATGGCAAATATTTTCCAAAAAAACACATTTTTACCCCTCTGGTTTCTTATCCATTCTGTTTTATATTATCAGACCACCAATCATCTGCTCACTGGTTAAGTACAATCCAGAAGTTAAATCTGTGACGTCATTTCAACCATGAATCTTCTCTGCTCTCTGTCCTAGCCCATTTTCTCAAAGTATTGTCAACACAAGCTATCTTCATCTGCTTACATCCCTCTCACTCTTCAGCCCGTACTGATTCAGTTTTGGTTATGCTATTCCACTGAAGCTGTACTCATCAAAGTCATTCATGCCTTCCATACTGGCAAAAGAATGGCTTTCTCTGTTCTCATCATAATGGACTTTTCATTAGCTCTCAAAAAAAATAAGGTACTCGTTTCCATTTGAAATATTCTATTTAGGAGTGAAACTTACCACTCTGCTGATGTATTTTTTTTTTAATTCCATGGTTTTTCCCCCATTATTTTCCTGTGATGTCTCCCCCTCAATCTCAAATCTGTAAATTGTGATTGCTGCAAATTGGGTTTCCTTAGGGTTTGGTCATAATCACTTTACTATACTCCCACCACCACCCATTCCCAATAAAATTATTATTAGGTTGGTGCAAAAGTAATTGCGGTTCTTGACAATTGAAAGTAATGGCAAAAACAGCAATTACTTTTACACCAACCTAACAGTTCCCAAGGAATTAATCACTATTCTTATACTAATCACTCTAGATTTATACATTTCGGCAAGAATTCTCGGTGATTGTGATATTTTTATATCTAAACTTTCTATCGCCCTGGAATAACCCCGTACGTATCTCAAACACAACTTTCCAGAATTTATCTTTTGATTTGCACCAACATGACCTGTCTTCTATCATCTACTCAGTTTTTCATGCAGAATATCAATGGAGACATTAAAGTTCCTCCCTTTCTTTCAAACACGCCATATGATACATGAAAAAGTTTTGGAAACTTTCATACAAGTGATCTCAAATCTGTACAGTTCTCTGTTGACTACCATGTTAATTTAGTGTGCCATGTGTGTCGATGTGTGTACACAATTATACATCTGTAGAGTTGAAGTTGTATTCTGAATAGTATACCCTAAATTTTATTTAGTAAAGTTGCACATTTCTGTACACAAGTGTGATATTTTTAACTTGTAAAAATTAGATTACACTCATATTGTGTGATTCTATTTGATTGAAATCCAAATGCAAACAAAACTAGTGATAATAAGAAAAATCAGAATTGTGGTTGCTATGAGGGAGATAGAAGTTAGTGGATAAGGGGGAAATTGACTGGAAAAAAAGTCCAAGGGAATGTTCTAGAAGGGTTATAACTTTCTAATCATACAATATAAGTGTAATCTATACTTTGTTTTGGATAGTGGTACCAAGAGTTTACAACCTCCAAAACTCATCCTGCCTCACTATTCTTTGCTCATACTGCTCATACCATACCCATCTTTTTCCAGTTTCTTTAATATGTGAAGCTCTTTTCTCCACCTGAATGAACTCCATCATTACCATCAACCATGCCCCCCTTCATCTGGCTACTTGTGTCTCAGTGTTAATGGTTATCATTGTGCTTCCAAAAATTCATTATCTTTTTTGTAATCGATATCAATCTTTTAAACTTTTTTTAAAACACCACAATTTGCAATTGTTTGATTCATTTTTCTGTGCTTGCTTCTTGATCTGTCTCCTTCATCATAACATAAGGTCTTAAGAGCGAAGCCTGAATGTCTTCTGATCAGTACTGTGTCCTTGGTCAGCATAACACATTTGACCCCTGAGCAACAGAGGTTGCCCACCTGTGTTGCTCAGGGGAACATAGAAGCCATATATACTTGTTTATAGATATTACATGTATTTATAAATTTATTCATATGTTTTGAGGTTCAGTGAAAAAAGGGGAATATTAGAGAAAGTTCTAAAAGGCAGATAGACTCCATTTGGTTGGCAAGATGAGAAGGACATTCTAGGCAATGGGAATGAGTGAGGCAAAAACATAGAAGCATGAAATAATTGCATGCATAGTATAATTGGCTGTTGATGAAAATGATCCTGTATGAAGTAAGAGTGGAAAATAAAATAAGGGAAGTAAAAGAGAAACCCTTGTAAAGATAGTTTTTTATTAAAATTGATTTTAATTGGTGTCGATGTCTACATTTTCATTTGTTGTTATTGATGTTGATGTCTCTCTCTCTAGTGTGTCAGTTAAACAAATTCTCCAAGTTTTATTTTCTCTGCACATAAAAACAGTAGGTCTTTATTTTAATCTTTAAGCACAGAACTTTGTGGGACAGTCTCTCTGAAAATGGATACTGATGGGCCAGGATATTTTTCTGTAATCATCATACGAAAGAAAATTATTCAGCCAACATTTACCTGGCCCTATTAACATGTTATGAGACAACATGCTCATATCATATGCTAAAGTTTTGGTAGATGAATCAGAAGCATTATACAGCCATAAAAAGATAAAAAACATTTGTAGCCTAAGAGTTAAATAGAAAATAAAAATAATTGACCACAAAGAAACTCTGAAGCTAACTCAAGAAATAACCTTTAACAACAGCATGGAGAAGCAAATTGTCAGATGGTTTTGACCCAACAGGCCAGGAAACGAAAATGCAATGTTTCAAAATTATCATCATTCTAAAGTCTGAATACATTCACCTTGTGAAATTTTGTAATCTGAGTCTTCAAAGAATGAAGGGTCATCTTTATGCTGAAGACAAAAAGCTGTTTTAGGGCTCTGAAGTCACACAGGGCACTAACTCATCTACGTTGTCAAACAGCTGTTATCCATATCTGTGGAAAGGTAACAACTGATGTTTTCTGACATGTTGTTATGTTTATATAACATGGAGTAATGAGTGTTCCATGTTGAGAATGAAGCCATGTCAAGGGGGCACTAAAGTGACACTACTGGTCTTATGGAATCACAGAATCTTGGAATTGGAAAGGTTGTTGGACTATTAAGCAAAAGAACTCATCAGATCCTGGAATAAAACTTAAATGTGCAGTTGCAATTTTATTGGTTTCAGGGCATCTCACTTTCAGGAGTAAACTAAAACATCACAGTGATGTCCTTAACAGGAATATTTGCATCATGGGATGAAATTTTGGGGAAAAAAACTACAGTGGAACAGTCAAAGTCAATGAGCAGTAGAGGAGTGGAAATCTGAGAGCACAGACTACATGGGAAGTAGACTCAGCTCTTATGGTTAAAAAAAAAACTACCATTATTGTTACTGGAGATAGACATATAACAATATACTATAATTTATATATCAATATTTATATATTATTCAGGATCTTTTTTCAATATTTTATTGGAATACTGACTTTGATTCAATAGAAAGAAGAATGACAGCTGGGCACGGTGGCTCACACCTGTAATCCTAGCACTTTGGGAGGCCAGTGAGGGTGGATCACCTGAGATCAGAAGTTCGAGACCAGCCTAGTCAACATGGTGAAATCCTGTCTCTACTAAAAATACAAAACTTAGCCAGACCTGGTGGCGGGCACATGCAATCCCAGCTACTCGGTAGGCTGAGGCAGGAGAATCGCTCAAACCCTGGAGGTGGAGATTGCAGTGAGCCGAGATCACACCACTGCACTCCAGCCTGGGTGACAGAGAAAGACTTCAAAAAAAAAAGAAGAAAGGAAGGGAGGGAGGGACGGAGGGAGGAAGGGAGGGAGGGAGGGAGGGAGGAAGGAAGGAAGGAAGGAAGGAAGGAAGGAAGGAAGGAAGGAAGGAAGGAAGGAAGGAAGGAAGGAAGGAAGGAAGCCATAAGGCAGAACTGTCCGGAAAAGGAGTGTGTTTCATGGGGATGTAGTAACTTGCATGTCCCTGGTCAAACATGCAACAAAAGTAGTATTTGAAATGGGGCTTACCATCAGATTGGATGTGTATCAATGAGCTTAGGGTCTGATATTCATAACTCGGGGGGGATAGGAAGAGTTGATTTAGATAACTATGGTTGGAAAGCTCATTATTTATCTTTAATTATAAAATTGTGATTTAGAAAAAGAAATATACAAAGTTTAAAATGGGTATACTAAAGGCAAATGTAAGCTTTTAATTTGAAACTGACTTTTCTTTTCTTTTCTTTTTTTTTTTTTTTTTTTTTGAGACAGAGTCTCGCTCTGTAGCCCAGGCTGGGGTGCAGTGGCACGATCTTGGCTCACTGCAAGCTCGCCTCCAGGGTTCACGCCTTTCTCCTGTCTCAGCCTCCCGAGTAGCTGGGACTACAGGTGCCCACCACCACACCCAGCTTATTTTTTTGCATTTTTAGTACAGACGGGGTTTCACCGTGTTAGCCAGGATGGTCTGGATCTCCTGACCTCGTGATCCGCCCGACGCAGCCTCCCAAAGTGCTGGGATTACAGGCATGAGCCACCGCGCCCAGCCTGAAACTGACTTTTCTGTTAACTCTATTATTCCAGAAAAATAAACCAGTTCAAATTCAAGGGGAAATAATCAAAGTTTATAACCAGAAATATGAATAGTTGATCCAGCTATTCAAATATCAGCCTAATTATTCACATTTTTTAATCTAAACTTTCAGATTGAAAGATCAAAATTTTACTTTCATCTTGTAGGCATTTAGGAGACTTAGAGGGACTCCAGGAGAAAGGTTAAGGTGCTATTATTAGCCAATTCAGACCAATGAGTGTCGGGCATTTGCACAACTCTAAACTAGGAGACTGAAAAATGTTCTCTTTAATGATTCTTTCTTTCCATTCCCTACTGTTTTGAATGCTTTCAATTTCTCAGTTCTAGCCCCATCACTCCGTTTCCAAGCTCCTGAGCATGCTATATTTTCCTTAAATTTATTCAGATATTCTCTTTTACCTGCCATCTGAGAGTAGGGGGATGTTCGGAAACCAAGATCTTCAGTGATTTTATTTTTGCTTCCATTTTCAACCACATTTACTGTCATCCTCTCACTTATACTTCTGAATATCTTCTCAAATTGTCTTCATAGAATCTGCTAAATAAGTAGGAGCCTATAGTTTTCCATCTGAGCCTCTGCACTCTCTTGAACTAGAATAAGCCCTTGACCCAAATTAAGCAAATCTGATTCTCTTTCAGAAATTTGAAATTGAAACTGAGGAATGCTATTTTTTTCTGGGGATATGTTTATCTTGAGGGACCTCGTAAAACTTATGGGCTATTTTTCTGCAAAGAGAACCAGAGAAAGCACTCAGAAAAAAAGAGAAAAATGAAACAGATCAACACAGACCAGAAAATAGAAAAAAATGTAGTGAGATAAAAAGATGAAGTGGGCAAGAGAAGAGCACAAGGACATAATCAGAGATAAAGAGAGGGATAGTCCTAATCCCTGACCAATCTGAAAATCTGTTTCCAGACTGTAGGAGGTTTGCCTTTGTGCACTGGCAAAATTTCCATAGAATGATTCCTCTCTATTTCCAATTATTATCACTTGTTGTCATAGTTTATTTGAATGAATTTGAGTTGCTTTAGTGCCAAAAAAAATCTCTGAATAAAACAGTTCTTTCCAAGCCATTCCATGTGCTAGAATGCCCGTTTCCCTACAATTCATTTGCCTTAGTCTTTCAGCCTTCAAATCTCCTTCTCTATGGAGCCCTTCACAGCCTTTTTTGGCCATATTTGTCTCTCCTCCATGCTTCCATAGCATGTTCTTTTGCTGTGTTTTCCTGCTCTTTAGAACTTTTATTGTTAATGGAATATACTTGATAGATATTTCAGGTAATGTTTCATGTGTATTGAAAAGTACATTGTATTTTTTGGTTTAGAAACTAATAATTCATGATTCCATATGGTTCACAATTTGTCTACATGTACAAATATATAGCTATATTTATACACATTTACGCATAAATATTTGTGTGTGTATATGAGTAAATTCTGTTGAGTCATTTACATTTTCTACATCTTCTTTTCTTATTTTTGTTCTGCCTAACCTATTGAAATTTTTTTTTTTTTCTTTTTTTTTTTTGAGATGGAGTCTCGCTCTGTTGCTCAGGCTGGAGTGCAGCGGCGCAATCTCAGCTCACCACAAGCTCCGCCTCCCGGGTTCACGCCATTCTCCTGCCTCAGCCTCCCCGAGTAGCTGGGACTACAGGCGCCCGCTACCACGCCCAGCTAATTTTTTTGTGTGTTTTTAGTAGAGACGGAGTTTCACCGTGTTAGTCAGGATAGTCTTGATCTCCTGACCTTGTGATTCGCCCGTCTCGGCCTCTCAAAGTGCTGGGATTACAGGCGTGAGCCACCGCGCCCGGCCTTGAATTTTTAAGGTGGTATTTTAGAAAGCAATATACTTTTTTTTTTCTTAGAATTGTTTCTGATTTACTGAAGTTGTTGAAGTCTGTAATATTATGTCTTCATTGTGGGTTGAATTTTTATCAAATTAAAATACCCTGTCTTCTCATTTAATATCCTTTAAATTACATTTTTATATCTGGTGTTACTATTGCTCTTAATGTTTTGTTTTGGCAGATACTGTTGAAATTCCTGTTTTAATCTCTCCCGTTTTTTTTTTTAACGTTCATAGCGTATTCACTGTATTCCAATATGTTGTAATAGCATGATTGTGGATTTATTATGGGTGGGGGTAGTTCTACCAGCTATTTTTCCTTTTATGTGAAAAGGTTCACCATACCTTGGAATCATTTGCCCTCAGGGACACTATCTTGCTGCTCTAGTTCCAGGGCTCACATTCACTATATTAGTCATAGGAAAACTCAATGGCTTTTGCATATTTGCTACTCTATATGTAACTCCTCTTTTAATAACAGAATATGTGTTATTGGCTCAAACTTTTCAATCTCTTAACTATAAGTTTAGCGTTCTCCCACACAAATCCTCATATTGTACCAAGCTTCTCTAAAATCTATTTGAGACTATAATTTCTTTGCTCCCATCTGTTTCCATCTCCTTCTTATCTTTTCAGGATTCCCACCAAATTTCCAGTCAACTGATGATCTCTCTTACCTGCCTATACTGTGAAATTTCCATCTACATGGTGCTATTTTAGTCTCACCAAGTTGTAATGATGTCTTTATATGTCTCTTTCCAAATTTCTTGTGACTATCTTGAAAGAAGGAATGATTTCACAGTCTCTAATTTTAACACCTACTGCTGCGCCTGCCACTGGAGCACTTAATAAATATCCTTTGAATTAATAAATGAACTAATATTTCCTTTAAAAAACCCTGCAAGATATATTGTTTATTTCTCATTTGGAACTCAACATTCCCCCAAAGATGTTGTTTTCAACTCTCCTAAAGAATGATAGGCTCATTTGTGAGACACTTCCCATTAAAATTTCGCCTTAGAAGATTTCACTTGATGAAGAACATACAACCTAAAAGATGTAGTTTTTATAACAGAACACCTTTCATGACCTTAACAATCACTTTGTAATTGGGTCATTATAATGGATGTAAACAAGTAGAAAAATATCTATGTGCCAATAATGAAAGTAACTTTCACTTTTTGAAAGACCTAAGCAGCTGATCCAGCATCCCAAAGCTTGCTACAGATATTTCCTACCGTAGTGTAAGGACCACAGAAGACTCAGTAGAACATTAAATAGATGTTTTGAAACCAAATGTGATGAAAGTACGTTTCAGTTAGAGGAGAATGAGCAGAGAAAGTGACAAGGAAGAAAATGTGTGCAGAGCATCAGCCTCTGTAATCTCGAAAAACAGAACCCCTCTTTGGGGCTGAGCTCATGTTGACTAATCACAGAAATCACAGAGCAAGGGTGAGAGAGACTCCAGAGGAAGCAGGGATCTGACAAACTTCCCTGATAACCTTTACTGCCTGGACACAAGAATTGGGCGGGGCTTTGAAAGTGAAAGGGAACCTGACTGGCAAACAAGCTGAAACTGCAGAAAAGTTTAATTAGAGCCATTGGGGGGATATTAAAAGTAGGAATAATTAGGGCAGCAAGAAACAAAAGAATGAAACCAGATGATTAAAGGAAGGCTCCAGCATGGAGCTACCTGTATAGCATTCTGACAACTATTAAAAACAAATTTGATGTTTTGCCTAATTCCAGTTTAAATTTTTAGTTTGCAGTGTGTGTGTGTGTTTGTGTGAGAGATCCTCTATTATCTGGTTTTTCTTTTATTTTTTTTCCCCCTTGGCTACAGCAGGGTAGGAATGAAAGAGTGCCATGATCCAAACTGGATTTTAATGAGGACAGCTCAGTGCCTGCCAAGTCCTTGGGCGTGAAGTTGGGGAGCTGGGCCTACTGGTCTTAAGGGTCCCTGCTCTGGAACTGAAAGTCCCTCTGTTGAAAACTTGGCAGCCCTTCCAAAGTCTCTTTCCCCTCTGCCAAGCAGATGAAAGCAGACTCTGGCTCTGTACATGCAATGCTGAAAGTTGCCACAACTGTCAAAGGCCTGAAGAAGGAGCACTTCTTTTCCCTGACATAGATAGCTTCAAATCCAACCCAGGGACCCTCAGCTGTTGTCACCTTTCCTGGAAGATAGCAACTTTTTTATTCTTCATAAATTGCAAAGATGCTGCTTTCTACATTTAGCTTGGTAAAAACCCAAGAAGAAAACTTTGCTTTAAAAAGTCATCCTTATGAAGGGCACTGTTGCTTGCTGATGTGTCTAGAGACAAAAGCTTATGTGGGAGAGTATTAGGCAGTGAGGCTAAAGTTTTAAAAATGAGTCAGACGCTAAACTTTCTGTCTATGAATAAAAGAAATGGTTTCAATTTTCTATGGAAATGTTATGGGGGAAGCAACAAAGCTGTCTAAGCAGAACAGTAACATAAATTAATTTTTAAAAAAATGCATGAGAAAAACGATAATTGCAGGCTATGAGAGAGAGAGATTTGAGATGTATGTATCAGAAATAGAAGACAATAGAGATACTAATTCAACTGCAGGTAGAATGAGAGAAACCTTGGCAGTGGGAAAAATGAATATATACTCTAGATTTACAAAGAAGATATAATCAACAAGACTTGATGATTGACTTTATGGGAAAGAATGAAAAAAAGGAGCATGAAGATGGCACACGGTTTTCAGGCTTATCCGAATGAATGGTGTTGTCAACCATAAGGGCTGAAAACTAAGAATAAGAAAACTAGTTTGCTCCTTAAACAATAATGGGAAAGAAATCACAAGTTTTGGAGTTATTTATAAAGATGGAATTTTAAAAATACATTAAAATTGCTGTGCAACTATTGAAACTAAATATGTATGTACTCCTGCAGTATTTATGGGTCTATATATTTATTTGTCTATTTGTACATGTAAAACTCTCTTGAACATCTCCATCAGTGTGTATGCCAATCATGATTTCTATAGTGGCATTAAGAAAAAATCAAACTCCATCCCATTTGACTACTACTCCTAAAGTACAAATCTCCCAGATTGCAGAGGATTCCCCAACTGGAGAAGAAAACTCTATCTGTAGAAAATTGAAGCAGATGGTTCCAGTGGACTAGCAGTTCTCGATGAGTGCTTTAAACATCCGTATGTCCAGTTTATGCCCCAGACCAATGAAATGAAATTTGCAGGCGTAGGACCTAAGTGACAGCATTAAATCTAATCAGCTAACGAAAATGGAGTCTAGTTTTAGAATTACTACATAAGGTTATATCTGACACAAATTGGAAAGAGACAGCTGGGAGACAAAAATACCAAGGCCAGTCCAAAAGAGAGGAGTAGAATCATACTCAACTGAAAAATAATGGACAATCAGGAAAGAAGCAGAACTTGCCTTTGAAGAGCAGTACTGCAGGAAAAAGAATTAAGAATACCCCTCAAATTGGTATGACCTGAATTGACACAGCCAAGGTTTATTTCTTAGTTGAGGAATACTAGGTGGTGTCTCAGGTAAATTAAGAAGCAAAGCATGAGAAGACATCAGAGGTCAGATATCTTCCGGGAAACCTTCCTCATGTCTTATTGGCTTAGTTTGTTAACCAGCATATTCTTAAGCTAACTCCCAATGTAAGGGAAATGTCAGAGCTGATTGAATTAAGCACAAATACCAGAGGTGATAGTAGATGGGTACCTGCTTATTTTAGTTCTACAAATCTGCATCTGCTCATGAGCATGGAATAGTTAAAAGTAAACCACTGCATTAAAAGTAAACTAAAATTTTTCTCGATGTTCCACATACAGATATTTGCCACTTTTCAATATTATTTTAATAAAGTGGCATAAAAATAACTAGTTAACATTTATTCCCACACTCATGTTTCCATGGTATCATCTTCATCTTACAGGTTCAAGTCACTCCCGGTGACTCTGTGCCTCTACGTGAACTTCATTTGATCTTCAAACAGAGTTTCTAGTTGTTCTCCCAAAACGTAAGCAACATTCTTCCCCACAAATGTCTCAACCTTTTTCAAGATTTAATGTTATAACTTTATATCAGAATAGTAATGGAATTAAAGAGAACTTAAAAATACCTCTAACTCCAGTCAGAGGCATTTTTAAGTTCTCTTTAATTCCATTACTATTCTGATATAAAGTTCTCAACCATTGTGGAAGACAGTGTGGCAATGCCTCAAGGATCTAGAACTAGAAATATCATTTGACCCAGCCATCCCATTACTGGGTATATACCCAAAGGATTATAAGTCATGCTGCTATAAAGACACATGCACACGTATGTTTATTGTGGCACTATTCACAATAGCAAAGACTTGGAATCAACCCAAATGTCTATCAGTGATAGACTGGATTAAAAAAAGTGGCACATATACACCATGGTATACTATGTAGCCATAAAAAAGGATGAGTTTGTGTCCTTTGTAGGGACATGGATGCAGTTGGAAACCATCGTTCTCAGCAAACTATTGCAAGAACAGAAAACCAAATACCGCATGTTCTCACTCATAGGTGGGAACTGAACAATGAGATCACTTGGACACAGGAAGGGGAACATCACACACCGGGTCCTATTGTGGGGAGGGGGGAAGGGGAAAGGGGGAAGGATAGCATTAGGAGATATACCTAATGTAAATGACGAGTTAATGGGTGCAGCATACTAACATGGCACACGTATACATATGTAACAAGCCTACATGTTGTGCACATGTACCCTAGAACTTAAAGTATTAAAAAAAAAAATACCTCTAACTCCAAACACACACTACTCAAGCATTTTCAAGTTTGTGAACTGCCTTCTAGTTTTTTTCTATATAAAAATTACCTTTTTCACTTCACAATTATGTTCTAAAATTTATTAATTAGTATCTTAGCATTTTCATTTAGTTTGATTTTGTATGCACATACACACATAACATATATATTTAACACCATCTTAATATTCATAATTATAACTTTTTTATTTCCTTTTGAGCCTTTTTCTGGTAATAAATTCCCAAAAGGAAGATAAGTATGTAAAGTTCCATTGGTACATTTATTGTTTATGGGTAAGTATACAGATGCCTCTCCACTTAGGATGGAGTTATGTCCAGATCAACAATAATGGTATTTTCAATTTACAATAGGTTGATCAAAAAATAACCCCATTATAAGTCAAAGAGTGTGCTGAATGCCTATCACTTTTTCACCATAGTAAAATGAAGAAGTCCTAAGTTAGGGACCATCTGTATATAGATAGATCAACTGATAGATTAATTAATACATTGATTGATAGAACTGATAGATGATAAGTGGGGAATACAAGAGGTTTCCTCTTTTATTAGTTTCATTCCAGTAGTATTTTACATCAATTTTATTGCAATACCTTTAGAAAAAATAACTATGTGTGTGTTTCATACTTGTTTTGTTATTTCGCTAGCCAAGAGATAATTCAATAAAGTTTTAAATTGTGTTTTATTAATAGTAATGGTTGACATCATAAGGGCTCAGTAAATATTTGTTGAGACTAGATTTTCTGTTTGTTCATACACTATTTATATTTTATCTGAAGTCATTTTCTTTGCCCTTAACCAAGTCTTTTAATTCAAAAACCTATGCTTTATGAGATGTCTGACTAATGTTGAATGTCGAAGGTGATGATAGAAATAATCTGATCCTGTCAGTTTCATTCTTTTTTCTTAATTTTAGAGCCACTAACTTCGCTTTCTAACCATAAAACTTAAGAGTCAATTGGTACTTTTTTCTGTATTAATTTTTAAAAGATTGTGTAAAACTAAATGACATCTTGACATACGTGCTTTTTCTCATCATAGATACCTAAGAATAGTTTTATTATCAGTTAAAGTTTTTCTTGACATCTGAATATTTCATGGCAATTTATTTTTTTTTAATTCAATCCATCTTCTAAAATGGAGAGTTCTAATTCTTTACTGCCCTTAGAATAAATCAACATGTATCTGAATAACTAGTCAGTCATGATTTTCTTTGAAAAGATTAACTTAAATTGTTCATTCAAATGAAGTTGCTCTTCACTTTTTAGTTATTATAGTTCTTTATGCTTACTAATACTAAATTATTTTGGAATCTTTATTTACAAAGTGGTTGAAAAATACTTTGTATCATGCAAACATTCTAATAAGTAGCTCAGATAAGAAGCGACTTACCTTAATGGAAGGAGCACTGGTGCTAATTAAAATGTGGATTTTAATCTTCGTGCTATATAACATGTACTATGTAACCAGGATCCAGTCTTTTTGCTTCTCTGCAACTCACCTTACTCTTATGAAAAATGAGTGAGTTGATCTAGAACAGTGGTAGAAAAATGGGTAGTAATTAATGAAAAAAGTCATGTTTAGAGGTAATGTTATTTTTTCATATAACATTAAAATTGATTTATGTAGGGTAGTATGAAAAAATGTATATTACTTTCTAATGTATTACCTGCCTTTTTATATTAGAATGCTACCATACAATGTGCTGTTGCATTAGTTAATGTTTTATTTTCTAAAGATAGATGAAACAACATTTCCCATCTCACTTGTCTTACCATGCTGCCTTTATACTCTTCCAATTCAATGATTGGGAATATATCACTTTTTCTTAGATCTGGTTGGGTTTGTAACAGCTGTGGCCAACAGAGTAGAATGGAAATGACATTATGTAACTTCAATGGCTATGTTATACAAGTCAATGGAATTCTAAAAAAAAAAAAAAAAAAAAAAAAAAAAAAAAAAAAAAATACCTTGCTTTTAAAACCAACTGAGGAGTCCAACTTTCCTGAGGTCTCCATGCTACATGGAGAGACTGTTTGTGCACTGTCTTATTAAAAACTCAGCTGAGATCCTAGTCAACATCCAAACATGTGAATCAAGATGCCTTGAACATTTCTAGCCCTCAACCATTAAGTCTTACCAGCTAGGGCCCCTGACATCATGACTTAGTCGATTTTTCAGATTCACAGAATCCATGAGCATAGTAAAGTGGTTCCTTCATGCCACTCACTACTGGGATAGTTTGTTCACCAGTAATAACAAGCAAATGGAAATTTAGAACTCATAAATACAGTGCTATATTATAGTGTATTGCATATATCTGGAGTACTACATTATAGTATGCTATACCATGCTGTATATAATCAAAACTTAGGACATGTGGCAGTGGCTTTGGTATCAAGCAGATGCATGCAAAGCCTTGAAGAGATCTTTGGTAAAAGCCAGAAGAGCATTGATAGAGCAAGGCTTACAAGACTGAGAAGAAAGTACTATAAAAAGATTTAGAAAATAAAGAGAATTTGTAAAGTTACAGAAGATTCAGAAAAATTGTTACCTCAAATGAAATGGGAAGTATAAAATGTACGTAATGAACTTGAGGAGTTAGTGAAGAATAGCTCCAGATGGAACATAGCACGTGCCATCTGCCTTCGTCTGTAACAAAATAAGCCAAAGCAGAGATGGACTAAAGAATAAACTATCTAATGTTCAAGTATATTTTGAAGGATATTTGAAGTTCCTAGAATGGTCTTTTCAAACTGTAATGGAGTCTCAAAATAAGAAACATACTCTGGACCAAGATCAATTTCAGTATGAAAATATACCTAGAATTGTTAAGACCTTAGAAAGTTCTAAGGCAATGTCTCATGCAACTTTTCAGAAAGACCAACTGTGTATAAAAGTCTCAAGGCATACCTGAAAGATCCATTTTATTAAAGAAGGAGGGATTTTGATATTTTAAGGTCATGACAATCTACACACCCCAAAGACTAGTTCAACTCTCTCCGTGTCTTAATTCCAAAGTCCAAAACATGATGGGTCAATGTCCAGTACAATCCAGGGTGCTGTGGTCAGTGGTCAGGCACAGACCCAATACAAACCTTCCATGTCAGGACACTACTCAACCAAACAAGTTAAAGTGAGCAGATCCTAGAGAAAAAAAAAAATAGCCCTAGATTTTGGATTGGTCAGACACTACTAAAAGTATGCTCACAAAGCCATCTAGAAATACACAAGGACAACTGAGAAAATGATGCATTTTGCACCAAATTCTGCTTGTGCCATTAAGGAAAAAAAGGTTTTCTGTATTTTGCAGTGTATAATCCTACTTCTGATTGTCACTCAGAATCTCTACCAAAACAGCTCTGCTTAACATTATGTAATAAGTGTGTATGTATGTAACATGCATGTAATGGCTTGCCTTATCAGGCAGTGTTCCATCTAAAATAAAAGTAACATTAACAATCTTACAGATCTATCTTCCTATTTTGAATGGCCACACTGAGGTCACTTTAGTAGATCTCAGTATTGAGATCACTGGAAAATAAATGAGTTTGTTTCCATAAACACAATAGTGCTTTCTATTCAATTATATCAAGGAGAGATGATTACACAGTTTACTAATGTAACCACAAGTCTGTAGAAATTAATAAAGTACAATTCAGAGAAGATGCTCCATAAAGATGGAAGATACATAACCTGACTTTGGTTGTCCCAAAGGATAGAGTACAGAACCTTGTGGTGTTTGAATGTGGAGCCAGGTGTTTGAATGCTATCTATTTATAGAAAAATAACATTTGTTATTTCCTCGGGAAAGCTCCCACTGAAATAATGGATTTCAAAGAGAGAGACAGAGAGAGAGAGAGTGCCTTTCACTTTCAAATCTGAATGTGAAATTATAAGTGTCTATACATTTTATACCACTGCCAGAGAACTCCAATGATTTCTGCTGCAATTTCCTAAGGAAATCCAGTCTCTGTTTGCCAAACATAGAAGCATTGTACAACTGTCAGACAGGAAACTCTCCCCTGAGGAAACAGACATCTCCAGTAGGACCCAACAGCTGTTGGAGGAATCTCCCAGCAGTGATATTTACAGTGCTCCATTTTAGGTATTGTCAGTGCTAGTCATGCTGCAAAATCAGTGCCGTTACTATTATTGAAGCTAATAGTTAACTGAATATGAATTAAATGGCTGTTTTTGTCATAAGTGAATCAGGCAGCATACCATGTTCACTCACTCAGTGAGAGGGAAGCTGCCTCCTCAGAGCGACAGTACTAAAAGCTTTTTGTCCCTTAGGAAGGTGTATTTTTCATGTTTCTGGGCACACTTAGGAATGTCACTTTCCCGTGAGACTGGGGACAGCATCACACACTCTGAGAAATGAGGAATGTCACCCTTGGTATGAAAAGTCCAAATGTTCCAGCTGTTCAGCCTTTAAAATGCAAGCACATTTCTACTTGCATTATCTGTGATTAAAGTGAACAAGTTTGCAAAATTCACCTATACAAGTAAGAGTAAAAGCTTAAGAAAATAAAACCCAAATCCCTTAACCCATTGGGCTATACTTCTATTCCAGATAAAATATATCTGTTTGGAGGTGACAATGAACAAAACACAAATTGATTGACACTCCCTGTACCACTTTGAAATCACAGAGCTAGCTCTTGCAAGATTAATGCTGGAATTCTGGCCTTTTGAGTCTTCATGTTATGATACATCCAATATTTAACACTACTTTCTTGCAACATTTGACATTCTCAACATTCGCCCATCTTTGTGTTTTTCCTGTATATGCAGTCTTCTCTCTCTGTCTTCCCTTCTCCTTATCTCTGATCCAATCTTTCCTTTGTGTTGTTTCATTACATTTCCTCCGTTGATCATTAGTTTATACAACTTAAAATTTTAAAAGAGTGCTTGATTCAGAGCAGATATTTCAGACATACTTGCTGAATCAAACGTAAAGGAATAAATGTCACCGGTTTATTTTCTTGTTCTCTGCATTCATTGTCTCTTCAACATTCTAAACATCGCCATTGCTTTGAAAGCTCACTCTCAAAACTAATTTCACCATGATTTCTGTCTTTCTACAGGAGCCATGACCTCCTCTCATGCGTTCTCTCAATAAACAATTTATAAGTCTTACAAGGAGAGAGAGAATTTGAGATTCCAAACAATAACTTATCATGAGAAAAAAAAAGAAGAGGAGGTCAAGATATGGAAGCAATCGAAGTATCTCTTGAAAGACAAATGGATTTCCTTTTAAAGTAGTGTACGTAAACGTACAAATATACAAATTGGAAATTCAGCCCTGTTTCCTCTCTTTTGGCAATTTAATGCCCCCTCAAGCCACATTCAAAAGATACTTTCTGTAGGTCTGTGAAGCTTTGACTAACCCCTCTACCCCTTATTTATTCTCTACCAAGAATAAATAAAGAAAGTATGGTGAAATACAAAAAGCATGGATTCTGTGGCTAAATGAATTTTGGCTTATTTTTGAGCTGTGGACTTCAAAAAAGTTACTTTTATCTCTTAGAGCTTCAGTTTGCTCACCTGCACAAAAAGAATAGCAATACCGACGTTATAAGGGGTTGTGCAGTGCCTAGCACATGTGAGGACTTCTGTAAATAGATGTTCTTTGCCTGTTCTTTTCTTCCACGCTTTTAGCAAAGTGTATATAACCTGCCTCTCACCCATCTCATTGTGACTTTTTATAGATCTTTTGTCTTCCTGGAACCCAAGCTCTCTGCCTAGCTCACAGGGCCTAGAATATGGCTTTAGCAGTAACAATTACATCTACTGAATGACTTATGTATATGTATGAATGTGTGTGTATATGTGCCAGACATCAGAACAGACCCATTTTTGTACTGTGTTAATCTTTTGTCAGCCCTCAAAGTTTAGATACTTTTAAAATTTTCAGATAAGAAAACTGTGGGCTCATAATGTTCATGTCGCACATTAGTGAGGGTAGTCACCAAAATATGGGCCTTTAAAGTACAATTCCAGCACCCCATCTCTTAATCACATCACTACCCTGCCTTTTAAACTGGGTGGGTGTAACTAATCTTCGACGATCGAAGTTCCAGAAAGTCCTAATAAAACTAGTAGTCACACATGGCCCTGGGCAAAAAAAAAAAAAAAAGCCGTATATATGAGTAGTCCTACTAACTTCTTTTAGAAATAATTTTGGTAGAGTTGGCATGCATAGAGTTACTTTTTGTATCTTGCTGAACCCCAAATGCCAATAAATTAAGATTACCTTAAAGTGCAGTGAAGACACAGCTTTCTGTGCAGTGGGAGAGGATATGGAAGCTTGTGGCATCTCATTAACTCTCTCATTTCCTACATTGAGCAGCATAAAATGAGACTGAAAAGGCAATTTACCTTTCAACACAAGGAAAGCTGCTTGATTTCATTTCCAGAGAAATTAGCTCTTCTTCCTCCCTTTTAGTCTTTGGAAAATTGAAGGGAAAGCAAAAACACTGTGTCGATAATCTCTATAAAAAGTTTATGACATAAGAGGAAACAAAAACTGAGTTTAATGTAAAAATGCTTATGCTAGTTTTAAAAGAAACAACTCATATTCAACAAGTATTTGTGCCGTGGATGGCCTGGGGTCAACACTTAACCTGTGCTATCTCACTTAGTCCTCAACACTGTCTGTTGACCTGTGATTATCTTTACATCCATATGAGGGAAGGGAGACACACATGTTTTAATATAAGCGCCCAAAGTCACACTGTTAGTGTCCAAGCTGAAAAGTCTACCTGGAAAGTTTAACTCCAGTGTCTGTGCTGTTTAACCCTACATTACACCAACAGAAAAGTGTGACCCAAATGAGGGTGAAATCAGAGAAGGACGGCATTGGTGCGGTGAAAACTTTGGAAACTGGGGTTGTACTTAGAGAGTGTCATCCAAAACCTCTGTGGAGATGAGGGGCCCTCAACAGAGTTTGGCTACATATAAGGAAGCCTTTCATAACACAAAGCGCTCATTAAATAAAATTGTTTTCATATACTTATTTTAACAATTCAAAACGGTTTTCTTGTAAATCACTGGACCTTTTTTTTCCCCCCCCATATGTGTTCTCAATAGTGGATGACCCTGAATGGTCTGCTCCAAATATCGTTTTATACAGAGGCAATTTTGTTGTTCACTGTTCCTTAACATTCGCTCCTTAATCAAGCTTTTCTCTCAGTTGCTACATACACAAACACTGCTAATTCCTGTCTCTATTCTCTCTGTTCAAGAGATGAACCTTTCCCAGTAAAACTTACAGTAAGTGCTATTGAGTGATAAAATCTGAGTTCCCGGAATTAGAGAGACTCTCCCTCATCATCTGTAATCCCTTCTCTCTCCCCTCCTATCACCAGCCATTGCCCATGTTTCAGGACCTGAGTCAAGTCTCACTTCTTCCATCTTTCTTTATCAAGCACCCTCACCAACATCTTCCAGCTACACAAGGATCTTATTTCACTCATACTGAAATATTTATTGCCATTTTTTAGTGTTTTTGAATAGTGGGTTTTGCCATACTGATGAGACTACAAACTCATAGAAAACAGGATGTTTGGACAAATTAGTGCAATTGTTTCCAAATTCCTCTACAAATATAAAAGTATGCAGAATTCTCATGCATAAAATAGATGCCAGCGGGAGGCTCTGGTGGAAGTGAGAGTGCTGGCCACCAAGTGTGTTCATCCAGCTTCCCTGCCCTTTCTGATTTCTTCTCCAAGAAACTGTAAAATAAGAAATGGACAAGGGGATCATAATCAGAGGGACTGAATTCAAACTCAAGCTTACTGAGTGACATCAGGAGAGTTTCCATTTATTGAGGTCTCTGTTTTTATTTTTGCAACGACCATGATACACCAACCTCAGAAGTGATATTTAGGCTTCGAAGAAGTAACCAACCAGTAACGTTTTACTTTCTTCTTTTGTTTCTTGCTTTCCCTTTCCCAGACTCTCTGTTTTCTTTTCTCCCATACTTCACACAACCCTTTTCCATGACATCTTTTATATTGCTATGTCTGTGGTAGGTCCCTGCATACATTTCTTTATTTATCATTTCATGTCCTAAATAGCAAAGATATATTTTGAATGCATTATAATTACAGGTATATGCAGTATGAGGTATGCCAAGAAAATAATATGACAGCCACCATGTTTGTGTTAGTGGGCATATATTTATAGAACTATTTTTATGTATGGAAATAGAGTTTGCATATTCATGGCTTATGTTTTCCATTCCACAATACCACATTAGGCAATATATTACATCTCCTGGCCTGCTTGATATTCACTGCTAATAAAGTCTCATAGATATAAAGCTATGTGGTAATAGAATGGCAGCTTTTTATTACAGAGATGTTTCTATTATGCTAATTTATGATTTAGATGATTTACGCTAATAAGTGTAATTTCTTAATATAAACAAAACTATAGTCAAATTTTAAAATGTCTCTAACTCTGGCTGGCAAATTTACATACCTCACAGTTTTATTAAATATATTCTGTGGAGATAAAACACATTTTTTACATAACAATCACCTCTGGCTTTTCCAGGGAGAATTTGATGGCACAAAACAGCTGCACATCTGTAATTGTTTTACCACCTGTTCTATGGAAGTGAAAGTTCTGTACCTTACAGTGGTGACTGGATACTCTTTTGCTCATATTTCAAGGTCATGAATTCTTCTACTTTTCTCTTTCAATACCTCTGGCCTGGGAGGGGGAAGGAATGTTTGATAGAGTTGATTTTCCAAGGTTTGATTAGAAATTTTCCAGAAGAAAGGAATTAAATAGGGATTTACTTGAAATGGACAAGATGACTGGATAACATGAGACAGCCACCATCTGTGATGAGCTTTAATTTCTTTTCTGAAGGCCAGTTATTTTACTTTTATTTTGATACAGAGAAAGTAAAATGGTTGAGTTCAAAAGAAATGGAGGCCTTTCATTCAGGAAAAATAACATGAAAATGTGACAATATGGTTTAAATAATGAACTCTGTCTCTCTCATACACGCAGAACCTTTCATACTCACTCACAGAAATCACCTGTGCTGATTCATGAATTTTAATTATATCAAATTTAAGCAGATTGACCAATCTATCTCAATCACAAAGGTGCTATATATATATATAGATGTCATTGCGAGCCACTGTCACCATCTTTGTCAAATCACCAAAGTACCCAAATCTGTATGTCATCAAGTTAATGCAGCTGACCCAGGTGTTTGTATCAATGACACTACTTTTGGGTGTCTTCAAGAGATACTAGTGCAATGCCTCAGTATGATGAGGTATGGTATTGAATTCTAGCGATACAGAGATTGCAGCTGAGACAAGGAGAAGAAATCTTTGTTTGGTTTAATCTTATTAACTTAATTACACATTTTAAATATCTAAATTTTATTCTTAGTTATTCATTTTAAGTGTTGTCTTAAGACACAATTTTCTTTATTTAATGGGTAGTTATGCATAGGACCAAGTAAATATATATTAAATATAACCCTCCTTCTCTAAATATTTGTTGAAAAAAGAAGGAACAGGGGTAGATAGGAAGTAGGAGACTGATTTGAGAGTTGTTGTTGTCTTTAGCATAAACAATAAGAAAGTAGTAAAAATTTAGTCATGGATGTATCTGAAGTTTCTGCCTAGATTGATAGATAGATAATTGTCCTACTTGTGGGAATCAGAAATGAAAGGATAAGAGCATTCTTAGGGAGTAAAGAAGAGGATGAAGCCAATTGGAGCTGCACAAAGTTTGGAGTTCTTGCAGAGCATCCAAGAGGGCCTTCCTTCCTCATTTTGCACTATGAGCAGCAGTGTACTAGATCCCTGCTTTTCACCTGGAAGCAGTTTTGACCCCACGGGACATCTACAAAGTCTGGAGACATTTTTGGTTGTTAACCTGGGGAAGTAAAAGGGCCTGCTACTAGCATTTAGATAGAGTCTGGGATACTGCTAAGCATTCTGCAGTGTACAGGACAGAGCACCATTCCACAACAAAGAACTATCCAACCCAAAATATCAGTAGTGTTGAGGTTGAAAAACCATGTGATTAAAAACTCTCTCGTTGACTAAACTCTAACCAGATTTCTCTGAGCCTTTTCTCAACTAAGCTTCAACTTTGACCTATAAAGACTTGAAAAACACAGTAATACAGTTCCTAACAGCTCAATGAGGCCACCTCCTTAAGATGACCTTAATTTCTTTCAAAACGCCTGCCTGGGAAAACTCAAGTCTGCCAAAATAATTTACTGTTTGCACAACCCGGCACCTGACAATGGAGTCTCTGATTCCCGGTCTCTGTAGGCAGGGGGGAGGGCCTACCATCAGTAAGAGCCAATTAGTAAACCCAGATGAGTTTCGCGTGGACTACCTCCCCTTCCTGCTTTTTGTAGTTTTTCACTTCCCTGATTCTACTGAGCCCGTGCTCAA
Organism: Chlorocebus sabaeus; assembly: GCF_047675955.1. Taxonomy (NCBI): domain Eukaryota; kingdom Metazoa; phylum Chordata; class Mammalia; order Primates; family Cercopithecidae; genus Chlorocebus; species Chlorocebus sabaeus. The sequence continues at coordinate 59,675,030 of NC_132908.1, read as the reverse complement.
TTCCTCCCTATTTCCTCATTGTTTCTTTATTTTTATTTTTATTTTTAAGACGTGGTCTCACTCTGTTACCCAGGCTGAACTGCAGTGGTGCAATCACAGCTGACTGCAGCCTCTATCTCCTGGACTCAAGCAACCCTCCTACCTCAGCCTCCTGAGTAGCTGGGACCATAGGCACGAGCCACCACACCTGGCCCATTTTTTATTTTTGTTTCTGTAGAAACTAGGCCTCACCATGTTGCCCAAACTGGTCGTGAACTCCTGGGCTCAAGCAATCCACCTGTCCTGGGCTCTCAAAGTGCTGGGATTACAACATGAGCAATCATGCCTGGCCCATTCTCTCTTTAAAACACAGTCACCTCTGTACAATTTGAAGCTGAGTTCACTTCACACTGGACTCATCCCTATTGCAATAGTATATTACTGATTAAAATCTGTCCTTTAGTGTCTGGCTTTGTTTATATTTGATGCCTTTACCAGATAACAGATGAAGGTGGTTGCATAAGTGTGTGTGCTTATGTAAAAAAAATCTATAATCCAGTAAAAGGAAAACAAGATGGTACATAATGGAAAACCCATGTGGATAATAAACATCAAAGAAGTTCACAGAGGTTCAGAGATGGTATAAGAATGGTAGAAAAATAAAATACAGCAATACATTTGCAGGAACCCAGTGAAAATAAGGGTTACCTATAAAGTAACAAAGACTTAAGAAGTAACTTTTTCAAGTTTACATTGCTAGTTAGTGAGCTACTACAGAGGAGAGTTTCAAACTTAGTTCTTTTTGATTCTACAGCCAATTCATCATCCTACCTACAATACTAAGAACTAAAAGCTATTACAATTGAGTGATAAATGATCTTTCCAACTATGATTGAGGGCTTCCTGCAGTCTTTGCATGTTTAATGTTGAAACTTTTGCTGGACTCATGGGCAGCCCATGTTTATGTAGTCAGCAGAGGGCTGCTGTAAACATTATAATTGTAGCAATGTTTCTAGCCTCCCACATATCCGCTACTTAACACTGTGAGCAGCCTCCTAAAATGGGTGAAATCATGCACAGTCAACAGAATAGCATATGGAGTCCCCCCTCCACCACCAGCAGAAAAAGTGAAATTTCTTTCAGAAATGTTAATCTGAAAGTCTGTTTCTTGCATTGATGGTTGTCACAAACTCCTGGAAAATTATTTTGAGAATTACCTTTATTACGCTGAAGGCATAGTATGTATTGGATCAGAAAATGAGGAGGTAGCTGCTATGGTTTGAATGTTCATCCCTTCTAACACTCAAGTTGAAATTTACTTCCCATTGCAATAATATTAAGAGGTAGGAACCTTAAAAGGCAACTAGGCCATGAGGGCTTCACCCTCATGGGTGGGATTGGTGCTGTCCTAAAAGGGTGAGTCAAACTCCCTTTTACCTTCTCTTTCTGGCCCTTCCATCTTCCACTATGAGATGATGCAGCAAGAAGGCTCTTGCCAGATACCTCAGTCTTGGACTTCCCAGCCTCCAGAACCACAAGCAAATAAATTACTGCTCAGTATAAAGTACACAGCCTGTGGTACTGTGTTGTGGCAGTATAAAATGGACTAAGACAGTTGCTATACTGCAGTGTATAATTATAAGGTACAATAAGATATCCAAACACTGAAAGGCAAGAGATACATTTAGGTCCTTGCACAACAAATATATTAGCTGTTTGACCTTAGTCCAGTCATGTATCCTTTTTAGGACTTAGTTATCAACTGAAAATGATTTAATTAAATTTTAATAAAAACCATTTGTAGCCTCAACTGGAACTGATTCTGTGATCCTTGTAACTTAAAACATATCATCCAAAACTGATACCATAGCAATACTTGATACTGTTTATCCACACATTTAACAAATGTTTGTTGAAAACCTGCTATTTGTAATTCATAATGTACTTTTTAAGGTGGAGTTCAATAAATCCAAAGCACAAATCCTTGGTTACTGCTTAGGAAAGAAAATATTACTCAGAATTTACAGTGGAAAAAATACTTTCATTGCTAGAAGATACGTATAGGCACAGCAAGGTGGAATCAAGAAGATGAAGCTACTTTGACTTTGGGGATCGAGACAAGAGTGATTGATTAATGAGCTAGCATTTGAATGAGAAGCTTGAAAGCTGGGTACCACCCTCAAAGTTATAAAGCTGTGCTGCTTAGAATACATATTTTTCCAGGTTGGAAAAACAGAAGTCCACCTCCCTAGAATGAGTTAGACATTTTGTATATACATTCCCAAAAGACTTAAATTATGCCCTTGTAAAAACAGAGGGAGAGAGAGATAGTCGGCTTACTTATCTGTCACTGTTGGACATCCAGTTTCTAACTGATTATTTGACTTCATGAATTATACAAAAAATAATTATGAAGTGCTACATCCAGTACTTCAGTAGAGCTAGGTTCTGGGTATATGTCAAACAGATAAAAAATTAATCTTGATTAACTAATATGGCTGTTTATTTATTGTATTGATCTGGTTAAGGGAAAGTTTAGTAGTGAGTGAGGATTTACCATGCTCATATACATAGGTGTTTAACAAAATTTAGGAGGAGAAAAAAACTACAATTTAGGTTCTGCATATTTGTATCAGTCATATTGGGATTCCTTCAGGGTTACATGATTTACTAGACTGACTCCTGTGCAGCACCAGGGTTTATTCTAAGGCTCAAATTACTTTATAATATGAATTGATGCAAACTAGAAAACTCTCATGAGAGTGCATCTTTTCCATTTTATCTCTGAATTATTTTGTTCAATCCAATAGTCACATAGATTGATCTGTATCTCAAGATTCAGAGCATTGCTGCAAAAATACATGAAAATGGAAAGACCTTTTAAAAATAGGCCCATAGCTCTTTGGAGAAAAAGCTGAATCTATGAATAGGGCAGGAAATAGACAAGATGAGCCGGGAACATCTTATGGGACCAGAAATAAGGAAATGCTAAACACACACACACACACACACACACACACACAATTAAAGATATGTCAAAAGGACACACTAAACAACTGAAAGAGCTCCCAGTGGTCAAAGCTGGAAGAATTTGAGCAATAAAATAAATTTAGGATTCTATACTGATGTACATAAATAATTAAATAAATAAATAATAAAGTAAAGATAGGCAACTGTCCCATGCAGAAAAATTAAAATAATTTACATAGATACTCCACTCTCAAATGAAATGAAAATTAATCCCTCAGTTTTTAAGCATGGACTATGCATAGTGACTTCCCGTGGCAAACTACAGTACAGAAAGAGAGTGTGTGACTTTGCACTGGAGAAACATGGCAAATGTTACTTCAATCAAATGATAAAGATTCACATCAACAGTGGCAAGTCATGTTGATGGTATATACCCTTGATGTGATCTGATGAAAATGGACACTTTGCCTCCAAAACACAGGCCTCCCAGTCTGATTCTGAAACAAAGATCAGACAAATATCAATAGAAGGGCATTCTACAAAATGTCTACAGGACTTCTTAACACTTTTAAGATCATCAATAACAAGAAAACCTAAGGAACTCTCCACAGCCAAGAGGAGCCTAAAGAGATACAATCCTTAGAGAAAATTCAAGAACAGAAAAGGGACATTAGGCAAAGACTAGAGAAATCTGAATCAAGTAGAAAATTTAATTAATAATAAGATATCAATATTGGTTCATTATTTGTAACAAATATAGATACTAATATGTAGTCTTAGGTTCCTGTGAAAGTAATTGACATTGAAAGTAATGGCCAAAGAAATTACTTTTGCACCAACCTAATATCAATAATAGAGAAACTGGTGCAAGGGTATGTGAGATCTTTGTGCTATCTTCAAAATATTCTATAAATCTCAGACTGTTCTTAAATTTTAAAGATTTTTTAAAAGGAAGTTCATAGAACAGCTTAAAAATTGAATTTCATGCCCCTGTCTTCTCCCGACTCATGGTTCCATTTTCATTTTGAAGTAATCCACTGGTTCTCCACGTTCTTGAAGTGGGCTCATATCCATTTGTGAGTCTTCTGCAGTTCTCCTCTTTGACTCTAGGTCTCTGGCCATTGATCACACTTTGCCTTCCACAGTGGGTCTGATATTTGACTGTGGACCCAGTGCTCCTCTTTCCTGACATCTCTTTCACGCATTCTGGGCTCAGCCTACCCACTGTTCTTCTAAATCTGACATGTTCTTGACTGGGCGTGGTGTCTCACACCTGTAATCCCAGCACTTTGGGAGGCCGAGGCGGGTGGATCATGAGGTCAGGAGATCGAGACCATCCTGGCTAACACGATGAAATCCCGTCTCTACTACAAATACAAAAAATTAGCCGGGCGTGGTGACGGGCGCCTGTAGTCCCAGCTACTAGTTTGTGTGCACCTGTAGTCCCACTTACTTGGGAGGCTGAGGCAGGAGAATGACATGAACTTGGAAGGTGGAGCTTGCAGTAAGCCCAGATCGCGCCACTGCACTCCAGCCTGGGTGACAGAGCAAGACTCCGTCAAAAAAAAAAAAAAAAAAAAAAAAGACACGTTCTTTACTCTTATGAGACTTATTCTACCATACAAAATTATTGAAGTTTCACTTTTTTTTTTTTTTTTTTTTTTTTTTTTGTAGAGACAGAGTCTCTCTATCACCCAGGCCAGAGTGCAGTGACACAGTCTCGGTTTACTGCAACCTCCGCCTCCCAGGTTCAAGGAATTCTCTTGCCTCAGCCTCCCAAGTAACTGGGATTACAGGGGCACACCACCACGCCCAGCTAATTTCTTTTGTATATTAGTAGAGACGGGGTTTCACCGTGTTGCCCAAGCTGGCCTTGAACTCCTGAGCTCAGGCAATCCGCCTGCCTCAGCCTCCCAAAGTGCTAGGATTACAGGCGTGAACCGCCACACCCAGCCAGTTTCACTACATTTTTAATTAAGGACACAGATGAAAATACTAGTGTATCCCGTTTGCTACTTCCTTTACATTCATCTTGAGAACTGATAAAGCAGACAGCAATGTTCAAGGCACCAACTTGTACTCATCCCCCAGAGTTGTTTCTAAAAGCTATCTTCCTCAAAGATAAGGCCCTTAGCTTAGTTATTTCATTATATTGAAGTAAAGAAAAAACAACCTTAAAATGCTCTACTTAAAACATTGTCAGCTTTGCAATAGTTAAAACAGACCCACTTTTTAAATATGTCTAAATTTCTACACATATCCTTTCTTCCTACACAATATATCAATATCTCTCTATATTTATTTTTCTCTTGACAATCTGTCTTCTCACTTAGGTTTTCCTATATTAATTTGCATGAAATAGGGAGATAAAATAAAGTTATTGGGCAAAATGGTATATACGTGTGCACAATTATTGTCAGGAAAAATAGAAACTCAGCTCAAACAGTATAAATAAAGAAAAATAATTATTGTCTAATAAACCAAGCATAAAAATTGCATATTTGCCTTCATCCAAAAACACAAATAATATCATCTGGCCACTATCATTCTATTAGACACATCCTCCTCTCTTCCTACCCCCTCCAGTGGTCCACAGTGTCTATTGTTCTCATGTTTATGTCCATTGTACTTAATCTTTAGTTCCCACTTGTGAGAAGATGCATTATTTGGTTTTCTATTCCTGTGCTAATTTGCTTAGGATTATGGTCTTCAACTGCATCCATATTGCTGTGAAGGACATGATTTCATTCTTTTTTATGACTGTGTAGTATTCCATGGTGTATATGTACCACATTTTCTTTATCCATTCTACCACTGATTGACACCTGGGTTGATTCCATGTCTTTGCTATTGTGAATAGCACAGCAATGAACATAGGATTCCATGTGTCTTTTTGGTACAACTTTTTGGTACAATGGCTATTACTAAAAAGTTAACAAACAGCAGATGCGTGTGAGCTGCTGAGAAAAGGGAACACTTGTACACTGTTGGTGGAAATGTAAATTAGTCCAGCCACTGCAGAAAGCAGTCAGAGATTTCTCAAAGAACTTAAAACAGAGCTACCATTAGATCCAGCAATCCCATTACTGGATCTATACCCAAAGGAAAATAAATCATTCTACCAAACAAAAATACAGTCTTTTAAAAGCACAAATGATATCATGTTTCTCAGCTTGTTAAAGTCCTCCCAGAGATTTCTACTGCATACAGAATTGTATCTACTCCCCAAAACAGTTTACTAGCACCTGTATGGTTTGGCCCACACAGATGCTAGTAAAACTTCCCCTGCATGGGCCAAGCTTCTGCCTTCTGCTCTATCTCCTTTTTCTCTGTAGCGTAAGACTTCTCTATCTTCTTTTTCTCTCTAGCATAGACATCCTTTCCTTCTCAGGGCTTTTGCACTTGTGTTCTCTCTGAGACACTTATGGCTAGTTTCTTCCTGTCTTTCAGGTGACAAGTACCTTATTTTATTTTATTTTTTCTCTGAGATGGAGTCTCATCTGTTCCCCAGGCTGGAGTGCTGTGGCACAATCTCGGCTCACTGAAACCTCTGCCTCCTGGGTTGAAGCAATTCTCTTGCCTCAGCCTCCTGAGTAGCTGGGACTACAGGAGAACACCACCACAACTGGCTAATTTTTTTCTTTTTTTCTTTTTTCTTTTTCTTCTTTTTTTTTTGTATTTTAGTAGAGACAGGGTTTCACCATGTTGCCCAGGTTGGTCTCGAACTCCTGAGCTCAGGCAATTCGCCTGCCTCGGCCTCCCAAAGTGCTGGGATTACAGGCATGAGCCACCGCACAATGGCACAACAAATGCCGCCTTACTAAAACATTCCTTAGCCACTCATATTAAGCTCCTACCATCCTCACCCCATCCTGATCATTCTCTGTGGACCAGTTCCCTCTATCATTATTACCCTCACAACACAAAATTATCTTCTTCATTTCTCCCTTCAATTATTGTCTCCCCCACTCTTAAAAACAATATTCATTAGACTGGGAGTCACACATACGCCTACCACATAAAACTGCTTCATAAACTAGTGTTGGCTAAATGAATTAATTAACTTTTTGTGTTTTTAATGTGAGGCAATGACTTGCCGACCACAGAAGTGGATGCCCAGAATGGGAAAAATGGAAAACAATTGTGTCCTTTAGAATGATGACTTAAGTAGGCTTGTATCTCCAGACTGTGCTACCTGTCATACACATGCCTAGTGATAGTAAAAACAATATCTGTGTTGAAAAGAATGAGATTTTGTAAAAAGGTTAAGAAGGAGAAGGAAGATATAATATTATTTCCAGCTTCCTCAGTTGATAAAACAAAGGCCCTGGAAGGTCTTTTAACGTTATTTATTTGACTTGTATTGCTTTACTGTTGTATTTGCCCAGAGTGCTAAAAACAAAATAGATAACAACACACATCGCAAGTGCTCTTGGCTATAAGAATGTGATAAATTCACTTACATCTGGAAAGTCTATCTGACTTCCAAAGTTTCCCAAGAAAATTCAGGAAGCTTTCCAAATTTGCCATCATGTGGACTTTCTCATTTGCTGTATGCATTTAAAACTATTTCAATGAAAATTTAAAAATTACTCCTGAATAATTTGTTTCTATACAAACAAGCACTAGGACAAACGAATATAAAACAAATAGGCAAAAATGCATGCACATGTGAGAGAACAGGGCAGCATTTTCAATATGTGTCAATGAGAAAGAAAGGCATGCAGGCAAGTAGGAATGAATTAAGGAAGGAAAGGAGGAAGAAAGAATGGAAGAAAGGAAGAAAGCAAAAGAAAAGAGAAAAGAAAAGATGGAAGGGAAAAGAAGAAAATGGTGAAAGGAGAAAATAAGAAAAAGAAAAAGAAAATTTTTAAAAGACCAACATAATTATAAGTGGTACAAACCAGACAGAGAAGCAACTTCCTCTCAGAGTATGGACAATCCCCGTTCCGTTTCCAAGGGTCCTTATAAAGAGACACAAGTCTAAAATTGAAGTCTTCTTCTCTTTGAGGGGTATGAGGTTCCTTTTTTCTCTAACATGTATCCCTCCAAAATCTTTAGTGCCCCTCCCTCCAACTCAAGAACATTTTATCTATTATGAATGAATCTATAATGAAACAATTTATCTATATTTATTTACAGTGAAGTAAAGAAAGCTATTTTTTATAGTAAATGGAATATGAAAAGATAATTTCTATATTAATTCTTTAATTGTTGTGTTATTGCTGAACCAGCAGAGTTAAAGATCATATTTTGCCCTCTGTTTCACCTTTGATGATGTTCTATGTTCTGTCCCCATTCTGTGTCTCACTCTAACTTCAAACCTTTCCTCTTCCATATTAATTGTATTTATTTTCTTAGTCTCCTGAATTTGGCATTCATATCATGTCCCAATATGACAGTTTTCTCTTTGCTCCTCACCACAACTATTAAAGTCTTCAACTGATTGATTCGTTGCAATGTAACATTTGTGTCCAAGGTTTCATATTCTTTATATGAGAAACACAAGCCCTTTGCCTTCAAATTCTTTCCATGCCACTTAGTTCTTTTCATTTTCCCACAAATTAATCCTTTAACAGCTACAGGGCTCAGTTTTATTATCTGTAAAAGTGGTTTGGATATAATCAGGCTATATCTAGATATATTCCAGAAAACACAGGTCCTGTGAAATATTTCATGAAAGTAAATATGCATATAAAAACGGAGAAACAGAGAGTGGAGATGAATTTACATGTCACTGAAGACCATGTATTCACTCAAATCTTCACAAAGCCCTTAACCATTTTGTAAGAACTGAGAAATTCTACAGCAAAGAAACAAATTTAACCTTACTAGCTATCGCAAATTTATTTGGCCACATACTCTTCCTTTGTTCATGTATGGTAACACCCATTAAGAGCCAAAGAAAATAACATTCACGACCGACACTTAGGAATAATCCTGCCTGGGTATGTTTAATGCTCTGTTCCAATCCTGACAATATTCCAGAGTTAGGGCATTTCAATCAGTTGAGTTCTGTTTACAATTTCACCTGTGTAATTTAGCATCTACCAATGGCATTCCAATAAGGCCCACATACCAATAAAGATTCTGCTACTCAAAGGGTTACAGATGACAGCATCTCCAATCACCAGGAAAAATTAAAGGTCTCCAGGTCACAAAAGGCGGCGTTCACTTAACAAACACACCAAAGAATTACTTAGTTTTTAAATTAACATCTTACATATCACATTAATAGATTGTCATCACTGACATTAATCTTTATAATATAAACCATGCAATTTTTCATTTTATTTCAATTAGGTTGCATTAATTTGGCAGCAAAGAGTACTGACTTAAGTTTGTATTTACAGAGCATCAATTTTGCTACCCATTTTTTCAGAGGATTGACATTAAAATAACCTAGTTGAGACTAAAGCCATAAATTATATTTGAACATGTTGCATGACATAGAATTGAATTAATAAAGCTGAAGCCTAAGCAGTTCCTTTCAATAGTAAACTGTAAGTACCATGTCTAAAAGTGACAATTGCTAGCACAGTATTTGCTAGGTATTAGAAGTTTGATTGGTTGAGTGTAGTGGCGCATGACTGTAATCCGGGCACTCTGGGAAGCCAAGGTAGGAGGATGACTTAAGTCCAAGAGTTGGAGACCAGCCTAGAGAAAATGGTGAAACCCTATCTCTACAAAGAAAAAAATACAAATAATTAGCCCAAGATGGTGGTGCACACCTGTAGTCCCATCTACTCAGGAGGCTGAGAGGGGAGGACAGCTTGAGCTCAGGAGGCAGAGGTTGCAGTGAGCTGAGATTGGACCGCTGCATTCCAGCCCAGGCTAGGCAACAAAGCAGTGCCCTGTCTCAAAAAAGAAGGAAGGAGAAGAAGGAGAAAAAGAAGGAGAAGGGGGAGAAGGAGGAGGAGAAAGGGGAGGAGGAGGGGGAGGAGGAGGGGTAGGAGGAGGAGGAATAGGAGGAAGGAGAAGGGGAAGGGGAAGCAGGAGAAGGGAAAGGGGAAGCAAGGGAGGGAGAAGAAGAGGAAGAAGAAAAGAAGAGGAGGAAGAAGAGGAGGAAGAGGAGGAGGAGGAGGAAGGAGAAGAAGAAGTTGTTTGATTAATGTTTGTTGAAGGAATAGATGATTTTTTGGTGGAAGCATCCAAGCCATGTGTCCAGGTTCTTGGTGTGTCTCCTCATATTTTGCCTCTTTTTCCAGCTTTATTGAGTACAGTTGATACACTAAAAGAAAAAAAAAGTACCCATGTATAATATATACAATTTTATGAGTTTGGAAACGTGCATACATCCATATGCATATTTAATATCACAACCATAGTCAAGGTAATACACATATTTATCACTTCCAAAAGTTTCCTTGTGTCCCTCTGTGTGTGTGTTTTTTGATCTGTGTGTTTGTGTATGGTAAGAACAGACATGAGGCTCACCCTCTTAACAAATGTTTAAGTGTACAATGCTGCATTGTTAACTGTAGACACTATGTTGCACAGCAAATCTCTAGAATGTATTCACCATGCATAATCAAAACTCTACTCCCATTAAGCAACAAACTTCCTCTCCTTTCTTCCCCCATCCCCTGGCAACAGTCATTTTATTCTCCACTGCTATGATTTTTGACTATTCCAGGTACCTAATTTAAAGTGCAAACTAGTATCTTTCTATGACTGGTTTATTTCACTAACCATAATCTATTCCAGGTTCATCCATGTTATCACAAACAGTAGAATTTTATTTTTAGCAATTTTATTTTTTCTAGCAAAGTCTTCTTCCCTAAAGATTTGGCAAATAGGAAAAGTCCCAGAACAAGAGAAGCAGCATGAATATCATGCTACAGCTAATGCCGAGCAAGCCTGGACAGATTTATTAGAAAAGAGATTTTCTAAAGCCTAGACGGAAACATACTGTTGATTTCTTAGAGAGGAAAGTGTAGGGCAAGCTGGACAGGAAATGTGAAAAATGTACTGGCCTGGCTGCAGCGAAGAACACAGAGTAAAGGAAATGCATGCAATTGAGAATTGCATGTTAGCTAGCTCCTGTTGGGACCTTAGATTGTGCATTGGCTTTGAAACTGACCTGGCTTCTGTGCCCTACCAATGAATGAGATATATTTTGAATATGTTACTTACGCGGTCTCGGTTACTTTTTCCCCAACTGTAAATAAGTCAAGTGATAGATTTGGTGACGATAGGCAGGTGGTGATTAATATTAACAGGTAGTACTTATTGAGATCTTGCTAGGTGCTAAGAAAAACTCAAAATTATGTATGTGTTAATAATTCAATTCCCACAACAACCCATCGTGATTGATATTATTCTTATCCTCAATTTATGATTTAAAAACTCCACATGTTTGTTGGGCAACCTATGTCACAAACCCCATGAAGACAAACCACAGAAAGGGGAGTGAGGTGTTTCTCTTAATGGATATGTCGCTGCCCATTTGGTTTACTTTTTTTTTTATTTCAATCTTGTTCCTTATTTATAACCATTGAGTTTAGTTTGTCTTAGCTTCTAGGAATTTCTGAGATTAACCTAATGTTCAAGCATAATAACTGTATTAGAATGACTGATCTGTTTCATTGTTTTATTTCTCTTTTTATGTGATTTTTTTACTTAGACTATAACAATGTTATACCATTCCTGTGTTTTATTTTAAACCACTTCAATATTCTCAAGCAGCACTAGTATAAATTTTAAATAAAACACAAATACTGAACAAATACTGTGCATGTAGGGGTTGGATTTGGGAAAGAAAGTAGCCACATGACAGGGTCTTGTTACCTTAATGATTATACTAGAATTTGATCCCTGTTTCATGGAATAGGAGACATCTATTTTGCACAAATAGTTAGCAGTGGCTCCTACAGAAAACTATTGGAAATTTTACTTCAGAGTTTTAATTTTCTAAGGAAATGTACTGGATTCTTCATTAACTGTTTTGGATTTTGTGGCTAAGGACTTCTGGTATTACATTTTTGACTCATGATTCCACAACTATGACAAACTCTGAGAAAACTATTGCCATATGAGAGTGACTTTTATCAGAAAATTAACTAAGAAGCATAGTCATTTAATTTCCTTTCATTTCAAGAAGCAGATACCCAAAACAGGCATTATTTGAACTCATAATCTGATTATTGAAATATTCTTAGTGGCTAGTAGATTTCATTGTTACTATTAAAAATGCTGAGTTCTTAATGAGGTCTAATGTGAAGTGTATACTTTTTAGACACTCATTTCATTTCTATATTAAAACTTTTTAAAAGGAAACATTATTTATATTTTAAGAAAAAAACGTCATAATTTTGCAGGCAGTACATTATCGGAGCTATAAATCTAGTTGAAGATGTTGAACAAAAACATTCAATTATTTAGATACATAAAAAGATACTTTATAAATAAAACAAATATTTTCCTCATAATAAATATTATTTTAAATGATCATTTAAAAATACAATGGTTCCCACATGCTGAGGGCCATAAACATGCCTGAAACTGGTATTCCATAAGAAAAAGAAACATACATGCAGAAACATCTAATTCAGTAATATAATTGTAAAAGATTTGTACCAAACCAAAGTGATTAGTACCTTATGATTTGATTATATCAGCTATTTTAAAACTGACTACCAGCCCTAAAACTTACTTGACTGTGAATCGGGGAAAAGTTCCCTTATCCCCATCTCACCGCGTGCAATGGGGATGTGGTTCGATTCTTCAGTGTCCTACAGCTCAGATCCCTAGGGGGAGCATGCAGACGAGCAGGTCATGGGGAACATAGGCTCCAACCCCACGGCAGTGTCTAGGGTTGAGTGTTTACAGCTCCTGAAGCCCCAGTGGACGTGTGTTGCAGCGGGTTCTTTCAGCTCAGCTGTCCTCAGGCGGTTTGGGTTAATCAGCTCAATTAGACCCTGCGCCTTACTGCAAGGACAGAGGGCTTTCTGTCTCCGGAGGTTCTCGCCCTAGTGTACCGGTAAAATCGGATCACAGGTGGGCTTGGAGAATAAGTGCGAGGTTGTATTGAGTGGTGGAAGTAGCTCTCAGCAAATGGATGGGGAGCCAGAAGGCGGACAGAGTGGGAAGGTGGTCTTCCCCTGGAGTCGGACTGCCAGACTCTCCTCCATCTGCCCCTGGCCGAATCCGTGTTGTTGTGTCGACAGTGGCCTGCCAGAGTCTCTCGGTGTGTTCTTCTGTTAGTGTGTTCCTCTCGGCATCCAGCTGCTTGTGTGTGTGCCCACTAGGCTCTCAAAGTTTTATAGGCACAGGATGGAGGGTGTGGCAGGCCAGAGTGGTCTGGAAACTGCAATATTTTGGGTGCAAAAACAAGAGTGCCTGTCCTCACTTAGGTCCGTGGGCACAAGACCGAGGGATGGACCCTCACCAGGGACCCTGCCCTTCTCTACCTAGCACTTCCCTGCCCTGCTCCCTTATCAACGGGACAATCTCTAATATGTAAGCTCTTCTTAACCAACCTTATATTTAATCTGTTACTTAAAACACTGTAGCAATCATACTTGCCCTAAATCGATTTAATTTAGGCTCTGTCATTTAACCTATTGGTTTGTAATTCAGACTGCCACTAGTCAGACGTATGGTAATGATCAATGGAGAATACCAGACTCCTAGGTTTATAGTGCATTTACATCTTTTAATTTATAAAAGTCATATTATTTTTAAACACTTCCTCTGTGACATGGGAGATCTGACCATGTCAACCTTTTATTTATAAACCCTACTTTTGACCCTCTTCAATCCAGAACAGAATTAAAAAATAATATTTGATGGATAAAGGAACTCTCAGGTTCATACACAGCTGTCAATGTTCCTTAGAGCATCATTTCACAAAACCATCTTTCTGATAAGATATCTTCTTAGGAAGGACTGCCTGCCAGGAGAGTAACTGTTGTAAAGCAGTCAAGTACTTTTAATTAAAAAAAAAATCCCCAATACCTCAAAATGTTTTCCCTTATGACCTTAAATCCTGGGAGGCTTTCATTTTCATCCATTTCTGTATTGCTTTGACATAATTAGAGCAAAGTATCACAGATGCTGAGGATAATTTTTTTAAAACCTGGGCTGAGGTTTACCAGATGTCTAAATCACCCATTGTGAATTATTAGCAATTTTTTAAATTGTTCTGGGAATGTAGATTTACCTCAAGAGCCTCAGAAACTAATCTAATCTCTACTCTTTGAATGTATATGAGCTCAAATATGATTGAATTTTGATTTATAAATAATTACCCTGAGTAAGCTCCATATTATTTCATGAAATCTTAAAAGTATATACAGCATAAACATTACAGTTTGTCCTAAGATTCCAAATGTGTAACTTATTGGGAATAATAAATGTCAAAAGTGATTTCAACATACAAGAGTGTAAACTTTCATAAAACTGGCATTCATTTCTTATGATACCTTGTTGGCTAATTAGTTACATTTGAGAAATTAATGGTTTTTATGAGGAAAAGCAAAAATACTTTACTTTTAGATATCCAGATTTGGAAATGGATTAAACAGACTGTTTTGCATAAAACAATGTAGATTAAAAGCTCAATTAATTTAATCAGTTATCCGAGCGTCAAATAATTTGCCAATGAAATTTTATGTAGGTGTAAACTTGCCCTGAATATGCCATTTTCCAATAGGAGATAAAAAGTTGTTTATACCATCTGGAATTCTGGACGGGGACAGCGTTTTAGTGATTGCATCAGCAATGCAGTGCCAGTTTTGGAGATAAGTGTTTTGCGGGGGGAAAAGAAGAAAAGCAAATCTGTAAGATTTATGCATACCACCTCATGCTCATGGTAGTAAGAGCTGAAAATTTGTTTAACACTATGGCATAACATGGGTGAGCCCAAGGCGAAGATAAATTAGCATCAGTGTCCCCAGCAAGCACTTATAGAGGAGATGGTTTAAGAATGGGAGTGGTAGAAGGAGGAGGGATGAAAAACCAAGAGAAACGAGTTGAGTCTGACAGAGAAACACATTGCTGTGAGCATCTCCTAAGATTACAGAATGAGTTCACCAAAAAATCAACTTTGCGATGCTTATCAGATAGACTGTGTACTCAAGTCCTCTTCATTCCTGGTCTGGTCTCTTTCAACAGCCTCTTACCTATTCTTTGCACCTGCAACTTTCTCTCTCATTGATTTCTCCTTCAAGATGTTTTAAGAACTGTTACTGTAAAATGGAAATCTGACTATATCACCTCAGGTTTTCTGGTTTCCATGGCCATAAAGTCTGAACTCTTCCAATCCTCCAGAAATGCTCTTGAATACTCCATGCCTTATAGTACTTGTTTTGCCGAAGCCTCATTCCGTAAACAGTTAGGCAATTCATCAACTTCTTACCCTATTTTCAGTCTCTCTAGCCCCAAACCACCCCGCCCTTGCAAGTGTTTCTGACTGACTAAACTGTTTCCAGACTCAGCCAAGTAGAGATTGTTACTCCTTTTCTGTTTTCCACTGGCACTTTTGAGTTTTCTTAAAAAGTACTTATTAGTCTTGCACTTAGGCATGATTGATTGAATACCACATTTATACTGACATCCTCATCCCCCAAACAGATGTGAACCCACAAAGACAAGGAATAGGAGAAGAAAAAACGAGAGACAAAAGATGACATTGTTTGGGAAGATGGAAATCAGATGGGAGAATAGTAGCTTAGTGAAGCAGAGAAAACTATGTCCAAATTGCTTGGAGAAAGAGACAGATGCTAAGAAGAAATTTCAACTTTGCCTATATACCAGTCCTCTCTAGAAACTCCAAGTTTCAAATATTCACATTTCTGACCTCTACAAAAAATACATACTTAAACTTCATATATCTTAAACAATATATTACCTAATATAGGCATAAATAATACTTTTTGAATAAAGGAATATTTTAATAATTACTTTTATTTATTAACTTTGTAACATCTATTATTCTATAAATCACTTTTTAAAAATTTCATTTAATGCTTATAAAAACTTCCTGAATTAGGTATTACTTATTCTCCCTTAATAGGAGAACTGGGGCTCAGACAGGATAAATAGCTTCAATAAGGTTATAACCTGGCTGTGAGCAGAGATACAATTTGAACTCAAATTAGTCTGAACCCAAAGTCAGTGCTTTTGTACTGCCTAAAATACTTCTATTTAGGGTTTTGTTTCTCCTTGCAAAATATTTGCTTAAACAAAATGTCTGAGAAGGTGGATAAAGAGAGGGGAATTTCTAAAATATTTTTGAGGGAACAATTCAAATGTCAAAAGTAAGTAAAAATGTAGTATTCCCACATTACATTTCTAGCCCAGGGCCTACACTAGTGGAAAGAACACTAGTCCTTTTATCTTGATCCTGCCTCTGACAACAGAGAAAGAATACATATGCTTCCTTTTTGGGCACTAATATTCTGGTTTTGACATTATCTAACCTATAAATCTTATCAACCTTTCTTATTTGATCATCGAATTTCAACAAATTGAAGGAAAGATGAAGGGGCTTACAGAAGTGAGAAGTGTCAGTTAACAGTAAAAAAGAAAAAGCAAATGTAGTGAAAACTAATAAATAACTTTCTGTGTATATTAAAACAAAATAAAAATGATGCTTATGTTCCAGCAATGGTTGTGCTATTCTCAAGATTACATTCTTCTTAAGTGAAATTTTACACGATACTACTCAATCCGGTTAGCTGCCAGGCAGGGTGATTCATGCCTATAATCCCAGCACTTTGGGAGGCCAAGGCAGGATGGTCACTTGTGTCCAGGAGTTCCAGACCAGCCTGGGCAATATAGCGAGACTTCATCTTTACAAAAAAATAAAAAGTTAACCAGGTGTGGTGGCATGTGCCTGTAGTCCCAGCTTCTCAGGAGGCTGAGGTGAGAGGATTCCTTGAACCTGGGAGGTTGAGGCTGCAGAGAGCCGTGATCACACCACTGCACTCAGCCCAGGTGACAGAATGAGACCTTGTCTCAGCAACAAAAAACATCCCTGTAGTTAATCTAGACAGTAATGTCTCTGAAGATATTTTTGGCAGAGAGGTAATTTTTTTACGTTTTCAAATTTTGATCTTTCTATCTGAGAAGTGTCAAGCACACATAAGACAAGGTAAGACCAAGGCTTAACTAACTTAACCAGTGAAGTTATGAGTCACTTCAAATTCAGTATTTTTTGCATAAACAGTAGAAGAAAGTAGAGGCGGAAGTGGCAGATCCCTGTGGTCCATGTTCCATATACCCAAAAAAACATTGAATCAGAAATGGCTAGGTGACTGCAACAGGATGGGAAAGACACCCAGCTGTTGAGAAGCTGTTTCTACTCTGCATCTAAGCAGTTTTATATTTAGCAGATCTGTTGTGAGGGGAACAAGACAGAAAGCCCCATAGCTCATCCGAGTCCAAGCTGCAGTGGAAAATTGCCTGTGACAGCCGTCTAGAGGAAAGCAGGGAATGTGGGGTGGGGAATAAATGATGGCCTCAGAACAGCTTCTCATGGTTTCCCAGCCTCCAGTGTTTCCAGAGAATCACAAAGCTTTCTACCAAGACTTCCATTAGTTGTGGTTGAAACTTCTGTGTGTATGGCCCTTGTGGATATGTGCAAGGTTACCAGAGTGCCATAGAAGAATCATTTCCTTGCATAAACAACTGAGAAATGAGAGAGAATTTTGAGTTGAATCATTTTCTGATAGCATTTTATGGGTACCTCTGTTGAGAATAAAATTCTGTTTGCTAATAAATAAATAGCTACAGTCTCCACTTGCCTTTAATATATGGTCACGATTATATTATATTATATTATATTATATTACATTACATTATATTATCTATGCTGATATTATGGAATATATATTTGATTTTTTATTTCCATTTCTTAGCATACAACTCCGAAAATCTTTGGACTCTCCAGAGTGATAGGAGTGATAAATGTCTTCTGTTTATGAAAAAGATGACTGGTGGCTGGGGTTCTCAGATAACAGCAGGATAGGGGTTGGTCACCAGAAAGATCAAGGCATGATTACAGATTTGTACTTTCAGTCCCATCCCCCAACCTCCAGGGAAGGAAAATGGCCTGAAGGTTGACTTGATCACCAATGTCCAATGATGCCATCAGTCATGCCTACATAATGAAGCCTCCATAAAACCCCAAGCATGGAGTTCAAATATGCTTCCAGGTAGTTGAACACATGAGGTTCCTCGAAGATGGCATACTTGGAGAGGGCACGGGAGCTCCATCCCACTTTCCCCATACCTCATCCTGTTTATTACCTCTTCTAGCTGCTCATCTGTATCCTCTATTATCCTTAAAATATGTTAGCCAAAAAATATGAGTAAAGCGTTGTCCTGAACTCTTTGAGATGCCCTAGAAAACTGATAGAATCTGAGGAGGGGATTGTGGAGACCCCAGCATATAGCTGATCAGTCAGAAGCACAGCTGTATTCGATATATCTGATAACTCATATCTCAAGTGGGGAGCAGCCTTGTGGGGCTGAGGTCCTCAACCTTTGAGATCTGGCATTATCCTCAGTTGGGTAATGTGAAAATTGGATTGAATTAGAAGTCACATAGCCAGTCTGTCTGCTGGAGAATCTCTCAGAGAATTGACTGGCTGCTGGTAGAGAGAACACCTCACCTTCCGCCCCCACCAACACACATACATTTTGATGACAGGAGATGCTGTGTTGTATTGACTATGTAAAACAAAAAGAAAAAAACACATATATATGTGATATATGTATGTGATGTGATATATGTGAGATATACATATATATCTCAGATGGCTTGTTTAGTCAAATAAAAGAAAATGATCTGTAATATGCTTTATTTAAGAACCAAAAAATTAACCTACATTGAGAGTCTATTATGTGGCAAACCCTCTTGCCACATACTTTAAATAGGGTATTATGTATGGATGATAGGTCTTAGGCTCGGAATAGTTTGAATTTTTAATCAAGGCTACATGGTTAGCCAGCATTAGGGAAGGCACTGTTATACCCATGTCTTTCTTACTGACTTAGCCGTTGCTTAAGAAGACATAAACATCTCTAATTTATTCTAGACATACTTCAGTGTATCATGGTTAAAATAACATTACTGTATTTAGAGGAAATCAATCTCAATTATTGGGGTAAAAGTTTTCTTGTATCTCTAAACCCTCCAAAAAACCAGACTACTAAAGAAAGATAAAAGTTGAGATGTTTAGATTCCATATTGTTCTGTCAAGCTATCAAAGGCTCTACATTTTAGTTACCTGGAAATGCCTATAGTTAGCCTAAAGAAACTAATTTTCTTTCTTAATATTTTCTAACATAACTTGATTCTACAATAACAGGGAATATTTTAAATTAGAGAATATCCAGGTAAGAATGACAAGATAGTGGGATGGCCAGGCGCACTGGCTTACACTTATAATCTCAACACTTTGAGGGGCTGATGCGGGAGGATTGCTTGAGCCCAGGATTTCAAGACTAGCCTGGGCAATATAGTGAGACCTCGTCTCTACAAAAAAAAAATTAATTAGCCAAGTGTGGTAGCATGCTCCTGTAGTAGTCCCAGCCACTAGAGAGGCTAAGGTAGGAGGATCGCTTCAGTTCAGGAGTTCAAGGCTGCAGTAAGCTGTGATCCCACCAGGGCACTTCAACCTGGGGGACAGAGCAAGACTCTTTCTCTGAAAAAAAAGATGGTGGAATGTCCACAAAAAGGTTACGTTAATTAAGTATTGATGGATAGAATGGAGGCATTGAATTTGAGAGGAAGACACAAAAAAGCGTGAAAGATATTTTGAAGGATTCAAATAACAATTTTTTAAAAGTTGGATAATATGTATATTCAGATGTTCTAATTAGTTAGAGAAAAACCGGGGGCTGGATATTAGAGAGGACATATTTTAGTTCAAACTAATGAAGAAGGTAATAGTTATATAAGCTGATACACAATAAAATCAACTTCTTTTCTGAGGTATTGAGTGTCCTTTCACTAAAAATGTTTAAACAGACATTCCTCATTGATGTTACAGGTGTAATTTAAACATAGAATAAAAAATGCAGAGAAATCAAATTGAAATATGTCCAAATATTCCCAACGGATGCTCATTTGATTCTTACCCCTTAAAACATCCTTCCCATCTAACTTCATCTGGTGAAACCCTGGTATATCAAAATCTATCTAAAAGCCACTTGATTATTTAATAAAGAACTTCCTGATAATCCAAAACAGAAATGACTTTTTCATTTCAGTACTACTGCTTCTCTGGGAGGAATTCTTATACCTACCTTGCATTAGAGGTGTTGTTTGATCACAGATCTGCTATGAAACTCTATATTCTGATTGCTAGTGTTGTTTTCACACCTGTGAGGTCTTTAAACCTAACAGATGCTCAGCAAACATTTACTAAATCAACAAATAAACTAACTCTACAAACGAAAAGGCATTCTTTTTACCTATATAAAACAACACTTAAAATGGAGTAAGATTCTTATTTTGACTCATTTTTAGAAATTTCAAAACATTTTTCTTCAAGGAATAATACAATCTCATAAATTCTTAGAGTTTTTAAGTACAGTATCTATTTTCTATTGTTGCTCTAACAAATTACCACAAATTCAGTGCCTTAAATAACATCAATATAGTATCTTAAGATTGTGTAGAATCTGGTATGTCTAGCATGTATCTCTCTGGACTAACATCAGGGTATCAGCAAGCCTGCATTCTTTTCTGGAAGCTCCAAGGAAGAATACATTTTTCTATTCATTCATGTCGTTGGCAGAACTCAGTTTCTTCTGGTTGCAGAGCTGAGGTCTCCACTTTCTTACTGGGTGTGACTTCAGGGCTGCTCCCAACTGCTAGAGGCGGCCACATTTTTATAGCTAGTGGTCCTTCACCTTTACTCTCAAAGCCAGCAATGGTAGTCCTGGTAGCTCAAGGCCTTCTCAAGTTGCATCTTTCTGATCCAATCTTCTACCTCTTTCTTCCTCTTTTAAGAGTTTATGTGATTAAATTGGGTCCATTCAGATATTCCAGAGTAATCTCCCTCTCTTAAATTAAGCTTATTGGCAACCTTAATTCCAATTGCAACCTGAATTCCCTTTGCCCCATAAAGTAATATATTCACAGGTTCTAGGAAATAGGACATGAAACTCTTTGGAACATTATTATTCTCCCTTCTATTTTTTTAAAAAAAGGCTCTCTTACCTTATTTTCAAACCTTTCAGAGTGATACAACTTTATAAATCTCTAGAGTTTGTCACTTATTTATCAATCATACTATTTACTAAAATAAAATATTATTGCATAACTTCGTTATCTCCTGAAATTAAATACATTTGTAATTATTATAATTTCCTAAACAACCAAGTATCATAATGAAAAATCATATGTTAACTATTTCTTCTAACACTTCTCAGTTTTCCTTTTAAAAAACAGATAATCTTTGCAAAATTCACATTTATTTTCAGTTACTGTTATTAATAAGTTTTAACTGTGGTTTTGAAATTGATTCTAATTTTTGCTGTAAAATGATATACATGGGCTTTGTATCAACTAGTTAGCTTGAAGGTTAAATGTCTTGAGTATTTACTTGAATTGTATGTTATTAACTACATTATTGAGTTTTCTGTTTCACTTGTATTCATATACTGTAGTTACCTGAAGATCCTATAAACAAAGTGAAATAAATCTAGAGATAATATAGATTTTTAGAGTAGTCATAAACTAATCAATTTAGTCAAAGGAAGTTTCAGTAAAGAAACATAGACAATTATGTAAACAAATACCTCAAATAACTCAATGTATAGTCTTAAATTAGGTAGTTTCTTGGTAAGTTTTTAGGTTAGATGATATCCTCATGTGAAGATAGGATTTTAAAATGTTTTCAGAATAATTTGTCTTCATTCATTTCTGTATTTACTATGCAAATCTTATTGCAAAACGCTTTTCTAATTTCTGTGGCCACAACGTTGAGAAAGACATGGTTGGTATTGTCAAGGGAGAAGAGTGAATAGACTTCTATTCACCAGACATTTATATTTCACTAAAATCTTGACATTTTTAAATGAGTTTTTACTGAACTCTTATGTTCCAAACCTATTTTTAAGCATCCTATATTTTTTAATTACTGAATGCTCACAACAACTCAATGAAATGGATTCTATTATAACTTCAATTTCCATATAGGAAATAAACCAACGTTGGTTTCAGAAACTCATCAAGTCACACCACCTTTAAATGGCAGACTGAAGATTTCAGCAATACAGTATAAATCCAGCATTCTCTTAACCCTTATGCACCAAGTTCTTTCAATATTTTAACCTCTAGGTTTCAATTGTTTTCTAAATTTTACAAGTGATGAAATAATGGCCCAGTGATGGTAAGAAAAAGTTGATAAAGATTTCATGAGTGGTAGATGTCAGAGCTTGAAATAAAACTCTCTTTCTTTGGTGCTTTGTCTTCAATGAACATGTTCTTTTCATTAAGTCATCATAAATCCTGTTAGTAGAAATAGGTGAATACAGCCGGGTGCGGTGGCTCACACCTATAATCCCAGCACTTTGGGAGGCCGAGGTGGGTGGATCACCTGAGGTCAGGAGTTCAAGACCAGCCTGACCAACATGGCAAAATCCTGTCTCTACTAAAAATACAAAAATCAGCCGGGTGTGGTGGGAGGTGCCTGTAATCTCAGGTACTCGGGAGGCTGAGGCAGGAGAATTGCTTGAACCCGAGAGGCAGAGGTTGCAGTGAGCCGAGATCGCACCATTGCACTCCAGCCTGGGCAACACAGCAAGACTCCTTCTCAAAAAAAAAGAAAAAGGAAAGAAAGAAAAGAAAAGAAAAAAGAAATAGGTGAATACTTTAGTAACAATAAAACAAGGAAAGAGGAGTATACAAGTCATGAAAGAGGTTCAAATCTCTAAACCACAGTAAATTATAATAGAATCATTACAAAATGTCTTCAACCAATCACGTGGGTCATATTGAGCATCAGGGTGTGTACACGATTCCCTGTGTCATATTGGATTGCATCCACAAACCATTCAGACAGATGGTGTGGGTATGTTCGACTGAGCCTGAGCTGATGGATTCTGAAATGTTTGTTGAATGTTTCACCATCACAGCTAGAGTCACAGCCCATCTCTTGAGGTTTAGTTTCTAAAGATATTGTTCCTCTTCTGATTACATATTTAAAATTAGAAGAGATAGTGTTTCCAATACAAATTTGAACTATATGTCTGTTTTCTTTTTCTGCTTCAAAGATCAAATTTGATTGATTTAGCAAAGAAGAATTGGATCCCAAAAGCAATTTTCTATCATAGGAAGATGAAACAGGGATATAGTTTGCCTTTCTCTGAAAAAGTATAATTAGAATTAAAATAAAATATTCTGTGGTTTTATATGCCTAAAAAAAGACAAAGAAATAACTAAGAATGTCCAGAATCTAAAAATCTACATAATAGAAGAATCATTCAAAATGAAATTTGAGGGAGCAAAGGCAACATTAAAACACACTCCCACAAGTGGCATTCCATATTTACTAATGTTATTAGCATCTCTGTGTGAAACCCCCTCACGTTCAAAATACTAAGACATGATTTAGAAGCCTGGACATTAAAGAGATGAAAGTATAATTGTTCTCTTTGTATACTTAGGTTAACCACATGGATTTTATTTTAATTAATTAAAATACTATGAAAACCAAACATTTTAAATCTATCTAACTCAATGTCCTAATCTGCATCATAAAAGAATTAGTATGAATACGAATTCTAAAGTCATTTGTGAAGTCATTTATAACCTTTATGTATTTCCTATTCTCCTGATTAAATTACATGTCTGAGTGATTCTTAATTATATTTTGCCAAATGATTTGAAAGCTTTCTATCTTAAGATCTGTTAGTAAACAAATGAAAGTGAAAAAATAGAGTATGCCCAATATAATTCATATAATGTAAAAGCTTTATCATTGTCACAGGCATCTTAGTGCAAACGGTTACTACTAATAAAGTCAACTCCAGCAAGAGCTATCTTGGCAAATGGAAGGCTCACGAAAGATTTATTGTAGACATCTCCTTGAAATTTATGCTCCATACAGATTATCTTCTATTAACTGGTGAGCTTGAACCTTGAAAGAAGCTTCAAGTTTCAGATAAGTAACACACATCACTGAACATTACGTCTGCCACCTGGTAATGGATAATATAAATACAGCACATTTATTCAGCGGGGAAGGAAAACTGCTTCTATAGCCAATTCTCAATTATTCGGGGTAATGGGGGAAAACCTCTGAGCAGTTATACATAAATACAGATAATTGGCAGAATATGTAAATTAGGTCCCATCTCACAATGTTTATGAACATTTTGCCTGAAGAGTGATAAAAGCAAAAATGAAGAAATATTAAAACACTGTAATTATTATGAAGTATTTGACAGATTCACTCTTGCCTGGTTTTCCTCCCA
This sequence comes from Chlorocebus sabaeus, assembly GCF_047675955.1. Lineage (NCBI taxonomy): Eukaryota > Metazoa > Chordata > Mammalia > Primates > Cercopithecidae > Chlorocebus > Chlorocebus sabaeus. The sequence goes on along the minus strand of NC_132908.1, from coordinate 59,650,643 downwards.
TCTTTCAAAATTTTCTTCCTCCTTCTCTCTCCCTTGTTCACTCTCAAAAGGCATATAATCCTCTGGGTTCTCTACTCAGCTTTCTCCTTTTTAATGTATTTACAAATTCTTTCTGGTTCATCTCACCCACTACCATGGCTACAGATAGCAAGATGCTTAATAGATGCTGGTTGAGTAAACACACTGCTAAGATACCCTGTCCCAAGTTGTTTCAATTTAAGTAAATACTTACGTATTTACTTACATATAGTGGATGAGGTTAACAACGCTATATATCTGACAGTTATCTGCAGAGTTTTATTTGAATGCAGATATCTAAGCCATTCCTACACCTCAGAAATCAGAATCTGGAGGACAATTGGGACAAAAAACAGGAAATCCTCACTAAAAAGAAACAACTAACACACATACACACACACACAGTTAAACCATGAGAAAAGTTCAAGATACAACATGCAATGTATAATTTCTATACAACTGGATAATTCTGTGAATTTTCCAAGTTGCATATGTGAGTACATTCTATCTGTGTAACAGGAATTCCTTACTCAAAATGGCAGCTCCAGCTGTGATAGACCAAAGCTCCAGCCTTGTTCTTTCACTTGATGAGCTCTTTAATCAATCACATAGTCATGGCATGTATCTCAAGAGGGGTGAGTTCTTTGAACCATAGGAGTTGACAGGGTCAGTTTGTGCATCATAAGATCTGCATCAGTCAATGTTAACCAAACAAATATTTTTTTCATCAGAACTCCCTCTGAGGCAGGCACCATAATATCAGATTGGCTTTTGTCCTAACTGCTTGGCTGACAACATTTTCCAAAAGGACTTTTGACATATGAAAACGACTAAGACAGTTTTTCACGGAATGGAATGGAATTAATTTTCCTCATCTACGCATGGAATTAATTTTGGTTTTTAATCTTTATCCCTTCTCCCAGTGATCTTTTAACAATCTTTCTTGAAAACTTCTTGTAATACTGCTTAGAATAAAGGTCTGAATCTTTAACGTATTTTCGTTAGACCCTCCAAAGTCTGGCTGTGACATCATCTTCCACAACATTCTCTGCACTCAATTCTCCAGCAATAATGGATTATATTCGCGTTTCTCAAAATGATCACACTCTCCTGTCTAGGCTAAGTACCTCTGTTACGATGGCATCCACTGCTCTTCTACCAACTTCCTCACTCTTCTTTCAAGCCTCTGTGCAAATGTTACTTTCATCAACCTCCATATGGACAATTGCCAGAGCTTAACGATAGGTCTTCTCCTGATGATGTGGACTCTTGATGATAGCCAGAAGCAGATGCTATTATGTACCTGGGGTCTCAAAACTTCCAGCAATCCCCTGTTAGTCTCAGAAGCTGAGCTTGCTAGTCATGGTCCTTGTGGTCTGCCTTCTGCCAGTCTTCTTCAGGTCATACTCATGACTTTTCATGTTACTGTGACATAAGATTTCATTCGGCATTTTCAACCAGCCCTACTTCTTCCTCTCACGTGATGATTGTGCACAGTCTTCCCTCTGCCTGAACCACTCTTCTCCGTGACGTTACCTGCTGAAGTTCTCTTCCCCTTTGGCTCTCAGCTCCGTTGTGATTTCTGTAGTGATGCTTCTTTTTCTAGACTAGCCTTCTCATAGTGTCATTTACCACAGCTGAAATTTAATTATTCTATTTTCTCACCAATATATTCCATTGTTGAGCTCAGTGTCTAGTACATATTAGGTTCTGAACTTAGGGAAAATTTACCAGGATGGTAGTCTATTCTAGGTTTAACTGAATGTCTTTATTCTATGCCTCTCAACACTTTGTCCTGCCATTCTTCTTTTCTTCGTTTTGTTTTTAGATAGGCAGTCTTGCTATGTTGCCCAGGTTAGTCTCAAACTCCTGAGCTTAGATGATCCTCCTGCCTCAGCTTCCCAAATACCTCGGAGTACAAGAGCACACTACTATTCCTTCCACTTTCATTCTTTTAATCACTGGCTCATTGTCTGTCTTGAACCACTAGACTGTAGCTTTATCTGAGGGCAGAGGACTTGCCTGCTCTATTCCCAGTGCCCTGTATAATGCCTAGTACATGAGATATAATTAAAAAATTAAATGAGTTTCAAAAACTAGATATAAAGTTATCATTAATATAAATATCATTATGTAAATAATTGAGTCAATACAGCTTTAGACAATCCATTTACTTTCTCCAGTTATTAACTCACCCATCCTGGACTTTTAAAGAATTTCCCTACCCAACCCTCCCACTAATTGTCCCAAATATCAGTGGGGGTCTGAAGACTACATGAGTTCTTTCCTGCAAAATATTCCTCCAAGTGATCTAGCGTGAGGGTGGCTATCCAGACAACCCCAGAGCTCAATGTTCATAATTCACCATGGATCTGCCAGGACATACTTAATTATAATAATTCTAATAATAGATAACATTACTGAGTATCAATGAAGGATCAGGTACTGAACTACTTACTTTCTATTACATATTTTATTTAATTCTCTGCATAATCTATCTGAGAAGTGATAATTGGCCCAATGTTACAGAAAATAACTTTTAAAGCTGGGATTCAACCCAGGCAGGTCAATGCCTTAGCCTGAGTGTCTAACCATTTTCTAAATTCTCTGCCCATGATCAAGTTTCCATTTGCTGCTCTTCTACAACCATTCTTTGTGCATACCTTTAATTGAATTACTTGAATTACACCATCTCCTTCCAAAACATTGAAGAGAAAGCCCCATTTATGATAGAATCATTTGCAGAATAACAATGTTTCAGTCAATGACAGACCACGTATGTAATGATGGGCCCATAAGATTATAATACCATATTTTTACTGTACCCTTCTATGTTTAGATATGTTTAGATATACAAATACCACTGTATTGCAATTGCCTACAGTGTTCAGTACGGTAACATGCACTTTAGGAACAACAGGCTGTACTACATAGCCTAGTGTGTAGTAGGCTATGTCACTAGGTTTCTCTAAGTACACTGTATGCTGTGCACACAATGACAAAATCACCTAAGGATATGTTTCTTAGAATCTATCTCCATCTTTAAGCTACATATGACTATGCCTCTTCATTGTTTCCTTCATGCCTCTTATGTACATAGGGTTATTTCTTGATCCCATCAACCTTTTGGAAAAAATGCACGTTTTGCTATTTTCAATTGCTCCATTGTAAAAGAAGCTGTTGGTTCGCTCCACATTTCCCATCACTCACCATTTTGGTACATGTCTGCAGTATCCAACTGTAAGTCTCTGTAATTGTACACCACTGGGTTTCTTCTTATACCAGGCCAGCAGTGTCTTCCTTCACAATGGCCAAACCAATGGCTGGGATTTTGAGGACAAACAGCCAAACTTCCTTACCTCTCAGTTGGATCAACTTTGAGGCATTTTCTGTCTAGACTGTCCCCTAGAGTTCTCCATTAAGAGTGTATCTCAATTCTCCCCTTCACTAACTGGTCCATACCCTCTATTGACCTCCTTTCTCTCCCTGTCTCACTTTCCTATCCCCTTACTGAGATCACCTTTCAAATCATCTATTTTCATTTAAATCCTTGTTTCTGAGTGCTTTTTGAGCAGTCCTCCCTAAGGTCTGCTTGCATTCCTAGAGCTTCATTCTTCTGTTTTCCTCCAACTTCAGGAGCCTAACTTGAACACGGCCTGGACGGAATTTATGATTTCTGTTCAGTTAAGTTCCCATAGAGGGTCCTAGCTTTACCTGTACTTTTCTAACACAGTATTTCTAACCTTGCATAACCTTGCATTCTTCTCCTCTAGATTCTATTTTTCATTTGCACCCAGTATGCCATGCCATCAAAATGGCCAGGAGGCCTGTACCGGCTCCCTCCCATAGAAGTGGCTTTGTTGCTATTCTGACTTTTAAGTTAAATATCCTATTATCCAGCATCAGTGACCAGGTAACTGTTAGTCATGCTTTGAGTCCTTTGTGATTTCCAGAAAATTGGCCCAAGGGATATAATCTCTGTAAGTAAAGATTATATCCATGTTTTCCCAGAAGCTCATCAGAGGATGAGATTTAATGATATTTCAGACTCCCATTTCAAATTCGTGTGTCTAGCCTGTCATAAAAGGCACTTTAAAAAATGTGGCTCTTACGAGCTGATCTCAACTGCAAGAAAAAGTTTTGGCTGGGCGCAGTGGCTCATGCCTGTAATCCCAGCACTTTGGGAGGCTGAGGCAGGCTGATCACCTGAGGTCAGGAGTTCAGAACCAGCCTGGCCAACATGGCGAAACTCTGTCTCTAACTAAAAATACAAAAATTAGCCAGGTGATGTGGCAGGCACTGTAATCCCAGCTACTCGGGAGGCTGAGGAAGGAGAATTGCTTGAACCCAGGAGGCGGAGGTTGCAGTGAGCTGAGATCGTGCCATTGCACTCCAGCCTGGGCAGCAGAGTGAGACTCTGTCTCAGAAAAAAAAAAGTTTTTGATATAGTTTCCAAATCTTCAATTTATTACACACACACACACACACACACACACACACACACACACATATTGGCTCTTCAATCTTTCATACGGAATCTTTGTTCTTTTACAAATTAGATTTCCCACCTTCTTTTCCTGGAATTCCTGTTGGGCAAATATAATCTTTTCAATAAAAGATAAACATTTCACAATTTCTTGTAATAATTCTTTGTAATAATACCACTCTCATTTTCATACTCTCCAAGCCACTTAAAAAGTACTAGTTTATTAACCAAGCAATTTATCAATATTTATTCATAATGCCAATGGCAGATTTCTTGTCATAAATAATTATTGAGGTAATAAATAGTTTTATTATTAAAAACTGATGACAAGTGCAGAGTGATTGCCCTGATAAAGACTGATGACAGATCTTCGTATCTGATACGACACTCAGACACTCAGAACCAGATTGAATCTAAGGCCTCCTACATGGATAATAAATTGTTATTTCAGAGAATAAATGATTGATACATTTGCTTGTGGTGGAAAAAGCACTGGGGAGAAGATTCTACTCCCTAACTTATTTAAACAGGCTATGGTGAAATTTTCTTTCCTTGTGACAAATTCAACTTTCCAATAAAGTGACAGTTGTTTGGCAGAGATAGGAGCAAAGAAGCCTTTTTTTTAGAAGCTCCTAAAAGTCAAGTTCATTTTGGAATACATCTGGATGTTATCTAGCCTCCTTGGCTCCCTCAGCAGGTGGGCGCCTGGGCCAGAAGTAGGAACATGGTGGGAAGTCATGCCTTGTGATAGCATGGCCAGCTCAACAAGGAGATAAATGAGGTCTGTCAGATTACATTGGAGAAACTGCCACTGACTTTTGCATCACCTGGCTCGGTGCACAAGCTTATTGTATTTTTTTCTATTGGTTTGATCTTACCTTTTATGACAAACTAACCCTGGAAACCATCCATCTTTTGACAACCTGGGAAATGACTGTATTGGGATGAGGTAGGGAGGAGGAAGAGCAAGAGATTGAGACAGAATTGAAATTGTATGTCCTATGTATTTTTAAATGTTTTATTCATAACTGCTATTATTAAAAATTAAAATGAAATGACAAATATGGAAATCTCCTCAAAGAAAATACCTAAGATGTGAAATGTATTCTCTTTACATTGCTTAATCTATTTATGCAATGAAAGGCAAGGAAAAGAATGACAAATATATAATTTAAAATGTCACCCAATAATGGTAATTGTGAACTAAAGTCAAAGAATTATTATATTTTCCAATGTGTATTTTAAGTGAGCAATTGAAACATCAAATATGACATATATTCGATGGTTTTGGATCAATTCTAAATGAACTGCTTATTTATGAAACACAAGTATCCACCTTTGAGGTCTGAATGTATTAGATGCCTTCATTCTTCTCTGTATATGTCTAACAGTGTGAAACGAAAGTAATCTTTGAAAATCATTCTTGTGAAAATAATAATTTCTTTTCAGCTTTTTATTGTTAAAATTTTCTTAGGATATAGAAAAACATAAGTTACAGTTTCTCTATATTATTGGAAAATGATTTTTATATTTAATAACTTTGTTTTCTAGAATATGGACTTGATAAGAAAAATAGCAAAACTTCCTAACTCAATTATTTAGTCTGTGGTTAAAATTATGTTGAGTATATTAGTGAAATAGCAACCCCACAGGATGTATTATGCTTTTCAGGGTGGACCCAGGACTTAAAATGATTTCCATTCCTCATTTTTATCTCAAAGTTTGGTGTTTTCTTACAAATATTCATTTTAAAAGTACTTTTCAGCATTTCAATAATGATAATGACGTTTGTATTCATTTGAAAAAAAAAAAGACAATGCTGCTGCAATATGATGCTTTGTAATTGGCAGGTCTTACATTTATAGCGTAAAGCAGGAATTATGGGCTTGCAAGGAGAGATTTTTGTTTCTTCTGTGGTATATGTTTAATTCTCTAGGATAGAAAATACATGATGTTTGAATTCTGACACTTATTAAATTAGATTCAATTACTATGTATAGCAACCCCACAGGATGTATTATGCTTTTCAGGGTGGACCCAGGACTTAAAATGTATTCACTATATCCAATAAATGTATGATTACTTAAAGACACAAAGGATAAACAAACAGTCATTTCAGTCAACTAGTTAAAGGAATGGATTGCAAACATCTATGCGTGTTTCGCAGAAAGGCGAGGATGACTGTTAGCTCAACTAAGCAGAGCTTTCTCCCTTTAATTCAGGGAACAGTCCTTGACACCATCTAAGTGCCAAGCACTATGCTAGGCACGGGTGACACATAAATTCATAACTTCCCATTAGTTCAGTAAGCATTTATGCACAGCCTGTTTGCTAGAGCCTAAGCTAGCTGTTGAGGATATAAAAATGGGTCAGAGTTTTGCCCTTAAGGAACTCAGACATGAAAATAAATAGAATGCAAAAAAGTGTTAAAGTTATTGTGACAGAGGTTTGAATAAGATATAAAGCTAACAAATGTAAGATCTCGGTAACTATATCTGAAAGAGAAGGAGTTTCATGGAAAAGATATGACGAAGTCATCTTCAAAGATGATTTGATTTTCAACAATAAATGAAAGGGAGGGGACACATCTGCCCTGAGTAGCTTGATTGCAATTAAAAGCAACAAAAACAGTGACAATAGAAATGGCAGAAAAACCAGTTTTATTTAACTTTAAGTGGAAAAAAAGGTATAAAGATATTACATAAACCACAAAACTGACAATAAAACTTGAGAGCCACAATAATGCCTGGCTTATTTAATTAAAAAGCTTCAGGTATTGTACTGTTCCTCTTCACACAGTGAATAGTTTAAAACAGTAAAGTAAGTGTTAGTGTCACCACTGAAACTGATGATGAGCCAACTGTGATTCAGTGAGATGGAGAGACTTCCTCAAATTTCTGTGCTGTCTTAATCAATGTGCATGTTCTTTACCCTATACTATATTGCCTACAAATGAAGTCCTCCCCACCTTTGAAGTTTGCTGTCTTGGCCCAAGAAACAGACCCATGAAGTGTCACTCTAGGGACCATGTGATCCTATTGGAGAGAGTGCAGGGTAGGGAGGTAGCTTAAAGCAGGAAACTGGGCCAACTAGGGAAGCTTCTTGGAAATTCAGTCTCTTCACTACAGTGGGCATTTATCCTCACCAACTCATCTTTTGGTACGTGGTATTTAAACATTTCTTAAATTTATTTTCTTTATTTGTTTTCCCTTCCTCCCTCCCCTCCCCTTCTCTCCCCTCCCCTCCTCTCCCCACCCCTCCCTCCCTCCCTCCCTTCCTTCCTTCCTTCCTGGCAAACACAACTAACTTCTAGTATAGAAGTCAAAAATGTCGAAACATTCACTTTTTACTGTGATTCTTGGTAGCCAGAACATGAGCATGAAACCTACATGTAAGAGATTAAGCATTTCTGCCCAAGACTTTGAATCTGAAAGGGGTGACCCAAAAGGGCAGGGAACTGTTCATGAATCATTCTGGAAAGGACAGAAGCAACCTCATTGTCTAGGGCAGCAGGGTCTGTGCTACCATGTGGCACTAGAGGGGGTGGCAACTAGTCCTTTCCCAAAGCATGGCTTTGGCTGTTATCTGATCATCAAGCCTTCTCTGACTGTTATCCACTTCCCAAGCCTGACTCTCTGGCCATCTAGATTGTGTGATCTATCCCGTGTCTGCCTAATACACTTTCCTTACTCTTGAATTAATCAGAGTCAACTATTTCCAATAAAAACCCTGACAAGAAAAGTAAATTTTTACAATACAAAACTGTCTCCCTAATTTTTCTACTTCATAAACAGTTCATTTGTCTTCTGTGGTGAAAATACTGTTCAAGAAACTTGTGCTTGCAACAAATACCGACTGCATGGTGTCTTCAAAATTATAACAAAGGTTGTTATTATAGCAAAGGTGAAAAAAAGTCTTATTGTTTTGTTTGTTCTCTGCTGGTTCATTCCATTTCTTTGGGCTGTTTTCCCAGCTGTTGGTACTATGAAAACACATAAGGAATATGATACACATATTTGATGTTTATGAGGCTGTTGGCAGAAGATACAAAATCCAATTTCTAGCCGAGGCTTATTCCAAGGCCACAATCACTCATTTGTTATCATCCTCCTTTTAAAAGCTTTAAGCTTACCTGTACAGAGTTGTGTGGTACAGAATAACAGACTACATTCAAATACTGTAAGATTTTTGATGACTTGCTTTTAGAAATAATTACTGGTCAATTTTTTATAGTTCTTACAGCACTATGATCTCGGCAAGAGGAAAAAAAGTTAAGCACTTAAATTTTCTTGACCTTTTCAGTAAAATTAATGAACCTTCTTCTGAAGACATCACTTGTATGTGGTACTTTTCTTTTCTATGCAGATTCATCCCATGAATTTCTTTCAATATTCAAGTCTGGGGAAATTATTTTCTTCTTAATGAATTTGTCACTTTTACTTATTATTTTTCCTTAACAAACAAGACTAAAATAATACAGTTTCTCTCCTTTCACTGATTTCCAGGAAGATGATAATAAAGTGAGCTCTAACCTTTGCTCTTCAGTTAGTCAGAGTTATTTACAGTGACAAAAAAAAAGAAGTAATGTAAATGTCTAATGTCAAAACCTTATTAATGGTATATATTTAAAGAAAATAAAATCAATTTGTCAAGGAGATATCTTCACTCCCATGTTTATTTCAGCTCTATTTATCATAGTCAAGATATGGAATCAACAGAAGTCTCCATCACCCAATAGGTGACTCAAAAAATGTGGCAGATATTCACAATCAATACTATTCAGTCATTAAAAAAGATGAAATCTTGTCAGAACAATGTGGATGATTCTGGAGAACATTATGTTATGTAAAATAAGTCAGACACAAAAAGACAAACACTATATGACCTCACTCATATGTGGAATATAAAATAGTAGACTTCATAGAAGTAGAGAGTTGAATGGTAATTACCAGAGGTTGAGAAAGGTAGAAGGTAGGAATGATGGAAAAAAGTTGGTCAACAGACATAAATTTATCGTTATTCTGTTGCATAACTGAGTAACTATAATTAACAATTATCTGGGGAACCAGTCCCCAATATTTCAATGTAGGTTCTTTTCTATTTTCCCTAAGTGTCAGCCAGTCTGAGAAATAAAGAGAAAGGGTACAAAAGAGAAAACTTTTACAGCTGGGCCTCCGGGGGTGACATCACCTATTGGTAGGTTCCATAATGCCCACCTGAGTCGCAAAATCAGCAAGTTTTTATTAGGGATTTTAAAAGGGGAGGGAGGTATGAATAGAGAGTGGGTCCCAGAGATCACATGCTTCCTAGGGCAATAAACGATCACAAGGCAAATGGTAGAACAAGATCACAAGGCCAGGGCAAAATTAGAATTACTGATGAGGTTCCATGTCCTGCTGGGCATGCATTGTCATTGATAAACATCTTAACAGGAAACTAGGTTTGAGAGCAGACAACCGGTCTGACTAGAATTTGCCAGGCTAGAATTTCCTAATCCTAGAAGCCTGAGAGCACTGCAGGAGACCAGGGCCTATTTCATTCTTTATCTTCAATCACATAAGACAGACACTCCAAGAGCAGTCATTTTAGAGACCTCCCCGTGGGAATGCATTCGTTTCCCAGGGCTATTCCTTACTGAGAAAAGAATTCAGCTATATTTCTCCTATTTGCTTTCTGCAAGAAGAGAAATATGACTCTGTTCTGCCCGGCCCGTCAGGCAGTCAGACCTTATGGCTATCTCCCTTGTTCCTTGAAAATCGCTGTTATCCTGTTCTTTTTCAAGGTGCCCAGATTTCATATTGTTCAAACACACATGCTTTACAAAAAATTTGTGTAGATAACACAATCATCACAGGGTGCTGAGGTGACATAATCCTCAGCTTACAAAGATGATGGGATTAAGAGATTAAAGTAAAAACAGGTATAGGAAATTATAAGAGTATTGATTGGGGAAGTGATAAATGTCCATGAAATCTTCACAATTTATGTTCAGAGATCGCAGTAAAGACAGGTGTAAGAAGTTATAAAAGTATTAATTTGGGGAACTAATAAATGTCCATGAAATCTTCACAATTTATGTTTTTCTGCCGTGGCTTCAGCCAGTTCCTCCGTTTGGGGTCCCTGACTTCCTGCAACAAACAGTAAACATGTATACCTCAAAATACCTAGAAGAAAGGATTTTGAATGTTCTCAACACAAATAAATGATATATATTTGAGTTGATGAATTTGCTACTTATCCTTATTTGATCATTATATAGTGTACACATGTATCAAAACATCACATTGCACCCCCATAAATATGCACAATTATGTATCATTACAATAAAACTTAAAAATATATTAATATATACATAAGTAAATAAAGTCTAGTTGCTAACAACATATTTATGTATGGAAAGTTTGTTTCCCTTAAAATATGTCGTCAGTATAACCTTAAGCAGTTTAAACCCATTCAGAATGTGTTTTTACTGTTATTTCAAATGCTTTAAAAACAATATCCACATGCAGGTATTTTATGGTGGTGTAGCTCTCTATTTTCTACCTAAGAGAATCTAAACTCTATAGTCAGAAAAAGTGTTTCATTTATTCAATCTCTATTCTCACCGCCAAGGTCATGGACTCAATAAATACTTATTGACTGAATGAGAAAAGCAGACACAGTGTACATGGCAGAAACGAGAACAATTATTGCCATGATGGCACCATACCATAAGAAACTATGTAGCCATAAAAGAAATATATGATTTAGCCCTTCAGTGGCTTTTAAAGTAATTCACAATATATTCTTAAACTATTTTTTAAGCAAGATACAGAACAGTGTGCATATTGCAATGTTATCATTGTTATTCACATAGATTATGTAATATGGATTCCTTCTGTCTATCTAAAAGGAAGAAGCTGAGGCCAAATTAATATAAGCAGAGAGTTTATTTGAGCAAAGTTTGAGTACTGCAACCTGAGATCATAGATTCAAGTTGTTCTGAATGTACACTCAGATTAGCAGCAGTTACAAGTGGATTTTTAAAGGGAAAAAAAGGGGGGCGTGGGAAAGAGTGTGCTGATACAAAGTTTCTTGCCAGGAAATCTCACTGCTTTACAGAAATAACTCTGGTTAGCAATTGGCCATACATTGTTAAGCTATTGGGCGTGGGGTATAGTGTCCAGTATGGCATTATCATGTTAATTTATAGCTACTTGTGGCAATGGCAAGCAGTTTCAAGAGATGAATACATAGCTCCAAGTGGGCAGTAGGGTTTGATTGCAGTCTCATTTTAATGTCTCTCTATGCCTGATAATTAAAAGGACTTTCATTCTTCAGGAGTAATTTTTTCTTTGACCACTTCATTAGTATTTGGAAAATGTGGGATACAAATTATATGTTCTTAGCTAACCTAGAATATAGATCGCAGGATGAACTTTCCTATTGTGATAAAAATCTAATAGAGCCCTAGCCAAGTCTCCGAAGTACTCCTTTTTTCAAATAATAATTCAGTGGTGAGAGGAGTTGGTAGTGTAAATAAACATAATTGGCATAGAGTTGAGAAGCTCTTGAAGTTGGATAGTAGTGAATGGGAGTTCATTATACCATTCTTTTCATTCTTGAATGTGGTTGAGATTCTTCAAAATAAAACATATGTAAATCAATACACACACACTCGTGTGTGTGTAAACATGTATACACCTGTGTCTGTGTGTATATCTATATCTGCATATACATCTACCTATATATATCATCTTTTATCACTTTTGGCGTCATAAATAATGACTTATTGAGCATTTTCTCTGTGCTGCATCCTAAAGGAAGGGTTTTACTATGATTATTTTATTTAATCCAACCAACACTCCTACAAGGTTAATGTTAGCTTATATCTGTTTGGTAGATAAGATTTACACAGATAAAGTAACTTCCAGTTGCACAGCTAGTACAAGAAAGACTTACCTCCACCAGATAATTTATAAGTAATAATCTTGACTTTTCAGAAGGTCTTATAAAGCCTAAGTAAAGAGCTCCTGCCTTTTTGCTTGGGACTGAATATTAGCTCTGTCACTTATATTATTGGCCTTGGGCAACTCTGCAAACTCTGTGACTGCTTCATTTATCATGGGCACAAAACTGCCTGCCTCATATGCTCCATGACAATGTTTAAAATAAAATGAAGTAGTGCATGTAAATTGTTTTCTACATATTAAACTCCAGAAAGGGTGGGGATATTGCTTTCCTGTTTCTTTTTTTTTTTTTTTTTCTTTTTACTTGAGGTGTGTGTATATGTGTGTGTGTTTCTTTTTGTTCTTGTTGAAATATCAAGGCCTTTCTGGGACTGCTTTTCCTATGTTCTTCTAAAGGCAAGAAGTTGAAACTACTGTCTAGACAATGAGGTAAAATCTTGTTGACAGAATTTCTGCTGACCTGTTGTTGCCCTGACACCCAAGGGTGAGAGAGCACTTGAGAACAGCAATCAGTGGCCCATTTCCTCACTCTTCAGTGGACTGGAGATACTAATTGCCTGATAGTCCCTCCCACTCTGCCTGGATTCCCTCTCCAAAGGCTCTTTTCATTATACTGTCGTTTATGGCCAAATCCATGAGTCATATTTAGAAATCAAACATGAGGAACTCGACCCCCTCTGATATTCTGAAGCTTTGTTGAGCTGTTAAACAATGAGTGAAAGAAATTATTATTGTTAAAAATAAAAAATTCAGTGGCATGAAATTTCAAGACAGCATTTTCCTTTGAAGCCATGAATAATGTAGTTATGGTAATATAGCCGCTATTCATAATTACGAACACTTCATTCCTCCACATGTTCTCATGTCACACAGAGCAGGCTGGTGAGAGCTGGTCTGCTTCTGATTGTTTTTGCTGTGTTTTGCATTATAAATTATATTCTACTCAATCCTGACGACCCCAACTCTATCACAGCCATTGGCACCATAAAAGTCAATAGCAGCATGTCTCCAAACCTCCCCTGCAGGACTAAATGTTTATCTTAAGTTAGAGCTTGGAATTTAATCCCAATCAAGAGTTAGATTTAGTTCACAATGCATCACTCTATTTACCATTTTAGCAACAAAATGAGGTTAACCATGAAATTATGCCTTAGAATTCTTCCTTAGCATGAGCCCTTCCAAGGCCCTGAGAGAGATCCTAGCTATTTAGTAGTCACCTTTTGTGATGATTTCTTTTTAACATTATAGTAAAAATCATTGATCTTGATGTTAGTCACATTTTGCTACAAATCCCAGATCTGCCACTTAGTAAAACTTGATATAGTATTATTTATACTTTATATTTTTGTGAGAATTAAATGTCATAACTCTTTAATATCTTAGTACATGCCTAGCACTAAATATTCAATAAGTAATAGTGTTTATAAAAGACCTAGTAAGATTTATGATTAAACGTAATAGCTGTTTCACAACAACTCTCGGTTCAATTTTAACCTGTTCAAATCTTGAAGTGAAAAGCTTTTACACATAAATATCTTTACACTTACAATTTATTATAAAGTTAGTGTGTCCATTTGATATAATTGTATTTTTTGTCCTTGAAAATTGTCTAAATTGATAGGATATCTTTAAAAATAATTCTGTGTTTGAATCTCCAGTCTCTCATGAGAGTACAGTCTCTACTCACTGTTTACAGATTTCTTTAATTTAATTTCAAGTAGTTAACTGACATGCATAAAGTCACGCAATCAGTAGGTCACTGAGTTTGGACAGGTTATTCAAATAAATCAGTTGGTCTGGCACTGGTGCCAATAATTTTTGCATTTTTTGGTCAAATACAAATTTGAAACATAAATAGGTAAAAGGGAAACTTACATGGTTGGCGTTTTTCAGAAAGAAAGAAAAAACAACTTTAAAAAAGGAAGATAAAGAAATAAAAGAAAGGAAGACTGAAAGGCAGGAGGGAAGGAAAAAAAAAGATAAGAATAAATAGCATTATAAATGCCACTATGTAACCCATGATAACAAACTAATGTCAAACTGTAGAAAGTACATTATGTGTAAAAATATAATTTACAAATACATTTTGTTTTGTAACAACTCAGTATGTTACTCATTTGTCTCTCTCTCTCTCTTTTTTTTTTTTTTTTTTTTTTGGCCTGTTATTGTCACAGTGCAAGTATTCAAATAAATACAAACATCATTGCATCATCACAAACCCTGCTCCAATTCTATTTGATCATTTCAGCAAAATAGCAGAATAATTTTGAATTTGATTTTAAATTCTGTAATTATCTGCCTAGGCCTAGGAAACATTAGGCTAAACTTTTCTGATTTTCAACCTTTCTTTTTTCCCTCTTTCTTTCCCTCCCATCTTTCCAACTTACCTCCCTCTTCCTGCTCCACACACAGTCTTTTGTGCTCAAGTATATAAATTGTTAAAAACGGAAGTACTGAATCTTTCTAAGGTTCAAGATGAATGATGAAGTAGGATTCTATTCAACCACATTCAGAAACATTACTATAACTCATGGTTATTGATTGCCTACTGAGTAAAAGACATTATGTTTGGTTTTCTAGGTGAATTAATATTTAAAGAGTTTGAGGTACAATGTAGTAAGCCAAGGCTAGAGAATATGTAAACAGTACCAGTCCCAATGGAAAATTATACATTTACCAAGATTCAGTCAAATCTTAACTTTCTACATGCTCACCAGCTGTGTCACTTGGAGCAAGTTTCTTAACCTCTTGGAGTTCAGTTTGCTTAAATTTAAAATGGATGCTAATGATGCTTATCAGCTTTGCTTTGCTGTGAAAATTAAATGAGAAAAAAAGGGCTTAGCACTAAATAAGTGTTAATTTTCTAACCCTTGCTAACCATCTACCCTCAGCCTTTTCT
The DNA here is from genome assembly GCF_047675955.1 of Chlorocebus sabaeus. Classification (NCBI taxonomy): domain Eukaryota; kingdom Metazoa; phylum Chordata; class Mammalia; order Primates; family Cercopithecidae; genus Chlorocebus; species Chlorocebus sabaeus. Next base: position 59,635,291 of record NC_132908.1, on the reverse strand, counting down.
TTCTCGGATTTCTTTCCTGAGTCTTAAATTTAAACTTTTTCTCACTTTTTGTAAACTCACTATCAGATTCATCCCTATACTCTATAGGTGAGTAAGGAGGACTTTAAGTGTTACCTCAAGAGGTAAGACTACATTTCAAACACTCTTAATCTTATTTATGAATAAATAATAGTGTATTTTCTCCTAAATGTTTATTGCTGTATTTCCCAAAAAATGTCTCCACACAAACCATAAGAGTATTATGTGGGAACTTGCTTCTTTTGGGGCTCAGAAACTGATACCCCAAAGCTTGGCATTTTGCCATGCAGAGTACCTGGAATTAAAGGAGATTAAAAGGCCTCAGAAGTAGCTTCAGAGGCAAAGCTACTTTGACCTTCTCCTACTTCAGTCTTCATCCACTCTTTCTCCCCTGAAGTGGGTCACAGTTACTAGTAATAAAGAAATTCTCTGACCTACCTTGTCTGCAAGCCATAGAAACTAGAATTCTTCTTTCTCAAAGTAAATCTTAGAAATTAGAACTCCTCTTCCCTAGCATCAACCATAAAACCTAGAAAGGTCACTCTCTCCCTTCTCCCTTAAAGACTTTTGTCAGGTACAAAAGAAGTTCCTCTTCAAAGGTTTAGCTTGTTCAGTGTCCTTGTTCTTTGTTCCCTACTTCCAAGGCCAGACTAACTTCCTTATTCTTTGTGCCTCCCTGTTTTAGTTTCAGTAAACAACTTTCCTGCCAGTCCTTATCTATAGAGTCCACATCTGCTACCCATTCTGTAAATTACCGCTCTCATCACAATGGCTCTTCCCACCAAAACTGCCCTTCCTGCCAGTGTAACCACATTCCTGCACCATTCAAGTTAGCCAGTCGGGTTCAGCTTAGATTGTACGGTCCAACTCCAGCCAGTCGAGGCAGGACACAGTAACAGGAACAAGTTGCGTTAGGGATTAAAAACCCCTTTCCTCCTTTGTTCGGTGTGCTCTCGTGGTGACCAGACCTGTGAGAGGCACCCTTCTGCAGAAGTAAATTTGCCTTGCTGAGAAATCCTTTGTTTAAGTGCTTGTTTTCCTTGCAACATCAAGCATTTGTTTCTAACACCTTCATTCTAGAGGTGTCCTGCCCCATACATTAGAGGATGGCAGGTTACACAGAGAAGCTGAGAATAATCTGAACAGATAGGCCTTGTTGGATTTCCCCCTCAGCCTATTACCATTATATCATACCCTATTGGCCCAATTATATTTCTTCATGAGTGTCCACCATTCAATGAATCTAAGCATAAACATGGATAGTTTCCCTGGGCCTTTGAGTTTTCATTTCAGAAGGCTCCTGAGTCATTTAAAGTTCTATAGTTTTTTGTTGGTTATTTATTTATTTATTTATTTATATAGAGACAGGGTCTCACTTTCTTGCCCAGCCTGATGCAGAACTCCTGAGCTCAAGTCATCCTCCCATCTCAGCTTCCCAAAGTGTTGAGATTACACACACAAACCACCATGCCCTGCTGTAAAACTTTGATTAAATAAATTTGATATGCTCATCTCTTGGTAACCTGTCTTTTGTTATAGAGTATCAGCCATGATGCTTCTGATAAATGAGGAAAAGTATCACATCTTTCTGGCCCTACACTTAAAAAAAAGAAAGAAAAGTGGCTCATGACTGTAATCCCAGCACTTTGGGAGGCTGAGGCAGGTGAATCACAAGGTCAGGAGTTTGAGACCAGCCTGACGCACATGGTGAAACCCCATCTTTACTAAAAATACAAAAATTAGCTAGGCATGGAGGCACGTGCCTGTAATCTCAGCTACTCAGGAGGCTGAGGCAGGAGAATTGCTTGAATCCAGGAGGCGGAGGTTGCAGTGAGCCGAGATAGCGCCACGGCACTCCAGCTGGGTGACAGAGCAAGACTTTGTCTCAGAAAAAAAGGAAGTAAAAAGAAAGAAAAGAAGCAAACAATACTGTAGCCACCTGATGGGTTATTCCATCCCACTGCACAGACAAAACAAATTTACTAAGACCATGACATTGCAATAAAGAAATGGTTTAATTGACATGAGACCAACCATGTCATGTGGAAGATGGTGAAGTTATTACTCAAATCAATCTCCCCAAATCTTTGGAGGCTAGAGTTGTTTAGGGATAGTTTGGTGAGCCACAGAGTCCACTTCTGCCTTAGGCCATAGAACAAGTTGGTCTTGGTGGAGCCGTTTGTCATCAGAAATTCAAAAACCTGAAAACACATCTCAAAAGGCCAATTTTAGATTCTACAATAGTGATGATATCTGCAGGAGTAATTAGGAATTTGCAAATCTTGTGAACTCCAGAATAAAGGCTAATAACAATTCATGTTTACACCTTAGCAGAATTCAGGCTCCTCATCCTCCTAACCTGGTGGTCTTTCATTAGATTTACAAAGGCAGCTTAGTTTTGGGGAAGGGCTATTATCATTTAAACTATAAACTAAATGTCTCGAAAAGTTAGTTTGGCCTAAGCCTGTAACCACCCAATGGGTTCACCTTGCCCACTGCCTAGACAGAGCCTATTTATCAAGACAGGGAATTGTGTAGAGAAAGCGTAACTCATGCACAGCCAGCTATGCAGGAGACTGGAGTTTTATTATTACTCAAATCTGTCTCCCCAAAAACTCAGGTAGGAGAACTTTTAAGGATAATTCGGTGGGTAGGGGGCCAGTTAGTCGGGAGTGCTAATTGGTTGGCTCAGGGATGAAATCATAGGGAGTGGAAGCTATCCTCTTATGCTGAGTCAGTTCTTGGGTGTGGGGTCACAGAACTGGTTGGCAGGTCCACGTGGGGCCATAAATTGTCAGACATGCAAAACCTGGAAAGACAGCTCAATGTTAGGTTCTCAATAGTTACGCTTGATGCTATCCACAAAAGTATTTGGGGAAGTTGCAAATATTATATCTGGAGTCATGGGTGGTAATATTTAGAATTCTAGCTCCTTTCTTCCTAACTTGGTGGCTGGTGGCCTTTCATTCATTGTACAAGAACAGTTTAGCTTTGAGAAGGGCTGTTATTTAAATGATAAACTAAATGCCTTCCCAAAGGCTGGTTCAGCCTATGCCCAGGAAGGGACAAGGACAGTTTGGAGGTCAGAAGCAAGATGGATTTGGTTAAGTCTGATATCTTTCAATGTCATAATTTTCTTAGTTATAATTTTGCAAAGGCAGTTTCAAGCCTAGGAATGACTAAGGGCACTTTGGAGGTTAAATGCAAGATGGGGCTTGGTTAGATAAGATCTCTTTCACTGGCATAATTTTCTCACTGTTATAATTTTTGCAAAGGTGGTTTTAATACCTGAGAACTACTGAATCAAACTAGGCCTAAAGAACAGAGATTTGTTCATACAAATTTGTCTATGTCTAGATATCAGTACTAAGGATATCAATATTGCCAAATTAAAAGGAATTCCCAGCCTGTCAAGAGAGAATTCATCTTATTTTCCTGTGGAAATGAAGTGGCAATGTTGTCTGGGGTATAGACGCTCGGGTTCATTGTCGCAAACCAGGAAAATTTAGGACACAGACACACACATGAGGAGTTTAGGAGTGGGGGTTTAATAGGCAGAAGAGAAGAGAAAGAGAAACAACCCACTTTATAGAGAGAGGGCTCTCCAAGCTGAAAGGGATGGCTGGCAGCAAATGTGCCAGATTTTATAGTCCAGTTTGAGGAGGCCGTGTCTGATTTACATAGGGCTCACAGATTGTATGGCATTTACATAGCGTGCAGGGAAGGGTGGTCACCTCACTCTAATCTTATTATGCAAATGGCCTTTCCAGTTGATCTGCTCCATCTTATCTCTTCCTTATAGTACACATGGCTGACAGAGAACGGAAGATGGAGCCGCCATCTTGAATATGTCTAGTCCCTAGTTACTGCTGGTATTCACCTATGCAAGTTCCCAGCCTACTTGTCTGTGTCTGCAGCTCGACTTTACAGTCTGCTCTTTGTTGGAAAATGATTTAGGGCTGCTTTTCATTAAAAAGAACAGCCTTACACCCATACTCTTACTAACTACCTAAGTGATTTCTTCTTGACTCCTATATCAGAAACAATGCTGAAAATCAGAATTTATGTGGTTGAAAGAAGTTCCTTGTTTCCTATTGTTGGTATATTTAGATTCAATGGAATATTTAGTGTTCAATAAGCTTTGCTTCTAAAGGGACACTGATTTGGGACAGCTCTCATATAAACTCTTGATATGTTGTGGCTTCTACTCTCTGTCTGTGGTCAGCTCCCTTACTGAATGAAATCTGCGTGACAGAAAGCTATCAGTGGCTCAATCATGTGTAAGTCCCAAGATTTTCCTATTTCAGATCTGATAACTGTGTGCTTCTGTAATTTACCATTTGCCGGTCTTACAGAGCAAGCCAAAAAAAGTAGGCTGTGGGTGAGCTTCAGAAAAAGAACAGACATTTGTGAATTACTAGCCAGATTTTGAGCTAGGAACGTTTTTTTTAATTCAATTTAATTCTTATGACTTTACTGCAATACTGCAAGTTAGATGTTTTAATCCTATTTTACGAATGAAGAATTTGATATTTGGACAACTTAAGCAACTTGTCTGAGGTCATGCAGCTAGGGAGTGATGAAGTCTTTGAAATCCAGATTATAATTCAAAATAGATTGGAACCTGATGACAGCCTGCTATGGTGACTCTCACCTATAATCTCAACAACTCAGGAGGCTAAAGCAAAAGTATCCCTTGAGTATTGTTTGAGGACAGAAGTTCAAGACCAGCCTGGGCAATATAGTGAGACCTCATATCTAAAAATAAATTGTTTTTAAATTAGCCAGGTGTAGTTGCACACATCTGTAATTCTAGCTACTTGGGATGCTGAGGTAGAAGGATTGTTTGAGCCCAGTAGTTCACATTCTGCATTCCAGCCTAGGTGACAGAGTGAGATCCTGTCTCTAAAAAATAAAAATAAATAAATAATAACCTGATTAGAAACACAGACCTGAGTATACCATCTAGTTTTATCCTTGGTTAAGTGACTCCTTGTCTCAAGATTCACACTGTAAAATCAAGATAAAAATAATACAAATCTGGCATAAAAACAAAGACATAAAAGAATGGAAAAGAATAGCCCATAAAAATAGCCCAAGCATATATGGTCAGTTAACTTTCCCCAAGGACACCAAGAAGACTCTCGACAGGGGAAAGAGAGTCACTTCAATCAATGGTGTTGGAAAAGTGACTATCCAAAGGCAAAATAATGAAATTGTACCCTTATCTTACAACATACACAAAAATTAACTCAAAAGGGATTAAATATGTAAGCATAAAAACTGAAATCATAAAACTTCTAGAAGAGAACACAGGAGAAAATCTCCTTGACATTGACCTTGGCTATTTTTTTTTTGTATATCATGCAAAAAAGCTCAGGCAACAAGAGCAAAAATAAACAAGAGAGACCACATGAAACTAAGAAGTTTCTGCACAGCAAAGGAAATCATAGCAAAATGAAAGGGCAGCCTACAGATTAGGGAGAAAATACTTGCCAACGGTATCTTTGATAAGGAGTTGGTATCTAAAATATTTAAGAAACTCATACAACTAAATAATCAAAAACAATCAAGTAACCCAATTCAAATACTGAAGAACCTGAAAAGACATTTTTTCCAAAAATAAAACCATAAAAATGACCAATAGACATATTAAAAGGTGTTTAACATCACTAATCATCAGGAAAATACAAATCAAAACTCCAATAAGATATTGCTTCACATCTGTTAGTATGACTATTATCAAAAAAATAAGAGATGGCAACTATTGGTAAGGGTGTATAGAAGAGAGAATGCTTGTACATTGTTAGTAAGAATGTAAGCTGGTACAACCATTTTGGAACACAATAGGAAGGTTGCTCAAAAAACTGAAAATAGAACTGCCATATGACCCATCTCTCTCTCTTCTGGGTATATATCCAAATGAAATGAAATTAGCCCCATATAGAGATATGTGCACTCATATGTTCATTGTAGTATTATTCATAATAGTTGATGTATAAAAACAATCTAAGAGTTTGTTGACAAATAAGTGGATAAATAAATTATGAAATATATTGTACCTAAGGATATTATGCTAAATGGAATAAGCCAAATACTGAAACAATACTGTATTATTTTACTTGTAATTTGTAGTTTTTTTTTAAAAAGTCAAATACATGGGAACAATCAATCAGTAGAAGAGAGATTACCAGGAGTTCAGAGAGATGAAAATAGGGAAATACAGGCCAACAGATGCAAAGTTGCAGTTGCATAGGAGCAATACGTTTAGGGATCTAATGTATGCCATGAGGACTATAGTTAATAATCTTGTACTGTATACTGGAAATTTGCTAATAGAGTCAGGTTTAGATGTTCTTACCTCTGTCACCCCGCCTACCACACATGCACATATACACACACAAAGGTAACTATGTGAGGTGATGGATAGGTTAATTTGCCTGACAGTAGTAACCATTTAACTAGGTATATGCATATCAAAATGCAATGTTGTATGAATTAAATATGTAAAATAAAATTTTGAAAAAGAAGAATATCTCCCTTCAGGATGTTATGAGTCTACAGTGAGTCAAAACATTTAGCACATGCACCCAATAGTGTTTACATTTATTATAATTATTATTATTGCCATGATTATTTCTGATTTAAGTATACAATTCATGGGGAGACAAAACCTACTTTCCTATTCACTACATTATATCCAGTGTCTAGTATAGTGGGATGTAACAGGCAATAAATAAGTATTTGTTAAATAACAGATATCTTTTTCTCTCTGGTGCACATTCCCCCTGTAGTAACTTTCTGATACAATATGCACAAATGAGAAAGCCAATGAAGCCAACAATTAATACTATTAAATATTGAAACTTCACCTTCTGCCAGTAACAAGAGCAGAATCAAGAGACTGCCCTAGGCGGTTAACCAAATAGAGCCCTAACAGGGTGCCCATGGTCAATGTCAGGTCCAATAGGGCTAGTGCCAGTCCCTGCCAGCTGGGCTATCAGTCCACTGCCTAGGAACTCTCCCAGCCAAATTCTGTAACAGTGTAATTTTCTTGTACTCAAAATGCACTTCTTGGTAAAGCACCATGGAAAGAAACTTGAATTTGAGAGACTGGAACATTAAATTTCTGGTGTAGAACAAGAAACATACCTGGAAAAAAAAGAAAAAAAGAATGCTGAATATTGTGTAGTACACATTGCCAGGAGATCCACAACTTCTTCCTCACTGTCAGATAATCCTTACGGTTCTGTTTAGTTGACTATCAGGTTATTGCTGCCATACACATAATTGGGCCCTGGAATGATCTTATAACCACTATAAAACACATTAGGATTCATAAAAAGGCAATCATTTTGATAGGTAAAGAATCCTGAATCTGGGAGCAATCTCATATAATTTAGTCTGAAAGACCAGTCCTATCAGAATCTCCTGGAGAGACTGTAAAATAAATGAATACTTACCTACATCCAAACCTACGTACATAATAAGACATTATGCTAAATGGAATAAGCCAAATACTGAAAAAAGAATACTGCATTATTTAACTTATATGTAGATTTTTTCATGCATGCATACATACCTAAGATACATCATTATCTCGGTTATTCTGAAAAGTTTTATCAGGAGACAATTTTTAACAAACCTCCCTGGTTCTAATGACCTGAGAGTTTTAATAAATACTTCGATTTAATTAAAGTTACTAGTTTTACAGATGAGTGAATCACAGAAGAGAACACCCAGTTGTCAGTAGAACCTGCCTTCTGCATATTATTATAGTAATATTTATATGATGCAATATAAATCTATATAATTATGCCAGCCTTCTTTCACTTTTGATGGCATGGTTAAGTTTCAAGGACCCTGGATTCCTTGTCTTCTTTTCAAACTCTGGTTTTCAACAAATTGTGGTATTTAAATTTCTATATAATCACAAAATTATAATTTTAAAGATATGCATGCTTTGTCTGGAATAACATATTTCAAACAAGAAAAGATCAGAGGATTGTGTAGAAATAGGATTTAGAGGAAATCAGGGAGATGGAATGAATATAAATGGTTCTTAGTAGTATGAACCGTGACAATGTAATTTTTCCTTGAGTTGATGCTGTTAATAAAAGATGAATTACTATGTGGTACTCTTATGGCTCACACAATATTAAAATGAACATAAAAGTCCCATTGAATACGTGGGTCATTATGAAAGTATTATGAAGTCATATGTGGATTCAAGCAGAAGAATGGGGAGTTTATATAAAACTTTCATTGGCATGTTTAGAGCACATTTTAGCAAGAAACAGATACCAACAAGGGCATTGATGACTGTTGATTCCTCTAGTGTATTTATTCTTTCAATCAGGACAAAACCTTGAAAGAGGTGCCCAATAGAGTTGAATAGGCATAGCAGTACCAGAGGGATTTTTAGATATAATATTTACAGTACAGACATTCTTTGCATTTATAATCTTAGGTTCCCATTTATTAGCTCAATTGGCTACAAGAAGTGTACTGAACACCTGTAACTCTATGTTTATGTTATGTACCACTTCATATTGGTTTTATGAAGTTGAAGTTGAAATGAGGGAGTATATGCAAAATGCTTTAGCATGGCATTGACCACCTGGTGAATGTTTACTAATGTCTTTGTTATTGGGATTATTATTAGTCTGGGTTGAATTGAGTTGACAGATGCAATATGCTTAGTTGGAGAAACTTGAGCTTCTGGTCTTTAAATGGTTGGTATATAAACCTGGCAAACTCTCCTTCCCATTCACTTTGTTTTTCATTTTTTTTGAGATATGGTCTTCCTCTGTCACCCAGGCTGGAATGCAGTGGCATGATCTCAGCTCACTGCAACCTCCACCTCCCAGGCTCAAGTGATTCTCCTACCTCAGCCTCCCCAATACCTAAGACTACAGGTACAGACCATCATGGCAGGCTAATGATTTTTATTTTTTGTAGAGACGGAGTTTCACTGCATTGCCCGGGCTGGTATCAAACTCCTAGACTCATGTCATCCCGCCACCTCAGTCTCTCGAAGTGCTGGGATTATAGGCATGAGCCACTGTGCCCAGCTTCTCCTTCTCTTCTTACCATTTAATTTTTAATGTCATTACAAATTCTTAGCTTGAAAATATATGGATAAGAGTCTGTTTGGTGGAAAATCCTTCTCGATGCTCTACAATAGAGTCCTATGTCTATATGTATATATGTATATACCAGCATACCTCAGAGATTTTGTAGGTTCAGTTTCAGGCCAATGCAATAAAGTGAGTATTACAATAAAGCAATTCACACTTTTTTGTTGTTGTTGTTTCTCAGCACATATAAAAGTTATGTCTATACCATACCATAGTCTATTGAGGTTCTTGCCTCAATGTTGATGACTGTTGACTGATCAGAATAATGATTGTGGAGGGTTGGAGTGGCTGTAGCAAAGACAATAGTGAAATATGCCACATCGACTGATCTTTCCTTTCACAAAAGATTTCTCTGTAGCATGTGATGCCGTTTGATAGCATTTTACAAACTACAATAGAAATTCTTTCAAAATTGGAGTCAATACTCTCAAACTCTGCCACTGCTTTTTTAAGTAAGTCAATGTAATATTCTCTGTATTGTTCCTCTGTTGGCATTTCGACAGTGTTCACAGCATCTTCACTAGGAGTAGATTCAACCTCAAGAAACAAGTTTAATTGTTCATCCATAAGAAACAACTCCTCATCCATGAAAATTTGATCATAAGATTGCAGCAAGACAGTCACATCTTTGGGCTCCACTTCTCTTGCTATTTTCACTACATCTGCAGTTACTTCCTCCACTGAAATCTCGAACCCCTCCAAGTCATCTATGATTTAACTCCTATAAATTTTAGTATTTTTACCTCCTCCCATGAATCACAAATATTCTTACTGGCATCTGGAATGGTGAATTCTTTATGAAAAATTGCCAATGTACTTTCCCCAGATGCCTCAGAAGAATCTGTGGCAGCTATGGCTTTAACAATATATGTGTCTTAAATAACATGTGAAAGTCGAAACTACTCCCTAACCTGCAGAATGGATGTTATGTGATCAAGCATAAAAACAAGATAAATCTTTTTGTATATCTCCATCAGAGATCTTGTGTGACTAGGTACATTGTTAATGAACAGTAATATTTTGAAAAGTTTCTTCTAAGCAATAGGGCTCAACAGTGGACCTAAAGTATTCAGTAAACTATGTGTAAACAGATGAGCTGTCATTCGGGCTTTGTTTTTTCCATTACAGAGCACAAGCAGAGTAGACTGAGCATAGTTCTCAAGGACCCTAGGGTTTTTGACATGTTAAATGAGCATTGGCTTCAACTTACAGTCATCAGCTTCAATGGCCCCTAACACAATTGTCAGTCTGTCATTTGAAGCTTTGAAGCCAGATATTTATCAGGGGAACCCGCCCCCAATATTTCAATGTAGTTTCTATTTTCCGTAAGTGTCGGCTGGTCTGAGAAATAAAGAGAAAGAGCACAAAGAGAGGAATTTTACAGCTGGGCCACCAGCGGTGACGTCAAATATTGGTAGGACCATGATGCCCACCTGAGCCTTAAACCAGCAAGTTTTATTAAGGATTTCAAAAGGGGAGGGCATGCAAGAACAGGGAGTAGGTCACAAAGATCACATGCTTCAAAGTGCAAAAAGGAGAACAAAAATCACATGCTTCTGAGGAAACAGGATAAAAGGCAAAACAGAACTACCGATAAGGGTCTATGTTCAGCTGTGCACGTATTGTCTTGATAAACATCTTAAACAACAGAAAACAGGGTTCAAGAGCAGAGAACTGGTCTGACCTCAAATTTACTAGGGCGAGTTTTTTTCCCACCCTAGTAAGCCTGAGGGTACTGCAGGAGACCAGGGCGTATTTCAGTCCTTATCTCAACTGCATAAGACAGACAGTCCCAGAGTAGCCATTTATAGACCTCCCCACAGGAATGCAATCCTTCCCCAGTATATTAATTATTAATATTCCTTGCTAGGAAAAGAATTTAGTGACATCTTCCCTACTTGCATGTCCATTTATAGGCTCTCTGCAAGAAGAAAAATATGGCTCTATTTTGCCTGACCCCACAGGCAGTCAGACCTTATGGGTGTCTTCCCTTGTTTCCTAAAAATCGCTGCTATTCTGTTCTTTTTCAAGGTGTACTGATTTCATATTGTTCAAACACACGTTTTACAATCAATTTGTACAGTTAACACAATTATCATAGTGGCCCTAAGGTGATGTATATCCTCAGTTTAGAAGATAACAGGATTAAGAGATTCAAGTAAGATAGGCATAAGAAATTATGAAAGTATTATTTGGGAACTGGTAAATGTCCATGAAATCTTCACAATTTATGTTCCTCTGCTGCAGCTCCAGCCGGTCCCTCCATTGGGGGTCCCTGACTTCCCACAACAGACATTAACCTGTGCTCTCTAGCTATGAAGTAATAGATGGCATCTTCTTCTGATAGAACTTTGTTTATCTCCATTGAAAAACTGTTGCTTAGTGTAGCCACTTTCATCAAGGATCTTAGCTAGAGCTCCTGGATAACTTGCTACAGCTTCCGTATCAACCCTTGCTGCTTCACATTGCACTTTTATGTTACAAAGACAACCCCTTTCCTTAAACCTCATCAACCAACCTCTGATGGCTCCAAACTTTTCTTCTGCAGCTTCCTCACCTCTCTTGGCCTTCATAGTATTAAACAAGATGTGAGCTTGCTCTTGAATTAGGCTTTGGCTTAAGGAAATGGTGTGGCTGGTATAATCCTCTATCCAGAGTACTAAAGCTTCCTCAAAATCAGCAGTAAGGCTGTTTTGTTTTCTTATAATTTGTGTGTTCACAGAGTTGCACTTTTAGTTTCCTTTAAGAACTGCTGTTCTACTCACAACTTGGCTGTTTGGTACAAGAGGACTTGCCTTTGGCCTATCTGGGCTGTTGGCATGACTTCCTCAGTAAGCTTAATCATCTCTAGCTTTTAATTTAAAGTGACAAACATGCAACTCTTGCTTTCACTTGAACTCTTAGAGGCCATTGTAGGGTTCTTAGCTGGCAGAATTCCAATATAGTCATGTCTCAGGAAACAGGGAGGTCTGAGAAGAGAAAGAGACTTGGGGAAAAGGCAGGTCAGTGGAGCAGTCAGAACACACACGATGTCCATCAATTAAGTTCACCATCTTATATGGGTGTGGTTTGTGGTACCCCAAAATAGTGAAAAAGTTGAAGTATTGCAATAATTACCAAAATGTGATACAGAGAAATGAAGTGAGGACATGCTTTTAGAAAACTTGCACTGATACACCTGCCTTAAAAAGGGTTTACACAAACCTTTCCTTTGTAAAAAGGAAAAGTGTAATAAAATAATGTAATGTTTTATTATTGTTTTTATTGGAACCCAAGGTCTTTATGTTATGCTGGCAGCTTTATATTATTATGAGTTAGCCCCAAGTCACCATTTTGAACCCTTGGTAAAGCTAAATTCTCTTTTGCTGTCACTGTCTTTATTTCTTAAGATACAAGCAGCATGTCTCATCCCTTTTTCTTTCTTTCTTAATTATCTTTTTGTTAGAAGCAAATAATTCCAGGCTTTGGAATGACAACAAATATCTAAACTTGAATAGCCTAGAAAGTTTTTTAAAAAGATGCCATAGTTCTTTTGGGATAAAAAGAAAATACTCAGAAGAAGTATAATGTCTTCTTTAAATATCAGAAGAGCTCAAAATTAGACATGCTGAAATGATGAAAGCTACAAAATGCCAAAGTAGGCCTTACAAGAAATAATCAAAACCCAAAATATGAAACAAGCTGTTTAGAAATCGAGTTTTCTATTGCTACAAGGCTTCAGGAAGGGTGAAAGCTAATACGACTACTTCAAGGTGATGAAAAATAAGAGCAGGCCATTTCTTTCTTTCATTCTTTTCTTCTGTCCTTTCCTCATTTCTTCCCTCCCTCTTTTCTATTTTTCCTTTTATTTTTTGTTTTGACTTTTTGTATATTATTTAAAAATTTCTCAACATGACTTTAAAAAATCAAAGATGTAGATGACTTATTGATGGAAATGATGCTGAAGACATACCCCACACAATGAGCTGTTGGAGGAGATGCCATCAATGACCCTGCCAATCCCAGGGTTTTAAAGACCTTCTGACTTCCAGTCCTGACATTATCCTCTGTATTTTTCTGCTTATTTAAATGATATAGACAAGTTAAAAGATATTCTGGCCTTATTTGGGTCTATCATTAAAACAAGTGGGAGTAGACAACAGAAAACTGTGCAACTATTCAAAAGTGTGATGTCAGACTCCCCAAATAGGAACAAAACAGGCAGAGTATCCAGGTAGAAATAATCAAATATAACCAAAAACTTCTTTTCATTGTCAAATCTTGTGGCTGAAAGTCAAGCTGTGTCTCTGAAGTGAAATGACTTCAAAGGTAGCATACAACACCATTAAACCTAACCTCCTAAAATGAAAACCAGGCTTCTCTGATCAAGGACATTATTCTTTTATCCAGAAAGTCACCATGGGAACAATCAGTAAGCAAAATAAAATGCTATCAGAAGTTTAGAACTGTGATTTGAGAAGCAATAAAGTCCTGCCATTGCTATGCTGATTAGGGAGATAAGACAGAAAATTCTTCTAAACTAACTCAAATTATGACAGATAAGACAAGAGACATACATCTTGCATATAGAAGTAACAAATATACTGGTCAGTGGCATTTGAGGATAACAATTGATAATAACTTTGTTTCCCTAATAGTGAAACATAATTCATGTGTGCTCAATTTATGCAAATCCTCTTGGATAAGAAAGATAAGGTTTACAATATACTAGACTTAGCGTGAAATCGGACTTTTGTAGATTGTTTTACAATATTTTAAAATGGACTTACACTTCTTTCTTTCATCTACTGAGCCTAATTCCAAAAGATGAAAGATGAGGTAAAGGCCAGTATATCACCATGGAAGACAAGCTTTCAGGGGTCCACAATAGACAGGCTGACTTTGGAGATCAAAGGAATGGCCTTCAATCTCATAGCTACAGTTGAGGGGATCTGGGGAGGTCATTTCACCCCAACAAATGTCACCAGAGATTACCCTGCTTGAACTGAAATGCAAAAGTATATATTCAATGTTTGTTCAAGTAATATGTGTTGAGCACTACACTTATCCCGTATAATAAAGCACAAGATATTCTCTTATTATGTGGTATATCTGACAGTCATCTAAGTCTTTCTCCACAGGAAAAATATATGAGAAGGAAAATTATTAACATTGTTTGATCTTTATTAAATGTGTATGTGAAAAGCAATTATATAATTGTGACATTTGATGAGAACAGGTCATGATAACCGAAGTTTCCATTCTTCAAAACAGTTACAGCTTCACTGGGCAAACCAGCCACTGAGTTCCTTCTATCTTGTTCTATCGCCATCTTCCCTAGGCAATTCCTTGTGTATCTTTCAACGTAATCATGGTTTGAGTCAAAGAAACATGAATAATCCCTTCAAGTAGACAATTTAGCCATAACATCCAGTGATTAGGTTGTTCTATGTGCTTTTACTGATTTTTTTTTTTCCAGATAAAAGATGAACAGAAAAATGATGATAGTCTTGAGCAATGCATTTCCTCTTCCATTCTGACAGCCTGTGTGTCTGGGCACTTGGCTGGGTTTCTGCCGCCTGCATGGAGAATAGAAGCATTTGCATAACAATGTAGGCCTTTGAAATGCCTATTCCAGCTGCATTTCAGAGAAAGCTTACCCCAGCTGTAGAATGAATGCCTCAATCAAGGCTACAGCTGGGGTCCTCTCAGGAGAATGGAGTCTTCCTGGAAAAAGAAAGGCCAGAAGGAAGATGTCCTACTGGACCAAAAAATACATCCTTCATTTTGTCAAAGGCCTGACACAATGAGCAAGAATCTACTAAAAGATACTGAGGTCAACATGCATTGAGGGATAGTTCATTTGCACGTAAATTATAGAGGAAACCCAAGGAAATAACAGAAATGACTGTTGGCAATTTGCAGCAGTCATTTCTGCTATGAAACAACAAAGGCCTTCGTTTTTCATAATTTTGTTAATGGAAAACCAAACTCCATAAAATATTTTTAAAAGCTTTACTCTAAGCCAATACGAGTGACTGTGGCCCAGAGAAAAATACAAAACCGAGAAGTCTTCAGTAAGTAGTCCTGAGGCAGTCGAGTTACAGTTTGGTTTCATACATTTAAAGGAGATAGGAGTTCCTGTCAAAGACATAAACCAATACATGTAAGGTATACATTTGTTGGGTCTGAAAAGGCAGGACATTTAAGTGGGGGCTTACAAGTCATAGGTGAGTTTTAGGGATTTCTTAGTCAACAGTTGACTAAGAGAGTTTAGCTATTGCCTAAAGACCTGAAGTCAGTGGAAAGGAATGCTTGAATAAACAAAATTAGATTGGCTAGGTGCAATGGTTCACGTCTATAATCCCAGCACTTTCAGAGGCCAAAGTGGGCAGATCACTTGAGCCCAGGAATTAGAGGTCAGCCTGGGCAACATGAGACCCCCATTTCTACAAAAAAAAAAAAAAAAAAGCTGGGCATGGAGACATGTGCTTGTAGTCTCAGCTACTCAGGAGGCTGACAAGGGAGTATATCTTGAGCCTAAGAGGTTGATGCTGCAGTAAGCCATCATCATGTCACTGAACTCCAGACTGGCCAACAGAGCAAGATCTTGCTCAGAAAAAAACATTTTAAAAGTAAAAAAATAAAATAAAATAAAAACAAGAGGGTTGGGAGGACCAAGGCTCTTGTTATGTGGATAAAGCCTCAAAGGTCTCAGTCCTCAGAGAGAAGAGATGGTAAGTGTCTCCTTTCAGACCTAAAGGTGTCGAGACTCTCAGTTAATCCATTCTTGATCCCAGAAAGGCCTAAAAAGGGAATGCCTGAATGCATTAATGGTGATTCTCTATAGACATAAATTTCCCCCACAAAAGATGGCTTTGCAGGGCCATTTCAAACCGGGGTAGAGCATTTTGATTTCTTTCATGATCTGCTATCTTTCCTATGAGACTTTACCAAGTCAGGTTAAAAAGTAAGTCATGTTTCACTGGGTTAATTTAAAAGGTCCATTTAACAATATTTTACGGTTTGTAGGGTATGACTAAACTCTTGCCTTGCACGGTTTTAGGTCTTGGTAATTATTTATATTTACAATTTTGTATTTTATTGACACAAGGAGTTTGTTTGGTCAGTTTTACTATCTCTATTTTAACCAAAATGCTGGGGAGTTGTGCCTAAATTCCAAAAGGGTGGGGGTATAAGGAACTGTGTCTGACCTCCTTTCTTATGGCTAGGGGCCAGGAATTCCGTTTTTAAGGTTTTTGGGGGTCCCCCTGGCCATTAGGGGTTCCACTCAGTCAGTTGCAGGGCTTAAGATTTTTACATTGGTTTACAGCTTTTTGCATTTACATACAAAACCAGTGGGTTCATTTATTTTAATAAAATGGTAGCTCTTCAGTGGGTTTAATTTCATGTGGTATATATGTACTGATGTTTTTGAGATAGAAGAAGCCAGACTCAACACAGGCACAAAACAGGAATAAATTTAGTCACATAGGAAAAAGAAAAGTAAATAATGGAGAAAGTATATGCCAAGATACAAATTCAGAAATATATAACGAGTTTTTATTTTTATTAAATGAGAAACTGATGGATCCTTGACATCTGAAAACCTGAATTTAAATGCCAGGTAATAAATAAAAATGAAATTTAATTCCAACTGATATAAGTACTTAGAGTAAATTTTCGTTTACATATAAATGTTTAGGCATTAATTTTTGAACTACTATTTTCCTGTGAAAAGAGACAAATACATTCTATTGAAGATAAAGTAGGAAAAACCCTGAGTTGAATGAACTCAATTGTCATTCTACTTTAATCAACAAGAAAAGTGTTTCTCAAATTTTGGTGTGCATAGGATGACATAGGAATCTTGTTAAAATAGATTCTGAGTCATTAGGTCTGGGGTCAGAAGAACCCAAGTTTCTGCTGTTCCATCAAGTGCCTAAGTGAGGTTGATAGTGCTAATCCACAAACCACACTTTAAATAGCAAAGAACTAGATTACTCTCTTCATTAAATTATAATATAAACATAAAATAGTTCAATTTTTCAGAAAAATATCTATAAAACATTAGAACAAGAGATATACAAAACTGTCAGCTGCTAAATCATATACTTATTAGAAGAAAGGTTATCTATGAGGACTGTCAGGACTCCGAGCCCAAGCCTGCACATATACATCCAAATTGCCTGAAGCAACTGAAGAATCACAAAAGAAGTGAAAATGGCCAGTTCCTGCCTTAACCGATGACATTACCTTGTGAAATTCCTTCTCCTGGCTCAGAAGCTCCTCCACTGAGCACCTTGTGACCCCCACCCCTGCCCACAAGAGAACAACCCCCTTTGACTGTAATTTTCTACTACCCACCCAAAGCCTATAAAACTGTCCCACTGCTAACTCCCTTTGCTGACTCCTTTCTCGGACTCAGCCTACCTGCACCCAGGTGATTAAAAAGCTTTATTGCTCACACAAAGCCTGTTTGGTGGTCTCTTCACACGGACGTGTGTGACAAGGACCTAAATTAAGATATAATGACACAGAATAAGGATATTTATCCCATTTTCCCAGAAGCACAAGTCTGAGATAAACAAAAAGTAAAACAAAAGAATGAGTAAGGCAGCACTATTTTCAAGAGCAAAGACATGGAGTCAATCTAGGTGCCTATCAACAGTGGTTTGGATAAAGAAAATGTGGTTTATATACACCATGAAATACTACACAGCCATGAAAATTAATAAAATCATGTCCTCTGCAGCAACATGAATGCAGATCAGATGGAGGCCATTATCCTAAGCAAATTAATGCAGGAACAGAAAATCAAATACTACATGTTTTCTCTTATAAGTGGGAGCTAAATATTAGGTACACAAGGACATAAAGATAGGAATGATAGATACTAGGGACTACTAGAAGGCGGATAGATGGAGAGGCCAGGGGAGCTGGAAAACTACCTATTGGGTACTACAGTAATTACGTGGGTGATGGGATCATTCATATCCCAAACCTCAGTGTTACACAATAAATCCATGTAACAAACTGTACATCTACCTCCTGAGTCTAAAATAAATGTTAAAATTTAAAAACTGAATAATTGAATGATTAACAAGAGGAAATATTTAGATTTAATTATTTATATTATTATTATAGCAACTTCATTAAATATGCAAATTAAATGATTTCAATATGAGATAGAACTTAAAAGTAATGCAGAATCATTGGGTAGACTTTTGTAAATTAGAAAAGAGATTTATACATCATTTCATTTTGTGTGGCCAAAATTGATGTCATTTGCTGAGCGTATAGAAGAAAGAAAAATATCAGAAAATTCTGTGACGAAATGCTTCTATTATATTCCAACATATTTATGGGAATAATGCTTCATTCTCCTAAAAATAATGTGAATTTGATTTCATCTGCCCTGAGTTTTTCCCTTGGCTACTGAATCCCTGTGTAGCAACTCCCTCCTCCTCCAAACCATCCCTCATGTAAATGTATTCCTTTGGCCTCCTCTTACTTATCTTTTCAAAAAGCAGAACAATTGATGTATAATTTACATACTATAACACTTACATACACAATTATTTTTAAAAATATTTAGAGAGTTGTACAACCATTATGCTAAAGCAATTTTAGAATGTTTCCAATACTCAAAAAAGATCTCTGGATTTTTTTATTGAAACAATTCTAGAGGATACAATTCAGTCAAACAAATCAAGAACTACTATCCCTTGCCCTCACCCATTAAGTGAGAAAGATAAAACAAAGCAAAAATAAAAAGCCAAAATAGTCTTTGAGATCAAGGCCCATAAATTTCTCAAATTAGGTGCAACCATGGTAAAGTAGTGCTGGACTATTGGACTAAGCCATCTGGTATAATTCCTGATCTTCTTTCAAGTGTTTACAGGGGCTTCTCAGCCCTTAAGAGAAGTGGAAACAAAGGTGGAAACAGTGGAAAGAAAGGTGAATAGCATTACCTATACACACTCAGTAAAATGAAGAAAAGTGGTGAGTGTATAAGCCAGAATCTGTAATTACAAGTGACAGAAACTCATTATGAATATACTTTGCTAGAAGGGAATATATTGGTTCAGGTAGCTGGGAAATAGAGGAGTGTCTAGTTCCAGGAATGGCTGCATCCAGGATCTTAAACAATGTAACCAGGGCTTTACCTCTATCTAATGGCTTTACTTTCTTTCCAGTATTGGCCTTATTTTTTGGCTGTATGTGTTCCAACTGTTAGGAAGAACAGCTTCCTATGGTGTTAAGACTACATTTTAGAAATGATGATCCAGCAATAATAGAGGATTTGGAACACTTAATTCCATGTATTTATGTCACATATCAGGAAACGAGAAAATTTTAACCTTATATTAGTCATATGCACAACAGCTTAATGGGATAACTGACAGTTCCTCACACATCATGAAATGTGGTTGTAGTAGTTCTCCAATAGAAAGGATTCTTGGGGTAAAAACACACTGTGGGCTGGGTGCGGTAGCTCACACCTGGAATCACAGTACTTTGGGCGGTCAAGGTGGGCAGATCATGAGATCAGGTGTTCGAGACCAGCCTGGTCAACGTGGTGTACCCCGCCCCCCCGTCTCTACTTAAAAAAATACAATTAGCCGGGTGTGATGGGCACACCCATAATCCCGGCTACTGGGGAGGCTGAGGCAGGAGAATCCCTTGAACCCTGGAGGCAGAGGTTGCAGTGAGCCAAGATTGCACCATTGCACTCCAGCCTGGGCAACAGAGCAAGAATCTGTCTCGAGAAAAACAAAACAAAACAAAATAAAAAAACAAAAAACACATTGTGAATTCTATAAATGCATCAAACTCTAAACATTCCTAATACCCCCAGATAACAGGACTTTGCATGCGTATGGGTACAGGGTATGACTACTCCTTTTTTGTGGCCTCATCCTTCCTTTAATACCCTGTGGAAATATCCTTACTTTATATTTTTCTAAAGGAAGAGGATTCTTCCCTTTTGAATCCATGATTATCATGCTGGCATTTATCACCGTATTTGTGCAAACACTTGGGGGAAATGTCAAAAGAGGAGTGTGTATGTAGGTACATGTATGAATGAATGCACACCCACATGCACTCACATACATGTGCAGGATAGGAATAGTTAAGAGAAGTGAAATAATCTAACATCTGCTGGGCAATTACTATATGTCAAACATATTTCAGGTGGTATGCCTACTTTTCTATGTATCTGTTGCTATACTTAGTTTAGAACTGAGCACTGGCTTCTGATGTTTTAAACAAACCTAGCCCCATTTCCTAAAATAGCTCATAAAGCCATCTCTCCAAATCCCAACCCCTTTTGGATATAGATAAGCATACAATTACCCCAGTTAAAATGGATTAATAAACTAGACACATTTTCTCATCCCACCGACCTAAAAGTTTAATTGCATGTGTCTTTTAGTTATTTGATAATAGCTAATTTTTAACATAATTGAGCTTCATAAGTAGAGTCTTCTCCATCATCAAATATTAAAGGCCAATTCATATTTAACTCACATCAAAAAGATGCCCATCATGTGCAACACACCACATTCATTCTCATGCCTCATAGAACCCTTCAGGCTATGTATTACTATCATTTCCTTTATTTTTTTAATTCATCCCTTTTTTCTATCCCATTTATAAAAAATTTTTTAATTTACTTGGAAAACTTATTTATATGATAATTTTTTCTTTTCTGCACTATAGCCAATGGCATAGTTCACCTAAGTATATACAAGATCTTAAAAATCTTACCCTTTGGAAAAACTTCACCTTTCAATTACTTTGTGGAAAATTACAAAAGACTGTCATTGCCTTGATCTCATCAAGGGAAAAAAAAAAAAAAACACCCTAAACTAAAAGCCATACCTGTTCTACAAAAGTATCTAAGAAGAGCAGATTCAAATAACTCTTAATGAAATACATTCCAGAAATGGATAAGCCATTCATAGATCTCTACAACAAGAAATGCTACCAGTGTTTTATACTTGGAATTTATACCACATAGAAGCTCAATTTCTGTAGAAAGGAATGCTGGACATTTTTTAATGTACTTTAATATAGAAGATTATTTCTTTTTTCTTTTCTTATTTTGTTTTAAAGACAATTGTTTAAAAATAAATGTAATGTATTTTGAAATTTAATTTGTACTAGAAAAAATATTCACATATTTTCTACATATGGCTATTACATGTATACTTATACATGTGAGTAATGACAGCATAAAGAATGGGAGAAGGTAAATAGATGAATTCTGACTTAGGTTTCTTACTTAGTACCTGAAATAGTATAACTCACATTTTACTGTGATAGCTGAAGGGTACATTTTGTAATCCCTAGAGCAAACATTAAAAACAGTGAATAAAAACAAACACATTTTGTGAGAATTGGAATATCTAAAAAGTCAAGATAGACGAAAAACATGGAAAGGCAAAAAATGCCAAATGTTGACAATTTTGTCAGGAGCAGCAGCCTCAGCTCAAAATTAGAAATAGTCCAAATTCTCTTTAATAAGTTGGTAGCAAAAATTGTATTTTTATTTAATGAGATACTACTCATTAATAAAAATAAATACAATATATGAATGAATCCCAGAAACATCACTTTAAAAGTAAGAAACCAAACACAAAGGTATGCATATTATTTGATTCCTGTGTATTTAAAAAGGAAAAAATTAATCTATGCTAATTTATGTCTGTAGAAACCAGAAGAGTGGTTGCCTCTTGATGCGACTTAATTGACAAGAATTGAATGTGATGGAATGTTCTGGGATTACATAAATGTTCTATACTTTTAATCCTAATTTGAGGTTTGATTATATGGGTATATACATTTGTCAAAACTTAACTGCATGCTTGAGATCTTTGTATTTTTTACTATATATAAATTATTGCTCAATATGTGTATTTATTTGCATTTATCTTTTATTATTTTTTTAGACAAGGTCTGGCTCTTTTTCCCAGACTGGAGTGAAGTGGCATAATCAGGGCTTACGGTGGCCTCAACCTCCTGGGCTCAAGTGATCCTCTCAACTCAGCCTCCCAAGTAGCTGGGACTACAGGTGTACACCACCAACCCTGGCTAATTTTAGTATATTTAGTGGAGACAATGTTTCACCATCTTGCCCAGGCTGGTCTCAAACTCCTGGGCTCAAGCAATCCACCCGTCTCAGCCTGAGGCCAGAGCCACTGCACCCAGCCATATATATATATATACACACACACACACAAATATATTTATATTTATATTTATATTTTAAAGATAGGAAATGAAAGAAAGAAACCTTGCCCTGACTCAGCCTCATCTCATCCATTTTCCCCTTTATTTACTGTACTCCAACCTCTAAGTCCTGAGAGCAGGACTTTCATATGTGCTATGTTCTTTTTGATGCTTATACAGCTACTTTTCACATTGCTGGCTCTTTCTTATTTTTCAAACTTCAGATTAATTTTTCCCACTTCAGAGACTTCTTTCCTGGTTACTCAGACAAAAGTAGAATTATAGAATTCTGTATAAATCCCTCAGTGCATTTATCACATTTTGAAGTTAGACACACACACACACACACACACACACACACACAGATAAACATACATATTTTGCTTATTTTTTTATTTTTCCATTTGTTTATTTGTTTATTTTTATTTTTATTTTTTTGAGAAGGAGTCTCGCTCTGTCGCCCAGGCTGGAGTGTAGTGGCGTGATCTCGGTTCACTGCAAGCTCTGCCTCCTGGGTTCATGCCATTCTCCTGCCTCAGCCTCCCGAGTAGCTGGGACTACAGGTGCCCCCCCACCACATCCAGCTAATTTTTTTGTATTTTTAATAGAGACGGGTTTTCACCGTGTTGGCCAGGATGGTCTCGATCTCCTGACCTCGTGATCTGCCCGCCTCAGCCTCTCAAAGTGCTGGGATTACAGGCGTGAGCCACCACGCCCAGCTGCTTAATTTTTAATTTAATTTCACAGGGACTGTGTGTGTGTTGTTCACCCTCATAGTGCCTCTTCCTTCTGTAGTATCTGTTACTTTAGAAAAAGCCAAATGAGCCCTAAGACCGAGGTTCATGGATGACTAACTCAAAGTCATAGGGAAGGGAACCATTCTCCAAGGTATTTTAAGTCCCTTGACAATGCCTAGACACTAGCTAAATTAGCAAATATTTAACTGAACTTTGAGTAACCTGGGTTGTCATCTTTGAATCCTCTTACACTGAGGTAGTCTCAAGAAAAATGAAAGCGTATGTCCACATAAAGATCTAGACAGAAATGTTCATATCAGCTCTATCCACAATAGCTGAAAAGTTCAAACCCCTGTTTAATTTTCACTAGATTAGAAGAAAAGATGTGTCTGTGGATTTGTGTCAGTGTATGAGAGTTTGTGCCTGTTCTCGTTTGTTTTGGCAGACCCTGGGGATGTGGAGCATTGATGAGCTCAACAACATTGGTGACTTGATGCAAATATGAATGAATCAGAATCATATTTTGCAATTTCTCTTAACATTCAAATCATTTTCCCAATTAGAAAAGAAAAGTGTTTGACAAACTGTATTTGGGCTTCATCAAATTTGCAATGTTTGAAGAACATATCAAGATGTTTGGTGAAAATAAACAGCAGCTGGATTTGCCCTTTCCTGCCACACACACAGAGTTTGTTGGAAGCCGTTCATAAATCCTTACTGCTCACTGACTCTGGGAACAGATGGCTCTTGGAGGCCACATTGATGGCCAAGAAATCGTCTCATTATTATCATGGAAAGCATCTTCCACTCTTCATTTAGATGAATGAATGGTGTACTGGTATTTCTATCCCAAAGAGGTGCTAATTAAAATAGAAGGGTTTTCTCATACAAATTAAATCTTGATGAGAATCAGAGCATCACCCAGACTCCAAGATTTCCAGTCTCCCCTCTTGAGATACTTAAGTTTAATCTCTAATTTTAAATTTCTTATTTGAAACTAGACATATAGCCCCATCTGTCATCCGACCTTCCGAACATCCATCATCAACTATATCACAGATGCTAGAGGAAAAGTGGGAGAGGAACTAGCTCTTATTGAGTGCAAGATCATTTATATGCATTATTACATCTTTTTTACATAAAGATGGAAATGCTTTGGCAATAGTGAGTGTATGCAAGCTTTAAGATCAGTCTCAAACTAATTTAAAATTATTTCTGAGTATTTGTTTGGCTATAAAAATAACCAAAGCAATCTGGCTTAATGGAATGAAAATGGACTTTGAAATGCAACTGACCTGGGTTATATTACTAATTCTACCTTTACTAATTGTTTAACCATGAGAAAATTCCTTACCTATTAAACATCAAGTTTTTCATTTGTATAATGAGAAAAATAATATTTTTAGTGTTATAACAATTTAATGAGTAGGCATGTATGCAAATGCAAAAAAATGAATCTGGCAGATAATTGGCATTTATTAATACTGAGTACCCTTTTGTTTTGTTTCAGAGATTGGTGCTAATCAAATCAACTAGCAAAGTATCAAGTTATGATATTAGTAAGCTGATTTGAAATCCTAAGTTGACTAGTTTCAGCAACTCAGTAGAGTCTTGAGACAAGAAAAATCATGTAATTTGAGAAAGTTTTGTTACAAACGTCTTGATTTATAGAAGCACTTTGTGGGTAACAATGCTAAAAAGACAAATTGAGGTAATACTATGAAGAGCTATGTATGTCTTATTAAGATTTAGTTTCTAAATATATAATAAAATCCATGTTTTTCAATGTAAGCCCATAAACTATTTGTGTTAGAATCATTCTTAAGAGAAATATTGAATCAGAAACCCAGGAATTTTCATTTTGAACAAACAGTTCAAGTAATTCAAGCAATTCTCCTGCCTCAACCTCCTGAGTAGCTGGGATTACAGGTGCATGCCACCATGCCCAGCTAATTTTTGTATTTTTAGTAGAGACAGGGTTTCACCACATTGGTCAGGCTGGTCTCAAACTCCTAACCTCATGATCCACCCACCTTGGCCCCCCAAAGTGCTGGGATTACAGGTGTGAGCCACCACACCCAGCCCAGTGCAAGTAATTCTTACAGATTCTAATGGACAGAACCACTGATTTTAAAAGGTTACAATATTTCAGTTGTGGTAGAAACCCATGCTAACTCTGAATAATCCGACATTTAAGTCTTGTAGCTCATCTAAAATAACAAAGTCACTCCAGTTTGATATACCTGGCTGAGACACTGCCGTCTTATATGGAAGAGATACAGGATGGAATCCCAGCACAATTAGCAAACAGGTTCCACATCTCAGGCTAGGTTACCTTCATCCAAATATCTCCCCATGCGGTTGAAGATGGATTAGGTTGTTCAGTTTTGCCCTCATGACCTAATCACCTCCCAAAGGCCCCACCTTAAAAATAACTCAATTTTAAAGATACATCCTCTGAAAACTTGCAGAAGTGTTGCAGCCCTGTGTATTTTTCTGTTTCAGGTGGAGTTACTTGTCTGTAACGTCCACTGGGACACTTACTATGGCTGTTGTAGTCTCCTTGTATCCTCAATGTTTAGCATTGTGCTTTTCTCATTGTTGACACAATGTAGATTTATTGTAGAGATATATGAAGATAAGTAAATAGTCATAAAGAAGCATCTACTGACAAAATAAATAGGAATTTAAAAATAGAGAACAATGAGTGCAATGAGAAATACATTTGCAAGACTGTGGAAGATTTTTTGGTTCTTTGTCTTAGGGAAGCTACCAGTTTCTCTAATACATTTTTTCACCATCTTTTTCATGTGATATATATTATAAAAATTAAACATAGTCTCACTTTTACCACTGCCAAAGAGTATTAGTTGATTCATTCATCAATGCATCTATCCATCTACCAAATCTTTAGTAATCTCCTGAAAATGTGCCTGGCATTAGGGTGAGCTTTAGAGCTAAGGAGAAAAGTAAGATAAAATTCAAACCCATCTAATAGTCACAGTGTATTAGAATGCCCCAGATACTTTCATTGAGATACTATGGTAGAGGTAAGTGAAATAATTTCTCCATGCTTGCTTGCTATTATTTTTTTGTAAATTCCTTAATCTTGAAATTGTCATAATTTGATATCTTTCCCTTTGGTAAAATATCGATATGCAATTTAGTGTAAAATAGGTTTTCAGTTAACTTTTCATCAACAAATTGTTGTTCTCAGATAGTGAAATACTTTTTATTCTGTTATTTCAGGAGACATAAAAATGACCACATTTTGAATATAGAGGTTAAACCATATTCTATTAAATCGTGATTTTATGCACTTCTAAATACAGCTGTTTCAATATATCTTTCATCTAATTTACCTTAGTTTGTGTTATAATTTGAATATTCTTCCCCTCCAAAACTCACATTGAAGTTTAATCTCCAATGTGTGTCAGTATTGAGTAGAACCTTCAAGAGCTGATTGGGTCAGAGTCCTCATGAATGAATTAATTCATTCACAAATTAATGTGTTAATGGGTTGTCATAGGTGTGGGAGGGACAGGTGGCTTGATAAGAAAAGAAAAAGAAACCTGGGCACTTACTATGCCCAACCCCCTCACCACGTGATATCCTGCACTGGCTCAGGACCCTTTAGAGAGTCCCCAACAGCAAGAAGGCTCTCACAAGATGCAGCCCCTTGACCTGGGACTTCTCAGCCTCCATAATTGTAAGAAATAACCTCCCTTTTTAATTAATTATCCAGTTCCAGGTATTCTGTTATAAGCAACAGAAAACAGACTAAGACAGTTTGCCAAATAGTTATTGTGCCCTGCTTATGAGTTAAGTCTCCTTCCTCCTCCTCCTCCTCCTCTCCTTCTCCTTCTCCTTCTTCTTCTCCTTCTCCTTCTCCTTCTTCTTTTTCCTCTTCTTCAGTAATGCAGAGAATAATTTTATTGAGTAACAGAAGGAAGGCTCTCAGTTGCGAGAGGGGGGCTGAAAGTGGGCAGCCATCTGTGAGGCTGAGTCCAGGGTTTTAATGGGCTCAGAATGGGGGAGTGCATGCTAATTGGTCCATGGGTGGGCTTTGGAAAAAGCAACATTCTACTGGTTAAAAGGCATCATCCAGAAGGAACCAATAGAGAGAGAAAGGGTAAGATGGGGAAAGACGTTCTCACTCTGGTCGTGGGCTCTATCCAGATCTGGCAGTTCAGTTTTCAGGCTTTAAACTGTCTTTGGTTTGAAGGTTAAGTTTCACTGGGGACCCATCCCTGTCTGCCTAGGAATTTGTCTGTCTCCTGTTGCTATCAATCTCTCCTCTGAAGAGGTACATCTAGCTGCCATTAGGATAGGGATAGTGACTGCTCTAACTGCTTTATGCTGACAGGGTGCATTGTTTTGGGAAAATGGGGTCAGGTCTCTCTAAGAGGCCTATCTAAGGGTCCCTGGTAAAACGGAGCCATTATCCAAGGCCCTATTTGCATGATCATTTGGAGTTTGATGGTCTCTAGGGAAGAATAAGCAAATTTTACAATGTGGTTAAGTACACACGGACCAAATATAGGGTATTATACAAAAAGGGGCTAAAAGGAAACAATCTAGTGCCAAAGATAACATAAATAAGAAGTAAAATAGACTAACAATTCTGAAAACAATGTTGTGACCAGAGTTGTTTCACCCTTGTGAAATAAACATTTTTTTTTTTTTTTTTTTTTTTGAGATGGGGTTTCACACTGTTGCCCAGGTTGGAGTGCAGTGGCACAATCTCGACTCACTGCAAGCTCCGCCTCCTGAGTTCATGCCATTCTCCTGCCTCAGCCTCCAGAGTAGCTGGGACTACAGGCACCCGCCACCATGCCCAGCTAATTTTTTGTATTTTTAGTAGAGATGGGGTTTCACCATGTTAGCCAGGATGGTCTCGATCTCCTGACCTCATGATCCGCCCGCTTTGGCCTCCCAAAGTGCTTGGATTAGGGCAGTGAGCCACCGCACCTGGCCAGAAATTAGACCTTGTATGGGGGAGGGCAGTTAAATTTTAGAAGAGACATAGCTGTTCAGGGGAGTAGATAATTCCATGGGTGTTCAGGATTAAGGGGTTCTTGGCAAAGACGCCTATAGTGAGGAACAGAACAAAGGTGAGAACAGCAAGCCTAGGCAAGACTATAAAGAAGATATCCATGGAAGGTTAATTATTGACACTTCCTTTTTGTGATTTTTAGCTTAGAGTCTCCAATTTCTCCACACTGGATCAACAGAGGTGATTCTATCCGTTTCCCAGGCCTTTATTAGAATATAATGAATCCAATAATCTATTCCAGTGATCTTTACTGCTGACAGAGTAGAAAGAAGTACAGTGGGCCGGGCGTAGTGGCTCACGCCTGTAATCCCAGCAGTTTGGGAGGCCGAGGCGGGCGGATCACAAGGTCAGGAGATCGAGACCACGGTGACACTCTGTCTCTACTAAAAATACAAAAAATTAGCTGGGCGCGGTGGCGGGCGCCTGTAGTCCCAGCTACTCGGGAGGCTGAGGCAGGAGAATGGCGTGAACCCGGGAGGCGGAGCTTGCAGTGAGCCGAGATGGCGCCACTGCACTCCAGCTTGGGGGACAGAGCGAGACTCCGTCTCAAAAAAAAAAAAAAAAGAAAGAAAGAAGTACAGTGTAAGGTCCCTCCCAATTCAGGCCTAGAGAGGGAGAAAGGGAAGGATGTGCCTTTACCAGTACTAAGTCCTCTAGCTTGAATAGAGGTGGCCCTAGTTTATGGGGCTTGGACTCTTGATAGTTGTTTCAGTTCCTGTTGGAAATGAGCCAGAAAGTTATATGCTTAATCAAATCAGATGTTCCTTGGTCTAGCAATAAATAATTGATGAGAAAAAGCTGTCCATACATCATTTCGAAGGTACTTAAACGCAGCTCCTAAGGGATGTTTTTAACACATAGTAGGCCTCGGGAAAAAGAGTATCCAGGGGAGATGTAATCCAGTGGTGCAATCTTGGCTCACTGCAACCTCTGCCTCCCAAGTTCAAGTGATTCTCCTATCTCAGCCTCCCGAGTAGCTGGGATTACAGCCGCGTCCACCACCCTTGGCTAATATCTTGAGAGAGTTTTCTGAGGTGGCTTTTGGTAATATCATTTATCTTCTCTACCTTTCCTGAGGATTGTCGTCTCCAAGCACAGTGAAGATGGCATTGTATGAGTGCCTTTGAGACCCCTGGGTGACAGTCATCTTAAACGAGGGGCCATTATCACTCTGGAGGTATTTAAGGAGTCCAAGTTAATTAGTACTTTTATCACCTTAGAGGCTTTCTCTGTTTTGAGATGGAAATGCTTCTACCCAGTTAATGAAGGTATTTACCCATACCAGGAGGTACTGGATGCCCCTTATCTTTGACATATGGGTAAAATCCATCTGCCGTTCTCCCCCTGGGTAGCCTCCCATTCTTTGGGTTTTGTAGGGGAGAAGCCATCAATTGAGGGGATTATTTTTAAGGGAAGTCTCACAAACGTTAATGACCTGTTTGACCATTTTTGGAGATTTTAGCAGATTTTTACCTGAGAACAACCTTATGGCCAATTGATAAATTTTATCCTTCCCTAGGTGGAAGTCTTGGTGAAGGATTTTCAGAACTTTCCATTGGCTGGAAGCTGGTAGATGAAGTTTGCCATCCTCTGATTGCAGCCATCCTGAGGGCTGAAAGGTGTATCCCCAAGAGGTGGCCAATTCTATTTCTGCAGGAAAATATTGAGGTTTTATTTCTCCTACGGAGCCCTCCCAAGTTAGAGGGGCCTCAAGTGGATCAGAAAGCTGGTGCCTTCTCTCTGCTGATTTAGCTGCTTGATCCACCAACTTATTTCCCTTTTATAATGTATTATTGTCACTTCCCATGGAAGGAAAACTGAGGATAAAAGCCTGTTAACTTTCTGATGTTCTTTAATGGGAGACCTTTTAGCTGTAAGAAAGTCTCTCCCTTTCCAAATAGTGGCATGGGTATGGAGAACTAGAAAGTGTACTTAGAATCAGTATAAATGTTAACTGCTTTCCCTTTGCTTAATTAAAGTGCCCTTGTGAGGCAATTCACTCAGCTAGTTGAGCACTTGTGCCCAAGGAGAGAGGCATACTGTCAACAGTGTCATTCAGGGTGACTACTCTATATGCTGCTTTATGGATCCCTTGTTCTACAAAAGAACTTCTGTGCATAGAGAGAGTCCAGTCTGGGTTCTCTAAGGTGGAGTTTGAAGTCCTCTCTGACCTCAGGTTTACAGTACTATCTGTTTGCAATTGTGTTCAAACTCCCTAGCTTCCTCTAGGAGGAAAGTGGCTGGGTTTAGGGAGGGACATGTTCTTAATTGGACTGCAGGTCCCTCCAGTAGCAAAGCTGGATATTTCAGGAGGCAGTTGTCTGTTAGCCAGAGACTCCCTTTAGAAGGCAGCAGTCCTGTCACATTATGTGAGGAATAAATGGTTAAGTTATTCTCATTGTTAAATTAGTAGCCTCGGATACCATCAAAGCTATTGCTGAAACTGCCCAGAGGCAAGCCGGCCATTCTTTAGCTACCAAATCAAGCTCCTTGCTTAGGTAGCCTATGGGCTGATGGGCTGAAACTTGGGCCTGGATCAGAACTCCCAGGGCCATTCCCTTTTTTTCTGATACATAAAGATTGAACATCTTCCATATAGGAAGACTAAGGGTTGGTGCCTCAAGCAAGGCTTGTTTCAATTGGTCAAAGGCCCTTTTAGCCTCTAGTTGTCAAATTAAGGAGGAGCTCTTAGCTGCCTGAGTTTCCTTTATTAGGTGATATAAGGGACAAGCTATCCCTCCATATCCAGGTATTCATAATCTGCAGAACTGTAATGCCCAAGAATCCCTTTGGCTACTTAAGGGATTTGGGGAAGGAAAAAAGCTGGATATGGATTTAATCCTTTCTTCACCTAGTGCCCTGGTACCCTCTGACAAGATTAGATCTAGGTACTTCACTGAAGTCTGACAGAGCTGAGCCTTAGATTTCTAGACCTTGTATCTTCTGGTAGCCAGGAAATTAAGAAAGCCTTACTCCCTTCCTGAGAGACTTCCTCATTTGGGGCACAAAGTAGAATGTCATCTACATATTTTAAAACTTTAACCTGAGGATAAAGAAACTCAGAGATATCTTCTGACACTGCCTGCCCAAACAGGTGGGGGCTGTCTCAGAATCCCTGAGGTAACACCCTCTGGGTTAGCTTGGTGGTCTTGTTGGGGAGATCCTCAAATTCAAACAAATATTGGAAGTTGGGGTGTAGGGGTATGTAGAAAAAGGAATCCTTTAGGTCCAGCACTATTAACCATTTAGTTCCCTCAGGTATTTGAGTTAGCAGGGTATAGAGATTGGGAACCATCAGATAAATTGGAACCACAGCCTCATTAATGAGGTGGAAGTCCTGAACAAGTCCCATTCTCCACTGGATTTTTGTAACCCTAATATTGGGGTATTAAAAGGGCTGTTGCAGAGTTTGAGGAGGCCCTGCATCCTCAAGTTATCAATGATGGCTTCTAGCTCCTTCCTAACTTCTGGTTTTAAGAGATATTGCCTCTGGTTAGGGAAGGACATAGGATCCTTAAAGTGGATCTAGATTGGTGTGGTGGTTGTGGCTTGACCACTTTTCCCTAGAGTTTTCCAAACTTCCAGGTTAATATCGGTTTCCATCAGCAGGAGACAAAGAGTCTATCCTGGAGCCATAGGGATGGTGATTCCCATGTGAGCTAAGATATCCCTGCCCATCAGAGGAGTTGGGCTTTCAGACATGATTAAAAAGATGTGGGCAAGCAAGAGTCTCCCCAACTACAACTAAGGGGCTGGGAAAAATATTGGGATAAATCCCTATTGTCATGCTAAGGGATGAAGGGAGGCCTGGATTTGAGAGTAAATGACTGCTCTGGTATCCAGGAGGAGGTCCACCTTCTTTCCTTCAACATCCAGAATCGCCTGGAGCTCCTGGATGGTAATGGTGGTCTGAACCATCAGAGCCGGGAACAGAAGCTCCAGGACCCACTAGTCCTTCTGGACCAATTGGGAGACTGGCTCTGGATCCAGTGACCTGTGTCTCCAGGAACAGTCCACCTTACGGTGGTTCCCACTGCAGAATGTACAGGGTCACGGTGGCTTCCTCATGCTGGAAGTCCTTCATAAAGTTCCCTGGTTTGCCACATTCATAGCAATTAACAGGTGCATCTCAGGGATTCTGCGGATTGTGAACCTGTAAGGCAACGATTAGAGCCTCTGCTTTTTTCTTGTGTCTCCTCTCTCTCTTGGACTTCCTCCCAATCTGTATTGTAAAAGATCAAGGTGGCCGCTTTCAGGAGATTCTCTAAAGTACTATTTGCTCCCATGGTCTGTTTCTGCAGCTTCCTCCTAATATCAGGGACTGCCTGAGTAATAAACTTATCCTTTAGGACAAGTTCTCTCTCGACCAAATCAGGAGATAGAGATGTGCTTTAACAATACCTCTCTTAGCCTTTCCAGGAAGGCAGTGGAATTCTCATGTGATCCCTGGTCTATCAAGGATAGTTTGGAGTAACTGAGAGTCTTAGTTCTAGGCATTCATAGGCCCTCCAATATGCACACCTGAAAGTGTTTCTTCTTCCATTCTCCCATTTCCTTATTGGGGTCCCATTTAGGGTCCTTCAATGGCACTTCTGTTCTTCCAATTGGATAAGGCTCATCCGCTTCCTTGCCACTACGAGATACAAAACTCAATCCCCAAACTTCTCCATCACTTGCAGGGCTGCCTACTTCTCAGCAGTAGCCAGGGTTTGATTCAAAAGTAAAATAACGTTCTTCTAGGAGAGTTCAAATACTTGGGTTAAATTCTGGAAAGCCTCTATATACCTGTCAGGGTTATATGAAAACTTGCCAAGATCTCCCTTAATTTGCCTTAAGTCCTGTTCAGAAAAGGGGACCTGGACCTTAATGGGGTCACAAGGCATCTCTTGGAGGGGCAGGAGCTAGGCTGGAAACCACCTAAAATGAGGATATTTAGGATGGGCCAAGCTTGAGCGAAAACCTGGATAGGAAAAATGGGGTATATCAGGAGGAGCAGGGCTCCTTCGCTGTTTCATTGGGATTGTCCTTTGCAGACTATAACCTGACCAAGTCCTCATGCAAAGGAATATAAGGCATTTTTTTTTCCAGAGTCTGAAGGTCAAAGGAGTCACAGTGATTCAGGATGCACTCAAGAGGTGTACAGGCTGACGGTGGTTTGTTACCTATCTGAAAAAGAGGAGAAAATGCATCTTTTAGTTCTGTTTTCTCTTCCAGCAAAAACCCAGGGTAGGTGAAGGAGAGAAAAAAAATGTATTCCTTTTTTTCTTCCCTCTTTTCCTTCCCTAAGTCCTGGTGCCTACTATAGGCACAACTCATGGATGCTAGTGCAACCTCCACCCATGAAGCAGGCAAGCCTAATTGGTAGGGATAATGGTATTTACCTATGCTGTGCCCTAACCTTCCACTGTCAGTAACCTTTGGGTTCCCTAGGCCTCATCTATGCCATGTTGTAAGCGAATCCTCCACCCATGAAGCAAGAAGGCCTAGTTGGCAAGGTTATTCACGCTCACTTGCACTATGCCCTAGCCTTCCACTGTCAATTGCCTTTGGGTCCCTCAGATCTAGTCTTTTTTTAGGATTCCAAACCAATGTGTGGAAGATACACTGGAGTAATATTGAAGTGAAGCTGTGGAACCAGATCCTCCTCAAACAAGGGAAAGAAAGGGAATTACAGAAGGACCTGGCCTAATAAGATGCCTCCCAAGAGGAAAAAAAATTAATCCTTTACACAGAAAAGCTCTCTGTATTCACAGGATTATGTTGACTTCTGACATGATGGAAAAAAAAAACTTAAATGCAGAGGAGGGGAAGGTGCCTGGGGAAAATAGCCTTTTGCCCTATGCTAATGGGTTTCTTCAACAGGGGAAAAATACTCTCAATCATTACATCCTCCTTGCTTCTAAGAATAGACAGAAACCACATTGTTCTAAATTATATTCCTGATGACTGAGCCAAGTGCTCATTCTACCCAGTTATATTATCTCTGGTTTGCAACAACACCTTTAGCATTGTATATATATAAAGAAGAGATAGGAGCCATGACAACTGCAAAAGAAAGAAAGAAAAGGTAAAAAGAAAGACTGGAGGTTCTAGTGCTGACACCATAATGGGCTGTCAGGGACTGGAGTCAGTCCTGGGGTCTTTGGGTAATGCCAAAGTGCAGCGTCAGCCAGATACCCTCAACTGCCCCAGAACTTCCTTCTAATCCCATGTGATGGCTAGACCTCTGTGAAGGGTAACCAGATTGGAACAAAGCCAACATTTCCAACACCTGAGGGTGATGGGGGATTGACAAAGTCGTCTCTGGCAAGTCTGTCCTCTGAGTCTTGTAGAACTGGTAGCTGCACTATTCGCTCTTAACTGGCTGACAGAGGTATGGTGTCTCATCTGTTTTCAGAAAAATAATCTGAGGACAAGAAGCCTCTGAAATGAAAGTGGAAGAGGTCTGCTCTTACCTTTCCAATGACCCTGGAGAAGGCTAATTGCTACAGGATTCCTTCAGTGCCGCTTCACTAGCTGGAAATCTCTAACGCCACCATGACCTCTGCCTGGGACCTTGCTCAGGCCTGCCAGGCTCACTCCACCCACTCAGTCCAGCAGGCTGCACTTGGCTTGCACCCTGGCCCAGATCCCATACCTAACCAGGACTCTGCACTTAGTCTGTGACTGCACCAACCATGCCACAAGTTGTTTCTGCATTGGGTGCCGGAGTCTAGACATGGTGAATGCAATGGTGCCTGAAAACCTGAGATGCCAGCAACTGTGGAGCTCCAACGGGTGTTTCAGCTTTCGCACAGGGAGTCTCAAGGTCTGAGCACTCCAGAATGTTTTGGCTTTGTAGTTTGGCAAACCAGCCCAGGAGGGAATGGCGCCCAATGGCTTCACTTCTTCGTGCCTGCAGTGAGGTGAATGGGGCCGTGTTACAACTCTCTTTGAACTTGCTGCCCACAGCTCAGTGAACAGGAGTGTGTGACAGCTCTGTCCACACCTGCTGCCCACAACTTGGTGAACAGAAGTGTGTGACAGCTCTTTCCACACCTGCTGCCCACAGCTCAGTGAACAGGAGCGTGTGACAGCCCTCTCTACACCTGCTCTCCACAGCTCAGCAAGTTCTGGGTTCTTGTCCTATGACTGAGAGGAATAAGGTGTGTGGACACCAGAGAGTGAGTAAGGCAGAGAACAATTTTATTGAGTGACAGAAGGAAAGCTCTCAACTGTGAGGGGGACCTTAAAAATAGTCCCAATTCTTTGGGAAATATTAGTATTTCCCCAAGTCCCATTCTTTGGGAAATACTCAAATAAAAGGGACATAGTCCTTGCCCTGAAGGAATTTAAAACCCAATAATAAGGATAAAGATAGACACAAATATATAAATCATTTGAGCTGATCTGTGCTGTTTGATGTCAAATATGTCAAATCAGAAAACACTAGCACATATGTTTCTATTTCACTTTCTCATGACTTGGAAGCTACCACAAACATATAATTAAAAAAATGGCAAACATACAAATTAATAAAGCAAAACTACTTGTAAATGAAGAAGTTCTAAAGTCCAAAAATCAGTGCCTTCCCACATTATCATTTTAATTTTTTAATTTCTTTTTATGTTAACCATGATGACTTTACCATTCCCTGCTACCTCAGATTATTTAAGAAATTAGATGAATAAGA
Organism: Chlorocebus sabaeus; assembly: GCF_047675955.1. NCBI lineage: Eukaryota > Metazoa > Chordata > Mammalia > Primates > Cercopithecidae > Chlorocebus > Chlorocebus sabaeus. Next base: position 59,599,450 of record NC_132908.1, on the reverse strand, counting down.
TCATTTGTTTCTAATTGGTGTGCAAATGCAGGGACTTTTAAAAATGTAAGTCTTAGGAAGTTTGCCTTTAGTCTATTTCAAGATTATAAAACACCAAATAGTAGAATTCTGATGTCACAGTATGATTTCATGGAGCCAGAAACTGACTGCTTACCATCTAATAAGATGATTTTGCATTGCATTATAAGCATAGTATATGATTCCTTCTTGAAATATGTCTTTGCTATTATATCAGGTATTGCTGTGCAACAGCCCTACTTACACCTTCAGGGGACATGGTGCTAAGTATTTACTTTCTATGCATCTTGGAGATTTAGTTGAAATACCTTTGGGACATCTTTTCTTTGCTAGTCTCCCTCAAGTTTCTGCAGGTCAGCTAGTCTATACATGTATCTGTGCAGTTGGCCTGTACATTCCCAGAATATAAATAGAGTTTAAATTCTAGTAGCTGGAAGAACTTGCAGATAAATAACTTATAATTGTAAGTTGTAATAAATCTAAATAGGAAATAAGACAAGTTGGATGGTGAAAAAAAAAGAAAGAGAATTACTTTGAAAAGTGCTCATAGAAGGTGATACTTAATCAGAAAAATTAGAAGAAGGAAAAAAGTCAGCATTATGAAGTAAAGTGGAAGGAACTTTCCAGGTAGTGACAGCATCAAGGATGTTGACCCCGGTGTAAGGAAGGACATGATCTGTTTGAGGAAGTAGAAGAAGACAAATGTGGCTAGAATGTAATGCATAAGTGGGTACAGAATATACAGTGTCTATGTGAAGCAAGATGACTTTTGAGAAAGAGATAGGGACCTATGTAAAATGTTTTCACTTTTCTTTTCCTAATTCCAAGACTTCTGATTTCTTATTATGAATCAAAGTCTATGAATCCAAGCTCCCCAGGAGAAGAGGAACTCACCTTTCTCTCTTGCAATTATTACTTATGTTTACTTTACTGCTTCTCTGGGACCCCTAAAAGTAGACTTTTAGCCCCACTTCTATGTTGATAGTCACTCTTCATGCTAAAGGGAAAGTCTATTAAAAGTATAGGTTTCTTAAGGGGTTTGCCCTTTTATGCTTGGCTCTCATTCTCTGTCAGCTGCCACCATGTAAGATGTGCCTTTCACCTTCTGCCATGATTGTGAGGCCTCCCTAGCCATGTGGAACTGTAAGTCCATTGAACCTCTTTTTCTTTACAAATTACCCAGTCTTGGGTATGCCTTTATCAGCAGTGTGAAAACAGACTAACACAGAAGCCAAGATGGAAGTCACTTTCTTTTATGACTTAATCTTGGAAGTGACATCTTATCACTTTTGCCATATTCTGTTCAACAGAAACAAGTCAGTAGATTGTGTCTACAGGCAAAGAGAAGGGACTGTATAGGAACATGAATACCAGAAGGTGGGGGCAATGGGGAGTCATTTTAGAAGTCATCTACCTAAAAGTTTCTCACATGCCTCCAATATTAGATGTCCATCATATTTACTTTTAAAACAATTTAAAACAAGTTAGAGACTCAGAAATTACAGAAACCATTAAGACTAATAACATGAGCTAGAATTTTATTTGTGTTGGTCACTTACATAGTCACCCTAGGAGGTTAATGGAAAATGTCTTTGTCGTTTTTTATCCAGGTTTCAGGAGATGAATATATAAATAAGTATCCATGGCACTGACATAGTAGATTTTTCCTATTAGTTCTGTATTTCATAGAATCATGTATGGACAGAATTGGACAAGCAGCAAGAGATTACTCAGAAAAATGTTTATATTCTACAGATGAGAAAAATACATGATACTCTCACAGAAAAAGCAGTTTCTCTCATGGCCTAGAATTATTTAATTTGAGGCAAAACTAGGACTAGAACCCAGGTCTCTTTAAGCTCCAGTGATCTTCTCTTTTGATCATATTTAGCACAAGATTTTCTTGTGCTTAAAAGACCACAATGGACACTGAAATTACAGAGTATTCATTTTTATGGGTGCAAACTGATGAAAAGACAGGCAAATAAGTGACTTAAAATTCTATGAATAAACTGACTATTTCATTTGCTAACATTGTTATTCTGATATTTTTGATAGAAATTACTTCAGTCAGAATACATTCACATTATTTATTCTAAGAAATGCATTAAAGTAAAATGAAAATTTGTGGACCCTTAAGCAGAAATAATGAACTAATTTGGTCTCTGCATAAGGAAAGTATAGTGCAAATTCTCAAGGTTACTCTCACCCAGACTTTGGTATTTTTTCGCTCAGACCAGAAGATTTCTACATGAAGGACTAGTGATAAATGTGTAGCAAAATTCACACATAAACACACACACACGTGCATGTACATATGCATACATGTACAAACACTTTGAGGGTAGCTAAAATCGCAATTCTAAATTGTGTTGCTCACGACTGAGATACACTTCCCAAATGGATAATTTTCATCTCTTAAAAGTGATACTTGACAATTCATTTCTGAAATCTTTAAACTGGTCCTTTTATACGGTGAAGATAAGAGAAACAAAATTATGTGAAAAGGGCTCAGGAAAGGGTGCAAACATGGATGTATGTTAGCACATCCATTCGAGTAATCATTTTCTAAAGCTTCTTAACCTGACTCTTGGTGAATGATGGTCATACAGTATTAAACTTTAAAGCGGGTAGAGATCTCTTTATCATTGAGCAAGGGATTTGGAGTGACAATTCAATATATAGTGTTATACTTTATTTATAATTCACAAATGGCTTTGAAATTTTGACTTTACCCTTTCTCCTAGTTCCTGTCAGTTTCCATTACAGTTGATGTCTAAAGAACAGACTAGGTTCATCAGTCAAAATAATATTTTGCTACAACTAGCCTTGATGATGTCACCAGCTTATCTGATGACTGCAACGTGCCTCTTCAAAGGTGAAATCAAAGAGCTCTGTCTTTTCATACTAATGATACTGCTACTTCAAAACTTTGGACTAGCTCCTTATCCATACTTTTTTTTTTTTTTTTTTTTTTTTTTTTTTTTACCTTTTTACCCCAAACCTCTAAATTTTGGACATCTTAACTGGGCAAACTTCATATACACTACACGGAATTTTGGGAAGATAGGGGAAGCAATTTACCATGCTAAGGGTCCTGGCAGGAAACAGGAGGTATGATCAAGAGAAACAACCAAGAGAGTTGAATGAAGAAAGTATATGTAAAAACATAGGCAGAGGTACTGGAAACCAACAGAATGATCAAGCACACATGTGCAAGCAACAGGAGATGGCTGTTAACACTTACAGTCCTGAAGGAGCAAGGAGAAGAATCATGTTATGCATTGAATTATGCCCCTGCAAAAAACAAAAAGATGTATGGAAGACCTAATCCCCAGTAGCTGAGAATGTGACTCGGAATGAAATAGGGTCACTGCAGTTGTACTTAGTTAAGATCAGGTCGTATTGGTCTAGGATGACTGATGCCTTTGTAAAAATGGCCATGTAAAGACAAAGAGACACAGAAGTGAAGACACAGGAAGAACACCATATGTTAGTGAAGGCAGAGATTGCAACAAAAAATCTACAAACCAAGGAATAACCTGCAATGCTTGTAGCTACCAGAAACTGGGAGAGGCAAGAAAGGTTTCCTGTCTGTGGCTTCAAAGGGTACACAGCCCTTCTGATACCTTGATTTCAGACTTCAAGCTTCCAGAACTGTTGTTGTTGTTCTGCAAACCTCTAAATTTTGGACATTTTAACTCTGAGCAAATTTTATATACAAATGCGGACCTCGCTTTTCCATCACATTAAACAAGGAAATTAATGTTGGAGCAACAGGAATGGAATTACATGCCAGGGTGAGGGAATTTCACTTCAGCTTTTGTGGTTCAGCCCAGCAGTCTTTGTTCTTCTTTTCTTCCTTCTGACCCAGAATCTTCTCAGCAGTTTTCTGAGCATGGTTATGTCACCTATCATCATTGCAGATTTTCTGTATCTCATTCTGGCCCCAAGTGGCTGTGCATTGAACTTAGTTTTACCAGTCTCCTCTTTCTTGCTGGTCCCAAAGGAAAACCTGTGTGTTACTTTCCTGCTACTCTCCCCCTTCTTTGTTATAATGGGAAAACCAAGAATGACAAAAACACACTTGGGAAAATTCATTATAAATCTAAAATGTGACATGTTACAAAGTTCATCAAGTACTGGTTCCTGGCATATAACTGCCAAGTCTATTCTTAGAACATTCTAGTATGATACTATTGTCTGCTGTTAATTCTGAAGCTGGCACCTACCCAACCTCCCTCATCACTTTACCCTTACCCAGATGAGTGCCTAATGGATCCAACCTTCATGTGTCATCCTTCTGTTCAGGCCAAAGAGAAAGATGAAAATAATCCAGATCACAAATCAAAAGTATGAACTTTTGAGACACTTAGGATTTTCTGAGTCTATTATGTGGACAGGGATCATTTTTGGCATGCCATAAAAGAGGAAGTCCCTGGATTTTGGGAGTACAGAGGACACTCAAAGTATTTTTGGTAAATTTATTGTTAAAATATTTTTAAATGAATTTAAGGAATAATTAATGAGAAGACTATGACATTTCCACCAATAATAATAATAATAATAATAATTCACACGCATGCCCACACACAATCTAACAAAAGACAAGAACAAAGCCAGGGATATTAAAGATCAACAGGACCCAAATACCACAAGAAGACAGAGATATTTACCTATTTAGCAAAGTGTGACTGACAACAGCCATCAATTCTGTGGGGGGATTTATAAGCTCATTTTAGAACTACACTGGAATATTTGGTAGCTTGGAGTGCATGATAATGTACTCGAGGTGTAGAAGAGACAGAAAGGGGGATTTTAATAGTTCTCACAGCAACGTGTGAGTGCTGTTAAATTTTCTTTCATTACTTCATACATCTGCCCTGGATTTACTGCCCCACCTCAGTCTTCCGAAAAACTGATGACTTCAAGATTCCTGTTACTGGTCAAATTTTAGCAGCTCTTCTCACAATATTCATTTTGAAAGGCTTACTTCGGTCTGAGTGTGCCCCTGTTTCAAATGCACAAAGTAGGCACTCAGATCTAATGCAGAAATATACAAGGAAGTACATGGAAAACAAAAGGAATGTATATTTTTAGCTTTTGCCAATGTCTGTTTCCCTTTCCCTCTAGGCTGAAGGAACTAATTTAAGGCCCCTTGGTGGATAATATATGATAAAATAAAGCCAACAGCAAAAAAGAAAAAAAAAAAAATTCACAACAAGAATATGGTATAATAAAACCAATTATATAACTACAAGAAAGGGCATAAATATGCCAATTTAAACAGTAACCAGTGTAAGTAATGTATAGCTTCAATAGCCTAACACAAATAAGACAAAATGGATATTGCAGAACTCAACATATATTATAAAAATAATCAGATTTTATTACTAACCCTAATAACTACTATATATTTATTTGGAATGGTAGTGTATTGTGTTTAATAAAATATCAGAGATTTCTTGGGTTTTATGAAGCATTTCATCATGTTAACATTACATTCCTTTCACACAATTTGAAATAATTATCGAATATTTCCAAACTATATTTATGCAAATAAATCAATCAGATTTGTGAGGCTAAAAGCTTAGCCAGATCTTCTGCCACTTCTGAAGTGTTAATGTTCTAATTTAATTTGTTAATTCATTAGAAAAAATATCTTAGAACATGAAAGGTGAAACACAGTTTTGCCGTCGATTTGATGACTGCATTCTATCCATCTACTTGAAAAGCATTCCACATGGCTATTTTTCCTTTTCTTTGACTACTAATCACACTTTAGGGCAGATTTATTCCTTACCATCTGAATTACTTTGATAAACTCATAATTTATTGTATTCAGGAACTAGCTACTAATACTACTAAAATGCAGGCTTTATATGGTTACCAGATTTATTTTTGACTGTCTCATTTATTTTTCAAACATCATAAAAAAACACTCACTCCCTGGAAAAATGGCATCTAATCTTCTTAAAATGGAGTCAATCATGCCTGTAATCCTAACACTTTGGGAGGCCCAGACAGGTCGATTGCCTGAGCTCAGGAGTTCGAGACCAGCCTGGGCAACATGGTGAAACTCCATCTCCACTAAAATACAAAAAATTAGCTGGGCATGGCAGCATGCACCTGTAGTCCCAGCCACTCGGGAGGTTGAGGCAGAATTGCTTGAACCCAGGACGTAGAGGTTGCAGTGAGCCGGGATTGCACCACTGGGTGACAGAGTGAGACTCCATCTCCAAAAAAAAAAAGTCAAAAATAGAATTTGATGCTGGTTTCTAGTGCCACCCACTAAGATTTTTATAATCACCTTAGCAAATTCTCAGTTAAGGCCAAACATTTGTGACAAGACTCCCCAGTGCTGTGTCAAAGTTCTAGACCTGCCATTTAGTTGCTGTACAACCTTGTCAAATACCTCCATTTAATTTATAAAGTGTAGAAAATCATTCCTGTTTTTTGTTTTTTTTTTTTTTCACTTGTGAGGATTAAGGGAGACAAACATGGTTAAGTGCCCAACAAATGTTAGTCCCTGTTGATATTGCTCAATCATTATTTTCTCCAGGTTTCTACTAATGAAGTTTTATACAGTTTCAACTTCTTCCTCTCCTTCTTCCTGTTACAATCTTAGGTACTGTTTAAGAACCAGATCTGGTTCTCTCTGCTCAAAGCAGAGTCCTCCAGCATAAGCACTCTACATTTATTCTTTGACTTTTCCAGAATTGCGTTCGTGCTAGTGATTCCCAAATATGCCTGTGAAGCAGGAGCTCTTAAGAGCATGATTAACTTTTCTTAACACAACTTTGTGTTATTTCACTTGTTATAAAGAGGTACTATGTGGGGATTAAAGAAGTATAGGTAAATAAAGTATGTATATTATCTGTGAGAAGGGATAAAGAGACTACCTTCCAAGTCTGTTCTGAAGGATAAAAAAAGAGAACGAGTTCCATGAAGTGTCAGTGTACCTGCTAGGTTGCCATGATCTGAATGTCTTTGTCCCTCCTACAATTCATATGTTCAAATATGAACCCCTAATGTGATGATATTAGGAAGTGGGGACTTTGGGGTGATTAGATCATGAGGATAGAGCCCTCGTGAATGGGACTTAAAAGTATTCATAAAATAACTACTGCAGAAATAATTTGTTAAAATTTATGGACTTCAATGGCATTCTCTGTATATCATTCTTCTGTTAGCTAAAATTGACATGACAGATACAGGTCCATTATGCCAAATGATAGTTTTAAAAAGTTGTCATTGGAAGATTCACTCCTTTATTTTCAGTTGCATCCAGAAAACCACTTCACATGTTTTAAACTTTCTTTCATTTCCCACTTTGTCATATTATCAAATATAATTTAATAGTAAATCTCATGTACTTAATTCCACCAGGTGCCCTTATAAGAGGCCCTAGAGCTCCTTTGCCCCTTCTGCTCTGTGAGGACACAGTGAAACAGTGCCCTCTAGGAAAAGCGGGCTGTCACTAGGCACAGAATCTGTCAGAATCTTGATCCTGGACTGCCCAGCCTCCAGAACCATAGTAAATAAATGTTCATCACCCACCTACTTTGTGGTATTTTCTTACAGCAACTTGAATAGGTGAAGACAGGCTCATAGTTAGTGCTCAGAAAACATCAGTTTTCTTTTTTGTCTCTGTTCACAACTATCATTTCTTAAACCTTCAAATCTTTATGGATTTTCTGTTTCTTCAGCTATCTATTGTGTGGTCAATTTGTCTTGAACAAAACAAAAAGTCTGTAAGTGATACCGTGGAGACACTTAACCTCCATTGCCAGCAGGGCTGCCTATTGAGTTCAGTGTGAAAGCTGACACTTCTTTTTGCAATTTTCTGTTACAGACTGTCTGTCAACCTAGAGACATTAGAAAATGATGGATTTTAAATTCTTCCTCACAGAAACCAGGATTATGTGTTGCACATCCGTCACTCAGAAAATATTAGTGTTCAATGGTGGAATTAAGTACTTGGGATCTGCTATTAAATTATATCTGATAATACGAAAAGTAAAGTGTGGAATGGAAGAAAGTTTAAAACATATGAAGTCGTCTCTGGATGCAACTAAAAATAAAAGAATGGACCACCCAATGACAACTTTTTAAAAGGATCACTTGCTATAATGGGCCTCTTGATCCTGTAATTTTAGCTTACAGAAGAATGATCAAAAAGATATGCAGAGAAAGCGATCAAAGTCCATAAAATTTAACAAATTAGGCCGGGCGCGGTGGCTCAAGCCTGTAATCCTAGCACTTTGGGAGGCCGAGACGGGCAGATCACGAGGTCATGAGATTGAGACCATCCTGGCTAACACGGTGAAACCCCGTCTCTACTAAAAAAATACAAAAAACTAGCCGGGCAAGGTGGCGGCGCCTGTAGTCCCAGCTACTCGGGAGGCTGAGGCAGGAGAATGGCGGGAACCCGGGAGGTGGAGCTTGCAGTGAGCCGAGATTGAGCCACTGCACTCCAGCCTGGGCGACAGAGCGAGACTCCGTCTCAAAAAAAAAAAAAAAAAAAACTTATTTCTGCCATATTTTATGAAAAATAAGTGACTCAGATATTTTAACAGGTTGATAAGTATCTATGACTTATTTTACCTTGTAAAAACAGTCTGAATGAAAGGTTTTATACCAGATCAAACCTAGATGTTTCTTTGTCAACAAATTATTTGTGTATGTGTACATGTGTGGAGAAAATGATAGTTTACAACCTAATGTCACAAAACTTAAACTTGTCGTCATTATTACCAACAGTTTCTATTTCCCATCTCTCAATAAATCCTTCAAATCAAACAAAATAGGCATGGATCTTTGTGAAGGTCATCACCCATCTTTGAACTTTATTTCCTCAATTATGCTTATTATAACTAATTTTATTCTACTTGAATCTAGAATTCTTCTTATTCTGGTGTTCTGTGGGTGTGAACATGTGTGTGCTTGAAGAGGAGGGAATGAGGGGTGATAAGTAGAAGAGATCACAGGGTTGACTGGATATGAGCCTGATATGATTTGGCTCTGTGTACCCACCCAAATCTCATCTTATAACTCCCATAATGTTGTGGAAGGGACCCAGTGGAAGATAACTGAATCATGGGGCATGTATTTCCTGTGCTGTTTTCGTGGTAGTGAATAAGTCTCACAAGATCTGATGGTTTCAAACTGGGAAGTTTCTCTGTACAAGCTCTCTTCTCTAGTCTGCCGCCATGTGAGACATGCCTTTCACCTTCCGCCGTGATTGTGAAGCCTTCCCAGCCACGTGGAACTGGAAGTCCAATAAGCCTCTTTCTTTTGTAAATTGCTCAGTCTTACACATGTTTTTATCAGCAGCATGACAACGGACTAATACACAGCCTCATCCAGTAAATCACTTGTGAGATTGGTTAATGAGTCATATCTTTACCATTATATTAGTTATGCTGGTATTGAGATAAACAGTGTATTTCTATACCTACAGCCTTCTATTTTCAATATCCAAATTGAGAAACAAATTTGTGATATGATTTCTCAAAAGCCTATCCTCGTCCAATTGCAGAGGATTATAGGAGAAAACAGTTAACTATTATCCCAGTGGAGATGGTGACTTACTATTATACAATTCAGATTTTTTTTTTTTTTTTTTTTTTGGAGACAGAGTCTAGCTCTGTTGCCCAGGCTTTGAGACAGAGTCTAGCTCTGTCGCCCAGGCTGGAGTGCAGTTGGCGCAATCTCGGCTCGCTGAAAGCTCTGCCTCCTGGGTTCATGCCATTCTCCTGCCTCAGCCTTCCGGTAGCTGGGAGCACAGGCGCCCACCACCACGCCTGGCTAATTTTTGTATTTTTTTAGTAAAGATGGAGTTTCACAGTGTTAGCCAGGATCGTCTCGATCTCCTGACCTCGTGATCCACCCACCTTGGTCTCCCGAAGTGCTGCAGATGATGTCTTTATATTCAATCCAAGAACCTAATTAGGTGCATTGTTGAGGTCAAAGATATTAAGTGCATCTGGCAAAATATTACTAAGTCAAAATTTATGGCTGTTGAAGTTGGAATTTTTTATATGAAAGAAATAGAATAGATAGAGGAGTTAAACTTCCTGGAATATGGGGTAGACATACATTTTTCTATTTTTCCTACTGAGTGCAACTAACAATTCTGAACATTATATATGGAACAAATATAATAATACTCTAAAAGGTGGAGACCAAAGAGCCAGTCCAGCTAGCAACTGTAGGAGGCACATAATGACACAGTGATGAATTCAATGGATTTTAATTTGCTACATGTATCCAAGATTTGGAGCTGAAGAGGCCAGTAATCAAAATGCCAACAGGTGGATATGGGAAAAAAGCCCTTCACAAAACCTGGTTCTCTGTCCAAAGGAAAAACAATATCAGGAGAAGATGCTGGGAATAAAATAAGCATTAAGAAAATAATTACTCTATTCCAGCCAAAGAACAAAGAAAATTTTGCATCCCTTATCCTCACTCATTACAAATAAATAAATAAATATCCAGTGGAAAGCCAACACTTTCATTTCCTTCAGGATCTAATAAAGTTGTCCCACCCACCCAGTAGGTGGTGTCACAAATGGCCAAGTAGAGAATCAGGGCTTGTATCCCCACTGGACAGTAATGAGGAATTCAAATAGAGGAAATGAGAATTAAACAAATAAAAAAATAGAAAGTCTGAGCAAAAAAGTAGAAGATATAAAGAAGGTCTCTCTGAGCCTATGCTGGCTTGTATAAAAAGTTGTATAAAAACTCAACATCATCAACCAATGGAATCTAATGAACACTTACATAACACTCCACTCAACCAGAGAATACACATTCTTCTCAATTTCCCAGAGAACAGATGTTAAGGTCAAACATATTATGGACCATAAAACAAATCATGACAAATTTAAAGTAATTAAAATCATACAGCATATGTTCTCTGATCACAATGGAATCAAACTAAACATTAATAATATAATGATGACAGAAACATATCAAAACACTTGGAAATGGCATAACATTTTTTTAAATAATTCTTAGGTAAAAGAGAAACTCTTATAAAATTTAAAAATACATTGAAATGAGTGAATATGAAAATAAAACATAATAAAATGTGTGAGACACAGTTTAAGTACTGCTAAGAGGGAAATATAGAGCCCTAAATTCAATCCTTAAAATAGAGGAAAAGTCTCAATTTTTATAATCTAGCTCACACTTTTCAACTCAATTAAAAAATGAGCAAATAAACCCAAAAGAAAGCAGGAGAAAAAAAATGTAATAAAAATAATATATCAAATTAATGATAGTGAAAGCAGAAAAACATTTTAACAATTAATGAATTTTTAAAAATTTTTAAAAATAACAAAACTGACAAATCTCCAAATCTAATTAAAAAGAGAGAGAAGATATAAGTTGCCAATATCTGGAATAACAAGAGCTATCATGTATGATTTTGCAGGCCACAAAAGAATAATAAGGAATACTCAGAACTCTACACACATAAATTTAATAACTTGAATGAATTGGACCAATTTCTAAAAACAAAAACTACCATAACTTACCCAATACAAAATAGATAATTTGAATGGTCCTAAAACTATTAAGGAAATTAAATTTAAAATTAAAATCTCTCAGAATAAAAATCTTCAAACTGAGATGGCTTTAATGGAGAGCCCTAACACACATTACAGAAAAATTTACAATTCTACACAGTATCTTCCAAATAATAGAAGAGAATGATATCAAAATTATTTTATGAAGCTGTGCTTCTGATAATAAATCCAGAAAAAAATAACAACAACTAAAAAGAAATTATAAGGCCAGGCACTGTGGCTCACGCCTGTAATCCCAGCACTTTGTGAGGCCAAGGTGGGTGGATCACCTGAAGTCAGGAGTTCAAAGCCAGCCTTGCCAACAGCCTGGAACAGAAAACTAAGTGTCATATGTACTCACTTATAAGTGGGAGCTAAACATTGAGTGACATATGGACACAAAGACAAGAACAATAGACATCAGGGATTACAAGGGGGGAAGGTGGAAGAGTGGCAATCGGTTGAAAATTAACTCTCAGGTATGATGCTCACTACCTGGGTGATGGGATCATTCACACCAGATCCTGGTGACACGTAATTTACCCACGTAACAAACCTGTGCATGTACCCCTTGAACCTAAAATAAAAGTCTAAAAAAAAAAAAAAGTTACACACACACAAAAATCCTGGCACCTCCCCTATCTTGCTTCCTCTCTGAAAATGTAATCTCCACACATGCCAGCTCCCCTTTACCTTCCTCCATCAGTGGAAGCAGCCTGAGGCACTCGCCAAAGCTGATGCTGGTGTCATGCTGCTTGTACATCTGGCTGAACTCTGAGCAAAATAAACCTCTTTTCTTTATAAATTATCCAGCCTCAGGTATTTCTTTATAGTAACCGAAATGGACTAAGACATTTGCCTAAAGTCCAGATCTGCCAAAGTGAAAAACAATGACCTCTGGTTCCTTCCCCAAGTTTTCATTAACTGAACTCATATTGCAGGAAGAAAAACTGAAGTATGTCGACACATTTGGACAGTCTTGTCACAAACCATTTTCTGCTTGGGCCCAAAGGACTTTTTCTGAAGTCATTATGTATTCTTCAAGCCCATTGAATTCCCCTAAAAATTATTTATTACCTGCTGAAATCGTCCACATGCCCATATCTCTTTTCCTTAAGAAGGGTATGTAAATATCTGTATCCTATTACATGGTATAGTAATCACTGTGATTTTCCCCTCATGCACATTAACAAATATTAATGTCTTATTCCTATTAATCTGCCTTTTGTCCATTGATTTTCAGTAAACCTTCGTAAGGTAAAGGGTAAGTTTTCCTTCGGCTCCTGCATGCTCATTCTTTGCTAGTGAGAATACAAAATGTTACAGCCACTTCAGAGGGAAGTTTGGAAGTTCCTTACAAAGATAATCACAGTCTTACCATAAGTTACAGTGGTTGTGCTTCTCATGTGTCTCATGGACACAAGCCAATAGCTTGAAAACCTATGATCACACAGGTATTTATACTTGTTTTATTTATAAAAGCCAGAAGCTGGAAATAACCAAGATGTAATCCAGTAGATGAATGGATAAACAAACTATGGTACATTTACACAATGGAATATTATTCAGCAATGAAAAGAAATGAGCCATCAAGCCATGATAAAGCATGGAGGATCATTAAATGCATATTGTTCAGTTAAAGAAAAACAGTCTAAAATGTTATACAATATATGATTTCAACTTAAATAAAATTTTGAAAACTATGGAGACAGTAACACTATCAATGGTCATCAGGGGTTTGGTGGAAGGAAGTGAAAGAAGAATAGATGAAGCACAGGGCATTCTTAGGAGAATAAGGAAACTATTCTATATGATGCTGTAATGGTGGATACCTGTAATTATTCATTTGTCAAAATTTATAGAATGTACAACACTAAAAACAAACTGCTGTAAACAATGAACTTAGTTAATATTAATGTATCGATATTGCACAATTTTAATAAAAGTACCACATTATTGAAATATGTTAGTAATGGGGAAAGTACTATAAGAAAGAGTATATGAGAACTCTCTGTACTATCTGCTTTTTTCTGTAAACTGCTCCCAAAAGGAAATATTATGCATTAAAATAAAATGTAAGTCACATTAGTTAGTATCGCATTCCTGAGACGCAAGGAGTCAAATGTAGCAGAGTTTCAGGGTGAATCTTCCATGTGGTCAGAACTAGGCTGCAGTAAGGAAGAATCAATACAATGCAAGAGAGGAGATGGGGGAGCTGGATTTCAAAGTAAAGATATTGAATACATATCAGGAGAGCTCTGGTACTTTGCTGATTTACAGCAAAAGATAACATAAATGGAGAAGGCCTCCTTGTTTCAGATATTAACTAAAAGTTAATTAACTTCTCTGACTAGCTCATAAACAATGACCTACACCTAAGCAATTGATTTAGGGACTTGGAGGATAAAACGACTATATATGCTGTTGGTACAATTTATAGGATAGAAGACCCAGATGCTAGTGAGCAAACTTAGAGTGTAGTATCATGTTCTCTATGAGACCTTTTAAAAAGTCACTTAAAGTGACTTAGGCTTTGGAGTAAAATACAAGGTTATGCATAAATGTATGTATTTTCTGCAAATGTTTCACCTCTAAAGATTTTTTAAATTATTATATTTATTAGACACATAATAATTGTACATATTTATGGGGTACTGTGTGATATTTAGATACATGATTCCAATATGTAATGATCAAATTAGGATAATTAACCTATCTATCACCTTGAACATTTATCTTTTTTTTGTTTGGAACATTCAAATTACTAAAGATCTTTTTTATTAACCCATGTTTTATCTTTGTCTAGCAAATGAACTGCATTTTAAATCAATGTCTATTATTCTCTAGTCATTTTTTAAAAGCATGTACGTATATCATTCAGAACATTTAATTACTATGAGATAGCTAACCAGGGTTTTCATACTAAGTTGATAACATTTCTTTTCTAAAATACGAAAGATGCTATTTTATTTAACCCATGTAAGTTTATTGAGATTCTCCCCCAGGCTTTTAAAAACACTGACAATTTGTCCATAGAATTGCATTTACTTTATTGGATTTTTATGAAGATGAATGAATAGCAAGAAACTTTGCAAACAGTTTAACACAGTCACTGAAAGCAACAGGAATTTTATATGTTGAGAATTTTGCTGGCAACGTCATCATCGGCGGTACCACCACCATCGTCCTCCTCCTTATCATCATCATTTGTTATTTTCCTTTGTGTTCCATGCACGCCCAGACATAGAACAAATTTCATATAACTACATACATTGCTTTGTTTCTCCTGAAACAGGATCACCCTTCCTTTTACACCTAGTTAATGTGTACCATTTCGACTAAGCTAACAGTCACCACCTTTGAAAGATGTTACTTTGATCATCTTAAATACTCCCAGAGCACTCCAAGTTTTTCTTTCTCATATATTTCAATTATTTAATTCAATAAATATGTGTGACTACTGTCAAGCTTGTTCTTGGCACTGAAACAACAGGAATACAATTATGATCATATATGCGCTTTTGAGAATTCATGGTCCGCATTAATCTCATGCACTTGAGTAATTTGTTGCTCTCCAAATTGTCTGTTCTCCTAACTGGAATAAATGTTCAGTTTTAGACTAGAACGTGACTTTTAGTACTTTCTCTCTCTCTCTCTTCCTCCTGCATTTACTATTTAGTAGAACCTTAGAAATGCTTGCTTATTAACAGAGAAATGAAAGACATGCTATTGTCTTCCCTTTGCAAATGCACCTTCCCTTAAATAAAGAGAAAACACTGTGTCAGATCACCCTATGCCTCTCCCTTATGTATCTGTTCTAGAAAGTAATATCCTGTGTATCATCCTAGGATGAATGTTTTCCCTCAACACCTCACTAAAGAGGCATCTGCCATTTGTTTCTATTTCCTCTGTTTTTGCTATTATAAGAATAAACTACGAAGTCTGCATGAGATTTAGCAGGGTTTCCTTGTCCAACTTTTGATTGTGAAATGCAGCTTTCATCTCCAGACTTGCCTTGCCTGATTTCCTCCTGTATATTTTCCTCTTGGCTTTTTAAATTAAAGTGCTAGTCTCTGGGGTTGTGTCACTTGCCTGAAGCTGTTATCCTGTCCGAAGATAACAACACTGTATTTACCATTACAAAAAAAGAGAAAATAGCCGTGAGAATGAAATAATGTTTGACCTATTAGTGTCTTTTCATTATAAAATAATAAACCCTGTAACCAATAGATTGTACCAGAGATTTTAGAGTTTTTAACCCATTTCCACATTTATGCTTTCAATTCATTTTGCAGGGGTTTCAAGAATAAAAGGACATTTTAAGCAACACAAATAGATTAACTCTTGGTTAAAATGGAAGTTTCATGCTGACCCAAAAAGTTACCTGTGTATGTTTGGATTTACATGTGTTAAAAGAAAGAGTTAAGCAAATACAAAATGTAAAAAGCAGACTACAAAACTGAATCCATTTTATTTTTGAACTCTGTTTTGTTAAAGCTCTAATATGTTTAATTAAAGGGCATAGTTATGAACTGTGACAATATATAGAAACTAATCATAATTGTAGACTCTCAGAGGGTAAAAATCTAAGTGAATACCTATTTATAGAAAATAAGATTCTACCAATTACATTTCTTTTTCTTAATTGGATGCAGAGTGTGCTATGCATATTTAGAATTATTTTACTTGCAAAGTACCAAATAGATTTTTACATGTAGTCATTTGATATCTGCATGCTTTTGTTTAATTTCATATTCTAAATATTTCTGGATGCATAACTAGTCACATTGTCAAATGACAGGTTTAGAAGATGGAGCTATAATCTCTATTACACATGTATGATAATGTCTAAGGATATATTTTACAATTGAGATAATAAAAGAATAGAAAGATACTAAGAACTCGGCTAATTATGAAGAAAGAAAACTCATGGACTTCAAGGATATTAATCTGTCTTTTGCAAAACAGGGAAATATTTAGAAAATAATACATTAACTTGTCTCTGAAATCACTCTCACTTCTTTGTATCTCAACTCTAATGAAGGTCAATATTGTGTGGTTAATTTTAATAATAATCAGAGTACTGTGAACTTAGAATTTAGGATGACAAAATCAGGACTTGAGAATGAAACATTTTTGTATTGATGAATATCAATTAGTATGCAGGGACAAAAAAATCCTGGAATATTCTAGGCAAAGACAAATGGTTACACTAGGCTACTGTGATAGCTAGCAAAAATAAAAGATAACTCTAAAATTAGCAATAAATTAGTATTGCCAGAAACTACCTACCATTATGTAAGTGAAACCTCCTTAATGAGCACAATTTCAGTTGTCTGCCTCCACATATAATATCAAGCAAAAATACCTGGATAATATTATCATTGGCTAACAATAGGACTTCACAAAATACACAGCAAAAATGACCCTGATCATGAAGAGTAAGCAGTATGTGTTTGTATGTATGTAAGAGTGTGTGTGTGTGTGTGTGTATGCATGTGTTCTGTGACACCTGAGTTGGAGAAGAGTCAAAATTATTTTTCCAACCCTAATTTGTCAATTACAACATATAGAAACTCATAGCTCTTTTTCCCATTTTTACCAGAATAGAACCAGCCTTGAAGACATTAGACCATCTAAGCTGACTAATTGAAACCTAACAATATCACAATCATGACTACCACCATATGGAACAATACAACTTATGCCACAATTCTATATTTTCAGGCTGTAATGATGCTTCTGGTCATATGACACATCAGTCAACACAATGCCGTATCCCACAGAATTCTGTATTTCATAAGATAGTCATGTTGAAAGCGGCAGGTAAAAGGAAGCCATGAGGTACTACAACCGAGCTGGTATTATAAACTTTGGCTTTGAAAGTAGAGGCCAGGTTATCAGTTCTGACTTTGCTTATTTATTTATTTATTTTTGAGATGAAGTCTCACTCTGTTGCCCAGGCTGGAGTGTAGTGGTGCAATCTCAGTTCACTGCAACCTCCACCTTCTAGGTTCGAGCAATTCTCCCTGCCTCAGTCTCCTGAGTAGCTGGGATTACAGGCACCCGCCACCATGCCCAGCTAAGTTTTTTTTATTTTTTTTAGTAGAGACAGGGTTTCATCATGTTGGCCAGGCTGGTCTTGAACTCCTGACCTCAGGTGATGCGCCTGCCCCGGCCTCCCAAAGTGCTGGGATTACAGGTGTGAGCCACTGTGCCTGGCCTCAGTTCTGACTTTGTTCCAGGTTAGTCCTGTCAAGTTGGAAAATCTACTTAAATCTACCTTGGATATAGTAGTCCTTGTAAAATGGAGATAATAATAGTCATGTTCACAAATCTGTCTGAAGAATACTGAGATAAAGCACATAGTGTATGGTATCTCTGGCCTGGTGAGTTTCCATACAACTTATATAATGTTAATATTATTTTCATAGTACAATGAATAGCCTGGGGAGTCCATATCTACTCCCTGCACCCCCGCTGTATTCTCCAAATGTATACACACATAAAAGGAATACAATGTAATATCATTACTTCAAGAAACCATTTAGCATGGCAATGTGGAGGAACTTCTGGCTTGGAATCAGCAGCCATGAATTCGAATCTTTGGTAGGTGTTCCTATGACATGTGTAAATCAATCTACTCTCATTCCAGCCTTCTCGGGTGCCCATCTTCAGCACCTAATCAGAACAAGCTCAAGGCAGCACATACAGTCTTATTCTTGACCTAATTCATACAAAATATGGGTTCCTCCTAATTGCATTTGTGTTCATACCTTGATGTTGAGCATCTGTTCTTGGAATGCTGCAAATCAATTTTCCCCTTATAAACAGTGCTGGTGATCATACTAGCAGATTAAGAGCTGATGTTCTATATGGAAATAACCAGAAAATAATCCTGGTCCTACAATCTTTATATTATGGATTTTGAATCAATTTAGATATATGTGGATTTAAGACAACATTCATCACTCTACATGTCTTCAAAAAATAAAAGTCAAGTTGGAGGTGCAAGCCCAAAGACCAGATTTAAGCCATGACACAGAATGTGTTTGTTTTCTTGCTTTTTCACTTTCTCAGCCCAGTTTCAGTCAGCTGAGAGTCAGTCTCTCCTCTTGTTTTTCTTTTCCTCCCTGCCATGATCAATGAAACTGGTGTACTATCTTAGGTTTTTAGAAAGAGTTCTTTCCTGTCTTGTCTTTTGATTGAACATCTGTATTTCCTCATAATAAAAAGCTGTTTGGGGACATAGTCAACTACATAGAACTTCTAACCCTAGCCAAAAAGAAAAATCCTCTATGTGATGCTGCAACTCATCATCAATTTATCACTTGGGTTTTGGAGTAATTGCTCTGTAGTATCATTTTGGCCTTGTCCTCAGAAAATGCATGGCTTTAAGAGTTACACAGACTGATTTCTAATTGTGCCGCCTTATGCAACAAACATTTCTTAACTGATTAGTACATGTTAGTTATTAAGATAGGTGCTTGGTTCATGAGATCCTATATGGCATAATTTCTGCCATCAATGGGATTGGGAGTCGGTTACATTGAGAAATCACAAACTTACCCTGTTTCATAGGTACTAAAATAAACATGTGGTGTTGTGGAAACACAGAAGTTGGACGTCTATATCATGTTGAATGATGATGGTTAGGGATAACTATTCTCCAATATACTATTTAAATTCCATTTTGAAGGACAAATACACACCAAAAAAAACCTATAAGGAGAGATGTTGAGAACAAAAACTCATTCTAGGCACAGAGGTTGGGTCTTCCTACCCTAACCTATCCTAACCTTAGTAACCTTAGGCATGCTTACCTAAACTGCTCTGGGTTTCACTCACATGGAGAATGGTAAATAGAACATTTAACTCATACTATTTTACTAATATTTGAGCAAAATATAAAGTTCCTGCGTCTGGGGCTGAAATTTGAGATTGAATCAAGAAATGCTGGATGCCTTCTTTTTTTTTTTTCTTTTTGTAACTAATTATGTTTGTGTATTATGTCTTACCATTGATCTTTACTAATCCCTATATTATCTACTTTAGGCTCTTAAATCATACACAGGTATATTTTCCCCAAGACAAGAGAGAGCCATTTAATGCTAGATTTAAGAAACTTTGCCTGGGAATTACCTGAGAGTAATAGATGTAAACCAAGCATCTATTACAATTTCATTGCTGAGAGTTGGAATTTAGTATACTTGAAAATTTCCCAAAGATGTCAAATAGCCAACATTATAAGAGACAAATTCACTTTTTACTCTTTCTACATTCAATGAAAGCTATGGCCTGGTACTTTCTTTAGATCATAATTTAGATGTCAGTCTTTACTGCTCTATAATAGTGGCCCTGGAGTTTTAGCTCTACTTAAGATCAGCTTCCAAATGTAATAAAAAAAATAGCTATGAAATCAGAAACCCCTTAGTAATTCTACTGGCGCACAGCAGGACTACTTGAAAAGTCACTTAATAAGGAAAAGAAATAAAATGTGCAAGGTTCAGAAGACGATGCCAAAATGAAGTTGAAATGGTTAGAAATATTGTTCTGTATCATTTCTTCCTTATCCCTTTTGTGACATTTTAATGAAAATTATATCCGAGGTTCTAAATTATACTACATGAAACATTGCAATTTACTTTCAAGATATTTATCCTGAGCAGTTTCCCATTGATTCATGGCTATGATCTAAAACAGACAGCTGCCCACACAAGTGTGGCTAATTAGATGCTTTCTCTAAATGTTATTATTCATATTCCTGGAACAGGGCTTTTCCCATCCCCCTTTGGGGAATGTTCTAGAATTTCTTCCTGATTTTATCATGAGAGTTGGCATATTCACCAAGCTAATATTCTGTGTCTTGCACTGCCCCAACATTTTCAGAACGCAATCACATTAAAAGAAAAAGGCAACTCAGACCTCCTTTGGTTGAGGGAAGAGACTAAATAGGAACGAATCAAAGTCCAGCAACCTTTGGCATCCTAAGTAGATATTTTTAACGAAGTTAAACAGGAAGTGTCGGTTGAGGTCAATATTAAATGCAGAATCTGACTGTCTTGGGATATCTTTTATAAGAAATTGCAAACTAATGAACTGGCTGCATTTAAGGGTGACAGTGTTTTTCTATATAGTTCTTAATTTGTTCATTAGCATTAAAATAATATATTTTGCAATTTTTGGTAAAAAAGTACCTAAAATTTGAATCAGTACTTCATTAATTCTTATATTTCACAAGAGCAGAGGAAAGAATACAGATTTTGAAACAGAAAACTGGGTCTAAGTTCCAGCTTCCACTTGCTTAGTTGGGTGGCCTTGAGCAAACACTTTTTCTCAATTTCCTCTTAGATATATATAGAGCAGAAGGCCTATTTGCCAGGAATATTGCTGTTATTGATGAAAAATAAATATTATTAATAAAGGTATTTTGTTTATATTTAAGTTGTAATTATGACAATTAATTACTTCATTTTTTCTGCAGTAAGTTTGTGTTCTGAGGATCTACAGAATCATGATGGCTGGTTTTCACCTACAGCAGTTAACTCCATATAATACGTACTGTATCTATATCTTTGTTTTTTCCTGTGATTTTGTTTTGAGCTCGTCCATTTATTTATTATGGATTGGTTTTCTTCTGTCTCATTTTTTTATGTCTGGATTGCCTGATGTCTTGTCTTGCTCTTGACCTCAGTGTTTCTTTTGTTTCATGAATGCTTTGTAATAATGGTGAGGTTTGGACTTCTAGCATACTCATCAACAAAACAGTGAACACTGTACTCAGTTAATTTTTTTTTTTTTTTTTTTTTTTTTTTTTGAGATGGAGTCTTGCTCTGTCCCCCAGGCTGGAGTGCAGTGGCACGATCTTGGCTCACTGCAAACTCCGCCTCCCAGGTTCACATCATTCTCCTGCCTCAGCCTCCCAAGTAGCTGGAACTACAGGTACCCGCCACCACACCCAGCTAATTTTTTGTATTTTTTAGTAGAGATGGGGTTTCACCATGTTAGCCAGGATGGTCTTGATCTCCTAACCTCGTGATCTGCCCACCTTGCCCTCCCAAAGTGCTGGAATTACAAGCGTGAGACACCACGCCTGGCCTCAAACTGGTAATTTCTTAACACTCACCCACCTCTCACCCTCCACTCTTTTAGAGTCTCCCATGTATACTATCTACATCTTTATGTCCGTGTGTACCCAATGTTTAGCTCCCACTTATAAAGGAGAATGTATGGTATTTGATTTTCTGTTTTAGAGTTAGTTTACCTAGGATAATGGCCTCCAGGTCCATCCATCTTGCTGTAAAACATGATTTTATTCTTTTCAATGGCTACATAGTATTCCGTGGTATATATATACCACATTTTCTCTATCCAGTTAACCACTGTTAGACACTTAGTTTGATTTTGTGACATTTCTATTGTGAATACTGCTGTAATAAGCATATTATCGCAGGTGTCTTTTTGATATAATGATTTATTTTCCTTTTGGTAGATGCCCAGTAGTGGGATTGCTGGGTTGAATGTTACTTCTATTTTTAGTAAACCTCCATACTGTTTTCCTTGGTGGTTGTACTAATTTACATTCCCACCAACAGCATGTAAGTGTTCCCTTTTCTCCATATGCATGTCAATATCTGCAGTATTGTGACTTTTTAATAGTAGCCATTCTGACTGGTGTGAGACGATATCTCAGTGTGGTTTTAATTTCCATTTCTATGATGACTAATGATGTTAAGCACTTTTTTTATATCCTTACTGCCAGTGTATGTGTCTTTTTTGGATAAATGTCTGTTCATGTCAATCCCACATTTAATGGGATTGTTTGTTTTTTACTTGCAGAGTTGTTTCAGTTCATTGCAGTTCTGGATATTATTTTATTGTCAGAGGCATAATTTGCAAATATTTTTTCCCATGCTATAGTTTATTCTGTTCATTTTTTCTGTGCAGAATCTTTTAAGTTTAATTAAGTCACATTTGTCTATATTTGGTTTTGTTGCATCCGCTTTTGGGATCTTTGTAATAAATTATTTGTCTAGACCAATGTCTAGAAGAGATTTTCCTAGTTGTTTTCCTCGGACTTTTATAGTTTTAGGTTTTCCATGTAGGTCTTTAATTCATTTTAATTTTTGCATATGGTCAGATATAGTGGTCCACTTTCATTCTTCTGTTATTGGCTAGCCAACATTCCCAGCAACAGTTATTGAATAGTGTGTCTCTTCGCCCATTGTTTATTTTTGTCTACTTTGCGAAAGATCAGTGGGTTGTAAGCATGTGGCTTTATTTCTGGGTTCTCTGTTATGTTCCATTGATCTATGTGTCTATTTTATACCAGTACTATGGTGTTTTGATTAGTACAGGCTTCTATTATAATTTGAAATCAGGTAATGTGATGCTTCTGGATTTGTTCTTTTTGCTTAGGATATCTTTGATAATTTGGGCTCTTATTTGGTTTCATATGAACTTGAAGATTTTTTTTCTAATTTTGTGAAGAATGACTTAGTTACTTTTATAGGAGTTGCATTAAATATGTAGATTGCTTTAGTCAGTACGATCATTTTTAACCATAATTATCTTTCCAAACCATGAACATCAGACTTTTTTCTGTTTGTTTGTGTTATCTATGATTTCTTTCTTCAGTGTTTCATAGTCCTTATAGAGATCTTTCTCCTCATTGGTTAAATGTACTCTTAGGTAATTTTTGTTGTTGCTATTGTAAATGGGATTGAGTTCTTGATTTTGTTCTCAGTTTGAATGTTATTGGTGTACAGAAATGCTACTGATTTTTGTATGTTGATTTTGTATCCTGACTCCTTATTGAAGTTGTTTACCAAGTCTAAGAGTCTTTCGGGTTTTCTAGGAATAAGACCATGTCATCAGTGAAAAGTGCTCATTTGACCCTCTTTCCCAATTTTGATGCCTTTTATTTCTTTCTCTTGCCTGATTACACTGGCTAGGACTTCCAGTAATATGTTGAATAGGACTTGTGAGAGCAGACATACTTGCCTTATTCAGGTTTTAGGAGGAATACTTTCAACTTTTTCCCATTCAGTGTGATGTTGGCTGTGGGTTTGTCATATATGCTTCTTATTATTTTGAGCTATGTTCCATCAATGCCTAGTTTGTTGAGGGTTTTTGTCATGAAGGGATGTTGGGTAAAAACTTTTTTTCTGCATCTATTGAGATAATCATATGGTTTTTGTTTTTAATTCTGTTTATTTGGTGAATCACATTTATTGATTTGTGAATGTTGTAACGTCTTTTCGGCTCTGGAATAAAACCCATTTGATCATAATGAAGTATCTTCGAAATGCTGTTGGATTCAATTTGCTAGTATTTTGTTGAGAAATTTTGCCTATATATGCCTCAGCAATGTCGACCCATGGTTTTCTTTGGTGTGTGTATCCTTGCCTGATTTTGGTAATATGGAGATACTGGTTTTGTAGAATGAGTGAGGAATCCCTCCTCCTCAATTTTTTTAAGTACTTTTAGTAAGACTGATACGAGCTCTTTTTAGTATATCTGATAAAATTCAGCTGTGAATCCATCTGGTCCTGGGCTTTTTTTGTTAAAATATTTTTATTACTATTCAATTTAATTACTTATTATTGGTTTGCTCAGGATTTCTTTTTATTTCTGGTTCAGTCTTTGGAGTGTATACATTTTCAGGAATTTATTCATTTTCTCTAGGCATTCTAGTTTGTTTGCATAGAGATAGTCATAGTAATTTCTGATAATCATTTGTATTTCTGTGGTATTAGTTATTATGTCACCTTTATCCTTTTCAATTGTGCTTATTTGAATCTTCTCCTTGTTTTCTTGGTTAAACTCGCTAGCAGTCTATTAATTTTGTTTATGCATTCAAAGAGCTGCCTTTTTGTTTCCTTGACTCTTTGTATTTTATTTATTTATTTTTTTTGGTACCAATCTCATTCTGTTCTGCCTTTATCTTTATTACTCTTTTTCTTCAGGTAGCTTCAGGTTTGGTTTGTTCTTGCTTTTCTAGTTCCTTGAGGTGTGGTGTTTGGTTATTAATTAGAGAGTTTTCCATCTTCTTGATGTAGGCATTTAACAGTATAAACTTTCCTCTTAACACTGCTTTGGCTGTATCCCAGAGGTTTAATAGGTTGTGTCTCTATTTTCATTTGTTTCAAAAAACTTTTTGATTTCTGCCTTAATTTTGTTGTTTATCCAAAAGTCATTCAGGAGCAAGTTGTTTAGTTTCCATGTACTTGGGTAGTTTTAGGAACTCTCCCCTTGGTATGGATTTCTCATTTTATTCCACTGTGGTCTGAGAAGGTACTTGATATGTTTTCAATTTTTTTGAATTAATTGAGACCTGCTTTGTGGACAAGCATATGGTCAATTTTTGAGAATGTTTCATTCCAATGTTCTGCCATTTTTAGGTGGAATAGTCTATGTCTATTAAGTCCATTTCGTTAAATGTCCAGTTCAAGTCCAGAGTTTCTTTGTTGACTTTTTGCATTTATTACTTGTCTGATGTTGCCCCTAGGGTGTTAGTGTTCCCCAATATTATTCTATTGCTATCAATATTTTTTTATGTCTAGTAGTATTTGTTTAATGAATCTGGGTCCTCTGGTATTGGATTAAGAAGTATTTAGGATAGTTAAACCTTCTTGTTATACTGAACTCTTTATCATTATATAAGGCCCTTCCTTGCCTTTTCTTACTGCTGTTGGTTTCAAGTCTATTTTATGACATAAGAATGGCTACTCCTGCTCACTTTTGTTTACCATTTGTTTAATATATCTTATTTCAGCCCTTTACTTTGAGTCTGTATATGTGTTTATCCATTGGGTTGGTCTTGTGTAGTCAGCAGATGGTTGGATCTTGTTTTTTAATTCAATTTGTTTGTATCTTTTAAGTGGAAGAAGTAGACCTTTTACATTCAAGGTTAATATTGATATGTAGTGTCTTGTTTCTGTCATAGTTTTGTTAGCTAATTGTCTTGGAGTCTTAGTTGTGTAATTACTTTATAGCATCTGTGGGTTTTCTACTCACATGTGCTTTTTGTTTTTATGTTTAGAAATCCTTTTTGCTGTTTGTTTGTTTGAAACAGAGTCTTGCTCTGTTGTCCAGGGTGGAGTGTGGTGATGTGGAGATCACTGCAACCTCCACCTTCTGGGTTCAAGTGATTCTCATGCCTCAGCCTCCCAAGTAGCTGGGAATACAGGTATGTGCCACCATACCTGGCTAATTTTTGTAGTTTTGCAAGAGACAGAGTTTCACCGTGTTGGCCAGGTTGGTCTCAAACCCCTGGGCTCAAGTCATCCACCTGTCTTGGCCTGCCAAAATGCTGGGATTAGAGGCTTGAGCTACCATGCCTGGCCGATTTTTAGAACTCCTTTGAGCATATTGTTTATTACCACTCTAGTGGTGACAAATTCTCTTAGTGCTTTCTTGCTTGGGAAATACTTTATTTCAAAGCTTAGTTTGACAAAATATAAAAGTATTGACTGGCATCTTTCTTTCTTTCTTTCTTCTTTCTTCCTTCCTTCCTTCCTTCTTCTTTTCTTTCTCTTTCTCTCTTTTTCTTTCTTTCTCTTTCTTTCTTCTCCTTCCTTCCTTCCTTTCTTCCTTCCTTCCTTCTCAGAGTCTTGCTTTGTCAACCTGGCTACAGTGCAGTGGCATGAACTGAAGCCTTGGCCTCTTGGGCTCAAGCAATCCTTCCACCTCAGTCTCTCGATTAACTGGGACTATAGTTGCACACCATCACACTTGACTAATTTTTGTATTTTTTGTAGAAACAGGTTTTACCATGTTTTCCAGCCTTGTCTTGAACTCCTGGGCTCAAGTAATCTGCCCAGCTAAGTCTCCCAAAATGCTGGGATGACAGGGTCACCACTGCTCCCAGCAATTTTTTTCTTTAATGAGACTAAAAATAGGCCATCAATTTCTTCTGACTTGCAAGGGTTCTACTGAGAATTCTGCTATGAGTCTAATGGTACTTACTTTATAGATTATTTGATGCTCTCTGGCTGCCTTGAAGATTTATTTTCACATTGGCCTTGAACAGTCTGATGAATACCTTGGTGATGTTCATTTTGTATAGTATCTTCTAGGTATTATTTGCATTTCTAGTATCTAGATGTTTGTGACTAGCAAAATTGAGTGTATTTCCCTAAATTATTCCCTGAAATATGTTTTCTGAGCCTCTTACTTCTTCTTCTTCCTCAAGAATATCTATAAATTATAGATTTAGTCATTTTACATCATCTCATATTTCTCAGAGACTTTGTCCATTTTTAAATTATTTTTCATTTGATTTTTTTCTGACTAGGTTAATTCAAAAGACTGGTCTTTAAGCTCTGAAATTCTTTCTTCTGCTTGGTCTAATTTATTGATAGAGCTTTCAACTGTGTTTTTAAATTCATTTAGTAAATTTTTTATTTCCAGTAGTTTTGTTGTTGTTGTTTTTAAATATATCTATCTCATCTTTCATCTCCTGATTTTTTTTTTCTGGTTTCTGTGTTGGCTTTTAACTTTCTCTTGGATCTCATTGAGCCCCTTATACTATATATCTTTAATTCTTTATCTGTCTTTTCAAAGTTTTCACTTTGGTTAGGATCCATTGCTAGAGAGCTAGTGTGGTCCTTTGCGGGTGTTACAACTTTCTGTTTCTTCATGGTGCTGAAGTTCTTGTGCTGGTTCCTTTCCATCTATAGAAGCTGTCATTTCTTATTTTAAAATTTAGTTTAGGGCTCACGCCTGTAATCCCAGCACTTTGGGAGGCCAAGGCGGGTGGATCATGAGGTCAGGAGATTGAGATCATCCTGGCTAACATGGTGAAACCCTGCTTTTACTAAAAATACACAAAATTAGCCAAGCTTGGTGGCAGGTGACTGTAGTCCCAGCTTCTTGGGAGGCTGAGGCAGGAGAATGGCGTGAACCTGGGAGGCAGAGCTTGCAGTGAGCCGGGATCTCACCACTGCACTCCAGCCTGGGCTACAAAGTGAGAATCCATCTCCAAAAAAAAAAAAAAAATTTTACTTTTGTTTGGGTGGGATTTTTTTTTTTGGCCTCCCCCCTTGAATGTGTAACTGTTGTATATGTTGTGTAGGGTCCTTTGTCTTTGCTTCTATGTGCTTTTAGGAGTCCAAGGCTCTATATTTATTCCTTGGTTATAGACAGCATTAGTATAGTGGCTTTCTCAAATGCTAGTTGTTTGTAGGTTGTAGTGCTGTGTGTGTGTGGTAAGGTTCACCATCTCCTACACAGATGGGGAGTGGAGGTCTTGGGAGGCTTATCTCATTTCCCAGCACTGTGCACTTCTGTCAGCAGGAATTATACTGGGTTGTGCAATTCAAACTACATGCCAGTAGGTGGTGCGTGTGGGTGAGTCAACTGAGTGCTGTACATTGATGTTAGCAGAAGTTGTGATGGGCCATATATTTTGGCCTTCCAGCTAGTAGGTGACAGAAGCAATTGTGGTGATGGCAGTGGAATTTTACTTTGTCTTTATTGATCAGGGGGAGTGCCAAGATGTCTTTTGTGATGAGCAGGGTTTGAGGCTTTCCGGGTTCCCATCTTGTGCTCTTCAAGCAACTAGAGGGGCAATGCTGGGCAGGGCTGCATTGGGCAACCAGGCTCCCTGAGGCAGGTGCAAGCGCTGACTCTGTGGGGGGTCCTGGCAACACCCAGGTTACTGGGACAACCATCCTGGGACTGGGTGGAGACACCTCTCTTGTGCCACAGAGCCGGCTTCGGGGAAGAGAAGCAGCCCAGGGTTTTCAGCCAAGCAGTCAGCTGTGGGTCCCACCTAGCTTCCACACTCCTGACCTTGTGGGTCTCCCCCTAGTGTCAAGCCCAGAAACAGGCCCTACAAGTTATTCTAGTGCCAATCTACCCATGCCCCAGAATGCCAAGCCATTCCAGGCATTCTGGACCCTGAGACTCCCTGCCGCAGAAACTGTGTCTATCAGGCCACATCCTTCCTGCTCTTGCAAAGGGAGGGGCACCGAGCTTCCAGGACACCAGGGGAATTCCTGCCACACTCTTCCCTGTGTTCTGACAGTAGAGGTTTATCTCCCACTTGAGATCAGGCCACAGATCTCATCTTTATACCACTGGTCAGTGTGCTTAATTCCCGGAGAACTGAGACCAGGCTGGTGGATTTTTTCCTCTGGCTTCTTGGGGTCAGGCACTGGTTTTCACTGCAAGTTGAATTTCTCTTCCGCCACCAACAAACCACTCTGGCAGGGTGATGGAGGCTATCCTGTGGGCTCTCTTCCTGTGGGAACAGACAGACAGGCAGTCTTGGGAGGGATCAGCAGGCATAGGAGCAGGGGGTTCAAATGCGCCTCCATCCTACAGCAATGGCAGTGGTGACTGCCTTGCAGACAGGAGCATGCCCAGGCCCCACTCTCTCCCAGCCAGGCAGACAGCAAGAGTTGCAGCTGCTTAGGGAAAGATGCAGAGCCTTAGTACTGGGTACCCAGACATGTTTTCCTGCAGCTGACCAGCACACTGAAGCCTTTTGGGTTCCACATGGGTTCAACAAATGCTTTTGCATGGTCTTCAGGCAGCTACCCCCTGCATTCTAAAGGTCTGCAGGGGTTGTAGGAAGTCCTGTCGCTAGGATCTCGTAAGTCCATGATAGAAAATTGTTGCCCCATAGTTCCATCACTCATCCCTTCCTTGGGTCTGGTTCAGGTCCAGTGGTTGTTCCTGATGCTTGGTAACCTCAAGCAGGCAGCCCCACTTCCCTCTTCAACCATGGTGTCTGCTATCATCTCTGTCTATTAAATGTCAGTGTTTTCTCTCAAAACATCTGTTTGAAGTATGACAGTTTACTTGATGTTGTGTTTCCCCTCCATGGAAGAGGCACATTTCAGCTTCATCTGGTCAGCCACCTTTAATTCTCCTGAGCCCAGTGGTTCTTCTTAGGGGAACATTTTCCTCTTTTTCCAATGTCCTTCTTATCGGAAATCAAGGAATCCTTTGTAGTTATTCCTGAAGTAGTACTAAGCAGATTCTAAGTAAAATCTTGGAAGTGTTTCTTAGTAGTAACTAATGAATTTTCCTGCATCTACAGCCCTTTGGGAAAACTGTTGATCTTGATTTTGAATTTGTTTGCTCCTTCAGTATATAAAATTGGTCAGTAAAAATGAACATTGGAAATATGAAGATGAATAAAATGTAGTTCTTATCCCAAGATGTGCATAGTCCAATGAGGAAGAAAGAAAATTAGACTTAGTTGATAAAGACTGAAATAGATTAAGTGACTAAAGCTCTGGGCACTGGATGAGGGGCATCTCACACCTAGAGGGGTGACAGAGACTTCTTTGGTGGAGGCAATATAGAATCTGATATCTAATGGAATAGAAGGGATTAATCAACATGAGAACAAAGAAAGGTCGTGAGAATAACGCAGAAGCACAGTTCTTCCTGTACAGCAAGCTGTTTAATGTGTGTAGAGGGCACAATGGAAGAAAGAATTATTTTGCTTGTGGCCAGAAAAGGAACAGGGTAAGTAAGCAGAGTTTGTATCCTGAAGAACCTTGGAGAATATGGTTAAAAAAATTGCTCTTATCCTGAGGATACTCTTACAGGTAGTCACCTGCAGATAAATGAAGGGTTGTAGTTTTCGACTCATCCCCACTCCAGTTTGCATTGCTGAGTGAGCTCATGTTGATCTGACATTTATATAATGACAATTGAGAACACAGGCAAGGTTGAAAAGAATGTGTGGGTGAAAATATAATCCATAAGGAGTCACTGAGTCAGCAATATTGTGAATGGTGCAAAGAAGGCTAAAAAATACTACATTAATCCAGTAGGAGACATAATCAATCAAGGCTTTGGTTAAAAAGGGATGTTTTCAGTTTGTGAGCTTGAGAACGTCTTGGGCACAGAGTAGCTGTATGTTGTATTTCTTTTGCAATAACCTTATCTCTCATTTCCTCCATATTAGCATCACTGAATGAAATCACTACAAGTCACTCTCTTGACGAATTGATATAGGGCTAGGGGCACTCTAGACTATGGAAGTTTGAATTCTCAATGAATCACTTTGCTTCCTGATACATCCTAAAATGAATCATGGAACAAGGGAGGAAAAATATACTCTGAACCAATGGGCCTTGAACATAGGTTGTTACTAAAGCAAATATGGAGCGTTACCTGGGAAGACCTATGTGAACAATTACTGCAAATACACATAGCATATAAGTAAGGTAAATAAAACAAAAACGGAGAGCTTTCCATGGCAGGAAGAAGATTAGAGGTCAAGTGTTTTTAAGATTTGTAGAATAGGCAAAAATAAATACTTTATTTTTTTTTCCTTTTACAACTTTTTTTTTGTGAAAACATTTTCCAACTAAATTATTGCTCATCCTATATTCAGATAGTTTGCTTGGCATATTGTGATTGGCACTTTTGGCAGGGGGTTGGAGATTACATCTGAAGCAATACTAGTGATGAGATATAATGGAGATGGAATCCTAAGATAATGCAGTTTAACTAATGGATTTTTCACATATTGTATACACACTTTTTAAAGAGAGAAAATAAAACTCTAGGTATTAATACCAGCCAGATTGAAGTTACTCGAAGATAGAAATCAAATTTGTGAGCTATCGGTGGTTCAGATCATTACTGAAAATTTTCTGAAAGTTTGTTAAAGATGTAATTTTATGTGTAGCTTATGTGGTGCACTTTTAGACAAAAACATACAATTTATTGAGCACTTAAAATAATATTTACTTTGGAAGTTGTTCTTGAAGGATATGCACACACACATAGGACACAATATCTCTCCTCAAAGACTTCATTTGTGAAACAAGGGTATAAATCTATGACGTTAACTAATAGTACTTCCATAAGGCAAAAATATCAAATATTTATTTGATAATTTATGAAAACAAATTATATATAAAGTAATGTCACACTAAGGGATATTATCTGAACCCAGAAAAGAAATTCGATATAAATTGCTTCTGACATGATATATAGATTTAAATATTTATAGACTTCAACTAAGTGCAAACATGTCGTCAGAGGTTTCCAGAGAATATATCATGTTCTCTGTAATTTTCTGTTAATCTATTAACCTTTCCAATGGATTGTGTCTTCTTGATGTCAGGAATTATGTCTTAATGACTGTTAGTGTCCTACATTTATAACCTTGTACTTGATATATAAAAGGCTTTGAACAAATGATTTGATAAATACATGAATGACAGTATTTCATGCAGGCAGAAAAAGGGGGGACCAGGTTATGGCAATTACTAGTTGATTTTGTCAAAGACCATGCAAAACGTAACATTAAGTGATGACAGAGGCCTGAGCAACATTCTTGCTTGGTCGTCCTCTCTCAAAGAGAAATGACAAGGACATTCCAGGTGAGGATAATAGCATGAAGAAGTCATGGCTCTGAAAAAACTGGTATAGATATTGTGGCTTGAAGGAATACTAGATATCGTAGTCCCACCCAACTCTTTAATGGTTAAAAATAGGATACTCCAGGTTGGGCTCGGTGGCTCACACCTGTAATCCCAGCACTTTGGGAAGCCACAGCGGGTGGATCACCTGAGGTCAGAAGTTCAAGACAGCCTGGTCAACATAGTGAAACCCTGTATCTACTAAATATAAAAAAAATTTAGCCAGGTGTGGTGGGGGGCACCTATAATCCCAGCTACTTGGGGGGGCTGAGGCAGGAGAATTGCTTGAACTCGGGAGGCGGAGGTTGCAGTGAGCCGAGATCGTGCCATTGCACTCCAGCTTGGGCAACAAGAGTGAAACTTGGTCTCAAAAAAAAAAGAATAAAAATTAAAAAAAAAAAAGGAATACTCTAGAGTGCTGGAATACTCCAGAGTCTTGTATCATGCAGATCATGAAGATTCCCATTTTGCTGAACATATGTGGACCTATGGGTGACAATAATTGTAAACTGGCATTGGGAAACAGATTTCAAGGTCTCTATCATGGCTCTGACAATCTTTGGCTTGTGGTAAGTCATAGTTGAAGCACATATCATTTTCAGAAGAGCCAAGGGCAGCCCAGCATGTTGAAAAGAGCTCTAGATTAAGACTGAGGAGACCTGTTGTCTAGATTCGATTTTGCCTTCAGCAAGTATGGAGGCCAAAGCAACCCCATCTTGGATGCTAATCCACCATGTTGGCTTCTGATTAGCCCCAGTTACAGGAAGGTCTCTAAAATTTCCAGTTTATCTATTGTTCCTTCTGTAACCGCAGGTATTTATCATAAATCCTGCCCTTAGGTCAAACAACCTTGATGTTGTCGTACTTCTGTGATCCTACACATCCCTTCTAAACCACCCTTCCCCTGTAGTATAAAAAAGCCCTGGATTGCGGGGTTAAATGGTGCAGGGGTCCACCATCTTGTCTCATTGCTGCCTGAGACACAGACATAGCTTCTCTTCAAAAATCCCTATTAAATGTTTTTTTTTCTATAAAAAACTGGATTTCTCAGCCTCTTTCTTTAGCCTCTCAGCTTCCTCAAACTTTGGGAGTAGGTTTGCATAGACATGCTCACCTTGAAACAGCAGCCATACAACTCAGTTTCCAAGCTTTACTATCCCTTTTAGACAGATTACAAATTGCTCTGTGATTCTTTGACTCTGATGATTCTTGTGGTCATGGGAAAGGAGGGAAGTGGAAGTCTGTGAGGTGGACTGGTCTGCCTACTCTCTCCTGAAGGCACTTTTATGTCATCAGGTAGTATGAAGGAATTGGCAGGTGAAAGTGTGATATATTAGTTAATAGCTTTGATTTTAGGATTAAAAAAAAATCTGGCTTCTGGGCTCCAATACTGCAACCATTCTTAGTAGTAGTTGCCAAAGCTTCTGTGCAGTGGACATAGAAAAATGGACCTCTCTGGGCTGTCAGTATGAAATAGGCTCATAACATAACTTCCTAGTCATCTTATGACTACTTCTAGGAATATAAAAAGATCTCATTTTAATCCTCTTAAAATAAGAAAAAAAATATAACAGGCAGGTAGTCCTTTTCTTTCTTTTCCAAAAGTAGTAATGAGTAAAGACTCAGAGGATGGAACTGATTTCTTGGATCCGAGTTTTCGTGTTCCCTCATGTGCTCTTGTTTATCAGTAAATCATTAGAGGGAACAGACAGGATAGAAAAAAAGTGACTTTCTGATTATGCTGGAAAAAAAAATCTGAAGCTCTGATTTAAACTCTGAAGGTTATAATTATCCCTTTCTTTGTTATTACTAACAGAAACAAGTGAATCCAACCTTTATGATCTCTTTCTCCTACCTGTATTTAAAGTTGTTCCCGTGACCTCCTCTAGTTCATCAACCCCAATTCATTACCCATTACGAATCAGAACACAATGCAAATTCAAACTCTTATCTAAAAAGGCTTTGCCAGATGGGACCTCTGGCTTTTTGTTGGTCTCACTGTCACCATGTCTCCCTTTGCCACGGAAGCCTCACTGATCTTGGAAACTCTCTCTCTAATGTGCTAAGCCAGATCCTATCCCAGGGCACTTGCAGTTGTGTCTCTGGTCTGGAAGATTTCTCTCAGACCCCTGTGTGATAAGCGTCTGCTCATCATTTAAGCTGCAATTCAAATGTCACTTTTATGAAGATGCCTTCCTGGCTGTCTGCGCTGAAGCAGCCTCACATCCTGGACGTGCTTTCAGTTCATCACCCGGTGGTATTCCGTTCTTAGCACTTTCTATTTTCTGAAGGTCATTTGGCTGATTGATTCCTTTGTTTGTTGACTAGTTTACTTTATGTCTTTGCCATCAGATGGCAAGCTCTCTGGAGACAGGGTCATTGTCTAATTTATTCACTGCTGTATGTGAGGTGCCTTGAACAGTTTGTGGCACACAATGTGTATTCAATTAATATTTGCCAAAAAAATACATGAATAGATGGATGGTCATTTCAGTATTGGACCTGGTTTCAGAGGTGGAGAATGTGTGCCCTTTTGGCCTAGCCTTGATCCGACTCCTTTGAGCATGTCTGGGAAACAGAAGGAACTGGGCCTTTGGCTTAAAGTTGGTTCACTACCTAGCTGCAAAGCAGCATTAGCTGTGGAGCTTTTGAAACACAGATACTAGTGCTTCATCCACTAATTAAATCAAAGCCTCTGTGGGTGGAGCTTGAACATTGATTAAAACAAATAAAACGAATAATCACAATAAACTCAGTGTTTTCAACATGCAATTAGATTTGACAACTACTGTATTTGCTTACCTTACTCATCCCCAGAAGAGCTGTAAAATAATCTGCTTCGAAAATTCCACAAAATGATGTTTGGAAATGAAGTTTTGAAATTTGCAATTTGCATTCCATAGGAATCCACAAAGAATAACAGACTGGAAAAGATGTGGTTTCTTAACTAAAATAAGAGAGCAGAGAGTCTAAAATCAGACCTCGATTGAGTTGACTTGCCTCCCTTCATTTATCCTGTCCTTGACTTTGTTACACCATTTATTAAATCTCTGGGTTCTTTGCAGCTGGTCATCATTCTGTGATCTGTGTTCTGTTGGTTCTGCTTCTGACTTTCTCTAAGGATTGCTAGAGTTCCCTTTACTAAACATTTATACCCCGGTGAGAGCTCCTTAGATGACTATAGCATTGTGTTCTACCATGATAAACACTGGTATGATTTGCGTGGAAGTTGTGTGACGTTGTTGAAAGAACCTTATTGCTTGAAGCAGCTATGGCGGAGGCCAATGAATCAAGTGCAGTTAAATTTAAGAAACAAAGGCAGGTGATTACCAATTTATGCAGAGGCTGAAAGATATTATTTTATTATCTCTATATCAGGCTCTCCCCCAAAGTTTCCAATCCTGTGAATCCTGTTCTACATGAATGTATACACATTGCTTTATATTGACTTTTGAAGGTAGAAATAGTTACATTTACATATTAATCAATCCAGATGCAATGGACGACTGTAATTACCTAACATTTGGAATACAAATTTTGCTGATTAGAATTCTGAAATGATGATTTATTAGATGAGCATAATGATTCCAAATGATTTCCTCAGGAGAATCCTCCCATTATCAATTATTAGCTAAACTTGCTCCCAAAGAGCTCTCCGAAGGAGGCTAGCAGGGAAAAAAAAAAAAAGCAAACACTGCATTAAGAGACAGAAAAAGATATATCGACATAATAGTAGTTAATGTGCTATGCATCATGACCAAAAGTCCTTTTTATATCTGTTATTAAAACAGAAAAGAGTTCATTTAATTTTAAATATCCATGAGAAAAATTATAAAGCAGAAAACTACAAACAGATACTGTAAGGCATGACATGTTGTCCCTTTAGTGATATGAACCTGCTTAGAGACTGACTTTCTGTTGCCCCTGCCGTGACTTTTTCCCAATGGTTCTTTGACTACGTTACTTAAAATTAGATAGGTGTGATTAATTTCTCTCTGCCCTGCTCTGAAAAGATGCACGGCATAGGGGCTTTGATCTGATCACACAGGGAGGTCTCCTTATGGTCCAGTCAT
Organism: Chlorocebus sabaeus; assembly: GCF_047675955.1. NCBI lineage: Eukaryota > Metazoa > Chordata > Mammalia > Primates > Cercopithecidae > Chlorocebus > Chlorocebus sabaeus. Next base: position 59,563,387 of record NC_132908.1, on the reverse strand, counting down.
ACTGGATTGGAATCAGAGCGAAGGTTCATATGATTATATGTGTCATTGTTAATTGAGCACAAATGTCAGTATCCATTAGGAACAAAGGAAAATGTGGCATTGCAGCCGGGGCTTCACTTTTTCATTAACTGTATAACGTTAAGTGGTAACTCTAATACCAAAATCACTGAACAAATTCATGGAAAGAAGCACATTGTAGTTTTATCTGGTTATGTCTTTTCAAAGGCATAAGTGTGGACAGAGGGCTAAAAAAATTATCAGAACGCTATCTGGCATTATTAAGTAGCCATTTGAATACAATTAAAGATTATGTCTTTTGCAGGAAATACACCTGCAATTAACACAATTCAAATCATGGTTGGTAATTTGTACGTTTCCCATAATGGTGATTATGGGCTGGTTTTCTGGGCATTTGAGACTCTCATGCACATGGGCCTCCTTCATCCCCAATTTACCCCCAAAGCTTTTGTGACAGATTTGTAAGCTTGTCTCGTACAACTGTACCTATCTTTGCCATTTACTCTCATCCGTAATATCAGTGGCAGAGATGAGCTGCTTTGAAGCATTGCCCTGTAAGCCTGTCATTTGGCAAATTTAAAGGAAGCAGTCTTTTTGATGACAGCAATGAATGATACAAGATCCTAAGTATAGGGATGTGCCTGGGCTATCAGGTGAAATCTATCTCCCCAGGAACAACTTAGGGCAAAGTTTGTGATGTGCTCTTTTAAAATGTTTTTATGTTGAATGCTTCAGTTGGGTTATAAAAATGAAAACAAACATTGCATCCAGTTCTGATCTCAGTTTGAAGTCATAGCAATAAAATGAATGGGTTCAGGGGTAGGTGGGGGTGGGGTGGGGAAATGGGACTTGAAGATCCCTTACTCTAGAGGGAAAAAGATGTCAAAACAGATTTTGTCTGTAAAGGGACATAAAACTAGATAACTTTGAAGATTGTCTTCAAATGCCCAAGTACTCAAAATGGGGGGGGGGGGGGGGAAGCTTTCTTGTAACTCAGCCTGAATTTTAATTGGAAGTAGTCCTTTCTAAAAAGACAAAAATTTAGTAGTCCTTTCTAAAAAGACAAATCAGGCTGCCTAAAAGCTTGGGGTGCGGTTTAGGAGGGGCATGGGGTGAACCCTGATAAGTCAGCAAAGAGGATGAGGATTTGTGACTGTGTTGGATTTCTCAGCCTGAAAAAGTGGTTTAGGAGTGGCTGCCTACCCTATCCTCAAAAGGAAGAAGAAGAATTAGACAATTAGACATAGAGAAATCACGAGTGTTCTACAGAGTACTAATTTCTGGCTTGTTTGAATTAATTTAAGAAACTGAATATCAAGTGAAGTAGTTGGAGTTAGAAAAGAAAAAATGAAAAAGAAAGAAGAAAGGAGAAGAGAGGAGGAGGGGAGGGCAGAGGAAGAGAGGGAAGAGGAGAGGAAAACAGGGAAAAATAAGCATGAAGAAGGAGTTTCCAGCTTAATCCAAACTAGGGGTGCCTCACTATATGCAGTCTTCCAATAAATCAATAAATTTTCTTTAAATATCTTCAGCCCCACACACTGAGCTTGGTGACATGTTTAGCTTGGCCTCTGTGAACATTGCATAATGTGTACAAAGCGCCAGGTTAAAGACAGAACTAGTCAATTCTGTCTCGATGAATTTAGATCTCAGAGGGGAGATCTGGGCTGCAGCCATCAGCAGACATATAGATTCTATTTGATGACACCAGTGTGAGTAGGAGTTTTAGAGAGTGGGATGGAGAGGAGAGACCACACAAACTCTGTGAAAGGCTAATGTTTAAAGAATGTGAGAAGATGATCTTGAAACAGCCAGAGATGGAAAAAGTAGGGATATAAGAAAAAAATAAGAAGCATGCAGTATACAAAAGACAGAAATTAATAGTTGACTAATCAGAGATTATACACAGGTTAAATACACTGAAGACTGACAATTACTGAGTTTTACAACATAGTATCACTGTGGATTGCCTGTTTGTGGACTTTGTCTCTCTAAAAAGCGTTGATTCTTTTCTAGATAGAGAAATTCACAAAACTGAGTAAAATGTAGAACTTCAGTGTAGTTACCACAATTTCAACATCAGAGATAATTTTATCACTATTCAGAGGTCTTTTGTTTAGGAAATATGACATTAAATGAGGTTATTTAACTATATGTCTTTTTTTGTTGTTGTTTGTTTTTTGTTTTGTTTTTGTTTTTTGAGATGGAGTCTCTCTCTGTTGCCAGGCTAGAGTGCAATGACATGATCTCTGCTCACTGCAACCTCGGGGTCCCCAGTTCAAACGCATCTTCTGCCTCAGTCTCCCAAGTAGCTGGGACTACTTGCATGCACCACCATGCCCAGCTAATTTTTGTATTTTTAGTAGAGACAGGATTTCGCCATGTTGGCCAGGATGGTCTCGAACTCCTGACCTTGTGATCTGCCCACCTCAGCTTCCCAAAGTGCTGTGGTTACAGGCATGAGCCACTGCGCCTGGCCAATTATGCATCTTTTTGGTGTTATGTCAATAATAACAATAATATAACAATTATCACTATCTGCCATGTTTTAATTTGGCATAAAACTGATAGAGAATTTTTACTTGCTGAGAATGTCTCAGATGCTGAGCTTTGTACAGGGGTAGAGACTAACGGATTGTATAGTGAGAAATCTGGAGATGACTTCAACTGCTTTAGTTTCAATTCTGACTCTACCAAACACTAGCTGTACGCTGTTCCTCAAAGAATGGCAAGAACAGAAAAACTTGGTAAAGCAGATAGAAAAGAAGCAAGAGATAATAAAGTATCCACCTCATAGAATTTTTTTGAGAATTAAAGTAAATGATACATGGAATATACATAAAATAGCAATTAATATAGAAAGCACACAATACAGGTTGACTTTCATTATTATTATTATTTAGTTACAACAATTTCATAAAATTTCTCTCACTGTTCATATTCTGTAGAAAAGAAAATTGGAGCATAGAGAAAAAATAACTCATGTAAAGTAAACACAATTTATTTGTGATTACGGCAAGATTAGAATCTGAATGTCTCTAAAATCCATACTTCTCCCCACACACTGAAAGTTTCCGAATTGTGTTCTGTAATACCTTATACATTGGAGAATGAGCTTATACATTGGAGAATGAGCTTATACATTGGAGAATGAGCTTCAGATGTCCTCTATGTGTGGGATTCAAGAGGAGGTGGATGGGAGGATTCAAAGGAGGCCGAAAGAGAGAGGCTCTTGTGTCGCTTATTTGAAGTTTCCATTTTCTGTTATATAAATTAGGTTCCTATGTAAGATTTCCCATAAAAAGCATTCTGTTGCTAAAAATAATAATAACAGTTTGTTCATGGAAATACTAACAATAGGCTATATACCCTACATCCTTCTTTACCTTCCCCCTCAAAAAATAATTCAAAGTTCAATTAGATGATATTGCCAACTTATCAGTTGAATAGTGTCAGTGTTCTCAGATAAAAATGATGCAAAATCCGCTACAATTTTATCCTCTCTGGGCTATCCTATGACTTCCCTTAAAAAGAAGGAACCCCTTGTCATGTAAGGGGCTAGTTCGGACTCTCATGGTGTAAACAAAGCAAACCCTTTTGAAAATTTAGCCACACAGTGGCCTTCATTGATTTCTTCCTGGTACCATTAGCCAGTCTAGAAATAATATTAAGTTATTTTTGCAAAGCTTTTGGAAAAAAAAAAATTTTTAATTAGGCTAGATATGTCTCTTTTTCGTGTGTGTTTTGTTGTTTTATTTTGAGACAGAGTCTTGCTCTGTTGCCCAGGCTGGAGTACAGTGGTTAATTTATTGCATCCTTGAACCCTGGGCTCAAGTGATCCTCCCACCTCTGCCTCCTGAGTAGCTGGGACTACAAGCTTGTGTAATTACTCCTGGCTAATTAAAAAAAAAAAAAATTGCAGAGATTGGGTCTTACTATGATGTCCAGTCTGGTCTTGAATTCCTGATTCTCAAGCAATCTTCACACCTCGGCCTCCCAAAGTGCTGGGGTTACAGCTGTGATCCATCACGTCCAGACAGAATTAGGCTAGATATATCCTCTTCATTTCAGTTCTTGTTCACAAGAAATGAGAAACTGTTATAAGGATTAATATGCTGCTCCTTTGTACTCCCAAGCATAATAATATTTCTTTTACAATAAGCCTTTTTGTGATACCTTTTATGTACAAGGTCCTAAGCTACTCAATGAAGTACTTATTTTAATTCATACTCTGCAAAGTCAGAAAGTTTAGAAATGAAGCCCAGAAATCAAAAGCAAATATGGCATTCAAAACCAGATCATTTACGTCTAAGGTCATTGCTAAGAATCTCCATTCTTGTCATACACTTCCTTCCAGGCCTCTCGCTACTTTCTTCCATGTGGCACTACATTTAGCTCAAGTGCCAGAAAAGTCCAGTATATTTACACATTGTCTTAATTTGAAGCATTACATGTTTGTGTAGGTTCATACAAATTTTCCCATATGTTAAGCTTCTCCCTATGTAGGTGTTTGTGATACCTTGAGTCAGGTGAAGGACAGGAGAAGGCACAATGCTATGTATGCCCAATGCTGAGCAGCCACCTTGCTTGTGTTTAAGATTCTGTATCCTTGTAACAAGGTAAGCAAACAAGCAAACAGACAACAACAACAAAACCTTGATGTGCATCAGTTGTCTCTTCCTTGAATTCTATAACCCACCAAAAGTGCTTCAGGAAGACAAATAAGTAAACAGGTCATCTCAAAAAACTATGATGAAGGAGGTAATAGAGATATTGACAATGCGAAATAAGAAAAAAAAAAGGGGGGGGGGGGGTAACTACAGAATAACCAAGAAGCTCTTCAGAAGAGAAGACGTTTAAAATAGGTCTTAAATTTTAAACTAGTAATTTCCAGAAAAGAAAAAAATGGAGGGAATTTCAGATGGAGAAAAAGCATATGAAAACCAGCGAGGTATGTGTTAGCGTATTTTGCTGGGGACCAAATGAGCAATTCTGGAAGAAAAGCAGAGTGGCCTCAAGGTAGGTATGGCAAAAGATAAAGCTGAAAGCATAGCTTGGAATCAAATTTTGAAGAGTCTTAAATGCCAAGTTAAGATGTTTGCACTTCATTCTGTAGGAAGCAGACAATCCTCCTAGTGTTTCAAGCATAAGCCAGCCATGAGTAGATTGATTTGTAAAGATAAATCTGGCTGTGCCTGGAGGATGGATCAGAATAGAAAGAGAAAAGAAGGAAGAGAAAAATGATCAGATTTTCCTCTTGAAAGTGAAGTGCCATATTCATTGGGTAAAATATTGATTTATCTCCTTTGAGCCCTAGTCTGTAGCTCTCAACACTCCTCATGTTAGCTTAAATGTGAGCATTTCTTTGAAAATGAAAGGCTTTTAGATTGCTTGTGATGTGTCTTAAAGAAATAAAAGCTAATTTATAAAAATAAACAATCTTTAGAATACTTGAAAATGCAAATGCTTTGATGAGACCAATGGATAAATTCATAACCAGTGCACCGGAAATTAAAACTTAATATCCACAGAGGAGCTTCACAAGCAGACTGTTCCACAGTTAAAGTTAAGGATTGATCTGTGTGGGACTGCTAATGTAAGGCAAAGTTACCTACCCAGTATTTTGTATCCAAGCTTCTACTAAATTAAGGCCAAAGATAGGCAAAAATATCAAGAACAGATTTCATAATTATAAATTAGAAGATCCATTAGAAGACAGGCAGCGTTGTCTTTAAAATAGAAGGAATCTGCTGCACATGGTGGCCCACATTTATGATCCTAGCCATTGGGAGCCCAAAGCTGGAGGATCATTTGAGGCCAAGAGTTTGAGATCAGGTTGGGCAACATAGGGAGACGGCATTTCTACAAAACATTCAAAAAGTAAGCTGGGGATGGTGGCGCGTAACTGTAATCCAGCCTACTTAGAAGGCTGAGGAGGGAAGATTGCTTAAGCCCAAGAATTCAAGGCTGCAGTGAGCTACGACAGTGCCAATGTACTCCAGCCTGGACAATAGAGCAAGGCCTTGTCTCAATAAAACAGAGTAGAATAGAATAGAATAGAATAGAATAGAATAGAATAGAATAGAATAGAATAGAAAAATCTTTAAGGTATTAAAATACTCACATGCTATGAGAAGTTATGAACATGTTTTCTTCTGGACCAGCAGGGACATGTATAGGTGTTACCACTTCCCAGGCTTGCTAATTTGTCTGAATTCACTGCTTTCTGTCTGTGTAAGGTTTGTGAATATAGGGCTTATTAGCTTAGATTTCTTCTTCTTTCTAGCATTTGCGTTGTTTTCACCCTATTCAGCTGAAACATCAAGGGTTTTTGTTTGCATTACTAATATCGTTCGATTGCATATTGATAACTTTCATGTGTCACGTTTTATGTATGACTTTCTCCATGTTATCCCCTTTTGCTGTCTATCTTCTCTATCCATTTTAAGATCCTGACATCTCTTGGACTTTCTAGAAGACCTCTCACATTCATTCAAGCCCTCTCCAATGACGCTTTTCTTTGCACCAAAAATAACAACAAATTGATGACCACACAATGCAAATCTGTTCATAATTATTTGATAATGTCTCATCACTCTTAGAAACAGTAAATGTAAATGCTCCTTACCTTGAGGAATATTTGTAGGAATTTGCCCTACAAATACATCTCTCTAATTCGACTCTAGTTCTCTCTTCTATGTGATCCAGTTTCATGGATTCTCTTTTTTTAACCATGATACCTTCTGTTACAGGAAATTTATACATCCTATTTTCTGTCTTAAACATTCTTCTCTTGTTTTTTTTTTGTTGTTGTTGTTGTTGTTACGTAAACAAATCTTACTTGCCTTTTGATATCAGATGAAATTTTATTTTATTTTTTCACTAAAAGTATTCTATAATCTCCTGCCATTGTTCAAAGTTCCCTCTATAGATTACACTGACCATGTATGCCTCTTCTGGGATGCAACATGTTGTAATTCCTGAAATTTGGTGAATTGGGAAATGTTTGTTTTCTCCTCAAGATCATAAATTTCACAAGGGCAGGGAGAGGTTCTACTTCTGCTCTCATGACCTTTTTCCTGTTCATCTACTCAGGGGCTAGCACAATGTCTGACATAAATTAAATGTTCATAAAATCATCGTTGAGTTCGTTAGAAAAGATGAATAAACAAATGAATCTAAGGTTGCTAGATTTGAACTCTTAACTGTATCCTGGCTTTACAACTTACCAATTGTGTGACCTTGACTAAGTAAGTGATTTTCTCTGATTTTTCACTATCCTTACACGTGAAACAGGAATATAATACCAATACTTAGTGTAAATGACTAAATATAGAGAATAAGATAAAACAAACCAAGAGTAGGGGACAAAACAAAACCTAGCTAGCACCTACAACCCAGTAGTTACTCAGGGTGACAGCTCAGGCTCCTCAGAAGAAGGTGTTCAGATGCACTGGGAAAGCAAAATGTGTATTAGGGATTATTACATGTGAAAGGAAGGGGAAGAAAGCAGGACTGGGCAGCAAAAGAAGTCAAATTGTAATGCAAGTCTGACAAAACCTAAACCAACCCAGTGCTGTGCTGCAAGAAACTAAAATTGCTTGACTTTTATACCCTGATTCACTCAGTCACTGGACACGGGTAGCCCAGGAAGGGTGTGAGCTCACTGGATCAGCTTCCAGGAGTGAGGGCTGACCCGGATGGAGCTGAGCATACTACGGGCAGCTAAGCAGCAAATCCTTCATTGAAGTAAGATCTGCCCAGCACATCTCAGCGTCCGCACTCTCACTCAGCACTTTCACTCGTGATTCTTGAGTCAGTCCATCAGTCACTCTTACGAAAGGCCCACATGGGCTCCCACAGATCCTGCATTTTACAAGGGCTCAAAATGAGCAATCACAAGTACTGTTATTAAGTCTTTCCTGATCAACCTGACAAGTGCCCAGGAGACACGGGAAAAAAAAAATGATGGATGCTGAGAAGAAGGAATTAGAGAGAAAAGTGTCAGTTAGTCTCAGACTGGGACTCATATAGCCTAGTGGGAAGTGAATAGGTCTGCTTTTGAGGACACTGGGAGGCTAGTTCGACTGAACTATCACACATGAGTTTTTACATTTACCAAGCACTTTCTATAGGTCTGTGCTTCTGAAATTTGACCAATGTATAAATGAGCTCATTTAAAAAGAGGGAAAAAATACAGAATCCATGCTGATTTAAATTAACTTTACCACAAGTTTACACAATCACATAGAACTAGTGAGAAACTTCATAGGCTTATATCTAAAAAGCAATTATAAAACACAAATTTATAATTAAATACACGAAAGCTTTACATTAATAAAATTCACATTAACGTTCATGAATTTTTCTTGATAAATGATATTGTTTTGTGGAAGTAGAGTCTCTTCTTGCCATGTGATTGCTACAGCACAAGAGCTTTTGCAATTGAAATTGTCAATTCTGCCACGTATCCTGGGGGAATCAAATCTGTGATCATTTCTCTCTGAAGGATGTAATTTGACCTTCATTTGGCACATGCATGTTACTCATGTAGTATAGAATTTCCACAGTTCTTTCTTCATTAATGATTAACCATTAAAACAGTGTTGTTACTGACAGTTGTACAAACTGTAATGCAAATGTGAGTCCTAAAGTTTTATGGAAATATTTTGTTTATAACTAGCCATCCAGATGATCAATAATAATTAATGTCTTATCAATAATAAGACATGAATATTTTCCAAGTTGTCTTTTGAAATGAAAATAATTTTGAATTAATTTCTTGGAATAGTGTCTTTGGAATCTGTGGCATCTATTGCTGGTGGTATATAGTATCTATTCTTTCCTTCAGCTTTGATTATGGTCACACTTTTCAACTTGGTGCGTTGCTGCCCATATAACAGAGTATGTTTCCCAGTGGTTCTTGCAGGTAGATGAGGCCATGTACCCCCAAGAAAGAGATCTCCAGAAGTTTTGTGAGACACAGGCATCAAGAATATTCAAAAATAAGATAAGTATTTCGTTATCGTTTTTCTCTACCCTGCTACCTGGACCTGGAATCTGGTGGCTGGTGTGCTGGAAGCTATTTTAGATTGTGAGGCCAAGGGTTAACAAGAGATGTCTGGGTTGAAAGCAGTGATTCGAATGAACTCCTGACCATGGAGCACCACGCAAGTCTTGGCTTTAATTTACATGAGAAACAAACACAAATTTATCTCACTAGGCAAATATTTTTCGTGTCTCTTTAAGAGCCATAGTCCAGATACAAAAGGATGATATTGACTTGCTCAACTTACATCATATTCTTCGTGATATTCCTCAACACCTGTATTTTCTTCACTTTATTCACATGAAAGACAGAGGAGGACTTAATGCTATAGAATTGGGGTCAAAAGCCAGGTTTTTGTCATCTAGTAGCTGTGAAACCTTGAGAAAACTGCTTAATTTTTCTAAGTGTTAGTCTCTTGACTATATGTGTATGAAGATATCATAGGAATATCATGAGGATTAAATACAATCATGAAAATGAAATGGTCATCAGACCAACTGGCATAAATTAAGTAAATAATGACTTGAAATTGATAATAATATTGATGATGCTGGTGATGATTTCTGATTTCTGAATAAACAGTTTCCACTCATCACATTTTACATCTATGCCAAAGATGGACAAAATATGTGAGAAACAAGATTGACAATTTTTCCTTTTTGTTTTTTGGGGGGGTGGCGGGGGAGGAGTTTTGCTTTTGTTGCCTAGGCTAGAGTGTAATGATACGATCTTGGCTCACTTTAACCTCTGCCTCCCAGGTTCAAGTGATTCCCCTGTCTCAGCCTCTGGAGTAGTTGGGATTACAGGCATGTGCTACTGTGCCCAGCTAATTTTGTATTTTTAGTAGAGATGGGATTTCTCCATGTTGGTCAGGCTGATCTCGAACTCCTGACCTCAGGTGATCCACCCGCCTTGGCCTCCCAAAGTGCTGGGATTACAGGCGTGAGCCACCGTGCCTGGCCAAGATTGACAACTTTTCAAAGATTTCTAAAGGAAGGCTACAGAAACTCTATACACATTTCAAGAATAAGTCATTTGAGGTTTTAGTGAATTTTAATACAAACCTATGAGCTTTCTATTTGTACAAAAGAAGATATAAATTCCTTTCAGACTATGATGTTCCCATATTATTCCCCCTTGAAAGCATGTGTGTTATGAAGCCATCCAATACATATGCTGCTGGTGGCCTGGCATGTCCTTAACAAGCACACAAGCCCCTCTCACTGCACCTTGAGGAATTCAGCATATGGCCATCAACATCTCTGGATTGTCCAGAGTGCAATTCACCATGAATCTCTGTTAAATTGAAACCAATTAAACATTATGCTGCATAATATTGCATCTAATGGAATTAGGATGTTATTTTATTGTATAGATTTGTGCCTGTTCCTGATCACCATATGACAATCTTTTTTTTCTTTTCTTCTTCAACAAAATCCTGTCAGTGATTCCTGCCAACATACCGAGTTTTGGAAGCAAGACAAACAGACTTTATTATGCTTCCAATACACATCTGTAAAAGAAAACACATTGCAAAACTCAATTGAATTTTGTCATTTTGCAGCTCTGGTAGCAATAGAATATTACAGTATGCACTCATCCAAAGTGTCACTTAACATACAGAGATCAGATGACTTCAGATATCGCCTCAAAACATGCATGTGACAAATTACTTGTTCTACAGTTATAAAAGTTCAAAATTGGAGGGAAAGGGAACTAACTTTTCTTTAGATATTTTAGTGTGCTAAGTGATTTACGAAGGAAATATTGTCCCTTTTGCTATTTAAAATATTTGTGAGGGAAGCCTTATCTTTCAGCTTTGTAAGAAGGCTTACAACCAGTAATCGTGCAGGACGTCACAACTAGCAAATGATACACGCACAAGTCAAATATATGTTGTTTACATTCAAAATTTTATTTTGTGGACTACGTGCTGGAACAGTAACTGAAGGATTACACAGAGTAAACTGAAGTTTTATATTCACTATATTCTATTGAAAATTTGTCATTAAAGTAATAGAAGGTAGATGGGTCTAACAGACCAGTCATGTTACATGTAATAGTTTGTTAAATATTTTCAGAGGCATTTTCACATGTGAATCCCAATAATCCCCAAACAATGATGTTACTGCCATCCTCAGTTTAAAGAGGAAAACATCGAGATGACATCCCAGTGATACCAGCACATCTATTAACAAATTTGTCCACCTTCAAAAAGTTTCAGGACTAAGTATTCCCCATGTTAGGAAATGGATCATTGGCTGTTGTAGGACAGACCTTTGCCCTCTCCTGTCTTCCTATGCCTCTTTTACCTCATGAAAAGCATATGCCCTCGGTTGTCCATGATCCCAGAAATATAAGGCACAACTACTGTCAAACTTTAGGTTGGAGGCCAACTTACCCAAGCTTAGTCCAGATTAGCTGACCCATATTTGATTTACTGGCCTCAATTAGACTGCAGAAAAGTGAGCAGAAATCCAGGATTGTGTTTTAAGCTATGTGTTTTAAGCTGAAAACTACTATGAATATATTTTTAAGAGGGTGTGTGTGTGTATGTGTGTGTGTAGATTTCCATCACTAAGTTAGAATTCTCTTCATTCAATGGAATTGCAGAGTTTTGTGGAGGAGAGAATACAACACCCGATATTACCACTTTCAAGACAAAATGTCTTTCTAGAAATAGAGATACAGTTGGCCTTGTGAAAACAAATCACATCCTGAATCCAAGGCATTGAATTGTCAGAGGAAGCCTTAAAAAATCTCTCACTGTTCCCCTTACTAAGGGGAAAGCCAGAGGCTACAGAATTCAGGCCACAACAATCCATTTCTTTAAAATAATGTAATCACTCTTTCTCACAAAACGTATTTAATCCCATGGTGAGCCAAGTAAAATCAAGTGTTGCTTTATTGTTAGATTACCTAATTACCACCTTCTCTTTTGCTTCTTGTGATTTTAAAGTACATGCTTACACACATACACACAAAATAATAACAATAAAAAAGCCTTATCTTCTGTAATAGTCAAAAAGCCTTGATGAAACACAGCAGTATTTTCAAAGTCCCCTGCAAGCTTTTGTCGTTGTTAAAAGCCTTACAAAAAAAACGTATTTTTAATTTCTTTTTTCCTTAGCAAAGGAGTTTGAATAATTCAGACAACTGTTATGTGCTGAGTGCCTTTTTTTGTTTGGTTACTTTTTTGGTGCCAGCAAAGGTTTAGAGACTTGTAGTTCTTTCTCCCTTTGTTTTGTGATTTATGTGTGAATCTTGTCAACAATAGTAATCCCAGTCTTGAATTTATCTGCTTCAAGGGATCAGAGTTTACATAGCACATGAAGAAAAGGATACTTGGCATACATGGTCACTCAGATCACAGCTAATGGATCTCTAGCCAGTCAACATCCCTAGCACAGAGAGTAGGACCCCTGTACATTCATTTAAATAGGCCAATTGATTGACTAATTGATCTTATATTTGTTAAGTGATTTTTTTTTTACATATAACTTACGTATCAACAAAGAATCTTGTAAAAATGCCAACTAGGAGTGAACAATTGGAGGGTTGGTCTCGAACTCCCGACCTCAAGTCATCCCACCCGCCTCAGCCTCCCAACATGTTGGGATTATAGACGTGAGCCACCATGCCCGGCCGGGAAAGCTTTTAGCTGTTAAGATAATAACCTCTGTAATTCCAGCCCTTTGGGAAGCCGGCGGTGGGCAGATCACGAAGTCAAGAGATTGAGACCATCCTGACCAACAAGGTGAAACCCTGTCTCTACTAAAAATACAAAATTAGTGGGGTGTGGTGGCGCATGCCTGTAATCCCAGCTACTCAGGAGGATGAGGTAGGAGAATCGCTTGAACCTGGGAGGCGGAGGTTGCAGTGAGCCGAGATCAGGCCATTGCACTCCAGCCTGGTGACAGAGTGAGACTCTGTCTCAAGAAAAAATAAGAATAAAAAAAATGATTTATGTTATATCATCACAAGTAACTTACTTTAAACCAATCATCATTAAAGTTGATACAATAGGGCAGACTGTACTTACAACTAATCACCTGTAAAGTTGCCTAATGACTTACCTACTTGAATGGAAGACAACAGGAGAGGTATTAAATGCAGGATGTGGAAAAATGCCTACAATTTACAGGTTTGGCAAGTCCACAACACTTAGAGAACAAATGTTATACGTTAATGGCTGTTGCAATTTCTAATTGAAGAATTTATTTCCTTGCAAAACTATTTATTAATCATGAGGACTTCATCGTGTTTGAAAAGGGAGAAATAATATTTAAGAGTCTCTGGAACAATTTACCTTCTGTTTCAGAAATCTTCATTTCTAAGTAAAATGCCTTTTTCAAATGTATAGGCCTTGGTTTAGTATACTGACATTTTAACCTTAAAGTTTTGTCTAAAAAGACAGAACAATAAAGAATCAAAGAAAGATTGAACAGGTACCTTATTTCTTAACCATAAAGCTTCTATTTCAATGTTTTTCTCATTTAGAAACTGGGGTAACAGATTTTCGAGGCTGGTCCAGTTTATTTCAAGACTGGCATCCTATTTTGAAAACAGGGGGTGAACGTGCCTTTATTCTTAATCCTTGCATGTGGTTGCATAGATAGCTATGACAAATTACCTTCTCTTTTCTTTACATTTCTATACTTTAGCATGTCTTAAATTATTTTCATTGTGAATTAGGAGAATCTTCCTATGTGGCCATTTTGAAGGCCAAGAATGACAACTTATGTTATTTCTGTCTGTCTACTATGGTACCAATCATGCATGCAGTTTCTCTTAATTAATATACTCCCCGCCTTCCTAAAGGGTTGTTTGAAGTCCTCAAACTTAACTCCAATTTGCATGGTCAGCAGCACATGCTTTGTCACTGATCACAGACTTTTTTTTTTTCCTGATTGTATTAATACTCTGCTTCTCAAATTATCTCTTCTCCCAAGCTTACCACAGTTCCTTTTTTCTCTATGCATTTGTGGCTTTTCATTGGTCTTGATTTAATCTTGTTCTTTGCACCCACTGTGTACTCCCTAATTTGTTTTTCATTTTCTTAAAGCTTTTTAGTAGAAATAAGCCCCAGTCCTTCTTCCACACCTAGCCCACCATACCAGTTCCATGGATGGTATTATAGCTCAATTTGCATCAGTACTAGATGTGGCTCTTAGGTACTCTTTGTTAGTAAAATAAAATAGAATATTTATTCATTAAACAAACATATATTTAGCACATGCTTTCTGTCAAACACCCACACTCTAGCAGCAACAGATTCCCCACTTGTTTTTAATTGTAAATTCCCTACTCAGCTCTCAAAACCTCATGTCGTTAAGTTCAAATAAAATCTAACTTTCTAAAATCATGTCTTCTCATTTATGTACTTTAGCCATTGATTCAAGAAATATGCCAATATGAATGAATGCAACTATGAGATATTAGTTATTTCCCATTGGATTAAACTTGACAATAAAACTTAGCAATGTCTTGCTTATGATCTCACCTGATTTTGACACAAGACTTAGTATACGTTCAATATAGCTATGGATGCACAAATTATGGGGGCTTATGAAAAATCAATTTACACAAATTGACTCCACACAGTAGAATACCCTCTTTTTCACTATCTGAGCTATTCTATAATACATATGCATGTACAAAGACATCTAAAGATTTTTTTTCCAACCCCACTTTTCAAGGCACTCATCCGTTGCGCTCCAAGACAGCTCCTGGCTTCTTGGGTCTACACAGGTATCATATTTGTAACCATTAATATGCAGACAGGAGATGATTAAATGCAGGCATGATAAAATGTGACACCCCATAATAAATGAGAATAAAAAAACGAATTTGTAACCATAAATCATGTATTAAAATTTATGTCATTGGCTTACATTGATGAAGACAATGTAGAAATAAGAAAATATGAGCTAGAACTATTTTAAAAATTATAATGAAAGATATTTAAATTTTTTTATTTTTTTCAACTCTTTATCTTAGGTTGAAAATTTGACTTCTTGCCCCTGAAGGTAGAATGCTTGAACTCTGTGGTTTAGAATAAGGCATTGGACAGTTACCAGTTTCATTATAATGCAAATTTTTAACTTTAGCATTTTAAATATGAGTGCTCTTATGCATTCAAGACAATGAGATACTACCTTCTTTTAAAAAAAAGTAAAATATCTATTTTAAAAGACACGAGATATTGAAGTGTAGTCTTGCCATGTACTTTACCTAAAAAGAATTTGACTAAACCATTCTATGCCCTTTTGTGTAAAGTTTTACAATAATTATAACACTTTAATTTTTGAGAAAAAATAGAGAGAGAGCAGTACGTCACAAATTATATAATATTAAATCCTTAATTGGAAAAATTACTTGTAAAATTGGAAATTTCCAAGAATCCAAAACATAACCAGAAACCTGATTTGAAAAGCCACAACATGGCTGGCATTATTATAAAATAGCAGGCCCTACATTTCAATAAAGTCACCGTAACTGAAATTTCAGATTGATCTTGTTCCTTCAAATGTACCCCATTTGGCAGAAAATAAAAATTATTCTAATGCTATCAAAACAATTTAGGAAGTCAGTTCTATAAGTAATACCTGGGTTATGTTAAAAAAATGAATTTTAGAAAAAACGATTGCCCTATGATTTGGGGAATATAATTTCTTATTATCTATTAATACCTAGCCACATCTTCATTGTTTTCTACATTTGCTATTTTAATGGCAGCCTTATGAAGTGAAGTAAATGTGGGATTTTTCTAAGAGGCTTTCATAATGTATAGTGATTTTCTGAAGTCATACTTGTTACCCAGTGTTAGGAGTTGAAATGTATCCCCCCCAAAGATTATATTAAAGTCTTAACTCCCAGAATCTCAGGGTATGACCTTATTCTCTCCAAATACAGAAGGTATTTACAAGGCTAATCAAATTAAAATGTCATAGAATTGTAAGGACTATTGTTTTTATTAGGTGAAAATTCAGACACAGAGACAGACATATAGAGGGAAAATGATGTGAAGAGACAGAAATTTCTGACTGCCATCCACAAGCCATGGTGAGAGTCCTGGAACAGGTTCTTCCCTCATTGGCCTGTGAAGGAACCTACTCTGCAACACCTTGATTTTGGACCTGTGGCCTCCAGAACTGTGAGACAATAGATTTCTGTGTTTTAAGCCAGGCAGCATGTGGTACTTTGTTATGGCAGCCCCAGGAAACGAATGCACTCACTATCATGCAGTTATAGTAAACTCTCTCATCATCAGGAAATGGAAGGTAAAAAATAATAATAATTTTAAAAAATAAACTCCTTTCCCCTGATTTTTCTGAAATAGTCACAAGCTTAAATGACATCTCTCTGCATGTTATTCACCAGGTCTTATGCACCATACTAGGAAACTAGACGATGCTCAACAAATAGTCATTAAACCCAAATGTCAACTAAATTCCGTGCTCTTTGAAAGTCAAATGAATACTGTGGTACACAGTATAAACTCCATTCTATTCCTACTGACTATGCAGATTTAGGGGTTAGGCTAAAAGAGTGTGGGGGGTAGGGGATCTATTATAACACCCACTTTGTTCCTGAGCTCCTGTTTCTACAAAATTAGCATATGGCTTGCTTAGTTGTCTCCATAGTTAGATCCTATTCCACTTGGTGTTGCCAACAATATAACTTCTTTTCCTACAAATATGATCTCACTGGAGAAGACAAATTTAAGAGTTTGATGTAAAAGAGTTGAGTGGTGTTTTAACATCCACCATAGAGTAAAGAGCCCAAAACTGGATATTGGGCATCCCAACCTTTAGTAGATTTTGTTCATTTTGGCCAAGGGGATTATCTTGATTTATCCCTCCCTTTTTTTAAAAAAATAGATTTTAGGCCTCCATCATCTTGTTAGCCTTCCAATTTCTCCACAGTCCTATGGCTTCTCCTTAATTTTTTGCTCGGTCCCCATCTGCTATGGACTAAATTGTGCCCCCCTTCCAATTCACATGTTGAAATTCTGACACCCAATGTAATTATATTTGAAGATGAGGCCTTTAAGGTATAATTAAGTAATAAGGGTGGGGGTCTCATGGTGGGGTTAGCGTCCTTATAAGAAAAGACACCAGAGAGCACTGTTGCTCACTCACTCTCTCTTTCTTTCTCCCTGTCTCTCCCCATATACACACACTGAGGCAAGTCTGTGTGCACATGCAGTGAAATGGTGGCCATCTACAAGTCGGGAAGAGGGCTCTCTCCAGAACCCACCATGATGGCACCCTGATTTCAGACTTCCTGTCCTGAATTGTGAGAAAATAAAATTTCTGTTGTTTATCAGCAACTCACTCTATGGTATTTTGTTACAGCAACCAGAGTTGACTGAGACAGAGTTTACTAGCAATTCAGTTCTCCTTATTTTGCTAATAAACTTAGCTTTTTCCCCGTCATTATACCAGCCTGTTCAAATTCAGAGGGCTCCAAAATAAGAAAGATATCTAAATTTTTATATTAATTTCTAATTCTTTTTTTGCAGGAAAGTTAACTTAGGACAGCATTAAATGTGTATCATTATTAATGATATACATTATACCACTCAGAAGTCAAGATGCTACCATCAAGTATGGGAAACCTCAGTTTTTGTCCAAGTTGCAAAATAGAATTCAGCCAAGAGACACATAATAACGGTAAAGTAGCAGAGTTTATTAGGAAGATAAAGTACATTCTTACAGAGGAGTGAAAAACAGCTCCAGGCTGTTCTGGCTGGGAAAATGGTAGCAGCAGCATTTATTTAGACAGACAGCACACTCTGAAAGATGAGGCAGCATGAGCTGCTTAAAAGAATGAACCAGCAGCAGCTAGTGCTGGGGAACTCTATGAGAATCTTACATAATTATTCATGAGGGGGCATGAAGGGTTGTCACGTGCAAGCATGTTTCAGGAGGTGCCTTTGGGCATGCATGTTCTGTGGCTATATATGCTAGGATACATGTCCCATGTCTCATTAGCATCTAAAATCTCCACCTAGGGGTGTGTTTTTTACTATTATAATGAGCAGCAGGCTATGCTCAGGAGAGTTTCTGCTTTCCCTGCTTGTCAGTGGGGAAATTCCCTACCATGTTTATCTCTGGCTAGAGGAGCCCAACCACAAGGCCAGATGTAGCCAATGTAGCTATGGTCTTTTTTGCTGACTGTCAGTGGGCAGTGTTGACTATTGATGGGCAGTGTCTCCAGGACTTTTTTCCCCAGGGGCTTCCTTGCCTGCTCATTTCTGGCTATCTGCCTATTCTAACAAAGAGTGACTAGAGTTAATTTGGATCTTTAAATAAAAACTCTTTCTATGTTTGCTTATCAAATACACAAAAATGTTACCTTCTCCTGAAAAGTCAGAGCCTTGCCAAACTCATTTAGATTTACTTTTAGTGTTAATGCATGCACATATGTGCACACCCACACGCACACACACACACAGTTTTCTATCATATTTTTATTTTTATGCAAGATAAAATACATTAACTTAAGAGAGATGAAAACTTTAGGAATAATTCAGAACCATGGGCTCGTGCTCCAGACTGGTGTGAGGCTGTGGGTGAACACACATTCTTGGAAGTTTGTGAAAAAAAAAAAAAGAGAGAAATCACTCTTGTTCTACTGTGCTTACATTTATACTTCCAAAAACAAGATGCTAAAGGTGATATTAGTTGAGCAAAACACTGTTATTTTAGCTACTCTGGAAACTAGTTGACAATAAGTAGTCCCTTGAGGCAAGATTCTTCCCTGCATTGTTCACTACAATATTTGTTCAAAACTGAGGAGTGATTTGTAAGATCTGTCCCTTCAGGAAAAAAAGTGATATTGATGCCATGTAGCTAATGCAGAACAAAAACAAAAGAAATCAAAAAACCTCAAGCCAGCAAAATGATGAACATAACACCACTTTTCATTTTCCATTTCAGTGAAAGATACATTTTATAGCATTTGAGGTAATCCCTGGTGTGATCTAGCTGAAACAGAAAAAAAAAAAAAAAGAGAGAGAGAGAGAGAGAGACAATAAGTTTTTAGGTTTTTATAGAAAGAGCTCTGGAGTCTTAGTGACTATTGTTATTTCTTCGGCATTTTGATTTCTCTTTAGTTCAATCAAACAAAGAACTTTATTAAGCACCCACGGCAAGCTGCATGTTAAACAACAAAAGAGCCGTGTCCAACAGTATTTTCTGAGTATCCACAGTACACAGTGGCCCTTGGACACTCTGGTGCTGTTGTTATTCCTAGGTTACAGAAAGGAGGCCAAGGGTCAGGTCATTTAAATGATCTTCCAATACTAAAACTTCTCATAAGCAGCAGAATTGGGTCTAAAATCTCACCTATGTGTTGCAAGGACCAGAGAGAAACAGCTAGTGCTTATTTTAAGGATACAGGGGCCAAGTTGGGAAGCACAGAAAGATGTTTGTCCTCAGGGTCTCTTAGAGAACATCACTGGAGATGCCAGAGCATGCTTACCTTACCCAAGTCACTCTAGGACAGGCAATGCTGTGGGATAGGTAAAAGTGGACAGTCTGGATTAAGACTGTCTCTGCTCACAGCCGCTCTTCCACGTATTCATTCTTTAAACTTGAGAATATTTAACCTGCCTGTATTTCTACTGCACTACAGGTAAACTTGGAATAATGAGATAATAATGCAAGCTTCATAGGTATGTGATCAAGCTGATGTAATTTCAATAAGTGTTCATGACAGTGCCTGGCACATCGTACATTTTCCAAAAATGTTTCTATTATTTTGAATTATTAACTAATATATTATTTTCATTATTATTTTGAGACAGGGACTCACTCTGTTGCCCAGGGTATGGTGCAGTCATAGCTCACCGCAGCCTTGAACTCTTGGGATCAAGCAATCCTCCTGCCTCAGAGTCCTGAGTAGCTGGGATTACAGGTGTGTGACACTGTGTCCAGCTAATTTTTTTTTTTTTTTTGGTACAGATGGGAGTCTCATTATGTTGCCTGAGCTGGTCTTGAGTTCCTGGCCTCAAGTGATCCTACTGCTTGGCCTCCCAAAGCTCTAGAATTGCAGGAGTGAGCCACCACACCTGGTCTATTAACTAACATTATTAACATAGTATTGTTACTTGAGTGTTCCCTATCACTCCTGTCTCATGATATTAGCTTACTCATTGGTTTTACTCCCTTAGGGCTCTTGCTTATTTCCTTCCCCCTTGTGTCTCTCTGCTTCTTTGGATGTTCCGCATCTCTCATAATGATTTGTATTCTAATTCCTAAAGAAATGGAATATGATAGGATTGGCTAATCACTACCCTACATAAACTGTCTCATTAGAGCAGACTGCTTTACTTCTGTAAAACTACATCAGATCCTCAGGTGTCAATCACAGGATAATCAGCTCCCACTAGAATTATATTGCTTTATGGTAAGATTTAGGTGCATAAAGTCAGCAGAAGATGTGTTCTGCCACAGACAGTTTGAGCTTTGATGCTTATCCAGAATATTCTGTCTCCCTTTGCTTTTGCTCTGTGGGGCACACTGCAATTAATGTTCTCTCCTGATGGAAATCAGAAGGAGCCAAAGACCTCTGTTACATTTCAAACCTAACATCAAATAGAAAATTAATAACATAAAAAGAAAAACACGTTATGTCACCTAGATACTACATTTCTAAAGCAAGAAGTGAGATACATATATTTGCAGATTAGTGATTAAATTTATCCCATATAGTATTTTAATCTGGAGTAGAGATGGCGGGGATGGTGATTTTATGTATCAGAAATGTTGATGTATTTAGCTTGTCTAAAACAGTGTGGATGACTGTGATGATAAAACAGAGATATGCCTAATTTCTCTTTACAAACTGAGAAGGCATTTGTCAAATCTCCTTTTACACATTGGCGTTGTATAATCTCAATCTAGCCCAGAAATTAAATGCAACTCCTAACCAAATCTCACTGCCTGCCCCCTCACGGATGCCGTGAACATAGAGTTCTGTGTCTCATACTTCTCAATCTGCAGCTTCTTGAATAACTTTCAAGGTTTCGTGACAAAGAGTTGTGTCTTTTATCACTCTCTAGCAGCTCTGAGAGTACTCAGTTGGTTTTTGTTTGTGTTTTTGTTTGTTTTTTGGATTTTTTTTTTTTTTTTTTTGGTTTTTTTGTTTGTTTTGCTCTGCTTATACTCAAAGGAATTGCCTTACCAGTGTTATATATTGGAAACAAAATGTGTGTGATTGTTAATATTAAACAGGGATAAAGCTATATGATTCTGTTAAAAGTATTTTTAAAGTAATCGTACATATTTGGAGGGTACAAATGCAGGCTTCCCACATGTGAAGTGTTGAAGTCTGGGCTTTTAGTGTACCCATCACCTAACTAGTGAACATTCACCCAGTGAATAATTATTCTTAAAGTGGCTCCAACAAAAAGTGATTTTCTGATTTAACAAAAAGTCTGATGGTTTGAATTCTAAATTAAAACTCCATTTATGTTTGCTTAACAGAGACATAGAGTATTACATGAATGAATTAACAAATAATAATAATAATAATAAATAAACGCAGATAACTGAATCACACAAGCCTGAATACAAACTTTAATAATTATATTTATCACCTACGTGACCTTTGGAGTGATTTTTACGGACATTTTCCTCATTTGTAAAATTGTGTTTAAAATACTTCTTTCAAAAAGTTACTGAACGAAATAAAATGTTGCATGAAATACTGTGGCCTGGCTAATTATAGATTCTCAAGAACAAAGAATCAAAGTGATATGTTCATTATTTTGCTAGTTTGAGGTCTGGGGTGTTTTTTGTTTTTTTGGTCTGCTTTAGTTATGTGGTTTCAATACCACTTTTTTTTTTTCCTGAAGGATCAAATCTTACAAATTACTCCTCAGTTTTGAATTGCTGATGGCAACTGAGAGGTTTGCTGATTTATGGGCTGGTTTTCTTGGCCTTCCCTCTTGTATTTCATAGTAATAACATGACTCTGGAAGTTCATGTTCAAAGCTAAAAACTTTGAGGATATGTAGTGATATCAGCCGCATGTTACCCACTTTTAGGAAAAGAAAATGGCTTTCTTGAAACCCCAACTGATTTTGGCTTACATCTCATTGATAAGGACTGTGTCTTGTGGCTTCTTCCTTATCGACAAGAGAAACTGAGGAAGTCAGAATCTCTGCTGGAGCTTAGTATGTCATATTCTTGAATCAGATAGGTTTCTGTTTTCAAGAATGTAAATAATAATGGTCGGTGAGTATACAATTAACAATATCTGCTATGTTATGGTGGAAATGTGTGTAAGAATAACTCAGTTTTGGCAAAAGTTTACTGCATAATAAATGCTCAAATTTTCAATTGCAACTGAAAACATGCTAGAACTTCAGAGAAGGAGTTCATTTGTGATGCCCGAACCATACAATGAAAATTGTGTTTAAAACGTCAGGCTTATACAAATCTATACAGGTGATAAAAATGTCTAGACGTTGTGTGTGTTTGTGTGTGTACGGGAGTGCCAGTGTTCATCAATTGGTAGAAGTTGCATGGATCAATGCATTAATGAGTGTCCTGAATCTCTCTTTGAGCTCAGGGAGAAAGGATGTTGCCATTCATTATCAATAGCAGTCATTGGTGGAGGAGTAATGAGGGATAGATGTGTGCACTGTGTCTATGTAATTGAAGGATTATTTTTTTTTTTCTTTTTACCTGTCAGGTAACTAGAACTCTATTGGCAATGCACTAACTCAACTCTTACTGCAATTTCACTATCCAAGTACCACTGTAAAGAATATATTGCATCACAACACAACATAGGACAATGCAATACTGCAATTATCTTGCTCTGGATTGATCTCTTTGATTTTGAAAATACTGAACATTTTCTCCTCAGGCAAAGATTCAAGGAAAACTACTATTTTCCTGCTTGCGGAACTGATAGCAAAGGACAAGAGAAGCATCTAGTAACCTTAATAGAAAATTTGCAATGCATAGCTTTGAAAATGGTTTGGGAACCCTGGAAATACCTTGGAACTTTAAGGAATGCTGAGAAAGAAGGAACTAGTGTAGGAACTTGACTAATGACCGTTCTCGAATATTTTGGCTCAAACTTCTACTTTAAAATATGAAAAGATGCTAACCAAATGCTCTTATCTTTGTTCTGTTGATATTGCAGCTCCCAAGCCCTATTCTCTGATGTTAGTTTCACTCGGTCTGTTCACTGAAATTTGCCATCATCTCTGAAACAAGTGCCTCCTGCATTCCTCGCAGGAATGCTGCAAAACAGCCACAAAGCCTGAATCTTTTATGCTGCTGCTATTGTCTTCAATTTGAAGATACCAACATTTATTTAGTACTCAAGGTTTGCTAGGCTCTGTGCAACACATTTTATAAAGCCTTGCAGGTCTTCAAGCATGAATCTGAATCAAGAACTCTGTGAATCCAAAGCATGTGCTCTTTCTGTTTGACATGAGATTTCAAAACTACACCACACACACACACACACACACATACACACACACTCTCACACAAAATTTTATAACTATTTACATCTAGGTCTTATTCTCATCTTATTTTGAAACTTCTTTATGACAGAGAACAGCTCTATTCATGTTCTCATGTCCTAAAATGCCTAAAAACATGCTCCAAAAACTATCAGTCTTAAAAAATAATTCAATTTGAATGTATTCCAATATGTAATGTAAAAGATCCAAACTCTATTTGGTTACGTGAGTATGTTTTGTTTGTAAAAATATATGGTATTATGTCCTTAGGAGGGTGTGTGTGTGTGTGTGTGTGTGTGTGTGTGTGTGTATTATACTTATTAAACATAAACAAATCACTTTAAAGGTATTCACTTTCTGAAGTGACTAACAATAATAAAACACACAATGCAAAAGAGACAAATTTCAGATTAAGAAACAAACTTGATTACCTACAATGACATATATAAAGAAAAATGACATTAACTGTAGTCTTCTTAAAATAACAGGCTATAAAGCATAACCAAATCTGTACAGTTAGGGGAAATTCACATTCTACAAAAACTATTGGAGTTGTTTTGCCATAAATATCTGTGAATATCTTTAGTAAGACTAATGTAAATATGTCAATGTATCTATTTTCGATTGATATGCCACCTACTGCCTTGGAGAATTTAAGACCGTTTACAATGTTAATAATTCATCTCTGAGAATCCTAATTGTACTTAGTTTACACTTTAATCAGCAGATTTCAGTTTTTTACCATGACCCAGAGTAAAACAAATTTACAACTAAACTCAACACACATGCAAACAGCAAAAACAAATATATTCCAAAAATAATGGCGAACACTATGTGATGCACTGCTTTTTTTTTTTTCTCATCGAATCTATGTGTTTTACTTCTCTTTTTTCTTTAATTATTTTCTTTGTTTTGGAAGATTGCTGATCCAAACCACAAAACTGATTTTATGGCACACATAATCAAGGGTGAGCAAACATTTTTCTGTAAACAGATAATAAATATTATAAGCTTTGCATGCCATAGAATTGTGTGTGTGTGTGTGTGTATCTGTGTGATGTTTGTCACAACTGCTCAACTTTGCTTCAACTATTCAACTCTGCTATTGTAGTGTGAAAGTAGCCATAAGTCATATGTGACTAAATGGGCATGTTTGTGTTCCAATAAAATTTCATTTATAGAACAGAGGGTTGCCCAGATTGGACCCACAAACTGTAGTTGTCCCAGTCAGAGATCATAGTGACTAACTGTAAGACTAATTTTGAGAAATACTGCTCTCAAATAGTTATTATCAAGCATTTTGGCCTCATGACAACTTCATACTCTTAACATTATTAAAGCAAGAAGTAAAATTTTTATGTGGGTTATATCCATCAGTATTTATCTTAATAGAAATTTATACTGAGAAATAAGTATATTTATTCATTTTTCAAATGATAATTTAATTGCATATTAATGTCAATGACATATTTATTTAAAATTGTTTTATAGAACAAAGAAATATTTATCAGTAAGAGTCATATGCTTTTATATTTTAGCATTTCTATTAACATCTGGCTTAACAAAATAGAGCTGGATTTTCACTTCTATTTTGCATTTAATCTGGTATATTTCAAAGTTATTGAAAGAGAAGAAAATAACTTTAAAAAATCTGGTATAGTACATCATTTCTCTCTTCATAGTGAATCCAGCCTATGTATTAAAAAAAGAGGTATTTTATAGACTTATCAGATAATTATGGATATCCCTTTTTGATACTACATCTGATATGTTTTGACTCCGTGTTCCTACCCCAATCTCATGTTGAATTGTAATTCCCAGTGTCAGAGGAGAGGCCTGGTGGGAGGTGATTGAATCATGGGGGCTGAATTCCCCCTTGCTGTTCTCACCATAGGGTTCTCATGAGATCTAGTTCTTAGAAAGTGTCTAGCATCTTCCCCTTTCTCTCTCTCTCCTGCTCCAGCCATGTGAAGACTGTGCCTGCTTCCTCTTTACCTTCCACCATGATTTTAAGTTTACTAAGGCCTCCGCAGCCATGCTTCCTGTACAGCCTGAGAAACCATGAGCCAATTAAACCTCTTTTCTTTATAAATTACCTAGTCTCAGGTAGTTCTTTATAGCAGTGGGAGAATAAACTAATACAACATCAAAACTTGATAAGTGATAGTTTCTTAAATGTTAATTGTAAATCACAATCTGAAAACCATACCAGTGAACTTTGCGTTCTCTGTTTTATTAAAATCCATTAGTCTTTGTTACACTTTGAATGGATCTCTTACCATTGCATGATGATTTTATAACATCATTTATTAGTCATCTGGAAAATATTGATTCATTGAGTTAAGCAGATATTGCATATGTTGACACATTTTATTTGGAAATATTCTTTCAATCATGTTTCTAATATTATCACTGATCTTGTTACCAAACAAGGCTGCTTTCCCCAATGCACAGCAAGCCAATCACTGAGTCATTGAGATTTGTGGCAGAAAAAGGATTTATTCATGAGGCAGCCCAGTGAGGAGACATGAGACCAAAGCCTCAAATCCACCTCCTCAATGAGTCTTAAGTGGGGTGACTTTAAGGATCAGACTAAGGGGGTGGGGAATTGGGTAATGAGGGGTCATCAGTTAATTGGCCGAGATGAAGGAAATTCCAGAGTCCATGGATCAGGCACTGAGTTGCAACTATTTGAGGTACTCCTCATTTCAGAAATGGGTCTATGAGGACATGGTCCTAGCAACTGAGTCTTTGACCTTTTTTTTTTTTTTTTTTTTGGTTCTTGGAGTGAGGTTTAGACTTTTGATGTCAAAAAGGTACCCATCTGACACTTGCACAAAATTAATTGAAGGGTTGATGATCTTGAGCATTCTGAGCTGGATTCAGGACTGTCTTTTGAGTCCCTGAAAACAATTTAGCCAACATCTTGTAACCTACACACAAGGGTAAGAGGCTATCTATAGGAAGACTACAGAAACTATGGTTAGGCTATATGACATTTTAAGAGTCAGGAGGACAGCTAACAATGGGTAAGCAAACAGCTGAAAGTTATAGTTAATAACTACCTAGAGGAACTTCAGTTACTGTCTCTCTAATCTGTAAGGGCTACCTGGTCACCAGTTTCAATCTCTCCAGGTAAGTCTTTAAATACTGGAAATCTATAACTCATGGTAGTTGATAACATATTCCAAAATCTAACATTTACTTGTAAGTTGTTTTTTTTCTTCGGTAACACATACAGTCAGTTGTTTACCTTGACATGACAGAATCACTTTACTCACTTTTGAGAAAAGATTTGCCAAATATCCAAGTCTGGTTAATCATAAGTGATTTAGGTATAGTAAAGAATTCGGGCCCAGCATGGTGGCTCACGGCTGTAATCCAAGCATTTTGGAGGCTGATATAGGAGGATCACTTGAGCTCAGGAATTTGAGACCAGCCTGGGCAGCATAGTGAGACCCTGTCTCTACATTAAAACAACACAGTAGAGTGTGGTGGCATGTGCCTGTAGTCCCAGCTACTCAGGATGCTGAGGTGGGAGGATCACTTGTACCTGAAAGGTCAAGGCTGCAATGAACCATGATTACACTACTGCACTCCAGAATGGATGACACAGCAAGACCCGATTTCAAAAAAAAAAAAAAAAAAGAAGTTAATCTTTCCCAAAAGAGGTTTAAAAAATTAACCTATGTCCTTAGTTTCTTGGAAGTAATTTCTAGATTTTTTAAAACATCCTGCCTGATAGGTATGTGTTTGTTCACCTGGGAGCTTTGGAAAGTGCCAAATAGTTACAACGTAATTTCGAGTGAAGGCTTTCGGCCACACCAGTAATGTGATTCATGAGCCTTGAGTCATGTCCTATCACTTGACTTTCAGATAAGTTGGAGAATGAGGTTAGCCATGGCAGGGAGCCAATCAAGTTTTCATGATCAAGCCCCAGTAAAGGCTCTGGACACCAAGGCTGTGTGAGCTTCCCTGGCTGGAAATTTCTTGTGCATATGGTCACACATCGATGCCAGGAAAGCAATGCTGTCCACAACTCCACAAAGAAAAGATAATAGAAAGCTTTTTTTGTATGGAATTTCCCTATACTCTGTTGCATGTGCCCCTTCTCTTGGCTGATTTCAATGTACATCTTTCAGTTCTCCTTAACTATAATAGCTTTCACTGAGTTTTTGGAGTTCTTCTAGTAAATTATTGAACCTAAAAGTGGTCTGGGGGAACCTTGAACTAGAAATCAGTGTAAGAAGATGGAGTGGTCTTGGGAACATTGTTTTTTCCAAACTTCACAATCGGTTAGCCATTCTTTCAAGCAACAATACTGTTCCATGACAAAGGCAGCTAGTTCAGCTCACAGACAATTGCAGAACAGTTTTGTCCCTGGGGCAATCATTACACTTCAGGATGTAGCAGAAGTGTTTTATACATCACACAATGTACTAGAAAAGACCTATGTCAAGAGTTATTCTTAAGTGACATTGGCTTTTTTTTTTTTTTTTTTTTTTTTGACAGAGTCTCACTCTGTGTCCCAGGCTGGAGTGCAGTGGCATGATCTCTGCTCACCGCAAGCTCCACCTCCCAGGTTCATGCCATTCTCCTGCCTCAGCCTCCTAAGTAGCTGACACTACAGGGGCCTGCCACCATGCCTGGCTAATTTTTTGTATTTTTCAGTAGGGACGGGGTGTCACCGTGTTAGCCAGGATGGTCTCGATTTCCTGACCTCATGATCTGCCTGCCTCGGCCTCCCAAAGTGCTGGGATTACAGGCGTGAGCCACCACGCCCGGCTGTCATTGGCTTTTTAAACTGCCTGGCTGACATTGGTTTCTTAAACTGTAATTGCATGAAAATAAAAAAAAATACAGTGACCACTACTGTAGTTTGATATTACTGGCTTGATTTTGCTAAGGCCCCAGCAGTGTTACTCACTATTATTTTTGCACCATCAGTGCAAGTATCAATGTGTAAAAAAAAAAAGAGAGACCAATGTCTTAGTTTTTTTATGAGCATAATTGTGAACTCACAGACTGCCTAAAATATTGCCAGACACATCCAACTATCTGTATAATATTTCCATAAAAGCAATTCTACATATATCGCATCTTACACATGTCTGAAGAATCCTCTACTTAATAGCCAGGATTCCATTTAGTTATAAGAGAGAAGCTTAATTGCAAGCTTAATTGGAAGTTCTTTGACTAATTTCATGTTTCTGAATTTCACTGTTGGCCTAGTTCTCTCATTGTCTTTCATTTTGATATTTTTCATTTTACAGAATTTCCTCTCCTGCCCCAAGACTTTGCACTTCTGCTTGCAGACATCCTCTTGCCTCCCACACCACCACATATTTATTCATTCACGTATAATCTCACATTTACACACATTCATTCATACGCAAACACACTTCACATACCATATTCTCTGACCCTTCCTGATTCCTCTTCATCCTTGAAGTCACTTCTTTAAATATCTCCTCCTCAAAGAGGCTTTCTGTAACTATCCTGATGCCTTTTCTTTTATTCTTTGCTGTATTCTCCATTGCCCAGCATAATATCTGATAGGTGGAATGCATAAAATCAAGTGAGCTGAAAAAAGTTAATGACTGAAGGCAAAAAAATCTGATAAATTTAATTATCAATGATCATTTTGCAACCAAGTGAAGGATTCTAAGATGGAGTATGCTACCCTCTGATGGAAGCTGTATGTCTTCACTCATCTATGCATAGACACTGACTGACACAACTGAGTATGCATTACAAACTTGTTCAATGTGTGCAAAAAGAAACATTACCTATATATTAAAGTATATTCCGCTTTATGCTTCAGCTGAGTTGAACTGTGCTTCTAGAACATTCTTCAGTGCTCCTTGATCTTCCATCTTATAGAGGTATGTTTTTCTCGATACACTTTCCCCTTTAAAATAACTTAGTATTTAGGGTTCTACCTTCTTGCTTAGACTGTAGACTTCTTAGACCTAGAGAATTAACTACTGGTTAGTTAGCAAAGTTTTTGCCTTTAATCTCTCTTTCTTGAAATGGGTGTGGGAGGGGGAAGGTGTGGGAAAGTGTGGACTGTTGGAGTGGAAGAGACAAACTAGTGAGATGGTCAAACATCAGATGTCATCAAATCTAGGAAAACAAAAGGGAAAATCAAGGGGGAGTGTCACACAGTACATAGAGATGGTGATATATGCATAGATGATTTAATCTAAGTCCCTAAATTTACAAAATTTGCAGATGAGGACACTGAGGTTGAAGAGAAAGCAAGTCCCCTACAAAGATCTAGAATCCATTTTCTTGACTCTTACGTAGGGCTAATGCTTAGTATTTACAGCCTATGTTGCACTTGCTATGTAGATTGAATTTAGACATTAATTTTATATCTTTGCTGTGAACGGTTTTTTTTTTTTTTTTTTTTTTTTTTTTCCTGAGGCCTTCAGTCTCAATCACTTTGCAATGTTGCAGATGAAGGCATCTGCTATCCATCTCCTAACCTTCCTCCTAACCTGGCTGCAGTGGAGAAATCTCTCACCATTTATACTTGGCATGTGACATAAGGATGCCTTAGGCCCTGTATTTTGCCCTATATTTTGATATAGGACAAAAGGTGGTTGGTACTCAAAGTTAGGATTCCTCTAATAGATCTCAGTTTACTCTTGGGGATCTGCTGACATTAAAATGAAATTTAAATCTCCTCTTAAAAAGCAGAAGGAGAGAAGGAAACATAACAAGTTCCAAGAATCCTGGATAAAGTTAGAAAATATTTCATCCACTCCAAATTTTATTTGCAGATAAGTCCTCCAAAGCCCCAAATTATGCAGCAGACCCTCTTCGCCCCTCCAAGACTCCATTAACTTTCAGAGTATGATCATTAACCTTCAGAGTATGATCAAAGACTCTGACTTTCTTCTGCAGAAAAAGAATTTTCCTCAAGTTCTTTTCTACTTTTTAAATCTTTAAATGCCTCTGTTAACCAGAAGAGACAGAACCCTATATTTGGGATAAGGGTATTTTAAGTTTAAATAAAACTTTTCATTCCTATCTCAAATTATTTTAGGTTGGGGGTGGTTCACCCCAGGTACCCAATATTTCTATAATATGGCTGTGGGACTCACTGCAGAACTCATAGGTAAGAACAGACCTTTTATTATAGAGGGCTTATTTCAGGAATGGGTTGAGTCAAAGGCAGCCCCTGGGGCAGGGATACAGAGTGATGGGACCTCTTCGGGCTCAGTGGGGATCTCTGCCCTTCACAAGCTGCAGACTTTCTCAGCTTCTGCGGGGAGGTAGGATTTTATTACGTTCTCTTTCAGAGACTTTCCAAATCTTTGTATTCTTTCCTGGCCATATGTAAACTGATTCTTCAAACCGGTAAGTGAGCTAGGTAAATATGGACAGAGTAGCAAGCAGAAAGTAAAGAAAAGGGGCCAAATGTCAATCCCTTACATATGAAAAATAAATTTTAAAAAATCTTTTAAGATGTTCTAAAATGTTGCTGTATTAGCAGCTCTCAAAACTGTGTAGTAATGTTAACCTATGCATGCAGAATTTATAGCATATTTCTTATGGTGCCTTCCTGCTGTACAACGGCAGGCGGAAAGAGGAGAGAGCATCTCACTTGTAAGTTTGCAGAAGGAATTATTTTTAACTTAAAAAAGTATGTTATTGATAAAATTCGAAGTTTTCTTTCATTTTATGCACTCCCCCCACGCACCCTCTGCTGTAGCCACAGACTATTTCTTCCTGTTCCCCAAACACTCCGACTCTTTCATATGCCATGATTTTGCATATTTTTTTTTTTTTTTTTTCTAACGGGGATACCCTTAAAATGAGTTCTGACTGCTCCAAAATTAAGAAGCAAATGACATGTCACTTTCTCTGTAAGGCCTTCTCAAATGACTTCAGGGAAATAGACATCCTATTTCACAAGGTTTCTACCTTGGCTACAGCACACATCTGTTCATTTTTATACCAGACATATTTCAATAAAATTGTGCCTGTTAATTTGAGTTTCCTGAGTCTAAGAACTGTATCTCCTACAGTACCTCTTTTATAGGGTTGACATTTTACTGCAAACTCAGTATATTTAAGCGCACAAGTGCATGCATACACACACACACGCACAAATACACTATGTTGAATGCATTTCAACTCCTTCACTGGATCCCCCTTGCTTTCTGTTTAGGAGACTATCACCTTTTATGAGGTTTTTATTGCATGGTAAATTTCTCTACAAAAATTGGGAGGACTCCAAAGTAATGACCAAAAAAATAAGTGATTTCCATGTTCTCCATCTCACAAAGAGCAGACTCTTACCATCTATGAAGTGTAATCATTCCATCCCAAAACCAAACTTTTTTTTTTATTACTCACAGCCTTCAGTTTCAATCCTACCTCTGGTCTTACCGGTTATAATAGCCTGGCTAATTCACTTCCCCTGTCTGACATCTAATATCTTCATTTATAAATTGAGAATTGTTGTACTTATATCACAGTGGTTCACTGAGGATTGATGGGTGCTTGATACATGGCAGTAGCAAGATGTATTGTAGCTCAGATCTTTGCCTCACATATAAACCTTGGTTTCACCAATGGGTTTTGGAATTGGACATCAACTGATGAACCCACTCATTAGTGTACCTGGAGAAAAGCAACATTCTCTGCTGCCAATCAAACAACACAGTGGTATAGTCAAAAGAACACTGGATTAGGAGTCAAAAGGTGGCTCATCTGATGTGAGGTTGTAACCAGAAAACATGAGTAGAAGGGTCTTGCACAGAGTTTTACACATAAGAGCTTTTAGGTTCTTTTAGCTTTTAGGCTTAGCTTTGAGGTCAAACCTCAAAAGTTGTATTTGTGATCTTGAGCAAATGATATCTTTTTAATGGATGTATTTTCCCAGTTGTTAAACGAGGATTACAATATGAAGTGTAGAGAAATTTTGTGGTCATTAATTAAGATTACAATAGTATTGTTTACTGAATGTTTTCTGGATATCAGGCACAGGCTTGAACACTATGCACAAATCCTTTCTTTTAATATTGCAAAAATTGTATGAGGTAGATGCTATTTACAGATGTGGAAAGTAAAGCTAGTAGGATATAAGGAAAATGTCCAAAGAAACACAATTTTTTTCTTTTTAAAACTCATACTTGCCGCTGCTTAACTGTGTCGCTTCCTTTTAAATGTAGTTTGTTAAAGAAATATTGACTCTGAGCTTATTAAGTGCAAGATATGAAAGTTATAAAAGTGAACAGGGACAAGACATCTCTGGTTTTTAATACAGACACGTGTGTGTGTATATATATAATTTTAGATAATGATAATACATTATTTTAAAAGACATAGAACAGAATGATGTGATGACCTCATAAGACAGGAATAGCCATTTTAGATATTATGGTCAAGGAAGACCTTTCTGAAAAGGTAACATTTATTGAGATCTAAAGAATGAGGACACTGTATGTTAAAGGCTCTCAAAGGTATCTGGGGCATAATTCAACAAATATATGCTGAGTTTAAGCAGAAATCAATCATGAATCAATCAGTTAGGCTGCCAATCAGTCTACCATTAAACTCGGCCTTTTCACTAATTGGCTGTGAGACCTATACAGTGATCCTTAACCCTCACTGCATCGGAGAAGTTATGAAAATCACAGATTTCCCCTGGGATTCTGGTTTTACTGGTCTAGAGTGAGGCCTCAGTCTCTTATGTTTCAAACACTCTTCAGGTGATTCTAATAAATAGCCATGGTGAAGAATCACATATAGGAAGGTGTTGTGTATCTCTTTGAGTCTCATTTTCTTCATTTGAAAAATGAAGAGAAGAACATGAATCATCTTTAGTATGTACTAGACACTTTTTACTCCAAATGTGGTCCTCCAACTGGCAGCATCAGCCTCATTTATTAGAAATTCAGATTTGAGAGTCCCACCCCAGACCTACTGAATTAGAATCTGGATTTTGACAAGATTCCCAAGTGATTTTTAAGCACATGCAAATTTGAGACTTGCTGGACTAGATAGTTCCATGAATTAAAGCTGCTAGATAACCAATGAGAGGAAAAGAGTCATAAACTATCATTCTTCAGCCAAGGACAAGTACGGAACACTTCCTTATTGTCAACAGGGAATTCTTCCATGTTAAAGCAAGAATAATTTCAATGAGATATTCTGAGAATCAAATAAGCCCCTTCTTGTTTTTAGAATTCATTCTAAAATGTCTTTAAGAAAAGCTTGGTATAGATTTTTTTTCATGCTTCAAGATACTGCATTGAACTTTAACCAAAACTTTTCCAACTTAAAAAATAAATTATGAGTAAGGTCATAAATCTCATTAAAATCTAATATTCAGTAAAGCTGCCTAGTGTGTATACTATGGAAAATTGGATTTTACTGTAACTGGAGCCTTATGTATAATATTGTAAGTTAATTACAGAAGTTAGTTTTTTTCACATGTAATAATAGTTTATACAGACTCGGTCTCTGTGCTACCATCAGGATGTAAGTGCTCTTGAGAGACTAAATTTAATAACGGTTCACCTATTCAAGTTCACAAGACTAAATGTTTCCTGAGTAAATAGTAATTTACATATTTTTGGTACAGATAAAATTAACAGATTAATAAAGTCTTCACACACACACACACACACACACACACACACACACACACACAGTTATTCCAATACATGTTAAACTTGTCTTGGTTTTCAAATTCTCTCTTATCACAGTTAGTTGTTGATTTAAAGGGTTGAAAAATTGCTGTTATTTGGGAACCCAGATGGTCTCGCAGGGTGTTTGTACACCCTGACTTGCCAATGGTTAGTCAATTCTTATTATTTGATTTCATGATGTAATCACAATAATTTTATCATTTATGCAGAGTATAATCAAAATGCAAGGGGCCAGGTAGCAAGTATTAACTGACTGTGCTTCTTTCTTCTGTTTTTGAATGGAAGTGAACAGTGTTTTTCTCTTATAAAACAGCACCTACAATATGAACACAGAGAACTACACACAAACACACATTCACAACACAACACATATGCACACACCCACACATGCATTTTTTCCTCAGTAGAAAAGGAGTCACCAAAGTGACAGAGTGCTGTGTCTGCGTTTTGTTTCCTTAGCCAAATAAGTTTTTGGTTCCTGTTAAATCAATATACTAAAGGATAATTTAATGAAAAGAAGACACAAATTACGTTTCCCTGTTTTTCTGAAATAAATTAATTCACAGGGTGCTTTATCTTGTTTAGAAGTTGTTTTACCCCAGGAGATATCACTGAATAATCTTTAATGTAGAAAAATAAACTCAGCACAGTGCAGATATACATTTAAATAGCATTGATAAATCAAATTTAAACATCAATACTTGTTAGCATTCCTTTAAATGTGCTCTCCTTCCAGCTAATGAAAACCAAGGAGAGATTCCAAAAGCCCAGTTGTTATTGATTACGAAGTGTTGTAATTTTCCTCCTGAGAGTGCACTTTGGCCAAATCTTTCACATGCATATTTTCCAACTAAAGAAAGTAATAATTATAAATTAATGATATCAATTCTATTGAAATACAATTATTACAGTCTCTCTGAGGGTGGAAAAAAATCTCAGCTTTAGCAAAGTTTCCATCAACATCTTGATTTCCCAAAGCCATTTGTATTCATGCTGAAAATGGACACTTTGCTATTGGAATGGTGCACCTGACTTTTCTAGTTCACTTGTAGCTTTGCTTACTGGTGGTAGAAATACTAATGGCTTCTTTCTGGAGTCATAACGAGAGATTAGGCAGTTGCTGGTATTATATAATATAATATGTATATTATAAATATATATATAATATATATTAAACAGACCAATTTAATGTCATATCCTTAGGCAATTGTGCAAAGAAGAGCCAGTAATATGTGTGTGTGTGTGTGTGTGTGTTTAAGATAGGAGGCAGCCAGCTTTGGGACAGAGTACAAGCATCAGAGTATCAGGTGCAAGCATCAGGTGTTCTGTTATGAGTCTGGGCTCCATGCATTCTGGCTGTGTCCACTATGTGCTTCCCTTTTACAGGAAATGGTAAACAGTTCTGCACTGTTTCTAGATCTTTCATATATGCATTCTAAATGGACATTATGAAAAGTCAACACCACTATTTTCAAATCCAAAATTTCATCTGCCATGCTCTTCAGGTACAATCCAAGTTCCTTCCAGCATTTTCAATCTACAAAGAAATTCACTTTATTTAGCCTCAAATCCAATTTTTAAGGATCCTCTAAAGTCGAGATGAATATGCTAATTTAGTTTTATCATCATAACCACATAAGTGCTTATAAATATCTGCAGGATCCACGTGTAAGTATACATATTTTAACATTATCGAAAGCCTTATGAAATTGTCAAGTTCTTAGAATTGATTATAGTTTCCAAAGAACTCTAAATTAGTCACAGAAAATACATACTAACAATACATTAAAATCCAACATTCTCCAAACTGTGTTTATTATGTTATTAGTAGCAGTTTCTCCATCTAATGTGTGAAACTAATAATTCTATGAAAATGACACCATATATTATTATAGTATTGTAGATGGCAAATGTTTTATATGATAGTATTTTTCTGAGTGCCAGAAATTTTTTACACCCATGTTAGTATAATTTAGCTTTTTGGATGCATCCATTATTCAAAGTTTATCTTTTAACAATTTTCCTCATTGAAATAATCAATGTCTTTGAAAATTAAAAGACATTTTAAAATCATCCCAGAGGAACTATTTTGCCTTTAAGCAAATCTTATGAAAATTGAGCTAAGAAAACCCAACTCATGCATTCCACTTACACTTTAAAGCATTCTGACTTTCATAACATATGTTTACACTTTAAAATTCCATAGCATATCAACTAGAAAACATGCTTATAAAAATGTCCATTTAAAGGAATATTCTTACAATGTACATTGGCTTGTAAATCCCAAGATGCTGACAACATGATACGCCAGCTGTAGACAGAGAAACTGATGAAAATGCAGTAATTCTGAATTTTAATATAATATAAACCATGTCAGCAACATTTTTGAAGAGCAGCTGCCAAGATTTCAATCCGACTGAATGGATAATGTTATTTTTATACTCTGTTCTCTTCTAGCAAATTAGACTTTCCCCCCTTTTTCCTAACAATAAGCTTTGCCTTATCAACAACAACAAAACTTCTGACTGAATGTCATGCAATGAATTATCACTCTGTTTAAGATGAAAGACTAATTATAGTGATGAAAAATATATAGACCACAACACTGCCAAAGAGAGAAACTGCAACAAAATATTATTTGTTATTTGAAATCGGATATATTCCATTGCAGAGATAAGTAACATTAAAAGAAAATCTATTTCTTGTTCAAATTCAAATTGCAATACATGGCATGTTGCTTACTAACCCAATATCTTATAAACCCAAGTGAAAAATAAATGGATGGTATATTTTGTGTTGAGTCAGATTTCTCTCATATTAAGACAGTCTCCTGGGAATGTCTAAAAAATGCAAACTAAATGGATGATGGCACCACAGTTTTGGCCGAAATGATTTTCTCAAAATATCAGGACACCCTGTGGCTCAGGGATTCTATGAGCTGATCTGAACTTACGACTTTCAGCAGTTCTCCACCTCATTCCCCACAAGCAGAGCTGACAAGCCCTGCTGGGTGGTGATTATTCATAATGATTATGTTCATCCTTATGCCTGCACTCTATCTTCTACGCTGCTGCTAGAATGATCTTCCTAAAATACAGGAAGATGCAACATACCTGTATAAAGCTATTCAATAACTTTCATAGACTTTGGAATAAAGTAAGAATCACATAGCTCTTCATACTCTGGCCTCTACCCACCTTCCATTTCATTTTTTGCTACACTCCCCTGAATTTCCCCCCAAACTTTACTCTTACCATAAGGATTAGTTTGAAATTCCTGAAATTCACTTTTTTCACTTGCTTCTCTATATCCTTGCACACACCTCTCTCCAAAAACAAAACAAAACAAAACAAATTCTCCTTTTGGTTGCTTAGGCACCCTCTCCTCTAGCAAGCCTGCCTGGGATCCCAGGCACGGTCAATTTGTCTTTCACATAGAATCCCACAGACTCCTTAATGATGGTGCCTCCACACTCATCATTCCTATTGGTTACTATAATCATAATTGATTATTATACTATAATTGGTTTTACTATGTGGAAGATCTGTGGTTTAAAACAGAGGTCAGCATTTCAAATTGTCTATACTGCATTCCAGACCTGCAGCTACGGGTAACTTACTTAAACTCTCTAAGCCATCGTTTCCTTATCAGCAAAAAAGATAAAAAAAAAAAAAAAAAAAAAAAAAAAAAGGTTAAAAACTAACTTGCTGGGCTTGATAGAGTTATTGGGAGCAAAGACTGAGATAATTCCTTTAAAGTCTCACGCCAACTGGAAGACTGTGCAATTCATAATTTTGGTTCAGAATATGGTCTTTTAAAATAAAATCTTCAATTCCATCTAAGAATGATTTTGTACATCTTAAAAATCAGATCAATTCAAGAGATTATTTTTCTAGAAATTGGCATGAATTGAAAATACAAAGAATAATTATATGTGGTGGGCATACAGACATAATTACCCACAGTCAAACACACAAAAACGCAAAACCAGCATGAAGTTTAAGTAATGACTAATATATGAGCCAAGTGACTTCAGGTAAATTATACTACTTTATGAACTTCAATGTTATCATCTGTAAATGAATGGTCAGTCTACTGATAACTTAGCTGTTTCAACTCTGTTACGAGACCAGAAACATGAATTCAATAATATTTCTCCATAGACTTTCCAACTACTGAGCTTAAAAACTGTAAATTTCTTCCTATTTAATTTGTAAAGGGGAAAAAATATTGCTCTTCGGTTTTTGCCGTGGGAAAATTTATTTGACAAAAATAACGCATTCTTTCTGTCCTTAAGAAGGGTGCATTTGAGCAGAGCAACAAAAATCTGTTACGTGGAATCATGAGAACAGCAACATGTTGGGTCTATACGTGGGCAGTTTTCAGAATCCATGGAATTGTCTCTCTCAACAGATTTCATCTTGGCTGTTTTGCCCTCCAGAAAACTGGTTTTCAATGTAATTCAAGCCAACTTAGAATAACAGATTGAGTGTTTTGAAGGATATTTGCTGTGCCTGTAGCACCGAGCAGGAAGGCCAATTTTGAAGAGCCTTGTATTATGCTCCAGGTCCAAATGCCCTTAAAGAGACTCAGACTCTCTTCTGTGTACCCAACATTCTGCCTTAAGAGACAGATCGTTCAAAATAGCATTTTAAGATGCAGTACGAGCTTCTACTGATAGATGTTTTTCCTGTGGAGCCCATGCTCTCTGATTTCACTCTCTGATGTTCAGTCACACATCAATCACTTACAATGAACAACTTAAACAGGGCTGGCTTTGAGTCTCCTTCAACCTGAGGAGTTGCCTCTATATCAAGCTCAAATCAAGCCTTTCAATGAGTGAATTAGGTGGCTAAAGGTTTTGAATTGAGATACTTTCACCTAATTGACAAAAAAAAAAAAAAAATGGATCATATTTTATCTTTTTCTCTTTGGAAAACAGAGATAACATACATTACCTACAAAGAAAATAACATACACATCTAATTTGATTACAATATGACATTTCAATATAAAGTTTTTAGAATTGATTCTGTAAGAAAATACAGAGATATTAATGTGAACTGACATTTCCATATATTCAAATGGGGACTTAAAGCAAGTAGAATTTGCTTTAGTAAAGATGCCAAGAGATGGTACTTGCTTACCTTTTCATGCTCATCTCCTGCCCTGACTTGTACTCTGTGCTGTTATCATAGAAAACTTTTAGAGTTCTCTGAAGTTGCCATATTTTTAATACCATGGAGGCTTTGTAAATGTTTCTCCCTCTAATGGAATACATACTCTTAGTAATATATTAGACATACTCCTACACAAACTCCAAAACCCAATTAGATATATTTTTAGTTGATACAGAGGTATGCCTCCCACTAAACTTAAGAGTCATATTTTATTCATTTCTATGATTCTAATGCCTAATATATTGCCAGAGATAAGATATGTATACGTGATAATTTAAAAATGAATGAATGGATGGATGGATGGCATTGCTTAAAGGAAAGAGGGCAAGGACATTCAACAGAGGTGGGATAGAGGTAGGAAGTGGCTTAGGAGTAGGTTGATTTTATGTTCAGAAACATGTGGGGACATGGTTGAAAGAATTAGTGTGCAAAGTTAAAACACAGTGGATGATAAATTTGCATGGGTCTTTGAAGTAATGAAGTTGCATCCAGGATTAATGAATCAGGTTCTAGATAGTCAAAGATTCATGAGCAGATAAAAGAAACAGGAAAAAAACAAAATTTCTGAATAATTCATTTTTCTTCTTTAATAAAGCCTTTGCCCCTACAAAGAAAATCAGACTTGTTTAATAAAATCTGAAATGGGACAATAAGAAAATGGTAGGGTTGCTATCACATGACACTCACCTCAGTTCTATTGCATACAGATGGTGACTCCTGCTTTGAAGTGGTAATTTATAAAATGCTAACCTTGTGTCCTGGGCAAGTGAATGTCATTTGCAGGGCAGGGAAGCTGCACTCTGAAACTCAGTCTCATTATGGCAAATAACAGAGCAAAGAAGGAAACAGAGACATTCGACTAGTAGAGGTCAAAGTTCACAAGCAAATTGCCTCCATGTGTTTGTCACTATACATTTGCATTTTATATATCAGTTTATTTTCCACTGTGCTTTAATAATCACGTTAGCTATTTACCTTTACACATGCAAAATTCTCAATTTGCATCTGCAAATATCTACTCCTAGATACATCTGCCCACCTGCAGCATAATTAACTAACTGAAATTCTTTGACATTCTAAGATGTAAACAGTTTTCTAGCCCTGATATTGGTAAGTCTGCAAATATTAAAAGTTGATGCATGATTCTTTCTTTCTTTACTTTCTTTTTTAAGATAGAGCATTATTTCTGCCACTTGTGTATTCCAGGACAATCTCTTCTGGTTGTGCAGTTCTAGAAATATTTTGGAAGTGGATTGGGTCCTCTGATGCTTAGCCCAGATCTTCCCCTCCTCAGGAGAGCATGCATTCCATCAGCTGATGACAGTTTTGCTGACTGAAGGCTTGTAGCTTGGTCTCCTCTGAAGATTGCTCCCAGTTGAGGAAAGAAGGCTCACCCAAGTTCATGACATCTTCTCAAAGTCATGCTTCTTTCCTGGGATCATCCTGCATCCTTGATGCAGTGGATAAAGGCTTTTCTCCCTTTGCCCCAATTCAGGATAATTCTACAAGGCTACCCCAGCTCCAGAGCTTCCCATAGGATACATTGAGGCCTTCTGTAACTTGGCATTGCCATTCAATTTCTTGCTTTGCCCGATCCTGGTTACCTTACTCTCACATTTGTAGGGAAGTGAGAAGACACTCCCTAAAATGTTCTGTATACTAATCTCTGTCTCAGAGTTTGTGTCCAAATAGACTTGAACTCCTACAAAAAATAAGTAGAAATATGGTAATTCAACCTAAGAATCTTTAAATTTTAATAATCTTGGAGGCAATTTTAATATCATTTGAAATTAGAAGGGAAGATGGTTTAATAGAAGTCTCTAACAATTGTCTCCCTATAAGAACATCAAATTGAACAACTATCCACACAGAAAAGCACCTACATAAGAACCAACAAATTAGGTGAATAAACAAAGCACCAAGTTTTTACACTGTATTAAGAAAAGAGGCACTGCAGAGGTAGTAAAGACAGTCTTGAATTGCCTACACCACCACCCACCCTCATCCCCCAGCAGCAGCTGTGTAGCAGAGAGAGAATCTGTACGCTTGTGTGAGGGAGAGTGCAGTGATTATGGGACTTTGCCGGGGAACTCAGTGCTTCCCTGTCACAGTGGAAAGTAACAAGGGACAGAACTCAGCTGGCACTCACAGAGGGAGCATTTAGACCATCCCTAGCCAGAGGCAAATCACCAACCCCAGTGGTCAGAACCTGAGTTTCCGCAAGCCCCACCACCACAGGCTAATGTGCTCTGAGGTCCTAAGTAAACTTGAAAGCCAGTATAGGACACAAGGACTACAACTTCTGGGAAAGTCCTGGTGCTGTCTGGGCTTGCAGCCAGTGGACTTGGGGGTACATACAACCTAGTGAGACACTAGCCAGGGCAGTCAAGGGAGTGCTTATGCCACCCTTCCCTCAACCACAGGTAGCACAGTTTGCAGCTCCGGGAAACATCATTCGCTCTGCTTAAGGAGAGAAGAGGGGAGAGTAAAGAGGGCTTTGTCTTGTAACTTAGTTACCAGCTCAGCCATGGTAGAATGGGAAACCAGGCAGAGTGCAGAGGCCCTCATTCCAGGCCCTATATCCTGAATGACATTTCCAGACACATCCTGGGACAGAAGGGCACCTAATGCCTTGAAGGAAAGGACCCAGTTCTGGAAGGATTCATCACCTGCTGACTAAAGAGTTCTTGGGGCTTGAATAACCAGCGATGGTAGCCCAGCAATACTCACCATGGGCCTCAGGTGAGACTCAGGAATGCACTGGCTTCGGGTGTGACCCAGTACATTCCCAGGCGTGGTAGCTAAGGGGAGAGAATTCTGAGGGAAGGAGAGAGAAGAGTAATGT
Source organism: Chlorocebus sabaeus (assembly GCF_047675955.1). Taxonomy (NCBI): domain Eukaryota; kingdom Metazoa; phylum Chordata; class Mammalia; order Primates; family Cercopithecidae; genus Chlorocebus; species Chlorocebus sabaeus. The sequence continues at coordinate 59,521,131 of NC_132908.1, read as the reverse complement.
GGACTTTGTCTTGCAACTTGGGTATCATTTCGTCCACAGTATATAGAACACCAAGTGAGCTCCTGGGGTGCCCAGTTCCAGACCTAAGCTCCTGGACGGCATATATGGACCTGCTCTGGGTCAGAGGGAAGCCCATTTCCCTGAAAGGACAGACTGAGAACTGATGGTACTAACCACAAGCTGAATGAAGAGGGCTTGGGCCTTGAGCCTTGAGTGAACATTAGCAGTAGCCAGGCAGAATTTTGTCTTGGAGCTTGGGTGTGAGCTCAGCAGCAGTCAAATAAAGAACCAAATTGATTTCTAAGGTTTCTGACTCTAGGCCCTGGCTCCCAGATGGCATCTCTGGAGCCACTTGGGGTCAAAGGAAATCATTGCCCTGAAGGGAAAAACACAAGCCTTCCTGGAATTGGTACAGATCCTTTTAGATCCCCCAGGCCTCGAGTGAACATAGATGATATCCAAGCAGTGGTCACAGCAGGCCTTGTATGAGAGCCAGTGCTGTGCTGGCTTCAGATCTGACCTGGTGCAGACCCAGTGGTGGTCTCAGGGATGCTTGTGTCACCCCAGCTTCACGCAGCTCAGGACACAGATATTCCATTTCTTTGGGGGAAATTAAGGGAAGAAAACAAGAATCTCTGCCTGATATTCCAAGAGATTCTTCAGAATCTTACCCAAGACCACCAAGGTGGTACCTCTACCAGTCTGCAAGAGCCACAGCATTAAGGGGTTGGTTTGCTCCCTAAAGCAGTTATGGCTGCAGTGACTAAGGACTTAGATCACAAAACCCAAGTACCTTTGAATAACGGGAAAGCCTTCCCAAGAAGGATGGGTGTAAACAATCTCAGACTGTGGAGACTACAATAAATACCTAACACTTCAATGCCAAGACACTGATGAACACCCACAAGCATCACAACAACTCAGGAAAACATGACATCACCAAACAAACTAAATAAGGCACCAGTGACCAATCCTAGGGAGACAGGGATATGAGACCTTTCAGAGAGAATTCAAAATATCTGTTTTGAGGAAGTCAATGAAATTCAAGACAACACAGAGAAAGAATTCAGAATATTATCAAACAAATCTAACAAAGAGGTTAAAATAATTAAAAAGAATCAAGCAGAAATTCTCGAGCTGAAAAATGCAGTTGACATACTGAAGAATGCATCAGAGTCTTAATAGTAGAATTGATGAAGCAGAAGAAAGAATCAGTAAGCCTGAAGACAGGCTATTTGAAAATACAGTCAGAGAAGACAAAAGAAAAAAGAATTAAAAAGAATGAAACATGCCTAAATAATCTAGAAAATAGCCCCCAAAGGATAACTGTAGGAGTTATTGACATTAAAGAGGAATAGGGACAGAGATCAGGGTAGAAAGTTTATTCAATGAGATAATAACAGAAAACTTACAAACCTAGAGAAAGATATAAATATTCAAGTATAAGAAGGTTATAGCATGCCAAGCAGATTTAATCAAAACATGACCACCTTAAAACATTTAATAATCAAACCTCCAAAGGTCAAAGATAAAGAAAATATCTTAATAGCAGCAAAAGGAAAAAATAACATAGAAAGGAGTTCCAGTACATCTGGCAGTGGACTTCTCTGTGGAAATCTTAAAGGCCAAGAGAGAGTGGCATGATGTGTGTAAAGTGCTAAAGAAACGAAACTTTTATCCCAGAATAGTATATCTGGTGAAAATATCTTTCAAATCTGAAGGATAAATAGATATTATAAGGCAAACAAAACCCAAGGGTTTTATGAACATGAGACCTGTCATATAATAAATGCTAAAGGGAGTTTTTTAATCTGAGAGAAAAGGATGATAATGAGCAATAAAAAATTATCTGATGGTACATAACTTACTGGCAATAGTACACAGAAAAATAGAATATTATAACACTGTAACTTAGATTTTACTATCACACAGCTTCTACTCATTGCTCTTTCTCTCTGGGTTGTTTTCTTTCTCTTGATCTCACTCTCTTAATTTCTCTGTATGCTTATATTCAAACTCACTCTAAATGAGAGTCTAAATGGTTAATCACTGTTAACACTACTGGGCAAAGCTCAGAGGCTGCTAACCAGCTGAGAGCAACCTGCCATTAGATCATGGTATTTTTTCTGTTCTCATCAGCTGCATTCTGGGAAGTAGTCATATGGTATGAATGAAGTTACTATGCATTGTCAATATCCAATAGGCAACTTAGTATTCATAGAGGTTTTTGGTTTGTCAGTTTCTTTGAGAAGGAGCTGTAGGCTTGGTAAGAAATTGTGAGACTTCTCAGAAAGGAGTACTTTAATCGACAAGTTATTTTCTTGGTCTTACACTGGATGAAATTAGGGTATTGCTGGAAGAAAGGAAGAAGGAAGGAAGGGAGGAAGGAAGGAAGGGAGGGAGGGAGAGAGGGAGGGAGAAAGGAAGGGAGGGAGGGAGGAAGGGAGGAAGGAAGGGAGGGAGGGAGGGAGGAAGGAAGGGAGGGAGGGAGGGAGGAAGGAAGGGAGGGAGGGAGGGAGGGAGGGAGGGAAGGAGAGGGAGGGAGGGAGGGAGGAAGGAAGGAGGGAGGGAGGGAGGGAGGAAGGAAGGAAGGAAGGAAGGAAGGAAGGAAGGAAGGAAGGAAGGAAGGGAGGGAGGAAGGGAGGAAGGAGGGAAGGAGAGAAGGAAAGAAGGGAGGGAGGAAGGAAGGAAGGGAAGAAGGGAGGAAGGAGGGAAGGAGAGAAGGAAGGAAGGAAGGAAGGAAAGAAGGAAGGAAGATAGAAAGGAGGGTGAGAGGAGGAAGAGAAGGAGAAAAAAGGGAGGAAGAGAGCCAAAAGGGAGGGAGAGAAGGAAGGAAAGGAAAGAGAAAGGAAGGAAGTGTTAAGAAATGTTGGGGCTGAAAATGCCTCCCACAACCTACCTTCCCTATTTAATTCAATGTTACTCCAATCAATCTCTCTTCTTCTCACTTCTCCTGGACACACATGTGCATAAAATACATTTCTTTTGGGGTCCCCTCTGATATTTGAGCACTTTCAAGGAAAGACAGGTTCGAACTTCAAAGGATCCCACATGTTTAGACAAAATATTGTCAATGGAGTATCTGAAATCCGCAGCTTGAGCCTTTCTCCAAACAATTGCTGCCTTTCCACTGCCTGTTTTTTCTAACAATTCCTTTCAGTTCTTAACTCAGAGCACCCTTATTTCTCTCAGTGACTATTTGGTCCTGTAATTCCAATTCTTGGTCCAACATTGAGCTCCCTTTTTCTCTGCATTTTTATAATCCTGTAGCACCTATTTAGGTCTGTCCATCTGCCCCAGAAGCAACTGTTAGGCTCCATGTGCTACCTTGTAGGACTTAAGGTGAACACCAGAAATAAGGATAAACAAAATCAAAATTAGTGCTATTGAACAATAAACAAGATGTTTGTGAGTGCTAAGTTTTATTTAGTTGAAAATTCTAGAAGTTAACTCATTTATCATAAATGAATTGCCAAAAATGTTCTAAATTTAAACAAATGTTATCTGTACAATATTACACTCAAAGTAATAAGAACAATAAGAAGTATACATTATTGGTGGAACTCTACTTATACCTTAGGTACATGAGCATATTTAATCTTTAGAGTTATCTTTTCTTGTGTGGTGGTTATTACAATCCTTAGTTAAATGACACTATAACTTAACTTTAGGGTAAGTTAAACAGCTTGTCCAGTCTACTAGGCAGCAGAGACAAGAACACATGGGTGTTTATTAATTGCTTGGATTTAGCAGATGCTTGAATAAATGAATAGATGAGTACTTGAGACTGGATGAAATAAAAGGCTTAAATAGGCAAATACTGGCATGTGTAAAAGAAGATACTGGGGGTCTTGAATGCTATGTTAAAATGTTTAAATCTATTGATAGAGGATATACTTAGAAGTCTTCTGAGCAGTCAAGTGACACTCTCAACATTTATTACTGAGTAATCAGAGAGCATCATGTTTTATGTGCTGAAAAAGAGAGAGACTTTAGTCAGTGAAGTCAGCCTGCAGAGTTTTGCAAAAATGTATATGTGGGTAAAGGATCTGAATTGCAATGGCATGAGTGGGACTAGAAAGAATAGGATTAACATGAGAAATTGTGCACAACATCACTCATTTCCAGAACTGGGAAACTGATTAGACACAGCCTCTGAGGGCGACGAAGGAGTTAACAGCATTAAAACTGCCTGTAGTTTACAAGGCATTTTGAGATATTCAGTTGCTTTGGGGCCATAATTTTAAGTTTTAATTGTATTTGTCAAACTGTAAGGCATTTGCTTATCGGGAAAGAAAATATCCAAATGCCTGTAAACTCTTGATTTGACTAGGGCCAGCTTTTTTTTTTTTAAATATATTATCTTTTGGGGAAAAAAGTCTTTATAATTGTAGTGCTATATAAGCATTAGTTATTTTCACTACTCCATACCACAACCTAGTGAATTTCCTGACAGGGTATACTCAATAAATAGTTCTTAAATGAATGAATGAGGAAATGTCATCAGGCACACAAAATAGCTCTTTCAGGTAGGTAGAAACTTGAGTTTCCTTTTATAGGTAAGGAAATAGCTTAAGCAACTTCCTTCTGTTTTCCCATCCAGCATGTGACCTACTAAGACTTGAACTCTGGTAGGTTTCTCTGAGTTAAAAGCTCACTTAACTATACCATGATGCTTGATTTAACATAACAGATACCTCCACCAATTCACCAAAAAGATTAACTACATTTATAAAATCTAGGGTAAAATGAGGAGGAAAGAAAGTAATACTCTCGTAGCTCAATATTGCAAGTATTCATCTCGGGTAGATGTGAAATATGCTGCTCTATCTCCTGCTACTAGGTTGGAATGAGAACAGTGGGAGATGCACCCCTCTCAACTATGACATACCGCAGCAGATGTTCAGCTGAGTGCTCTCCAGGTGAGAATCTTAATCACCTGCAGGCTGAGTAAGAGGCACAGCCCCAAGCTGAGAATTACAACTGCTTCTCCAGTCTAAGGGAACCACTGCCTACATATCAGATCAGAAGCAGATAGGCAAAACAGAAGCCACTGTTGGAGAGGTAGCTGCCCAAAGCAAAGGATCTTTTCTGGAAAGTAAAATTATTAGAATTAATAGGTATGCCTATAATCCACAGCCTGTACTAGATGTTATGTTTTTAACTACTGTGCTCTTTGAAATTGATATGCTACCAAAAGAGAGAGGGAGAGAAATTGGCATTTCTAGAGTCATAGAGATAGAGTACGAAGTAGATGCAAGCCCTGTAGACCTGATTTAGAGCTGATTATTTCTGCTACCAACAGCCCTGCAGTTTGGTCATATCTCAATATTTCTGAGCCCAACATCCATATCTGTAAATTGAGGGGAGCGAAAATCTGTAAATTGAGGGGAGCGAAACAGATTACTTCTACTCATTCTATTTCTGGAAAGCAAAACAAGATTACTTCTACTCATTCCATTTCTAAGATACTCAGATTCTGATTTAAGTATTAACTAATTATTTACTGTATCTTATCAAGGGCTCGGCACTGCATATAAGGGGAGAAAGGATGCTGCACACAGAAAGTGCTAATTCTCTCTGTGGAATTGAAATAAATTGAATGAGCATTATCTCAAGGTCAACTAGGGATTAAAGAGGTGTTGCTCCTTTAAATATCTCATTTTCTTGCTTGTCCCTACCTAGTAGACACCACACACACACACACACACACAAACACACACACATACATACACACTCTCACCATGGCTATGTCAGGCTTAGAGGAGGAAGAAGAGCAACAATACCACTACAAACTCATCAAATTGCCTGTTTATACTATGGTGTAAATAACTAAGTATTTACTGAACAGCTTGGAGGAATATTAACAGAATCAAAACACAGTCACTACTCTAAGTTGCTTCCAAACCAGAAAGATATAAAAAGATGTGAGCAATGCTGACAGGAAAGATAAGGTATGTAAATGTAGAAATCATGTCATTCTAGAATCAGTTTCATTACAACACCAAAATGAAGGAGCTCCATTGCCCAGCTAATTATAATTGTCCTTTTGTAGTTAGATAGATTCTAATTTACTTGCAAAATAGTCAATGTGGTCATATTAGCCAGAAGAAAGAATACAGGAAATCAGAGAATTTTAGTTAACTAGTGCAGCTTGTAACTGACAGTCAAACTCCAAACCCTATGCTTGTCACCATTAGATACACTGTCACAGACTCAGCTGTTCCAAGAGTTAGCATATTTCACAGAGCATCTCTCTCCTTACTACTTTAAAATTGGTACCATTTAACCAATGTGGTGTGAAAACACCACAGTGCTGAAATTTTCAAATACAATACTAGCATTGCCTGGGCTGTTGTTGCCTTAGAAAATGCTCTGCAATCAAGGCAATTAAGCAGATAGCCCAACTGGCATGGCTGGTCACCCTGGAGTGCTTCTCCTATGGAGCTTATAATAAAATCAGAATCACTTAACTAAACTCCAACATGCTTGGACACTTTTAAATAGAGAAAAGTAATTAGGCCAACCTTTCTAACAGCTTGTTAGATAAAAGATTTGAAAGTGTAGACCTATATTGTTCCCAGTGCATATCAATTTTTTCTAATTTACCTATTGGTGAATTGTAAAGAAAAAGAAAACATGAGCTTTTAATAAACTCCACAAACACTGGACTTCTGTAATGTTCCTTACTTGGAATATATCAGTTAGTATTAAGCTGGGGCACTTTCTGAAACATAATCCTTTGAATATGTATGAGTTTTGTATAAGTGGATAAAGGCTTTGTTAGAAACAATATCCCTGGAAAATTTGTCTAATTGTTGTGATTTTAATAATGCCCCCAAATCTTAAGCATGTCATTTAGGTATAATAGTAAGCCTGTTGTAAGAAAATAAAATGAGAGTTTGAAAGACTTCACCCAAGGTCACCTGGTTCTAAGTATTGCATAATGAATCTCACAGCTTTAAGGGAAGATGTGATTTCTAGATTAAAATTAAGATTTTGTCTTCTTGGCCTGAAACTATAATAAAGGGAATTTGGAACACAAAATAGAAGGTTCAGGGATAAAGTAGAGTCAGACAGAATATTATAGGGTGAACAAATGTTCACATTGATAATTTCATTCCTCTGTATTTCTAATTGAATATATTCATCAGAGCTTTCTTCTCAAGTTCCAATAGATTGTTTTTAAAATAGTTATGTGAAACAATGTTTTTACCAATAATAATAGCTCCTGCATTTACTGAATATTTACCATGCAACAGGAATGTGCTCAGATTTGTGATCATATCATCCTATCTATGACAATATTGAGTAGATATTCCAATTTCGTTGGCTTTATCGTTTTGAGGCATTAAATTTCTCGAAGTCTTAGTTCCAGTAAATGGTGAAGTGAGTGACTGAAATTAGTTCTGGTCTACTTCAAATACCATGCAGTCATTCACAATCCTGCCTATCACAACCTCATAATTAAATTATGTTTTGGGTTTCCCTCCTAGAAGGAATTGATTTGGTGTTGATCTCTACCATCAGAGAAAGCTTAACTTGTTTTTCTGACCTAATAAATCATTTTACCCAGGAAGGTATGAGTGAGAGAAAGAGCCACCAAAACTCCCCAATACAGTCTTCAGGCCATCGCAAAGTCCTTAGGGCTCCAAGATAACTCTCTCTCCTCCACTCTGCTGTTGCACTCTCTTGTCAACAGTTAGATTTTCTTTCGTAGAACAATGTGAAGAATGAGACTGAACATGCAAATATTTCTCTGTGAAATGGGCTCTGGTTTAGAATTCAGGCCACCTGGGTTCTAATTCCAGACTAATAACCAGATAATCTTGAACATGTCCATTTTTTCTCAGGCTTTCAGTGGTGTTCTGGAAAAGCCTCCTAAGGCTCCTTTGTGCCAATTAGGTTGCACTTCTTCTCAACTCTGCATTCAAAGGTGTCCTGTTACTAGCTTAGGATCTGCCACCACGGGAGGACTACAAAGATAGCTAAATGATACAAATCGGAGTCCACCGACTCCTGACCAGGACCAGGTAGTGGCAGCAGAGGAGGTAAGTTGTCAAATTCTGGATATATTTTGAAGCTAGAGGAGCAGGAAGGTAAGAAAGGAAGGAATCAAGGATGACTCTACCTCCTAACACTGAGGCCTTCATTCTTTTTATAACCATGAAGCATTTATCATAAAGCTACTGATAGAGCAAAAGTTCTATGACCAAAAACAAAAACAAACAAACAAACAAAAAAACACTTTTTGCATACGATGATCTTACTGCCAAAGCAGTTGGCATCATTTTCTTCTGATGCCTACTAAAACTAAGCTTCCTGACTTGCTTCTTCATTAGGGTGGAAGAATCCGATCTGAACTGTGCAAACATCTATGTTTATTCTGTGCTCCAACAAATCTGTCAAATGATAGTGTCCATTATCCATCCTCAACAAGTAGCACAGTGCTACCCAAACCACCATATCATTTCTTTAAAAAAGAAAGCCTCAACATCTGAGATATTTTGGTTCAGATTCTGACTCTACTACTTACTATGAATTTGAGCCTGGACAATTTAATTAACATTTATAAACCTAAATTCATTACTCGCCCATAACTTGAAAATGGTATTATTGACTCTACATGCATCTGGGGAATATTAAATAAAGTAATTCCTGAGGATTCGTAGCAATGTCTGCTACTGTAAAATTATTTTTGTAATTGTTATTATTATTATAAATTCGTTAGGGAATTTTTAGTTTTCACATTTCATGAAAATATATTCATAGTAGAGAGGAATTTACGAAGGTGAAAATGGATGAGAGAGTTCATAATAGACATGTCTAATATTCCATATCAAGGTTTCACCTGGCTTTATTTTATCCTGTAATCTCCATTGTTACACCAAACCTTTAGAAAAGTTGTTCTACCAACCACAATTTATGTTAATGCCATATTAGAAAATAAAGGAAGAGCTTTTGGAATATTTTTTGGGGGAAAAGTGGTCAGCAAGTAGGTCAGCAACCATTAGAGGTGAGCCATGTGTGTGACGGTATGAGAAGAAACCCTTAAAATGCATTTGTCACACTGAGAGAGCCTTAGAAATCTCGATTAGTAAATAGACTTCCCACAGCAAATGTCACGGAGTTACGAGCCATTTTAACTGACCATTAAAGCAAATGATGATTCCCAAAAGCTGAAGTACTTAGGGTTACCCATGCACCAGCCACCTTGGCTAAAAAGCTTTCCCCACAAATACCAGAATTGTACAGTCAATGCAGCTGAGACCCTACTTCACGTGAAGAATACAGCACACATTTGTTTCATATCACAGACTTCAATAGCAGGAAAGAAAAAAAAGAAGCAGGAGCAATAAAGCTGGATTTGAAAAATTTGCCCAGAGCTCACCCTGTTTGTTTGCTTAATAATGTTTGACCATTTGCTATTTCTTTTCCTTCCTGTCCCAAATTGGGTCAATAGTTCTTGATGATGAGTTTTTCTGAGAAATGGCAAAAGGACAAAATGACCTAGATGACCAGAGTGAGGCTGGGCAGTGAGTTAGTGGCTTTTTGATAAGATAAAGATAATTATAGAAGCTTCATGATTTGCTCAGGTTGTAAATGTGGGGGATGTACTTTGCTGACCTTGCTATTTTATTTTGGATTTATGAATAATGAATAATTTGTTTTAGGGCATTCAAAGGGTTTAAATGCCACGTCCAAGACTCTGACCTTGTCATTTTTAAGTGCCTGGTTAGATAGAATAATCATTGTCAAGACCAACGGGTGCTTTCCCTAAATTAAAAGGTTTTTAGAATATGGTTGAACTTGATAATATTTCCATAACTGTCTTGTGAAAAATATGTTAAAGAATTATTACTTTAATAAATAAGAAAGATGAAATTAAAATGTGTATTATCATGCAAATGAGCACTGTGGTAAACTTTGTCTTATAAATGTCACCTTTAATGGACTCTTCTGTTGAAAAAATTGTAATTTTTTGATTACATAAGTACTGTAGTTGCAAAGGTATTGCATTTATCCATATTTGTTTCATGCCATTGGATTAATATATTTCCCTATTTTTAGTTGTTTACTATTTATCTAGTCTACTTACAGAAAGAATTTGAAATGACTCACAACAAAACAAAACAAAAAAGTAAAATCAGACCTTTGAAATAATGATAAAAGAGCAAAAGATATATACTAGGAGAATTGGAAAATTGAGGAGAATAATTGGACCCCAGACCTCTTCTAAAGAAGGTTGCAGCTAAGAAATTAGGAAAATAAAATAAAATTTTTGAAAAGGCAGTCTTTGCAAAAAGAGAGATGTGGTATATTTTTTTCTGATATTCTAGTAATAAAATGACATAATTATCAAACAGGACTTTTCCATGTTCTGAACTCTAAAAGTTTTTATTACAGAAATTCTTATTTAAGGCATATATTGGTTAATGTTGACATCCCATCTAGATCCCATTTACTTACCAGGCTGGTGCACCCAAGCCAGAGCTCCTTTCACCCTCACCTTTCTCTGGAGGAGTTCCCTTGACTAATAAGAAACTACCTAGCTGAGAGTTGCATGGGAGCTTGCTAACCTCTTCCTAGGATGGCTTGTGGAAAATCACAGACTGATATAATACATAAAAGCCAGGTCCCCTTCCTCTTAATGGGCAACCTTGTAGAACAACTGACACTCCTGAGGTCCTCATGAAACCAAGCTGAGGCTGGGACTCCTTCTGCTGAAACTGCATTTTTGCTTACCTCCTTTCCTCTGTCCAGTCCTATTTTACTTACTTTCTCTACAGGTTTCTCTTGCAAATATGCCCCCAATAAATCATTTGCTCAAGAATCATCCCACAACAAGACAAAATATATTTTTTTAAAAAAGGTAAATCATTTTTAATAAAATGTTTTGAACAAAATTTATAGAGGCATTTTCTTTAGATAGCTTTGCCTTAACTCTTTCCTTAGTTAAACCCGAGGAAATAATATTAATTCATGATTTTTTAAAGTATGGTGTCAAATGCCATTTATCTTGTTTTTAATTCTTCTTTAGATTTACTCTAAAAATAAGTAGATTTACCTCATTTTCTTTATTTCTTTATTTTTTTTCATTGGGTGGACCCCAGATGACACTTTGTCTTTGAACAATGGGAAGATTGCTTTGTATTTGGCCAGGAGGAAGAAACAGTCTAAATACAGATACCCAATCAAAGTGAGAGAGAATGAGACTAAAACAATTTGGTAGCCAGTTTGAGGCAGGAGGGGAGTCTGATCAGAAAATGTATGCTCTAAACCTGTTTAATCGTAGGAATCACCTCCATCTGACCCATGATTTTCAGCAAGTAAAATAAACTTCATGTATATCATTTTCTTCATCTTAAAAAGAAGTGATAATAATATCTGCCTGTTAGGATTGCAGTAAAGATTAATATACATTTGGACACTCTCATAAAGTGAGCACTAAAATGGCCAATTAATAAATATAGCTTTGGCCAGGTGTGGTGGTGTATGTCTATAATCCCAGCATAGGAGGCTGAAGTGAAAGGATCACTTGAATCCAAGTGTTTGAGACCAGCCTGGGCAACATAGCAAGACCTCATTTCTACTAAAACAAACTAAAATTTCTACTAAAATTTCTACTAAAATTTCAAACTAAAATTTCTACTAGCAAGACCTCATTTCTACTAAAATTTCTACTAAACCAAAAAAATTAGCCAGGCATGGTGGTATGCACCTGTGATCCCAGCTCTTTGGGAGGCTGGAGTGGGAGGATCACTTGAGCCCAGGAGGTTGAAGCCACAGTGAGCTGTAATTGCACTAGTGCACTTCAGCTTGGGCAACAGAGCAAGACAATGTTTCAAAATAAACAAATAAATAAATATTAATAAATAAATATTAGCTTAATCATTTTCTAACACACCTCCTCTTCAAGTAAACATTTGTAATATTAACGAATATAGGGGCCATTACAGAAAGTGCTTTTGAAATGAAAACCTGTACATGGGAGATATGTCTTTGAAGAAGGAAATGTGTGTGTGTGTGTGTGTGTGTGTGTGCATCCACCTTGCACCTGTGTGAAATATATGTTTGGTCTTCATTCCCGTTTTTGGAAAAAACTCTCGGAATTTCCAGAATAAGTGTCTTCTTTATCCTAATTATATGACTGGGGGGTAGGGTTTCCTCAGCAGCTTCAAGGTGGGTGCGGGTCACCACAGAGACCAAGGGAGGACTAGAAGGTTGGGACTTTCAGCTCCATCTCCCTAACCTTTGGGGAGAAGCCAGTGTCTGAAAGTTATGTGGACCACCAATGGCCAATGATTGAATCAATCATGCCTACACAATGAAGCCTCCATAGAAACCTAAAAGGACTGAGTTTAGGGAGCTTCCTTGTTGGCTACCAAAAACATGCAGCTGCCAGGAGGTGGTGTGCCTCAACTCCTGGGGACAGAAGTTCCTGTGCCCAGACCCTTCCAGACCTCGCCTTTTGTATTTTCTCATATGGCTGTTCATTTGCATCCTTTAAAATAGATTTTGTAATAAATGAGTAAATATGAGTAAAGCATTACCCTGAGTTCTTTACCAAATTAATCAAACTCCAGAAGGGGGTTAATGGAGCCCCAATTTATAGCCAGTCAGTCAGAAGTTCTGGAAGCACAGACTTGCTACTGATATCTGAAGTGGGGAACGGTCTTGTGGCTCTGGGCTTTCAACCTGTGGGATCTGGTGCTATGCCCACGTAGATACTGTCAGAATTGAATTGAATTAGACACTCATCTGGTGCTCACTGCTGAACTAGTTACTTACATCACGAATAGTGTAAAACATCCCCACACATTTGATCACAGAAGCATTCTGTGTTATGACAGTACACTAGGAAAGATGCCAAGATTTTTTCCTAGAGACAGACAGAGAGAATGTATGTGTGTGTCAGAGAGAGAGAGAGAGGAAGAGAGAAAGGAAAGAAGAAGGAGGAGGAAGAAGAGGAAGAGGAAGAGGAGACATTTGGTCTAGAATAAGTTGATAAGATCCCTTAATTATATTTGCCTAAGAATTCAGAAATAATAGCAGCAACTAATCCAATAAGGAAAGTATTTTTCCCTATCCATTCCATATTATTTAATAAAAATATTCCACATAGAAGGGAGAAGGTCATGTTCTCTCCTTATAAAACATGCCCAAGGGACACAGAAGTTAACTAATATGGGTCTCTAAAATGCATGTTGTTGGTTTTAAAAGCTGTTTCCTAAGTTAACTAAAACAGTTCTCTCGTGAGCTGTTTTTAGTGAGATAGTCTGTAAACGGTTCAGCAAAGGAAGCTATTTCTATCTAGTTCTAAGTGAAAAGGCTACGGAGAAAGGAACCTGAGTAATTTAATATCAGCGAGAAAGATGGGGAATGAATAGATTTGTTTAAACCACAGCAGCAGCCCAGACAATCGCTGTGGGTAAAAATACTTCACAGCCTCACCAACGGCTTATGGAGAAAGAATTATGAATTCAACACTTCTCAAAGTGTGTTTCATGTAATGCTTTTTTAAAAAGGGGCCTCTATGATGAATACTTGGAAATACAGCACATTTTATATCTGGATATTTGCAATGTCTGTTAGCATATGTAAAGCTCTGAAAAACATCCCTGTATTAAAGATACATTATAACTGGAGGCTTTTTGTTTGTTTGTTTAGGTTATAGTTTGGGGTGAAAATGATACATTATCATCAGCCTTAAGTTGGTAGGGATGGCAGATTACCTCCTTTTTCATTACACGCCTAAGATTTTTGAAAGCCTACTAATTCCCAGTAAGGAGAAGAATTCAGTGTGGCTCATTTCAATCACACTATAAAATCTATAATGAGATTGAAGATACTGTAGACTTTATAGTGAGATTGAAGGCACTATATTGAGACACTATAGACTCTACAGATGCTGAAGAGGGCCTTCTTGGAAAGTGGAGCCCAAAGGGAAGAAAACAAGTACATTTCTGACTCTCATAGCAGTCACGGTATTTGTTAAAGGTAGGTAGCCTATTCTCATAAAGACTGGTAGCATCATCCACTGAGGTTCAAAAACTTGTCAACTAACCATTATAGAGGCCAAGGTAAAAACTTCCCCTTTGACCCCTGAAGATTTACTTAAAAAATCAACTCAATACACGCAGGTTAATTGGAGAAAAGGCATACACATTTATTAATATTACACAGGGAGAATCACAGAATGATTGCCCCATATCCCAAAGGGGTGTAGATGCTTATATACACTCCTTCTTAGGGAATGGGGAAGTGTGGATGATTTTTAGGGGAATTCAATGGGCTTGGAGAACATACAAGGGTCTGGGACAAAGTCTGTTGAGCCAGCAGAGTGGACAAGTTTGTGACAAAAGTCTGTCCAGGTGTGTTGACAGATTTTAATATTTCTTCCTGTAACATGAGTTCAACTAACGAAAATTCAGGAAAGGAACCCGATGTAATTATTTTCTTCCTTGTCCGGTTTGGATTTGAAGTGGATAAGGAGCTACAGAGAACTTAATCCTGTGTTTTGTGAGACACAGGGGATTGAGACAGGAGGTCGGGGAGAAGGTCAGAGAGACCTTGTGGCTTCTTCTTCATTTCAGCATGTCAAAGTACCATATTTTGGGGTATCAATTTCTGATCCCCAACACGGCTTAAGCTCTTTCCACTCCTTTCGTCAGTACTTCTAAAGGTCTATTTGCTGGCCTGGCATAATACGGGCAGTTTTATGTCTGTTGTCCTCTAGGTTATGATGTTATGGGGATGTTTGTTGCATTGGGTCAGTACTGCAGAGAGCTGAAAACCTCACTGTGGGATCAGGGGGACCTCAGAAAGCCAGGGGCAGTTCAGTATTTCTGTTGGAACAGACGGAGCTACTTGGTCAAGTGGCAACGGACAGACTCCAGTATAAATTACAGTCCACTAAGAGCTGAAGATCTGATCATACCTATGAAGTTGTTTCTCAATAGCTGGCTGAAAGGAGGAGACAGAAGCTGAGTGCTTCTTTGGGTACCAGAGTGGAGCCCTTTCAGTGGTAATTAGAGGGAGATGGCAACATCACTTAAAGGGGATTCATGCACAAAGGGCTGAATGCTAAAAGTATAGTTATTTGCACCCAGCACATTGAGTTTTCATGTCAAACTACTTCGGGTGCCAGCCAACCCTGGTACCACCACTCCATCTTGGAATCAGGTATCTTACACACCCAAAACATCCCCTCCCCACCATCATATTCACACATATGCACATTTCCTGTTCCCTGATGACCAAGCTCTGTAAGGTTAGAGTTATGCTTTAATCGTGTTATTATCTTAAAAATTGAGGTTTTGACATGTTAATCTCAAGTAACTGAAGCCAACTAAACGTATGCTTAAATAGTAAAGAAAGGCCATTCAACTTTTTATTTGCAAAAGCAGGAAAACAGGAAGTATATTTCAAGGTTATTTTCTGTTCTTGCCTATCTGTGATGCTTTGCCAACTCCTCTAGCTAAGAAAGATAAAAAGCAATTCAGTGTAGCATTTCATTTCAGGACCCCCCACATTAGAGTTTAATTATATTTAAACTGGAGTTTTCCAAACTTATTTGGTCCATTTAATATTACCTCAAAATGGGGTTCTGCAGAGCAGAATCTTTTAAGTGCTTGACTGAGAGGTGCATTATTTGGTATTTGCATCTTATAAAACTATGTAAAGTAGAAAAATGAGAAAAGATAGCTAAACTTCCCCATGCCTCATTTCCCCCATCTCCTAAATTGAATTAATAGAATCTGTCATGGTCCTTTCTGTCTGTGACCTTGGGGAGGTTCAAGTAGAGATGACCTGTAAAAAAGTTTTTATTTTTTGTATATTCAGTTACTGCTTCAGACAGGGAAGTTAAGTTAAAGAAAAGAAAAGAAAAGGTGCATTCTCTTTGTCAAGTTTACTTAATCCTTATCAAATCCTGAGTAATTATTCAGCTTTCTATCAGCATGATTTTGTCAGGGAAATTGAGGTAGAGTATATTTGCATGCTCAACCCAAACTCATAGTCATTAAAGGACAAATTGATATAAGCAATTAGATGATCTCCTAAGGCTATTAGTGAATTCCAAGAGCCGGTATAATTTGAAGTATGTCCAAAACTGAAAACAAAAACAAAAATGAACAGATTTGTCAAAGCAATCCTTTAAGAATTTTGTTGTTTACCTAGTTTTACCACTCCCCATCACCCCACTCCCTTTAAGTAGCAGAACTGTGACCACAAAAACATTTCTTTATCCAGATCTCTACACATAAAGTAGCTTGGTGAACTCAAATCTTGAGATTTTTCATGTATACGATCTATGCTGCATGCCCTAAAACATTGCTCTTGCTTCAAAATCCCTAATAGTATTGGGGAGGATATGAATGTATTTTCCTTGCAGTAGAAAATAATTTCTTGATTGAAATTAATAATCCTGTTGTTATTTAATAATCATAACATTTTTCTCTTCAGAATGTAGCCTGGGTGCTGAAACACAGCTCTGAGTGATCAAACTTCCTGACAATGAATTCAAGTAGCAGGGACATTTTTGTTACTCAAATAAGTGCTTGATTACATGGACCTCTGTACATATTTTATTAAGATCCAATGCATTGCCCTTTGGCTCACATTTCAACAAACCAACTTTAAGTTTGCAGTTGTTGTTTTTAAAGGATAGAACACAATGGATTTTAAATAAATATTTCCTTAATCTGAAGTTTTATCCACTTACTTTTCTAGAGGAGAACAAGCAAAGAAAAATTGTGGAGGAGAAAGAGCTCTGAAGATAAAGGTTTTCTGACTTAGAATAAAGCTCCTCCAAAGGCCTGAATTTGCTTAGTTAAGATTATGGGAGATGCCCACCATGAGGACCTCGTTTACCCATTCAGTTCATAACAAGTCCCATCCTCTGTATTCACTTTCAAAATTGTAGATAGAACTCTTAAGTTCAAAACTGGAAAAACTGTGGAAACCATTTATGGCAGTGACAACACGCTGATTCTTCACAATTGCAGCATCACTCGGGAAGGTAAGGTTCTGGAATCACACACGGGCATACCTCGTTTCATTCCGCTTCACAGACATTGTGTTTTTAACAAATTGAAGCTGGGTGGCAACAAACCAATCTGCATCAAGCAGGTCGATTAGCAACATTTTTCTAACAGCGAGTGTTCACTTCATGTCTCTGTGCCATACTTTGGTAATTCTTGCAACGTTTCAGACGTTTTCAGTATTATTTCATCTGTTTTGGTGAACTGTGACCAGTGATCTTTGATGTTACTATTGTACTAGTTTTGGGGCACCATGAGCTGCTCCCACATAAGATGGCAAGGTTAATCAACAAAAATTATGTGTGTTCTGACTGCTCCACTAACCAGTCATTCCCCTTCTCTCTCACTCTTCTCAGCCCTCCTTATTCCTTGAGACAAAATAGGATTAAAATCAGGCCAATTAATAATTTTGTAGTGGCCTGTACATATTCAAAGTGTAAGGAAGTGTCACGTGTCTCTTACTTTAAATCAAAAACTAGAAATGATTTAGCTTGGGGAAGAAGGCACCTAAAGCTGAAATAGGCTAAAACCTAGGCTTCTTGTGCCAAAGAGTTAGCCAAGTTATGTATGCAAAGGAAAAGATCTTAAAGGAAATTAAAAGTGCTACTGCAGTGAATACGCAAATGATAGAAAAGCAAAACAGACTCATTGCTAATATGGATAAAGTGAGTGGTCTGGATGAAAGCTCAAACTGGCCACAACATTCCCTGAAAAAGTTAACCTACAAATAAGATTACGAAGTGAATTTTAGCTCAAGTTGAGTTTAGTAAGCCAAGCCCTAATATCCTGTAATTTTCTAAGGGCTGAGAGAGGTGAGGATGCTGCAGAAGTAAAGTTTGAAGCCAGCAAAGGTTGGTTCATTTGATTTAAGAAAGTCAGTCATCTCCGTAGCATAAAAGTGCAAGGTGAAGTAGCAAGTGCTGAGATAGAGGCAACAGCAAGTTTTCCAGAAGATCTAGCTGAGATTTAGCAAGAGACTTTGCATCAAAATAAAACAGCCTTCCGTTGAAAGAGACATCATCTTCTTTCAGATCTAGAGGGAAGAAGTCAATGCTTGCCTTTAAAGTTTCAAAGGACAGGCTGATTCTCTGTTACATGTCAGTCAGTACAGCTGGTGACTTTAGGTTGAAGCCAATGGCCATTTATCATTTTGAAAATTCAAGGGCCCTTAAGAATTATACTAAATTTACTCTGCCTGTGCTCTATAAATAGAACAATAAAACCTGCATGACGGCACATCTGTCTGCAGGATGGTTTGCTGAATATTTGAAGCCCATTGTAGAGACCTACTGCTCAGAAAACAAAATTCCTTCAAAATATTACTGCACATTGATAATGCACCTGGTCACCCAAGAGCTCTAATGGAGATATACAAAGAGATTAATGCCGTTTTCATATTTGCTAACACAACTTTCATTTTGCAGCTCATGAATTAAAGAGTAATTTCGGTTTTCAAGTCTCATTATTAAAGAAAGACATTTCTTAAGGCTATAGTCACCATAGAGAGTGCTCCCTCTGATGGATATGAGCAAAGTCAATTGAAAATCTTGTGGAAAGGATTCTCTATTTTAAATGCTATTAGGAGCACTTGTGATTCATGGAAGAAAGTTGATATACCAATAATAAGAGGTGTTTGGACAAAGTTGATTCCAATCCTCATGGATGACTTTAAGGGGTTCAAGACTTCAGTGGAGGAAGTAACCGCAAATGTGTGGAACTATTAAGAGAACTAGAATCAGAGGTGGACTCTGAAGATGTGACTAAATTGCTGCAAGCTCATGATCAATCCAATATGAATGGAGAAGGAATGGCTACTTATGAATGAGCTGAGAAAGTGGTTTCTTGAGATGGAAGCTACTCCTAGTGAAGATGTTGTGAACATTGTTGAAATGATAACAAGGTAGAATATTACATAAACTTAGGTGATCATGTAGTGGCAGGGCTTTGAAAACAATGATTTTGATTTTGAAAGAAGTTATATTATGGTAACATGCTATCAAACAGCATCACACACTGCAAATAAATCTTGTGTGAAAGGAAGAGTCAATCAATGTGGAAAGCATCATTGCAGTCTTATTTTAAGAAATTGCCACAGCCACCCCAACCTTCAGTAACCACCATCCTGATTAGTCAGCAGCCATCAACATTTAGGTATTAACTTCTACCAGCAAAAAGATATGACTTGCTGAAGGCTCAGATAATCATTAACATTTTTTTAGTAACCACATATCTTTACATTAAGGTATATACTTTGTTTTTTAAACGTGATGCTATTGCACACCCAATAGACTACAGTAAACAGGAAACATAACTTTTATATGTACTGGGAAACCAAAAATAATTGGTGAGTTGCATTATTGTAAGATTTGCTTTATTGTGTTGGTCTGGAATCAAAGTTACAATATCTCCAAGATCTTCCTATAATCTCGAGTTTGTATTTTAACTGCATTACCTCTTAGTTGTGTAACATTGAAGTCTGTAGGTGACTACTTTTTCCACTCTCATTTATAATGTGGAAAATAATAAGACCACATACAGTTATTTTATATTCAAATGATATATTGTACATAATGAAATTAGCACAGTGCCCAGTAAAGTGTAGGTATGATTATCCTCATTAGGTTTTCAACCTCACTAAAATGTCACTTTCTGTGTAATTGTACATGAAAGAAAAAACATTTCACAAAATTCAGATTCTGAGCAAGTCACACTGTACATAAATTTTCTAAATACTCTATGTTATATTCTCCTGAAAATATGAAATTTTAGGGTCTGAATTTACTGTTTACATTTTTTCAGCCTTAACTTGGTATTGATGAGTTTCTTTAATTGAAATAGCTATTTTAATTTCAAAATGGCAAAGCATTTGTTTTTCACCAAAATAGAAGATGCAAGAGTATTTTTTAAGTTCATGAGATGAGAAGCAATATGAAAAACATTCCATTTTCTCTTACTCTCTGACTTTAAGGTATAGACCATTCAGTTTATAATAAATGTCATCCTCTGTGTTGGGATTTATGACAAGAGAGTACCCCCACTTATAAAGGAACTACTGTTATTTTCAGACAAAGCTTTAAAAGGTGAAACAGGCACTCCAGCAATTTATCTGACTTGATACATTTTCATTCTTTGGAAATGTGTGCTTAGAGTTATGGTCCTTTACTTGAAAATCCCCATTTTCCTAGAGATTACTCTCATTTTACTTCAAGAATGACATCTTGCCCCACAGAATTGTATCTTCCTTAAGAAAAAATTCTGTCTCTTTCTGAGTTTCTTGAGATCTGTAACTCAAATTTCCCTAATTATCTCTGCCTACTGACTCATATAAACTCTACCGTGAAGCATAGCATCTGTTAAAGGGAAGTGATCAGTGGGCTGGGCTAGAGAACTATTCAGGCTATTGCATTTGATTTCCCAAATGTTAAGAGTATATTTGACATGAACATGGTACAGAGTCCTTTCTTCTTAAGTCCCTATTTCTGTGTTCAATCAGTCTAGGAGGAGACATGAAAGATCTGAGCAGGGTCAATTCTCTCATTTGGGTGTTTGACAGCAAAATGGTACTGAGACTCCTCATTGTTTCAAAGACCACAGTTTGTTAACAAGGAAAGATCAAACAATAATTTGAGATTCTAGTCAAGAGGTTTGAACTCAAGTCAGAACCTGGGGGAAGAGAAAGAAATCAGGGTACCTGGATTGCAAGGAGTAAACAAAGGCAAATACAACTGCAAAGAAAGGAAAGATGATAGAGGATAGGTAACGGCTTATTGTGTAAATACTCCTTTTAGCCAGAAATATTTTACCCCACGGTTGAGACACAGATCCTACTTATGGATTTTTCATTGTTGATCAGGAATAATTCAAGTTATATATGGCGGTGACATTCATAGTACTTGCAATTATTTAGAATTCAGGCATCAATTCTCATCATTGCAAAGAGTCATTCTAGTAACATATAAACATTCTAATAACATATAATTATTAAAGCAATGTTGTGAATAAACTCTTTTCATAATAGTTTTTCGCTACTCATTTTTTTCTATGCTTCTGCAAGGCTATGTTGTTGAGAAAGAATAAAGGGTATAGTATTTAAATGATTGATTAAACTGTTATTGTCTTAAATGTTTCATATTTTGGTTGTTATTTTCCTCGATCGTTACCATTTGTGTTGAGTAGCACAAGTTAGTCTGTATCAAAACGAGGAACACAACTCATTCTCTGTATCTACAAAAAATATAGTGAATATCTTAGAGATGGTGCATGGATCATGTATTTTAAATAGTAAGATTCCTAGAACAGTATACATAACTATCATATCTTTGGACCTCTTAATTTTAGTCTCTATTGTTTTTTGCCTTGTGATTTAACCTTAAGCATTTACAACCCTCTAGTATTTAAGACATCTATGTTAATGACTTTTATTTTCCTACATCTCCAAGCTAAAATTCCTGTTACCATCCACAATTGTATCCTTTCCTAATGCAGCACAGACAGGTAAGGCTACAATCAGCAGCTTGGATCTGAAATAAGGCTTTTCATTGTGATGTAGTGTCTGGTGTGGTGGGAGAGATCCTTGAACACCTGCATGCCTTCCAATCATGACTTTTCTATTTATCTCCCCAACATCCATTTGATTAAACCTAGCATTCCCCTTTCTGCTTTGAACATTCTTTATTCTGGGTCATGTTCAGCTGCTTTGAATGGGAGTCTAACTTTGGATTTGCCATTAAAAGTTTCTGGAGTGAGCTCTCTGCATCTTCTTTCACTATTCTTTGGCTGAGATGTTACAAATCATCTTAGATCTTCTGCTGCACAGATGGATCTTATAAAGAGTCTGAGCTGGAGAAATAGGTAGAGACAAGACTACACTATCTTTATAGAATTTGCTAAAGGGACAATCCATAAGAAAGCAGTCACATAGTTTGGATGTCATATTAGACCAAACTACTACCGTTATGAATAAAAAAGCCTGTCAAATAAGAAAAAGCCTCAGTGGGCATCTAGAGTCCTGCACATTCAGCACTCCTCCCTCAGTCTCTGGAAATAGTATTCCATTTTAATAAAACTGTCACCCTTCCCACCCCACATTTGAGAATCTGCAGCTATGGTTTAATCTTGGAATCATTATATTGATTCATTTTTCAGCAAGTGGAGTTCTGGTTCCACAAAAAATAATAAAGGGGAACTTATTTATTATTATTATTATTATTATTTCACTCATTTTTTTTGAGACAGAGTCTCGCTCTGTCGCCCAGGCTGGGGTGCAGTGGCCGGATCTCAGCTCACTGCAAGCTCCGCCTCCCGGGTTTACGCCATTCTCCGGCCTCAGCCTCCCGAGTAGCTGAGACTACAGGCGCCCGCCACCTCGCCCGGCTAGTTTTTTGTATTTTTTAGTAGAGACGGGGTTTCACCATGTTAGCCAGGATGGTCTCGATCTCCTGACCTCGTAATCCGCCCGTCTCGGCCTCCCAAAGTGCTGGGATTACAGGCTTGAGCCACCGCGCCCGGCCTATTATTTCATTCATAAAATAGTATATCCTGTGTCCTCTGAGTTCTCCAAGAACCCCTCCAGACATAGTTCCCACCCACCATCCCCACCCCTGAATAAATACTCCCCGATTTAGTAACAATGTATCATATTCTATTTTGCAGTGTGTATAAATGCATCTTCCTTGGGCACATGTCCCCAGAGAAATGGCAAATATTGGAGGGCAAAGATTGGGAGGCCCATCTTTATATTTTTCTATAGCATTTTATGTATAGCCAGGCCCCATCATATTATTAACGATATGAATTTAAGGAAAAGCTTACTTTTACTTTAGGTCTCCAAATTAGATTTGTAATTGTCACGTAAATTATGCTTCCTACTGGAAAACATTACATTTTCTTTTCTTTCTTAGAAAACAATTAGTCATTAAGAATATCAAACCCCCAAGGGCAGGAAAAAATTATTTAAACCTCACCACATGTGGTTTGAAACAGGATTTTCTGACTGAGGAGACTAATCAGGCACACTGAATGTTCTAAATGTATTTTCTATTAAACAGGGACTGCTGTAAGGCCAACTGCTTCACACCCGTGTCTTTAGGCTCATTAATTAACTAGCTGCTGTGCAAAATTCATTCTAAAGAAATAAGTTAACTCAAGATAATCCAAAAATAAATTACCTTTAGGACTACAGCCGGTCTCCTTATCATGTGTCTACATTGTAAACTGGTAGTAAAACTGTAAAGTTAGTGTTTTGTAAAGGGGATAATTATGAACGAGAATGTGTGTCTTCTAGAATGTTGACTTCACGTACATAGATTTTACCTTCTTGTTTGAACTTTCTGGTTAGTTCAATCAAATTTTCCAAGTTTTTTTTTCATTTCAATTGATGATTAATTCATTTAGAATTTTGAATTTAATTAGGCAATATGAATTTGAGTAATTTCAAAGAAAAACATAAACAGAACCTGAGATTTTCTTTATATTTCTCCTTGTGCAATATTCTAGTTCTTACATAGTTTTCTAACCTTTTTCATTATAAATCCTCAGTTGGGTTTGCTAGCAAACATTCCTTCTCACACAGACATATACATACAGAAACCAATCCTTACGTCAAATGTGATCGGAATAGGACATTCAGCAGTAGTCTTTTTCTTACCATCTAGCATATTTGAAAACTAAGGTTACTGTACCCATGTGTCCATTGGCAGAACTGGGATCCTTTGCCCAAGGGATGCGTCTTACTGCTTGTGTGATTCCGAAGTCACAGCATCTATTCTCTTTCTTTCTCCACCCTCCATATTATTTTAATCTATAATGTTTCTTGATCCTGGGATCATGCCCTAAACTCTCTTGTCTGACTTTGGTAACTGAAATTTTAATAGCTCTTATTAGAGTCCTGTTCTGGCGTGCTCATTTGTGTGTGTGTGTGTGTGTGCATGAGAGAGAAAGATTAGGAGATCAGAGACTGAATTTGACTCCTTTTTGTTCAGTCATTCCTGGAGTCTCACTAGGAGAGAATCTAAGACCTATATGCTGGAACTTCGTGTTGGTATGT
This sequence comes from Chlorocebus sabaeus, assembly GCF_047675955.1. Lineage (NCBI taxonomy): Eukaryota > Metazoa > Chordata > Mammalia > Primates > Cercopithecidae > Chlorocebus > Chlorocebus sabaeus. The sequence goes on along the minus strand of NC_132908.1, from coordinate 59,497,041 downwards.
TCGGATGATATTTGTAATAAAGCAAGCAGCATGTTGGTGCTATTTCTGTGAACTCAAACAGCTGCCAACATGCATGGCTGCCTTTACAAGGCTACTACCTACAGTTGTGTGTATTATATATCTATGAGAATCAATGTGTCAGCTAGCCTTGAAATCACCATATTTCCTTTCCTTGGACCACAGTTGCTAATACTGAGGCCATTTAAAATCACACTATTGAACAGAAAGAAAAACAAAGTCACAACAGCACATGCAGATGCAATAGCTGACGGAATGCACCTTCCAGGCAGGTGGGATTTTTTTCTCATTCTTTGTCTCTACACTGGCATTTAACTCTCCTAGACACAGAGGTATGAATTACCATCACCGCGTATTATCTGCCCAAGAAATGTCTGAGCTGCTTTACAGACATTAATTCCTTTATATTAGACTCTATGAAGCATTATGTTGCATGTTTTTGCATGTATTATCTCATTTATCTGGAAATGTACAAAGCCTGAATGGTAGAAAATCTTGCTCCCCAGACTTATCTGTGTATTTTAAATGGGTCACTATCACTGTGGGGAGTACCAAAATGGAGATGGAATGACAGAAAGGCAAATATTCACTCATACACCACAAACAATGACATTTGGGGCAGCAAAAGGCTGCTTATATGATGGTGGTCCCATGAAAGTATAATGGAGCTGAAAAATGTCTATTGCCTAGTGATGTTGTGGCCTTACTGTCATAGCAATATGCATTATTCACATGTTTCTGGTGATGCTGGTGTAAACAAACCTACTGCACTGCCAGTCATATAAAAGTCTAGCACATGCAGTTATGTATAGTACATAATACTTGGTAATTATAATAAATTGCTATGTCACTCATTTATGTATTTACTGTACTGTATATTTTATCATTATTTTACAGTGTATTCTTTCTACTTATAAAAAAATGTTAACTGTCAAACAGCCTTAGGCAGGTTTTTCAGGAGGTATGCCAGGAGAAGACATTGTTATCATAGGAGATGACAGCTCCATGTATGATATTGTCCCTGAAGACCTTCCAGTGGGACAAGATGTGGGGGTGAAAGACAGAGATATGGATGATCCCAATCCTGTGGAGAACTAGGCTCATGTTGTCTTAGTTTTTCAGAAAAACTTTGAAAAGTAAAAAAAAAAAAAAAAAAAAAGAAAGAAACAAAGCTTTTAGAATAAGGTTTTAGAATAAGGATATAAAGGAAGAAAATATTTTTGTACAGCTGTACAATGTGTGTTTTAAGCTGTGTCATTACAAAAGAGTCAAAAAAGTTAAAGCGAAGTTTATAAAGTAAAAAAGTTATAGTAAGCTAAGGTTAATTTATTATTAAAGAAAAAAAATATATATATATATAGTTTTGCTCTTGTTGCCCAGGCTGGAGTGCAATGGCATGATCCCGGCTCACTGCGACATCTGCCTTCCAGGTTCAAGCAATTCTCTTACCTCAGCCTCCTGAGTAGCTGGGATTACAGGCATGCCCCCACCCCTGGCTAATTTTTTGTGTCTTTAGTAGAGACGGAGTTTCTCCATGTTGGTCAGGCTAGTCTTGAACTCCTGACCTCAGGTGATCCACCTGCCACAGCCTCCCAAACTGCTGGGATTACAGGCGTGAGCCACGGCGCCCGGCCCCAGAAATAAAAATGTTTTAAAATAAATGTGTAGCCAAAGTGTACAGTGTTTATACTGTCTACAATCATGTACCATAAATGTCCTAGGTCTTCAATGATGACTCACCTGGAGCAACTTCCAGTCCTGCAAGCTCCATTTGTGGTTAGTGCCTTATGCTGCAAGTCTATCATTTTTTATCTTTTATTTCCTATTTTTACTGCACCTTTTCTATGTTTAGATACACAAATACCATTGTGTTATAACTACTTACAGTATTCAGTACAGTAGCATGCTGTACAGGTTTGTAGCCCAGAAGCAATAGACTCTACCAGATAGCCTAGGTGTGCAGTAGGTTTGCAGTAGGCTGTACCCTCTCTGTTTGCATTAGTCCACTCTGTGATGTTTCTACAATGACAAAAATGCCTAACAATGCATTTTTCAGAACATATTTTCATCAAGTGATATATGACTGTATTTGGGGTAGAGGAAAGAGCCAGAAAGCTTGAGAATAAGTGGGAGAAAAAGATAAGCGATTTTGGAAGCAAGTGCTAATTTTTTCTTACTTTTCCAGACGGGTTTAAACAAACCTAAGATTAATATGCTTAGATTAAAATGTTTTATTCGTATGAAGAATATGCGAAAATTTACTCTTAATTATGGCTCATCTTAACAATCTAAGACAAAAGTAAGTAAAATCAAGAAAATAATACATTCTATATGAATATCAGCCTAACTCCTCGTCATATAACTGTGTGTGCATGTATGTGTGTGTGCGTGTGTGTGTGCATGTGTGTATGTGTGTACACACAATATGTGCTACATATAATTTAGTTTTTTTATTTAAGATACTTCACAAGTCTATTATAGAAAGATTTCAATGGTAGCTTTTATATATTTGGAGAGTGATAATGTCCCCTTTTTCACCCCAAATTCTTCAGTGGCTCCCAACTGAAAGTATTAAAGCTTCAAAATCTGTCCTAACGAATTTTTCATGTTCTGCTCCCTAGCCATGTATCCAGCCTCATCTTCTTCTCATGGGCCTCATCCCAAACACCAGTATTTGGCAATGCTGATCCATTTCTAGATAATAAAATATACTGAAATCCACCTGTCTACCCACACACACACTTTTAATATTTTTTTCAGCCTAAAATTTCTTTTTCTTTCTTGCACAATTGGAAAATCTCTTCCAATTTTTCAGTACTCAAAATACTACTTCTACTTGAAATCTTTCCTTGATAACATCAAAATGATTGAGGTTATTATATGTTTATAGTGCACAACAGGTCCATTTCAATCAATTACCTGGTGCGCAGTGGTTATAATATTTGCAAGTCTTTCTATTAAAGCTCAATTGTGAGGCATGAACACCACCTTCCTACCTTCACATCTCTAGTGCCTCATTCTGTCCCTGGTATCAGTGCTTCCTGACTTATTAATTATCTAAACAAATGAAGAATGTATGTATCTATGTATGTATGCATGGTGTGAATGGGTGGATGGGAGATGGGTGAATGGATAGATTGATGGATGAGTGGATGGGTGCATAAATAAATCAAGAAAAGAAGTGGATGGATGAGTGGGTAGACGGAGGGTTTGCATTTTTAAAGCGAATTAATCTTTCTATAAGAGAGTTTTTTATGTAAGATAATTGTATTTATTATCAAGAATACATGAACCTATAGTGTAGTTATAAAATTTCTGTTTTTGTTCACATTGCAAAAATCATAGATTTCATAATTATGAGAAAGAAAAGAAGAAACAAGGATGGGAGTATTTTCTGTCATAACAATCCCTTGTAATTAAACTGAATGCTAGACAATTCTATCATCCTGGAAAAGAAGCTATTAGACACAAATTTTAATTTTAAATTATTTTAAGTTATTTTTTTCTATAACTGAACTGACAGCGTCTCCTCACCAAAAGTCTTTTTAAAGTAGTATCCTAAAAACTGTTAAATAACATATGTTTCTTTTCTTGGAATTGGTAATAGATCTTAAAAATGCAATCAATAAGTGAAAATTATGGTAGAGATGTTCATTTCAATAACAAAAATATACACTGAAAATAGGTTTTTTTTTCTCATGCACTTTTTTCTCTCTCAAAAAATATTGTTTTACTGCCTTTTTTAAAAAATGCTCATTTTTCCTATGATTCTTAATGAATTTGCTTTGAAAAAGTCTTTTTTTTTTTAAAAAAAATTCTAGCTGTTTGCAATAATTACACACAGAAAACTGAAGTGAAGGTCACTCTCTAACATCTGGAAATGGAAACAGAGATTCCTGTTAATTAGGATAACAGAGATGAAGCAAAATCTACTTTGTAAGCAGGTATTTGATGGTAGTGAGGGTGCAGGAGAGGATTAGAATGCAGAAACAGGGCAGGGTATGAGGGCATAGGCAAACAGGGGAGAAGAGATTCTAAATCTGAACGCCTTACCAAAAGTAAAAACAAGGCAATCTCCAACACCACTGCTGTGGACAAAGCAGAAAATATTTGCTAAATATGCTATCCTCCAAAATGACTCTTTCCTTTAAAATAGATGAGCTACATCTGCAGTGATAACAATGAATATCCAGGAGGATTTGGGTCTGCTGCAGACTGTCATGTTGATGTGTAGAGCATCAGTCAACCGTCTTGCAGCAGATTCGAAGTAACACCCCACCCATTTGTTTTCTTCAGTCCATGACTTTGTCCGAGGCCCGAGGCATGCCCAGATTCCCAGTCACTAACAGAGGTGTTTGTCCCTCCTGGGGTGCACTCTGCCTCTAGCCCAGCAGCTGTTGTTTAGTGATAGATCAGTGAAGCAAAACATTATGCAGTCATGAAAAATAGATCTTGAGTCATCACTTGCGTTCTTACTCCTTTGTTCTACATTAGTTTCAACCCTCTGGGATTCATTTAACGGTGATCATTTGTTACTGAGGGGCAACTGTCTTTCAGACAATGGTGATGGAGTCACCTTTGAAGTGAGTGCAAACGAGGAGAAATCATTTTCCAATATACCCTCTTAGGATTGCTTTTGATAAAATGGTGCTTGCTCAGAGAGGCTGCCCAGAATGTAGATTATATTCAGCAATAACAAATGAGGAGTTTCAACTTCTTTTTTTTTTTCTTTTCTTTTCTTTTTTCTCCACAGGAAGTTAATTGGTTTATCTTCTGGAATTTCTAATAGGATTCAATTCAGGAGATAAAGGGGTCTGAAATAAAATGCAAATGCTTAAAGTTTCAAGGGGTTCTCTGTGTAATTATATCCCAATATATTTTGTCACATCTTATTTTATGTTGTGTTACTTTAGTTACATTAGGAAAATATACTTGTTAAATCTTATGCACTCTCCTGAAAATACAAGTTTGGACTGCAGTTTTCTAATTCCCTAAGGTAAATTGTTTGCACATTTAATAGGATTATGTTTTCTATGCTCATGCAACTCCCTCTAAAGTCAGTGACTTTGGTACAGTCTTTCAGATCTCAATATAAGTAATTTCCATCTCAACCTTGGAATGACGATCAATACTTTGTGATTTCTTCCACATAATTTAATCCATTAAATTTATTGGCAATGCCAATGCCAAACATCAAATCTTTAATGAAAATGAAGATTAATATTTGGCCAAGTAACCTCAAATCAACAAATGTCTGAAGCATTTGTGTTGCTTACATTGAACATTGATTTCTTTCTCCTGGAAAGCAATCTCTCACAGTGGAGAATATTTGCCTGAATCATACTCCTTTTCACAAGAGTAAGAACAAAGTGCTTTGCAACACGCATCAGGGAACAGGGTCTCTTTGAATCTCAGCTATGTCTTTGTCTAACAAAGCAAGCCCATTTAAAAAAGATACTTTACATTTCATATACATAGTCCATTTTTCTCTCGTATCATCTTATTGAGTTATAGCAGGCATTTTGTTTTAATTTACTTTATTGTGGTGATATTTATATATATAGCAAATTTCACCAATTTAAAGTATAGAATTAGAAGAGTTTTGATAAATGTATATAGTGGTATAACCACCACAAAAACCAAGATACAGAGATTATTTCCATCATTTCAAAATGTTTCATGCTATCTCTTTGTAGTCAGTTCCTCTCATCATCCCCTGGGCTAACAAATACTACTATTCTTTATATCATTATAGTTTCACCCTCTTTAGAATTTCATAGAAATGGATTCATATGGTATATAGTATTTGTGCCTGGCTTCTTCATCTTAGTATAATACCCTTGAGATTTATCCATATAGTTGCACACATCACTAGTTCCTTGTTTTTTATCACTCAGTAGAATTCCTTTGTATAGATATACCACAGTATTTTTATGCATTTACCAGTTGATACAAATTTACATTTTATCCAGGCTTTAACTATTATAAACAAAGCTGCTATGAATATTTGAATACAAATCTTCATAGATTTTTACTTCTCATGGGTAACCACCTAGGTGTGAAATTGCTGGTTATAGTTAGGTGAATATTTAGCTTTATAATTTAAAAAATTGCATTCCAAACTTGTTGCAGTTTTTCATTACCATCAGCAATGTTTGGAGCAAATGTTCACTTACTCTACAATTTTGCCAAAACTCCATTAGTCTTTAATTTTAGGTATCTATTGGATATATATTACTATCTTATTTTGGTCTTTGTTTGCATTTCACAAATAAATACACTTTGCTGTTTTTAATTGGTTTGTTTGCTATTTGATATATCCTTTGATAAAATGTCTCTAAGTCTTTGCCATTAAAAAAATCAGATGTTTTGCTATTATTAAGTTGTAAGAGTTCTTACAAATTCTGGATACACATTCTTTATCAGATTTCTTCCTTCCATAGTTTGCATTTACATTTTCCTAACAATGATTTCTGAAGAACTAAATTTTTAATGAAGTTTAATATATTATTTTGTATTCTTCATGCTTTCTTTTTCTCATTTTAAAGTGTTTTCCCTAATTCAAAGTCACTTGTATTTTCTCCTATATTTTATTTTTTGAAGTTTTATAGTTTTCAAAATAACAATTAGGTTTATGATCGATTTTGAGATAATTTTTATATGAAAGAAGTAAAGGGTGAGGTTCACTTCTTCTGCATATAAAGATCCAAATATTACAGCACCATTGCTGAAACAATTACTCTTTCCCATTAAATTGCCTCTGTGTCTTTGTTGAAAGTCAATTAACTATAAATGTGTGGGTCTGTTTTTGCACTCTCTGTCCTGTTATATCATCTGCATGTCTCTATTAGTGCAAATAGCATACTGCCTATACTAACTTTATGTATGCCATGATATCAGATAGCGAAAATCCTGAAATATGAGAATCAGTCTGTTAATAAGCTTTAACTTATAAACTCTCTTTTGGGCTTAAGCTCGGGCAACTTCAGGGTGTGTCTTTTTGACAAGAATATTGTCTCTATCTCAACATCCTGCTGGGATATTGAGTGTGATTCAGTTGAATCTATAGCTTAATTTGGGAATAATAGGCATCTTAAGATGTTGAAACTTCTTATCGTGAATCTTCTGATTCATTCATGTGTATTTTAATTTTTACCCTAACATTTTGTAGTATTCAGTGTACAAGTCTTGCACAGTTTTTGGTAAATTTTCCTTTAATATTTCACAAATCTCAAGTCATTATAAATGGGATTGTTTCCATTTTAATTTCTATTTGTTCATTGCTAGTATAATGAAATAGAATTCACTTTTTTCAAAACTTTCTATGCAGCCTTGCTAAATTACAAATTCTATTACAATTTTTAGATTACTTAGAATTTTTGACATAAACATATTATTTGTAAATAAAAATAGTTTTTATGCTTCATTTTCAATCTTTACCGTTTTTATCTTTTTTTCAATTTTGTGCTTTCTAAGAAATCCAATGCAATGTTAAATAGAATTTATATAAAGGGACACCCACCATGTTTGTGATCATAGAAGGAAACAATGAAGCATTCCACCATTAAGATGACATTAGCTTTTGATTTTTTATGGATACCTTTAATACCTTTTGAAGAATGCTTCTATTCTTATGTTGAACTTTGTCAAATCTTTCTTTAATTTATTGAGATAATCATATTTTAGCATATGAATGTGGTGAATTACATTAATTTTGAATATTAACCAACTTTTCTTCCTAGGATAGAATTCACTTGGTCATAATTTATCTTTACGCATTGTTAGATTTGGTTTGCTTATATCTTATTAAAGAATTTTTGTTTTATATTCATCCGAGACATTCATCTGAAGTTTTTGAACTGGCTTTGCCTAATTTAGACATGAGCATGATGCTGGTGTCATAAAAGGAGTGGAGAACTGTTTTTTCCTCTTCCATATTCTGGAAGAGTTTGTGTAGAATTGGTATTATTCATTGGTTACATGTATAGTAGAATTTATCAATAAAACCATGTGAATCACATATTTTATTTGTGAAAAAGGTATAAGTAGAAATTTAACTCATTACTTGCCTTATTTGAACGCAGTTTGAACACTCAGCAGTCTATGAGTGGTGGGAGTATGGCCTCTGGAATTGGCCAATACTCAGCTGTTATTACAGATGCGTACTACTAAGTTAGGTTTCCAGTTTTGTCTGCCTACTAAGCTAGGTTACAGTTCATCCACAAGGACTCAAATATAGAAGTACGCAGTCCTTCTCAGGCCCTATTTAGTCCGCTTTAACAATTTCCCCTTTTGGTCAGCCCCTCAATTTAGAGAGATTGACCAAAACTTTAGGCATTGACACTGCTCTCTGTCACCATCATAAAGACCTACTTGTTCTCAGTGTGGAATTCACAAGTTGTCTTTAGTTTTGTTATGGACTCTTACAAGTCTTCTTTGGTGTTTATATGGAATTCACAAGTCGCAGCTTTGTACCAGCAAAACGATTCTTTATGTTCCTGCTGATCCAGTTGGAGTGACACCATTCAACTCTCAACGTATAGCTGTTTACAAAACATTTTAAGACTTGAGAGGATACAGCGTGCCAAGGGGACTATTACTGTGACGATCAAGAAGATACCATCAAAATGCCAAGGTGCGCTCCTTAATAAAAGTTCTTACAAAACGAACCAAACCAAATTAGCCAAGTTAAGGTTCAGACAATATAAGCAGTTCCACAGTATTAGAGTCTAATTGGTCAGAGTCTTCGTTTGGATTATGATAGTGATTAAGGACCATAGTTCGCTGTAAAGTAGCTTGACTTAAAGAGGCACTCATTTTCATTGTTACCCTGGTAATACAAGTCATAATAACTTGGAAACCTACTAGAAGAAATTTCACTACAATTTTTTTTAAACTTGTTCTCTTTCTTTTTTTTCCTTTCCAAAAGAAAGAATATTAAGAGACTGTTTCTCTTCCTTCTTTGGATCAATGCAAACGGAATCTTTTAAATTCTGTTTTATCTCTGCTAGTGGCTTTTTAGCTATTAACCATTTTGTTAATTTTAATGGTTTCTCTAGGCTTCATAAGATATATCTGAACACAAAACAGTTTTCCCTCAGACATTATTGTGCCACTTGGTAGGTAGCGTAAAAACCTACTTGAGTATAGCTCAGGGTTTACTCACAAGCATGTGAAGATGAATACTCAGCCAAAACCTCCTCGGCTCCCTTCTCACGGGTCTCATGAGCTTTCATTCTGGTCAGGGCCCTTCTAGTCCATATTTTGGCTTCCCACAGCACTCATCTCTGCATCCTCAACTCAATGAAGGCTCTTAACTTAGATCACATTTACCATCGCTGTCCTTTGACCTATAAACTCCCCTTTGGACTTAAGCTGGGGCAACTGTAGGGCTTATCTTTTTTGTTTCCCTTCTCTGAGTGATCATTGTCTAATGCCATGTGTTATACAGTGTCTAAAAATCTTTGTTCCATGTTGTATTAACTATGTTTCTAGTTTCTGTAAATCTGATGCTTTAACATTTGCCTTACATGCATATGCTGGGCATGCCTTGTTATCGACAACCTGATAGTATGCCTGAGTCACCCTGCCTTGACCTCCTGCACCCCTTGTCACTCCTTACCCTCTTGAGAAGATTCTCTTACTAGGGGACAAGCTTCTCAAATACAAACTAACCAATCCATAGACCACACTCAGACTACCTTCTAGGTCCAGCTTTCATTCTCTGGTATTATCTACCTGCCCTAGTCACCCAGGGCCAGGTACCAGAAACCTAGTGACAGTCCCTGTGCCTGAGAGATCATTGTAATTATTCAAAATGGCTAATCCTAAGCCTGCTTACCTCACCTGGCTCATGCCTTCCTGCAGAAACCACAGAAAGGCCCTTGCCTGCAGTTCCTCGCTCTCCCTCTGCCCCTGAGTGGACCCCACTGCCTCCCCATGTGCCTCCTTCTATAATAGTGAAGCACTTAATTTCATTATTTACCCACTCGTCTTTCAGGAGTAGGTTGTTAAATTTCCATGTAGTTGTTCAGCTTTGAGTTTCTTAATCCTGAGTTCTAATTTGATTGCACTGTGGTCTGAGATACTGTTATGATTTCTGTTCTTTTGCATTTGCTGAGGAGTGTTTTACTTCCAATTATGTAGTCAATTTTAGAATAAGTGCTATGTGGTGCTGAGAAGAATGTATATTCTGTTGATTTGGGGTGGAGAGTTCTGTATATGTCTATTAGGTCTGCTTGGTCCAGAGCTGAGTTCAAGTCCTGAATATCCTCGTAAATTTTCTGTCTCGTTAATCTGTCTAATACTGACAGTAGGGTGTTAACGTCTCCCACTATTATTGTGTGGAGTCTAAGTCTCTTTGTAGGTCTCTAAGAACTTGTTTTATGAATCTGGGTGCTCCTGTATTGGGTGCATATATATTTAGGATAGTTAGCTCTTCTTGTTGCATTGATCCCTTTACCATTATGTAATGCCCTCTTTGTCTTTTTTTGATCTTTGTTAGTTTAAAGTCTGTTTTATCGGAGACTAGGGTTGTAACCCCTGCTTTTTGAAGCTGGAAGCCATCATTCTCAGCAAACTAACACCAGAAGAGAAAACCAAACACCACATGTTCTCACTTACAAGTGGGAGTTGAACAATGAGAAAACATGGACACAGGGAGGGGAATATCACACACAAGAGCCTGTCGGGCATTGGGGCGCAAGGTGAGGGAGAGCATTAGGACAAATACCTAATGCATGTAGGGCTTAAAACCTAGATGATGGGTTGATCAGTGCAGCAAACCACCATGGCACATGTATACCTATGCAGCAAACCTGCACTTTCTGCACATGTATCCCAGAATTTAAAGTAAAATTTAAAAAAATAGTGAGGCAAACCTCCTACTCTTGGAAAATGTAATAAATTATCTTTTCAATGAGAATTGTCTACTAATGTGTTGGCTTTACTATACTTCAAGTTTTCTATTAATACATTATATTGTAAAATATGTATATTTGAAGTTTTCTAGTTTCTAAGGTGAGAATGTAAAGCTAGTTCTCCCTCATGGCTGAAAGTAGGAAAAGGTACTACATCACCACCATTTTAAAGGTAAAGAAAAGAATGCTCACAAATTTGTCAACTATCAGAGTCACACACCTCTAGCCAATCACCAATTAACTCAGTGTGTTTTCTCAGTGTTCTTATTAAAAGGAAATTTACCTAACACAGGTTAGGTCATATTACTGTATTAATATTCTGAGGCTGCTCTAACAAAATACCACAACCTTGTGTTTTAAAATAACGCACATTGTTCTCTGGCAGTTCTGGATGCCAGAAGTATGAAATTAACATGACTGGGCCAGTATCAAGGTGTGGCAGGGCCCAGGCTGCACACTCTACCTGGAGCCTCTTGGGGAAAATCCATTTCTTGCCTCTTTCGGGTTCTGGTGGCTGCTGACATTTCTTTGGTTGTGGTTGCTTCACCCTCATCTTCAAAGTTAGCACTTTCAATTCCCTGTCTACTCTGTTTCCTCTGTACATATATCAAATATCCTTCTGCCTCATTTTTATAACAATATTTGTGATTAAAGTTAAGGCTCACCCTGTAATCCAGGATAATCTCTTCACTTAAAGTTCTTTAACTTAATTACACTTACAAAGACTCTGATAGCATTCACAGGTTCCAGGCACTAGGACATGGATATCTTTTGGGGAACCATTTTCAACCTAATACAATTGCCTTATTTTTACGTTTTGTTATTCTTTGTTTCTGTCAACACTTCACCTTGCCCAATGTTACCATTAACTGCAGAATAAAACTTATTGTCCCTCTGAAAAGGCACAATACTCAGTAGGTAAATCTCTAGAGATTTGAGAAAGACGTGGTAATGACTGAAAATATTAATAGTTTCCCAATAGACTAGATTGAAATGCAATTCAAATCTCTTTAGCATTAATTTCTCTGTTTCCTCAGGTTCAAATTTGCGGCTTCCTACTTTCAGTCCTCTAGGTTGTGAGGGAAAGGGCCAAGGGGAAAATGTAAGTTCAGGTTAAAAACAATGACAATAACAAAACTTCTATTTCCCTCTCAAATGTGGAAAGCAGTACATGAAGGACAAATGTTCTTAAAACTATCTACTGATGCCATAAGTTTTCAATAAGTTGAGAGCCTGGTAATAGTAAATACTCAAAAAAATAAAATTATAAAGAAATACAGAATGCAATGATGCATGAATGAAGGAGTGTATAAACGACCGAAGTGAGACATTGCTGCCTTTAAAGTAAAAAGATAATCTGCCATTCACACGCATACTTAGGTACTTATATAACAAATATTTAATTCTAGAAAGTAATTACAACATTTTCATGGTAAACTCATATTTTACTCACAACATTTTCAAAGTATCTGCAAATAGATTTATGATTTACTTTTAAAAAGAAATATTCTTGAAGGGAATATACAAATGCTTCCCAACTAATACTCAGTTTTCATTCAACAAGGTTACAGCCATATAACAGAAATGTATACCATTTAGAATAAATCTAACCATTTGCACCAAAGTTCTAACATTGTCATATAACTAATTGTGCATTTTGATATTTACAGATTCCAGGAACCAGACAAAAATGAACTGAAATATGACACAACTAGTCAATCTATGCTGATAGTCATTGTGTAATAGAAATATGTTCTTTGACTTCTTGTTGTCTGGAGATAGGTTTGGGTGGTAGGCTCTAGGATCTGGTCTCTGGCTGTCCTGAGCGGCAAATTACTGGACACGTGATCTTGAACCAGTTGCTTAAACTTTTTATCAGTCTACGCAGTGATGAAAAAATCCAAGTCTTACATAGCTCAGAGAGGTGTTTCTAAAACAAGTGGAGACCAATAGATTATCTGACTTCAATGAACTAATTCTTCATTATTTCTATATCCTGTATCCTGACAATATTGCACAGTACTTGAAAAGATTGTAGGTATGCAATGTGTTGTAAATAGAGGTATTCTTAAGGTATACTAATATAAGGTATAATTTTCACTGACTCCAAGGCAGATGAGAAGAAAAAAAAAAGAAACACTGATTGATCTAATGGATTCCCTTGCGTGAAGGTCCATTTACTGATAATCAGATACAGATGAAGCCTGAGTCTTTGATGAGGAAACAAGAGTGAAGACATGAGGGGATAGATGCAGATAATAAATTAAAAAGTCAAAAGCCCATACTGTAAATGGCATTTGGAAGAAAAAGCCAGAAATCAGATGAAAGCTAGCTGAAACAGAAACAGGAAAATACAATTAAGGAGTGATACAGAATTTAGATATTGGTTATAGATAATCTGCAAGGGCTGACAGGTCTGGTATTTCTGTAATTCTGTTGGGCTAGACTGAAAGAATGTAACATCAACATGGCTAATATTATAGATAACAACAAACAGGAAAATCTGTTTTGCTAGATTGTTATCCAAAGGACTAGAGTTATTAGAGTTTTGGAAAGATGGAAGTATGGCATTCCTCTCAAAGTTCAAGTAGCCACAGGATAAAATGTTTGACAGGGTGATATTATAATAGAAAGTAATACTTCTGTTAAGAGAAGTTTCTCTTTTTTTCCATCTATTCAATCTCCTTTACAACTTGAAATAGATAACCCCTTGTAGAGACATTTTGAGTAGCAGGTTTTGTGGTGCTATTATAGACCTGGAAAAAATACACAAAAAAACTATAGCCAATTCAGGTAATATTTGGTTAGCACATAATGGCTGTGCAGGTGAGCAAAGAGTGGGAGATCAATAAAATACCCTGTCATTGCAAAAACTACGATAAAGAGTAAATTTATTTTCTTCACCACATGGATTTCAAGTTCAATTCTCTGTAAGATGTGTTTAAAAAATCATGTTGCAATAGCTTGCATTGTATGTGCATTCTGAAGGGGACAAATTTACCAAGAAAATGAACAGTTTCCAAATTTAACAAATCACTGATTGTGAATAGGCTAAATTTCTAAAGACGAAAATGTCAAAAAAATTTAGTGCCCAATTACTAAAATAACAGACCATTTTTCATAATTTAAAAAAAAGACTACTTTTTTCCCCAGAAAACATCAAAAACTCATAGAAAAACATATATAGCAAAGACTTCGAACCAACCCAAATGCCCATCAATGATAGACTGGATAAAGAGAAATGTGGCACATATACTCCATGGAATACAATGACACCACAGAAAAGAATGAGTTCATGTCCTTTGCAGGGACATGAATGAAGCTGGAAACCATCATTCTCAGCAAACTAACACAGGAACAGAAAAACCAAACACCGCATGTTCTCACTCATAAGTGGGAGTTGAAAAATGAGAACACGCGGACACAGGGAGGGGAACATCACGCAACAGGGCCCATAAGGGGGTGGAGGGCTAGAGGAGGGATAGCATTAGGAGAAACACCTAATGCAGATGATGGATTGATGGGTGCAACCACCATGGCACGTGTATACCTATGAAACAAACCTGCATGTTCTGTACATGTATTCCAGAACTTAAAGTATAATTAAACAAACAAATAAATAAGCAAAAGAAATACATATACGAATATGTATCTGTGGGCATACATGCATTTGTGTATGAGGGTATGGATAAGCAGATTTTATTAAGTATCCTGTGATTAGATGACCCTACCTATGCTGAAGCTAATTTATTTATTCTTAGAGATTATTAAGTGAAAAAATCATTATCATCACGCCAATTAATATTCTAGGAAGAGGAGTGGAATTTTTTTAATAACTAACGTTTAGTTTTAACAACTCAAGTTTTCACCTAAAACTAATATTGAGGTTATTTGTATTTTCATTAACTCAGTTGAAAACCATGAACATTTTGAAAGTCACTTGAGAGACAGCAAAGGTTACCAAGATATAATCATGAATTTCTCCAGGCTTATCAATTATGGTGGAGTGCTCAGATATACATGGAAAGCTGTTTGTGTGAAACAGAACACATGCTATAAAATTTCACAGTTCACAAACAGTATGGCAACTTTGTAGAATGAGAAGGAAAAAAGTGCTTTATAATACAGAGGTCAGGTAGAACTGAGTCTTCAGAAACTGGAAAGATGCTTTCTGACACTACTCAATGGGAATTATATATCACTTGACATAATATTTAACCTGAAAGTAACCACAGGGAAAAAAAAAAAATCAGACAAATCTGGATTGTGAGGCATTCTACAAAAACACTGGCCTAAACTGTTTCAAATTGTCAAAACCAAAAGGAAAAAGAAAAAAGATGGAGGAGAGGTGTTTTAACTTAAAATACAACCAAATAGAATGTGTGATTTTTAATTGAATTCTGGATTGAGGAGAAAAACATTTTTGGACAATTAAATGAATCTGAACATAAATAGGATATTAAATAATACTACTGAACCAGTGTTAGATTTGTTCGTTATAGTATTAGATTTGATTTTCCTAAAATGACAGCTGGAGACAACAGCTTGCATGTGCGTCATTTATTTTGAAGGTGATTCCAGAAAGAAGAATTGGAGTTCAGAGAGTGAGACAGGGAAGCAGGTTCCTTCTACAAATGGTACAGCTTTAGCAGAACTATTTAAGGTAGAAAAAATTAAAGGATTTTAATGGATGGTTTTAGAATAAGAAAGGACATTGTTGGTTCAAGAAAACCTAAGAATGAAGAGAGTTAAAAGCTAGTAATTTACAAAGTAGTAAAACATAATGTTAGATAGGTGGAGTGTTTGGAATTAATAGCATTACAACAGAATTTCAATTTTATTCTATAATTGATGATAACTACTGGGTGTTTTTAAGAACAGAAAAAAATGAGTTCATAGGATATAAGATACTCTTTCTCTTTCTGTCTTTCTATCTGTGGTCATAAATGCCAGAAGTTCATTTTTATTATGGAAACTAAGTGGAAGCTACTGAAATATCCATAAAGTAAAAAAAATAGAGTACTGAACTTGGGTAACATTACAAATTAAAAACAAACAAACAAAAAACATAAGACAAATGTGAGTAAGAAAAGATAAAGCTTGGAAAGTTGATAGTTTCCATTTAATTAGATTTCAAAGCTGCAAAAGAAAAGGAAGCAATGGTAACTAAAGCTACCAATGTTTTAATCTTTTTGTCCTCTGGTGACTTTGCATAATTGGTTATCAGAAATTGATAGATAAATGAATAAAATATATGTTTGATAATAAGAAAGAGCATTGCAGCTTCAACAAAAATATGAGAAAAAGAGGAATTTCTGGAGAAAGCAGAAAGTCAATGAGGTGTTGAATTTTAGATAGTTTTTGGGGCGATACCAGTGCACTTGAATTTATTATAGATTTGGCGTCTTCATAAAGCCTTTTGAAAGGGGAATGACATTCAAAAATAAGAAGATAGTAATTAAACAATATTTTTAATGGACCAAGACGTTTGGTGGTGATGCTCCCAGAAATTTATTAGATCACTGAACTGATGACATGGCAGACACTGGATGTAATACACAAACCTTTATTAGTACCCAGCAGAAAAGTATCTGAATTGAGGAGGCTTCTCTACAAGTGGAGTCCAAGGCAAAAAAAGGAAACAAGCTGATACAGTTTGGCTATCTATTCCTTCCAAATCTCGTGTAGAAATTTCCAACCAGTGTTGGAAGTGGGGCCTGGTAGAAGGTGTTTGGGTCATGGGGGCAGATCTCTGATGAACATCTTGGTGCTGTCCTCCTGGTAATAATGAGTGACTTCTCGCTCTATTAGTTCCCATGAGATCTGATTTGTTAAAAAAGAGTCTGGCACTTCCCCCCGCTTTTTCTTTCTCTCTCTTGCTTCCTTCCTCTGGCCTTGTGATGTCAATTCCCCTTCAACCATGATTAGAAGCTCCCTGAGGCCCTCACCAGAAGCAGATGCCAGTGCCATGCTTCTTGCACAGCCTGCAGAACCCTGAGCTAAATAAATCTCTTTTGCTTATAAACTGCCCAGCTTTAGATAATCCTTTATAGCAACACAAAACAGACTAATACCTAAGCCAACCACAGAAATTACACCTAGGGCTAGGAAGAACGGCAGGCAAGCTGAATCAGATTGCAGGTGGATTGGTTTACGTGAATTGCAATTGCACACATAGGTTTTTGGCAGTTACTACCTGTCATACACACACTTTTTACGCATACCATTGGGACCTCTTAAGGAACACCCTAGAGGGCGAGAGAGCAGAGACGATCAGGGAGAATTTGAGGGAAAGGAAAGTGGAAGGGATCTGGGGGAAAGTTGAAGACACTCATGTTAGCATTAATCTAAGCAAAATGGAGTTTATTTACATCTAACGTGAACATAAAAATAACATGAACATAATAATAACATGAACATAATAATAACTTCCTTATTATAAATAGGAAGGAGCTTTTATAGGAAGGAGCTTCCTATAAATAGGAAGGAGCTTTTCCTAATAATGGCCACAAAGTGTTAGCAGAACAAAAGTAGTTAAAACAAGGGAGTTTAGCATGAAAATCCAAGGAACCAACAGAAAAAAAGTGGGTGTCTAGCACTAAGGAAGACGCCAAATAGGGGATATTTTCTTCACTATATTCCTTATTATGTGTGGTGAGCAGATTTCAGAAGAGTTTATGACATCAAGCTCATTCTCCACTTTAAAAGGTTGGATACGGTAGCCTGCCAGCTTGCCGTATGGAATTGTGGTTAAGCAGGTGAGTTGTCAGGTCACTACATTTGTTTTTGATTCCTGAATCATGTACTTAGCAGTGTTTTAGCATCGGCTATGTCATTTAACTTCTATAAACCTGAGTTTACTAATCTATAAAGTGGGAACAACAACAGAACCAAAAGAGAGAACCATACTATTTTACTTATTCCAAAAAAACAAACCAGTGAATCAGGAATTGTTATTAAAAACATTTTACATATAAGAAACTCAAATACCAATTGTTATTTTTTCAATGTGATAAACTCGTAGTTAGCAGAGCCAGAGTGGAATAGGCCTGCTTTATTTCAAATTTCACTTTTTAAATTAACACCTAGCATCCTTTATTAAATAAAAACTGTTAATCAGAGGATAGTTGCTTAGGAAGTCAGCAAACAATAAATAATCAAGGATATCAAGGTACACAGTACATATTCAAAGATAGGGCCTTGGACAATGCAATGCAAATATTTTAGTTCTATTTCAAGGCAATTTTTTTGCAGAAGCAGCTGAACTGGGGTTTCTTACCCAGCTGTCATGAAACATGAGAACAGGAACACGTAACATATCCTCCTGCTGCCCCTAATTTCTAATCCACCAAACCCCCTTCTGGTCATAATTTTGTTTCTTAGAATATGTTTGCCATTATTAGGAAAAGTCTTTAATTTTCTAGGCAATTATATATCACAGTATATATAAAAGCACAGATATTCAGTTCCACATATTCATCTCTTCTGAATATTTTTTTTTGAGTTTGAAATACTAAATCCAGCCACACTGATTCACTGGTAGGATAATGTTTCTGAGTCAGTAAGGCTTCAGGTCAGGCTCTGGAGAGCAATAAAATCCATAATTTTACTCCCTTTTGGGAGGCTCCTACTCAGCCACACAGCAACTAGATGTATTTTTCCTCATTTACTCTTACAGAAGGTATTATCCCACTTTGCGGATGAATATGTTCTGGCTAAGATGGTAAAGGAACTTGCTGACTGTCACTCAGCTGTTCAGTCAGAAGGGCTACACTTTGATGACACCACTTTGGACCTGAAAGCCCGCCTTCTATTTATCACAAGAGGACCTCTAAGAAAGTGGAGGTTCTCAAGCTAACTTTGGAGACGGCATTCATTGCTTCCTCTTTGAGGCAACACTAATAAAGGCAGATGAAAAAGGATTGGTACATGGCCTAATTATTTTGTTATAATTAGAGAATACTCACATGGAATCTAAATTTCTGCTATTATGTCATCTCTTTGGGCTATCAACTTCCTGACTTGGATGTGAGAAAAAAACAAGGCCGTTCCAAGATACCCTACTGATGTGTCTACACTGATGTTAAGTGATCCAATTAAATATGCAGCTATGAGCTGGGCTATGATCTTGATGAAAGGTCAGATGTTACAGGTTTCATGCTAAATGTACTCTTCTTCTTACTTTCCTCCCTGTAGTCTCTTTCCTCTACATGCATTCATTTCTCTTGAGGTGGTCTTCCTCTGCCACCTTGATCTTCCTCTTGGAACAGTGTTTCTTTTAGATTCTTCACGTTTTGGGTTCTTTTGACTCTTCTGGGTACAAATATAAATAAGTATTTCAGAAATGTGAACTTATTTATCTGCATCAGACACTTTCTAACTCCTCATTTACAATTAAGAAATCAAGAAACATTCACGGAGAGTCCCAGATTTTCATTAATTAAAACTACTTTTAGTGAGATGATTACCTCCTATATTTCTTAAACACTGAACTGTTTTGTGTTCCAATGATGCTCAACTTAAAAATTGTAACAAGACACCTCTGCAACACCTGTTTCCCCGTATACCCTAATGCATACATGAGTATTCTTAACTGTTACTTGAGCAGTTCCAGTGACAGATCACTCCTAATCATATTAAGCAGTTGCTTTCTTCTTGTACTTTTTTGCAATTTTCAAAGAGTTTAATTTATGAGTAAGAGTGTCAGGGCAATAAGTCTAAACTTTCCTTTTTTTTTTTTTGTTTGAGACAAAGTCTCACTCTGTTGCTCAGGCTGGAATGCAGTGGCACAATCTCAGCTCACTGCAAGCTCCGCCTCCTGGGTCCATGCCATTCTCCTGCCTCAGCCTCCCGAGTAACTGGGGCTACAGGCACCCGCCACCACGCCCAGCTAATTTTTTGTGTTTTTAGTAGAGATGGGGTTTCACCATGTTAGCCAGGATGGTCTTGATCTCCTGACCTCGTGATCCACCCACCTTGGCCTCCCAAAGTGCTGGGATTACAAGCTTGAGCCACTGCACCCGGCCCCAAGTCTAAACTTTCTACCAACTAAAAGCCTTGAGATACTACTCTTGTGTTAGAAGAGTTAGAAAGCCTTTACTTTTCTCCATAAGATTGTTCTTAAAGTCCACCAACCATTGTGTCTTATTAAATCAAGTTGCTGTTATTTTGTTCTCCTTCTTTTCTTCTTTTCTTTCTTCTTGCTTGACTTTCTTCCTTTCTCCTTTCCTTTTTCCCTTCCTTTCTTATGCCATTTTATTTCCAGCTCCACAATAGCAACATACACTCCCTTAAGATGAATGTCAGTTTGTTGGATTTAGGCAATAATTTCTGCTTGCCATAGTGTATACAGTTTTTAGTTCAAGATCATTGCATATGCTTATTCTTCTGTTTTATGATCAGTGTCACCTGTTTCAACTTAGAGGCATCTGCCTACATTCTGTCTGGTCCTTACGCCCCTTTAAGGAAGACTAATGCTGGGATACTAAAAACATATTTAGATTCAGGGCCTAAAGTTGGTTAAAGTAGGAGAATTTGAACAGCCAAATGGTCCTCACCCGTATCACCTGGGGGCCTTGCTATAAGACATATTATTGTGACCCATCCCCACAATATCTTAGTTGATTCCGTAGGTATAGGATGTAGCCACAGGATTTCCCTTTCTAACGAATCCCACAGGGTGTTGGTTCATTGATATAACCAGAATCTTACCAGTCTTAAGTAAATAACAACATTCTAGGAGATGATTCAAGGATCTTTATATTTTAATTTTAATTAAAATTTAAGACTACCTGCCAAATCTGATGAAAAAGTTAAAACCCTGGAAAAAAATAAAAGGCGAATACAAGAGATCAGAAGTCTGGTCAACCCAAGAGAGCTCTCAGATAGGGGAGAGCAGAAAGCAGGCAAAATGGACCACAGAAGCAAATCTTTAGGACTTGCATTATTGGAGCTTAGTCTTACTTTTAGAGGACCAATTAGAAATAACCTACTTTGTTCCAAGAACGTATTCAAATTCACTAACAGTCACATAACATAGCCAAGCAGAAGTAGTTAAAATCAACTAAAAAAAAAAAGACAATGATAGAAACAGCAGCAGCAGCCCAGAGCAAGTGAGTGAACTTTGTCTCATGGATTTGACCATGTGTGCCTGAAAGCGTCACCTGGAGATATGAGCCCAGCATGGGCAAGGACATCTCAACTAACTGCTCTCTGTGGAGCCTGGCAGCTCTGGCAGTTGCTAGAAACTAAGTATTCATGAGCTTCTCTGCATCTCCGTGGCAGAGGCAAGCGACAGAGCTCATGCAGAGTGTGTTAGCCTCACTTGTGTAACTCCTGCAGAAAAGCCATCACAGAATGTTCTGCTCTGTGACAGAAACTATTATCTTTGTGTCTTTCCCTCGGTGCCTATGGCAGTGAGCGTTCTCTGGGCCACCTCTCTTTCTTACATTTCTTGGAGGTGCTGAAAAATAAGAGAAAAAATGTCTTGACTGCTACTTGCAGAGTAGTTTAAGGAGAATTGCCTTCCAATATATTTCTCTGGGTCTGACCTCCCACATGATTGTCAAACCTCTTGGTGCCCATTTTTGGGAATTTACTCAGTGTGAGAAGCCACAGTGTCCTAAATGCTGAAGAAATTGGTGATCCTGCTCAGAAAGATATCAGAGAATGTGGAGGGACAGTGATCTGGAAAGCAGTGTGACATTCACAATGCCCAGCTGATATAAAACATTTCTCAAGTAACCTCTAAGTGTTGACTTTTTTCTTCTCCCTGGACAAAAATGAGAAATGGAAGAAAGGCCTGGAAAGAAATTCAGTATGCCAGCAGAGATCAAAAATAAAATGTACCAAAATCAACACTGCATGTGAACACTTAGTGGTCAATTATGCTTAGAATAGGAACAACTATTACAAGAACATTTTACACCTGCATGGTATAAAATAATATATCCTATACTATGGCATCCATTATGGGAGACCAAAATATACCACCCAGAAAATAATTATTTCACATAATTGAGTTGGTTTATTTAGAGAAACTGTAAATGAAATTAGCTCCGAAAACCTGTCCTTTTGTAAAGGAAATTTACATCATCCTACTTTTGTAGGCTAAACAGCAGATATAAGCAGGTATTTTCTCTGAGGCCCCTTTACCTACCTAATCATGAATAAAAGTCTGACACTTACCCAGACAGACATGACCACAGGCAATCATCTATATGTTCTGAGGGCTGTTATCTCAGAGACTTTTTATCTGC
Source organism: Chlorocebus sabaeus (assembly GCF_047675955.1). Lineage (NCBI taxonomy): Eukaryota > Metazoa > Chordata > Mammalia > Primates > Cercopithecidae > Chlorocebus > Chlorocebus sabaeus. Next base: position 59,474,846 of record NC_132908.1, on the reverse strand, counting down.
ATGACAAGACAGCCATTGCTCACCATGCTTTTCCTCCCTTTATCCTCCCATAATTTGTTACCATCTCCAAAGAAGCCCCAAGCCTCTATTCCTTTCTGCTTGGTATAAAAACTTCAGTCATCTGGCCCTTCCTTGAGTCTTATACTTTGTGTGTGGCTTCTGTGTCTATGCACATAATACATTGTATTTGCTTTCTTCCCTCTGGTTAATCTGTCTACTGTCACTTCACTTGATGATAGACTAACATTATTGAAACTTCAGAGAGAAGAGAGAAAATACAAAACTTCCCTATAGCTTCTTGTAACTTTAAATGTTTATGGTCTGATATATGTGACTTCTCTTTGCTCAAGAATAATATTTCCCTTCTTTGCCAATCTCTTTTCAGATACCATGCAACAGCATCTTTGGGGTACACACAAAATAGGTAAACAGATACTTTTCATCTTGTAATGATGCCATTTTACAGAAAAGGTAATTTATAAAATTTCAGGCCATGAAATGCTCTCTTGTGTTCTGTGTTTTGCCTGGCTTACACTATCTAAACCATGCTCTTTTCTTGAGTCTTCCGGCAGCTATTTCACACTTTAAGGGTGAATATTAGAGTAACTACAGATTTTTCTCTAATTTTACCTTTGTAAAACTTGGAATGAAGTCACCAGTCAAGACATGCTTTGAGAAATCACTAGTATTTCTAAAGCACCATATTATCTTGGGGGAAAAAAGTATTGTAAGAGGACAGTGAAATTTTAGAGATGCTTTAAACTGAGAGTCAGTCGTTATATTTAATCTTGAGTTAGCATGGTTATTAAAAGGACAATGGTTGAGTTGTGAGCAGAAGAAAATGTATAAAATTACAAACAACACTGAAATCAACTGTAAAAAAAAATACATGCATGCAATTTGGTCATAGCTTCAGGATTTATGCTTAATCTACTTCTTCTGAAGTTCTCTCACCCAGGACAGCTACAAATTCAGGGGTTTCCACAATCCATATGCAATTTCAATAATTCACTAAAATGACTCACAGAACTTAGAAAAGTGTTAGCAATTATTGTTTTATCAGAAGTCTAAAGTCAAGGTGCCAGTACCTCCAGTGTCTGCTGAAGGCACACTTCCTGGTTTACAGACAAACAACTTCTTGTTGTATCCTCACATGTTGGAAAGAGAGCTTGCTAGCTCTCGGGTCTCTTTTTATAATCCCATTCATGAGAACTGCATTCTTATTTCCCAAAGACCCCACCTCCAAATGCCATCATATTGGGATCAGGGTTTCAACATATGAATTTCAGGAAAAAACAATTTAGTCCATTGTCTTCTGCTTCCGGCCTCACAAAATTCATATTCTTCTCACGTGCAAAATCTATTTCATTCCAAAAGCCCCCAAAGTCTTAGCTTATCCCACCATAAACTCTAAAGTCTAAGTGAATATCTCTTTTAAATATCTAAATCAGGTATGACTGAGACTAGAAGTACACTTTATCCTGATGCAAAATTCCTTTCCAGCTGTGACTCTGTATGTTTGGGGGTTGGGGGGAAGGGGGAAATCCTGTCTTTTCTATTCTTTCAGTCAATACAACAATCATTAACACATAAGAAGAATTCTGTGATGAAATGTAGGGATTGAAGTGTTCTCCCCACCACTGAGTGAGCAATCAGTTCTGTAGCAGATATTGACTGGGTGCTCTTCAATTCAATTCTGCCACTATCTACCTGGAGATAGTGTCAGATCCTGCAGGTTTGGGGCTCAGAACCCAAAATACCCCCACCAAAAACCAGGGCCTTCTGACTGACCAGCTTCAAGTTGGGGCTCTCACAATCCCCTCTTTGAGTTTTATTAATTTGCTGGAGCAGGTCACAGAACTCGGGGAAACACATTTACTCATGTACTACTTTATTGTAAAGAATATTTCAAAGGATACAGATAAAGAGATGCATAGGGCAAGGCATATGAGAAAGGGTGTGGAGCTTCCATCCTCTCCCAGGGCACATGACTGTCCAGGACATCACTTTGGAGTCTCTAAGAATTTTAGGAGTTGTATGCCAGGAAAGAGTGTTGAAGATGAACTGTATATTTTACAGTATCAACTGTAAAACCAAACTATGTGCTTCCTCATACAATGGTGGGATAGGCATAGGACAGACATTTCCATTTCAAAAGGAAAAAATAAGGAAGAAAGAAGATGTAATGGGTACCAACAAGTCCCAAATCTAGAAGATGGTAAGGCTTGGGAATAATCTCCTTTGGTTCCATTCTCAGCTCTTCAGGACTACTGGAGAAGGTGGCTCTGATTCCACCTTCCATACTCACTGGAGAAGTGGCCCCATGCCCACGGCTCAGCTTGGTAGGGGTCCTGTTTCTCATGTTCTGTCAGGCAGTGCTTGAGCCCCACAGTTTTGGTTAGCACCACCCTCCTGGCTTTAGGCAGAGATTAGCCTGCTGAAAGCAAAGCAATTTCACCCTCTCTGCTATTGAAACCCAAAAGGCAGACCAGATAATTTCTGAATTGTCCTCAAGGTTATTCTTCCATTGCTTTGCAGAATAGAACATGTCCACAGTTGAATAGCTCTATGGTCCTGCTCTATAAATCTAGGAAGTACAACAACTTCAAAAATCTTCCTTGATTTTTCCCAGTCTCCTTCCCCTTTAGTTCAAACTAGCAGTTTTCCTGCTAGAATAGTGGATAATCTAAGTCCATAGTTCACATCCACATTAAACTCCTTATCAAACTGTTGCTTGGTCACAGACTTGCTGTTCTCTTCTGAACACATTTTCTGACTTTTGCCAATACAGACAGGCTGAGAAATGTCTAAACTGTTAAGTTCTGTTTTCTTTTGCTTAATAATTTCAACTTCAAATCATTTCTCTCTCCTTGCATTTTACCCTAATCAGCCAGGAGGAACTGAGCTGCTCCAAAAACTCTTTGCTTAGAAAGTTCTTAAGATAAATATGCAATTTTTCGGCTGGCAAGTTCTACCTGCCACAGCACTAGAACACAAATGCAATTCAGACAAGTTGTGTGCCACATTATAACAAGGATCACCTTTCCTTCATTGTCTAATAGCATGTTCCTCATTTCTGTCTGAAACCTCATCAGAATGGCCTTCACTGTCCACATTCTATCAGCATTCTGTGCATGACTATTTCTGTATTCTCTACAAACACAGAAGTTTTTCCTACAAATCTCTCTTCCCTTTCTGAGCCCTTTCCAGAATTGCTTTTAAAATTCCCTTCATGACAGTCTCAGCTTCTTCTATCACTTATTTCAAAACTCTTCCAGTCTCTATCCATTCCTAGTCCCAAAGCCACTTCCACATTTTTAGGTATTTGTTGCAGCAGCACCCCATGGCCCAGTAGCAATTTCTGTCTTAGTCAGTTTGAGCTGCTATAACAAAGTGCCATAGACTGGGTAACTTAAACAGCATTCATCTATTTCTCACAATTCTGGAGGCTGTAAAGTCCAAGAACTTCAAGATCAAGGTGCTAGTAGAACTAGTTTCTGCTGAGGGCCCACTTCCTGATTTGCAGACAGCCAGCTTCTCATTCTATTCTCACATGGCAGAAAGAAAGCTAGCTATCTCTCTGTCCTCTCCTTAGAAAACTGCTAATCCCATTTATGAGGGTCCCATCCTCATGACCAAATTAGGTCCCAAAAGCTCCATGTCCAAATACTGCTGCATTAGAATTAGGGTTGCAACTTATAAATTTTTGGTGATATTGGTACTATGAAATATCTCTATTCACAAAAGGCATAGGACATCAAATGTATAAGGGTTATTTCCCTATACTAATCAATTTTGCAACAGTAGCTGGTGTCCTACAACTTAGTTCAATTCTGAAAATATCTACTTGGAAATTATGAAAATGAAATATTTCAAATTAAATTGAAATATAAAATTTTGACTCTGAAACTATAGAGCCTATAATTTTTCTAACGAATCATACTTCCAACATTGTTAGCCCGGAATTTATTTATACAACTTTGCATTCTCTGTAAACCAGCTGGAAGGAGGAGAACAAATATAATGCATGTTGGAATGACTTATCCCATGCTGAACTGAATGTGATTTGTCCTCAAAAGAAATGCAAAAGGCAACAAATATCGAAAAGAAACAAATGACATCTTTACTTAAATTATCTTCTGATAAACAAAAATCAAGCTAAAACATATGTGATGTTATATCTCAAATCCCATGTTTACTTTTTAAAAATTATTTGTAATTATTACATATTGTTGTCTATTATGCTTTCTTAAGTTTTTCCAACATATTGATCAAAGGGGAGTCAAAATTCAATCAGGAATTCTCCGTGGGGAAAACAAATTGTATTTTTGTACAGATACATTATCTGTATAAAATTCTTAATGTAATATATTATTTCTCTGAAATGTAAGTGCAGACTTTAAAATTCCATATTGGAGTTCCATTAACCTGCCAATTAATACAACAATTAACTCATTAGCTTAATGGTACTATAATTATCTGTTAGCTGTGATTGTACTATAATTCTTTCAAAGTCAATGCATAATGGTTTTATCTGTGCTCCCTATAAGTAATTTTCTTCCTATGCCCTTTTTACCCTGTAGGTTATGAGTACAACACAGAAAATTCCAATGACTAATTATCTAATCCCTCCCACACCTAGGATAGTCAGTAGTTTTCTACAGCTAGGGTACCTCTAATAAGACAACGCAAGAAAATGTGAAAGAAGAATCCTCAAAGTGGTTTTCTATCTGATTATATATTTTTCCTGGCCTGGAGTAGAACTCCACACTTTGTCTTGGGGGTTCTCAGCTTCCCAGATGATGTTGCTATGCAGTTTAAACAGCAGTGTCATGAATAAAATATGATGGGTTAATAGGCTTCTGTCAACTTTCTGAATGTATCTCTCACCTGTTTTTTTGATGTACTAAGCATGTTTACTTGACTGGTTTGGCAATCTAATACTAGTTTTTGGACAAGAAAAAAATGCTAAAGATTGATTCACCACATTTTCCCCTTTTATTTTTAGTTGCCATGTAAGGATTGTACATAGTTATGAAATACGGAATGATATTTTGATACATGCAGACAATGTGTAATGATCAAATTGGGATAACTAGCATGTCCATCACCTCAAACATTTATAACTTTGTGTTGTGAACATTCAAAATTCTTTCTTCTAGCTTTTCAAAAATGTACACTCAATTATTGTTAACCATATTCACCCAAAAATGCTACAAAACAGTAGAAATACTTCTTCCCATGTAACTGTAATTGTGTATCCATTAACCAATCTCTTGCACTCCTCCCCAATCCCCAACCTTTTCCAATCTCCCATAATCACAATTCTACTTTCTACTTACATGAGCTGAATTTCTTTTAGCTCTCACATAAGAGTGAGAACACGTGATATTTATCTTTCTGTGCCTGACTTATTCCATTTAATATAATATCCTCCAGGCTCATCCATGTTGTTGAGAATGACAGAATTTCATTCTTATACAGATGAATAATATCCATTCTGTATACACATATATCATTTTCATTCATCTGTTGATATATACTTAGTTTATTCCATATCCTGGCTAATGTGAATAGAGTGGTTCAGCACATTTTAACACAAAGAAAGGCTTCACATAGGTACTTGGGGACAAGGCTAAACCATCAGCAAAGGGTTCAGCCTGCTGTCTCTTGAGAAGCAGTGCAGACATTCCCAGTAACTATTTATTGAGTGAGTTTAAATGTTTACTGCTAAATATTTATCTTGTTTAACCCTCTGATCTCACAGCAACTTTTCAATTTAGATATGATTATTTATTTCAATATTACAGATGAGACTTGGAAAGGTGATATAGTTTTCCCAAAATCATAGAGCTAGTTAGACAGACATCTGGGAAAGAATTATGGATTTTAGGTTTCTGTCTATATATTGGTATCTATGTCCAATCAAGTTCACGTTGAGGGGAATCAAGTCTGTCTAATTTCAAAGTCCATATTTTTGTTCAAAGATCATCTTCCTTTCCTGTCTCCTCCAACACACACACATACACATGCACACACACACACATCCCCCCCAAAATGTATTACTTAAAAGATCAATAATCATAGAGAGACCATTTTTCTTTGTAGTCAAGATGGAGCCAGCGGCATTAGAAGAGTAAATTTATTTTTGACAATTTAGTCATAAATACATAGTTGGTATAAGGGGCCTTAGACTGGCAAGGAATAGCCAAACTAACTCTTTTATTTTATATTTCACAGACCAAGAGACAAATTTCTGCAGTGTTAGGTCCTCAGCAGTAAATTTGCAGATTCTTTAGCTTTGCCCTGATTTGATGTCTTGGTTTTAAAAATAAGAGAATATTAGCTAATTAATTCAGTTGGCTGGATACCAGTGAGTGTATCATCTTCATATCTGGCCACTGTAACAGGCTACATTATTAAAGACCTAAGGAGATGCACCTGAAATTGAGATGACTCAGAGCAGACCAGTAGAGACCACATTTATAGGACAAATTTAGAATGCCTTCATTTATCTAAGCTTCCTTCGCTTCCAGATATAATTTATTATATCAGATTGTCTTGGTGAAGAGTACTCTGGTAGACCTCACTCTTAGTTCCACACAAGAGGAAACTCAAATGCAAAAAACCTAAATAGCATATTTTTAATCATTCTGAGAAACAAAAGTAAACGGTATCTCTGCTGGACAGAGCTAGTGAGTTCTTCCAGGGATGAAATGGTGACATTCTTACTACCATCAGTGCTCATGACCCCAGGCCTTAGCAGTTGTGACAACACGATGGGTCCCAGCTGCAGGGGTGCCTTCAAATTGCATTGGAGATATAGCTTCTATGTTTAGCATTGACAGTGACTTTTTTTTTTTTTTTTACAGTCATTGTGAATAATCAGAACATAAATGAGAAACAGGTTAGCCAAAAGGAATGGTGTGTATATAGCAGGAAAGTATACAGCTGAGACTCTGACTGTAAAACGCAAAACATGCTAAGGATTTTAGAAAAGTTACCAAACTGCTCTTTCTCTCAGTATTCTCACCTTTCTATCATCAAATACATAGGACACTAGTGAAGATGATGAAATCTCAGCCACTGGGCTGTGTGTTTTATAAACTAGTGCTCTAAAGATAGTAGCTGTATTACTCATATTACAATAATATGTCTTATAGCCTTGAGATAAACTAGAGAAAGGCTAGAATTCCCTAGAATGGAGGGAGCCACAAAACACCAACCTGTGAATATAATTGAGTTGTCATTATTTACTCCAATTTAGGTAAGCTAAGATCTACCGTTAAATAAATTGGCCTGTTTCTGCTAAAATAAGAGTTTAATCTATTGGGTTTTTCCTAGATGGTATGTCTCCAATGTCTTGTTGTTGTTGTTGTTATGCTTAATCAAGTCTGTATTCTGGGTCCTCCAATGTGAGTGAACATTTCTAGTGACTCAAACAAGGTATCTCTGTGTCAGTTAGAAACCATTATGGTCTAACAGCAGTTAAGTGTAGGTTTTTTAATGACGCAAAACTGTTTCTCCTGTTCCTTAAGTGCCAAGTGAAATGGCTATTGGCTAAACTCAAGTTAATGAAGTAGGACCCACGTGATTACATATGTGCTAATGAAATCGGTATGTCAGTGAAAAACAGAAATGCTGTGAAATCCTACAGAATGCCATTGATAAGATAGGTTGAATGGATTCCTTCCTTGGAATCAAGTTTCCTGTAAAGCACGAGGTCATAGTGCTCATGTGGCCTAACAGCCTGTAAAGATAAGTTTGTGGTAGAAACTTGTATTAGAAAAATGCTGTGGGAAGCTTATCTTCTGCAAACCACAGGTGGATAGAAATTTTTGATCATCTGTTACAGGGTCATTTGAAAGGAAAAAAAAATGAGACATCAAGAAGCAGTTAAGTCAACACCAAAGCAAATTTCTGCAGTTGCCCTTGGATAAAAACACAAACTGTTGTACTAACTCTTCCAAAAATGGTTATATTCAGTATTTATCAGTGACCTCTGGGTATGTCGATGAGCTAATAGCAATTTCCTTCAGAAAACACTTCACACTTGCAAGTCTAAGTGATGTCAGAGAAGCAATACAGATATATCATAAAAAGCTATCATCCTATCAGTTGAAATTACCTCTTCAGGAGAGAAAAAGTACTCAAATGCAATGTTTCATCTCTGAACTCTCTCTTTTTCCTCATTAAGAAATAGATCAAACATAAAATATCTGCTTTTTAGGGGGTTGATTCTATATGTGTTCCTGTGTGACTGTGTAAATAGAAGTTAAAGCATTTATCAAATCTAAATTTAAGGCAAAAATTAAACAATTCCCTCTTCTCCATAGCCTTTTACAACCTCCTATTCCTAATTAGAACAGTCAAACACCTTTCCTTATATGCTGGACCATCTCGATCTGCTGTCTGGAATTTAAAATTATGTTTCCAGCTTCTAGGAGTGCTAAGTGAAGACGTCTGTCAGTTGCCAGCACTCGCTGGAGGGTCGACTTAGTTTAAAGAAAAAAATTTTGTCCATATTTATGCCTCCTTTCAGAGGCAGGCTGCATCAAGACTGTAATAGTCCATTTTCATACCGCTATAAAGAACTGCCTGAGGCTGGGTAATATATATATAAAGGAAAGAGGTTGAGTGACTCACAGTTCAGCATGGCTGGGGAGACCTCAGGAAACTTATAATCGTGGTGGAAGGTGAAGGGGAAGCACGACACCTTCTTCACAAGGCAGCAGGAAGAAAAAGTGCAGAGGGAAGCGGGAAGAGCCCCATATAAAACTATCACATCTCGCGAGAACTTGCTCACTATCACGAGAATAGCATGGCCGAAACTGCCCCCATAATCCAATTACTCTCCACCTGGTCTCTCCGTTGACACATGGGGATTATGGAGATTATGAGGATTACAATTCAAGATGAGATTTTGGGTGGGGACACTATATTAACAACCAATCAAAATGTAGGTATGAAAAGCACCTCCTCACCCCAACTGTGAGGGAACATCCCAGCTCCAGACTTCCCTGTGAGTTTGGTCTATGTTGGAGATGCATTGCAGCCCAGCAGCTTTGACCTGATCTGGCTTTTGCACTTTCCTTTCCGCAGTCGTTAATCTTCAAAACACTCCTTAGTAAATATCCTGGGTGCTAATCTCCATCTTGTAGGCTGTCTCCTGGGAAAACGATGTGAATCTGCAACACCACCTTTGCACTTTCACAGAATTTTATGGTATTTATGTTTCTATCAAAATAATCCACTGCATTTTTATAATGATTTATGTTTTCCTATATGTTGACTAGTTTAATTTTCCTAAAGGTCCTGTGAAGTATGACTATTCTTCTCATATGCCAAATGAAACTTACAGAGGTTAAGAGCTTGTACACTGGCAGAATTCAAACCGAATGTAGTATTATTCTGTACACAATGAAATCACTCATATCCCACAATATTTGACCTTCTGCACGTCCATTTCTCCCCTTAGGAAAAAGACCACACTTTTTTCATTTTTGTATACCCACTGCTGTGTTCAGTACCTGACCAAGATTAGGTTTCTCTCTTTCTGAATTTTGGGAACTTGGGAAAGTTAATAACCTGGTTCATTGAAAGTATGAAAATTAAATTTTATTAAGATTAAAAAACTACCTCAATGTTACATACTGGGTAATTTATGAAGTGGTTGTTCGAAACCAGTTCTATCAACTACAGAGATGGAAGAGAGAAAAAAAGGCAGAAAAAAAATAAAGAAATAAAAATAAATGAGGGGAGAAACAATTTATAAAATATATATGTTTGAAAATATATCAAACCAATCTCTAAATCTTCAAACAAAAGAGAATCTTAAATCTTTAGTTGATCATAAGCTTCAAGGAATCTTCATCACTTCAATTCTTTACCTCTTTTTGCTGAAGATGTCCATCTGTCTGGAAAATATGTTTCTTCCCGGATTTCAAGATACAGTGTTGTGGTCGCCACTGATTGATTAAAGACACCAGAATCCAATTTGCAGGAGAGTTCTTACTTCCTCATTAAGTCCACATCACCATTAAATGCTCACTGTCAAGAATTCTTATCAGGCTTTTAGAGCTTTTCTGCACTGCCTGTGAGGTACTCACAATGTTGGAGATTAACAATAAAGGCACTTTTATGTCTACAAGAGTAGCTATGGCCAACAGTAGAAATGCACTTTCCGGGATAATTAAGACAATTATCCATGAGATCAATTCTAGGTAACATAAAGGTCATTCCCATTGCAGGTTTTCCCAGTGAGGTACCCTACACACTCCAAGTGAGGATAGGGGATCTAATGGAAAGATTATATATCAGATCTGAAGTATCATTTATGCAGCCTTCACAGAGATAATAAAAGTTGGTCATTCATTAGAGATGTTTAGTTTGTGAGTACTGCTACTCTCTCTGCAGTATTTTCTATTCATGTATTCTTATTCTGCACACAGCCTTTAAAGTGTGCTTACCTCCTCAAGATAATGACTAAAATGACAACTGAAATTTGAATTGTGCTTAGATTACTCTGAAAGAGGATTTGAGAAAAAGTTACAATTCCCCTCACCAGGTGTTTTCAGCAAACCAAGAATAAGTCTTTCTAAAGAGAAATACTACATTTGATATTGTGGGTCCTCATATTTAATCCCTAAACACCTCAAAGAATAGTGCTTGAGCATGAACAATTATTGAGAATTCCTTAATACTCTTTCAAAAACAACAATCTACAACATCAAGAGAGTTAAACCTATATTATTACATTGAATGGATTACCAGCAAAGAAATTCATTGTTAGTGTGCTTGGGAAAGGCTCGCTGAGCAAGTCAATACGTATCAGCAATGTCAAGTTTTATGTACAGTACAGGATTAACAAGTTCATTTTCTTATTAAGCAAGCATATATTATGAGCCTTCAAAACAATAGAAGCTATGCTAAGCTTCAATAATTCACAAATGGTAAGAAAGAAACTCATTCCCTGCATATACTCATTCACACACTCATATAATAACCATTTTGTTTAGAATGAATTGAGTGACTGCTACTACAGAGGCAGGCACTATTTTGGTGAGCAAGACAAAAAGTATTAGTGGAAACAGAGTTTCATCCTAATAAAGGGGGCTATAAATGAAAAATAAAAGTATGAAGTAAAAGTGTCTTCTCCATAGTGAATGACAATAGTTTTAATAATTATAACAACAATAATAATATACAGTTGGTTCTCTGTATCCATGGGCTTCATATCCACAGATTCAACCAATAGTGAATCAAAAATATTTTTTAAATAATGGTTGATGGCTGGGTGTGGTGACTCACGCCTGTAATCCTGCCACTTTGGGATGCTGAGGTGGGTGGATAACCTGAGGTCAGGAGTTCAAAACCAGCCTGGCCAACACGGTGAAACCCTGTCTCCACTAAAAATACAAAAATTAGCCAGGCGTGGTGGTGAGCACCTGTAATCCCAGCTACTGGGGAGGCTGAGGCAGGAGAATTGCTTGAACCCAGGAGGTGGATGTTGCAGTCCACTGCACTCCAGCCTGGGCAACAAAAGTGAGACACCATCTAAAAAAATTAATTAATTAAGTAAAATAATAATAATAATAATGGATGGTTGCATCTGTACTGAACATGTACACACTTTTTTCTTAATGCTAGTCTCTAAACGTAGATTATAACAATTACTTACATTGTTTTAGCTATTATAAGTACTATATAAATGATTTAAAGTTTACAGGAGGTATACATGGATTATATGCAAATATGATGCTTTGTTATATAAGGGACTTGAGCATTCATGGATTTTGGTATCCTCAGGATGTGCTGGAACTAATGCCCCAGAAATACTGAGAGTGAGAATATAATTATAATTAATATTGACTATGTATAAGAAATATCATATATATAATGTGATAATTATAATGAATTTTTATTATAAATGTTGTGATAAAGGAAACACAAGAGACTGTGGGACTATAGAAAAGCAAACAAATACATTGTGACATTTAACCTGAGTCTTTTAGCACCACTTTTTCAAAGAAACAAGGAATTATTGCAAGGAGAAATAAATAGCCAGATGAAAGCTAAGAGGTCCAGAAAAACTGGAGAGTGAGTGGAAGTCCTAGTAGCTCAGTAAGATATGTCATTGTATCTACTCCTTCACAAACACGTTAACCCCTTGACTTGCTTTCTTTCTATTGTACTCATTTGGTAAATATCCCTACCTAGAATGCACCTCATGACTGCACTAAGCAATGATCTTCCCTGCAGAGAAGCACAAGTGTGATAAATAGTCTTTAATTTTGTGATCATAAATGCCAAATTAATGCAATATTGCTCAGCAATCCGACTATACACTTCTACTATTTTTTCTCATCCCACTCTCCTTAATTACTTCACACATTTCCATCACTCCTCAAAACTCCTACACCAATCTTCTTATCCTAACTCTCAGCTAACCATTTAAGTCATAATCCACTAATAAAATAGAACCAAAGAGACATTTCCTTCTATTTGCACCCCATAAACAACCAACATGCTCTGTACTGGAATTTGTCACCCTCCCTTCTGTTTCTTTGAATAGAAAATCTCTATCAAAAACTTCATCAAAAGCCAACCCCTCCACCATGCTCTGAGTTTTATATTCTCATGGATTCAAAGAGAATCTCTTTGTACCAAGTTGGGTGAAAAGGTACTGAATATTTGCTAAATATCAGGAACTGGGCATTCAGCAGTAGTCCAAATCAACTTAAAATGAAAAAAATTAGACAAGTCTAGTTGTGTGTGAGTATTTCTGGGTGTACGTGTGTTTGTGCAACTGTGTATTGTAATCAGTTTTCTTAATTTCCTGTATATTATGTTTTAATGTCTTAAATTATCTTTCTGGATGGAGAGAAACTGCCATTCCTGTGGCTAATCAGTTCTTAGTGGTAGCAACAGGTCCAGCTGGGAGTGTGTCTTTGATGTGCAAATTAACCAATGCAGAGACACAGATCTTATTTGTCTCTATACTCCAAGAGGCAATATTCCTCTGCCTTAATCATCCCAGGGCCAGCTGCCAGGCAACTAGAGGTTACCCTTAGAGTTCAAAGTCTGCCAAAATTATTCAAACTAGCCAATCCTATCCTGTTCATCCCATCCTCATTGACTTTTCCACAAAAACCCCAACAAGGACAGTTGCCTGAACCTTCCCCTCTTTAGTGGCTTCTACCTCTGAACCATCCTGTTATCTTTTCAATGATGCCCTCTGTGTTAGTCTGTTTTGCATTGCTATAAAGGAATATCTGAGACTGGATAACTTATGAAAGAAAGAGGTTTATTTGGCTCACATTTCTGCAGGCTATACAGCCCAACACCAGCCTCTGCTCAGCTTTGGGTAAGGCCTCAGGAAGCTATCACTCATGGTAGAAGGCTAAAGAAGAGCAGACACATCACCTGGCAAGAGAGAGGCAGCAAGAGAGATGCCAGACTCCTTTAAACAATCAGATCTTGTGGTAACTAATAGAGTGAGGGGAGGGTGCCCAGCTATTCATGAGGGATTCACCCACATGACCCAAACACCTCCCACCAGGTCCCACCTCCAAGATTGCGGATCACAGTTCAACATGAGCCTTGAAGGGGACAGACATCCAAACTGTATCACCCTTGAGTAGCTCACGTCTCTAGGACCTGTGAGTTTCATAAACTTTGTTTTCCTGAGACTCTTCTCTTGTGACCACATGTGATGGCTGACCATTTTATAAGAGAATACAAAAAAGTATATAAAGAGAGATACCAACAAAAAGTAGGAATACCAATAATTTTCTCTAATACTAATGTTCTTCCCACCCTCACACCTTTGTACAAATCCCTATTAGAGCAGATTCACTTGTAGATGTATATTTACCATTATGCCAGTGAAGATGAAGTTTCAGGACCTCTCACGTGCACAGACCTTACTAGCACCCAATGGACCCTAACCTATGTACAAATTTAATTTTGTATTTGTTTTGCATTCATTTTTTAAAGGCAATCCCTCAAAGTGAATAAGCCTCAGGTCCCACAAAACCAGGATTTGCATGCTTATGTGATATACATGCTCATGTATCCACAAACCTATAACTTTGATTGAAACCAGATTGCACTGTGATATTGCAATATCTGACTGATTGAGTCAGATATTCTCTTGTGATCTGAAATAGAGACATGTTGACTTAATTAGCAAGTGTTGAATACTAGAATATTTTAACAAAATGTAATTGTTAGAACAAGTTTGCATTTACAGAAAAATTGTAAAGGTAAGTACAGCTATAGTTTCCCTCAACCTCACACCTTATTTTCTGTATTATTAAAATCTTACAATAATATGGTATATTCATTACAATTAATGAACCAATATTGACTCATTAGAGTTAACTGTAGTCCATACCTTATTCGATTTTCCTTTGTTTTTACTTAATGACCATTTGCTGTTTCAGGATCCTATTTAGGATGCAACATCCCATTAGTTGTCATGCGTCCTTAGGCTTCTCTTGGCTATGAGGATTTCTTAGATTTTTCTTGTTTATGATAACCTTGACATTTTTGAGGTAGCACTGGCCAAGTATTTTGTGGAACGTCACTCTACTGGGATTTGTCTGATGCTTTTCTCATTAGATTGGGGTTATGGATTTTCTTTGCAGGGGAAAGACCACAGAGATAAATTGCTATTTTCATCACTTCATATCAAGGGTACATACTAGCAACGTGACTTATCACTGTTGATGCTGAACTTGATCAGCTGGCTGACACAGTGTGTGTCAGGGTTTTTCACTGTAAAGTTTTTCCTCTTGCACCTTTCTGTGCTGTACTTTTTGGAAGAAAGACACTCTCTGCAGCTCACATCTAGGAGATATGCTTTCTTTCTTTGAGGGTAGAGTAACTACACACACTATTCTTCTGCATTGCAATTCTCTGCATGGGATATTTGTCTCTTTTCCCCCATTTGTTATGCAATCATTTATATCAGTATGGGCTCATGAATATTGATTTTATGCTTTATGTTATAATATAATACTTCTTTATTTTGTTGCCCAGATTGTTCCAGCTTTGTCCAAATTATTTTGTTTCCCAAAGTGTTCCTGCTTTCAATTGATGCCTGTGTCCTGGTGATGTACCCACAACATTGAGCGTTGTTGGTTGGTTGGTTGGTTGGTCGGTTGTGAACACATCCTTATTTCCTGGAACCACAAGATGCTTTATCTTGTATATTCTCTGCCATAATTCCAGAGTCAGCCATTTCTTCAAGGATCTAAGATTCCTTTTCGTGGAGAGACCAGAGTTAGTAACCACAATCCTGGCCCTAGATGGGCCCATTGTTACTGAGGTATAGTTCATTTTAGGCCACTCTGCTAAGAGAGAAAGGAGATATATGTGTGTATACTAATTCATATATACAAAAATCTATAAATATTTCTATATGTATCTGTTCCTATATTCAGCTAAAAATGAGTTTATACTGGTGTCTCCAACTTTAATCAATGCCACATGGATCATTCTAGTCTTTTCTCCCTTCTTTACCTGTAAACTTCTACTATAACAGTGAAAAACATGGCTCTTACCATCCACCATCTGTTTGTTTAATTTAGCTCTAGTATGTAAGCATAGCAGTATCAGAATTGTCACCCACATCTCTGTGGGGAAAACATTTTTATAAAGTATGTTACAATGCTTAAGTTTACTTTATCTTTAGTTTTAGAGATTCCACTCATTTCCAAAGTTACTCAGGTAAGAACCATTTTTTCCCAATCCATTCAATTAAATTATTTTATATATTTGAAATACTGTTAGATTGTTTTGTCATATTGTGCATTCTATCTATTTTTCAACCCCTTATATTTTTAAAAATTGCATATATTAAATTTCACTCTTTGTATTGTCAAGTTCAATGGGTTATGAGAGATGCTTCGTGTCATGTATGCATAAATTAAGTATAATACAGAATAATTGCACTATCCTAAAATATCCTCAGTGCTTTACCTTTTATCCCTTCTCTCCTCCCAATGAACCAGTAGAACCCACTAAGATTTTTGCTATCTCTTAGATTATTCCTTTTCCAGAAGGTCATATAATAGGAATTATATAGTATGTAGCTTCTTCTTACTGTCTTTTTTTCACATAGCAATATGCATTTTAGATTAATCCAGGCTTTTTTGTAACTTTAAATTTTACATCTTTATCACTGAATAATATTCTACTATATGAATGTTCCAAAGTTTGTTTATTGACAATTCACCTATTGAAAAATATCTTAGTTACCTCCGAGTGTTGGCAATAATGAAAAAAGATACTCTAAACATTTGTGTGCAGGTGTTTGTGGGGACATAAATTTTTTAATTACTTGGGTAAATAACTAGGAGTGTGATTGCTGGACTGTGTCATGTGATTATTTAGTGTTGTGAGAACCTGACAACTACCTTCTAAGTGACTGTATCCAGCAACAGTTAATGAGAGTTCCTGTTGCCTCAGATTCTCACCAGCAATTGAGGATAATTGATAAAGTCATTTTTTTAAATTCTAGACATTCAAATTGTCACATAAATTTTATTTCATTGTTGGTTGGTCTTAAAATTCCCTAATGACAAATCATGTTGAACATCTTTTCACATGCTCATTTGCCACTTGCATATTTGTTTTGCTGAAATATCTGTTCAGATCTTTTGCTCATTTTTAAAATGAGTTTTTTTATTGTTGAGTTTTAACTGTTCTTTATATTTTTTGATACAAGTTTTATTGTCTTTAAACTGTCTTTTCATTGTCTTAAAATGTCTTTCACAACACAGAAGTTTTAAATTTTAATAAAGTGCAACTTATCCATTTTTATGGCTTTCATGGATTGTGCTTTTGGTATCGCATCTGAAAACATCACCAAACCAACAGTCACGTAGATTTTCTCCTATACTGTCTTCTGAAAGTGTCATTGTTTCTTATATTTAAGTATATGATTCATTTTATGTTAATTTTTCTGAAAAGTATAAATCTGTGTCTAGTTATAATTTTTGGCATTTAGACATCAATTGGTCCAACACAATTTGTTGAAAAGACTTTTATTAGTCACAGTTCTCCAGAGGGACAGAACCATTAGGATATATGTATAAATAAAAGGGATTTTATTAGGAAGAATTGACTCACAGTATTACAAGGTGAATTCCCACATTAGGCCATCTGCAGGCTGGGGGAGGAGAAAACCAGTAGTGGCTCAGTCCAAGTCAAAAGCCTCAAAACCAGGGAAGCCAATAGTGCAGCCTTCAGTCTGAGGCCAAAGGTCTGAGAGCCCCCAGGAGGCTGCTGGTGCAAGTCCCAGAGTACAAAGGCTGAAGAACTAGGAGTCTGATATCAAGGGCAGAAGAAGAAGCAAGGCTCAGGCACAGGAAAAGAGAGAGCTAGAGAAGACTTAGCAAGCAAACTTACAGCCTTTCTCATCCTTGCTTTGTTCCAGCTGTGATAGCAGCCAATTGGATGGTGCCCACCCACACTGGGTGGTGAGGGTGGGTCTGCCTCTCCCAGTCCACTGACTCAAATGTTAAAGTCTTCTGGCAACACCCTAACAGACATGCCCAGAAACAATACTTTACCAGCCATCTGCACTGCCATCTAGGCATCCCTCAATCCAGTCAAGTTGACAGCTAATATTAACCATCACAATTATCCTTTCTCTACTGAATTGCCTTTGCTCCTTTGTCAAAGGTAACTTGACTATATATGTGTGAGTCTATTTCTCAGCTCTCTGTTCTGTTCCACTGATCTGTTTTTCTCTTATTTTGCCAATTACCACAGTGTCTTGATTTCTATAGTTTTATAACACCTCTTGAAATTGGGTGTGTATTCTAATTTTGTTCTCCTTCAGTATCGTGTTGAATATTCTTGGTTTTTTGCCTTTCCATATAAATGTTAGAATTAGTTTTTCAATATCTACAATGTACTTTTCAGGATTTTGCTTAGGATTGCATGGACTCTATAAATAAAGTTGAGAAAAATTGATATCTTAAAAATATCTAGTCATCCAATCCTGGAACACAGAATACCTGTCTCTTTATTTCACTTTCGTTTTATTTATTTCTTTAGAGTTTTGTAGTTTTCAAAATGTTGGTATTGGTCATATTTTGTTATATTTATACCTATTTCAATTTTGTGGTACAATTTTAAATGTTATTATTATTTTTATTTTAAATTTCAAATTATAGTGATAAATTCATGCCATGCAAAAGAGGAATTAACTATTGTATATTGACCATTTATTTTGTGACCTTACTGTCTTCACCCATTAGTTTCAGGATTTTGCAGTAGTTGTTATTGTAAATCCATTGGTGTGTTCTACACAGATAACTATGCCATTTTGCTAAAGAGACAGTTTTACTTCTTCATTTTGATCACATATCTTTTTTCTTACTGGACTATTTAGTCGTTCTTTTCTTACTTTCCAATCTCAGGCAGAAATATCCAGTTTCTCATCATCGAGTATGATGTTAACTGTAGAGTTTTGTTTAGATGTTCTTATCAATTGAATAAATTATTTTCTATTCCTTATTTGCTGAGAGTTTTTATCATGGGTGGGTATTATATTTTGTGAAATGTATCTTCTGCATCAATTAATACAACCATATGATTTTCTTCTTTAGCCTGTAAATGTGGTGGATTACATTGATTGACTTTTGAATTTTGAACTAGTCTTACATATGTGAAATAAATCCCATTTGGTTGTGGTATATAATTATAATTCTATTTATAAATATGTGGATTTGATTTGTCATATGAGGAGATTTGTTTTCTGTTAATGAGAGATATTGGTGGGTAACTTTTGTTTCTTATAATGCCTTTATCTGGTTTTGATATTAGGATAATCTTGGCTACATAAAATAAGTTAGGAAGTGTCCCCATCTGCTCCTGTTTTCTGGAACAATGATAGAAAATTGACATTATTTCTTTCTTAAGTATTTGGTAAAATTCATAAGTATTAGTATAACCACATGGACCTGGTATTTTCGTTTCTGGGAGGTTATTAATTATTGATAGGTGGTGAAAATTTAAATAGCAGAGAGTTAGCACCAGAGTCAGCAACACAGTACCAAGACATATTCTATAAATTGTATGGAGAAGAAAAAATAAAGCACCTCACATTGGGATATGTTCTCCAAATAAGAGACTAGGACATATATGCAGAAATAATATATCATGGAGGGATGGCAGGAAGGAAAGGGAGAGAATGGCAGATAAAGAGAGCATGCTACCTTATCCCTTTACAAGATCAGATAATAAGTTAAAGTGAAAAAGAAAGTGAGTGAGAGAAAGTCCTAGACCTGAATCCCTTTTCTTTCCAGTTTCAACCAATTTGAGTTTGTTTCTTTTCCTTTCTTCATAAAAACAGGATAAAAATAATTATTTCATGGATTTTTGATGAAGAGTAAATGCATAGATAGAGAGAGAGAAATAACACTGAATATACTACAAGTATACATTTTCCATGTTCGGGACCAATAAATGATGCTTTTTTGAAGAGATATTTATCAAATTTACTCTAAAAGAGATAGATGTAACTTCTTAGAATATGTTTTCTATGTTCTCAGTCAAATATCATATAATCGTGTATATGAAAAAATTTAGGCACAGTAAAATCAGTATTTCCAGGCAACTGTTTAGGTTCTCTGAAAGCATCCCAGTGTAGTTTTATAAAAAAATAATTTTTGTATGGATTAGCTAGTCAAATAACAGTACAGATTACATGCAAGGCTTTAATGTTTTTAATATATTACATGTTTTAATTTCTAACAGTATTATTCATCAAAATCTGTCACCTAAAACTCCTATGTGTTTTGTTTTTACATGCTACATTTGGAATATTTAAAACTTCCCCATTTTAAAAGCTACTTATTTATTTTGGGGGAGGCTGTGTATATATAGAGAGAGTCTTGCTCTGTCACTAGACTGGAGTGCAGTAGCGTGATCTCAGCTCACTGCAATCTCCACCTCCTGGGTTCAAGCAATTTTGCTGCCTCAGCCTTCTGAGTAGCTGGGACTACTCAGTGGTGCATGCCACCACACCCAGATAATTTTTGCATTTTTAGTAGAGATGGGGTTTCACCATGTTGGCCAAGATGATCTCAATCTCCTGACCTCATGATCCACCCACCTCAGCCTCCCAAAGTGCTGGGATTACAAGCGTGAGCCACCGCACCCAGCCAGGATTCAGTTATTTAAGGTTTTTACTGTAACCTTGCATCCTAATGGTCTGATGCCCACTTAAACATTTTTAAATGGTTTGCTTGTTTGTTTATAATCTATATTTTAGATTCAGAAGGTGCATGTGCAGGTTTGTTTGTGGGTATATTGTATAATGCTGAGGTTTGATGTACAATTGCTTCTATTACCCAGGTACTGAGCATAGTACCTAACAGTTAGTTTTTCAACCCTTGCCCTCTTCCCTGTCTCATTCTTCTAGTAACCCCCAGTGTCTACTGTTGTCATCGTTATGTCTATATCAGCACTCAATGTTTAGCTCCCACTTATAAGTGAGAATATGCAGTATTTGGTTTTCTGTTCCTGCATTAATTCACTCGGGATAATGGCCTCCAGCTGCATCTATGAGGTGATGGTCTGTTAATCATGTCTTTCTCTCTATATTAATCCTAATTATATTCTCGGCATGTATTACCTCTGACTCCTAAATAACTTGACGAGAGAATTTCCAAAGAATGATCAATAGTGAATTCAATCAATTTGTAAGAGTTTTATATGAAGACACTATTTAGAACTGCTTTCCCTCATTAGGCAGTAGATATTGATAATGTATTTTTTATGTATGATTAAATTTGCTATGTGATAAGCAGTATTATGGCTACAGAATGTATTTTTTTCTTCAGAAGTACCTGTGATCCCATTACTGTTCATTGAGAGTTTTGAGTAAAGGCTATTAGCCTCCTTGTAGCGTGAAAATGTAGGATTATTGAGGAAGGATGACTCGTTTATGAATTCTGCTATTCAACAGACATATATTTTTGCAACATTAACAGCTGCTCAGTAACTAAGACATGGGCTTTGCTCTCATAGAGCTTTAAGACTGCTAGGTGAATGTGGCATAATAAATACATATTTGGTCTCTGCCACCTTTCCTGACACAGGGGTCTTATATTCCTTAGAATTTCTTGGGTAATAAGGAGGATGTTTTGTTCTAGTGAGGCAAGTCTTGGTGGGTTCCTGGATAGCTTCAACATGGGAGCTGGTTACGAGAAGGTCCAAGCCATGCTTAGGTTGGAACTTTCGGCTTTAACCTACCACTGCCCTTTCCAGGGAGGTAAGGGGGCTGGATATTGAGTTAATAATCTATGGTGCCTAGATGATGAAACCTCATAAAAATCCCTAAACTATTGTGGGATCCAGAGCTCATCCAGCTTGGTGAACACATCCATATGCTAGGAGGATGCACAACCCAGTTTCATAGGGACAGAAACTGTTGTGCTTGGGGCTCTTCTGGACCTTACTTTATGTACCCCTTCATCTGGCTATGTCTTTGTATGCTTTGTAATATCCTTTATAATAAGCCAGAAAAATGTTTTCCTGAGATCTATGAGCCATTATAGCAAGTTGCAGAACCTGAAGAAGAGGAATTACTAGAATTGCCAATTTGTAGCAATTTGGTCAAAAGTATAGTTGACAACCTGGGACTTGTGATTGACATCTGAAGCAGGAAGGGAGCAGTCTTATGAGACTGAGCCTTTAACTTATAGGGTCTGCACTGACTCAACATGTAGTGTCAGAATTTAGTTAAATTGTAGGACACTCAGTTGGTGTCCATTGAAATTGGGAGAATTGGTTAGTGTGGGAGTCTATCACACTTTGATGTCAGAAGTAAAGTGAAACAAAGAACATGTACAGAAAAACAGAGTTTTGTTTTTTTCTTTAGTGAGACTCGTGCATGAATAGGAAACTTTGTAACAATATCAAATAAAATGAAAAAAATAGCAGTGAAATTTACTCAGAAGCAGGGTAAAAAAATTTTGTCAGCTTAGGGGGCAAAAGCTGTGGAAGTTTTCCTAGAAGAGATGACATTTTAGTTGAATCTTGAAGAATAAGAAGTAGAAAATAAAGAGAAAAGGACAAAAATGGAAAAGAATTAGTGAATACAGAAGCAAAAAAAAAAATGCACAGTGTGCTCAGAGTTTTTACGCAGAATGTGTAAAGCAGAATTTGGTCAATACGTGTATCTGGGAAGCAGTCAAAAATGAGAACATTTGATACTTGACTGTATTATTTAGGAAATGGGTACCAGCCCAGGGTTTTCAGGGTTTGGTTAGCTTAGGGACATTTTTGTTTTAAAATTTTCAGACTTGAGGAAAATCATAAGAGAATAATGTCAAAGAATATTATAGAGTACCCAGCATGAAATATCTCTACCTAATGACTGGACTAAGAATACATAGAACCTTGTGTAGTTCAGAAAAAAAAGAAAAAACAAAAAAAGGAAACTTCAGACTTCAGGCCAATATTCCTGATGAACATAGATGTAAAAATAATCAACAAAATAATGGCAAATCAAATCCAGCAGCATATCAAAAACTAGTCTACCTTGTTCAAGTAGCTTTTATTTCTGGGATACAAGATTGGTTCAACATATGCAAATCAATAAATGTGATTCATCCCATAAACAGAACTACGGACAAAAACCACATGATTATCTCAATAGATGCAGAAAGGCTCTTAATAAAATTCAATAATGTTTCATGTTAAAAATCCTCGAAAAACTAGGCATCAAAGGTATATACCTCAAAATAATAAGAGCCATCTATGACAAACCCACAGCCAACATCGTACTGAATGAGCAAAAGCTGGAAGCATTCCCCTTGAAAACGGGAACAAGGCAAGCATGCCCACTCTCAACCCTTCTATGCAACATAGTCCTGAAAGTCCTAGCAAGAGCTATCAGGCAAGAGAAAGAAACAAAAAGCATCCAAATAGGAAGAGAGAAGGTCAAACCATCTCTCTTCACCGACAGTATAATTCTATATCTAGTAAAACACCAAGAATGTCCAAGCTGAAAGCCAAATCAAGAATGCAGTCCTGTTCACAATAGTCACAAAACAAATAAAATACCTAGAAATACAACTAAGGAGGTGAAAGATCCCTACAACAAAAATTACAAAACACTGCTGCAAAAAAATCAGAGATAACACAAACAAATGGAAATACATTCCATGCTCATGAATAGGAAGAATCAATATTGTTAAAATGGCCATAGTGCCCAAAGCAATTTATAGATTTATTGCGAACCACCAACCAAACCAAATGTTTGCTATTCCTATCAAATGACCAATGACATATTTCATGGAATTGAAAAAAAAAATCTAAAATGTATT
The DNA here is from genome assembly GCF_047675955.1 of Chlorocebus sabaeus. NCBI lineage: Eukaryota > Metazoa > Chordata > Mammalia > Primates > Cercopithecidae > Chlorocebus > Chlorocebus sabaeus. The sequence goes on along the minus strand of NC_132908.1, from coordinate 59,451,492 downwards.
TGAAACCAAAAAGGGCCCTAATAGCCAAAGCTATCCTAAGCAAAAAGAGCAAAGCTAGAGGCATCACACTACCCAACTTCAAACAATATTACAAGGCAAAAGTAACTACAACAGCATGGCATTGGTACAAAAACAGAAACATATACCAATGGAACAGGTTAGATAACCCAAAAATAAACCTGCAGATCTACAACAATCTGTTGTTTGAGAAAGCTCAGAATAACAAACAATAAGGAAAGAACTCCCTATTCAATAAATGGTGCTGGGATAACTGGCTAGCCATATACAGAAGATTGAAACAAGACCTCTGCCTTTCAACATATGCAAAAATCAACTTAAGATGGATAAAAGATTTATGTAAAACCCAAAACTATAAAAAAACACTAGAAAAAAACCTGGGAAATACCATTCTGGACATAGGTCCTGGCAAAGTCTTCATGATGAAGACTCCAAAAGCAATTGCAACAAAATAGAAAAAATAACAGATGGACCCCGAGCTTCTGGACAACAAAAGAAACTATCAACAGAGTAAACAGACAGCCTACTGAATGAGAGAAAATATTTGCAAACTATGTATCCAGCAAAAGCTGAACAGCCAGAATCTATAAGGACCTCAAGAAGAAATAACAACCCCATTAATAAACTGGAAAAAGAACATGAAGAGACACTTCCCAAAAGGAGACACACATAAGGCCAACAAACATATACAAAATGCTCAATATCACTAATCATTAGGGATATTCAAATCAAAACCACAGCAAGATACCATCTCACACCAGTCAGAATGGTTATTGTGAAAAAGCAAAAATAACAGATGCTGGTGAGGTTGAAGAGAAAAGGGAACGATTACACACAGTTGGTAAGAATGTAAATTAGTTCTGCTGCTCTGGAAAGCAGTCTGGAGATTTCTCAAAGAACTTAAAATAGAACTACCATTTGACACAGCAATCCCATTACTGAGAATATACCCAAATATACATCATTCAACCATAAAGACACATGCATGTGTATATTTATTACAGTATTATCACAACAACAAAGGCATGAAATTGATATGGGATCCTTAGGATGTCCCTTTGCCAGCTGAAAACCTCTGTGACTGGTGGCATCTCTACTTGAGGTTTGCTTGCAACCACTGGCTCCTTCCAACCACTCGGCCCAGCAGGTTGCATTTGGCTTGTGCTACTAGTCCAAATCCCACACTTGCCAAGGACAAGCCAGGCATGGAATGGCAAGAGATGTGAGAGTGAGTGAGCATGGGGCCTGGCCACTGTGCACAGCCAAGAACTCTGGCTTCTGTGGCAGAGTGGGCAGCTTCCACGTGCCACCGTGAACCCCTGCTGCCATCAATCCCCCCTCAGAAGAGATACATCTAACTGCCATTAAGATAGGCATGATGACCGCTCTTAACTGCCTCATGCTGACAGGGGGCGCACTGTTTTGGGAAAAAGTCAGATCTCTCTCAGAGGCCTGTCAAGGGTCCCCATTAAAAGGAAGCCATTGTCCAAAGCTCTATTTGCAATACCATTTGGAGTTTGATGGCCTGAAGGCAAGAAGAGAAGAAAGCAGGTTCTTAAAAGATATGTATCAAAACAAAACAAAGGGGTAAAGACAGCTTGAAAATCCTGAGGCTGCTGACACACCCAGATAACTGGTGACTACAGTTATGCCTGCTAAGACTTGGATGCATGCGGCCAGGTTTTGGTTAGCTCCCTTGATCTTTTTTTTTTCTAAATAAGGAAACTCTGGGTTATTGGCACCACGTTTACCCCCATCACCTGACAAGATTTGCAGGATAATTGCTCAGTACTAAAACATTGATCCAAGTTTTTGTTTTGTTTTGAAAATCCCATGTAATTTAACATGCTAAATAATCTTGTTTACCTCTCTTTTGGATGTTTGGGGGTCCTCTGTAGCATCCTAAAGTTAGGGGTCAGGAAAGACAATTTTTAGGCTGCAATTTGATTTTGGAAAGCCTATCAAATATGTTAAAGATTTAAAACACTAGATATTATGAAAAATCATTCCAGGTTACCATAAGTTATTTATTTAGCCAAAATGATGACTCAATTTTTTTTAAAAAAAATCAAAAACCTTAACTCATTAAGAGGGAAGACTTAACTTTCCAACCTGTCTTTTGCTTCTTTTTTCAGTAGCTTATTCAAAAGGCAAACAAAAATCTTTCATTATCCTTTACTACGATATGAAAATCTTATTCAAGAGAGAGAAAGCAAAATTTCAACCGTGCTTTAGTCTGCTATTAATGTCAACCCCAATTTTTAATAAAACGTTATAGAAAAATCTATCCAACTGTAATCAGTTTGACCATGAGGTGAGATTCTTATAACCCTTTTATAGCCCTTTAGAAATTTTTGTTAAATAGATCAGTGCCTTAAGAAAACTCTGTTGTGCTTTTATTTCAATGTTCAATTTATGGAAAAACCGAATTTTTGAATTTACCCTTTTGAAAAACCCTTTTGGAAAAACCCTTTTGAATTTAATCAGTATGTGCGCATACAGAATGTCTTTTACAAGATTAATTTCTACAAACCTTCCACAACTTAGTTAAACCTCTAGCTTTATCTTATCTAATTTAAAACAATTCTTTAATCCTCTAAACAAGGTAAAAATTTACATTCCTATGCCTTCTTATAAATTATGCAGGTCAAATATTAGGCTGGCTAAATGCTTTAAGGTCATAAACTGCTTCTTTGGCTTTTGAAAATTGTTTGACATGCCCACTTTACAGTTTGATAAGGCTTGGGGACATATGGAGTTAACCACAATCTTCACTATGCTGGAAAAAGTGAGCTCTTATCAACCTCTAGTACATAATTAAAATAACTTAACAGGGTTTACACCAAAATTAAAAATTACTAAGAGTTACTATTATAACATGTAATTGAGATGACTGAAAATAAATGTACTTGCAAGGTGTGTAAGGAAAGTAAAATGTGTTTTTGGTAAAAGATTTTAAGAAGGCATGGAAACGGAAATATTGGCTTTGTTCCAATCCAGTTTCCTTTCATGGAGGTCTAGCTGTTGCACAGGATTGGAATAAGGTCCTGGGGTAACTGAAGGCATCTGGCCAAGGCCACACCTTGGCATTGCATGAAGGCTCCTAGACTGGCTCCAGTTCCTGAAAACCTATTATGGTGTAATATCATCTCTGTGCTTTGCAACAACATCCTTCACATTGTATGTAAAGAAAGGATAACACCAGAGAAAAAGACAGAAAGAAACATTGTATGTAAAGACATGATAACACTAGAAAAAAAGACAGAAAGAAAGTGCAATGGGAAGGACTGGAGGTCCAAGTACCAACTGGATTGGAACAAAGCCAACATTTCCAACACCCAAGAGTGATGGAGGATTGCCAGTTTCCTCCCTAGCAAGCCCATCCCCTGTGTCTTAAGTTTAGCAGCTACGATAGTTCTTTTTAACAGGCCGACAGAGGCCCGGTGTTTTTCCTTCATTTTGGCTATTGTGGAGTTTAGGGACTCTGAAAAAAGGACAGAGAGCAGTACATCTGCTTTAACTCACACTTCTGCAGATCCCTGTTGAGCCCCTCCAAATGTCACAGGACCCTTAGGTTGTGGCTTTGCCAGTCAGGAACCTCTGTGGCCAGCGGCGCCTCTGTTTGAGTTTTGTTCACACCCGCTGGGATCATTCCACTCACTCAGTCCAGCAGGCTGCCTTTGGCTTACACTATCGACCCCAAGCTTGTGCCTGCCAATGCAAGCCAGGTGCAGAGTGGCAAGGGGTGTGTGAGTGAGTGAGTGTGGGGTCTGGCCACTGCACATAGCCAGGCACACCTGCTGCTGTGGCAGGGCAGGCAGCTCCAGGTGCCGACACAGGTGCCAGCTCCATGCAAGGCTGTGGCTGGACCAGATGTACCATAAGTGGCTTTCGCTGTGGCCACCAGCATCTAGATGAGGTGAACACAGTGGCACCCAAAAGTACAGAGATGCCAGGAACTGCATATCCCCAAAGAGGGTGTTAGAGTGTGTCACAGCCATGGCTTGAGGAGCCCCGAGGTCTGGGCTCTCAGAAGGGCCACAGCTCTTCTCTCCTTCTCATTGCCCACACTGCTGTGAGAGGCTGGGGAGTGTTTTGGGGGGTCATGTTTCAGCCAATTTGTGTTAAGCTCTTTCAGTCCCGCCACGCTCCTCCAGCCTGCAGCTCCTGGGTTGGCCCAGTCATACCACTGTTCCTGTCACATGGGGCAGCTGCCTACCACTGAAAAAAGGCAGGAGGGCTATGGAGTTACAGCAGTTCTGGCTTGGGAAATCCCAAGGTCTGGTGCCCCAGAAAGGTTGACACACTTTGCTCTCACAGTCTGGGAGCATGTCACCGCCTGCAGCTTGGCCAGGAACATGGTACAGCTCCTTTCACTCCTGCCATTTGGTGGATCCAAAGGTCTTGTCCCACGTTGAGGAAGAATGAGGTTATGTGGACAACTGAAGGGTGAGCAAGGTGGAGAGGAGCTTTACTGACTGACAAAGTGGCTCTCGGGAGACCCGAAGTTGGTAGTTACTATCTGTAGGCAAGTGTCTGAATTTGGCTGAGTCAGGGGTTTTTATGGGCTCAGAAGGGAGGAAGTTCTTGCTGATTGGTCCATGGGCATCCATGAGCAGGCCTGAAAAAAGCACCATAAAATTGGCCAAAAGGCATCAATGAAGTTCTTACTCCAGGTGGCAGACTCTACACAGAAGTGATAGCCCAGCCCCAAAGGCTTCAGGCTGTCTCTGGCTTGAAGGTGTGGTTTCACCAGGAACTCGCCCCTTCTTGCCTAGGGACCTGTCTGTCTCCCACCACCATCAACATGCCATCCATGGTGCCCAGACTATCTCTGTGCCAAGGGGCACCTGCATGTTCATGCAAAGCCACCCTTAGCCCCGGGGCCTCCCTTCTGCACTTGTCAGTGCCTGAAGTCTAGAGGGGGTCAAGAAGGCATATCAGCACTATCTCGAACATGCACACACCTGGCCAAGTCACAACAGCACCTGGGCTCAGCCACAACTTTGCTGCACACCAGAGCTGGCACCAGGAGCAGGGAGAGTCCAGGGAGCAGGAGCAGGCACTTATAAGCCTGCAGGGCTTCCTGATCCCCCAAGAGCACAAGGATGCCTGAATCCGGAGCCACAGCTGGGCAAATGCAGTTGCAACCAAGAACATGGGCTCCTGCCCCAACAACTCAGTAGGATGTGGGGCTCCCGCTGGGATTACCTGTTTCTAGTCCCCATCAGCTCTACAGAGTGCATAGCCCTGGACACACCTATTCCACTGCAGCTGCATCATGGCAGCAACCACTCCAGATGGTCTGCCACTGCCATTGGAATCAACCTAGATGCCTATCAATAGTGGACTGTTTAAGAAAATGTGGTACATATACACCATGAAATACTGTGCAGCCAGGCTGGGTGTGTGGCTCACATCTGTAATCTCAGAACTTTGGGAGGCCAAGGTGGGTGGATCACCTTAGGTCAGAAGTTCAAGACCAGCCTGGCCAACATGGTGAAACCCTGTCTCTACTAAAAATACAAAAAATTAGCTGGGTGTGATGGCAGTCACCTGTAATCCCAGCTACTCAGGAGGCTGAGGCAATAGAATCGCTTGAACCCGGTAGGCAGAGGTTGCAGTGAGCCGAGGTGGCACCATTGCACTTCAGCCTAGACAACAAGAGCGAAACTCTGTCAAAAAAACAAGAGAGAGAGAGAAAAGAAATACTGTGCAATCATGAGAAAGAACGAGATTGTGAATTGACAAAGATAGCCAGCTAGAAGCAGATACTGAGCCCCACTCTCACAGAGAGAAATAGAGGGGGCAAGTAAATACAGCACCTTCAACTGAAACATCCAGGGATGCACATTGGGATTCATCAAAAAAACAGTTCAACCCACACAGAATGAAGAAAAGCAAGGCAGAATGACCACCCACTCAGGAGTGACATGGAGCTAGGGGAGCCTCTCCTGCCAGGGAAGTGGTGAGTAAGTGAGCAACCCTGAGGACTCACACTTCTCCCACGGATCTTTGAAACCCTCTGGTCAGAAAATTTCCTTGTGAATTCTCTCCACCAGGGCCTGTAGTCTGACATACAGAGCTATGATAGCCGCTCAGGCACATGTAGAGCCACCTCCATCATTGGGGATTATATTTCAACATGAGATTTGAGGGGACAAATATCAAAACTATATCAAAAGGCATATAAATACTATTTGCTGTGTTTTTTTAACATGCACAGAGGAGTATATAGAGAAGAAATGAAGACCCAAAGAAGCATTCAAACCTGGGAGCTTATATACCATTCTAGCAAAGGGCAAAACATTGTAAGAAAAGACCAAGGAAGACAAGTTTTGGCCTCTCATGGTGGTACATTATCGGATTATAATTATATGAGGGAAAGTAAAGAAAGATAGGGTTACTCTGTAAGATGTTGTTTATGCAGTCTCATCTCAGTACTGTTCCTATCTCTGCTGATAAAAGTTTTTCTTCCCTTTCTGATATGAGAGAGGGAAATACATTCACAAAGAAAATTTAAGCTCCACTTTTAGGCAGATAAGGGAAGGGTAGAGGGTACTTCTGTGACTTTTTTCTTTTTTTCTACATTGCCTTCAGCTCAAAATAATCCTTATGCTAAAATGGCATATTTTGGGGTGGCATATTCTGCTTCTCTTCATGGTTTACAGATGATAGATCCAAAAACAGCACCAGAGTCTTCGGATTCCAAATGCAACAGTCTTCCCATTTCATCAAGCCTGAATAACTCTTCAAATTGGTTTTATGAGTTAGCTCCACTCATCAGCCACCTAAGAGCAACTGATGTTAAGCCTCTTACCATGATGACCATGGAAACAGATTCTGGAACATCAGTTTAGACTTGCTTGCATCAATTCCTCCTATCACCCTCCTATCATCCTTTCACCTCAACTATTTCCTGCGTGGACACTGTTATGAAGAGTAGAAGGACATTATCAACACTTATTAACAAAGGAAACAATTTATTATGCTGTTCTTTATGTTCAAAAAATTTAGAAAATGTATATTAAAAAAACAACCAACTTCTCCTTTTGCATCAAAGGACAGTTAATAATGTCAAATCACCAATTAAGAGAATGCATTTGAGAGCCTACATTTAATTGCATTCTTGTAAGTCACTTGAAATAAATAGAAATAATGAATGGGTTTAGTCACCACTTTTGTACTAAATTCCATTACTTACAACTACTAAAAGATTCATTATTAACTGAGACCTACATGAGCTATATTTATTTTAGTAATATATCTGTGTTACAAGCTTACCAAATTCTCCTTTTCTAACTAATTTATTTGCATAAGCATCAGATTATTGTCTAAAGAAAAAATGAAGACTCACAGGCATCTCAAATAAATATGAGTAAATGGCTCTTTTTCTCAGTTTCTTCTCCTGTGCTAAGGTGAAGTAAAATTCAAATTTATTGGGCAAAATTAGCTACCAATGTGGTTAGCAAGTCTCATTAGAAATCTAAATGCAATTAATTTTATAAATTGAAAACTTCTGTACTGCTCTCCAAAATTCTTTTTTTTCAATGGTCATTCATCTTTATTTGACTTTCAGGCCATATTATTTTTATAATTGTTATATACACACACACACACACACACACACACACACACACATAAGGTAAAAAGTGTAATTGTCCTAAAAGATCAACTTTTGCCTGAGGAATATAGCGGTATTTGGTGCTGTTCAAAGACCAGAAATGGCTACTTGCTGCTGTCAATCACTGCTGCTTCTATATTAACTATAGTTGCAGGATTTTTTTTTAATTTCTTCTTCTGTGATTTTTACCTTTTGATATTCTTGTAAGCCACCCTATCCATAACTGTAAGCCATCCTATCCATATCTGGGATTTACAGCACAAACTGAATTTCCTTTGTCATCCAGAGCACCATATATGAATGAATTAAGAATTTGATTTAACAAAATATTCCAGGAAATCTATAACTTCGGAGCACAGCCTGACTTGGGGCTGGTTGCTTTGAAAAGAATATAACAAGAAAAAATTTCAACTGTTTTCGCTAAGTAGTGGGATAATCTTTTCTTCTTCTTCTTGTTCTTCTTCTTCCTTTTTTATGTATGTATTTGTGGCTGGGCAGCTCTCTTTGTTGAATATTGTACTAAAGAGAAAATGCATTTGGTCAAGGTTATGCTACATACATACATAGGTATCTTATAGATGTGTCAATACACACAGCTCACAAGGCCACTTTCCTTAGGAGTATGTATGTTCAGACTAAAGCAAGTAGATGCTGCCTATCATTGAAACTTGGGTCTATGTGCACATATGTAAGTCTGACCTCCCATTAGTTAGTGATTTTGTTACAGGTAGTCAGATCGGCAATAAGCAGGGCAGGAGAGGGCTCTCCCCGCCACCCACTAGGAATGTTCTGTGATGGTTCGTCAACTACCACATTGCCTCTCTAAAAATGATAATTCAGTAGCCACGGAGAGACAATCTCCTGATTGTCCATACATGTTAACATTAAAAGTGTTAATTGAGGCTGGGCACAGTGGGTCACGCCTATAATCCTAGCACTGTGGGAGGCCGAGGTGGGTGGATCGCCTGAGGTCAGGAGTTCAAGACCAGCGTGACCAACATGGTGAAACTCCGTCTCTGCTAAAAAATACAGTTAGCCAGGCATGCCGGCGCCCTCCTGTGGTTCCAGCTACTCAGGAGGCTGAGGCAGGAGAATCGCTCGAACTCCAGAGGCTGCGGTTGCAGTGAGCCAAGATTACGCCCCTGCACTCCAGTCTGGGTGACAAAGCAAGGCTCCCTCTCAAAAAAAAAAAAAAAAAAAAAAAAAGTTAATTGAATGAAGGCCCCAGGAAGCAGCGACTTCCTGGGCATGCGTGTTAAGAGATAAAAATGAAAAATGGTGAAGTATGATGTTCCAGGGGCACGTTCCACCGGAAAGGGGAAGAAAGCCTCGGATGGGCATGCGTATGACTCCCTAAACACACTGCATATGCTCAATTCCCAAGGGTAAGGAGGGCATCCTGCATGCGGAGAAAAAGGCGAGCCCATAACATCCTAGAATCAAGATTGAAGGATCTTTTTCTCTGCCCTTTTCTTCTCTTGGACCTTCAGGCACCCACTTGGATCTCTTCCAAGTGTTCTTTCCTTTGTTACCTGTTGTAAAGTCTTTTACATTTCCACTCCTGCCCTGAAACTTGCCTCAGTCTCTTTTTTCTGCTTTATGCCCCTTGGGCGATTTTTTTTTTTTCTGAGGAGGGAAGGACTGAAGTTGCTGTGGACCTGTATGGATTCGCTGATAGTGGTAATTACTCGGGGTAATTTGGATCTCTTCTACCGGTAACAATTTTACCCCCTTTTTCATTTAATTATTTAAACACACCTACATAAACATACACACACACACACAACTTGCCCATTAAGAATGAGTGGAAGCAGTACACACTGATCCTTAAACTGAAAACTATTCTGTGTCGTAAGCAGTCTCTAACTCCTTACCACACTATTCTTTCTAATAAGACTACTAATTAATATATATAGTATTAGAATTTAATTCTTAATCACATTTATTATTTCCTGCTGCATTTTGAGGCTTCTCTTCTGGACAATGTATCTAACTGGTCACAGACTATAAAATACGTTCTTCATACATTTAAGCATAAAATGATGTAATAACATGAATTCACCATGCAAGATGATCAGATAACATTATCCCTACTTTAGTTTTTAAAGTATCTTTTCCAGGAGTCACTTTTACTGTTCTTTGAGCTCTCTGAGTTTGCTATTAACATTTATTAAATATAAGCTGATGATTAGATCTTGTCAGTAGGCTTTCATGAAAGATGTTTCTATATAAGTATGCAAATCCATTACTGAAACTCATTTGATTTAGTAGTAGTATCTTACAGTTACCAAATGCAGAGGGACATGGTTTTTCAAGTTACATAACAGAGGAAAAGAGGCAGTTTCATGCACCTAAACATAATATTCTTTAAAAAATGTTACCAGTTTTGTAATTTCCACGTGTATGTTACCACACACAAGTTTTATGGATCAATTTAAATGCTAAAACTCACCTAACGAGATTTCAGAGATACTTGAATATATATTAATTTAAGAATCTGACGTCAGTCAATAGAAAGTTATTCCAGATATCCTACTTCTTATGATTGCATTAACATTCTGTTTTCTCCCATCATTCAAATACCTACTATCCAAATTCCTTGGTAAAATAATTGGATTATAGAATAACTTCATAGTTCTGTAAAATAATTTAATTGTCATAATACCTCTAGTTTCTCTGTGAAACCAAAGGTTTAATTTGCTTCTGTTGTAGCCTAATTTCTGCTTGACTTTTTAAGGTACTGATAGTCAATGGAGAAAAAGTAGGCGACATGTTAAAATGTCATCAAAGTAGCATTCTATTTTAAACAAAGACATATATTCTAATTCCAATGACAACGATAAAGCACTCCAGGGCGTGCTTTAATGGGCCATTAGTTTTCTTCTCGGGTGGTTGAAATTCTTTGGCCTATAGCCTTATGCTCCCCTGAGTCTCTGGGCCTCTATTAGACCCATTAAAAACACCCTGGAACGCGTTTTTTGTCTAATGTGATTATTATAAAAATGTCCAAGCTACACTTTATTCCCCAATTTGCAATAGCACTGGCATTTCACTTTCCTAAATGTTGACATGGGGGTCTGCAGAAAATATAGTGCAGACAATCAATTAGAAAGTAAAAAGGAAACTTTCAGGCCTGTGTCAGTGGGTGCAAGAGGAAAAAAGAGAAATATCTGAGTTAACTAAGTAAGAGTAATTTTCACACCTGTTAAATGCATAGGGGTTTGAAGAGCTTTGGCAATCTCTACAAATCACAAGCTTGACAGATTGTTCTTAGCTTATTTACATTATTTCCCATCTTTCTCTGTAGTAGACAGAGACTCCTTTTCCTGTGTGCCTCTACTTCTTCAGTACAAATACACATTTATTTTATAACACTAGTAAGAAAACAGACCCTGTAATAAGAGAAAACTAACTAGCTTTTAGCACCAAAGAGAGAAGAGGCCAGGAGTGGCATGCTGATTTTACTGGCCAGCAAAAGTTCTTTGAAAAAAGCATCCTTCCCTATTAAAAATGGTTCTGGCAGAGATATCAATATGTTCCTGTTTTTCCTTTCAATGATGGAATCCAATCCATCAAATTCCATAAACTAATCAAGGTAACTGATCTACCTCTATACAGTTATTAGTGTTAAGATTATCAAAAATAGGCCAGAAAACCTTCCTTACAATTTAATACTGGGAAATTTAAAGAAATAACTGATGTCTCTTCTTTAAAATTACAAGCAGTAAAATATAGCCTTGGGAGTTTTGGTAGCCTTTGTTCTTGCCTTTGTTCTATTTTTGGGCTTCATTGTTTTTACATTGTTCTGTGTTAGAATGATAGATAGAAAGATGATAGATAGATAGATAGATAGATAGATAGATAGATAGATAGATAGATAGATAGATCTGAGAGGGAGAAGAGGAAGTGGAAGATGGAGAAGGAAAGAGAGAGTGAGGAAAGGAAAAAGAGTGGGAGAAAGGCCTGATAAGTTGATGTGAACCATTTGGCTTAGCTGTGATTGAAGGAAGACTAGCTTTTGCATGCATCAGTTACATTATTATCAGAAAGGGGTACCGATCCACACCCTGAGAGAGGGTTCTTGGATCTCTCACAACAAAGAATTTGGAATGAGTCCACAGAGTAAAGTGAAAGCATGTTTATTAACAAAGTAAAGGAATGAAAGACTAGCTACTCCATAAACAGATCAGGGCATTTCCAAAAGCAAGAGGAGGAACGTGTCCACCTTAGGTCCAATGCTTTTTTTATATATAAGATAACAGAGCAAAATAAAATCATAAGGGAGAAGTGCTCTACTACAACAGCTTGTGACAGGATTGCTAATCTTTTTTGTAATTAATGTCTTCTTTAAGAACCTATATTATTATTTTTAAAGTGAAACTTATTTTTAAACTAAGAAAATGCTTTTGTCCTTAAGACATTGGAATATCAGGACATTTCCTAGTTCTGTTATTTCCTGGACTGATTAAATCCTGGGTTTGTTCAGTAAATATTATTAACTTGTTCCCTTACCTGTAAATATCCCGTGACTAAGAATGCCCAACCTTCTGGGAATGCAGCCAGTAGGTGTCACTCATTTTACCCAGCTGCTATTCAAGATGGAGTCACTCTTGTTTGAGCACCTCTGACAACATGAACTAACAAATTACCTTTTCTGCTTATGTTACACAGTTTTTTTTCCTAGCTTGAATGGAATGTATATTGGCTATTGTAATAGACTTAAATTGACATTCTCTCTAGAATTTTCTAGTTTTTTGTTCATCATGATGTGTTCTTTTGTTCTGATGACTCCTCCATCTTTTTCTTCCTCCAGGAGATGTCACATCCAATTAAGAACACATTTTCTTTCTTGCTGACCTTCTTCTTCTCAAAATCTGATGCTGTCCTAAGTTGCAAATGTAGCCAATAATGGGGTCTCTTTTGATTCTGACAATGTTTAAAGTCCTAGCCAGTAATGTCTTTCATTGTCACAGGAACTAAAAAGGAGACTCTTCAGCGTTACCTATGAAAGTCAGTGTGATGACCACATTGGAGGCATAAGCACTGATAATTCCTCTTCCAGGGTCATTTCAAGAGTTTAGAGTAAGTAATAGATAGTCAAATTAAAACTGTGCATAAGTGATCCAACATGGATCCCATTCCTGCTATAGTTAATATTTTCTGATTAAAGAAGCAAAATTAGTGTTTTCTCATTTAAAGAAGTTTAAGATTTTCACCCTTATTTTTGACAAACTGAGAAACAAGCAGAGATGTCCAAAAAGAGAGGACTCATATCTCCAAGGAAGGATTCTTTCTTTGGTTTCTCTAGTCAGAAGCCCTTTCTTTTCATCTGATTTTCTTGAGACCTGTCAATGCCTGACATTTGGTTTTTGCAACTTTTATCTTTTCAATGATGTTCTTCCTTTTTCTCTACAGCTTCCTCCAATTCATTTAGAATTTCTAAATAGTAATGCTCATGACTAATAATGTCGCTTTCCCTCACTGTGTCTAACTAGGGCCCTTTTACACAATTATTCTTCTATAAATGTTTAATGAATGAGGGGATTACTGAACTAATATAAATTGTTATGGCAACTGGTAAATTATGGGCAATACTCAAACAACACCCTAACAAAAAACACGAAACTTAAAACAAAGCCTATGGTTGTTGCAGAGCAAAATAGAACATATTTAAAAGCGCTATCCTTGTAAATTGGAAATTCTCTTATACAGATCAAAACATTCTCCAGAGCACTTCACTCGTTCAATGGCTGTCTTCCTTAGAAGATTATGTTTCATGAAGACATGAACTAGATGAATCTCTTCAACTATTTTCTACCAGTGCCTAACAGAATTTTTGTGCTGTATTAAGTATTTACTGTGTGTTTTTGAAAAATAAATGAGTAAAAATAGAATGAATTCTATGCATATTTTCATATTAATGATTATGTGAAGTACATGTTTATGAGTAATGATTTATAAGTAACTTCTGATTCAGTGAAATAAAACCACCTTTGGAACTAAATTCGCCTGTCTGAGCTTTCACAAAATTATTTTACTTTATTAAAAAAATTGGCGTAATTTCTTGGCTTGTTATTTGACAATCTTTGACTCCAAGGAGGCATGCCAAAATAGGTAAAGTTTCCTATGAGTAAATATCCTGTGCGTAAAGGGTACTAAAATATTTAACAAAAATGAGTCGATTAAAAGAAGTTTTTTTCCTGAGATTATACTCTTTTCTACTTTCCTGGTGTTAAGATGTCCTCTGCTTTCGAAATAATGATGATTGTAGTTAGGGGCAATTTTAGGAAAGTTTAAGTGTCCTTAAAAATATATGTGTGTATAACCCTGCATTAGCACTTTAGTTTAATTTTATTTATCTATGAAACACCTTCTTAAGTCATTAAGATTCCACCTGCAGAAAATTTGTTAGTTATTATTAGCAAGTAGTTCAACAATCATTTTCACTTTCATGGCTTTGGTATTGAACTACTCAGCCAATTCAATCTTGACTCATTCTTGAATAGCTTAATTAAACAGATTTTGCAGGGGGAAATCATCAATCATAATTAAATAACTAAACCTTGATGCTATTCACTCTAGAACAATCTTTTCAATAAGAATTATCTATATCAGGAAAACTCAATTGCAAATCAAGGTTCTGACTTTTTGATTTCATATTTGGAGTTGTATCTGAAACCACTAATCTGTTTTCTTTATTACTGTCATCTTCATACATGTGGAATATCTCCAGGATATTCCGATACCAGACTTTTTTGGTAAATAAGTTTCAGGTCTTTGTGCATTTCTTGCAACTGCCTTTTTCAGATATCAAAATTTTAAAGTCAGAAAATCAAACCATCTATATTTGAAAAAATTCTTCCACTTTTACATAATGTGGTAACAAAAAGAAATGGAGTTATTTCATCCGTGTAGACTTAAAGTTTTCTTCCTCGTATTTAATCTATGCCTAAGATGCTGACATAATAACAGGATGGAAAGTTTCTTTAGAGTGCAATTTCCCAAGCCTGACCATCAGATTTTCATTTATGTATTATTATTTTAATTGTGGTAAAAAACACATAGCATAGCATTTATTGATTTAAGTGTAGAGCCATTTTAACTACATTCACATTGTTGTGCACCATATCTCTAAAAATTTTTTATAACTTGCAACACTGATGCTTACTCATTGAAAAACAATTCTCCATTTTCTTCCACCTCCAGCTCCTGGCAACCACCACTGTGCTTTGTTTCTATTTGTTTGACTACTTTAGACATCTCCTAAAATTGAAATCATCTAGTGTTTGTCTTTTTGTGACTGGCTTCTCTTACTTAGCATAATGTCCTCAAGGTTCATTCATGTCCTAGCATGTAGCAGGATTTCTTGTTCCTTTGTTTTTTTAAGGCTTCATAATGTTCCATTGCATGTATAGGCACATTTGTTTTTATCTGTTTATCCACTGACAGATACTTGGATTGCCAGCACCTCTTGGCTACTGTGGACAATGCTACAATAAACATGAGTATGCAAATATCTCTTTAGGATCCTGCTTTTAAGTATTTTTGGATACATAGTATATCAAGAAGCATGATTTTTAGATCATATTGTTGATGAAAAGATTCAAACTCTGTAAAATATTTAAAGAGATTTATTCTGAGCCAAATACGAGTGAACATGGCCCATGACACAGCCCTCAGGAGGTCCTGAGAACATGTGCCCAATGTGGTCGGGGTGCAGCTTAGTTTTATATATTTTAGGGAGCCATGAGACATCAGTCAAATACATTTAAGAAATACTTTGGTTTCATTCAGAAAGGCGGGACAACTCAAAGTGGGGACTTCTAGGTTATACGTAAATTTAAACATTTTCTGGTAACAATTGGTTGAGTTTTATCTGCAGACCAGGGATCAAAAGAAATGTTCAGGTTAAGATAAAGGATTGTGAAGACCAAGTTTTATTGTGCAGAGGAAGTTCCCAGATAGCGGACTTCAGAGAGAGAGCAGGTTGTAAAATGCCTCTTACTGGACCCTAAAAGGGTGCCTGGCTCTTAGTTGATTATCTCCTGGATCTGAAAGGAAGGAATAAAAACAAAGGCGAAAGGGAATTCTCTATAGAATCTGGATTCTTCCCACAAGAGACTTTACAGAGCAATATCAAGGTATGGCAAGGAAATATATTTTGGAGTAAAACATTTTTATTTTCTTCCTTGTCATGCCAGAGTCACATTGGAAAGTAAGTCATGATATACAGGGTTAAATAAAACTCATCTGATTAGAATTTATGGCTTATAGGACATGGCTTCCCAGACCCCTTAGATAGGAATTTGGGCAAGATAAAAAAAAAAAAATCATAGCTTAGTCCTCAATATGATAATTATATTTTTAATGTTTTGAGAAAACGTCACACTATGTTTTATAGTAGCTGTACTATTTTACATTCGCTCCAGCAGTGCCCAAGTGTGACAATTTTTTTACATTTTCAACAACACTTGTTGTTTTCTGCTTTTGTATTAGAGGCCATTCTAATGGTTATGAGGTGATTTTTCTTTGCAGTTTTGATTTGTATTTCTCTAATAATAAGTTATTCTTAGCATCCTTTCATATGTCTGTTGCTAATTTGTATATTTTATTTAAGGAAATATTCATTCAAGCCCTTTATGCGTTTTTAAATGAGATTATTTTTGTTGTGGCTAGTGAGTTGTAGGAGTTTTTTATATATTTTGGATATTAACCCCTCATCAGGTACATATTTGCAAATATTTCCTACCATCCCATGGGTTGCCTTTAAGTTCTGGTGATTGTTTTCTTTGATGTGCAAAGATTTTAAGTTTGATATAGTCCCATTTGTCTATTTTTTTTTTAATTGCCTGTGCTTTTGGTATCATGTTAAGGAAATTATTGCCAATTCCAATGTCATGGAGCTTTTCCCCATTATTTTTTTCTAGAAATTCTATAGCTTAAGTCTGATGTTTATTTGAATTAATGTTTGTTAGTTTTTAAATATGATGAAAATTATGGATCCAACTTTATTTTTTGCCATTTGTTCACGAGACTGTCATTTCCCTTTGTGTGATCTGGGCACCCCCTGCTGGAGATCACTTGAATGTATGTATGATGGTTTATTCTGAGCTTTTCATTATTTTCGTGTGTCTATATGTGTTTATATGACAACACCAAACTCGTTTGATTACTGTAGTTTTGTGGTATATTTCTTTTATTCTGAATGTGTGGGGCCACCAAAATTGTTCTTTTTCAAAATTGTTTGGATTACTTGGTGTCCCTTGAGATTCCATATAAATTTTAGGACTTTTTTTGCTATTTCTGAAAAGAAAAATGCCATTGGAACTTTGATGAAGCGTGCATTGAGTCTGTAGACTGCTTGGGTTTATATGAACATTGTAATATTGTTAACTTTCATGAACCATGAATGTCCATTCTAACCCATGAAGATGTGTGTCTTTCCATTTAGATATGTGTCTTTAATTTCTTTCAGCAACATTTTGTAGTTCTAGTGAAGTGTTGTGTCTTCTTGATTAAGTTTCTTCCTGGTTATTTTGGGTACTATTGGATCTATTGTAGAATACTTCAAATACTATTGTAAATAGAATTGTTTTCTTAATAACTTTTTCAGACTGCTCATTGTTAGTGTAGGAAAAAACACAACTGATTTTTGTGTGTTGATTTTGTATCATGAAAACTTTACTGAATTCATTTAATAGTTCTAATAAGTGTGGGTGTATACCATCTAAAGATTATACATATGCATTTTATACATATAACATTATGTAATCTGTGAAAAGAGCTTACTTTTCTTCTTTTTATACAATTTAAATGACTTTTTTTTATTGCCTAATTGCTCTGACTGGGACTTCAATTACCACTTTTAATAGAAGAGGCAAGAATGGGCATTTTGCCTTGTTCCTGCTCTCAAAAGAAAAAATAGTTCAGATTTCTACCATTGAGTATGATGTTAGTTGTGTCTTTTTTTTTTTTTTTTTTTTTTGATATAGAGCTTCACTCTGTCACCCAGACTGGAGTGCAGTGGCATGATCTGGGCTCACTGCAACCTCCACCTCCCGAGTTCAAGCAATTCTCCTGCCTCAGCCTCTCTAGTAGCTGGGATTACAGGCACATGCCACCACACCCTGCTACTTTTTGTATTTTCAGTAGAGACGGGATTTCACCATGGTGGCCAGGCTTGTCTCTGAACTCCTGACCTCAAGCGATCTGCCAGCCTTGGTCTCCCAAAAGGCTGGGATTATAGGCATGAACCTCTGTGCCCAGCCCAGTTGTGGACTTTTGATATATGACCTTAATTACGTTGAGGTAGCTTCCTTATATTTAAAGTGAGTTAAATATTTTCATTATGAAAGTTTGTTTAATTTTGTTTAATGCTTTTTCTTCATCAAATGAGATAATTCAGTATTCATTCATCATTCTGTTAATGTGGTGTATTACATTGGATGTTTTTTCTATGTTGAACCATCCTTGCATTCCAAGAATAAATCCTACTTGGACATGGTGCATAATTCTTTTACTCTGTTGTAGAATTCAATCTGCTTGTATTTTATTGAGGATTTTGCATCAATACATATCAGGTACCTTAGTCTATACTTTTCTTATAGTGTCTTTTTCTAGCTTTGGTATCAGGGCAATGCTGGTCACATAAAATGAGTTTGAAGTATTCCTTCCTCTTCTATTTCTGTGAAGCATTTGAGGAAGACTGCTGTTAATTATTCTGTAAATGTTTGGTATATTCAGTGAAGCTATTCGGTCCTGGGTTTTTATTTGTTGCCAGGTTTTTGATTACTGATTCAACTTCTTAACTGGTTATAGATTTGTTCATATTTTTAAATTTTTAAAAATGATTCATCCTTGTTAGATTGTGCAATTCTATAAGTTTATTCATCCCCTATAGGTTATATAATTTTTAGCATATAATTCTTTATCAACATTTCTTATAAGCCTTTATATTTCTGTATCATCAGCTGTAATACTTTATCTCTGGTTTTGATTGAGTATTCTCCTGTTTTCTTAGTTAATGTATCTTAAGGTTTATAAATTTTGTTGATGTTTGTAAAAAACAAACTCTTGTTCTTAAATTTTCCTATTGTTTTTTAATTCTCCATTTTATTTCTATTTTAATTTTATTATTTACTTCATCTACTAAATTTGGATTTACTTTGTTGTTTTTCTGCTTCTTTGAGGTGTAAAGTTAGGTTGTTGATTTAAGGCCTTTTTTCAATTTTGGTGTAAGTTTTTTCTGGTATAATCTTCCCTCTTAGTACTGCTTTTGCTGCATTCTGTAAGTTTTGGTATGTAATATTTTGTTTTCATTTGTCTCAAGATATTTCTAATGTTTTTTATCATTTCTTATTCTACCTAGTGGCTACTTGAGTATGCTGTTTCATTTCTATATATTTATATATTTATTGTTTTTTTCTTTATGCTATTTATTTCTAGTTACATAACACTCATTTAAAAATAAACTTTGTATTTTTACAAAGTATTTGTTTTGCTGCCTACTTTGTGTTCTAGATTGTAGAATGCTCCATGTGTAGTTGTTTATGTCTATTAGGTCTAATTGTTCTGTAGCATGGTTCAAGTTATCTGTTTCCTTATGATCTTTGGTCTTGTTATTCTATCCATAACTGAACATGGGATATGCCTATTACTATGTTGCCAACCTTTCTCTTTCATTCTGTCAATTTGTGCTTAATATATTTGAGATCATTAATGTTATGTGCATATATATTTATATTTATTATGTGTACCTAGTGCATTGACCCTTTTATGTTCATATAACGTTTTACCTTGCCTCTTGTGACACTTTTTGTTTTAAAGTCTACTTTGCCTAATATAAGTATAGGCACCTCCGCTCTCCTTAGGTTCCTCTTTGCAGGAAATATCTTTTTCCAGTTTTCACTTTTAGCCTATATGTGTCCTTCAGTCTAACATGGATCCTTTGTATATAACATATAATTGGATTCTGGTTTTTTAAATGTTCCCCTAATCTATGTCTTTAGATGAGAGAGTGTGATTCCGTTGCATTCTTTTAATTTTTAATTGATGCATAATAATTATACATATTATGGGGTACCAATTGCTGTTTTGGTACATATAGTGTATACTAAGCAGATTAGGGTAATTAGCATATTCATCATCTCAATCTTTGTGTGTGTGTGTTAGAAACATTAGGAACAGTTAATATCCTCCTTTTAGCTATTTGAAACTATATATTATTGTTTAGTTACCCTACTGTGTTATAGAACATTAGAATTTATTAATCCTACTTAGCTATAATTGTGTGTCCTTTAACATATCTCTCCCTATGTTTCCCTTCCTCTTACCCTTCCCAACCTCTAATATTAATATACTCTGTTCTGCTTTTTACTTCTATAAGATTAACATTTTTAAGCTTCCACATATGAATATTAACATGCAGTGTTTAACTTTTTGTTTCTGGCTTTCATTTAGTCTAATGTCTGCTAGCTTCATCCATGTTGCCAGGAATGACAAGATTTTATTCTTTTTATGTCTGAATAGTGTTCCATAGTATATATATTTATCACATTTTCTTTATCTATTCATCTGTTATTGACATCTAGGTTAATCTGTATCTTGGCTATTGTAAATAGTGCTGCAATAAAGATAGAGGCGTGGATGTGTCTTCATTTCTGTTCCTTTGGATAAATGCCCAGTACTAGGACTGCTGAATCATATGGTAGTTCTATTTGTAGTTGTTGGAAGAACCTCCATACTATTCTCCATAATGGTCATACAAGTTTACATTTCCATCAAAAGTGCATAAGAGTTCCCTTTTCTCCATATCCTACCAGCATTTGTTAATTTTTGTCTTTTTGATAATAGCCATCCTAATGGGTGAGATGATACCTCATTGTTATTTTGATTTGCATTTCCTTCATGATTAGTGACATTAAGCATTTTTCATATTTTGGTGGACATTTGTATATATATTTTTTTCTTTTTTTCTTTTCTTTTCTTTTTTTTTTTTTTTTTGAGACAGAATCTGGTTCTGTCATCCAGGCTGGAGTGCAGTGTCATGAACTCAGCTCACTGCAACCTCTGCTTTCCAAGTTCTAATAATTCTCATGCCTCAGCATCCTGAGTAGCTAAAATTACAGGCATGCACCACCATGCTTGGCTAATTTTCATATTTTTAGTAGAGAGAGAGTTTCGCCATGTTGGCCAGGCTGGTCTCAAACCCCCAGCCTCAAGTGATCCAGTTGCCTCAGCCTCTCAAAATGCTGGGATTATCATGGTGCTCAGCCTGTAAGTCTTCTTTTGAGAATTGTCTATTCAGATGATTATACAATTTTTAATTGAATTTTGTTGTTGTTGTTGAGATGTTTGAGTTTCCTTTATATTCTGGATATTAACCACCTTTCAGATGCATAGTTTACAAATATTTTCACCCATTCTGTTTTTTTTTTTTTTTAGAGGGAGTCTTACCCAGTTACTTAGGCTGGAGTGCAATGGCACAATCTCAGCTCGCTGCAACCTCTGCCTCCCGGGTTTAAGCAATTCTCCTGCCTCAGTCTCCCGAGTAGCTGGGATTACAAGTGTGCATCACCACACCTGGATAATTTTTTGTATCTTTGATAGAGATTGGGTTTCACCATGTTGGCCAGCCTGGTCTCAAACTCCTGACCTTGTGATCCACCTGCCTTGGCCTCCCAAAGTGCTGGGATTACAGGCGCCAGCCATTGCACCCAGACTTTTCATCCATTCTTTGGGTTATCTTTTCACTCTGTTTGTTTCTTTTGCTGTGCAGAAGATTTTTGGCTTAATGTTAGTCTATCTGTTTATTTTGTTTTTGATACCAGTGCATCCGACGTTTTTCATAAAATCTTTTCCCAGACCAATGTCCTGACATATTTCCCTTATGTTTTCTTGTAGTAGATTCTGATTTTGTGGTTTATATTTAGATCATTGATACATATGAAGTTGATTTTTATATAGAGTGAGAGGTAGGAGTCTAGGTTTATTCTTCATCTGGATATCATTTATCCATAAGATAGTTTATTCATAAGATAAGATGATTTACAGCATCATTTGTTGAAGGTACTGTCCTTTCTTCATTGAGTATTGATGGTGCATTTGTCAAAAATCCTGGGGCAGTAGATATGTGAATTAACTTCTGAGTTCCACATTCTGTTCTATTGGTCTATGTTTTAATTGTTATGCCAGTACCATGCTGTTTGGGTTACTATAGCTTTATGGTATATTTTAAAGTCAGGTAGTGTGAGGTCTCCCATTTTCTTCTTTTTTGCTCAGAATTTCTTTGGCTTCTTGGAGTCTTTTATGAATCTGTAAGAATTCTAGAATCTTTTTTTATTTCTTTGAAGAATTTCTTTGGTACTTTGATAGGGATTGCATTGAATATCTAGGTTGCTTTGGGTAGTACGGTCACTTTAATGGCATTAATTATTTGATCCATGAGAATGGAATGTCTTTTCATTGCTTTACATCTTCTCCAATTTCTTTTGTCAGTGTTTTCTGGTTTTTCTTGCAGAAATCTTTCACCTCCTTGGTTAAATGTTGTCCTACATATTTTTAAGTAGCTATTATAATTGGGATTGCCTTCTTAAATTCACTTTCAGTGAGTATTTTGTTTACGTATAGAAATGCTAATGATTTGTGTATGTTGACTTTGTATTCTGCAACTTTACTAAATTATTTCATCCGTTCTAAGAGTTCCTTGGTAGAGTTTTTAGGTTTTTAATTTATTAGATCACATCATCTGCAGAGAGGAACAATTTGACTTTCTCCTTTCCCATTTGGATGCCCTTTGTTTCTTTATCTTATCTTATTGCTTTTGCTGAGACTTCTGGTACTATACTGAATAGGAATGGTGAAAGTGGGCATCTTTGTCTTGTTCTAGTTTCTAGAGGAAAAGTTTTAAACTTTTCCCTTTTCAGTAAGATATTGGCTCATAATACTCACTTAAATACATGTAATATGTGGCCTTTATTTTATTGAGGTATTTTTTTCATATCTAATTTATTGAGAATTTTTATCATAAAGTGATGTTGAAATTTATCAAATGCTTTTTCTGCATCTATTAAGATGATCCCATAGGTTTTGACTTTTATTCTGTTGATGTGATGCATCACATTATTAATTTTTATATGCTGAATCATCCTTGAATCTCTGGAGTAAATCCCACTTGATTATGATGTATTATCTTTTTGATGAACTGTTGCATTTGGTTTGCTAGTATTTTGTTGAGGATTTTTGTGTCTAGGTTCATTAGGGGTGTTGTCCTACAGTATTCTGTCTTTATTGTGTCCTTCTCTGGTTTTCATATTAGGGTTATGCTGGCCTCATATAAGGAGTTAAGAGTTCTCTGTGCTTCAACTTTCTGTAATATTTTGGGAATAACTGGTATTATTTCTTTTTTAATGGTTCAGTATAATTCATTGGTAAAACCATCTAGTCTTGGAGTTTTTTTGTTTTAAAAATTGTTATTACTGATTCAATCATTTTACTTCTTATTAGTCTGTTCAGATTTTCTATTTCTTCTTGCTTCAATCTTGGTAGGTTGTATGTGTCCAAGAAGTTATCCATGTCATCTAGGCTTTTGAATTTATTAGTGGATAATCATTCATAGTTCATAGTTATTTCTAATGATATTTTGTGTTTCTGTGGTATCCACAGTGATATCTCTATTTTTGTTTCTGATTTTGTTTATTTGGGTCTTCTCTCTTTTTTAAAATTTGGTCTAGCTAAAAATTTGTCAACATTATTTATCTTTTAAGAAAAACAACTTTTTGTTTCATTAATCTTTTGTGTCTCAATTTTATTTCTGCTCTAATCTTGATTATTTCTTTTTTCTACTAATTTTGATTTGGTTTGTTATTGCTTTTTCAGTTTTTTTTTTTGGTGCACTGTTATTTGAATTCTTTCTAGTTTTTTGATGTAAGTATTTTTTGCTATAAACTTGCCTCTTAATATTGCTTTTGCTTGCCCCATAGGCTTTGGCATGTTATGTTTCTATTTTCATTTGTTTAAAGGCATTTTAAAATTTCATTCTTAATTGATTTCTTCACATATTGGTCATTCTGGGGCATGTTGTTTAATTTCAATGTATTTGTGTAGTTACATATGTTCCTGTTGTTATTAATCTCTAGATTTCTTCTATTGGGACCTGAGAAGATACTTGATATGATTTTATTATTATTTTTTAAATGTTGAGGCTTTGTGTTCTAACATATGGTTAGTACTGGAGAATATTCTATGTGCTAATGAAATAAATGTGTTTCCTGCATCTATTGAGGAAAATATTCTCTAAATGTCTGTTACATCCATGTGTTCTATGGTACACTTTTAATCCAATGTTGTTTTTTCTTATCATTGAGCTTTTGTCTAGATGATCTGTTCAATGCTGAGAGTGTGGTGTTGAAGTCCCCAACTATTTTTGTATTTAAATTTAAGATATTATAATTACTGGTAGGGAAGAACTTACTATTACCATTTTGGGTTTCTAAAATCTATTTAAATCTGTTTTTTCCTCTTTCTTTGTCCTGCTGCCTTGTTTGAATTTCACTGAGTTTTTGTAGTAGCATGATCTGATTCTTTTCATATTCTTTTTTTGTGTATTTTTCACAGGTATAGCAGTCTGTTATAAACTGATAACAATTTAATTTCAATCACGTACAAAAAGTGTACTTGTTTATATCTATGCCCCTCTTTTTATTTTACTGATATTACAAATTACATCTTCTCATATTGTGTATCCATTAATATTAATTTATTATTTCTATGCTTTTGTCTTCTAAGTTCTATACCAGAATGAAAAATGATGCATACATCAATGTTGTAATGCTACAAGATTCCGTATTTGTTTACATATTTACTTTCACTAGGAAGTCACGCATTTGTTCATGCTTTTATATTGCTGTCTCGCAGACTTTGAAGGACTCCCTGTAGCATTTCCTGTAGGGCAGGACTAGTGGTGATAAACTTCCTTAGTTTTTATTCATCTAGACAAGCCTTAATTTCTTAATCATTTTGAAGGACAGTTTTGTAAAATATATATTTCCTGGTTGACAGTTTTTTCTTTTTTTCTTTCAGCACTTTTAATATATCATTCTATCCAGTCTGGCCTGCAATGTTTCTGCTGAGAAATCCAGTCATAATCTTATGCAAGCTCCTTTATATGTAATGAATCATTTGTCTCTGTCTCTTTTCTCTTGATGCATTCAACACTTTGTTTTTGTCACCAACTTTTGACAGCTTGATTGTAATATGTCTTGGTATAGGCTTCATTTTACCTTCACTTTTTTTTTTTTTTTGAGACAGGATTTCCCTCTGTTGCCCAGGCTGGAGTGCAGTGGCAGGATCTCTGCTCACTGCAGCCTCAACCTACCAGGCTCAAGCAATCTTCCTCCCTCAGCCCACCAAGTAAATGGGACTATAGGCATGCACCACCATGCCTGTAGCTTTGTATTTTTTTGTAGAGATGAGATTTCACCATGTTGTCCAGGCTGGTCTCTAACTCCTGGGCCCAAGCTATCTGCCTGCCTCAGCTTCCCAAAGTGCTACAATTACTGGGTGAGCCACCACACCTGGTCTACCTCTTATTTCTTAAGCGGACATAATGCATATAATGATCCACTTGCTGGTTTCCTGTAATTTCTTAGATTATCTTTTTCTTTTTTTCTATTTCTTTTTCTTATTTTGTTTTTGTTTTTTTTTGTTTTTTTCTTTTTCTTTTTCTTTTTTTTCTTTTTTTGGTTCTCTGCCTCAATAATTTCAAATTATCTGTCTTCAAGTTTGGTAATTCATTCCTCTGTTTGTTCACAACTGCTATTAATGCCTTCTAGCAAATTTTTCAATTCAGTAACTCTATGCTTCAATTCAAAAGTTTCCGCTTGTTTCTTTTTTACAGTTTCTATCTCAGTTGATAGTCTCAGCTTTTTTCATGCATATATTTTAGTTTATTTTATTGTCTATCTGTGTTTACCTTTAGCTCATTGAACATCTTTAAAGCAGTTACTTTGAATTCTTTGTCGAGTAACTTATAGATCTGAAATTCTTTAGGGTTGGCTTCTAGAGATCTATTTTGGTCGTATAAGTGGCTCATGTTTGCCAGTTTCTTTGTATGCCTCATTGTCCTTTGTTAAAATTTGTGCCTTTGAAGAAAATAGCCATCTCTCCCAATTTTTAGTTATTGGTTTTATATATGGGAAGACTTTCACCAATCAGAGCTGCTAGAGATGATGGAGTTCTCTCAACAGTCATCTAGGAATGCGTCTTCTTTTGGCTTGTGCTGTAATTTCCCAGCTAAAGAGTTTTCCCCCTGTTGTTTTTAGTTGTTCACAATCTTTTGCTTCCTATAGTGTCTTTTTAGAGTAATGTAGTCTCTGATGCTGCAACAAGCTACTACCCTCACCTTTGTTCTCAGTAGTCCCACCAGCATCAATATTTTGCTAGTTTCTGTTAGCACTCCACATCAAACAAGACTGACATGAGTCCCTTGGGAAGCCTTCTGGAAAGACAAAATGTTGGATGTAGGTTCTCCTTTTCTATTTCCCTCTTAATGAAGAAGCCATGAGTTGGGAGGTTGCTAAGGGAAGGTACTATTGTGAGTAAGTCTAACAAACTTTTCTAAACCCAATTTGATGAGTTTCTTTTTGCCCTGTGTACTCTTCTGGGGTGCTATAATCCCTTAATTGGTTTCTAGAGTTCTCAGAAAGGCCATCTGATCTGTATATTGCTGTTAATTCAGTGTTTCCATGGAAAGAAAGGGTCCGAAGCTTCTTATTCCACCATGTTAATGGTGTCATTCCTGACCACCACAGTTTGATTCAGTATATCTGAGTTGGTACCAGCACCAAAGATAATGCTGATGTGGGAGGAATATAGAGCACATATTTGGGGATACTCTTTTATACCAATATTTCTCAAAATGGATGGCACATTAGAATCACAGAAAATGTACTGATGCTTAAACTTCACTCTCAAACATCCTAATTTATGTGGTCTTGAATGAACTTCAACTTCACTAGTTTAAAATATTTTCCAGGTGATTGCAAAGTGCAGCCATGACTGAGAACCACTATTATTATGCTACTTATTGATTAACTTTGGGAATCCATTAGGGTAGCTCATCTCTTTCAGTAGTTAAGTATTAATGAACATATAATTTAAACATCAACGAAAACTCCATTTAATGTCAGATTCTTCTTCAGCTCAGTTCTCCATTTTTATGTTATTAACTAGGGTCAAACCATTTGAAGATAACACATGTATTTGGAAAGGACTATAAATCTAATACTACTAGGAAAAGCAACTATGACTCAATCCCATTAAAAGGTGAAGAAATTTAGCTTAATTTGTTGAAGAAAAGCAACTATTTTCTTCTGCATTAGTCAAAAGAAATAAGAGGCCAGGTATGGTGGCTCACACCTGTAATCCCAGCACTTTGGGAAGCCAAGGAGGGCAGATTGCCTGAGGTCAGGAGTTCAAAACCAGTTTGGCCAACATGGTGAAACCACGTCTCTACTAAAAATACAAAAAAATTAGCTGGGCGTGGTGTCGTGCACCTGTAATCCCAGCTACTCAGGAGGCTGAGGCAGGGGAATTGCTTGAATCAGGGAGGTGGAGGTTGCAGTGAGCCGAGATCATACCACTGCACTTCAGCCTGGGTGAGAGAGTGAGACTCTGTCTAAAAAAAAAAAGAAGTGACAGACAAGTTCAACTCTTGGCACACACTCATAGTTTATTAGATAACACAATTAAAATAGGACAAAAAGAAGCATTCTTTCTTTTTTGCTTTTTCAGAAGGTTTCCAGTCGTGTTTGAATATTGCTGCAGCTCTCACACTGTTACAAAACCCAGAGTTCCCATGAGGTTTTTAGAATTCCTTCCAATAGCAGCTTCTGCCAAAAGATTTTAAAAGCAAATAATTTACAAAGTTTTTTCAAAGACATATTAAAGTAGCAAATAAGGTGAGATAGGTGTTAACTTGGGGATGTGTTCATATTTTTGAACTTAAAAAATGTAACAGTATTGAAAGGAAAGGGAAAACAGATTATTTATATGATTCACTTCTTTAAACAAGCAAACAAATAATCTATATTTTTCCCTTCCACTTCCTAATGAATACATTATCACATTATCCTAAATGGCCTGTCTCCTAAATTGACAAGGGGAGCATGGAAGAGAGAGCAAGAGATCTTCCCAGTGAGCCTTGGCTTCCATTCTGGGTTTGAGCTCCCTGAAAGCACACATTTCTGTCTGATGTATCCTGCAGATTACCCAGTATATCTAAGCTCACTGGCTTTGTATTTGTTAAATTAATGACAGCTTCCTGAACTAAGAAGTTATACCATTTCTATTTTAAAGCTGTGCAGTCATGTAAAGGTGTTTTAAGAAATTACCAATTTTCCACAATTTTCTCAAATACGATTTAATTTCTGGCATTTCTAACAAAAATCTCAGAATACATTGCCATATTTTCTTATACATGACTTTGCATTGTTCTTCATACCCCTATCCTAGGATCCAGTATCTCCACTATTCCAGTAGGATTTAAAAATAATAATAATAATATGCAGCATGAACTGTAGGTAATGTTGCTTTTTATTTAATAAGAATAAGTGGTTTTTATTTCCTATTTAAGAGTAAATGACAGCTTATAAAAAGTTTTGCTAATGCTAAGCGTGTATTTCTGTACCCTTAATATGATGTTTCTTTTCATGAATCTAATTCAAGATCATATAACAACCTTAACCAATTCATTAGTAAATTCTAAAAGGCCTATTCTTCTTCCGTTCTACATCGTGTAACACCATTACCTACACAATTTTTCCAGAATTTCTCCCACTGGAAACATTGTTCTATGACTGGATTGTATATTCACAGTGCTTCCCTGACTCTCACATCTAGGATTTCTTGAAAAGGGAGATACAGAGTAAGGTAAATTCTGAACATGAAGGTTTTTTTTAGCTGTTTTCATCTCATGATTCCTGCAATTTTTGTCTTGCCTTCCCATCCCTGCTATTTTCTAACAAGGCTATATTTGTCGTATTAAAAAAGTCCAGGACCCGAGAGGGCTGAAGAGTCTGGAAATATATATCATAAACCTTCACATCTGCAAAAAATGAACAAGCCAAGCAACCCAAACTCATGCTAAAGTAAAAGCCAAAGCCAAAACCACAAGCCAGTACAACCAAACAAACGTAGACTTCCTTTATCACTCTGGACACTTTATCAATTTTCCTGCTTTAGCATCCAGTTGTTGTAACAATATTTTTTATGCTATGGAAGGTTTTTTCCCCTAAAAATTAAAAAAGGTACAAACTGCAACAGATATACAGTTCTCTATTATTGAATCTTCAATTTATATCAAACTGACAGTTGAAAGCAATTTTTTTCTATCAGCCTGCAAAAACTCATCTAAAATGACCTTTCTGAATAATTGATGAGAACTTTTTGTGTTTGTTGCAACTTTCTAAGCTGTGCACACTACACTGTAGCCAGATTACTTCAACGGACTTTGCAAAACCTAATTTGTAACTCTTCCTGTCAGCTTTTCTGTAAGTGGTAGCATTTGTTAGGGAACGCCACTAGAGTCAGCAAAGATGAGGCAGTATTAAGACATATTCTACCTGTTTCATTTACTTTCAAATTAAGCCCATTTGTTGGGTAATGTCCCATATGCTGTGAAACTAATGACGAAAATCAACATATATGGTTCAGTTTTCCTGCTGCCTCAACGTTAGAAGAGTACTAATCAAAGACAAATGATGATTAGAGGGTAGTTTTTCTGTATTCCCTCTTCTTTGCACTATCTAGTATGCATGTACATGTACACTCTTTAGTGATAAAATAGTTTAGTCACAATGAATACAATTGCTAGAAAACTCCATGAGCTCTACTCATTATACTATCTACGAGAAACCAGAAAAATAGCAAAAGTGATTTTTGGTCACCTAAGCTAATCTGAAAACCATGTCTACAAATTAGTCAGTCATATGCTATTAACTAATTGTGTTAATTATACTTCTTATTAAAGGAGAGAAATAAAACAGATGGCAATCAAAATTACCATAATTATATTGCCCTGCCTCAATCCTTAGCCCAAGGAGATTTTTCAGTAATTAATTAGATATAAATGAAGAGGTAGATAATGACAATCTTTAGCTATGTCACTCTTATAAACTTATAAAATATTAAATATGTTTTCACAAAATTGAGATTATAATATATTCAAACTTTTATATTATCACATTTATTTTGTGAAATATTTCTTTTTTTTTTTTTTTTTTTAACGGAGTCTCGCTTCATCGCCAGGCTGGAATGCAGTGGCGCGATCTCGGCTCACTGCAACCTCCGACTCCCTGGTTCCAGTGATTCTCCTGCCTCAGCCTCTGGAGTAGCTGGGATTACAGGCACACACCAACATGCTCAGCTAAGTTTTATATTTTTAGTAGCGATGGGCTTTCACCATGTTGGCCAGGATGGTTTCGATCTCCTCATGATCTGTTCCCCTTGGCCTCCCAAAGGGCTGGGATTAGAGCCATGAGCCACCACACCCAGCCAGAACATATATATATATTATATATATATTATTTTCAGTAATGTGATGATGCTAATGTTTTCAGGTAGGTGAAGATATCTCTCTCTCTGTAGGGTGATCAAATACAACAATTTGCCTCTGTGGAACAGAGGAATATTTCAGACAAACCAAAACTGGTTGGCACCTTAGTGAGCGTAAGTCACTATGACAACTTGGGAGGCAAATATTGCAATACTTAGTATCCCACATGGCATATTATTTGTTTAAAAAAATGAAAATAGCAAATATTCAGCAAAAGAAATGCATGTTTTTAATATATTATGCATAATATATAATATTTAAATATAATATATTTATTACATATTTATATATTATATATATATATGGCCACGCAGAGGTGTGTATAAAGAATGGATAATTAGATAATTATGCATTTAATTAAACAAAACTTGGATACATTTTGTTTTAGGTTGTATTTCATTGATTACTATTATGACTAATCACTTTGCTAAGCGTATTAGTGTTTCAGGTTTTCTCTGTGAATCATACTTGCTCATTTTTCTAATAAGATGTTTATTCGCTCCTATAGAGTCTTATCTGTTATAACAAATTTTCTACATTAAATATTTATCAGTTACATGTGTTACAAGTATCTTATACCAGTCTGTGCCTTGTCTTTTATCTGCTTTGTATTTTGTACAAATTTCATTTTTGACATAAACACAATTTTCAATTTTTAATGTTTTATGCTTTTTTGTCTCTAAGAGTTGGCTTTGTACACTAAGGTAATAAATTTTATTTGTATAGATATTTTTCTAAAAATTCAAGATTTTATTTTTGAAATTTACATCTTTAGTATAGCTAGAATTGCATGTAAACTGCTAATTTTACTTTTTATGTAAATAATAATTTATTACAACACTATATGTTGAGTCAATCTTTTAATTATTGATCTACAGTATTATGTCCCAAATCTAGTTTTTATAAATCTTTTGGCTTATTTTATGGGGTCTGGTTTTAGTTCATATAGTCAGTGTTTCAACTTCTATTCTCTAGCATCCCAAGTAACATCTCTTAATCATTATAGTTTTAAATTAGACATAAAATCTACATATCTGGTAGAAAAAGTGATTTCACATTGTTCCTTCTAAAATACTCTTGTTATTTGTAACCGTTTCATTTTTCATTGAAATTTAATGGTAAACTCGGCCAGGCACAGCGGCTCACACCTGTAATCCCAGCACTTTGGGAGGCCAAGGTGGGCAGATCACAAGGTTAGGAGATCAGCACTGTCCTGGCTAACACGGTGAAACCCTGTCTCTACTAAAAACACAAAATAGCTGGGCGTGGTGGTGGGTGCCTGTAGTCCCAGGTACTTGGGAGGCTGAGGCAGGAGAATAGTGTGAACCCGGGAGGCGGAGCTTACAGTGAGCCGAGATCGCACCACTGCACTCCAACCTGGGCGACAGAGCAAGACTCCATTTCAAAAAAGTAAATAAATAAATAAATAAAGTTAATGGTAAACTCATTTAGTTGCATTAAAAATGTGATTTTGATTAAAGTCACATTGAATTTACAGGGTAATTTAGAAAGAACTGCTATATTAACAACTGAGTGAATTGAGAATTCACTCTATATATTGGTTAACTGGAGACAATGCCTTTCACTATTTTCTCAGGAGGACTATTTATATTTATGACACGTTCTGTTCATATATATATATATATATATAGTTATACTTTAAGTTCTGGGATACATGTGCAGAATGTGCAGGTTTGTTACATAGTATATATGCGCCATGGTGGTTTGCTGCACCCATCAATCCATCATCTACATTAGGTATTTCTCCTGCTATCCCTCCCCTTGCCTCACCCCCTGACAGGGCCTGGTGTGTGATGTTCCCCTCCCTGTCCCCATGTGTTCTCATTGTTCAACTCCCACTTATGAGTGAGAACATGTGGTGTTTGAATTTTCTGTTCCTGTGTTCATTTGCTGAGATTGATGTTTTCCAGCTTCATCCATGTCCCTGCAAAGGACATGAATTCATCCTTTTTCATGGCTGCATAGTATTCCATTGTGTATATGTGCCACATTTTCTTTATCCAGTCTAACATTGATGGACATTTGGGTTGGTTCCAAGTCTTTGCTATTGTGAATAATGAGGCAATAAACATGTGTGTGGATGTATCTTTATAGTAGAATGATTTATAATCCTTTGGGTATATACCTAGTAATGGGATTGCTGGGTCATATGGTATCTCTAGTTCTAGAACCTTGAGGAATCGCCACATTGTCTTCCACAATAGTTGAACTAATTTACACTCTCACCAACAGTGTAAAAGTGTTTCTATTTCTGCACATCCTTTCCAGCATCTGTTGTTTCCTGGCTTTTTAATGATCGCCATTCTAACTGGTGTGAGATGGAATCTCATTGTGGTTTTGATTTGCATTTCTTTAATGACCATTGAGGATGAGCTTTTTTTCCATATGTTTATTGGCCGCATAAATGTCTTCTTTTGAAAAGTGTCTGTTCATATCCTTTGTCCACTTTTTTATGGTGCTATTTGTTTTCTTCTTGTAAATTTGTTTAAGTTCTTTGTAGATTCTGGATATTAGCTGTTTGTCAGGTGGATAGATTGCAAAAATGTTCTCCCATTCTGTAGGCTGCCTGTTCACTCTGATGATAGTTTGTTTTGCTGCACAGAAGCTCTTTAGTTTAATTAGATCCCATTTGTCAATTTTGGCTTTTGCTGCCATTGCTTTTGGTGTTTTAGTCATGATGTCTTTGCCCATGCCTATGTCCTGAAGGGTATCACTTAGGTTTTCTTCTAGGGTTTTCATGGTTTTAGGTGTTACATGTAAATCTTTAATCTATCTTGAGTTAATTTTTGTATAAGGTGTAAGGAAGGCATCCAGTTTCAGTTTTCTGCATATGGCTAGCCAGTTTTCCCAACACCATTTATTAAATAGGGAATCGTTTCCCCATTCCTTGTTTTTGTCAGGTTTGTCAAAGATCAGATGGTGGTAGATGTGTGGTATTATTTCTGAATATATTTTTAAAAGACTGTCCCCTGGGGACAGTCTAAAGAGACAGTGGTTTTCTAGCAGCATTTTATAAAGGATTAGGAAAAGAAGTTTTGAGACGACAAATAATTAAACAACTTCCATTGATCTCAGAGGTCTCTTTTTCAACAAATGTGCAGGAAAATGAGACATGTTTCTGTTTCTCCCCCAGAGGTTTGGTCATTTTTCAGGATGAGCTCCTTGTAATTTCATGCATTTGACACTTGGGTAGGAAAAAGTAACAAGTACCCACCCCATATACACATATTTGATAAAACCTTTCTCTTAAATTTAGTACTATTCTGATGATCTAAAATGAAAAAGAAAAAAAAACATTTCACTCTCTTCACTGTCATCTAGAACGTGATGACAAGTTCAAAATAAGCATTCCTCTAATTAAAAATAGGTAAATTATCTGGGAAAGTATTGGAAGACAGCAAGAAAAACTTGAGGCAAGGGGATTTGGCATGCACATCTGTAGGAAGCTACGTAACTTTTTTTTTTTTTTTTTTTTTTGGCAGGAAAGGATGCTTACTAGAACAGAGCAATTAGTGGCCACTTTTCCAGTTTCCCTGCTGAGAAGGCAGCCTTGTCAACTGCCTTATTACTGCAGAAATACTCAGTCCCGATGGTCAACACTTGTCTCCTGGGTTGCTTTTGTCTACAAATTGATATGTTGTTCTGCCTTAAATGATCCAGCCCTGAGAACGCCTTGGGTTCTGAACTCTTGACGCTGACTTATCAGCATGGGAACACACTATGGAAGAACTGCTGCTTGTAGAGGACTGTATCTATCTCTTTTATGAGTGAAGCTGCATGAAGGAGGCAAACTTTGCAAAACAACAGCTGAATATTTGGATGGTGAGCTGAAAGTTACAATGCCGTCAGGGAGAATGTGTGTATGAATTAAAATTATGCTGTTCATTTTAACTGGTTCTAGCCTAGCCCAGGAAATTAAGTAGAGCCATTCTCTCAAATGTGTTCTGAAAGAGGTCGAGGCTATAATCAGTTGTATGTTTGTCTATCTGTAAGTAAGTAGCAGTATTGGTAAGAAGAGTTATGCAAAACCAAGTAAGTTTCCCTGACCTGTAATCCTGGCAGACACTGAAGATACATGCAGAACCCAGTAAATTGAATTCAGTGAGAAATCTTGCCACTTCCATCACTGGAAAAACTTCTATTTTGCCTGATCAAATTAGTCCCTGATTAAACGTTTGAAGACTTTTACTTATATAATACTTTAATAAGGGGTAATTACAAAACCTCTAATAAAACAGTGACATAATCATTCAAAAGTGATAAGATATGAAATGTAAAAAGGCCATAACTTATGGGGCTTTGCCAGTGAGACACAGTAGATGAATATCTAAGATTTACAGAACTCTTCGAGATACTATACATGGAAATATCTATAGACTTTAACAACCAAAAAAAACAGCAACAAAAACTGGTTGGTGCAAAATTCATACCTGTGCTATCTGGTAACCCAGGTGATATAAACTTAACAAAAATGAAACTGTTTCAGAAAACATAACATTCTTCTATAGATATATTTTTCTATCCTACTTTCTTCATTTTTTTCTGTCCTAAAAGCAGATACCAAAGTGGAACTGATGTTCTCATGCATAATGCAAAAATAATTAACACATTTAAATGGAAAAATTACTGATCTGAAGGACATGGGAACCCACACCTGTAACACTTCAGATATTGATATATGTCCATTAAAAAGATCTAGCATGAGATAGATTCTGTGAAGTTCTACTGAACTTTCTCTGTGTTCTTGGCTAGGACTGGTTTAAATCAGAGAAAAAGGGAAGAAAAAGGAAAGGGACAAAAAAAATTGTTATGAGGAAAAGGACTAAGAATATAGGAAGAATTGGAAGGAAGCATAGTAAATAAACGCAATGCTTTACTCATCAAAATGTGCCTCAAGAAATTACTGTTCACCAGACCCTCTCAACAGCAATATGATATAGCTTCTGACAGGTGGCATTGTTTGTGTAGTATTCTTAAAGATATTGATGTTCATATCAAGAGTAATAGAGTTCAAGCCACATAGTAAGTTGTAATTACTAATTACTAATTACTAATTCTCAAGTTCTTTCACAACATTGAGAAACCAGAACCTCGGAATCCTAGTCCAAGAATAGCCATAGGATGTTTCATGAAGCACTTAGTGTAACTACCCAATACGTTTATTTTGCCTGATGCCCTGGCAGAGTCTATTTATCAAGACAGAGGAATCGCAATACAGAGCTTAATTCATGCAAAGCTGGATGAACGGAGACTGGAGATTTATTATTACTCAAATCAGTCTCCCTGAACATTTGGAGGCTTGGGTTTTTCAAGGATAGTTTAAGGAAAGAGAAGGGAGCTGGAGAGGCTGCTGATTGGTTGGGGTACAATCAGAAATGTGGGAAATGGTCCTCATGCAGGCTAGGTTGCTTCTGGGAGGGGCCACAGGAGTGACTGGTGGGTCCAGGTGGAGCCATCAGTGTGCAAGTCCAGGTGAAGCCACCGGTCATCAGACACAGAAAAAAAAAAAATCCTGAAAAGACATCTCAAAAGGCCAATCTTAGGTTCTACAATAGTGATGTTATCTGCAGGAATAACTGGGGAAGTTGCATATCTTGTGACCTCCGAAATAATGGTGGGTAATTGTTTATGTCTACAGCTTAGCCGAATTCAGGCTCCTCTCATCCTCCTAGCCTGGTGGTCTTTTCATTAGCTTTACAAAGGTGGTTGATTTTTGGGAAGAGCTATTATCATTTAAACTATAAACTAAATATCTCCCCGAATTAGCTCAGCCCAAGCTGAGGAATAATTAAGGGCAGTTTGAATACTAATGACAAGATAGGATTTGATTAGATCAGTTATCTTTCACGGTCATAATTTCTCACTGTTATAATTTTTGCATAGGTAGTTTTATTAGTATGTGAGGATCAAATTTACTTAATAATTTTAGGAAACAAACCCAACAATTTTAGGTTACTGGAGGAGTTCATTTATGTCATTTTGTCTTTTAATATTAGAATATATATTCCAAAAAGGGAGGGAGTTTTGTCTACTTTGCTTAGTATACGTGATGACTAGCATTGATAAGTCACATGGTAAATATTTCTTAAATGAACAATTGAATGAAAAACGCAAATACTTTCTCTTGAACAAGAAGTGTTGAAGCACTGAGGAGCACTTGGTACATAGCAGCGCATAATGTTAAGACTTTAGAACAAGGAATAGACGGTTTGATAACAGATGGTGCTTCTAATTCACTTTGATCTTGAACAAATATCACTTACAATTTCTGCTATGTAAAATGGGAACAACAATGAAATACTTAGACTGATTTTTAAACTGTTTTCAAGATCAGATAAAATTTTATTTGTAAAATTATTTTATTCTTTTCCTACTTTAAAGTCCTTCAACCAAGGATACCACATTTTATTTGTATAAAGAATTATTGTTGGCTGGGCACGGTAGCTCACACCTGTAATCCCAGCACTTTGGGAGGCCGAGGCAGGCGGATCCCAAGGTCAGGAGATCGAGACCATCCTGGCTAACACAGTGAAACCTGTCTCTACTAAAAATCCAAAAAATTAGCCAGGAGTGGTGGCAGGCGCCTGTATTCCCAGCTACTTGGGGGGCCGAGGCAGGAGAATGGCATGAACCCAAGAGACGGAGCTTGCAGTGAGCTGAGATCGCGCCACTGCATTCCAGCCTCGGCAACAGAGTGAGACTCCATCTCAAAAAAAAAAAAAAAAAGATTTATTGTCATTACCTATTTCAGTCTGGAGTGATGATGTGCTCTGATATTTGCTCTAAACCAAACCTCAACCTCTGCTTTATATTCTAGCATCTGCCCTCAAAAGTAGTGCAAAACTGAAAAAGTATTCCCAAATAGATTGGACACAGTGAGTTCCTTAGAGTTATGCACTGTTATTCATTCCTTTTTTTTTTTTTTTTTTTTTTTTTGAGACAGAGTCTTGCTCTGTCACCAAGCAGGAGTGCAGTGGCACGATCTCAGCTCACTGCAACCTCCGACTCCCTGGTTCAGGTAATTCTCCTGCCTCAGCCTCCTAAATAGCTGGGATTACAGGCACGTAATCCCACCACGCCCAGCTAATTTCTGTATTTTTAGTAGAGATGGGGCTTACCATGTTGGCCAGGATGGTCTTGATCTCCAGACCTCGTGATCCGCCCGCCTTACTCACTCAAAGTGCTGGGATTACAGGTGTAAGCCACAGCACCCAGCCCCATTCATTCTTATAAACGATAGAGACACTTTTAGTAGTGATGATACATTACCATATATATGTACACACATGCACACACACAATCTCACATTTTTAGAAAAGTTATTGCTATATTTTGTTTGATATTGGCTGATTCAGATTCTATTAATGTGACAGCATCAAAACATTAACATGGAGTTTTCTTAAGATTAAATACATACACATTTCTCTAAATTTAGATGTAGTTTAAATTGCAATTATTCATAACCTGATGCAAATTCAAATATTTGATAATATCTGTTTTATTTTATTTTATAAAGCTTCCTCTATTTTGCATGAAGCTAAGAACTAGTTTTAAGAACAAGTTATTTTGAAGCTTTTTATTTTACCAATTGAAAGTAATATTTTATTTTCCTTTTATTTGGAAGAAAAATGTACATTTTCATGATGAGTAAAATGTGTCTGACACTTCTCAAATAATTTACTCATGGTTGAGAAT
This sequence comes from Chlorocebus sabaeus, assembly GCF_047675955.1. Taxonomy (NCBI): domain Eukaryota; kingdom Metazoa; phylum Chordata; class Mammalia; order Primates; family Cercopithecidae; genus Chlorocebus; species Chlorocebus sabaeus. Next base: position 59,413,522 of record NC_132908.1, on the reverse strand, counting down.
AAGCAGGAGTGATTAGAGCTTCAAATCAGAAAACTTCAGAGAGCCAGAAGCTATCAAAATGTGCAGCTTTTATGAACGATTTTTCACTCATTGCTGTATAGCAATCACCACTGATACACTCTAGTTTTTTCCAAAGCATGTATAATTGGGCAAATCATCTAAACCCCCACAAGCAGGCAATTATTCAACTGCATTGACACAGAATCACTGGGTCCAGTACTTCATTAGAATATGCCATAATCCCTTGTTCTTGTCTTAACCTTCGCTGTGAAAAATCTAATTCATCCAAAACTGACACAGTGTCCTGTTGGTTATGCAAATAGTGGCAATGCAGGAGATGGAGTTTCAAGCTACTCTTCTATCTCCAGTCCCATGTGTAGGGCTCTTATCCAAATCTTTAAATAGAGCCTGTGAGTTCTAATAATTATTCAACTAACACATATAAGCTCCCTTTGTACTCATTTTTGAAAATGTGCTTATCTTTTTCTCTTACAGAAAAGCGAGGGAGACACTGACAGAGAGATTGAATGGCACCGCCACCACCAGAGGAATAACTGGAAAAGGAAGCAGGAGGACACTTGGGTACAAGGGAAACGATAAGAAAAGTATAAAGCTGCAGGAGCAGAATGTTACCTCCGTTTCTGTCCTCCTCTTTGTTCTTATAGCCCAGTTGTCTTCCTCTTGACCCTGTCTTTGCATTGCATGGGAAATAGTACAACTTTGAGTCATCCCCACCTGGGCTCAGATGAGATAGCTGAAACTGACTAGAAGTACAACCTTGGCCATATTATGTAATATCTCAGAGCCTATGAATAACGGTATGGTTGTCCCTGGAGTCTGGGATAACTTGGACAATGCCAGGCACATAGGTTCCAGCCATATAGACCATCTAATCTGATGAAAGAGATACCCCTACTGAAATGCACTGAATATTTTTGAATACCTACTATTTCTAAGAGGATATGATTTGAAAGCCAGGATAGGAAGATTTGATGCAAATTTGATTGTTGCATGGGGCCTTGAATAATATCCTGGAAAAGCATATGCCTTTGATCCTGGGTTATGATTTCAATTAGATTTTTCCTACTATGTCAAATGGTGATATAAAGTCAAATAAAACTTTATATCATGAATTAAAAGTTGCTACTTTCCACCTTTACTCATTTTTCATGTGACTTCAGAGGAACTATTAGAAGACCATGTGACAAACTGATCCCCTACTTTCTTAATAATAATAAGAAGAGTAATGGTTGTATACTCTAAAGACTGCATGCTACATGGCCTAAGTTAACTGATATATGTTATTTCATTTAGTCCTTACTACACAACTGTGACCTCATTGTTATTTTTAGCCTCACTTTACATAAAGGGGTTTTGAATCTTACAGACATTGGATAACTTGACGAAGGCTACACAGCTATCAAATGGCTGAGTGGGGAGTCAAACTCAGGCACATGAAATCTGTCTTGACCAGTCTTCAAGCCCAGATGCTCTACCACCTGCTTTCCACTCCTAGATGGTCCACCTCTGTCTGAGTTTGCTGTTTGTTTCACTGGGAAAACCTGCTGCCATGAAGCAAGTCACTGTCTTTCAGAGGGCAGAAAGGGAGCTCTTAAATTGCTTCTAGTAGACTTAACAGAAACATGGGCTGTTTGTAAAACAGTGATTCTCAACTTTGACTGCAGAGTAGAACTACCTAGGGATCTTTAATATTGGTTTCAAAGTTTCGCCCCAGGGTCCTGATTTAGTTGGCCCCTCCTAGGTATAAGAAGTGTCAATTCCTTCCAGTGATTCTATTTGGAAAGTACTGCTCTACAGCTTTAGGCCTCACTCACTCTCCTTTCTGACTGCATAGCCTAGTGGAATCCTGTGGTCCTGGTCCCGAACTGGAGATACATGGCATTTGAGTAGTCTAAAAATTCTAAGTTTGGAAAGGATGAGAAAATGATGGTGCTGCTGCTGATGATGTAACACTTAATGAAAGTTGCTCAATGCTTGTCATTTACATATATTTGAACATATTATTAAGTTTTATTACCCTTTATATTTATTCAAAATGAAGGGGTTAGAAAATTGAAATTAATTGAAACTGGACCCAAATCCAAGCCAGGTATGTCACAACATTGTGGGTGACTTTAAATATGTGCTTTTAATTGCAAGAGTAAAGTCATGAGGTATGAAAGGATGGTTAAGTTTGAGGCTATTAATGATTGTTGCATGACTGAGGTACAATTTTATGCAAGAGGTTACTATATTATAATGATCAGTTAGTGGGTGACAGAGTGAAGTGGCACGAAGTGGTGGGTTTTAGTTTCAGTCAACTCTCTTTGGAGGAATGTCAGTTACCAAAAAAGAAATCTGCTCTTAGGTGCTACAAGCCAAATATATTAGAGCTTGCAGGAGAATTATTCCAAGGAGAACCAAGATCTCAGCCACAGGACAGAGATCAGAGTTCAGGAAGGAAGGCTTAAGGGGGAGTGCCAGACAGGCTAGAGGGTCAACTTTGACAAAAGAGACACCATAGGTATCTGAAGGCCAAGGAGAAGAATTTGTTTCTAAAATAAAAGAGTGGCAAGGAAATCAAAGAGCTCTCAAGGATCTCCGGCTCTTTATGGACTTCCTCTGAATATCATCTCTGTACTTGGGTTTGCTCCCGTGTTAAAGTCAAACAACAAAACACTAAGAGGTAAGATGAGGTAGAAAGCAGAACCATTGAAATGCAAGGGAATGAAGAAGTTTATTCATGCCAGGAAATAACAATGATATCTGAGGGAAAACACAAATCTAGAGCCAAGGCTTTGTTCTCCAGAAGGTTAAGAGCAGGAATTCATTTCTGGAAGGGTAACAGTGCAATTCCAGCTACAAAATAGTGCATTAGTGGGCTTCCAGAGACACCTATTTCATCATAGGATCGCAAATGATCGTCTCTTAATGATTTTTTTCTAAACACAGATAGGAAAATTGAAAAATAATAGTTGTTTTAGCTGTTTTTTAAAAGATATTTTACAAATCCACATATTGAGTTTTCCCAGTACTTTCATTTGTACTATTTGACTATAAGCTTTCAAAATATTCTGAGACAGATTGAACAGATGCCTATTTTATAGATTTGTAAAAAGCAAGTCAAATAATAAAGACGAGTGGCACATACACTAGTGATTGAAATTAGTATTGCTGGCCATTTTAAAGAATAGTCTTTGGCAGCATTTCACTTTCCAGCATGGACTTGACTTTCATGATTCTAAGGAATGTGTGTTGGCAATCTCAGTAGGTGAATCTATTGTGGACTTGATACCACTGATATTTTTTCAAAGGATGCTTTCAAGTCTTTGCACCTTTCTCAGTGTCCAAAATTCTTTTAGTATGAAGCCTCTTAGGGTCAGAATGTAAGAAATAAAGCAGCAACTTAAATGCTGGGCTTTGGGGATAGATATGAGTCAGTATATTATGCTCACATTTAGGATTTTTTTAAAGCTTCATATAAGCAAATCTTGCAGAAAAAAAAAAGTCACAGGAAAGAACAGGACAAGGTAACAAACCCATGACCAGACCACAGTGCAAGTACAATATTAGTATCAATAGATTGACCTTAATCTACTCTCCATTACTTCTATTATCCCTTCATGATTTTGTTTCTAGCATGTCACCTTCTTGGCTTCCATTTGCAGTGCTATGCCCTGTATGTTGGCAGAGTGCCAATTATGCATCCACAAATACTGTTGCTATAAATGAAGAAGAATCTGACAATAAGACTGGTGTGATCAATGGCAAAGCTTAACTATGTCATCTCCACTTCTCTATTTCTCCACTTCCTTCACCAAGCTCGGCAGAAGAAATGGTCACCATCCTCTGAATGAGCTCAGTCCAAATGGACTACTATTTTGTTCAGATTTTGCCTGTGATCTTTATTAAATTCTTGACCTTGACATCAAGAACTGGGGCTACAAAATGTCAGTAAAGGTATCTTTCCAATTCTACTATATATATATATACACACACACACACATATATATACACACACACATATATATCTTTATAAATGCAGAATTGACTACCAAATGTATCTATATGCTAAATTGTGAAAATACAGATGCACAGTTAACAGATATGAAATGTGCACTAATCAGGTATTCAAATTTTATGAGTTAAAAAAAGAGTTTCTTTTTTTTGAATATGCAATGAATTATGAAAAGGTTTTAATAATCAAAACAAGACTTTCCATTGAAGTACCTGACCAAAGGCCACTTTAAAAGGAAAATGAATGCTACTTCTTACCTGGTATGAAGTCATAAAAATTCATAGAATTGTATTTGCTCACAGCGACCCTGGAGGAAAAAGTGACACAGACCTTTTTCTGGGTTTATAAACTAGGAACTAGAGAGATTTAGTAACTTGTCCCAAGGTGACATAGCTGGTTAGTGGCAAATATATACCTATAACTCATGTCTCCTGATACATAGTCCAGTGTATCGTCCAAATAGTAAACCATTATCTCCAGGAAAATAGCATTTACTTATGAAACACCTTCTATATTCTCAGTTTTATGCTAGAAACTCTCCATATGTTATACTACTGGATAATTACTATAACCTAAGGAGTCAAGTATTATTATTATCTCTATTTTACAGATAGAAATCTAAGGATCATTGCTCCCACGGACACCACTGGAGGGCCGGAGGACAGGCCCACCACCTGCAACCCTTTCCCTGCCAGTGCCAGAGTGTATCATAAAAGGGCTTGATGACTGCTCAGCCCTGCCTATTGCCACTCACACCTGCCCTCATCTTCTGGGGGCCTAGCCATTGATCAGCTCCACCAGCCACTGCCTGCACCTATGGATACCATGGGGGCCTGAGGACTGGCCCACCCCACCTATTGCTGCTACCTGCCAGTACCCATGCATGTGTTCTATAGGGTCCTGGGGATGGACCCACCCTGCCTGCCACCACCAGTTCCTATGCATGCCTTCCAGGGACCCGAGCATGGGGCCACCCAGCATGCCAGTGCCCACACAGCTTTTCCAGGGACCTGAGGATTGACCCACCCTATCCACCACTGCTGGCATCTGCACACATTTCTCCTGGAAGTCTAAGAAAGGGACCACCCACCCTTTACCACCACTGCCACTGGCGTCCACTCATACATACCATGTGGGGATCTGGGGACTGTCTGTCCTACCATGTTGCCACCACCACTGCTTTCCACTCACACTGCCTGGGGATCCAAGGGTTTGTCTGATGCCACCACAGCCAGTACTGATACCAGGAATGCCTTTCAGGGGCCTGATGGCCTGCCTGCTGCCCAGCTAACTGCTGCCACTGTCATCTCCTGGGAAAGCCCCTGGAGTCCCAAGGATTGGCCTCCCTGAACCTGCTACCTCTGGTGCCCACGTATGCCAGCTGGGAACCCAAGGATCAGCATACTTAACCCCCCACCATCACCACTAAGGACTAGCGTGCCTGTGTTCCTGACCCCAACAAAGCCTCAGCATAGCCTCCACTAATAACCACAGCTAACCCACTGAGGAAACCACAAATATGACTAAAGCCTGTTACAGCTGTATAAATAATACAGAGACTACAAGACTACAAGGCTCTGCACCTAGAATCAGAGTCAAAGCACCCTGCCCAACCGATACTAGAGACACACATATACAAAAATATATTTTCCTACAAAACCCAAGTTATAAAATTGGAAGAAAGTACTATTATACTGTATGTCCGGATATGAACATAATGACACACACACACACACACAAAATTAAAAAGCAAGGAAACGTGACACCTCCAAAGGACTGCAATAAGGTATTTCTTTGTAGCAGTGTGAAAACGGACTCATACACTATCCAAAGAAATCTACAGATTCAGTGACATCCCTATCAAAATACCAATGGCATTCTTTACAGAAACAGAAAAAAGATTCTAAAATTTATATGAATCCACAAAGACCCAACATAGCCAAAGTAATCCCAAGCAAAATCAATAAACTTGGAGCCATCACATTGCCTGACTTCAAAATATATTATAAAGCTATATAGCCAATAGAGTATTATACTGGCATAAAAACAAACACACAGACCAGTGGAACAGAGTAAAGAGCCCAGATGTTAATTTACATATCTACAGCTAACTGATTTTTGATAAAAGTACCAAGAATGCTCATTGTGGAAAGGACAGTCTCTTCAATAAAAGGTACTGGGAAAACTAGATATCCATAAGCAGAATAATGAAAGACCCCCAGCTCTCACCCCATACAAAAGTCAACTCAATATGGATCAAAGACCTATATGTAACACACAATACTATAAAATTACTACCGCAAAACACAGGGGAAATGCTTCAGTATATTTGTTTAGGCAAATAATTTATGACTAAAACCTTAAAAACTTAGGTAACAATAACTTAGGTAACAATAACAAAAACTTAGGTAACAATAACAAAAATAGACAACTAGGACTATATTAAACTAAAAAGCTTCTGCACAGCAAATGAAATGATCAAGAATGAGGAGATAACCTATAGAATAAGAGGAAATATTTGTGAACTATTCATCCAACAAAGAACTAATATCCAGAATATACAAGAAACTCAACTCAACAGCAAAAAAATAAATAATCCCATTAAAAAAGTAAATAAAGAATCTGAATAGACATTTCTCAAAAGAAGACATACGAATGGCCAAGAGGTATACAAAAAAAATGCTGAATATCACTAATCATCAGTGGAATGCAAATCAAAACCACAATGAGATATCGTCTTACCCCAGTTAGAATGGCTACTATCAATAAAATGAAACATATCAGATGCTGGAGAAGACACAGAGAAAGACAACTCTTACATATTGTTGGTGAAAATTAGTACATCAATTATGGAAAATAGTATGGAGATTCCTCAAAAATCTAAATATAGAACCACCATATGATACAACAATGCCTCTCCTGGGTATTTATTCAAAGGAATTAAAGTCAGTATATCAAAGGGATAACTGTACCCCCGTCTTTATTGCAGCACTATTTACAAAAGCCAAGATATGGAATTGACCTAAGTGTCCAGCAATGGATGAACAGATAAAGAAAATGTAGCATTTAAAAGCAATGGGGTACTATTCAGCCACACAAAATAATGATATCCTGATATTTGCAGCTACATGGATGAGACTGGAGGTCGTTATCTTAAGTAAAATAAGCCAGGTAAAGAAAGAAAAACATCACACATTCTCACTCACATGCGGAAGGTTAAAAAAGTTGATTTCATGGAGGTATGGAGTAGAATGATAGTTACCAGAGCCTGGGAAAGGTTGGGGTGCGGGTAATGAGAAGAGGTTGGCTAATGAGTACAATCATACAGTTAAATAGAATGAATAAGTTCTAGTGTTTAACAGCACAATAGACTATAATTAATAACAATATGCAGTATATTTAAAAATAGCTATAAGATATGAAATATTCCCAACACAAATAAATGATAAATGCTTGAGGTGATGAATATTTTAAATACTCTAACTTGATCATTACACACTGTATGCATGTATCAAAATATCACATGTACCCTACAAACATGTATAATTTTTATATATCAAAAAATGTTTTTTTAAATCTAAGGCTCAGAAAGATTAGGCAAATTGTTCAAAGTAATAAGGTTGGGATATATAAAAGGATCCTTTTTACTCCAAACTATATTCACTTCATACTCATTTATTGTGTCTCTAATATTTTCAGAAGAATAGAAAATGAAAAATGAAGTAGTTCTCTGAAGATGTTCAAAAATAAACAGGACATAATTCAGAAATATGCAAACAGACATGCATGAATACAATATTACCTTTTTTTGACAGATTAATTATTTAAATAAACATTAATTTAAATCTATTTGATAGCGACAGGAGACAGATAAATTCCTAGGCAGACTGGGACAGGTCCCTGGTGAAACCCAACTTCAAACAAACGACAATTTAAAGCCTAAAAACCAAGCCATTTCCAGATATAATCCACAACTGGAGTGAGAACTTCTAGTCCTATCGGCCCACGCTTTCCCGATTGGTTCTTTCTGAATAATGCTTTTAACCAATCCAATGTTGCCTTTTCCAAGGCTACCTATAGCCTGTACCTTCTCATTCCAAACCTATAAAAACCCCAGACTCAGCCACAGAAATGGCTACCCACTTTTGGGCCCCCTCTCCCACAGAGGGCTACCCACTTTGATTTCCCTCTCATTGTTGAGAGCTTTTCTGTTGCTGAATAGAATTCTTCCCTGCAATGCTCACTCTCTGACGTCCACGTACCTCATTCTTCTTGGTCACGTGAGGCGAACCTGGCACCTGACAAACGGTGGGAGCATAAAAGTGTTGTAACATGCTCCTCGCAGGCTCCTGGCAGGCTCACTGAGCTGCAGGCGGCATGAATGAAATGAACTGTGACGACCTGGCCTGGTGGCTCACGCCTGTAATCCCAAAACTTTGGGAGGCCGAGGCAGGTGGACCACCTGAGGTCAGGAGTTCGAGACCAGCCCGACTAACATGGTGAAACCCTGTCTCTACTACAAATACAAAAAATTAGCCGGGCATGGTGGTGGATGCCTGTAATCCCGGCTACTGAGGTGGCTGTGGAAAGAGAATCACTTGAACCCAAGAGGCAGAGGTTGCAGTGAGCAGAGATCGTGCCAATGCACTCTAGCCTGGACAACAAGAGTGAAACTCTGCCAGAAAAAGGAGGGGAGGGGAGGGGAGGGGAGGGGAGGGGAGGGGAGGGGAGGGGAGGGGAGGGGAGGGGAGGGGAGGGGAGGGGAGGGGAGGGGGAAGGAAGGAAGGAAGGAAGGAAGGAAGGAAGGAAGGAAGGAAGGAAGGAAGGAAAAAGCTGTGACATGATCCTGTTCGCTGGACTACAGGAGTGAAGAGCTGCAACCCTTCTGGGGGCCCAGACCTTGGAACTCCCCAAGGCAGAGCTATAACACTCCCCCATTAGACCAGCCACAGACTGTGGGAGCAAATGAGCTATAACATGCCCCAGTTTGCTGAGCTGTAAGTAGCAGGAATGAAAGAGAGAACCGGCCGGGCACGGTGGCTCACGCCTGTAATCCCAGCACTTTGGGAGGCTGAGGCAGGCGGATCATGAAGTCAGCAGTTTGAGACCAGCCTGGCCAACATGGTGAAATCCTGTCTCTACTGAAAATATAAAAATTAGCCGGCCGTGGTGACACGTGCGTGTAATCCCAGCTGCTCAGGAGGCTGGGGCAGGAGAATTCCTTGAACCTGGGAGGCAGAGGTTGCAGTGACCCAAGATTTTACCACTGCACTCCAGCCTGGGCGACAGAGCGAGACACCGTCTCAATCAATCAATCAATCAATAAAAGAGAGAGAGAGAGAGAGAACGGTGGCATTCCCTGGTGGCTCAGACCTCGCGACTCCCCGACCAGATGCTGTGACAGCTTCTTGGAGCTCCACGGTTGCTGGAGTCTCCACGTTTTGAGGTGCTGCTGCGTCCCCCTCATCCCGACGCCAGTGTCCAAGGCAGAAGCCAGTCGCAGCACGCCTGGACCAGCCGTGGGCGGAGCGCAGAGCCAAGGCGGCCACCGTAGCTGGCTGAGCCGGTAGTGCGAGCTGAGCGCAGCCTGCTGGACTGAGCGGGCGAAGCAAGCCAATGGGCTCGAGCAAAGCCTGGTTAGGGGCGCTACTCGCCGCGGAGTTTTCCGGCAGGTAAAGTGGCATGGAAAGAATTCTGTGCCGTATTTAGCTAGAAATTTTCTTAATTCTACCACTAACATACTAGCATGCTGCTTCATTTCCCTGAGCCTCAGTTCTCTCCGTAGTAAAATAGGCTATTGGGCTAGGTAGGCAACTTTTGCACTGGGGTATACAGAGATTTAGCATCCCTGGAAGGAGCTCCAGGAGTCAATGTATGGAAAAGGTATGGCCTAGTAATTTTGGTTCTGAATTCATCTCTATAGATTTGAGCACACCATTTGCTTTATGTAGTGAAATTCAGCATAATAATTTACAAAATTTGGTTATTACAAAAACAGTTTGAAAGCCACTTGAATAGAATTTATAAGCATAAATTCAGCTTGAATATATTATATTTTGATTGTATTAGACACACAATAAAAAGAATTTATTTTACTTTCCCAAAGTCTGAATTGGTGAGGAACAAAAATAGAAGCTACAGCAAATTGTTGGCAGCTTTTTTTTTTTTTTTTTTTTTTTTTTTTTGCCACCCAAATATCTTAAGAACTGAAACTTGAGACATCTGTACTTCCTACGGCATAAATACACCTGGAAAGTTTCTTCCCTATTCTTCCTGGATACTCTATATATCCATTTTTCTATATTTGAGCAAAGCAAAAAGCCAGAACCTTAAGACCTGATGTCAGTGGTATCTTCCTAAGGAAGACTTGTTATCTTCAGTCTCTTTTGAGCATGATGTCAGGTTACTCAAGGTCCTCCATCATTTTGGTCATATGTGAATTTTCTGTATCATTATTCAAGCCATACTACATATCTGCCATACCAAATACTTGTAATCCTTATAACTAGAGACACCCTTCTTTGATCAGTTTCTGTGTTCTTAGTGATACACAATTTTTTATTTCTCTACAGGAAACAACCTCTTTTGTTATGACATTAGCTTTCATATATCTGTTTCAGCACATTCACAATCTGCCTGGGATTATAAAATATTAGTATAAAAAATTCTTTGGAATCAGCTTAGTCGTGGTGTTAAATCATGCTTCCATCCTTTACTAGCTGTGAACATCTATGCAAGTCACTTAATCTCTCAGAGCTGAAGTTTCCTCATTTGTAAGATGAGAAAAGTATAAATTTATGCATGTGTCATCATAGAAATTAAATCAAATAATGTATATAACAAACTGTACAATGCCTGACCCATAGTGGACCAATAGACTCTTGTAATGCTAGCTGGTTTCCTCAAGAACAAATCATACTCTAATAAAAAAGTATATAGTATTGATAGTAAAAGCAAATTATAGCTAATAAAATATCAAAGACTATTCGTTGGTAGGTACTTCATTCATTAAACTAGAAAAGCAACAGAGCAGTCTCTACTGGGAGACAATTTTCCATAGGTCTCTTGTGTTTCTCAGTAACTTGTGAGAAACTCAGTGAATGACCTTTGGTTTCAGAATATCTTTTCAAGGATTCTATATAGGAAAACCTTGGAAAATATCCATCGTGTCACCAGGGCAGGTTTGTTTACTATCTAGTGCAACAGATAATGTCTTTTTCCAGACCAATGTTTGGGAAGGCTTCCTTTCAGTTTATTATATATTTAAAAAATTGTATTCACCAATCTTGAGGCTCTTTTGCTGTGATGAAAATCCGCTGTATGCACAGCTTCAACTGGACCTCTCAGGGTTGCCTCCATGAAACTTGTAGGAGAAGCAACAGAAAGGTTGGTCATATGTGAATTTTCTGTGTCATTATTTAAGCCATACTACATATCTGCCACACCAAATACTTGTAATACTTATAACTAGAGACACCCTTCTTTGATCAGTTTCTGTGTTCTTAGTGATACACAACAGAGCAAAAATGATACTCATGCTCATTACTGTGCCATTAGTAATAAAGTCCTGTGTCTCTGATCCAGGAGTCTCATGTCTTCTGCCGGCATCCATTCAACTGTGGTATGTTAAATTGTCAGTTGGTTAGTAAGGTAAAAATCTCAGAACCTTCACTGTTGTTGGGACAGCTTGATCTGATTATGTTATTAAAAGTGATTTAAAGAAAATAACCTAAATGTCCATCAGCAAAATGTGGTACATCCACACAGTGGGTATTATACAGCCATAAAAAGAAATGAAACACTGTTGTATGCTATAAGATGGGTAAACCTTGAAAACCTTAAGCTAAATGAAAGAATCCAGAAATATATTGTAAGATTCCATTTATATTAAATATCCTAAATAAGCAAATCCATAGAGACTGAAAGTAGGTGAGTGGTGGTCAGTGTATGGGAAGAGGGAGGAATTGAGACTGACTGCTAATAGGTACTGTGGCTCCTTTTTGGGCTGATGGAAATATTCTGGAATTAGTGGTGATGATTGCACAACATTGTGAATACGTAAAAGAGAAAGAGAGAGAGGAACAGAGAGACAGGGAAAGAGAATCTTTTGTGTTCCTGAAAAAGCATGGATTAGGGGCCAGTAGACAAGGTTTTGAATCTTGGATATTTCTTTTACCATTAGTGCCAACTCCATAACTTCTCTATGCCTCATTCTTCATGTTCACAAGTGATCAACTAATACCCACTCTCGGGTTCATTGTGTATATGAAACCTGAGAATGCCTCAGAGGTTGATTCAGAGTTGATGCCTGTTAATTGGTGACTATAAAGGTGAAAATGGCAACAATTTCTTCAGAAAATAAATTAACTAAAAGAAAAAGAAGTGGCTACACTTCTCATACATGCCACCATATGCTTACAAATGCATATCCAGAGTTACAGTGAGTCTACTGTGGATTTGTGGAAATATTTCTCTTACCAACATTTAAATAAATACATTTTAAAAAGTGTTATTTATGTTTCTACGAGTAATTGGAAGTATGCTTTCTCATGCACAGTTCTATAGTAAAGATAATACACTGTCAACAGAATTTACATGCAAATAACTCCTTAGTGTGCTTTAGTTGGGAGATGTTCGATAATTAAGTCATCCTGATAATACATTTCTAATAGCTTCTCTGTTTCTGGACCTTGCTCATTTTAAGAAGTGGTATATCATTTTGTAATCAAGGTGGCAATGTCAGAAAGCCTTGTTTTATTTTTTAAAAATCATTGTATTTTCTTAAAATGGTGAAATTCTTTCATTGATAAGACTGAGATAGGCTGATGAAATGTATTTCATGATGGTGAAATATAATTGGATGGAAACAATAGCCATCCATAGAGTAGTTGAATATTAGACTGTGGTGCATTTTAATAAATGAAGCCAACTTTACCATATTCATTCTAAATGATGCACATTTTTACATAGTTGTGAAAATCCCACATCGACTTTAGTCAATCAGTGCTTTAAAAATATTTAGAAATAATTTGAGAGTATCAGAAATAATAGTTATTCCTCATGGCATTTGAAATAGAGCCATCAGAGTGCACTCCTCATCTACTAGATAACAATAGGGAGAAGAGTGAGGCAGGGTGGCCAAGACAAAGAAATAAGGACCTGGCAAGTCTGGTTAGCAAAGGGTAAGATAAAGGGCATCAATGGACTTTAAATGACACAGAGGCCAAGAGAGATCAGCATGAGAAAGGGAGGTGGTAGGAAAAGAAGCAACATTTTAAAGGATAGAGAATATATTTCTATTTTCCCCTAGCTTTTCTCATTCAAATCTCATTTTTCAAGATCTTCCTTTCTATTCATCTTCTGTCCTTTATTCAGTGTTTTTCCCTCTTAATGCCTCCCGGGCTACCACCTGCTGTCCTTGTTTCTCTACATATCATTTTTCACCATCCAGTCTTTTATCTCTTTTCCAGTTATTGCCTCAAGCCAATTTCCCAAATTGGATCTAGGGGCCTAGTTTCTCAACATCTCACTTGGGAGTGTCCAGGCAGGGGCCCAAGCTGGAGGCAGCCTGGAGTGAGGGGCATGGGCAGGAACTGTATACCTGCTTCAGTTCAGTGATTCTTGGATGCAAGTAGCCCCAGGGGCTGCAGGGAGGGTCCCTGGAGAGAGTTTCACTGTGCCAGTTTTAAACGCTGCCTAGGCCCTAGTGTTTCAGTCCCTCATACAATGACTGCAGACCCTGACACAGTTCCAAATATACTGAGTTGAATGAATACAATGTCAAAGGAAGAAGCAGCTGCTTTGGAAAAGGCATCGTGGCCTTGATGCCTGTCTCCAACTATATGTAAACACTTACCTTCCTAGGTGATATTCCAAAGCTCTGTCCGTATTGTAAAAGTCTGAGATACAAGAATATATATTTTTAAGGTCCTTTAAGGTACTATGTAAATTTTTAGTAGACTTTCATTTATTTTTAATAATTATTTTTATATTGCAAGTAGAAACGATTTTGCAGTTATGGTAAAGTATTAGTGTCTAGTGCTGTCAGAACAAAATATCACAGACTGGATGGTTTAAACAAGAGAAATGTATTTTCTTTAAATGCATTTAGAGGCACTCTCTGTATGTGCCTGCACCTAAGTTTTCTCTTATAAGTATACCAGTCATATTGGATTGGGGCCACCTTAATGTCTTCGTTTTAATTTGATTATTTCAATAAAGACCCCATGTCCAGACAGTCATATTCTGAGGAAATGGGTGTTAGGATTTCAGCATCTGATATGTATATAGAAAATGTCAGACAGGTAATGTGCCAACATTGTAATAACGTTAGTGAGAGGCATGTCTCACACATGAGCGCTGAAATACAATCATCATGTTTATGTACAACAGAAGGATTACGTATTAATTTTTTGAGGGGGACACGATTCATTCCATAACAGGTAGTAATATAAAATTTTATTTTGAAAACACTTAAATAAACATTTTAGCTAAAAATTATTAAATAAACTTTAACTAAAAATTATTAAGTAAATAGTATTTATAAAACACTAAATAAGGATGAACTCTCCTCTAATATTTCAAGAATTATGTCAGGAATGCAGTAGAAAATAACTAATGAAAGTCTGGAACATGCAGATCCAGTGAAATTTCACTTTTAAAGTCATTTTAGTGCCTAAAATAATATGTGACACTCAATAAATAGTTGTTAAATAAATAAATCTCTTAGGATGGGGTGAGAAGAAAATAGCGAGAAGAATGGTGAAGTTAGAAAGAAGTGCTCCTAAGCAACCAGAGAGAAAAAGTCAACTTCAACCAACATCCCCCAACTCACGTTGTGGAGGAAATATACCATGTGCTCATTTGCTGTAAATCCCCTTTACCAAGATAGATGTTAGCAAAAAAAGATATTTTAAAAACATGTGTTTCTTGTCTGAAAGCTTTCCAATCTAGTAGAAGAGAAATAGGCTCAAGTAAAGGTCTATACAGGGCTACTTTTATATATTTATCTCATTAAAATGTAAGATCTTTTCCTCCCAGAGACAGAGCCATTTCATGTGATTATTGTCTGTTTTAAACAGATGATCTGTCTAGGCACGGTGGCTCACGCCTGTAATCCCAGCACTTTGGGAGGACAAGGCAGATGGATCACGAGGTCAGGAGTCTGAGACCAGCCTGACCAAATGGTGAAAGCCCGTCTCTACTAAAAATACAAAAATTAGCCGGGCGTGGTGGTACCTGCCTGTAATCCCAGCTATTCAAGAGGCTGAGGCAAGACAATCATGTGAACCTGGGAGGCGGAGGTTGCAGTGAGCCGAAATTGTGCCACTGCACTCCAGCCTAGGTGACAGAGCGAGACTCCGTCTCAAAGCAAACAAACAAACAAACAAACAAACAAACATATGGTCAAAGATTTCCCTGCCTTGGTGAACTGCCTCTTACTTCCCTTTGTCTCTTATGCTTCTTCCTCATGTAACTAGAGATTCCACCTCATGTCTGCATTCTTATCCTCCCACCCCCACCCCTCCGCCACTAAGTTTGGGCTCCATAAAAACATATCTCTTATTGCTTCTTTGTAATTTATGCTCAATTAATATTCTCTCTCATATATGTAATATATATGATAGGATATATCATATATATGATTCACTTCTCAGTTTAACTGTTTCTCAAATTTTATTAGTATCTATAAGTTTAGACAAATCTGGAATCTCTCACTTTCTATTTCCAAATAATCTAAATAATCAGCAATTCAGTGGAGAGAGTTTAATAATGCAGTATATAAATAAATAAATATATTAAAGAAAATAAGATCAACAGCTCATGGACCTAAATATTCTAGCTACTCATGTGGAAACAATGGAATTTAATAGCTAACAAGACAAATGAATTGGATTTCCAGCATAAAATAAAGAAAAATGTACAATTACAACAGGAAAAGTGGTGACACAAACTAGGTATGTCACATTTTTAGTGTTTTATGACCCAAATTATACAGCATCCCATTAAACTATTCATATTTTCTGTGATGTTAAACAGGAATTCTTATATTTTGCTAGTACAAGCCTAAAGTACAATCAATCTTTTGAATAGCATCTATGTAATTATATTAAATAGTACACACATTACATATATTACATCTATGTAATATATATTAAAATTCATATTGCAATGAAATCTACTCAATCAGTCTGGCAGTCAGTAAGAAAAAAATTATTGATGCACACAATAACATTGATGATTTTCAAGTGTATTATGCTAATTGAAAGAAGGCAGACTAAAAGACAAACTTTACTGTGTGATTTCATTTATATGACTTTCTTGTAAGGACTAATCTGTATGGACAAAAAAACTTTTATGTTTGCATAGGCTAAACATGGAAGGAGGGGTTGATTTAAAAAGGACCATGGTGGGGGATTATTTGAAATGATGGAAGTATTCTCTATTTTTATTGTGGTGATTTTTACACCACCGAAAGTTTGTCAAAACTCACAGAACAGTAAGCCAAAGACAGTGAATTTTACTGTGGTTATTATACCTCGACTAACCTGACAATAAAATTTAAGAACAAAAAAAGGCTGGCAAATTAGGGATAAAAACAAGCATTCCATATGTCAAAAGACATAAATGGGCATTTCATTAAAAAAAATTAAAATAAGAAATAAAAGTTATTCAACCTCATTAGTAATCAAATAAACTTAAAATTTTAAATGATAGTTTGATTTAGTTTACCATAAAATCTGGTTTATGCCCTGGAAAATATATTTTTATACATTTATAATAAGCATGCAATTTGTTAAAATGTTTAAATAAAGCAATACAGCAATACGCATCAAAGTCCTAAATTATATATGTGTTTAGATCCAGCATATCCACTAGGGAAAAAGAAGCTTTAAATGTTCCAACATGTATTAATAAAGATATCAATTCTAACAGGAGAAATAGGGAACACATTGAAAGTCAAAAAAAAGGAAATGGACAAAAGTAATTAAATACTTTTATAAAGTAGAAGAGAATATGGACATCAAAATTAGAGTGTAGATATAAATTTTTATTGACACAGAGAGATTTTTCAGGATACATTATTGGTAACATTTCAATAAACAAAATATATAATTTGTACCTGTGTTAGGCTAATCTTACATTGCTATAAAGCAATACCTGAGACTGGGGAATTAATAAAGAAAAGAGATTTAATTCATTCACAGTTATTCAGGATGTACAGGAAGCATGATGCTAGTATCTGATTAGCTTTTATGGTGAGGGTTTCAAGGAGCTCTTATTCATAGAAGAAGGTGACAGGGAGCCAGCACATCACATGGTCAGAGAGAGAGACAGAGAGAAAGAGTAGGGGGATGTCCCAGACTTTTAAACAACCAGACCTCATGTGAACTAAGTGGGCAAGAACTCATTTATTACCAAGGGGATGATACCAAATCATCCATGAGGGATTTGCTCCATGATCCAATCACCTCCCATCAGGCTCCACCTTCAACATTGGGAATCATATTTCAACATAAGATTTGGAGCAGAAAAAGATCCAAACCATATCGGTAGCTTACAATCATTTTTCAGGCATATATTTTAAGTATATGTAAAGATCTATCTATCTATCTATCTTTCTATCTATCTAGCTATCTAGCTATCTATGTTGATACAAATATAGATACATAACAATGATTTGTCCTTATTTATACCGCCATCTATATCTTCCTAGATACTTCCTATATATGTATCCTCAAAACAGTTGAAATAGTACACATCGTGTTATTTTCTTAATTTGACTTGCAATGAATTTCTGAGTAATTTCTTATAATTTTATTCTGTATGTAGGGTATAAAATTAGATCATGATGTTTAGACTCAGTAAATAATACCCCAGAGTATGGTTTGTTGGCATGCTGAACACTTTGAATTAAAAAAATAATGGAAAGACTTTAGAAGCTGCCTCGAAACCAAATACTCTCCAATTTTCTCTTGTCTCACTACCCCTAGTTCTCTTTGGAATTTCCTTAACTGATTGAGGGAACTTCTTTCCAAAAGTAATACAATTGTCTCAAGACCTCCTCCCTAGGAATCTCATCAAATAAACAGGAAAGATTTAGCACCTGAGAAAAGATGAACAGTTGTGACCATGCCCAGACAGACTTTTGATTTATTCTCTTGAGTGCAGCTATGAGAGATTATCTTAAGAGACTATCTGCATAATAAGACAGCCTCTGTTTGCAGTACAGTTCTGCCCCTCACCATCCTACTACTTGTTCCATTCAGCTTCGACAGATAATCGTTTAAAAACTATTGTCTGATCTTTGAGCTCATTCAATTTCTCTGAAAATAATACACTATTCCTCAAAATTGCCTATATCCCTCATTTTTTCTTTCCCTTATAAATAGTGCATTTAAACCTAAACTATCTTGAGTGGGTTTTGTTTTGTTTGTTTTGTTTTTAGTATCATTAGGACTCCTGTGTCTATGTGCATGTTAATAAGTGTGTATGGCTTTTCTGCTAATTTGTCTATTGTTAGTTGACTTCAGCAGACATTCAGAGGGCAGAAGTGAGACTTAGCACTTGCTCATACACTAATATAGAATCATAACTATATAAATAAAGTAAACAAAATATATCTAAAGGAGACCAGAATAAAATTCTCCAATTATTTTTTTCTAATTTACAGAATAAAAAAATTGGTCATATATCTCATTGTTGAAATGTAATGTCAATACATACATACACACACACCAGCATGATCTTTAGGGAAATAAAAACAATATGGTGAGTATATCTTTGCTAGAGTTTTATTTTATTATACATTGTGAATGTTTAATGCAGGTCGCTGAATTTCAGAATCAAATCCTAAATAGCATGATTTAATACCCTGTGACTTCAGACAAGTTATAGATCATGCTTATTATTTATAAATTCTATTTGTCTACTCACTACTTATTACTGACATTTTTGTGGTCACTCATAGACATGCATAGAGTGGTAAAAAAAAATTGTGTTGCCTGATGCACATATTCACAGCTGAGATTGAACAAGGAGATGCTCTGCCTTATTGTTTCCACTATCAGAGTGTAAATAAGTGTTTTGTTCATGGTCCAGTTAGTGCCATAGTTTTCAAATTTTGTGCCTTTTTTTTGTAATTTACCTGTTTAAAATGTCCCCCAAGAATAGTGCCATAGCACTGTCTAGTATCCATACATGCAAGCTAAGATGGGTCTTACAGAGAAAATACGTGTGTTAGATATTTTTTTTTTTTTTTTTTTCTGAGACAGAGTCTCGCTCTGTTGCCCAGGCTGGAGTGCTGTGGGTTTGATCTTGGCTTACTGCAACCTCTGCCTCCCTGGTTCAAACGATTCTCATGCTTCAACCTCCCGAGTAGTTGGGATTACAGGCACGCACCACGATGCCTCGCTAATTTTTTGTATTTTTAGTAGAGACAGGGTTTCACCATGTTGGCCAGGCTGGTCTTGAACTCCTGATCTCAAGTGATCCACCCGCCTAAGCCTTCAAAAGTGCTGGGATTACAGACGTGAGCCACCAGGCCTAGACAGGAATTGTTTTATTTACTCATCTCATAGGTATTAAGTGTTCGATACTGTTCTGTTAATAGATCATGACACAAGGGCAAGGTGTCACTCCTGTCTTTGACATTATTGTTAAAGGAAACAAAACAAAACAAATAAGACAGATAATTATAGTGGTATAAATGAAACAAAGAGTGCTAGTGATAAAAATATATATATATATAAAGAGTAGCCAGGCATGGTGGCCCATGCCTGTAATCCCAGCACTTTGGGAGGTTAAGGAAGGAGGACTGCTTGAGACCAGGAGTTCAAGATGAGCCTGGGCAATATAGCAAGACTTTATCTTTACCAAAAAAAAAAAAAAAAAAAAAATTAGTCAGACGCAGTGGCACATGTTTGTAGCTCCAGCTACTCAGGAGACTGAGGTGGGAGATTCACTTGAGCCCAGGAGTTAGAGGCTGCAGTGAGTTACAATTGTGCCACTGCACTTCAGCCTAGGTAACAGGGGAACACACTGTCCCCACTCCAAAAAAAAAAAAAAAATATATATATATATAGAGAGAGAGAGAGAGAGAGAAAGAGAGAGAGAGAGAAAGCCACATGAATAATAATATAGTAATACAAAGGGGACCTCATAAATATCCAGCATAGATAGAATCAGCCAATTTTAAGGATCTATCTTTCTCAAGATCTATGATAGATTCTATACTTTATTGAAGTTTGATCCACATTGTTGGACGTGGGAGCTTGTGGGAGATGTTTGGGTCATGAATGGTTTGACACCATGCTTCCAGTAATGAGTGAGTTCTCACTTACTGGTTCTCCTGTGGGCTGATTGTTTAAAAGAGCCTAGCACCTCCTTCTTCTGGCTCATTCTTCCTTCCTCTCGCCATGTGATGCCTTTCTCCTTCTACCATAAGTGGAAGCTTTCTGAGGCCCTCAGCAGAAGCAGATGCTGATGCCATTCTTCTTGTAAAGTCTACAAAACCTGGAGCCAAATAAAACTGTTTTCTTTATGAATTGCCCAGTCTCGGGTTCTCCTTTATAGCCACGTAAATGGAGTAAGACATTAGCCCAAAGGTCTATGAACTGACAAGGTTTGAGATGTTCTAGGCCGAGAAAGGAGGCTATCAAGCAGCAATCAAGAAAGTGGAAGAGAAGCATGTAACAATGTCCAAGATTGGGTGAAAATAGACAACGCAGGTCCTTGTTGTTCTGGAATATATTCTGGCTAAATCTCTTCATGCAACTCATGAAGAAGAGAATAGAAAAAAAGTACTTCATAAAATCAGAAAAACATTTGCCTTAGCAAAGACACCCTAGGGAAACATTTGTTCCCTTTCTCCATGGTATCAGAAATGTTGGGGAAAATACTCTTGAGAGATTCAAATATAGTTTTCCATATGGGAAAAACTTCATAAAAATAAATTGCTGTTTGTTTTAAGAGACCTCATCCCCATATTTCTCTCCATATCTCTGAAGGGCAATTTGTAACATGTCTTGCAGGCATTGCTATAGTAAATACACATTTTTTTTACTGAATACAAGAGTAAATTGATGCTTCTATTATCAGCAAGTGTTATGTTACTGGGGTAAGGGAGTGTTGGTGCTTTTTAAATTATTAACTTGGTTCTTATAGAGTCGGATGTTGCTGCCCCAGACTTCTGATTGTTTTCATCTTTTCCATTGTATGTATTATTTTTTCAAGTGGGCTCCTTTCTCTCTGTATTTGACATGGAAAGTTCTTAAGATGAGATCTTTGTAACTCAAATTAATAATTTTGAGAATAATCAGGGTTTGATGGTTAGATGAAATTTCATTGGAAAAAAATTTACTAAATCTAGAGAGAAAATTTTTGTTTTGTTTTGTTCTCAGTAATAAGCACCTTCCAACCATAAAATACAGTTAAAATTTTTAGTACTGTCTCATTGTTCGTATTTTGGAAAGAAAGTCTGTGAAAAATACCCACAAAAATTGTAAGGTCAGCTATTCCCCACCTGGTTGAGTTATACCAATGTTTAGCTACATAGTTTTATACTTAATAATCTGTAAGTGACTTTCAAGTTAGTTGTTATATACAGAAAAGAGTCTATATTCACATGGCTGTTAGGCACTCTGGGTGATACAAGCATCTGTTGATTTCAATCTTATTTGAAATTGACCCCCCTCCCTCCCTGTCTCCCTTCCTTCTTTCCTCCTTTCCTCCTTTCCTTCTTTCCTCCTTTCTTTCTTTCCTTCCTTCCTTCCTTCCTTCCCTCCCTCCTTTCCTCCTTCCCTCCCTCCTTCCCTTCCTCCATTCTTCCTTTGTTCCTTCCTTCCTTCCCTCCCTCCCTTCCTCCATTCTTCCTTCCTTCCTTCTTTCCTCCTTTTCTTTCTTTCCTTCCTTCCTTCCTCCTTCCCTCCCTCCCTCCTTTCTTCCTTCCTTCCTTCCTCCTTCCCTCCCTCCCTCCTTTCTTCTTTCCTTCCTTCCTTCCTTCTTTCCTTCTTTTTCTTCCTTCTTATCTCCCTCCTTGCCAATTTCTGAGAGCCCCCTCTCTGTTTCTCTGTAATAATAGAAGAAACATGTAGATTTAGTTAGAAGAAGAAGAAAAAGGAACACAGAATAAAGTTGCTTCTACCTATGTGTGTGTTCATAAATCGTATCTCTTTTATAATACACACACAGGCACACATAGACACATATACAAATGGATGGGCTTGGAAGACGTTATGCTATGTGAAATAAGCTACAAGAAGAAAGACAAATACCACTTGATCTCACTTATATGTGGAATCTTAAAAAGTTGAACTCATAGAAGTGGACAGTAGTAGAATGAGGGTTACCAGAGGCTAGAGTGGAAATATAAAGAGAGAGGAAATGGGGAGTGGTTGAAAGTTTCAGAGAGATGGGAGTAATCAGTTTTGAGATCTATTGCACAGCTGCATGCCTGTACTCAATAATAATGTATGCTACATTTCAAAATGACTGAGTCAATTTCAAACGTCTCACCATAAAAATATCATAGGTGAGTGAGGTGATGGTTATGTTAATTATGTTAATTAATGTCTTAATCATCCTACATTATATATGCATATCAAAACATCACAGTGTAACCCATAACTGTACACAATTATGTTTTGTCAATTAAAAATAATATTAATATTTTTTAAAGCTGTGAGTTTTGTAGGAGGAGGATCAGGTTACAGAATTGAGCAACTTCATATCAGAGAAGGTTTTACTAATTATGCCATTCTAGATGACCTTTTTTTGTTTTTTTTTGAGACAGAGACTGGCTTTGTCACCCAGGCTGGAGTGCAATGGCACGATCTCGGCTCACTGCAAGCTCCGCCTCCCGGATTCACGCCATTCTCCTGCCTCAGCCTCTCCAGCGCTGGAGTTACAGGCGCCCACCACGCCCGGCATATTTTTTGTATTTTTAGTAGTGACGGAGTTTCACTGTGTTAGCCAGGATGGTCTCGATCTTCTGACCTCACGATCCGCCCGCCTCGGCCTCCCAAAGTGCTGGGATAACAGGCGTGAGCCACCGCGCCCGGCCTCTAGATGATCTTTTAGTAAAACTGAAGACAAGGCACTCCAGGTAGCAGGAAGCATAAGGGTATGGTGTGGTGGTCAAGTTCAAAGGCTTTGAAGAGACAGGACTCTTATGAGTCCCAGTTCTGCCATTATATGACAAAACGTATATCATTTCTCTATGTTTTCTCATCTGAAAATAAAAATAAAAGATAGATACAAATATATATTGCAAAGTTATGAGATTTCTATTACCTGATTAACACCTATTTATCCTGAGCACTCAGCATAAACATCATTTATTCAAATAAATCTTCTTTGACCAAGCAAATCTAGGTTACAGTGCTCTGTTTTATGTTACCTATAAACTTTTTTGTCATAAAACTTTGCATGCTATCAATTATGCATTCATTGTCCTCTTTCCTAATTAAACAGTGAAGCACTATCAAGGAAGGTCCATCCCTGTCTTCACATAGGATGCTGGGCCCTAGCATAGTGCCTGGCACTTGAATCATTTGTTGCAGACTGGCTATTTTCAGAGACCATTTGGTAGGCATGCCACATTGTCAGAAGAGGACAATAACTCCCTTTCAGGGAATGCTGGCCTGAAGTCTGGGATAAATCAGTCCAAAACATGAATATGACTTTTTCAGTGGAAGAGCAATAAAACATCATCTTATGGAAATTTCTGAGTGACACCAAATGGTTGCAAAAGAAAGTCAAGGAAGGGATTGTGCAGGAGCTGTGAAGAAAGGTCCTCAACTACCTTCTTTGACAGTTCTGAGAGTTAAAAGTAACAAATCAAAGAGTAGCACTACTGGAAGAAAAACTTGTGTCCCTGTAAAAATAAATACATTGCAAATAACACTGACTATGCAATGGATTACAGCCCACGAAGAACATATCAAACATACCTCAACTAGTAATAACAAAAAAAGAAAATGTAATATGCTTCTTTTTCAGATATACCCTCAGATGTATAGCAGGGAGACAGTCATATCTGTGTAAATATATCAGATACTGAAGCTTGCTGACATTTTTCTGTCGAACGCAGTTAATTACTACTTCCTTGCAATAGGAAATCATGGCAAGATTAGCTTTAGAAATTTTTTTTTTTTTTTGAGACAGAGTCTCATTTGTTGCCCAGGCTGGAGTGCAGTGGCCGGATCTCAGCTCACTGCAAGCTCCTCCTCCCGGGTTTATGCCATTCTCCTGCCTCAGCCTCCCGAGTAGCTGGGACTACAGACGCCCACCACCTCGCCAGGCTAGTTTTTTGTATTTTTAGTAGAGATGGGGTTTCACCGGGTTAGCCAGGATGGTCTCGATCTCCTGACCTCCTGATCTGCCCCTCTCGGCCTCCCAAAGTGCTGGGATTACAGGCTTGAGCCACCGCACCCAGCCTAGAAATGTTTTAAGGATTTTAGAAATTGGTTTATGGGGCTGGGCGTAGTGGCCTGTAGTCCCAGCAAGTCGGGAGGCTAAGACAGGAGAATCACTTGAACCCTGGAGACAGAGGTTGCAGTGAGCCGAGATCACGCCATTGCACTCCAGCCTAGGCGACACAGCAAGATTCCTTCTCAAAAAATAACACAAAAACCATGCCTGAAAAGTAGTAATACAGAAACGTGGTTGGTTTTTGTTTTGTTCTTACTATTTTATTTGGGAACAGTTTACAGATCTTATTGAAAAATTTGGTGAGGCTTAAGAGGCTGAGGTCCACAGCCAGTAAGTGGTCATCATATTCTCTCAGCCCATAGCCAAGGTGAGAATCACAGTATTTATTTCCAAGATGCTCCAAATGGGTGAAAGGTGAGTCTATTTCAGGTGTTGCTGTCTCAAACTACATTGTTTCATCTATTCATTCACAAATTCATTACATACACTTGAGTTGTATCTAGTACAGTCCTAGGCACTGGTATTAAAAAAAAAAAAGAAAAAAAAGATAAATATATTGTCACTTTAGAGCACACATTCTAATTGAAGATTGAAACAATAAATAATAGTTAAACAAATACACATAATGACTCATTGACCTCATGATATTATGTAAACTAAATCAAGGTGATGTTTTAAGAATGCGACCACTACTATAGACAGACTGACTCTAAGGAAATCACATTTCAACTCATATCAGAATGATGACAAGGAGTCAGCCATGAAGGAGAAATGCTTTTCAGAAAAATAAAAACCACACGCAAAAGTTAAGAGCTGCATATGTACAAAAAGAGATGGAAGATGAATCAAAGATGACCCTCCTCATATTTCTTCAGATTGTGCTCTGTTTTTATTTTATACACCTGACCCTTGAGTCAGTGTAAAGAACAGACTCAAGGAGACAAAGATTAATAAAAAGGGAGACTGTTTAGGTGTTGTTGCAGATGTGCTGCTGCAAGATAGAAAGGACCAGACTAGGACTACATGTTTGGGTTGAGAGAAATAAACTGTCCTAATAAGAAAACTAGACCAGCAGAATGCAGAATCTGAAGGAGAATCATTATCATTATGGCTAATATGTGGGTGAGTTATAGAAAGCTGCCAATTAGACTAATGTTGCTTTCATTTAAGACTCATTATTTTTAAGTTTCTGAATCAAAAATTGTGAGAAATTAACATAGGCTATGGGGAAAAGAGGAGGAGGAAATCTAAAAGAACTGTTAGTGATGGCTTTACCAACCCGGGAAAATTGGGACATGTCATGGTGGATGGCAGAGGTCAAATTTTCTACCTTTCCTCTTACAGATGATAATTATATGTCATAATAAATATTGTAATGTGGAAGTGCCAAGCCAGATGACCTAATAGAGATTTTCAATTTGTAACTTCTTTGCTGCAAAATTAAAGTATTAATCAAACTAAAAGCTTGTTAGACTGGTTAAAGGTTGACTCTGCCCTAAATGGCCAGAAGTAATAGGGCTGCCTTTCTCTCCTACTTATTGATGCACTCTGCACAATTCTTCAAAGAGAGTCTGTGACAATGTCAGCTCAGTAACGCATTTTCTATTCTACTTCTTGTGGTGGTGGTGGGTTATATCACATGGACATTCCATCGGTGTGTAGTGCAGTAAGAATCTACATAGGACAGTTGAAGGTAAAAGTTTTTATCAAAACAAGCACACTGTTGTTGCAGGAAGTCACGGACCCCGAATGGAGGGACCTGCTGAAGCCCTGATGGAAGAATATAAATTGTGAAGATTTCATGGACACTTATCACTGACCCAATCAATACTCTTATAACTTCCTATGCCTGTCTTTACTTTAATCTCTTAATCCTGTCATCTTTGTAAACTGAGGATATATATCGCCTCAGGACCCTCTGATGATTGCGTTAACTGCACAAATTGTTTGTAAACCATGTGTGTTTGAACAATATGAAATCTGGACACCTAGAAAAAAGAACAGGATAACAGCAATGTTGAAGGAACAAGGGAGATAACCATTATGTCTGACTGCCTGGGAACTAGGCAGGACAGAGCCATATTTCTCTTATTACCGAAAACAGGTAAGAGAAATATTGCTGAATTCTTTCCCCAGTAAGGAATATTAATAATTAACAGCCCTGGGAAAAGAATGCATTACCGGGGGGGCCTCCAAAATGGCTGCTCTGGGGATGCCTGTCTTATGCAGATGCAGATAAGAGATGAAGCATGCATGCCCTGGCCTCCTGCAGTGCCCCCAGGCTTGCTAGAATTAGGAAATTCCAACCTGGTGAATTCTAGTCAGACCGGTTCTCTGCTCTTGAACCCTGTTAAGATGTTTATCAATGACAGTGTGTACCCAGCGGGACATGGACCTTCATTAGCAATTCTAGTTTTGCCCTGACCTTCTGCCTTGTGATCTTTTGTTGCCCTTGAAGCATGTGATCTCTGTGACCCACACCCTATTCGTACACTCCCTCCCCTTTGACAATTGCTAATAAAAACTTGCTGGTTTTACAGCTCAGGGGGCATCACAGAACCTGCTAACATGTGATGTCTTCCCCGGACACCCAGCTTTAAAATTTACCTCTTTTGTACTCTTTCCCTTTATTTCTCAGACCGGCCGATGCTTAGGGAAAATAGAAAAGAATCTATGATGAAATATCGGGGGCTGGTTTCCTTAATACACTGTAGAGGAACAGAAACAAAATAGTTATTACTTCCCTGGAATCCAAGAATATCAGGTCTGGCACACCTGTGGCTCATTTTTAAAGCATTTTAACATGTAAAAAATAAAAAATCTTGAGTCTAAGCAGAATGACTGTGAAATGTCACAGTTATATAAGCATATGTTTCTCGTGATTTCATCCTCTAACGTGGTACACCAACGTTATGTATGGAAAAATGAGATGTGGGGATTTTTTTCTTTAATATTATCAAATAATAATTTTCAATGTTTTTGCTTCCAAATCGTAAACACATATTACATGTTTCCTATGTTATAAATAAATGTAGGTCAGCTTATTATTACATCTAAAATGTATTTAATGGTTTGTCACATTCAAGTTGAGACTGATGTGTGAAATCAATTGATTTTCTAAGTCCTGGTGGTAAGTACTCAATAAGGAATTAGAAAGTTTGATCAAAAACAAAAGTTATTTGTAAAGCTATCTGTTCTTAGTTATATATGATTGGATACTACTAGCAAAGGTAAAAAACTATTCAAGTAAAAATATTCTTTAAAATAACCAACAATATTTACAGAAGACTTTTGCATTATATTCTAGGGAAAATCCCAAGCACTTTATGTAAAGGATCTTATTCAAATATCTATTTTTTTTTAAATTTTTTATTTCCATAGGTTTTTGAGGAATAGTTGGTATTTGATTACATGAGTAGGTTCTTTAGTGGTGATTTGTGAGGTTTGGTGCACCCATCTCCTAAGCAGTATACACTGAACCCAATTTGTAACCTTTTATCCCTCACCCCCTTCCCAACCTTTCCACCTGAGTCCCCAAAGCCCACTGTATCATTCTTATGCCTTTGCATCCTCATAGCTTAGCTCCCACTTACGAGTGAGAACATAAAATATTTGGTTTTCCATTCCTGAGTTACTTCATTTAGAGTAATAGTCTGTAATCCTATCCAGGTTGCTGTGAATGCCATTAATTCATTCCTTTTTATGGCTGAGTAGTATTCCATTTTATATATATATATATCACAGTTTTTTTATCCACTTGTTGATTGATGGGAATTTGGGTTGGTTCCATATTTTTGCAATTGCAGATTGTGCTATTATAAACATGCATAAGCAAGTCTCTTTTTTGTATAATGATTTATTTTCCTCTGAGTAGATACCCAGTAGTGGTACTGCTGAATCAAATGGCTTTTTTTTAAAATTTTTATTTTAGAGATGGGATCTCTCTTTGTCACCCAGGCTGAAGTTCGGTGGTGCAGTCGTAATTCACTGTAATCTCTAATTCCTGGGTCCAAGTGATCCTCCTGCCTCAGTCACTTGAGTAGCGAGGGCTACAGGTGCACGCCACTATGTCCAGCTAATTTTTTAAATTTCTTGTAGAGATAATGACTTGTTATGTTGCCTAGGCTGGTCTTGAATTCCTGGCCTCAAGTCACCCTCCTGCTTTGGCTCCCAAAGCATTGGGGTTACAGATATAAACCACAGTGCTCAGCCTAAAATCTTATTTTGGAGATGAAGAAACTGAGGTTCAGGGGTTAGTAACTGTTAGTAACATTCTTATCAGCAGCAATACGTTTTGTTATTATTGTTATATTATTAATTGTAATAGATATTCTAAAAAGATAGAAGAGTCTTAAAAAAATAATTTGTACCTTCTGTCTAGGTCTGGCTTAGCATGTTCGCTCCTGAAGCCCAAATACCATGCAATGCGAAGTCCAAGTTACAGAGAGAGGCCAGGCATGGGCACTCTGCTTTATAGCATGAGCTAACCTCTTAGCTGACTGACACATAAACTAGCCAGCATGTAAAAAAAGAAGACTCTAGCTGAGTACAAAGATTCATAGAACTCTTAGAAATGAAAATAAATTGTTGCATTAAGCCAGTATGTTTTGAGATTGTTTATTACGTGCAGTAGATAACAGAACAATAAATAGAATTTATTGTGGCACAGGGCTAAAACATGGATTATTTGATTTGATTTTAATCGTAGTGATTTGATAGTGCTATCTTCATTATATAGATGGAAAAATAGAGAGTCACAAAAATTATTGTTTATCTAAACATCACATGGATAGTGATTCTAGGCAATGATTTTGGCTGTCATAAAATATCATCTTATGAGCAGAGATTCCCTCCATTTACACCTATAATTGTTACCTCTTCATCTACTACTTTTTTTTCTTTTTGAGACAGGGTTTCACTCTTGTTGCCTAGGCTGGAGTGCAATGGTGTGATCTCAGCTCACCGCAACCTCGACCTCCCAGGTTCAAGCAATTCTCCTGCCTCAGCCTCCTGAATAGCTGGGATTACAGGCATGTGCCACCATGCCTGGCTAATTTTTTTGTATTTTTTGTAGAGATGGGGTTTCTTTAT
The DNA here is from genome assembly GCF_047675955.1 of Chlorocebus sabaeus. Classification (NCBI taxonomy): domain Eukaryota; kingdom Metazoa; phylum Chordata; class Mammalia; order Primates; family Cercopithecidae; genus Chlorocebus; species Chlorocebus sabaeus. The sequence goes on along the minus strand of NC_132908.1, from coordinate 59,383,980 downwards.
GTTGGTCAGGCTGGTCTCGAACTCCCCACCTCAGGTGATCCGCCCGCTGCGGCCTCCCAAAGTACTGGGATTACAGGCGTGAGCCACCGCAGCCCATCCCTCTTCATCTACGTCTAACCTGGAGCACATCTTTTCTCCATTTGCAAGGAAACTCTATAAATCTTCTTTATTGATCAGGCTGTGAATAGCAGCTGTGAGGTTTTCCAGTCTGATGAAAGTGGTGGCACCCAGGTAACCATGAAGCCTGCATTGTTGAAAATCTAGTAGGAAGTATATCTCAGCGGGCCAGATAATGAAGTTAGGCCTGTTTTATTGAAATGAGGAATATCAAGATCAGATAGAAACGAAAACGTCAAACTGTAGATCTAGAATTCTTATGGACAGAGACATGAGAACATGAAACTTTAGTCAGTCACCCAGAAGTGAATCCTTGTCACCCTCAGAAACAAGACTTTTTGGTTTTGTCCCAAACATGGTAGGAAGCTGCGTTTAAATGTTAGGATCAGGCCTGTAATCCCAGCACTTTGGGAGGCCAAAGTGGGTGGACCACCTAAGGTCAGGAGTTTGAGACCAGCCTGGCCAACATGGCAAAGTCCCGTCTCTACTAAAAGAAAGAAAAAAAAAATTAGCTGGGCATTGTGGCGGGTGCCAGTAATCCCAGCTACTTAGGAGGCTGAGGCAGGAAAATCGCTTGAACATGGGAGGCAGAGGTTGTAGTGAGCCAAGATCACACCATTATACTCCAGCCTGGGTGACAAGAACAAAACTCAGTCTAAAATAAAATAATAAATGTTAGGAAAGATACTATCAGTCCTTTTCCTATTTTTAAGAGAGTATCATGCCCTCCTCTTTAAAGATATCCTCCTGTTCACTTAAATAAACACAGTTGACTCTCCATAAGGTATTTTTCATCTTTTGCTGTACTTCTCCTGTATCACATGCAACGTAAATCAAATCCTTATTTGCACAAAGATGATCAGTTTCTTTGGTGCCAGAAGGAACTTTGTGTTTCTGAATTTCTTGTAATCTCCAAGGATAAGATTGGATAAGCTTCTACTTCCTCCCAGTACAGTTTTTCATCGAGAACTCCCTGAGGCCCTATCAGACTGTCCTATGAAACAGATTTTTTTAGCACATCTTTCACCAAGAGGCTCATCAAGTCTCTTCCCCCAAAATCATTATATCATTCTATGGGGAGGGAAACATATAATAAACAAACAAACAAAAAAACTGATTAATTTGTTACAACATGTTAAAAAGAAGAGGCGATGAAACACATCCCAAATTTCTTTCTCATCATTGAACACATCCCAAATTTCTTTCTCATCATTGCCTGGGAGGACATACATGGATCTTTGTATTTCACGCATTAGGTTAGAAGTATAATAGCTTTTTGCTTAGTGTTCACAGTCATGAGTGCTCAGCTCTCCCTAGTCAGCATTAATCCTTCTATCTCATCTGCGTATGTTAGTAAAGTTCTGCACAGAGTTACTCACCCCAAACCCTGACCCTCCGGACCATACATCTCTAGATGTTGCCTATGAAGTCTTTAGAAATGAAAAAAAAATTAAACCAAACTCAGGGATGTATAGGACAATCCTCTGTAGGAGAAAGTCTGCTTCTATACAGTTTTTCTCCTCACATGCTAAGAGTACAATAAAATCATATTTCCTCAGGGATATAGAAATTATGCCTACTCATAACTAAGCAAAGAAGGGCACTGAGAAATGGAGAGGTCTTCAGAGCCCAAGACTCCTCATAGTTTCCCTGGCATCTAATAAACCTAACCTTTTGTTATTGTGTTTTGGAATTTCTAATGTAATTGTTTTCAAAATTGGATTCTCAAATTGTGGATTTACAATACACAGCTTCCTGGATAAATGTAGTCCCCACCGTGATGGCCTATGAACAGTTGCTCTCCATTTTCTTGCTTCTTTTTATTAACGAGTGAAATGTTCACAGCTGGTAATCTCGACTTGGTGCTAATGCAAATTCTTCAATAATAAGGATACTAACAAAAATTGTGTCTTATAATTCACTCCAGTGTTCAGCCCACAGTGACCACTGACAAATATTGATGGCAGAGACCTCAGTATGTTTACATTGTGATAGGTAACAAGCTTTCTTTAGGAATATAAAAATTCCATTATTTGTTTTGCATTCTTAAACCACATGCATTCCTTCTTTATAAATTTCCAAATGCCTCTTTTTGTCAATACGTGTCCTGTGATTATCTTTTTCTCCAATTCTTTAATAAAGATATGCAATTAATAATGTTTTCCCTGTTTCACAATTATAAAAAGTGGATGACCAGTTAGTGAATAAATGATATCTTTCTTCATAGGAGGAGTACTCTCTAACAAGGTTTCTCTTGCATCAAATATTATTAGAAACTAGAGTTAAAGAATTGCATTTATATACTACGTTGCTATGTAAGTAAAATAAGAGGGGTTTGGCAGACAGAGAAAGAATTAGTTTATCTTTTCCTGTACAATAATATATTTAAAGTCACTTACCATGCAAATTTGGATTTTCGTTTTTCATAACCTAGGCTCCATCTCAATCACCCACACGTGGAAGGAAAGAGGCTTTTTTAATGGGTGGTTGCTGAATGCAAGAATACAGACAAATGGCGAGACCCCTTCCAGCAACCATACAAATGACATTGGTATTCAAGTATATTATCATAATGTAGGTCAAATGCTGCTTAAACCTATGCCTTTGCATTACATCTCATTCTATCCAAACATCTGCAGACCCTGTCTGATGGATCACTGATTCTCAGCAAATCATAATATTTCAGAATTCCTTAACATGACAATACCACAATCAGTTCCAGTATATGCTGTTGAATTGAAGCTCAAAGAAATGTTCTGAGATTTATCATACATTTTATGCCCTATGTGTTGTTGTTTTGTATTGTTTTGTCAATAGAATTTTTAAATATACAAAATCTTTTCAAGATTCAAGTGGAGAGGAAAATTATTAGTATGACATTGTAGCAAAGTCAAGAATTGAATGAGAGAAGAAAAAAAGATGAAGTATTTAATTGGTTGTGTGATAATCAGTCTATCTATATCAAATCAAATTCAAATAGAAAATTAATTTGATTGTGATCCTACATCTGAGATCCCTAATTTTCTTTTCTATCATGAATGTTTCCAATATGGTTATCTCTAATCTTATGACTCTGATTACCAAAATAATACACTCTACAAAAATGTATGTGTCCATAATATGCTTCTTCCAGGAGATGACTCACTGTTTTCATCAGATTTTTAAAGAAACCTTTGGCAAAGAAGGCTAAGAATCCTGGCAAGAAGCCGTGTGTCTGGGACCCCTTTGGTAAAGGCCATTTAGGGTAGTGAAATGTGTGATCTGCGGTGGCCAACTTCATGGGTTTATGTCTCACTTGTGGTGTTTGTAAAACATGATCTCTAGCAAGTTAATTCATTGTTGTTTTTTTAAAACCTCTCATTCTTTATCCAAGGCAAGGCTACCCACAGGACTCACCTTTCATTGTTATTTTGAAGAATAAATAACAGTAGGCAAAGTTCTTAGATTCTTGGCAATTATATAGTGCCATATAGATGTTAATGCTCATTAACAGTTTATTTCTATCTAGTATACACTTTGAAGAACTCTAAATATTTTTTTCTTATTACTCCCATTCTATTCTCCTACTCCTAAGAGATAGGGAAGGTTCAGCTATTACTCTAAAAAATTTACAAGGAGCACAAGTAACTAGAACAAAATTTTGAAGAGAACTATTTAGGAAGTTATTTGACAGTTAAAGGAATCAGGAATATTTGGTGGCCACAGACCTTAGCATGTCAAACAAATTCTGATTTGAGTTTTCAATTTCTGTGTGGCCTAAATGAATAATTTATCTGCAGCAGCTACTGTTTTCTTATCATTAAATAGTGTAACAATAAAATACTACCATAGTAGCCAAATGAAGGGACTAAACTTAGGAGGATATCAATAAATATCCATCAACTCTACAAATAATTGTTGAGCTTCTATTATGCACCAATCACTGAAGAGTGCCACAAATACAACCTTGAACAAGCCCCTCATGGTCGCTCACCTGAGAACGCTTTTCACCTAATTCCCTATCTGTATTGGTTTTCTATTGCTACTCTAACAAATTATTACAACCCTCGTGGCTTAAAACAACGTAAAGTTTTAATCTTATAGTTCTGTCCATCAGAACCCCAACACAGAGTCTCACTACGCTAAAGTCATGGTGCTGGCAGGGCTATATTCCTTCTAGAAGCTGTAGGAGAGAATCTGTTTCCTGTCTTTTCTACCTTCTAGAGACCACTGCATTTCTTTGTCTCTTTTCTCCATCTTCAAAACCAGCAACTTTATATCTCTTTGACTATTCTTCTGTCATAAAGTCTTTCTCTTACAACAGCCTTTAAACATCCTTGTGATTCATGCATGCGTATGTTTATTGCAGCACTCTTCACAAATGCAAAGACTTGGAACCAACCCAAATGTCCATCAATGACAGACTGGATTAAGAATATGTGGCACATATACACCATGGAATACTATGCAGCCATAAAAAAGGATGAATTCATGTCCTTTTAGGGACATGGATGCAGCTGGAAACCATCATTCTCAGCAAATTATCACAAGAACAGAAAACCAAACACCACATGTTCTCACTCATAGGTGGGAACTGAACAATGAGATCACTTGTACACAGGAAGGGGAACATCACACACTGGGGCCTGTTGTGGGGTGAGGGGAGGGGGAAGGATAACATTAGGAGATACACCTAATGTAAATGACAAGTTAAATGGTGCAGCACTGGCCAGATGCGGTGGCTCAAGGCTGTAATCCCAGCACTTTGGGAGGCCAAGACGGGCGGATCACGAGGTCAGGAGATGGAGACCATCCTGGCTAACCCAGTGAAACCCCGTCTCTACTAAAAAATACAAAAAACTAGCCGGGCGAAGTGGCGGGCGCCTGTAGTCCCAGCTACTCGGGAGGCTGAGGCAGGAGAATGGCGTGAACCTGGGGAGGTGCAGCTTGCAGTGAGCTGAGATGTGGCCACTGCACTCCAGCCTGGGTGACAGAGCAAGACTCCGTCTCAAAAAGAAAAAAAAAAAGGGTGCAGCACAGCAACATGGTACATGTATACATATGTAACAAACCTGCACATTGTGCACATGTACCCTAGAACATAAAAGTATTAAAAAAAAAAAAAAAAAAAACCTTGTGATTACATTTGGTTCACCCAGATAATCCAAGACAATCCTCCTATCTGAAGGTCCATAGTCTTACAGCCTTAATGACATCTGCAAAGTCTGTCTGGCTGTGTAAGGTAATACATTCACGTGTTCCAGAGATTAGGGTGTGGGCATCTTTGAGAGGGGACCATTATTCTGCCTGCCACATAATGTTGCTCAAGTTTAAAATTTTATTTAAATGTGTTTTCTTCTGAATTCAGGAGACCAGGAGAGTACTTACTGCTTAGTCGCCGGTATGTAAAATTCCTTCATTAAGTCCGCTTAAATGCTTTATAGAGATGTCAGCTCTGCCGGGCAAGGTATATTTTTTGTTCCAGTTTCTCCTTAACCCCCACTGTGAAAAAATTATCTCTACTGTTGATGTGTTTAATTACCCAAGTTAAAGGGCATTAGGCAACGATACTCTATAATGCTTGCCATAAGGAAGGCCATCCTTTATCATTAGCAAACTGCTTAGTGGTAGAGCTCACAATTGCATGTCTTACCTAGCAGATATTAGTAGCCCACTTATCAGTTTTTCTAATGAGATGAATCATGAGGCAGAGATGGGGTTGGGAGGGGGAGCTGGGTTAATGTTCCAAGGGGACTAATTAGAATCAGGTGAGAGCTGGAGAAAGCAACCAAGGTGATTTCAGTCAGAACCCACATGAAAAGCTCTAATTAAAAGGAGTGATAGACTTTGCTTTAAGACCTCGGGAGAATACATGATGCTCAATTTAACTTTTTTGACCTGGTGGCCAGATAATATCAATTCTGAATGTATTATTTTTTAAGTGAAGGTAGAAAAACACTTTTGTGTGTGTGTGGTGCATGAACCACGAGGCTGTGTGAAAACCAAGAACTTAAAAAAGCATACTAAGCATGGAAGCAGAGACACTCACGGTTGCCAGGGGCGGGCCTGATGGGGATAAGATGTTAGTCAAAGGGTACAAACATTTGGTTATGAGATAAATAAATTCTGGGGATCCAGTGTACAACATGGTGACTATAGTTAATAATATTGGATTGCTTATATGAAATTTAACAAGAGAACAGATCTTAAGTGTTCTCACCCCCAATCAACACACACAAACAAGGTAACTAAGGGAGCAATGGATATGTTGATGAATTTGACTGTAGTAATCGGTTTACAATGCATTGTATTGCTCACCTTGAATACATATAATTTTTATTTGTCAATTCGATACTTTTCTCCAAAGAAAAGAAGTAAAAAGCATATTTTATGAGGAGAAGATTTAGAGGAACTTTGATTTTTATATTTGCTACAATTGTGCATAAATGATGAGACATGTAATTAATAAAGACAGTTAAGTAACTAAAAAGGAAGATATACCGAGTGGGAGGTCAATGACATAAAGATAGCTCTACTCAAGACATTAATTTCATTGGAATAGATCACACCAGTGAGCCTAATCAAGGTGGACTCTGACAGACAGAGGAACAAAGAATCTGGCTTGTCCATTCTAACAGCCTTGTCTCTCAATGCACAACCCAATTCAGGAATAATTTAGCTGAGGTTCCATCCTAAAACCACATAAGCCTTAAATTTATCACTTCAGTAAAGTTATTATTCCTTCAGAAAAAAAAAAGGTATACAAGGTATTTTAGCTGCAGGGTGCATAACTGGAGAAAGTGTTTCCTGCAGCGATTCTCTGCCTTTCTACTAAATTAACCGCACAAGAACCAACCATGTTACTGTATGACATTTAGTTTTCCTAATCTGTTTAATGCCATGGTTTGCACATGATGTATTCTGATGTGCTTTTATGTTTCAGACACTAAAAAAGCACATTAGAAGTGCAGTAGGGATTCTTTTACAGACAATATAACTTGTTACAAATTGCATTTTCAGAAAAATTATACCGAAAAATCCAATCTTATCTTATGATTTTTCCCCTCAAAATTACATTTTACCTCCTGCATGTCTTCTGTCTCTTGTGTCTAAGCATCTTCACTTTGAGATCCTCCTGATTCATTCTCCTTTCCTATGTGCCCTGTGGTAAATGAATTCAAATCTATTTTTAAGGTAAAAATCGACTTGGAGATGCAGTCAGCATTTATGTGATGCTAAGGCTTTCATGGATGCTGTGGGGGAACTTTTGAACACAGTTTTGACTGAAGTATAGATTTCAATTCTGTAATCTCTCTTGTTCCTAGCAAAAGTGGACTCTGACCTTTGGCTTTCTGCACTCAGCATGTGTTTATAAAATGTCAAATTAGTTTAAAAAAAAAAAAAAAGAAAAGTTTATGTTCATTTTGTCATATGCTTATTCATGAAATTGTGATATAATAAGATAAAAAAGCTTTATCATGTAAGCTGCATGTCCTGATGTGTATGTTCATGTGTATATTCTCTCTAGATATGTGTGTTAGCTGTTTCTGCCCTGTCCAGAAAATCCTATTTAGATTAAGAATCTCATATTATAAAAGATGCATCCAGTTTGAGATTTTTTGTTTGTTTGTTTGTTTTTTTATTTGAGACAGGGTCTCACTCTGTTGCCCAGGCTGGAGTGCAGTGGCATGATCTCGGCTCACTGCAACCTTCACCTTTGGGGGTCAAGTGATCCTCCCGCCTCAGCCTTCTGAGTAGCTGGGATACCGGAGTGCATCACCATGCGTGTATAATATTTTCATTTGGGTAGAGACGGGGTTTCACCATGTTGCCCAGGCTGGTCTCAAACTCCTGGACTCAAGTGATCTACTTGCCTTGGCCTCCCAAAGTGTTGGGATTACAAGCGTAAGCCACTGCACCTGGCTGATTTTTGGATTTCAATAGTAGAAATTCCCCTTTAATTCTAAATGCTTTAATTCTAAAATTTAATACTGTAGAATTTTGTTGATTTTTTTTTTTTTTTTTTTTGAGACGGAGTCTCGCTCTGTTGCCCAGGCTGGAGTGCAGTGGCCGGATCTCAGCTCACCGCAAGCTTCGCCTCCTGGGTTTACTCCATTCTCCTGCCTCAGCCTCCTGAGTAGCTGGGACTACAGGCACCCGCCACCTTGCCCAGCTAGTTTTTTGTATTTTTTTAGTAGAGACAGGGTTTCACCGTGTTCGCCAGGATGGTCTCGAGCTCCTGACCTCATGATCCGCCCGTCTCGGCCTCCCAAAGTGCTGGGATTACAGGCTTGAGCCACTGCGCCCGGCCGAATTTTCTTGATTTTTTTCCTGTTTTTTCACACTCTTGTTCCCATTCTCTTTTCCTACTTCTAAGAGATAAATAATATTCAGCTATCACTTTCAACTCGGTGGATATACAAATAAATAACAAATTAAAGACCTATATAATTGAGTGTTTGGCAGTTTAAAATTTGAGGGCATTGGTTGGGCACGGTGGCTTATATCTACAATCCCAGAACTTTGGGAGGCAAGCAGGGAGAATCACTTGAGGCCAGGAGTTTGAGACCAGCCTGGGTAATGTAGTAAGATCCTGGCTCTACAATGAATTTAAAAATTAGCCGGGTGAGGAAGTGTGCCCATGTATTCATAACTACTCGGGAGGTTGAGGCTGGAGGATGGCTTCAGCCCAAGCGATCAAGGTTGCAGTGATTGTGCCACTGTACCACTCAAGCCTGGGTGACAGAGTGAGACCCTGTCTGCAGTAAAAATAAATAAATAAGTAAATAAATAAAAATAAGGACAATAACACATGATACAAAAAAGTAAATAAAACGTAAATGCTTTAAGTATTTATTTATTTAAAAAAGTAAATGAATTTACTTTCTAACTCTGATCAGTTAGAAATTAAAATCCTGCTTTCCACTGGAATGACATTAGGCCGTTATTAAATTAGCCCTTTCCCTTGTGTAACCTTAGGAGGCCATAAGGCTGTAGACACACCTATGTCTGGAGTTCAGACTCTTGCAACTAGCAGTATAAAACTTGATGAGTCTATTTCTTAAAATAATGACTTAAATAGATGACTGCAGTTGGCCACGCCCAGTGACTTAAAGAGCACATTTGCCACATCAATTCCAAAGGGAAGCACAGGAAGGAATACATGTGGGTGGACTAGGAGCTCAGTCTTCCTTTATAATCAGGGTCACCTTCCTCTTTCTGCTTAAAATGTTTTAAAGATTTTAAGTTTATGTGTATAAATTGGAGAGTATTGCAGGGGTAGGAAGGTGTGGTGTCTTTCCTTACCCATTGTAAGGCTCACAGCTAATGCTTCTATAACTCAGCACAAATTAAAAAGAGGAAAGCATAACAAATTTGTTTAATCCAAGTTTTATGTGGCGCTCTTCAGAAATGAAGACCCAAGGACCCTGAAAATGCTGCTAATTTTTATGCTTAGGCTCAGTGAAGAATGAACAGCCATGTAATACGTGATTGGACAAAAGGATAGGCTGTCATGGTAATAGACAAAGGGAGGAAACCCAATAGACCCCAATAGACATATAGACACTGTTTGTCTAGATTTTTATTGGCCTTTCTGTGTAGCATTTTTCCCCCTTAGTTATAGGGTTGGACCCCTCTGGAATTAGGGTCTTAGAGAAGGGAGAAGAAAATGACTTTTCTAGCTTTTATAGCTTTGCTTGAGGAAGAGGAGTTCCAATTTCTTCTTTTTTTTTTTTTTTTTTTTTTTTTTTTGAGACCGAGTCTCACTTTGTTGCCCAGGCTGGAGTGCAGTGGCGCAATCTCAGCTCACTGCAACCTCCGCCTCCCGGGTTCAAGCAATTTTCCTGCCTCAGCCTCCTGAGTAGCTGGGATGACAGGCACACGTCACCACGCCTGGTTAATTTTTTTTTTTTTTTTTTTTTTTTGTATTTCAGTAGAGACAGGGTTTCACCATGTTGGCCAGGCTGGCTGTGAACTGAGCTCAGGAAAACTGCCTGCCTCGGCCTCCCAGAATGCTGGGATTACAGGCATGAGCCACGGCACCCTGCCTAGGAATTCCAATTTCTTTTTTTTTTTAATTTTTTTTTTTTTTTGAGACGGAGTCTTGCTCTGTGCCCCAGGCTGGAGTGCAGTGGCGAGATCTCGGCTCACTGCAAGCTCCGCCCCTCCGGGTTCACGCCATTCTCCTGCCTCAGCCTCCCGAGTAACTGGGACTACAGGCGCCCGCCACCTCACCCGGCTAATTTTCTTGTATTTTTAGTAGAGACAGGGTTTCACCGTGTTAGCCAGGATGGTCTCGATCTCCTGACCTCGTGATCCGCCCGTCTCGGCCTCCCAAAGTGCTGGGATTACAGGCTTGAGCCACCGCGCCCGGCAGGAATTCCAATTTCTATTACCTCCCTTGGGTAAAGGAAATTCTGGTTTCTCTGATTCCCTTTGGGGGACAAAGTGGGATAGGAGAGAGAAGGGCAGGAGAAGGTCAGAAAGTCCTTGTTCTGAGGCCATTCTAATGTCTTTGGCTCCAAGTACTCAGTATGTCAAAGTGCTCTACTTTGAGGTATGATGTTCTATGCTCCAACAGTATATCTTTCTGAACTATAAACAATAGTACACAAATTAAATAAATTATTAGCCAAGATCAATGGAGACATTTATTTATTTATTTATTTAGAGACAGGGCTTTGCTCTGTCGCCCAGGCTGGAGTGCAGTTGCAGTTGCAAGATTGTAGCTCGCTATAACCTTGAATTCCTGGGCTCAAGCAATCCTCTCACTCAGCCCCCCAAGAAGCTGGGACTACAGGTGCACACCTGCACACCTATTTTTTTTTTTTCTTTCTCTCTTTTTTTTCTTTTGATAGAAACATGGTCTCGCTATGTTGCCCAGGCTGGTCTTGAACTCTTGGGATCAAGTGATCCTCCTGCCTTGGCTTCCCAAAGGGTTGAGATTAAAGGTGTGAGCCACTACATCTAAAAAAGTTAAACGCTATACAAGTGGTCCAATAACAGGGCAGTCCTCATAGTATAATCATTACGAATGTAAGGTCATTTTCTGAAAATCATAATTATTTCATTTTTCAAATCTGAGAAAATATTTAGAAGAAAAGTTTTATGTTTGCAGATGCCTAATCCCCTCTACTCTGCTTTTCAGAGCACCTGGGTCAAGTGGGTAAATGTGGCACAATCAGGTAAAAAACAATGATAATTCAACTTGGAAAGTCCCCACACAGTCTGGATCAAGGTTTTTCCAAGAAATGGGACTGATTTGGTGTCAGCCTTCTCACTATTAAAATGAGATGACTTTATCAGTAAATAGAGATAGCACTGAATCTTCTTGCAGAAGTGGATTTGTTGAAGAATCACCTTCTGAGCTTGCTTGTAGAGTACAGTTTGTTGACATGAGTATCAATTGTTCAGCTGTCATCAAGAGGAACAGGCTGGGCATGGTGGCTTACACCTGTAATCCCAGCATTTTGGAAGGTGGAGGCAGGTGGATCACCTGGAGGCCAGGAGTTCGAGACCAGCCTGGCCAACATGGCAAAACCCTGTCTCTATTAAAAATATAAAAATTATTTGGGTGTGGTGGCACACACCTGTAATCCCAGCTACTTGGGAGTACCCCCTGACTGTTGGTTTTAGTATTTGTTCCTCCTTCTTTTTTTCTTGAGATGGAATCTTGCTCTGTCATCCAGGCTGAAGTGCAGTGGCTTGATCTTGGCTCACTGCAACCTCCGCCTCCCAGGTTCAAGCGATTTTCCTGCCTCAGCCCCCTGAGTAGCTGGGATTACAGGCATGCACTACCATGCTTCTCTAATTGTTGTACTTTTAGTAGAGATGGGATTTCTCCATGTTGGCCAGGCTGGTCTTGAACTCCTGACCTCAGGAAATCCGCCTGCTTCGGCCTCCCAAAGTGATGAGATTAGAGGCATGAAATAATCCAGTTTTAATCTGCATATGGCTAGCCAGTAAGCCCAGCACCATTTATTGAAAAGGGAGTCCTTTCCCCATTGCTTGCTTTTGTCAGCTTTATTGAAGATAAGATAGTTGTAGGTGTGTAGTCTTATTTCTGGGCTCTCTATTCTGTTCCAGCAGTCTATATGTCTGTTTTTGTACCAGTACCATGCTGGTTGGGTTTCTGTAGCACAGTAGTATAGTCTGAAGTGGAGTAGCATGATGCCTCCAGTTTTGTGCTTTTTGCTTAGGATTGCCTTGGCTCTTAGGGCTCTTTTTTGGTTCCATATAAATTTTTAAATAGTTTGTTTTCTAGTTCTGCGAAGAATGTCATTGCTGTTTGATGGGAATAGCATTAAATCTGTACATTACTTTGGGCAATATGGCCATTTTAACATTACTGATTCTTCCTAACCATGAGCATGAAATGTTTTTCCATTTGTTTGTGTCTTCTCTAATTCCTTGACCAGTGTTCTGTAATTCTCATTACATTTCACCTCTATGGTTAGCCGTGTTCCTAGGTATTTTATTCTTTTTGTGGTAATTGTGAATGTGATTGTGTTTCTTATTTGGCTCTTGGCTTTGCTGTTCTTGGTATATAGGAATGCTACTGATTTTTATCTGTTGATTTTGTATCCTAAAACATTGCTGGAGTTGTTTATTAGTTTAAGGAGCTTTTGGACTGAGATTATGAGATTTTCTATACATAGAATCATGTCTTCTGCAAACAGGGAGAGTTTGGCTTTCTCTTTTCCTATTTTGATACCCCCTGTTTCTTTCTAATGTCTGACTGCTCTGGCCAGGACTTCTAATACTATGTTGAATACGAGTGGTGAGAGAGGGCATTCTTGTCTTGTGCCGGTTTTCAAGGGGAATTCTTCCAGCTTTCGCCCGTTCATTATGATGTTGGCTGTGAATTTGTCATAGATGGCACTTACTATTTTGAGGTATGTTTCTTCATGATGAAGATGCCAAAAATAATTGCAACAAAAGCAAAAGTTGACAAATGGGATCTAATTAAATTTAAAAACTTCTGTACAGCAAAAGAAGCTATCAACAGAGTAAACAGGCAACCAACAGAATGGGAAAAAATGTGTGCAAACTGCATCTGAGAAAGGTCTAATATCCAGCATCTATAAGGAACTTAAAGTTATAAGAAAAAACAAACAAACAAAAAGCCCTATTAACATGTGGGCAAAGAAGATGAATAGACACTTTTCAAAAGAAGACATACATACAGCCAACAAACATAAGAATAAAAGTTCAATATCACTGATCATTAGAGAAATGCAAATCAAAACCACTATGAGATACCACCTCACACGTGTCAGAAGGACTATTATTAAAAAGTCAAAAAATAACAGGTACAGGCATGGTTGTGGAAGAAGAAAGGATCACTTACACTCTGTTGGTAAGAGTGTAAATTAGATCAATCATTGTGGAAAGGAGTGTGATGATTAAACTAAAAACAGAACTACCATTTGACTCAGCAATCCCATTAGTGGTATATTCTCTAAGAAATATGAATCATTCTCTCATAAAGACCTAAGCATGGATACATTCATTGCAGCATTATTCACAGTAACAAATACATGGGATCTACCTAAATGCCCATCAATGGATGACTGGATAAAGAAAATATGGGCCGGGCGCGGTGGCTCAAGCCTGTAATCCCAGCACTGTGGGAGGCCGAGACGGGCGGATCACGAGGTCAGGAGATCGAGACCATCCTGGCTAACACGGTGAAACCCCGTCTCTACTAAAAATACAAAAAAACTAGCCGGGCGAGGTGGCGGGCGCCTGTAGTCCCAGCTACTCCGGAGGCTGAGGCAGGAGAATGGCGTAAACCCGGGAGGCGGAGCTTGCAGTGAGCTGAGATCTGGCCACTGCACTCCAGCCTGGGCGACAGAGCGAGACTCCGTCTCAAAAAAAAAAAAAAGAAAAAAGAAAATATGGTACATATACACCATGGAATACTACACAGCCATAAAAAGCAAGGTCATGTTCTTTGTAGGAACATGGATGGAGTTGGAGGCCATTATCTTTAGCAAACTAACATAAGAACAGAAAACCAAATACCGCATGTTCTCACTTATAAGTGGCAGCTAAATGATGGACACCAAGAGGGGAACAACAGAAACAGGGGCCCAACTTATGGTGGAAGAGCAGAAAAGGTGACTATTGAGTACCAGGTTTATTACTTGGGTGATGAAATAATCTGTACAGTAAACCACTCTGATATGAATTTACCTATGGAACAAACCTGCACATGTACCCCTGAACATAAAATAAAATTAAAGTTAAAAAAGAAGTTTTCTTTACTTTCTCACAAGCTCGTATGCATTTTCGGGAAGGGACTACATACATACAATGCTCAGCTTTTACAAAGTGAAATTTCTCTTCTAGGTGTCAGATATGATGTATGTATGTGTAACCAGCACCATGAAAAGGGTTGTGTAGGTTACAAATTAATTTCCAATGTGATATTTAATTAGCCAAGTGCCAATAATTCAATTTAATTATCAATGCCTCTTCCCTCATAGCCAAACATTTTCCTTAAAGCTAAGACTCAATAAATAACAGAAATATAATTTTTAATTCTACATCAGGATGTAAGTCCAGGGGATGTAAATGCCAGAATTGTATCGCCTGTACTCAAGCTTTAGATACTAGCTAAATACTAAAGCTTCAGAATAATAACATTTCTTCCTCTGTATTGCAAGTCAAAATCTTGTAATGCTTATTTTCTTTGTGGTGTTTCTTTGAAATGCAGGAAAGCATAGCTTGGTGATCAAGGTTCTGTGGTTTCCAGGTGTTGGGGTCAGTGAGAAGGGTCCCCCGCTTGGATAAATTATCTCCCCTAGTTGGAAGCATTTTAAAGGGAAATGCCTCATTTGCAACCTGTCATTTGGGGACAAAGCATTAATTGCATGAGAGGTTTCTTTGAAAGAGGATGTAAATGCAGTAGTAGAAAGTTCTTTAGAGAAGGCGTTGAAATTGTTAAGGTAACTGGAAACTGAGGAGTTAAACATCCTGCTAGCATAAATGTCTTGCTAAACCTCCATGAATGATTAGGCATGGGTTTTCATAACATGAATTTCAGAGAGGAATAGTTATTTTCTGACAACAACCCAAAGTGCAGTGGTTCAGAATAATCAGAATTAGAAAGAAATGTACCTCCTACGTCAGTATATTCTCAGACGTATTAGCCAACTGCTTGAGAAAACCAATCCCTCTAAAATGCTGCTTCCTCATAGCTTTAATGGAGATGATTATACATACCACCCGGCAATATTGATCATATATATTTCGCGAGATTATTGTGAATACTGAATAAAAGAATGGCTCCTCATATGAGATGCATTATGGTGTAGTATGTAATTGTGTAGGCTTAATGTGAGATCACCCGGATTTGAATCTGACTTTTCTGCAATAACTAGTTGTGTGACTTGAGCCAAGTAATGATCTTCTACATCTTTTAATTTCTCCTATAAAATGGGAATAATGTAGGCACCTTTGTCGTAAAGATATTATATAGATAACACTAAAATTATATAAATAAATATTAAAACAGGATTTGGTAAGTATCAACAAGTTTAGGTAATTTTACCATCTAATGCATCATTTATTGTCAGTAAATTTTCACCATCTCCTTTGCTCACATTTAATACCTCTAACTATAAATAAATATTACATACTCAGTGTCAGAAATATAGCTTTGCTATTTTACTTCTAGACTTGCCAAAGGCATTTTAATCTATAATTTTAGGTGATGTATTTGTCACATATTTTCTCATTTAAAGAGAGGTGATTTTTGCCGCTGGCTTCCCAACAGGCATTTTTCTAGCCACTGTGCAGATTGCTTTTGAAATGGCTATTGTTAAAACTGGTAAGTAGGGAAGACAGCTAGTAGCTTTGTTTTGACAGTGAAGTTCTCTGTCTACCTGGTCCATGAAGACAAAAAGCTTTGCAAGTGCACGATTAGTTGAATTGAAAGTGATCATTTGTATCTGAGCAGGATTAACAGAATAAAGAAATATCCACAAAATTTTGTTTAAATTTTTCCTCCAACGATTTCAATCAGATCAGCTCTTGGAAACTTTAAAGTACTTTAAAGCACTTGAAGGGCAACTGGCATCTTCCATTTGCCACAGTGGCTGAGAAATAATAGAATATTTTCCTTAGACTTGTTATTTGATGAATAGGATATAATCAGTGTGGTATATTTCAAAAAATAGACTCAGTAAACTAAGATTTCATAGTGCCAAGATCTGTGTGATGACAAAGACTGCTCTCTTAATGTTTGCATTATTCTAACTTTCTGATTGGAATACTCAATTTAAGACAGTGATCCTTTCTCAGCATCTTGATTTTGCTACTTTGGGGTAATATGACGTCACTGTGGCTCAATGTTCTCTTTTGTAAGATGTGGGAAATAATGGTACTTACCTCAGATAATTTTGATGGGACTGAGGTAGTGCACGGTGACTGAAAGATGGCGGAAGTTCATCTGCCTTATTTAATAGAAGAAACTAAGACATGCTGAGTTTCAAGATACGATCCAAGGCATACAAGTAAAATGGAGCATAATATTTGAAACTTTAAACCGGAATTGCTAATATGTGCCCCTGCGTTGTTTACCATCTCGTCTTCCTGCTCTCCTTCCTAGAATCACTTTCAAGATTATATTCTAAAAAAGGAAGAAAGAAAAGGAGGAAGAGAAGGGAACAGAAAGAAAGGGAAGGGGGTGAAGGGAAGAGAAGAAGAAAAATAGTTATTTATTTTTTATTTATTTATTTATTTTTGAGACAGAGTCTTGCTCTGTCGCCCAGGCTGGAGTGCAGTGGCGCTATCTCCGCTCACTGCAAGCTCTGCCTCCTGGGTTCACGCCATTCTCCTGCCTCAGCCTCCCGAGTAGCTGGGACTACAGGCGCCCGCCACCACGCCTGGCTAATTTTTTTTTTTTGGTAGTTTTAGTAGAGATGGGGTTTCACCGTGTTAGCCAGGATGGTCTCGATCTCCTGACCTCGTGATCCATCTGCTCGGCCTCCCAAAGTGCTGGGAATACAGGCGTGAGCCACCGCGCCCGACCAAAGAAAAATACTTAAACGCATTTATGTAACCTTGATAATTTTCAGGTTCCACATGGCTTGTATTGTTATTAAAGTCATATTTAAAGAAATTACAAAAGGAACTTCTCAGGTACTGAATATCGATCAGTAACAATAAACATTATGGTTGTGTGTGTTGTTGTTGTTTTGTCTTACAAACTGACACCCAAGAGGTTCATGTACATGGCCTTCAGAAAGCTTGCTGGACATTTTCATTGGTTCCATTCTCCAAAACTTTCACACAAATACAGTAGCTGGTGGAAATCTCTCCCACTTTTTAAACTAACCCATTTCTCACACTGCTATGCTACTTTTCCTGTTCAACTCCCCTCTCTCCCCCCTCCCCCAAGAACCATATATGGACTAAATGACAGTCATCTATGACTGGGAGAAGTCCCTGACATTTAACAATAATTTGAACTTACTTGGAGGAAATGTGTGGAGTCTACTGTAAAGTCTAACTCCTTTATTTGTTCGTTTCCCTAACCGTAATGTCATTTTTTAAAATGAATGTTCCACTTCACTTTGTTTCTCTTATTTCCAAGAGGCACAGGAGTAGGGAGGATAACCATGACCATTGTACACATCAGGCCTTTAGGCCAAAGTTATTAATGGCGTGGTTTCAATGTCCCCTGTCTTCCCCCACAAACCGTAATCAGTTTTACATCCGGCCAAATTGGATTGCTCTCTCTCTTCCTATTTCCCCTCCATGCACATTCATTTCTGTGCTCTGCTCTTCATTTTCCCTCAGCTTAGACTATTCCCTCTTGACAGCCCATAGAAAGCCCAGATTACAGACGGAGCCTTTATTAAATCCACAATATAAACCCTTCTTTTGATCCTACCAACATGGAACAATGTATTAGCTGCGAAAGACAGAAAGGCAGAGAATAAAAAAAAAGAGATGGAGAGCTTAAATAGCAAAGGAATAAAGAAATTATTTGTAAAATATTCTAGGATCAGAATCTTTGCTTTGAAATGCAAGACAAGTCAACAGAGTCAGCTTTTAAATCTCAGTTCTGCCACTTATTTACTATGTGACCTTGAGTAAGTTTTGTATTACCCTGGACATCAGTTTCTGCATCTTAAAAAAAAAAAAAAATACTAGAATAAGAATGTGCTATAATATAAACCTCTTACCCTAATGGTGGTCATAGGTTTGGTGATCAATAAATTATAGTTATTTTTATCATTACTATTAATAATAAATAAAGGTAGAAATACTTTTTGCACTGCTTGGAATTCTCTCTGTTTGCCATGCTCTGCCTTTCAGCAATAAAATACTCATTAGCTCATGTGGAAATAAAAAAAAAAGGAAGAAGAAGAAACAAGGCTAAGTCATTTAATAAGAGAATCAGGGGAACATAAGTGCTTGTACATATACACTTTTAAAATATTCAGTAATTACTCTAGCTTCACTGGGTGCTTCAGTTTTACTTCTGGGAATAAAACGTAGTGCACGTACGTCTGTAACTAAACACTCAACATGCACGTGGTGCAAATTTCAACCAATGAACATAAAACAAACTGATAATGATTCAATAATGGCTGTGTTATTTTTTATGTTTATATTAGTACCACATAAATGTCAAAGCACCATAGAAGAGAGTGATGATCATTCTTACCATGTGTCTTTTTAAAATTCCTTACCTGCATTCAGAATTAAAGGGAATGGAAGGAACTCTTTATATGAGTGTTTGCTTGTGTGTGATAGCGCATGTGTGTGAATATAGGCACATATACTCTTTCAATAATATTGATTTTTAGAAGCGGTGGCTAAATTTTAAAAAGTTTAAAAAAAATACATCATAGTTTGTACCTTAAGGAACTCACAGTAAAGGGGAGGGAAAAAAACATTTTAAAAAGTCAATTTTTAAGATATGTGCTTATGAAAACTAATTATAAAGTAGTGCAAATAGAGACTACTAAACATTTTTTGGCCCATCATTTGTGATGGAGATATAGATACTTATAATGACAATAATAATGATGATGATATATAGAATTTATTGACTAGTTACTATGTGCTTGATAACATGTAAGTATTTTATCTTTGCAATAAATTTTTTTATTGAACTATGTTATATATAGGGAAAAGTGCATACATCTTAAATATTCAGCTTGATAAAGTTGTACAAATTGGGTGTATCTTATAGCCAGCATGCAGATCAAGAATCAGCTCATTACCACAGCTACAAGTTTCTCATTCTTGGCCAATATGAGTAGTGTAGCTATGAATATTTTAGTGTATGTTTTATGGTGGATACAGGTGTTATCTATCTATGTCAATTCATAATAAAGCTCTCCTATGTTTTCCTACAGAAACTTCACTGTTTTATATTTCATATTTAGATATGCAACTCATCAGACATTGATTTCTGAATATAACAAAAGGCAAGTGCATTATTTTTTCTTATACAGATACCTAATTGATTCAGCACAATTTATTCAAAATATCAAGCTTTCTTCACAAATTTTACAATTTTTAATTTTTAAATGAGATGCTCTTTTTCATATCATTTCTCTCAATCCACATGTTTCTGAGATGTGTCTGTTTTTGCATGCATTAGTAGTTACTTCCATCCATCCTTCCATTCATCCTTCCATCCATCTTTCCTTCCATCTATCCTTCCTTCCTTCTTTTGCTCCCACCTCCTTCCATTCCTACCTTTTTTTCCCTAAGAGAACATAATGCTTGTTATTTGTCCATTAAACTTGAATGACGTTTGTGTTATCCAGAGATTTTAGTTATTGAGAACAGAGCTGCTGTGATCATAGTGTACAAGACCTTGTATGGACATACATTTTTATTTCTCATCAGTAAATTTAGGTCATATTGCGAGCATGTGATTAACATTTTTAAGAAACTGCCAAACAGTTTTCAAAAATTCTTGCATCGTTTTATATTTCTACTAGCATTCATGAGAGCTCTTGCCAATGTCTTAGTCCATTTGTGTTGCTATAAAGGAATACCTGAAGCTGAATAATTTATCATGAAAGGAGGCTTATTTGGCTTATGGTTCTGCAAGTTGACAAACAAGCATGACACCAACGTCTGCTTCTGGTGAAGGCCCCAAGCTGCTTCCCACTCAAGGCTGAAGGTGAAGGAGGGCCCAACGAGAGCTTGCAGAGATCAAACAAGAGAGGAAGCAACACAGATAGAGGAGGTGCCAGGCTCTTTCAAACAACCAGCTCTACCAGGAACTGATACAGTGAGAACTTACTCAGCCCTCATCCTCAGCCCATTAATCTATTCATGAAAGATCCACCACCATGACCCAAACACCTTCTATTAGGCCCTACCACCAACCTTGGGGATCAAATTTCAACATGAGATTTGGAAGGGACAAAAATCTCAACTATGAAACCAATATTCTTGCTAACACTCAATACCATCAGCTCTTTTTATTTTAGCCCTTCTAAAAGGTAGGTAGTGGCATATCTTTGTGGTTTTTTTTTTTTTTTTTTGAGACGGAGTCTCGCTCTGTCGCCCGGGCTGGAGTGCAGTGGCCGGATCTCAGCTCACTGCAAGCTCCGCCTCCCGGGTTCACGCCATTCTCCTGCCTCAGCCTCCCGAGTAGCTGGGACTACAGGCGCCCGCCACCTCGCCCGGCTAGTTTTTTTTTGTATTTTTTTTAGTAGAGACAGGGTTTCACCATGTTCGCCAGGATGGTCTCGATCTCCTGACCTCGTGATCCGCCCGTCTCGGCCTCCCAAAGTGCTGGGATTACAGGCTTGAGCCACCGCGCCCGGCCATCTTTGTGGTTTTAATTTGTATTTTCTTGATGTCTAATGAGGCTGAACATCTTTTTATGTCATTTTTGGCCATCATTTATCTTCACTTGTGATGTATTTATTTGAATCATGTTGATTGATCTTTTCATAGTATCAGCATATGGTTCAGGAGTCAATGGGACTCAGCTTGGGCAGAGTTTACACACAGAACCTGGAGCCCTACCTTTTTATTCCTCTCTGATATGGTATTCTCTTCTAAGTCCAAAAGATAATACATTTAAACAGAGATCCAACTGTTCTGAACCAGAGTAGGACTGTGGCCCATCTTTAACCCAAATCTGCAATGATGGGGTACCGGGTACCCTCCCTGTGATGGATTCTTCCTTCACATCTTCACTCACTCCAAAATCTGCACACCTTTATTCACTCTGTAGAGCTTCAGGGTAGTTGTTTGTTTGGTTTTCTTTGTTTTGTTTTTTTTTGTTTTTTTTTTTATATTTTGTCCAGAATTATAATTTCTATCTGTAGAGAGTTTGGTCTTCCGGGAACTCATTCTGCCATATAGAAAGTATAATTCTCAAACGAGTGTTTTGAAAACTGTAGACAAGAAAGGACTCTAGCTAGGATTTATTAAGCACTTAATTTACATTCACTTAGGATTTTTACAAATTATTCTGTGTAGTCAGTACAGTGTTGGTTCTTTCAGCAACCTTATATTATTAAGAAAATTAAGAATAGGGCTGCATATCCCAGTATCCCAAAGTTGCAAATTACATTTATGTGGGCCTGGAACATAATCAGAGAAAGACTGTCAGACTATAAATTCTGTATACTCTTCAGTGAACCATGTGGCTTTTTTCAGTTTGAAACCATAAGAATGAAGATTCCTAGTAGTTACCATATGTAACTATAAGTAATATAAGTTAGCATTTACAAACTCTGTAAGATAACTGCAGTTACATTTCTGGCTTTTCCCTCATACAAACGATATTTGATACAATACATCTCTATCCATTGCCTGTTATGATCTGTAATCGATCTTTTGCCAAAAGACTGATTGATTCAATGAAAAATTGTGATTTAGAAGAAAAGTTGAAATCCATTCACTGGAAAGATACCCTATATTCATGGACTTGAAGAATTAATATTGGTTAAAATCTCCATATTATCCATCATGATCTATATAGATTCAGTACAATCCCTATCAAAATACTAATGAGATTCTTCACAGGAATAAAACTAAAATCACAAAATTTGTTTGGAATTATAGAAGACTCCCAAATATCCAAAACAATCTTGAGGGAAAAAATATACAAATGCAAAAACAATGCTGATGACCAGGTATGGTGGCTCATGCCCATAGTCACAGTCCCACAACTTTGGCAGGATGAGGCAGGAGGATTGCTTGAGCTCTGGAGTTTGAGAAAAGCCTTGGCAACATGGAGGCAACTCTGTATCTAAATTAAAAAAAAAAATTCTAGAGGCATCACACTACCTGACCTCAAAGTATACTACAAAGCTATAGTAAACAAAACAGGATGATACTGTCATAAATGTCATAAAAACAGACAGACAGACCAAGGTGACAGCATAGAAAGCCCAGAAATAAATCTATGCATCAATAACCAACTGATTTTCAACAGAGGCACCAAGAATACACAGTGGGGAAAGTCCAGTGTCTTCGATAAATGGTGTTGAAAAACTGGATATATACATGCAAAAGAATAAAATTAGACATTTATCCCTTACCATATACAAAATTTAACTAAAAATAAATTAAAGAATTAACTGTAAGATGCCAATCTAGGAAATTACTGAAAAAAAAAAACAGGTGAAATGCTTCATGACATTCCTCTGGGCAAGGATTTTTTGGGGTAAGACCTTGAAAACACAGATAACAGAAGGAAAAATAGACAAAAGAGATTACATCAAGCCAACAATCTGGCTCACAGCAAAGGAAACAATCAGAGGAGAGAAAAAGACAGTCTACAGAATGGAAGAACATATTTCTAAACCATACATCTAATAAGAGTTAATATCCAGGATATAAAAGGAATTCAAACAATTAAATAGCAAAAAAACGAAATACTGCAATTTAAAAATGGACAAAAGACTTGAATAGACATTTCTCAAAAGAATACATATGAATGGCCAAGAGGTATATGAAAAAATTCTCAATATCACTAATAATTAGGGAAATGCAAATCAAAGCCATAATGAAACATCACCTCACTCCTGTTAGAATGGCCAGCATCAGAAAGACAAATGATAACCAGACAACTTCTGCTGGGAATGTAAATTAGCACAGTCATTATGGAAAACAGTATGGAGATTCCTCAAAAAAATTAAAATAGAACAAACATATGATCCAGTAATTTCACTACTGGGTATATATCCTAAGGAACTGAAATCAGTATGTAGAAGAGATGTCTGTACTACCATGCTTATCACAGTACTATTTGCAATAGCCAAGATAAGGAATTAACCTAAGTGTCCATCAATCAATGAACAGATAAAGAAAATGTAGTGCATACACACAATGGAATACTATTCAGCCATAAGAATCAATAAAATCCTGCCATTTGCCACCACATGGATGAACACAGAAGACATTATGGTAAGTGAAATAAGTCAGGCACAGAATGACAAATAATGCATGATCTCACTTACATGTGGAATATAAGCTGATCACATTGAAATACAAAGTAGAATGGTAGCTACCAGAGGCTGGGGTGAGTAGAGGGGAGGAGGGATCAGGACGATGTTGTTCAAAGGATATATAATTATAGTTAGATAGGAGGAATCTCAAGAGATTTAATATAGAGCAAGATTACTATAGTTAATGATGACATATTGTAATCTTGAAAAATAGAGAGTGGATGCTATGAGCTCTTTTCACAAAAATGATAACTATATGAGGCAATGCATCTGTTAATTAGCTAAATTTAACCCTTTCACAAAGTGTATGTACCATGAAATGTCATATTATATACAACAAACACATACAGGGTTATATGTCAATTTAAAAGAAATCTGTTCAAAAATTACCTATTTAGCATCTACTATGTGCTGTGTACTACCACAATTTCTGTGATCACAAAGCAGAGAAAACAAGCACATTAAGTGCAGTTTTCAATTAGTAGGTCAGACTTTTAAAAAACAGGAAAACTAGCTATGTAGCAAACAATAAAAATACAAATGGAACTGCAAAATACAATGCGTCCCCTCAAGAAATTATAAAGAGTATCCTGAGATTACATAAAGTTGATTAACCTGGTGTAGGAAGGGGAGTCAAAACATTTTGCATCTCCAACATGTTGACTCCACCAAAAAATTCAATAATGCCTTCTCAACTTCTTTATTTCTTTGTGTTTCCTATTTGGGGTTCATATCTGTCAACATCTATGATAAATGCATGACTGAACTTCTACTGTTTACTGATACAGGAATGCTCAGATTCATAGAATTCTTCTTTTCTGTCATTCTCTTCAAGAAGAAGCAATGTTGACAGACATAGAGCATCTGGAGTCAGGTCGGAACCTGAGAGACAGAAAACTTTATGTGCTAAATAAAAGCAGGTCCCCTCAGTTCAACAAAAATTGGAATAGCAATGATGGGAGCATTTAAAATAAAAGCAGCATGGAAACCATATAATACATTGGTATCTATAATATTTTCTTCCTTCTTTTTTGAGAGGCCATAATATGCATGTGTATATTCAGAGAATATCTTTGTCATTATCATCATCACCATCATCACCATCATTAATGTAAATCTGCCTGATAGTAAAACAATTTTCTTCTCCATCATACGACAAACATTTAGAAGTATGTGATTGATAGCTTTGTGTTGCAGAATTCTTCTAGAAAAAAGGCAAACTGTCAGTGTTGTGGATCTTAAGAGAAGATTGTTGCTGCTGCATTCAGTGTGTAAGCAGTACGCACACACACGTACATTTTTTTGCTAAGAATTAAACCTAGTTTATTTCCATTGTCAACCTTCATTATTGCACTGTGGCAGCAGAAACTTCATCTCAGTCTTTTGGGGCTTTTCTTTTTAATTTTTGGCAGGAAGGCTGGATGTCTCAGTCTCAACTCAGGAGAGCTGTGCATAGCTTAGTTTAGGGCTGGGAAGACAGATGGCCCTCATTCTCCAGTTTGTGCACATAGATCCTATTCACATATGCCAGCATATTCCTCCCCTTTCAATTCTGAAGACTTTCTTCAGTACGTGAATCTCCCACTTGGAGGCACTAGAACACTGTATTGCTTCTGTGTCCTGCTGGGACACAAGTCCTTCCACCTGGGTAACTTTGTTCCAATTTGCCTAATCCGGCCCAGCAAGCTTTCCCTTTCTGATGTCTTACTTTCACGTCACGATTGTCCTGGAAGCAGGAAAGAGGCCTTTTTTTGCATCCCCATACAGGACTTATTGATGACTCTGTTCTAATCTGTTTCTCCATACTACCTTAACAGAAAAATTATTGTTTATCACCACCCAGGCAAGGGTTGAGAAGGAGGTGAGAGAGACCTACTTACTATTGAATTGTTTGTGTCTTTATTTTCTTTCAACCATTTTGTCTGTGCTCCAGTATTCATAGTTTTCCTGAGAGTTGTAGATTTCAAAATTCAAAATCTAAGAAATTACTTTTTCTGTCTTTCCTACTTCATTCCCCTTGTTTTTTTGTTTTTGTTTGTTTGTTTGTTTGTTTGTTTTTAATCTACGCTCTCTATTTCTGACAAGCAGGTAGGATTAATAACATACGTCTTCTCTCCAAAGAGAGAGAAAGAGAAAACTAGGTATCTTTTGAGATTTGCTTCTTTCACACAGCTAATCGGTGATTATTATATCTTTTTCCTGCTTTATTCCCTTTTCATATTGTTACAGTAGGTAGTCAGACATGAGCAGGGCAGGAGAGGGGATCCCCAAACCCCCACCAGTAATGTCAGGCTACCATCTGATGATGGACAGGTGGTTGTTAAACTGCCTCTCTAAAATATTAGTCATAGCTGGCACCAGGGAAAGGCAGTCTCCCAACAGCTGGGAAAAACCTGAAACTGGTGATCAGTAGCTTCCCAATAAGATGTCAGGAGATGGGCGAATGGGCCCAAGCTTGCCTACTAAGAGGCAACATGGTGGAGTTTAACTAGTATATGACATTCTTCTAGGAAAGCTAGACTGGTAAGAGAAGAACACCTCGAGTGAGCTTGCGCACACCTCCAGTAAACACACCACATGCAGCTCTCCCAAGCGCTTACAGGCCACTGAGCATGTGGACAGCCCACCTCAAGGGAAGAATCAGAGGAGAAGGGACGCAAGACCCCAGAACTATACCAGCGTATAAAACCCCAAGTCAAGGGCCAAACAGTGCACTTGATCTCTCAAGTCACCTTCTTGGCTTTCTTTCAAGTGTACTTTACTTCCTTTCCTTCCTGCCGTAAGGCTTTTTAATAAACCTTCACTCCGGCTCTAAAACTTGCCTCAGTCTCTCACTCTACCTTACACCCCTCGGTCGAATTCTTTCTTCTGAGGAGGCAAGAACTGAGGTTGCTGCAGACACAGATACACCGCTGATAACATACTTTGCTGCCATGTGACTTCGATACATTCTGCTGCCAACAATATTTTAAGACAGTAGGTAAACACAATAAAATGCTTTAAGGACATAAAGAGAAAAGGAAAATGCTAATAACAACAGCAAAGAAAAAGACATAGGTTAATTTTGAATTTTAACTGCCTTACCATATTTGAGAGCTGTTTGCATCATGCATTGGACCAGGCACAGGGGACATTAGGCTACAATTCCTTTTTTTTTTTTTTTTTTTTTTTTTTTGAGACGGAGTCTCGCTCTGTCGCCCAGGCTGGAGTGCAGTGGCCGGATCTCAGCTCACTGCAAGCTCCGCCTCCCAGGTTCACGCCATTCTCCTGCCTCAGCCTCCTGAGTAGCTGGGACGACAGGCACCCACCAGTTTGCCCGGCTAGTTTTTTGTATTTTTAGTAGAGACGGGGTTTCACCGTGTTAGCCAGGATGGTCTCGATCTCCTGACCTCGTGATCCGCCCGCCTCGGCCTCCCAAAGTGCTGGGATTACAGGCTTGAGCCACCGCGCCCGGCCTCGGCTACAATTCTTAAGAGAGAAAATTATAGGCCAGGCACGGTGGCTCACGCCTGTAATCCCAGCACTTTGGGAGGCTGAGGAGGGCGAATCATGAGATCAGGAGATCGAGACCATCCTGGCTAACACGGTGAAACCCCGTCTCTACCAAAACTACAAAAAATTAGCCGGGCGAGGTGGCGGGCGCCTGTAGTCCCCGCTACTCGGGAGGCTGAGGCAGGAGAATGGAGTGAACCTGGGAAGTGGAGGTTGCGGTAAGTAGAGCTCGCGCCACTGCACTCCAGCCTGGGCTACAGAGCGAGACTCCGTCTAAAAAAAAAAGGGGAGAGAGAGAGAGAGAGAAAATTAAAGTAATTGGTCTTTTCCATCAAATTTTAAGTGCATACATCTTGGTTGCAGCCACTGGAAGAAAATCATGGAGGTAAACCAGTATGCAGGTGCTAACACATGGATGAAACATGTTACATCAAAAACATTCAACAGGATGTGACTCAATTGGGTGAACATGTGAGATGGTATTCTCGGATTTAGTTCATCCATGTTCTGTACATTCATCCCATTAACTAAGGTGTGTGACCTTGAATAACTTATTTTATCTTCCCTTTCCTCATGTTTTGTACACATAAAATAATGGCTCGGTAAAACGGGGTTTTGTGCAAGTTTACCAATTCTACATTTTGTGAAAACCACCAAGGTTTACTTGCCAATTACTTGCTCAGTTCTACAATGTTATGCCATATTGACATGAATATTTTCTCTTTCTTTCTCCTTCCTCCCTTCTCCCTCCCTCCCTCTCTCTCCCTCACTCTCTTTCTCTCTCTTTCTCTCTTTCTCTCTTTCTCTCTTTCTCTCTCTCTCTCTTTCCCTCTTTCCCTCTTTCTTTCTCTCTTTCTCTCTCTCTCTCTCTCTCTCTTTCTCTCTTTCTCTCTTTCTTTCTTTTTCTTTCTTTCTTCTGCCCAGGCTGGAGTGCAGTGGCATGATCTCAGCTTACTACAACCTCCACCTGGGTTAAAGCGATTCTCCTGCCTCGACCTCCCAAGTAGCTAGGATTCCAGGTTCCTGCCACTACGCCTGGTTAATTTTTGTATTTTTAGTAAAGACGGTGTTTCAGCCATGTTGGCAAGGCTGGTCTCGAACTCCTGACCTTGTGATCTTCCCACCTCGGCCTCCCAAAGTGCTGGGATTGCAGGGGTAAGCTACCGCACCCAGTCGCCATTGATATTTTCTTAATAGTAATTGGCTCACAGAAAAGAGAGATATCATCAAGTTTACGTCTTACACAGCACATTAAAACACAATGTTGTATATGGGAACACTGGAAAAATATTCTTTGATGCAAATTTTGGATATTGATTTTTTTAAAATTTAAATCTCCAGTGTCAATTCCTCCTTTTATCTTTCCAGCACTTAAGAACAGTAAATAAGAAAATGCCTGACTTATAGGTTTTACAGGATTAATAGGAAAAAATGATAGACAGAGGTGACTGAAATATTTCTTCCTTTGCATAAGACAGACTTACCTCTTCCACTTCTTCAATTACTTTACGAACCTCCTCTTCTATTCTTGTTCTCTAAGGAAGATATTGACATGAGATTGGTCAGAGATTTGGCCACAATTATTAATAAGTGGAATTACTGTATCTCAAAAGGTAAAAACCCTAGATTTCTCTCTTGTCCCTTGAATTACTTCCTCTTAAGACTACTTAGTAAGCAATTATCTTAGGTCTTGGACCACAGAACACATTGGGCAATTTTCTGGAGTCTAAATGACTTATATATTCGAGTTCAGGCTTTTTCTAGAGCGAGTCTGTCTCTGTCTCTTCTGCCGCTCCTGTTGTTTCTTATTCTCCTCCACCTATACCTATTCATGTTTCTCTCATTTATATAGAATGAGGAAAGAAAAAAAAAAGGTTCTAATGAGGTTTCGTTTCTAATCAGGATTTCTACACCGTCTTTTAAATTGAGATCTGAATTGGAATATCAGACACTTAAACATCTAGGAATAAATTGGAACTCTAATTTTCATTTTGTTCTGATTTGTTGCATGTCTTTTTTTTATGCAAAAGAATTAAATTTCACAACAGGATTTGAGTGTTCTGATTCTTGGAGGGATAACATCATGGTAACAGAATAATTCATAAGCCATGACACTGTGAAACAGATAAAGTAGTCTAAAAGTGACACAGATTTAGTTTCTATTCTTTCTCATGACATTGTGTGTATGCACACACACATACAGAAATACACGTATGTTATATTTTTATGACCTACTAAGAGATCATCACTATTCTGGTCATAAGGGGTACAGAGGCAGAGTAAGCAGCAAAAAACAAAAACAAAAACAAAAACAAACAAACAAAAAAAAACCACCTGACTTTATTGAGCTTACATTTTACTGGGAGATAAATATCTATTTGAAAGTTAATTTTTTTGGTAGCAATAAATTCTATGAAGAAAATAAAGCACTTACTACCTTCATTAATTTGAACAAATTATTTAACCTCTTTGAGCCTCACTTTTCCCATTTGCTAAAAGAAACAACAATTGAAAATGACATTCAGGTTACCTTTTTATAAGACAATGTCGGGATAAAACTAGTCCATAAACATAAAAAGTTATTTGGTAACTACAACATAATGTTCTGTTGAGCAAGAAAAACGCACCTTATTCTCTCTTTCACTCACATAAACATTGTAATGGTCCAGGAATGTCAGATTGCTTGTTTTTAACCATCTGTTCTATTTCACTCAATACAGGGTCCCTTTTTTCTCTTTTTGAATAGGTAGCTTGTCAAAAATCCCAACAAATGTTCACACAGATTTTTAATAATGTTAGCAATTCATTTGGAAAACCTTCGTGGTGGAAGTCCAAACCTTGGCAAGTCTGGAGCAACAGGAAGGGAGAGCTGAAAATAGGCACAGGATGGGCATGTTGGTCACAGTGATGCCCCCAGCCCTCGCCATTGGAGCATATGTAAACAAGTGGGAAGTTCTGACAGATGCTTCGGGACTTTCATATTCAACAGGCTTCATGCTTTTTGATCCTCTATCAAGAAAGATGTTTGGAAATTTCAAAGTTGGTGATAACTTAAGTAGTACTTGCATTTCCTAACTGTAAAAATTCTTTTAAAAGCTCTTGCCTATTAACAATTTGGAATTATTCTAAAACAAATTATCTCATAGATTTCTACAAACATGGCTATAAAAATAACTAGCCTTGGGTTTTTTAAGAGAACACTTGATCTTAGGCATCAGAATGAGGCTTCCCAAGTTTTTTGATAATAATAATGCATTGTGTACTTGGAAACACCTTTGGAGAAATTTCTTTCTCAGATCATGCAAATCCACAAAAACATGGAATTCTCCTGAAGTCATCTGGTCTTTATTGTTACTATTAATAACAGCCGCAAATATTAAAAGCTCCCTATGTATCAGCAATAAAACTTACCACTGTGTGCATAAAATTTGTGATCCCCAAGCTATATCTTCAGAGTAACTTTTGCTAATAAATTTAAGAAATATTGAGTTAAGCAAGACATGGATTTATTTTTCTTTCATATAACTAAAAAAGAGGTAGGTTGTTCAGACCTGGTGTGGTAGGTCCTTAATGTCACTGAGGCTAGTCTTTACTATTTTTAGGATGTGACCCTTTTCCTTGTGCTGAAATGTGGCTGCTAAAACACTAATCAAGCAACAGAGGTCTTCTAGTTGAGTTTCCTTTAAAGAGATTTTGTGGAACTTCTATACTTAATGGCTCACATCTCATTGGCCATACCAATTAGCTAGCAAGACTCGAAATTGAGATTGTTTTATCAGGGCATATTACCACCCATAGCAATATAGATGTTTTTTATATTATTATTCAAAGAAGAAAGGATGTTAACAATCTCTGCTATGGCATGTTATCCCCATTTCTCCCATAAAGAAATGTATATATCTTGTATTAATTTAATTACTTCACTCATTATGAACAGAGCGTGTGTTTTCATATGTCTTAAAGTTTGATCATACCATTTCTTTGTATATTCCTAGAGTATGTATATCCTCATGCTCTCTATTGATAGGTCTTACTCATCCTTTACGATGTTCTCAAATATTCATTCTATTTCTTGTATACAAAATCTGATGTGCTCAATGAGTTAATCACATCTTCAGTTATTATAAAATCATTTGAAACTATACTAGTGCTGGTTCTATGTTTTATAATTACTGGGAAGGCATTTTTTCCTCTTTACCGTAATGAATATCCTTAAAGTCCAAGTTAGGTCTTATTCATTATTACTATTATTTAATTATTATTATTATATCTCTGCCTGAGCCAAATACCCTTCACTGATTATTAAATATTTATTTTTATATCATCATTGAATATCAAACAAATTTATAAGCCATGTAAACAATCTAGTTTACTAAAAAGTAATGTATGAGGTCAAGAAAATAAAAGAATATTCCCAATGATTTGATTAATCTTCATAATTCCAATTATAATTTTTTTTAGTGGTTTCCAACATCAAATTTACTTCTAAGGAGTAAATATTTGACTGCAATCAGTATAATTCCTAAGCAGTATGCACAGTAGTTATGCCTTACTTTGCTTTAAAACATTATGTATTGCCCATCTCTTTTATCTAAGAGTTCTGCTAAGAAACTCTTAGATAGAATTAGATAACTCTTAGATAAAATTAAAATTCTTAGATAGAAATTCTAAGAAAACAATTTATCATTTTATTTTCTTTGCTTAGCTCTCCAGCAACAGGATTGACAATCTTGATGACCAGCTTAGTTGCTTTTTCCAAAATGATTTTATTGGTCTTTGCGGAAATGGTGTGTGAAATTTTGCCTAGTAGAAAATGTTTCACATCAGCCACATTTCCTGTTATTTATTATTGGTACCAGCGACTGCTAGAAGCTGCTGGACACATTTTCTTCCTTATTTTGCTGCTTTTCTAATCAACATTGGACTTCAAAATCTGGCGCTTGATTTTTTTCCCCCTGCCTGCCTTCATCAAAGCCTCATTTTGACATGTTGATTTGACTGATGTCAGATGTACCTTCTGTCCTTTATATGATGTTACATTTTAAAAGAGACTTAACTCCAGCCAGGTTTTCAGGTAAGACATAGTCTCCAAGGATAGCACAAGGGAAGATAAATAAATGATTTTGAGTAACTTAATTTGTGTGTTATATATTAATAATAGTATGAAGAGAGTTTTTAATATTGTTTCCAAAGATTACTTTGTACAACCATCTACTGATGAAAGTTTAAGGTGTTTTCAAAGAAACAACTCTGAAGATAATTACATGTTCTCAAATATTTGCCAAGTATTTACTTACATTATCTTGCAGTCATTCCCCATCGACGCAGGGATAGTGATATTTTAAGGAAATTAGTCCTCTCTTTTCATGGCTGGTTTTGGCTGTGTGTACAATTCAAAGATATTTACGACATAACGCTAATAAATAAATTGGTATGAATGTTCATCCCTTGCTAGATACGTAGGAGAATCAATAACCATGAAAACAGCATGGCTTCTAATAGCATCTTGGTAATATGCCCAAGACACCTTTGCTAAAACTATTACGCTTCTTAAAAAGTTGCTGTGTTTACATTTTGTTAGTGTAGTCAGCAAGACTGTGGTCTCCTTGTAGTGTTTAAGCACTAAAGAGTCCCAGTAGTTAATGTAAACAGGAAAACCCAAGCAAGGGAAATTGCATGTAATTCTTGATTATAATATGTCCTAGGAGAAGATATCTACTGAGGCCTGTCAAACTAGGGTCTATTTACCACCAGTGCTATATGCAATGTTTTGCTTGGTCTTCATTTTAGCAACTTGATTCTAATACTTTGTCTTCTTTTGAATATTTGAATAATTCTCCTCAGCCAGACTACTTCATTATCTTGTTCAACTACAAAATTTAAATTCTTAAAAATCCCACAACATCTCTCTTTAATGTCGGTTCTATTTTCAAACTAGTCTATGAGTATTGTTACCTGTTTTTGGTTTTTGTTTTCTCACTCAAAAGTTGCTTTTTCACTGCCTAAACAGCCTGCGATTGATTCCCTGTTCTACTTGTTACAGTCATAAAATTTTGGGATTTTTTCCTGTATAGTAGAAAATAAGTGTTTTCTCCTACTATACTCTCAAAGACACAAACACCTCTGTGACCAGATGTGTGTGTTTTTCCTATCCCAAGCAATTCTTCGACACTAGTTGAATATCGTATTACTAAATTTAATGTAGACATGATGTATCTGAAGATAGTATCAGATCTCACAGGTTAAGGGCTCAGTACCTCAAGACTGCTCCCAACTTGAAATGCCAATCTAAAGTCTACAGATTACCCACAACTTCCATCCAACTTGGTTACAAAGAAAAGGATCATTTGTTAGAGCAGCTCACAGAACTCAGGAAATCACTTTGCTTGCTAGATTACCAGTGTATTACAAAGCATATAAGTCAGGAGCAGCCACAGGGAAGAGAGGCACAGGGCAAGGTCTGGGAGAAGTGGGGCAGAGCTTCCTCACTCTCTCCAGGAGCACAACCGTCCAGGACCAGTGTTCAGCAACCTGCAAATGCTCCAAAAGCTATTGCCTTGGGTTTTTATGGAGAATTCATTATGGAGTCCTGAGTCATTCAGTCATTGGCCATGGTGATCAATGTGGCCTCCAATCTTTTTTTCCTTCCTGGAAGTCAGGTAGATAGAGCTAGCCCTCATTCTAAAGATATCCAGGAGAACTCAACCACCAGTCATGTTAGCATTTAAAGAGACACTTACCACTTCAAAAATTCCCAGGGTTTTAAGAATTAGGGCAGAGACCAAATGTGATCACAATATCACAGTTCCTCAGCTCCTTCCAATTAAAATTCTTCCCTATGTTCCTAATTTCTCAAGTATTTCTCTTTTATCTGTAGATTTTTTTTCCATCTGCAGAATAAAATTAAGGATGCTTCTTCCCTATTTTTTCTAAGATATTATGAAGTACATAACATGGTATTATCTGTCAAGTGCTTTGGAGACATGTTGGTCACATGACCAGCTCTCTATTAATATTGCTTTCTATCATTTTGTGTATAAGTATATATGCGTCTCTGGATGTGTGTGTGCAAATGCATTTGTGTGTGCACAAGTAGGAATTTAAAAAGAAAAGTTAAATAGTCGTACAGATTTGGAGAAAACCCGGATTCTCTTGGATAGCTCTTTAGTTACCTGATTGCATTTCCCTTTTTCTTTTTAATAATCTCATTAGCTAAAAGAGAATGAAAAAGATCTTATTGTATTTTTCAACATAAGCTGATAAATAATATAGTGCAAAATAAATTATTTGTAATCAAGAAGGGATGGAAAAGTTCCTTTCTTTTGGCCTTTACTTTCTTGGGGAAGGCTGAAGTAGGTTGTGAGGTAGAAGTAGGCTTAGTCACATAAGATCTAACACATGTATCAAAACTCTTTAGATCTTTCGTCCAATTTATTTTTCTCAAATGTTACCTATTTAAATTTTTAATGAAAAAATTTTTTCTTACCATTTATTCTAGTCGAGAAATCACTCTATAACTGTTGATTTGTATATGGTGGTTGTTTTGTAGGGGTATTTTAGTTGAATTTGAAAGCTAACAATATACTAAATGATAGTAAAAACAATAAATTCTAATTCCATTTAAGTTACCAACTGGCTCTGTACACCTGGCAAAGACTTGTATGCTTAAATTGCATCAGGTTCTACAGTGTGGCAATGCAAAAGTCTTGGGATACCAACTTTTTAAAAATCATACTTAATGATATTTTGTCACTCTCCTTGAAATTCTATGGTCCTTCATCTCAGAGTGATACTTACATACCTCTGCTATTTGCCTACATTATTCCTATGCCTGAAGTTCTCCTTCCTCTCCCTTGTTTCTGGTTACTTTCTATGCTTTCTTCAAATTTTTAGCTCAACCACACTTTTCAGGCAGACTTTTCTACTTTTGCTGACTTTCTTAACCATGTAAATCTCTTTAACGTGCATATCCAATTGGCTTGTTATATTTTCTTTGTATGTTTTTATTAGTTTTTCTTCTCCAGTAGGATATGAGCCATATGAAGTCAGGAACCTAGTCTGTTTTCCTGGCCATTGGATCTTCAGAGTCACGCATAGATATGGGTCAGCAAATAAAATTTGAATACACGGGTGCTTTCGTGAATCTTTTTGTTTCATGATATTTTTAAAGGAAACAAACCCGTAATTTCAATAAACACTTTTGTTATTATTTTAAAAGATGACAAGAGGGCCAACTATGCTTAGATAACAAAGACCAATTACCAGAAAGAGCCATCACACTAAAACTCCTGTAGACACAGAGGTGGATACTAGAAGGGTGGTCTAAAAGTTCAGCAAAGGTTAAACATTGAACACGTTGAGAGTAGTGTGTAGAGTCAGTTCATACTGACCCCTGAAAACCAATTCATACATTTTCAGTATTTGTGAACTGACTGTTCCACCAATAGTAGCTTGGAATTGATCATTTCAGAAGTACTTACATCACAGACATCGGTAAGTGCTGTAAAACAAGCTCTCCTCCTTTCTCTCCCCTAAGGACCAGTTGTTCAACATTCACTAGCATGACACTTCCTGTCACACAACATAAGAAGCAGTCACCTAGGCAAAGTTTGAAGATTCATGGGATGGAGAGTCAGAGGTTTGGGAGGGATCCAGAGAGATATTGGAGGTAAGCAAAATATTTTTCCCACAAGATACTACCAGACAAAGCAGATTACTGTTAATTTATTATTTCTTCTCTTTCACTAGTGATGCATTCTGCTTTCCAAAACAAAGATTCATAATATCCTCTGGGGTTATCCTTGTCGTCGTCATCATCACCATCATCATCGTTGTCATCATTACTAAGCATCATAACAAACATATTTCAGGACAGTGATTATGCTTACTCTAGAAATCATTAAGCTGAAACAGAGAAATCCAATCACTTATTCAGGGTTAGGAAGCTAGGAGACAGCACAGTTGGAATTGTACATAAGAGTTGTGCATTCAAATATAATCACACTGTCATGGCAGATAGGCTTTTATTGGTCCAGTTATCCCATCCTCAACTTTGAGGCTTCACTTCGATAGCCAATTAGTAGTTAGTATTTCTTTTTCCTTAATATGTGTTGCATATTTCTCAAAGTGATTTAACTGGATTTCTCTCCACCAGGCCATCCATGCCTGAACTCCATTGTGTTTTACTTTGGCCCATTTGGATTTCTCTGGCCCCTCAAAGGAAGTAATATCCTTCCTGATATAAATAAGCTAGTATCTTCTGGACATTTTTGTATTCAGAAAAAAAGTAAAACAGGAAGGCTAGTAGATACATACACCAATAAGGACTTCTTAATATCTTAGTTGTTGGAAAACATTTCTTCCCCTAGGTGGAAAAATCATTGTTTTAAAAAGTAGGCCTAAATAAAGCCTTTAAGCAAATAAAAGTGAAATAATGATAGCATCCATCAAGAAACACCCTGAAAACAAGTTTTCATCATTTCCCCTGTCACTCCTCATGCCAGAGGTTTCTTAAAATTTGGATTACAGTCCTAAGGAAACATGACAAATGCTATCATCACAGAACAAATAAGTGGAAAGATCAATTCATTTACTGCAGAAAATTGTATAAACAAGTAATCTTAATAGCATTTTTCCTGCAACCCAGTATCAGCATATTGTGAGCTGAAATGAAAATGGATTACGGAATCTCCGAAATTAAAAATGGATCTGTGTACTTATTTCCCAAGACAGTCTGCTGTCGTGGAGTATCTAATCATTCTTCACCCATCTTTTATTGCTATTGATGTAAGAGAATATCATCTCAAAGCAACTAATCAATAATATAATCGGCCGGGCGCGGTGGCTCAAGCCTGTAATCCCAGCACTTTGGGAGGCGGAGACGGGTGGATCACGAGGTCAGGAGATCGAGACCATCCTGGCTAACACGGTGAAACCCCGTCTCTACTACATATTACAAAAAACTAGCCGGGCGAGGTGGCGGGCGTCTGTAGTCCCAGCTACTCGGGAGGCTGAGGCAGGAGAATGGCGTGAACCCGGGAGGCGGAGCTTGCAGTGAGCCGAGATCTGGCCACTGCACTCCAGCCTGGGCGACAGAGCAAGACTCCGTCTCAAAAAAAAAAAAAAAAAATAATAATAATAATAATAATATTATAATCTCCTAAAATTTTATCTCTGACTATTGGCATTTGAAAACACATCCTTGGTCACCAGGCTTCATAATTGCTTTTTTTTTTTTTTCAGTTTATTCAGTCCTTAGAAGATTTATGATGCATTTCAGAAAAAGATTCCATAAATGTAACAGTTCCCTGAAAACCAGTGACATTTCATGTTAATATAGAAAATTGGCAATAAAATGGAAACATCTTAGTATCTATGTTATACATCTCAATGTTTACTTGAATTCAGGTAATCAAAACCATCAGTAATGGTTAACATATGTATTCCAGGCCTGTAAACATATTTGTCAGCACATCAGTATGTGTCTAGAAGTTTGTGGAGCACAGTTTCAAACTTATCCCAATCATCTTATAAATACACATTTATATCAACTATGACAAGGAAAGTATCATCTGAAAACCATTTAGAGATGGACATAGGATAATTACTGATACCAATGCCATATTTTATGCAAAGAATGTAAATGTTCATACCTATATCTTTTCAAAAATACCTTTCCAAAGCCCATATATCACCTTTAATCACCATATATATACACACACACACACATATATATATATAAAGAGAAAGAGAGGAGAAAAGAAAGAGCAAGAGTCTTATTAACGCCATTAACAAGCGTGTATTGAATAATTCTTTTATGTCTGTAACAGTGCCGATCACTTTCCAAGAAGTAACTCCTTTAATACTCTTCAGAAACTTTGAAGTGAATATTTTTTCAAATTAAGAAATAGAGTTACTTCAGCCTTTCAGAGGTGCATTTTCATTCTGAAAAGGAAATTAGATGACATGCGTTAAAGA
Organism: Chlorocebus sabaeus; assembly: GCF_047675955.1. Taxonomy (NCBI): domain Eukaryota; kingdom Metazoa; phylum Chordata; class Mammalia; order Primates; family Cercopithecidae; genus Chlorocebus; species Chlorocebus sabaeus. Next base: position 59,345,962 of record NC_132908.1, on the reverse strand, counting down.
CCAGTCATAATTCCTACAAGCTACCGGGTGATCCAAATATTAGTCTGCCATTTTTATTTGTAAAATAGATATCTTGAAAGTTGTTCTGATGGTAAATGAAAGTTTGAATTGTAACTCAGAGGAAAAATTTTCTTCCCTGTTTGTTTATGGCTAAAATGAGGTTAATCTATCACAAAATGTGTTTAATTATATTTTAGTTTGCATAAATGTGTTTATATCTACTTATTCTTCTCATTGACCTCCATTATAAAACCAGAGCTGTATTTTCATGCCTGTCATGGATGTTTAGAGGAGAGGAAGGGTGTTAAGACATTCTCTATAAGTTGAAAACCTCTAGAAAAAGGTACAAAAATATCATTTATTAGTTACCAGAATCATATTAGCTCAGTTTTGAGAAGTGGCATAACCAAAGATTTCAAAAGTTATTTTGGTCTGTGTTAAATTTCCTAAACCATGTAAAAAACAAACAAACAAATGAACAACAACAAAAAAATCTTAAGCCAACTGCAGGTTTAATCCTCATGCAATGACTGAACATATAAATAAAAACAGTATTTAAAGTATTGACAACTAGATGATTCTAACATTGTGTATTTAATGTGCTGGAGAGTGACAAAGAGGGTGAAATAAATAAATTGGGCTTGGTGGTGCGCACCTGTTGTTCCAGATACACAAGAGGCTGAAGCAGAAGGATAGCTGGAACCCAGGATTTTGAGGCTGCAGTGAGCCACGATGGCACCATTGCACTGTAGCCAGGGTGACAGAGTGAGACCCCTATCTCTAAAAAATAAATAAATAAATAAAAGAAAATACTAATGATGCAAGATGTATATTATACATATAATACATGTGTATACATATTCATTGCACTTTCACATAGCTGATATATCATCTTCAATGACACTTAAACTTTTATTATTTGCTAAAATTCTAAAAATAATATATTCATTATATAATATATTATTTGCTTTTATTTTGCATTATTGACTAGCTTTTATATTTGAGCAAGAAACATTTAGGAGCAAATCTCAGATTGCCTTTCTGTGATTAATGTTTTAAACTACTTGATTTGTGAAATATTCTTTCTTTCTTTCTTTTTTTTTTTTGAGACGGAGTCTCGCTCTGTCGCCCAGGCTGGAGTGCAGTGGCCGGATCTCAGCTCACTGCAAACTCCGCCTCCCGGGTTCATGCCATTCTCCTACCTCAGCCTCCCGAGTAGCTGGGACTACAGGCACCCGCCAACTCGCCCGGCTAGTTTTTTTGTATTTTTCAGTAGAGACGGGGTTTCACCGTGTTAACCAGGATGGTCTCGATCTCCTGACCTTGTGATCCGCCCGTCTCGGCCTCCCAAAGTGCTGGGATTACAGGCTTGAGCCACCGCGCCCGGCCCTGAAATATTCTTTCTTTCAAAGTATTTCTTAATTATATATTATTTGCTTTTGATTTGATATTGATTGCCATTGTTTTAAATGCAACAGAAAAGATCCTCAACGAAATGAAATATTGGTCTAGTTATCATGAATTATACAATTTTTAATGAGATATTTGTCTCTTACTAGCAGCAGTCATCATTTGGATATATTTTATATCGATTTGTTTTGTTATACATTTACCAGCCCTCATTATGCATCCTGCTGGTCAGTCTCCCACATCACACCCAGACAAAGCCTAATCTCTGATAACTGATGTGGTTTGTATATTTGTCCCTGCACAAATCTCTTGTTGAACTGTAATCCCCATTGTTGGAAGTGCAGCCTGGTGGGAGGTGACTGGATCGGGGGTTAGATTTCTCATGGATGGTTTAGCACCATCCACTTGGTGCTATTCTCATGATAGTGGGTGCGTTCTCGTGAGATCTGATTACTTAAAAGTGTGTGGCCTCTCTCTCTCAATTAGAATTAGACTCTAGGATTGGTAGCTAAACAGGAAGGAGTTGAAAGAGATTAAGTGTCTTTGATTGTGTGGCGAAGGGGCTTCTAGGATGACAAATCAAAGGAGCAAGCATTGCCCTCCAGAGTGCAATTTGTTCATTACTGATCTGCCGAAATAGAAAAACAAGGTTTTTATCTTAATATTTTTCATCTTCTTTGGTGATCTGGAAACTTTTGGAGAAATCAGGAGAAAAGTAATTGAACCAATCCTATAGTTCAAATGCTTAATAGGATTCAAGATAGTTTAAATTGGTTCTCCTCAAAATGTGATCCTCAGACCAGCAGCTAAAGTCATCGTTTGGAAACTTGTCAGGAATGAAAAACATCAAGCCCCATTCCAGGCCTATTGAATCAACATATTTGGAGTTAGAGCCCACAAATGTTTATTTTAACAAAATTTCCAGGTGAATTCTTTCTTTAGCTACTAGCGTCAGCCTTACCTGATGCTGAAAAGTAAATTTTTTGGAAATGCCAATTTCCCAAACCCACCAAAGACAGTACACATCAGAAAGTCTGAGGAGAGATTAGCAAACTGTATTTTAACAAGCCTTCCAGGTAACTCAGGTAAAGTTAGAGAACCACTGGTATAGAGGAATATTTTACCTTCTTTAGTGTTATAGTAGAATCACGAGAGAAAATTACAAATATCTGGGTCCTTTTCCCAGAGATTCTGAGTTATTACTTTTAGGGCCATGGCCAGAAAATCTGTATTTTAATTAGCATTCAGGAGGTTCTGATATAGGTTGTTCTTGAACCAATTTGAGACATGCAGATATGTGCTGTAGATATAGCCTGCTTTATGAGTCTTAAAGAACAGACTACACTTCTCTAGGAAGAGAAAAAGTTTGCTTACTTAGGTAATGTTTAGTTTTTAGGAGTTTTCAGGTGTCTGAATTAGATTCATTATCCCACATTCTTCTCATTTTCCCAGATTCAATACTTGCAGCCCAGAAGAGATAACCCCCTGCTGGTGCATTAGTATTCTGGATGCTGGGAATAATGCTATAGATATAGTTTTTAACCTCATTCGTGACACCAGGAATACAATAATAGCATTATGAGTATACTAGTTTCAGTGCCTCTGGGAAAAAATACAATTTCTGCCTCATCAAGTTTTATTGATAAAACACAGATGTAGTTATATTATTCATATGACTTTCTGAATTTGTTTTTTGTCTTTTCTAACTTTTTTAACATAATCTTTATGTTCCTATGGGATAAGTAATCATTTGAGATACATTTAAATGAACAAAGATTGAATTTGTAAAATTTATTTTCAGCATGTGATGGAAAAACAGAAAATAACAACAATAAAAAATACTCTGTGGTTCTTTCTGACAGTTAGTTGAAGAAGACTCATTTACCTTTTTCCACAGTGGCAGAAGGCGGGTCACACATAACATTATCCCATGCTTCCCGTATAGGCAAGGCTTTAAAATTCAGTCCCTACAAGATATCTTCAATAGCATCCTCAGGAGCTCTAATCATACTGATAGAACAGGAGTGCCTGTCAATAATTAAAGAATTTTGAACTACTAAAAATCAAAAAATATATAGATAGATAGATACAAGTTGATTTTTTTGCATGTTGGAAATATAACTCCAATGCAAATATAGTATACCTTTTCTTAATGGAGAAATTCCATATCAAAACTAAGTTTTCTTTCAGAGGATCTACTTTTAAATACAAACATGAAAGATAAATTGAGTGCTGATATACACGATATGAATTAACTGCATTTTCACTAACTATATGATTTTTAAGTTCAAGGATGTATTTCTGTGCGTTGGCTCTCCAACTTCTCTTTGATCACTTATTGAGAAAGAAAACTACATGTCAGAAAGGCTATAGCTGAGTGGTTAGACTGGATTCAATTAATTCATTGTAAATAGTAATTGAATGCCTATTTGTGGCAGGTGTCTTTCTTGTTCATGGCAACACAATGTTACATGATTTCTGTCCACAGTGAGTGTCATGCGCGTCCATGTGAAGAGACCACCAAACAGGCTTTGTGTGAGCAATAAAGATTTTAATCCCCTGGGTGCAGGTGGGCTGAGTCCGAAAAGAGAGTCAGCAAAGGGAGATAAGGGTGACACTGTTTTCTAGGACTTGGGTAGGTAAAGGAAAATTACAGTCAAAGGGGGGTTGTTCTCTGGCAGGCAGGAGTAGGGGTCACAAGGTGCTTAGTGGGGGAGCTTTTTGAGCCAGGATGAGCCAGGAAAAGGAATTTCACAAGGTAATGTCATCACTTAAGGCAAGGACCGGCCATTTTCACTTCTTTTGTGGTGGAATGTCATTGGTTAAGGCAGGGGCAGGGCATTTGCACTTCTTTTGTGATTCTTCAGTTACTTCAGGCCATCTGGGCATATACGGGCAAGTCACAGGGGATGCGATGGCTTGGCTTGGGCTCAGAGGCCTGACGGTGAGTTCATAGCTGGACTTGATTATTGTACTTTAAGATCTTTAACTCCTTTATTTTCCAATCCAATATAATTATCTGGCAGTAACTTACGTGCATTTTGCATATCCATACAATCTTTATGAGGTCAGATGTTTTTGACAGCATCTAAATCCACTTTTCCAAGGAAATCATTAGTCATGGCTCCTTGAAACTGGTGGAGGCTTTAGAAATGATCTCTTTAATATCCACCACTTCACATAAGTAATCATTTTACAGAATTCCAGAGAAATTCGCATTCACCCAAATAGCAGACCATTTTCCAAAATAGGACAAATCAAGTATATTTATTTCTAATTCAATGGATTTTCTACTTTATAGAACATTATTTAAATAAAACCTTTATGGATACTTTTTCTCAAATCATATTGCCATGAGTCACGAGTGACCATATGCTTCTCATTGCTAGGTTTCACTCACGTCCCTGTGAAGAGACCACCAAACAGGCTTTGTGTGAGCAACAAGGCAATAAGGCTGTTTATTTCACCTGGGTGCAGGTGGGCTGAGTCCGAAAAGAGAGTCAGTGAAAGGAGATAGGGGTGGGGCCGTTTTATAGGATTTTGGTAGGTAATAGAAAATTACAGTCAAAAGGGGTTGTTCTCTGGCTGGCAGGGGTGGGGGTCACAAGGTGCTCAGTGGCAGAGCTTTAGAGCCAGGATGAGCCAGGAGAAGGAATTTCACAAGGTGATGTCATCAGTTAAGGCAGGGACAGGCCATTTTCACTTCTTTTGTGGTGGAATGTCATCAGTTAAGGCAGGAACAGGCCATTTAAATTTCACTTCTTTTGTGATTCTTCAGTTACTTCAGGCCATCTGGATGTATACATGCAGGTCACAGGGGATATGGTGGCTTAGCTTGGGTTCAGAGGCCTGACACTAGGTATTTACTAAATTTACTGTTTATTAGTTACCTATACAATTTATGTTTGCAAAAAATTATGTCGATATCAACTAAATTCAAATTATTTCAAAGAGTCGAATGTCCATATATGTGAGGCTCTGAGCTTGTATTCTCTAAAATTTTTATGCATCTGCTTCTCTATTTTTATAATTTTTTATTTTTTGAGACAGAGTCTCACTGTCACCCAAGCGAGAGTGCAACAGTGTGATCTCAGCTCACTGCAACCTCTGCCTCTCAGGGTCAAGCGATTCTCCTGTCTCAGCCTCCCGAGTATTTAGGATTACAGGTGTGTGCCACCACGCCTAGCTAATATTTTGTATTTGTAGTAGAGATGGGGTTTTGCCATGTTGGCCAGGCTGGTCTTGGACTCCTGACCTCAAGTGATCTCCCACCTCAGCCTTCCAAAGTGCTGGGATTACAGGCGTGAGCCATCGCTCATGGCCTACTTCTCTATTTTTGTACCTATGTTATAGTGACCCAATTATTGTGTTATCATAAATACTCTAAATATCATCAGGCCTTTTTATTTAGTAGATCTTAATATTCAGTAGTTTAAGTTCTCCTTATTTGCTTTATTCTTGGCCTTTGTGTTTCTTTGTGCATTGTAGAACCACTGATTCAAAAAATCTGTTTAGATTTGATTGAGATTTGATGGTAATTGCGATTTTGAGACTACCGAATTTTAGGAAAGACATATTGTGTGTCTCAAATTATTATTTTCTTTTATTGTGATAAAAACATATGTAACATAAAATTTACCATTTTCTTTATTTTTAAGTATATGGTTTAATGGCATTAAGTGTACTTACATTATTATGCAACTATTACCATTATCCACACATTTATTTAGCTTTTAAAAAAGACTTTTCTCAATACTGTTGTATTTGTTGCTACTTCGACGTCTTGCTTGCTTTTGTTAGATATATTCTGAGATAGTTAATATTTTGAATGCTATAGTAAATTCTATTTTAAAAATTTATTTTCCAATTGTTTGTTTTTGGTTGACCTTGTATCTATCAACCTTGTTGAGCTGACTTTTAATCATTAACTATGGGTTCTTTTGAATGTTTTTATGTACATAATCATGTTCTTACCTGAAAAAAATAAAAGCTTTATTATGTGAACTCCATTTTTAAAATTTCTTTAATTTTACTAACATTTAAGTAGATACAAATGAATAAAGAAAGGATAATACCAAGTTTTGACAAGAAAGTATAGAACTGGAATAACTCATAAAATGGTAGTTAGAATTTAAATGGGGATATTAATATTGGAAAGCTGGCAATTGGTAATAAAGTTGGACATAAGTGTATATCCACACAACCAAGCAAGAAGTGTACTTCTAGCAATATTTCCAACAAAAATGCGCATATATAATCCCTAAAATAAACACGTAAAATTTTTGTATGTAAGAAAAAGGCACACATAAGCAAGATTCATTAAAGCTCAAAACTAACAATACATAAACAGTTGGATAGATAAATCAATTAAGGTATATTTAAACAATCTAATGAGAATAATTGAACTATACACAAGAACAATAATGCATTTCATAGTCTTAATGATGTTAAGCAAAATAAGCCACACACACAGGAACATACAAAAATGTGTTGTGTAGTTTCATTTATATATATTTTTAAAAAAACAGAAAGAAATAATCTGCGTGTTTTAGTTGCAATAGTCTTGGGAGACTAATGACAGTGATGGACTTTCGGGTAGGAGGTGGATTCTGCAGCTCTGGCAATGTCCCTTTTTAAATTCAGTTGCTTACATGAATGCATTTATCTTGCAAAATTATTTTGAAGAATATACGTTGTGCCTCTTTCTGTATACTTGATATATTTTAGTGTATATTAGGGGAAAAGAGAGACAATGGGTACTGAATAATTTCATTTGTGTTTTATTTATGTTGGGAACAAATAAACCCAACTTCATAAAGTAAACTTGGCTGCGCTAGTAAGAACTAGTAGCATAGTCTAGATCGCAAGAACCAGTATTTTACAACTTTTAGAAGAGTTTACACAGGAAACGAGGCACGGGAGACGCCCATTTTCCAAGTCACAGGATCCAAGGAGTTTGCTGCCGGACGTTACGCCAGTAACATAGATGGAAGTTTCTGGAATTTCTTCAAACAACGTGATAAGAGTCATCAAAAGAAGTAAAAGACTTGCAATGCACAAAAACTCAGATAAACTCTTTTATAATGAGAAAAAAAAAAAACATTTTTCTTGTGAGTTTCACTGCCGGCTGCTGAAACACTTTCCAGGAGACCTCTGAAATCTGGATTCATGAAGGACACCACGGGAGTGCATGAGTCCTGCTGTAATGAGCTTTACTTCCTTCTCATTCACTTGTTCATCTGTATGGAGTGGTCTCTGGGGTGTGACCGACTTGCCTGAGCTGTTACATTACCACATGTATCAGATCTCTAAGTGCTGCTTGATGTACCTTCCTTTGTCATCCTGGCCACCTCCCTTTTTATGGTAACATAACTATAAATATACTAAAGCTTCAGTCTGTGGGTTTTCCCCCCCTTATTTTGTGTCTTTCTCTTGCTGCTAAATCTGTCTTATGTACAGAATTTCTGCCGTTTTTTTTCCCACACTAATTTAATTCCTTTCTCCCACTATTTGACTACGCCTTTCTTCCCTCTAGAGCAAGTGGTTCTTCTGAAATGTAACAGATTCCTTTAAATAAAACATAAAGTATTTGTTTATAATTTGTTTTTTAAAAAAGAAGACCAACAATATACTACTCTAAAGTGAGAAAGTTGGGGAGGTAAACACACACTTAAAATAAATATTTGGTTTCAAATAATGTTATGTCAGAGTGATGATCTGGAATTAAACTCTTAACAAAGCAAGAAACATTAAACAAGAATTTTTAGAACGAATGCCTCTTTCGCCGCCTAGCACTCTGAGACAGTCTGTTGGCCAGGCTGGAGTGCGGTGGTGTGATCTTGGCTCACTGCAACCTCTGCCTCCCAGATTCAAGCGATTCTCCTGCCTCAGCCACCCTAAGAGCTGGCATTACAGGCGCCCACCACCACGCCCCGCTGATTTTTGTATTTTTAGCAGAAATGCAGTTCCGCCGTGTTGGCTAGACTGGTCTCTCTGACCTCAAGCAGTCCGCCTGGCTGGGCCTCCCAAAGTGCAGGGGTTACGGGGGTGAGCCACAGTGCCTGGCCCACCCAGCACAAATTTGTATGCTGCAACATCATGATCTCTTCTCTCTCTTCTGTCTTTCCTCTTTGGGGCATAATTTACAGGAACTCTCGTGATTAAGAGTTGACATATTTGTTTGGGCATAGAGCAGGGAAGGTTATTAGCTATCATCTTTTCTACACTTTTATTAAAATATTGGGGAAAATAATGTCAAAATTGGTGAAGTGAATTGATCTAAGTCAGACAGCTCAAAGCAGCAATACCAAAACCAGATTTTACTTTCCTGGACATCAGCAATCCTCACATAACATTAAACTATCTTCCATCTCCCAAGGAGAAAAAAAATAATCTAAAGCAGTGTCTGGTATTTAAAAAGCATTAACAATTATTTTCATCATCATCATCATTGCCATTATTTTTACTGTAAAGAGTCTATTGTAAATGTTTTATTTAAGTTGTCTCATAGACCATTTAAATACCTACGAGGTAGTCATTATGATTGCTATTTTACAGATGAGGAAGCAGAGTCAAAGGTAGGTCATAGAACTTAAGCAAATTAATAAATTCATTCAGTTAGCAAGCAGCCAAGTTGGAAATTGAACCCAAGCAGGATGGAATGTTAAGTAAAATAAATTTCGGTTGTTGTGTATAACATAATCTTAAGGATATAAAACTGCATAGAGCAAAGGCACTGAGAGTAAATAACTTCAGAATATTAATAATTGAATTTGCATTGTGGGGTTATGAGTGTATATGTTTGAATTACTCCTAGTATTCTCTGTATTGCCAATTGTGTTTAATAAGCCTGTGTTAATTCCATTATAATAAAAAAATTTATTTTTAGTGACATATATGCAAAATGAAAATCTCATCTGCAATACAACCTAGGAAAGGAGTCCTAGTTATCGCTATCCTGAGGCTGTTTACTGCAGAAAACATGTTAAAATATGAGCCTGCCACATGTACATTATTGAAGAGAAAGCTGGTCAGTTTTCAGGGGGAAAAAACGAATTGTGTGGCAAGAAGAAAAAAGGAAAAACATGTCAGAATCATTTGTACACTCCTACTGATCATTAGGGAAAAAGAGGGGAGTAAAGAAACAGGTAATAATGTTTTATAAAACTTGGAATCAAATACCTACTCTCTATACCAAACGGTGTCCTTCATCCCCAGATAAATTATAGACCTTGAATAGCCCCGGCTAGAAATATCCATGATAATTCAGCACTGAAAGTTTCAAAGAAGAACTAAATCAAAAACTTAAATTGAGTAAAATCTGCTAAGGACATCTGGTTCCTAAAAGCCGGGATTTTATAATCAGAATATTCATGGGCAATGTCAGAGTCCAATGCAGGTGCTTCTGCCAAGGAGGATGCCGCTGTGTACAGGAAGTGTACAGGGATCTGCATACACACAGACACACTTTTAGACATTTCATTTGCATGACTGCTTTTTTTAGTATTCAGAATTAGAGTTTGCTTTATCAGATTTGAGTCCTTGTTCTAAGTGTAAATCTTCCGGGGTCAGTTTCCCTTTTTCTTTGCCCACGAGGCTTATTTCGTTCATTGACCATTAACTCAAAAAGTACTTATTGTGTGTTTGCTGTGTATGAAGCAGAGAAAAAGAAAAAAGATGTTAAGCATGAGAAACACTGCACAGCAGACAAATAATGACAAGTACTTATAGCCAGGGTAGTCTTCTGATGGAAAACAGCAGAGAGAACAATGAGAACATAGAGCAGACCACGTAACCTGGCCTTTGGACAGGTGTATGAATATTATCCAGGAGGGTGTCCAGGCAGTTGCCTTGGGAGAAGTCATCTGAATTGAGTGTTGGAGGGCTAAAAGTCGGCAGCTGAGTGGGGATAGGGGCGACGGGGCAAGGCTTAAAGACAGAAGGAGCAGCATGTCTTTTTAAACAATAGAGTTCCAAAGTGAAAGGGACAGGATTCCTGATGTTTGCTGAAGTGTTATAACCCATTGGAACATGCTATTTTCCATCCTGGGGAAAAGAAAGCATCGGGGCAAGATTTACAATTGGAGCTGTCAGTTTATCAGGCTGGAGCAGGTGTCAGGAGCAGCAAGAAATCAAGTCCAGAAGGAATAAAATCAGAAATAGAGAGATGAGTAAAAGTGGAAAGTAATGGCCATGGCAAAAGGCCACTTGAGATTGCACAACAAAACTCCAGCATGAAAATGAAATCCAGACCTTGCACTGGAGGAAGGGTTGTAAAAAACTCACCAGCAATGAAAGACCTCTGCAGGTTAGGCACTGCTTCAGTATTGATACAAAAATAGCAATTGCTTTCCACAAGCAGACAGCAGTCTCTGGTACTGTTATGTGTAAAAGCTACACATCCTAGTAAATAATCTTTAATATAGTAATAACAACCATGTATGGTTTATCTTATACATAATCATGGCAAGGCTAAGGGATCAAAATCTTTTGGGAATTCTAGTTGGGGAAAATAATAATGAGATTTTTATCTAAGTCATATTCAATCTAGAGTTGGTTTGAGCTTCTTCCATCACTTGAACGTTCATCAGTCTATAATACGGAAACTCCTCTCTATTTTTAGCACTCTATATTCTCTAAAAGGCCTTTATGAAAAAAATTACTTTAATATGTTCACCACCATATTTTAATACGAAATATGAAGCATATCAGTAGGTTCACTAACTAATTAGTGAAATAGTTGAAAATGTTTTTCTTATTATAAAAGTAACACATGTCCATTGTAGAAAATACAAAATGCATATACAAATTAATATCAACCATGATCTCTTTTTTTTTTTTTTTTTCCTGAGATGGAGCCTCGCTCTGTCACCCAGGCTGGAGTGCAGTAGCTTGATATCGGCTCTGTAACCTCTGCCTCCTGGGTTCAAGTGATTCTCCTGCCTCAGCCTCCAGAGTGGGCTGGGACTACGGGCATACCACACCCGGCTAATTTTTTTTTTTTTTTTTTTTTTTTGTATGTTTGGTAGAGATGGGGTTTCGCCATGTTGGCCAGGCTGGTCTCAAATTCCTGACCTCAGGTAATATGCCGACCTCGGCTTCCCAAAGTGCTGGGATTACAGGCATGAACCACCATGCCCAGCCAATCATAATTCTTTGAACTAACCAATTATGATCACTGTCAACACTATAGAATGTGTCCATGTCGTATTTTTTCTATACAATCAAAATGGCATACAGAGTATAATTGAACTGCATATTTTTAGGTAACTTTTTTTACTTATATAAACACTTCTCCAAGTCATTAAAAATAATAATTACAAATATGAATTTAAATGCTTGCATAATGATTAATTTGTGATCTCACTGTAAATTACTTAATGATTCTCCAAATATAATGTATATATTGTAGTGGAAGAAAGGATACAACCAAATGCATTTATGAAGGAAATTTTCAAATTTAAATCTGTGTATGGTTCTCTGATATTTGTCTTAGAATAATTCTTAAATATAAAATTATTGTGTTAAAGATTATCAATATTTTAAACTGGAAAATAATCAGAATTTGCCCAAACCACATAACCTACTGACTTTATTATTGTACAAGCCAGAGGGAAAATTTTTCCAAAACTTTGAAATATAAAAGGAATGGACCAAATAAACTTAACTAAATTAATTACTTATATTTGGAAGAAGATTTGAGGAGTTAGTAAGTTCCAATATTTCTTATCTTAAAATTTAGAGGAGACATGAAGCAAAAGGTCATTTGAAATAACTTGCATATTTGTTAAGGTGTATTTTTGAGTTATGTTTAAAACTTTTAATTCCTTAAAATGGAGCTAGAATTTAACGGGGTTCACCTTTCTGTAACCACTGAATTTTAGTTCTTGTGACCTTTTGCAAGAATGGATGGACCTATCAGTGGTCAAGCTGTTTGATGTGCAGAGTTTTACAGACTTAATGGAAGACCCGTTTTAAGTATTTGTGCTCTTCTCTGAGACTTCTCTGCGAGTATCCATGTCATTAGTGCCAAATATTTTAGAGCCATACACATTGGTCAGTGAGTTTATTTTATAAGTTATAGGCTTTAGCATGTAAGAAGGTTAAACAGTTAAAGCGAATTTATTAATTTAATAAATTTATTTTATAAAATTAAAGGTGAGAGAAAGCACCAATTAATTGAGTTCCAAATACTGTACTTCAGATTTTACATGCAGTTTTATTTTGTCTCCTCAACAATAAGACTTTTTTTTTCTTGTTTTCTTCGTTTATAAAGGAATAAACTAAGGTTTAATGTGGTGTTATTAGCAAAAGATTTGTGAATAAAATGTTTATGTTCAGTCAAACAGGCATTCATGAAATAGCCAAAATGTATTAATACAAGGCATTATGTTAAATGCTGTAGGTAAATAATGAGTCTGTATAAGGCTCAAAATCTTCTTCTGGAGACAGAAATACAAAGACTTATTTTCAAGTGCAGACACAAATGGCTCCACAGAAAGCCAAGAAATGCTTTCTGTAGACTATGATGGAAGATTTAAATATTTATACGTTAGTAGAATTTAACCAGATGAAAGCCTCTGCATATATGATTCACCATATGACTTGGAGGAAGTTGTTCACTCTTCAAAAATTTATTTAGAAATTTCTAATTGATAAATAAAGATTGCATATATTCAAAGTGTAGAACATGATGATTTGGTGTATGTATACAATAGAGGGTATAATTGAGCATGTATTTAGAACCCAATCTGTGTTCAGCATTGTATAGATACTTCACATGCCATAGTATGTTTATGTCTGACAAAGTCCCTTGATGGTAAAAACCATTTGCCCCATTTTACAGATGCAGAAATGGTGCCTTGAGGAAGTTCAATAATTTATGCTTCACTTAGCTCTGTCTTGAATTCAAAATAGATCTACTGAATTCTGAAGCCCAGGCACTTAACATTGCAGGAAACTGCCTGAACCACATAAAATATATAACAATTGAATTGTTACTAGAAATATTAGTAGGCTACTCAAAGATTCTGTGTATGACACAAACCAAAAGCTATTCAGCATCTGGTCACCACAGTGGCTGACCTATTGTTTGTGCCTATTGAATGGTCACTGTGAGAATGAAAATCAGAAGTTGCTGTGGCGGGAAGTGTGGTGAGTGGGGTTGGGGACCATGGGTGTTGAAGAATGGGGCATCAGGAATATGCTAGGGGAAGATTCCTTACAAGACTGTCACTTCATAAGAAGAACGTGTAGGGTTTCACTGGTGAACTTGATTGGTATTTTAGAACTACCAATCAGAATCTGTAGGGGACACACTCATTGTTATTTTTGAACTTAATTAAACTTTCATTTTATCAAGATAGTAATGTTCCCAGGTTAAAATGCCTTCTCTCTTTAATGTAGCTGGGAGCCACTTTTTCCCCTCACTTCCTGCACTGAAAATGAGCAGGGTTCCTGAGGGGATGTCAGACAACGAGGGAGCACTGGAAAGAAAGATACATGCCAAGGATGTAAAGAAAATAGAAGGAACATAGCTCTTGTTGACATCATTGCAGCACCATACCGGCTCTAGACTTTCCACTCTAGGATTTTGTGTCACACGCAGTAAATAAATTCCTTACTTATTTAAGGGACTGTAGTAGGGTTTTGTGTTTACTTGCTGCCAAATGGAATCCTAACTGAGCCAGACTCAAATCAATGAAGGCCAAGGGGTTAGAGATAGGCAGATGTTCAACTTGTCCAGACAAAATAGAGTCAAGATTGATGGCGAGAGGAGTAAATGGGCTAAGCTAGGTATTGTGTAAATTATGAATGCTCCTCCAAAGTCTGTTTCAATAGTGGATTTGGTAGGAGTTTGAGATATCATATCAAAACAGAGGCAAGCATGAGAATCGTAATTCAGGGAGACAACTATCAGCTTTATGCTGAGAAATAGAGGAAGAGGCAAAACAAAGTTGAAGGAACAGGCCAATACAATAGGTTAGTAATAAAGCAACTTTAGGATATAGGCAGCAGTAACAGCCTCAAAACTCGGGTAGAAGGACTTTCTGCTCCAAGCTTCTGCAGCCACTGAAATGAGTAAGACCTTCAAACTCCAAATTCTCTCTCTTTTTTTTCCCTCAAGATTCAACGTCCTAAAAAAAAAACCTTATTCAAAGTGCTGAACATGGACATATGCCCCCACCCTGGATGCTGTTTCAGTGAGAGCATGACATCTTGAGATTTTTAAATGGAACATTGAAAATACCTCCCACCAAAATTAGATCCAATATAGTGGTTCCCCAAAGGGAAACTGGGGTAGTATTAGAAAAAGAAAATTAGATTCTGAAAGGACAATGAAACAACAGATGTCCACGCAGTCCCCTGGCCCTGCCTCTGCAAGTTTGACCCTTTAATTGTTAATAAAGCCCTATTGTTTTAGATGAAAAAGTCTGAATTCTTGTCCCACTTCCTGGGATGATATTGTGAGGGCCATAGGTCTGACAGAGGGGATGGAAAAGAAAGAATTAGTATTCTAGACTTATGACTGAGGAACTTGGCTCCCAGACTTAAATTCTGTTACAAATAATCCCCATGCATCCATGCATGCTGACAGATATGGCATAACACTTTAATCGCCATTGGCTATGGGCCTAATAAAATCAAATTCTGCTGGGCTCCATTTTTACAGGCAATATCAAGCCCTGTGAACTTTAATGCCCCCTGTCTATTTAGATAGTCATGGCTCAGAGCTGGTATTAAAAGTAGCTAGAAATACTTGTTCTGAAGTGTTGAAATATATTGCAAATTACACTGGAGTATGAGCTTAGTCCAAACTAATCCTATGTTGCACTGACCTTTGCAAAATCAGTTCTGTTTTTCTTGGCAGCTTCATTTCCACTCTTACTCTTTGTCTTATTCCCCTGAAGTTCCATCTTTATTTTGTTTTGGTGTCAGGAATCAGTATGAAAGAGCTGCTAGGTTTTAGGTATGTTTGTGTAGATGTGTGTGATAGGTTTTGCTTCTGGATGACCAAAAACAAACCTATTTCTCATTCCATTTCCTTTGAAGCCTCATTTTCAGTCCGGCACTCTGTATTCCTCAGACACTATCAAATACTTTTCCTTTGTAAAACAATGAATGTATTATTCTGGGCTGTGCTTTTTTTCTAGGGCTGAAAAGAGAGCTTGAGTTTTTCTTATTTCTCTACACCTTGAAAAGAAAATACTATATCCTAGACACCCAAACTTTTGTGTGAAGTAACATATTAAAAAACGGAAAAATTAATCATAGGAGGTGGATAAAAGCTACATCTGGTGCATGTTCACAGGGCATTGTTTCCAAATTCTTAAGTGGGAAGGGTGATTTCTGAGTGAAATGATAATGTGAAACAAAGGCATCGTCTGAAAGACGATAGAGAATTGCTGAAGAAAATTGCATTCATTTAAACAGGGAAGTGGCTTTTGACCTTTAGGATTTAGCCAAAAGCTTGAATAACCTCACTTCTGTGTCTTTGTGTGCAGAAAACACACTAATCTCAGTTACACTTTAATAAAATTTTATCAAATATTTTGTGTAGAGTTTTACTGGAGCATCTCTTGGACTGCAGACACCCAGCTGTGACCTGTGGTATGGTCAAATACCAACTTGGCTTCAGATTTTTGTGCAAGTTCAAAAGAGAATATATTTTCCCAGCCACCATAGAATTCTATGTTCATTCAATCTCAGAATAAACACAGTATTAATGGATGATAATCCATTAATAAATAAAGTACAGCATTCAGCCAAGTCCCACTTTGCTAGAGGGTATTCCTCTAATTTTGATTTCCAGATACACTTTTCACTCTATGATAGTGGTTCTTTTTTTTTTTTTTTTTGAGACGGAGTCTCGCTCTGTTGCCCAGGCTGGAGTGCAGTGGCGCCATCTCGGCTCACTGCAAGCTCTGCTCTCCGGGTTCCCGCCATTCTCCTGTCTCAGCCTCCTAAGTAGCTGGGACTACAGGGGTCCGCCACCGCGCCTGGCTAAATTTTTTTGTATTTCTAGGAGAGACGGGGTAACACCATGTTAGCCAGGAAGGTCTCCATCTCCTGACCTTGTGATCCGCCCAGCTCGGCCTCCCAAAGTGCTGGGGTTACAGGCATGAGCCACCGTGCCCGCGATTGTGGGTCCTGTGCTTTCATGTGGTTAATAATTATCCAAGGAACTTGAAAAATTTAATTTCTTAAAAGATATTTCATATCTTCTGAAGCAGAGTATTTTGTGATTACACTGGGAATCTGTATTTTTACAGAGCACTCGGATCGATTCTGGAGCAGATTGACCTTGAACTATACTTTGAAAAACACTAATTGGAAAGCAATACTATTTCCCGGCTTCCAATTTGTATGTATTCCAATGACTTCATAATCTACACAGATTTTCAAACTTTTATTCTTTTAATAATCTTTTAAATTGTCCAATTGCTCCATTTCTTCTTAGTCTTATGTTTTTATCTTTTTAAAATTTTAGCCATCAAGTACAGCAGCTAATTTTGTGTCAAAGGGTTTTGATGGAGAAGAGGATTTTATTGGTGGCTGTTACAATAAAAATGGCCCTGGACACTCAAGAGTTAATTCTACTGATTGATAGCCTGGGTAGTCAGCATGCAATCCCCTCTTCTTCTTTTTTTTTTTTTTCAACCAATCTTAGTGTGTCCGGGAATAATTGGTTGTCCTATCTCATCAGCATCAATGGAGTAAGGAAGAAGGCGTAACACCTATGCTGTGAATTTTTCCCCTTTCCTTTCTTTGTCTTTCTTTTAGTGATGAGAGCACAAAGATATTTGAGGAAGGATAAATCAGGAGAGAGACTCAAAGAATATGACTAGAAGAGGATGTCTTCTTGTAGCCATTGCCATCATATATGAATAAATCAAATAGATTTTATATCAAAACCTAATCAACAGCCTTGAGAAAGAGCCTTTATTTCCCTCACACTAAGTAGTGCTGTTATTAAAATTGACACAAGATGTATCTATTGTGCAAGGGTTTTACAGAAAATAAATATATTGGGAACTATCTAGGTATGTTTCTCAATAATGACCATTCACTGACTCCTTTCTAGGAAGACTATGTTTACCAGAATGACTTTAAGATAGTTTTACATTTACTGATTAACACTAGAAATCACTCTTGTTAACCATTTTTTCATAAATGTAATGACTTCACTAGTTTAATTTTCAAATGATAACCTAACCTCATATGTTGAATACTCATAGCAACATGAATTTGCAATTACATGATAGACGAATGTTGAATATTAGACAAATTTTTTGGATTTCAAATTAATTGGGTGGCCTAAAGCAGCATTGGTGAAATATTTAGGGTGCACTCCCTTGCTGCAACCTGGTTGAGTTTATCCACTTCCTCTGTTCATATCAATGGGTTTAACTAACAGATCTATATTTAACAATATGCTAGGTATAAATATGATAAATTAGAATTGTCCTCTTCCATTACCCCTGGCCTCATGTAAATTCATCTTTGGCTATACTTGTGTGTTTAGTTAAAGCCAACAATCTAAAGAACAACCTTGAGCTTCTTTCACTCTGTGACATGTTCTCGATTCCTAAGACATACACAGCCCTCATTAAGAGAGAATGGGGCCAGGCACAGTGGCTCATGCCTATAAATCCAGTGCTTTGTGAGGCCAAGGTGGGAGGATCTCTTGAAGCCAGAAGTTTAAAACCAGCCTGGACAACACAGCAAGACCTTCTCTCTTAAAAAAAAAAAAAAAATTAGCTGCGTGTAATGGCACATGCTTGTATTCCAGTCCTAGCCACTTAGAAGGCTGAAGTGGGAGATTTCCTTGAGCCCAGGGGTTCGAGGTTGCAATAAGCTATGATTGCACCACTGAATTCCAGTCTGTGCAACAGAACAAGATGCTGTCTCTTAAAGAAAGAGAGAGAAAGAGGGCCCCTTGATCACAGGTGGGAATCACAGCATTGTGGAGCTCCAAACACTGTCTACTTTAGACTTAACTAAAGTGTCATATTTTTTGGAATGTTTTTCTGACATTCTTTCCTTTATCCAAGCCAAGGCATCAGATAGAATCAATACCTTCTATTTTTGAGGGCTCATAGAAATCTCTCCAAACATCTATCAGATCATTTATCATTCTAGTTAAAACAGGAACTCTAAGAGATGTTCTGGAACTAAAGGTTATTAAGAAAAGTGTCATGACTCCAATAAGCTCATTTACTAGGGGGAACCGATGATTAATTTTATTTCATGTAACAAAGGCTCAGTGAGAATGATTGGAAGAATGAATGAATGAATAAATGAAGTAACCTAGGGAAAGTTCCAAAATCAAAATCAAATCAAATAATGCCCATGGTATTTCTTAGTTATGGAAGACGAATGTGTATTTTGTACTTTCCTAGCTATCAAGCAGAGTAGTTAGCACTTTATAAAATATTATCTCATTGAGTCCTTTCAAAAACTATCAAGTGACCTTTGAGAAAACCTCTGAGTCTTGACTCAGAGGTAATACCGCTTTTACATTGTCATAAAGTGGGATTTAAACACAGATTTGCCTTATAATGGATCCTGAGCTCCTAAACAAGACATGAACCCAAATGCAATGTAACATAAATTTTATCTGGGTTTCCACAATGACAGTTTTTGCAGAGATACATAAGAAAATCATAGAATATATAGTGGCACCATTTGTTGCAGTATGGAAATAAGCTAGGTCTTTTGTTAAGGAGTTCATTTCCTGCAGATTAACCTCATTCCTCCCTCTTTTAAAAGAAATAACAGAGTATCAGTTAAACAAAGTGTGGTCAATTTTAGAGACGAAATACCTGTCAATGTACATTTTTGCTATCTTCTCATTATTCCTATAAAATGGTATATCAACAAATCTACTTAAAAATACAAAAAGAGATCAAGCCTAAAGGCATTATTTATTTTTAGACTGTAAAACATTCTACACATGGACAACATGAATAGAAAACTTTGTAATCTAACCAAGATGTGTAAAAAGTAGCAGTTATCAAATCATATCTAATACAAGCCTCTTTAATAATTTGTTTCCTACGATTTTCTAGAGCTGAACAAATCAACATCCATGCCTTAAGATGCACTCTTTTTTGCAATGTGAATCATATAAGATTATGAAAGTGGTTCTATTTTTTGTTCTTAATGAAGTCTTCTTTGCAAGTCAATATCATCTTGGTCCTGGCCACTGCATTTTTACAATAGGCAGCATATCAAGGTGATATTATATTTTAAATTTTCATGTGGTTTGGGATAAAAGCAGAAAGCTTTGGTAGTTTGAGGAGTTTGAAAACCAATCATTCTTTCTCTACATAAAAAGTAAAGAAAAAAAATAGAATTAAGAAAGCAAGAAAAAAATTGGTGAGAAGAAAAGAGTAATAATATTGGATTCTTTGACTGATAATCTAAAGCCAAAAATTGGGTTTGGAATTGTATTGGTTATTAAAGTTTTTTGGAGTTTGCACAATGACAGCTTTTTGTGGAGATAGATAAGAAAATCATGAAATATATACAGGTACCATTTGTTGTGGGTACTGAAATACTCTACTGCTGTATAAGCAATTACCTCCAAACTTAGGAGCTCAAAACAGCAAATATTTATTATCTTATTTAGTTTCTGGAGCTCTGGAATGTGGAAGAGATTTTTCTGGATGGTTCTAGCTAAGTGTCTCTCATAAGGTTTTAGGTAAAATGTCTAGGGCTATACAGTAGCTTAAATTGGCAATCTCTGTTGTCAATTTACCTGGGTTAAAATAACAGCTTAATACTTCACTACTTTTGAGAACATATTTATTTTCTTAAAGCCTTAGAGACAATTATTATTGTCATTTATAGACTGACAAATTAGCTCATAGAAATATCGTGAGTACTGAATGAGACCATGCATAGAAAGCAGTTAGCTAAATGCCTGATACATAGCAAGCGCTCAGCAAATATTCATTTTTACCATTGATATAATAAAATGTACTCAGAAGCAGATTTAAAAAGTTGCGGGAGCATAGAATTTTCTGTCATTTCAGGACATGTGTACAGAGTATCCATCTTCTACAATATGATGGCAATTGTTCTAGGCACAGTGGATGGAATCATAACTGAGATCCACGTCCTCTTTCACCTCAATGTTTATCTTACTGGAAATATAGGTTCAAACAAAGAGTAGCAGGGAGAATAATTATAAAGATGGGAAGGACATCATGCTCTCCAAATGAATACAAAAGAGACGAGCGATGTCAGCAAGATGGTGGCAAAGGAGGTCCTAATGCTTAGTACCCAACAAAAATGATCAAACTCCCTGCCAATGGGAATCCCTCTGGAAGAGCTCCAGTGTACAACAGTGAAGCTGCAGCAAACAAATAGAGCACAAAGACTGAAGATGGCCACACAGAAAAATGTAGAAAGCATTTAGCCTGCATCATCTTCTGGGCGACAAAAGGACACACCTCAATTGTGACTTCTTTCTGCAGGGTAAGGGGACAGCAGGAAGACCCCAGAAGCCTTCGCCAGGAAAGACCCTTCGCACCATATACAGTGCAAAGCGCAACCCCAAATAGATTAAAGACTTAAGTGTAAGACCTGAATGTGTAAAGTTATTAGAAGAAAATATAGGGGAAAAAAGGTTCTAGACATTAAACTGGGCAATGATTTTTGGATATGATACCAAAAATACAGGCAACAAAAGGAAAAAATAGACAAGTGTGACTACATCTAACTAAAAAGCCTCTGCATAGCGAAAGAAACAATCAACAGGGCAACCTACAGAGTGGGAGAAAATATTTACAAACCATGTATCTGATAAGGGGATAATATCCAAAATACAAATGGAACTTATATAGCTGAATATCAAATAATAATAATAATCAATAACTCAATTAAAATGGGCAAAGAACCTGAATAGACATTTTTCAAATAAGACATAAAAACAGCCAATAAGTATATGAATAAGTGCTCAACTTTTCATCAGGGAAATGTAACTCAAAATGAGATACATTTGAGATATGCAATGAGATATCTCCTCACACCTGTTAGAATGGCTGTTATCAGAAAGTAAAAAGATAACGTGTTGGAAAGGATGTGAAGAAAAGAGAACTTTTGTACACTGTTGATGGAAGTGTAAATTGGTATAGTTATTATGGAAAACAGTACAAAGCTTCCTCAAATATTAAAAATAGAACTACCTTATGATCCAGCAACATGCTTCTGCATACATACCCCTCCAAGAAATGAAATCAGGACCTCAAAGAGATATCTGCACTACCATGTTCACTTGAGATTCACAATGGTTAAGCTATGGAAGCAACTAAATGGATAAAGAATATGTGAAAAGTAAATATATATACACTGAAGGCTGGGAGCATTTACTCATGCCTGTAATCCCAACATTCTGGGAGGCCACGGCAGGCAGATCACTTGAGGTCAGGAGTTCCAGACCAGCCTGGCCAACATGGTGAAACCACATCTCTACTAAAATTACGAAAATTAGCTGGGTATGGTGGCAGACACCTATAATCCCAGCTACTTGGAAAGTTGAGGCACAAGAATTGCTTGAACCCAGGAGGTGGAGGTTACAGTGAGCTGAGATTGTGCCACTGCACTCCATCCTGGGCAACAAGAGCGAAACTCTGTCATATATATGTACACACACACTGAGATATATAATTTTATATATATGAAGTATTTATATATAGATGAGGTATTGAACATATTACTCAGTCTTAAAAAAGGAATGAAATGCTGCCATTTGCAATAACACGGATGGACCTGAAGGAAATTATGTTAAGTAAAATAAGCATGCAGAGGAAGACATATACTGCATGATCTCACTTATATGTGGAATCTAAAACAGTCAAACTCATAGAAGCAGAGATACAATGGTGGTTACCAGGGATAAGGGGAGAGAAAAATGAGGAAATGTTGGTCAAGGGGTGCAAAGTTTCAGTTATGCAAGATTAATAAATTTTAGAGATCTAAAGTAAATATTCACTGTGAATAGAGGTAAAAACACTATATTGTGCATTTGAAACTTGCTAAGAGGGTAGAGCTCAATTGTTCTCACCAGACACACAAAAAGAAAATATTAACTAGCTTGGTTATGGTGATTATTTCACAATGTATGTGTTTATCAGGTCATTGGGTTGTACGCCTTAAATATATACAATTTTAAATTTCCAATTATACTACAATAAAGCTGGGGGGATAGGAACACAAAAATATCTAATCTAATCTAGAGGATTTTACAAAAACCTCCCAGAAGAAAGGTTTAAATTGATCATGAAAGATGGAAAGGCAAAATGTTATGGGCAGAACATGAAAGCCAATAAGATCATGGTGGTCAAAGACCCCAATACAAAAGAGTGCCCAAAGTGAGGAAGTGAAAGAAGTCTAAGGACTGTGGGGTAAGAGAAGTTACCAGGTTGTCACAGGGACTGAAGAAAAGGGCATTTCAAATCAAAACAAATGGCTGCAGGTGTGTATGCACATGCATGGCTGGGTGTGTTCATTTGTGTTTGTGGGTTTGTGTGTGTGAATTAAAGAGGATTTTTGGATGCAATCATGAAATTTTTATGACCAGAGAATAAGGATTGTGCTATAAATATGATGAAAATGGCATGAAATACTGTGCTGGGAAGATGGACAAAGACTGAATCACAATGAGACAACATTACCATGAGACAAAATATATTCCTAGAAATCATCATAACTTCTTCCAAATATGTAGATACTCATCTGGCATGGAGCCATTAATATTCTCTGGCACCAGGATCCTACAGACATACTATGTCTCTACTCTGCGTGGGTTTTATCGTGACTAATGGGAAGCGGGACGATTGGAAGAAATCAGGAAGTCCCATTTCACAATCTGCCTCACTGATAGCATGGGAAGTATCAAGATCCAGAGGCAAACACCGGGCAGCAGGTGAAATAGATTCTTTTCTTTAGGTTGTGTCCTAGATTTCCAGTCTTCTATTTGGTCCGCTTTCTACTAAAGAGACATTTTCTCTTTCCGAGGGGCCTCACTCCTGAAAATGCATAAACACAGCAACAGCAATTGGGAACCCTTTCTCCAGAGATTAGCTCAGTGTAAGACTGATAATCCTAACTACTGTCTCACTGGGTGAGAATATTAACCACGCATTGCTTCTCGGCCTTTTGGCTAAGATCACGTGAGCGTATTAACCAAGTTAAATGTTCTCTTTTGGTGAAACAAGCAAAAGTTACATTTTTAAAAAAGTATATACACACAGACATTTCTTAAAGTACACACACACACACACACACACACACACACACGGCAGAATTTGGCCAGCACCCATGGAGGGAATACGTAGAGCAGTGCTAGCCAAGGAGGAATCATCCATCCCACTGTGTGTGTGTGTATGTGTGTGTGTGTGTGTCTGTGTGTGTAAAGTGGCCGGGCACAGTGGCTCACACATGTAATCTCAGCACTTTGGGAGGCCGAGGCAGACTGATCACGAGGTCAAGAGATCGAGACCATCTGGCCAACACGGTGAAGCCCCGTCTCTACTAAAAATACAAAAATTAGCTGGGCTTGGTGGTGCCCACCTCTTTTCCCAGCTACTCGGGATGCTGAGGCAGGAGAATCAGTTGAACCCAGGAGGCAGAGGTTGCAGTGAGCCAGGATTGCGTCACTGCACTCCAGCCTGGTGACAGAGTGAGGCTCTGTCTCAAAAAAAAAAAAAAAAAAAAAAGGTAACTTTTAACGCTTGCTTGTTTCCCCAAGAGAATATACACATATACATTATAATATATCTATTTATATAACATCTCTAATTTTATAAATACAAAAACAAGATAACCACATTTAAGAATATCACCCAGAGTCGTATCATTGGAAAGTGGTGCAATCATATTCAAATCAAGGTTATTGCAATACTACAGCTTGTGATCCTTTGCTACCCTATGCTACTTCTCCCATGGCAAACAACTTTTTGTCCTGAAAAACTCTCAGCATTGCACTACTTATCCATTCCAGTCTTCTCAGGATTACGTTTCTGGCTGTGAAGGACTGCATACAACAAATATTTTAAAAGAATGACTACTAATATATTAATATGCAATCCTTCCAGAAAATTATTGTGTCTTTACTTTGGAGTTAAATTTGTCAACCAATTTCCAGGAGGATGGCACATCTCTCTGGTATTTGAGACTG
The DNA here is from genome assembly GCF_047675955.1 of Chlorocebus sabaeus. Lineage (NCBI taxonomy): Eukaryota > Metazoa > Chordata > Mammalia > Primates > Cercopithecidae > Chlorocebus > Chlorocebus sabaeus. Next base: position 59,321,364 of record NC_132908.1, on the reverse strand, counting down.
GAACACTGGATACTTGTCATTCGTAGCTATTCACACTTTCTTATCGTGCTCACGGAACTCGTTGAACCAAATTGTCACATCAAAATATTCGTAGAAATTCTCCTCAGACGTGCATTTCTCAGTGTCAATATCGTAAAGCCAATATTGCAATTTGGATGCTGGATCTGAGCTTGATTTTAAAAAGCAAAAGTTTTTTTAAGAAAAAAAAAGAAACTTTGAAGCATAATTAGGATTAATTGGTCCAGGCATTTTGAATGCCTGGAATGAGTTAGGTTCTGTGTTAAATAATTTGTTTTATCTTATATTTTTTCCTTTATATCCTGAAAAATAGGACGCATTTGTTTTTCTCCTTTTAGAGGTGTGGAAGCTGAGTCTTACATAATACCTTTGTAGATGATATTTTCAGAATTCACATCCATTCTCATGATGTTTCTAAATTCCCTGCAATTTCCCCAATCTAAAACATACCCACTATTCACATAACAATGATACAAGAATAAATAAATTTTAATTTTAATGTCCTACATGTATAAGACATTGTGTTGTTTTGTTTAATCATCAGCAATCTTACTAGGTACATAGAATTTGCACTCTAATTTTATAGATAAAGAAATCTAGAAACAGTTTGGTTGACATCTTCAATCTTCATATGTCCAGGGCCAGAGACTGGTAGCAGGACATAAACCCACTTTTGCCACTTGCCTGCAAAGCCTAACCTAATAACTTTTCTGCTCCTACAAAATGTGAACTAAGTATCTGATAGTTTTGCAAAATTAAGATACAAATTTATTACAGCGTTATCTTCTTGAGATCAGAAGTGTTTTCTTCCTTGGTAATCCAGGTCTAGCCTCAGAACTCAGAAATGATTATGAGGCCATCTAATGTTATTCAGGGAAGTGTGTATTTAGCCAAACCAATGAGTAACTTCACTTTTTTTTTTTCTCAGGGTCAGCTGAGCTTTTCTGTTAATATAATTCTGTTCAAGTATGTCTTTCTGGACTTGGTACTTAAGGTCAACTCTAACACGCAGCCCACAACAACTCAGGCTCACTAGGGTTTGACTGACTGCTTGGATAGGAATTTTAACCAACCCAGTTGCTCTGACTTGCACAGACTTTATCTAGAGGCCATATTAAAGCTTCTCCCTTTCCCTTTAGCTGAGGACCACACAGAAAAGCATAATGTTCGAGTGGTCAGAGCCCAGGGCTGCTGAACACTGTCCATTTCAGGAAAGTATTCTTTCTGGTAGGCCATTGGAGGTTTTCCAAAGATTTAAGGGTTGTGCTTGGACTCTGCTACATTTGCTAAATAAGTCGCCAGACCACCAGAAGGTAGAGGGCAAGTTTGAACTGAGAATAGTTATGGCTGGTTTTCAAAGCCAACTTGAGATTGTTGCTTGGAAGGCTGGAGCCACTCGTTAGTGTTTGATGGAAGTGTGAGGTCGACTCCATGTGATTGTCAGGCAGATGGTGGGAAGGGGAACATTTCCAATATAAGGATGACAAAATATTTCCTTTTGAATCCATGTGTCTATGACAATGTCTGACTCACAGTAGGTCTTCAGTAGAAGATGACTTTAACTGGACACTATGCTAGATACTCCAAAGGGGATATTGGATAGTGAGTTCCAAAGAGTAGGTATCTGGTTATCATTCAGCTTTTGTTAGCAATACTTTCTGAATATGGCGAACCTTAACAAATGCTTTGCAAATAAAGTCAAGTGCATGCTTCAAAAACATGATCATAACTGCCCTTGCAAGTTCCCCTGGATTCTGTGACATTTGGGCTGCGCTGGTATTTGACAAACATGTGGGATTCTCTCTTTCATTTGTTAATAACCACAATGACACCTCCATTTTGTGATCCAAGAAATATCCATCTACATTAGTTGAATATATATATATATATATATATATATATATATTCTAGAAATACACAAGTTCATGGATATATTCCAAGGGAACCAAGCTTCCAGACTCCTACTCCTTGCCAGGCATGGCTCAGAGCAACACATCAATCTCTTTTCTGATTACTTGAGGCCATAGGATCCCTCAGGAAGTCCTTTTGTCATGAACACAATTTACATTTAAAAAGTTTAAAAATCATAAAACCTAGGCACTGATTTTGAGGCAGTTGCCTATCACCTAGGTCATACCCTAGAAGACAGCCTAAGAGCTATCAGTTTAGGGATAGTCTTTTCAATCTGATTTCCTCATATCCTCACTCATTTACACATTCATTTAATACCTAGTTTGGGGCATCTACTATATGCCGGATTCTAATCAGTTTCACTGATAAAAAAGCAGAGCTTAATAAGAAAGGAGCAGTCAAGATTGGAGACAATTATTTCATATATTGAAAACTATGGGTAGCAAAGAATGTATTATCTGCCTCCGTAATCTTTACTGCAGAAAGAAGCAGTGTTATTTTACTGATGCGTACCCATGTGTGCTTGGACACTGAAACTCATGTTATTTAGCCTTCTTGTGTTATAGCTTAGTTTAGGACTTAGAACTCACATTCACTAAGTCTTACAGAGCATATTTTTCACCTGCCTACGTATAAAGGACTAGCCTTCCACAAGAGTATACCCACTTTTTTTTGCAGCTAGTTGCATAGCTGCAGAGTCATTTGACCGGGTTAGCCCAAAATATAAGCATCATTTGAAGCAAATACACCTGGTAAAATATGTGTGTTATATTATATTCATGACAGAATAGAAGATTGTTCACACGGGTGCCTACTTAATCAACCATGCCCTTGGATTGTTTTAAAAGAAAGTATTTTTGATCCTCAGAACAGTGTTCCATGCTGGTGTAATGTGCTGAGCTGTGATTGAGTACTCAGTGGTGCCACAGAGACCCGTTCCACACAGTCAGAGCAGAATAGTACAGAGTGTCCTTGGGACAGACATGGCTATTGCAGAAATCAGTGCTTGTTATAAAAGTTTTACTGATTTTAGGAGAAAAATTTAACTTGCTGTAAGTGATACTCCAGCTGAACATGGGAGATAAACTGCTTAAAGGAATAATATAAGAAAAAGAATACATGAAAATAAGAATGCTTATTGGCTGGGTGTGGTAACTCATCCCTGTAATGCCAGCACTTTGGGAGGCTAAGGGAAGAGGATCACTTCAGCCCAGGAGTTCAAGTTCAGCCTGGGCAACATTGTGAGACCTGGTCTCTACAGAAAATAAACAGAATTAGCCAAGCATAGTGGTATGTGCCTGTGGTCTTAGCTAATTGGAGGACTGAGGTGGGAGGATTGTTTGAGTCCTGAAGGTTGAGACTTCTGTGGGCTGAGATTTCCAGCCTGGGCAACAGATTGAGACACTGTCTCAAAAAAAAAAAATTCTTTTAAAAAGAACATAATCATAATCTGCCCATCAGATTCTCATATACTGTTTTCACAAGTATTAAGAAGTATTTTTTTTCACAAGCCTCTCTCATATTTACAAATATGTCTTGGTATACATAGAAAGTAAAGTTGCCCTTTGAAGCATTAATTTTATATTTAAGGAAATGATTGTAAATAGTAAATTATTGGTGTAACTATGATCACTAAAGTATATGTGTGGTGTTTTATATTTGTGGTTTATATAATGGTAAATGTATACATTTTCCCATTTTCAGGTATTAAGGGAAGGACCTGTTGGGAGGTGACTGGATCATGGGGGCAGTTTCCCCTTGGTGTTCTCGTGATAGTGAGTGAGTTCTCATGAGATCTGATGGTTTTATAAGTGGTCATTTCCCCTGCTCTTCCTTTCTCGTCTGAAGCCGTGTAAGACATGCCTGCCTCCCCTTCTGTCATGATTGTAAGATTCCTGAGGCCTCCTCATCCACATGGAACTGTGAGTGAATTAAACCTCTTCTCCTTATAAGTAATTCAGTCTTGGGCAGTTCTTTATAGCAGTGTGTAAATGGACAAATACATCAGGTAAACCCATTTTTAATTTTTTTTTTGAAATGTACAATATATTATACATACAGAAAAGTACACCTCTTAAAGTGTACGACACCATAACATTTCACTAACTAGACAAACTCAGTCAATCAGCACTAAGATCAAGAAACAGAGCATTACCAGTACTCCAGAATCTGCTTCTCTTGTGATTGCTGTCAGGTTCTAAACCCTCCAAAAGGCTGTTGAGTTCTTAACTTTTTGTGTTTTATTAGAATAGAATCATACACCCTATAATCTTAATTTCCGTATGTAATTATTTGTTTTTGGCTTAACTAAACACTGTGAAACGTATCTGTATTTCTCTGTGTGGTTGTATATTGCTGATTCTCATTGCCACGCTTTTTATTATGATAGTTGATACATTCATGGGTCTATTACATTACATTCTCATTCAAAATGAAATACTGGGCAGATTTATTTACTTCTTATACATTGTCGTACATATCTTATGTACACATATCTAACCCACAACAGTACAGGGTAAAATGCTTTTTATGATCCTTATGCTCTTGAAGATTTAAGATATCTACATTCCAGATACAAAGTTAACTTAGAGCCACACTCCCTTCTTTCCGGGCAAGCCATCTTCTGGCAAAAGATAGTTTTATATTTTGATGTTGCTTTCCTTATTTACTTTGCAGAATTGTTAGGAGAAGCAACAATTATTATGAATCATAAAATACTTTTACAGTTGAACCGTGTTTCACTCCATTGTCAGATGAGTGAATAGAATAAAGGGAAATAAAAATTGCTTGTTGGTGGTTGATGGTGAAAATAAGGTAAAAATCAAAATCTCTTGAATTCATAGAAGGCAAGTATATCTTCCTCTCCTTTGTCATTCGTTCATTTCAGCACAGTGCTAAGCTTGCCATTGACTAGACTCATTTCAAATGACTAAACTGAAATCCAGTAACTTTGGGTTGATAGGTGTGGTAGGCTAAAGAATGGCCACCTAAATATGACTGCCTGGAAGGTGCCAGAGCCTGTGAAGATGTCATGTTATGTGGCATGGGGAATTAAGATTGTAGATGGAATTAAGATTGCTAATTAGCTGATTTTGAGACGGGAGGATTATCCTGGACTGTTTAAGTAGTCTCTATGTAATCACAGTGGCCTTTATCAATGGAATTGTCTTCATTGATAGCCTCTGAAAGCAGAAGAGGAGGTCAGAGTCAGAGATTTGAATACATTATGTTTCTGGCTTTGAAGATAGAGGAAGAGGATATTTTCCCCTAGGGTCACTATAAGGAACATGTACCAACTGGCGCCCTGATTTTAGCCCAGTGAGACCCCACTTTGGATTTCTGACTACCGTAACTGAAAGATTGTGAGTTTGTGTTGTTTTAAGCCAGTAACTTTATGGTAATTTGTTACAGCAAGAATAGAAAACTAACACAAAATGTGTGGATGATTGATTAACAAAAAATCCTTTTCCTGGATCCAAGAGAAAATAAGAGTGAAGGGGTGGACAAGAGATACATCTTCTTCTTTCTCAGAATCTGATGCCTATTTTACCTTCTTCCACAAAACAAGTAGCAGATGATTCTTTAGCAATTTTTTGCCTTAATTTCTGAATAAGATGGCATTTTTATAAATCAATGCAAATCTACTTCTGTTTCAGCAGGAAAAATGTATGCATTGCTTGAAAGTCAAATGTGGACATAGGCGAAAGGAAGTTTCTTGTTTCTTTGTCCTTGCCCCAAAGAAGCATTTTCTGGTTTCACTTTCTAAAGATATTAAGACTAGGCTTAGGGGAAAAGAAAAGGGACCCATCTGACTTTGCACCCGCCACTCCAGGGTGCGTACTAATGTAGGATTTGCTTTGAAGCCTCTTCTACAGAATATATCCCAGAGAGTGTGTTAAATATAGTTTCTCTACTTAAGTTTAATTATAACTGTTTTCTCGTGTTCCCATAAGAAACATTTCAGAATGTGAAAATCTGGTGCATATGGAAATAGGAAATTCATAGGGGCTTCTGGGTACCTTGCTCACAGTAATATAAGGAGGCTGTTTCATTTTAAATGCCAAAATTGCTCCAACAAATCTGGAGTTTTGTCACTGAGTGAGAAATTAGAGTTAAATACTCAGAGCTGGGAATGACATTGAGACCCAGAAATGGAAGTAACCAAAGGGGAGAGGTGCTCTACTCATATTCTTAAATTATAACAAATTCAAAAGCCTTGGGCACTTAAAATCTGGCTAGCAGAAATAGCTGGGAATTTTGGGGCCACACTTCCTGTGGACTAGCTGAGATTTGCAAAATGGTTTTATACCACTGTCTAATTCCAAGCAAGCAAAGGATTGCACACTGGTGACAGAACATGAATGCTAATAGCAGGAAAAGGAACAGGCAGAATGTTGTTAGCGCTCTTATGCACAGTGACCAGCACCTTCTTCTTGACTTGTCACCTGTCACTCAGTAACTGCTCCCTTCCTCTTCCATTCCCTTTGACCTTTACAAATGAGATTATCATACCAAATCCCCAAGGAATATTCCAAGAAATGAACTATTATGGGGAGGGATGTAAAAACAGCTTATAGAAATAATACATTCCCAGCTTTGAAAATGACATGATACTCAGTTTTTCCTTTTTTTCTCCCTACAAAGGGAAGAGCTGTCTCTTGAAAACTTTCGGAAAGTTAATCAAGAAAAATTGGTATTTAATGAGCACATAATCTACATCACTATTGATGCTTAGTAAAAGTATACTTTATCTTTCTGCAAAACACTCTGACTCAGCATTATTATCCCATTTTCCTAATAAAAATACAGACCCAGAAGAGGTTACCTACTTGCTCAGTGACTGTACTAATGAGTTGCAGAGTTTGACAAGGAATTAAAGAATACGAAACCCCAAAGCATAAACTACCACCTTGTGTTAACACATGGATTTGAAACTTTCTTATGATTTCATTACCACAATCTGTTCCCTCTAGTTTTTTCTAGTTTCTTTCTCCCTTCCTCCCTCCCTCCCTCCCTCCCTCCCTCCCTCCCTTCCTTCCTTCCTTCCTTCCTTCCTTCCTTCCTTCCTTCCTCCCTTCCTTCCTTCCTTCCTTCCTCTCTTTCTCTTTCTCTCTTTCTCTTTTCCTTTTCCTCTTTTTCTTTTTCTTTTCTTTTCTTTTCTTTTCTTTTCTTTTCTTTTCTTTTCTTTTCTTTTCTTTCTGACAGAGTCTCTCTCTGTTGCCCAGGTTGGAGTGCAGTGGTGCAATCTTGGCTCACTGCAACCTCTGCCACCCAGGTTCAGGTGATTCTCCTGCCTCAGCCTCATAAGTAGCTGGGACTACAGGCACCCGCCACCACGCCTGGTTAATTTTTATATATTTTAGTAGTGACAGGGTTTTACCATGTTGACCAGGCTGGTCTCGAACTCCTGACCTCAGGTGATTCACCTGCCTAATCTCCCAGTTTCTAATGATTTCCTGCACATTCTTTCTTTCTTTTTTATCTATTTAGGTATTATGTTTAAATATTTAAAAATATAATTTGAATCCCATCTAGCACCAAAGCCAATGCCTACCACAAAGTATTTGGCAGCATTAGCTGGACAGAATACAATAAATCTAATTTACAGATGTGAGCTCTTCAAGGCTTTATGCTATACCTATATTGTTGTAGTTTCAGGATTTGTTGCCTAAATTTAGTCTATGACCAAACATATAGGTTAAGAACACTGGCCTGGATTAGATCCTTTTTTCTGACACTTACCAATTAGGTGATCATTGCCAACATTCATAATTCCTTGAGTTGGCACGGTGGCTCATGCCTTAATCCCAGCACTTTGGGAGGCAGAAGTAGGAGGATTGTTTGAACCCAGGAATTTGAGACAAGCCTGGGCAACATAGTGAGACCCTAAAAATAAACAAAATTAGCAGAATGTGGTGGTGCATGCCTGTGATCCCAGCTACTCAGGGGACTGAGGTGGTAGGATCACTTGGGTCTGGAAGTTTGAGGCTGCAGTGAGCCGTAATCATGTCACTGTACTTCAGCCTGGATGATACAGCAAGCCTCTGTCTCAAATAACAACAACAATAATAATAGTAATAATTCTTCTATGCCTCAGTTTTCTCAGCCATATAATAGGGTTAATAATAGTAACTGCCTAATAAAGTTGTTATAGAGATTAAATTAGTAAACACGTGCAATTTTCTTAGAAGAATGCACATGAGAATTGCCCAGTGAAACTAGGGCACACATAAACACTGTCAAATAAGCCCACTTTTTTGGACATAATTTAAAACTTGCAGAATGATACCCAGAACAGGACAAATATATATATTTGTTCTGAGCCTGCTAAGTTCAGGCAACAGATATGATGTATCACCACCCTCAATACCACGAAGTCCATTTCTCACAAACTAGGCTTCCCTAAGACATAATAACGGCACAAACAGCAAATCATCAAATTCATATCCACATATTACTACCATCCAGTCCACATCTCATTCAAGTTTCACCAATTATCTCACCATGTTCTTCATGGTGAAAGGATCCAATACCAGATCCTACATCGCACCTAATTGCCACGCCTCCTCAGTCTCCTTCAATCTGGAATAGTTCCTCAAGTGCTTCCTAGGTTTTCAAGTCTCTGACACCCTTACATATTACAGATCAGTCATCCTGCAAAATAAAACTCACTCTTGGTCTGACAGATATTTCCTCATGATTAGATCCAGGGTACTTTTTTTTTTTTTTTTTTTTTTTTTTTGAGATGGAGTCTCGCTTTGTGGCCCAGGCTGGAGTGCAATGTCACAATCTCTGCTCACTGCAGCCACTGCCTCCTGGGTTCAAGTGATTCTCCTGCCTCAGCCTCTCAAGTAGCTGGGATTACAGGTACCTGCCCCCCGCTCAGTTAATTTTTGTACTTTTTGTAGAGATGGAGTTTCACCATGTTGGACAGGCTGGTCTCGAACTCCTGACCTCAGGTGATCCACCCACTTTGACCTCACAAAGTGCTGGGATTAGAGGCATGAGCCATCGTGTCTGGCCAGGGTACACATCTTAATTAAGCCTCTAGGTCACCAGAATGTCACCATGATTTTTCCATTGCATTTTATCAGGTGAAACATAATTTCAAAATGTCCCATTACTTATTATAACTAGCCTCAGTCACTTGATTTATGTGGTATCCACCATATTTCCCAATGTTCAGTTGTTATTTCTTTCCGCACAGTCAATATTTGCTTTTAATTTTTCCCCTGGTAGGAGTGCTGAGGAGATAGTTTGAGCCCATGACCCTGTTTATCCTATGTGCTAGGCATCATCACTGGGCAATTTGATTATGAGATTAATAGTGAATTCACTTACTTATTATAATTATTTAATGTCACTGGGAATGAGAAAGGGAAGTCATACTGTAGTTTTAGATAAAATGAATTCACAAGTTATTTTTCACTTTGGACAAGGGTCTCTTGAATTCTGGAAGACAATTGTTTCAGCTCTTTAAAGAGCTTTCTAAGTCCAGCTTCTAAGACATTTGTAGTAGTTTGGGACTATGTTTTGGAAGAATTTTTGAAGAGTACAATCAAGATATAAAAATGTTCTTTTGTTCCCAATTATTCGACACTAATAAAGATATGAAGCTTATTTCAAGCTACTTATCTGTCACATTAAGTTCTAAGCTTGAGAATTAGATGTGATTAATCTCAACTCCAAGACTTGGCAGTAAAGAGCAGATCTTGGAATTCTACTCCGGGCGTAGAGGAAGGGCCTCTTTGCTCACAACACTAGGAGGAAATAAAAGTTTATTTTTCAAAGTATTTCAGAGTATTTTTTTAAATAAAAGAAAAATAAGATTATCCAGCCATATTATGGCTTCAGCACACCATCATAAAATCCCGTTTTCTTCTCAAAAGCATGTATCTTCTGATATGTTCCATTTTGACGTGCTTTATGGCAGTGAGATGAGGGTGTATGATGGGATGGAAGAGAGTTTTGCATGGACATTTAGAAAACCCAATTCAGATTCCAGCTTAACCTCTTCCAGACTGGTTCACCTAGGCTAGCTTATGTGGCCTTTCTAGTTGTCAATTACAACATTTAGCAAATGGGATCAGATGAAGCGCTTTAGGAATAGCAAAAATGAGCAAAGACAACTATTATATATATTTCTAATAATTGACAGTGTCTGTCTAAAAAGCCGTGCTGTGGTAGAGTTGGAGTTCACACCGAAATCCATGGAGGAAGATTGCAATGGTCAATTAACAATGTCTACCAAGGCCATGCGTGGAGTGGTGATGTCTTTCGGATAGGTGTTTGCCATCCCAAGATGGAACTCTCCTCCAGATTTAATATTCAAAATGTCTATTATGTACTTTATCTTACTCTTTAATAAGATGATTTATTCTAGATTTAGAGAGGAAGCTTGGCCAAAGATCAGAAAACATTTACTTATTGTCCTTTTATACATTAAGTCACAAATTTCATGCCAGCAAAGAATGCATCTCTTTTGGCTCTACGTTTTATCCACAGAGATTAGTCAATTCTTAGTACATATTAGGTGCTTAATAAACATATTGTGGAACCTCTGAATTCCTCAACATTTCTTCTGAAGGAACTATGCATTAAATTCTATTTCACGGCCGGGCGCGGTGGCTCAAGCCTGTAATCCCAGCACTTTGGGAGGCCGAGACGGGCGGATCACGAGGTCAGGAGATCGAGACCATCCTGGCTAACATGGTGAAACCCCGTCTCTACTAAAAATACAAAAAACTAGCCGGGCGAGGTGGCAGGCGCCTGTGGTCCCAGCTACTCGGGAGGCTGAGGCAGGAGAATGGCGTGAACCTGGGAGGCGGAGCTTGCAGTGAGCTGAGATCCGGCCACTGCACTCCAGTCTGGGCGACAGAGCGAGACTCCGTCTCAAAAAAAAAAAAAAAAAAAAAAAAAAAAAAAAAATTCTATTTCACACTGGCTTTTTCTGACAGAGGCAAGAGTTAAACTCGTGTGTTAAACATAAAACCAACAAAGCAAAGCATAAAACATGCTTTATAGAATTGATGCATCTGGAGTGATAATACAAAGTTAATGGTGTATAAACCAATAAGACGAGAAGGAAACAGAACTCAGGAACACATTTCTATTTCAGTGTTGATTCTGTCGTCTACTATGGAATTTTCTAAAGAACTGGTAAGTCCATTCATTGGTTGAGTACACCAACTTCATAAAAGGGAGTGTTTTCCATCACCAGCTCCCAGCTCATTTTTGTCCTCTCACCATATCTCAAGGTCACCAATTTGTGCATCTGGCAGATAAGTTTGCAGAGGTAGAGAAGACATTGTAATAACGTCAGCCTTTCAACTGTCTGGCTTAAAAGAACGAAAGGCTGGCCAGCCCAATGTTCCTGGTTGTTGGCTGCTATTATTAAAACACTAAAGATGAGCATCTCCCATTGATTGAGGACTTTTGATGCTCAGGGGACATTGCGTCTTTTCCTGACCTTCACAACAGTTCTTTTTGAAACATTTTCAAACTGCAGTCTGTAGGTTCCTGAGTGTCTGCATCTATATTTAAAGGGTCCTCCAGTTCTCCACATAATGTGTAGACTTCTATTAGAGGGCATTAATTTTACATTAAGGACTAGGGGGAGCTTCTGGATGACCACATTATCACATCAGCTCCATGCAGGAGACTGATGCGATCATAGGCAGAGAGGGTCTGGCTTGAACATCAAATAAAGTGTCTTTCACACTGAGTGGCTTTGGCATCTGGGGTGTTTACATCTTCTTGATGGGCCTCCCGTCTTCCTGTTTGAAAAGCACAGTTGTAAAGAACATTGTCTTCGGCGTCAGATAGGTCACAGTTTTTATCTGTGTGAAATTGACCAGGTTGTTAAGTTCTTTTTATCTGTTTCCTCTTCTACAAATTGGGGGCATTCGTAATTATTTTAGGAGATTATAGTAAAAAAAAGTTGAATATAATAAAATATGACGTGTACTTAGAATACTACCTGATACAGCATTAGTAGGCATTAAATAATAGCTATGTGAAAATGTATTATTTCTTTTTTTTTAACTTTTATTTTAAGTTCAGGGGTACATTTGCAGATTTGTTACATAGGTAATCTTAGTCATGGAGTTTGCTGTACAGATAATTTATCACCCAGGCGTGAAGCCTAGTATCCATCAGTTATTTTTCCTGATCCTCTCCCGCCTCCCACCCCACACCCTCTGTTAGGCCCCAGTGTCTGTGGTTCCCTTCTATGTGTCCATGTGTTCTCATCATTTAGCTCCCATTTGTAAGTAAGAAAAGGCAATATTTGGTTTTTTGTTCCTGCATTCGTTTGCTAAAGGTAATGGCTTCCAGCTCCATTCATGTTCCTGCAAAGGACATGATCTCATTCTTTTTTATGGCTGCATAGTATTCCATGGTGTTTATGTATCACAGAAAATGTGTTATATCTAGCAAGACAGCACAACACATCTTTAAGCTTCATGGAAAAGAACAACTTTTGGTTAAAAGGCCATGGCTGATACTGACACCTACGGTAAGGTCCCCAGTTCCCCACTATTTTTTTTCTGTGTTCTCACTGAAAATCACACAGTGCTTTGTGGCCACACTGTGACACAGACAGTTGCAGATTTTTCCCAGCAGAACTGAACCTAAACAGGAGTCTTGAACTTTCCCAAACACTGATAAATATACATAGCTTGTTGCCCAAAACACTGAAAGAAAGTGGCTGCAACTTGGAGTCAAATTCCTTAAGCCCTCATAAAGACTCCACACGCTGGCTCCATCTCTGTAAACCTACCTAGGTAGAGTACCCCTTTTCTTTCATTATCCCGTTGCAAGGATTGTTGAAACACCTCTGTAAGTAAGTTTGCCTAATAAATGCTTTGGACTGATCTCCATCACATTTGGTGCTTCTTTCCTTGGAACCCCAACCAGCCCCGTCTTGGGAAGGTTGAAGGAACTTCCTTGTGGGAATTCCCCTTCCACTGCTTTTGGGGCCACTCTAGCTGCCAGTTTGATGAGACAAAACACTTACTTACATGAAAGAAATTACCTAAGTGTACGAAAAAAGGCTCATTCACATTTTATTTACTGAAATTCAGTTAGAGATAAAGAAATAGAAAAGATCGCATGAATGACCTCTGCCAACCATTTATATTTGGTAATCCTAATGAAGATTTGAAGATTTCATGCATTTACTCTGATTTTACTTAGATAGCTTTTGCAATATCTGCACTATTTAAAATAACCTTTCCAACTTTTCACTGGGGGTGCCATGTTAATTACTATGTAACTTTTTCATATGCTTAAAATGCATCTGTGGTGATAGCTTATAAAATATTTATTAAGAAATATAGAAGTATTCAAAATATTAAAATATTGGCTTAAAACTTTAAATTATATTTATCTGAGCCTGTGGCTAGGATTTTAGCAAAAAGATTTCAAAGTCTCATACTGAGAAAATCCCCAGGCAGTAATTTTATTGTTAGAAGTCACTTAAAATAATATTTGATATTTCACGATCTCTTCATGATCCAATTATGATTTGTAAGCTTTGAAAATTTTACAGCATAAACTCTATCCTCATTCGTAGACTCTGGTAACTGCTGCAATTCCAGAATATACTTTCAGTGATTTGGGAAGTGTTTTGCAGTAGCACTCACTAGAAGCATTTACAACAAATATTCCTTATTATGATATGACAAAGTATTGGCTCATGAAAATATATCCAATCAAGTGGAAAGGTATTTGAAAACAAATTTATGTATTCCAATAGTTACTTACGGGAAATGTGTTGTGAGGTCATTGCACAAATAACAGAATATGGGAGCCATTTTGGGCTGATATTCTTCTTTATTCACACTTTCTATGAACGAGGTGGGAGGAAGGAAGAAAACAACTCAATAACAGTTATATACAACTATTAATTTAAAAGTTCACTATGCCACTTATGAAACTCACTATATTAATTAAAAAGCTCACTATGCCATTTGCATCAAACTAGCTTCAGTAAAAGGGGGAATTTATTGATGAATGTAACTAAAATTCTAGCAGAAATTCTGCCTTGCATCATAGATACGAGGATTCAGGAAATGTTATCAAAGTAGTCTGTGACTTATTTTGATATGTATCAAAAATGGAAATGGGTTTGTGAGTGGACAAAAGGATGAATTAGGTACATGAAAAAGCAAATCTCTATGTACTGTTAATTTCAGAATCTGGTTGCTGGGTAATCTGGTGATCACTGTATAATAGCTTCATTCACTTTCTATGTATGAATATTTTCATGATAAAATATTGTGAAAAATGTTATAAGGGCCTGGTTTCTCTCTCTTGCCTCCTTTTAGTATGTCAAAAATATTTATAGTAATGCTAGCTTAAATGCTTTTAAGTAGTTGCAGCAAAAACTGTAAGAATCATTCCTATCAAATTGAAGGAAGAGGTTTAGTAAGTTTCATTGTCTGTCACTGGATCACATGCTCATATCTGAACCAATCACTGTGGTTAGGAGGTTGCAATAATCAGATTAGCTAGGACTGAGTTACATGTTTCACTTTTGCATATAAAGTGGATCTTCTGGAAAATTACTCTGATTTGATATATAGACTTATGTTTATGATAAAATTATTAAGAATTATAAACATGTTCTGTTTTCTCAACAGGTTATGTAATGCAATGCAAATTAATCTAATCTTAGTCATTTTACTTGTTTTTGGAAGACAGTGGTGCTTCTAGAAAAGCTGCAACAGATGAAACGAAAACAAGAGTATTCCAAGATTTTTGTGTATAAACACTGACTCTGAAATGGAAAAAAAAAAAAAAACCACTAAAATGCTGTATTCTATAGGACAACTAAAAAAGAATCATTCCTAAATATCTTCATCTCTGGTCTACTTTGCAGTGAATATTTGCCTTGCAGTTTTGTTTTAGAAATAAGTCATGCCTCCAAGTGTTTGTAAGGTGAGTAAAAGAATAGGTTTTTGACAAGACCTTTGGGATGAAAACTTACATTAAAAATGTATATAGGTGCAAAATTTCTATAGGACTCGCAAATCAGACCTCAATCTGTGATATCAGTTACCACATCAAATACATTCTAATTTGGATTCTTTGAAAAGAAATGTGACTATCTTTGTAGTTGGAAGCTTAGGGTTCAAATCCCTAAGCTTGGGCAAAAAACTAAAAGTAAGGCTCCCTATTTTAATCAAAGATGTCTTACAGACAAATATTAAAGGAGTAAACAAATTCTTGTCTATAGAGTTTATGGAGGAGCCTGGTCTGAAACAGGTGTGCCTTAAATATAAATGATAGTTAATAGATAGATGATAGATAGATTGGTAGATACATAGATGATAGATAGAGGCCAGGTGTGGTGGCTCATGCCTGTAATCCTAGCAATTTGGGAGGCCAAGGCAGGAGGATCACTTGAGGTCAGGAGTTCAAGACCAGTCTGGGCAACATGGCAAAACCCTGTTTCTACTAAAATTACAAAAATTAGCTGGGCATGGTGGCACATGCCTGTAATCCCAGCTACTCTGGAGGCTGAGGCAGGAGACTTGCTTGAACCCAGGAGCCGGAGGTTGCACTGAGACAAGATCGTACCACTGCAGTCTAGCCTGGGCGACAGAGTGAGACTCCAACTAAAAAAAAAAAAAAAAAAAAAAAGATAGATAGATAGATAAATAGATAGATAGATAGATAGATAGATAGATAGATAGATAGAGATAGAGATATATAGCTAGAATAGACTGATGGATGAATAGAGAGAGAGAGGGAGAGAGAGGCATAGACATTAAAATTGTAAACACCAACCTGTCAAACAGTGTTTAGTTGCTTTATTTCAATTGGGCTTTACAGTCCACAAATTATGTTTCCATGAATGATATCACATGCTTCTGCAAATGTTCTGTGAATAGGTCAGCAAAAATCCATTTTTAATGGATTAATTCCATTTTGCAAAACTTAAGCTAGCTAGACTCAGACTAAAGTCTGAAAAACTTTGAAGATCAAGAAAGCATGAACATAAACGGTAGATACTTTTATTAAGGAAAATCCTCCCAATTATATATACCAGTATCATGTTTTCTCTGACTCCTAAAGGGACATAAGTTTTAAGGAATCTAACAATGCATTTATTTCCTTTTTTTATATTTAACCTCTGGATAAGCAAACATTTTAACCCTATGCCAATAGTAGCCTCAGAAATAGAGCATCCATTGATAGTAGATTTTTCTGGTTGACTGTGTCAAATTTATTCCCATGACTGAGGATGCTAAGTGTGATATTCTATGGATAAAATGAACCCTCCAGTTGACCAGAGTGGGAGATGCAAGGAGCAAGAAAGAAGGATAGGCTATTTTAGTCACTACCTCTTTTTGACACAGTGCAAGCATCACTGTCTTCAGAGAACTTGCTGCCATGCATAGTTTAGCTTCACCTGGAGCTAAGCACTTGTTTTCTTTATTCATGTTCAGTGTAGCTCTTAGTTCAACTATTTTTCCCCCTAGCGATAGACATTGATGAGTTTTGTTACAGATTTTAAGCCACAGAAATATACTTAGAATGTTATCTTATTGAGACCACAAGAAAGAGAAATATTCATATCCATTAACAGATTCCTCCATAATGTACGTGTAATCTAGTTGTGGCCATACTCTGTAGTTAGTCTTGGTCATTAGAGCTGGACACAACCCTTAGGCAAAATTCAGAGAAGCAGCCCATGCATTTTGTTCTCCTCAGTTTTGCCACACTCTATGGCAACAACCTCCTTAGCTTTTCTGTTTCAAATGAGTTTTAGCTAAAGTCCTTTTTCTATATCTAGACAATGGACAAGCAGATGGCACTGTTTCCAGCATATCTTAGCCAAGATTCTACTCCGAAAATGCAGGCAGTTCTTGTTCAACAGCCCTGAAAAAGACATGGTACGGTTCATCTCACTTGATTTCATATCAGCTATGCTTTTCTGACTTAGAAGAACTTTGCAATAGGAAGTTTTTTAACTCATTTCTGGTAATGGCTGCCATCAAGTTTCAATGTTACATCAGGTTTTAAAAAATCTTTTATTTTTTAATTTTTGTGGGTACACAGTAGGTGTATATGTTTATGAGGTATACAGATATTTTGATAAAAGCATACAATGTATAATAATCACATCATGGTAAATGGGGTGTCCATCACCTCAAACATTTATCCTTTCTGTTACAAACAATCAAATTACTTCTTTTAGTTACTTTAAAATGTAAAATTTAATTATTATTGCCTATAGTCACCCTGTTGTGCTATCAAATACTAGATCTTATTCATTCTATTTTTTTAACTCATTAACCATCCCCACTTTTGATATTCATTATGTACCATGCTACCGCAAATCTGCTAAGTAAACAGTCATTATCTACTTTTCATTTCCTTCTAAACCTTGTTATTTAGCTTAAGAAAGAACCTAGATTCTAATCCATGCCCTTAATCATTATGTGAACTCATAATTAGATTACAAATAATTATATTACAGTCATGTGTTGCTTAATACATTCTGATAAATGCATTGTTAGGTGGCTGTCACTGTGAAAACATCATAGAGTGCATTTACAGAAACCTAGATGTATACATAGCCTACTGCACACCTAGGCTATATGGTATAGCCTCTTGTTCCTTGGCTACAAACCTGTATAGCGTGTTACCGCACTGAATACTGTAGGCAATTATAATATAAAAGTAAGTATTCATGTATGTATACTTAGATATGTCAACATATCTAAACAGAAAAGGTACAGTAAAAATATGGTACTCGTATAGTGTACTTACCATGAATGGAGCTTGCAGAACTAGACGTTCTGGTGAGTCAGTGAGTAAGTGATGAGTGAATATGAAGGCCTAGAAAATGCACTACTGAAGACTTTACAAACACTGTACACTTAGGCTATACTACATTCATTTTTAATTTTTTTTCCTCAGCAATAAATTCAACATAACTTACTATAACATTTTTACTTTAAGAATGTTTAAATGTCTTTTAAATTGTTGAGTGTTGTGACAACACTTAGCTTAAAACACAAATTGCACACCTGTACACAAATATTTTTTTCTTTATGTCTTTATTCTTTAAGACACAAACACACACATTAACCTAGGCCTTCACATTGTTAGGATCATTAGGGTGACTGTCTTTCACCTCACATCTTGTGCCACCGGAAGGCCTTCAGGAGTGATCACATGCATGGAGCCACCATGTCCTCTGATAACAATGCCTTCTTCTGGAATACCTCCTGAAACACTTGCCTGAGTCTGTTTTACAGTATATATATGGATATTTTTCAATAATAATGTACATATATTGTTATATATTTTATATGAATAACAACATATATTGTTATTTTAAATTGTTATTTATATTATATTAACACAACTTAAAATAACAACAAAAATTATAGTATAGCACATGTTAGGTGATAAGAATTTTGAAGCTCCATCATACCATTATAATCTTGTGTAACCACTGTTATATATGCAACCGGTAGTTGATCTAAACGACTTTATGCAGCACATGATTGTACTTTAAAATCTTTAAAATGGAAGTGTAAGACAGCAATTCATAAAGGCCAATACATCAAACTACTGGTCCTACTTTTCTTTCTTGGACCCATAGTGGACATTATTAATCACATACTGTACTCTTTCCTTTTTTAGTAGTACTTAAAGGCACACTGTTACTCTTACTTTATGAATCTTAAAATGCTACATAAAATATGCAGGCATTCCTAATAATTGTCTATTTCAAAACTCCCTTGTAGATTTCACATTCTAGGTTTCAAAGCATATCTGACCTGTAGATTTTCTACTGATTTAAATCTGCTATTATATATTTGACTATTTTTATCAAATACCATTCAGGTGTTAATTATTGTGATGGGTGCTTAGAATGCAAAAATCAGATAGTCTCTTGCCTCTGCGTCTCTAAGTTTGACTGTCATTGGTTTAAACCACTTGTTTTCATCCAGATAGGAGCACGTTTAAATGTACTCTTCAGTTACATTCATGTGAGGAGAAATGTCACTGGTTATCTGATTTTAAAACACATATTTGCTATTGAAAGGTTTTTATGGTGACAGGCATAAAGACACGTCTGCTGCACCAACAGATATTCTTGGCTTCTCCTCTAACTTCAGTCACTCCTGAAGGGGACACTTTTATGTCTGCTATGGCTACTGTCTTCCTGCTAATAATGGTTCACTGTGGCTTCATATCTTCATTTTCTCCTCTGAGTCTTGTCTGATGCAGCAAGCCCCGCAAGACTCTGAAAGCATGCGGTGCAGAAGCATTCATCTTCCTACGGGTATCACTCTACCTACGATGGGTGGGTTGGGGGCAAGAAGGACAAAAATTGTTGGATAAATGCCTCTGCATCCCATACTTCAGGTGAAAAATTCCAGGAGGTTCTGTATGCTTCTCGGAAAGCCCTGATGTTGTCAAGCCCTCATTGACTACAGAATCAACCTCAGTAATAGATGCACCTTTTGCCTGGCTTTTTTGGATTTTCTGTTTCACTTTCCCATTCTCTTACTCCTGGTCCCTGGGATCATTTCCCAATTAAACATTCCACATTGCATCCCAGTCCTTGTCTCAAGCTCTGTGTTCAGGAGAACCAAGGTAATACAGTAAACGTCTTAGGTATCTTTCAAAATACTTTACAATAATCAGTGTCAAGAACACCAAGTAACAGTGTTAAACTACTCTTACTCATTTCCAGAAACTGCCTTTATAAATAGTTTTATTCTTTCTTCCTCAGTTTGATCTCGATTTTATTCCCTCCGTACAGCTGAATTTTTGTAATGAAGCAAATATTTATAGTTGTCAACACTTAAACTAATCTGGTATGGTGACTTTTAAACTCTTTTGATTTGCTCATCATGATTCCTAAATAAATTGTAATATCAAAGCCCCAAATTAAGGGCTAAAAACATAGACATATATGATATGTATATTTATGATATGTATATTTATGATATATATACACACAGACATATATGCATGCATGTACATGGAGTTTCACAATGTATACATACATACACACACATATATATGTGTGTATGGAGTTTCACAATCATCCTCTTTCCACATTATCAATGGCAGAGAACGTTTAAATTTTTGCTTCGTGTCTGTGTAAGTTCTCATTGTACACTGATAGAAGGAAAGAAACTGTAGAAAAGTAGACAGGGCGGAGAAATTGATAGGGGCTGCTCTGTTTGGGCTGAGGTTGTAAAGAGTGATGTGCAACATGGGAAGAAATTGAATAAAGAAAAGAATCTATAGTAGTCACTGAGACATTGAAAGAAAATCTTTGATTAAAGAGAGAGGCCTCTGGTTGTTCGGGGCAGGTAATGAGAAGAAAAGGAATGTGGCTTTGAGTACTTTACTGAATGAATTTGGGGAAGGGATCCCTCATTATGTGCTTCTCTTTAGGAAAGTTCATCTGCATCCCAGGCTGGGACTTATATATCATGGCATTATATTGGTTATAGAGTCATTATATGGGTCATATATACCTCTGATTAAAAAGAGCTGTCTGTGTTTGTAGAGGCATCGGGACTCAACTGCTTATGCCATACCACCCTCATATGAATTTCTGCTCCTTATGGGCCTCTGGAACTCTTAAATCAACCAAAGCTGAGGATCATCAGAACATACTTTCTACATTAGGAAAATTGAGGGTGTTGAAATAGGCCAATGTCTGAAGCTATACAGTCTAGAGAAGAAATGACTTCCCTGAGATGACATGGAGAGTTAAAAGGTAAAATGGTTGTTGTATATGTATCCCAACTAAATAAAATGGGCTTTTTTCATCTTACGGTAGCCTCACACTAAGTCTTAAAAATTATCCCTAGAAATGTGAGTATCTTTAAATTTCTTTAAAAGAACACAAGGATTGCTAGGTGTTTTTAACCGATCAATTTCATCTGTGAATTTACTCTTGTGGTCAGAGAGAACTGGTGGATTATTGCTGCCTCTAAAACATACTTTGGCATTTGTTTTTTGTTTTGTGTTTTGTTTCTGTTTCCTCCAGGGAACTATGTGTTAAACAACAATGAATTACACACACACACGTGTGCGCATGCACACACACAAACACATACATGAAGGAAAAAGAAAAAAATAACTTTATATAGACAAGTAGTCTAATTACTTTAAATTTGCAGCACAATTCAAGGAGTTAGAGGTTACTACAGTTCAGCAGAAACTAGAAACTTAAGTATAAGAATAATTCAACAGTTGTTAAGAGCAATAAAAGCATTACAGTTCTATGAGCAGGTGGGAAGGATTTGCTTAAGGCTGAAACAAGAGAACTCTCAGATTTGAGAGTGGGAAAAATAAGGTAAAGTGACCCAAAGCTCTAGCAGTTGATGGATTTCAGGAAGTGTCCATGTGTCTCTCTGCCTCCTTCCCTGTTCCCTCTGCCCACAGTCCTACTACAAACTCTGGTCGATGTACAATAGAACTACATAGAAGCCAAGCTCAAAATAGTTATAACAACTTAATAACCAAACACTGAATTAGTTCACCTGTTTCTCTCGATTTAGCTTAAACTCAGAAACTCTCTGGGTAGCCAGAATGCCACAGATAGGGTCCTGAAATTCAATCCAAGACCAGCTCTTAGTAAAAAAATTATGATGTTACCAAAGTTTGGCTATGGCTCATGAAAAACTGTCAAGACAGGGGTTATGCAAAAGAGTTGGGGACAAGAGGCAGAAATTCTATTTGGGAGTGGGAGACATGCTTGGTAGTGGTTCAAGCAGTAGGTGATAGAAAGAGATCCAGCCAGACATACACAATATTGGGTAGACAGCAAAAGTGAGCATACTATCAGAAGCCAATATGGTAAACAAAAAGAAAAGCTTGTAAATCTTTTATTTATTGAGCTTGTATGTTTTCATTTTTCACCTACGATATGATGAGATCCTTCAGGGCAAAAGTCATATCTAATCCACTCCTGAATTCCATTCTTAGGACCTGGAACATAGTAAACGTCCTATACATATTTGATTGATAAGAATATCAAAGCATGTATGTATGCAACATAGGAAATGAATGAATGGTAGAGCTCCATAACTAAACAATCTTCATACTCTCTGCCAAGATTTTCTTCCTCATACTATCTGCCAAGACTTTACGTTTTTAAAATTTTCAGCATTTATTTTCCATAAAGATTATTCTACTCTTTAAATTTTAATGTAAAACATCCAATGAGTTTTTCTTTTTTCAAAGAGTAAAAAGAAAATTAACATAGATTATACAACAAGGCAACCTAAAGAAAGTTAACAAATGGTCAAAGAAGTATTTTAAGGTTAAACAATAAAGTGAATAAAAAATTATGAAAGATGAATTATGGCAAATATTTATTTAAAAATATAGTATTTTACGAAGGTATTCTAGAGGTATAATTTATTATCTAATAGTGAATGCCAACTGTTGGAAACAGGCCAAAGCATTTAGAATATAAAACACATTAAAATGACATTCTTGTCTACCTTCTTTGATTATTTGGTATTTTTTAAAAATCGGCTGTTTTCAATAATCCAAAGACTATTAAATACATTTAACAATACATCGAGGAGGCCGGGCGCGGTGGCTCAAGCCTATAATCCCAGCACTTTGGGAGGCCGAGACGGGCGGATCGCGAGGTCAGGAGATGGAGACCATCCTGGCTAACACGGTGAAACCCCGTCTCTACTAAAAAATACAAAAAACTAGCCGGGTGCGGTGGCGGGCGCCTGTAGTCCCAGCTACTCAGGAGGCTGAGACAGGAGAATGGCGTGAACCTGGGAGGCGGAGCTTGCAGTGAGCCGAGAACCAGCCACTGCACTCCAGCCTGGGCGACAGAGCGAGACTCCGTCTCAAAACAAACAAACAAACAAAAAACAATACATCGAGGAGATGACTTGGCGCAGTGACTTTGACACTTTAAAAGACATCTTAACTTGCGAATGATAGCTTTTGTGGGTCTTATATCATTCAGTTATAACTGAGGTTACATCATATTTTTTTTTGATATACACAAAAATATTTAAATAAATATTCTGTCTAGTGGCTGGAATACAATGAAAGCTTAATCACATTTTCTCACTGATCACCTTCTCTTTCCTATTCACTTTTTTTTTTATTCGAGAAGATGGTGGCATCAAGGAATTGATGTCCTGGAAAGTGAGTGGATAGAACTTTTAACGGTAGCACATGATCAGGACTGCCGTTCAAAAGTAGATTTTCTCTTTTTTTTTTTCTTTCCAACTTTAATTTTAGGTTCAAGAAGGTACATGTGCAGGCTTGTTACATGGGTAAATTGCGTGTCACAGGGATTTGCTGTACATATTATTTCATCACCCAGGTAATGAGCATAGGAACTGATAGGCAGTTTTTTGATCCTCATCCTCTTCCCACCCTTCACCCTCAAGTTGGTCCCAGTGCCTACTGTTCTTTTCTTTGTTCCCATGTATACTCAATATTTAGCTCCCCCAAAAGTGGGAATATGCAGTATGTTGTTTTCTGTTCCAGCATTAATTCGCTTAGAATAATTGGCCTCCAGCTCCACCCATGTTGCTGCAAAATATTTCATTCTTTTTCATGGCTGTATAGTATTCTGTGGAGTAGATGGAATACCTGCAGGGCTAAACAGTGAAATTTTTAGTCAGGGGATCTTCACCACCATACAGTTGAAGTCATCATTATATAAAAGGCACACTCTGTCGATCCCTCTGAATTCTAGCTCAGGAGCATAAAAGTTATATCAAATTAAGTCTTTACAATAATTTTGCAAGTTAAACAAGGTATTCTCATTTTACAGCTAAAGAAACTTATCTCAGGCAATGTCTTTGAAAGCACAAGAGGCAACATAGTGAAATATGAATTCCATCATTACATCTAATCGTTATGTAACCGTGATTATGTCAGTTCCACTCTCTGGGTTTCGTTACTTCCATCGGTAAACAGAAGAAAAATAAGATTTACATCTCAAAGTCTTCATCCTGATCTATCACTAAGTGAGAGTATATATAGAGTAAGAACAAGAGTAAGAACACATGAAAAGGGAGAAAAGGAAGAAAGATAAATAAGCGATTCAAAATTAATAACTTTATCATTTTATTAATTGATTAGAACTGTTGCCTATTTAATAACAATTTTAACATTGGAGTTGTGTACACCAAATTCCTGACCCCATTTTTTTTCTTGAAGTAAATCCACAGATAGACTCTAGGGATCTTGTAAAGATCATATACAACATAAGTTTTCTGTTGCCCCCTGGTGAAAGCTTGCTTCATTCACGATCTTATTCTTAGCCTGCCATTTATCTCAATGGCAACAACAACAACAAAAAACCCTGGGATTAGCCATTAACCAATAAATAGTACAGCTCCCACAGGCTTTTGGCAGTGCCACCTGGAAGTACAAATATTCACAGGCAGTCTGCTCCCTAGAGAAGGAGAACATGTCCTTGGTCAATGAGGTGAAAACAGGACGAAGGATGATGAGCACAGCATCTAGTCTCTTCCCCATTTCATTCCTCCTCTATTCTAATGTAAAACTGGGTTAAGGACACGGGACATCATTTAGAAATTAGCTTATAGTTAACATTTTAAAATAAGTGCAAACACCATTTAATGTTTGCATTATTTCTATATCTTTAATCAATTCATTCATCCATTCATTCAAAACATGTTTGCTGTGTACCTTCTTTGGGTCTAGTTTGGTGACAGCCCTCAAGGACACATACATAAATATGGGTTCTGACCTCAAGAAGCTCATTACCATGGAAGGGGAAATAAACAAGTAAACACTTACTCTATTTTTTTTTTCAAAAAATGTTTTTATGAGCCTAATAAATTGTAGGCTGGCATTGTACTGGCTAATGAGGATTAGAGGCACAACAGAGCCTCATGAAGCTTAAAGTATACATTTTGACACAATGAAAGTATCAGAGTGTATTGTGTATCAGCAGGAGTCTACGCTGGTCTTCCACTAGTTTCCTTGACGTGTTAAACTCATTCCTACATCAGGGTGTTTGCGTTTGTTGTCTCTTCTATCAGGAACGCTATGTCTCAGCTCTTAACAAGACAGGCTCTTGTTCATATTCAGGTCTCAATAACAACTGTACTTCAGAGAGGAGTTTCTGGCCACCTACGAGAAAGCAAACTTCTGCCTCTTCCCTCAGTTATTCTATATCCTTACTTTGTGTTATTGCTTTGAAAGCACTAGATATTTTTTAAACTCTCATGTTATTTATCAGTTTGTCTATTTGTTTACTTGTCTATTTGAGAGTAGGGAATTTATCTTCCTGTTCAATAAAACACCAATACATGTAGTAATATACATTAACATTTCTCCGTGACTTTTCATGGCTTGGTATCTCATTACTTTTTAGTGCTGAATAAAAGTCCATTGTATGAATGTACCCCCATTTATTTGCGGTGATTACCTTTAAAAAACTTTTTAAAAATCAGGATATAATGTGCATAACCATAAATGCGCCTGTCTGGTGTGGGATGCTGATGGTGAGAAAAGATTCAGTGTGGAGGGGAGAGGGTGTATGAGAGTGCTGTACTTTCTGCTGAATTTTGCTGTAAATCAAAAACTGTTCGCAAAACGAAGGTCTATTTTATAAAAGCCAAAAATAAACCACCAATACAATATATAGAATGGCAATTGGCATATAATGAATTTCTTTTAAATATTTCTTTCTGTTGTCATTGTTGAGACAGGGTCTTGCTTTGTTGCCCAGGTTGGACTTCAGTGGCGCAAACACAGCTTCACTGCAGCCTCAAATTCCTCAGCTCAAGTGATCCTCCTGTCTCAGCTTCCCAAAGTGCTGGAATTACAGGCATGAACCACTATGGCTGGCTGCCTTAAAATATTTATGGATTGAATGAATGGCTGAATAAATAAATGGTGTTATGAGGACATGGAAAAGGAGCATCTTCTCCTGATTCTGAAGGAAAGGAAGGCTTCATGTGAAAGGAAAATTGAGTGATCTGCTGTGAAAAAAGGAATTGCACTAAAATAGAAATTGGACAAAGGAGATATATTTCCAGGCAGAAGAAGCACAGTGTTCAAAAGCACAGACTCAGGTGGGAGAGTATTAGACCTTCCAGGAGCTGCAGATGTGCCAGGCATGCCTGGAGTTGTGTGTGCATGTTTGGAAGTGACAAAGGAAGGGCCTGAATCAGAGTTAGTGGAACGCCATGTCCACACTGATTAGCTAAGAAGCTTGGACTTTATCCTGCAATGAGCAGGATGACTTCAAGTCATTTTAAGCAAGATGGCACAAACGTAAGTATGCATTTCACAAGAATTAATTTGGTGGTAGGTTGGAAGAGGATAAATATGAAAGCTGAAAAGTCGGTTTCTCGTTTCTTTAAAGAGTCCAAGCAGGCAAAGCTGAGAAAAAGAAATCTCTGGAATGGTGAATATAAGAAGAGTATGGATTTAAGAGTTATTAAGAATGTAGAAATAATGATGAATGTTAACAAATTGATTGTGGGAGTGAGAGAGAATAACAATGACCAGGACTCTACCTTGAGTATCTGTGTAGTTGGTGGGGTATATAAGATTACTAAGAATTTTGAATAAATGAAAGGAAGTGTGCTGCAACTAAGGAAATGAAATAGTCTTTTAGGAACTTGTCTTCACAGCAGCCTTAGTACATTAAAAAGAAGCTAACTAGCCCACACTATCAAACCAGGCACTCCAGAGAGCTCATGGGTGAAACTGAGTATTTGGAGGAACTAGTATGAATGTCATAATTCAGTTTACCTATCCAAGAGCAAAATAGATTCTGTGGATGCTGTAAGTTTCAAACTATTCTTTAAGTATGGCAGAACATTCATACGTTCTAAGGATTTTCTAAGAATTCTATAAAGTTAATTAATCACTATTTCTGGGGCATCCTGCTGGCTGGTCAATTTATCTCTGATTCTGAAAGTCGGTAACAAAGTAGAAACCTTATCAACATACCTATAATGACCATCTGGAGAATGTATTGAATATGCTTTTTATACTTATCAGTGTAAACTGCAAAGGCAGTGGCAACAGGCAAGGCCGGGCGCGGTGGCTCACGCCTGTAATCCCAGCACTTTGGGAGGCTGAGACAGGTGGATCACAAAGTCAGGAGTTGGAGACCAGCCCGGCCAACATGGTGAAACCCCGTCTCTACTAAAAATACAAAAATTAGCTGGGCGTGGTGGCAGGTGCCTGTAGTCCCAGCTACTTGGGAGGCTGAGGCAGGAGGATCACTTGAACCTGGGAGGCAGGGGTTGCAGTGAGCTGAGATTGTGCCACTGCACTCTTGCCTGGGCGATGGAGCGATACTCCATCTCAAAAGAAAAAAAAAAGGCAATGGCAACAGACAAACCTGGGTTTGAATCGTGGATCTCTGTTTGCCACTAGATGTGACTGCTTGGACACATTTCTTACTTCCTCTGAGCATATTATCTACATTTCAGAATAAGCATAATGAATGCACAAGGTTGCTGTGAGGATCCATGATAGCAGATACAGGGCCTGATGCACAGCGAGATAGTCAATAATGATGCTTTTTAAACATCAGGACTACAATGATGTCATTATGCAACCAAACCCCAAATTTACCTTGGAATAATAAAGTCAGCTCTTCTGGCTTTTATCAATAGTACAGGATTACATTTCTACCCCAGCTCTATTCATCACGAGGGGCCCCTTTGCCTTTTGTAAAGAGAATGCCAGAACGAAAGGGCTGGAATGAGTTTTGTTTTCCTATTTCTGTGCCATACGAATGGGGTAATGTTATCAACTGAGATAATACTGCCTGTAAATAGCTCTGAGTGAATTTGGTTGGCAAAATCGCAGGAAAAGATTGACAGGATGTTAAACAGCAGTAGTCAGGGAGGCTGTGGCTGGAGTATTGACAGCGAGTGATTTCGTGAGTAATGAAGAGCGTTATATGATTAAGTTTCCCGAAGCGTGCAGTGCCTGCCGTGTGTACTTGCTGCCGATCGCCACCCTTCTGCGTTGCGGACCAGCCTCACTGCTTTTCAGGCGGGATCAATAGGATTAGAGGATTTGCACTGAGAGCTTGCCTGTGGCTTCTTATTAAGGTTGTAGGGTGCCTTACAGTTTTCCTCTCTGGCGTTTTGCACCATCCCGTGTATTAATCGTATAAAAAGCTATCCCCTGGTTCTATTTTATGACTATCTTCTCTTAATGCTTTTTTCCCCCCAAACCTCAGATTTATTTGTTTTTAACAATAGATTTGCAAAAATAAACTAATGCCCAAGACAGCGTTCAATCTGGCCAAACCCTACACATTCTCTAAGGTGTAGCTCATGAGGCTTACTTAGGATAATACACTGTGTGTGCTCTCAGGTCTTCCTACAATTGCCATTTTGTAAATCATCTACCTATACTTGTTTCCCCCAGAGATTTTTAGCTTCTCCAAGACAGAATCATTATTCTATTCATCTTTGTAAATCCTGTACCTGATTATATGTGCTTGTGCATGTATATATAATTATATATATATTCCAGAGTATACATTAAATGAGAATTTGGAATTTGCTGATTTTTTTGCTGTGTGCTAAAAATCTAAATGCAATTAGCTTAATTTATTCATTTGTAAAACAAGAATAATCTCAATATCAAACCCATGAGGTTGTTGGGAAGATTAATAAGCTTCAGAGAGGCTTAAGAACGCGAGCCAATGACAAAGGTAGTAAGTGGTGGGACCATTATTCAAATATGGGTCTGTCTGAATTAAAAGCCTGTACAATGAAACATTTTTCCTCCACTCTGTTCTGAAAATAACAGAAATTCCATAAGTCCATAAGTTAGGTATATTACTTGCATGAAAAAAATGAAAAAGGACGTGTGTGTGTTGTTTGTGTTCTTTTTAAAATATTTAAGTAAGTTCCCACTGCTTTCCTCTGAGACCTCATTCGCCACGTCTAAATTAGATAAATGGTCACTGTTTTGTATACTTATAAAGCCAAATGACTTGTCCAATGTCCAATGAACAAAACCACACAAGGCAATTCAAGAGAAAGAGGGTAAATCGGAATCACTCCATCCCTCCATCACACTCCTCTTCTATCTAGGAAAATGCCTTCTTCATGTAAACATAACACTATTGGCAACCAGGATTGTGTGTCAAAGTCAAAAATCATGTTCCCCTCCTTTCTTGCATATCTCAGCGATTAATATTTCTTACGTTTAAACGTGATAGGCCTGGCTGATTATTTTCACAGCATCACCTCCCCAGATAGTCTAAATGTTGCATCCCAGCTGTCTGCACTTGCTTTGAAGGCTTGCTGAGCCTTCCACTCTCTTCTTAAGTGCCTGGCAGGTAATCACAGGTGGAGGGAGACTGAAATTGTTTTTTAAACTCGTACACCTGTACTAAGTTGTCTTAAAACTTCAGTGTCAGGAGGGGAGAAAAATACACTTAAGCAGTTATTATCCAGCATGTCATTCTTATTACACAATCCCATCTATTTTATGTTTTGAATTTCCTACACTTGTTTCAAGCATGAGTGTCTACATTGCTCTGACCGATAACTGAGTCAGAATGATCACTGAATTAACAATAGCCAACAATTACTGAGACAGATGAAAAGAATTTCACAAGCAAATTCCCCTTATCAATAGTATGTGTTTAAAATAAACACATACATGAGCCTATATCCTATGAAATTACGTTGGTCTAATGAAACAATATCTGTTGTGACACTGAAAATTCTATAATATCCAAATGAGTGTGTAAACAAGTTTCAGTGCTGTTATTTTGCAAACTATACAGCCCAAATTTAGTTTATAGAAAAATTTAGAAGACAACATTTGCCCTGATGCAGTCTGTGTATTCATTTCTGTACCTTCAAGGAAAGATCTCTAAAAGCATAATATTTGCATGTAATATTTGTTTGTATGCATGCATATTTAAATATTTGGGTTTTTATGGGGTTGATAAGTAATTAATAAATAATACCTAATATATAAATAAAGAAAGAGATAAAGAATGCCAAATCAATAGAAATGTATGGTGGTATGGAAGGTATTCCTACCCAACAAGGTAATATTTGAGCAGATATCTGAGTGAATTGAGGGATGTGGGCATTGGAGCTATTTGGAGAAACATTCCCCAAACAGTGTAAATAAGGAGATGGATATTTGTGGGAGAGAGGGAGAGACAGAGAGAGAGAGAGACAGAGAGAGAGAGAGCCAGAGAGAGAAAGAGAGAGAAACTGACATGAAGCTCTTTAATTTTTTCTGATTTGATATTTAAGATTTTTTTTTTTTTTTTTTTTTTTTTTGAGATGGAGTTTTGCTCTTGTTGCCCAGGCTGGAGTGCAATGGCTCGATCTCGGTTCACCGCAACGTCCACCTCCCGGGTTCAAGAGATTCTCCTGCCTCAGCCTCCTGAGTAGCTGGGATTACCGGCATGTGCCACCATGCCTGGCTAATTTTGTATTTTTAGTTGCCCAGGCTGGTCTCGAACTCCCAACCTCAGGTGACCCACACACCTCGGCCTCCCAAAGTGTTGGGATTACAGGCGTGAGCCACCACGCCTGGCCTTCTTCTTTAGAAGTGTATACAATTACTTTATTTTTTTCCCTCCCATCCTCTCCTCATCCCATGACATAGAAACAGAACAAGCATTACTCTGTAGTACTTTAGGGCTGGTAGGTTTAACCAAATGAGAAGACATTGGTTGGTCTCTGACAGAGTAGGACTGTGGCTAGAACTAAGTCTAAGTCTATTCCTGAAGGGGCCCAGGTAAATGAAAATACTGAACTCTGCCAGAGGTCGTGAACAAAGACCCAGGTAGACTGAAGATTCATGTTGAGTCATCACTTCAGCTTCTTCTGTAGAGTTGCATAGAACGCATGATATCTATCAATTCACAGTGAGTCATGTTTTGTGTTAATGGCGTACATCTAATTGCTTATCAAGTGAAGTTATTTTCCAGACTGTTGATCATCCACTCCACTGGGTCAAACAATGTTTCCCCAAAATTCATGTCCTTCCAAGAACCTTAGCATGTTACGTTATTTAGAAATAAGGCAGTTGCAGAAGTAGTTAGTTAATATGAGGTCACACTGGAATAGGCTGGAACTTTAATCCAATGTGACTGGTGTCCTTATAAGAAAAGAAGGAGACATAGAAACACAGGCACACACGTGGCTGTGGAGGCAGAGTTTGGAGCTATGTGAGCCAAGGTACCCTAAGAACTGTCTGTAACC
Source organism: Chlorocebus sabaeus (assembly GCF_047675955.1). Taxonomy (NCBI): domain Eukaryota; kingdom Metazoa; phylum Chordata; class Mammalia; order Primates; family Cercopithecidae; genus Chlorocebus; species Chlorocebus sabaeus. The sequence goes on along the minus strand of NC_132908.1, from coordinate 59,290,204 downwards.
AGAAGAAGCTGGGAGAGAGACATGAAAGAAATTCTCCCCTTAAGACTTCAGGAAGGAACAACCTTTCTGATACCATGATATAGAACTTCTTTTATTCTAAACTATGAAAGAATACGTTTCTGTTTTATTAAGCCACTCAAATGTGTGGTGCTTTGTTACAACTGCACTAGATGACTAATGTATCAACTACCTGCCAGGTCTTAGACTAGCTGTTTTCCCTGGGATTATTACCTCATTTGATCTTTCGCCCCCACCCAGATTCAAGGAGCATGAAGTGATAGATACATACGTCATTTATGTAACAAATATGAGGTAGCTACTATGGCCTTAGCACTCAGCTGTGTGTTAGAAATAGAGGTTTCTATTTCTAACTGAAAGACAGGAGGCACTACCCTCGGGGAGATCGATTATACGGTAATGTTTACCCATTCTTGTCAGCTATTGTAGACTGTTTTCAGCCCTGGAATTTAGAAATGCATATGATAAGAAAGAGATTGGGTCAAGCGTGGTGGCTCATGCCTGTAATGCATAATGCCAGCACTTAGGGAGGCCGAGGCAGATGGGTAACTTGAGGTCAGAGTTCGAGACTAGCCTGGCCATCAGAGTGAAATTCCATCTCTAATAAAAATACTAAAATTAGTCTGGTGTGGTGGCAGACACCCATAATTCCCAGCTAATAGGGAGGCTGAGGCAGGAGAATTGCTTGAGCCAGGGAGGTAGAGGTTGCAGTGAGTCAAGATCGTGACACTTCACTCCAGCCTGGGTGACAGAGTGAGATCAGTCTCAAAAAAAAAAAAAAAAAAAAGAAAAGAAAGAGATTGGCAAAAGTTAATAAAGCCATACTGTAATATCAAATCATATAGAGTTTAATAGTTTTCTATACAATTAGATATGCATAATTGAACATAATAAACCATAAACAAAGTTTTATCCAGTTGCGATTTTTTTCTCATGCATGTATGAGTTTTTTGTTGTTGTTTTTTTGTTGGTTTTTTGGTTTTACTTTGAGACGGAGTCTTGCTCTGTTGTCCAGGCTGAATTGCAGTGGTGCAATCTTGGTTCACTGCAAGCTCTGCCTCCTGGGTTCATACCATTCTCCTGCCTCAGCCTCCCGAGTAGCTGGGACTACAGGCACTCGCCACCACACCCAGCTAATTTTTTTTTTTTTTTTGTATTTTTAGTAGAGGTGGGGTTTCACCTTGTTAGCCAGGATGGTCTCGATCTCCTGACCTCGTGATCTGCCTGCCTGGGCCTCCCAAAGTGCTAGGATTACAGGCGTGAGCCACCACGCCCGACCATGTATAAGTTTTAAAAGTAAAAGATAAGCATCAGGCCTGAGTCAACCTACGTGTACATGGAAAAATGACCTTGGGTCTATCTTCTCACAGTATAGTTTCCTTGGAACTTACAAAGTTAAGATGAATGTAGAGTCATGCTTTTCACTTTTAAAGTGTGGAATCATGCATCACTGTTTATTGTGAATGCCTTGTGTTTTAGACGACATCTGTAACGGGGGAGCTGTGAGTTGACCTGCAGGTCCTGGGCGTGCATGACTAGAGATATAAAAGATGGGCAGGATACTGAGACTGTAGCTTCTTGGTGTCAATGTGATTCACATGCCCTTAGACTATGTGGTCTGTGGGAGCCATACATCTCCTATGTACGTAAAGGAGTAAGAAAGCTGTATACATGGATATCTGCTGGGTGTCTCAATGGGATTAAGTGCAGCACATGTTTTATTTCTTGTCCTATGTCATCCTGATATCTAATGTAAAAGATTAAGTGTCTATATTAGATTTCTATATTTGATCAGATATAATCAGGGATAGATTCCTGTATTTGTTCTCCAGACTTCTAATCTCACATGCTTTTCCTTTCTCAACATTCCAACTTCTGGTCCTTTAACCACTCCTATAAATAATTCTCATTTTCAGTCTAACTGTCCTTCGAGCCCTGAGTTCCACAGCATCTCTCCTCCTGACCTCATCATCATTGTAGTAAGGTTTGGCCTATAGAACGAGCTTTTGGTGAATTGACTACCAAGATTACCATAGCTGCAAACCTCATGTAGGGAAAAAAAATTACAACATCAAATTCTATTTCCACAATCTAACAAGGTGCTGAAAATTTTTGAGTTGTATCGGTTATGTTTTCCCCATGAAGAGCACTACATTTTGCTTTAAGGGCTGCCTCTCTGTGGCATACCATCATGTGGTTAAGAAGGGACCGACTTCCAGTGTAGCTCAGCGGGCATAGCCTAGTCCCTGTTTATAGTGATGGATTCCACAGTGAGCACATGGTTCAATTTGGAACATTATTACATGAGATAACATTTGCTGGAGCTTTAGAAATAGAAGTTTCTTCTCTCTTTTGGAGATACTGGAAAAGATAGCGTTGCTCACTCGGAAACTGGAGTATGGAAACACAAAGTCAGAAATTATGTTTCTATTATTGTCACCATGAAATCATATCACGGATGAAAGCAAAGAAAGATTTGCAAAGAAAGAAATCAGGAGGCTGGGTGCGGTGGCTCACGCCTATAATCCCAATTTGGGAGGTCAAGGCAGGTGGATCACCTGAGGTCAGGAGTTTGAGACCAGCTTGGCCAACATGGCAAAACCCCATATCTATTAAAAGTACAAAAATTAGATGGGTGTGGTGGCAAGCCTGTAATCCCAGCTACTTGAGTGGCTGAAGCAGGAGCATCATTTGAGCCCAGGAGGTGGAGGTTGCAGTGAGCCGAGATCATACCACTACACTCCAGCCTGGGCGACAGAGCAGGACTCTGTCTCAAAAAACAAACAAACAAGAAATCAGGAGACTCAAAATTTTGTCTCAGTTATATAAGCCAATGAATCCCTTTGCTTAATTGTTTATTTGCTTAATTGAGTTTGAGTTACAGATCTTTTGTTAATAAATGGCATAAGCGCTGAAGATTTAAGCAAGAAACAAAAACCTTAGTTATACCTTCAAGTTCTGGCTCTCTCAGGTCAGTCAGCTAGATCTTATGTCCAAATATCACTATTAAGTACTTCCTGTCGTTTTGTCTGAAAAACAAAATCCTGAATAAGCTATTTATGTTTTTGGACTTTTGCCAATGACTGTTCCACAAAGCTACACAAATCTGATTTTGTATTATATTTCATCGTCTCTAAACATCTCTTCACATCTTTTGTTTTCCGACATATGTTTTAGTCAACTTCAATAAGCATGTTTTATTAGCCACATCTCCATGTGGCTCCATCCAAACAAACAATGTGTCTGGAATTTATGAACATGTTTTATATTCTTAATGGATGAATATGAGGTTAGAATACAACCTACTGTTAATATCTGTGAAAATATCTGGATGAGAAAGTAGTTGGTATTTTTATATGTTTCATAATTTATTTTTAAATAAATATGGAACAAAAATAACACAAAAATTCCATGTACCTATTGACCAGTGTAATAGATGATAACATTTTGCTGGGTTTTTTTTTGTTAGTTGTTATTGATTCTCCTATTACAAGTATTACTTCAAGGTTTTCTTTTCATTTTCCTGAAGTAACCCTTTTAATATTTCCTTCAACAAAGATATATGAACGTTAAACTTTTCATTTACTGCCTAAAAAATATGTCACCCTTGCATAATAGTTTACCTGGGTAAAGAATTTCATGTAGGTGGTTAGTTTTGCTGTTAACTCTGAAAATAACAGTCTGTTATATGTTTCTTTATTGAGAAGACGACTGTTATTTCTAATTGTTGAATATTTTTCTCAGGTAATCTTAAAAGCAACCAGGAAGAAAGGATATATATTCCCCTTATCTCTGATATCTTGTAGTTTTACTATGATGTGCCTTGTGTGTGTTTTTTTTTAATTCTGACTGGGATCTACAGTGCTTCTACACCTGAAGGTTCATATATTTCATCATTACTGAAAATTGTGAGCTATTATATTTGGATAACTCCTTTTATACCATTCTCTCTATTCACCCATTATGGAATTCCATTTTACTTGTAATGCTGTACCCTTTCATTCTCTCCTCTATTTCTTTTAACAATACTGTTAATCTTCTTTTCCCTTTATTTCACTGTGACATATTGAGTATAATTTACTTGAATATATATCCTTCTTTACTATTGTTCTGTTCAGCTGGGTCTATTCTGTGATTTATTTTTGTGCATTTAATCTTTGCTTTCAATAGCTTATTTGTCTCTTTCTTTGGTAGAATCATTTTCCATATTCTATGATTTTTATTCCTAAATTTCAGTTATGCATACCATTTGATAGACTTTTATGTTAAGGGTAGTTCTATTATGTGATATTCTTGAGATTCTAATTCTCCAATGTAGTATTTCCATTTATTCTTATTGCCGGCAGATGGTTATCTCATTTGTTTTGCAATGGAAGATAGTGTGCTCAGAGACACAGGGCCTGTTTTTTTTTTTTTTTTTAATGGGAACAACCCAACTTTGTTTGCAGGAGTGAACTTCAAGTGAAGTTTACATTTGCTTTGTCAGGTATCTTAAAATTGTCACCAGCGAAGACCAAGCTTTACATTGATTTCTTAACTTCTGCATCCCAGAATCTATGAGTAGTACACAACCTGTGTGAAAGATGGGCTAGTCTGGTTCTGACGTGAGGTTTGTGTGTGTATGCTCCTGCATATGTGTTTCCCTAGAGCCCAATAGAAACAGATGAGGTGCCTTGCCATCTTTCTGTATGTTAGGTGGAATTTTTCCTTTCACTAATAAAGCAATTGAATGATTTCAATGTTATGTATAAAGGCTTAGTTACAATTTCTTCAAACTTTCCAGCTCAAGACATTGTCTTTTTCTTTTCTTTACCTTATTATTTTTCATACTGATAGCCCACTCCAAGGGTAGCTGCAATGCTAATTCATGAGGGTAAAACATTTCTTCAAGTTCCGTTTTTACTTCTTACCTCCTGAGGATTTAATTTCCTATGGAACTCAGCTATGCATTCATATTTTTTATTGTTGTTACATATCATCTACCATGGCTAAAGATTTATTTCTGGGGGTATTTAGGTTAACTTAGTCTGCCATCCTGCCAGATTCCTGTGCTATTCATTTGACATATTATTTTTCATTTAATCCTCTGAAAAGTCGTATGAGATGGGTAAATTGTCTCCACTTAAAGCTGCAATGTTTTAATCTGCAGATAAATGTGGCATCGTATTCTAAATTTTACAACTAGAAAGTGGCAAATTTGGGATTAGGACTCTAATCCAACAGACTACATTGTTCAGGCTTTTACTCATACACCAACATGTTTCCCACTGGAATGAACCAGAATCATAGTCACAGATTATTAGGTTATAAACCTGGCCATTTTTATGGGTCTTTCCAGCATTACACTGAACAAACGATAACATCAATACCCAGTGAGAATGAATTATGTGCCCCACGTCCAAAATCTATTAATTTTAAAAACCTGCAATGAATAGGTTTCTTCTTTCTTTCAAATGCTGGAATTTTCCTCCACCTCATCTTGTTTGCAATTGACAAAGTACGATGCTATGAAATGCAATTCAGACACCAGAGATTTATGCCTTCTGCCTTTACATTCTCATGAGCAAGATTGAAAGGCATAGTCACAACCTCCCTGAGTGCATGTTTCAGCTCTCAGATGTCAACACCTGAAGCTCCCAACAAACAACAAAGAAGAAATTGTAGGCAAGAGGTGTCTTTTCTTGTAAGGGTCCCATTGTGTGTCAGTCCTAAAGGCCTTAAAAATGATATCTATGGATGCGGTTAGAAATATCAGTGGAAGAGACTGGTGCTGTAGAAATGGAAAATAATCGTTTATACACAATACACAACCTCACAGTGTATGACTCAGAGTTTTCTGAGTAAAACAAATGTGTTTTCACTTCTCTACGGGTGGGGCCATTACTCACGGTGAACATAGAGAGTCTTAATAACAGTTTATGAACAAAGAGGGAACAATATATAAACTGGTAAGCTAAAGCTTTGGTAAATTAATGCGGCAAATACAATGTTTCTTAAAAATCGCAACTACATTAATAATAATGTTCATAAGAATTCTGTTCACTTTATTAAGGTTGTGTTGGTATGCAAATTAGAGAAATTGCAGCCATATCACTCAATCCTTGAAATAATTCAACCAGAGACCACAGCACAGATTGATATCTTCATTTTTCAGATGAAGAAATGAGGTTCATAGAGGTTAGCATGATCTCATATAGATGTAGACTGAGACAGGCTTGGAACTGGCACCTGCACCAGGCCAGGACTTCTGACTGCCTGGTGCACAAATTGATCCCCAATTCATGTCTGCTGTGTTTCAATAGGCCCACAGGAGCTCTCACTTATCTATAAGATCACACACGCGCACACACACACACACACACACATCATTCATTCATTATTTATTCACTCAATAAATGTTGAATTCCTACTATTTGTCAGATTGCTAGGTAATTTACATATATTTAACATGTATACATTTATTCCATCCTTACCAATACTCTGACAGTTACTATTAATATACATACTTTACTTAGGAGAAAACAGGAGTCACAGGGTCCTAAATTTGCATCACAGCTAAAACAGGCAGTGGGGATTCAAGACTATGCCATGGTGATGTATACGTTTTGAAATGCACCCTCCTTGTGGGGAAGTCGTGTGGATTAAATGGCATAATGCATGTTTAAGCTTGTTGTTATCACCACATTATATTCCTAATGTAGCTTCTGGAGCTCATGTCCCCACACAGGCTGGTGCATACCCAGAGTAAATCCATGTTCCCAAATATTCTATTAGCAGCCTCACATAAATATACCATGCTTAAACTAAAACAGCATTTGCCTTCAAGGAGCTTACCCTATAGTGAAGGCAACAGAGAGGTACATGGATATTACAAGGACAGGAACACAGGAAGTCAGCGGCTATGCTTTCTTCCTGATTCTATATGTCCTCAGCCGCTATGCCCCGCTCTGCTACACAGCAGTCAATAAGTATTTGTAAATGATTGAATGGATAAATGAGTTGCATTCTTATCAAATTTGGATTTTTTTACATCTTGAAATTTGTAAGATTCTTTTGCTAATAGATTCCATGACCTTAAGTAAATCATATTTTATCTTCATTCATAAAATGATGTTTTGAAATAGATGGTTTTGAATACCTTGTACAGTTTTAACTTTTTAAGTTTCCTTTGGTCCTGAAATTCTGTGCTTCAGAAATATCAGCCCTTTTTTCAATTCCTCAAATATGCAAAGCTCTATCTCACACAAAGAGTTCTCTTTACCTGAATATTCTTCCCCTGTTTTATAAAGAAGCCATCTATATTAACTTCCTATTATTGTTTTAACAAATTACCATAAACCTGGTGGCTTAAAATGGGATACATTTGTTATCTTACATTTCTGGAGATCAGAAGTACCAGACATCTAGGGAATGACAGGGCCATATCCCTTCTGGAGCCCCAGAGAAGAATTTTTTTTCTTGACTTCCCAGCCTCCCGAGGCTGCCTACATTCCTTGGTTCATGGCCCTTCTCCTTCTTGAGTACCAGCAGTCACATCATTGTGCTTCCCTCATCACATGGCTTTATCCACCTGTGCTTCTAGCATCACACTACCTTCTCTCCCTCTGCTTTTATTGCCTCAGTGCTGTCTCTGACTTTGATCCCCCTCACTATTCTTGTTAGAAACCTTGTGATTACATTAGGCCCATCTTGCTAATCCAGGAACATTCCACCATCCCAAAGTCCTTGTCTTAATCACATTAGCAAAGTCCTCTTTGTCAAGTCTGTAATGTATTTATAGGTTCCAGGGATTAGAATGTGACCACATGTAGGGACTGTTATTCCATGAACCATACTATCCTTAACTAACTCCCTTCTCCATATTAACTCCTGCCCACCTTTCAGATCTCAGCCAAAGTGTTACTTTCTGGAGGAGGCTTTCCTTAACCACTAGTGTCAAATGGGTGTTATTGGCGTGTGTTCTCATAGAACCACCTTTCTCTCATCTATAGCACTGCTGTTAGTTTTTTATACATTGAGAATCAGAGAATGTGTTCAGTTTTACTTACTCTACATCCTAAAGATACTCAAAAAGTATTCCTTCTGTGAATCAGTGAACCAATAACAACTATATTCCTTATATTCCTTTTTTTTTTTTTAGGAAGGACTTATAATTTTTGAGAAGGGTCCCCAAAGCAGAGGTGAGAGGTCAGGTTTTAATAGTACCAAAGTATCAATAGTACCAAAGAACTATTCATAAGCCCTTATCAAGTTATATATCAATAACTTATTTTGATCAATACATATTATTAAAATATGTAGTTGTTCCCTACATTTTCATAAAAAGTATATTAATCAAGAATCCATTAAACATATTATTCTTCCTCTAAAACTTGAATTTGCCTTTCATGTAGACATAAATTAAGCATGTTAAATGAAATAAATAGAGCCTCTAGCTATGGTGTGTAAGTCTACAACATTAAAAATGCACACTATTCTATCGTAGCTTTTAAAAAACATACAGCTGCTTTTTACTTCTAGTTGTCCTCTTTTTCCTTGTATGTGATGATGGCTGCAGCAAGTTGGAAAACAGATTCTTGTAGCATTATGCATTATTTAGTGTGAATTTACATACTGTTCTGTTTTAAGTGCTTCACAAGTGTCCTATAAATACAGGGAATTGTTTGACTGTCTAGGCAGAGAGGAAAAGCAAGTTTGGAAAAGGAATTTGCAGGAAGATTCAGCGTGTCCTCCGGACAGTTCTGAATTCTATTGTCTCTGCATTGATTTGGAAGTTTTATGGATTAAAACCATGCATCATACAGCTGTTTTATAGATATTCAGTATTTTATATTATATAATATTTATATTGAGATATTTACATAGATAGATATATATACAGTCAACTCTCCCTTGCAGCTTTATATTTAGTATTTTGTGATTATGTTAAATTATATTATGAAACAACCTATATGGAAATTATCGTCCAAAAGTAACCCATGGAAAAGAAGGAGGTGAACATAATAAAGATATCTTGGGATAAATGCAGAAAAGCAAAATGATATTAGATTATAGATGGCTTTAAATGCCATCAGTAAAGTAATTGCCTATTTTATAAAGAAAATATGGCCATATTGATGAATTTTTTGGTAGGGAATGGCCAAAAAAATAAGAGTTGAGTTTTAGAGAGATAAGCATAATTGGCAGTGGATTGGAGGAAACCATTCAGGAAGCTATTACAAACATGGGAGCCAGATATTAGTAAGAGCTTGTTTAATTAGTGGCAGTAGTATGGAGAGGAGAAAGTACCACTGGAGATGTTTCGGGAAAAAGAAAAAATTTGCCTTTATGTAAAAGAAAACTCATCACTTTAAGCCAAAGACAATAAATTTTTAAAATTTCCTAAATTAGAATTAATTATTCTGGACCAATTAATTTTAAAGGTAATGAAGATATATCTGGAAAATCACTGTTTAGTATGAGGTCAAGTACAGAAAGTAAAATATTTCTGGTATTTAGCGATGAAGATAATATCTTGCCACCATACTCAAGGTACAACATTATATGTAATATCACCCTAGTCCCAAACCGCTCTCTTTGTCTTGATGCCCTAAAGCTTCCCTTGTTCTGTCCATGGCTGAGCATAAAGGCTGATGCCTGCTTTACATAACGTGGCAGATGGAGTTGTCTTCTTACTCTGTATCAAGATAAGATGATCAGTTCTATGTCTACTTCATAAAGCAAATATTTAATAAAATATATATTTTCTTTAACGGAAGCCCAAGACTTAGCTCAGAACTTGTCCAGAAGAACTCTCCATCTGAGAATGAAGCCAGACCCAGAAGGACAGGCACTGGCCATCTGACAGTGATGTGTACTGGAAAGATGGGAATAAATCCCTCACTCACCTTTGATTCCATGACACAGTATTTGTAATTTTGAAAGGAACCACTGATTTCTTTCCAAATTCTAACTCCTTCGTCATGTCATCCCAGTGTCTTCCAATCTGCCACAAATTATTTTGCATCTACTGTTTATTAAAAACATAATTGTTTGTTAATCCATTCAACGAAAAATAGAGGAATTAAGTGACTGTGTGTATTAAGTAGGATTCTCTTGATCATAGAATGTTTAGAACTTAACCAGATAAAGACTGCTGGAAAAAAACAAAGGTCTCTGAAGACATGAGCTATGAAAATCCTCTGTGGTCTTCCTTTACTGTCTCATACAGTATATAGTATACATCGCCACCCAAGTGATTGCTAGAATGAATCAAACGGAACCGAATTGAATGGAGTGGTTGATAGATTGTAGGAACAATCTGAACTTCTGATAGCACTCTTACTGATGTGTATTACTGGTGTTGCTGGTGTAGAAAATTTGGATAGCAATAAAAATAGTTTAAGAGGCCCTAAAGAGATATGTGCTTTGGCTTAAAACCCTCTGGGTTTCTAAGTGAATAGATTTGTTTGGGTAATTGTGAGTGAGGATTTTCTTGTAAACACGAGGGACTGTTCAGTTTAATTGTGTTGCATCTGGTGCCGACTCTGTTTTTTTCCAAAATATCTTCCTCTTTTGTATGTGTGCCTTGGATAAGGCCAAAGGATTCACTTCTACTTTTCATCTTTCATTATGTAGGTTATGTTACTTCTCTAATTTTGTTATCTCTTTGTGTTCAACTGCAACAACCTTTGCTAGGTTTTGATTATATGCTAGACTTATTTAATGTTATAATGAACTCGTGAGGTCAGAATCATTATAATTCTCATAATACGGAAATGGAAACTGAGACTCAGAAAGGTTAAGTGACTTGCCCAGGTCACATAATTAGTAAGTAATGAAATCAGTTTAAAATTTCAAAGGTCATATTTTTCTCTATTAAAACAATTTTTTTCAACCTTTATTACCTCTTTACATCTACTAACTACATACTATAATATCATTTTCTAAATTATTTAATAACCTCATGTAAGTTAAAATTAATTTTGAACACTATATTACTACCAAAGATGCAAAATTAATAATATTTTCCAGAGAGATATCATAAATATTAATGCAATACATTAAAACAATTAGATTACATTTTGATAGCATGTTGTTGACTATGGGCAAGCTCTAAACTTGACACTTGTTGTCAAGATACAGGCTTATATAATTTTTAAAATATTAGGTGTTAAAGATATTGTTATCATTGACAAAAATCTCATCAAGAGCAAAATATAATTGAAATGAAAATAATTTACTTATGATTTAACATTACTTACTGCTATGTATATGAGCCAAAATGTTCTTCCATCTAAATCTTTAATTCTTCCACCCACACTTTGGAAGACACAACATGAAACTTTCACGTAAAGCTTATTAGGGGAGGCAGTGATTTGTTGGTTCAAACCATGTACCTCCAGTTAGAAAAATAATGGCTAATTCTGTTATTGAGATGGCTGATAGATTAATCTTTCGCTCCATGGATGTGTGCTAATATTTCCATACAACCATCTAACTTCTGAACATTGCATTCCCTTAAATTAACAGCAAATAAAACAGGCAAAGTGATGCATGAACACAGGTAGGGTTCAACCAGTTCATAAGAAATTTGCAGGAATTATAACATTTTTTATTCATATTTGTTATGTATCAGAAGTCAGACCTTCCTAAGTAAAACCTTTCATTTCTTTTATTTCTTTCTAAATCTTCTACAGTGAGTTTTATTTATTTTCATTATTTATTTATTTATTTATTTATATTATACTTTAAGTTCTAAGGTACACGTGCACAACATGCAGGTTTGTTACATATGTATACATGTGCCATGTTGGTGTGCTGCACCCATTAACTCATCATTTACATTAGGTATATCTCCTAATGCTATCCCTCCCCCACCTCCATCCCATGACAGGCCCCGATAAGTGATGTTCCTCTTCCTGTGTCCAGGTGTTCTCATTGTTCAATTCTCACCTATGGGTGAGAACATGCAGTGTTTGGTTTTCTGTCCTTGCGATAGTTTGCTGAGAATGATGGTTTCCAGCTGCATCCATGTCCCTACAAAGGACATGAACTCATCCTTTTTTTTTTTTTTTTTTTTTTTTGAGATGGAGTCTCGCTCTGTCGCCCGGGCGGGAGTGCAGTGGCCGGATCTCGGCTCACTGCAAGCTCCGCCTCCCGGGTTCACGCCATTCTCCTGCCTCAGCCTCCCGTGTAGCTGGGACTACAGGCGCCGCCACCTCGCCCGGCTATTTTTTTGTATTTTTTTTTTTTTTTTTTTTGAGACGGAGTCTCGCTCTGTCACCCGGGCTGGAGTGCAGTGGCCAGATCTCAGCTCACTGCAAGCTCTGCCTCCCGGGTTCACGCCATTCTCCTGCCTCAGCCTCCCGAGTAGCTGGGACTACAGGCGCCCACCACCTCGCCCAGCTAGTTTTTGTATTTTTTAGTAGAGACGGGGTTTCACCGTGTTAGCCAGGATGGTCTTGATCTCCTGACCTCGTGATCCGCCCGTGTCAGCCTCCCAAAGTGCTGGGATTACAGACTTGAGCCACCGCGCCCGGCCGAACTCATCCTTTTTTATGGCTGCATAGTATTCCATGGTGTATATGTGCCACATATTCCTAATTCAGTTTATCATTGATGGGCATTTGGGTTGGTTCCGAGTATTTGCTATTGTAAATAGTGCCACAATAAACTTACGTGTCCATATGTCTTTATAGCAGCATGATTTATAATCCTTTGGGTATATACCCAATAATGGGATGGTTGGGTCAAATGGTATTTCTAGTTCTAGATCCTTGAGGAATCGCCACACTGTCTTCTGCAATGGTTGAACTAGTTTACAGTCCCATCAACAGTGTAAAAGTGTTCCTATTTCTCCACATCCTCTCCAGCACCTGTTGTTTCCTGATTTTTTAATGATTGCCATTCTAACTGGTGTGAGATGGTATCTCATTGTGGCTTTGATTTGCATTTCTCTGATGGCGAGTGATGATGAGCATTTTTTCATGTGTCTGTTGGCTGCATAAATACCTTCTTTTGAGAAGTGTCTGTTCATATCCTTCACCCACTTTTTGATGGGGTTGTAAAACCTTTCATTTCTATAGAGACTTTGACTCCCTTTGACTCCACATCCCAGACCTTGGGATGTGGAAAAGCCCTGGAGAGAACTGGAGCCCAGTCCTAAATTTGCTGTGTGTTTCTGGACACTTTTCTCACCCTCTCTGTGCTTTAGTTCCTTCACCTGTAAGATTGGGGAGGAGGCTCAATCAGTACGGTCAAGGACTTTTTTAGAGTCAGAAATTTATTATGGCGGCCGGATATGCTGACTCATGCCTGTAATCCCAATATAATATTACTATGGCCAATATTATAGCCTAAGATTTACCTTTTGAATTTATCTGACAAATATAGAAATATTTTCATAAATTATTATCTTGAAAATAACATTTTACAGGAAATCTAAAACCCATTAATTTACTGTGGACATTCTGTTTATACCTGTAAGTCAGTAAGTCCCTTTACAAAGTCAATCAGACTCTCTCGTTTCTTTAGATCTCTGTCTCTTTGTCTCCTTCTCTATCTCTGCCTCTTATACACAGAGACACACAATTTGAAGAGAATTTCGTGAAATCAGTAAGGGTCTCCTCCCCCAGCTTGCTCATTCTTGGATTGTTGAAAGTACTGTTGATTTAACTGTGCACTGAGTTGCTTCAGTCTCTTACATATCCTGTTTTGCAAAGTTTTCATGAACAAATTCTGACTATGTGACAAGATTCTGGATTCAGGTTCACCCCACTAAAGATATTGAGCACAAATCCTTGTTCTCTGATGGACTCATATAGTGGAGAAAAAAATCCCCAACTCCATCAATGTCTAAATCTAATATAGTTTTTGAGCCAAGCAATTTGAATTACTTTTCTGTCATATAAGGATCATCTCTGTCCACTCAGGAGCCTTCCCTGCATCAGATAAGGCATTCTTGCTTAAAATATTTTAGGACATTTGGAAAGAATTCAAATATTAGCTTTTTAACACGCTTTGGAAAACCCATTCACTCTCTAGTCTCACAGCATTAGGGTCTGCTTGCTCTGGGTTCCAGTCACACAGGACTTCCTGTGGTTCTTTTGGTTTGCTTTGCTGCAGAACTCTTCCATTTCTTTTGTCTGGAATTCATGCTACTACCCTTTTCCTGTTTTATGCATTGACTCAATCACAGATCCCACTACCTTAGGAGAAAGCAGTCCACGGTGGCATAAATTAGGTAAGGTCTCTGTGTTTACCTTTTTTTTTTTTTTTTTTTTTTTGAGACGGAGTCTCGCTCTGTCACCCGGGCTGGACTGCAGTGGCACGATCTGGCTCACTGCAGCCTCTGCCTCTCCAGTTCAAGCAATTCTCCTGCCTCAGCCTCCCGAGTAGCTGGGACTACAGGCGCCTGCCACCATGCCACACTAATTTTTGTACTTTTAGTAAAGACGGGGTTTTACCATGTTGGCCAGGATGGTCTTGATCTCCTGACCTCGTGACCCGCCTGCCTCGGCCTCCCAAAGTGCAGGGATTACAGGTGTGAGCCATGGCGCCCAGCCTATTTTCATATTGCCTTTTACATTGCCTCCCTTGAAGACATTAGACTGTGATCACCTAATTATGTAACTTAATTAATATCGTTCTCTCCTAGTAGACTGTAAGCCCATAAAATAAAGACGAATTTCATTTTTCTCTATTACCTTATTCCTAGTGCCAAGCACAGAGTCTGGTATGTAGTGGTTTAGATTATTATTCCATTTAAATGAATGCACAAATGGATATACAAACGAATGCAGTTATTTGTATTTAGAGAAGAAAGAACATTTTTCAGGTTACCACAATAGTTTGCATAACTAACACATTAGATATTAAATAAGGCATATTTAAAAGTGGCGTATTTGGCCGGGCATGGTGGCTCATGCCTGTAATCCCAGCACTTTGGGAGGCCGAGGCAGGTGGATCATGAGGTCAAGAGATCGAGACCATCCTGGCCAACATGGTGAAATCCCGTCTGTACTAAAAATACAAAAATTAGCCGGGCGTGGTGACGTATGCCTGTAATTCCAGCTACTGGGGAGGCTGAGGCGGAAGAATCGCTTGATCCCCAGAGGCAGAGGTTGCAGTGAGCCGAGATGGCGCCACTGCACTCTAGCCTGGCAACAGAACGGGACTCCGTCTCAAAAAGAAAAAAAAAAAAAAAAAAAAAAAAGATGGCATATTTGGAGATGATGAGGAGAGATACAGGCAGCTATGTTGAAGCTGCAATTGCTTTATTTATGAATTTATTTATTTATTTACTTCTCTTGTAGGGTAACACCTGTGCACTGTTCAGGCTAATTAGCGTCACCTGGTGGTGATTGCTTAAGGAGATCCTATGAATTAAGTTCTTGGTTGGATGACAGTTCAAGATTTTTTTTCCGAACGTTTTATTTTTCCTTTGTAAATAATCTGTAATTTTAAAAATATTTTCTCATTTATAGAACTTGATGATCTGCTTTGTTTTACCTTTGCATGAGCCCGAAAGATGCTATCAGTGAAAATTATTTGCAAAGTATGATGTTGGCCATGGAAGAGCAAGAAAGGTTTCAAGGTGAAGGAAGGCGATCATGGGATTTTCAGGCCTAGGTGCTTGTCGTTCCCGTGCCCTTCACCCTCTGTGACCCTCCTGTACTCCACCCCTCCCTTTCTCCATTTGCAACTCGCTCACCCACTTATCTCACATACCCATGTGTTTTGGACATTAGGTGAGGAGGTGGAGGAGGGGGAATGGGAATGTAATAGTAGGTTTGGGAGTGCAGGGGAATTGCAAAGCCAGAAAATAGATGAAAGCAGCAGGCGGCAGTGGGAAGGCCTGCTGAGAGCGGAGACAGGCAGCATTTATATCCCAACCTTATGTCTCCCAGGCCAGTTTTGGCTCTATGTTCTTCCTTGCCAGGCTGATGTTCCCTGTCTGGCATGTCCTTGTCACATGAAATATTCATATTGTCCTCCAAGACCCAGCTCGAAAATCACCTGACACCCCCACATGCATCAGTCCTGCTTCTCTGTTCCATTCTGTGTTTGCATCCGTTTTGATGTGTGTGTCTGCATGTCTCATGCCTAGTAGACTGTGAGTCCCTAAGAGGTAACAGTTTGAGTTTAATCACATACATATGCTAGGAAAGTGCCTGGCTTAGGGTAGATGCTGAGTAAATATCTGTTGAAAGAATGAATGAATGAATGCTATTTATGTCATGTATTCTAAAATATATATTAGATAGTGGAAAGGCCATGAGGTTTAGAAACAGACAGGGTACCAATTCTTCTCTAATCACCTTATGTTTTGTGCAATTTCCGTAAATACCTAAGCTTTGGTTTCCTCGTTTCTAGAGTAAATAAAATAGGTTATCCATATATATACACACACACACGTGTATGTGTGCTTGGAGGGAGTGTATACATATATACACATATAGAGTAACTTAAGTAGTCCACAGGACAGATTTAGACTCACCTCCTATTTCTGTCTTTTCTCTGACAAGCATGTGGACCTGGAATTATGTATAGAGTTACGTTGACAACTCAGATAATTTACATTACATTTTACTTTTTTTTTTTCCTAAGTCACATTTGCACTAAATGGTTGCAGGACTTACCACCACCAAAAAAAAAAAAAAAAAAAAAAAAAGTAATTCATGGATATAGCCATTTAATTTGATAATTATTTTGAAGCTATTGATAGTCCCTTCCAAAATCAGCTCATCTTTAGAAGATATCAGAAGTCCCGTAAACTCTCGAATGAGATTTGCATGAGGTTCCTCACCCAGTGGTTAACAGGTTCTACACTCTTTGCCAAAAATGTCACAGTTACTTCCAATGGCAATGAGTCCTGCTAATGATCCGTAGCTTCCCCATAGCCACTAAACTTAGAAACAGAAATATGGAAACTGGCGGTGCCAGTGTGAATAAGAAGCATCTGACTTCTGCTTCAGCATCTTATGCCTGTTCCCTGAATCTTACTTACCTCATCCTTTAAACTGGGATAATGTGAATACCCTTGCATACTTACAGTGAGAAATAAATACTCCGAATATAAACACAGGTCCTGCCTGGTACATAGTAGGTGCTCAGTAAATATAAATTTTCTCTGATCTGACCTCTGACAACACCTGCTCTTAACCTTGCCACCATCATGTGGTTATAACCCATCCCTTCATGTCTTTTAATTATTTGAAAATCATTTCTCCATGCACATTTGGAGAGCCTAGGTGATTTCTTTTAAGTATTAGAAACACACACACTTATTAAGGGTAAGGAGAGCCTGAGAATGATTATAATTAAGCTGCTTATTCACAAATTTCATTAAAAAAACGCCAAATGATTTCTCGTTTAAGGCCACTAATGGATTAGCTATACAAAAATGCTGATTTTTTTAAACCACACAAAGACTGAGAAAAAGACAACAGAAAAACAAACCTGCAAGCCCTCCTGAAAAATGGAGAGGATTTTTTTTTCCTGGTGCTAAAACAAGTATTATTTATTAAATATTAGTCATAAAATTAAATATCACGGTCCTAAATGGTAATAGCCTCTCTACCTGTTGTGATACAGAGAATTATGATTTATTGATGACTCCTATTCTAGACATGTAATTAGGGCTTTTAGATATATTAATTCACTTAATTCTTACAAAAACCCTGTAAGAGAGCTATGATTATCCACACTTTCAAGATTAGGACACAGATTTAGATAGTTTAAATGTATACCCAAATAGAAAATGATAGAATATACTGTCAGCAAATTTTGAACCCATTTTTCAATCACTTTATAGCATTCAGCCTAACCAAATATTCAAAAATTGGGCTCGAAAAATTCCCTGGTGTATTTGTCTATATAATATGTGAATATTGCATGCTCTTGAAGAAATAATATTTTACTGCTGTGGAAACAGCTTAATGAATTCTCAGATGAGTGACTACCAGATAATTGTCATTTCTTGAAGATTCCCTACATAGCTCTATCTGTCTATCTCTACCTCTCTCTCTCTCTTTCTCCTCCACCTGACAAATTCTTTGCAAAATTTGAAGCCCTTTTTATGTGAAATGTCCTAAATCCAATCTCACCCTAGAGAGATTAAATCTATCGCAATTCTATTCCTATCGTACATATTACTCTGTTAATATTAATTACCATGTAGATACCAATACTCCCTCTCTATATAAATGTTACTCTCAATTCTACTAGATGACTAGATTTTTAGTTTATTTGAGGGTAGATTTTAGGTTGAAGTATATAAATCTGATATTTTTAGGTCAAAATGCTGAAATGGCAATCATTTTAATAGCTCATCTTTATCCTACTCATGTTTGTATGTATCACAGATGCTAGAATAATGCCTAAAGAAAAACATGTTTAATGTAAACCAACTAATCCACCTGACATTTTAAACATTATCATCAGTCCGACCAGTTCATCATCAGTACAACCACCTGAAGTTTTATTGTAACAATTTTATAGATAATAATCATGTAGCTGAAAATATTTAAATAAACATTTTCATTGTATATATTAGATGTTTATTGAGTTATTTGATTTGTTTTACTCCCATGCTTATTCCATTTTTACCACTGAAGCTTCCTAGATGTATCCTCATTGAATGACACCAAACACTATTGTGTTGAAGCCAAAGTGGGAGTTATTCTGTGAAATTAAAATATCATTTTTACATTTTGTTCTGAGATCTGAGATAAAAATATAAATTCATACAGAATTTAGTTTCTAATACATGAACACAAGGTAAAAAAATCACTATTGTTCCTTAACTATTAAGATAGAAAATCCTCTTTTAACATCATTTATCTCAATATTACTTCTCTGGGACCGTAGCTGCTTCTCAGTACATGGCATTTTGATCAAATTTTAATCCAAATGGGCAGCGTAACTTGGCTTCCTGGTTCCACAATGACATGTGTGTTTATCACTCAAGGGATGTGGCCATTACCCTCATACATCTATTGCAAATGTCTCAACATGTGTCTCAGAGGCTGTTTCAAAAGTCAGAGGTTTCTGGGGAAGAATGATCTCCACAAAGCTATATCCTACTCTCTCCTTACTGCTGCACTTCATACAAAATATGACTTTCTCAGTGAATCCTTCTCATTTCTTTAAAAATATATGTGCTGAATAGAAACAGTTGAGAGAGAGGGAGAGAAGGAGAGGGACGGAGAGAGAGTGGAGATGGAGAAGAATTGGGAGGAGAAAGAGCCAGAGAGAGAGAGAGAGAAGGAGAGGAAAAGCGGAAGAGGGAGAAAGAGAGATTGATTTTTGAGGATGGGGGTCTGGTACTGATAAACCATCGAACTGCATTTGTCCTCATGCTAACTCAAGTTGAGTATTCCAACTGCAAGATAGTAGCCAGCTATGTAAAAATAATATGTGACAAAAGAACTATCAAAATGCATGAATACGAAAAATGTGCCGTCTGAACAGTTTCCGTGCTAATTATGCGGGTATACGAATCAGCAAAAGCAGCTGTTTTGGGGGCTGCATTTAATTGACTTCAGATTAGCAAAGATTTGAAAAGGTATTCATTGACTGTGACATTGCGCCTGTCTTTTTCATCCCTGAAAGACCGTTCTGTGAGACACTGTTATGATTCAAATGTCATTCACACTGGAGTAGCAGGAACAAAGCAGGATTTCCAATAGACGGAGATCTAATTAAGAAAATAATATTTGCTTATTGTCAGCACCTAATTAATTTCCCCTGTATTCATGTTTATAAAGGTGGCTCTGTTATAATTACAGTTTAACAAGAAGTAGTTATGTAATATGTCCCATTGCAGAAAATAGAACTAAGATACCTGAAGGTTTTCTCCCTTCCTCCTTTACACACATCAACACACACACACACGATAGAGATATCAAATGGTTACATTTCACTCATTACTTTTTTCTTCAGTGTGTGAGACACACACCTAATAAGTTCAGTGGAAGGAAAAAAGGTACTATTATTATTTTACCGTTCAATGAATCTGACTTGTCAGCCTATAAGCCTGTGAATTTGGGGGATTATTCACTCTAATGTTTTCTTGCATGCTAAAAATGATACTTCTCTTTCATGTTCTCTCTCTCACACACAGGACCTTTTTTATAAAAGGATGATAGACGTAGACATGGATTGCAAAGGTGTGCAAAAAGACTCAAATTATAATATTCTACACTAAAAAGGAAGGTAAGCTTGGACCAAAGACAATGAAATGATTTTCTGTGCTTACATCTCAAAAGAGAATTTTGATCATGCTATTCACTACCACTTGTCTTTAAGAAAATTCGTTCAATTCAGCCAAGAACACATAAGACCCTCCACATCTGATCCCTGCAAACTTTCAATCCTTCTTTCTTGCATTTCTTTAATATCCGAATTTAAAGCAGTTTAGTACAGCTGCAGAAGGAGATAATGCTAGGTGCTACTACTAATAAACCTTACAATTTCAGTAGCTTAACAAAATAGAATTTCATTTTTTATTCATGAAACCCTAAAATGAGGATGTTCCTGATTCGCAGATGATTCATCTCCACATGGGATTCAGGCCCCAGGCTGGTATCAACCCCCAGGTTCTCAGATTTTGCTGCTAACCAAGATATAAGCAGCAATGTACAATAAAAACACACTTACAATTCTGGCCTGGAAATAACATACATCACTTAAGCTCGCTTTCTGTTGATAAGAACTAAGTCACAAGACATGTTTGGGAACTATAGCTTGTTGCTGGATAACCTTCTCCCAGGGATAATTTCATATTATGAAAGGGAAAGCCCGCATTCTGCTGCAGACCTAGGATCTTTTCTACATCATTCCTATGAAGCATGCTGTTTCATTACTCTACAACATTTCGTTTGCTGAATTCTCACTCAACCTTCAAACTACGTTCAAGCATTATTTCTCTTTACAGCATCAGTGATCTGCCAATACAAGATAAGAAATGGTGTCTTTCTTATAGCTATAATAGCTATAAATCTTTCTAGTAGAGTAGGTAAAATGTTTGTGCATAACGATTTAATTGTCTGTCTCTTACAGTCATTTCTAATAGCATTTCTACCCTCTTTTTCCACTCACATTCCCTGAACTGTTTCATCCATTTCCATTGCTTCAATTATTACTTATGTTTTGATGACTTCTACATCTATGTCTCTAGCAACATACTTTCTCTAGATCTTCAGGCTCATACACCAGTGTCATATTTAATGTGAGTGTACTGTTCTCTGTTGTTGCATTTCAAATCACCCCAAAACTTAATGGCACCAAGTAGTCATTTTTGTGTACTCATGATTCTGTGGGTCAAGAACCTTAGCAGAACCAGGACAGGTATTCCGTCTGTACTAGTCCTGACTGAGTGGAGTCTTCAGCTAGACTGGCTCACACTCCTGGAAATGGTTTTTTTTGATTAAATGGGTCCTTATGTCGTTGTCCTCAGTTCTGGCTGCCAGTTGGATTACTTGGTTCTTCCACTATTTTTGCTGGGATTGGAATATCCAATACATGCACAGAAAGACACTTAGAATAATCTCTCAATCTCTCTCCCTCCTCCACCTCTCTCTCTCCCTGCAAATCTCTGCACACAGCATAACAGTCTCAGGATACTTAAATTTTCTACATGGCATCTGGTGTCCACTAGACTTATTTTCTCAATGTCCTAGAATGCCATTTCTGCTACATTCTATGGGTCAAGTAAGATAATAAGGCCAATCCACATTCAGAGAAAAAGAGATTAGGTTTCTTCTTTCAATGAGATAATTGGCAAGGAATCTGTAAATATCTTTCCTCTACACAGACCACCCTCTCTTTATAAATTATTTACTCCTGGTGAAAAGTATAATTACACCTTCAAAACTCCACAAATGTTATCCCATTATAGCATTGACCCAAGTCCAGGATCTGGTAATGAAAATTATATCCAGGTTTAGATGAAACTCCTCATATGTGATTCCTCCAGATGATTCCTCTTAAGGACCTGAGAATTATAGAAACCAGTCTCATATCCCACATATACTCAACACTAAAAGATGATACGGTAGGAATAATTCCCCATGGTTCTTTCCTCTGTTCTCGGTGTACTTCATTCTTTCATATGAATCATCTTCCTTTTTCCACAAGAAATAGCTCCTGTTTGCATTTTCAGCTTGCTTCCTGCCGTTAGAAAGTTTGGGAGTCCAAATATCTAATGTATTTGTTTGATGTCTCTATGCCTTATAGTCCAAAAATGGTAAGACCTCTCCTAATTTTATTATGTCACGTGGTGATATGGTTAGGCTTTGTGTCCCCACCCAAATCTCATGTTGAATTGTAATCCTCATAATCCCCACGTGTCTAGGGAGAGATCCGGTGGGAGGTGATTGGATCATAGTGGCAGATTCCCTCCTGCTGTTCTCATGATAGTAAGTGAGTTCTCACCACAGCTGATGGTTTTATAAGAAGCTCTATTCCCTTCGCTCCTCGCTTTCTCTCCCCGACCACCACATAAAATATGTTTTTGCTCCTCTCTTGCTTTTCACCATGGTTGTAATTTGCCTGAAGCCTCCCCAGCCACCCAGAACTGTGAGTCAATTAAACCTCCTACCTTTACAAATTCCTCAGTCTCAGGTATGTCGTTGTAGCATGTGATAACAGACTAATACATGAGGGTTTCCTATGGATACTATTGTAGTTCTCTTAGATAACAGTTATGCCCACTCATGTCTTTGAGATGGGATATTCTCTATCTTTGGCCTGTATAGAACTAGTATGGAACAATGGCATTGAGATTCTTAGAAACTGTTTCATAATAGAGGGGATGTATCAATTATTTTCTTAAAGTGCTTATATAGCAGGTTTCTTGTATAGCTGAAAGTTTCTGGAGTATAATACCTTGTATATTTCTGACACCTTAACAAACAGAGATTACAGCCTACACTGGACATCTTTTATGCTCTAAAGTCATTTTCTACTATGTGAATCCTTCACGGGGATAGAGAGAGAGAGAGAATAAAAAGGCAGTTTTATTTTAGAACTAGCAAGGTTTACTTCTTTGTGATTCCATTAAATTATCTTCACAAACTCAACATTTCCTTCTTTAGTTCAATTATCTCGTTATATTTTAATATAGCAAGCTTGAAAAAGCTAATTGCCATTTTGAAATGTTTTGCCTACACGTCTCCCACCCATGAGTCAATTAAATGCCCTTTCTATCTTCCACATTTCCTCACACAACAGTGTTGCCAAACATCCTGCCACTCCATAACAATTGTCTCCTTTCCTCCAATCTCCAAAGGCATTCCTCGCTGTTCTACAGTCCTCCTCACCACTGAGAAGAAATTTCTAACCTTCATCCACCACTTCAAAGTCCATGCCACAAGCTTTAAATTTATATTTATTATGGTGGCATGTCATTTACAGATAACACATTTTGTTATGGTCAACTGTTGCTGTGTTACAACGTACACCCCAAATAAACGCATAGTGTGACACCCGTTTTGTCATGCTCATGAATTTGTTTTGATCAAGAATTTGGGTAATGGGGCCAGGTGCTGTGGCTCATCCCTATAATCCCAGTACTTTAGGGGGCTGAGGTAGGAGGATCACTTGGACCCAGGAATTCAAGGTCAGCCTGGGCAACAATGTGAGATCCCATCTGTACAAAAAAATACAAAAAAATTAGTGGGGCATGGCAGCACAGAACTGTAGTCTGAGCTACTGGGGTGACTGAGCTTGGTGGATCGCTTGAGTCCTTAGAGATTGAGGCTGCGGTGAGCAGTAATTGCCCCAGTGCACTCCAGCCTGAGTGACAGAGTGAGACCCTCCCTTAAAAACAAAACATAGAACAAAGCAAAACAAAATAATTTGGGTATGCACAGTGGGAATGACTTTTCTCTGCTTTGCAACTGGACCCTCATCTGGGGTGGCTGAACTAGCTGGAGATGGCTGAGACAACATGAATAGAGCCCCAAGCTTCCAACCTTACAACTTCAGCTCATCTCTGGGTCTCAACTGAGAGTCTCTTTAACAGGATAAGAACCCCTTCTCATCTCACTTTATATCCCCTAGTTTTCCCCCGGTAAAATGGACTTCCTTTTTATCACATTACTCATTTTACTGGAAAACCTGGTGACATGCTCCTTTCTCTTATGAAACTGAAACCTCTATAAAGGGAGAGATCATATCACTCCCGCTGACCATTACATCTCCACCACTAATACATTGCCTGTTACATGGCAGGTAGTCACTAAATGTTTAATGAACTTTGAAGCCATCAATTACTCTTCAGCTCCCACTGGCACACAGAGAATGATCTCAGTGGCAGTTCATCTCAGTAAGGTAGATGTATATTTGTTCAGATCTAAACATACATAGAATTTATCAAAGATGTATTAAGACAGGCTAGCCAGAGAAAAACTCAAGTCATGATTGAGAGTGAGGAGACAAAAGTTTTAACCAGTAAGACTAGGATAGAATCTGAAAGCCACGGCAAGGCCCTGGGGAACAAAGTCACAATATCAAAAGGTGAGTTGAAAGTGATATTGCAAACAAATAAACAAATGAACAAACGAACAAACAAAACAACCGTAACACCAAGGCAAATGGTTCAGTAAAAAAGCTGTGGATAGATGGGTTGTTCCATCTGTTTTTTGCTTAGGGAGAAAAAGTTCATAGATATGATAGCTTAAAGGAGATATTTACACTGTCCTGTATTAATTAAAGACTGTGGAGAGCAACCTAGCATTTCCAATATCATCTTTTTCATGCAGATATCTCTCTAAATAAGTACCCCAGAAATCGTTCACTTTGCTTTGAGTGAGTTTACTCGAACTCTCATGGGCTTCAAACTGGTGGTAGGATGTGATTGTGAATGGACAAGAGTTGAACCTGTTAATTGGTTTTTGTTTGTTTGTTTGTTTTTAGCGGGGAGAGTGGAGGATGGAAAGTTGAAAAGAAGTCAAAGAAAGCCATCATTAAGGAAGAATAATGGATAATGATAAAGTCTAAACCATTGCTATTTTTCTAAATCTTTTCTTTTTTGCCATGGAAATAGCTTCTTTATTATTATTATTATTATTATTATTATTATACTTTAAGTACTAGGGTACATATGCACAATGTGCAGGTTTGTTACGTAGTTATACATGTGCCATGTTGGTTTGCTGTACCCATCAACTCATCCTTTACATTAGGTATTTCTCCTAATGCTATTCCTCCCCCAATCCCCCACCCGCAATGGGCCCTGGTGTGTGATGTACCCCATCCTGTGTCCATGTGTTCTTGTGGTTCAACTCCCACCTATGAGTGAGAACATGCAGTGTTTGGTTTTCTGTCCTTGTAACAGTTTGCTTAGAATGATGGTTTCCAGCTTCATCCATGTCCCTGCAAAGGACATGAACTCATCCTTTTTTATGGCTACATAGTATTCCTTGGTGTATTTGTGCCACATTTTCTTATTCCAGTCTATCATTGAAATCATTCATTAATTCAATAATGAATTTGAAGAAAAGAGTACCTAATAATTATATTAGTTAGATGCTAAGAAGATTGCTTTGCCAACCAAAATAAAAAGTGATCTGAAAGCCATGTTGTAAATAGTCTCTCAGTTTTTTATTCTGAGACTTTTGACCAGTTATAATAATATATGTTCTATTACATCAGACACCCATAAACCTGAGTCCTTCTGTATAAATTCTTGCTGATGTTTTTCTGCTCATTAAAGCCCTGTGTTCATGAGACCATAGCTAGTGTTAAATCTCTATACCATAGTGAGATGGACTCAGTGCCCTAGGTTTGAGCTGAAATACTAAGTCCACATATATTATTCCATGATTATATGCTGATTTTGCATACAGAAATATTGTTCTTGTCCTCACAGTTCTAGCTCCATCACTGAGCTCTCTGTGGCCAAAGTTAAATGAAATAAAGGACTTTTTTGGGTACCATAGGAAAACAGAGCCTTTCTAAATCAGAATCTCTCTATCCATCCTTTAAAAACCATACCCATTGACAAGGAGAACAAATAACCCATCACCCACACACACCATAAAACTACAGTATAGAGAACAGTATAGAGAATTATACACATCTTTAAGCTACAAGCAGTCAGGGAATACATATAAAACCCAGCAGATTCTATTCCAGAGTTCATGCTGAAACAAGATCAGATAGAAACAATAAAAATTAAACGCAGCAGATGTCCATCACTGTGGATCGCAGATCAAAATTGCCTTAAGAAAAAAGGTTCTACATTAATTGAAGAAATAATGAGAACATAACTGAGACCTAGTGGACCATGGCACTTGATATTGTGAAACTGGATGAAAGTGGTTAAACATGTGTGAGAACAGAAAAAAATAGTATTAGGAAGATAGAATATTTTGGTAAGAAGTGGACTTGAAAAGGAGAGATGTATTTGTAGACTTGATGGCGAAGAGAGAGAGAGAGAAAGAGAGAGAGATAAAATGAATCATAAAATTAGAAGACGAACTGAGCCTTCCTCTACAGGGTATCGTGTCTTAAAGAATCTGCACTTCACTGTGACAAAGAGAGAGTTGCTCTTAAACTAAGAAACTTAGCAAGCTATGCTAACTCTTCACTTTGTCAGTATGAAATCATCTGCTGTTATTTGTCCAGGGATAAGATAAGGCATTTAAAATTTAATAAAAAGTTAATAAAAGATGTATAATGATATATACCACTATAAGAAGGAAAACAAACAACAGTAAATATTTCAATTAATGAAAAATTTTCTACCCCCAAAACTCAACCTCAGAGCAGAAGTGAGATACATCATAAGATCTCACCTTGAACTGAATATCTTTCCATAAATCTTTAAAGTAGAAGAAAAAAAATAATAACTTGAGTCAGAAATTCATCAAGTCAGAAGAGTACTTGCCAAACAAGAGAAAGAGGCAAAGTGAAAATTGGACAAATTTAGGAAAGAAATTTTTAAAAAGAAAAAAAAATCTTACAAGTATGGAAAAACTACAAATATGCTCAGTGTGTGCTCATTGTTAAATAGAATTAGCTAAAAATATCCTAAAAGGAATTAGAAAGAAGGATAAAATTGGCAAAAAGCAGTGAGACAGTGTTGGAGGTAGAAGAAAGTTAAGGATAATCTATTCTTGAAGAAGAAAAACAAAACCATGGATGAGAAGTAACATTTAAAACTAGAATCCAAAAAGTTGGAGGGCTATAAAAGCAGAACTAAACATATATATTTATCTCTTTTATTTTAGGTTTAGAGATACATGTGCAGGTTTGTTAATACAGGCAAAATCGTTTCATGGAGGTTTGATACACAGACCATTTCATCATCCAGGTACTAAGCATAGTACTCAATAGTTATTTTTTGTATCCTGTCCTTCCTCCCTCTCTCCTTTGTCAAGTAGGCCCATGTGTCTGTTTTTCTGATATTTGTGCCTGTTAGTTCTCATTATTTAGCTCCCACTTATGACTGAGAACATACAGTATTTAGTTTTCTGCTCTTGTGTTGGTTTGCTAGGGAAAATGCCCTCCAGCTCCATCCCTGTGGCTGCAAAGGACATGATCTCATTCCTTTTTATGGCTGCATAGTATTCCATGGCATGTATGTACCACATTTTCTTTATCCAGGCTATGATTGATGGACATTTAGGTTGATTCCAGGTCTTTGCTATTGTGAATAGTGCTGCAATGAACGTACACGTGCATATGTCTTATGGTAGAGCAATTTATATTCCTTTGGGTATATAAACAGTAATGGGATTGCTGGGTGGAATGGTAGTTCAGTTTTTAGTTCTTTGAGGAATCACCACACTGCTTTCCACAGTGGTTGAACTAATTTACACTCCTACCATCGGTGTATAAGTGTTCACTTTTCTGTGAAACCTTGCCAGCACCTGTTTGTGTATTTTTAAAATAATAGCTATTCTGACTGGTATTAGATGGCATCTCATTGTGATTTTGATTTGCATTTCTGTAATGAGCAGTGACACTGAGCATGTTTCATATGTTTTTTGGCAGCATGTATGTCTTCTTTTGAACAGTGTCTGTCAGATCCTTTTTCTACTTGTTAATGGTGGGTTTTTTTTTTTTTTTTTATTTTGCTTATAGTTTTTTTAACCTCCTTAAAAATTCTGGATACTAGACCTTTGTCAGATACATAGTTTCCAAATATTTTCTCCCATTCTGTAGGTTGTCTCTCTACTCTGTTGGTAGTTTATTTTGCTGTGCAGAAGCTCTTTAGTTTAACTAGATCTCATTGGTCAGTTTTTGCTTTTGCTGTAATTGCTTTAGGTGTCTTTGTCATAAATTTTTTGGCAGTTATTATTTCCAGGACAGTATTTCCAAGTTACCTTCCAGGGTTTCTATAATGTTAGGTTTTACATATAAGTTTTTCATTCATCTTGAGTTAATTTTTGTATATGGTGTCAAGAAGGGGTGCAGTTTCCAACTACTGCATACGGGTAGCCAGTTATCTCAGCACCATTTATTGAATAAGGAGTCCTTTTTCATTGCTTGTTTATGTCAGCTTTGTTGAAGATCAGATGGTTGTAGATGGGCAGCATCATTTCTGGCCTCTCTGTTCTGTTCAATTCGTCTCTGTGTCTGTTTTTGTACCAGTACCATTTGCATTTGGTCACTATAGCCCTGTGGCATTGTTTAAAGTTGGGTAACGTGATGCCTCTACCTTTGCTATTTTTGCTCAAGAGTGCCTTGGCTCTTCAGGCTCTTATTTGGTTTCATCTGAATTTTAAAATAGATTTGTCTAGGTCTGTGGAGAATGTCATTAGTAGTTGGTAGGAATAGCATTAAATCTATAAATTGCTTTGGGCAGTAGGGTCATCTAAATAATATTTATTTTTCCTATCTATGAACATGGAATATTTTTCCATTTGCTGGCATCATCTCTAATTTCTTTTAGCAGTGTTTTGTAATTTTCATTGTTGAGATCTTTTTACCTCCCTGGTTAACTGTATTCCTAGGGGCGTGTGTGTGTGTGTGTGTGTGTGTGTGTGTGGCAATTAAGAATGGGATTGCATTCCTGATTTGGCTCTTCGTTGGGATGTTGTTGACCTGTAGAAATGATACTGATTTACGTATGTTGATATTGTATCATGAAACTTCCTTGAATTTATTAGCTCAAGGGACTTTTGGGCAGAGACTATGGGATTTTCCTTGATATAGAATCATGTCATCTGCAAACAGGGATACTTTGACTTCCTCTCTTCATATTTGATGTCCTTTATTGATTGATTGATTGATTGATTGATTGATTTTGCCTGTTTACCCTGGCCAGGACTTCCAATAATATGTTGAATAGAAGTGGTGAGAGAGGACATCCTTATCTTATGCCAATTTTCAAGGAGAATGCTTTTAGCTTTTATGAATTCAGTATGATGTTCGCTGTGGGCTTGTCATAAATGGCTCTTACTATTTTCATGTATATTCCTTCTATGAATAGTATATTGAGGGTCTTAAACATGAAATTATACTATATTTCATTGAAAAACTCTACTGCACCTATTAAGATAAACATACTTTTTTATCTTTAGTTTTGTTTATGTGATGATTTACATTTATTGATTATGCTTATGTGTATGTTGTGTTGCAACATACACACTTTTTGTTGTGTCTCTCCTAGATTTTGGTATCAGGATGATGCTGACTACACAGATTGAGTTGAGGAGGAATCCCTCCTTCTCAATTTTTCAGAATAGTTTCAGTAGGAATGGTACCAGCTCTTTGTACATCTGGTAGAATTTGGCTATGAATCTGTCTGTACCTGGGCTTTTTTTTTTTTTTTTTTTTTTTTTTTTTTTTTTTTTGCGCCAGGCTGGAGTGCAGTGGTGCAATCTCAGCTCACTGCAACCTCTGCCTCCTGAGTTCAAGCGATTCACCTGCCTCAGCCTCCCGAGTAGTTGGGACTACAGGTGTGTGACACCACGCCCAGATAATTTTTGTATTTTTAGTAGAGACAGGATTTCACCATGTTGGCCAGGATGGTCTCAATCTCCCGACCTCATGATTCACCTGCTTCAGCCCCTCAAAGTGTTGGGGTTATGGGCATCAGCCACCACAACTTATCTGGCTTTTTTTTTCTTTTTGGTTGATTAATAGGCTATTTATTACTGACTTAATTTCAGAGCTTGTTATTGTTCTGTTCAGGTATTCAATTTCTTCCTGGTTCAAGCTTGGGAGGGTGTGTATGTCTGATAATTTATCCATTTCTTCTTGATTTTCTAGTTTGGATGCCTGGAGGTGTTCACAGTAGTCTCTTATGGTTATCTATATTTCTGTGGGGTCAGCAGTAATGTCTTCTTGGTCATTTCTGATTGTGTGTTTGTATCTCCTCTTCTTCTTTATTAGTCTAGCTAGCATCCCAGCTATCTGCTTAATGTTTTCAAATAACCAGCTCCTGGATATTGTGATCTTTGTGTGTGTGTGTGTGAGTTTTTTTTTTTTTTTTTTTTTTTTTCCTGTTTCAATCTCCTTCAGTTCAGCTCTGATTCTAGTAATTTCCTATTTTCTGCTAACTTTGGAGTTGGTTTGATCTTGGTTCTCTAGTTCTTCTAGTTGTGATGTTAGTCTGTTAATTTGAGATCTTTCTAACTTTTTGATGTGGGCGTTTAGTGCTATAGATTTTCTTATTAACACTACCTTAGCTGTGTGCTAGAGATTCTGGTATGTTGTATCTTTGTCCTCATTAGTTTCAGATACTTCTTGATCTCTGCCTTGATTTTATTATTTACCCAGAACTCACTACTGAGGAGCAGGTTGTTTAATTTCCATATAAATGTATGGTTTGATGGTTTGTGCAATTTTCTTCATATTAAATACTATTTTTATTGCACATTTGTCCAAGAGTGTGGATGGTATAATTTCAGGGTTTTTTTGTTTTTTGTTTTTTTTTTAATTCATTGAGCATTGTTTTGTGCTCAACTGGGTAGTGGATTTTAGAATATGTGCCATGTGGCAATGAGAAGAGTATATATTCTCTTGTTTTTCAATGGAGAGTTCTGTAGATGTTTATTAGGTCCCTTTAGTCAAGTGTTGCATTCAAGTCCGGAATATCTTTGTTAATTTTCTGCCTCAATAATCTGTCTAATACTGTCGGTGGAGTGTTTACGTCTCCCACTATTGTTGTGTGGCAGTCTGAGTCTCTTCAAAGTTCTCTAAGAACTTGATTAATGAATCTGGGTGTTCGTGTGTTGGGTACATATATATATGTAGGATAGTGAAGTATTTTTGTTGAATTAAACCCTTTACCCTTATGTAATGGCCTTCTTTGTCTTTTTTGATCTTTGTTGGCTTAAAATCTGTTTTATCTGAAATTGGAATTGCAACCCCTGCTTTTTCTGACTTCCGTTTGCTTGGTAGATTTTTCTCTCTCCCTTTATTTTGAGCCTTTGAGTGTTATTACATGGGAGACGGGTCTCTTGAAGACAACATACCCTTGGGTCTTGCTACTGCTGCTTCTTTTTTTTTTTCTTTTTTTTCTTTTTTTTGATGGAGTTTCACTCTTATTGTCCAGGCTAGAGTGCAATGGCGCGATCTCAGCTCACTGCAAACTCCACCTCCCAGACTCAAGTGATTCTCCTGCCTCAGCCTCCCAAGAAGCTGGGATTATAGGCATACACCACCACGCCTGGCTAATTTTGTATTTTTAGTAGAGACAGGGTTTCTCCATGTTGGTCAGGTTGGTCTTAAACTCCCAACCTCAGGTGATTCTCTTGCCTCGGCCTCCCAAACTGCTGGGATTACAGGCATGAGCCACCGTGCCTGGCCGGGTCTTGCTTCTTTTCTTTATACAGCTTGCCATTCTTTGCCTTTTAATTGGGGAAGTTAGCCCATTTATATTCAAGGTGAGTATTGTATTGATATGTGTAAATTTGATAATGTGATCATATTGTTAGGTGGTTGTTATGCAGACTTGTTTGTGTGGTTGCTTTATAATGTCACTAGTCTGTGTATTTAAGTTGAATATGTGCGTTTTAAAAGTGTATTGGTACATGGGAAACTGATCTGGAATGATCAACTCTGAGATATAATCAAGCAAAAATACTAGATTTGAGGAATTCTAAATAGCTGAGGTTATAGTGACCATAATATTTATATTTCCAAAACTTGTATCGTGTCCTCAAAAAGAAAATAAAAAATATGAAAAAAGGGAAGAAAGATAGAAAGGAGGAAGTAAAGGAAGGCAGGCAACAAAAACAAGCACAACTACATAAACCTCATTCTAGCAGCGTAATTATAAGACAGAGAACTTCAAGTTACTAAAACATAGAATAAATAAGGATGAGGAATGTCATAGTATGTCAGAAAGTAGGAAGTATTCAAGGAAAAATAGAAATAGTGTGTCAAAAGAGACAGAAGTCAGTTTATCCTATCATTGTCCAAATTGTGAACATTTTGACATCAAAAATAATACTAGAAGTACTAGAATATTATACATAGTAATATTCAATATTAATTATCAGAAATAAGAGGAAGGAAGAGGAGGTGAAAATGGGAAAACTTACTTGGGGGAAAAGAATGTCAGCAAGTAATTATATAAAGAGTGACATAAATTTTTTTAAAAATCACCATTATACAACTGCCAATTTATCAATTATTCCAGACAATGATTATTACTGAATGATAAATGCTTAAATAACCTTATTTTTGGGAAATAGAATATTCACATGCTCTCAATTTATAATCTCATACGAAATCCCCATAATTGTAAACTTCTCAAAGTATAAGACCCCATAGTATAACCCTAAAAGTGTATTTTTTAAAGTGTCTTGGAATGGAAAAATCTAGCAGACCTTAACCATGTGATATTGAATAATCAGTAATGGGGAAAGCTGATTTCATCCCTTGCATTTCTGGAAATAAAAATTCTTGCCAAACTTTTGAACTCTGCTACCGATGACACCTTTTACAAATGGAAAAACTGGCTCGGGGAATTCAAGGACTTAAAAAAAAAGGTTTTAATTGAAATCCAGGAAGCAAAACAAACTTTAACCTTTCTGGTTCTGAAGCTATTAAGCACAGGTCAGTCCAGTGTAAAAACTTTGTCACTGCCTCCAGTAAGGTAAGTTATCTACTACTGATCCTCTACTACTGATCATTATTATGTCAGAAAGTAGGAAGTTCTTAAAGAAAAATAGAGATAGTGCATACTAAAGGGCTGTAACTCACATACTTGAAAATTTTGGAGAAGTTTCTTCATAATTAGACTAAGTAGTATAAACTTCTATCCAGGCAAAAGCTTAAAATAACATATTGCATATCTAAAAATTACCCTTAGTGGATTTTCCCAGTCTTCCCTCTTAGATTCTAAGCTCTAAGAAGGCAAGGTGGGTTCCCCCCCTCCCCCCCCGCAACTTTTATTTTAAGTTCAGGAGTACATGTACAGGATGTGCAGGTTTGTTACATAGGTAAACGTGTTCCACGGAGGTTTGTATACAGATTATTTCATCACCAAGGTATTAAGCCTAGTATCCATTGGTTATTTTTCCTGATCCTCTCCCTCCTCTCATCTTCCACCCTCAGAGAGACCCCAGTGCATGTTGTTCCCCTCTATGTGTCTCTGTGTTCTCATTATTTAGCTGCCACTTATAAGTGAGAACATGTGGTACTTGGTTTTCTGTTCCTGCTTTAGTTTGCTAAGGATAATGGCCTCTAGCTCCATCCAAGTCGCTGCAAAGGACATGACCTCATTCCTTTATTTATAGCTGCATAGTATTCCATGATGTATATGTGCCACATTTTCTTTATCCAGTCTATTATTGATGGACATTTAGGTTGACTCCATGTCTTTGCTATTGTGAATAGTGCTCCAATGAGCATACACCTGCATGTGTCTTTATAATAGAATGAGTTATATTCCTTTGGGTATATACCCAGTAATAGCATTGCTGAGTCTAATAGTATTCCTCTCTTTAGGTCAGAGTGCTGGTTTTATCTATCCATTGCCACCAATGAGTAGAATTTCTGGTCCCATGTATTTACTGGCTCACTAATATAAATTTAATTATATCAATATATTTTTTTCAACACAGAATTAGGAGATATTAAGCCTAGTCACCCATTTCTTCTACCAACAGCTTCCTTTTTACACTTCATTTTTTCCAGGCTATGTCAAAATCAATTTTTCAGGGTTCTAATTCAACACACAACTAATTTATGAAGTCCATTTGGATCATGACAACTTCTATTCTAGGTGGTAAGGCATTTCTTTTTTGTGTATAAACTACAGACTAATATATATTTATATATATTTAACAAAATGTAGTTAAGGGAGAAATATACATTTTCTTTTAATATCCATCAATATCATGGATAAAAAGTATGTACATGTGAAATCTCTAGGTCTTACTTTTTTTTCTTTTTTTTTGAGATGGAGTTTCACCCTATTGCCCAGGCTGGAGTGCAGTGGCTTGGTCTCAGCTCACTGCAACCTCTACCTCCCAGGTTCATGCCGTTCTCCTGCCTCTGCCTCCCGAGTAGCTGGGACTACAGGCGCCTGCCACAACTGTATTTTCAGTAGGGAGAGTGTTTCACCGTGTTAGCCAGGATGGTCTGGATCTCCTGACCTCATGATCCGCCCACCTCAGCCTCCCAGAATACTGGGATTACAGGCGTGAGCAACCGCGCCCAGCAGGTCTTACTTTTAACGCAGATTTAAAGCTCTACATCTTAATGATTAAATTTTAGAAGTATTTATTAGCTCGGAAAGGAATGCAGAGGAACAAAAAGTGAACAATTATAAAAGCTACATTCTACAAATATTTTACATATTAATAGCACCTCAATAAAGTACATATCACAGATCAAATTTTCTAAATGAATAAACAACAATTGTGAAAGACTTAGCAATTCACTTTTGAGCACATGAGAATAACTCAAACATTTAAATTTAAATTCTGGCATAGTTCCTCATGTTTCTACCATATCAGAATGCTTTGACAAGTCAGCAGTTTTGAGCTTGGCATTGTACTCTAGTTTTGATGGAGTGCTCTTACCTCAGGCTAGCATATGCACAATCACAAATACACTTGAAGGTACTTACGCTCCTTGAGATAAATGTATACATAAGTTCCTATTTATTGAATAAATGAAATGCCTGAAACACATAGATGCTCTACTGATCTTTAACTTCAGGATTATATTTGGTACTAGAGGATATGTCAGGTATCTTTGTTCTAGTGTAACAAGTTCTAGACGGCATGCCACAATGAATGACACTGCTTCTTCATCTTCAGCTAAGAGAACAACTACGTTCCCTTGTTAGTCACTCTCTTCCAAATTTTTCTAATTGCACATTTGCAACTGCGTCTCTAAATATCTGAGTCACAGTGAGAAGTAGCTGATACAGATTAATTACCAAGATAATCTTTCGCTGAGGTTGTTAACATGATTGATAGAAGTCATTTTTTTAAGTTAGAGATCATTATTTTTTATTCATAAAACGAGATTTTCCCAACAAACCATAACAAGCTGGTTCTAACTGAGATAGAGGGAGGTCTCCGTTGAGACTGTAACTAGATAATCTTGTGTCTAGATGTCAGAGAGTTTTAGTAGACAGTCCTGAAGTGAAGGAATAATGTGCAGGAGGCAAGAAATAAGGTTGTAGAGCACTGGTTTTCAAAATGGAACGTACATCAGAATCGCACGGAGGTTTTTTTTTTGTTTTTTTGTTTTTCATAGATGGGGTCTTGCTCTGCTACCTTGGCTGGAGTGTAGTGGCATGATCAATAGCTCACTACAGCCTCGTACTCCTGGGGTTAAGTGATCCTCCCACCTCAGCCTCCTGAGTAGCTGGGACTATAGGTGCATGACAGCATGCCGGACTAATTTTTAAAGTTTTTGTAGAGACAAAGACTCCCTGTGTTGCCCAGGCTAGTCTCAAACTCCCAACCTCAAATCATCTTCCTGCCTCAGGCTCCCAAAGTGCTGAGATTACAGGCTAGAGCCTCTGTGCCAGGCATATGGAGACTTCTTTAATCATATTGCTGGGCTCTACCTCTAGAATTTCTGACTCAGCAAGTGGCCCCGAGAATTTGCATTTCTAATGAATTTCCACTTAGTGCTTCTGTTACCAGTACTGTAACTGTACTCTGAGAGTCACTTCTTTAAAATAATTCCGTCTAGGAAAGAATAAGAGTAAGAGGTAAGGTCCCACAAAGGAAAGGAACTATCAAAGGATGAAAGACACAACATTTTCAAAGTCATTTCTTTGGGCCTTTCTATACTGGTACATGTCTACCCTGATGCTTGTTTTTAATCACTCTTCTATTTCTGTGAAGAACACTGTGAAGTCTTCTTCCCTTATGAAGATTATCCATCCCTTCACATCCCTTCCTAAAGCATTGTGTGACAACTTTACTTAAGAGAGAAATTCTGGGAAGCGCCAACCGTCCCTGAGGATTCAGCACATTTTTTTTATATGTGAAAAAGGAGAATTATGTAATCAGTTATGTTACCCCTTTCATTTGAATTGCCAGGATAATCAGACCAGATGTGTACCCCAATTACAGGAATTCCATAAGATATCATATATTCGGCCGGGTGCGGTGGCTCACGCCTGTAATCCCAGCACTTTGGGAGGCCGAGGTGGGCGGATCAAAAGGTCAGGAGATCGAGACCATCCTGGTGAACATGGTGAAACCCCGTCTCTACTAAAAATACAAAAAATTAGCCGGGCGTGATGGCGGCGCCTGTAGTCCCAGCTACTCAGGAGGCTGAGGCAGGAGAATGGCGTGAACCCGGGAAGCAGAGGTTGCAGTGAGCCAAGATTGCGCCACTGCACTCCAGCCTGGGCGACAGAGTCAGACTTTGTCTCAAAAAAAAAAAAAAAAAGTATCATATATTCGTTTGTTTTTTGTTTTTTTTTTCTCGGTTATCCTACTTGACTTCCAAACTCCATTCTAACTTGTCATTTTGTCAGGCCTGATACTTTGCTTAAACTTACTTCATGTATTTTACATAAGCTACCCACCCAAAAATCTATTGTGAAGTGCAGTTAGCTTAGGCTTACCTTTAGTCAACATTCTTTTCATGTTATATATGTGATATTCTATTAAAAAGTTATAAGGAAGTTGTCTTTGCCAAGTCAAGATCTCATGATTTCCTGAAGTCGGTTCCATTAGAAAAGTTATGGAAAGATAAAGAGATTTGGTATGTAAAAAACTGATACACAGTCATGGAATGTTTACAAGTTCCAGGGAAGCCGATTTCCTTAAAATGATGAATAGCTAAGTGCTGCCCATCTTGTGTGTGTGAAAGAGAGAGAAAGAGAGGAGCTCAGCTGAACTAGAGAGCTGGGGTGTCAGGTGTGAAGAGTAGCTGTGTTACCGGAAAGGATCCAGACCCCTAGAGAGGGTTCTTGGAACTCGTGCAAAGAAAGAATTCAGGGCAAGTCCGTAGAGTGATGAAAGCAAGTTTATTAGTAAAGTAAAGGAATTAAAGAATGGCTCCTCCATGGGCAGAACAATGTCATGGACTTCTCAACTGAGTATACTTACAGCTATTTCTTGATTATATGCTAAGTAATGGGTGGATTATTCATGAGTTTTCCAGGAAAGGGGCAGATAATTCTCAGAACTGAGGGTTCCTTTCCCTTTTAGACCATATAGAATAACTTCCTGACGTTGTCATCGTGTTTGTAAACTCTCATGGCACTGGTGGGAGTGCCTTTTAGCATGTTAATGCATTATAATTAGCATATTAATAGCAGTGAGTACAACCAGAGGTCACTTTCATTGCCGTCTTGCTTTTGGCGGGTTTCGGCTTCTTTTTTGCATTCTGTTTTATCGGCAGGGTCTTTGTGAACTGTATCTTATGCTGATCTCCTGTCTCATCCCGTGGCTTAGGATGCCTGAACTCCCGAGAATGCAGTCCAGTAGGTCTCAGCATTATTTTACCCAAGCCCTATTCAAGATGGAGTTGCTCTGGTTCTAAGGCCTCTTACAGTTGATTCAAAGCCAAAAAATGAAAGCAGTGGTCAGAAATGGAAACACAGCTAGCTCCCTCTTGTTTCATTTCCTTTATGGAACAGCACACCGTTAGAGGGTCAGGTGGATCAGCCCAGATGTGGGAATGGGCTCACTGCTGGGGGAACTCTGGACAATATGGACCCAAGGGCTAGGGAGAGGTAGAGGAGGAAATTCTAGGGTGGAGAATTACTGAATACTGAGTCAGAGTAGAGAAATGATATTTCAGATCAGAGAAAATGAGGCTAAGATATTAGTTGACTTGTCTATACCAGCATTGTCGGATAGAAGCAGATTTGGTTTATTGGCTCCCAGACAATAGTTTGCAATGAACACTGCACTTTCTCTGACATGTAGTGAGTCTCCTTCATTCCTGAGTTATCCCTGTATCAATGCCACACTCATTCATAGTACGTAAATGACCTTATAGAGATTGAGCCAATTCTTCTCCCTCGCATTCAGAAGAGATTCTGCCAATAAGGGTATATCTATACATATATAGCCTTAAGCTTGTTGGATTTGTTTGGAAATTCCAAATTTCTTCCTGATTGTGCACATGGATATAAATAATTTTTAAACTTTTTAGAATACATTGACTTCATTATGTAGCTGGTAAGTGGGAGGTTTGGACCAGAGCTGAGGAATAAAATTCTGGGGCAGGTAGAGCAGGAAATAGAGTTTAAGTAGTTTTCCTTAGTTCTTGCCAAGGACTGGGTTATTCTAGAAAAAAATATATTTTAAAAAGAACAAAATCAGCACAAAAAGATGGATTTGCCATCACTACAAGGAGGATATTACCACTGAGAAGAAATATTTATAGTAAAGATTGATACAACTGTTTTTCCATGGAATGCCATAAAATATTTCATAGGTATATTGGGAAGAGAAAAATCACTTGCATTTTATGATTGAAGAAAGATGTGCTACATTATCTAGGGCTATCTGGACACTGTATTTCTCAAAACAACATAGCCTGATGAGACAAAAAAGTATTCTGACTTCTCTAGGGATATTTTTTAGCTGTACCAAATGTCCACAGTTCCCCCAGCAGTGAGCCCATTCCCACATCTGGGCTGATCCACCTGACCCTCTAACGGTGTGCTGTTCCATAAAGGAAATGAAACAAGAGGGAGCTAGCTGTGTTTCCATTTCTGACCACTGCTTTCATTTTTTGGCTTTGAATCAACCGTAAGAGGCCTTAGAACCAGAGCAACTCCATCTTGAATAGGGCTTGGGTAAAATAATGTTGAGACTTACTGGGCTGCATTCTCAGGAGTTCAGGCATCCTAAGCCACGGGATGAGACAGGAGATCAGCATAAGATACAGTTCACAAAGACCCTGCCGATAAAACAGAATGCAAAAAAGAAGCCAGCCGAAACCCGCCAAAAGCAAGACGGCAATGAAAGTGACTTCTGGTTGTACTCACTGCTGTAATAGGCTAATCAATGTTTATCTCTAAAACTTCTACCTTAGGCTTGAAAGGAAAATATGATGATTATCTAAGTGGAATTCTTCAGGTTTAAATTTCCTGTTCGTTGGCTGTAGGTATATGCTTTATTGGTGCCTATCCAGTAGCCATGCCCACTTATGGGAGCTACTCACCTCCAGTCCTGTAGTTTGAGAGGTGAAGCTACACTGAGCTGAAGAGGTGGGCAATCAGAACATTTCCTTTTCCTAACAATGGTTAGTTAAGGAATCATCCAATCAGAGCCAGAAACCATCAAGCTAACATTAGGGCCCCCTTTCGAGAACTACAGAAAAAGACTGCTTTTCCTGTCAAAGCTGGAAGGAGCTAAAGATGGTCCTCAAGGTAGTGATGGAAGAGTATCAGTTTGAGAAATTTTCTTATTTATATAGAAGTGAAGCTCACAAAGAAGGAAAGACATTGAATGGGAAAGGAAGAGACAGGGAGACAGAAGAAGGTTTTTATATAATGACTGATTCATTACATTCATTTCAACTTTAATAGTTACATTTTTAAAGTGAAGAAAATAAATCTGGTTGAAACCAAAATCGTAAATTTGTCTTTTCTGACTTTTATAATTAATAAAATATTGACTAATTTATTTATTATATCTTTTAACAAGTTAATCAAAAAATTCCTCGATGTCAACTTTGTGTGACATCACATCAAACTGAAATCAGTGTCCCATTGCAATAAAAGTTACTTCAGGAAATAATTTGTTTCAATAATGTTATTTGTCAGTCCATTTTAGAAGATGTAATTGTGTGATTTTTCCTGCTTTTACATTTTCTTCATTGTTAGTGGAATATTTTCTCTCAATTAATCAAGCTGCAACATTATCAAAATTTTCACATACAGAATGGGAAATTTCCACACATCTCAATAACTATTTTGGACACTTGCAGTTAAGCACATTAAGATGCTTATTAGTGGAGAGTTGTGGAATGAGCCTCAATTAGTGAATTAGACTGTATTCATTACACTTCACCAAATGCTCATTAACAGATTGTTTGATATTTTTCCCTGCCCATGCTAGAAAGAAAAGTGCGCGGGGAGCAGGGTGGGGAGGCTGGAGAGCTAGTCTGCCTTAGCAGCATTATGGAAATGAAGTCACATTGTAATCTTTCTGCTTACAGTTGCCTGGAGTAAAGAATGCCTGTAGCCTTTATCAGTGATACTTTGTTTGGAAGGAGGCATTAGGATGGAATAATTCTTCCATGCCACTAGGGGGACCGTCTGGCATATTTTTTATAAAGGATCTTTATTGAAGATAAAAAAGAGAGAAAGAAAGAAGGAGAAAGAAAAAGGCAGATCTACATGACAGCAAATCAATTTCTCAGAAAAACAACTCTTCTGACAGCTCTTATTTTGGCTAAAGGACACCCAGATGGCCTCACCAAATCTTTAGGGTATGCACGGCAATTTAAATCCAGGATGCTTTAATCCAACATTCCCTAACTTTCTCCTCCATCCAGAGACACAATTTCATTATGAACTGAAGGCCGTCTGAGCTTCCCCACCCACTTCCCGTTTTCGTCTCATACAGGTCTTTTCCCCACTCTTTGCATGTTTAGTCCCATCTTGGTGTCTGTTTCTTGGAAGATCCAGACTAACACAATAAGGAAAGATATTTATAACAACAACAACAGAATCCTAGGAAGTCTCTGGAATTAACAGCACACTTTATCTCTGAAGATGGAAATAGAAGATGGACTAAAACAGGAGGAATGTTTAGGAAACGCTTTAATATCCAGGTCCCCCCTGCTCACTTATGTAGCCTGCACTTGCTGGTTGGAAGGTCAGAGAGTACTCAAGTTAGAGCCAGATGCTAAAAAGTCACAGATTTACCGACTGTTCCTTGCCACAGTAATGTTTTTTTCAAGAATAAACAACAAATCCTTTTGGAAAGCTTTGCTTTTGATGAGATTCCTTTTACCCCAGAAACTTAAAGCGATTGAGTCCTATTGAATAATTATATACATTTTTATTAAATACTATACATATTGAAAGTGATGACTTTATTCATTTATATTAGTTCAAAAATTGCAAGTAACTTTTAATATCAGACATTAAATAAATGTTTGGTCATATTTAGTATTATATAATTTAAAACATTAACATTTTATATAAATATTGCATTTAATGTCATAAAATTGTAAAACAAAAGGATTGTGGAAAATATAGAAAACATTAATCAATTAATAGAATTAAAAATACATTTTAAACTTCAACAATAGTATGATATAAAATATAGTAATATATAATGTAGACTGTGTTAAATATATAAACTATATACAATTTACACAATTGTTGACCCCCAATATAATAATAATGGATTATTTTAATTATTAAACCTTTTAAAGCTGTTCTTAGAAATAAAAGAAAAAAGAGGTGACCTCTGTAGATGCATAGAGGGATAACCAATGTTAAATTTCACAGATAACCCTATATCTATTTTATATAAACTTTCGTAATTGCCATTTTGAACGTAATTCACATAAAATTTGATATCCTGCTTACAGGTAACTGAAAAGTTTTAAATATGCCTTTATGAGAAATTATTTGAAATTGTTTTTACTTCTATTAATATACATCAGCCATTACTCAGCAAAAACATCTGGAGTTGTTTCTGGTGAATGTACCACATTTTCTCTGTGTCATACAACCGCACCCCAGGTATTGCACGCATGGTATAAAGCAGACCTGAAGAGGGGGCATTCTTATTGATCATTGGCCAATAAGACTCAGAAGGCTTTGTCTGGTATAAAACAGCGATAAGCTGGTCTGATCAGATTATTTCAGAAACTTGAATTAAGAGACAGAGAAGAAGGTTGACAGCCATAGACTATGAATGTGAAAAATCATGCTGACATAGGCAGGGAGAACATGATTGTTCATGGACCAGCTGAATTTATGGAGATTCTAAACAGAGAATAACAACCACAACAGGAGCACTGACAGCGTTAGCAGCAGCAGTACTGGTGACTACAACAATAAACAATAATAATGGCAGAGAACAATGGAGATAACCGTTTGCTTATTTCCAAAAGCAGGAGTGCCCAAGTTTCAACAAGATTCCAATTTCAAGTTGCCTCAGCCACCCTGGCTTCCCAGTCCCTGTGATACACAACTCTCTCTAAAATCGTGCAGTGGTACAGCCTGCAAGGCCATACACAGCAGCCTTGTCCATAAAGAGGGAGTTTCATTTAGAGTCCCTACATCATTTCAGTAAGTTTCAGTATGTTTATGTGTCTGGAAAAAA
The DNA here is from genome assembly GCF_047675955.1 of Chlorocebus sabaeus. Taxonomy (NCBI): domain Eukaryota; kingdom Metazoa; phylum Chordata; class Mammalia; order Primates; family Cercopithecidae; genus Chlorocebus; species Chlorocebus sabaeus. The sequence continues at coordinate 59,247,509 of NC_132908.1, read as the reverse complement.
GAAAAACCCTGACTACGTTACTAGCTAAACAAACATAACCTAGTTATTTATCCTGCTTGCTCATCTATAAAGCAGGGGTAGCAAAACCAACCTTTCTTGTGCTAAGGTTTAAAATGTTAAAGTGTTGCTAAGGGAGGAGACCACCCCCATATTGTCTTATGCCCAATTTCTGCCTCCAAAGAAAGAAGAATTAAAAACTAAAAGGCAGAAATGAAATCCATAGGCAGACAGCCCGGCGCCGCACCCTGGACCTGGTAGTTAAAGATCGACCCCTGACCGAATTGGTTCTGCTATCTATAGATTACAAACATTGTATGGAAATGCACGGTGAAAATCCCTATCTTGTTTTGTTCCAATCTAATTACCGGCGCATGCAGCCCCCAGTCACATGCCCCCTGCTTGCTCAATCAATCACGACCCTCTCACACGCACCCCCTTAGAGTTGTGAGCCCTTAAAAGGGACAGGAATAGGTTACTCGGGGAGCTCGGCTCTTGAGACAGAAGTCTTGCCGATGCCCCCGGCCGAATAAACCGCTTCCTCCTGTAACTCGGTGTCTGAGGAGTTTTGTCTGCCGCTCCTCCGGCTACATTGCCATTGGGCTAGCTCAGGTTCTTGACTTCACCACACAAAAGAATTTGAGAGGGAGTTTAAAGTAAGAGAAGGCAAATAAGTTTATTGCAAAGCGAAAGTACACTCTGAGAGGCAGAGCAGCTGCTGAAATGGTGGGAGGACAGTCCCTAGTGCCCTAAGGGAATTCCCTTTATGGGAACTGCACATAAATATTCATAAAATACTGGAGAGGTCAAGCATGCAAAGGCAGACCTATGGTTGGCACATGCGGTCAGCATCTACGTGATCTAACATGCGCTGCATGTATCATTAGCATATGAAATTTCCACCTAGAGTGTGTATTTTACTATTAAAATATAAAACTTTACTGTTAAAATTAAAATATAAAATGTTACTATTAAAAGGCCACTATCAGCTAAACCTTGAGTCCAGCTGCGCATGTGGAACCCTGGAGAAGTCTCTTCCCCTCCAAGGCAGGAATTTGTAGCTAATAGTTTTTTGGGTTTTTATGTTGATTAGCTGGAGATTAGGGAAGCTACATCATGAATAAAAGGCTTTTGTTCCCTTTTCTGGGCTGTATTTGGTATCAGAAACTTGTCACCATCAGGCAGTCTCCTGGTATCCCGTAAGACTGTTAATTTTGCAAAAGAGTTAAGTGCACAAGAGTGTAAGGGATGCAGAGCCCACTGCAAAAGGAGCTCTTGAGGCTTCACACAAGGGAATAAGTCAGGATGGTCTCCTATCCTTACTTCTCCTGCCTCAGAAGCACATGGAGTTATGTCAGTACAAAAGAAATGTTGATTCTCTTCCCTTCTCCGTACCACAGAATTTCTGCAAATCCTTCTGTTTACACTTTCAATTGTCCTCTTACCTTTCTTAAAGGATTCTGAGAAGCAAAGTTACACTTTGGTTTCTATGCTCTTATTTCCCTTAAAAGTGTTAGTCACGTGCCCTAATTGAAACCCCACACTCGGAAGATCAATTTTATAAAGTCCCTCATGAGCAGTTTGCTACTTAACCTGTGGCTCATGTACACTAAATTTCACAATTTGCCTTTTTTCTTTCCTCTTTCCTTTTCCAAAAGACAGACATTCTAGAGCATCTAACACCACTCCCACTGTATCCTCAGTGACACATGGGGAAAAAAGAAGAGATATGATCACCACTTCCTTCCAAAATGGCTGTGATTGTCTTCAAACTGCAAGCTTATGAACACAGCCATACTTTCAATATAGTTTCTCCATCGTCCTTGAGTTGGATGCCAACTATTTTAACTTTGGTAATGGTGTGTTGTTTTCTTTTGTTTTTAAATAAGCAGTTCCCCCAATCCCCTATGGTAAAAGTAAAGATGCATTGTTAGAGTGACAGTTACAGGATTTAAGTACAGATCATATTTGTATTGTAACTTTTACTTTCCAAGAAATAAAGTCTAGGTAGAATAGTAGGAAAATTTGAAAATATAATTCTCATATGCTTGCTATTTCAGATAGACTAATTATTTACTATTATTTATATATTTATTTATAAATACATATATATCATATATTAATTTATTATTACTATGTATTTTGTCTTCTACATATTAAAACCAGTCATAGGTCTCGTACTATTCTTGTCTCCAACGCACATAGCAATTATACAGTCATAAAATAAATCAATCCCTATTGTAGAGATGAAGAAATTAAGGCATAGAGAAGTCAGGGAAATTTTGGTAGAACCAGAATTTTAAAATTCAATATAATTTTTTCAATTCAATAAATATTTATATAAAATTCTCTGAGTTGCAAGCATTCTGGAGAATAAAGAAAGATTATAACGTTGTTCTGATCCTCATATTCTTATAATCCACTACAGGAAAGAGTTATGTCCCTAACTGATTGAACGTCAGACAATGCAAGATATGTAAGAGGAACATGCTGAATTTTCTTGGTGAAAAGGGAGAGTGTTTCATTATTGCAATGGCATCTTGCAACATGGAGTAGACTTTCACTGGACCAAATTTGATGTCTGGGTGAAGAGACAACATGAGCAGAAGTTCATCATTATGAAATTTCAGGTATCCCAAAAAATAGAATGTTTTTAAAAGACAAACTTAAGGCAACATTGCTTAATTTTAAAAAGTAAGATCAAGATGATAGAGCAGTGATAAATTTGTATGCATCCAACACAGGACCTAGAAAGAAGTAAAGCTAACACAACCAAGCAAAACCCTGACAGAGTGGAAATGAACAAAAGCACAATTATAATGGGGGTTTTGCATACACTTCTATCAGATATTGATCGAGTAGACAAAGAATTATAAGGCTACAGATGTAAAGAAAAATATGAATAGGCTAATTTTTGAGTGGCTATAGTATGCAGGGCTTAGAAGGTCTGAAACATAAAGTAAAGCTAGGTTTTTAAAAATCAGTGCTATTCAATATTTTAGGTTTGTTACTCATAGAACCAAGAGAAGTAATGTGACCAGATCTCTTTTTAAGACATAACAGTGGCAACAATGAAGAAAAAGGAACTTTGAGATATGGTAAAACTAGAGGCATATATTAAAAAGAAAATGAGTAAGTGAATCCATATGAAAGATGTGGGGAACTCAATTAGAGGAATGGAAATGAAGCCTGAGAAAAGGAAATATATACAATATATGTGAGTTTTATCAATAAGAGGTGATATTAAAAAAGAGAAAGTTATAATAAATATGACTCTGAAATTCCTCTACTTGATGGCATATAGCAGTGTTTCACAAAACTCACTAATGCTAAGGACTCCCTGAAGAAATTGTCAAAAACTCGGTTTCCTGGGCCTCTAAACATAGACTAGTGAGTCAGAATCTCCAGGGGGAGTGCTGGGTGATCTAATTCTACAAGGGATTCCTTTCAGTGGGTTAGTTTAGAAACACTGAAATAAAGATACCACGAACCAATGAGAAACCAGAAGGAACAAATAGGATAGTATTTTTGACAAGTTTAATTAAGATGACATCAAGAAATCTATGGAAAGATATCTGGGATACACATGCAAAGGCATGTTTGGAACCTGAGAGAGTGTTTAGAATGAGAAATATGGATTTGAAAGTTACCTGCATGATGGTAAATGTCAAGGTTGCACGACTAGAGGTTTATAAGGAAAAGAATGTATAGACCAATATTTACAGTGCCTACAATTAAATTTCAGGAAGCATATGAATCAAAGAGATAATTAACATAGTATTATAGATGTAGGTAGACTCCTAGCCATGGGATATTATAGAAGAAAAAAGACAAGATACTTTCAAAGGAAATACAGCAGCTAATGGTGTTAACAATGCAAAAAATAATGATAGGAAATAAATACTGGATTGAGGTGACTGAACCAGGCAATTAGAATATCTTTGAGGATCTTAGAGAGGGCAAAGTATGGTGAAAACTTGCCCATTACGAGTTCAGGGAACTATGATTACAAGAAGTAAAGACAGGAGAGAAGACAGCTTTTGCAAGGAGTTAGTCTGAGAAAAGACAGAGAGTTTGGAAGGTATCATGAGTGAGAAAGGTGTTCAAGTGAAATTGTTTTATTACCTTTTTTTCTTTATTCAGTGTAGGAGATGCTGTGATGTGACAATCATATGCCTTTCAGGACTGAAGGACTTAGATTCCCAGCTGCTGGAGGGGCTGCCTAAAGACAGCACCCTGCCATCAGCTCTTTTCAAAATCGCCTTGACTGAAAAGAATGGCCTGGTCCAAGGTCATGCTCCTACCCACTGACAGCTCACATCCAGTGACCGTTCAGCAAGTATGCATAATGGCCAAGACAACTTCAGCCAGGCTCAGGACAACTCTGAAGTGCCATTTGGATTTTCAGGCTCCCCATTAGGATAGTTGAGGAGAGTCATCCTGCCTGAGGTCATGCCTCTGCCCATGGCAGCCTGCACCCAGTGACCAGGAGATGCATACATATCAAACCCCAGTCACCTCACACCAAGCTTGGGGGAGTCAGAAAGCCCATCCTGCTGTGGAACTGCTTGTGGAGTTGGCTGAAGTTTCTGTTGAGATTTCAACACAAACTTTCCCATTGTCTAATTCTGTGTTGCCCCTTCCTTTCCACAGGTGGTAATCCTCAGATTACTACCTGATGCACCTCCTGCGTGCTAATTTTTGCCTTGGAGTCTACCATCTGGGGTATCCAGTTTGCAACAATGAGACCTTTTCAGATTTATTAGGCTGACAAGAAAGCTATGAAGCTATGTCAAATGGCAGGTAAACTTCAGTTACTTTAAGTACAAATAACCTAAGGTGAATGAAAAAGTAACATTAGGGGTGAAGTAGAAAATACCTTGAGTGCAGAGATTTTATTTTTTCTTTCTAGAGACGTGTAAGAGATCTGAACAGACTCTTTCCTTTATTTCAATCCTCATGACTGGCGGTAGAAGAGGAAAAACTGGTAGAGGGGGGAAGGATTAGACCACTAATTTTGCTCTCATATTTTACTCGTGTCTAATATTTTCTGATAAATTATTCACTCCTTGTAACATTCTTACCAGGCACACCCCACAGTCTGCTGCCCACTCCACATGCATAGCTAAGAAGACAGGAAACATAGCCATTTTGCTGTCTAGCACATTCTCACGAATCACCATTGTACCTAACAAAAAACGGTGGTCAGTGGCTAGAAAATTAAAGAATAAATGCAAAAGATTATCACATGCACAGCTAACATCCCAAATACATTATTTGTATTTGGATATACACATTTTCTAACACAAACCTAGATGTTCACTTTACAGACCTGATCTTCTGTATTCTTTTCTTCATGATGATTACCACCATTCTTCCAAAAGTTACCCTAGGTAGCTTTGATACTGTTTGGCTCTGTGTCCCCATCCAAATCTCACCTCCAACAGTAATCCCCACATGTCAAGGGAGGGATCTGTAAACCTGAAGTGTGGAGATGGGGAGGTGATTGGATCATGGGGTCAGTTTTCCCCTTGCTGTTCCCATGATAGTGTTAGTTCTCATGAGATATGATGGCATTTCTTCTGCTTGCACTTCTCTCTCCTGCCACCGTGTGAAGCAGCTCCTTGCTTCTCCTTCGCCTTCTGCGATGATTGTAAGTTTCTTTAGGCCTTCCAAGGCATGTGGAACTGTGAGTCAATTAAACCTCTTTCCTTTATAAATTACCCAGTCTCAGGTATTTCTTTACAGCAATGTGAAAACGGACAAATATACTCATCCTTGTTATTCAGACTTCTTCCCTCACCACTTTGAAGGTGTGGGCAACATATTTTGATTCTACTTTTAAATGCTTCAACAGCTGTTTCATTGTTTTTTTAAGAGTATGTGCAGATTTTATATGAAATTTTCTCTGTCCACTCTGTATCCACCCAGACCCATTTCTCACTACTGACAAGAGATCAGCACATCACATGCAATAACATCAAGCAAAACACGTATCATGAAAACACTATCCTTGAGATGAAAAGATTGTTATTATAGCAGATGTTTATTAAGTGTTTACTAACTGCCAGACACTGGGTCAGTATTGTATATGGATTTTCTCATATCATTTTCACAATTCTGTTATTATCTGTGTTTTGTAAATAAGATAAATAGGGCTAAAATAATTGAAGTAATTTGTCAATTCAACTCCAGCATCCATTTTCTATTTACTCTTATCTCCAAAATGGTCCAGTCCACATTACCTTCATTTTCTGCCAAAAAAAGGAAAAAAAATCCTTCCTCTGTCATCAACACTTATCTCAACTGACAATTCCTCTACAAGACTTGTATGAAATCTTAAAGGAAAATGTTAATCCTCTTTTCCCCATGTTCCATTTATGCCTGTACACATCCATTTTAATAACTGCATTTCATTGCCTATATGCTTATCTACCCAGAAAGTAGATCGGCATTATCTAAAGTAAGCTTCATAGAGGTCTAGGTCTAATTATGAAGTAAAATATTATAAAACAAATGAAATGTTTGCCTGAATGCCCAATAAGGGATATACTTTCCACGAATTTGATTATGACCATGAACATTTAGGGTGTCCACTTTCCATGAACTAATAGCCTAGTATCCACTTTCCAAATAGTTTGTTTCTGCATCACTTAACTCGGTATCTGTAATGTCAAAGATGTTCCTTTAATCATTCAACATTCAAAACCACACTGCAATAAAGTTGTGTTGCTTGAAATTGATTTCCAGAGATTTGCAGTCTTTAAGAATGTCGTGAAGAACTCTCTTGTCTTCTTCTTATCATTTCACCTGTGAATAAACTAGATATTTAAGGGGAGGATTTCATTAAGGAAAGTCACACGGGCTTGGAAATTTCGTTTTGAAATAGCACTAATTAAATTGCTTTAATCCTGCTGAAGCTTTCACCCAGGCAATGCAGCTAGCTATTTCACATGAAATTTATAAGTCTGCTATTTAAATGTCATGTTTCTTTATTATTATTTATTTATATCTAATTTATTACTGGATGCATCTCTCTAGCCTCAGGGTATACGTATCTTTAAGTTTAATTAAGAAACCGTTCTGAAGATTATCACTCCCAGCCAAACATAAAAGACAAGAACATAAACACAGAAAATACACACATACACAAGCCCATACGCCCTCAGTGGATCCAACCCACCAGCAAATTAGCATATGCAGAGGAACTAGAAAAGACACATGACAGGAACCATCTAATTAGAAGACTAAAACTTTTAATTTTTAATTTATTTCAAATTATAAAGTAGAAACTCATAAAAGAAATGCTCCATTGTATAATATGACATATGCATATGAACGTGCATACAGATTCTTCTGCAGGCCATATTAGAATCTCCACCACAAGTAAAACACAGCTCTCCTCTGGCATCCCCGAGACTTCCTGACATAGCAATCAGCCCCAGCATTAAGCCAAATCTTCCTGTTCAAGCACTGGAAAGGGAAAAGTCATCCTACGTTTGGAAGGACAGATTATAGTATAGTTCTTTCAGGTATGGATGAAACAAAATTAATAATATTAAGTCATCTTTTTCAAGATCATGGAGGGCATTAAAGAAAGGCTCATTTCTTAGTCCATGTCCAACTTAGACTTGGAGTTTCATTGAAAATATCAATAATAATCACCTAATCAGCATTATCATCAACAACTCCATTCATCTATATCACATACTAAAGTTTAAAAGATCTTAAATGTCTATTATCTCACTTGGTAATAAGAACACTTATATATTTTAACCTACTTTAAAATGTGAGATGCATGAAAATATGTGTTTGAGTTATAAGCCACATTTAAAACATAGGATAATGTTAAGAACACTTCAATCTTTTTATAGTTGTCTTTTACTCCTGTTTGCCAATCTTCATTTAACTTCACTATTCTTCACTGGCAATATGCTAAGTTTTACTTAAATAGCTTTAATAGACTAGATGTGACATGAGCATAGGTCTGATCTCACAGTTGACACTCGAATTTTTTTTTAGGACATCATTGATCCATGTTTACTTCTTTAAACAGTTTCCATTTATGATCGCTTGCCAAACTTTCACCCACTGTGACCCTCCAGGGATTTCTCTTTCTGAAGAAGTGGAGGTGAGATAGAATATATGTTGAGACATGTATTTTTACATTTTATTCATAGTCAATCTCCTCTAGTTTTCTTTATACCAGGAATGATAACAACGAAGTGCCAATAGACTAAAAAAAAGGACATCTGTTTTATGTGTTTTCCATCATGAGGCCATTTGAAGTGTGAGATTGTTTTTCTGAAAGATCAACACTTTAAAAATCTTTCTGATGACAAACTGTGCCTACTTCCAGATCATGTGGCAGTAAAACACTATTACATAGCTCATCACACCCAGGGTAAAGTGTCAGCTATGAAGCATTATGATTTATGTGTATATTCAACATTTGTTTTTAGAGCCAAACTGACTTCTCTCTTAATTTGTTGCTACTAAAATGATTTCTACTTAATTCTCTGTAATTATCATCCCTTAATTCTATCTAATAATGTGGTGATACAGAAAGCATTTGCTGCACTTCGTTTTTTCTGTGAAAAGCCTCATCAGTGCCCTTAATTACCTACTGACATCACTATGTTGTGGTTGTGGACTTTCACACGTTACTGTGTATAGCATGGCTCATGAAGTCTAATGAGAATAAGTTCCTTGAAATTAATCCCAATAATTAACAAACTTGCTGCCTGCTTCTCAGATGTCTAATTTGTGACACAAACTTGGCAAATGTTTTCAACTGTGGAAACAGAATTGAATTAAAGAAAACTTTTTGAGAGAAGTAGAAATTGATCTTTAATAGAATTTCTTTATCAAATATACAATCCATTGGTGATATATCTGATTTATCAGCAGTGAAAATAAACATAAAATAATATGAAATGCTGACCAAATGATAGAAGGTTCTTGATGGTAATTTTTCTCCTCATGGAGCATTCTTTTAAATAAATAAATAAATAAGAACAGAAAAGAAGCGATTTTGTTTTCACCTCTCAGTCATTCCATATTTTTCTGTGAAAATACTTATTCCTATCCATTCCCAACTACCTCCTACTTCCCAAATTACTGATTCAAATATTTTCCTAAATTGTTCCTTTTACCCAATGCATTTGTTGACAAGACCCAAGGGTGTACTAATAGGCCTTTAGTAGTATAAGTATTCATTACTTGATGGTCAAATTCACTCACTAAATAACCCTAAAATTATGTGATGATTTATGTCCAAATCCCATTCAAATCTAAAGTTTAGGTAAAAAGGTAGAATAACATTTAACCCTTTGCATTCTGGTCTCTTCTGCCTCATTTTAAATTTCTGGGATGTAGAGCAGATTCTGCATATAGTAGGTGTTTAACCACGTTGGCCGAGTAAATTAGAAGAGAAATCAATAATATTTTTAAAAACTAATTCATTCTTATCACTGAATATATTTTTAATCGGTGATTTTTTTCTGTATAAATTTCTGTATTTTACCATTTCTCCAGTAATTTGTTATTTAAATCTTTACTAAATTAAAAGTGAAAACTAAATAAATCCTCCCTGGTTGGCTTCTCCTCAAGAGGTCTCTTTTAACCCACTACTTTTTTGGATCATAATTGTATTCATTGGCAATTTTATCTGCAGTCTCTTTTTTTCCATGTAGCTTAGTTTTTTATTTTATTTTATTTATTTATTATTATTATTTTTTGAGACAGAGTCTTGCTCTTGTCATCCAGGCTGGAATGCAGTAGCACAATCTTGGCTCACTACCGCCTCCTGGCCTCCAGCGATTCTTGCGCCCCTCTCCCAAGTAGCTGGAATTACAGGCATGTGCCACAACGTCCAGCTAATTTTTGTATTTTTAGTAGAGACAGGGTTTCGCCATGTTGGCCAAGCTGGTCTCGAACTCCTGACCTCAAATAATCTGCCTAACTCATTCCGTCAAAGTGCTGGAATTACAGGCGTGAGACACCACGCTCAGTCATTGTTTTTCCTTTTTTACCCAGCAAAGATGTGTACCAGACCTACTTACATTAGGAAATATATAGTGGGGCTTAAACTTAAGGAAGAGCCCTACAGTAAAATAAATAAGAATTATCAAATGATCAAGCAAAACAGATGTTTTGATAACAATGTCATATCTATTTTAACCCCCTTGTAAAGATAAAGTTATTGCCTTTGTTTACTTATTTGCATTCTGAAACCTGAGTTTTACATGATTATTAAGAATTTGAAATTTCCTCCAAGGTCTTTATCTGCATCTTTGCTGACTGGCTTTGTATAAAAATTAGTACAGAGTGAAGCTGAAGAATATGGGTTTTACTATGAAATAGCTGTACATTTGAATCCTGGCTCCTACATGAGAGCTGTGTGACTTGTACTCAACTTTCAGCTTCTCAGATTTTGCTGAAATAAAATGAAAATACTAAGAATATTGACCTCCTGGGGAGTTTGGAAGACAGAATAATAAATTTTTACATGAAAACTGCTCAATACTTTATAGCCATTTTTAATATGAGAGTGACTAACAATAAATCATGGAAGAATAAGGAGGAAAAATAAGAGTTGTAAAGGTACACCAATCCTATGATTCACCCATATTTGAAGGGGAGAAGGAAGGGACATAGAGAATGCAAACACAAATCTTGATACCTAAATCTTATTTTCATATTGATCAGGAAATCCCCAATTAAATCCCAGTTAATCCTAATACAGACATCCAGGACTTGATTAGACACAATGTAGACAAAAAGTGAAACGTATTGAAATATAAGATATAAACAGGGAACATTTTTTTTCTTTTATTTTTTGAGGCGGACTCTCCCTCTGTTCCCCAGGCTGGAGTACAGTGGCGCGATCTTGGCTCACTGCAAGCTCCCCCTCCCGGGTTCACGCCATTCTCCTGCCTCAGCCTCCCGAGTAGCTGGGACTACAGGTGCCCGCCACCGCGCCTGGCTAACTTTTTGTATTTTTAGTGGAGGCGGGGTTTCTCCTTGTTAGCCAGGATGGTCTCGATCTCCTGGCCTCATGATCGGCCTCCCAAAGTGCTGAGATTACAGGCATGAGCCACTGCGCCTGGCCAGCAGGGTGATTTTTTTAAAAGCATACATTAAATCATGAAACACAGACTATGTAAAACAGAAAGATAGTTTATCTGAATTTACCATGATCTGTGAAATCCCTCTAACCCGGGTTGATATTCCAGATACTCACTTAAAAGCCTATGACTTTAGGCAAGTTATCTGACATCTCAAGCCCTCAGAAGTTACTTCTAGGAAGTCAGAGTAGAACATGCCTATTCCACTGAAGTATTTGAAAGCAACAAGAATGTTTCCAATTAGAAGTACGATTCTTATTTGGTAAACCAGATTCACAGCTTATTTCTGAAGCAAAATTAAATCATAACTAATTCTCAAATTTCTGAAAGCCATAAAATTGTGAACAAAGTGTTTCTAAATACTTTATTTCATTTTAATAACACAAAATTATTTAACCTAGTATAGTGACTCTCAGCTGAGTGAAATTTTGTTTCACCAGGGAACTTTGGCAATGCCTGGTGAGCTCTGTGGCTGTTGCACTGGGGAATACCACTGGGTTTTAGTGAGTAGAGGTCAGGGATGGTACTCAACATCCTGCAATGAACAGGACAGTCCCCAACACAGAATTATCCAGTTCAGTATGTCAATATCACAGAGGTTGACAGATTCTGATTTAGAAGAACAGGAATCTTCTGAATACTGGCTTGTTTGCAATAAAATATATTGACATTGCTTTCATTTTCACCTATGTTTTTGCTCCGATGTCAACCTACCAGTGAAACAGAAATTTTATTCCTGTGGGTCGCTTGTCTGAACTAATGTTATCATTTATGTGGGAAGATTTTGCTGACGGGCTACTATATATCTGTGATACTTAATTTTATGTGTCGACTCGACTGTGCCACAGGATGCCCAGGTTATTTCCGGATGTGACTCTGAGAGTGTTCCTAGATAACACTAGCATTTGAATTGGTGGACTCAGTAAGGTAGATTGCTCTCCCCAGCATAAGTGGGCCTCATCCCATCTATTTTAGGGCATAAATAGAACAAAAAGGCAAAGGAAGGGAGAATTAACCCTTTTTAAAAACTTTCTGCCTGCCTCTTAGCTGGGACATTGGTCTCCTGCCCTCAGGCTAGGATTTACATCGTTGGCTCTTGGTTCTCATACCTTCAGACTCAGACTGGAATTAAATCACCAGCTGTCCTTGGGCTTCAGCTTACCGGTACCACTGTAAAGAAATACATGAGACTGGGTAATTTGTAAAGAAAAGAGGTTGAATTGGCTCATGGTTCTACAGGTTGTACAGGAAGCATGATGCTGGCATCTGCCCAGCTTCTGGGAGGTCTCAGGAAACTTTCAGTCATGGCAGAAGATGAAGGAGAAGCAGGCACGTCTTAAAAGGCTGGAGCAGGAGCAAGATAGAGAGAGGGGAGCAGGGTATGTTCTAAACATTTTTGAACAACCAGATCTCACGATAACTCACTCATTCACTTTCATAAGAACAGCACCAAGGGAATGGTGCTGAACCATTAATGAGAAATTGCCCCTATGGTATAATCACTCCCCACCTGGTCCCATCTCCAGCACTGGGGATTGCAATTCGACTTGAGATTGGGTGGGGACACAGATCCAAAACATATGATCCTCCATAATTACCATATGGTAATAGCAGTATATATGTTATTATAAGTGAGGAATACCCCTTCTTTCCCATCTTTTTATACATATATGGTAATATATGTATATATGGTAATAGCAGTATATATATGTGTGTGTGTACATATATATAATATATATATTACCCAAATTACATACATATGTACACACACACATTATTGATTATATTTCTCTGGAGAATCTTAACAAATACAATATCCATGAACAAATAACTAAAATAGTAGGACCATCTAAATTCTACCATTATAAAATATTTAAAATAAAGAGCTATTGTTTTGTATCCTTCATATTAATTAATTCATTAATTATGAAAATAAAATTTATTGAGTACCTGCTAAGTTCAAGAAACTACTTTCTTTACATATTTTAATCCCAGTACTTATCAAGGGGTAGGGAGCAGAAGATCAGAAAATCTCAAATCCTGGAATTTATAAAGGACTATTTTTTGAGTACCCTGGACCTGCCAGGATACTACTACCTGGAGTTCTGCCTTATGACAGGCAGTTTTCCTTTCTCATCAGATCCTTTGGGTCCTTTCTGTATATCTTGCATTGTTGTTTATATGATTGAACCTGCCAGTGCTACTCCGACCCTAGGCATCTTTCTCAAATCTCTGTGTCCATCAGAAAGTGCCTTCTAACACTGACTGAAACTGAGACTGACCATTTACTTCTACCCTGCAGTAGCCATCCACAGTAGGAATGTAACCAGAGAATGCTGGATTCAAGGCTCCAACTCCTAAGGCTGGGTTGTGACCACCCACCTTTTACTGTCCCCCACTGATGCAGGATTTTTGCTCTTTAGCTCAGCTAGGTCCAGGTTCTTGTCTCATAACCAGGAAAAATTAGGCATGTGGACACCAAAGAGTGAGTGGAGTAGAATGTATGAAGTGAAAGGAAAGCTCTCAACAAAGAGAGGGGTCCTAAATAAGCAGACTGCCAGATGCCCCCTTCGCAGTTGAATACCAGGGCATAAGGTGCAAATTCCTGGTGTCTCCACCTGTCCTTCCAGTGTGTGTGTGGGCCCTCAGACTGAGCTGCTCCATATTTATGTATTTCCCTTACTGTGCATGTGTTAAGGAACAGAATTTTCTACTGTGGGCATGTTTAGGCAAGACCCCTGTGCAAGTTCCCTTATCTGCACAAAACATCTGGTGTAAGCACTTGTGGGGTGAGTCAGAGGTTCTCTGAGGACCCTTCCCTTACTGTCTGCCTAAAGCAAGCTGACTAACTCCTTTCACCACCGCATGACACTCTGCTCTCTGTAGACTGTGTGCCAAACTGTGGCAAAAATGGTTATCATAAGATTGACACACCTTCTCATCCATTCTGAATTGTGTTCAGTGAAGAAATGTTGAGATTTTACAGAAACGTGACACACAGGTTTTTGTGATTTGTGAGGGTATTCATATCAAATGAGGGAATGAGAGTAGGAGAACTGCCACTCTTTTTTAAAGCCCAGCTTTGTGAGAATACAAAGGAAGGCATTCTGGACTCTTTCTGAGGAGGCAAAGAAAGGCAATAAGTAAGCACCAAGCTGAAGTGAGAAGGTAATAAATAGATTTCTAGTAGATAGAAGGAAGGGCCTTCTGGGTAGAGGAAATAGCATGTGTGCAGATGCACAAAACTTAAGCAAAAAGTACAAGCAGATTGGCAAGGTATCCAATATTGTCAGAGGGCAATAGATGTCAGCCAGTTCAGGAAAAGGTAGGACTGGAAATACAGGGAGGAGACAAATTCTGAATGGACTCAGAGATTTGGTTTCATCCTGAACAGAGAATAATGGCATGAGTTTTCAAAACAGAGTTTATGGCATACAATTGCATTTTATTAAAAAAAAAAATCTATCTCATATTTTTATTAAGAAGGATGGATTTAAAAAGGAAGGTAAAGCTAGAAGCCAGACCAGTGAGTTAGAGGGATACAGAGAGGGTGGGGAGGGAATACCAACCACAAAAATCCTGAGAAGTTTTAACCCAGGATTCTTAGCAGAAAAAAAATTAACAAGTATGAGATAAATAAGTTTAAAATAATTGATTGGGTATTCTGGTTTTCTTAGTGTGTCTGAGGGGTTAGATTTTGACATGAGTGTTTTAAAAAGCATTTATAGTAATCATTGATGTAATTGTCAAATCTCTGATACAAACGATGATATTTTCCCATGTTTTTGTTTTAAAACTATTAACAGATTTTGCTCAAAAGCTATTTGAGACTTTACCAGGTCTTCTCTTCAGAGATGGTCAGTGATTCCAGGAGTGACCATAGAAGGGAAAAAATATGATGACTTTTCAGCATTTTGGCAAAGAAAGACAACATTGATTAAATTCTCGTAGTTGAATAGAATATTAACAAAACCTCTCTGGCTCATTTGGAGAGGATGAAATTAATTCACGAATGAGAGGGTAGCTGTGGGCAAGATTCCATGGACAAAGAGACAAAATGCAGAGTATGGCTTAAAAAAATTAACTAGTGAATGGGATGTTAACCTCCAACTGGGGAAGTAATTGTATTATAATGGTGATGGAAAAAGAAAACTCTCAACCAAAGAAATGAACCTGAACTGAAATGTTTCTAAATGGCAAGTAAGTTTGGTTACCTTTTGGTTTGTATATGCTTCATTTTTGCACCACTGCCCTGTGTTCTGTCATCTCAGCCGCAACTGGAAATGGGAATTCTGCAATATTTGGCCTTGACACCTATTCAAGTTTTGTCCGTGGACAACTTACTTACACGTGCCCAAACCAGGATTCCACTGCAGCAGAATTCCCACCTCCCATGGTGGTTTCAAATCTAGGTACCTCACTTGGTGGATTCAAGGATCAAAGGAGACCACTTTTAATTACCTTGAATGGTGCCTGGTAACTTGCAGGTGTTTTCAAAGTCTCATTTCTTTTCTACCATTCTGAGCTACTGCAGGTTGAACTTTATTAATGCATCTGAGAGAAACAAGAAAGATTTTGACACGCAGCAAGTTAAGGAAACTTCTAGGCACTGAAGTTCAGTGACTTCACAGGAATAGTGATAAGAAATACGTACTAGCAGTACTCTGCCTCACAGGTTTTGTGTTTTGTCACGATTAAGGCACAAGATGAACTGAGTGTCAGGGGCTTCCTGCGGGACATGCCTATGAGTACCACTATTTAGGGAAGGTTCTGATGCCATGAGCTTCAGGATGATTTACTGAGATCACATATTATATTTTGAGTATAAGTGTATGGATATTCACTCTCCCTATACGTGAAGGTAGCTAAGTCCTTGCGTCCTCTTGCTATAACGTGATTTGTGTTTCAGGGTTTAAAGTAGATGAAACTAGGCCGGGCGCGGTGGCTCACGCCTGTAATCCCAGCACTTTGGGAGGCCGAGGCGGGCAGATCACAAGGTCAGGAGATCGAGACCACGGTGAAACCCCGTCTCTACTAAAAATATGAAAAATTAGCGGGGCGCGGGGGCGGGCGCCTGTAGTCCCAGCTACTCAGGAGGCTGAGGCAGGAGAATGGCGTAAACCCGGGAGGCGGAGCTTGCAGTGAGCCGAGATCGCGCCACTGCACTCCAGCCTGGGCGACAGAGCGAGACTCCGTCTGAAAAAAATAAAAATAAAAATAAAAATAAAGTAGATGAAACTTGCAAATAGAACTGAATTTCTCACATATGGTTTTGTTTGTTTTGAGAAAATTATGCTGGTGTATCCTATATAGTAAGGTAAAAGAGGTATGTTATTTTTGTTTTTTTGTTTTTTTAAGTATACTTTATTTAGAGAGTAGCTTTAGTTTACAGCAACATTAAGCAGAAGGTACATAGCATTTCTATAATCCCCCGGTGCCCCGCCTCACCCTCCCTACTACCAACATTATCCTTCATCATTGTGGTACATTTGTTAAAACCAATGACCCTACATTGACAAGTAATCATGTTTTTAAAAAGCAGAATTTTCTATTAGCATTTTTTATTTTGGTGTACAGCTTTAGAAATTTGAGTCTATGTATAGATTCATGTAACAACCATCAAAATCTAGATACAGGATAACCCCTAAATAACTCCTCCATTCCATTTCTTTATAAACATGGCATCCCCTGGAAATAAATCCTGGAAACCACCTATTTATTCTCTAGTACAACAGTTTTGTCTTTTCAAGATTGTCACATAAATGAAATCATAAAGCATAAAATTTCTTGACACTGGAATATGTCACTTATAATGCCTTTGAGATTTATGTGCATTTTTGTGTGCATCAAAGCATATGTCACTGGTGACTGGTGTGGACAGAAGATTCATTAATATTGCTAAGTAGTATTCCATTGTGTGGATGTACCACAGTTTGCTTATTCACGCATTGAAGAACATTTGGGATATTTTCAGATTGGGACAATTGAATAGGGCTGCTGTAGCATTGGTGTACAAGTTTCTGTGTGAGCCTGTTTTTATTTATCTAGGGTAAACACTGTGGTGTGTAATCTCTAGGTCCTATGGGATTGTGTGTTCTTAACTGTTAAGATACTGATAAACCCTTCCAGAGGGCTGGTATTATTTTGCATTCCTAACAACCACATATGAGAATTCCTGTTACTCTTCATCCTCATTACCACTTGGTATTTTCAGATTTTCATTGGTTTGCTTGTGTTTGTTTTTAGTCATTCCAACAGATGTGTAGTGGTGCCCATCATGCTTTCAATTTGTATTACTTTAATGGGTAATGATGTTGGAAATCATTTTATGCGCTTATATTTTATTTATGTATGCTCTTTGCCGAAGTGCATATTCAAGTTTTTTAAATCTATGTTTATTTTGACTTCTTGGAGAACTGACTCTTCTATCATTATGTAATATCCCTCTTCATCTATTTAGCCATTCTCTGACTGTTAATTGGAGTGTTAGATCATTTGTATTTGATTATCACATGTGCAGACTTAGATTTACCCCTTTATTATTTGTTTTCTAGTTCTTACCTCTGTTTTCCTTTCCCTGCCTTCTTTTGGGTTTCTTTTTTTGGACTTCTCCAAGATTGCCCTAGGGATGGTGGTTTGGGGCTCAGCAAAAGACTCACGAACTTCTCCTATCATGTCTGGGAAGCTGAAGACTTCCCTGTCTCCTGGGAGGGTGAAGAAATGAATGATTTTTGGTGCATTTTCAGAGACCAAATTGTAGGTCAGTGGTCTCCCAGAATCAATAAGATCCCTATTATTTAAGAGCATGAAATCTAAAGAAACCTGAATCATTGGAAAATATGCTCAATAGACTTTGACTCTGTGTCCACACACAAATCTCAGATTGAAATATGATCCCTAATGTTGGAGGTAGAGCCTGGTGGGAGGTGAATGGATCATGGGGACAGATTTCTCGTGAATAATTTAGTACCATCCCCTTCATAGCGTCCTCAGTATTGTTCAAGATCTGCTAGCTTAAAAGTGTGTAGCATCTTCCTACTTGCTTTCTTGCTCCTGTTGTCACCATGTAAGACGTTCCTGCTCCCTCTTTGCCTTCTGCCATGACTGTAAGTTTCCTGAGGCCTCCCTAGAAGCCAGGCAGATGGCAGCATCATGCTCCCTGTACAGCCTGAAGAACCAGGATCCAATTAAACCTCTTTTTAAATAAATTTTCCAGTGTCGGGTTTTTTTTTTATAGCAATGCAAGAACAGCCTGATACAAAGCTATTCTGGATCATGAGCATATGTCGGTGGTGCCTGGTGAGGACACAGATTCGGGGTATTTCGTAAATATTTTGTTTAAGACCCCTGTGTTGGTCCTTCAGATGACCCCAGGAGGAGACAACAATGACTAGGATTTAATTTTCTGCCAGCCACATACATTTCTGGTACAACCGACTATAGATTAAACAAAAATCTCCTACTCTTTTTTGGTTAAAAAAAAAAAAAATATATATATATATATATATATATCTGACGAAAGAATTTAAAGAGAATATTACTCTTTTGTCTCTTATCTGGAAATAATTGTTCTGGCAATAAATTGTATCATTGTGATAATAATATTTGTTAAGGGATATTATTGTACTTTTTAAAATGAGTGACACAGTTCTCAAATTCTTAAAAATTTTTTCTTGTTTTTTTTTTTTCTTTTTCCTCAGTTCAATTTAATTGTTCAATTAAGGAACCTTTACAAAACTTCTAATTTGCACCAAGGGCTTTAACAAGTATAAAAAATAGACATAAATATATCCATACTTTCATAGCATTTACTAACGGAGAAACATATTTATTCACTGTATTTTATCACCTGTGACTAGAAGTGCTGATCATCTCAAATAAGCTTTGATAAAAGTGGAATTCATGGCTCATGGTCAAGGGAACTTTGAAGAATTGACCTTGTTTAAAACGCTAGTGGTTTAAGTGGGGGGAAAATAGGTCATGGCTCTTTCCCCCACTAATGTCTTGATGCTCCTTTGTTCTGTGGTACATCATTTTCAAAAACTCATCATTTTCTTGGGAGGAATTACAGGCAATGACAGCATTAGCATCACGTGGTTCTTTAAATGGTAACTGAATGATAAAAAGAGAGTTTTTCCAAAAAGGTACTGAGAGGACTCAAATTGACCCAAATTAAGTCAGATAGCTATCCCTGGAATTAGAGAAAGCTGAATGGAAAAGGCATGCTTCCCCAGTGAAAGAAATGCTTGTCATAAACTGGTGAAAACAAAATGTATTGCAGACTCACTTTAAATATTGGAGTGCATTGTGGCCATGATCATTAATAATCCTAAAGAAATTTTCAAAAGAATTTCCCACCTATATATAACAGTATCGCCAAAGAAAAGAGAATTATTTATGGTAATGAATAAACACATATTCATTACTACTCAATAGTGTACTCAAATGAATACTAATTCCAGAAATTAAAATTACATTCTTTTTAGATACATCTGCACTCAGTGATGAACATCAACACTCTCATTTCGGTTTTCATAGTTATTGCTTTGGCCTAGTTTAGCTGATTTAAAAAAATAAAATATATATATAAACAAGAGAGTTTTACTTAGAACATGATTTTAACAAACCATCTTTCAAACATAAGCTCATATTACACGGAGCAATAAGGAATAATGTGAATGTCAAAAGTGAAGTGATTTTTAAAAAATACATTAGGGAGTGGACTGGATTAATGCAATGCATTATGTGCAGAGTGATGAGCCATTTCTTTCCAGAAATGGTATTTTCTTACTTAATGTTATCATCTTGTGAGGATGTCTGTTTAAGATGATCAATAGGTAAATTTTTATATGGGATGTGTAAACATTCAAAAGCCCTAAGCTTTTAAAATATAATGCCAGTTGGTCAAATAAGAAAAAAGAAACTATTTTACTCTTTCATACGTATGTCTATGGGACATAGGACAAACACACACACACACACACACACATATACAATTCTAAATAGAAAAGAGAGAATGCAGTAATATTTTAGTAAATAGATGTTTTATAATCCATGAACAAGAAAGCAAACAATATTTTCTGTTCTGAAACATATGCATAAAGCTGATTAATGGTTATCAAATATTATCTATTAACATAATTTGAAATAAATAGATCTATGAACTAAAAAACAAACCTGTGGTTTCCTAAAAGTATGAGCAATGGAGAAGGAGGTGTGAATTATTGTTGGCGTGAGTGAAGCATATAACAAAGGGGTCAGTTCTTGGTATTATTTTATACTTTTAAAGCTTTATTTAAGATATGTGACTCATATATGTATACAGTCATGCATTTGTTTTTGTTTACTTGCAAATATTTAAGCACCTCTTACCTGCTAGGCACTGCACTGGTTGTTGAAGATTAACAGAGACCAAAGTCTTACCCTCATATATCGTATTACAAATGTATATTTGTAAATTTTTTTTTTTTTTTTTTTTTTTTTTTTTTGGGATAGAGTCTCACTCTGTTGCCAGGCTAGATTGCAGTGTTGCAGTCTTGGCTCGCTGCAACCTCCACCTGCCGGGTTCAAGCGAATCCCCTGCCTCAGCCTCCCAAGTAGCTGGGACTACAGACATGTCCCACCATGTCTGGCTAATTTTTTCTTTTTCTTTTTTTTGTATTTCAATAGAGATGGGGTTTCACCATGTTGGCCGGAATGGACTCTATCTCCTGACCTCATGATCTGCCCACTTCGGCCTCCCAAAGTGCTGCAATTACAGGCGTGAGTCACCACGCCCAGCCAATATATTTGTAAATTTTAAAGAACACTTTGCATTTTGTTTTCTAGCAAAAAGATGTGACAGATTCTCAAGAATCTATTCTTAACTTTCTTTGCTCATTGTGTACCTGAAGCAAGTTAAACAAGATGTCTCCTAATTAGTCACTATTAATTACCTGAAGGAAATTAAAGAGTTTTGATATGTTATTCTAGGAAAGCATTCAAAAATCTCTCAAAAACTTCTCGTAAAACTTAAGCTTGTGAAGGGATGGCAGCATCATATTTTTGTATGGTACTCACTCACTTCTATGTCTATTATGACCTGAACAGCCTAGCCTGTACACTTACATTATTTCACTTCCTTTTGTTGGTTTCAGCATATCTGTAAACCTCTTGTTCTTTGTTAAATTTCAGGTAAGTAAACAAGTTAATTGTGATATAATTAGTAGGCCTTTATATCTTTAAAATATCTGTATCACTATGAATATTGATATACCTATTGTTCTCTTCTACCCTTTCTGCATCACTATGAATATTGATATACCTATTGTTCTCTTCTACTCTTTCTCTATGTGTAAGTATATGTGGAAGGGAGAGGCCTGTGTTATCATCAGATACTTTATATGTATGAGATAATTTTTATCTGCATAAATCCATGATCTTAATTACAGCCTCACACTATTCCTTTGAGCATTGACTGTTGGTCAAGATCTCACTCAACTCTACTTAGCTAGAGAGTTGGAGAGCAGGGAGGGATTAAACCCCACCTCTGACTAGCAGCCTGTGATTCCCAGCTCTACTACACTGAGACACGTTAAGTGAAGCAATTAGTAAAAGACTTACTATGGGCCCCTGGAACTAGACACCCATACAGAAAACATATACAGAGCAGATCCACCCTCATTCTTGCAAGCCTCTGTTGGCTGAGATGCTCATATTTTCTGTTGAGACATGATGTACACGTATGCTCTCTTTTTTTCTTACTGATAACCTTAGACTTCATGGTTATTTTTATGTTATGTTGAAGTTTATTATTTATATAGAAAAGTGTATCTGTCAAATATCTGCAAATGAATAGATCTGCACGAAATTAAGACAATTTATATGCAATATATAGATCAAGAAACACAACTATTACTAGCCCTCCATAAGAATTCTTCCTGTTCTCTTCTATTATGTTTTGCAACCCCCAGAACAGGCATTGTCTGACTTCGAACAGCCTAGGTTAGTTTTGCCAGCTTGTGTATTTTAGGTAACGAGAATCATGTAGTATCCGACTTCTTTCTCTTAACATTATGTTTGCAGGAATCATCTTATTGTGGTGTAATTGTACAATATTTATATTTGTTGTTGTGTTATATTCAACTGGAAATAAATACATCTTACGTAATTTATCCAGTCTCCAGTTGATGGGCATTTTGGTAATTCCCAACTTTAGCTATTATGAAGTATTGCTATGAACATTCTTGTACATATTTTAAAATAAATGTATCTTCACATTTCCACCGGGTGTACACCAAGGAGTTGAATTTCTATGTCACAGAAAGAGCTTATGTTAAGTTTTAGTAGAGGCTGCAAATTACCGTCTTTGAAATTGACCTTTATCGTGAAAAGAGTGATCACATTTTTCAGCCTTTTCTTCCTGTTTTGAATGTAATGCCTTTTTTCTAACATCCTCCCTCTCAATTGCATACAATTCATTTCCTGCTTTGCCAAGTTCATAGTTCTGGGCTTTCAAAAGGTTTCAGCCTCATTAAATTCCACATCATTGAGTATCTTGCTGATAACACTTTGGTTTTATGTATACATAAAGAATTTGCCCTCGCTCCACAAAACGGGTGAATAAGGAAGGCATTGTATGGCTGAACAAAATAATAAGACCAGAAAAATCCTGTATGTTGATTTACAATTGTTTGCTTTTTCAATAATATCCATTTTTTCCCAGAATCCCCTGCACCTTTATTATTTTTTTGGTGGTAGGGAGTCACTAAGCCTCAGAGGGAGTCCAGCATGCTAGGTAAACCACAAAATTGCGTGTTGCATTATGTCCCTACAGACTAGGGAAAACTCTGTAAATATCAGCTACTTGAGTCTTCCTGCAATTGAACTTGAAAAAAAAAAATGTGCCTGAAAACATGCAGTGAGGGAGGGGCAGCTGGTAGGAAGTCACCTTTTATCATGTTGAAGGAAAGACTACATCTTGGCAGACAGGTAAAAGCATTGTGAGTAAATTTTAAACCAGTAAACTGCAAACACAGTAAATTGTAATTCACATTATTTTACATTTTCACTTCCTTTTATTCATATTTTAAGAACTAAAAACAAATACAATTAAACTTTACAACTTGACTTAGAGCTATCTTATAAAAAGACAGAGTAAAGTTGTGTACTATATATTTATATATAAATATATAGTATATATAATATATGTTATATAATATACGTACTATAGATACTATATACTATATACTATATATAATATATAATATGTATCATATATTATATAATAATATATTATATAATATACATTACATATTAATAAATAACAATATAAAATAATTTTTATTTGTTAATATAAATAAATTTTATTTATATTAATAAATGCATATAAAATATATTTTATATATTAATAAATAATAAATAATATATTATTTATATATGTATACATAGTTATATATAAATATATAAATATATTTATGTATAAATATGTAATATATAATATATATTTATACATAATATATAATTATATAATATATTATATATTTATACATAATATATATTTATATATACAATTTAATAATATGTATTTTAAATAATATATATTTATATATTAAGTATTTATATATTTATATATTAAATATATATATTTTAAATATATAAATACTATATAAATATATAGTATATATACTATTTATATTTATATAGCATTTATATATACTATATATATAAAAATATGTGTGTGTGTGTGTGTGTGTGTGTATATATTTTTGAGACCGAGTCTTGCTTTGTGGCCAGGCTGGAGTGCAGAGTAAGTGCTATATAAGAATGTGATGTGTTGTATGTTCTATATTATTATTTTATGTTTTGTCATTATTATTCTTTCTATTATTTATATTTTTTGAAGCACAGCAACTATAGCAGGAGGCAACCCTTTCTTGGGACATAGAGATTATCTCCCCTCCATAATGAAACAGGAGAGTTCCCTAACCTCCCTTGCAGGACGTGCAGTAGGGATGTGGCTCGTCTGTCGGTCACCACTACTGCTCAAACTCCTTACAGGAGGGGCAGCACACAGACAAAGAGGTGCAGGAGCCCAAGTGGGTGTATGTTACAGTGAGCTCTTTTAGCCTTGCTGTCTGCCAACAGCTTTAAGTGTTAACCAGCTCAGTGGACACTCTGCCTTTTTGCAAGGGCAGAGGGCCAGTGTGACAGCTTCTTGTATCCTGAGCTCTTGTCCAGCATCCCAGAAGAACTGGGGAACTTACAGACTTGAAGGTTAGTGAATGCGGGGTTTTACTGGGTGGTGGAGGTGGCTCTCAGCAGAATGGATGGGGAGCTGGACAGGGGGTGGAGTAGGAAAATGATCTTCACCTGGAGTTTGGCCATCTTTCAGCTGATTCTCTGTCCGCAGCTGAACTCCTCCTGGCATTCCTTCTCTTCTCTCCTTCTCTGCCAGACGTTCTGCCATTTGTCTGCTCCTCTGCTCGTCTCTTTATTTCCTTCTGGATCCTGGGGTCTGGGGTTTATATGGGTACAGGATAGTAGGGTGTGGTGGGACAAAAGGCAACTTTTTGGGCACAAAAATAGGAATGCCTGTTCCCATTTAGGGCCGTGGATATCCAGGCTTGAGGGTGGGGCCTTTGCTGGGGAACTGCCCTCTTCTACCCAGTATTTCCCTGTCTCCTGTCTGTATCAATAGGAGTGAGCCAAAGAAATAGCAGTCACAGTCTGAAGTCTTATACCATCCTTTCTTTCCAAAACCAGGATTTGGGCAAGTATGACATTGGAATGACTTTGATTGTAGCTATAGTTCTGTTTTAACCACTGTTGTCTATCATACTCAATTAATCAAATTATCCCACAGAAATGTATAATAATAGTGCAAAAAAAGTATTCGAGCAACTTCTATGAGCTGAACGCATTGCAAAATATTTTACATTAAATATTTCAGCTCTCACCATGAATTTGCAATTCTGGCTTTTTTTTTTTTTCATTTCTCAGATGAGAAGTTTGGCAAATGCAGAGATTAAAAATTGGTCAAAGCATTTGAGATCAATATACATTGCTGCATGTACCAGTAGTTTGTCTGCTGAGTATTATCCTATTGGATATAGAAGAGTTAGTTTCTATATTCACCACTTGATATTTTGTTTGTTTCTAGTACAGGCCAATTATGAATAACACAGCTATAAAAATTCAAATATAGGTTTTTGTGTGAACACGGTTTTTCATTTTACTTGAATATGCATTATAATAAGAGAAAGAAACTAAACTCAAAAGGCTACCTATGATTTAATTTAAATGATGCCTTGGAAAAGGAAAAACTAGAGATGGAAGACAGATCTGTGGTTACCGGGGTACAGGAGAGGCATTTGACTACAAAGGGGCAGCAAAGATAATATTTTGAGGTGATGGGAATATTGTATTTCTTGATTAGATTGTTGTGGTATTAAAACACACTATGCATTTGCCAAAATTCATAGAAATCAACAATAAAATGATTGAGTTTTACTATATGCAAATTAAAGTAAATAAATAAATAAAGACTTTGCTGAAGGACACACTACTAGGAAATGGCAGAGCCAGAAGCAAAATCAGGGAGATCTCTCTCTATAGCCCATGCTCATTTCACCATGAGTACAGTCCTCTGTCAAATATTTGTTGCCCTATTAGGAATTATTGGGGCCGGGCGCGGTGGCTCAAGCCTGTAATCCCAGCACTTTGGGAGGCCGAGACGGGTGGATCACGAGGTCAGGAGATCGAGACCATCCTGGCTAACACGGTGAAACCCCGTCTCTACTAAGAAATACAAAAAAACTAGCCCGGCGAGGTGGCGGGCGCCTGTAGCCCCAGCTACTCGGGAGGCTGAGGCCGGAGAATGGCGTGAACCCGGGAGGCGGAGCTTGCAGTGAGCTGAGATCCGGCTACAGCACTCCAGCCTGGGCGACAGAGCCAGACTCCGTCTCAAAAAAAAAAAAAAAAAAAAAAGGAATTATTACCTCTGGGCATGATGGCGTGTGCCTCTAGTCCCAGTTATTTAGGAAGCTGAAGCAGAAGGATGGCAGGAGCCTAGGAGTTTGTGTCTGGTGTGTCCTACAATCGCACTTATGAAATAGCCACTGCATTCCTGCCTGGGCGACATAGAAAGGTACCATCAAAAAACGTTTTTTTTTCAAATAATTATTTCCAAATGAGTTACTATTAGAAGGTTCTTCTATTTGTATTCTAATGTCCAAAAGAAAAATATTCTACCTTCTAAACCATCAGATAGGAGATATCTTAATAAAAACATTATATTCTCATTGTGTAAATTCAATGTAAGGGGCATCTGGGGTGCTACTTGTTTTCAACAGGGAATTGAACGAATTAATACTTTGAATGTGTTACTTTTTTCAGAATCAGAACATTTTTAACATTTAAAAATATTAATCAAATCTATTCTAGTATTCCCATCTGTTCCTCACATCAGAGTTTCTTTAATATAGTAATTATAGCTCTAATTCTATAATGGTTTTCTTTCCAAGAATACAGGTTGATGTATGCACCATCTCTTCTTCTAGTCAATTAATCAATAAGCATGCACAGGCAGTAATCGTGATGAAGAGTCCCGTTAATACTAAGAAAGCTAATGGTCCTTTTCATCAAGCGCTGATTAATCAGAAAATATTTTTCCCATAATTGATAACTATTTTTATATTTCCTTAGAGATTTACTGAAATTAACAGGTTGAATTTTCTCTACTACGTTGAACAGCAATTTAGAAACCTAAATAATAAAACAAAAACGTGGAATCAGAATGTAGCAATGTTTTCTATCATAAATTGTTTAGCAAATGAACATGCAGATTATTCCAGGCTCACATTGCTTACTTGGATATTTAAAACCACTTAAAAATTCAGTACTTACAAATTATCTATAAATACATTAAACTCTCAAAGAACTTGCAATATTAATTGTTGACTGGGGATTTCATCGGGCAAACAAATTATTCAGACAGAATAATGTGTGTCCTTGTTTGCTGTATTTCCCCAGGAGGTAAAGCAATAAATTCCAAACCTTAAAGTCATCAAATTTATTTATCTTCTGGAATGAGTACTGTTTTTTCTGTTCCACAGTGAAACCAAATGAACCCTGCAATAATAAAGTGCTTTGAAATTCATTGTTTTAAACAAGAGAAAATTCTTTTCTGACTAGAGTTTGGATATTATGGTACAAAAATATTGAAAGGGCCTTTTTCTCAATGATTTATGCTTAGATGCCAAAATATTTGAGTAAGAACATGCTGGAAGGAGAAAACAAATATTGTCATCTTTTGAAGATCTGCTGTGGAAAATATCATGGGTTTGTAATCAAGTCATTTATTCATCCTTTCTAAAGATGTTTGTTGAGCACACATTGCATACAGGATACATTTAAAAGAGTCAAATTTCACTGAGACAACATGAAATCAGAAATGCCAAGAGACAGAGAACTTCGGCCAGGTTGTCTCCAGATCTCTGGGACTCAGATTATTAATGTCCAAGCCAAACTAGAACCCAGTTTTTCTCCAGTTTTCTAGAAATTTTCCTAGAGCATCTTGCTACAACAAATAAATCAAATTATTTCATTCCAATAAATGGCAAATTCCATTAGAACTTAATGTATTTACTGATAATTTCTTAAGTACTACATATTTTAGTGTTTTAAAATATCATGCAAGCATTGTTAGTCTGGACCAAACTAGAGAGTCATTATTGCCAAGAGTAAGGGGTTGAGGATTCAAAAGAAACACAATTTAAAAAGGATATGGAGAAGAGGATTAACATACTGTCTAGCAATTTATGTACTGTTGTATTGTGAAAAATAAGGCATTTAAATCAGACAGTTCGGTATTTGAATCCAAGCTCTGAGACTTTTTAGCTCTATGATTTGGGGCAAGTTACTTAATCCATAAGCACAACTGTTCTTTCATCTGTCAAATGGAATTAATATAACCGTTAGAGTTCAGTAAACATTAGTTGTTTTTATATATTAGCCATGGTAATAAGCACCTTATGCGTAATTTACACATCTGAGGTAGATACTTGATATGCTTTGTCTGTGTCCTCAACCGAATTTTATCTTGATTTGTTATCCCCACATGTCAAGGGAGGAACCTGGTGGGAGGTTATTGGATCATGGGAGCAGTTTCCCCAGTTCTGTTCTCATGAGAGTGAGTGAAGTCTCATGAAATCTGGTGGTTTTATAAGGTGCTCTTCCCACTTCGCTCTCTCTTTTCTATCCTGCCGCCATGTGAAGAAAGTCCTTGCCTCCCCTTCACCTTCCACCATGATTATTAGTTTCCTGAAGCCTCCCCAACCATGTGGAATTGTGAGTCAATTAAACCTCTTTCCTTTATATATTACCCAAGCTAGGGTATTTCCTTATAGAAGTGTGAAAACAGACTAATACGATGCTATTATTACCCTACTTTGTTGTTGTTGTTGAAACTGAGACATAGTAACCATTCTCCAGATTGTGTAGCTGTAAAGTATTGGAGAAACCTAGGCAGTCCTGGGTTACAACCTGTAGCGTTAGACCGGTGTACTACATTGCAGAGCAGGGCAGATAAAGGAGATAATAGGTATTAATACCTAGTCATGCTCCTGGCATATATAGTGGACATCCAATCAATTGCATAATATAATTAACAATGAATGTAATAATCTGTGTGCAGAATGTGCAAGAAAGTGGAAAAATTGGTCTCAGGAAGAATCATTATGGAATAAAACTGGTCCTGAATGCTCAGGGACGTCATGAATCCCTCTTTTCATCTATGTTAGTTGTTCTCAACAGGAGGCAATTTTGCCTTTCCCATCACACTGTTTCTGATTGTGATGACTAGGGAGATGCTATTAACCTCTAATGTGCAGAGGCCAGGTACACTGCCCATAATCCTACAATGTGCATAGCTCTCATCCCTCATGCCAAAAAACTGTCCTGTCCAAAATATCAGTAGTGTTGATGCAGGGTAGGTGAGCCCCCAAATTTGGGGTTTATCAGAGGGGGTTCTTGGATTTGGTCAGGAAAGAATGCAAGACTGAGTCAGAAGTAAAAAATAGAAGCTTTTGTTGAGCTGATACTGCTCCTTACCAAGCAGGGCTAACCCATAGGCAGTGCGCTCAGAGTGAACACTTGTGGACTGCTGTCTAGCTGTATTTATGCTCACTTTTAATTACATGCAAATTAAGGGGTAGATTATTCATAAGTCTCTAGAAAATGGGTGGTAACTTCTGAGTTCTTGCCATACAGAGAGGCGGTAACTTCCGGGTCTTTGCCGTGGCATTGGTGGTAGCGCTGGTGAGTGTGTCTTATGCTAATGAGCAATGAGAGCAACTAGAGGTTGCTTTTTGCGCCATCTGCTGGCTCTTGCTGGTTTCTTCACTTTATCCTGCTGGGGTTGGGAAGTAAGGTCTTGTCCCTCGCTTACCTCATGGTTGCTGTTGAGAAATTCTGATCTATGTCATCTCCATCTCACAGTTTTAATCTCCCATGCTGGGTTAGAAGTAGGCGCTGTTGAAAGAGAGGCTTATCAATTTTTATTTTTATCAGAATAATCTTCAAATTTTGTTGACACATAGTGCTGTCAGGAATTTTAAGTTTGAAGACTTGGATTTATCCCAGAAATCTATGTTTTCAACAATTCTCACCTTCAGGCAATTATTTTTAATTGATACATTATAATTGTACATACTTATGGGGGAGTGCCTGTGATACTTTGAAAAATGCATACAATATGCAGTGATCAAATCAGGATATGTAGACTATCCATCACCCCAAACATTTATCATTTCTTCGTGTTGAGAGCATTTGTTCTCTTTCAGGTATTTTGAAATATGCAATACATGATGGTTAATGATAGTCATCATACACCATTGAACACCAGGACTTACTCCTTGTATCTAACTGTATTTTTTGTATCCATTAACCAATCCGTCTTCATTCCCAATTCCCACCCTTCCCAGCTTTTGGTAACTATCATTGTACTTTCCACCTCCATGAGACAAACTCTCTTAGCTCCTGCATATGAGTGAGAACATGTGATATTCATCTTTGTGTGCCTGTCTTCAGGTAACTCTGAAGTAGATAGTCTCATTGATCCTGCTAGGGAAAACCTCCAGCTTTAACTCTGCCTTATCTGATACTGTGGGCTGGGAAGTGTAGCGGTTCCAGAAGAAGCCAGCTTAATAATAGCTATCACCATAAACACTTAGCACTTATGTTTTGCGACTCCTCGTGTTCTTCTCAGCCAGCTTCCGTATTAGACTAGCACCCTGTGGTCGAGGAGCAGAGACATATTATAGGCAAGGAAATGTGAGATACGGTCTGACAAGGAGGTGCTAATAACTCTGCTGAAACTCAGAATTATTCTCTTCTTTCTGTGCCCAATGGGGAGGGAAGTGAGTGGAAACAGGTGTTAAAAGAATTCAGTGTGAAGCCAATGTCTGTAGTCAAGCCAAGACAATATGTGCTGGGGAAAGAAGGGACAGCAACTGGCACAGTGAAAAGAAAGAATATGGAGTTAGCATTACAGAGAGTTTAAGAGTAAGAGTTTTTCAGTGGCAAGTTAGGAGAAAGCTCTGTGCATATGAGTAATTTCAACAGGCTACTTAACCTCTCCAAGGCAGGAGTCTTATACTCTGGCTGCAAGTTAGAATCGTCTGGGAGCTTTAAAACAGATACCAATATCTGTGCACCACCAAAGACCAATTAAACCAGTATATCTGGGGATGGGGGCAGAGTATCGATATTTTTGAATGTGCTCATGTTAATTCTCATGCGTAGCCCCGGTTGCAAGCCACTGATCTAAATATTACTTTTGTTCTTTTGGGAAAATAATGACACAATTATACAATACATGTTACTTATTTCAGCAAGAGATCTGGAGCTTAGTAAGCTTGCCGAAGATGTTAGTTGTTGTTGCTATGATGATGATTATCATTATTGTTATTGATGCTGCTGCTGCTGTTGTAATTTTTATCGTAGTTCTGTCTGTTGTCTTATGGCCTTCAGTGCCTTCATTGGATCTGTTTCCCCACCTGTAAAATGGGAATTCTAAGAGTCATCACCTAAAGATGTTGTAAAAACACTAAGGTTGTATACTGTGTTATGAGGTATTTTTGGCAAACAATTCTCATAAATACTCATTTTTCCCTAGAAACTTCTGCGTTAGCTTACGTTGAAAGGGAATTTGAAAGTCTTTCTAATAAAGATGATATTCTAAAGTGCCAACAGCCTAATAACATCCTTGTAAAGTAGTACAAAATATTTCATAAGATAAACAATTATTATTCCTATCATTATTATTATATGTGCAAGGAACTGTGTTTGTATTTATCTTATTTATTCTTCCAAGCAACTTTATGAGGTATTATGTTTTCATTTTATATATGAAGAGAATTGCTTACACAGTATATGGCAGAATCAGAATTTGAACACAGAATTCTATGCTGAATTGTTTCCCAATACTGATATTTTGGGACTAAGGAGAATAATGGCCTATACAAAACAGTTGGATGTGGAGCTAAATGCACTATCATCTTCCTTTAATGAAATGCTGGGGAGGACAGCTAATATCCACCCTGCTGGAATGAAGCGCTCAGAATTTGAGGCAAGCATCCCTTCCTTTCTATAAGATGGCTATGAGAAAATGGCTGGAAACAAGGCATTGAGGTACCCATCAACGTGGGATCTAAAATTAGGAAGTAAATTGCCTGCAAAAATTCTCAAGGCCATGTGTGGGTACTCTTGGCCTTGTGTACAATCTTACATTGCTGACAGAGTTGTAGGTGCCAAATTTAATTAATGAAATGGAAAGAAGATTCTACGGTTTAGCCAAGAACAAGATTGTTTGTTCTTGAACATAACACCTTTGCTTTTTCACGTATCATATACACTAGCATGACTTTTGACTAATGGATTATAGCAGGAACCTCTGGTTTGGGGAAATAAGGTGCCTTAGACTCAGTGAGCTGTTATTTCAGATGCCCAGTATGGCCTTCTTTTCATATAACATATAATGTCTCTGTTCTTTCATTCTCATCCTTGCCCTTACCTTTAAAATGTTATTTATGACAATAGGTGCATATGCTATGGATTATAACTGTTACTAATATTAACCATATTTTAACTTGAATGAGATGGAAGAGGGTATTTCTATAGCTCTTTTCAAAAGGAAATGGAAGTCTTGGTGTTGAATATTCAGAATATGATCACCCAGAGACATAAAGAATAAGAAAATTTGAAAATAGATAGTACACTTTTACACCATAATATTTCTGAGGTCTAGAATATCACTATCCATATATGTAACACTTCTCTCATCAAAAATTGCTTTTATCCTTGAAATTACTATGGGAGGAAGGGAAGGATCATAATCTCCATTTTGCAGATAAAAGAAATTGAGGTTCCAAGAAGCTAAGGTACTTGTTTATGGTTACTTAGCTTAATTAGGGTAGAAAAATATAGTAAAAACAACAGTGTTTACTCTGGTCTGGAAGTTTGGTTTTGAAAAGTGAAATAGCACATTTTTTTGGTCTTATACCAAATTTTCACGTTAATCTAATACAATACGAAACTGTTAACCTGACTTAATTTTTACTTTATGGGAAAAAGGCTAGGGAGGTTGTCTAGTTATATGTGCATCATTTCTGTTCTGAGTTTTTCTTCAAAAAGAAGGATAACATATTAGCCAAAATAAATAATAACATGGTACCCAGAGGTGAGGAAGAGATATTAAGCTGTAATCCCTCCTGTTTCAGAATTTTCCTTGGTTCTATTATTTACCTGTCCTTCATTGGTACACAGATGTTTACATTACATTATAGTATATTATATCTTTCAACTTATAGAAATGTTAAAATGTACTATTCATTTTAAACTTTCATAAGTAAGCTTTTAAAAATATATCCCCAACCTGATTCTTTGATCTCTCACACTAGATCCGAGATAAAATTATGCACTTAATAGTGTCAATTTGCAATGATGATAAATGGGCCCATCTGCCCAAACCAATAGGTTCACAAAATTAAAGTCTGGAGTAGAAAAAATACTCCAAAATACAGGAGGAATTTGTTTCTACTCTCTGACATTGTCAAGGGGGGATTCCATAACAAAAAAAACTGACTCCTGTTGAGTATTATGACAAGTGTCACGCGTTTTGTGTAAGTGTTTGAGCCCCAGCCCCAGCCCCAGCCCCTCAGAGAGTTTTCTAAGAACTTTGGACATGCTATTTCTCTTAACTCTCACAGTGAACTTATAAGGTTATTGGCAGTATTATCTCATTTTATAGAACAGCTTATATTTGGAATTCAGAGTTACTAGTATACTATTTGCATATTATTCCCAGCTTTATTATTTCAGATATAAATGGACTTTGAGCCTCAAAGGATATCAGCAGGTCATGTGGTTCACAATGTTAGTATTTTACACATATTTTATTTTAAAATCTAGTTTTTACGTTTTATTTCTCCCATACAGCTTTGTGAAGATCCACAGCTTTCTGAGGACATGTGTCTGAGGTGTGTATGGGAATGACGTTCTGTTTCAATATTTCAAAGGAGCAGAAAGCATTTGAAAATTAGTCCTTATAGGCTTTTTTTCTGTCTGTATAACATAAATATTCACTGAATGTTCTTTGCAAACCTGTCTCTATGTAGAATCATGGTAAAAACTATCCAGATAATATTTTAATTTTCCCTTTATAGTAACCATGTGTGTAAAAGATGACAATTCAAGCAACTTTTTATGAACATTTAACAGGTAAAAGTATGGGTCTAGGGTCTTTGGTTAGACAGGGTAATCCGGTATATTTCCTTCCTGTCAAGCTCCCTGAGGAACTAGAAACATATTTTGGTGTGTGTGTGTGTGTGGGTATGGGTGTGTGCATGTGTGTGTCTGTCTGTTGGGGAAAGGATTGAGCTGTTCATAAAGTATATTTTATAATAATCACCTATTTCTTTCTTTCTTCCTTTTTTTTTTTTTGTGATGGAGTCTCACTCTGTCGCCCAGGCTGGAGTGCAGTGGCACAATCTTGACTCACTGCAAGCTCTGCCTCCCGGGTTCACACCATTCTCCTGCCTCAGCCTCCTGAGGAGCTGGTACTACAGGCGCCCGCCAACATGCCTGGCTAATTTATTTTTATTTTTATTTTTTTATTAGAAATGGGTTTTCACTGTGTTAGCCAGGATGGATTTTGTATTTTTTTTTTAGTAGTGGATAATCACCTATTTGTTAAAAGGTGATGCAAAAATGTAGGAAGGGCATCTCAAACAAAACAAACAGTGAGTGAATAAAAGGTACAGAATATTGATGGACACAGAAGGTCTTGGGGGAACCCATCACTCCTGAGCTGTCTTGAAGTTCAGTGATGTGGTTCTCAAAGTATGAACCCTGGACTAACAGCTTCAGTATCAACTGGGATACTGATAGAAGAAAATAGAAATAAATCTTGAAATAAGTCTTGGGTTCCACCCTAGACCTATTGATTTAGAAAACTCTGGGGGTGGGGACAAGTCATGTGCATTTTAACATGTTATGATGGCTAATTTCATGTGTCCATTTGACTGGGTATGGGGTGCCCAGACATTTGGTTGAACGGTATTCCAGGGTGTGTCTGTGAGGGTTTCTGCAGATGAGATCAGCATTCGAATCAGTGAATTCAGTAAAGCACATGGCTCTCCCCAGTGAGCGTGGGCATCATCCAACCTGATTAGGGGCTGAATAGAACAAAAGTTTGGAGGAAACTTTTGAAAGTTTCCTTTCAAACTTTCAGCTGAAACATCACTTTTCTCCTGCCCTTAGACTGAGCCTCACACCATTGGCTCTCTTGATATTCAGGTTTTCAGACCCAAACTGAGCTACACCACGGGCTTTCTGGGTCTCCTGTTTGCAGATGGCAGACTGAGGAGTTCTCAGCTTCCATAGAATCAATTTCTTATTCTCTCTCTCTCTCTCTCCTCTCTCTCTCTCAACTCTCTCTCTCTCTTCCTGCCAACCTCCCTGCCCCCCCGCCCTGCCACACACACATACACACACTGGTTCTGCTTCTCTGGAAAACTAATACTACATCTACAAATCTACACATGGTCTTCAGTTGATGCTCATACGTGCTAAAATTTCAGAACCACTGGTGTAGTGGATGTCTACAAAGCAGAGCTCATATGACTACGAATTGCACAACTCCTCAGTTTCTTCATCTATAAAATATTACCGTATATTTTGGCTGTTGTTAAAGTCAGAGCTGATACTGTAAACATAATTCCTTGGTTCAGACCTCTCTAAATAATAACTCCCTATGAGATATGTTAGCATTGATTTCTATATAGCGTATTAGATATGGCGTATAAATTGTGACTTATTATATAAATACCCAAGAGGGTACAAATGTAGATAAATGAGCATATGTGTGTTTAACATTTTTATATATTTAAATATATGTAGTTTACAAAATAATCATCTGAATCCACACTGTCCCCTTCAAAGAATAAATACTTACAAGGCTACACATTCTTTTCTACTATAAAGCAGTTTTCCATAAACCTAGATACCTAAATGGCTATTTTGTAAAAAGAAACTGAGAAAGAAAGGAGCAAATATAACAAAATATTAGCTACTGTTGAATTTAGTCAGTTGGTTATGAGTGTTTACGTGCCAGTCTTTCATTACTTCTGTATGTTTGATGATTTTCATAATAAAATTTTAGAGAGGAAAAAGCCAATTGGTTTCCTCTTGGAGGCACTCTCCAGAGTATTTTTGTATAATATACAAATAAAATTCACTACCTCATTTTTTACTTTATTTCTTCATCAATACTGCCTCTAAAACATTTTTTGGCGTTTACAAGTAGAGAAATATCCATACAAGTCAAATATTCCAATTACCTGGGGAATTCAAAGGATATCCCATGAACTGCTTATAAAGCACTGATTCAAAAACTTGACTTTATGTTAAATCACCCTTAGGAAAAAGTTATTATGCCCAAATCCCACCTAGAAAGACTGTAATGTATTCGCTCTGGTGTGAGACCCAGTTACTGTTTTCTTTAACCTCCCCAGGTTATTTCAAAGTCTACTCAGTATTGCCAAACATTGGTCTGAATACTGAATTCAGTGACAAAGTATTTAAAAATAAGAAACCTCAATGAAAGGCTAGCTTCTTGAGATAAAAACACTTGACAGTGAGAGTGTAGGTGCCACCTGGAAATAGGGTGGGTCTGGCCAAGTGGGAAATGAGGGAGGAAGGCCATTTATTCATGACATGTTAATTGAGTTGAAAACAATGGTTGCACTGTGTTAAAGTTCCTCTTCTTTTGTGTAAAACATTGAGTAGAACAAAAACAAAAATGGTTCTAAAGGGAACTGTTAGGTGATAAGCATAAGAAACTTCATCACGTCCTCTTCTTCCAATTAAGTATCTAGAAGAGGCAAGAAAGAGAATTATTGTGGTTTAACATAGCATTGATTGATTATTTTTGGTAAAGCTGAGGATTGCAGATATTCTATGTAATCCACTGTAAACAATTCCAGAGAAAGATGCTGTTCACTATATTTGAATGCGGATGGATAGTTCTATTCATTAAGTGAATAATTTTAACAAAATCTACCAATATTTTCATGCAAAGTTATTAAAGATTGGTTAAGATTCAAGACCTGGTTTTATATGGAAATAAGCACTTATGGGACCAAATGCTAATTGTTTTCCCTCTTTAATATTTTCTTAAGATGAATGTGTACTGAGTTCACATTTGTGTCTTTTCTATATGCCAGATTCTGTAGAAACCACTAAGAATGAGTTTGTATTTATGAACTTATAAAAGAAATGTTGCATCCTGTTAATTTTGTTAATTTGTTTTTGTTTTTGAGAAACATTAGAACTGGAGAAAAAAATTTAAAATGGGCTACCCAGAACTTTATTACCTGTATTATTGCTTTTAATTATCCATAGTAATTATTGTCCATAGTATCCATAGTTATCCATAATTATCCATAGTAAATTTTGCTGAAGTATATTTGTAGAACTATTTTTGTTTTTGTCTTGTTTTTGAGACAGAGTTTCACTCTTGTTGCCCAGGCTGCAGTGCAATGGCATGATCTGGGCTCACCACAACCTCCACCTCCCAGATTCAAGTGATTCTCCTGCCTCAGCCTCCCTAGTAGCTGGGATTATAGGCATGTGCCACCATGCCCGGCCAATTTTGTATTTTTAGTAAAGACAAGGCTTCTCCATGCTGGTCAGGCTGGTCTCGAGCTCCCAACCTCAGGTGATCTGCCCGCCTTGGCCTCCCAAAGTGCTAGGATTACAGGCATGAACCACTGCACCTGGCCGACTGTAGAACTATTTTCACTTCATTCAGTATTAAGTTGTCAGGCCTCTGAGCCCAAGCTAAGCCATCATATCCCCTGTGACCTGCACGTATGCATCCAGATGACCTGAAGCAACTGAAGAACCACAAAATATGACATTCCACCATTGTGATCTGTTCCTGTCCCACCCTAGCTGATCAATTGACCTTATGACAATACACCCTCCCTGCCCTTGCGATAATGTACTTTGTGATACTCCCTCACCCTTAAGAATGTACTTTGTAACATTCTCCCCGCCCTTGAGAATGTACTTTGTGAGATCCACCCCCTACCCACGAAAAATCGCTCCGAACTCCACTGCCTATCCCACATCTATAAGAACTAATGATAATCCCACCACCCTTTGCTGACTCATTTTTCAGACTCAGCCCGCCTGCACCCAGGTGAAATAAACAGGGTTGTTGCTCACACAAACCCTGTTTTGTGGACTCTCATCACATGGATGCATGTGACAGAAGTCTGTAAGTATATATTCTGAAATGTATTCTCCCAAACCTAAATATTCTCAATGTGGTCTTAATTTAGTCATTCATTAATAAAATAAATTCATATTTGAAATTATCTGTATGTGATTTGAAAGAAAGAAAGGAAGGGTAAATGAAAGGGAGGGAAGAAAGTGTACAAAGAGTAAGGGCAATGTGTAAGCAGTTTATATGGATTATGAGGACATTTTGACATGTTTGAAATGGTAATTATAGCAAGGCATGCTGTGACGGATAGTTTTATGTGTCAACTTAACTGTGCCACAGTATGTCCAGACACTTAGTTGAACATTATTCTGGGTGTGTCTGTGAGAGTGTTTCTAGATGAGATTAACATTTGAATCCGTAGGCTGTAAAACAGATTGCC
This sequence comes from Chlorocebus sabaeus, assembly GCF_047675955.1. Classification (NCBI taxonomy): domain Eukaryota; kingdom Metazoa; phylum Chordata; class Mammalia; order Primates; family Cercopithecidae; genus Chlorocebus; species Chlorocebus sabaeus. The sequence continues at coordinate 59,209,174 of NC_132908.1, read as the reverse complement.
CCTCTATTGTGAGTGAGCTTCATCCAATCAGCTGAAGACATGAATAGAACAAAAACGCTGACCCACAGGAATAAGGGAGAATTTCCTTCAGCTTGACTGACTTGAGCTGGGACATTTTTGTTTGTTTTTCCTACCTTTGGATTCATATTGAAACATCTGCTGTTCCTGGGTCTTGAGCCTGCAGGCCTTAAGACAGAAACGTATTATCAGTTCTCCTGGTTCTCAGCCTTTGGACTCAGGCTAGAACTACCAGAGGTATAAAGAGGAGCTGGTACCATTCCTTCTGAAACTATTCCAAACAAGAGAAAAAGAGGGACTCCTCCCTGACTCATTTTATGAGGCCAGCATCATCCTGATACCAAATCTGGCAAAGACACAACAAAAAAAGAAAATTTCAGTCCAATATCCCAGATGAACATTGATGTGAAAAATCCTCAATAAAATACTGGCAAATTGAATCCAGCAGCACATCAGAAAGTTTATCCACCACAATCAAGTCAGCTTCAGCTCTGGGATGCAAGGCTGGTTCAACATATGCAAATCAATAAACATAATCCATCACATAAACAGAACCAATGACAAAAACCGTATGATTATCTCAATAGATGCAGAAAAGGCCTTCAATAAAATTCAACATCCCTTCATGCTAAAAACTCTCAATAAACTAGGTATTGATGGAACATATCTCAAAATAATAAGAGCTATTTATGACAAACCCATAGCCAATATCTTCTGGTTCTCCAATTTGCTGAACTGCAGGTCTTGGGACTTGTTAATCTCCGTAATCATGTGCGCCAATTCCTTATAATATACTATATCTATTTCTATCTATTCTATTGGTTCTATTTCTGTGGAGAACCCTGACCAATACACATACCTATTTAATCCTACGTTTGGTTAAATAAAGCATTAGTACCAACAATACAGACTGGTAAAACTAAACATGCAAATCTCCTGATTTTATAAATATTGCTTCAACTTATCTCAAGAGCCCAAAGAAAAGATGTATGTACCAATCTAAAGTTCTCCTTTGTTCTCTCTCCCTCTCTATCTCCTGCTTCTCTCATTAACACACATGCACACATACACACACAGCAACTCCCCTGTCACATATACACACACACATATTCATACACATACAGAATAATAAAGTATGGTCATTTATTTTTTCATATGCTACTTTTGGCCAAATCATTGCCATATATACACACACACACACACACACACACATATATACACACACACACACTCACATATTTGAGCATGAAAATATTGTATTGTTCTCTTATGGTTGTGATTCAAAATCCCTTGAAGCAAAGATCTAATTTACTACTTCCTTCTGGTTTAAAAATGTTAACAGATGCTTGTCTTAGTTCATTTTGTGCTGCTATAATCGTTATGTCTGAGATTGTATTTTATAAGGAATAGAGATTTCCTATGGTTTTGGAGATTGGCAAGTCCAAGGTTGAAGAGTCTATATCTTGCAAGGGCCTCTTGTCACATCATCCCATGGTGGAAGGCAGAGGAGCAAGAAAGAGCTTGAGAGAGACAGAGCGAAGACGGCCAATCTCATTCCTTTCATCAAGAACTCACTCCCACGATAACTAAACTACTCCCTTGGTAACAGCATGAATCCACACACGAGGGCCGAGCCCTCATGAGTTAATCACCTCTTAAAAGCCTTGCTTCTTAACACAGTTGCATTGGGGATTAAGTCTCCAATGCATAAACATTGGGGGACACATTTAAATGATAGCATTGTTAAGAGAGCACACATCTGACTTTAATTCATTGTTCAGCATATAATTTCATGTTGGCCATACATATGCAATGTTAGTTCTGTATCTATATGGTTTTTCTTATATATTTATTTCCTCTGAATCTGAATATCCTGAAACATATGCAGTTGAAATACATTTTATATATTAGAGCAAGATGGCCAATTAGATGCAGCCAGGTGGAATAGCTCCCACTCAGGGACCCAGACGACTGGCATGCCTCTAACAGAGCTTCAGAGGGAAGGCACCAAGACTGGATGGAAGGAAGCTGGGCTGAAGGGGAAGGAAGCTGGGAATGCTGCATGGAGCTACCATGCACTAGAACTCTTTCCTGACCCCCAGTGGCTCTGGAGGAACAGGAGAGTTGAACTGGCAATGAGCAACCCACTCTTGCCATGGGCCTGTGGAACCTTGGCAGGTGGAGACCCCTCCACTACTGCAGTCACTTCAGTAGACAGGAAAAGCTGCTCAGAGAAGTGGTAGGGACAGCAAGCCAGCTGGTGTGTGGCCCAGAGGATTTGGTGTGCAGGAGTGTCTGTAGTGGGGCACGGCCAGGGGAGCTCATTTCCCTAGGATCAGCTTGCTCCTGTCCCATAGGAGACCTTAGACTTAGGGGAACGATCAGACCTGAACTGTGCAGGGTGGTCTTGCCCATCAGACAAAGCCAGTTTGACCTGAGCACCCCTTGGTCTGGTGGCCCCTATGGCCACGCACCAGCCCACACACTCCCTTCCCATACTGCAGCTTCCCCTAGGACCACAGCAACTCCCCACATAGCTTTGCTAGCACATGTCTGAGTGAGTGGGTTTTTCTTTTCTTGCCCTTCCAGTGTGTGTGTGGTAGTACAGTCCACTCCATGCTACTGCTGGCCAAACACCATTGCAGACAGAGCCTTGGTGGGCACAGAGTCAGCCAGCCGCACCCCTACAAGTGCCTCACCTTTGTACTAACACTGTGCAGAAAACATATTCCCCTCCCTGAGTGACCACTCCTACATGTGGGGCACAGAGAAGGAACCCAGACCTGTGCCCATCAGTGTCCTGCCCCAGAGTCAACAACACCTCCAGTGTGACCATGCATACGGTCACCAGTGGGGGCCCTCCACATTTCCCCAGCTGTGTTGCCTCTGGCACTATGATGAATGCCCACAGGGAGGCAGGGACCCCAGCACCCGTTAACACTCTGCTGCAGCTGTCGCTATGAAGACAGATCCTGCTGTCACCACATTACTAAGCACTTTGAATGACACCACCCATTGGAGTGTGGTGATCAGTGGTCCAGGAGCACCTTGGCTCCCCCAGTGCAATGGAGTCCTAAACTCAAGGAGTCAGAGAACAAAGTAGGGCCCAACATAAATCCCCTAGAGTTAGAGCATGCAGTCTAGGAGTCAGAAGCTGAGTGCTGGCCCCCTAAAATCTTCCATAAATGAAGTCAGTTGGCTGAATCCACCTTATACCACAATCAAACCCTCAAGGTAATCAAAGAGGATAAAAGAAAAAACAATCCAAAGGACAGCAACCTCAACAATTGAAAGTAAATAAGCCCACAAAGATGAGAAAGCGCAAGATTCAGACAAGCTGACAACTCAAAAAGCTACAGTTCCTTTTTTCCCCCAAATGACCACATCACTTCTCCAGCAAGGGTTCCAAACTGGGTTGAGATGGCTGAAATGACAGAAATATAATTCAGAATATGGATAGGAATGAAGATTATTGAGCTACAGGCGTATGTTGAAACTCAATCCAAGGAAGCTAAAAATCATGATAAAATAATACAGGAGCTGACAGACAAAATAGCAACTATGGTAAAGAATGTAATCATCCTGACAGAGCTGAAAAACGTACTACAAGAATTTCATAATGCAATAATCACAAATATAAGTAGCAGAATAGACTAAGTGGAGGAGAGATTCTCAGAGCTTGAAGATGGCTTTCTGAAATAAGGCAGACATAATAGAGAAAAAAAACAATAAAAAGGAATGAACAAAACCTCTGAGAAATATGGGATTATTTAAAGAGACCAAATCTACCACTCGTTGGTGTCCCTGAAAGAAATAGGGAGAATGGAACCAACTTGGAAAACATATTTCAGGATATCATCCATGAGAACTTCCCCAAGCTTGGTGGAGAGGCCAACATTTAAATTCAGGAAATGCAGAGAACCCCAGTAAGATACTTCACAAGAAGATCATCACCAAGACACATAATCATCAGATTTCCCAAGCAGATGAAAGAAAAAAGTGTTAAGGCAGCTAGAGAGAAAAGTCAGGTCACCCACAAAGGGAAGCCCATCAGACTAACAGTGGAACTCTCAGAAGAAACCTACAAGCCAGAAGAGACTGGGGACCAATATTCAACATTCTTTAAGAAAGAAATTCTAACCCAGAATTTCATATCTGGTAAAACTAAGCTTCATAAGCAAAAGAGAAATAAGATCCTTTTCAGACAAACAAATGCTGAGGGAATGTGTTACCACCAGACCTGTCTTACAAGAGCTTCTGATGAAACGCTAAATATGGAAAGGAAAGACCATTTCCAGCCACTAGCAAAACACGCAGTCACACAGACCAATGACACTATGAAGCAACCACATAAACCAGCTAGCATCATGATGACAGGATCAAATCTACACATAACTCTACTAACCTTGAATATAAATGGGGTTAATGTCCCAGTTAAGAGACACAGTGGCAAGCTGGATAAAGAAGCAAGACCCAAGGGTGTGCTGTCTTTAAGAGATGCATCTCACATGCAGTGACACACATAGACTCAAAATAAAGGGAGGGAGAAAAATCTACCAAGCAAATGGAAAACAGAAAAAGCAGGGATTCTAATCCAAGTTTCAGACAATACAGACTTTAAACCAACAACGATCAAAAAAGACGAACAAGGGCATTACATAATGGTAAAGCATTCAATTCAACAAGAAGATCTAACTATTTAAAATACATATGCACCCAACACAGGAGCACCCAGATTCATAAACCAAGTTCTTGGAGACCTACTAAGAGACTTAAACTCCCACACAATAGCGGTGGAAGACTTTAACACCCCGATTGACAGTATTAGACAGTTCATTGAGACAGAAAATTAACAAAGATATTCAGGACCTAAATTCAGCACTGAATCAAATGGACCTGATAGAAAGCCACAGAACTTACCACCCAAAAACAGCAGAATATACATTCTTCTCATCACCATATGGCACATACTATAAACTCAATAACATAATTAGCAAATGCAAAAGAACTGAAATCATAACAATCTCTCAGATCATAGCACAACAGAATTAGAAATCAAAACTAAGAAATTGACTCAAAACCATACAATTACATGAAAATTGAATAACCTGTTCCTGAATAACTTTTGGATAAATAATGAAATTAAGGCAGAAGTCAAGAAATCCTTTGAAACTAGTGGGAACAAAGGTAAAACATATGAGAATCTCCAGGACACAACTAATGCAGAGTTAAGAGGGAAATTTATAGCACTAAATGCCAATCTCAAAAAGTTAGAAAGCTCTCAAGTTAACAACCTAACATCACAACTAAAAGAACTAGACAACCAAGAGCAAACGAGTAGCTAACAGAAGACAATAAACAACCTAAATCAGAGGTGAACTGAAGGAGAATGAGGCACAAGAAACCATTTAAAAGTTTAACAAGTCCAGAGCTGGCTTTTTCAAAAAAGTAATAAGATAGACTGCTAGCGAGACTAATAAAGAAGAAAAGAGAGAAGATTCAATAAACACAATCAGAAATAACAATGGGAATATTACCACTGACTTCACAGAAAAATGAACAACCATTAGACAATATTATGAACACCCTATACACATATACTAGAAAATCTAGAAGTAATTAAATCATGTCTGGACATATATACCTTCCCAAGACTGAACTAGGAGGAAATTGAATCTTTGAACAGACAAATAATAGATCTGAAATTGAGTTTGTAATAAATAGTCTACCAACCAAAAAAGCCAGGACCAGATGTAGTCACAGCTGAATTCCACCAGATGTACAAAGATGAGCTGGTACCATTTCTGCTGAAACTATTCCAGAAAATTGAGAAGAAGTAACTCCTCCCCAACTCAATCTATCATCCTGATACTAAAACCTGGCAGAGCCACAGCAACAACAAAAAAAACATCAGGACAATGTCCTTGATGAACACTGATGCAAAAATCCTCAACAAAATACTGGCATACAGAAACCAGTGGCACATTAAAAACGTATCCCCCATGATCAAGTAGGTTTTATCCCTGGGATGCAAGGTTGGTTCAACATATGCCAATCAAAAATCAATCAATTATTCATCACATAAACAGAACTAAAGACAAAACCACATGATCATCTCAATAGATGCAGAAAAGGTTTTTGATAAAATTGAATACCACTTCATGTTAAAACAAAAACTCTCAAGAAACTAAGCATTGAAGGAACATACCTCAAAATTATAAGTGCCACCTATGACAAATCCAAAGCCAATATCACACTAAATGGGTGAAATCTGGAAGCATTCTTCTTGAAAACTAGCAAAATACATGGATATGCTCTCTCATCACTCATACCTAACATAGTATTGGAAGTCCTGGCCAGGGCAATCAGGCAAGAGAAAGAAATAAAGGGCATTAAAATAGGAAGAGAGGAAGTCAACCTCTCCCTGCTTGCAGATGACATGATCCTCTATCTAGAAAATCCCCTATTCTCAGCTCAAAAGTTCCTTAAGCTGATACTTTAGCAATGTCTCAAGATACAAAAATCAATGTACAAAAATCACTGGTATTCCTATACACCAACAATAGTTAATCTAAGAATGAAATCAAGAATGCAATCCCATTCAGAATTGCCACACACAAAAATAAAACACCTAGGAATACAGTGAACCAGGGAGGCGAAAGATCTCTACAAATAGAGCTGAAAACACTTCAAAGAAATCAGAGATGACACAAACAAATGGAAAAATATTTCATGCTCATGGACAGGAAGAATTAATATTGCTAAAATGGCCACACTGCCCAAAACATATTGAATAGATTCAATGCTATTCCTATCAAACTACCATTTACATTCTTCCCAGAACTAGAAAAAAAAACTGTTTTAAAATTCATATGAAACAAAAAAAGAGCTCGAATAATTAAGACAATCTTAAGCAAAAAGAACAAAGCTGGAGGCATAACACTGCTTGACTTCAAATGATACTACAGGGCTACAGTAACCAAAACAGCTTGCTATTGGTACGAAAACGGATACATAGACCAACATAAAATAATAGAGGACTCAGTAATAAAGCTGCATGTCTACAGCTATCTGATGTTAACAAACCTGACAAAACCAAGCAATGGGGAAAGGATTCTCTATTCAATAAATGGTGCTGGGATAACTGGCTAACCATACGCAGGAGATTAAAACTGGACCCCTTCCTTACACCCTATAAAAAATCAACTCAAAATAGATTAAAGACTTAAATGTAAAACCCCGAAACCATAAAAACCCCAGAAGGCAACCTAGGCGATACCATTCTACACATAGGAACAAGCAAAGGAAGAGGAAGACACCAAAAGCAACAAATGCAGAAATTGTCAAATGGAATCTAATTAAACAAAAGGGCTTCTGCACAGCAAAGGAATCTATCAACAGAGTGAACAGACAACCTACAGAATGAGAGAAAAGTTTTGCAAACTATGCATCTGACAAAGGTCCAATATCCAGCATCTATAAGGAACTTAACAAATTCAAAAACAAAAAATGAACAACCCCATTAAAAAAGTGGGCAAAGGACAAAAACAGACACTTTTCAAAAGAAGACCTACATGTAGCCAACAATCATGCAAAAAAGGGCTCAACATCACTGATTATTAAAGAAATGCAAATCAAAACCACAATGAGATACCATCTCACAGCAGTCAGAATGGCTATTCAAAAAATAAATAAACAAATAAATAACAGATGCTGGCAAGGTTGCAGAGAAAAAGGAACACATACACTGTTGGTGGGAGTGTAAATTCGTTCAACCATTGTAGAAGACAGTGTGGCGATTCCTCAAAGACATAAAAACAGAAATACCATTTGACCCAAAAATCCCATTAAAGAGAATATACTAAAAAATATAGACATCGTTCTATTATAAAAACACATGCAGGCATGCATATGTTCATTGCAGCACTATTCACAATAGCAAAAACATGGAATCAAACTAAATGCCCTTCAATGGCAAACTGAAAAAAGGAAATGCGGTACACATGCACCATTAAATACTATGCAGCCATAGAAAGAATGAGATCATGTCCTGTGCAGGCACATGGGTGAAGCTGAAAGCCACTACTCTTAGCAAACTAATGCAGGAACAGAAAACCAAATACCATATGTTCTTACTTATAAGTGGGGGCTAAATGATAAGAACACACGGACACAAAGAGGGGAACAATGAACGCAGGGGTCTGTTGTGGGGTGGAGGGTGAGAGGAGGGAGAGGATGAGGAAAAATAATTAATGGGTACTAGGCTTAATACCTGGGTGATGAAATAATCTGTACAACAATCCCCCATGACACAAGTTTACCTGTGTAACAAACCTGCATGTATACCTCTGAACTTAAAATAAAAGTTAATAAAATAAAATATATGCACTTTAATAATTGTAGTGATATATGTTACCAAAATTATTAATACTTCATTTAAAATTAATTTTAAAAGATACAGCCTTGGACGATTTTACACCAGCCTTTCACACATTCTGCCTTAGTATCACACTCTTAGAAGTTCTGATGACAATAGCGATACATTTAAATGATTTTCTGTATTATAAAAACACATAAGACATTTTTAAAAGAAAAGAGATATTAACTCTGAAAGTATGACCACAGGGAGCAATTTTAAGCAATGCTCTCAGCTACTTTGGGAAAATTAGAGAGACGTAATTTGGAAAATTATGGAGTAGAGGGTAGGGAAGAGTAGTGTGTAGATAAAGGAGAGAATACCATGATTTTAAGAGGTGACAGAAAAATTTCATCAATTTATTCATTAATTTGATTAAGGTTATTGAGGACCTTCTGTTGCCAAACACTAAACTAAGTGGTCTTGAAAAGGTTGCCAAAATCATGACCCTGAAATTAGCCCCAGGATGCATTCTTTTCGTAAGTATTTACTGAGTGCCTACTATGTATTAGGCATGGGAGGTACAGAGTGGCAAATCCACACAGGATGTCTTAGACTCTTCACATCTATGCTTATCCTGAATCAACTCCAATTCTAAAAAGGCGTAAACTATTCCAATAGAGCAATGAAACATAAAATTCTGAGAATAGAAGATATTTTTTCCAACCAATTCAGGAAAAAATAGATATGTCAAAAACAATCTCAAAAAAATATCAATTAGTTCTGCCACTAAAGATTTCTAGGAAAGGGATACCTTGAGTGATTTAATTATCCTAGGAATGGTTGATTTACTTTTGTTTCTCCACATCCCTTCCAGTGTCTTCCTGTTCTTGTCTCTGTAATCTATTTTTAATCTCAGCATTCAGAAGGTTAAGAGGAGAAAAAAAATAGGAGACTATATCTAGGGTAATTTTGTCTGTTGGAAGAATTTTAACACCAAATGCTTAATCTTGATTCACTGAACAAATATTTAATTGCAATAACAGCTAACATTTAATATGTAGCTACTAAGTGTCACACAATTTACATGGCATATTAGCTTTCTACTGCTGTGTAAAATATTACTATAAACTTAGTGGCTTCAAGAACACCCATATAGAAGCTCACAGTTCAGAAATTGGGCAGAGTTCACAAGTCCAGGCAGGCTCAACTGGATTCTTTGTTTGGAGTTCTCACAAGGCTGAAATCAAGGTTTCCGTCCTGCTAGACTCTTATACCCAGAGACTCTAGGGAAGAATATGTTTTCAGTTTCATTCAAGTTGTTGGCAAAATCCAGTTCCTTCTACGTAGATGTAGATATGTGGTACCCATTCCCTTACTGGCTTATAGCCGAAGGCTGTTCTCTCCTTTTAGAAGCCTCCTAAATTCCTTCTTCCAAACCCCCCTCTATCTTCACAGCCAGCAACAGGATATCAAGTCTTTCTCATGCTTCAAATCCCAGCCTACTCCTGCCACTAGCAGGAGAAAACACTGCTTTTAAAGAGCTTGTGTGAATCGATTAGTCTACCCTCAGCCCCATAATCTTCCCATATTAAAATCAACTTAATTGCACATGCAAAATTCCTTTGCCAAGTAAAGTAACATAATCACAGGGGCAGTACCGAAGGGTAAAGGCCATACTACCACACATATTTTAACTCTAATCTTCATTACTACTCATTTACAGTTGGGTATCACTATTCCCAATTTTCACAGTGTGATGTCCAAGGTCACACAATTGTTATGTACTCTAGCAGTGTTTGAAGCTCAGGTCTTTCCAACTCTATATTGCTGTTTTTTTTTCCCCCATAATTCCACAATCAACAAAACTTTTCTGAGCTCCTGTTTTTCTTATAATCTAGAGATAAAGAAATAAATAATGCCTTTCCTTGCCCATTGGAAGAAAAAATCTAACAGGTTCCTTTTTATCCAATTAGTCAGTAATTAAATAATTCCTACTACTTACTATGTGTTCTTTTAAGGACTGTGTTTATGTTAGCTCATTGAATCCCCACAATAATATGAAGTGACTGCAATCATTTTCCCTGAGATTAAACTACCTGTGGCTGGCAAAGTTCACCTTCTATTAGGGACACTTGGCCTCCAGAGTTCATGCTTTTAACCATGACATATACTGTCTCTGAACCATCCACATGTAAGTTTCATATTCAAGTGTCAAGGTCAGGGAAGGTAAATAAATGTTCCACACATCATACTATATTTTGTTTTACACTGTCAAAATCCACCTTATATATATAGTAAAGTAAAACTTCCTTATTCTCAATGTTGACTTGGATTTGAGGATTTCCTAAAATATCTGGAGCTCTCACAACACTGGACTGAGTAGTATTCTCCCGACCTTCTCTTTGATAGGAATCCTCTCTAATTTGCCATAATCCTCACCACACCCTATTGTCTCCATGCATTCAAAGATTAAGTTACCATGAAATAACCTCTAACACCACTGCATTTTTAGAGAAATATTATAGCAGAGAAATATTTTTATAGCAGAGAAATATTTTTCTCGGCACTTATCCTAAGTAAAACATTGGTAGGAATTGGAGACAGCAAACATTAAGTCTTCCTCCCTCAACTTTAACTGCCCAATCTCTATAGATAGTTTGCATTAGGTGACAACCTTGGCTTTCTAGACACCATTTAATTGGCTTGAGGAATTCTATACCATCTTCAAGTGAAAGAGAATATTGTAATGAGCTCTGAAATTGTAGGATTTGAGTAGGACAAAGGAAATTTTTAAAAACTCATATCCAGACACTAGGAGGAGGAAACACACCTTCCAAATGTAATTGTAGGTCATTATATCTAATTTTAAACTTAACCACACATTTAAAATGCTAAATTTAAATTGATGAGCACCTACCTCTTCTGAATCTATGGTGATGTTTACCCTTTGTCTTTGCAATGAATTTTTTGTGAATTAATCAATTCTCTTGCATATCCTTTTTTATTTCTAACATTTATGTTTGATAATCTTTGTGTTGCTTTCCAAAAAGCATTTTGCCCATAACATTTGGGCCACATTCAGGGAAAACAGAACTAGTAACCCACTGGAAAATCAGTAGGCTATATGCCTGAAGAGCCCACGCGTTTGTGTTAGATAAATGTCCCCCTACCTGGTTTTTGTTCAGCCCATCCACCTATATAAAACTTCACAGCAGCCACATCTGTATTCAGCCACCACTCTTTGTAAAAGGGACAGCTTGAGAACCTATTAAAAATACATTGTTACTATGAGTATTTTGTTCCTCTTTGCTATATAATAAGCTGAAAACTACAGTAGGTGAGCATTCTATGGGGAAGACTGCTGTTCCTTTTATTGACTTTATGGCCACACAAACTAATAGAAAATGCATTTTATATCACACAGGTGAACTCAATCATGCTGAACTCAACGGGATGGAATATTTTCCCTACATTTAAGTTGTAAATGGCAGGTTGGTTTACAATAAATATCTGGGACAATAAAATGCCACTTCTTTATACAGTTTTATTATAAAAAATATTTATGTTGTAAATAATATTTTAAATTTCTGACTATGCAGCTAATGCTTATTATAGAAAATTTGAAAGTTCTTAAGAAGTATATGGAAAATAAATAATGCCCACAGTTTGACCATCAGAACTCTCAGTATATAGAAAATGTGAATTTCTTTTTCCATATTAACTTTGCGTGGGCACAGATATTTATGCCATGACTATTTTTCTATAAAATACACTATTTATAAACATGATATTTCATGACTTAACATAAATTATTCAATAACTTTTCTATTTTGACGTAAAGTTATTTCTCTTCGTATCTATCCATTCCTTTTTCTTTTTCTCTTTCATTTTATTTATTTTGAAAAATATTTAGTGTGATTTATGTTCACACAGGAAACTGTTAGTGTGCTGTTCTACTTCTTTCCTTCAGATGAAATTCTGGATATAGAGTTACTAGTCACAGGCTGTTATTATTACTGGTGGTGTCATTGTTGTTTGTAGTAATAGTAATGTTCTCACTTGTAAATTGTATTCAATATATGGAAAATTCTCTTTTAGAAAGATTGCACAAATATGCGATTTCATTTTGAATATAGTGGTGTCCCGGAGCAAGTAATTTAAAAGCATCGGTTCTCTACCATGATATCATGAGAACACGCTAAGTACAGCCCCAAGATCACTAGTAGGAAGAAAGAAGTCACAGAATTGAGATACCCATATGCCTTCCAGGATGCAGTTTCACTGTATATTAGTTCTCTTGGTCTAAATGTAGAAGTCCCCATAGGACAGAAGCATAACTCAGTTAAATGCCAGAGCCTGGTTTTCTGGATACTGCATATTGTTCCTTGCCACATTCTAGCTTCTAACTAGAGCATGTTAATCTTGACACAGCCAATAAACACAGGGGAACATGCTTCATAGCAAACATAAGAAAGATGTGCAGATTAAATCACATGTCAAATAATTAAAGGTGCTCATTCCAAAGACAAATAGTTAAATGAGGAAAGTAACTTTAAACTGAAAATTTCTTCTAAATTAGATTTCTGTATACGTCTTTGTATATTTAATAGACTTATTTGAGGCTTTAAAATGTATCTAAATATCTGTATACATAAAATTTTGACATCACATTTCATTCTGTGTTGAAATATTTTGAAAAAATTACTAAGATCATTTTTTGCTACGGTGATAACATAATTTATAATCTGGAACTTATCTTTAAAGATATAGGGTCTCGCTATGTTTCCCAAGCTGGTTTCAAATTCCTGGGCTCAAGTGTTCATCCCACATCGGCCTCCCAAAGTACTGGGATTACAGGCGTAAGCCACCACACCAAGCCTAATCTGGGACATTTTGAGAGTTTAAGGGAGGACTATTATTAATTACAACAGGAAAATTGACATCAACCAGAACTACCTCAGGCAAACCAAGAAGAATGAGCTTCTTAACTCTTGTCTAAAAAGCCATATCATGGCCTTTGCTTTCTGATGTTTCTATTTTTCAGTGTGAGTAAATAGGCAACTGAAAAGCCAGAAAACACCATTTTTACCATACACTTATCCATTTTATTACAAATAACACAGCCAGCATTTTGTTTTTCCTGAGTAGGATGATTTGTAATAATGGGATTATTTACTATTATTTTACATTGAGTACAGCAGCAATTTTCAACGTGATTATTACCTAACATGTCAAGATGAGTTAGAGAGGAAAAAAGGGACCTTATAGACCCCTTTTCTATCTTATTTTATCTTATTTTAAAAATATTTAATTAATGTCCATAGAAGGGGTTCAAATATAGGACATTATATGGCAGATACGTCATCAGGGTTGGAAGAGGAGGATATTGTTAAGAAACACTGACCTAAAATTGATAAAAGTGTAAGCTCAGTGGCCGATATCTAAAGCTCTTAAAACTCCAGCCCCATCTATATTCCTAAACTGGTTTCTCATTTCTCCAAATGTCATTCTCAAATTCTATCCAAAATTATCTATACACTTGCCTGCTTCACTCTCTTCTTCTATTTGCTAAATCCAAGTTCTGGGTGAGTGAAGATGAGGAACTTTACCCAATTTCTTCAATTTCCTTTTACAACACTTCTCCCTCCCCAACTCCTTCCATTCAGACACACACAAACACACAAACGCGCACACACACACACACACACACACACACACACACCACGTGAGAGACCCAAAGGACATCATGTGGACCCTGCTGATATTTCTGTGAGAGACGAGACATGCAATAAAATTAGGTTAAAATAATTATCCTATTGTTAGATGTTACGTTATTTACATTTTATTTCTATCATAAAACATTTTTTAGTGAATAGAATGGAGACACCTGGGTACCAAAAGTAGAAAAACTTTAAAATTTCTCTTGTCCATAAAAACTGAGATATGCCCTATATTTGAGGCAGAATTGCTTGTAAGTCCTACCACTTGGCTTAATTTCATGTCTTCCATTGACTTAGAGTAACCTTTTATGTCTTTTCTGCTTTTAGCTATAAAAATACTCTGTTAAAAACATAATCAGATACACAATTCCTAGCAATTTAGATTTAAGATTATCATCTCAATTTCGTAGATGCTAACTTGCCTGAATGGTGTTTAGAGGCTATCATTTCACATTGATGTAATTAAGAAGATATGACCCGGAAAAATGAACTACAAAAGCCACCCACAGACCACCTCCATCTTTGGATTGTAACATGCAATTGACATATATAACAAAACTGCCTATGTACCCCTGACCCTAAAATAAAAATGTTTTTTTTTTTTTTTTTTTTTGGTGAGACAGAGTCTCGCTTTGTCGCCCAGGTTGCAGTGCAGTGGCCGGATCTCAGCTCACTGCAAGCTCCGCCTCCCGGGTTTACGCCATTCTCCTGCCTCAGCCTCCCGAGTAGCTGGGATTACAGGCGCCCGCCATCTCGCCCGGCAACGTTTTTGTATTTTTTAGTAGAGACGGGGTTTCACCGTGTTAGCCGGGATGGTCTCGATCTCCTGACCTCGTGATCCGCCCGTCTTGACCTCCCAAAGTGCTGGGATTACAGGCTTGAGCCGCCGCACCTGGCCAATAAAAGTTTTTAAAAGTACTGAGACAGACAGGTGGGAGGGGATCTCTGACAGAACTTCAGCCAGCCTGTGCACTGCGGTGGAGCCTTCCCGCCATCTGCAGGGGGGAGGAGCTTGGCCACCCCTCTTCCTGTGCGGAACCTGGGATTTAAAGGGCGAGGCTGGAGGTGCACCAAGAGGAACTCTGGCCTTGTGGAGAGACTCTGTTTCCCCCTTTTCTTCCTTTTCACCCAGTAAAACACCGTCTTACCATTCGAATTGTCTGAGAACCTGAATTTTCGTGGCCGTGGGACAAGAACCCAGTCTTCAGCCGAACTAAGGTAAAGTCCTGCAATAATAATACTTTAAAACTTATATTTTTAGCTTTTTAATAATATATTCAATGATATAATTAAATAATTATTATTTCTTTTAATGATTTCATTCTGTATCATCATTTTTTCATGTAAAGATCACTACACTGTTCTTTGGGTCTTGAATTTGGTTTATCCATCAATTAGCTAGATTAAATATCTCCAATTATTGTTGTTGTCTTAGTTTTTATCTTCTGGAAAGCATATAATAATCAGATTTTCTAAGTGATTGAAGAGCTTAGACATATCTTGGTATTGTTTTTACATACGAATCAAAATTTGACTGTGAAGAGAAGTTGGAGTTCGTAACTTTTGCACCACAATAATAAAAAATGTTACTCCATTATATTCTGGCATCTAGTAGTGCACATAAAAAGTCTGAAGATTTTTTATTTTTTTATATCTAATATTTTCCACGCAATTGTTAGATTAACTCTTCTACCTTGAATTTGTAATTTTCATTAAGTAATGAATATTACTTGATACACTTGATAGTCCTGTTTCAGTAGTTGGTCCTAATATATTATGATCATTCAGGCTGTAGATTTAAGCTTTTCTGTAGCCAAAGAACAATATTCTGTATAAATATTGACCAGCTACTACTTACCCTTGCAGTCATTCAGTTTTCCTGTATAAGTGAAATAAACTGATGATAATAATTTCCTTTTATTTTTATCCCTAATTATTTTCACTCTGAGATACTTCCTTAAACGTGTTTTCCATATTCTCAAGTCAATTGTGTGCAGAATTTGTGTCACCTGTAAATATTTACAGATATAGTCAATCAGTTCTTCAGTCCCTTTTTATTCTTGTTTACCTCTCATCCAGGTTTTTCTTTCATCTCTAAGATAATAACCTACTATATATTGTCTGTCAATTCAATAAAACCAAGTTTTCTTGATATTTTATGGAGGGAACAAAAGAGATGTGGCTAAAATGTATTTTTATTCCGTGCAGATATTTTAATGATTATATTTTCCTTTCATTTCTTGAGTTCTACATTCAGGTTTATGCTATTTTTTTTTTCTTTTTTACATGCCTTTCTGTTTTTTAAGTGACTTAGAAGGGTTATGAAATAAAGAAATCTAATATATTTTTAATAATTTATTACCCCTTGTATGCTGTTGGAACATATTTTAAAAAATATTTGCAGTTTTCAGGATGAAAATCTTGTTATTAGTTGAGCATCCCAGCCCATGTGCACAAAAGGAGATGCTGTGCCTCTGGAAAATACACATGGTTTATTTGTTTTGTGTTTTTACTTGTTTTTGATTTGTCTGTTCATCATTATTAATATTGTTATATTGTCTGTGGATGTCTGAACTGAAGCCATAAACAGCTATCTAGCTTGCCAGTAAGATAAAATTGTAGTAATTGATGTTCCATGAAAAATATGTTTTTAAATTTTTGTTGTTGCTGGTTTTCCCCCTTCTTTTTGTGAATTCTTTGTGTCAGAGGTCAGCTACAACTAATGTAGCCAATCATCTTTCTGAGTATTGGGATGGGATTGATCTTTCCATTATTTTTTATAACTTTAGGATTAAAAAAATAGTTATATGATTTCCAAATTGCCTCTTCTGAAACCATTGCTACCACAGTCACCATCTCAGCCTCAATGCCGACCACATCTCTTTGAGAAACCACTTTTCAGATCTGTTTTCACCAGTGGTCTCCCATTTTAGTGGGAAGCATAACCCCAGTGTTTCCTGGCTCAGTTCCTTCAGTCACTACTCAGGTGAATGGCATGCTTCTACTAGCCACCCAGAGCAGCTGGTGCAAGGTTCCAGCTCACTGGGGTCATCTCAGATTCCAAATAGCCACAATAACCAAAGGAAATTGAAATAAACTGTGTTAATTTTAAATCCCACTCCCATATCTATGCTCATGGACTACAGGAACTCCAACATTTACCTTTATCCTGTCCAAAACTTTCCTTTATGGAAGGTAATTTCTAAAGTGGTTTGTGCTGAACTTATGTACTCCAATCATAGTTATACTGTTTATGGTTAGATGAATAAACCACACAGATTAGAATTGGGAACTAGGAAGGAGAACTAAATCTTTAGTTACATTTTTCGATTTTGTAGTTTGTGTGTGTATGTGTGTGTGTGCTTATATATGTGTATCTGTGAATATTTGTGTTTCTCTTTCGTTACTTTGAAATATTCTCAAGATACTATAATTTTCTCAAGGTATTCTGTGCTGACTCTGTTTTCTTTGTTGTTTTGACTTCCAAACAACTAAGAGCCACATTTGCGTCTCAGTGAAGTATAGTCTGACATGAATTCTTGAAATATGATTTCCCTGAGGCTTTACCTTCCATTCTAATTTTTATATTTTCTATTTATGCTTTTTAATCTATTACATATATTTAACAATGAATGTATATATTCTTATATATTATCAAATTACTTATGTGCAAAATGGGCTGCGATTAAAGGACTATTACAAATAATTTGAAGCATATATTTATTAAAAGAATAATGTGACCATTAAATTCATAGATTGCCCCAAAAGGAGGGCCCTTAAATCATGTCTTCCAATTTTAGCATATGTAACTATTAAATAAATCACAAATATGAGGCCCAAAGAAGAGAAATACCTCCTTCATGTCTCCTAACTTATACATTAGAACACACTAATTTTCACCACTGATTTATTTATTTCTATACCTGACATTTTAAATGACTATAGGAATCGTAACAGCCAAATAAACATATACTATATATTACTGAAATATGTATGGTTATCAATGAGGGATTCTATAAATTCTTATTTTTAAACTAGAATGCTGTGCAGGTAAAATAGTGATACAGAGATCTACATTCTTATAATTAAAATTCAATTTATATTATGAATCATATATGTGAGATTTTAAGTGGTATATTAATATGAACTCTATTTCACACACACACACGTGCATATATACATTTTGAGATTTTTTTTTAACCATTAACACTAGTTATTCCTTTAGGATAGCACTAAAGATAAATAATTTAAAATCATAGATTTCTATAATATTTCAATATTTTTTGAGATGGGGTCTTGCTCTGTCACCCAGATTGGAGTGTAATGGCACAATCTCCACTCACTACAACCTCTGGCTTCCAGGCTCAAGCAATTGTCCCATCTCAGCCTCTCGAATAGCTGGGACTACAGGTGTGCACCACCATGGTGAGTTAATTTTTTTGTGTTTTTGGTAGAGTCGGGAT
Organism: Chlorocebus sabaeus; assembly: GCF_047675955.1. Taxonomy (NCBI): domain Eukaryota; kingdom Metazoa; phylum Chordata; class Mammalia; order Primates; family Cercopithecidae; genus Chlorocebus; species Chlorocebus sabaeus. The sequence goes on along the minus strand of NC_132908.1, from coordinate 59,190,614 downwards.
TTCACCATGTTACTCAGGCTGGTTTAAAATCCTGAGCTCACATAATCTGCCTACTTTGGCCTCTCAAAGTGCTGGGATTACAGGCGTGAGCCACCACACTTGGCCTAACGTTTTAATTTTTAACAAGTAATTATAGCATTTATAATGAAAATCTCTTCTAATTAATTTTTGGAGGGAAAGGAACATTTAGGTTTTAAGGCCAAAATATCAAAAACAAGTTAAATTTTCCAAAATGCATTTAATCTTTATATTTAGTTGTATCCAAATAATTTGAATTTGAATCCTACAAAGGGTTTACAGATATCTTTATCCCATTTGTCAATCAGATGCCATGATATGCTGATGGTTTTCTCTTTCATAATATAAGGCACCTCATTTTTTTACTCAACTCTATTATTTTATTATTTATATTGTTTTCTTTCCTTCTAAAACATACTACGATTGTGTTTTTCTTAGTTATCTATGAATTACCATTGTTTGCATATTATAGTATCTCAATTTTTTTGCATTGAATTAATGTTTAACAATTGAAAATAGAATGTAAAATTTGTACACTCTATCATCCTATATCTCAGTTAAATGTTGGAGTTCATAATAGACATCATTTTGAAAGTGAAGATTGGATTTTGAATAGAAATTTAATGTATTATGTTTATGGAGGAGATAACTTATGGGGCATTGTGCATATCTCCAAACTTTTGTAGTTCATTACAAAAGAAGAAAAGAAAAGAAACAGAAGCAGGTGATCTGAGTCAAGTTTTTTGTCATACCCATGCATTAGATATACCCTGGAGATTAGCATTTGCCAAGTATACATCAGTTAAAATAAATCAGTACATAGAACTACTGGCTTTGTATGAAGCAGGAGAAAACCCAATTTCCCCTCAATTATGACATTTTGTGCTATCAAAACACTAACAATTGAAAATCACGGCAAATACCAACTCATCTTTCTCAGTTAGCATGTGCGTATATGTATTCATTTTAGTTTTCACAGTCAATTGTATCTTAATACCTAAATGAAGATCATCAAAACAAAAAATGAAAGAAAAAAATCTCAGCTATAACTCTAGAACAAAATCTCTACTTCCTTTCATCTTGGACTCTGTTTGAAGTGGCTATGAAATGCAAGTAACAAATTGCACTATCTCGGTATTCTATAATGATGTTTTTAATCTTTATATCAGCCTTTTCTGTCATTTTCGTTGTTGTGCATGTTTCTGATATTTTATGCTAACGTTTATCTGTTGGATATCACAGACTTTATCAGAAAACATTGACAGTTATGCATAACATTTTCTGAATAATCAGATGTTGATATTACTGTTTCTCCTTAATTTGTCTTATATTTTATGTATCTTTGTAATAAAATATATCTTAAAATAATACTTTTCATTATCATAGTTTTATAGATTATAAAGCATTTTCTTATGTGGCTCAAATTTAATTATCACATACTCTGTGAACTTTATAAATCATCCTGTTATTGAATTAAAGAGGCTATAAAAGCTCAGGGTATAACTTGATAAAGGTCATTCAACTTACACAATGACAAAACTGGATCAGAGTCTGTGGTTTTTCAGTAATTAATAAAAATCAATGTTTACAAAATACTTATGATATATGAAACCCTTGGCAAGTTCATTTCATTTAGTTCTAAAACTTCCCTATGAGAAAGAAATTATTAGTATTTCAATTTTACAGTAACTGAGGCTCAGGAAGGTTAAGTACTTTGCCTGCAATCACAGAGATAATAATTGAAGGAGCCAGTATCCAAACCCACCTTTCAGGGCCCACCTTTCTTAAATGCTAAACTTTAATAGTATACATTTTGCACTATTTAACAATGACTACTAATTTAAATATGAATACAAAAACTTGTGATGGGATACCACTGATTATACTATAATTGTAAAGCTAAATCAGTTATTTAAGTCAAGTGTAAATACAGAAAAGGGCAAAAATCATTCTTGTGCAGTTTGGGAAATTTTCACAAAGGGAAAATACCTGTGTAATCAATAAAAAATTAGGACACTTGGGACCAGGCATGGTGGCTCACGTTTGTAATCCCAGCACTTTGGGATGCCAAAGTGGGCAGATTGCCTGAGGTCAGGAGTTCAACACCAGTCTGGACAATCCGGTGAAACCCCGTCTCTACTAAGAATACAAACAAATTAGCTGGGCGTGGTGGCATGCACCTGTAATCCCAGCTAGTCAGGAGGCTGAGAGAGGGGAATTGCTTGAACCAGGGAGGTGGAGGTTGCAGTGAGCTGAGATCTCGCCACTGCACTCCAGCCTGGGTGACAGAGCGAGAGTCTGTCTTAAAAAGAAAAAATAATAATTAGGACACTAGAAGCCTAGCTCCACTCTGCATTATACATGTAATGCCCGTGTAACTAACAAGCACAAGTACCCCCAAATCTAAAAATGAAAACATCATCAGCCCTCATCATGCTTAACACCCTCCCCCCGCCGAGTCATTCCACCTCTCTTTAAAGATCACTACCTTTCTGACTGTTAACACCATGGTTTATTTTGCCTTAACGCTGAACTTGATATACATAGATGTGTACAATATATAAGCTTTTGGGTTCAGTTTCTTCTCGATTTTTTAAATAAGATTCATCAACATTATTGCAAAGAACAGAAGTTTGTTCATTCTCTTTGCTGTATAGTATAGTAATATGTGACTATTCGACAACTGATATATCCTATTGCTGATGGGCGTTCTAGAAGCTTCCAGTTTAGGTGTATTATGAATAGTGTTGCAATAAATTTTGTAAACTAAAGGTGTAAATTTTGTAATAACACTTTAGTCCACAGATACACACATTTCTGTTGGAATGTCCCTAGGAAGGAACAACTCAGTCACAGTGGATGTTTATAACCAACTTCAGTAAATATTACCTGAGAGTGTTCCAAAGTAGTTTTACTAATTTATATTTCTACCATATAGCGTAAGAGTTCTTCTTTTGCATGTCTTCATCAAGATTTGGTGTCTTCTGGTTTTGTTTCTGCTTTTTTATAATTTTATCCATTCTTGTTGACGTGTAGTGTTTTATCATTGATGTTGATGAGTTCTTTTTGAAATACTTTTTGGTTATTTGGATATTCTACTTCAGAAATTGCCTACTGAAGTCTTTGGCCAAGTTTTCTTTTTTAATTAAATTGTCTCTTCTTATTTTGAAATGTAGCTCTTTATTAAGGATATGAGGTGTGTGTGTGTGCATGTGTGCATGCACTCTCAAACTCTTTGGGCTGTCATGTTACTCTCTTAATGGCATCTTTTCATAAACAGAAACTCTTAATGCACAATTATAATTTATCCATCTTTACATCTTAGTTCGTGCTATTCACTGTTTACTTAAGCAATTTTAGTCTTCTCCAAGGTCATAAACATTCTATTCTATACTTTTTACAGTTGCATTGTTTTGTTTTTATCATCTACAATCTAATGGAGTTAATTTTTGTTTCGTGGTGAGATGTAGTAACTTTTTTTTAAAAATATGAGTATCGAATTGAGCAGCACCATTTATTGTGAAGACCATCATTTTCCCCACCGGATGGCAATAGTGTCTATATTGCAGATCTGGTAATCTATCAGGTCTCCTTCTGGCCTGTATTCTGTTACATTGATCCATTTGTCTTTTCTTGTGCTTATAGCACAGTGAGCTGCTTACTTTAGATTTATAATGAGTCTGGATATCTGGTAACATGAGTTCACTGGCTTTGCTTTTAAAGATTATTTTGGCTATTCTAGGTACTCTTCATTTCCAGATAAATTTTAGAAGCAGCTTTTAATTTTACAGATTATTTGCTGAGTTTTCAGTAATAATAAGTTGAACCTACACATCATTTAAGTCAATCTTATGATTTTGAAATTTCCAATTTGGAAACATCATATGTCCCTTTATTAATGGAATCTTTTGAAATTTTTTCAGTAATACTCTATATGTTCTGTGACAGCATTTTGCAAATTTTGATTCTGTTTGGCCCTTGGTATTTTCTATTCTGTTTTAAATATTCTAGCATTTATATTTTATATGAACATAAATACAACATTCATATTATTTTTATTTTATATATCATTTATTACTTTTATACAAGAATACATGATATAGATGTAGCATTATATAAGAATTAATTATTATATAAAGCTCACATTAAATAGCTTCTAAGCCCTAATGATTGTATAGATCTTTCGGATTTTCTGTATACTCATCCATGTCTATGTAAATGATATATTTGTTTCTTCTTTTCTAATTCCTATACCTTTTCTAATTCCCCTATACCTTTTATTTTTATTCTTTTTGGCTTGTTACTAATTTCTTCATTCATTTATTAAATGTTTGCCTAATTGCACTGTCTACAACTTTCAGTAAAATGGTGAAAAGACATAGTAGACTTCTTTGACTAGTGGGCAAATTCAGGGCAGGATAATACTTATATAACTATTTCATATGAAAATTGCTGTTGATTTTTAAAATACCCTGTATAAATAAAATATATTAATTTCATCTCTAGTTTGTTATAGTTTCTTTTGGTAAAAGTGTTTGTTGAGTTATGTCTTTTTTTCAGAATCTATTTATATAATCATGTAATTTTTGTCTTTTACCTTTATTTTTATTTTTATCTTTTAATGTAAAAATTACAGTGCTTGGTTTTCAAAACTTTTACTATGTGTGTATTCCTGAATTAAATCTCAGTTGGTCATGATATACTATAAATTTTATAAGTCTTTGGGTTCAGTTTACTAGTATTTTTTACAAATAATTCAGATTATTTAATCTATGTTCATAAGAAATATTGACATGTGATTTCTATGTTTGTCATGTATTTGCTTTGATAATAAACATGCATTGATCACATATATTGTGATGGGAAGTGTTACCTGAATTTTTATTCTCTGGAAGAGTTGGTATAAGTTTGTTGCTATTTTTTTCAAATGTTTAGATAAACCAGTAAACTCATTTAGACTAGAGGTTTTTTTGTTTGAGAAACATTTATTTACATATTTAACTTCTATAGAATTATTGTTTAAAAATTTCTACTAGATAACATAATTTATAAAATTTAATAAATTTCTATATCTTCTCAGTTTTGGTAAACTGTTTTTCAAGAAATTTATCAATTTCATCTAATTTACCTTAAATCTGTCAAATTTATTACAAATTTGATTGTAATACCCTCTTTCTTTTCAGTGTCTGTGAAATTTTTAATGATGCCCTTTATTTTACTCCTGAAACTAAATTTATTCATATTCTCTATTGTAAAAGTATTCCCCATTCCTTTGATTTCTGTACTTTGTTTTTGTTTTGTTGTTGTTGTTATTTGTTTGTTTGGTTTAGCTTCTGATATGGAAGACTAAATCATGGATATTAAGCCTATATTATTTTAAAATGTATACATTTAGGCTATATATTTTCCTTTGAGCTCTTTTATTGCATTACGCACCTTTTGATATGTCATATTACGTTACTCTTCCATTTCACCATGTTTTCTAATTTTCATTTTAAATTCCCCTTTCACCCAGGAGTTGTCTCACACGCTGTTTGTTCCTTTCTTATCTTCTTTCTTACCTTCTGTTAGATTAATCAATTATTTAAGTAATTCATATTCCCTTTATTAGCTTTGTAGTTACAGTAATTTTCATCTTTTTTCTTTTTCGAGATAGGGTCTCACTTCTTGACCAGGCTGAAGTGCAATGGCACAATCTCAGCCCACTGCAGCCTCTCCCTCCCGGATTCAAGCAGTTCCCCTGCCTCAACCTCCCAAGTAGCTGGGATTACAGGAGTGCACCACCACGCCTGGGTAATTTTTGTATTTTTAGTAGAAACAGGGTTTCACCCTATTGGCCAGGCTGGTCTTGAACTCCTGACCTCAAGTGATCTGCCCACCTCTGCCTCCCAAAGTGCTCCCAAAGATGTGAGCCACCATGTCCCACTTACAACTTTTATACTAGTTTCACTATAGGCACCTTGACTTATTAGAGCCTAATAGAAATGAATGCATTTATCATTTTTAATATAATGCTAGGATCTTTTCATCTTTTACCTCCATAGAACCCTTTCTTAGCTTTTGTATTATTAAATTCAATTAAATTCTAAACTTCAAAAAAAGTATTGTTATTTGTATAATCAATGTTTGTACAGATTCTGCTACGTATTTACTTTTTCTTTTCCCTTCACTCCTTCCTGCTGCATTTTCGTATGTGCTCAACTTCCCATTGAAGTACTCACCTTAATACTTCTTTTGGTGTTTGTTTCCTGACAACAAATTATATGTTTCTGTATGTTGGAAATTTAATTTGTTTTTCCTTAATGTTTGAAAGATATCGTCTCTTAGCATATAAATATAATTTGCCAGTTTTTTTCCCTTCTGCACATAAAATTGGTATTCAGTTGTGTTGTGGCTTTTGTCTTTTCAGTTTAGAAGTCAGATGAAAGTATTATGGTTACTCTATAGATCTCTCTTGTCCTCTACCCTTGACAACTTTTAAGATTTGCTTCTTGTCTTTGGTGCTCAGCAGTTTGAATGAAGTGTGACAAGGAGTGGTTCTTCCCATATTTATCCTGTTTAGATTCTCTGAATTTCTTGAACCTGTAAGATGATGTCTTTGATCAGTTTTTGATAATGTCTTGGCCTTTACTTCATTGGGTAAAGCACCTGTGGCTTGTTATTTCTTCCCCATACGAGCCTCCAATGACATACACATTAGATATTTTCACCATGTACCATAGCTGTCTTACACATTACTGACTTTTTTGTTGCTGACTTTTTTGTTGTTGTTTTCATTTTTTTTACTCTTTGTGAGTTTCAGTTGTATATATTTTACAGCTTTTCCTTTGGATCACTTATTCTGTCTTCATTTGGGTCCAATATGCTGTTTAATTATTTTTTGTTTTAGTTGTTAACTTCTATTATTACTTCTTATAGTTCTCAAATTTGTTTCAGTCCTTATTTTTCAAAGATTCCAGTTCTCTGGTGGAATGCTTCGTCTTATATTTTTCTTCTCTTCAATATATTAATTAATCTTATTTTAAAGTTCATGTAACAAATTTATTATCTGGATCACACAAGGGTCCACTTTTTTTTCCCATTGTCTTGATCTTAGTTTAATTTAGCCTCCTAAGTTTTGATGGAATGCCAGATGTTATGTTTTAAATGCCGTAGAGGCTTTGAAGGATGTTGTTTTCCTTCCAGAAGATTCGACTATCCTCTAACTATCCCTTTGGCAAGTAGAGGCAAATCAATACAGTCTAATGATGGATTGAGCTGACTTAAGGGGGAATTTTGGACTGAAAAATATGCATGTCCCTTAGCCACTAGCTTACTCCCATTCTCAGTGTATTTACCTGCGTTTCTCTGCACTGACAGATCTTGAACCCCAATGATGGTCCTCTTAATACACTGAGAGCATCAAAACTCCACTAACATTTCAGCTGTTGTTGATTTGGTTCCTTATCCTCTCTTCCAATGTATTTAAGGAATTAACAAATGTCTTTTTATGAAACTTGGGTCAGAGTGAAAAACAGAAATGCAAATTCACCTCTGTGAGTTTACCTTCTCTTAAATCTTCACCTTTCAAATCTTAGATGTCTCCAATGTCTTCAGTTGTCTTTTTTTTTTCAATCTGATCTTTCTATTTTTTCTTGGCAAAAGTGTTGATTTGCCATCAGATACTCTGGCTTAGCCAAACAACAAAAAAAGCCTATGGTACAGCTTTAAGTGCAAATTTTATGCAATTATTGCATTTTATTTCTTAAAATAAATGAGATATCTATTGCATATGCAACAAAGACTGTTGCATTGCCTGTGTGTATTTGTAATTTTCATACAAAAGTAAATTTCACCCAAATGTAAGTGTTTTTCTATGTAAGAGCCTATGATCTGTGATTTGTTTTTAAAGGCCTAAAAAAGGGCTGAACTGGGGACTTTGGAATGCAATTGCTAACTTAGTTAAGCTCTAAAGCACTGCCACTCTGTGGTAACTCTGAGACATAGCAGCCCCCTCTATATTTCTATTGACAGGATGCCCCAGAAAGTTAGTTCAAAATTCCCTTCCACTGTTACTTAGAAAGCTGAAATATTTCTGTTCAGTGCAACAGTCCAGCTACTCTATACTTCATCGCTTACACCTCTCTTTCTATCCAGTTTTCCAAATCTGAGGTCTAGCCTTAGGTTCTCTTCCTTGAGATAACCTGAGTCAATAGGAAAGTGCTAAGTTCAGTCTCTGGCCCTTATTTGTGATGTGGTCTTAGGCTCCTTACTTATTCTCTCTTTTATCACAAAAAACAAACAAACAAACGAATAAAAACTCCCAGCAATGTTAGCAGGTATATTCACTTTGTGAAAATTCACTGAGCTATACACTTGTGTGTGTATGTGTGTGTGATATTTCAATAGAATTAATTTTAAAAGCGGTTAATAATACATACTTAAGTGCATCCTCAAAAGATTCTTCTGAGCATTTAAATGTATAATGTCACCTCCACAGCAAGGCCTACACTGACCTTCTTTTTCAAAATTCTAATCTTTCCTCTTCATCCCCATCCACACAAATCTAGACATCCCAGCATTTTTACTCAGTTCTGACTTTTTTTTCTTTCCTACAGCACTTAGAATCTTCCAAAATGTTATCTAATTGACACGTTGTGTATTTCTCTCTTCCCTTGCCTCATAAAGGCAGGGATCTTTGTTTGGCTCATTGGTTTACAAAAAGTGCCTAGAACAGTGCTTGGCATATAGCAGTGCTCAAAAGAATTTGTGGAAAGCATGAACTGGAACTCAGCATAGTTATCGGTGCATAATGATAGCTTACTTTTAAAAAACATGATCAGCTCATTATCATCAAGGTTTCCACTAAAGGCTTTTCTTCTCAGATCTTAAATATGGCCTGCGGACAAGAAAGGTGCTGATGAGTAGGTGGTATAGTATCAGATATTGCTAGGAAAGAACAATTAATACAACTTAATGGTACAATTAAAAAGCGTTAATTTGATGGTATGTAAATCATATCTCAATGAAGATGTCATTTTAAAAAATAAATGTAGATGATTAGCTCTTCAGGAGGAGGAAAATGTTTAACTCCTAGTCTGACACTAACTTATTTTTTTGATCTTATATTGGTATTTCCCTCTCGTCCTTAGTCTTCTCATTTACAAATTGAATGTGTTGGTTAGCTAAATTCTAAAACCCATTCCAGCTGTAATATTCTGCCTGTTCAAAAATCAACTTCTGGAAAGATGGAGAGAAAAGAAAGTCAATGAATATAGAGCCATCAAATTGCTCTTCAACTTGGAGCACACACTCTTCAAAAACTTTGGATTGAGAGGATGAGCTCCTTTTACACATATAAATTTACATTCAGACATGTAAACACACAATACCATACATACATACAAATATCTAACTATCTAATTTTGTTGGACAGGAAATAATGAATATTGATTTCTTGGTTTCCACATAATCTTTTCCAAAACAGCTTTTCCAGTTCAAAAAAGTAGATCATGGATTACAAACGCACTGATTCCCCTGCCTGCATACCAGAGTGTACCTTAGGGGCCATCTGGAATCTCAATGCTTAACAAAATTAGCTTGGTTTAATTTGAGCGAGTTAGATAACTCTATTGTCACAATGAGAGAACGTTCCTATTACCTAATTAACAGGGCTTATTAGGAGAGCAGTGACTGCTGAAGTCCACGGAATACCCGGCCATATGGGCATATGAAGCATAGATCAAACAGGTCTCTTTGTAATTATGTTAATAGTTACTCTATTTGCTTTCCCTCATTTTTATCTAAGGTCACTGCAAAACACATTCCCTGGATTTTGAATGAGTGTCAAATAATAGGCAGTGTAAATGGATTTGAGGTATTAAGGCCACCATTTACTGGACACATGTTTGCTGCCCAGTGACTAACCCCTTTCGCTGCTTCCCAAAATGCCTTTCTGTATGCCTCGCCTGAGACACCACAGGTCGTCTGCTTGATTGCTGTGGCCTTTTCTCTGCCATATGGTTGTGCTGCACCCAACTCCCCATGGCAATGTGTTCCTTTGATATACCTTTAATTCAAAACCCTTTGCTAAATAGGAAAGTACAACATGTATAATTTCCTCATTAAATCAATAGACAATGCCACTGTGTATTAAATGGAATAAAAAGCCCATTCCCACATGTTACACACTAGCATGAAAATACGATGAACTGACATTTCAAGAAAATATTTAATAAGCACAATCACATATTTGCCTCTTGCTAAATAGTGGGCCAAATGATTTGCATACACTCAAAAGCATAGGTGAGAGTCAGTACTCTTCTTTCTCTCATTTCAAAAGAGAAAATTGAGTCTTAGAGAAGAGAAATGATCTCAAGTCAGACTCACTTCAGTGTCTTTCGAAGCCTATCAGCACCCTGAAATCCAAGGTTCAACAATTGCCTGGCACACAGTAGAAGCTCAGTAATTTTTTCTTTCCAATGAATGCCTGTGTAACACTTATACATTGGTTAGTCATTTATTCAGCATGTTGCCTGAACAAATACGTGTCCAATGAAGTCTGAGAAAGGGAAATCCTAAACCTGAAAGGAAGATAAGTTTATGTTGACAAAAAGAGTCAAACTCTGTAAAATATGTAAAGAGGTTTATTCGGAGCCAAATATGAATGACCAAGGCCTGAGGCACAGCTTCTAGAGGTCCTGAAACATATGCCTAAGATGGATGGGTTGCAACTTAGTTTTATATATTTTAGGGGGACATTTAGAACATCAATCAATATATATCGGGTATACATTGATTCCGTCCAGAAAGATGAGACAACTCAAAAAGGGGAGTGGGGAACACAGGCAATAGATGGATTCAAAAATTTTCTGATTGGCAATTGGTTGAAACAGTTAAGTTATTATCTAAATATCTGGAATAAATAGAAACTAGCATCTGGATTAAGATAAAGGATTGTGGAGACCAAGGTTCTTATTACGTAAATAAAGTCTCATAAGCAGCTCCCCTTAGAGATAATAGATGGCAAAGTTTTCCTTTTCAGACCGTAAAAGGTGCTAGACTCTCAGTCCATCTCTTCAAGACTGCAAGGGCCTGGAAGGAGGAAAGATGTAGTTATGTTAGTAGAAGTTCTTTACAGATGCAACTTTTCTTCCACAAAAAAATGGCTTTGCAGGGTCATTTTAAAATACAGCAAAGAAACATATTTTGGGGTAAAATATTTTTATTGCCTTTTATACCTGTCATGTGATATTATGCCAGAGTCAAGTTGGAAAGTAAACTACATTATATAGGGTTAAATATAACCCATCTGATGAGATTTTGTGGTTCCTAGGGCATGACTCTCCAGGCTTCCTAGATAAGAATTTGGGCAAGAGAGGATGACGGTCAGAGTTTAGTCCCTACTTCTTAATATAATAGAGATTTGTAATTAGAAAACAATTTTTCCTTCCCAACAAGTACATGAACAGACTATTAGGAAACTGAAAGGAAACGCAGAAAATACTTGTTTTTCAGTCCCTTGGGACTTTTGCTGCACACAAATCAGGAGAGGGGGCTGGTTCTTATCTGTATAATTCAGATCCCAATTCCTGAAATATCCAAAAATTAGGGAGAGGGAGGAAAGAAGTTCGGATTTTACTTGCACTATAAATACATTTTCAAATCTCCAGAAAGTAGGATCCAAAAGGAGATAAAACAAAATTAAAACTGGTCTTCTCAATTTGAAAATTACAGTGTTAAATGCCAAGTTTCTGTGTATGAGTGCATCTTGTTCTGGGGAATCCTCCCTCACCCCTTCTTCCATACTGATGTCCCATTGGGATCAACAAACATCCTGAAGCTACCTTCATACTGAAGATGCTTAAGTTTGAGCAGCAGTAATCAGACTCTATTTTTATGGTTAATTTGCTATTAACCTCAATCCTATCTTGACTCAAGCTGTCTATGTAACTAATATGTAAGCTATCTATGTAACTTTTTTTTCATTTGTTGTTGGCACCTATTCCAATTATAAGAGGCATTTAATGTAAGAAAATGTTTTGAATCACACTGACAATTTGGGTCATTAAGGTTGTTTGTTTGTTTGTTTGCTTTTTTGTGGAATAGCATCACTTACTAGTCTACCTGAAAAGAGAAAATCTGCATTTTTGCAAATGAAATTGCTAGACTGATCTATAAGTACTTTTTCCCATTTTTAAAAAAATTCTATATAAGAAGACACTGATAATGAGAAACAAAGGCAGTTGGATATTAAATTAAGAGGGATCCTATAGAGAAAATGTTACTGCCTCTAGAAACCTGGGATGTCATATGTGTACTTCACTAATCTATGAGTCACTATCTCTTTTGTAGTGATTAGAGAATTGTATCTGTATTACAACGGTTTTATAGTAGATATTCATAAAGGGTCTTCAGGAAGAATCTTTATTTTTACCAATTTGCATGAAGTAGAAGTTATTATTACCAGCAGAAGTATTCCAAGCTACAATTTTTTCTTCCAAAATGTTATTTCTGGATTCTTCTTCTGAAATCCTGTATTATTCCTCCTATGAAAATTTTCAAACTTTACTATAATTATTTCCTTGAGGATATATCTCTTTGGGAGTTTCTTGACACCAAAAATTATATGAGATTCATCTCCAAATCCCTAATTTGTAGCACTGATGGACGTTGATAAATGTTAAATGATTAGGTAAATAACACCGAATTAACTCACCTTGAAACTTACTTGACATAATTAGCAGCTGCTGCAGAAAAAGAATGAGCCTCAATAAAACAGAAATCAAAATACTAAAGTAAGCCTTTATTTATAAATCAGCTATATCTCAGCAAAGCTACCTTTTGACTGGCCAATAATTAATTACATCTTCCACCAAAATTATACAAGTTTATTAAAGAATATGACGGGTTTTTTGCACAAATTGGATATGCACCATATCTTTCATAATTTAGGAAGGAATGGCAACGTTATCGCATATATTTTAAATTACTTGCATTTATTTTGGAAACAGATACATTAAATGGCTCAAAATCTGAACAGCACAAAAATATATACTGAACAAATCACTTATGCACATCTGTCTCTTCACACTGAATACTTGTTCAATAGGAATGTTTCTGGACTTCCAGTTCCAAAATGGCAGTGTAGAAACAAGCTGGCCTCACTCGCTCTCTTTCCCAAAACCAAAAATATAAATATACAGTGCCAAGATTATTACCAGCAATCTCTCAGATCTCAAATAGGAGGAGAAAACAGTTCCCAGGGCCACAGGGAAATGAAAATAGTTTGAGCAGATGGTTTAAGAATTGGACTTCCATATTCATGATGTTCCTCCCCCCAGTCCTTCTAGTGGCAAGCACGTGGAAAATCTCCCCTGACCGACAGCTTCTACACTGAAAAAAAGTGATACCAAGGTGGACAAGCAGCTTCCCCATCACCCTAAGTTTGCTGGCAGGAGACCTGCCCCTGCCAAACTCATGAGAAGCATCTAGAGTGCCTGGAGGAAAAAATATCTCTGAGGAAAGCTAGTGACAAAGGGGAGAGGAGGGACTGCCATCTCCAGCCCTGGAAACTCTGCTCTGTAACTCATCCAAAGGTAATGCCAAATCAGAATGGACATTCAGCAGCACCACACTGTAGAAGATTCATTCTAGAGCTCACCCTAGCCACCCTTCCCATGCTATTGGGACATCCCCCATTCAGGAAAGGCAGCACTCTGATCATTTACCAGAACTGAGGCAAACCTGGGCTTAAGACAGCATCTAGTGCCAAAAAGGAGGCAGCAACCCAGCAGGGGGCAGCAGGGGGTGGCAGGGGGCAGGGGGCAGCGGGGGGCGGGGGGGGGGGCGGAAAGAAAGAAGATCAACAGATAAATTACAAAGAATCTCTAAGAACACATATCCAGTAAAAACGAAAACAAGCCAGATAGAGATGATTTGACTAAATAATCCTTTAATGCAAAGAGATAGACATACATACACACAAAAGAACAGCAAACTGGGAACCACAGCCTTCCCAAATCCAAAAGGCAAGAAACAAGTGACTAACTCTAACAAGACAGCAATATATGATTTCTGTGACCAAGAACTCAAAATAGCAGCTTTAAGGAAATGCAGTGATCTCCAGGATAACACAAAAAAAGCAATTCAGAAACTTATTAGAAAAATTTACCAAAGGTGTTTAGATTTTTTTGGAAAAATCAAACAGAAATCTTGGAACTGAGAAATACGTTTGCTAAGTTGAAAAATTTATTAGAGGCTCTCAACAGCAGAATAGATTAAGCAGAGGAAAAAATGAGCAAGCTGAAAGACAGGCTATTTGAAAATATATTGGCAGAAAAGAAAAAAAAATGAAAAGGAATAAAGATCACCCACAAAATACAGAAAATTACCTCAAAAGACCAAATTGAAGATTTATTGTTGTTTAAAGGAGTTGAGTAAGAGCAAGGAGTAGAAAGCCTACTCAGAGAAATAACAGAAAATTTTCCAAAACATGAGAAGAAGATAACATATCCAGGTATGGGAAAGTCAGAGAACACCAAACAGATTTGCCCCAAAGAAGACTATCCGAAGGCATATAATAATCAAATTCTCAAAGGTCAAGGACAAAGAGAGGATTCTAAAAGCAGCAAAAGAAAAGAAGCAAATAACATAAAGACCCTAATTTATCTGGCAACAGACTGCTCACTGGGAACTCTACAGTGAAGGAGGGAGTGGTACAACAATTTCAAAGTGCTAAAAGAAAAAAAATTGTCATTTAAGGATACTGTCTACAGCAAATCTATCATTCAACTACAAAGGAGAGCTAAAGTCTTTCCCAGACAAAAACTGAAAGAATTCACCAGTACCAGACCCATCTTACAAGAAATGCTCAATGGAATCATTCAATCTGAAAGAAAAATAAACACTAATGTACAAAAAGTAATCATTTGAAAATATAAGACCGATTGGTAAAATTAAGTCCTCTAACAAACCCAGAATACTAAAATACCATAATTGTGGTGTGCAGTTCACTCATAACTCTAGTATGAAGCCCAAAGACAAATCTATCAAAATGATATCAAAAACAATATAAGAGAAAAGCTAACAGGAAACAAGAAAATATTTAAATTGAGACAACATAAAGTCAAAATATTGAGGGGATGGAGTAAAAGTTTAGAGGGTTTCTTTTTTCATTTTTGTTTGCTGTTTTAATTTTTGTGTTTGTGATCTAACATAGTTCATCATCCCTTTAAAATAACTTGTTATATCTATAAGACTTTTTTTGTAAGCCTATGGTAACCACCATGCAAAAACCTAGAATAGATTCACTAAAAATAAAAAGCAACAAATAAAACATATTACCAGAGAAAATCACTTAACCACAAAGGAAGACAGTGAGAAAGAAAGGAGAAGAGCCTCAAAACAACCAGAAAACAGGCAACAAAATGACAATAGTAAGTCTTTACTTATCAATAACAACACTGAGTATAGAGTACCTGAATGGATAAAGAAAGCCAATTTGGTAACATGTTGCCTACAAGAAACTCACTTCACCTGTAAAGACCTAGACTGAAAGAGAAGTGGTGGAAAACGCTATTCCATGAAACTAGAAACCAAAAAAGAGCAGGAATAGCTATACTTATGTCAGATAAAATAGATTACAAATAAAGACTGCAAAAATCAGAGACAAAGAAGGCCATTGTATAATAATAAGGGGTCAGTTCAACAAGAAATATAACAATTATAAATATCTACGCAGGCTGAGTGCAGTGGCTTGTGCCTGTAATCCCCGCACTTTGGGAGGCCAAGGTGGGTGCATTGCTGGAGCCCAGGAGCTCGAGACCAGTAGGGCAACATGGTAAAACCCTGTATTTACCAAAAAAAAAATTATCCTGATGTGGTGGTGCACTCCTGCAGTCCCACCTACGTGGGAGGCTGAGAGAGAAGGATTGCTTGAGCCTGGGAGGTTGAAGTTGCAGTGAGCCATCATCATGCCACTGCACTTCAGGAGACACAGTGAGACCCTGTCTCCAACAAAACAAAACAAAAACTCTTATGCATCCAACACTAGAGCTCTCAAGTATACAGAGCAAACACTGGTAGATCTTCAGGGAGATATTTATCAGACTGCCCAATAGGTATATGAAAAAATGCTCAACATCCCTAATCATCACATAAATAATAATCAAAGCCATAATATAATATCACATCATCTCATTAAATGCCTTTTATCTGAAGATGGAATAATGGGTGCTGTCAAGGTTGTGGAAAAAGGGAAATCCCTATACACTATTGGTGGAAATGTAAATTATTACAGCTGCTATGGAGAACAGCAATGAAGGCTTTTCAATAAATGAAAAATAGAATTAACATACCATTGAGCAAGGGGAATATATTCGAAAGAAAGAATATCAATCTATCAAAGATATCTACACCCTCATGTTGGTTGTAGCATTGATCATAGTAGCAAAAATATGGAACCAATGTAAGTGTCCATCAAAGGATGAATGAATTTTCTAAATGTGGTATATACACACAGTGGAATATTATTCAGTTATTAAAAAGAATAAAACCCCGTGATTTGCAACAACATGGATGAAACTGAAGGTCATTATGTTAAGTCAAATAAGCCAAGCACAGTAAGATAAATATTTCATATTCTCACTCATATGCAGGAGCTAAAAAAAAGTGTATCTCATGAAGATAGTATATTTGTGGTCACAGAGGCTGGAAAGGGTAAAGGGGAGAAGAGAGGTTGATTAAGTGCTGCAAATATATAGCTTGAGAGAAGAAATAAGACCTAGTATTTGATAGATAAGTAGGGTGACTATAGTTTACAATAATCTAGTATATATTTCAAAATACCTAGAAGAGAATAACGTGAATATTTCTAGAATAAAATAAAGACAAATACTTAAGGGGCGGGATACTCCAATTACAGTGATTTCATCTTTACATTTTATATGAATATATTGATTTATCATATTTACCCCCAAATATGTACATCTGTTATGTATCAACTTTAAAATTACAAGAAAGAAATCAATATTTCCAAAATATTTTGTATATTTGTAGAGGCAGCTTGTGCAAGCAGAAGCAAATATCTGCATGCGTGTATTTATACAGTTGATTCATTTCCTATTGCTGCTGTAACAAATAACCGTGAAGTTAAAACAGCATATATTTATCTTACAGTTCTGTATGTCAGAAGTCTGACACAGGCCTCACTGGGCTAAAATAAAGGTGCCCACAGGATTGTATTTCTTTCCAGAAGCTCTAGGACAGAATCTATTCCATTGCCTTGTCCTGGTAGAGGTCACCCACATTTTTAGGTTTTTGTGCTCCTCTAGTCTTCAAAGACAGCAATGGTGGGTAGAGTTTTTCTCATGATGCCATCTCTCTGATCCTCTGAGTATGGTTAGGAAAGGTCCTCCCTTTTGAGTATTTATATGATTATTGGGCATATCTGAGTGATCCAGGATAATCTCTGCATCTCAAGTTCTTAACCTTAATTGCATCTGAAAAACTCCTTTTACTAAGGTGTTCACAGGTTTTAAGGAGGATCAAGGCATGGACATCTTTGATGGCCATTATTCTACTTATCAGTGTTTCATGTACACATACACATGCACACATACACTCATAGGTGCGCGCACACACTCATACACACACACGCGTAGTTTTCTTTTAATGAAACAGCACACTCTACATGCTGTTTAGCACTTTGTTTTTTTATTCTTTATTTAGTATTGGGTTTCAAATATTTTTCCATTTTACTACATAAATAACATTATCATTCTTATCATTCTTTCCACAGCTGCACAGGTGTTTTGTGCGTGTGTGTGTGGTTTTGTTTGTTTGTTTTGTTTTGTTTTTGAGACGGAATCTCTCTCTGTCACCAGGCTAGAGTGCAGTGGTACAATCTCAGCTCACTGCAACCTCCACCTCTCGGGTTCAAGTGATTCTCCTGCCTCAGCCTCCCGAGTAGCTGGGACTACAGGTGCCACCACCACGCCCGGCTAATTTTTGTATTTTAAGTAGAGACAGGGTTTCACTGTGTTGGCCAGGATGGTCTCGATTTCTTGACCTCGTGATCCACATGCCTCAGCCACCCAAAGTGCTGGGATTACAGGTGTGGGCCACCGCTCCCAGCCCACAGGTGCATAGTTTTATATTAAAAGACTATACCATAATTTATTTAACTCACTAAATCCTTTGGGTATCTGGATGTTCACGTTCATGTTTTTTGAAAGAGGCTTTCCCGGCTAGGCAGTCACATTTATGTATTAAATGTACTGCTTGCCACCATTTCAATTATTATAAATATCCTCCTGATTAATTCCTAAATGTTTTTATTTGTTATTAATAATTTTCTTAAACTCGTAATGCCCTGGGATGTAACTCCTTGTAAGATAACACTCATCTTTCCCCATTTTCTTCACATCTTCATTGTTTTTGATTATTGGTTTTCCTCATGTGTGAATAATCTTAGGAGAGTTGAGGTGGGCACCTACTCATCTTCCTTTTCCTCTCTCATCATCCTGGTTCCATTGGCCTTGTTACATCCTTAAGGTCATTTACTTTCACATTTTCTTCCTGTCTTACAGGCTGTCCTCAAAGTCATAGATTATACATCATTTTCTTCCTGATATGGTAGGTATTGTTCAGTCATATAAATACTTTCAACTCTTTCTAAGGCTGCTAATGTGTACCCAATGAGAATATGATTTATTTCCTATCAATTAACTTCATATAACTTTCCTGTGTCAAAACATTAAACTGGTGTTTAGCACAAAACAAATTCGTCCTATCATTGGATAAGAAAAATTAGGCATTATTTGCTGAGTTCGATTGCCTGATAAAATAGTTTCATCTGGAATTCTTGGACATTTTCTAAGATTTTTTTTAAAGCTTCTTGATTTTTGCTGGATTTCACCTTTATTATTTATGAGATTTATTGTTCCTTTTAAAAATATTCTTCTTTAAATTACAGTGACTTATGGAACCAGAATTCTTAAAAATTAAACACTAGAATAAAACAGTAGATCCAGAAAGTTCAGAAACAGTAGAGAAAAATGTCTAATAGCAAATACAGGCTTTTTTTTTTTTTTTTTTTTTTACATGAAAGAGGCTTAAGTATTGTTCCTATTACTGCATTTTTCTTCCTTGTCATTTTTTTGCATAAGACAATTTAAAAAGAAGTTACAGGATTGTTGTTGTTGTTTTTTATAATGCAATAAAAATTACACTTACTATCACTAGAAACCATAGCAGAAGCAGGAGAAAGGAAAATGAAAAGGGAGAGGAAAAGAGAGCGAGAGAGAGAGAGAGAGAGATGGGGAAAGAGAGAGAGAGAGAGCAAAGTTCTAGAATAAAAGAAGGTACTTACTTCAAAAGTCTCTCTTAATATGAATATGGTAAAGAGGTGTCAAAAAGCTTGTAGACATTTTTCATATATGATCATATACTTAAGTACAAATTATATTCAAAATGTCTGAATTTTGTGTTCAAAATTGTATTTCAAAATATTTATTTTATGCTGAGCAGATACCACAAATCAAAGAAGACACTCATTTGCTCTGGAAAAGAAAAATATAATTCACCTTAAATATTAACTGCTCTTTCGAACACTAGAGTAAAACTGAAATAAAGAAACGTGTTTAAAGCTCAACAATTGAATAAATAGCTACAGTACCTCTTTACCAGAGATATAGGGATCATTTTGCTTTCTTTTAACAGTGTTTGTTTTTGAACTACAAGAGGTCTGAATACACCCACTCTTCAAATCCAAAACATACATTTCTATAAACATTGCTTCAGGTTGATTATATTTTGTTACCAACAGAATTAAAGCTTCCATTTCCATGTGCAACGAAATTGTACCACGGGGGATGGCAGAATACAATTAAGGAAGTGAGTGTCAATTGAAACCAGAAGCTGAGATGTCTGAACCACCAGCTAGCTGGAAGGGGATTTACATAATATGTAGCCAGTCGCAGGATCTGTACTTAGATGGTATCCCTTTTCTCAATTCTATGTCCGTGTCGCTGGACACTTTCATAAATGCATCATGGCAGAGTTTGTAAGACAGCGTTTTGGAGTGAAGAGATGACATGTTTCTGTCTTTAAAACAATCAGCTCTGCATCAGATATTCTTGTAGTTTGATTTAAGTAGGTACACAACAGCCCATATTAAAGGGGATTGTGGGTTACATGCACTTGCTGCCTTCAGCATGTGAAAGCCGTTTTCAACTAAAAGTCTAACTACTTAGAATTCAAACCGTATGCAACTAAGAGACTCCAAAAGAGGTAATGAACCATAAATTATTGCCGTTAGATATTTAATACTCAATCAGTATGTGCTCTCTCAAGCATATCCCACCGGCATTGCATTCATTCTGACGGTGTGGTACTGGTTCAATTACTTTGCTCATTTACAATAAAAGATTAATGAAAAGGGGTATATTTTAGTTCACAGAGATTAATTGCATCCCTTACTTTCCCTATACTAGAGATATTCAACCCATAATCCTGATAGCTTTTGCATCAACAAGTATATGGAAAATTAATAGACTTTCTCCTGTTGGAAATCTCAGAGGCTTTTTCAGAGATAAATATCCAGGGAAAACAAGATTGAAAGTTGGCTTTGGGCTGGAAATGAATTAATTTACCTGTTTCTTTAAATTTACTCTTATGACATTTTGAATTAACCAGTATAAAGATGTGTGTACTACACTTTTTTTTATCTGCACATTTTCTGTTGAGTATTTGCAAAGCAAATTCTCTTTTGAGACTTAATTCTTCCAGATAGACACAGCTATGTCTATGGTTGGTAGACGTTCCAACATTTGAAGAGATGTTGACTGTTAACATTTCACAGCTTTTTCCTCAGAGAAAATAGATGCCAAGTGCACTAGTATATTTATTTTGAATTTTTTTGAGCATAGCGTTATTTACCACTGGGAAATCTAGGATTAAAATTTCAAAGTGCCTCACTGGTAAATAATTCTTGAGTTTTCACAAACTTTGTGGGTGTGGTACTGTGTTTTCCAGTACCTTGAAGATAACAAGCAAACATCTCTAGCTAGTGTGTAGCTGGAATAAAAAAGAAAGTTAAATTTATTGAGCCTTCCCCGCGTTGTAGAAAGCTTTTGTCATACCTTATTTGACACAATCCTTACAGCAATTTGCTTATATGATTGTTTTTATTCCTCAGAAAAGAAACTGAGGCTCAAAGAAGTACAGTGGCTTGCCCATGATCACTCAATTAGCAAGTGGCTAAATCTGGAGTCAAACCATTGTCTTTCTGTCTCCAAAATTCAGCATATAATGCAGAAACCAGAATAAAAGTAAGAAAACCTCTGTGACCAGGAATAAACTCTTCTTTAAGCCTAATTTTTTTGTCTATCAAATGGTGAACATAAAATTTACTTGACACAAATGTCTTGATTAAATGAGGCAACCAATACGAATGGAAACCAGGCAAGCAGAACTGCTCTATGTACAGATGGAAATAAAATATGGATGGATTGGGGTTTAACTGTGCAAGCCTGATCTTTCAGTCCTAGTGGAGTCAGTCCCTTTGGCATTGCCAGATGGACTCTGTCTGAGATGTTTTCCTGAGTCCAAACAGAAGTTTAATGACTCATCTCTTCTTCTTTGCAATACAGTCTATGAATCTATTTCTTGATCAGAGCTATTCAGGAAAATTTCAATGGCAGAAGTATCTAGTCTGTTTCTTCAGACTGTTCTTCTATTGCTGGGGGAGATGTATTTCTTTCCACATAAATAGAAAGAGAGAGAAGGAGATAGCCTAATTTTCCTTCTCTGTCTCTTAGGTTCCTTCTATAAGGTTTATTCTCTAATTTCAGTGATGTCAGCCTCCAGGAAGCTGTCAACTATTTAGTAGACACTCCAATTTTTCAGTGGTCTCTGAAGAGGAACCTGG
This sequence comes from Chlorocebus sabaeus, assembly GCF_047675955.1. Lineage (NCBI taxonomy): Eukaryota > Metazoa > Chordata > Mammalia > Primates > Cercopithecidae > Chlorocebus > Chlorocebus sabaeus. Next base: position 59,168,686 of record NC_132908.1, on the reverse strand, counting down.
TGGATCAGAGACAAATCCACTACTCCTAAAAACATATATCCATCATAAATATCAAAGATGAGCAGGGCTGAATCAACTTTTAACAAAGTTATCCTCCTTGTCACAAAGAAAATACTGTCTCTGTAGCACCAACTAACCCATTTTGTGATGAATTTCAATGAATTTATTATATTTTGGCACAGATTATATTGTGTCAAAGGGAGTAGAGCTTATCAATGCATTTTGATAAAGTGGCATATTTTGCGGAATTTTAAAACTTGATTTGTTTTGCAAACATCTGATGAGTTTATTGCATTTCATTTTAAGAAAGCAATCTGCAAACAGTGGCCACAGAACCAGGTGTCTTTATGTTTGTTTTCATACTTGTAGGAAATTTAGATGAGGAATAACTGGTTGTTTCCCAATGATTTCTTTGCTTGCTTTATAAATGATTATTATACTTCTATTCCTTATGGAAGCCATCACTATTTGGAGTTTCTTTCATGTTTTGCAACTGTACTAACACAAACCCTGTGTACTGTCTTTCCATACTCTCCATTTAACAACTATTATGTATAAGAAGCAGCCTGTGTAATGCTGTGGGCAAGTCTTTTAATCGTCTTACTCCTTAATTTCTTCATCTATAAAACAATGGAATGAGAGCACAGTATGAACCAACAAACGCTATCTATCTATTAGGCTATATCTCCAAAGACCTGGAGTTTGGTACTTTATGAAATAGAAAGTGTGCCTTCAATAAGCTTATTATATAAGTGGAAGTTAGAGGCAAGCAAAGAAGAAAGCATGAGAGAGTGATCAGCACAACACTGGAGAGAGGCACAAGATCCCAGCAAAATGAAATGCACAATGTGACCAACATTAAGAGTGGGATGATGTAAAAAGTCAGAAAATATGTCATGAAGAAAGGAAATATATGACCGGCATCTTGAAAAGTGAGTAGCAGTTTGTGGGCAGATGTCAGGAAATAGATAATGTAGGAACAACAACAACAACAAAAATAGCAGGAAAAAAAAAAAAGGCCTATTAAAAAATTGTGCAGACAGCATAATACTCTTAAGGACTGGCATATAGGCAGGAGGATAGGTAGGAGAAGATAGAGATTGTATTGTATTGTATTGCCAAGTCTTGTATTGCCCTGTAGGCCTCCTGAGATCCCCGAGCTTTATCTAAAAGGTAATAGGAAACTACTGACAACAATTACTAGCCTTAGATAATATCATTTAGTCATCAAGTGGCAATATAAAAAAATCCTATGCTCTCATATTTATAAACTACTTAATAAAAGTGTAAGAAGAAAAAGTATGATAAACACTCTTCAAATTTAGGTATGCATTATTCAGAGTTCACCAGAAAAACAGAGCCAACAGGGCCATGTAAGAAAAGATTTGTTATGAAGACTTGGGTCATGCAATTATGGAGGCTGAGAAATCCAATGATATGCCATCTACAAACTGAAGACCCAGGAAAGTTGGTCCTGTAATCTCAGCTCAAGCACAAAGGCCCCAGAACCAGGGTAGCTGATATTTTAAACCCCATTACAAGAGCAGTAGAAGACTGATACCCTAGCTCAAGCAGTCAGGCAGGATGCTAAAAAAGAGTGAACTCTTCCTTCCTTTGCCTTTTCATCCTATTCAGGCCTCAATGGATTGGATGATGTCCAACCACATGGGGAGGAAATCCAAGTCCACCGATTCCAATGCTAATCTCCTCTGGAAATGCCCCTTCAGACACACTCAGAAATAATGTTTAATCTGGACACTGGGTGGCACAGGCAACTTGACACATAAAATGAAGGAATGCAACTCCAAAGGTCTCCAATTTCATCCTGATGTATAGTGACTAGTAACCTTTTGAAATCTGCATTAGATAACTTTGCAACCTAATGTAGATTAGGTAAAATTGTAACACTGTAACAAGTTCCTTCCTTGATGATTAATGAGGACAATAAAATTATTCATATTTGGTTTGAAATTTGAAAAAAATCCTTGTTATAGTAGACAAATAATATTTATATAAATTGTAGCTTCTCATTATAATCACTAAACACTAAATCTGCCTTAATATAAATTAACTAGACTTTGCCAGGTCGTCTCATATTTCCAAACCATTGGGGTGAGTAATCTACTTTGCTTTCTGAAGAACATAAATTACCTTCTTTCATTGTCAAAAATGTAGTTGTCTTGGTGCTCTGATTGACTCCATATCCAGCAAAAAGTTGAAACTAGGAATATCTCAGATTCCATGTGTCATCGTGGTGCCTTGAATTTGCTGTCCTAATCATTCTCTTGGCATTTCAATATGCTTTTGGCACCTCAAAATCATACCATTCTAAGTCCGGCATGGTGGTACATGACTGTAACCCCAGCTACTCAAGAGGCTGAGATGGGAGGATTGCTTGAGCCCAGAAATTCAAGATCAGCCTGGGCAACATAGCAAGACCCCCATCTCAAAAAATAAATAAACAATGATACCATTCTGATATTCAACATTAAAAATCATGCCATTCTGATAGTCAACATATGTTTCCTTTGAATGACTTTCTTGCCTTGTATCTCTGATCCTCATGGGCCTAGCCATAATTTTGATTTACTTAATGTAATATCTAATAGAAACTCCTAAATAACAGGCCCACACATCGTAGACATAGCCTTCTTTTACTTCTAATTTGCAAATGGAGGAGTTTAAAATGAATGTTCTCCAGCCTTAGTTAAGGCCATCCAGTACGATTTACAAAGTTACTTTTAGTTAAATGGAAACACAGCCCTCCCCACTTGTTGGAAATCCACTGAGCAAATTAATTTCTAAATTTATACAATTCCTATGATAAACTGAATGGGGTATCACAGTGAACTAAGTATTTGTTTATTTATTTATTTATTTGAGACAGAGTCTCGCACTGTGACCCAGGCTGGAGTGTAGTGGCGCGATCCCAGCTCAATGCAAGCTCCGCCTCCCGGGTTCACGCCATTCTCCTGCCTCAGCCTCCCGAGCAGCTGGGACTACAGGTGCCCACCACCACACCCGGCTAATTTTTTTTTTTTGTATTTTTAGTAGAGACGGGGTTTCACCATGTTAGCTAGGATGGTCTCGATCTCCTGATCTTGTGATCCGCCCTCCTTGGCCTCCCAAAGTGCTGGGATTACAGGCGTGAGCCATTGCACTCGGCCGAACTAAGTATTTAATAAGGACATCAGGAAATGACAGTTTTGTTAGGGGAAAGTTGTAGGGTTATGGGAAAAAATCTTGGGAGATGAATCCCATTTTTTAAAAATTTCTGCTCACTGTGACCTTGGAATATTCACATAATTTTTAAATTTCAGTATCATTAAGTTTATTTTACAGACCAGAAAATGAACATAGTAAAGGAAGATTTTAAACTAACAATAGTCGTAATAATATTTATGAAGCACCTAGTACCATATGCTGACACATATTAGGAGCTTGATAAATGGAAGTTATTATCATTATATCTTCAGTCATCACTTAAGGACTAACAAACATTCTTTATTCTATAAAAGGAAGAATAATATTCTTACATAATTACACCCTCAAACTGGAAAATAAAAAGCAGGTATTACACTGAGGATTAAAATCAGAGCAATACTCTTTAAAAAAAAATTTAATGGTCCTCTGGTTCTAAAAGGAAAAGAACAGTCTATATAGACTTCAATTTGCTGAGCTCTTTAAAATACTCTCCTGAATCTTTTTATAAATGGGAGGGGGGAGGAAAAGTCAAAAGTTTGAGGACTTGAAAAGATTAACACCTCTCCACCCCAATGCTACTCCTGTGACAAGTTCAAATGTCCCACTCCCTGCTTATTAAACTTGGCTCTGACATTTGTCCTCTAATCCTCCTCCAGTTGTTCATACATAGTGCAATGGTGGATTCAAGTCTGAGTTATGGTTAATAACAATATTTTAATGTCACCCGGTATCTTAATATGCTATGGTCTCTAGAAGAAAATGAACCTTCATTATAATATAAATGCCTTTTATATACAGACTCAACTGGATTCTTGACTACTATTTCAATACATTTATTTCAAGCATAATCAAATTCTGAGAAAATTGGTTAGTAGAGTGAGCATTGGCTGAATTATCCATCCTGTTGAATTTTAATTCATTTTTCTAAGTAAACCTGAAATTGGCAATATGACTAGAGTGCAAAGTCAACCACCAAAATGAACACGTACAAGTTGGAATGATTTCTAGCACAGTGTCTCCCTAAGAAGGTTGGATACAACAGTTATAGGAGGATTGGATTTTTAGAAGCTTAGGAGCCTGTAGAGCTAGGACTGTTGTGTAAAATGGGCATGTATTTTCATGTCAGGAGATGGACTGGCTTATTCATTTTTATCATATAAGGGAATCAATAAATATTGAGAAATAAGAGTTATTCTATTATTAGTATCAGTATGAAATTTTTTTTTTTTTTTTTTTTGTATTTTTAGTAGAGACGGGGTTTCACTGTGTTAGCCAGGATGGTCTCGATCTCCTGACCTCATGATCCGCCCACCTCGGCCTCCCAAAGTGCTGGGATTACAGGCTTAAGTATTAATATTCTTGCACATACAATTATACCATTACAAACGTCCATGAGGTGAGCTGATCAAATATGCTTCTCTCCATTTTATAGAATTAGAAATGGAGGCACAACATGATGATAGCTCATCTAACTTCTCAAAAGAAATTATTCCACCAGGGAAAAGCATGTCCCCAGCATGTCCCCACAACACGATCCTACAAATACTAGCATTCTTGTAGGAAACACTTGGATCAAATCATTCTGATTTCACTGAGACACTACTTGTAAATAATCACACTAGACTTAGAGTTATCACCATAAATAAAATAAAGTCATGATGTTAGGATTTTAACTTAAATTGTGTCATGCTCCATCCCCAGAAAATTAAAGTCAGGGGGGTGGAAGTGAAGTGGTAACATTCCTAGGAAAAAGAAAAGTGAATAGTAAAGTTTTCCTAGAAGAGCAATGAGAATCATATACATTGGAAAACAAACTCCTTGCCCCATGTGAGGACACAGCAAGAAGGTGCCATCTATGAAGCAGAGAGCAAGACCTCGCCAGACAATAACACTGCTGTCACCCTGATGATCCTGAACTTCCCAGCCTCCAGAACTATTCACATGAGATTTGGCCTGCAATAGGAAAAAGAAAAAATTATCAAGAACGTGCACTCAAGATGGAAAGCGTATGGCTGACTAGAAATGTCAGATGCCAAGTCTCAGAAAGAAGATCAAAGTTATAGGTGAATGGTCGTGATGTGAAAGAAAAGCTGAGTGAAGAGAACCAGGACAAGTTGAAGAGCCCACAAAAAGAAATTGGGGCACATAAAGGGGAATCAGCAAGAGTGTAGAAGAGGTTGACCCCCAAGGAACTTGGAGCCCTGAGGAAAGGGTAGGTGGGGATGATTCTCCGCTCCCCTTACCCCTGTGACAATCTGCTGGCCACCAAACTGTCAGGGGGCCCCTTTGCCCTTGTGACCTCAAGAAATGCTGTCAGTGGTGATTTGTGAACTTTCCAGGGACAGAGCACTAGCTGGCCAGCTCATGTAGGTGCAACAACACTCCCCACAGGTCCAAGCTGAGACAGCATGTACCACAGTGGTTGTGCACCTGGTAGGGGCCACTGCCCTACCTGGGGAACCTCAGCCCTTGCGTCAGTACATGACTAGATCCCCTGCAAACATACCCCACAACCCACTCAGGCTTTGGAAACCCAACAGAGAACCAGTGGGTTCCAGGGGAGCTGTGGGATCCCCAGAGATCTAACCCATGGTGTAGATCTAACCCCTTGGCGATGAAGGAGTACAGCTCACCAAAGCCCCTCTTGTAACAAAGGAAACATGGGCATAGCACCAATCGCTGAAGGTTGTTGTACCATTGGATAGAAACAGAAGTGAAGAGGGGAGTAATCCCCACTCCCATTGTCAATTTTTGTGAATGGTGCAGAGACCCTCCAGGTTGAAGAGTCCACCTGGAGAGAGCCTTCCCAGCACTTTTTTTTTTTTTTTTTTTTTTTGCAGTGGCTGCAGCCCCTTCAAAAGTGAGCCTGTGCTGTTAGGACATACACAAAGGACAAAGCCCATCTCCCACTCCCTGCCTCAAACAGCAGTGTCCTGACAATGGAGGGCAAACAAGACGTAGACTTGTCTGCGCTGGGCTGGGAAACCCCATCCCAGTTTGGTCATAGCTGCTAGAGAGGGACTTCTGTTCCCAGTCACAACGTGGCAGAAGCCAAAGGACAATGTGTATATGAGGTGAAAGATGTGAACCCTATGATGGGGACATGGTAGGAGAGTGGATCACATTCCTGGCTCCTCAGGATGAGGAGCTGGTGCAACCCTCCTACCCTGCCCTTACCCCTGAGACCTAAGCACACCCTAAGCATCTTCCCCACCACTTCCCATTATGTTGGGTGCCTCCACTCATTATTGGGCTACACCAAGTAGAGCTGGCTCTTAGTCTCAAGCGCCACCCACTGGTATGAACCCTAAACTGCACCACCAAATTTAAAAAACAAACCAAACAGTGATAGTGTACGAGATACACTCCAGAAACCTCCACACTCTCAGTCTCTCAGGGCTAACTGTGTTGGCTCATTTTTCCAATACATTGCTATAACAAGCAGCATTTGAGAAAGCCACTCCCTAAAAGCTATCCACAACCAAGAAACCCATACAGAGCCCACTGAAAGCACTCAGAAAAGAAACCAAATGATCATACACGACATACACCACAGTCATAACTTCAAGGGAAAGATAATAAAAAATGGAAAAATCTCATCTAAACAATAGAATATTCAAAAATAAGAAGCAACAGCTCCTTCAGATGATAAGGAATGAGTACAAGAACTCTGGCAGTACAAAAAGACAGTGTTTTGAGGTTTGTTTTTGTTTAAGTTCCAGGGTATATGTGTAGGATGTGAAAGTTTGTTACATTGGTAAACATGTGCCACGGTGGTTTGCTGCACCTATGAACCCATCACCTAGGTATTATGCCCAGTATGCATTAGCTATTTTTCCTGATGTTCTCCCTACCACACACCCTCCCTGGACAGGCCCCAGTGTGTGTTGTTCCCCTCCCTGCATCCATGTGTTCTCATTGTTCAGCTTCCACTTACAAGTGAGAACGTGTGGTGTTTGGTTTTCTGTTCTAGCATTTGTTTGCTGAGAATAGTGGCTGCCAGCTTCATCCATGTCCATCCATGAGACGTGATCTTATTCCTTTTTATGGACACATAATATTGCATAGTGTATATGTACAACATTTTCTTTATCCAGTCTATTATTGATGGGCATTTGGATTGATTCCATGTGTTTGCTATAGTGAATAGTGGTGCAATGAACATACACATGCAAATATCTTTATAATAGAATAATTTATATTCCTTTGGTTATATATCCAGTAATGCGATTATTGGGTCAAATGGTATTTCGGGTTCTAAATCTTTGAGGAATCGCCACAGTCTTCCACAATGGTTGAACTAATTTACATTCCCACTAACAGTGTAAAAACATTCCTATTTCTCCACAATCTCTCCAGCCTCTGTTGTTTCTTGACTTTTTAATAATCATCATTCTGACTAACATGAGATGGTATCTCATTGTGGTTTTAATTTGCATTTCTCTAATGATTAGTGATGTTGAGCTTTTTTTCATATATTTGTTGGCTACATGTATGTCTTCTTTTGAGAAGTGTCTGTTCATGTCCTTCGCCCACTTTTTAATAGGGTTGTTTGTTTTTTTCTTGTAAATTTGCTTTAGTTTCTTGTAGATTCTTGATATCTGATGAAGGTCAGACTAATAGATGGCAATATTTTTCTCCCATTCTATAGATTGTCTTTTGCTCTGATGATAATTTCAAAACAACAGTGTTTTGATACCTCCAAAGGATTGCAGTAGGTCTCAAGCAATAGATCCTAACCAAAATTAAAATTCCCAAATGACAAATAAAGAATTAAAAGTATGAATTGCAAGGAAACTCAATCCAAGAGAAAGTCGAACATGAACACAAAGAAACAGAAACATGATTTGAATTCAAAATAGAAGATAACTATATTCAAAAAACAAATACAACCTTCTGAATTACAAAATTAACTAAAGGAATTTCAAAACACAGTTGAAAGTTTCGACAATAGGCTAGATGAGTAGAAGAAAAAACTTAGAATCTGAATACCAGTCATTTAAATTAACTCAATCAGACAAAAATAAAGAAAAAGTAATTTGAAAAATGAAAACACCTTCAAGAAATGTGAAATTATGTAAAGTGATCAAACATGCAAATTATAGGCATTCCTGAGAGAGAAAAAGAAAAAGTAAGCAATCTGGAAAACATTTGAGTGAATAATTCAGGAAATTTTCTCTAATCTTGCTAGAGAGACAGACATATAGATACAAGAAATTCAGAGGAAACCTGTGAGATACTACACAAGATGAACATCACTGAAGCATATAGTCATCAGATTATTCAAGATAATGCTAAAGAAAAATTTTAAAGGCAACTAGAGAAAAGGGTCAAATCACCTACAAGGGGAATCCCATCAGATTAACAGCAGACTTCTCAGCAGAAACCTTACAAGCTAGAAGAGATAGAGGGGCTTATCTTTAGCCTTCTTAAAGAAAAAAAATTGCCAGCCAAGAATATTATATCCTGCCAAACAAAGCTTCATAAACAAAGGAGAAATGAAGTTTCTCTGAGATATGCAAGTGCAAAGGGAATTAGTCACCAAAAAACCGGTCCTACAAGAAATGCTCAAAGGAGTTGTAACCACAAAAATGAAAGAATAGTAGCAATTGCTTCCAGAAGAGCATTTGCAAATACAAAGTTCACAGATCCTATAAAACAACTACATAATTGAAACTACAAGGCAAGTAGCTAAAAAACACTAAGATGGAACAAAACCTCATATGTCATTATTAACCTTGAGTGCAAATGGCCTAAATACTTTACTGTAATATAGACTGACAAATTGGAATAAAAACAAGACAAAACCATCTTCACCCTTCAAGACACCCACCTGATGTGTAATGACACCCACAGGTTCAAAATAAAAGGATAGAAAATAATATTTCACACAAATGAAAAACATAAAAGAGCAGGGTTAATATTCTTGTGTCAGATGCAACAGACTTTAAACCCAAAATAAAAAATCCCCTCAAAAAAGGAGAAGAAGAAGACAAAGAAGAGCATTATATAATGATAAAGGGTTCAATCCAACAAGAAGATATAGTTATCCTAAATACATACGCACTCAACAGTGGAGCATTCAGATTTCTAAAGCAAATACTACTACATTTAAAAAAAGAGACAGACAACCATAAAATAATAATGGTGAACTTTGACACCCTACCGACAGCATTAGACAGATCATTGCAGGAAACTAACAATGACAACAAAAACTCTAGAAGTAAGGTGGTCTCTTGAACAAATGGACTTAATGGATACCTTAAGGAAATAGATACCTTAAGAAACTTCCACCCAATAACTGCAGAATATACATTTTTCTCATCTGCACATGGAACATTCTGTAAAATTGAACACATGGTTGGCCATAAAACAAGTCGCAATAAATTCAAAAAACAATAATAATCATATCAAGTATCATCTCAGACCACAATGGAATAATATTAGAAATCGATATCAAGAGGAATTCTCAAAATCACACAAATACATGGAAATTAAACAACCTCCTCCTGAATGACTTTGGGTAAACAACAAAATTAAGGCAAAATGCGAGAACATTTTTTGAAATAAACAAAAATAGAAACACAGCATACCAAAAAGAGCACTGAGAGGAAAGTTTATAGTGCTAAATACTTACATCAAAAAGATAGAAAGTTCACAAATCAACAATGTAATATCAGACCTCAAGATTAAAGAAAAAGAAACTAGAAAACTAGAAAACAAGAACAAGCCAAATCCAAAGCTAGCAGAATAAAATAAATAACAAAGAACAGAGGAGAAATAAATGAAATTGATAACAAAAATCATAAAAAGGTCAACAAAACAAAAGTTTGTTCTTTGAAAGGATAAACAAGGTTGAAAGACCACTCACTAGATTAACAAAACAGAAAGAGAGAGAGAGAAGATTCAAATAAGCACAATCAGAGATGATAAAGGTGGCATAACAACTGATACCACAGAAAGAATCATCAGAGATTACTATCAATTCCTCTATGCACACAACCTAGAAAACTTAGGGAAAATGTATAAATTCTTGAAAACACAATCTCCCAAGATTGAACAAAAAAGAAATTGAAGTCCTAAAGACACCAATAAGGAGTTAAGAAATAGAATCAATATTTTAAAAAATCTGCCATCCAATAAAAAAATCTGCCATCCAATAAAAGCCCAGGATCAGATGCATCCACAGTCAATTCTATTAGAAGTACAGAGAAGTGCTGGCACCAGTATAACTGACACTATTCCAAAAATCAAGGAAGAGGGATTCCTCCCTAACTTATTCCATGAAACCAGTATCATCCTGATATCAAAATCTGGCAAGGACACAACAGACAAGGAAAACTACAGGCCAATATACCTGATGAACATAAATACAAAAACCTCAGCAAAACACTAGCAAACAGAATCCAGCAGCACATTAAAAAAGATAACTCATCATAATAAAGTAGATTTTATTTCAGGAGTGTAATACTATTTCAAAATATGCAAATCAATAAATATGCTTCACCACATAATCAAAAAGTATAAATAAAACCTAAATGAGCATTTCAATAGATGCAGAAAAATAATTTAATAAAATCCAACATCCTTTCATGATATAAACCTTCAAGAAACCAGGTGTTGAAGGAACATACCTCAATTTTTAGAGTTATATACCACAAACACACAGCCATCATCATATGGAATGGGGAAACATTGAAAGCATTTTTCCTAAGAATTCAAGATGAGGGTTTTCACTCTTACCACTTCTATTCAACACAGTACTGGAAGTCCTAACCAGAGCAATTAGTCAAGAGAAAGAAATAAAGTCATCCAAATAGCAAGAGTTCAAAATTATCTCTGTTCACTGATGACATTATCTTATATGCAAAAGAATCCTAAAGATTTCTTCAAAAGACTCTTGAACCTGACAAACAATTTCAGTAAAGTTTCAGGATACAAAATTAACACACAAAAATCAGTTGCATTTTTACACATCAACAGTGCTCAAACTGAGAACCACACCGAAAACTCAATATAATTTATAATAAACAAAAAATAAAATACCCAGGAATATATTTAACCAGGGAGGTGAAAGATCTTTACAAGAGGAACTACAGAGCACTGATGAAATAAATCTTCTTAGATGACACAAACCAATGGTAAAACATTCTATGCTCATGGTTAGGAAGAAGCAATATAGTTAAAATGACTGTACTTCCCAAAGCAATCTAAAGATTTAATGCAATTCCTATCAAGTTACCAATGTTATTTTTGACAGAATTAGGAAAAATAATTCAAACATTCATGGAAATCAGTATGGATATTTCTTAAAGCACTAAAAATAGAACTATGATTTGATGTAGAAATTCCACTCCTGAGTATCTACCTAAAGAAAAGAAATTTCTTCTTCAGGAAGACGTCTGCACTTGTGTGTTTATTGCAGCATTATTCACAATAGCAAAGTCATGAAATCAAATTAAGTGTTTGATAGTCAACATTTGACTGGATAAAGAAAATGTGGTATATATACACCACAGAATACTATGCAGCCATAATGAAGAATGAAATTACATTATTTGCAGCAACATGGATGGAGCTGGAGTTCATTATCCTGAGTGAAGTAACTCAGGAACAGAAATCAAATATGGCATGTTCTTACTTAAAAATGGGATCTAAACAGTGAGTAAGCATGGAAAAAAAGTCCAAAAATAATAAATGCTGGAGACCCCAAAAAGGAATGGTGGGAAGGAGATGAGGGTTAAAAATTACCTACTAGGTACAAATTCACTGTTTAGGTGATGAATTCACTAGAAGCCCAAACCTTACCATTACATTATGTGCCCATGTAATACACTTACATATGTACCCTCTAAATCTAAAATAAAGTTAGAATTAAAGAATTATGGTTAAGGATTGTAGAGAAAATATGTTTAAATTGATCATATCAGCACAAAATGAGCTAAAACACACAGTAAGTAATTTTAAAGAACAGCATTTTTTTTTTTTTTTTTTTTTTTTTTTTTGAGACGGAGTCTTGCTCTGTCGCCCAGGCTGGAGTGCAGTGGCCGGATCTCAGCTCACTGCAAGCTCCGCCTCCTGGGTTCACGCCATTCTCCTGCTTCAGCCTCCCAAGTAGCTGGGACTGCAGGCGCCCGCCACTGCGCCAGGCTAGTTTTTTGTATTTTTTAGTAGAGACGGGGTTTCACCGTGTTAGCCAGGATGGTCTTGATCTTGTGACCTCGTGATCCGCCCGTCTCGGCCTCCCAAAGTGCTGGGATTACAGGCTTGAGCCACCGCGCCTGGCCTTTTCTTTTTTTTTTTTTAACAGAGTCTTGCTCTGTCACCTAGGCTGGAGTGCATGGCAGGTCTCTGCTCACTGCAACCTCCACCTCCTGGGGTCAAACGATTCTCCAGCCTCGGCCACCCAAATAGCTGGGATTACAGGTGTACACCACCATGCCCAGCTAATTTTTGTGTTTCTTTTAAATAAAGACATGGTTTCACCATGTTGACCAGGCTGGTCTTGAACTTCTGACCTCAGGTAATCCTCTCACCTCTGCCTCCCAAAGTGCTGGGTCTACAGACATGAGCCACTGTGTCTAGTCAAGAATAAACACGTTTGAAAAATAGCTAAATAAAACCACAGGGAAAACAATGTGATTTTTTTAAAAGACCAGTTAGAGGCAGACTAGGTGCGGCTAAAAGAAGAATCTCTGAACTAGAATATGGATTTTAGGAATTACCCAGAATGCCAGCACATAGACAGAAAAAGATTTTAAAAACACGGAAGAGAGACCGGACACTTGAAAAGAGTGACATCACTAAATACAAACATGAACTAATAATTTGTTAATTAAGTAACAACATTGTTAAGTTGTTAGTTAAGTAATGAAATTACTCAATATTTGTTTACCAGTGTGGTAGAGCCAATATATGAAGGGAATTTCTCAGAAGTGATAAAAGACATGAACACTTTTATATTAAAAGCAACAATTATCTGGGTCTCAAGCAGGATCAATAAGAATAAATCCACACCTGTAAATATTGTAATAAACTGCAAAAATACCAAATACGAAAAGAAAATCTTAAAAGCAAGTGGAGACAAAAAATACATTATACATAGAACACAACGAAACTTCTCAAAAGAGAAAAAGACCAGAGATTAGAGATCGAATGGTGTTTCTCAAAAATTCATATGTTCAAGTCCTAACTCCCAGTACCTCAGAATGTAATCGTATTTGAAAGAGAGTAATTGAAGATGTAATTAGTTAAGAAAAGGTCATCCTAGAGCAGCACGGTTTTCTAATCCAATATGATTAGTGCCCTTATGAAAGGGAAAATTTGGATTTAGATAGGCAGAGTGTCCAGGAATATGATGTGAAAAGAGAAGCACAAAATGGCTATCTACAAGCCAAAGAAGAGTCTAGAACAGAGCCTTCCTTCATATCCCTCAGGAGAAACCAATCACTGTGACACCTTGATTTGGGACTTCTAGCCTCCTGAACTATGTAGCAATATATTTCTATTGTTTAAGAAAAAAAAACAAAAACAAAAACAAAAACCGCCAGTGCCATAGAGCGCAGAGCCACTGTTCTAAGATGTAAATAGCCAAAAGGATAGAACTCTTTTCAACCATTTTTGTAGCAGAATGAAAGCCTACCTTCAGCAAGTACCTGGTTTCAAGTTGCTAAACTACCTCCTGTTATGAAGATGTGAAAAGCTTATTTGTCATTGAATATAAACAATTAGCATACACAGATAGCCTCTTCAATCTCCAGGTGAATTTAGGATGAACTATATATGACATGGTGCTGTAAATTCTTCTACTTGTGGACTAATTTTGGTGACCATCTTTCTGTCTCTGCAGTCTCTTAAGCAGATTGACTGTGATGCATGTCACATTCAAGTTTGTGTAATGAAACAGTTTTCTTTCTGTTCTTAAAAAAAAAAAAAACAAAAAGGAAACCTACAATGTGACATGTTACACAGCATGGAAGTCCCACGTTATTCACTTAACATGCACCATGCCTGACAGAAAGGACATACTCATATTTAGTGAATCCTCATCAACTTTTTGTAAGTCTTTGGCTGGTGACAATATAATAGCAGGTCTATTAAAATCTTGGGATTAAGGACTTAGGTTAAATGATTCAGTTTAGGACACTGAAAATCAGAACTTTATTACTTTCCATGATGCTGAGAGAGGGGAAAATGGCAAAGCTCTCTTTTATATTTCAGGGTTGTGGGGAAAAAGAGAGATAATGAGATACTATCAGAAGGTTGAATCAAATGCTTTTGAAAATGTTTTCCCCTGAGACACAAGAAATAAAACATTTTAACAGGTTATGTCTTCTCACCATTTTGATGATTTCATTTAATTTAGAATAGCAAAGAAATAAAAAGCCTTATAAAGATTTCTGGGCTGGGTGCAGTGGCTCACGCCTGTAATCTCAACACTTTGGGAGACTGAGGCAGGTGGATCACCTGAGATCAGGAGTTTGAGACCAACCTGGCCAACATGGTGAAACCCTGTCTCTACTGAAAATACAAAAATGTGCTGGGCATGGTGGTGCGTGCCTGTAATCCCAGCTACTCAGGAGGCTGAGGCACGAGAATCTCTTGGATCTGGGAGGCGAAGCTTGGGGTGAGCTGAGATCACGCCACTGCACTCCAGCCTGGGTGACAGAGCGAGACTGTCTTTTTTTTTATTTTTATTTTTTAAGAATTCTGAAACTGTTAAAAATTATAAAGAAGAAAACAGAAATCATCTATTGCTATTATCATATGCTGCCTCTCTGGCTGTCTCTGGGTGAGAACCTGAACAGCATAGACCTTGGAACCAGATTCCCTATAGGCTGGAGCAAAAGTTAAGCCACTTGCAAACTTACTCACCTCTGGTAACTTTACTTAATTTCACTGTGTCAGCATTTTCCCACCTGTAAACTGGGGTTAATAATAGCACCTACCTTTTAGGACTGTTATTAAGTCTAAATAAGTTAATATTTGAAAGTGCTTATAGCAGTACCAAATATAATATAAGAGCAATGAAAGGCCGGGCGTGGTGACTCACGCCTGTAATCCCAGCACTTTGGGAGGCTGGGGCAGGTAGATCACTTGAGCTCAGGAGTTCAAGACCAGCCTGGCCAACATGGTGAAATCCCATCTCTACTAAAAATACAAAAATTAGCTGGGGTTGATGGCATGCACCTATAGTCGCCTGTAGTCCCAGCTACTCGGGAGGCTGAGGCATGAGAATTGCTTGAACCCAGATGGCAGAGGTTGCAATGAGCTGAGATCCCGCCACTGCACTCCATCCTGGGAGACAGAGTGAGACTCGGTCTCAAAAACGAAAAAGAAAAAAAACCATAAAAGTAATGAAAGTGGTAAATATAATAACAATAATAAAAGACGACAGTGAATATGGTAAATTACAATACTGTTGCCAGGCATTCTAACCATTCAATTCTGGTTTCTGTGAGAGCATGTGCTTCTTCCTCTCATTGCAATGGGCTTTCAGTATCCTCTGTGGCAGGACAATACTGCCTTGTCCATCTGAACTTGCTTTGCATAATGAAATGTAAGCAGAAACTATCTACGCCATATTTAACCAGGGTCTAAAATGCCACATATGTTTATTCCAACTCTTGTACTTTTTCTTCTACCACTACAATGGCATGTCTCAAATAGGGATTGCTATTTGGCCCATATCCATCACAGACAAATACCATGAGCAGAAAATAAATATTTGTTGTGGTAAGCCATTTAGATTTGTGAAGTCCTCTATTACTCCAGCAAAGCTGACAAATACAATATATAGATAACTAAATGAATAAATAAATAAACAAATTCTATTAGCATGTAGGTAAATTTCAAAATAAATCACCTTTGATTATTTACGTATTTAATTTCTGTAATAATCTCAAATTTTACATTTGTATAATTTTTAGCATGCTTTCCTTCCACTTAGCTTATGAGTTCACTTAGCTTATATGTGCAGTTCCCAACAGCTTTAAATAGCCTTTGAAAACCTTAGGACTTATAGGTAAGTTGAAATACCACTGGGAGCCTATACATGACAATAAAAGCAATAACAATACTGAATTAAAGTTTTCTAACAATGAAACTGTAAAATGTACATGTGATGTATTTAAACAGAATCTTGTAAACCCAAATAACGTTTCTCAGGGAGTGAGGATATACATAATTTTACTGTGATAAAATCAAACATGTAACATATCTAAATAAAGTAGATAAAAAGTGACACAGCGGTTGAAATTATCAGTGCCCACTCAAGAAGTGTTCAATGATTATACAATAGATTTGAATACATTTCCTTTAACAACGCCATCCAGAGGATAAACTCTATGCATCCAGGACTGGTTTACTTAATCCATAAACTAGCCACATATTCATGGTATCAGTTAACATGAGTGTAGAAAAAACAAACTGGTTTGATAATTTTTAAAAGCTAGCAATTCATCATGGCATATTCAGGAATTCTTTGGGGCTTCTTATTCTTATTTTATCCCTGTGAATATGGAGCATAGCATTATCATTCAGGGTATCCATCACCTAAATATCACAATGCTACCTGTAAGCATGGCTTTAAGGACACGTACTGCTATGAAAACGATATATTTGAAGCATGTTCCATGAAATGTTTGTTCTACAGCATGCCAAAAAATAACAACAACAACAAAAATCAAGAAATTCCATAGCCAAAATGTTTTCAAAACTCTTGGTAAAACAATGTTTGATACAATTCTTCACTCTAAAACTTTAAGGACCCGTTGAGAAATCAACATTTCACGAATTGGTAAGAAAAGATATTCTACAAGGAAAAAAAAATTTTTAATAGTCACAAGTTCCCTTTTGGCACACAACATTGTGCAACACTCTACTTTTAAATTAATACAAATAGGGACTTATCTATCATCTAGGTAATTTGTCAAATAATCTTTTTGTGTGTGTGATTTTATGCTCAGCAAACAACCTTTATATTGCTAAGTTTCAGTTTCTGAACCTTTCAAGTGAAGATAATAATAGAACCCGCCTCAAAAAGTAGTTACGAAGATTAAATGAGACTATTCAAACCCAATTTTCAGCATAGAACCTGGCAGATAAGCGCTTTCTGTGGGCTCACTCATTTAATACTCTGAAGTTCCTTGAACAAGGAAATTGACAGAGGAACCTCATTTTTAACCATTACGAGACTGCCTGTGTTCATTTCTAAGCTATGCCACTTTGTTATTGAAACAACACTAGTCATGTTACTTAACCACTCTGGGCCTTTCCTAATATATAAAATGTAGATCAGAATAGCATCTATTTCTGAAATAAAATACTGATTATAAAGAGTTTAGAAGAGTGCCATAGAGTAAGCATTCAGTAAATATTATTTCTACCAATTGCTTAACCTAACCATGTTAAAAAGAATACATTTCCCAAAAGCAATGATTACGTTCTTCCACAACAATATTTAGTACTTTCTGATCATCATCATAATATTAAACAAATACATATAATAGGATAATATAGAATATAGAAAAGTACTTAGACAGTGGAAAAACACAACCACTTACTGAATTTCTGCTGTATGATAGGCATTGGACATGTATTAATTTATTTAATCTCCTATAGTCAGTTTGGGAATGAGCATTGACATTTCCATTGACAAACATATCAATTGAGTATCAGGGAGGATAAACATTTTGGCCAAAAATGCATCTAATAACTGTGATGCCACCTAGGATTAGACCTATTGTGTCAGAATACACGTAGCTTTTCCACTATACCTCTAAATATGAGATTTATACATAATGGCAACTTGAGAAACATGTCTTTTCAAATCATCAAGTTTAGTACATTAGCGCGGAACCACTTCCTAACAGGAAAGAGTGTGATGTGCCATGATCAGAAAGTGCACACATCCATTACAATCTGACTGTCACCTGCTTCTCCTAGTAAAACTGTTTTATTAAAGTAAGTCACAATTCTAACTATGTCTACTCCCATCACTGAAGGTACACAAAGAAATAGCAACTTGAGATAATCCAGGAACAGATTATGAACAAAAATCAGCTGATAGAAAGATGAAGAGCATATATCCATTCTGTTTTTAATAAATTCTATTTGGTTCAAAAATATGTTCCAATACAAAATTTTATTAAAAGGCAGGGATTTTCCCCATGCTGAAAATGTATTTGTGTATGTGTGCTGTTATTCATAACATGCTTTTGATAAGAGGAAAAACATTCCTAGCTTCTCTTTTGAGGTGGGAAGAAAGGAAGGAAGGAAGGAAAGAAGGAAGGAAGGAAGGAAGGAAGGGAGGGAGGGAGGGAGGGAGGGAGGGAAGGGAAGGAAAAAAGAAGGAAAAGAGAAGAAAAGAGAGGAGAGAAAAGAAAGAGAATGAGAACAATATATAATTGATAGAAAGATTCTAAAAAATAATTGAAACCTTTCTAATTCCTGGACTTCCAGCAGACACAAATGCTTTTATTCTCTTTTTTGACTTTTCTTAAAATATTGTCTAAGTTCTATATAAATATTTGCTTCAGGAAAACCACAAGTAACTTGCTTATGATGTAATATATCAATGAAATTTTGCTTTCTGCGTGAGTCTGAATACTTAACCTTAATTATGTTATATAAAACACAGCTTTGGAAGAATAAAATAAAGATTTGGAAAAATTATGGTCTTCTTATAGCTGTTAAAGAAACTTTCACAAGAACTACTAATCTTGTCCTGAGTATTTCTGAGCCATAAGGTTACTGACATCATTTTCCTATTTTAACATTTTGTTAAATTTTCACACATACACAACAGTAGACAGAATAGTATAACAAATGTATAGTAGGCATCACTTAGATTTAATAATTGTCAGCCCATTTTTAAAATTCTTTCGTCTACACTTTCTGACCTCATCTCTTGCAGATTGTTTTATACATTTTATTGGGGTATAATTTAAGTTATCATAAAATTAACTTATGTAAGTATATAATTCATTGAAATTGAGTACATTTATAGAGTTATATAAGTATATAATTCATTGAAATTTAGTACATTTATAGAGTTATATAAGTATATAATTCATGGAAATTTAGTATACTTATAGCGTTATATAAGTATATAATTCATAGAAATTTAGTATACTTATAGAGTTATATAAGTATATAATTCATTGAAATTTAGTATACTTATAGAGTTATATAAGCATATAATTCATTGAAATTTAGTATACTTATAGAGTTATATAAGCATATAATTCATTGAAATTTAGTATACTTATAGAGTTATATAAGCATATAATTCATTGAAATTTAGTATACTTATAGAGTTATATAAGCATATAATTCATTGAAATTTAGTATACTTATAGAGTTATATAAGTATATAATTCATTGAAATTTAATATATTTATAGAGTTGAGCAATTATAACTATCAAGTTTTATAATACTTTTATTCTTCCGATGATCTTTGCAATCTCCTTTCTCTCCCTCAGGCTCAGACAAACACTTATTTGCTTTCTGGATATTTCTTGTAAATTAAATTATAACATATGTAGTCTTTAATGTCTGGAGTTTTCACTTAGCGTGGTTTTGAAATCACGCATATTGTAGTGTGATGATTAATATTGAGTGTCAACTTGATTGGATTGAAGGATGCAAAGTATTGTTCTTGGGTGTGGCTATGATGGTGTTGCAAACAAGATTACCATTTGTTAGTGGACGGGGAAAGGCAGACCCACCCACAATCTGAGTGGGCACCATCTAATCAGCTGCCAGCATGGCCAGAAAAAAAACAGGCAGAAGAGTGTGGAAAGGCTAGACTGGTTTTGTCTTTGGCCTACATCATTTTTCCATGCTGCATGCTTCCTGCCTTCGAATATGGGACTCCAAATTCTTCAGCTTTGGGACTCGGATTGGCTTCCTTGCTCCCCAGCTTGGAGGCAGTCTACTGTAGGACCTTGCGATCGTGTGAGTTAATACTCCTTAATAAACTCCCCTTTATATGTAAATACACATATCATATTAGCTCTGTCCCTCTAGAGAACCCTGACTAGTACATGTAGCATGTATAGGTAGTTTATCCATTTATATTTTCAGATCATATTTCATTGAATAAACATATGACATTTTGTCGATCCAATCATCAGTTGATGTTTGAGTTGTTTTCACTTTTTGGTTCTTATGAATATCGCTGCTGTGAATAGTTGCATACAAGTCTTTGTGTGGACATATATTTTTAATTCTTTTTGTTACATTCTAAGAGCAGGATTGTTGAGTCACACGGTGAACTCAACTTATTTTTGGAAAAACTGCCCAAACTATTTTTTTAAATGTCTGCATTATTTTACAACCCCAATGGCAATGCATGTAAGTTTCTGTTTCTTCACATCCTCTACCATAGATGTTATTGTTTGTACATATTTGTTAAAGATTTTTGCATTTATATCATTAGAAATATTGCTTTTTAATTTAGTGGTGATGGTTTTGTCTGGATTTGGTATCAGGGTAATACTGACCTCATAGTACTAATAGGGAAGTGTTTTTCCTGAAAGATTTTGTAAAGGATTATTATTATTTAGTATTTATTTGAAAGAGCTCACCAGTGAAGTCATCTGACTTGGAGCTTTTCTCTGTAGGAAGATATTTGTCAATTTCATTTCTTTACTTGTGATAGGACTATTCAGAAGTTGATGAGTAGAAGATTTTGAGAGAGGAGGCAGTGAGAAAGAAAAGAGTGACTTCCAAAGTAGTGGGTATAAAATGTGTACATGTATAGAGCCACAAAGGAGCTTGACCCAGATTTAATACTGTAAGTGGATGGTTAGCCCCAAGAGGGGGAAAAGTCAAGAACTGCAAATATAGCATAGTCAGAGTAAAGCAAACCCATTGTTTCGTCTACACTAAATTAAATGCATCAACAAAATTTATTTAATTATCTTCAGAAGATCAAATCTGTTGCTTACTTATAAGAAATGTATAAGCAGATGATAGTACCTGAAAGATCCAAACAAAAAAATTATAAATTAATGACTATGTTTTCTGATGATTGTTTTGTAATGAGAATATTTAAATATGGAAACATGAATGGTGAAATGGTAGAGCAAGATGGTGGAATAGAAAGTCAAAGTCCTTATCCCCTCCACAGAAATAACAATTTAATAGTGAAACACAGACCACCAGAATACATTTACAAGGAGTCAAGAACCCTGTTAAGAGGTTGAAATGCCCCCAGTGCACACAGAGCTAATAACAGCAGTACTGAAACAGACAAGAAGAGCAACGTCTCTTTACTCCAGTCAACCTCTCCTGTAAGCTGGCACAGCTCAGTTCTGAGAGATTATCTTAGCCCAGAACTTCTTCCTTGGAGAGAATGAGTGGAGTTTGTGTCCAACATCCCTTGGCCTTTTGGAGTGCTGCCCAAGGGACCAGTTTCTATCTTGCCTCATTTGCAGTGCTGATGAAACTGGCATAGTTTGAACGCCTGGGGGCATATTCTAACAGTGTAATGGTGCTGTGTAAGTCACTCATAAAGATTAAAAAACAAAAGTATTAAAAATAATTGTAGTTACAATAATTTGTTAATGGACACAGAATATAAAAAGATATAAATTGTGACATCAAAAACATAAAACATGGGATGAGGGAAAATAAAAGTGCCTGGTTTTCACATGGGATTAAAGGTAAGTTGTACAGAGCTAGAAATAGAGTGTTTTAAGATGGTTTACAGAAGCTGTAGGGTAACCACAAAGGAAATACCTATAAGAGATACATGAAAGAAAAAGAGAAAGAAATCAGAGATTATCAAAGAAAGATAGCAAGAAAGAAAAAAAAGGTGGGGGTGGGGGAAGAGCTAAAAGACAGGGAAACAAAACAATTAACAAAATGGAAATAGTAAGTTCATGTCTATCAATAAATAATTTAAACACAAATGGATTAAACTCCCCAATCAAATACATCTTGTGGCTGGATGGAGGAAAAGATAAGATCCAATTATAGTTTGCCTACAAGAGAGTCACTTTAGAATTAAAGATACACATAAGGTCAAATTGGAGGGATGTAAAAAGATATTCCATGCAAATGGGAACCAAAAGAGAGTAGTGGTCAACATATAAATATGTGTGTGTGTGTGTATATGTATACATATAAAACCAAATATATATATTATAACCAAGGAGAGTAGTGGTGGACAAATATATATATACACAAAAGAGAGTAGTGGTGGACATATATATAGAGAGAGAATATATATGCACACACATTGAATATATACATTGAATATATATACATTGAACATATATATATGTTCTATATATATGTCCACCGCTACTCTCTTTTGGTTATATATATATTCAATGTTACACCACATTCACAGAATAAAGCATAAGCAGAACATAATCCCTTAATAGATGAAGAAAAAGTATTTTATAAGATTCAACACTCTTTCATGGTAACAAAAGCCCTCAAGAAACTAGACTTGGAAGGAATATACCTCAACGTAATAAAGGCCACATATGAAAAGTCCATAGCTAATACATAGTAGTAAAAAAACTGAAAGCTTTTCCTCTAAGATCAGGAATAAGACAAGGATGCTCACTCTTGCTGTTTCTATGCAATGTAGTACTAGAAGTCCTAGCCAAAGAAATTGGGCAAGAAGAATAAATCAATGGTATACAAATCAGAAAAGAAGAAGAAAGGTGATCCATTTGCAGATGACATAATCTTATATGTAGAAAGCCCAAAGGACTCCACACACACACAAAAGTTAGAATTAAAAAGCTAATTTAGTACAGTTGCAGGATACAAAATTAATGTACAAAAATCAGTTGTGTTTCCACATACTAACAGCAAGCTATTCAAAAAGGAAATTTTAAAGACTCCCAATCACAATAATATCACAGAGAAACTTAAGAATAAACTTAACCAAAAGGAGAAAAATTTGTACACTGAAAAGTACAAAGCATAGATGAAATAAATTAAAGACACAAATAAATGAAACAATATTATGCCTTCATAGATTGACAAACTTAATATTGTTAAAAGGTCCACACAAATCAAATCAATATATAGACTCAATGCAATCCTCCTCAAAATCGCCATGGCATTTTTTACATAAATTAAAAATTAATTCTAAAATGTATATGGAACCACAAAAGACCTAGAATAGCCAAAGCAATCTTGAGAATGAAGGACAAACCTGGAGGCATCACTCTTCCTGATTTCAAAATATATTCCAAAGCTGCATAAATACAACAGTATAGTACCAATATAAAGACAGACAAATAGACAAGTGGAACAGAATGGAAAGACCAGAAATAAACCCACATATACATGATTGTCTGGTCTTAGAACAGGATGCTAAGGATACATAATTGGGCAAATGCTGTTGGAAAAACTGGATATCTACATGAAAGAGAATACAATTAGAACTTATCTTACACCATGAACAAAAAAAGTAAACTCAAAAGGAACTAAAGTTTTAAATATAAGAGCTGAAACCATAAAACACTTAGAAGAAAACATAGAGGGAAATCTTGGCATTGATCTTGGCAATTATATCTTGAATGTGACACCAAAAGCACAGGCAACAAATGCAAAAATAGGCGGGGGTGCCTATATCAAACTAAGAAGCATTTGTACAGAAAAAACATTAGCAGAGTGAAATGGCAGCCTACAAAATGGTAGAAAATATTCACAAACCATATATCTGAAAAATGTCCAATCTATATGAAAAATTAATACAGCCCAATAAAATTAATAATTAATAATATTGATAATAATCTAATTAAAATGGGTTAATTCTTGAATAAGCACTTCGCTAAAGAAGACATACAAATAGCCAACAGGAACAGGAAAATGTTCTCAATATCACTAATCACCAGGGAAACAAATCAAAACCACAATGAGATATCACCTCACACTGTTAAGATAGCTATTACCAACACAAAACAAAAACAAAAGATAACACTGTTGGCAAACATGTGGAGAAATTGGTGTACCCTGTGCACTGTTAGGAGGAATGTAAAATGGTCTAGTCACTAACAGAACCATATAGAGACTCCTCAAAATATTAAAAGTAGACCTATCATATGATCCAGCAATCCCACTTCTGGGTGTATATTCAGAAGAATTAATATCAGAATCTTGGAGAGATATCAGCACTCCCATGTTCATTGCAGCATTATTCACAGTATTCAAGATATAGAAACAACCTATATATCCATCAGTGGATGAATGGATAAGGAAAATTCTGTGTATACATACAATAGAATATTGCTCAGCCTTTAAAAAGGAAGAAGCTGGGCACAGTGGTATTTGCCTGTAATTCCAGCTACTCAGAAGGCTGAGGTGGGAGGATAGCTTGAGACCAGGAGCTGAAGACAAGCCTGGGCAACATAACAAGAACTGGTCCAATAGATGGAAGGAAGAAAAGAAGGAAGGAAGGGAGGGAGGGAGGGAGGGAGGGAGAGAGGGAGGGGAAAGAAAGGAAAAAAGAAGAAAAAGAAAGAAATCTTGCCCTATGTTGCAAATGTAGATGAATGTGGAGGACATCATGCCAAGTGAAATAATCAGTCACAGAATGACAAATACTGAACAATTCCACTTATATGAGGTACTCAAAAGCCAAACGCATAGAAACTCATACAGAGTAGAATGGTGGGTACCAGGAACCGGGGCCGGGGAGTGGGGACTGGGAGGAAGAAATGAGGAGTTGCTATATGATGGGTATCAGGTTTCAGTTAGACAAGGTGAACCAGTTCTAGAGATCTGCTGTACAGCGTTGTGCCTATAATTAACGATCCTATAATATGTACTTGAAAATGAGCTGATAGGGTAGATCTCACGTTAAGTGTTCTTACTACAAAGAAAATGGAGGGGAAGTAGGAGGAAAATGAAGAAAATAGTGGAGGTAATGAGTGGAGTCATTACCTTGATTATGGTGATAGTTTCACAGATGTATACACATGTCAAAAGTCATTAAATTATATACTTTAAATATATACAGTTTCCTGTATATCAATATACCTCCAAAAAGCTTTAAAAACAAACACACAAACCAACAAACAAACAAAAAGGCCAAGCGTGGTGGCTCATGCCTGTAATCCTAGCACTTTGGGAGGCTTGAAGGGAAGATCACTTGAACTCAGGAGTTCAAGACCAACCTGGGCAACATAGTGAAACTGTCTCTACAAAATTTAATTTAAAAATTTAAATTTAAAAAATTTTAAATTTAAAAGTTAGCCCGACATGGTGGCGCATGCCTGTAATCCCAAGTACTTGGGAGGTTGAAGTGGGAGGATCTCTTGAGCTGGAGAGGTCGAGGTTGCAGTGAGCCATAATTGCACCATTGCACTCCAGCTTGGGTGACAGGCAGAGCGAAACCCTGTCTCAAAACAACAACAACAACAACAACAACAACAACAACAAAAAGACAGAGAAATGGGATCCAAACTGACATATGCGAGAAAAAAAAAAAAAGGTTGCCCAAAACGTTGTCTTGTTTTAGCAACTGTGGGAGGCAGAACACTGGCCCACAAAAGATGCCTACGATCTAATACCTGAAACCTGCAAATTGTTACCTGATGTGGCTGAAGGGACTTTGTAGATGTGATGAAAGTTAAAAGATCTTGAGATGGGAAGAGTATCATGGATTATCCAAACGGTGATAATATAATCAAACGAATCTTTAAAATCAGACAATCTTTCCCAGCTTTTGCCAGAGGAAGATGACTACAGAAGAATAATCAGAGAGGTGCAATTGTTCTGGCTTTGAAAGAGGTTCAAGAGCTAAGGAATGAATAAAGTTTCTAGAAGCTAAAAAGGCAGAGAGAAACATTGTCTCCTATAGCCTTTACAAAGGAACACATTCCTGCAGATTCCTTGGTTTTAGCCCAGTGAGACCTGTGGTCAAATTCTCACCTCTTAAACAATAAGACAATAAGGTGTGATGTTTTAAGCCATTAAGTTTTTGGTAATTTGTTGCAGGGGTAATAGAACACTAATACAGTAACTATTCTAAAAATATATAAAAATCAGTCAAAGTGCTTCCAGGCTTATTACTAAAAGTGCTATAAAAGGAAAGCCTGTCATTACTCAAAATATTAAACATCATCAGCACAATCTGTGCATGACTCAGTCGTATAAAGTAAGGCCTTAGTCTGCCAGCCCCTGCCAAAAGGATCCAGCAATAAAATTATGAGTACATACATTTCTCTGTATATATCCAGTCTCTTCTACTTTCAGCAACATTTTAAATCACTGATTTCAAAGCCTTTCCTTCCCAGTACTTTGTTTTTCAACAATGGCTCGTTTTTTTTTTTCTTCTCCGTCATTAGTTTAGGTTCCAAAGTGGATTGGTTATCTGCAACTTCACTTTGGAAATGTCTCTTGAAGTCAGCCATAGGCTGTGCACCCGATCACTCTAAAGTTTCTTAATGTTCATTTTAAGATAAAGTTTCTTTGCCAAGTTATAAGACACTGTCAAATCTTTCCATTATCTTCCTAAGTCCCTTCACTGATTTCTCAAAGCCCTTTTCATTCTCTTCTTAAAATTGCAAATATTTCATCTGCTATTTCTTTCTTATTTTCCTCTTGCTCCATCTTGACCCTACTATAGTTTCTTTAATTTGTAGTTATATATCTTTGTATCCTTTTGAGTGATATCACCGAGGATAAATTAAAACATTTAATAACATATACTTTGGATAAAAGATGGGACATATCATTTAAGTAGTAAAACCAACTTATTCTTTATAATTCGTATGTCATATGAGAATCTCAAAGCTGTCCAAATGCTTTCTGAACCTTTATCGAATACCAAATGCATGGCACAGTTTTCATCATCATACCCCTATCAAATATGCAACTGTCATTTATTGTTACCAGGTCAACAATTCATTGTTTCAGCTTCTCCATGATGCCGTAACAAATTTCCATTTATTGGGCAGCTAACAATAACAGACATGTATTCTATCACAGTTAGAGTCTGAAATTCGAGTGTCAGCAAGGCATACGGTCTCTGATAGCTTTTGGGGAATTAGCTTCTGGTGTTTGCCAACAATTGGCATTTCTTGGTTTGTCAGTGCATCACTCCCATCTTTGTCATCACTTGGCCTTCTTCCCCATGTTTCCTCTAGGTCTTTAAATCTCTCTCTTCTTTTAAGGATACCAGTCACTGGATTGGTGGCCCACCCTAATGCAGTAACACTTCATCTGAATGTAATTGTATCTGCAAAGACCCTATTTCCAAATACCATCACATTCCTAGGTGCCAAGGATTAGTATTTCAATATGGCTTTCTTTGGGGGGTGAGGGGCAAGGAGGTACATTTCAACCCACAATATTCCTATACAGAGCTTCAGAATACTCAATACAAAATTCAAAATTCCAACTTGCAATCAACAAGGAATGGGATGTAGAACAAAATGTATTTGGAAAGACAATATTGAGGAGTATTTAAAGCTTGGATTCTGGAACAACAATGCCTTGGCTGGAAGGCTGGTTGGTCTTCATAACTTGGTAACTCTGTCCAAGCTGTTTAACATTTCTGTTTTTCAGGTGCCATGTGCAAAATAGGAATCATAACAAGACTTACCTCAGAGGGAAGTGGAAATTAAATGAGATGACATATGCAAAAGCACAATGCCTGGCATGAGAAATGATCAATAAATCTTGGCTATTAAAATTATTAATTATCCTAAAAATATTTTAAATTGTTTCATTATTACAAACATTATTTGAATTGTTACACGTCATTGACATTGTACAGAATATCAGATTAATGGAAACAGCCTTGACTTTACTCGTAAAAATATATTTAGTCCGTATTACATACGAGTTTAAATGTACAAAAATTAAATTTATTAATTTTTATTATTAAATTAATAATTGCACCATAATGTCAAGCATAACATTTTTAATTCTTTTTAGTTTATTTACAGTCTTAACTGTCTCTATCTCCCACTATGTCTCTCTCTTCTGTCCTGCTTTCTTCCTCTCTTTTTCTTTCTCTCAGTATCTATTTATATATTCCATATATTTATGTACTTGTACAATTATATTATTTTTATTATATTGAAATCCATAGTACATGTAATATTATACATAAGCATTTTTCAAGTTTCTATAATCCTGTGGAAACATAATTGTTAGGATTTTGTAATATTCCATTAAATGTTCTTATTAAAACTTATTTAGCTTTTACAATATTTTAAACACTGTGCATGGTTTCAATTTGATTGTTTTGTTAATGTTAAAATATCCTACACATTAGCAAAAAGAAAACTGTTGTGTTTTTAAAATTAACTAAAGAATCTGATGAAAAACTAAGTGAATACTTAGGGAAAAAGTACTGCTTAAGTGCAGAACATGTAACCGAAGTAATGGCTAATTCTAGAAGCTTTGCACAGCAGATAAAGATCACATTTCACATATAATAAGCAGTTAGGCTAAAAGTTAAATTCTTATAAGAATTTCCTTATATAGGCTTTAAAAATTCTGAATTCATACATTTTTATGCGTCACTTGCTATGATGCATTAAGTAAAAGAATAGTGTTCATTTTATTTGTTGTTACATTTAATCAATTTGCGTTTGTGCTTTCAGAGTATTTTACTAGGTCCTGGGTTTATAGAAGCGTAATACTCTGTTGGGCAACACTAGAACAGACAAGAGACAGAAAAGTCTGCAAATTACCTGTTTCCTCTCCATTTTAAATTATGGAAACTTCTTTTCAAAAATAAAAGGGAAAGGCATTGATATTTGTTATTAGTAAATTAAACGTGTTGACACACACAGGGATCCTAGTGTGTAGAAGAGAGCCATCCTCCCTTAACTTTCTTGCTTTGAGTGATGTTTCCTTGCTGCACCAGGGAACAACTTTGAACCTTAAAAGGCATCAACATAGAAAAAGAGATGCCATATTTAGATGCAAATTATTAATTATGGAAGAGAAAAATCCAAACCGGTCTATCGTGGCAGACACATGCCAAGAGATATATGACTAATTTGATGGTTTCTTCAGCTGTCGATGCCACCCGACTTACAAAAATTTTACAGTTTTCTCCCCTGCACAAAAGATTATTGTTCAGTATTATTCTACCTACAAGAATGTTGCACAAATTCTGGTACTTGCATATATTTAAATAATACTTTATGTGTAATTTTTCCAAGCATCATGACAATGAATAAGAACATGTGGTGGCTCATGCCTGTCATCCCAGGACTTTGGGAGGCCGAGGCGGGCTGATCGCCTGAGGTCAGGAGTTCAAGACCAGCCTGTCCAACATGGTGAAACACTGTCTCTACTAAAAATACAAAAATTAGCCAGGCATGGCGGTGGGAGCCTGTAATCCCAGCTACTCGGGAGGCTGAGGCAAGAGAATCGCTTGAACCTGGGATGCGGAGGTTGCCGTGAGAAGAGATCACGGTCCAATTGGCTGCCAGCATAGCTACAAAACCCGGCAGAAGATGGTGGAATAAACTGGCTTGCTGAGTCTTCCGGTTTTCACCTTTCTCCGTGCTGAATACTTCCTGCCCTTGAATATCAGACTCCAGGTACTTTGGCCTTTGGACTCGGACTTAAACCAATGGTTTGCCAGGGATACTCGGGCACTCCAGCCTAGGTGACAGAGCAAAACTCCATGTCAGAAAATAAAAATAAAGAAAAATAAAGAATACATTAATCTATTGGCTCAAACTTCTTTTGAGATGGACTGTGTTTTATAGCGGCAAAGACACTTTTTCTCGGGGGCTGTGGTTGGGAAGTTATTTTTATGTTTCTCGGGACTAGCAGCATAATATTTGAAAGCAGCTGAACAACTTTCTCACCTGTTTCACGTATTTAAAATTACGCTGCTCATTTTTCCCATGCATGATATATATTTATCTACCTCAGGTGAAAACAACATCAGAAAGGGGGAAAAATAAAACCACCAAACCAAATTAAAGCAGCAGGATTAAGCAAAAATTTAGATGGAGCCAGCTTGATCAGTGATGTTTTATTCATCAATCACCTGCACTTACATTGAATTGTTTACACACAGATTTTCAGCAGAAGTAGCAAATGCACCACTTCATTTTACCTATGTGATATCATGGATTAATGTGTACATTAGTCTGTTAGATCCACCTTAGGTGTTCAGGTGCTGCATAAAATGACTTGTTAGTTGCATTAAACCTTTCTTTTTTCAAATACAATTAAAAGAATTTTCAGGTGTTTTAAGACATAATGAGGCAGATTATTTAAGTACCTAGGCTACTTTATGAAGGTAAGTTAGACATGACTGGAAGCAGTGTTAATACATTCATGTCACAGAGAAAATTCCTGATGTTTATATAGTTATCCAAAGTGTGTTTTACAAACTATTCGCCTGTATTTCTCTAATTTTATGTTATGGAGGCAATGGAAATTTACATGGTCAACTGATACAAAGTATGTAGGAAGTTGTATTAATTGGTCAGGGCTCTCCGGTGGGGCGGGACAGACCTAGTAAGAAATACGTATATGTGAAAAGGAGTTTGTTAAGTTGAATTGTCTCACACAATCACAGGGTGATCCCTGCAAGCTGAAGGCAAGAAAGCCAATAGTGGCTCAGTCCAAGTCCCATTGCTTCAAAAGTAGGGAAGCCAACATTGCAGCCTTCAGCCTGTGTCCCAAAGCCCGAGTATCCCTGGCAAACCATTGGTTTCAGTCCAAGAGTCCAAAGGCCAAAGAACCTGGAGTCTGATATTCAAGGGCAGGAAGTATTCAGCACGGAGAAAGGTGAAAACCGGAAGACTCAGCAAGCCAGTTTATTCCACCTTCTTCTGCCGGGTTTTGTAGCTATGCTGGCAGCCAATTGGACCGTGTCCACCCTCATTGAGGGTGTGTCTTCCTCTCCCAGTCCCCTGACTCAAATTTTAATCTCCTCTGGCAACACCCTCACAGACGCACCCAGAAGCAATACTTTGTCTCCTTCAACCCAATCAAGTTGACACTTAATATCAACCATCACAGAAGTCTACTTCAGAGAGGTTGGTTCAATAAGAGCCCTACAAAGGGGGGATATTTAAGCAGAACTTTTCATAGAAATGAGTCAAGCTTGCAAAGGTCACAGGGAATCACATTCAAAATAGAGCCACTGCCGAGCGCAAGACCCGGAGGCAGGGACAAGCTCGGCATGTTCCTGGAACAGGAAGAATGCTAGTGGGTCACTTAGCATACTCAGTTCTGCCTGATGCCAAATCTACACTCTTGATACTATACCAAGCTACCATGAAAAGAACATGGAGAAAATATAAGAGTATTCTTTATTTTCCTGAAGCAAATGATCACTCTTTTTTTAGGTTAGTAAATATCCACTGATCATGCTTTCCTTTTCTTTCTGAGGTCCTCACTCAACAAATGGAACTCTATTTTCCAATCTAACATACATACATGTTGTTAAAATATTTACAAAAGGACAACACCTAGTTTATATGTTTTATGAAAAATTTCGTTTTCAGGAAGGAAGGATGGCTTGATGGATATTATGTTTATTTTCAGGAATTCTTTTTCCAGGAATTTTACCTATGTTCTTGAGCACTTTTGAGCAATTTAAAATCACAAAGGCCAGAACTCTAAATTATGCATTATTGTGAGTATTCTTTGCTTAACCATGATTAATAATCTTCATCACTAGTTCTAGAAAATTGAGTCTCTGACACCTATTCTTTTTATTATTACTATAATTAGCACATTCAATCATTTGCTTCAAGAATGGTGTTATTACCATTGTGTGTTTTTATTTTTTTAAAGATGAAATGCAGTAAAATTTATAAATAATAGCATGAATCGTCTTTTTGTTTAAAATGGTGAAATTTCAGAATATAATGATAGACAAGTTGAATGATTATACAGTAACTTAAAATATACATCCAATAGCTAATGTAAGAAGTGTAACTGCATTATAAAAGGCATAGAAAAGTAACAAAGTGCAACACTCAGAAGAATGATTTTACAAAAAAACCTTTGATTTTCCTTTTCTTACCACTCTAGATTATTTAAAGATACCTTTATAAGATACATGAATGTCTGTAAGCCATCTTAAACTATGTTTATTTGCTTAAAGAAAATTAAATAAGTTAGAGCTGCACTACACTTAAAAAATATAATCATGAGATTGTAGGTAAAATCTAGTATTAAAAAAGCAACAAGCAGAATGAATGCTTTTGTGTTGAAAGTACGCTAACTAAGAAGAGAGAAAGAACTCTTGGATCAGATGGCTCACACTTTATTCATGAACTGGTAGAATCTATGCTTGTTCATCATATAAATTTCATTTCTGCTCACCATGTATAATAACTTTCTTCTTAATTTAAAAGGTACAATACTAATCATGTAATTTTGAGATGAAAAAAGAGAATCCCTGTGGCATTTGAATGCTTTTTCCACTCCAGACATTTTTTTCTAATTCAGGAAATTGAGAGCTATGAATATGGGAACTCTAAGTATCCTTTCGATTTTGACATTCCCAGATTCTATATAAAACCAGACTCTCAAATAAACTGTCCCAAAGAATGATGGCATAATTTTGCTTTTGAACATCAATAGTTCTTTATTCTTAACATATGTCCTTCAAGAGTATAGAGCATAGTGCAAAAAGTCTGGGTAGAAGTGTTGAAGCACAATCGTGATCCCATCCCAGCTCTGCCACTGACAA
Organism: Chlorocebus sabaeus; assembly: GCF_047675955.1. Lineage (NCBI taxonomy): Eukaryota > Metazoa > Chordata > Mammalia > Primates > Cercopithecidae > Chlorocebus > Chlorocebus sabaeus. The sequence goes on along the minus strand of NC_132908.1, from coordinate 59,135,813 downwards.
GCTTAAGATATTGGATAGCTCACTTAATTCTGCCAATCCTCATTCATTAAGCTCAGATGAGTTCAAATATTTTTTCTTATTATAGATGAGAAATTTCAGTGAGAGATCAGTAAATTGCTCTTAAAATGAATGTTAACAATAATTATAGCCAACATGCAATGAACACATTCTCACTAAACAAAAGACTCTGTAAAGTTTTCAAATCTTGATTTGCTTTTTCCCTTTTGAAATGTGGAGTGAGTTATGATGGCTACTTGGCATACTTGAAGCCCTTCACATTGTCAATTCCTTGCTCTTTCCAAAGCTCTGGAGGTCTGTTTTCTCTGAAATGTTTGTTTCTTTCAATTTGTAGCTCTCTGTAGGTTCCCACACTCAGGGCATAAAATAAAAAATACAAAGAAAAGTGAATAATCTTACCCAAAATTTATTGCAAATAGCAATTTAAAAGACTCATTATCACAGTATGAAACATAAAAAAGAAGGATCATAATCAAAGAATTGAGAAAAATGTAGAAAATGTGTGGGTATATATCTAGCTATCTCAAAAGCATCTGAATATATGATGTTGTCCTATTCATGAATGAATCAATAAATACATTTCTGAACTCATTTAATAGTGCATTATTGGAATTAAACTATAGCTATAAATACTAATTAGAATTAAATCATTAGAAATGAATTGTGCTCAGCATCTTCTACCAGGCTGCTATTAATGAGGAAGCTCAAATTGGTTAGAATTCATCAATTTTTGTTTTATACTTTTATCAGGGTTTTATAAGACAGAAATATTGCGGGGAGGAGAGTCCCCAGGCTTCAAGATACTATAAAATCTCATTGAAGTTGGTTTCCTGAAAGTTAAATAAAAATGAGACAAAAAAAAAACAAAACCAAAACCTCTTGGTACTTGAGCACTGCTGAGTTGGTCAAATTGAGCCAATTCTAATTTTTCAGGGTGGTTGAACTCAGCAGACAGATGAAGTACTGAGGATACCCTATGCACCAGCTTCAGCAGAATCCAAGTGATTTCTCAGCCTGCACTTCCAAATCCCTGCATCCTGGATCTGAGTGCTCTTTAACACTCTTTAGTTAGTACCTGTGGTGCCTTGCTCAGGCAGCCCTACTTCCTTGATCATTGTGATGGTTAATATTGAGTGTCAACTTGATTGGATTGAAGGATGTCAAGTATTGTTCCTGAGTGTGTTTGTCAGGGGTTTGCCTAAGGAGATTACCATTTGAGTCAGTGGACTGGGAAAGGCAGACTCACCCTCAATCTGGGTGAGCACAAGCTAATCAGCTGCCAGCATGGCCAGCATAAAAAGCAAGCAAAATAATTTGGAAAGACTAGAGTGCCTGAGTCTTCTGGCCTTCATCTTTCTCCCATGCTGGATGCTTCCTCAAACATCAGTCTCCACGTTCTTCAGCTATTGGACTCTTGGACTTACACCAGTAGTTTGCAAGGGGCTCTCAGGCCTTTGGCTGCAAACTGAAGGCTGCACTATTAGCTTCCCTACTTTTGAGGTTTTAGGACTTGGACTGGCTTCCTGACTCCTAGATTTGCAGAAGGCCCATTGTGGGACTTAACTTTGTGATCGTGTGAGTCAATTTGCTTAATAAACTCCCCTTCCTATATACATTTATCCTGTTAGTTGTGTCCCTCTAGAGAACCCTGACTAATACGATAATATAATGTGTGACCTCAGCCCTCTCCGACTCTGAGATCTGCTAGTCTGGGCAAGAGCAAGGCTGACTGTTGATTGCAGCTTTTCCAAGAAAGATGTGAAGCTTTGGAGTTCAGAAACTCTACGGAAGACTCCAGTTTGTCGCGGGCTATAAGTAGCCACCTGGGCCAACAAGAGAGAACTGAGAGCAGTGAGGAGAAAACACAGAGAAGTGATGTACATTAAAGGCTGGGGAGGTAGAGAACTGCTGAGGAAAGGTCACCAGTCGTTGCTCAGGGTTCTCAGTATCATTGGACTATACCTAGTAGATGCTAGTAGCACTCTTTCCAAGTTTCAAACATCAAAAATGTCTCCAGACATTGTCACGTGTTCCACAATGTGGGATAGAAGAAAGGGCAGCAAAATCTCCCATGGTTTCGAATCAGTGATTTATGCATTCCAACCTCCAAGATTTGGGTTAACTCCTTATTTTACCTTTGCATAATCATGCCCTGCTATGAACTGAATTTTGCCCTTCAAAATTCATATATTGAAGCCCCAACCTCTAATAAAATGATATTTGGACAGGAGGCCTTTGGGAGATAATTAGGTTTAGATGAGGTCATGAGAGTAGAGTTCTATTTTATATTATTTTATTTTACTTTATTTTATTTCTTTTTATTGTTATTATTTTTTTTGAGACAAGGTCTCGCTGTGTCTCCCAGGCTGGAGTGCAGTGGCACAATCACAGCTCACTGCAGCCTCAACCCCACAGGTGCAAGTGATCGCCCTGCCTCAGCCTCTAGGGTAGGTGGGACTACAGGTGCATGCCACCACACCTGGCTCATTTTTGTGTATTTTGTAGAGATGGAGTTTTGCCACGTTGCCTAGGCTGATCTCCAAAGTCCTGGGCTCAAGCAGTCTACCCACCTCAGCCTCCCAACGTGCTGGGATTATAGGCATCAGCCACTGCATCTGGCCCGGATCCCTTGATGGGATTTGTGTCCTTATAAGAAGAGACACTAGAGGTCTTACTCTTTCTGTCATGTGAAGACATAGTGAGAAGACAGCCATCAGCAAGCTAGGAAGAGACCTTCCCAGAACCCAACCATGCTAGCACCCTGATCTCAAATATCTAGCCTCCAGAATAGTGAGAAAATTGCCTTTAAACCTCCCAGTGTATTGTATTTTGTTACGGCAGAAAGAGCTAAGACATGGCCTCTCTCCCAGCAAACTTTCCCTCACTCTTTGTAAGATTTAGTTGCCTGCCTCACCATGCTTCTTAAACACCTTATTCTTTGTTTATTCAATGTAAATGTAGTAGACACCTGCTACTTACTATATATTGTCCCTGACATACAGTAGCAAATAAAATTGACAAGGTTCCTGTCTTTATAGAGCTTTCATATTTGGAGAGGAAACAGACCATAAAGTGCACAACCATAAGTAAATGAGATATGTGTGGTTGCTGTGATGCAAATTAAATAGAGTGATGCGATACTACTTGGGAATTAACAAAATAACTAAAATGTTCATGAAAGCTAGCAATTGAGCAGACACAGATGAAAGGAAAGGAAGAAACTAATACAACCAGAATGAAGAGGCATCAAGGATGAGAACCCTAATGTGAAAACCAACTAGGCTTATTTGCAGAATTATAGGAAAGCCAGTGTCCAAGTGTTGTAAGTCAGGGGTTGAAGGCAAGTCTGAATTGAACTAGAAGAGGTGGGCATGGCCCAGTTGATACAAAGCCCAGTAAACCATGGTAAACAGTTGGATTTTTTTTTTCAGTGATCTTTATAGTACTTAAGGCACTATCTCTAATTGTCAAAACCATTGCTCTCCTTCCCTTATTATCCATAGGGCCTTTTGCAATTGCTTCAATGTCTTGTAAAAAAAAAATCTGTAAGGCTGGGCACGGTGGCTCACGCCTGTAATCCCAGCACTTTGGGAGGCCAAGGTGGGCAGATCACGAGGTCAAGAGATCAAGACCATCTTACCTAACACAGTGAAACCCCGTCTCTACTAAAAATACAAAAAACTAGCCGGGCGTGGTGGCGGGCGCCTGTAGCCCCAGCTACTCGGGAGGCTGAGGCAGGAGAATGGCGTGAACCCGGGAGGCGGAGCTTGCAGTGAGCCGAGATCGCGCCACTGCACTCCAGCCTAGGAGAGAAAACAAGACTCCACCTCAAAAAAAGAAAAAAAAAATCTGCAAAGTGGGTAACAGCAAATGTCTCAAGTAATGTGAGGTATACATAAAATGTGGTGATGCTAATAATAAGTGTTATTTAATAAAATTGTAGTTAGTGCATTGCATGCATTATATTAATATCTCTTAATCTTCAGAGTGATAAGCTTTTTCCTGTTATAAGGATAGAGAAAAAACACTTGAACTTAGTGTTGAAGGCAGAATAGGAGATTGTTGTTGAAAAAAAATCACAATGAAATGTGCAAGGCACTTCAGAAAATGGGAATAGCATGTGCAAAGCACTGTTATAAAAAAAATCCTGGAGTGGAGAGTGGCTATAAGCAATCAGATGCAGCTGGAGTGTAAAGTGCAAGGAGCAGTAGGAGAAAAACCTGGATAAATATATTCTTACCTTAATTATCTTATGCGATCTTGCTAAAAGTAAATTTACATCCATTAGCCTCAGTTTCCTAATCTACTAAAAAAAAGCAACAACACCTATTTCATTGCAATACTGTGAGGGTAACATGAAATAATACTTTATCATAGAACCTGGTACAAAGTAAGTTTTAAAAACATTAGGTATATAGCCAACCATCTAAAGGATACATATGAGTGCACCAGTGCCCCTCTAAGCTAATTTCCAGTGGTAAACTAAAAGACTCTGTTTTCAAAACTTTTCCACTTTTGATGAATGTCTTGAATGGTACACAGATTAGATATTTTAGATTATTGAAGTTGAAATGGATAGAATACACCGCATGACAAAAATCAAATCTTGACAAGCTGAAGTGATTCAATTTAACACCGATAAATGTATAGTCCAAAACACACATTTAGGGGGAAAAAATGTATCTATTTGAGATGAACCAGATGTGAGTGAACAGCCATTCATATGAAATATCAAAGGGCATTTTTTTGGGTGAATGCAAGCCCAATATGAGATAAGAATGGGATGTATTTGCTTAAAAAGCAAATGCAATGGTTTTCAGTAGCATTCAGAGAGGTACGTATCCCATATGAGGAAGTAATTATCTCACTCCAGTAAGACCAGAGAAACTTACCATAGTAACAGGAAACGGTTCGTATGTATAAATTATTCAAAGGATTGCATCTTTGGAACTAATGACTGAAGTGGTCAGTATATTAACAGTGTAAATCTATCTCTAGTTAGTTTCCATTTAGAATGGAAGGTGTGAAAGACTCTCTGAAGGATATGAAAAGCAATGCCCTGAAAGGAAATGGAGCCCACGATGTTGACCTTCATCCTCTCTTTTGATTCCTGTAATTCCACTTGTGTTAAGGAGGCCAGTAGACCAGTTGGCAGATCGTTTCAAGGAAGTTGACCCTGAATAGCTTACTTTTGACATGTAGCCAATGGAAAGTCAGACTGTAATTCATCTGGGGAGTCTGGTTGAAATGTGCAATGATGGGCATGACATGTACTCAGCAAGAGTGGCACTAACCCATACAAGGGAATTGGAATGCTTACAAAGAGGATGCTCCAAAAACAGGGGGCAGAGAAAAGCGCAGCCTTCATTTGAAATATACTCTTAGTGAATTTCAAGAGACTGGAACATGTTTTAAGGAAATCTGGGCTTGCTTTCAAAAACAGGATCCATTTATAGTCTGAGGGGAAAGTCACAGGAGGCTAAGGGAAGCTGGCTGAGATTCACTTTGAATTCCTTGATTTTCCAAATCTGAAGCTCAAAGTCAAATTTAGGCCCTGCCAACTACTTGAACCATGACAGGAGTTAAAAGGGTTTTAGACGTCCTTGAAAAATTATACTGCTGGTGGCAACGATAGCTTGACGACTTTAATTCTGCAACATCAATAATGGTGTCTGGGTTGGATAGTCACTGTGGTACTCCTCATTTTCACTCCCTTGTACAAACTCTGCATATATTCCTTGTTTTGGAAAGGTATGGCTGCTACGAGAATAAGTGTAGCATATTTTTTGTAATGTGATTTTCTTGAAGCCGTGACAATCATGACTTGCTTTACATTTGGGGGGTGGATTTGACCCTCTGCAGCTGTGAAATTTCCTAAGAGAATATTAAAACGCTTTTAAGAAGCAGGAAAGGAGAATTAGAATAATGAGTACAAATTAAGAACAAGTGCACCATTGGCCCTATAACGCTTAGGTTCAAGAGATAGATGACAAAAGATAGAAAGATAGATGACAGACAGACAGGTAGATAGATAGATAGATAGATAGATAGATAGATAGATAGATAGATGATAGACTGACTCAATTATTTACACACTGTTGTGATTTTATCTAGCAGGTCCTTTTTCTTTAGACTTCCCTCCGACATCACCCACCTTTGTAGGTTTGCAGCTAACATGGCTCTTGCTCACAGTTTTAGAAAAACTTAATCCTACTAAGCTGGTCTTACCAAAATATTACTTTATAAGCTCTTTTTCACATGTTGATTCTGCTGTCCATGCTTATTTCTACCTATTCTATAATCAACTGGGTAATCTAGGTTATATTCCTGATAACCCCAAATCTCATTTGCAAAGAACAATAAATCTACTTCTCACTTACTCTGTATGTTCCATGCATGCCAGTGTGGGGTTCTGCTCAACACTGTCACCCCGGGAGCCTGGCTGACACAGGCTAGCCCATGTTATAGTGGCACTATCTGTGACACCTGTCCCTTCTCAGTATGTAACACAGGGGAAGGGAAAGAGTGACGACTTGTGCAAAAGTCAATCCAGACATCTCTCAAAAAGCAATATAAATAAATTACACTCACATTGCATCATTTAGATTAGTTACTTGGTCTTGACTTACTGCAAGGGGGTTGGAAAGGGTAGGAAAGAAAAGTGATATTGATCTTGTCTGCCATTTTGCCTGTTTCACAACTCTGGCTAGCCTAGAGTCATTTAAGTTTTGATCAGGAGACTGAAAGATTAAGATTTCACTTGTCATGTGTGGTCCTGGTCACATCCCAGACTTCACGTTCCCCCCATGTACCTTGTGATGAATTCTAGGCCCTCCTTATAAGAAGCAAAATATAGAATTAAACTCATGGACACAGCATCACTAGGTACTACCCAAAGCAGACTTGTATTATTGGTAGAAAGGCCATCAGGTATGACTTTAGGTGAATGAATTAATGAAACATTAAGCTCCTTCATTCATTAGCCCATTTAATATATCAGTTGAGAAACTGATATTTCTTATCTACGCTATGGTAAGAACCATGCTTTGTACCTATTGTACCTAACAATCTGAGACAAGCATGGCATATTTCTACCCAAAAGGAGTTTTAGCTGCCCAGGAGAAGGGAGGTCAACAAAAGAACATTGAAGTTTAGTGTAATAATAAGATAAAAGTGAAATGCTGATGCATCTATATACTCCCCAACCCTCACCCCTTCATAAACACTCACAGCATGCCAAAACTATACTAGGTATTTGAGTTTCATGGCTCAGTAAATACATACAAAGAGTAAATTCTGTGGTGTGCCACATACCTCTTGCAAAAATCGGAGGCACTCATTTTTCCTTCTGCTGGGAGTTACTGTAGCTTTCAGCTTTGACATTCTCCACAAATTGCTCTTAGGCTAAAAGGGCCCCCTTAGTCAAGGTCATGCCCCATTCATGGGAGTAACCCACATTCAATACTGATCAATGGAGGGGGATGGGATGGGGGAGGGGTATAAATTCCCATCTTTTTTTGGCTTAAAGCTGAGGGTGAGTAATCAACAATTAAAATCTAAGTGTAAAAGTCAATGGACCATCATGAAGTGACTCATTTTTTCAAAGTCTAAGGATATAAAAAGGTTAAGTTCAGGCCCAGAGCTTATGCAAGAGTATTTTAATTCCAGTGGAAGTTTAATTCTTCGTTTTAGCCATACTATGGTCTGGCCCTAACTAAGAAGGAGCAAAACCAGAGACAGGAGATGGGGATATATGAGTCCATACATATAAAATCTTAAATCTCCAGATCTCTCTGAAATATCTGGGCTCAGAGAAGTGACTCACTCCTTGTTAGAAGATATGACTTTCTTTTTTCTTGAGGATGATTCAGAAACTTTGCCTTGCAAGAAAATATGGATGCCCATAAGGATCCTCTTACACTTCTCCTCTGACCACCAGGCCACTAATTTGGGTTAGGCCACAGATGACTTGACTCAATATGCGTGTGCTGCCCTGAAACACCAAGCTCTCCTCAAAAAAGAGCTGTAAAAGTGAATCCTGCTAATGAATTAACCTTCAGATAAAGCTCCTGGTCACACATGTTTTGTGGAAATATAAGTGGCTCAAAATAAAGAATATAAATATGAACTAATAACCATTGGGTAATAGCTTGGCTCAATGGTCAAGGGCCTGGAAAGAAAACAACTAGAATAATAGGGATAAAGAGATCAAAGATGTATACATATAAATAAACTTATGTTCATAAGCAGAAATATAAATATTCTTGTATCATATGTTAACACTCAAGAAAATACATCCACCTTATTGATAGTCAGAACAGTGATCTCCCTCTTCCCACAAAGACATGGCCGTTCTAATTCTAACAGATATCTCTGGAATAGTTTGGATGTTTCTCCCATCCAAATCTCATGTTGAAATCTAATCCCCAATGTTGGAAGTGGGGCCTGGTGGGAGGTGTTTGGGTCGTGGGGTGGATCCCTCATGAATATCTTGGTGTTCTCATGGTAATGCGTTTACATGAGAACTGGTTGTTTAAAAGTGTGTGGCACTTACCCCCTGTCTCTCTTGCTCCTTATCACCATGTGATGCACCTGCTCCCCCTTCACCTTCTGCCATGATTGCAAGCTTCCTGAAGCCCTCAAAAGGTGCAGATGCTGGTGCCATGCTTCCTATACAGCCTGCAGAACTGTGAGCCAAAATAAACCTTTTGGAACTTCTTAGAGACTGGTTACATAGTTGTGACCAAAATGCTGATAAAAATTGGACAGTGAAAGCCAGGCTGATGAAGTCTCAGAGGGAAATGTGTAATTTATTAGGAATTAGAGCAGATGCCATCCTTGTTATGCCCTAGCAAAGAACTTAACCACATTATGAACATGTGCTAGGGATTTATGTAAGACTGAACTTAGAAGTGATGACCTGGGGTATCTGGCAGAAGAAATTTCTAAGCAGCAAGGATTCAAGATGTGACCTGGCTGCTTCTAACTATCTATAATCTGATATGCGAGCAAAAAATGACTTAAAATTGAAACTTATAATTGAAAGGGAAACTGCAAAAGTTTGGAAAATTTGTGCCCTGGCCATGTGGTAGAGAAAGAAAAAGCATTTTCGGGAGAGGAATGCAAGCAGGCTTTGGAAAAACCGCTTCCTAGAGCGATTAGCATGACTGAAAGGGAGACAAGTGCTGATATCCAAGACGATGAAAAAAATGGCCTTAAAGGCGTTTCAGAAGTCTTTGAAGCAGCCCATCCCATCACAGGCCTAGAGGACTAGAAGCAAATAATGGTTTTAGGGGCCAGGCCCATGGTGCCACTTCCATGAACCACCTCAGGATACTGCTCCTCACATCCTGGCCCCTCTGACTCTAGTCAGAGTTCAGAGGGCTCCAGGCATAGCTTAGACCACAGCTCCAGAAGGTACAAGCCATAATAAGCCTTGGCAGTTTCCATGTGGTGTTAAGCCTGCAGGAGCACAGAATGTGAGGTTTAAAGAGACTTGGCAGCTTCCACCTAGATTTCAGAGAATGTACAGGAAAGCCTGCATGCCCAGGCAGAAACCTGCTGCAGAGGCGGAGCCCCTACACAGAGTCCCCACCAGAGCACTGCCTAGTGGAGCTGTGGGAAGGGGCCTGCTGCCCTCCAGACCTGAGAATGGTAGAACCACTGGCAGCTTGCAATCCCAGCCTGGAAAAGCTGCAGGCACTCAAATCCAACTTGTGAAAATGACCACGAGGGCTATACTCTGAAAAGTCCCAGGAGCAGGGGTACCCAAGGCCTTGAGAGCCCACTCTTTATGTCAGTGGGTTGTGGGACATGAAGTGCCCTGGATGTGGGACATGAAGTCAAAAGAGATTATTTTGGAACTTTAAGATTTAATGACTACCTTGTTGGGTTTCAGACTTGTGTGGGGCCTGTTGCCCCTTCCTTTAGGCTGATTTCTCCTTATTAGAATGGAAATATTCACCGAATGCCTGTGTCACCATTGAATCTTGAAAGTAAATAACTTGGTTTTCATTTTAAGGATCATAAGTGGAAGGGACTTGCTTTGTCTCAGATGAGACTTTGGATTTTGTACTTTTGAGTGATGCTGGAATGAATTAAAAATTCTGAGAACTATTGGGATGGGATAACTGTATTTTGCAATGTGAGGACATGAGATTTGGGAGTCCAGGGGCATAATGAGATAGTTTGGGTGCTTTTTCCCCTCCACATGTCATGCTGAAATGTGATTCCTGGTGTTGGAGGTGGGGCCTCGTGGGAGATATTTGGATCATGGCAGCAGATCCCTCAGGATTTGTGCCCTCCCTGTGGAAAGGAGTGAGATCTCTTTCTTCATTCACACAAGATCTGGTTGTTTTAAAAAGCATGGCACTTCCCCCTCTCTTTCTTGCTCCCTCTGTCACCATGTGACACACTGGCCCCTTCACCTTCTGCTATGATTGTAAGCTTCATGAGGCCCTCACCAGAAGCAGATGCTAGAGCCATGCTTCCTGTACAACCTGCAGAACTGTAAGTTGAAATAAATATTTTTTACTGATAAATAACTCAGTATCTGACATTCCTTTATAGCAACGTAAAAATGGACTAAAACAGTCTCAAAAGACAACAATTAGAAAAAGCCATCCCAACTCCAACATTACCCTTGGATTGTAGTGCCTATGTATAGTTCAATAATTCCCACTGTCTACTCTTACCTCTTTTACTCACCCACAGGTTCTGCTTGAAAGCATATTCACCCTTAAAAGTCTTACACGTAAATCTCCATCTCAGAGTCTATTTAGGAAAAGAAAATAGAACTAAGACAATTACATCTATCATATAAGCTATGCATAGGAAGTGCATGTTTCTATGAAGTATGGGATATAAGAGTAGGTTTCACTAGGATGCTGAAAGCCACATATGTAAAGTGAATATCAGAAGGATGTAAATAAAGGTAGTACTTGAATAGCCTTTGGAGAAGGGTAGGGAGCAGGAGGAGAGAACCTCTCTAGAAGCACCTGCTCATCTGAAGCACAGTGACAAGAGAAGCATGAAATGTCTGGGGGAGTAAAAGGCCAGAATAGCTGAAACAAAGTAAACTGAGACTGTAGAGATAGCATCTCACAGAGATCATTATAAAAATAACAATCCAGGCCAGGAGCAGTAGCTCACGCCTGTAATCCCAGCACTTTGGGAGGCCGAGGCAGGTGGATCACGAGGTCAGGAGTTTGAGACCACCCTGGCCAACCTGGTGAAACCCTGTCTCTACTAAAAATATAAAAATCAGCTGGGCATGGTGGTGGGCGCCTGTAATCCCAGCTACTCGGGAGACTGGCGCAGGAGAATCACTTGAACCTGGTAGGCAGATGTTACAGTGAGCCGAGATCATACCATTGCACTCCAGCCTGGGCAACAAAGCAAGACTCTGTCTCAAAAAAAAAAAAAAAAAAAAAAAAAAAAAAAAAAAAAGAAGAAGAAGAAGGAAAGAAAAATAAAAAATAATAAAAAAAATAACAATCTTTATTCTAAGATCAGTGAGGCAGCTACTGATTTTTTGTTAACGCAGTTGTGTGAATTTGGGCAAGATTCACATTGTGAATAGAACTTTCTGCCTTCAGTACAGAAGCCAGAGAAGGTGTGCATTAAAAGTGGGGAGATGTGATAGACAGCTGTGGAAGTCCAGGTGGGAGTCTATGGTACACAAGAAGGGCTATCTAATCCAAACCAGGGTGGCCGGGGCACCATGTAAGGTTTCCTAAGAGAAGACACAACTAAACAGAGTGGGAAAATGAATCACACTGGAGACTGTCAGGCAAAGGAGAGAGGAAGAGGTTTTCTAACAAAGCATCTGAGTGAGAGGGGGGAAGCATTATCACTAGCACTGTAACTTGGTAGTCACGGATAGCTAGAGAGAAAAGGGGAGTGGAAGCACAAGAGCTGGAGAGTTAAGAGGCCATATCTTCAATAAACATCTAGGGTAGGAATTCAGATTCTACGCCAAAGGTAAATCAGAGCTGTGGCAGGGTGTTAAGCAGCAGGGACAGGATCACAACTCCACTTCAGAAAGATCTCACTGGAAGCAACTTAGAGAACAAAATGGAAGAATTGGAGAACCATGGCAAGGTTCTCTGATGAGGTGAGAGGGTGACTCCCTATTCAAGTTTCAAGCCAGGAAGTTCACCCTATCAGCAGTATATAGGGTAGGGGGGGATTTATAGCAGAAAAAGGTACGAAGGCTGGTTACCAGAGGCATGGAAAGATAAGACAAAGATATTTTTATATACCAGCAAAAGATACAGACTTCCAGCCAGGTGCAGTGGCTCAAGCCTGTAATTTCAGCACTTTGGGAGGCCAAGCTGGAAGGATCACCTGAGGTCAAGAGTTCAAGACTAGCCTGGCCAACATAGTGAAACCCCGTCTCTACTAAAAAAAAATACAGAAATTAGCTGGGTGTGGTGGCAGGGGCCTGTAATCCCAGCTACTCAGGAGGCTGAGGCAGGAGAATCACTTCAACTTGGGAGGCAGAGGTTGCAGTCAGCTGCGATTGTACCACTACACTCCAGCCTAGGCGACAGAGTGAGACTCTGTATCCAAAACAAAAAGGAAAGAAAAGACTTCCATGCACATGGTGATGATAGAGTTTTCATGACATTTTTGGTCCATCTGTGAGTGGAATTTTCAGTCTATTTTAACTGTATCATTGAGGTTCAATGAATAACAATTCTGGTTTCCTTGGGTCTCTTCCACTTTAGGGACTGAATGTCCCACATGCCAGAGAAACCATCAGTCCCAGACAAAGGGTAAGGTTTCCCTATGAGTTTCACTATGTTTAAGTTTCTGAGGTCTAGTTTCAGAGAAAACAGACCTGGAGGCAAATATTTGCATGCAGGGAATTTATTCACGAATTATTTGGGAAAGAACATCAGTGAAGAAATGAAGGCAGCAGAATTAGGCAAGGGGCAAGCTGAACTATGATGCCATTACAATAAAGACTACAACTGGTTCTAGAACTGGAGGACCATCACAGCTGCCCCAAACTCAGACATGATGGCTAGGTATCTGTACTCCCTCATAGACTACGTTTGGATGTTAATTTGAACCCAGACAGGGAGCATATACTTGGGCACAGTTGAGGTTAATTCCTGGTAAGAAACTCAGACATGAGTCATCAGCCATCCACACTCTGATTCTCAGCAGGTTGGGGAATGAGCAGCTTGGCCATCAATGGGGGAACCGGGCCATATACTACAGCATCCACTGGAGAAAACAATTCTACAAGTAATCCCCCGGAGACATCCCTTTAGCTCTGCAAGAATTCTTGTTTGCAACTTGGCTTTCTGTGAGGGCTTATAAACTTTTCAGTAAGTCAGCTTCTTTTCCTGCATTCCTTCCAGTTTATTTTGGAGGCTATAACTCAGCTGCTTATGCAGACTTTAATAAGTGCATTTCCAACTCCTCGCAAGAGAAGCCCATATTAAATATTAGATGGATGTGCTGTTCACCTCTTTACTGAGACTGGGTAAGTGAAGCCATCTCTTTATTCCTCTGCCCTTTTCCCTATATCTCTCCCACTAGGGGAACTTTTGCCAACATCAAAGTGTAGCCTAACTGTGGAAAGCTGACTTAGCCATAAGGATTTCTCATTCCTGTGATATATGTGATCTTTTCCTTTTACTGTCACTTAATTCTGCTTCCTGGACTTGCCTCTAAGGTGTCAAGAGAGAAGCAACTCTCTGCACTTCAAGGAGGATGTTTCTTTCTTCTCAAATTATCACTTAACAGACAGGATGATTCTTCTCAGACCTTTTCAAATTTCCCAATGGGCTTCCAAATACAGGGCAAAGCACAGGCGATGTCTCACAGGTTCCTGGCAACCCTGTGTACAAATCACTAGAAGGAAAATGCAAATAATTAAATAATTATTGCTAATTAAAGATATCTGAGAAATGAGTTAAGATACATTATCACTGATATTACTATAAGTTCATAGTAATAAGCCATTTTACTTAGTTCATAGGTTCAAAGCCATTTTATTGAATATTGATTAACAGCTACAACATTGGATTCAAACAGTGTGGCTTCCAATTTTACTTCCTCCAACTCTTGCCTGTGTTATTCTGAGCAGGTTGGTTAAACACAGTGAGCCTTCGATACACCACTTGTCAAAGCGGGGTTATAATAGGTAGCACTGTTGTTGGTGTTCTGCCCAGTCCTCTCTTCTATAACAGCAAACCCTTCCCCCTGCTCTGGGTTCTGACTTGCCCCAGTACACACACGCATGGTTCACCAAAGAATTTACCTTGGCTGATGAGGTCCCCCTGAAGTGCCTGGGAGGTTATGTACCCTCATCTCAGGCCAGCAATTGATTCTGAGGTGAGCATATGTCCTAATTCTGACCAAAGAATTAGGAAAATGAAAAGTGTTCTACCACGAAATGGGGAATATTTCTCATTAAGAAGAGATAATCTTTTCCATTCTCTCTATGTTGCTGTGTTTCCATGTATTTTATGAAACAACTGCAGTCATCAACAAATCATACTGAACAACATGAAGTTGTCAGAGCACCCATAAAGCAAAACAAAACAAAACTAAACTGAGATTCTTGATGACACATGTGATTGCCCAAATCACACATTCTGGTGTCTTCTCTACCTCTGGACTTGCTATTATGTTAGTTACATATGTCAACATTATGTATTGAGTTGATTCAAGGTTTTGCTTGCAGTCAAAAGCAAACCAACATATATACAGTGTGTGTGTATGTGTAGGGAGGTGGAGAGGAGAAAAGAAGAAGGAAAAAAAAGAGAAAGAGGAGAGGAGGTGGAGCAGGAGGAGGAGGAAGAGGAGGAGGAGGAGGAGGAGGAGAAGCAGCAGGAGGAGGAGGGAATTGGAGAAATGAAAGGAGAGAGAATATGTCCTGGCATCCACCTTGATTCCCTAGGTCTGGTCCCTGCACATATTTTCCCAATACATCACCCAGCTTTCAATTCTACTTGGACTTGATAGAATTATTAAAGGAAACCTGAAAGATAAATATTGATTAATTCATCTTCAAAGTTCTTGGAACAGTTACAGTGCAATAAACACTCAATGGCTATTAGCTATTTATAGCATTCCTAATTATCAAGATAATCATTATGTTCTTTTATCTTATCACTCCTTATGAAGCTGAAGTAGTGGTTCCTAAAACTAGTTTCACATTAACGTCACCTATAAAGCTTTTAAAATTAATGCAGTCCAAATTTTCCACTTCTAATATAATGGGGTAACTGATTCAGGTCTTTAATTGAAACAAGGAAACTAGACAAAATTCATGAAACAAATTTTGTCAGACATTGTAGAACAGACAGCATAGGATTATTATACCTGAGAGACAGGAAATAAATGAAGTGAATCTTACAGTTTCCCCAGCTTTCAGCCTGGAAAAACTTTTTAGATCCAGTACAGGGAGGCAGAACCCCAGCATCGCTAGTCAATATTCTTGAGATTTGGAGGCAAACATCAGATTTAAGGGAGGCCAAGGTAGATTTTTAATGCAGAATACTGGAAAGGATAGAGCTATGCAGAAAGAGAGCTACAGAAATTTAAAAAATGTTTCCTGAGTATGTTATTCAATACAAAGGTGCACATGTGTAGGGGATGATTTTGTAAACCCAGGCAAAGGTACACTATCAGAAAGCTAAAAAATAAACAATTCCCAGAGCTCACATAAGGCTGCGAGTCTTTTAAATTCTGACTAGTCAG
Organism: Chlorocebus sabaeus; assembly: GCF_047675955.1. NCBI lineage: Eukaryota > Metazoa > Chordata > Mammalia > Primates > Cercopithecidae > Chlorocebus > Chlorocebus sabaeus. The sequence continues at coordinate 59,120,072 of NC_132908.1, read as the reverse complement.
AGTAGAGATGATTCCTTGTTCATCCAGGGTATCCAGTTGGCACCAGATGAGTCACAACTTAATAGCAGGGCAAAACTGTCTCCAGAGTAAGAAATATGGTAGACGAACACTAACGATATTTAAACACAAGCAAACCTAGGAAGTCTCGAACTGCTCCACAAAACAAAATTCAACATGTTTAAAGGAAGACAACACAATCCAGAGCCTCATCAATGTGAGTCACTATGCCCAATGCCCACTAAAAAATTATTAGGCAGGTAATTCTAGGTAGCTGTTATGACTGTTTGTGTTTTCCCCAAATTTATATGTTGGACTCTAATCCCCAATGAGATGGCATTCAGAGTTGGAGCCTTTGGGATGTAATTAGGTCATAAGGGTGGAGTCCTCAGAGATGGGATTAATGCCCCTATAAGAAGATGTCAGAACAAGTTTGCTTGCCCTCTTTGTGTCATGTAAAGATATAAGAAGTCAGCTGTCTGCAACTGGAAGAGGACCTTCACCAGCATGAACCGTGCGGACATCCTGAGCTGAGACTTCCAGCCTCCAAAACTGTGAAAAATAAATGGTTTTGCCTAAGCTAGCCAGTTTATGGTAATTTGTTATGGCAGCCGAAACTAAGATATTGCCAAGGCAATATCAGGCTTGTAAATTTAATGTACCCAACCAGGGCAGTAACAGAAGCAGTAAAGAACTACAAGAATAAATAAAACTACAGAAATCCAAACTGCCCATATAACATTAAGAGAGTGAACAACTAAAATGAAATTGCCTGTAGGTAGAAAAATAATGCCCAATTCCTGCCAGCTTTCTCTGTGTTTCCGGCCAGAAGAATTTGAAAACGCAAGTAAAGTTTTGGAAAAAAAAAAAAAAAAAAAAACACTGTTGAAGAGAAAAGAGAAGAGGTACCTTTGGGTCTTTTATTTTCTCCTAAAGCCATATTATATAGAGAAAGTCTACCTTCTGTGTGAAAATGATGAAAAAGCATGTAAGTGGATCAAAGCACTGATTATAGGGAAAAGGCTAAAAAGGGTTTTGTGGGCAGAAGTGAGTGAAAAGAAAAGGAGAGTCACCCTTTGAAAACTGCATGGGAAAGAGAGAAAAGCAAGAAGAGAAAGTTCAGGATGTTGTAAGATAAAATAGAGTAAAACGTATCAAAGAAAACACCACCTTCCCCCAGCCCCTCCCCCTCCTCCCAAACTGGAAGGAAACGTACATTGTTACTCTGACAGTAGAGGGCACTGTTGAACTAGGAATCTTATAAACTATTCCAAAACTGTCAGTCTGACCATAGAAATGCAGAGTGAACAGTCTGTCTACTGGAGGGGGTTCGTGCTATATCTATATCTATATCTATATCTATATATCAATTCTGAAGATATATATATAGAGATAGTCTATATATTTAAATACCTGCAATATAACATTCAAACCTGAAATAAATATATTCAAATAAGTATTGGGAGATATGAGAAGATAATTTGAGGAGTGTGTGTGTGTGTGTGTGTGTGTGTGTGTGTGTTTGAGACAGGGTCTCACTCTGCCACCCAGGCTAGAATGCAGTGGCACCATCACAGCTCACAGGAGCGTCGAAGTCCCCAAACTCAGGCGATCCACCCACCGCAGGCTCTCGAGTAGCTGGGACCACAGGCGCCCGCCATCATGCTTGGATATTTTTCTTATTATTATTATTTGTAGAAACAGGATTCAACTATGTTGCTCGGGTTGCTCTCAAACTTCTGGTCCCAAGCAATCCTCCTGCCTTGGCCTCCCAGAGTGCTGGGGTTACAGGTGTGAGCCACCACGCATGGACTGAGAAGACAATTTGCATCAGAAACTCAAAAAGCAAAAATAGAAATGGCCAAAAAAAGGAAAAAATGAAATATAAATTGATTGATTCCTGGAAGAAAATAGAAAAAAAAAAAAAGACAAAGTCATATTAGAAATTATGACTAACTTATGCAGCATTCATGGTAAAAAGAAATTCGAATGAAAACATTAAAAAGGTGCCGAAGTAAACAGGAAAACAATGCATTGAAAATGCGGTAAATAAATAAAAACGATGTGAGAAAAAATGTTTGAAATTGAAGACAAAGGAAAAATAACATCTGTATAATTAGAGTCCCTGAAAAAGCTAAGATAATGAAACAAAACGATTAAAATGATTATACGAGAACACTTTCCAGAAATAAAAGAAAATTTGTATCAGCATATTTAAAGGGTCTGTGGGGTGCCTGTAAAAATTGACCTGCAGTGATAAACCCTATGATATATAAAAGTAAAGATGATAGTCTGTAAAGATTTTTAGACCATCCATAGGACCTTCAGCAAAAAGATAAAATATTTCACAAGAGAAAAAGAGTGATTGGCCTTAGACCAAAATACAAAACGAGGCAAAAAGGAGAAGCATTTTCAATCAATGCTAGGAAAGAAAGCCTGAAATAAAGCTGGTGTTACATTTTTTTTTCCTTCTGTTTGTTATCAACAGAAATGTCCTTCAAGTATCAAGTCTATTTACAAAAATGTTAGACACAAGAACTCAAAGAATTCTGAAACCATGAGCCCTTCTTGAAAAATCTACTAGAACACAAACTGTATCCAACCGAAAGATGCCTGGGGAAACTGAGCAAAGGATTAACAAAGAGCATAGTTCGTTAATATAGAAACTGACATTCACATTTGATCTTATCGCATTTGTAAGAGACTAAAGTGGGCTGGGAGTAAAATAATAATATGCTATATGACATATAGTTTATCTATTTTATATTCTGACCAAGTAGAAATCATGCCACTGAAAAATGGAAAGAGAAAAGTAAAGAAGAATGGAAAGTAGAGTAAATGATTTGGCTATTTTATAGGTAATAAATGTGAGTTAAAGGATGCCACAGATAAATGACAAACCAAATGGAAATATTTTGAACATGAAAATAGAGGATAAAGGGCATTTTAAAAAGCATAAGTAAAAGATATTCAATAAAACAAAACCACAAAGCTTCCTAAATACTATAATACATTATACATTTTTAAATTAAAGAAAATATATCTTATAGAGAAAAAATATAAACTATTTGTCTAAGTATTAATTATAAGCTAAGATAATATGGCAGAGTTGAGGCCAAACACATTAATCTTTTCAACAAATGCTAATGGATTTAACTCACCAATTTTATTTATTTATTTATTTTTTATTTTTAGTTTAATTCCGGGATACATGTGCAGGATGTGCATGTTTGTTACATAGGTAAATGTGTTCCATGGTGATTTTTTGCACATATCAACACATCACCTAGGTATTAAGCCCAGAATGCACTACCTATTTTTTCCTAATGTTCTCCCTCCCCACACGCCAACCCCTGTCAGGCTCCAGTGTGCGTCGTTCCCCTCCCTGTGTCCATGTGGTCTCATTGTTCAGTTCCTGCTTATAAGTGAGAACATGTGGTGTTTGGTTTTCTGTTCCTGCATTAGTTTGCTGAGGATAATGGCTTCCAGTTCCATCCATGTCCCTGCAAAGGACATGATCTCATTCCTTTTTATGGCTGCATAGCATTCCATGGTATATACATACTACATTTTCTTTATCCAGTCTATCATTGATGGGCATTTGAGTTGATTCCATGTCTTTGCTGTTGTGAATATTAACTCACCTATTTACAAAAGAAAAGATTTTGCCTGACATGGTGGCTCATGCCTGTAATTCCAGCACTTTGGGAGTCCAAGGCATGAGAATTGCTTGAGCTCAGGAGTTTGAGACCAGCCTGGGCAACAAAGGGAGACCCCATCTCAAAACAAAACAAAACAAAAGATCAAAAAAGTATCCAGGGATGGTAGTGCACACCTGTAGTCCCAGCTACTTGGGAGGTAGAGGGAGGATTACTTGAGTCCAGGAGTTTGAGGCTGCAGCGAGCAGTGATCACAACCCTATCCTCCAGCTTTGGTGACAGAGTGAGACTCACTGTCTCAAAAAGAAAGAAAGAAGGAAGGAAGGAAGGAAGGAAGGAAGGAAGGAAGGAAGGAAGGAAGGAAGGAAGGAAAGAAAGAGAAAGAAAGAGAGGGAGAGAAAGAAAGAAGGAAGAAAAGAAAGAGAAAGAAAGACTTACAAAGACTCAACTATATGCCGTTTATAAAAGGCACACAAAAGAAAATGAATACTTGCATTGAAAAAGCCTAAAGAGTAACTGTATAGATATATTAGAAAAAAAACAAACAAAAAAACAATAAAAAAAGCAATAAGAAAGCAGGGGTAATGACACTGATAATAAAAGTAGAATACATACCTAACCACATTATACATGCAAAGAAAAGCATATTTAATGCAAATATGACAATTCACAATCAATAATTATAAACATCTATGCACCACATAACATAGCAACCACCTATATAAATCAAAAACAAGACACAGAATCATAGTTGCTAAAACATTAGTAGTAGGAGACTTGAACTTCTATCAGTACAAGACATTGAGTAAACAAAAATGTATGTAAATAAAACAAGAATATAGATAACCTATTCAACACAATCTATATATGTATTAATCTATACACTTTGCCAATAATACACCTTTTTCTCAAGCACACAAACATTTAATATAATTTAAAATACACAAAAAAAGCATTAAATCTCCCACCCAAATCTCATGTTGAATTGTAGCTCTTATAATTCCCACATTTCCTGGGAGGGACCTTGTGGGAGGTAATTGAATCATGGGGGCAGGTTATTCCTGTGCTGTTCTTCTGATAGTGAATAAGTCTCATGTGATCTGATGGTTTTATGAAGGGCAGTTCCCTGCACACTCTCTTGCTTGCCACCATATAAGACATGACTTGTTCCTCCTTCACCTTCTGCCGTGATTGTGAGGCTTCCTAAGCCATGTGCAACTGTGAGTCCATTAAACCTCTTTTTCTTTGTAAATTACCCTGTCTCAGGTATTTCTTCATAACAGTATGAAAATGAACTAATACAATTACAAATGTCACTCTGATCATAATTTACCAAAACTAGAAATGTTTGAAAATAAAAACCCTGGAAATCAAATAAATTACTGGTTTTCCTAGAGGTCCTATGAACTCTCTGACATTATACCGGTTACTCTTTACAGTCTCTACTTACAATTTGATCTACTTAGGCTTAAATTCAGCCCCAAATTTTTGGTCATGTACTCAGTTAAGAGAAAGCCCCTATTCTACTAGTTTTTCTTCACAAGTTTGCTGGTTAAAACTCAGATGATTCCATCTCTTTCAGTTGGTTCCCTTATATTCCTAACATGCATAGCAAATAGCAGCCCAATCATTGTTTTTCCAATCCTACCCTGAGATCCAAACTCCTAATGCTAAAAATACATAATGAGTGAAATCACAGAATTTGTAATTTGTGAAACACCATGAAATTACACACCATTAGGAAGGAAAACTCTTCAGCTCAGCTCACTCTATTGTGTTGGAGCAAAAAAACCAACCAACCAAACAAACAAACAAAGAAAACAGAGAAGGCATATTTTTCTGGAATCTAGGGGTTTACTCCAAAGGGTGCTTCCACTGATGACAAGAAACAGACATTACTACCCATGTTTGAACAGTTTAGATAGTCTCACCTTCCTTCCAGCTAGAAGCTTTTCCAGATAAATATGTAGCACATTAAATACCCAAATGTCATGTGACATCAAATAACTGGAATATGCATTGATCTATCCACTCTATCATTTAGAAAAGTCTATTTAAACACCAGCTACATGTGAGGTGCTCTGATAGGTTGTATCTCCAAAGATATATAAGACACATTCCTTGCCTTCCAGTAACTTATCAATTACTGAGAGAGATAAATGCATGCGCAACAAATTTCAGTAAAATATAATGAATATTATTATGGACATGGACACACAAAAAAACTACATTTGAGATTGAGAAGGATCAAATAAGGAGAAATCTTCAGGTGTGACTTGGGCAGATTAAAACATAGTTTACTCAAATATGCACATGGTAAAAGGTATTTGTATCTATTAGCTATTTCTGCAACAATGCTGCATAGTATACAGTCGTAACATCCCAAAGGCATACAAGAATAAGCATTGATTATTTCCCTTGTATGTAGTTAAGCGGGACCAGCTCTCATGACCTCTGCTGGAACCACCTATCCATCTTCAGGTTGTTTTGCGGTGGTCTGATCCTGGCTAAGCCTAGATGGTTGGCTCTGCTTCAAGCTACAGGGAAAGCTGGGCTTGCCTCATTACTGTTGTGTTATGTTTAAACCTAATGCATATATTTACTCTGAACCCCATGCAGAGGGGCAGCAGCTGCACAAAGGAAGTGCTTCTCTTAACAGCAATTAAAAGGCAAAAGAATGAGCAGAGTACCATGGTATCTCTTAAGGCCTGAGCCCAGAAATGTCATAGTGCCAATTGCACCCAGATTTTATTGTCCAGGGTCACTTGGACAATCCAATATCCATAGGATCATACGCTAAATTCATCCTATTCTGTTGGATGTTATTAAAAGTCTATGGCAAAAAGAGAGAATGTATAATACTAATGCAGGGAAGAAATGAAGAATTGGGAATAAGTGATTCATTCTATGAGTATACTTGCAGCCAAAGTAATAGCCATAGTTATTAAAAATATATAATAGGCCGGGCGCGGTGGTTCAAGCCTGTAATCCCAGCACTTTGGGAGGCCGAGGCGGGCGGATCACAAGGTCAGGAGATCGAGACCATGGTGAAACCCTGTCTCTACTAAAAATAGAAAAAATTAGCCGGGCGCAGTGGTGGGCGCCTGTAGTCCCAGCTACTCGGGAGGCTGAGGCAGGAGAATGGCGTGAACCCGGGAGGCGGAGCTTGCAGTGAGCCGAGATTGCGCCACTGCACTCCAGCCTGGGAAACGAAGCGAGACTCCGTCTCAAAAAAAAAAAAAAATACAAAAAACAAGCCGGGCGAGGTGGCGGGCGCCTGTAGTCCCAGCTACTCGGGAGGCTGAGGCAGGAGAATGGCATAAACCTGGGAGGCGGAGCTTGCAGTGAGCTGAGATCCGGCCACTGCACTCCAGCCTGGGCGACAGAGCGAGACTCCGTCTCAAAAAAAAAAAAAAAAAAAAAAAAAAAATATATATATATATATATATATAAAATATATATCCTTTTCAATATATTTTATATAATATCATATAAAAATATATTAATTTTATACAAAAATTGCGTATGAAAATAAAATGTCATATATGAAGTTTTAGGGAACCGAGAATAGTTCCTTTAGTTTGGATCAGGACCAGGGGACACTGGCAAAAGATACGGATAGAATCTGAACTCTTTTTTCCCAAAAATAAACATTTAATTTCCTTTTGATTTAATGTTTGTTTAATGGTCAAACTTTTTAAAAAGTCTATTGCCTGTCATCTCTTACCCACAATTACAAATAGGTCTTATTCATCAATTTAGTTTGCATAAAGCAGAGAGTGTATTGTAAGTTTGCAGGTGATGGTAAGTCCTTACCACATCCTAGTTAGCATTGAAATTATTATTACTGAAAAAATGCTGCATATCAATTTGTACCATGTGAGGTGCCGTGGAGAAGACATGAACGTAAACTGGAAACAGAATGAAACAGAATATTTATACTTTAGAGAACTAGCAATTTCCAGGATAGCAAACACCGCACGCTGTTTCATGAAATGAAAAATTCTGACATCTTTACCTTTCATCAGTCAGTTAAAAAGGACACATGATGAATGTTAAAATGTTTAAAACCAGTATAAATATCCTGTTTCATTCCATTTCCAATTTTCACCAATATCTCTCCCTCCATATCTCTCAAAATGCAAATTCAAGTGTACCTACCCATGGAGAAAATTTTATTAACAGTACTGTGAACATGTCGGAAAAAAATAGTAACTATTTGAATCTGTGGTTTGAAGAATAAACATTATCTTGCATGAGTTTCTTTTTAATTGTATCTACATCAAAATATTTGTTTTCAAAGCAAAGTAATGCTAACAGTAGAATAATGCATTGCTATAGTTCCAGAGGCTGTTGGTTCAAAAAAAGAATTTAAAATCCTTATATTTGGAGACCTTGAAATATATTATATTTGGAAACTGCTATCATATTTTTTAGTCATATGATTATATGACTTATATATAAAGTCTTCATTTCCTTGAGCAATGGTTTGTAGTTCTCCTCGAAGAGGTCCTTCACATCCCTTGTAAGTTCTATTCCTAGGTATTTTATTCTCTTTATGGCACTTGTGAATGGGAGTTCACTCATGATTTGGCTCTCTGTTTGTCTATTATTGGTATATAGGAATGCCTGTGATTTTTGCACATTGATTTTGTATGCTGTATGCCGAAGTTGCTTATCAGCTTAAGGAGATTTTTGGGCTGAGATGATGGAGTTTTCTAAATATACAATCATGTCATTTGCAAACAGAGACAATTTGACTTCCTCTTTTCCTAATTGAATATCCTTTATTTCTTTCTCTTGCCTGATTGCCGTGGCTGGAACTTCCAACACTATGCTGAATAGGAGTGGTGAGAGAGGGCATCGTTGTCTTGTGCCAGTTTTCAAAAGGAATGCTTCCAGTTTTTGCCCATTTAGTATGATATTGGCTGTAAGTTTGTCATAAATAGCTCTTATTATTTTGAGATACAGTCCATCAATACCTAGTTTATTGAGAGTTTTTAGCATGAGGGTGGTTGAATTTTGTCAAAGGCCTTTTCTGCATCTATTGAGATAATCATGTGTTTTTTGTCATTAGTTCTTCTTACGTGATGGATTACATTTATTGGCTTGCATATGTTGAACCAGCCTTGCATCCCAGGGATGAAGCCGACTTGATCATGGTGGATAAGCTTTTTGATGCGCTGCTGGATTCAGTTTGCCAGTATTTCACTGCAGTGATTCCTCAAGGATCTAGAACTAGAAATACCATCTGACCCAACAATCCCATTACTGGGTATATACCCAAAGGATTATAAATCTTTCTACTATAAAGACACATACACATGTATGCTTATTGCGGCACTGTTCACAATAGCAAAGACTTGGAACCAACCCAAATGCCCATCAATGATAGACTGGATAAAGAAAATGTGGCACATATACACTATGGAATACTAATCAGCCATAAAAAAGAATGAGTTCATGTCTTTGCAGGGACATGGATGAAGCTGGAAACCATCATTCTCAGCAAACTATCACACGGACAGAAAAACCAAACACCGAATGTTCTCACTCATAAGTGGGAGTTGAACAGTGAGAACACATGAACACATGGAGGGTAACATCACATATCAGGGCCTCTCAGGGGGTGAGGGGCGGGGGGAGGGATAGCATTAGGAGAAATACCTAATATAGATGACGGGTTGATGGGTGCAGCAAACCACCATGGCACATGTATACCTATGTAACTAACCACATTCTGCACATGTACCCCAGAACTTAAAGTATGATAAAAATAAATACATAAATAATAAAGTCTTGAGAAAAATTAGCTAGGGGAGAGTCCATTGTAATGATTAAGAGCTAGGCTTCTGGTGTCCTTTATTATCAAAGTCAGCAGCAGCAGGTCAACTCTTTTTCATGCCTTGGATTTCCCTTGTCTCACTTTTTCTTCCTCTCTTCTGCCTTCCTCTTCTACTTTTAAGGGTTTATATAATTACATTGGACCAACTCAGATTATCCAAAAGAATTTCTCTACTTTAAAGCCAGCTAATTAGTCATCTCAATTTCATCTACAATGAGTAATCTTAATTCCATGTACTAACTTCCTTCATAGCAACAGCTAGATTAATGTATAAGAAGGTACTTTTTTAGGGCCAGATGCTGTGGCTCCTAGCACTTTGGGAGACTGAGGGGAGAGGATCACTTGAGTCCAGGAGCTCAAGACTGCAGTGAGCTATGACTGCGCTGCTGCACTCCAGCCTGAGTGACAGTGAGATCCTGTCTCTAAAGAAAAAGAAAGAAAGAAAGAAAAATAATGCATTTTTTTAGAGAGAAGAAAAGGGTATTTAGATTCTGCCTATCACATTGCCTTGTAGGGCTTTGGTGGAATTAAATGAGATAATACAGTCACGTGTTGCTTGATGATGGGAATACATTCTGAGAAATGTGTTGTTCGGTGATTTCATTATTGTGCAAACATTATAGAATGTGTTTACACAAACAAATCTAGATGATGACATAGCCTGCTAAGTACCTAGGCTTAGCGTATAGCCTATTGATCCTAGGCTACAAACCTGTACAAGATGTTACTGTGCTGAATACAGTAGCAAATTGTAATACAATGGTATTTGTGTATCTAAACATATAGGAACATAGAAAAGGTACAGTAAAAATTTTGTATTATAATCTTATGGGATCACTTATATGCTGTCTGTCATTAATAAAAATGTCAATATGTGGCACATGACTACATTGATAAAGCACTTTGTATAGTGGCTGACACATCATAAAATCTCTAGTAAATAAGCTAATAATAACTGATTAATCAATAGAAAGTCTGATGTTTGGGAATATTTGCCTTGCCCTCCCAGGACTGGAAAACAGTGATTAAATTTTTTTTTTTTTTTTTTGAGACAGAGTCTCACTTTGTCACCCAGGCTGGGGTGCAATGGTGTGATCTTAGCTCACTGTAACTTCTGCCTCATGAGTTCAAGGGATTCTCCTCCCGCAGTCTCCCGAGTATCTGGGATTACAGGCATGCGCCACCACACGCGGCTAATTTTGTATTTTTAGTGCAGACTGGGTTTCGCCATGTTGGTCAGGCTGGTCTGGAACTCCTGACCTCGTGATCCACCTGCCTTGGCCTCCCAAAGTGTTGGGATTACAGGTGTGAGCCACTGCATCAGGCCATGGTGAGTCAATTTTTGAGGGCATATGTACAGACCAAAATCATTGGGATGATTGGAGTTGTCAATGCACATCAAATATTGAGTAAAGCTCTTATTTTAGACATCTAAATTCAGATATGTCATTTTTGAAGTTCTTTAAAAAAAAAATGACTGGGCACGTGGCTTACACCTGTAATCCCAGCACTTTGGGAGGCCGAGGCTGGTGGATCACGAGGTCAGGAGATCGAGACCATCCTGGCTAACGTGGTGAAACTCCGTTTCTACTAAAATCACAAAAGAAATTAGCCAGGACACTGAGGCAGGAGAATCACTTGAACCCGGGAGGAAGAACTTGCAGTGAGCCTACATTGTGCCACTGCACTACAGCCTGGGCGACAGAGCGAGACTCCGTCTCAAAAAAAAAAAAAAGAAAAAAGTTCTTCAGTACATAAGGAAGGCTGCAGAATTAGGCTTTTTCACTTATTTGCCATACAACCCCAGGTGATTCACCTGACCTCATGATCCGCCTGGCTCCACCTCCTAAAGTGCTGGGATTACAGGCGTGAGCCACCACGCCCAGCTCTTAGCCCTAGGAGTTTTTAACTATGAAACAGGGATAGCAATACTTACCATCACTTAAAAAAAATTAGGCAAGAGAAATAAATAAGGGACATCCAAATTTGAAACGAAAAAATCAAATTAGCTTTGTTCATAGATATAATCTTATTCCTAGGAAAACCCAACAGCTCTACCAAAAAACTATTAGAACTGATAAACAAGTTCAGTAAACTTGTAAGACACATAATCAACATACAAAAATCAGAAGTATGCGTAAGTACTAACAAACAATCTGAAAAAGAAGTTAAGAAAGCAATCCCATTTACAATAGCTACAAAAAATATAAAATGTCTAGGAATCAATCTAACCAAAGAAGTGAAAGATCTATACACGGAAGACTATAAACCTCTGATGAAAGAAATAGGACACAAAAAAACCCAGAATGATATTTCATGTTCATGGATTGAAAGAATCAGTATTGTTAATACGACAATACTACCCAAAGTGATTTATAGATTTAATGCAATCCCTAGCAAAATCCCAAAATTCCAATGATGTTCTTCACAACTTTTTTTTTTTTATCTTAAAATCGAAATGGAACTACAAAAGACCCTGAAGAGAAAAAGCCATCCTGAGCAAAAAGAACCAAGCTGGAAGCATCACACTACTACCTAACTTCAAAAGTTATTACAGAGCTGTCATAACCAAAACAGCATGGTACTGGCATTAAAAAACAAAAAAAAAACCAAAAAAACAAACAAACAAAAAAAACCAGACACATGGACCAGTGAAACAGAATAGAGAACCCAGATATAAACCTGTGCATTTACAAGTGACTAATCTTCAACAAGAACTTGCACCAAGAACTTACAGTGAAAAAAGGGCAGTTTTTTCAATAAATGGTGTGCTAGGAACACTGGGTAACTATATGCAAAAGAATAAAAATAGATCCCTATCTCTCAACATACACAAACATCAAATCAAAGTAAAGACTTGAATCCAAGACCGAAAGCTGTGAAACTACTAGAAGAAAACATTGGAGAAATGCTCTGAGACATTAATCTAAGTCAAGATATTTTGCATAAGACCTAAAAAGCATGGGCAACCAAAGCAAAAACAGGTGATGGGGATTATGTCAAGCTAAAAGGATTCTGCATAGCAAAAAAAAATCAACAAAATGTAGAGACAACACACAAAATGAGAGAAAATATTTGCAAAATATGCCTCTGACAATGAATTAACGAACAGAAAATATAAGAAGCTCAAACAACTCAAAAACAAAAGGAAAATAATTCTATTTAGAAATGGGCAAAAGGTCTGAGCAGACATTTTCCAAAATAAGACATACAAATGGCCTACATTTATATGAAAATATATTCAATATCTTTAATCATCAGAGAATGCAAATCAATACCACAATGCAATATTATCTCACCTCACTTAAAATGGCTTATATAAAAAGGCAAACAATAACAGATGCTGGCGAGAATGTGGAGAATGGGAAACCCTCGTATGCTGTTGGTGGGAATGTAGATCAGTACAGACACTACAGAGAAGAGTTTGGACGTTCCTTGAAAAACTAAAAATAGAACTGTATGATCCTGCAATTCTACTACTGGGCATATATCAAAAAAAAAGGGTGGGGGAAGCAATATACAAAAGAAATATTTGCACTCCCATGTTTATTGCAGCACTATTTGCAATAGCCAAAATATGGAATCAACATCAGTGCCCATCAATAGATTAATGCATAAAGAAAATGTGGTACATATACACGATAGAATATTAGTCAGTCATAAAAAGAATGAAATCCTGTCATTTGTAGCAACATGGATGTAATTAGAAGTCATTATGTTAAATGAAATAAGTCAAGCACAGAAAGACAAATATTTCATATTTTCACCCATATGAAGAAGTGAAAAATGTGGATCTCATGAAGATAGAAAGTAGATTTGTGGTTACTAGAGGCTGGGAAAGGGAGAGGGTAGGAGGTGTGATGAAGGGTGAAAATATGTATGTAAAAATATTTAAACTGTACACTTAAAAGTGGAAAAGATGATAAATTTATATATACATAATTTTATATGTACATAGTTATATATATAGTTATACATATATATAATATATATATTTAACCTCTATAAGTTATTTTGAAAGGATAAGGAAAGTACTATGATGTCTTCTAAATAATAAGTGCCGAATAAATATAGATTTCTACCTCCTTCTCATTCCAAACACAGGTTTTGAAATCAAGCCAAAGAAAATGTTACTTTTTGCTCAGTTTTTATAATGGGGCTTCATTTTCCTAGTCTGTAAAATGGTGATAATTAGTCTTACCTCAAAGGAATATTGGTAAATTAGAGGCCAGGCATGGGGCTCACGCCTGTAATGCCAGCACTTTGGGAGGCTGAGGCCAGTGGATCACCTGATGGCAGGAGTTCGAGACTGACCTGGTCAACATGGTGAAACCCCGTCCCTACTAAAAATACAAAAATCAGCAGGCGTGGTGGTGGACGCCTGTAACCTCAGATACTCCAGAGGCTGAGGCAGGAGAATTGCTTGAATCTGGGAGGCAGATGTCGCAGTGAGCCGAGATCTCGCCACTGCACTCCAGCCTAGGCGATAAGAGTGAAACTTTGTCTCAAAATAAACAAACAAACAAAAATCAGGAAGTCCGTGACTAGATGCTTACTGACTTCCCTTTTCAAAAGCATGCAAAATGTTAAAGCATATCCAAATCTTTTGATTGACACATTTTCATCTCTCAGGTCATCTGTTAAGTAATATTTGTGTTCTAATTACTGTAATATGAATGATTAAAATACAATCATGTTTGGAAGATGTGCAGCTATCTAAATATAGTCCCAATATCTGAGGCATTACTGCAAGGAATTCACCTCTTGTGGTTCTGTGAGAATGCGATCACCCTTAAGTATTTCAGTGGTGACATCTGAAAGGCTGTGGTTTGCCCTGCTATTCATTAATATGTGTTATATTTTAAAATGAATATTCTGTATCTGTGTTCTCTATGATCCCTAATAGTGTGGTAGCCAAGGTCATGGAAGACTAGCTGAGATTTAGTGTAATTTGATATTTGACGATGATAATGAGTGTACTGTATTAGAATTTTGCTTGTTAAACAGGCATAGTTTTTAATCTAGAAATGTAATTCAAGAAATAATTACAATGATGAACCCTAAAACAAGCACAATGAAAGAAAAAAAAAAAAAAACTGGTTACCTGGTTAGGTCTGTGCAAATATTTTACAATTTGGGAGACATGTTTACTATAGTACTTCAATGAACCTAACCATCAGTGTCTGTGTCTGTGTTTGTGGTTTGTGTGTGTGTATAGCTATGTGTAACACACACATGCACATATATATATAAATAATTAGTAAAGGTATATAAGTTATCCATATAGAGAGAACCATATATACATAAAAGCATTAAATCAGTAATTACATATATATGATATAGTAAACCTAAATTGTATGTATGTAGGAAATATATAAAATATAAAAATATATACAATTAGTTATGGTATAGATAAATATTTATATGTGAGTATGTCTAATAAATGATTTTTATTATGATTGTCAAATATCATAGATCAATATGATAAATATTGGTAAGTGATACAAGACAATGACTTGTTTACAAGTTATTTCTTTTACAAGACCACAAGTTCCCTGAGGAAAGGAACTATAGGGAAATTCGCTATGTGTATGTCTATATATTTTTTATTATTTTATTTTAGGTGAACGATATCAAACATCTATAAATGTTTAATATGTATAGATGTTCAACAAAATAAACTGTGTTCAGATAAACAATAAACCATCCTGTGGAGAGAGAAGACAAAAGAAAACATGGAAACACATACAGGTTCCTGATATATGCTACAGAGTACAGGAGGTGCTTTCAGATGAAATTACATGTATCTCTTCATTTAATATTCCTGCCCAAACTCTGCTGTAAATACCATACTCATTTATATGGTTATATTAATAATTTTCATACTAGACTTATTGGATCAAAGAACGTGAGCATTTTTAGTAACTTCCATGTATAAAACACAAAAGAAGTATTTATTTTTTTCTTTTTCTTTTTTTTGTTTTTTTTGAGACGGAGTCTCGCTCTGTCACCCAGGCTGTAGTACAGTGGTGCGATCACAGCTCACTGCAAGCTCCGCCTCCTGGGTTCACACCATTCTCCTGCCTCAGCCTCCTGAGTAGCTGGGACTACAGGCGCCCGCCACCGCGCCCTGCTAATTTTTTATATTTTTAGTAGAGACGGATTTTCACCGTGTTAGCCAGGATGGTCTCGATATCCTGACCTCATGATCCGCCCACCTCGGCCTCTGGCCAGAGTGCTGGGATTACAGGCGTGAGCCACCGTGCCCGGCCAAAGAAGTATTTCTAATGTGAATTAGGTTACCCAGTGTTCTTCATTTCAAAGTTTTATTTCTTGCAAAATCCCTGTTAGGTAATATTGATTTACTTCCAGATAGCATGAGGTCTTTTTCAAAGCGTTTGATTTGAAGAAAAAAAGTTAGTTACTCTAGTCATTCTCCTTTTATTAGGAGATGTTGTCAAGGTAACAGTATCTTTTATTGTACTTGGAGGTACCTGTGTGTAATGGTTAGGACGGTATACTTTACCTGAATTAACAGGCAATAAACTGGCTTCTGCCTGGGCCTTCCAACCAACAGTGTCCCCTGTTTAATCTAACAACCTGCTGTGTAGAAACTGTTTCCAGAGGTAATTCCACTTAAGTGGGCATCCAAGAAATGTCTTTTTGAAGTACAGCACTGTTGTTATTCCCTAAAATGCCACTGCCTAAAATTTCTTTTCACAAGGGATGTTAATGTTGTCGATAAATGAGAATGTCATAAGCAAAAGAAAACTAGTCTAGAGAAATTTATTCAGACATTTGAAAAGCATTGTGTGCTAGGTGCTGAGACAACAGGTACAGAAATGAGGAAATAAATAAAATGTGGTTCCTTCACTAAAGGAACTTGTAGTCTTACAAAAAAATAGCAGTAAACAAGTCATTATGTTACAATATACTACTTCGATCCCAGTCATCTGTCCAGTTTGGTAATCATTACTAAAAAGAGCAACCTTTAGTCCAAAATCCATGGTTCATGCCTGTAATCCCAGCACTTTGGGAGACCAAGCCAATAGTATCACTTAAGGTCAGGAGTTGACTAGCCTGGGCAACATAGCAAGACTCCATCTCTACAAAAAAGTTAAAAATTAGCTGAGCATGGTGGTATACACCCATAGTCCCAGCTACTTGAGGGCTGAGATGGGAGGATCATTTGAGCCCAGGAGGTTGAGAGTGCAGTGAACCGTGATCCTGCTGCTTCACTCCAGCCTGGGCAATAGAGTGAGACCTCATCTCTGACTGAAAAAAAAGAGAGCAATTTCCATAAGCACATCATCTGTGCCACATGCTGAACTTAATACTTGCAGACATAATCTCATCTGATGCTCACAACAACTTAATGTGGTAGATGTACTGTGATCATCCCATTTTCCAGAGGGCTAACTAAGGTTAGACTGACCTGACATGGATAGAAGGTGGCACAGTCAGGAGCTGAGCCTATCTGTCTATGGAGTCAGAATGTGTCATCACTGTGCTGTGTAGCTCAAAAGAGGGTGAGTTTATTTCTTTTGCAGGGAGGAAGGAAGGAAGGAGTGGTGTCAGAGAATGACATTCAAAAATTCACAAAAGAGACCAGGCACAGTGGCTCATGCCTATAATCCCAATGCTTTGAGAGGCCAAGGCAGGAGGATTGCTTGAGGCCAGGAGATCAAGACAAGCCTGGGTAACATAGTGACATAGTGGCACCCTATCTCTGTCATATCCTTCGCAGGGACATGGATAGAGCTGGAGGTTGTTATCCTCAGCAAACTAATGCAGGAACAGAAAAGCAAACACTGCATGTTCTCACTTATAAGTTGGAGCTGAACAATGAAAACACAGGGACACATCGGGGGGACAACACATACTGGGGCCTGTTGGGGAGTGTCAGGAAGGGAGAGCATCTGGGAGAGTATGGATGCTGGGCTTGATACATAGGTGATGTGTTGGTCTGTGCAACAAACCACCATGACACACGTTTACCTATGCAACAAAACTGCACATCCTGCACATGTACCCCAGAACTGAAAATGAAAGTTGAAAAATAAAATAAAAATAGGGCCAGTCATGGTGGCTCACGCCTGTCATCCTGGCACTTTTGGGGACCAAGGCAGGTGGATCACCTGAGGTCAGGAGTTCGAGACCAGCCTGACCAATATGGAGAAACCCCGTCTCTACAAAAAATACAAAAGTAGCCAGGTACATGCCTGTAATCCCAGCTACTCAGGAGGCTGAGGCAGGAGAATCGCTTGAACCCGGGGGGCGGAGGTTGCACTGAGCCAAGATTGCACGATTGCACTCCAGCCTGGGCAACAAGAGGGAAACTCCATCTCAAAAATAAAAAAATAAAATAAAATAAGATAAAATAAAAATAAATGATTGTATGTTTTTCAGTTCAACCTGATGAACTTGGGGAATTTCAAGAGGAAGATAAAGCACATGCAAAGATGGAAAAGCCTGGGAAATCATGGCTGAAAGAAGATATACAATCCAGTATGGCTGGGAAGAGACTGAAAAAGGAGCAAATGACCTTATATGATTCTGAAAAGGTAGTCTGCCATCACAGCTAAGGATTTTAGATTATAAATGGTCATGGGGTGTCATGGAAGAGATTCAAGCCAAAGAGTTGCATGGCTGATTTGGAATCCAGAAAGATTACTCTTCAGAATGATGGAGGGATCAGAGGGAAAATGACCATCTTCCCAAAAAAAAGAAAATTGAAAGTGTCCAGGAGAAAATGATGAACTGAGGTAGAAGCAATAGAGTAGAAAGACCAGGCAAGATTAAGGAATACCTGGTCAAATGTGGACCAGTGAAGAAGAGAAGGATTGATGAGACTTCACATTTCTAATTTAGGTGATTAGGTGAGAAAGGGGCTTGAGTGTTGGTGCAAGGTAGGGGGATGGTGGAAATAGAATGATGAGTACACTTTACTTATGTCTGACCCTTACTTATATCAAAATATGGAGTTATTTCACTAGAATAAAAAATGAAGTCTTTTAATCCATTTTATTTTCTAATGAACAGTGAGTTGACGCCTCACTGTTCTTTTTGAAGCACTACAGTTTAGCAAACCCACACATTTTTGAACTATAATCGATAAGGTACAGTTTATCCACATCCTGCCTTCTATTCAGTAGTTTGAGGGGCCTAAAATAAATCTAGAAAGTTGCCAAAACAATGAATATCCTGGGAGCACACTGTTCCTTCTCTTAGCACCTGGACCCTATTGGTGAATGACTTGCCTTCCTCACCATGGGTTCTGTATTAGTCCGCTTTCAGGCTCCTATAAAGAATTGCCTGAGATTGGGTAATTTACAATGGAAAGAGGTTTAATTGACTCACAGTTCCACATGATTGAGAAGGCCTCAGGAAACTTACAATTATGGCCTAAGGCAAAAGGAAGCAAGTACCTTCTTTGCAAGGCGGCAGGAGAAAGAGAGTGAAGGGTAAACTTCCAAACACTTTTAAACCGTAAGATCTTGTGAGAACTCACTCGCTATCACAAGAATAGTATGGGGGAAACTGCCCCCGTGATCTAGTCACCTCCCCCTGGGTCCCTCCCTTGACACGTGGGGATTACAATTCAAGATGAGTTTTGGGTGGGGACACAAGAGACAAACCATATCAGCCTGCTTTACTGAGGAATCTCTGTTTTCATCCCTGATATCCTTCTGTTAGCTACCGCAGTTTTGTTCCTGGCTCTATTTATGTTAATTTATGTCATCTCTCTGCCACAAAAATCTTGTACAATAACTTTCTGAGTTTATTAAGCATAGCCTCCATACTGGCAGATACTGTATTTATTGAGTGACATATTAGCTATTTAAAATACATTTCACTTGTTCTTTACCCAGATAAACCTTGTGGAGAAGGTTGTAAGTAGAAAACACAGGCTTCATTTGAGATTGAAGAAAAAAATCAAATATATAAACTATTGAGAATCCATTCTAAGTCAGGTACTGTGCTTCGAAGACATCAAGTACTCTCCCAACTAACAATATGAGGTCGATAGTAGCATCCACATTTTTTGAAGTAGGTTATCATGTATAAGAAGGTTAAATATCTGCTCAACATGCCACAACTGACTGAGATTGAATTCAATTTTGCAAGGAGAAAAAATACTGCTGCATCTAGTTGCTTCCCATTGGGAAGATGCTGAAGAATCACTAAAAGTTTCTGCTGTCAGTTTTCAGTTATTCCACAGCCTCCAAGAAGTGTTAGATCTTACCAGAAAAAGAAATTGCTAAGATGAAGCAGTCACTTTAGGACAAATATTTGTTGTTCCAAGTTGTTTTTTACTAATATACTCTAAAAGGATCATTTTCTCTTGCTGGGGGAAATAT
Source organism: Chlorocebus sabaeus (assembly GCF_047675955.1). Classification (NCBI taxonomy): domain Eukaryota; kingdom Metazoa; phylum Chordata; class Mammalia; order Primates; family Cercopithecidae; genus Chlorocebus; species Chlorocebus sabaeus. The sequence goes on along the minus strand of NC_132908.1, from coordinate 59,100,210 downwards.
GGTGGCTGTATTCACATTGTCCATTGTCCTGGTTCCTTAGTGAAAGTCTCAATATTTGCAGATGATATTTAAAGATAACTTGTGTTTCCAATATCTCCCTTCACCATGTCAAGGAAGAATGATCCTCCCATCACATATTAACTACCTTTTCTTTTGTGATTGTATAGAATTCAGATATGGATGTATAAATGGGGGCAAGAAAGTTGAAATAAACATAACCACTAAAGTAATCCACATAAAAGGTGCTGAGCCAACGAGGGAAGGAAGAGAGTAAAGAACTCTGTGAGTTGGGTTTAGTAACATTTAGATGTCTGGAGTAAGGAAAAAGAAACATTTCAGTGTGGGGGAAGTATTGTGGGAAGAGGGGAAAAATCTGAATAAGTTTTTGGAATCAGAGGTTACCCTACATTGTTTGATTTTCCTTTAAACATTTTTAATGACGGACAAATATTTCTTTTATTGGCACCTTACGGAAAGATGTCCACATATTTGGTGGAGTGTATTAACTAGATTCACATGATAGAATAAAGAAGTGAAAAAAACCACAGTAGATTTATAAGCAAAAGCTTGAATTTTAATTTAAATTCTACTGTGTTTTCTTTATGTGATGATAGAAAAGATATGTTAATGTCAGGGCCTTAATTTTAGCATAAAAAAGAAAAGATAGAAGAAGAATACTATCTTTTTTCTATATCCCAAAGACTAGCAACGTAAGAAAATCTGGCAAGGAGAAGCCATGATGATGATGATTAATTCAGCAAAGGAATGCAGAAAGTTGCCCACTTTGTAAACAATACCTCTCTAAAAATGCACCCAAAATTCAAAAATGCAAATTGTACATATTAGACTTACAAATTATTATGGTAATTCTATTTCCAGAGAGCTAAAACATAACATACTATCGCTGATTTTTGCTTTTTATTTCAAATGCAATTTTCAGCAACATGATACAAGCTCTCAAATTTATCATTCCTTTAATTTTGTTCCTTTGCTTCACAATCAAATATGTTGATGGTTGGCATAGGTTCAACGAGTGTCCAACCCTCAACATGTACTGCTTTTGATATGCATTTTAAGAATTTCTATCATGTATTTAATGCCATTGCACTTTTTTAACACTCTCTTTATCACTGCTATAGGTACTTCTCCCTGTTGTAAACTGTTTTTATAAAGCCATGCAGGAAAGAGCAATAAAAGATTCAAGTAGTTGCACAAATTGGCAATGCTGTTGTAGATGCTGCCAGCAGGTAGAGACAGTATGTGAGAAAATGAAATGTGAGCTAACCAGCTGATGAGCAAAAGCCACAGTCTGGCATAAGAAAGGGAGTTCAGGGTGCCAACACGTAATACATAAAAATGCAAATGTTTCAAAAGTGAAATTGATAAAAATTAAAGATGAGACTCTACGTGTGTACACAGAGAAAAGAAAGCATCAGAAGAGAGGAGAACTCGTCATGGCAAGCTTAGTAGGAGGAGAGGCAAGTCGGCTCAAGCAAACTTTCCAGAACAAAGAGACAACACCAAAGAATTGCAGGGGTTTAGAAGCATAGAATTAGGAGTAATTTCAGCGTGAGGGAAATTATTCAGAGGGAGACACTGCAAAAGGTTTTGATATACATTTCAAGAAGTGTTGATACGCAGCTGGCTAAAATTTCATTTGAAAGAAATAAGGATACATATGGGAACAGGAGAAATGGAGGTGTGGCTTATAGAAGATCAAGACATAAAGATAGCTTGGGGCCAGACAAGAAGAATTTCTGTGCCCCTTGGGACAGTCTTGCTTCATTCAATTCTTTTTTTTCATTCAATTCTTTATAATCCATAAGTTTCCTATAAATGGAAACTTGGAATTACTTTTCTATACATGAATACTCTGGTATCTCCGGAATCAAAAAGCAATATGAGTTGATTCTATGGTAAAACCAATAAAAAATACCCTTTATTCAAGCAGATTTTGGATAGTACCCTCATATAGTTACGGAATACCTGCAGCCTCTTACCTTCAAATGTCAAACTGTCACTCTCCCCCCAACCAACCCTTATCAATTCTGGTTAAAATTTTGATAACTGATGGCTCAATTACCATCACAGAGGCACTGTTTTCCTCTTTCCCAAAGTAATGCTGGGATAGTGAAATTTCAAGTCTCATGTTGCCTGTAAGAAAATGAGTGATTCAGCCTGTTCCAACCAATTTAAAAAAAAAAAAAAATCATGAAAGTATCAGTGTTCTATTGTTACAGAGGGAATTTTTTAAAAAGAGGTGCAAAAATGAAAATTCTTCTTTCCACACTCAATTTTGAAACAACTGAATATTGACACAGTGGGAAATGTAATAAAATATTATATAAACTGTTTTGAGCCTTGTGTGATTAAATTTTCAAGAGACCGTCAATTGGCCACATTTAGATTATTGTCTATGAACTCCCTATTGTATTTTTTCCAGATTAGAAGTTTGTTTTCTCTTCGTTTGAATTTTCTTTTTAATTTTTGGGTGACGTGCCTAAAAGAAAAAGCATTGGGAAGAAAATTAATAAAACTCGGTTGTAGTTTTGAAGTATTTAATTCTGGGATTTTAGACAAACCATTCAATCTCTTTGGGCATCAGTTTTCTGATCTGTAACAACAACAACAGCAAAAACTGGAACACAATAGTTGTAATTTTAAGGTAGGAAGTAACCTTATCTGCATTTTTTAAGTTAAATATTGAAATAAAAATGTATTTTTTCCTCTACTAGTTATATCCACATGTTGTGAAATTCTCACAGCTAGAGCTATCCAATGAACTGTGGAATTTCAGTCTCCTCAAGACAAAAATCTTAGACATAATGGGGCTGTCTTCTGTTTTTCCTACTTCAACCCAAAAGCTTATGGCCTCTGTCCAATCATCTTGAGCCAACATTGCTTATGTGCATCCATTAACTGAACTCATTTCCATCTGCAGTATTTCTCTTTGATTCCTTTTAATTCATGAGCAGCTACCCTCCCTTCTCCCAGGAAAGGGCCTCTTCAGCAAGCCCCCTTCTAGTCTGAAAAAGGTGAATATACAAAATTGAATCAAACTTTATCATGAAAACACTTGGTGGAGGGAAATAGGCTTTTATTAAGAATGGTTATTAGCGAGTGAGGAGACTGGAGAGTGGAAGGCAAGTGACCATCCCCAGAAGTCTAGAGACTTTAGAAGTTATTTTGTCTGTTTAACTAAGAATTGCTGAGTAGTAAGCACACAAGCAAATTATCTAGCTACTTAAGGTCTGAAATAGTGTGGCAGCAATGACATCATCCATTGTTCAAGCCTTGCTAAGAACTTGCTTTCACTGATAAACTGACTAATATTTGATCTGAATAGCTCAATCTTTCCCATTTAGAATGATTACTAAAGAAACTTTGGAAGAATATTTTGAAATGTCAAGATCGACTCAATGAGCATCAGTTCCCAGAACACCGATACAACTTTATAGCTCCCTAAAATATCGTAATAGGCTGTAAACTTTGGAAGTGAAGGCCAAGGTTTCTAAAACATATGAGGTATCATAAGGGACAATGATCTCATTTGCTATTCTGAAAATTAACGCACATATGAGATGCTAGCTACTTCTTTTCATATAATGTATACCTCATAAACTTAGACAGCTTGTAGACAATTTTTTTGGAAGGACACTGGTCTCACTCATTCTGCTTTGAAATGGTCAGCAAAATATAACATCTACTACATGGGTGATCCTAAGATGCCCTATTGATCACCTAATACTCTTCACACCACCTCTATGAGCATTAGTCATAGCTCATGGGACCAAGAAGACTAATGCATAGACAAGGCTAGGAAAAAACATGTATTCCCTTAAGTTTTTTTTCTGACAAAGTGGAAGTTATTCCGGGAATAGAAAGACGGTCCTTGGGAAACATGTTAATATATTTCATATTTCACTATTTTTAGTGAAAACTACACAATATTGATGGAAGAAGTCAAAGAAGAACTAAACAAGTAAAGAGACACGCTACGTTCATCAATTGGAAGAAACAACATAGTAAAGCTGTCAGTTCCCTCAATACTGATACACAGATGTAACAAAAATTATATCAAAATCCTAGCAACTTTTGTTGTGGGTATGAACGAGATTATTCTAAAATTTATATGGAAAGGCAGAGAATCTAGAACATATCAAACAATTGTGAAAAATAAAAATACAGCAGGAGGAAATAAGTCTACTCAATTTTAAAAATTATATACATGCATTAGTCGAGACTGAGGAATTGGTAGAGGGATAACTGCATAGATCAATGGAGTAGAACAGAAGATCCAGAAATCAGTGCACACTCTCTCAATAATTTGAATTAAAAGAAAAACGCTCCTGAATCAATTATATGATGGTGTTACCTGAGGAAAAAAAAGTCAGAATGGAGCAACTGCGTCATTCACATTCCGGAAAAAAAAGCCAGAGTCCCTGAAAGCTAAAAGGATAGATCAGAGACTGTAAGAGGCTAGGGAGAGAGAGAGAGAACGTGATTGATTTTTCACATCTATGAGTTCCAGCTGGGAAGGAACTCCCTATTCTTTCCAATTAACCCATTTTATCCTTGAGCTAATTGGAAAAAGTGTTATTGTTGTTGCTGTCATCCAGGCAACTAGCAGTCATTTACAAAGACAGATATGCAACTTAGGAACTATTTAGCAAACTCAATAGTTCAGGTATAATCACAAACAGAACTTTATTGAGAACTTGAGGTTTTTACAAACAGCTTTTTTGTTTTTGTGCAGAGAATGACAGAACAGCAATCTCTCGGGCAAGATCAAGAGGCAAATGTACATGACTTTCTGATTTAGGATAAAATGTAGAACACTGAGATGGCATAGATGAGGCAATAAAAACCAGTGCTTTATGGACATGAGCAACACTGGGAGATGTATGTGCGTAAGACTCTCACTGATTAGGACTGTGCACAAGCTCCAAGACTAAATCACCTTGGGCAAGTCACTTAACCTCTCCGACCTTTCATTAGTTTAATGCAGATAGTATCAGTAGCCACAGGATCGCTCTAACGATTACCAGTAAAGCATAGCACTCTAACTGAAAGAACTTGAGTGTTTTAATTTTTGTTGTCTGTCGTGTGTTTTAGAAAAGGTCTATATATGGAGACATTAAAATGGCATTTGTTAAAATTTCCCAAACGTATGTACAAATGTATGAGATTTTGCTATGTCACTTGTGACCATCATCTTGGACAAACACCGCCACTTTTAAGTTTCAGCTCCCTTTTTAGCCTTATGTTTTTAGCCTTATGTATTCTAAGGAAATTACTTCCCTTTTAACTATAAGCAGCTAAAGAGAGCAGACAGTAAAATATAAATAAGACAGCTCAAGCACAGAGGGAGGTGGAGGGAAAGTCTCTTGGGTAACAGCCAAACTTCACCCTCATACAATGGGCCCCAGTAAAACAGTGGAGTCTTTTTTTTTTTTTTTTTTGAGACAGAGTCTTGCTCTGTCTCCCAGGCTGGAGTGCAGTGGCGGGATCTCGGCTCACTGCAAGCTCCGCCTCCCAGGTTCACGCCATTCTCCTGCCTCAGCCTCCCGAGTAGCTGGGACTACAGGCGCCCGCCACCTCGCCCTACTAATTTTTTTGTGTTTTTAGTAGAGACGGGGTTTCACTGTGTTCGTCAGGATGATCTCAATCTCCTGACCACCTGATCCGCCCACCTCGGCCTGCCGAAGTGTTGGAATTACAGGCGTGAGCCACCGCGCCCGGCCTAAAACAGTGGGTCTTAATATGCACATTCCTTTCCCTTCAGATGCACTAAGATAGGGAAGCTGAAAGCCGACTCAAGGGGTATGCCTGCAGTTGCAGAAAGATGTATGGCAACAGACACACAACTCTCCCTCCCAGGTAAGCAAAACAAAGAGACACAGAAGCAAGCCAAGCCTCTGATAAATCCTCCCACCCTGAATCCTTAAAAACTCCTAGTCTGTAAGAGAGTCTGCCTCTAACCTAACTTGGTCAGAAGCTCCTCTCAGGTTTGTTTTCTCTAAAATGAATGTGTCTTGACTGGTGAGTCACCTTTTGTGTTTCTTTCCTCTTTTTTTAATTCTTACAACTTAAGACACATGAAGTCACATACACTTAGGAAGAAAAGCCCAAGCTCAAAATTTCACTTATTTGTGTTTGAACTGTTAAGTGATTTCTGCATTGCTAACTTTTCTGAATTGCAAGTTATTCATATGTAAAAGAAAAGTCAGCATGTGCCCTCAGAGATGAGTCATTGGGATGAACAGATAAAATGTACATTAAATGATTTATAAAGTTTTGAATACTACATAAACATGTATGATTATTATTTATAATTTTGTACTCCCTATGGTCATGATGATGAGTTTGAAAGAAGTTCCATTTGACAAACTTTTATCTCTTTCTTCCAAATTTGTTTGCAAATTATGTTCTCAGCAATTGTTTGATTTATGACTGATAATCTGTATTAATAAAAGTTAGAACACAAATTAGGTATATTTGTTAAGTAAGTATTTGCTAGCTGACCTAAGAAAACATCAAATTTCAGAGTTTAAGGTAAAGAAAATCAAAATGAACTCACTCACTTTAAAGTATATAATTGTTTTAGAGATATGATAAAATTGGTATTCTATTAAATGTTGTTAGATAGCCAGACAAATGCCACTGATTGTGAAATAGTTAGTTAAATTAAGTATAGCCATTTAACTCACCTACCATGAATCCCAAGAATGTGTTGCAATTGAAATCAAGGTTTTCATTTGCTACAGTTCAATGCTGTGAGCTTTCTTGAAATCTCTGCCAAAGAAAACGCATGGAGGTTACACATTCAAGGGCCTTATTTTTTATTCCTTAAAGCTCATCAATATGTAAACCCCTGGGGAGTTAACTTTCTCAGTTTGCACACCAGGTCTTCACTCATGTGAAGATCACAGTTCAGTGAGTTATGTTAAAGAAACCTGCCATCCTTCTCCACCTTCTCCCCGTAAAAGAAGATAATCTGCAAAATGCTTAGGATCCAAATGAAAAGAAAAAAAAAAAAGCCAGAACAAAAAGCAGAGCAGAAAGCTCTCTGGATAGAAGGATGGATATAGGTAGGTAGGTAGGTAGGTAGATAGATAGATAGACGATAGATACATAGATAAGTTGACATCTCAGGGTATTAGGATAATTAACAACAATAAAATCTTTTAGGAATATTTTATTGTGCAGACAAAATTCCATCACTAGAAAATATTCTGGAATAAAACTGACTTGAGAAAAGAAAACTTCAAAAATATTTTACATAAATTCTAAATTGCAATAACATTTTAGTCTCTTTCCACCGACTGGAGTCACTTCCTAACCATTTATGATCATCAATCGTCCAAGTCGATTGATGATCATGGGTCATCATGATCCATGGGATCATGGGTCAGCTCCTCTGGCATTCCTCCACCACCCCGCCCCACATCCTGATGCTCTTCACATCTGTTGCCATTGCTAATCTAGTTGGCTTTTGCAGTGCTCGCAGCCTGTGGAGAGTCTGGTATCTTGAGATATTAACTAATTCACATGAGATGTTAAGAAGTTTATAGATGCTCAATTTTGTGGAATAAATGAATGACTGAGTACTGGAATTAATGGATGATAGACAAACAGATGGACGAACAAATGAATGGATGGATAGATGACTAAGCAGATGATTGCAGGTGTTTTGGTCAAATTAAACTACTTAATTGTCATAGAAATAAAAACATATTGCATTAGAAATAAACACACAGCATGCTAATTTTATTAATTGCTTCCCCATTATCTACTTTATTGTTCTTCAAATTGCTATAGCAGGTGGATCTTCTTTCTCCTTAAAATGTACAAAGAAGGAATTTGGGGGAAAACACTTAAAAAAAAATGCAAGAAATATTGGACAGCCTACGAAGTCTCTACAAGAAGAGAAGAAATCAATTGATACTATCATCAGTGCACTTAAACATAGCTTCTAAAAATGAGACACTGATGAAAAGGCATTTAAAAGCTGTTCCCTTTACACCATTCTAAAACAGTTGATGTGGTTTCATTTTTTTTCTCCTCTGAGCTTTCAAAATACTCATGCTGAGATACGGAGATTGTATTCAGTTTGTGAAATTAGTGACATAAAGCTTCTCCAGCCACCCCTATTATATTGCACAAAGACGCCAAAGCAGAATTGAAATCCTATTATATATATTGCATTAAATTGGTTCCCAGCAGGGCACCTTAATTAAGATGTGCTCATTACCTGGGTCCAGATTAAGTGGCATGGACTGTATCACAGTCTTTATAATCAGATAGAAAGAAGGGTTAGCCCAGGCCCTGATTTGCTAATGAAGGCTAATGGCCCATCGCCTTCATGGTACAACATTGGTGGGGAACTTTTTTAATACCATACCAGACACTGTTTTAATTTAACGCTAAGAATGCATGTAACTCTGTTGCCCTTCTTAAGTAAATACTTGTAGGTTTTAAAACATTACTTTCCTAACGAGAGCTTTGCATCAGACATTCACTTTATGCTATGTGGCAATAATATGGTTATTCTACTGAACCTAGGGGCAATTGGAATTTTTTCCGGTTTGAATTCTCTCATTTCTGTTGTGTCCTATCTCAAACTCCCATGTTATCACATTTCACCCTGCCCCACATATATCTTCTTCCGACAAATCTTCACCTCCCCTCCCAACCTGTACAAAATCCCAGAGTACCAAATCTATGAACAGCAGTGAGTCAGGGTTCAGTTCCCATGGTCTAAGATGGCTGGGAGATTGAGCTCCAAAGTTCCAAGTAGATTTTTATATGTCTTTTGTGATATCAGAGAGAGAAAGGTATTCCAGGTGGGCCATCCATACAACTATGTAGTTTTGTAATGTCTTCACTTTTATTTCCCTTTGCACTTTGCTAGAAAGTCCTATCTTTCTAATCTGGTATGTACTTGATTCCAGCAGGACAGAAGCAATTCCCCTTGTGAGAAAGCAGGAAATTTAGCTGACCAAAGGAGAAAGACGCTTTCTCATTCAGGTGAATACCCTCTGGTTCATCCTCATCAACCTGTAAGTAAAATCTTATCAAAGCCCTAGTTTTCCTCACTCTTGCATGCCTAGCAAAACTACAGGTGAATTAAGAATTCAGCTGAATAGCAAGGATCCTATGTAACTGTCCATCAAACACCTTTATAATCAGCATTGCTGAAAGAGCTAGCATAGTTACATAAATATTTGATGAAGGGGACACAGTTATTGGTGCTGCAATAATTATACAAATTGCAGTGGTAATCCTCACTATCAATAATACCTTTAGAGGAAATGGCGTTGTATCTTCACTCACAGAGAATAATAACAATATTAACACAGTTCTGACACTTGGCAAGTCAATATCTCTCTAACTGGGCTCACTTGGCAATCAGGACAGCAAGGAACCTTAGCAAACACATATTTTTTTGTTTGTTTGTTTTTGGCTGTCATTCAGTTACTGGAGTGTCAGAGAATATTTGGCATTTAATGCTATGCAAAGTGTTGTTCCCATTTGATTGTTGTATACTATATAAGCCTTGGAGCATGACGTGAAGTAATTTAACAACTGGAATAACAGGCATTTGGGACAAAACTAATTTCATAGGAAAGCTGATCACAGACACTCAACTTGTTCATAAAAATGTTACCTTGTCATATAACACAAAGTTGAAGAACAAGTGATGTGAAGAAAAGCTGGTTGTGGGAAAATGTCCCTCAATTCTGATGACATGAAGTCTGTGTTTCATGATAATGTTATCTTAGCTCTAAATACCAACATGTGCCTGGATCTTTATGTCTGTATCCTTCCCTAGTTTCCAAAAAGTGGGCAATTGAGTTAGTAACTTCGTCTTTGTTTTAATGAGCTCTGTTTCATGCTCCATGTCACAAGACAGCTCTTCACTTCTGCCTGGTTGCCTATAGAAGGTGCTGAAATATTCTCATCAGTGCATCAGATATGATACAAAGACATGAAAAGTACAGAATGAACAAGGCAGAACATGAGCTGCTCCTGATGATCGGAGCCTATTTTCTTTTCCTAGACCATTTATACAGATGTATTCTTAGGAATCAGTCTCCTTGGCATCCCCACATTTCCAGAGTCACTGCCCTTTAGAATCTGTTCAGGAAGAGGAAGGTTTATCTTTGAATCCTCAAGATGCACCTGCTCTGTGGGTGCTCTTCAACATCACGCCCCTTCCCACTAACTGTGATCTTGTGATGCTTGTCACTGTCAGTAAGTTTTCAGCACTGATAGAACTGTGACAATGATAGAATCCTCCATCTTCTGCTCAGTGCTGAGCGGAGAATCGAGTGTTGGGAAGAGCCACAATTGGTTTTACTCCTTACCTTTTTTTCTTTTTTGCCTTCAAAAATCTGCCTCGTGTCTTAGAATTCAGTGAACCCTTAGTGTGTAAGACTTGCAAGAACTAACTTCCAAAAATATTTTCTAGATATCCACGGATCAACACACTCATTCCCAAAAACCCAATTCATACTACCATGATCTTTCCACCTATATTGTGGTAACAGCCTTTCTCTTGCTCTTTGTACTCTTCTTGTTGCTTTCCTACTGTCAATTCTCTACCTGACAGCCAAGATGATCTTAAAAAAATCAACTATGGGCCTGGCGCAGTGGCTCACGCCTGTAATCCCAGCACTTTGGGAGGCCGAGGCAGGCAGATCACGAGGTCATGAGATTGAGACCATCCTGGCTAACACAGTGAAACCCCATCTCTACTAAAAATACAAAAAAAATTAGGTATAGTGGCAGGCGCCTGTAGTCCCAGCTACTTGGGAGGCGGAGGCAGGAGAATGGCGTGAACCCAGTAGATGGAGCTTGCAGTGAACCAAGATCATGCCGCTGCACTCCAGCCTGGATGACAGAGCAAGCCTCTGTCTCAATTAAAAAAAAAAAAAAATCAAATATGGTCAAACCACCACCAAATGTTAATAAAATAAATGCACATCTAAAACAGAACAAACTGATGATATATAATGTACAGAAATAATGCATTTCTCTTTCTCAATGCAACGTACACCTAAAGAAAGAGACAGGGGCAAGGGATTTGGTTTGATTTATTCATTTTTATAACCTTCAATATGGCTAGATTGTTCCTAAATGTTGTGGAATTCAATATACATTAATTGAATTCGTTGATTAATTATGGGATATTTAACATTCTTAACTGTATTCTACTTCATAGAAAGTTGTATGTATTATCTTCAGGATTTGGTCTCGTCACAAGTCCTTCTTCCTTGTAATGCTTCTCCCTAATGTGGGATAAATTTAGTTGTAAATCAAACGAAAGCCAAACCAGAAGCAAACTAAAAACACAAAGGGATTCCTCTACAGGACAGTTCCTTACGAGTTTTAGCAATGTATGCTCCTTAGAAAACTGCACCATGGGTGTGAGTACTCTAAGTCTTCAACTTTCCAATGAGCAGTGTGTTTGTGTAAATCGCACACAAACCCACCCATACACATACTCAATCTCAAATACGCAAACACATACCTGAAAAGGATACTTTTTTTTTTTTTTTTTTTTTTTTTTTGAGACGGAGTCTCGCTCTGTCGCCCAGGCTGGAGTGCAGTGGCCAGATCTCAGCTCACTGCAAGCTCCGCCTCCCGGGTTCACGCCGTTCTCCGACCTCAGCCTCCCGAGTAGCTGGGACTACAGGCGCCCGCCACCTCGCCCGGCTAGTTTTTTGTATTTCTTAGTAGAGACGGGGTTTCACCGTGTTCGCCAGGATGGTCTCGATCTCCTGACCTCGTGATCCGCCCGTCTCGGCCTCCCAAAGTGCTGGGGTTACAGGCTTGAGCCACATTTTAAACAACTTGCTAAACCTCTGAAAAAAGAAGCAAAATGTCCTAACTGCTCCACAATTGCATAACCCTCTGCCCCATAGTTTCTACTTTATGCACCCTTATTAGTTTACCTTGGGTCTGCAGAGAATTGAAAACACTTGCAAAGCTGAAGCAGTTACAGCACTATGTAATTGCTCTTCTTCTTTGATGTAAAAAGCCCGGATAAAGCTCTGAAACTTTGGCTAGTAAGAACTCTGACATTTTTAACCAAAAGCCATCTTCTTTCTCAAATTAATTTAGAGGAAGAAGATATTTATCTCAATGTCAAGTAGAATAGCAATAGTTTACTGTCCAACCCTGTCATGTTTTAAGGGAACTACAGTGCTTAAATCTTTGAAAAGAAATTATTTTTAGGGATCATTCTGGATAATCATGCCCAGTTCTGGGGGGTACATTTGAAGGGGTCTTTTGACGAATTAGATCATATACATACAACACTTGTCCACGACTTGACCAGAATATTAAAATAGAGTTTCTCTATTTGAAGTGGAATGAATTATCTTCTTGATCTGACCTTTGAGGAAACCACTTTTCAAAAGAGGAAATAGGCACATGTTATTTATGTGTAATACACAATATCAGTTTCCAGAAGTCTCTTTCTGCACGTGCATTTAGATCATTTTAACCAATATATTTTTATGTGGCGCATCGAGAGCAAACTCCTAGTCTCTGGATCATAAACTTCATTTCCTATATCTGCTTTTTTTTTTTTTTTAATAGCACCTTTCTGTGGCCCATTAATTCCACTTTTGACACCTTAAAATAAGATAAAAAAATCAAGAAGTTAGTTGCTCCTGCCTAGTCATCGAGTCTTACAGATGATTGATGGAAGGACAGAGCTGTTCGTATGTGCCTGGCAGAAATCAGGTTTGTGCTCCAAGAATCAGAACACTGAAAGTCAGGAAGGGCCCTGTGATTCATGGCAGAGGGTGGTAGGTACTTGGATGAGTGTAAAAAAGTGGAGGCAGGTGAAACGGAGAGAGACTGTAAGAATTTTAAGGACCAATCACGTACAAGACTATTAAAAATATTTTAAAGTCATTGTGACTAAAACTTACAGCTAATATTATAGGGTTTTTTTGTTAGTAAAAATATTCATTGCTAATTTTTCATTTAGGAAGGAGATAGAATTTAATATATAGGAGGAGCCAAGTCTGAATAGCACTAGGCATTTTCTGATGCTGATTTGCTGATGTTTCTTATTAGCTTTTTAAAAAAACTGCATGGAAATCTAGTTTGACAGATGTGCTAACAGAGATAGATGTGACATTACATTCCGGGTTTTGTTGTAGTTGCTGTTTTGGATGAATATAAATGGAGTTCTATGTGACTAATATCCTAAACTTTTACTATTGAGTGATTTAATGGAATTTGTGGTAAGACAGACTCAATTTTATGTAAAACTTTCAGGTGTTTTGTCTTACTTTTCCTCCTGAATATACCATACAGAGATGCTAGTTGAAATGTGCTCTTCTTAACAATGGGGCAAGAATAAGCAATGTTAGGACTCGGCCACAAAGGACTTTATAAGGAGGGATTCTCTGAACCTGGGGCTGGATCACTGAGCAATGCAGAATAAGTTCCCTGGAAAGACACTGTGTGATGAGGAGGTGCATACAGAGGGTTAACTGGGAAGTGCTCTCAGGGATTGCACCTGTAAGAAAATTTGGGAGGCAGAATTGGGCAGAGTAAAATGCTGGCCTAAAATAAAGTTATGGTAGAGGCCTCAGAAAATCCTGCAGGACTCTGAAGCTGGACTGGCCCTTTAGAGTCATCCAACATTGAGTCAAGGTGCTGGACCTGTGCACCTCTGCATCAGCCAAGCATCACTTGTGGCTGAGAAGATGCCCAGTGAAGTACAAGGCTGTGAGCTACTGACAGCCAGTATTGCTAGGAGATGGGGCATGGAGGCTTGGATCCTGAAGAGGAATTTGGGCAGAGCACCACAGTATCTACCGTACTTTGCCTATATCTGGAAAATTTGAGCCAAGGACTGAGTGAAATCAGAATACGTGTAGAACAATGAATTTCAAATGTGGGACTGTATACTTCTGAATGAGTGATGGATCTCAGAGAGACCTCCAGCAGGGACAGTGAAGCACTAAGGTCTTAGAATAAAGGAAACCGTACCAATGAAGATTTTTTATTTTTTATTTTATTTATTTATTTTTTGAGACGGAGTCTCGCTTTGTCACCCAGGCTGGGTTGCAGTGGCATCATCTCGGCTCACTGCAAGCTCCACCTCCCAGGTTCACGCCATTCTCCTGCCTCAGTCTCCCAAGTAGCTGGGACTACAGGCGAGCGCCACCATGCCTGGCTAATTTTTTTGTATTTTTAGTAGAGACGGGGTTTCACCATGTTAGCCAGGATGGTCTCGATCTCCTGACCTCATGATCCACCTGCCTCGGCCTCCCAAAGTGCTGGGATTACAGGCATGAACCACCGCGCCCGGCCCCAATGAAGTCTTTATCAGGATGAAGGCAATTGATTACAGAAGGTGATATCCTTAATGCAAGATGTGAAAATGTCAGTTTCCTGAAGTTACTATAGTGGGAAAGTAGGGATTGCTGGTTTAATGGCACAAAGCTGGAGGAAAAACAACAACAACAGGTATATCATACCTAAAACAAAAAAAATTGATTTCATTTATAATGAAGCCAAAAAGTAAGATTTTTTTTTTCAGAAATAAGAATTCCCATCTTAAACCTACAAATATTTTTAAAAAGAAAAAAATTGGACAGAGCTACACTTTGATCAAGGAAGCAAAAACCTTCTAGAGCATCAAAGAAGCATTTTAAGTGTTTCCATCAAGGTTTCTTAAGAGTGGCACTACCGGCCAGGCACAGTGGCTCAGGCCTGTAATCCCAGCACTTTGAGAGGCCGAGGTGGGTGAATCATAGGTCAGGAGTTCAAGACCAGCCTGGCCAACATGGTTATGCCCTGTCTCTATTAAAAATACAAAAATTAGCCAGGCGTGGTGGTGCACACCTGTAATCCCATCTACTCGGGAGGCTGAGGCAGGAGAATTGCTTGAACCCAGGAGGCAGAGATGGCAGTGAGTCGAGCTTAAGCCACTTCACTCCAGCCTGGGCAACAGAGGAGCAAGACTCTGTCTTAGGAAAAAAAAAAAAAAAAAAAGAGTGTCATTATTGGCATTTTGGATCAGACGGTTCTTTGTTGTGGAGCCTGTCCTGTGCCTTGTAAGATGTTTAGTGCTATCCCTGGCCTCTACCTCACAGATGCCAGTAACAGCTACTCCTCAAAAGTCATAACAACCAACAATGCCTCTAGGTATTGTTAAGTGTCTACTTTGGGGCAAAACCTCTCTAATTAAAAGTCACTGTTCTAGATACTTCCATTTTCTTCTACTTCATTTAGGGTTACTGGCTACTATGATTTTCCCAGGGCTGAGGTGTTTCTCTGAATTTAAGAATTTCAATATGAAACCAGGGAAGTCCCAGACAAACAACTCAACATGGGTCACACTAATTGGGTGCTGTTGTTTGTTGGGACTTGAAAAAAGATACATAGTTGTATACCAATTTAAGTAACATGCAACAGAATCGCCTAGTAATAATTTTCTTTTACACCCAAGTGAGCTTCTGTTTTCTCAGGACAGTGTTGGGGAGACATGCTGCAATTTAAAGAAAAGTTAATTCAATGAATTTTCATAACTCTGGTAAAAGCTATTGCGCTAAAATTTGACCATATGTATAAATGGATTATACTATTTTTCACTTATAATGAAATTGTGAAATCCATCTAAGCAAAATGGCATTATATTTAAAAGGTCTTAAGAGAGAATAATTTTCACAAATAAGTTTAACATTCAAAATCTAAACATGTAAATAAAATTAAAAGTCCAATGATTTACAATTGAGTTTTCAGCAGAGGTTTCTCAAAAAACTCATGTGTTTATCCAATCCATTCATTTGCTTCAGTAAATTAAGAAGGTTGAAGAGAAAATGATTCACTCAAGGGCATAAAGCTAGCATTCTGCTCTCAATATGCAGACATTCTAAATACAGTAATGCAAACTAATTGAAAATTTACTAGTGAGAGAAAAGCTAGGTTAAATATTGCTTCTTTTGCTGACAACTCGTTGTTTAATTATTAAACAAATACTTATTAGGTCTTACTGTTTGCTAGGGACACTGTTAAGGGTTGTGGGGGGCAAAGTTCAAGTGAAGTAACACAGAAATAAAATCAAATACTCATGTTCTCACTTATATGTGGGAGCCAATGGGTACACATGGACATAAAGATGAGAAAAATAGACGCTGGAGACTCCAAAAGGGGGAGGTTGGGAATGGGGTGAAGACTGACAAATTACTTATTTGGTACAATGGTCACTATTTGGGTGATGTGTACACTAGAATCCCACACCCCATTATTATGCAATATATCTATGTAACAAACCGGAATCAAAAATTTTAAAAAATGAAAATAATAGTAATAATACTTTCCCTAAAAAACTTGATGACCACCAGTAAATCACTGATTACTATACTTACTTTGGGATATGAGAAAAGATGGTAATAATAATAATAATAATAATAATAACTCTTATTAATCACTGACTATGTGCCAAGCATTATGCTTAATGCATTTGTATTTTTTCTCAACATTTACAATAACCTTATAAAGTAGGTGTAAACACTATACAGATTTTCTATAAATAAATTATATATATGTATCTATATATTTTTATATATGTATATACTGAGTCTAAGATGTGGTAACTCCCCAAAGGCCACATGGTTTACAAATAATGGGGCCAAGATTTAGACTCCTGCTCTGGAAATTATGCTTTTAACTCTCGTTTTGGGCAAAGTACTTTATGATTTCTGTTTCTTTACTAATCAGAGACTGTTCATATTTTTATAAATAACTGTATGATTACTATGTTCACAAATATTAGAGCTGTATATAATATGTATACAATTATCTTTTTAGATTTTCTAAAATAGCCTTAATTTCAGTCATTTGCATTGTTCCCAGACTCCATTTCTTTATTTATGAGTCAAAAAATATGGTCACTCTAAGAAGCATTATCTACTATCTACTAATGAAGGAGATTCATAGAAATGACTTTTCCAGGGACGTACAGCTGGTAACTAGGAAACCTGGGATTGGGACCCTGACATCTGACTTCAAAGCCCGCTTTTATTAAATACTCACCTTATAAGGTTGTGAGGTAGGCGAGGTAGGCGGCAAAAAGTAGCCAAAACAGGAGCTCACATTAGCATGTAATTTTTCTTGCGTGGTTTCATTAAAGACTAAAGATCTTCTTCATACTCTCAATCGAAATGGTGTTGGACAGCAAGGAAAGAAAATCTTCCATGAACACTGACATTCCTCCCACTTGTTTCTTATTAATCAGGGGAATACGTGTCCAAGGTAAAAGTTCGAAAGCTTTTCCCTGCAACTTCCTTACTTCCTTCTTATTCTCACTATTGAATATCAAGACCCTGTATTTTGAAAGCCTATTTGTTGCCTGGATCTTATTGTACACTGGAATACTGATATTTTCTTGAATACCTTTGAAGCGGGGGCAGGATTCTCTGTGCTTCTCCTGACTTCTCAACCAGGTCTTCATAAGAGAGGAAGGAAAATGAATCATCTTGTATGATTCATAAGTTCGTAGCTTATGGATTCTCTCTTCAGAATAGATTATCAGATGTAGAGGTGAAGGAGACCCTGTCTTATTTGACCACCTCTTGATATACAGTTTGCTATAGTATATAGAACAGAAATCCTGTTGCTGAACATTTGCTGGCTTTTAAACATTTTATTTTTGTCATAGTGCATTTTTTAAAGCTAATTATAACAGCCAAGGTTGTAGAAGACATAATTATAAAACAACAGTGTGCATTGTTTAGATAAGAAGCTCTGATACAGGCAGGAGTTTAACTTACGTTCATCTACGTATCCCAGGAAATTTATTGGCACGTCGTGAGTGCGCAACAAATATCAGCTATATTGAAGTGAAGTGGATTCAGGGTATCACAATGGAATCAATTGAATGACATGGATTCTAGTAATTTTAACTACTGCTCTTTCTTCAGAGGGGAGCTCAGAAACTGATCAGAGGAACTTTGCATCTCTACTGGAAAGCAGTCTCTTGAATGAGTAGCAGTGATGTGGAGCAGAATGAGCAGGGTTTGAATTTTAGTTCAAGTCCTGACATGTACTCACTAAAGGAAGATGGTACCCCTCTTTGCTCATCTGTGCCCCAGGTTTCTTGTTGATAAAATTTCCCAGGAGAATTTTCTTTCTAGGCCTCAGATTCTAGTAGTTTCTGGTCACAACCTTATCCATGCTCACTCGGTTTTATAATGAGAAGCCAGTCAGAAATGTTCCAACTTCAGAGCTTTCAAGAAAAAAACAACTCTAAGCTCCTTATTTTGAGCATGTTGTAGATGCAAAAAATGCAGTAATCTCCACACTTTCTCCACATTCTAAGCACCATTCTGCAGATGGCACCATATGTTCTATTTATAAACTCTGTTTTATTTAATTAAGGTGTTTTTGCTGAAATGCAGAGCCCAGTAATTACTATTTGAGTTCCTAAAAGACAAATATAAAAGCAGGTTTTTGTACTTTTTTAAAAAAAATTAGAAAAGAATATATTGACACCTATACTTAAAAATAGAGAAAGGAAAAGAATGGAAAGAAAACAATCACTCATTATGCATATTTCTCACCAGATCACTTTTTCTCTTCTTGAAGCATCACCGTCCCTCCGTCAGCCTCTGTTGAAGTGTCTGTCCTCGTCAATTGTCTGTCACTGCTTAATGTCATTCTTAAAAAGACTAGCGAAGTTTTTGAGTGACATTGTAACTTCAATCAATTTGCATTTCTGCCACAGTGGAAATTATTTTTGAAAACTACTGCATCATTCCTAGGCTGTATGAGGCCTTAATTGCCTAGAATGTCACTTGATCTATAAACTTTCTGCAAGTGGTTCCATCTGAAAGAAGCCTGAGTGAGCATGAGGAGGATTTCTTTCATAAGACACTTTGAAACAATTTCTACACTCTTGTCTAGTACATGTTATTATGGGATTTTGAGATGACCAATTGTCATGGTGTGTTGAATTATTTTTTAATATTCTGGACTCTTGGGAAATACAACACAAAAATCCTGTAGTAGTTCCTATGCAGTCTTAGAAGCCAAGTTGGTTTACAATCATAGATTTCTCTTTTGCCCATTCTGTAACCCCAGGTACTTCACATCAACTTTGTTAACCTTGACTTCCACTTTGCAACACTGGAGACTGAAAAGGCCCTTCATAAGATTGTTGTGATGGTTAAACTGAACTGTACTTCATGCTTTGAACACTGCAGGCACCCAATCAATGTTCTTTCCTTCTTTTACGCCTGTCTCCAGAAAAACTTTAAATGATATGTGTGTTTGGGAGCCCAAAACATGAAACTTGAATACAAGCTAAGGGTGTGGTGATGAAGAGTCCTGGATATTGCTATCATGTTCTAATTTAGCATATTTTGTTTCTATCTCTACATAATATGCATCTTTGTCACATCGCATATGCCATTATTCATTCTCTCTGTCTCAGTCTATCTTTTGTTAATCTTTCCCTTCCTCTCTTTTTCCCTCCCTCCATTCCTGGCCGGCCTTCCTTCCTTCCTTCCTTCCTTCCTTCCTTCCTTCCTTCCTTCCTCCCTCCCTCCCTTCCTTGCATATGCTTCAGAGAATAGGTTCAGAAAACTGACATAAAAGAGTGAAATGTAGTTACATTTTGCAGATGAAGAAACTGAGATACAGAGAGGTTTAGAAATTTTGTCTAAGTTCACACAGCTAAAAAATGTGATAGTGACCGGGCGCCGTGGCTCACGAGTGTAATCCCAGCACTTTGGGAGGCCGAGGCAGGCAGATCACGAGGTCAAGAGATAGACCCTCCTGGCCAACATGATGAAACCCCGTCTCTATTAAAAGCACAAAAATTAGCTGGGCGTGGTGGCGCTCGCGTGTAGTCCCAGCTCCTAGGGTAGCAGAGGCAGGAGAATTGCTTGAAGCCGGGAGGTGGAGCTTGCAGTAAGCCGAGATCACGCCACTGCACTCCAGCCTGGCGACAGAGGGAGACTCCGTCTCAAAAATAAAAATAAAAATAAAAAAATAAAAAATGCGATAGCTAGGCATGCTGCTCTCTTTCTACTGCACCAAGCCGCTCTATAGCAACGTTTTATAGCCATCCTATTAGTTTCTCCGATCAAATGACACTAAACCTGCACTTTTGTTTCCCTCTTAGGGAAGGACTGATTCCAAGCCTAATGGCAGCTATTAACATTCTCATAGAAGGTCCTTTTAAAATGTTGAAGTAGCTTTGAGATTAATTTCTTTTAAAGCAAACTTGAACTAGCTTTTCTACTGATGCTATGAAGAGGAAAGCAGTCTTGCCTAAGGTCGATAGAGAATTGAAAAGTGAGGTTAATAATAAAAGCAGAATTAGAAGCCGTTTCAGTGGTGATACGTCATGTACAAGACTATAAAATAAATAGCAATTATCACATTAGAAAAATGAGTCTCTTAGAATGAGAGCGGTTCCTGATGTCTCCATCTCTGTACCACTATCCTCTGGCTTGCCCACTTTGTGCCTCTTATTGACTAAATCAATGCACAACCCTTCCCAACCCTGTGCTTAAGATGAAAGCTATTTTGTGCCATAAAAACTCAATAACTAGAGATAAAACCACAATATTTAAAAGCACATCCTTACATGTTGGCTTAATGTATTAGCAAATATTTTCTGTATTACATTTTGTGTATAAAACAAAGATTACTTGCTTATGTGTATAATATCTATAACAATAAATGGTCAATAAATAGTATTAAATATTATATACAACACACTACATAATTAAGTGCTCATTTTATGTTATCTCTCTCAATCCTTGCAACAGTTCCATACGTTAATTATCATTATCATCATTTTGTGATCAGAAATAGGACTTTGGAGAGGTGTCATGACTTGTCCAGTTTCACGGTGCTGTTGGGTGGCTGAGGCAGAGTTAAAATTCAATTTTGCAAGGATATTTGGCATTAATCTTAAGGGTATATCAGGTCCTTAAATTTTTCATATAGAATATCTACATATATTTATATCATGGCCACTACCAATGGCAGAAAGTTAAAATTCATCTACCTAACGCCTGGAGATCATTCAGAATTTTTGAAATTGGGTAAGTACAAGTACCTATCTCAGTATGACTTAATTATATTGATTTCTAAGTCATTTCAGTCAAATACAAAAATCCTGACCATGTCTTGAGACCTTTATGATGTGTAACCACCCAGCAGGTTCACCTTGCCCGCTGCCTAGACAGGGATGATTCATGAAGAAAGGGGAATTGCAATGGAGAAAGAGTAATCCACGCAGAGCCGTCTGAACTGGAGATCAGAGTTTTATTATTACTCACATCAGTCTCTCCGAGCATTTGGGGGTAGGAGTTTTTAAAGCTAATTTAGTGGATAGAAGCTTGGGAAGTGGGAAGTGCTGATAGATCATGTTGACAATGGGAGCGCAGGGAAGTTGAAGTGAGGTTTCCTTGCTGTCTTCTGTTCCTGGGTGGGATGGCAGAACTGGTTGCCCAGATTACCCAGTCTGGGTATTGTCAGCTAATCCATGGAGTGCAGGTTCTACAAAATATTTCAGACACTGATCTTAGATTTTATAATAGTGATGTTATCCCCAGGAGCAATTTAGGGAGCTTCAGACTCTCGCAACCAGAGGCTGCATGACCCCTAAGCTGTAATTTCTAATTTTGTCGCTAACTTGTTAGTCCTACAAAGGCAGACTGGTCCCCAGGCAAGAAATGGGTCTTTTGGAGAAAGGGCTATTATCAATTTTGTTTCAGTCAAATCATAAACTAAATTTCTTCCCAACGTGAGTTCCACCTATGTCCCAGAATGAACAAGGACAGCTTAAAGGTGGAGCAGGTTAGGTCTGATCTCTTTCACTTTCCTAATTTCCTCAGTTATAATTTTTGCAAAGGTGTTTTTGATGGACTTGTTTATTTGTTCCAGAGATCACATGCAGTGATAGCTTCGTATTTTTATCAGAATTATAGTCCTCCAAGTAGGGAACGACCCATACTGAGGAAACTTCTCTGCCCAAGCTCTCCACTGGATGCCTTAGTGTCAGTCATATGGCCACCACTAGACAAATCCCTGCGGGTGTTGTTCATAACAC
This sequence comes from Chlorocebus sabaeus, assembly GCF_047675955.1. Lineage (NCBI taxonomy): Eukaryota > Metazoa > Chordata > Mammalia > Primates > Cercopithecidae > Chlorocebus > Chlorocebus sabaeus. Next base: position 59,078,108 of record NC_132908.1, on the reverse strand, counting down.
AAATAGAAGCACGGTTGTGAATAATTTGACTCCAACAATATCCCAAGGACCTTGCCAACCAGTACAAAATAGTTCACTCGTGCTCAGAAATAAGTATGCCCAAAATGTAATTGCTTAACCGAATTCTTTTTACAAAGCACTGAGTTTTGCAGGCGGGTAGATGAGACACAGTGAAGAGAAAGTTCAGCTACTTAACACTGGTTTTATTTCTGTCTACTTGGACTTATCTGGGGACCACTGGAGCAGTCATACCTGGGACCTAATTGTATGGTGGATCAAGGAGCATTTCTGGAAAAGCATTCAATAGTGAAAGCAGAAGTGTCAAGAGCAGTGGCTCTGAAAGAGCGGTTCCCAGACCAAAAACCAGCATTACTTGTGCACTTGTTCAAACAAAAAGCTCAGACTCCATTCAACACCTACCGAATCAGATACCCTGAGGGCTGGGTCTCGAATCTGTGCTTTAACAAGCTCTCTGGGTGATTTCTGATGCACACTATATTTTAAAAATTTGATTTAAGTGCGGTGCTTCTCAAATATAGCTGCATATTTTTTCTGTATTTATATATATATGCTTTAAGTTCTGGGATACATGTGCAGAACATGCATGTTTGTTACATAGGTATACACGTGCCATGGTGGTTTGCTGTACCCATCAACCCATCATCTACATTAGGTATTTCTCCTAATGCTATCCCTCCCCTAGACCCCCACCCCCAACAGGCCCAGGTGTATGATGTTCCCCTCCTGGTGTCCATGTGTTCTCATTGTTCAACTCCCACTTATGAGTGAGAACATCCTGTGTTTTGTTTTCTGTTTCTGTGTTAGTTTGCTGAGAATGACGGTTTCCAGCTTCATCCATGTCCCTGAAAAGATGTGAACTCATTCTTTGTTATGACTGCATGGTATTCCATGGTATATATGTGCCACATTTTCTTTATCCAGTCTATCATAAATGGGCATTTGGGTTGGTTCCAAGTCTTTGCTATTGTGAATAGTGCTGCAATAAACATATGTGTGCATGTGTCTTTATAGCAGAATGATTTATAATCCTTTGGGTATATACCCAGTAATGGGATTGCTGGGTCGAATAGTATTTCTGGCACTAGATCCTTGAGGAGTCGCCACACTGTCTTTCACAATGGTTGAATTAATTTACACTCCCACCAACAGTGTAAAAACGTTCCTATTTCTCCACATCCTCTCCAGCATCTGTTGTTTCCTGACTTTTTAATGATCACCATTCTAACTGGCGTGAGATGGTATCTCATTGTGGTTCTGATTTGCCTTTGCTATTTTAAAATCATTTGGGAAAGTTTGAAACTAGAGACAACTGAATGAAAATATCTGGAGATACAGCCCAAGTACTTCTGGTTTCTGTTTGTTTGTTTGTCTTTTAGATGAATTAAATGAGCAAAACCAAGGCTTCAGGGTTAAGGGTGATGGCTCTGGAATTCTGTAGTCTTTTATTCAAATCCAAATCCTGTCTTATCTCCGAGGCTTTGAATTTCTTCCAGCCACTACCCTTTCCTGTTAAATGGGATTTAAATACAGTACCTATTTTTTTTTTAAGCCCAAGTTATGTATTTGACAGGGAATGATTATTTTGCATGCCTATCACATTTCAGAATTAGGTAAATATTAACCCCATTTTGCAGATGAAGAAGCTTAGAGACAGATAAATTAAGTAACTTCCTCAAAGTCACTCAGTAATGGAACTTAGGTCTAAATGCTGGCATCTCAAACACAGAGCCTGCATTCCGATCCACTATTTGGCAACAATCAGGACAAACAGCAGGTGCCCAACACGCATTCATTCTTTTCTTTTCTCCTAAGACTTCAAGGTATATTTCTCTTCCTACTTTCTTGGATGCTCTTTAGCAGAATAACATTATTGAGCTGATGAATTATTTTTGGAACCCTGCTTTGTAGGAGCCAACTGCTTCTTTTTTTTTTTTTTTTCAAAAAAAAATATAGCAAGGAAAAAGAAAGAGACATAGTGACAGAGAGTTCTTTTAATTTAAGAGACAAAGAAGAGAAGAAAAGAGGGGATGTGATTTCGTGAAAGATTTTAGGGTTTCTGGATTTCAAATGTAGGCGAAATAAAAACTCCCATAGTATCCCATTATGTACTGCTCTATCATCTTTTTCAAGATTTTCCCCTTTCCCTCTAAACTCTTTTAGTGTTTTTGTTTTCATTATAGGATACAAACAACCTAATTTAGGGAGCTAAATTAAAGCTGGGGAGCAGCTTTAATGTGAAAACATGACTTTGAAAAGGATGCCTCTTTTTCACAGCATTTTAAACTAAGCAATTGGCAGTAGTGACGGCAGTGCAAGGAGCAAGGTGGTATTCCTCTCCTAGTCGTGCTGCAAACTTTTTTTTTTTCTTTTTAAGATGGAGTCTCACTCTGTCACCCAGGCTGGAGTGCAATGGTGTGATCCCGGCTCCCTGCAACCTCTGCCTTCTGGGCTCAAGCGATTCTCCTGCCTCAGCCTCCCAAGTAGCTGGGATTACAGGTGCGCACCACCATGCCGGGCTAATCTTTGTATTTTTAGTAGAGACGGAGTTTCACCATGTTGGTCAGGCTGGTCTTGAACTTCTGACCTTGTGATCTGCTCGCCTCGGCCTCCCAAAGTGCTGGGATTACAGGCATGAGCCACCATACCAGGTCTGCAGATATATTTTACCAATGGGCTACAGATGGTTTTGATATTTTGTCACTAAAGGGTTAAGGCTGGGCTCAATAGAATCAGCCTGAGTTTGATTTGAAAGAGCAGTATAAGAAAGGGGAAGAAAAATAGTTTATCCTAGAAAAACATGAAAGGTATTGAACGTGTATAATGTGCCCTTCACTCCTCTGGTGTGATAATGGACTTTGGAAACTTGTGGGATAAAGAGAGGAATAAAAGACTGCATATATTGGTGACAGTGTACACTGCTCAGGTGATGGGAGCATAAAATCTCAGTTCACTGCCATAGAATTCATCCATGTAACCGAAAATCACTAGTACACCAAAAGCTATGGGAAATTTTTTTTAATCTTAAAAAAAATAAAAATAAATGTAACATCCCCATAATAACCCACTGTGTGCACATCCTCCATATCTGGGCAGGTTTTGCTGTTGCAAACTCTCTACTATTGGTGAAACTACTGGTTCATATATACGTTTTTACCTAAGTTACCTAAAACCAGAATGAGAACAGAGAAAATGAGAGTTTTCATTTCATTTGCAGATAGCACCACAAATGATTGGTGATGAGTTATCAAAATCCTGACAATAAACAGATTGCCTTCCAAAAAATAAAAAAAAGGCAAAATACCATTTACTCTTTTATGCACCTGTCACTGATGGCTTGAAACACTATAAGGAATAACTGATATTATTCCCATTCTAAGGAAAGTTAAATAATTTCTGAAGGCCATTCAGTAAGTGACAGAAGTGGAAGTTAAACTAAAGCACTTTTGCCTTCAGATACTGGAACCTTATTTTTACCTACATACAGTCTTCTTGAATGTTGTTTTGTAGAGAACTCTGTGTTGCTCCTAATCTTTTCTTGAATTTAATCATTTAAGTAACAACAGTCTTTGTAATGCCTACCCTCTGTTAGAGCCTGAGGGAAGTGCTGGGAATACAGGGGACATTTATAGTTATCCATATATTGAAAGAACTCTTGATACTGTCTTTAATATACTGAAATGTGTCTTCCTCACCACACTGCAAAAAAAAATTGTAAGTTACAGTTGATGCTGAATACATGATTGCTCAATGAATAAATGTATAAATGAATACATGAGCTAATAAACAAGCCAACCTGGAAGTGATAGATATATAAACATATGCTGCTGACACCTATGTCAATAAACGTTTTCAGCACAGACTATTATTTGTCCCCCAAAATCCATTCCACTTCTTTTCCTTAGTAAAGGAATCCCTGATATTTATATAGGCTAGTGGAAACCAGAAGTTGAAATGACATTCCCTACTCTTCTATATAGTGAGGTGCTATGGCTTCAATGCATATGTCCCTCCAAAATTCAAATGTTGGAACTCAACCTCCAAGGTGATGTTATTGAGATGTGGGCCCCTGGGGAGGTGATTCGGCCTTGGGGGAGCTACCCTCATGAATGAGATCGGTGCTCTTACAAAAGAGGTTAAAAGGAGTGCTCTAATGCCTTCTGCCCTCTTTGTCCTTTCTTGTCTTCTGTCACAAGATGACACATCACCAAGTTTCCAATGACACTTGGAAACAGAGAGCAAGCCTTTTCCAGACACCAAATCTGCTGGCACCTTGATCTTGTATGTCCCAGCCTCTAAAACTGTGAGACATACATTTTTGTTACTTATAAATTACCCAGTCTAAGGTATTTTGTTATAGCAGCAGGAACAGGCTAAGACATGAGGTAGGGTCATGTAGCTACTTGCAGTTAAATTAATTTAAAAAAAAACCCATAGTTTTATCTTTAATTTCAAATAATTGTTTTATAGAGAATTAGCCCACTTTTCTTTATACTGATTTCTGGAATCCAGAAATATCTGGATAAATTTGTTACTGTCCAGAAATATCTGGATTCCAGAAATATCTGGAGCTCAAGTGCCCATATTGGACTACAAGGTGACTTATCAAGAATTAGAGGGTAACAACCTAGAAGGACATGGATCCTGAAGGTCACAATGTTTCATAGTATTCTTTATAAGAGGAATGAATAAATTTCTTTCTTTTTCAAGCTATAGTTATTTGGATTTTCCCGTCATAAGAAATTAATCCCAACCTCAATGATTCAGTGTTGAGACACAAATATGCGTAAGGTGTTGTAGGAAGAAAGGTTGGTAAGCATCTAACTTAAAAGATGGCAGGAATTAGGAATGATTCCCAAGAGGTAGGGGGCAAAACTTAAAGGACTTATTTGTTTTCCTGTTTCCAAGGTGAAGAAATTTAGTCTGGAACCAAACCATGTTTCTAGGACTCACTGGTTATATCTCTCTCCAGGCCACTCCTTATTGATAATTGTTGATGTATAACATCCATTCAAAATTCATTCATTAAATATTTACTGAGCATTTAATGCAGCAGACACAGCATCTCTGCATGATAGAAACTCACTGTCCTTCACAGATTGGGGCCAGCCTACCTCTTTAGCCTCAATTCTTTCTACTGAGCCAACTTACGCTTTACAAGTATTTAATGTGATAGGATAGTGATTTTTTTAACACACCATGACCTGTCTGATCTTCGTGTGATAAACGTTTGTCCAGAATTTTCTTTTCCAGTTGTAAGAGCTACTGAAACTCTGTGCATTCTCGTCTTCTTCCTCTTTTCCTTCCCTTCTCTTTTCCTCCCAGATAATTCAGATGAGACTGAGTCAGGTAGGCATCTGTGCCCCGTCAAAGGCAGCTGTGTAGTATGGAGCAGGATGTCAGAGTCCAAGCAAGTGGAGGAGAGTATAAAAAATGAGCCTGCAGCACCTTGTTATGCCAGAGAGTAAGGAGGGACTAACAGACAAAACAGAAAATAGAGCATTTCTTTTTCTTTTCCTTTTTTTTTTTTTTTTTTTTTTTTGAGACCACGTCTCACCCTGTCACCCAGACTGGAATGCAGTGGCACAAGCTCAACTTACTGCAACCTCCACCTCCCATGTTCAAGCAATTCTCCTGCCTCAGCGTCCTGAGTAGCTGGGATTACAAGCACCCACCACCACGCCCACTTAATTTTTTTATTTTTAGTAGAGACGGGACTTCGCCATGTTGGCCAGGCTGGTCTCAAACTCCCGACCTCAGATGATCCACCGGCCTCAGCCTCCCAAGGTGCAGGGATTACAAACGTGAGCCACCACACCCGGCCAATAGAGCATTTCAAAAGCACACAGAAGGCTCATGCAAAGGGACTATCAGTGGCCAAATCTGGGAAAGTTTGAGAATCAAAATAGGTAAGACAGCAACAAATTTATCCATTGAGTAAAAAAAGAAACAACAAATCCACACTTTCATTTGAATTAATAAACGGATTGAACGTTATATGAGAATTGAACAATGTGCATAGATTCGAAGTAACTCCCCGTCAAATACTTACTAATTGTAAAGGGGAAAGTAGGTATATTTCCAGTGATGACCTAAATTCAGGCTGATATGGGTTTTAATCTAAGATTCGCTGCCTAACTTATTTTCTCTGTGACTCTTGGCAAGTTATTTCCCTCTTTGTGTGCAGTAAACCCCTCTGCAAAGAGGAAAATAATAATAATGTGTATCTTTGTTGTGAGATTTAACTTAGCTATAGCCTGCCAAAAGAGTCGCAGTGTCTGGCACAGAGCAAGCGTTACATATGTGCTAACTCCTTTAGTTGACGTTTTATGTCGCCATATGTACGTCAGGATCTCTAGCCACTGCAGTCTTGTCACACAACCTGTGGCCACCAAGGCACCCCGCAGACGTGCAGCATCCCTCAGCCTCCGCCGCCTCTGCTATGACTCCTTTCATCTATCTCAAGCTTTGACATTTCAGAATCCTCAGTAGAAGAATGGCAGTCCAGCCAGAATCCACGGAACCTTTTTCATCGCCAAACTTACTTGATCCTTACAACCTTCCTGGGAGGTACTAGCAAGTCCACTTCACAGGAGAGAAAACAGACTCCAAGAAGTGAAAGACCTCATCTAATTCACTCAGCAAACAAATGGTGTAGCTTTGAGACAACTCTTCTAACTCAAGTCGTATAGTCTTTCTACCACGTCATACGTCTCTGTTTAACTGTGATTTCTAATCACTGTACGTGTGGCACTGATGTTATTGCATGCATTAAAAAGCGGGAGCTAGAGCAAGAGTGTGAGAGAGAGCATGAGCGGAGAGAGCAAGGGTGTGAGAGAGAAGCTGAGTGCAGTGGCAGGAAGATCACTTGGGGCCAGTAGTTCAAGACCAGCATGGAAACATAGCAGGACATCATCCCTACAAAAAAAATTGAAAAATTGCTGGGTGTGATAGTATATGTGTGTGGTCCTATTTACTTGGGTGGCGGAAGCAGGAGGATGCTTTGAGCCCAGGAGTTGGAGGCTGCAACTCCAGCCCCTCTGACTGTACCACTGCACCCCAGCTTGAGTGACAGAGAGAGGCTCTCTCTCCGAAAAAAAAAAAAAAAATGAGAGAAAGGGAGAGATGTGAAAGTTTGCAAGGTTCTCTAAGGAAATATATATATATAGAGAGAGAGAGAGAAAGAGAGAGACAATCTGCCTCTAGAGTAGAAAACAGAGCCACAGAGTAATTAAGTAAATTTTCTAAGATCTCAGAGTTAAGAGTAATTCAGCTGAAATTCTAACACAGACAGTAAAACTCAAGCCAGCTCTTCCTCATTTACTATCTCACTCACCATACACACACACACACACACACACACACACACACACACACACACATATATATATATATATATATATATGAAGAGGAATATATTCCTCTTTTGACAACGGGGAGCTCAGAATTTCAGAATTTGAGCACTACAGATAAGGGGTTCAACTATATCCAGGAACTAAATATGAAACATGAGATTGACACCCCATATCCCTCTCTCTTAAAACGCTGTGGGTGATGATAAAGACACTAAGGGCTTAAAGTTTTTGTGAAGGGAGAGTTCCGGTGAGTCACCCGACACAGTACTATGGTAACCCAGAACACTACTGCCTAAGCAATTACTTTCCCAGAACTATCTAATAAAAAGTATGACTAGCTGAGTTTTCTTTGTAGATTACCGTTTAAGCAAGTGTCTGGGGTCTGCAAGAGGAATCATTGCCTTGAAGTCATTGTGATCAAAATCAGCAGAAGCTTTTCAAATAGCATTCTTTATACTATGTAAATTAGATCCATATTCCTGGGAAATGTGAGACACCTTTAGAAGATAAACAAATACATCTTCATCTAAGGTAATCATAGAGCACTTTTAACGTTGTTTGAAAGGAATTCTAAATTCATATGATTATTTTGGAGATGTACAAGAAAAATATGTGTTCTTCATTGCGCACATCTGTATTGCATCTGTGGACACTTTCAAAATAGAATTAATAAGGGGAAATATCTTATTTTTACTCAATCTTTCTGTGCATATTTAAAATCAAAAGGTCGCCGGGCGCGGTGGCTCACGCCTGTAATCCCAGCACTTTGGGAGGCCGAGGCGGACGGATCACAAGGTCAGGAGATCGAGACCATGGTGAAACCCCGTCTCTACTAAAAAATAGAAAAAAATTAGCCAGGCGCAGTGGCGGACGCCTGTAGTCCCAGCTACTCGGGAGGCTGAGGTAGGAGAATGGCGTGAACCCGGGAGGCGGAGCTTGCAGTGAGCCGAGATTGCGCCACTGCACTCCCGCCTGGGCGACAGAGCGAGACTCCGTCTCAAAAAAAAAAAAAAAAAAAAAAAATTAAAATCAAAAGGTCTTCTGTCCTCTTTGTGGGCATAAAGAAAAGAAATATGTTACAAATGCTTTTTGTAATTACCTGGCCTTTTTGGGTTTTTTAAATCCACACATTGCAAAGTGCTGTGACAGGAGAGAGAAATACACAAAACTAGAGGCTGAGAACTCTGTCAGTTCTTCATCATGTTCATAGAGAGTAGAAAAGGATGATAATGGGCATTTCCTTGTTGGCCTCATCTGCAAGCATTGAATAACAAGTACTCCAAATTACAAAAGGTATTACGCCATCAGTACAGAACCCCTATTAGCCAATGCAGAACCAACATACCATCAGTACAGAATCTCAGACCAATGCCAAACTCCAGACTGTAAGTGATAATAGCGTAGAGAACTATTGGCAGACATCAGAGATGTCTTTGTAAAGCTTTAGGCCAAAGAGAGTGGCTCTGTGTTCCCGGATACGTCCAATCAAGGCAAGAGAGTTGGGCTCAAAGAGAACAACTTCTGTTGGAGAGTGAAGCTGCCTGGCAGCAGTGGAAACTAGAAACTCAGCCATCGAAGAAGGAGAGCTGAGCTTCAGGAACTCGCAGGATTGTCGTAGGACAGCTAGTGGAGTGGAGGGAGCTGATGGATTTTCAGGGATGGGCATGCCGAGAGTGAGGCAAGTAGGCAGCACAGAAGGGACCCCCAGCTGAAGTTCCTTGAATGATTCCACCCAAGGGCATCACTGGAGCAGGAGCTGAAAAGGAATTGCAAGAGGCTAACAAGAGAGGGCAGCACCGGCCTCAGGTGTTGACAGAGGCTCCATGGCAGGAGGGGAGTAGCTGTGGGGTTCACACCAGCATATTTAACACACAAGAGAAAGGTAGAACACTTCTAAGTAAAATCATCCCCCTACCCTTTTCCCTTTCACTCATCTCCTTTGCTCTAACTTCTATAGGACTCAAAGCCTTAAGTTAAGTAAGAGGGAAGGAGCGGAAAGGAAAGAGAAGGAAGAGTGAAAGAACTTCTCAGACTCCACCCACACAAAGCTGGCCTAAGGATTATGGAGACTGAGCTGGGTTGGGCAAGCAAATATTTTTTAAACTGGTGAAAGTATGAAGTTTTTATATGCCATGGAATTGGACATTTAAATACGTATGAGAATGTTTTAATGCCAAAAAGTGTCAAAAACAAAAAGCTATGGGATCTGCTTGATTCTGTCCATGATTGAGAAAGGGAGATAGGAAAGATTTTTGGAAGAACAGTGGTTAAAAATCAAATGAGAGAGAGAGAGAATAAATGTGTTTCTTTCTGGTACCCATCCCTCCATCATCCATTCTTTTAATTTAGTTACTCTAGGTATTAGTTTGTTAGGGCCACCATAACAGATACTACAGACTAGGTGACTTAAACCACATAAATGTATTTGTTGCTCACACTTCTGGGGGCTGGAAGTCCAAGATCAAGATTTTGGCAGGTCTGATTTCTTTTGAGGCCTGTCTTCTTGGCTTGCAGATGGATGCCTTCTAACTGTGTCTTCACGTGGTCTTTCCTCTGTGTTCTCCCATTCCTGGTGTCTCCTATATGTCCAAACCTCCTTGTGGGAAGTCAGTCATATTGGAGTAGGGCTCACCCTACTGTCCTTAATTTAAATTAATTTCCCCTTTAAAGACCTCATCTCTAAATGCAGTTACATTCTGAGGTGCAGGGGGGTAGGGCTTCCATATATGAATTTGAGGAAGATACAATTCAGCTGATAACACTTTGTTAGTAAGTATTTTCTCTACACCATAGAGACTGCTAAGTGCTTTCCTAATAGTAACTGAGTGCCTGGCACTTATGACGTTTTCCGTAACACTTAGCCAAGTACTGCATTATGCCTTATGTTGCTATAGTTGAATGTGTCCCCTCCAAAATTCATTACACATTATGTTACTTACATCTCACAACATGATTTGGTAAATCAATCATTACAATCTGCCTCTAGAGTAGAAAACAGAGCCACAGAGTAATTAAGTAAATTTTCTAAGATCTCAGAGTTAAGAGTAATTCAGCTGAAATTTTAACACAGACAGTAAAACTCAAGCCAGCTCTTCCTCATTTATTATCTCACTCATCATTGAATGTATGTAACTATGTGATAATCTATCTCTATACCTGGATTTTACAAATACCCCAGTAATGGAGAGATTTTTAATTGGTATGTTTATAACTCCGCTCTTCTTGATATCATTGATACAAATATGAATAATATTACTTAAAAATAAACTACATATAGTCATGTACATAAAATTATGAATACATTTCTCTTTAAACATATGGCAATATAACATACATGTGTGTATATATTTATACATAAGAGTTAGCTGTTTTGTAAAGTGACTACATTCTGTTCACAGTGTGTGACTTGTTCTTTTGGTGAATATTATTTTTGCTTTTTAACTAAGGGAATTAAAGAACAACTGAAATTATTATAAAAGAAGACTGTCATTAACATTTTTTGAGAATTTTCTATGTGCTGACACCTTTGAGCATTTATTTTATTCCGTCTTCCCTGCAAGTCTTAAAGGATAGTACTTTACAGATAAGAAAGCTGAGTTTTGGAAAAGTTAAGTCACAAGTATCTGCATTAGGAAACTTGACTGATACTTGCAGAGTCTCCCATAAGATTCAAAGTAGGCAGATTAAGAAAGTTGGCTCCTAATATAGTGGACAAAAACTCCCAATGTCCCTGAAAAAAACTGTCTTGTGATCTTTCTCATGGAAAGAGCAGAAAAGTTGAGTCCAGAAATAAAAGGAAGCTCTATGCTTAATAAACAACCTATCAGAGGTGTTGCTGTAGATTGAGTATGTCCCCTCTGAAATCTGTATGCTCCCAGCCTGGGAAACATAGCAAGACCCTGTTTGTACAACAAATTAAAAAATAAAAATTTAACAAAAGAGAAGATAATTTTTTAAAAGGCCAGGCGTGGTGCCTTGCAGTTGTAATCCCACAGGTTGAGAAGCTGAGGCAGGAGGATTACTTGAGCCCAGGAATTCAAGATCAGCCTGGGTAACACAATGAGACCTCATCTCAGTAAAAATAAAAAATAAAGAAATAATTTTAAAAAATACATGTTGCTGATATGATTAGATTAAGAGCTGGAGCCTTTAAAAGCTGATTAGGTAACAAGGGCTTTTATCCTATGAATGAAATCAAGACCCCTAAAGAAGAGACTTCACATAGCATTTTCCTAGCTTGCCCTTCTACCTTCCACCTTGTGAGGTCAGAGCATTTCTCCCCATGTGAAAACGCAGCAAGAATGCCTCCACCAAATGCCAGCACCTTGATCTTGCACTTCCCAGCCTCCAGAACTATGAGAAATCAATTTCTGATCTTGATAAATCACCCAGTCTGTGCTATTCTGTTTTAGCAGCACAGAATAAGACAGGTGCTAATAAGGCAAGTGCTACAAGTCTGATAGAGGCTGCAATTTCAGAAACTTTAGAGTACTAGCTACCAAACGTCATGCTACCTATGCACCAACTAAAATACTTGTAAAAATATTTGTCCCTGTATCCCCTCTCAGAAATTCTGATCCAGTGAGTTTTGCTAGCGCCAAGAATTCATACTCTTTATTAAGTCTCCCCAGGTAATTCTAATTAATATTGCCAATTTAACATGCATTGAGAAACATTTATTTATATTAGTGGTTCTTTGCCATGGCACCCTATTAGAGTTACCTGAGAAGTCATTTGAAAAATTAATAAAAATGAACTATCATTTCTGATGGCCATGCCCAGAAATTCTTGGTTAATTGGTCTGAGGGAAGGCTCAAGAATCGGACCATTTTTAAAGTTCCCCAAATGTTTCTAAGAGGCCCCTGTGGGGCAAGATGTGGCAGTGGTCTCTTAGATACAATGTAATGGAGTCAGGCAGATCTCAAAGACCACACTTACCCTCCCAAATAAGGCATCCCAGTTAAAATGTTGCATGGAGATTATTTTCTCCAAGGTTAAATATTATTTTCTTCTCCAAATTGTAATACTGTTATACTTAATAATGTCAATTTAAAATTCCTACTTTGCAAAAAGTTACAGAAATGTAGGCAGTTTTTACGCAATATAAACCTGACAAAAAGAACATCAAAGACAGTGTAGGTGTCTAAAGATTGGAAAAGCAAAGAAAATAAGACAAAGTTGAAAGAAATAATTATTGTTAAAATGAAGAGTTTCTACATTGTGCCAGGTTCTGTGCTAAACTGTTAAGATACATTGTATTATTTAATCATTGCAATAATGCTATAATATGGACATTGATGGATACACTTTACAGCTAAGAAAACTGGGCCAAAGTCACAGAGAACATGAAGTGACCTACTGGGACTAGAACTCAAAGCTCATGACATCACACCAATGTTCTTCCTATTATTATAAGAGTGTATTATTCCACACAATTCACAAATAAATGTGTGGACTTTTCCATGGCAGAAGGAGAGTTGAATTCTGAGATTCCACTTATAAAAAAAGAAATTCATGAGGATGAAAATGACAGACAAGAACTGATCATGGAGATGTAAATGCCCCGAAGTAAGCTGATGATGGGAGCCCACATCCCTCCCTTCTCCTGCACCTACTCTTGAGTTAACATCACTCTCCTTAGAATCCAGATTTTGGTAGGGTATGTAAAACACCTGTGGGTTCCCAGACTCTTGCTTTACAGAATTGTTTTTCTAGAATTGTCTGCTTAACAGTTGCTTTGCCACATGTAACCAGTGTGCCAAGCAGTATACTCCGTATTGAGAATATGTAGTACAATCTCTGCCCTCATAGAACCATATAAATAACTATGATGAATTGACAAATATATTAAAGCAATGGGGGTTGTATGCTAAAAGCAATGAGTAAAATCATTTTGATGGGGGAGGGATGACAAAATGGAGAATGGAAGGAAAGAAGGAAGAAAAAAATGAAGGAAAGAAAGAAAGAAGAAAATTGATTTCAGAAACATGAAAGAATAATGTAGAAGGAAAATCCTAAAAACTAAAAATAGGTGCCTGATATATTGTACTTCTACAGAAAACCCACCTTTCCTAATTCCTGTTGACTTTTTGCCTTGTAAGATAAAGAGCCAATAGTTTGTTAAGCCTTATTGATGATGATATAGTGAAACTTCACCTCTCCACACATCCATCCAATCCTTCAAAATATTCCCAATGGGTAAGAAGTACTTTATAAACCTCCTATTTCCTCTGAGTGCTATCATTATGAGCCAATTTATTTGAAAGCATTTCCTAAAAAACATTACCTATTGACTAATAGGGATCTGCCTGTCAATAGCAGAAATCCTATGGCAACTATTTATTTAGCAGTGCTGCAAATACAAAATGTATATGCGCTTGTATTTTCTCTTCTAGTCTGAATGTTATTTTCTTAAAAATAGCAACATATATTCATATTGACTGCTTCTTTTTTGTCAGATAAATTAAGTAGCTCTGTTCTTCCATTCCAGGAAAATTTTTTTACTGATTATCCTGTTGGGTGGGGCTATGGAAAGAGATAGGAAAGGTAGAAATTCTATTCTCTTTTTATTTCATCCTAAGGCTTCTGCCATGGGGCATGAAGACCTGAAGTGTTTGCTATTCAGCCATGTATGGTTCAAGGAATCTACTCAGAAACATACACACATCTGTTTATACACCTTCCCTTCCCTTCCCTTCCCTTCCCTTCCCTTCCTTTCCCTCCCCTCCCCTCCCCTCCCCTCCCTTTCCCTTCCCTCCCCTTCCCTTCCCTTCCCTCCCCTCCCTTTCCCTTCCCTCCCATCCCTTTCCCCTCCCCTCCCCTCCCCTCCACTCCCCTCCCCTCCCCTCCCCTCACTCCCCTCCCCTTCCCTTTCCTCCCCATCCCTTCCCTTCCTTTCCCTTTCCTCCCCTCCCTTTCCCCTCCCCTCCCCTCCCCTTTCCTCCCCTTCCCTTCCCTTCCCCTCCCTTCCCCTCCCCTCCCTTCCCCCTCCCCCCTCCCTTCCCCTCCTCTTCCTTCTCCTTTCCCCTCCCCTCCCCTCTCCTCCCTTCCTCTCCTCTCCTCCCCTTTCCTTTGCTTCCCTTTCCTCCCCTCTCCTCTCCTCCCCTCTCCTTCCCTTCCCTTCCCTTCCCTTCCCTTCCCTTCCCTTCCCTTCCCTTCCCTTCCCTTCCCTCCCTTCCCCTCCCCTTGCCTTCCCTCCCCTCCCCTTCCCTTCCCTTTCTTTCTGTTTCCTTTTTTTGAGACAGAGTCTCGCTCTGTCACCCAGGTTGGAGTGCAATGGCATGATCTTGGTTCACTGCAACCTCCGCCTCCCAGGTCCAAGGGATTCTTCTGCCTCAGCCTCCTGAGTAGCTGGGATTACAGGTGCCGGCCACCACACCCTGTTAATTTTATATTTTTAGTACAGACAGGGCTTCGCCATGTTGGTCAGGCTGGTCTCGAACTCCTGACCTCAGGTGATCTGCCCACCTTGGCCTCCCAAAGTGTTGGGATTACAGGTGTGAGCCATTGTGCCAGGCCTACACCTTCTATTTCACTATATTTTCATTATGATTGATTTTTATATTTCTTCTCTGAACTTTACGGCTTGGAGAAGAAATGAGTTTGGCACTGGCCACTTGATATTAAAGAATGTACTGAATACTTGCTCTTAAGAGAAAATTGAATCCGTGATGTGACTATTTTTATTTGATGTCAGGTAGTCACAACTTGTTAAGACCTACTTCTCTTAAGACTCTGCAATTGCACTTATAATGGAAATTCATTTTCAGTATTTCGTGTATTCTTAGAGCAGGACTTCATCTGTAAATTACCTGTAATTTTCCTTTTGTACTCAGCTAATTCCTCATATAACATAGTTTATTTTCAATTATAGTAATATAAGTTAATAAATAACAATAACTGAATGATCTCAATGGTCCTGTTAACAATATCACACCAATATGGCTTCTTGGTTTTGATGTTGCATTAAGATTGCATAAGCTGTTACCAGTGGAAGAAGCTGGGGGGATACATGGGACTCTTATATACTATTTTTGCAAGGTTCTGTGAATATATAATGTTTTGAAACGAAAAGTTAACAGTAAAGCAAACTGTATTATAGTGTTAACAAATGTACACTTTGTAACAATAACATTTGGGTTACTGGCTCCACCGCTTAAGACCTGTGTGACTTTGGGAGAATTCTTTGATCTCTCAAAGCCTCATATTATTCATCTCTAAAATGGAGTCATAGATGAGTGGCAAAATTAAACAAGAAAATGTATCCAATGAACCTCACCTGGAAATACTGCCAAAAACGTGATGAGCAGGCTGGGTATGGTGGCTCACACCTATAATCCCAGCACTTTGGGGGGTCGAAGTAGGCAGATCACGAGATCAGGAGTTTGAGACCAGCTTGGCCAACATGGTGAAACCCTGCCTCTACTGAAAATACAAAAATTAGCCGGGTGTGGTGGCAGGTGCCTGTAATCCCAGCTACTCGGGAGTCTCAGGCAGGAGAATTGCTTGAACCTGGGAGGTGGAGATGACAGTGAGCCAAGAGCACACCACAACACTCCAGCCTGGGTGACAAAGCAAGTCTCTGTCTCGAAAAACAAAAATGTGATGAGCCATTTGTGGCACAAGTTAAAACCAACATCGACAAAAATCTGTGTTGAATTTCTTGTGTTTATTTATCTCCACCACACACACTGGGCCTTAAGCAAAAGGTATGTTTTAAGTTATGACCTTTAAGTCTGTACAGCCCTCTACATTTCCTGCCCATTTGTGCCCCTTTCCTATCATTTTGAAATGATTGCAGGATACTTTACTGATACCAGCAAGAGAAATTTAATCTTTCTTGGCTTCCTCCTAGCCCTCTGAAAACCTCCCTACTGGGCTACTCAGTCTCACTTATCACAGGATCAAGACCCAGGCGTGTTGGCTAAATAGATGACCAGTCCAAGGCTCTTTGGTATTGTAAACAATACTCCTTCATATGCCCTTTCATAATTAAAGCAGATAATCCATTCTAATTAAACAATGCGTTGGATATCATCTTTTATCACTGAACACAAGTACTGTTGCTTCATTATCCTGGAAAGACAAGAAGCAGCAGTTTTTTCCCCGTGATAGTAGAACATGCACAGCAAAACACCTTTTGGAAAAGAACATTAAAGCTTCCCATTGTTTTCATTTGCCTTTTATCTAGTATTGAGTATATCAGTGCATTCCTAAGGAGCATCATTACAGACAGAATTATCTGCCAAGTTCTTCTGAAACACATGGTCTAACTCAGGGGTCCCCACCCCACCATGGCCTGTTGGGAACTGGGCCACACAGTAGGAGGTGAGCGGTGGGTGAGCAGGCATTACTGCCTCAGCTCCGCCTCCTGTCCTATCAGTGGTACCGTCAGATTCTCATAGAAGCGTCAACCCTATTGTGAACTGTGCAAGTGACAGATGCAGGTTCTGTGCTCCTTATGAGAATCTAACTAATGCCTGATGATCTGAGGTGGAACAATTTCATCACAAAACCATCACCACCCACAAGCCTGTGAAAAAAATTTCTTCCAGGAAATCAGTTCCTGGTGCCAAAAAGGCTGAGGACTGCTAGTCTAACTTCTACCCTATGAACTACATTTTTAAAAAGTTTAGGCCAGGCATGGTAATTCATGCCTGTGATCTCAGCATTTTAGGAGGCCAAGGTGAGAAAAGTGCTTGAGGCCAGGAGTTCGAGACCAGCCAGGTCAACATAGTAAGACCCTGTCACTACAGAAGGAATAAATAAATAAATAAATAAATAAATAAATATATAAAGCAAGTTTATTCACCAATACAAATTATTTAATTTTTATTTTTATAAGCATCATCTCTCTGGGAAGAATGAATCCCTTCTCTTCATAGCCATAATGCAATTTTATGCCTTTGCGTTGAATTTTCATGTCATAGCTTTTGTCTTATCAAATCCTCAATGAAGTGTTCACAATAAACCATTGACCAGTGGTTGAAAGTTGAAATTGATGTGGTTCCGAGATGCCTATGTTCTTGTCAGATATGTGGAGATCAATCCTCATGCATATTTTTGGTTTTGATTTCTATAAGAGTTCTATAGACTTTGACAGCCATTTTCCACAGTTATAACTGCAAATGACGTTGATGAATAAAATGATAGCTCCCACACGAACAAAAGAATGCTGATGACACATAATACACAACCTGATGAACATTTATGTTCTTATCAGAGGACTAGTAGAAAAGCTGAGACTGCTGAAAATAAAATACTCGAGCATCAGTGGCTGCTACAGAAATCTTATACGTTAACAAAGAAAAAAAGTTTCTTTTCTGATACACCTTTGACAATAACAAAATCACATTTTCAAAATTATTCATAACTTTGACTTATTTTGAATGAAGCCGATCAAGTCACTAAAATGTTGAAATCTTGGGCAAAAATCTAAATATACACTTTCCCACTCATTTCCCAAGTGATCTCAAAGAAGTAATTTAGCACCTAATTTCACAATTTCATCTATAAAATGAGAGACATTTAAAAAGCTTGCCAGTTATTGTGTTGACAAAATGATACCATGCATCAAAACTGTTCCCTCTCACGTATAATACAAGTGAAGCTACAACCCTTTTTTGTCCCCAAAATTCTATTAGAATTGGCTACCTCCCAAATTGTTAAGAATACAGTTTCAGCGTCTTGTCTCTACCATGCCGCTCTTTGTCCTTAGAACTTAAGCACCTAAAGAATTCAAACACCAGACAGACTCCTACATAAAGTTATGTGAGTGTAGAGAGCAGGATTTGGTGCTATCAGCCATCTCTACTAGAGGGACCACTTCAAGTGATTTTTTATTTCTTTATTTTCTTGGGGTTTTTTTTTGTTTTTGTTTTTTTTCCTCTGGAAACACTAAGTGTTCTCTCCCTAGCAATAGAGTTTTTCCAGCTTCCTTTAGGACCTGGAACTCAGAGACAAAAAGGCATATTTGGATTGCACTAATCACACCTATCACAACTGTGACTTAATTTAAGAGGTCAAGTTCAAGCATCTTCCTGGAAAATCGCTGGAGGGTCTCTAATGTGACCCAGTTTTAATCTAAAAAGAGAGACATGTTTAAAATATCAAGCACCACTCCCCTTTCCTTCCTTTCTTATAGTTATTGATCATAACTTCATGGGGAAAGATTTAGATGTGATAGTTAATTTTATATGTCAACTTGGCTAGGACGTAGTGCTCAGATATTTGCCCAAATATTATTCTAGAGGTTTCTGTGAGGATATATTTTGGATGGAATTAACATTTAAACCGGTGAACTTTGAGTAAAGCTGATTGCCTCCATAACGTGGGTGGGCCTCGTGCAATCAGTTGAAGGCCTTAATAGGACCCAGAATTCTCTCTCCTGAGCAAGAAAGAATGTTGCCAGCAGACTACTTTTAGACTCCAACCATAAATCTTCCCTATGTCTCCTGCTTTTTAGTCTATCCCATCAGATTTTGGACTTGCCCAATCTCCACTATAAGACAGTTCCTCAAAATCTCAATCTTTCTCACTCTCTCACTCTCTCTCTCTACACACACACACATCTCAAATTAAGTCTTTACCTGGGCACACTGCTACATAATAGCATATATCTTATACCCCAAACACCTAGCCTAATATTCATCTCAATAAATAATATCACTTGTAGAATGCAATTAAACACCACAATTAATATTTAACATTTTCACAACCTAATCTCGTCTTTGCAAATTATTTCCCATTAACTGATGTATTATAGGTGATGTTTGGGCCTTGTCTTTTCACCCCTAAATAGTCTCCTAGGAGCCCTAGGATTTATTTTGAAACTCTACAGGTGTAGGGAATGGCCAACAGGAAGAGATCAGCTTTAATCAGAGAAGCTCTAGTTTCTTTTCACCTGGATGCTACTGAGAACCTATCTATACTGAACTCAAGTTCACAAAATAAACCCGTGTTCATGACTTTCTTTGCATTTTTACAAATCAAATTTTCTAATCTCTCATGCCCTAATTTAACCCAATATTTGAGTCTAAATATTTGTTGAGTGAATGATGTCTCACAGCCCCTCAGGATCCAAGTAAAATTGTTTACTCTAATTTTCACAAGTGTTGTATTAATAAAAGAGGATTTTGCCTGCCTAGACTGAATATAAAGACGTAGAGAAATACAATTTATATACAAGAAGCAACGGGTTGTAGTTCCTGATTGTATTTATAGTAAATATCCTTTGTATACCTCTACTTCCTCTTGCCCTACTGATACAGATCATAAGGCCAGCAAAGCTTTCCTTTGAGTAGTAATCATTTCCACAAAAGATTTGAATCGGTAGTACTAAACTATACGTTGCTTAGATATTTCAGTATTTTCTTCTTCTTCTTCTTTTTTTTTTTTATAAGAGACAGTTTCACCCTGTCACCAAGGCTGGAGTGCAGTGGCAAGATCATAAGTTACTGTGAGACTGCCAAGTATAAAAGCGTCCCCGGAGAACCACCAACTGCACTGGGAGGAGCATACACTAGGGTGGAGCCATGGACGTTTGCTCTGTTTGCAGCGGGGAGGAGCCTGGCCTCTCCTATTCCTGGGTGGTAATCTGGGATTCAGTCTGTGAGGTGGGAAGCCTGCAAGCAGGACTCCCGCTTTGCGGAGAGTCCCTGTTTCCCTTTGTTTTCTCTTTCACCCAATAAACCCTGCCTTCTCACCATTCAAAGTGTCTGCGAGGCTAATCTTTCATGGTCGTGTGATAAGAACCCGGTTTTTCCTACAACTGCAACCTCGAACTCCTGGGCTCCAATGTTCCTCCATTCTCATCCTCTCCAGGGAGTAGCTGGGACTGCAAGTGCATGTCTCCATATCTGGTTAATTTAATTTTTTTGGGTGTGTGTATGGATGAGGTCTCATGGTATTGCCCAGCCTGGTCTCAAACGCCTGGCCTCAAGAGATCCTCCTGCCTCGGCCTCCCAAAGTGCTGGGATTATAAGTGACAGCCACTATGCTCAGCCTGTTTCATTTTGAAAATAATTTTTAACATTACACTATTTAAGTCATCTATTTTTAACTTTCATGTAGACAAACTGTATTATTAAATCCTTCATTATTTCCAAAGCTCCCATTATATTGGGTTTGTTTCTTCACTCTTAATTTCCACCTATTTGATAATTTTTGTTAGTGCTAAAGTAGCTGGAACTTTTCCTGAAGAAAATAAAAAAAAATTTCAGTGCCTCACTAGGCCGCTAAATAGGGATCATCTGCATGCATTTTTTTCGAAAATGATTCTTGTATATTGTGCAAATAACTAGATATTAAGGTTTATGTGTATAATACATTTTATATTATTTTGCAAAGTAGTATCAAAGATTAGAGAGGCTGGTTTTTCAAAACAAAAATGCCTAATGGATCAGATCGTATATTTGTATTATTAAAAATACTGGTCAATGGTTGCATTTTCAGAGTCAAGAAAATGTGCATGGGTTGAAATGTACCTGGCAATGTACAGTGGAGGCTGATAGTAAAATCCTTCCTTATAAACTGGTACTTTATGTCAACTTTGGGGTTGACATGCCGCAAAGACGGCAACTCTTACGTAAGACACCTGGCATTAGGGACTGTGGAGGAGAGCAGTGATTCTAGTTAGTCACCTTATGACAATTTATTTTCTCGGTAAAAAAAAAAAAAATGAATAAACAAATAGCTTTTGGGGCCATTGGTATATTGGTACTATTGTCTTCATCATCTCGTTGAAGAAAATAATGAAGGAAGCCATTATTTCTTGAAACACAAACATAAGGTTGTAATGTTGAATATAAATTGTGTCTATAGTATTCTGTAGGCTAGTCTCCAGTGATATTTATTCCCATTTCATCTGCACAATAGCTCCGCAAGAGATAATTACTATTGAAAGAGACAATTTTTATACAGGTGTCATAATGTACATTCATCGAGGTATTGTAATGGACCTTCATTGAGTAAGAACTCTTCCCTTAGAAATGCTCCATTTGATTTATGAAAAACGCTAGCTGGTGTACAGTGATATACTATTTTACAAATGAGTCAATCAAGGCTCAGAGAAGTTAAGAAAACATTATTTATTCACACTGTCATTTAATAAACATTACTGAGAAACTAAATTTAGTCTAGGGGTACAGGGCATTGTGTTACAAAAATGAGCAGAAAGACAAGTTTCCAGATTTTGTGACATTTAGAGTCAAATGAGCGAAGCTGCTATTGATTAAAGAACCCTAAAGTAAATGCATAATGAAAAGCTGATAAACATGCCATGCAGGTAAAGAATGCCATTCTGTGACAGCACATAATAAGGAAACGTTACTGAGTCTAGTGGGCTATGGGAAAGCTTTCTCCAAGAAAAGTGTCATTAAGAGGAGATGTAAAAAAAAAAATAAAAAAATTCTAGGATGGGTGCCAGGAAAATATGGACAGTTTAAGCCATGCCCAAATTTGCTATACGTCGTTGGATAATTATTCTATGATTTTCAAAAACAAAATAACCAAACCAAACCAAACCAAACCAAACTTTAACAGATCCCTAAAATCCACTTCAGTTCTAATAGTTAAAGAAAGTCCAACTCTGAAATAGTACAAGGACTGGTATAAAGCCATTAAATTTCAAGTTATACACTAAGATTCTTTCGTCCCCTTAATATGAGAGAACAGATAAGGACCACACCCTGTCCCCATTTAAAACCACTGAGAAGAGACAAATCCTGTGATTTCACTCTTGCACTTTTTGATTTTTATTCATGTATTCTTTTCGGCGGAAGTGAAAATTTATAGCCCATTTCATTCTTGGTAAGCAAATATCCCACACTTTGGTATGAAATCTGCAACAAAGGAAATACAAGGTGACATTTTGATAGCAGTCAATATTTTTACAATGCAAGTCAAGACAGCTCCTCAAAACACCCTGTGTCCTAAAAATCTTTTAGATTAAAATGTCAGCTCAATTGTTTCATTTTTTCTAAGCAAAACCACTCCAAAGGTGTAGGACAACAGAATGGTCTACCTGGGACTAGCTGTAAAAAGACAGCAGGAAATATAGGCGGTCAGAAAGAGTCAAAGTAAGGCACTCACCACTCTCCTAACCATCAGCTTGACCCCTGGGGCTAACCTCTCTTTAGGTTCTGACCTGAATTCACCTGGAGAAAATCCTTGTGTCAACAAAAGATGTCTCTAATCGTAGGATGGCAATAGAGATATGTCTTTGGGTAAGATCCAGGAGGTCGTGAAATAAGGAATCGTAAATCCCATGGGTGCTTGTGCCTGCTAACAGAGAAAAATACGGGGGCCTCTGAGTGTTGCAACTGTTTCCATCTGTTCTCTTTATGTGTAACTGATGTAAGAAATTAGTGATTGCCAGAAGTCACTTGGTTTGCAATTACAGTGTTTAATGATATTAGCATAAACTAGGAAAATGAGCTACTCTATTCTAGAATAGAAAGCACAGATGAAGGTGAAATCAACTTTTGAGATGCTATATCACTTATGACATCCTTTCTCATTACCTAAAGCAAAGGAATGTTCTCACTTTACTTGCAGAGCAGATGGAAAATCCCCGAGACCTGCTGACACAAGACAAAAGGAGCTTTCCTAAAAGCTCCTGAATTCTCACAACGGGTCATTGCAATGGTTTTATTTGTCTCAGATAGGTCAGATAAGTAGGTAAAATAGAGATTGAAGTTACAAAGCTAGTCCTACTGCAAATTAACTTCTGTCACTAAGTACATGTTGTTTGTCAAAAAGAGGTGGTGTAATATTGATCTTTGTTTTTAGTCTGAATGTGGCAGGTCACAGTGCCTGTAGTCCTGACATTCACTAAACCTTCCAACCAGCAGGAGAATATTCACATTAACCAAGTGCAGTGGGATAAATAATGTCAGGAAAACGAGGGTCATCAAAGCATCCGTGGAATGGGTTTGTTAATCTCAGCCCTGAATAATATACAAAATGATGGTATGATCAGAAGACATACAGGCTGTTAATGGTCAGTGAACCAAGCACCATACAAATATAGGTGGTCAAAAAATAGTATCACTATTAAAGTACAAATAAAATGCATAGCTCTCTTTTAGTCAACAATGAAAGAAAAACAAAAATCCAGACACACAACTGTTGAAATAAATATTTTAGTTGTGGGAGGCAGTAGATTTTAGCAGAAAATATATATATTCTGGAGAAAGATAGATATGAATTTGTATGCCCAATCTGTTAGTTACTAGTTGCATGTCTTAATTAAGCCCCTTAACTTCTCAAAGTCTAAATTCCTAATAGAGGCTGGGCGCAGTGGCACACATCTGTAATCCCAGCACTTTGCAAGGCCAAGGAGGGATGATCCCTTGAGCTCAGGAATTTGGGACCAGACTGGGCAACACGGTGAAATCCCATCTCTACAAAAAATACCAAAATTGGCAGGGCTTGGTGGTTCACACCTGTAGTACCAGCTACTTGGGAGGCTGAAGTGGGAAGACTGCTGAGGCTGCAGTGAGCTGAGATCGCTTCATACACTCCAGCTTGGATGGTACAGTGAGAACTTGTCCCCCCAAAATAAAATAAAATAAAATAGATATTTTTCTAACGGAAAAATAGAAACAATTTCAATTGTCTTATTACGCCACAGTGGACAATTTTATGTATTAATGAATATGAAGTTCTTAGTATGTAATAGGTAATAAATGAATTCTAGTCTATCTCTTTAAACTTCTGAAATTCTTTTAGAAGAATTTACTATTTGAAGGGTCACTGAAAATCTAATAAAAAACCTTTATTATAAAAATTATAGACAAACACAATTTACCATTCATTTCTGAATGTTCATAGATGACTTGTAATTCACTAATGGCCCATACATTGGCAATAGATCCCTGGCTTAGACAGAGTTGATATACAAAAGGAAGTCCAAGGGCAAGTATAGTGTTTAGGCATAGTGTTCTGAAAATTCTTCAGACAAATCAAGCAAAAATATACAGAATATCTTTTATTAAAACACTCAATAAAACGTATTTCTTGGAGTTTAGTAGTATAGCACTTAACACTTTTTTCCTAAAGTCAACTACTAGAATAATATAAGATTGTAACAGAAAAACCAGATGTGCATATTTGCAACAAAACATTTGATTCTTCTACACTTAATATTACTGTTATGAAAGTTACTGGTTATTGGCTTATATTCTCAAATTTAACAATACTCCTGCTGCTGAATGCACAGCACATCTGCAAGTGGTAGAGAAATTTGGGACCACAAAATCAGGCACTTGAGAACTTCCAATATTTGAACTCCTCAGGTAATATAAGGTGTTCTGTTGATTTATTTAAGTACATTCTCCTTTGAAACTTCTAGATATTAAAAATATATTTTATTGCAGATCTTCCTTATCTAGTTTAGTTAGTAATGTGAAAACTCCTTCAGTCATTGTTTTCTTTCGAGTTATGAAGACAAAATATTGGGGAACAAAACAAAGTCATCTTTATATAAAACCTAGTTTCACACGTATTATAATAAATAATCATAGTATTAATAGCTATAATTTCTGTAGTTTTGCTACAAGCACTAACTTGGCAATTTATACCGGATTGTTTTAAACGATCCTTTTCAATAAAATGTTTCCGACTAAATATTTATCTTAAAGTATTAAAATGATTTTTTCAGAGTATCTCTTTCTAACAGAGTCTTGATACTGCCAATAATCTCATAAGCTTACGGGTATATTTTTACATATGTCTCTAGTTTTTGTTTGTTTGTTTGAGACGGAGTCTCCCTCTATCGCCCAGGCTGGAGTACAGTGGCGCATCTCCACTCACTGCAAGCTCCACCTCCCGGGTTCACGCCATTCTCCTGCCTCGGCCTCCCGCATAGCTGGGACTACAGATGCCCGGCTAATTTTTTTTTTTTTTTTTTTTTTAGTAGAGACGGGGTTTCACCGTGTTAGCCAAGATGGTCTCCATCTCCTGACCTCCTGATCCGCCTGCCTCGGCCTTCAAAAGTGCTGGGTTTACAGGCGTGAGCCACCGTGCCTGGCCATATGTCTCTAGTTAAATAGTAAAGCGAAAACAACTACAAGAAAGTCCTTGGGAAAGCAAGGCATGAGTTCCTTTTTGATTAAACTGGAATCATCCAGTTAAACTGGAATCATGCAGATTAAATGCCGGGGGAAATATGCAGTGTATGTCCATGACCTACAATTAAACACCCCTTGTCTTTACTGAGAAGCAAAATAAACACTGAAATAATTTTACCATCAGAGATCCACTTCTGTGGTCAAATTGGGTGACAGATTGACAGAAGATGAGTGTGCATGAGCCTGTTGCATCTCTAGTGTGGGTAGCACCTAGAGACTTAGTTGCATATAGAATTGCATTTGGAGCCCACAGGCACTTTGAAAAATAGGTGTCCTTTGAGCACAGTCATTTCTAAATATGTGCTTTTTTTACAATAAAGGTGTCGTGCTGCAAAGGATCACTAAATGGAGAAAGTCAGTATGCTTCAGAGCACCCAGTATTTTAAATAAGAAATAGTTTTCCCCTGAATCTTTCATCACCCTTGTTGTGTAAGGTAGATTTTTCTCTGCATTGATATTTTAAGTTAGTCACGAGACCAGTCTGTTTGAGGGTACAGAACCATTTGTGGATGGGAGCTGAGTATTCTTTCCTAGAGCATGCATATGCTTTCCAGCAGGTGTGGTTACAGACAGTGTGTGTTAAAAGAAATACAAAAATTCAAAGGCATGTGCTCTGCTTCCATCCCTGCATAGGGGCTTGAAAATATGACGTCTTAGAATATGTTAGATGTGGGGCTAAGAGATGGGAGCTCTAGTTACCATATCCACCCTGCTTGTCTTGTTTTTCTTTTTCTTTTTTTTTTTTTTTATTCTGCAGCTTCAGCTTTTTTTCCCAACATTTTTCAAACATCAATATTTACTTTTTGTAAATGGTGTGTATATTGAATGTCCATTGTATGTCAGTCACTTAGCTAAGAACCATGAATTTGTAGATGTTTAAGAGAAAATTTCTGCCTACAAGGAATTTACAGACTTGTGTTGGAGGACTTGAAAACAGATGATCAGAGAACAGGATGGTAATAGCTCTGAAAGAGGCATGAAAATTGCAGGGTCAACTCAAGAAGGGGGATAGATAACCCAGCTAGGGAGAGTATAGAGTTTTGGAAGACTTATCCGTGGAAGTGAATTATAAAATGCCAGGTTTTCTCTGGAGATTCCCCTAAAAGAGCCAACAGTAGTCTCCACCTTGGAAAAAATGTATTTTCACTATGACACTCTACCATCATCCTATAAGTAATTATAATGGTCTTGCACAATAAACCCAGTAAGTGCCAAGTCGATGGTAGCTTTTCTAATGACTAGAGCATAGTAAGTGATATGGAACTCATCCCTTGGCGGAATAGGGAACATTAAGAAAAGAATCCTGGAAGAGATTACATCTGAGTTAAATGCTGAAAAAACAGGAGTTGGCCAGAGATAGAGAAAAAGAAATTCATTCCAGTATGAGGCTTGAGAAAACTGGGCATGTTTTTGTGTCTTTCCTTCCAGAATGTGTGTCCAAAGTTCTGTTTCTCTTAGGGGAATGTTAATTCTGATTTGTTAGGGTTTGCTAAGGGTCAAGACTGGAAAATGTCTTAAGGAAAATACCAATTTTTTTTCAAGAAAAATGAAGGTACAAAACAGGAAAGATTCAATGGGAGATACCTTTCTTTGGGAAAAGAGGAATTAGGACATGATTTCCATCCTTACTACAATGACAACAGGAGTTTTCTATAGCACACAGGGTTTTCAGAAGGAATTGATGAGGTAAACTTTTCATTTCTATGCCTAGGAACTAGTTAGAACCTAATAGAAATACCTCCCTCTTTCCCTCATTGTCTCTCCCAAACATGCTCTTTCAGTTAATATGGTCTGAAGACAGTTAATGTGTCTGTAAACATCCTGAAGAAAAGTACAGTTTTTGTAAAAGAAATATATTGAATAGGAAAGAAAGATGCCTGGTGTCATATGTTAGTTTCATTCTCTTTATGGCCCTAAAATGTGACTCATAACAGTCAAGCAAACAAATGGATTTCTTCACTCTTGCCTAACTTTCATGTACATAATACATAAATAATGCAAAAGGGTGACTTCTAGGCTGGCTTGATTTCTCTTTCACTCATTTCCCAGTGCCTTTTCAGAATTCTAAAAGCATTATCTTTGTTTTATGAAAACAAAACCATGTTTAATTGAGTTTTCAACACAGTGTAATTGAGTTTTCAAGATTAGAAGAAGCTTATCTGTTTTAAAAGCTAGAACCCATATAGTGCTTAATATATCTGGTCACTATTCTAATGCATTATATTAATCATCAGTATAATTCCATGAGTTCAGTTTTATTATTGTTCCCATTTTAAAGAGGAGTCATAACAAATAAGATAGTAAGATCACACATTAAGTGAGAAGTGTAGCCTGGACTTGAACCCAGGCAGTAATGTGTGAGCATCTGTGCTTCTCGCCACTATTCTAAAGAAAGAAGCACATGGTAGGAGAATCAACAGAATGAATCTTTACAATGTCTCTACCCTATGAATTCAGACGATTAAGGTAAGGTTCTATAAAAGCTGTCTAGCACTGCCTACGCATACCCTCTGTAAAAGTAAAAGAGAAGTGCGAGGATGTTTATGTGTGGGTGAAGGTGTTTGACTGTGCAGATCCACCAAAGGTTCAAAACAAAGCAAACACCTATCTGGCATTACCTTCGTTATCCCATTTGATTCCAACCACACACCTACGATGTAGACATCATTATTGCCAGCATGGAGAAGAAACTGAACTCAACGTGGGCAGATTGACTTTTACCAAATAACAGAATTCGTATGTGACAGAGCCAGGATTAAGTATAGGTTTGTCTACACAAAAGAAGAAAGAGTAGTATCAAAGCATTGAACAAAAGTCCCAACAGATTTGCTGGAAATGGATATAGATTCAGGGATGGTTTTCCTAAAGAAAGAGTGCTTGCACTGAGATCTAAAGAATGAGTAATATTAATCCAGAATAGGGAGTTTCAGGCAGAGAGAAGAAGATGAGCAGAGTCTGGATTGCATAAGGACTAGTGCCAAGGCCAGTGTTCCCCAACACAGAGAAGAAGTAGCAGTTTCCTGCAAGATGAGGAGAGGTATTCCCCATTCAGAAGCCTGTAGGAGATGACAAAGGTGTCAATCTGCATACTAAGAGGAAAGGGTAATCTTAGTGGGGTTCTAAAGAATGTCATGAGCAGTGAGGGCGAGGGCTGAGAGGAACAGCTATGCAGTTACATGAGCCGATTTCCATTTCTGAAAGCTGATTTTTATGGATTTATGTAGACCAGTTTGGGAGCTTGTAATAAGGTCGCCAAGAGATGGTGAAGACTTACAATAGAGCAATGTCAGGGGTGATGCAAATGGATATATTTGGGAACTATTAAGGTGCTAAAAATCAGATGAACTTTTACTGAAAGACTGCATGAGTAGTTAGAAAGAATGATGGATGCAGCCTTGAATTCTGACTGGGGGGACCTCAGCATCCCTCACTAGGAAAAGAAGAGTAGATTAGAACTGCTGACCTAGCAGGAGGTGTGGATGGGGGGATTCTAAAGGGATTTAAGCAATGCGAATTTACTCACATCCAAACATTTGTGACTCTACTATTGAAAAATAAGAGTTCTTCATATGCCTTAATGGTATTCTGAATAACACTTGAACTGTTTTTGCAAAGAATGACAATTTCTTTTTTAAACTTTTTTTTTTTTTGTATTATTTTCAGAGGTACATGTGCAGGTTTGTTAGATAGGTAAACTCATGTCATGGGGGTTTGTTGTACAGGTTATTTTATCGCCCAGGTACTAAGCCTAGTACACATTAATTGTTTTTCTTGTCCTCTCTCTCCTCCCCTGCTTCCACCTTTCGATAGGCCTCAGTGTTATATAACCATGTGTTCTCATCATTTAGCTCCCACTTGAGAGTAAGAACATACGGTATTTGGTTTTCTGTTCCTGCATTAGTTTGCTAAGGCCTCCAGCTTCCTCCATCTTCCTGCAAAGAACATGATCTTATTCATTTTCATGGCTGTATAGTATTCCATGTTGTATATGTACCACATTTTCTTTATCCAGTCTACTATTGATAGACATTCAGGCTGATTCCATGTCTTTGCTATTGTGAATAGTAAGAATGCATAATTTCTATTTAGACAATGTCTTCCCTATGTTCCTCTCTTTGGTTCTGGTTTACCATTCAATCAATTAGCCTCAGAAAAAATATATCATAAAATTTAGGCAATTAATCAAATAAATAGGTATTATATTATTTCTATCAAATAGATATTATAAATGGATATTATATATAAAATATATATTGCATATATCTATTGCATAATATATGATATATATGACATATCTCATGCATACTATATGATATATATGTTTAAACTTTTTTCATCAAGATCATAAACACTAGATGTTCATTAACATTGGGAAAATTGGCATAAGATGACTAATTTTACACTGGGCACTGTAATGACACTACTTAGAAGATTTAGGTGGCAGAATGGTTTGGTGAAAATTATGTGGACTCTCTAAATACTAATAGGTCAAGCCAAATTGCAGGATTTAGTCTACGTTTTCTTGAGAAAGTTATTAAGTCTTTCTAATTATCTATTCCTCATTTCAAAAATTGAGGTCATATAACCTACCTTACAGTTTTGAACAGATGATTAAACAGGTAACACACATTTAAATGCCAGATATCAGGAGACACTCAAAAAGTGCTGGTATCCAACTCACTGTAGCAAATATAAACATAAGTGATACAAAACCACTTGACTTTTCAATGAACTAATTAAAAGGGTCATTTTAGGACACACATAAAATGAAAGATCTCTGATCTGGCAGTCAGGAACCCTGAATTTGAATTTTGGCTCTTAACTGTTATGCGTCCTCATTGAGTAGAAATCACAGGCACAAGACTTTTGTGCCAGGGCCAGTTAAGAGCCAGCATTTCCAAACCCCCTGTGTGATCCAGAGCAAGTTGCTTGAACAGGACAGATCTCAGGTTGTAAAACAAATCAGTAGGCAAGGATTCCAGTGGTCTTGTGCCTGTAGTTCCAGCACTTTGGGAGCCCTAGGCAGGCAGATCACTTGAGGTCAGGAGTTTGAGACCAGCCTGGCCAACATGGCAAAACCCTGCCTCTGCCAAAAAAAAAAAAAAATTAGCCGGTGTGGTGATGCCTGGCTGTAGTCTCAGCTACCCGAGAGGCTGAGGCAGAGGCAGGAGAATTGCTTGAACCTGGGAGGCAGAGGTTGCAGTGAGCTGAGATCCAGCATGGACAACAGTGAGACCCTGTCTCAAAATAATAATAACAATAATAACAATAATAATAACAGATTAATGACCGCAGTTATCTTGAAATGTCCTTCCAGATCTGAAATGGTATGATTACTAACACCTCATGTTTAAAAATATTTAATAATGGATCTCACCTTATTTTTTTCCTGAAAATTGATTTTAAGATGGTAAATAATGCAAGTAGTTGAGAGGAAGTATGAGAAAAGTCAGCTCCTCCAGTTTCAATTGTCATTTGAATCCTAAGTCAGAGACAGATTTTCCATGAGAAAGAGTTAACTTGGAAGAGCGTGTGGTAAGTGTGCATCTTTAAAAATCCAGATCTTTCCTATTCTCATTGAAAAAAAATGTACGTCCAGTCGATGGCTGTCAGCTACTGTCAGGCGATTTGTTTATGACTCATTGTCCCTTTTACCTTTGTAGCATCATGCATTTTAATTAGGAGCGCTTACGAACCTAGTGACCTCTCTACCTGCCACATGGAAATGAATGTTAGCGTGTTGCAGAAGACAGTTATCCTAGGTGAAAAGAGCCAAACATCTCAGAAAATTGACTGATATTCATAAAATGAGTTAGAAAACCCAGGGGATTAAAATGAAAGAACCAATTTGCATTGAGCCAATATAATAGATATCTCAAGGTCAGTGGCTCAATTTCCATGTGCAATATTGATTAAAGTCACCATTGTTACCATTTAAGAGTCTTCCTGTGTGCCTGCTATAATGCACTCATGTTATGTTACAAATGTGGACATTTAGATTTCAAGGGGTAATGATATCTCACCTAAAAAACAAACAAACAAAAAATCCAAAAAAAAAAAAAGTCCCACTGCAATTTTACTTAATAAAGTTTACTCTTCAACAAATTGTACAGTGAGTGCTATTCTGGTGGCCACACCATCTATTTGTGGAGGAAAATCTCTCTGAATGAATCAAGAAAGAAATAAACTAAGGTAGAAAGGGAAAGACAGAGTGATACTAAAAAGAAATAGAAACTGAAGAAAAATAGTTCTGCTAAAATAGATGAAAAGAACAAAAAGAAAGAAAGAGAAAAATAAGAAAGAAAGGGAAAGAAGCAGGAAAGCAAGGAAGGAAAAAAGACAAAACAGAGCACAAATTAAACTATTTGCAGAAAAGCTGTGAGCCAAAATGAGAGTATAAGAAATGGGATTTTTGTGTGACAATGCAGAATGGAAAAGGAGCAAAGGGATTTGCTTGTATGCATGTTAAAATCTAACTGTTTCCCTTAAGGAGTGCATATTAGTGTCTCTTTTGATCAGTAAGTCAATGTTTCAACTGTGTTATCACTGCCTTCCTTGTGGCTTTTAATAATCATTCTTGAAGTAGAAGTGTTTTTGCAGATATATTGGGAGATGCTCTTCTCACTTGGCTGATTATTTAGTCCACCCTGAAGCTGTCTGTCTGTCTGCAGGACAAGGTGTTCATGCAGATTGAAAGCCAGGAAAAGCCAAGAAGGGGGTTGATATCTTAGAACAAATTAACTTACATAATGGCGCTGTCAATCCACTCTCTCTTCACTTTCCATTGTCTTGGTTTATACTAAATTTGATCAGCATCTCTTCGGGTTTGCTTTTTTCCCCACCCATCAGTTGGTTATCTCTGTTATTCCAGTTTCTCTGAACTCCTACTAAGTGCCAGGCTTATATGAGTGCCACAAGCAATGTGAGGAGCATTTCTACCCCGCAAAGGAGTAGACAGGTAATGTCATACAAAAATGTGGCTGTGACTGCAACAGCTAAGGAACCAGACTAGGGAACAAATGAGAAGGATTTTCTAAAAGTTGTTGACCTGTGATACATTAGGTCTGAGGGGGTAACTCCCCATGAATTGAGGAAATCAGGACGTTTTCATGGAGGACGTGAATTAGCAGGATTCCTAATGATGAGACTGATGAAGTTGGCCGTTTCAAGCTGAAGGAAGCATGCAAGCTTATTTGGCAAAGGAACTTAATCTAAATGTCAAATTCTGAATGATTTTTAGTGGCTGTCTTAAGTGCTGCCCCGAGATGAATCTTAAAAATGCTTCCATACTCAGTCACAATCAATTAGAAGGGTCTGCTATGGTTACAGCATGGCAAGAGGTATCTGCAATAACTGCCATAGTCAAAAAAATTTTTAAAAAATCTAGTAAACCAAAGCACTAAGTTCAGAGTGAGTGGAGAGAAAGTTTCACACAGAGGGTATGAGAGATTGGTTAGTAAAAGGAATTTGGAGGCAGATTATAAAGGCTGTGGACGTCAGGCTGAAGAAATTATATACTGTGAGGAAATTATTCACTCATATCTTCTCTATTCACCATATTACATGTGAAAATCTAGTGGGACAAACTTTGTTTGACTTAAGCTATAGGTATACCATCCACACAATTTAAACACTGTCAGTCACTTATCATTTCCCAGTCCTTCAAGATATTTTATTTTCCTTATTGCATATTGCCTTGCGTGTAGTTCATACTTAGTTAAAATCATACGGGTTCCCTGTTTTCCCAGATCTCTTCGTAGGTGTGACAGGACAGATAACAGACATCTGGAAAATACTGCAGAGTGCTCTAAGTGCAGTAGTCAGGGTGGAGAGTTTGTGGATGGGCAGAGATTGCAAATAATTCTTATAGTAGTCGCCTCATCAGCAGACTGGATCTTGGAGGTTAAGCAGTATGTCCATATGCATAAACTGCAAGAGAAAATAAACAAGAAATTCTAGGTTAAAGCAATGAACAACAATGATGGAGGAAGGAAAGAGCAATGAGCACTGTTGCATGCCGGCCTGACAATACCTGGAGTCTCACGTTGTAGTAGAATCATGTACTTCAAATTGTAGACAGAATCTACCGATGCCTCTGACTCCCATCACCCTGGTGCCTTTGCTAAATGTGCATGAGTGGTTTGCTAAGCACTAAAGAAGGCTGTGTTAAAACATAAAGATAACAAAAATTCAGAGTGCCTTTTCTGGAGGTACTAATGATATCATAGGCACAGAGATAGAAAGTCCAAAATGTGCATTCAAATAAAAAGCATGTTTTTATAATGCTTTAGCTTAGTTCAGGCAGGCCCTCCTGTTCTCCCACCTGCACTACTGCAGTATAACGTAATGGTTAAAAGTAAGATTTCTGAAGGCACTCTAACTCTGTGATCATGAGCAGGTTACCTAACTTCCCTTTACCACACACTTCTGATCTATAAAATACAATAAGAATACCTGTATCGTAAGTACCTATATCCTAAGGTATTCCTATTATAGGTACAGGTATGAGGAACCTATTTATGTGCAGTCAATGAGATAAAGCACTTATAAAAGTCTTATTTTATGTTTGTTGTTGTTTTGTTAGTATTGCAATTACCTCTTAAATGGTATTCCTGCCTTCCATTGTCCCTTATAACATCTACACTTCACCCAACCTCTGGGGCTATATATTTTTGACAGCTATCATGGAGGTGATATATATACACCTACTGGATATTTTTCAACATGAAAGAGGCCTGGTAGACTAATGTCCAAGTTTCTCAGCCTGGAAGATAAGGACCCCATGAGTGGGCTAATTTAACTTTCTTGGCATATGATCTTCCAACTTCT
Source organism: Chlorocebus sabaeus (assembly GCF_047675955.1). NCBI lineage: Eukaryota > Metazoa > Chordata > Mammalia > Primates > Cercopithecidae > Chlorocebus > Chlorocebus sabaeus. The sequence goes on along the minus strand of NC_132908.1, from coordinate 59,043,775 downwards.
TATACTCTCCCATGTATTCTATACTCCAGCCACACCTAGCTATATGTCAGAGAAGTTAAATGACGCAAAGTTAGAGGGTTACAAGGTTATTCAGAGAGGTATTTCCAAGGATCTTCTCAGATTCTTATGCCTTTGCTGTTTCCATCAATTCATTCTGTACAGCACTTGAGAGCTGCTGTTGAACCAAGATCATGTGTTCACAATGTCTGTCTCTGCCACTTGACTGAGCTTTTGAGGGCATCTTGTCTCATTCATTTCCCAATTATCTGCACCTGGTACTAAGTAGAAACCAAAATGAGATTTAATGCATACTTGATAAAAGTGAGTAGTCAGGTAGATGTAGTCATAGATACACTTATTTATACATTAATAATTCACTGAACTTCTGGTGGGTTAATCAAACAAACTAAACACTATTACCACCAAGTATTCACATAAATGCTTTTGCTTATAATGAGAAATGTTCATGGTGAAATTTTCAAAGAGAATGGCAAGTCAGACAAGTATGTATGCTGATGAGGGAGATTTCGGCTCCCGCACATATAATGTGGTACCCACTCTCTCTGTCTATGTGCAATATCATTATGGAAGATGACAGATACAATAAGTCTTAGTTTAGTGTTGCTACAAAGGAATATATCTGAGGCTGGGAAATTGATAAAGGAAAAAGGTTTATTTGGCTCAAATTCTGATGGCTGCAAAGTTCAAGATTTGGTATGTGTATCTGGTGAGAGCCTCAGGCTGCATCCACTTATAGTGAAAGTGATACAAGAGAGAGAAAGAAATTATTTAGGCAGATAGTGAAGGTAAAGAAGAGAAGGCAGGCAGAGCTTCCCTTCTAACAAAAAGCAGCCACCAAAATCATTTCTTTTCTAACAAAGAGCAGCCTGAAAAATTGAGCTACAAACAAATAAGGAAGTTAGAAGCTTGCATGGGGGAATGCCAGCAGTGGTGCCAATAGAAAAGGGCTGCCTGGGGGCCAGACATGTCCAACATGGAGGCTCCATCTTCCTTTTTTTTTTCTTTGTTATCACATGCACAGTAATAAAGAATGGGCAAAATGGCACAGTTCAGGTGAGAACCTGCCTGCATAAATGATTAGTGTAGGACTATCAGAGATTCACACTGTATGCATATGACACACCTGGTCTAACCAGTTTTTTGTGCCTTATGTAGATCAGACACCACCTCCTCACCAGCTCATTTATAAAATCCCCTGCATTTCACCATGGGCCTGGCAACCCATTTTTCTGGGACCCTTCTCTGCAGAGAGCTATTATTTTTCTTTCCCCTGCTAAACTTCCACTCTTAACCTCACTCTTTGTGTGTCCACGTCCTTGCTCTCCATGGACTTGAGACAACAAACCTTGGGTATTACTCCAGGCAATGAGGCTGCTTCAAAAGGTGAAGGGGAGCTGAGGAGCTGATGTGTGCAGGGATCACATGGCAAGAGAGGAAATGAGACAGTGGCAGGGAGGAGTGGAGGTGCCAGGCTCTTTTTATCAACCAGCGGTAGCAGGGATAAACAAACAGAGAGAGAACTCACCCACCTGGGAAGAAGTGTTAATCTATTAATGAAGGATGCATTTCCAGGATCCCCCACTGGGCTATACCTCCAACATTGAGGATCAGATTTCAACCAAACATCCAAACCACAGCATAACGTTAGACCCAAAATTTCTGACAAACAGGAAGAATTTCCTTTCTTGCTTTTGACTTCACCTGTTAACATGAATGACTGTAACATTGTGTGTGTGTGTATATGTGTGTGCGTATGTTTAGGGTTAGCAGTTTTCCCACATAGATTTCATATTATTGGAATTTTACTAAAACCCAGTGAGAGAGGTGAGACAAGGATAATTTCTTCCTGATTACTGATGAAGAATCCCAGGTTCAGAGAGTTAAATGCAATCTTTTACTGAGAGTTAGCGGAGGTGTGACTGCAGAAAAAGGAAAAAGGAGAGGTGAAAGCACTGTATATATATAAAAGTGACATTGACAACAGACTGCCATAATAAATTAGTATTCCCATCTTGACTGATCCAACCAGCAGGAACAAATTCACAGGGCAAGTAGAAAGGAAAATGGGGAGGATTCTTTTACAATTTGTCAAACAGTGGCTACCAGAAACTCATCTCTAAAAGAGAAACAAATCAAAGCAAAAATAGAACAATCGCTATTTTACTTTTTAAATGTCCTATCTCTAGCAACAGGGCCCAGAATCCATCCTAGATTTTCTGACTCCAAACTGGTACATTTCCAAAATTGTATATTTCACATCTAGCAATAAGAGAAGTGCATGGTTTACAATTGTGAATATCCTCACAGAAGCGCCCCAAATTCCAAGGCCCTGAATACATCATGCAAAACCAATGATCAAAAAGGGACACAATGTTTCGCACTATGTGTTTAGCACCCTCCACACCCTCTCTGTGTTCACTTTTCTTTGTAAAGTGGCTTTGTTTTTTCTTTACTCAGTACAGTGTTAGTCAGTAATTCAAACAAAAGAAAAACATAAATGATACTTTAATATTAGGTCTTGGGGGATTTCAGTGATTTATATTCTCTTTCTTCAGCAATATTTGCTATAAAGCTACTGAAGGTAATATTTAGAGAAAGTGGATATTTTGCCACAAAATCACCTTCTAATCCTCAGAGCATTTCCTTGATATCTATCAGCAGTTCATAAAGACATTCACACTTTATGAGCAATATGTTGACTTCCCTTTGCAATGGCAAGGAGAAAAAATAAAAATAAACTTTCACTGAAGAGGACCACAATGTCTCCCCAAATGAAATTGCGTGATAAACCAAATAAAAGAGTCACAAAACTTGGAAGTAGGTTTTAGTTTGTTTTCACATACTCTGCTTCAAATGTGTACACTGGGAAGATTTATTTGATTTATTTTAACTCAGTCTTCTGTGAAAAAAAGAAACTACAGTGGAATTCCCATTAACCTATGTCCAGGATGTTAAGTGAGGATGATGATTATTGTTTTGAAATATTGTTAGTAGGGAGGAAGGAAGGCAGAGATACAATATTATAATTCTGTTTGTATCTGAATTATAGCTGAAGACTAAAACTATTTCTGCAATGTCCACTGGAATAGGTTATACTGCTCCAATTCTTTGTAACTTCTAGACCTAACATTTGTATTTTCAGAGACGATTTTATAGGAAATCAAAGTAATCTGAAACATTCGATATTGAATAAAAACTTTAAGCTCAGGAATACTACTTTAAATGTGTATACTTCCCACTTTAAGGGGACAATTTACTTGATAATGTTAGTTTGAAAGGATGTTGATTTAATATAATTTGTTCTCCCCAAGCTGCAGTCATATATACAGTGCTGTCTTTTTTTTTGTCTGTACACCATCTGTGTGATACAATATTTTAATCAACTCATTTCTCTAAAAACATAAAATAAACATTTGTTTTGAAAGAAAACTTTATATTCATACCTAAAAATAAGAAAATTATTTTTATTTGCCATAAATGCAAGGTAAACTTGGAAATGAATTGAATGAATGCAAAACAATATTCTTAAATTCTAACAAGGTACTTGGAGTCCGTTTAAGGTTCTGAGCCTGAGGCCAGCATTCTACTTGTTAGAGATCAGCGCTGGCAGGGAACTGAAATGTTCTCTCTTGACAAAATCAGAGGGTTGAAGGAAAATTGGAAAGCAAGTAACTTTCCCACCTATTTATTTTCCACATCTCTGTCCCATCAGAAATCGCCATGGGGACTCACTACCTGCAGCATGACAAATGATGGGGTCTTCTAAAAAGTTTGGTCTGAAGGGAAAACACAGATAGAAATCCTACACTTGCCGCCTACCATGTGAATGATTTTGTGAATGATTTAGGGAAGTCAATATCTTCTTCATCTAAAAAATGGAATTAATAACATCTTTATCTCCAAACCATTGAGTAGATTAAATGGAACAGCATTCTGAAAAACTCCAACATATAGTGGTTGCTCAACTAATTCCAGTTATCGTCACCCCTCAACACATTTTCTTTTGGTTTTATCTACTCTACAAACACGAAGACAGCATCTGTTCCAAGCCTGTGTCCTCAGCCTTTGTTTTGCATCTTCTTCCTCCACATGATAATCTTCTCTTGTGTAATTCATTCACTCTTCCATTTTGCTGGAAACTTCTGAGGCTTTTTTTTATTTCTGAGGAAGATCACATCCAATATTCTGACAGTCTCCCCAAATATATCTGCCTGTTTCCTTGAGAATGCTGCTGACAAAACAATGAATAAATAATAGATAGATGAAAAGCTAGTCATAATCAAATCCAGGTTAGCTACCTTTTTCTGTTAGCTACAGAAAAAGATTCTGTAAATGAGACTTTGAAACCATATCATTTGTGTATAAGATCATGGGGTAAAAAATAAGTTCCTCTTTTTAAGAAAAAAACAGCTTTAAAAGTCCCATTAGGCTTTTAAAAAAAGGCTTCTTGAACATCAAATATCTTTTGCAAAACACTTCATTGATTTAAGTGTAAATTAATCAGAAATGCATAGATCCTATTTCCCTTAAAATACACATGGATTTTTACATCCAGATGCAAAAAGTTTTTCCTGTTTCCCATCACTTCAAAATTTAAGAGTGCTTTAGGTGCTCAAGACTGACTCAAAAGTGTTAAGCCTTGTCCTTGATCCTTGCAAAGCATAAGAAGTGGTAATTTTGACATGAGATTTCTTTAGTCCTCTATATGAATACTAAAGGAATGTGCTTTCTTAGAATTGCTAACAGAAAACACATAATTATTAAGCAATGCGACCTTGGTAATCTTTCTAGGCTATACTGTGGCACTGCAGAAAAAAAAATGTGTTCAAAAATCTCAGACTTGTTTTCCAACTTCAACTCTGACTAAATGTCTCTGGTTTTCTCATCTAAAACATGGGGGTACAGGACAGGACCTATTTATCTTGGAGCTTGCTGTGGGATAGACATAAGATGATAAATCAACGAAAACGTATTGAGCATCTCTTCTGTGCTACTGAGGATTCAAAGATAAACGAATAAAATACTTCTCCCTGGTCTTAAAGGAAACTCCTAGCTCTGGAGGAAGAAGGCACTCTGGGAATCTATTTTAGCACTCTGTCTTTGGAATGAGATGACCATAGTGAGTCATCTCACATGGAGGCAGGGGAGGCAGTATACTCTGCCTGAGGGATCACTTACATTCTGAATGAGAAATTGCTCTGTAAACATTGAGGTACTAAATTATGAGGCACTAAGAAGCAGATGGATTCTCATTAATTCTTGGTGTCATTATAATTATTATTGCTACTAGTATTACCATTATGCAAATCATCATTTGGAATTTGAATTGTTTCCCTATGTTCACTCTTAATCTTCGCTGTTTTATTTTTGCTCTAGAAGATTGAGTTTTCTGGTTTTGTTTCTTTTCACTTTATTTTGCCATCCTCTTTACTCCCTCTTTCTTTTCCAGTGAAATCTGTTATCCTCATTGAGCTCCCCACACCAATCTGCTGGGCCATCTGATTTTTCTTAACTCCAATTCTGGATCTATTTCTAGCTAACTGCTGACAATAATGCCATAGTTATCCTTGCAGTCATATTCATTTGTTTGTTATCTTAAATAATATAATTTTTGAACATTGACTACGTATCAGCTTTGGGCTAGATCTGGGATACACAGATATGGATATACATAGATATGGATAATAGACTCTGCCTTCATGGAGCTCAAAATCAATCCAGGGAGGTTGGAAGATAAATAAACATAAAGTTATAGGACAGTGTATCGAGACTGATGCTGTAGAGATGCACTAGGCGTAGTAGGAGCTTACAAGTGAGGAAGCATGGATGTAAGTGAAAACTTAAAAGTACGTGTCATATTTATGATCCATCTAGAAAGATAAGATGGCCACTCTTCATAAGGAGGTAGCCTAAGAAAGGAAAAGTCATTTCTCTATGCTTAGGGTCTGTTCAATAAGTTCATCCCAATTGAATCCCTAGATCATGGAGCCAAGCCTCCTGGCAAGTCCAAGAAGTTGGGGGAAAGGGGTCGAGCCCCTTTATAATCACCAGCAGCACCGTAACCATGCATATCCAAAGATACCTAAAATCTATGCCAAACAAACAGTGTTCTTGCTAGTTCTTGGACAAGCCAGACCCTCTTGTTCAGCTCCAACCAAGGCATTTCCATCCAGATTTTTCCCTTGAGACCTTCCCATGTATGAGGCTGGTTAAGACTCAGTCTCCAAGACCCACAGCTTCCAGGTAATTGAATAAGTAAAAACATCTCAACAGAGTTCATCAATGGGGAAATGGATATGAGGAAGACCCATTGTTCAGAGGGTACTTCTTATCTGTAGCCCTGGACTGGTCAAGAACACACTCACTGGATATTCTGAATGCTAGCATGAAGATCAGTGACCAGACCTTTCCTCCATCTGTAAGTTTGAGTGGTTTCCAGACTGCAAACTGGTATCAGAGCCTGTTTCCCTGTAAAAACAGAAGACCTTTCCTCCCACAAGGATCTTGGCCCTAACACTTTCCTTTCTCTCATTTATGCCTCAGGATTCCCTTATTTCTTCTTTAGGTCATTAAATACAAAATATTAACCCATATTTATTTACCAGATTATGAAACTGAAGCAACCCCTCTTCTAACATTAGCTTCCTTTAGTCTTGTATTAATGAAGAAGAATAGAGAGACAAACAAAAAGCAAACAAACAAACAAACAAACAAATTTTTGGCCGGGCGCAGCAGCTCAAGTCTGTAATCCCAGCACTTTGGGAGGGCAAGGTGGTCTGATCACGAGGTCAAGAGATCGAGACCATCCGGGCCAACATGGTGAAACCATGTCTGTACTAAAAATACAAAAATTAGCTGGACGTGGTGGCATGTGCCTGTATTCCCAGCTACTTGGGAGGTGGAGATAGGAGAATGGCTTAAACCCAGGAGGCGGAGGTTGCATGGAGCCAAGATTGTGCCACTGCACTCCAGCCTGATGACAGAGCGAGACTCCGTCTCAAAAAAAGGAAAAAAGAAAAAAAATACAAAACACAATTTTACTCCCCAGGAAGAAATGCTGTTACATGTGCAAGGCATTAACTGTTTAGAACACGATGATTTGGAGAATGATGAAAGGAGGGTTTACCTGGAGCCCTGAAAATATTGGAGAACAGTGGATAACAGCATTTAAAGGGCTAACTGAGAGTGGAATGAATGCCTGAATGTCCTGTAGCCACAAGACAGAATGGTACTCTAAGAGGAGTAGCCTAGCTGTAGGAATCACAAAAGGACCTGTTCTCTAACAATCTGCTCTTCTTAGATAAGTATCAGTGGGCTCACCTGAGAGGAAACCAACATGTACATCAAAAACTGGACATTTGTTTTTCACTGCATCCTTTAATACAACAACCTGTGAGTTAAATATCTTTATACACAAAGGCGAATGAGACTCAAAGAGATTATCAACATGATTCACCAGCTGGTTCAATTTACAGAGTGTACTAGTCCATTCTCATGCTGCTAATAAAAACATACCTGAGACTGGGCAATTTATAGGGGAAAGAGCTTTAATTGACTCACAGCTCGGCATGGCTGGGGAGGCCTCAGGAAACTTACAATCATTGTGAAAGGGGAAGCCAGCATGTCCTTCACATGGCAGGAGCAAGGAGAAGTGCCAAGCAAATGGAGAAAAAGCCCTTTGTAAAACCATCAGATCTCATGAGAACTCTCATTATCATGAGAAGAGCATGAGGGTAATCACTCCCATGATTAAATTATCTTCCACTGGGTCCCTCTCAGGACATGTGGGGATTATGGGAACTACAACTCAAGATGAGATTTGGGTGGGACAGAGCCAACCACATCACAAAACTAGTAATGTGTTCAGTCAGAACTTGAAATCAGATCTATATGACTCCAAATGTCTTGCTATTCCTTGCAGGCTTTACTCTCCCACCAACAAATAAAGGAGTTACCGTTTTCAAAGTCTTGAGAAAAACAAAGTAGCTTGGCTGGTGCATACATGACAAATAGGTTGTATTATAAAGTGATATGGAAGAGATAAGCAGAAGTCTATTTGGGATTTAGAGAAGCAAAATACATTTCCCTTCACAGTTTCTTCATCTGAAAAATTAGGAAGTTATAGAGAATGAATGAGATAACATATGTAAATCAGTTTCTATAGTGCCTGGCAAGATATTAAGCCCTCGAGGTTAAGAATACCAATTACAACTGTTAGTGCCATTTATTATCATTTTCTATTCCAGAAAAGTGATTATGTGCCTTATGTAATTTGAGGTTAGAAAACAACCCAGTGAAAAATAAGGTGTTGCCTGCTCAGGCACAATGAGATAATTTTAGGGAAGAAAGCCGGAATACTATTATGCAAAATAGAGGAATGATAAAAAATTCATTAGGTTTCCTGATTTGGACAAGTCAGGTACGTTGGCTTTTCTGTGCTTTGGGATAATGTAGGAGTCAGTCTCACATACTTCCATTTTAAATGAGTTATCGTTTCTGTTTGGGTTTCTCATCAGAAAAGACCAGTGAAAGTTTCAGTACATTAGAACATATGAGAGCACTTTTTGTTTTTCTTATGTTGTTGTCTTCCTCTGATTTCCTAATAATCTTCCCTTCAAAAATCTATAGCACATGTGATCTGCTTGGAAAAAAGCTTTGGGGCTACCTTAGTGAGCTAGACTCTATGATACTAAAATAATTCAACCAAGACAAGACATATTATTAGACTGAACAGAGACTAGGTGATGAGATCCAAGGTAATCTCACCAGAAACTAGACCTTCTCTAGACAACATTAATTTGGATCAGAGTATCTGACTACATTTTTTTTTGTTTTCTCTCATCTTTTAACTGTATATGTTGAAGACTACTCAGGTTATTAGCTTAATAATTTTTCCCACATGCAGGGACACGTGTCATGCTTACATCCTTTAAAGACCAATGACCTGCGCTCTGGTTTTCTTTTGTTCAAGAGCTCGCTCTGTAACCTTAGGATCAGAAGTCAAAAGCCTTACCCAGCTCTTTTTCTGTAAAATGAAGAGGTTGAACTAGATGATCTCTGAGGGCCCTTTGGGCTCTAAAAGCCTGTAACTCTGTAAAATCGAAGTAATAATATATCGTCTTCTCACCTCACAAGATCATGGCAAGGATCACATAGGAGAGCTGATGTGCTTGGAAATATATAAAAGGATATACAAACCTATATAGCAATAGCAGAACTGTGACTTAACCTTAGACTCTAATAGTAAGGAGGTAAACAAGACTTTAGATGTCATTTGGTTTCATTATTTCCAAATGGTCTCCAGAATGATGCTTGTAATGATGAATCAAAATTACCTTTGTTGCTTTCTAAAAAAAATACATATTCTTTTGGAGAGTTTGATTTAATTGGTTAGCCATGGAATCTAGGATCTATATTTACAAAATCACTCGCAATTAAAGATTCAGATTCTCTTTGTAAACACATAATGTTTAGCTTCTCTTTCCTTGCAACTTATGAATCCATTCTATAGTGAGGTATTGCATTATTTAAAAGTAGGTTATAATAGTCACTTGTTAGTATTTTAATATTGGGAGGCAGTGCTAAACAACAACTGAAGTTGGAAAACATGGGTTTAAATTATACTCTTTATTAACTGTGTAACCTTGAACAAATCACTTAACTTCTCTGAGCCTCAGTTTTCTCCTATTTTAAAGGATACAAACAATAGCCGCTATCCATAGTGCTTTAATAATTAAAGAGATACTGCATGAGAAGAAAGTAATGAAGTATGTCATGTTAGCTTATCTTTCTCCTTTCTTGCCCTTCAAAGTATTGTAGCCATGAGGATATTAATAAAACACAATGCTGCATAGTAATCACATCACTGTAATAGTAATCTCCAAGTTGTGTAACAGGTGTCTAGATATCTTACCATATGAACAGATGCCAACACATAAATTTGTTTACAGGTATCTCCTCCTTTCTCAGAGACTAAGAGCTTAGTGGGTGGCATCTGGGTGAGTAAAAATACCTTCTGTTATTGTTAGTTTGTTTTAAAATTTAGGAAGATATGCCCAAATGTATGTCTTGTAGAAATTTTGCCTTACTATTTAGCTATATTTATTCATACACAGACATGTTTGCAAAAACAAGTATATTTCTCTTCTGCAAATATCCTTTTCCATTTTCTACCATTCCAAATCTCTTAAGTAAATCCACTATTTACAATAGAGCTGTTTTAACGACATGTTTATGAAAATAGAGATCCTGATCACAGTTTCCCTATGGACTACCAAAGAGAATTTGAAACCCCGTTAGTAGTTGCAAGATGAAAGTCAAGTTCAAATGTATATCGAATTGTATCTAAGGAGCCGAAATTGTTTTAGAAATCTCAGTTAGACCTCACACCACCCCCCTGAGGATGGAAAGAAGTATTATGCACTCTTCTGGAGACGCAAACTTAAAACCCATTGAGAGGTTAATCATTTTGCATCAAAAGCCTTACAGCTGGTCTGTGGTGGAGTGAGGAACAAAACAGGATTTCTTCCTAGGGATCAACTTACCTTCTTTTATTTGCCTGATTACCAGAGTGTATGAAACTTCTGGAAAATTATGATGAATGTTCAAAAGAAACCCCTGAGAAAGGATTAGCATTTGTTTCCCAGTTTAGAAAATGAGTGATTAGTTTTTCATGCAAAAGCAACAGCACCTTTTTTTGTTTTGCTAAACACTTAGGTGGAAATGACCCCTTTGAGGAAGGAGAAAAGAAGAACAGAGCCATTCAGGAATTAGGATGGCAATTGGTAGAATATTTCTTTCTTTCTTCTTTCCTCCTCCTTGTACATAGCAACCTGCACAGATATTGCACGCTAGAGGGCACTTGAGGTAGAAGAAAAAAAGCCTCGACATCCACTCTAACAGGACTAGTCGTCTATGCAGGCGGGAGACGGCAGCCTAAAAGCAGTGCCCTGATTTCCACATGGCAGCATCTTTAGCAAAAGAACAAACAAAAATCCTTAGTATTATCCAGCTTTGACTAATAAAAGAAGCATGTTCACATTCTCAATAATTCATTTCCCTTCAATATCTTGTAACATTTGTCCACTGCATTTATATGTAGTCTTCTCTCTAATAAGCAACTGGATAACTAATCACAACTACAAATTCTGTTTTACGCATAGTAAGATAATTGTTTTGCCTTCACCTCCCCTCCTCCATACATCTGTATTCCCCTATACATCTGTAATGGTACCTTAGTGTAAGTGTGCAAATATCAAATAATGGTAATCTTCTAAGCCAAACTTAAAATTAATTAAATGTAATTATTATATTTTAGTATTAAATATACTCTGTTATACCAACGTAGTAGTATTTCAGGGAGTGGGGTACCTTTTATACTCCTCTTTCTTCTTTTTTTATTCTTACTCTTTTTTCTTCTTTCTTCTTTTTACTTGGAACACATTGTGAACTATTTTTAATTTTTTCCTCCTTTTTGCTCCTAAGTTAAACAAGAGTGGTCTAGAATCTTAATCTAGTTAGTATTCTCTTACAGAAGAAAAAAAAAAAGATAGAGAAAAACCAAAACACTAATATGCTAAGTGTGTAGTCCACAAAAGCTGGACTGGTTTATTTGATAGCTTTGTACCAGTCCTCTTAAATCTATCCAGTACCCCACCTGCTGCCCACCCGACCAAGTTTCTGTTCAGAAGCTGAATTGAAGCTTATCTCTTTTCTAACACCTGGGAAGATGGGAGATAATGCCATTTGGAAAACCTTCTCCAAAATGCTCTCAGCACAGATGTGGTTTTCAGAAAGTGTTTACACCTCCATTTACTGAAAATATAATGACAAGCTCAAGATTAGTAATTACAGTCAATATTCAGAGATTCAGGCCTAATTTCAGGGACAGCTAAAACCAGCAAGCCAAGAAATGTAGAGCGTCGCAACTCTGAATAGCAAGCTCAGTGATGATTTTACGCCAAGAATTCATAACTACTTCTAAAGAAATCAATTTAGTTTTTCAAATCCCATGCTAAACATTAGTGAGGTACTCAGATGATAAATTTAGTGTGCTTACACTTTTATTCTTCTTTTCAAATCTTGTTTTTTAAGGCAGTATTTTGTCTTAAAACAGAATATTCTGGGACAGAAACAGTAAACGTTAATACAATCTACTTTTTTATTTTTTTCTTCTCTTTATTTATGTCACATGAAAAAGAAATTGCCTAAAGCAGTGTTCTCAGACTTTGTCAGGTAACAGAATCTCCTGGGACACTTGCTAAAACCCAGATTTCTGAGCCCCACTCACATTCAGGGTCCAATAATTTGCATTTCTAACAAATTCCAGTGAATGTTGAGGCAGAAGCTTGTCCAGGCTTTCAGGTTGAAAACCACTGGCCTAAAGGAATCCTCAGAATTGCTCACATTTGTTTAACGGGAGCACCGTTAAATATCTTCTCATAAGATATTTAAGATATGATATCACTGTTATTATCATATCTTCTCATAAACGTAGTAAGAGAATGGTTTAAAGCAAATTCATAAACAAACAAAACAGCTATCCTAAATTTACTTAAACATTTACAAACTTCTCAAAACTTCTTTCTTAATGTTTTTATTCTTATGACTTATGCTTCAATACTAGAATCCAAAAATAAAATTTATGTTTCCTATGCTTAATGCCAGAGTTGTTATATATTACTTACCCACGCCCCATACCCCAAATAAAGGGCGTGGTTTCAGACATCTTCATCCTAATGAAATACAGGAAAGGGACTCTGCATTTCTGGAAAAATATTGCATGGTAATTTGAGTTGGTCTTTTTCATAAGTCAGATTCTTAAGATTTTATTTTAAATGATAATACCTGGCACATAGATATCACATTACAAGCAATTCAATAAATCTAAAGGTTACCAATAATCATAATATGGTAAATTCATTTTGGTTTTAGTTTAATTTTTAATTCTATATTGGTGAATGAAAACTACAAAACATTGCATTTTAATGCAGCAAATAATAGTTATGTTCCATTCTGTCATTTCCTGCTCCAACCAGAGAAGCTGGACGCTTCCTAACACTCTCTCCTTCTTCTTGAGCTCTGTTTCCTATGAACCATCTGATTCCCCACTCTGCAACTAACTGGCCAGTTGGTTTACTGTCTCCCTTGGTCAAAATTACGACAAAGGTTCCAGTCATAGTGAAAAAATAAAAGTATCTTTCACTACATGGAGTCCCTCTGTATCTCATTCACTCTCTACAGTAGACTCCCCTGCCTGTCACCGAGACCCAGGCTAGAGACATCCTGCCTCATTCTACTTTTTGCATTAGTCAGCCAAGGTTATTCTGAATGCAATCTTCTCTCCCTCCTCCCAACTCCTTCTCCAATTATACTCCTGCCCTATCAGATCATTCCTCACCCTTCCTCCCCTGCAATGCTCCACAACACACGCAATTTCAGTCGCCATTCTAAAAAGCCTGTGTACCACTGTGTTCCTCTTCCCGCTGGAAGGCTGTAACCCTGGAGAGGATGTTGAAAAGAAAACACTTTCTTAAGGGCGTAGACTCTCACCATTGTGACATTGCACTGCATCTTATTAAGAGTAGGTGGAATTGTTAAAGAGATAAATGCCTTGTCTTTCAGCATCCCTGATTATTTTAGAAATATCCTTATAGGGCTCTTTAACATTATCTGAATCCTCTATCACACTGCTTAATCATCCAAACCTCTCTTAAGAATTAGTCAGGAAATTCCTACTGCAAGGCTTTCAGCAGATATTAGCAGGTACAGATAGGGTTACCCTGAATTCCAGAGGACCAAAATTCAGGGAAGATAATGTATATAACTGCTGTAAGAGTAAATACGGACAAGATGAGTTAAAGCAAACTCTTCTTAACCCTAGATACCCAGAGCCATTGGATTCTGGCTCTCTTTAAAAACCATTGGATTCTGACTATCTTTACTTTGTCAGCATAGTTTGTTAAGAAAATGAGATTTGAGGATATTGTCTAACAATCTGGCCTTTTTTTTTTTTTTTGAGATGAGTTTGTTACTTGTGACAATCCCCAGCTTTCAGTAGCATATGACTTTTATTTTAGTTCTCATAGGTGTAAGAAGTTACTACCCCAAGGAAAGGTTCAAATTATTTGGTCAAAGTGAAAATGAATGTCTGAAATTAAGCACAACCCAAAATGTGATCTATTTCTTTGTCCACTTGGGACTGTCTGGTCTAGCAGCAGTTATAATTTGATTGAGCCTTGACTGCTGCTCCTTTTTCCAAGACAGAATTAGCCAATTCCAATACCCTGTAAGCAGACACAGTCTGAGAAGAGAACAAACAGTTACTTAGTGACTGCCTGGGGGGAGAAAAATACCACCTGGTTCTCTTCACCTCTCCCTCTCTGAAATAATCCACTAAGTTTCTTGCCCATGACAGCTCCAAAGTGAAACAAACCGATATTAGAGCTACAGTCAATATTCTTTTTCACATTTCACAGTGGGTTGTTAGATGCAGCACACAAAAAAATGTCCAATTTGCATAAATATCATAAGCATATTGTGCCTATTTTCTCATTCTGTTCACTCTTTCTCATTCATTCGAGTCAGACAGTACAAGCTCTACAGACCGTGCGTCTCGTCCCTTGCACACCTTTCCCCCTTCTGTTCTGGCTCTGTCCCCAGATGGTAAAATCCACCCACAGGCTCACGTCTAGTGCACTCAGGGAAGGGACTAAATCGGGATCTCCTGTGGAGGGGAGGGATTTTTTTTTTTTTTCAGGTAAGAATTAATTTGTCTTATATTTAGCTAATTTTATTAGAAGATGATCACAGTGGCATCGTCTACATGTTAGTCCTAGTGTTGAAAAGAAAAGAAATCTGGACCTCCTGATTTATGATCCCTGTAACCCCAGGGTGGCCATTTCTCAGGATTTGAGCGCAGCCCATCAGAAGACTTGAAGTGGCCACAGACAGGGCAGATTTTGGTGGAGGCAGGAGAGCTGCAAGGATGGTACCTGAGAGGATGTGAGATCAGGGCACATTGAGAAGACCTAGCAATCCTCCCCTATTTCCCAAGCAAGTTCTGCTTTGCCTGCCCTCCTCCCCACAACCAATTACTACGCGCCCCTCCTTGCTGCCCCTCTACTGTCCCTCATCCCATTTTCCCAAAGGAGCGCGAGGACATCAGGAATGTGCTCCATCACAGGACCGCGACACACAGCCTCTAAACCATAGCATCTGAGTTGCAGGTAGGGGTCTCACAATCACCCTATTCTGTACGCAAGAGGCCCTTGGAATAAAGCAGAGGTAAGCTGCCCACGCTCAACCCTTTGCCCTGTCGCGTCCTCTTCCTTCTACCGAAAACAGCTGAGAGTCACTGAGACGCTTTACAAGATAACGCCAGCCCCAGAGCTCAGGTGAGACCTCTAGAGAGAAAGCTCGCGGGTACCTCCTCCGCATGCTGTTATCATCTGCCAGCCCCCTTATCCAGGAGCTCGGCCCTCGGCAGGCTGCCCGCACCGCGCGGAAGGGCGCATCTTCACCCCGTGGCTCTGGCGGCAGAGACGCGCGGGGCGTGCTCGGGAGCGAGGAGAGAAAAGTTGTGCGCCCACTTGGGTAGGGGGAAAGAGAGCGATCGAGCCAGCGCGCGAGAGCGAAGGGGGAAGGCGGGGAGGGGGCGGGGAGGGGGGACTGCTTACATGAATTTCCAAGTGGTAGACCTGCCTCTGCGCTCTGCCCAATGAGATCCGTCAGGGGAGGCACCCGGCTCACTTTTCCACATCACTTCACAGTTACATTTGGCAGGCAGGCGGGCTCGCACGCCGGAGCGCTCAGCCCAGAATTAGCGGATTTATTTGGAATCTCCCTGCCTCTTCCAAGCTCTGCCGCCGCCGCTGCCGGTTTGTGCATAGACGGTAGCGTCAAGCCACCAGCTTCACTTTGGGCTGCGGACACCCAGAGCCCTGCGCGCCCACCCCGCGTCTCCGCACCAAAGCCCTGCAGCTCCGAGAGGCATGAACGGAATCCGGAGGCGCCTTCCTAGCGCGCGAGGACCAGTCGGCGCTCGCCGCCCTCGGGAGCTGACCCCGAGCCCCTCCAGCCATTTGTGAACCAGGAGGCTTGACATTAGCCAGCGCAGGGCCCCACACGAGTAAGTGTTCCCCTAACCCAGCCCCGTTTTTCTCTATGTCCCGACGATCCAGAAGGGACCGTTTCTTATAGGAATTCTCGTGCCCCTTCGGACACCTTGCGCTCCTCCTGCCTCTCAGATGGTGGATTTGGGTTCCTAGCATAGGCTCGGGGCTAAGCTGTGTCTTTCGCGATATCCATGGGTGATACGTACGTTCGCCTCAGGGTTTGGCCTGTTTTTGCAAACTGCTTTGACAACAGATCCTAGAGAGTAGCAAGCTCCAGGCTGTGCCCCTCCAGTTTTCCTGCCGCTTTCCTTCCCTGCGGGTACTTGACTATTTCGCAGCCTCCCAACGCAGGCAGGCGCGGCTGCAGCCGCGCGCCTTCACTGCGGGGTGCGTGCGGTGAATGAGAAGCACCAGCCGCCCGCTGTGCGGAGGGTGCAAGCCAGGGAAAAAAGGAGGTGAGGGGGCCCGAGTGCCCTATGGCTGGTTTTCTGCACCGCCTCATCTCCGAGGCGAGGGAGGGCGACCCCCGCGGCAAGGCTGAGGGCCAAGGCTCAGCTGCGAAAGCCCCAGCGCGAGGCTTTCCCACAAGTGGCAGCTCCAGCTCTGGGAGGCGCGGTGCCCGCTGCAAACTTGCCGGGCTCCGGAGTCGCCCCGCGGCTCTGCCCTCGCCAAGACGCTGCCCATCACCCCTGCAGGACCCCTAGGCAGTGTCTCCCCGGAGCTCGAGATTGCGCGCACGGAGGCCCCTTTAAGCCGGGGACTCCGTAGTCCCTCTCCTAGGGACCGCTGAGCCCAGAGCTGCGCTTTCTGTGATCTGGCCGCTTCTCATCCGAGAACCTTTGGGGGGCTGGTCGCGCCCCTCGCAGGACCGGAGGGAAAAAGGCTCTTGCCTGGGTTCTGCCAGTACGTAACAGGTTCATAAGGAACCTACTCCCGTTCTCCCAGGCTCCAGCCAAGGCTGGGAAACGGTAAAAACGTGCTGCCGCCAACGCTGATGCCAACAGGTATCCACAATTTCCTCCGCTTATTCCTTCCAAACACCAGAGCCTTCCCCCACCCAATCTGGCAGAATCCTCAAAGTTTCCTTGCGGTTGACCCTTCCTCCGCAGGCACGGAGCCGGCGGCATGTCAAGGACTAGCCGTTTGCCTCCACCAGCGGAGAGGGCAGCTGTTTGCTTGGGTTGCTAAATGTAAGAAATCAAACAACATTAATTGTTTATTGTTGCAAACGCACAACATTAGTCCATAATGGAAAATCAGGCTGGCAGCTGCTCACTTCAGCACCAATCAAACGATAGAGCTTATCACCAAGACAGCGGGAGGGAGGAAAGGTCCTTTCAACTTTACCACCCTTTCCTGAAGATTCCACAAGAGTTTCCTCCTTAGGAGGCATGATTCGACAATCCCTTAGCGCGCCCGAGCTGCTAATCAGATCAGCTGCTTTCTTTCACCCGGCGTCATGGTATTCGGGCGCTGACAATGGGAACGAGGGGACGCTAGGGAAGGTAAGCGAGAGTACTGGCCTCTCGCATCCGGCACCATTGCAAAGCAGATCCGAGGGATGAGCGTTGGCTTTTGAAGCGCCTGTCCTCTTTACAACACTCCTGACAGCCATCTCAATGGTTAAAAACCCTTCTTGGGCTGTCACCTCCGGCTTCATTATAGGAGCTTTTCAACTGGAAAACTCTATGTGGGAAAGATGTTTATGTAAGATTCGAAAGTGGGATTTTCCATCCATTCAGCCTCGCTGCTGCACCTCACTGCGTGCAAAGTGAGCCCTGTCGTTCATGCTAAATACCACTAAAATCCCTGCCTAGATACTGCTTTGCATCAGCTGTGTCCAGTGTTGCAGGGATTTCTTCGTGCGTGTGTGTGTGTGTGTGTGTGTGTGTGTTTGAGAGACAGAGAAAGATGAGGTGGGGGCTGGGAGTGGGATTCTTCTACGGAGAGAAGTGATACCTTTGAAGGATGTTCTCTTAGGGTTACATTCTTTTTCCCTTAAAGGGAATTCTCCATAATCATCATGTCCGGACATGTTTTTCCACTTCCCCGAGCTCTGTGGCTGGAATACATTCTAGAGCTATCCCCCTTATTAAATAATGATTCTGATAATAGTATTCTGTAATTCTGCTTTAGCAGATTTGAAGCTCGCTGTCACATAGTCATTTCATGCTGGAGCAGTCGCAGTATTTTAAATCACCTTTTTTTTTTTTTTTCCCCCTGGACTCTGAAGAAGGCAAGGAGTTGAGGAAAATCCCTCTGAAAATAGAGAGGGGAGTCTTCCCAGCCACTCTGGGGACTGCTTCATTCAGAGACCTTCAGTGGCAGTTCACCTTCCTCATTCTGATCCCCACACTCCCCTAGTGAATGTCAAGTTATCCCCTGACCATCACAAACAGGCCAAATGTTTTAGAGGCACTGGATAATGTGCTCTGAAATTTGTGCTGTAATGCTGTCATTCGAACTTTTTAATCTACTTGCCCTGCAAATTGGATCTTACATTGCTAATTATTATTACTATTAGAAATCAGTGCTTCTGCTTTACAATTTACAGTCTCTTAAAACATTCAAGATGGGTAAATCTCTACATTCAAGACTCTGTAACATTTCTTGGCTGCACTTCTGGTGTGTAGGATGCATTTCTTGAGTTCTTGAAGCTTCATGAATTTAGCTAAAAGAATAGAAAATTTGATAGCAGCCCTCACTAGAATAGCAGTTCCATTTGCCTGCTGTACACATATCAACTCTGAAGGGAAGGAATTCCTTACCCTGGAAAACAACTTTATTTGGGTATTATGTAGAACTGTGGTCAGCACAGTATTCATTTTTAGCAACCCCTCAATTAGCACTGAACACAATTTAAGTAGCCAATGGCAGCGTGATCAATGTAAAACAAAACAAACAAACAGCCCATGAAACATGCTCAGCCGGATGGAGGAGACCACTTGAGAAGGCATTTGTAAAGATTGATGTGAATGTACTCAAAGGTCTGATACTGCTTGTTAGTCAGGAGGAACAGATTGTTGGAACAAAGCAAAGAAACTCCAAAGAATGAGAATGTACTGATTCTATTCAAGAAATTGTACCTCTGGGCTTTGCTTTCCAGGTTCCTTTCATTGTTTATTGGTGGGGAAAAAGAACATGCACATATTAAAAAGTTGAAATCCACACTTCAACAGCTGTTCAGAAAACCTTATCGATGTGGGTAAATTAATGCTTTAAAGAAAAAAATGACAATCTTTGTTATTTTTCTACTCAAGGTGGCACACCTCACAGCTTTATCAACATTCCAATTTGAGCAGATTTTCCATGCAAAACCAAAGGCTTTCAATGGGTAAGGTGACATTCAATTTGTATTTCCAACCACACTTTTCTGGTCCATTAGCAAACTTTCGTGTCTGGCAAATCAAGGGACAAGCATAATCGGAGAAGCCTTTCTATTATAGGTGCAATTTAAGGTCTGAAGACTTCTTTTTGAAAATATTCTGCTCAGTGGTGTGCTGATACTGATTTCAGTCATTTTATATTTGTTACAAAGTTATTCAGTGCAGCTGGTGGAGAAAAACAGTTTTCTTTTTGTTTTCAGCACTATTGGCATTCACAGAGGAAATGGTCTAACTTAGCTTTTTAATTCAGAAAAAAAATGTCCTAACTTTGGTGTGTTATACACCTCTCAGGGTGGGAGCGGAGGTAGATAAACCAATGATAATTCTTGTTGCTCTGTATTACGTACACACACACACACACATGCACGCAAATAACACACACACATATATACAGCTTGCCTCTTGAAAATGTGCCCAGATAACTAACTTATTTACTGGCTCAAGTCTGAGATTTTTATCATGTTCCCTTTGCCACTTCATCTGCCTTAGATTCTTTGATTTGCCTTTCTGGCTACTCTGATTTGTATATTGATCAGTCTCCCCAAAAATGTTATCTGTGGTGCTCAGAATTTCCCTCCAGCATCCAATACATTTTTATTTATGAAACAGAACAATTTTTTTGATGGAAAAAGGCCATCATCCGATTTAGCAGGGCTTAATTAACCAAAGGGCTATTAGTGCTTTCTCATTTCATTCTTACAGAAAGTTGCGATGCTAATCTATTTCTGCTGAACTGTTGGTTCCTCTCTCTGGAACCTGCTTTAGATGTAACCATGAAGAGAAAATTAGTTGAACCTGGCAACTTCAAAAGGTCAGAAAAGAAATAAGTTCAAGGGATGCCATTTAGCTTCTTCTACCATATGTTGCGGCTAACTAAATCTCTGTTGCTTCTTCATGGCAAAGCACCGGGGCCAATACTGTTTCTTTTTCTTATCAAGTTTTAAGCTTTATTTCCTGGGTTTTAAATGTCACGTGCTATTCCCTATCATAAACAATATCCATCCTCTTGCTTAGATGACTTCGTGTGTGTGTGTGTGTGTGTGTGTGTGTGTGTGTGTGTGTAAGTTCTCTAAGGAGGTAGAGGTATATAGATGTGATTTTCTTATCTCTTTGGAAAGTATCATAAATGAATAACATTTATATTTAGAGACTTCAAACAATTTTCTTTCTCTGCCTCCACTGCCAAAGACAATTGCAAATGCTAGAACGATGGATGGTTCAGGGCTAAGCACAGTTAGTGCTCAGTAAACATTTATTTAATGCAATAACAAATCAGCAAAGATTATACCCTGCACCCTATACTAGTATATTTTCATTAAAAGAAAGAGATACAGTCATATCCAAAGTTCAATATTATGACTTATCTACCACAATTTTCTCTACAGAAATTTCATAAGTCCTCCTAAGTCTATTTTTAGTCATAGCTTTCCTCATTTTTAAAAATCAATTTTACTCATGTTCCACAAAGCATATTTTTGTTCCCTCACAATCATCTTTTAAATGATATGGGAATATAAAAAATGACATAATTCAGCTTTGTAAAAATGAGAATGCCTCCAAGACTAGACTTGCATCAAAGAATGCTATTAAACTATATTTGATGCAAAGTTCTATTTTATTGGCAAAAAAATGCACTAATTATGGAGTGGCTGCATGGCTGACTCAATGTCTGTGCATTGTTGAGAACGTATAACAAATAATTGAGGATTAATTTACTTCCTCTCTCGTTCCTGCCCTCCCTTCTTTTTCTTTAGTATATTTTTGTATTTGAATTGAACAGTTTGCCTTACCCTTATGTGAATTGCAACTATGGGTGTTTTCAAAGACAATTCCATACTCTTCTGTATTAATCAACAGAATACCTGATCCTCACATAAACACACAGGGAAAAATAGTGTGCCGTGATAAGGTACTTTTGTGGATGTGTTTATTGATATTTTAGGCATATTGAAGATATTACAAAGGAATATTAAATGGAATCCTCTTAATCTTTTTTATGTACATCAAGTGAAAATATTACAGTATATTTATGTTTCATTTGCAGTCAGAACAATATTTTCCATGCCTTTTTTCTCTCTTGATAGATTAATGAATAAAATATGATTATTTGATTCTAGATATGACACAAATAATATAAAATAAGTAGATGGAGGAATGGTATAAATATCACAAGGGAATTATTTCCTTTTTATGTAAGAAGATTCATCTCCAAAATTTGATTTAAGAAGTACAAAGGCACATTTTCTTCTTTATTAGTCTCGTGCTGGTTGAGCTTTGTAAACAGAATTTACATTTGTGTCTAACTATTCCCATCTTCAATGTGCGGATGCTCAGAAAAATGAAAAAAAAACCCAATTAATTCATACTTATTTTTATCAGAGAGGTAAAACACATCTTTTCTTGCCTTTGAGTGTCGCTAAACTATAGTAGCTGAAGATTGTATACGTATTTTGGAATCTGCATAAACAACTCCCTTAATTTTCATAAATTATACATTCTGGGTCATAACTCAATAGTATTTTTTGTCAAAAAATTGCTTGCTATCTATCTGTCTACTTATCCATCACCTGTGTCCGTAGTTCACGTTAAGTGTCAGTGAGTGGTTATTAAGTGATAACGTTTTAGAAACATCAAAGAGTGACAGTAAGGTACACTTGTAAGCATGGTTACTACACAGTGTAATCTAATTGGCAGAATCTGGATGACTTATACTGGGATCGTTGACGGCATTTTAATTTCAGTATAAGAGACTCTGAAGCCCCCGTTATGTGATATAAGTGATTTTCACCATTTTCACATTTCTTAAGTGAGAAGAGAAATCTAATTTCCATCATCGGTAGTGCTAAAGTTTCTTGAAATAAACAGAAAAAGTTAGTTGCAATCTCTGATAAACATTATCTTCTCTGAGCTCCCTTCTAAGTAGTATATAACTATCTATCACCTTGGCTTCATCCTGGAATTAGTAGAGACTTTCCACTTGTGCTGTCCTCACAAGAATGCAGATGATTATGAAGTGCAATGGAATTTATCTTGTAAGAGAGATGTACCAGGCAATGTTTTTTAATGAGCAGCTACACTTTGATTGAAAGAGAATAGCTCACTCATGAACAGGTAGTGCTTGCACTCTACCCTGTCAGCCAAAAATAGTGATGGACAACGTCATGTCTTCTATGGGAAGGAAAGATGTGGTTGGTTCTGGACAGTAAAATTTCAGCCCTCTGAGGCTTAATAAAACTACTTGAAGTCATTGCTTTAATTGTATGTTAGTTGTGGAGAGGGAAAGCTATTTCTAAAATGCTATTTTATTTATACCCACCCTGGTTCATGCTATTTTTGTTTTACAAATCGAGAGTTGAAAAAAGTTATTTTACTTATTACCTGTCTGCATAGAACATTGGAATTTTCCCCGCTGAAGTATATACACAGCATGAGATTGCAATAAAATAATTTTTAAAAATCAGTAAATATTTTTGGTTAAGCACTTGAAACATTCAATAAATAGTTACTATAATTGCTACATTGACAAAGAGTTTAAATTACCTTATTTATTTCTTCCTTAATCTTTCAAAGTAGGTAGTATTAAACACAGAGCATCAGTTTATTCACCTGCCACAAATAAAATAAACGTGCCCAGGTGACTTATTTCATGAATAATAGAGCTGTGATTCAAACCTCTTCTATCTGACTCTAGAGTCAATGCTCTAAACAGTTATCTCATGGGGCTTTCCACAGTTCGACTGAATTACAGGTTGATAAGAATAAGGTTGATTCTGATTGATTGCTATGATTTAAAGGACCTGCACAAAATGTTGTAACTCAGTAGGTCTCTGGCTATTAAATTCTGAACATGTGATTTAAAGATTGCAAAGGATATGACTTTTAAATAAAGAAGGAGGGATTTAGATTAGACTTGAGAAATGACTTTCTGACACCACTGTGTCTGTAATTGTCAAGAGAGTTGTGGGACTGATATTCAGTTTTTTTAGGATGATCTTGATACTGGTATGCCTTTAAAAAACCCAACAGAAGAAAATTATTCTTTTTTTTTTTTTTTGAGACAGAATCTCGCTCTGTCACCCTTGCTGGAGTGCAGTGGTGCGATCTCAGCTCACTGCAAGCTTCGTCTCCCGGGTTCATGCCATTCTCCTGCCTCAGTCTCCCAAGTAGCTGGGACTACAGGCGCCCGCCACCACGCCCAGCTAATTTTTTGTATTTTTAGTAGAGACGGGGTTTCACCGTGTTAGCCAGGATAGTCTCGATCTCCTGACCTCGTGATCCGCCTGCCTCGGCCTCCCTAAGTGCTGGGATTACAGGCATGAGCCACCATGGCTGGCCAGAAAATTATTCTTAATATCTTAACTAAGCTGATGATTCCAAGAAAGTTTTCTAAGTAAAGGTCTGGTTCTACAACACTAGAGAAGAGATCTTATTTTGACTTTATTGTCTTTGTCACTGGCTTAGTCACCTCATCCTGAAATTTCTATAACAGAAACATTTCTATGTGAAGAACAAACTTGTGACTCTACATTGGGAAAGAAGGAGAAGGACAGGCATTTATTTATTGATGTTCCCAAAGGAAACCAACAATTATAGAACTTAAAGAAAACAAAAACTTCAGGTAGAGAAGAGTAGCATGGCAATAACAGAGCAAAAAGTGGATTTGAGGCCCATCGCAGTGGCTCATGCCTGTAATCCCAACACTTTGAGAGGCTGAGGCAGGTGAATCACCTGAGTTCAGGAGTTCAAGACCAGCCTGGCCAACATGGTGAAACCCCATCTTTATTAAAAATACAAAAAAAAAAAAAATTAGCTGGGCATTGTGGTGGGCGCCTATAATCCCAGCTACTCGGGAGGCTGAGGCAGGAGAAGTGCTTGAACGCGGGAGGTGGAGGTTTCAGTGAGCCAAGATAGCGCCATTGCACTCTAGCCTGGGCAACAAGAGTGAAACTCCAACTCACAAAAAAAAAAAAAAAAAAAAAAGGATTTGACAGATATTATTCTGGATGGTAAAACAAGCAAACAATATGCTTTTGGACAGATTGACATCTGGATAAATACGTGGTCTGATGCCAAAGAAAGACGACCAGAAGGGTTGTGGCTGAGTGAAGGATACACAAAATAATATGTGCATGTGCATGGGTGTGTGCGTGTGTGTGTGTGTACATAAACAATTTCAGAATATGTTTCTGCCAAGAGAATCTGGTTAGAAAATTCTGAAGGCTTTAGGAAAGGTGATCTTCTTGTATTATTTATATTTGAATACATGCAACTATATTTCCTCTCTAAAATCCAAAGGATTTTTCTACCTGCTCAGTCCCAGTCAGCCAGGGCTTGGCGTGAATTGCTCCGGGTCACACACTGAATCGCCATCTCCTGCTTTCATGAAATACCACTTTGAATTCAATGTGCATTTACCTGTTTCGAAGCAGGCTGCTAATGGCTCTAAATTCAAGGTCAGAAACATTTTTAATAGAAACTCACTGGTCCTCGGTGTCATTTTTGCTTTCATGAAATATTGTGGCTGCTAAGCCTAGTGGATAATAAAAGCATAGTTTCCTGTCAACCACAATAATCTGCTGGATTGAATCCTGAAGTGTCTGTAAAAGGCTGTTTTTGTTTTAGACTTCACCGATCAGCGTGTGCTTCATCATTTTGAACTTTAATCCACATTATTTACAAAGTGGATGGTGTAATATGTTTTTGCATAATGACTTATATATCTGTGAATTGACTGAGTTCACTTTAAAATCATGTTGGAATCAGCAGAGTGAAATTCAGGCTGTAATTAGAATTATCTCTGAAATATAAGTATGAATGAGAAGTCAGATTATATGTATTTTACCCAGGAAAAGATATCATCATATCGGGGAATTCTAAAGACTTTCTTATATGTAAGAATTCCAGAGAAACTATAAAATCTCTTCATCTCACTATCTGGGTGTAAATCAATGCAACAGCATTATAATAAAGTAGATTGCTTGGTCAGACACACATACTGTGGTTGGAAAATGTAAAAATAAATTGATTTTTTTACCCCAGCTTTACAACCTTGCTCAATTTCTTTTTCCTTGCATAAAGTTAAGCAGTTTGTGTATGCAGCTGCTATTCACAATATTTATTAATACTGATAACACGGATATAAGACTCAGTTGCATCTCATAAGTTTCTACAAAGCCATTCTCTGATGTTCCAAGAGGACAATGTTAGTCTGCCCATGGCAGAGGTACAAACATACAAATAGTGTGGTTCCAAGTGTCACAGCAGAGTCCCATTTCTCTCGAATTAGCAGGATCGTCTTGAAGACTAAGTGCCAGCACTCCCTGATAGCATACATGTGCCTGTGAACACACCAGTTAGCTCAGCAATTTTCCCAGTGCCTCACGTAAAACAGACATGCGAGGAGAGGAAAGTATTGTGACATCATATAAAATTCCATATAGTCATACACCCTAGTGCAAGGTTTTCCCAAATCTATGTGTTCAGTCCTTTATTCACAGTGGTGGTGAAGTAGTTGATGGCATGACATTCAATGACATGAGGGAGGAAGTGACTCTTCCACCACACCACTGAGTCCTTTAGGTTATCTCCAGGAGGTCTGAGCTGGGAGCCAGTCTTCTTTAGAACTACTTCGCAAAGTGTGGCTTTCAAATCAGTAAGTAGCATCAGCACTGCAGGAAGGTTACAAGAAATGCAGAATCTCAAATCCCACACTAACCTAAGTGATTCATAATCTGTGTTTAAACAAGATTTCCAGGTAATTTGGATGCATATTAATGTTTGAGAAGCACCTCACTACAGGTGTGCTAGCATTGGCTCTTTACTGGGTTTTAACAGAGCTGATGGTTAAATTTTCAGTAATTTTCAGAGCTGGTTAATGGTCAACTGGAAGCTTAAAATTGGTCATGGTGGAAGTATTTATGCCATGAAAATCAGAAAACATTACAAATCAGAATTTTTTCTTTCAAAGAGCCACTTATTAAATATTAACCAGTCTGTCTCTAACTATGGCTGGTCTTTCTTTTTAGCAAATAGTGAGATGACCTCAGGCTTTTAACAGTGTCTAGTTTAGTAAAAATAAAACATTACTTAAAATACTAATCTCCCTGTACCTCAATTTGGTTATCTCTACAATGAGAATGATGAGATAAGTAATAATGATGTTATATTAGAGCGTTATTTTGAAGAACAGACATGAATTTATATGTATATATCTATGTATGTGTAGTTCCTTATGATTTAATATTATCTGAGTATTCTTTATGATTTAATATTATTCTAAGTGTTTGCTATTAACATCGTAATTTTAAAGTTATATTCTCTTACGGCAAATATAAGCTTTCCATTTAAAAATAAATATTTTGAAAACTGAGCCTATTTCAGTAAAATTTAAAGTAATAATACAGATGATTTAAGAATTTGGCAAAATCTAAGAGGTGGCATGTAAGTGTTTCAGTCTCTAGAAGCTCCCTACAGGTGATGTGACGGGAACGACCTATGTAGATGAAGGGCTTCCCCTGAGCTGGGCTAATTTCTCCCCAGGGCTATACCATTGACCTCAGGGTATTGGCCATCTCACCCCCAGAAACCCCCGAAAATTGAGAAGTTGCACGGGAATAGCACTTAGTTGCCCCTCACATCCTCTCTGTGGTATATGACTTGACCTTTGGAGACACCAAACATGCTCTTCTCTTCACAAAGAACTGCCAGAGGAAATGGCTACATATTTAACATGTACTCTGTAGAGACCATCATTATTATGAATTAGATGGGTAAGAGAAAAGATGGGGTGACCATGGACTGGGTGATTCTGCAAATAATAATTTGAAAATTACCTTAGATGCTGATTCATTCAGAGATCCTAGATTAGTTGGTGGTCTTGTTCGTATCCCTTGGTTGACTAAAATGTTCTTTCACTTATACCCCCTTCTCAGGTGGTTAATTCTGTTTCAACATTTAAATGACATCCCCTCTAGGAAACCTTCGTGGCTAGGAAGCCAAATACGTGGCTTACCCATCACTCTATGTTTCTTTTAAACCTTCCAAGATTACGTTTCAGTGAATTGATTATGTAATTCTTTATCTTTGCCAAACAGATTCTTTGCTTCCTGAAGAAAGGAGTTCTGACCCATTTGCCTTTCCTTCCCCCAGTACCTGACATACAGTCTATGCTCATGAAATATTTCTGCAATGAGAGGAAGGGTCTTGTTCAGAAAGAATTTTGAAATTACGTTACCTAGGTTCAAATAATGATTCTCTCTTTTCTTAGAGGTGCTCCTTGAGTACATCATTTCATTATTCTCTGCCTCGGTTTTGAATACAAGGCAAGGCATTATATGCTTTAGCTAACAGTAAGATACCGTGTTAGTGGATACTATTTGTGACTACACACGTATCCCCTTTTTATTTAACCTACTCATTCTGACTAGTCAAGCTATGCCATTGTATAACATTGGCCGAGGGTCTATTATTGTTTTTTAACTTATTCTGATGAGTTCAGGTAGAGGGAACTCACTGTAATCTATGCTACAGTCCATCCAACATACCACAGTCCATCCTCGTTGCCACTTGGTGGTTTCCATGAAAGTGTCTGTTATGAATTTAAATTGAGATGAAATTTTCTTATCTCACAATCATTAGCAACAAAGCAAATGCCAGAGTATACTTACTTGCAGAGTGTTTGGCAAAATTTTAAAGAACTGTGCATGCTAGTCTATCCTATCTGACGTGCCGAGAGTATCTCCTTTAGTCCTCAAAACTAACCTGTCAGGTCAGTATTATTATTATTTTGTTGTTGCTATTGTTATTAATTATCCCTCCGTCCGCTGTTACACAACTGGTCAGTGTAAGAATTAGAATTCAGACCCCAAGCAGGCTGACACTAGGTCACTCCCACAACCATCTCATTGTTCTGCTGCTATAGAACCCAGGCCAACCTGGCACTGTGGCTCATGCCTGTAATCCCAGCTGTTTGGGAGGCTGGAGTGAGAAGATTGCTTGAGGCGAGGAGTTCGAGATCAACCCCCCATTTATACAAATAATAGTAATAATCAAAGTAGCCAGGCATAGTGGTGCATGCCCAGGTTCTCTGGAGGCTGAGGCAGGAGGATCACTTGAGCCTGTAAGTGTGAGCTTGAGTAAGCAAACAAACAAACAAAACTTATGCCTTTGGAGAACAGCATACATGATTTTTGCATGTTCAGTTATGGTCTATCATGGAGTAGGGGAGAACTGGAAAGAACAAGTTCCTTTTCTCTGAAAAGTCTTTAGGCTGAGGCTCTATGTCTAAAGTGGATCTCACCATGTGTGTAAAATGGCACAGGCCTTTCCCCTGTGGCACCATCCTCATCCTCCACCACAGGGAAGATCTTTGAGCACCTTTGTGACACCCTCATACCTTACCAACTTTTACTGCAGAGGTTACAACGCTTCACTCTGCTCATTCATTTGTCTTTGTTCTCAAAGCCTCTCTAGGGCAGGAATCCTGTCATCACCACACATCTAACCCAGGATAACCACATGGATTCCAGTTTACCGAGTATTTCCCATGATCTGACTGGTTTACATGTGTCTTATTTCTGAACCACACTACTGTCCCATTAGGTAGGAATTATTATTGGTTCCACTTTGCAGAAGAAAAGACTGAAGCTCAGAAAACTTGAATATCTTGTCCATCATTACAGAGACAGCAAGCAGGGTGAGCTGGGATCCAAAGCCCGGTGTATCTGTTTCAAGAATAGACAGACCTCAGCACGCACAAGACTCCTTTAGCACCAACTTCTCCCTCAGGTCTAGAGGGAGCACAGCATGGGTGTGCTGTAAATGCTGTTAAAGTAGTAAGTGGCTTGAGCACTCAGAAAGATACAAAGATTTGGGGGTTTCTTTATGGGGACTTTTTGAATTTTGTTTAGTTTAAGTTTTGAAGCCTGCCACGTTCTGCTCACACACTGGCATGAGAGAAAGACTTCAGGGGAATCTGTTTTAGGGGGAAGATTTTCTGCAATTCCAGGGGAAGGAGATGACTTTGTTCTGGACTCTGTTTTCTCTGTATTGGTTCCCCATAGAAAGCTGTTTTTTTTTTCTTCTTCCATTTCCAAAGCAACTGCTGCTTGTTGTGGCTCCTCGATACTCATCAGGGTTGAGCCCTTTTGAGTGATACAGTCCCAGTGATTGAGCTGAGCCCAGGCAAAGAATGACAAGCAGGGTGATTCCACTGGCCATCTTGTTAGATCGGATACTGCTTGTATTTGCAGTACAATCTGGGTCTGCCCCTTTCAGCTGGCTTCAGTGAGGCCACTCAGCAGCCCAGCGAATGTTAATGACTTTCTAGCTTTCTTATTCTGAGCCAGAATGGAACCAGAGACCTAGAGGTGAAAGGTTTCCTTCCCTTTTATGAATTCCCTGAGCCGCACTGTTCCCGATGGTGTCCTGAGAAAATATTTTCCCATTGAGTTTAATTCAGCAGCGCTTCTCTCTTGGATCTGCAGTGAACAGT
The DNA here is from genome assembly GCF_047675955.1 of Chlorocebus sabaeus. NCBI lineage: Eukaryota > Metazoa > Chordata > Mammalia > Primates > Cercopithecidae > Chlorocebus > Chlorocebus sabaeus. The sequence goes on along the minus strand of NC_132908.1, from coordinate 59,013,761 downwards.
ATTTCTTTAAAAATATTTGTTTTTTTTGAGAGGGAAGAAACACATTTTGCCACACTGAGGGTAAGCAAAAAATGTATCTGACACCTCAGGTAATGGGGATTTTTTTTGTGCCCTTGCCTTGCTGAATCTCTTCAATTGAACACTACATTTTTTTACCATATTTTATTCCCAAGGGAGCTTTCCATAATTTAAATCTCCTGTTTAACTGTACATTTAGAATGTGGACCCTGACACTGTCCTGATGATAGCATACAAGCTGGACATTACAGAATTTTTCTCTGGAAGCATTCTAATTGTATTCACTCATTGTTAGCATCCTGGCAGAGGATTGCACTCTGTACCCTGAACTGGGCAATCCCTTCTGATGAATCCTGGAAGCTAAGATTGTCAAAATTGGTTTAAATTCCCCTTCCCATTCTCTTTTGTATTTTTTTAATGTTGTTAATTCAAAGCTAGTTATTTCATGGAGTTTAGCATAAAAGGAACTAAAATGTGTCCTTAAACAGGTAAAAAAAGGAAAAAAAGAAGAAAATAAAAGTAAAAGACTTACAATCTGTTCGACAAGTGGGCTGTGTTAGCATACACTCCCAATTGTTAAAACGAAAAAGAATAGAAGAGAGAGGAAGGGATGGAGAGAGGAGGAAAGTCAAGAAGAAGAAAACAAGGAAGAGAGGGAGATGGGAAAGAAAGAAGCAAGAAGGAAAGGGAGAACTTCTATTACGTGAACCGTTTCTGATAGGTCACATAGCTACAAATGAAAATTACAATCTAAATAAAGCTTAAAAATTAAAGGACTTACTAGCCTACTTATTCTAATTATTCAGATCCACTTTCTAACTCAAGAGTTTGAGAAGTGCCCACTATTGTTCATTTTAGGTGCTTTTGAAAAGAAGTGATTTTATTTTAAAACCTGTTTGAGTAGACCCTTATCTTTCTTCCTCCTTGTTTTTGCAGGAAATTTCAATGAAAAGAAAAGCCAATGGATTGTGGTCTTAGAAAAGCTGCTTAGATGATGTCTGTTTCCCATGCTATAGACACGTGGCAGAGCTGTAAGTAAATGCTCGGCACTGCATGATGAATTGGATGGCTGCAGACCGGAGACAAAAAAAATAATTGTCTCATTTTCGTGGTGATTTGCTTAACTGGTGGGACCATGCCAGAACGGCTAGCGGAAATGCTCTTGGATCTCTGGACTCCATTAATAATATTATGGATTACTCTTCCCCCTTGCATTTACATGGCTCCAATGAATCAGTCTCAAGTTTTAATGAGTGGATCCCCTTTGGAAATAAACAGTCTGGGTGAAGAACAGCGAATTTTGAACCGCTCCAAAAGAGGCTGGGTTTGGAATCAAATGTTTGTCCTGGAAGAGTTTTCTGGACCTGAACCGATTCTTGTTGGCCGGGTAAGCTTTGTTTTTAAAATCTCAATTTCAGGGTCTGTTAGTGGTCTTAAGATGTTTAATACCAGAGTCTTTTTAGTTGTGGCCACACTTAGCTGTAAACTGTTCAGGACAGATGGTTAGTGAGTTTACATGTCATTCTGTTAGGAATAGGATTAATCCCAAGGTAACAGTTTTAAATGGTCTTGTAGGGAAAGCTTCTCCTATCACCTCTTCTACTCGGCTATCAATAAAATATAACACTGCTTATATAAATGCGTAAACAAATAACGTCTTCTTTCTCATTCACACGAGAGAGACTTCATGCCAAACATTTTCTCTAGTTTATAGTACTTGGAAGAGATACGCATCTTTTCTCAGTTTGAATTCCTACCACTTCAGTTGCTGAGAGTTTATTTTGTTTTATTTTATTTTAAGGACATGCAGATATCTATAATTGCAGGTAGATATTTATCTTTTTTGTTTTATCGTCTGTTTTTTCAATAATTAACCTCGGACGGAGAAAAGGAAGTTCTTAAAGTAGATGCTTAACTGTGCATTGTACTATTTGAAAAACTTTGCAGTAGGAAACTAGTTCATTCATTGTCAGATGAAATCAAATGTACAAAATCAAAATTTTAGTTTAGTGGAGTGTGTGTGTGTGCGTGTGCATGCGTGTGTGTTAGACTGGACTTATATTTGTTTTGCTCCTGTTGGCAGGTCAGACAAATATTCTTTGGTAGACATAGGCTGTCCGCTTTCCAAAATCACACTGTGGGTTATTGGAGACTACACGTGTTTATTCCTCAGCACTGTTCATAAGCTCCTTTTAATTTTGATGCACATCTTCATGTAGGTATAATTCCAATTAGGAGCCTGCCAATGACTGATTTGCTTGATAAGTCAGTTTAGAAGTGAATCAGGCCAATGTTATTCACTTCCCAAATGCAATGATTTAAAAGAAAAATAGGAGGGGAATTAAATATTGATCTTCAGGACTTGAGTTAACTCTTTGTGTTTCACCGGGAACTTCTGATTGCATTAATGCTTTTACCCTATTGTCTTGCAAAACGAATTGAGCCTCTCCAAGGATTATGTTTCTCATTTCATATGGTTCTACTTGGATAAAGAAAGCCTGCATGAGGAGATACCATGAACCATTACATGGATATTTATTGAGACTTTCCTATGTGCCAGATGCTCTATTAGGCATGGGAGGCATATCAATGAACAAAACAGTGATCTCTGCCTTTAAGGAACTTATATTTTGGTCAATATTGAGTGTTTATTATCTGTTGAATGCTATTATAAAAGCACTTTGTGGGCACCAACCTTTTTGATTCTAACAATAGCCCCCCCCCTTCAGTATACGCATATGTATGTTCATTTGCATGCAGGGATACAAATATATGTGTATAAAACAAGTCTGCACTCCCTTTGTCATAAGTTCAAAATATAAAATCTGAAAGATTTTTTTTTGTATCCTTGATACAAACTCAGGGAGCAGAACCGACTTAAGACTATTATAGTCGTAATGCATAATTGTGACTTCATATATTTTGCTGCAAAAACGTTAACGTGATTGATTACAGGGTGCTGCCCCAGACCCTGCTGAGGGTGTTACTTACCATATAGTTTATATACCTTAGTGTTTCTGAAGTGTGAACAGTTTTGAATTCCAAAATACTTCTGGCCCCATGGGTTTTGGATATGGGCTTCTTTACCAGCATTATCTTACCTTTTTTGTAGGTACAAAAGTGGGTTTTAGATGGATTAATAAACCAAACCAATATCACAGAATGGTAAATGATCTACCTAAGTTCGAATCCTATTGGAAATTCCAGTGGCCATTATTTCACCCACTGTACCTTATTACGTATTAGGAACCAGCTAACTAGAGTTTAAACTGTAATTTACACTTAGGAGTTATCTAGTATGGAATGTAAAGTCTTTAAATGCCTACTTCTGGATATTCAGAACTTCTTTAATCAGCCCTAAGGCAAGACATTCTCATACCATATGAAATTCTGGGAATACATGCATATTTACATAATGGACGCTTTTTCCTTGCTTTTCTCAGTTACCTCTTTATGAAGGTATATCACTGTGACTGTGTCTTGCATAATGTAAATAACAAAACATGCTATGCCCAGGAGAACATTTCATTTTTATCTGGGTAGAAAAAGTAATTAACGTGGGGTTGCTTTGGACTCAGAATCTGGTAACTGATTTCACCTCCATTCCTTACATGAAGTAATAGAGATAGAGGTAAACAGCCGGACATTCAGCATCTTCTTGTGACTTATTGACACATGAGACGTTCATGCTTCTCTGAATGACAGAAATGTTGCCAGTGAACCCTAGGATTTTGAAATAGCCAAAATGCCTTTGAGTCTTAGTGACAGTTTTTATCTAGGCTTTTCACGGCTTCCTACCATGACCAATTCCCAAATAATTGCTAAAATAGAGTTTATTTTCTGGAAAACTTCTCTGCGAACATTTCCCATCATACCTATTTCCCTTTAAAGAAAAATGCTCCTGAATTATGACAGCGTAGCCTTGGAGGATCTTGGCTTGTAGCGTAGCCAAAAATACATTTCAGGTGACGGCTTCAGATTATGAGTCAAGCTGAGTGCGAAGATGATCTGTATTGGGATGCCCACCGGTGCTTTACAGTGTTTTATCTCTGTGCACACTCTTCCACATCCGACTCTTTAAACCACTTCACCTCCCAGCTTCTCTCCAGGAACCGGCTGAGAAGCATTACTTACTTATGAGCACACCTGCTCTTTGAAAGGCACTCCTGCGAGTCACCATGGTGAGGCCTCTGACCTAGCAGGTTGAGTTCGAGCTCAAGGGCAGAGCTAGTTTTTGAGTGATAGGTTCTTCAGAGCCTCACATATAACCTTACCACATCTATCATCTGTTTTTAGTATATCGGTAGGCAGCTGGATGCTGAGAAAGCTCCTTAGCATCAGAGATGTACTCTCTCGAGGTTTGAATATGGGCTTGGCCACTTTCTGGGTGTTAACCCTGAGAAGATTACTGAAGTTTTTCAAGGATTATGCAAATAAGATAAATAAGAACTTTTAAGAGTAAAGAAAATAATAGAAGCATAGTGCCTGCTATATAGTAATTGTAGTTGTAATTGCATTCTTAATTGGATGTGTGTGTGTATGTGTTTGTAGTTGGAGTGGCAGACAAATTAACAATGACCTCACTAGGTGAATAACAAGACTCTGGGGGTCCCTGCACAGGGACATGTTGTATAGTGTGGAGGTGATGTTTCTGTTTGTCTTGAAGAGTCATCGACCCGGGGGTGTGGGGTGGGAAGTGCAGTGCCCCAGCAAGATACAGGAGTTTATGCAAAGTCTTGGGGGAGAGAGTAAGATGACTGAGAGTAAGATGCTTCCCTTGGTCAAAAGCAACATAAGCCTTTATATTTTCTGTTGAAATGGAATGAAGTCAGTGGTCATATATATTGGTTTCTATTTAAGAGAGGGTCTTGCTCTGTCACTCAGGCTGGAGTCCAGTGATGCGATCACAGCTCACTGCAGCCTTGACCTCCCAGGCACAAGTGAATAGTCCCTCTTTAATAGCTGGGACTACAGTCGTGTACCACCATGCTTGGATATTTTTGTTTAAATCTTTTGTAGAGATGGGATCTCCTGTGTTTCCCAGACTGATCTTGAACTCCTGGGTTCAAGCAGTCCTCCAGCCTTGGGTTCCCAAAATGCTAAGATTACAGGTGTGAACCACCATGCCTGGCCTGAAAGTCATATTCTTAGAGAGACTTTCCCTATCAGTTCTTCTAAAATGTAATTGTTCCTCCTTTAATATTTCATACCCTTTGTCTATGCTTGATTTTTTTTTCTTCCTGACAATCATTATCTAACATACTCTATACCTTATTATGTTTATTATTTGCCTCTTCTAGGGTGCAAGTTCCACAAAGAAAAGGATTTTTGAGTCCTTTGGTCTTTACTCTGTATTCCCACAACCTAGAACCGTGCCTGTATATAGGAACTGCTCAGTAAATACTTTACATGAAAAAAAAAATGAATAATTTACCTACATAATGGAAGAATTTATAATAGTCATATAAGCTCAATGGTATTTTTCAATAAAGGAGCTTTCATGTTCTCTCTTTCATATGGGTATTTTATAGACCCATCTGGGTAGTTAAAAAGTGTTTTCTATGTATTGATATTGAAAGTGTTTCTTTGAGGTAGTGAGTGTGAAGAAAAAGTTAACTTGTTTAAACAACTGTCTTTCAAAAAGCTGCAGTATTACCTCAGTGGAGACTGTCTTCCTCACCACTGTCATAAAGCAACACGTTGTCTTCCAACTGTCTTCAGACTTTTGTGTTTGGGCTTATAGTACAAACTGGAGCAGAAAGCTTTTGTCTGGATTTCTGAAAAGCAAATACCAGCCAAACAGACTCCATTCCTACCTTCAGTTCTCTGTGGTCCAAAGCAGGGCAGAGTCTGTTCATAAACACATAAACATTGAGGGTTCACATCTCCATGTACCTCAGTGTTGACTTTCTTTGGAAATTGTGAGAGAGAAAAAAGTGGCTCACGGGACACTTAGCCCAAATCTGCTTATTTGTTCTGGTCTTAGGAAAGAGAAAACCTGTGGTGGTTTTTGATGAATCTGACACACAACACAAAAATACCATCCTGTGGTAAAATGTGCAGATACTCTTTATGGTAGACAGCTTGATGTCATTATGAGAACCCTTGGCTAGAAGTCAGGATGGTGATTGATACAACCATGCCACAATATTTATTGAGCACCTACTGTCTGCAGAGTATTTCATTGCCAGTGGATTCTCAGCTCTGAGCAAACACAGGTCTATCTCTGCCTTCTGCATGGAACCAGTGAGCTCCTAGAGGGAGACGGACATTAAAACAGAAAATCAAATGAAGAAACATCACAAGAAAACTGAAATAAGTGCTCTGAAATGAAGGAATGTGGTTCTCTTGAAGCATATACAGTGGAAACTGCCCTATTCTATGGGAGGATGGAATCTTCCCAAAGGAAATAACCTGGAAGCTGATATGCATTAACCTGTTGTTGAACCAGGGTTCAGGGATAAAGAGAAAAAGCATTTTTGATAGAGGAAATAGCACGTTCAAGGCTATTTACAGAGCTGAGGGAGGGTCAGGGTAACTGAGTGTGTCTTAGTTCTGGCTGTATAACAAGTTAACACAGACTGGGTGGCTAATAAACAACAGAAATGTATTACCCTCAATTCTGGAGGTTGGTAGTCTTTAAGATCAGGGTGCCAGCATGGTTGGTTCTGGTAACGGCTCTTTTCCAGGTTGTAGACTGCAATCTTCTTGTATTCTCACACTGGTAGAAAGAGGGCAAGGAAGCTTTCTGGGGCTTCTTTCAGAAGGGCTCTAGTTCCCTTCATGAGGGTTCCACCCTCATGACCAAATTACCTTTCAACAGACTCACCTCTTAATACCATCAAACTGAAGATTAAAACTCAACATACCAAGGTCATAGACATTCAGTCTGTTGCGCTGAAACACAGAGATCTAGGCTTAAAGTCTCTTGTGTCAAGTTAGAAAGATAAGCAAGGATCTCTTGGAGATCTGGCTTCTTTCTCTTTTAGTTCTACTACAAAGTAACTGGGAAAAAAGTCACTTCTGTTGGGTGCAATTTCCTCACTTCTGAGTGTATGGGATTAAGATATTATATATTTAAGACACAAACCCCTATGGAACAGGAATACACACACACACACACACGTGCGCGCACACACACACACACACACGCTCCACATGCTCATTGAATATCCTTTTTCCAGAATGCTTGGGACCAGAAGTATTTCATATTTGAGATATTTTCAGATTGTGGAATATTTGCACATATATTGAGATATCTTGGAGAACGGAGCCAAGTCTAAACATGAAATTCATTTATGTTTCCTATTTGCCTTACACACATAGCCTGAGGGAAATTTTCTATAATTTTTAAAATAACGTTTTTATGTAACAAAGCTTTGACTGTGACTCATCATGTGAAGTCAGGTGTGGAATTTTCTACTTGTGGTGTCATGTCAGTGCTCAAAAACTTTCAGATGTTGGAGCTTTTTAGATTTCAGATTTTAGGATTACAGATACTCAGCCTCTCTCTCTGTGTGTGTGGGGGGGTGTGTGTATGTGGCATCGATTTTTGGCTCAGGTTGCTTTAGTCCTTGTTCTGCAAGTCCTGTGATCCTCAATTCGTTATATTGCTTTATTTTGGGGAAAAAAAAAAAACCAGTCTGCTCTGCAGGTGGTCATAGTTCTTCTATACTAAATCCTCTCTCTTACATAAACTTCTCTGCTCTCTTTCCTCCCTTTTTTCCTCCTACCTGGGCTTCTGAGCTGTTCCTTATTTGGATGTAACTCTGTTGCTGGTAATGCCACGTCTATTTATAATTCTCTTCCTCCAAGGCACTGACTCATTTTCTCTCTTTAAATTTGACCTTCTAACCTTCCCTCTTCACTGTAACTTGGAAATCGTTTGGGTGGTGCTTAGTATGAAGGACACAGGATGCCAAATAATTACACTATATTACAGTTTATGGTGTCTGCGACTGGTGAGAAAATTGCACTTGACATGCCATTATTTTTTGCCGGCCGTTTGCATGTTAAGAGCCCTGGACTACGCAGTTACAGCTTAATTGTATCTTCGGCCTTGTGAGAACAATTCATTGTCATTTCCATGAAGCTTCTACCTACTCAGACAGAGACTTCTGCACCAATAATTTGGCAGGAATGCAAGTCAGCATCGCGTGTCTCAACCTGGTCAAACAACAAGAGTTGGCTCCCTTTTGTCCAATGTCCCGACTTAGAAATAGGGGTGTCCCAGAGCTGTTAGAAATCTTTGGCTGCTAATATAAATAAAGAGAATAATATTAGTCATTTAAATTAGCAGAAACCCTAACCACACACACGCTTACCTACAACACATGTGCACACACATGCACATGGAGGATTTCTTAGCTGAGTTTGTGCATGAGCAAAATCCCAAATCATCTCTTAATCCTTTTCTTTTTTTTTCCCTGTAGCTCCAGACTCTCACCCTGTTCATCTCATTCCTTATCAAGGGACGAGGTGAGAGAGAGTGGATAATCGATGCTTATGTTTGTAGATGCACTGAGAAGTAAATTCAGCCAGCTTTCTCTTAAGAAGAGTCTTGCATATTTTGTCAGCTATTTGAGAGTCATCTCATGAAGGCAGATATTTTTCCCACTTGAAGCAAAATAATAGCAGTCATATGTTTATGGATGACACAATCAGATTATATAATTCTGTTTTTTAAATAGATTGCAACAAGATAGTCAGTACAAAAAAAAACTCAGAGTATTGATTCCTATTACAAGTATGAAGCTGAAATTCACAGGGCAGCATTGCACAAATATAAATGCTGCATAACTGGAGAGTGACTCATTGCATATTCACATGACAGAATAGCATAAAGTCATTAAAAAAAGTAAGATTTATAACACGAGAATGTGGTTGCAACTTAATAAATACCACAGGCAAGATAATAAAAAGTGTGTAGAATATAATTATTAAAATATATGTGTGATACAGTCAGAGTGCCTGGGATATATCTGTTAAAATATGTGTGTGAACATGAAAAAATAGATTTAAACATTTTTATAACTAACTTCAAACCATGAATACAGACGTATGTATTCAAACTTTTACAAAAAAAAAAAAAAAGCCATTAGTACCCATTATCCTGCTCACCTACATTCAATACTTTTAGATATTCTACTGTTATTCTTTCAATTACCTTCACCCCCATAAATGCATACACATTGCCAATGCTTTTGATTTAAGTAGTTAATTTAAAGAGAATGCAAATCATGTCTATAACCACTATTCACTGTTTTGATGTGAAGATTTCCCCAGTTGAAAACAACATAGAATCATAAAAAAAAAAAATCCCAAAGGCGTGATTATACCTCATGAGTACATGATATCCAGGTAACCCACCTTAAAAAAATTGAGGAGTTAATTTCTGACATTGATTCAGTTTAGTAACTATACCACAAAGCAATACAGGAGAACCTGTAAGGAAATATATCTGCATATTCAATCTTTTTCCCCCCAATATATGTGGTTGGATTATGAGTTTAAAAAAATAATTTTCTGCATTTATTTTCTGAATATGCTTTTATTAAAATGTAAAACTTAATAAAATGAGAAAAATAATATATTTCTCAATTAACATCAATGCCATCCATTCACAGCAAATTCTTGGAGACCATTACTTAATGTAAAACACATTTGGTAAATAGAATCTCGTTTTAAAAACTACACCTCTGCTAAACACTTGTATGGCCAATCTCATCAATTAATAAAGCACTAGGCTTATTTAATCATTTTTATGAAGCTGTGAAGAGAGAAAGAACAGCTACAGTCTTTCTGCATTGCTAACTGCACAGTAAACAAGTTCCATAACTATGGACTAGACCAGATATTAACCAGATGAAAAGGTTTTATATTTGATTTTTTAAATGGGAAACTACCTTATGAGTCTTCAAGTAATATAATCAGCCTACAGGTTGCTTGTAATGTTTTCAACAGATAGGAATGACCTAGAAAAGTTATTTATGGAACCATGTTATTTAAGAAAGATAAAAGTATTACAGTGTTTACAGAATTTATTTTGGCCTGGCTAAGAATGTTTTCTAGACAGTGGTATTTTAAAAATAGTTCAGTATTTTCCATCTGTACATATCATTTCCATTGTAATTAACTTAAATTCACCCTCTTGCGTGCGCATACACACCTTGGCCTAATTTGGTCATCCATGTTTCTGTCCCTAAGTCTTTGAATATTTCGTTACACAGTATTTCAATAGGCAGCCTTGTGCACAAAAATCGGAATACTCAGTTAAGATATGAGCATGTTTTCTCATCAGCACTGGCTCTCTCACCTCAGATTTTAATACATTTAGGAATCCCTTTAGATGTTATATCCTAGAGGAGAAATATAATACACTACATTTTTATTACTCAAAGCGAAGTCTGCAGACCACCAGCAGCAACACATGGGAGCTAGTTAGAAATACAGAATTTCATTCAACACCTGTACACCCGGACTTACTGAATCAGAATCTGTGTTTTAACACTACCCCCAGGTAATTCTTGTGCACATTAAAGCCTTTAAAAATGAAATACACATTTAGTTTTTAGGAAATCAGCCAATCATCAATCAACCCCTGTATGGGACAAATCATGCTTTTTTGCTCTCTGTACCCGTCGCTTTTGAATACCACCCAATGCTCAAAGAGGGTCAAGGGGGCCGGTATTTGGAAAAGCCCTAGCTGAGGTTTTGGAAGGAAACAGCTGTTGATTTTATTTGAACCCCATGTGGTAGGTGATGAACATAGTGGGTTGATGGGACTCCTGCCACACTGCAGGTGATGGTGAAGAGCAACAGCCTGCGTGTGCACCCATGCTCCTACCACCAACTCAATTCCTCAGTGAGAACTGTTAACTGTTGTCTGCTCAGTTCCGTGGACTACTTCCTTTTCTCTCTATCTATTTACCACAACTCGGCAGATGTGTTCTGAAATCTACAGAGTATCAAATGTCACTGGGCTTCCATGGAAGGCAGTAGCAGAATCCAAATGAGCCTGATCAGGAGGGCTGAGGAATACTGGGAAACAGCAGAGAATAAAACCCTACATGCATTCTTCTGTTTCTCCCTAATCCTAAGAAAAACTCAACTGCGTTGCAGACATTTTTTTTCTGTGAATATATGGTTGAGACTAGGAGACTGATGACATTATCTGGGGACATGAAAATGAGGGAGAAAAAGAGCTTTGTTCTTTTTCTTTCTTTCTTTTTTCTTTTTTTTGAAATGGAGTTTTGCTCTTGTTGCCCAGGCTGGACTGCAATGGCGCCATCTCAGCTCACCGAAACCTCCGCCTCACGTGTTCAAGCGCTTCTCTTGCCTCAGCCTCTTGAGTAGCTGGGATTACAGGCTTATGCCACCACGGCCGGCTATTTTTTTTTTTTTTTTTTTTTTGAATTTTTAGTAAAGATGGCGTTTCTCCATGTTGGTCAGGCTGGTCTAGAACTCCCGACCTCAGGTGACTCGCCCGCCTTGGCCTCCCAAAATGCTGCAATTACAGACATGAGACACTGCGCCCACCCCCAAGAGAAAAAGAGATTTTAAGTAACCTGAATAAAGTGATAGTATCTATTGAGTGTTTACTAAATGGCTGACAATTTATTAAAGTTTGCCTATTCAATCTTCACAGCAATCCCCTGATAAAGGTAACATTATACACATTACCAGATCGGGAGAAAGTCACTGAAGGGAATGGTCATTTCCACTAGAAGATGCAGGGGAGACAAATAGTGATTACGTGATGAAGCCCGGAGTCAAACCTGAGTGTAGTGATCACAGAATTTGTTCCTGTCACCATGGCAACACACGATCCCATTTGAACCTTATATGGTAGGTGCTCAGTATGCTAGGCTGTGACCCCAATTTGCAGATGAGAACGGTGAGATCACGGAAGGAAACAAAGGTATGGTCTCATAATGAGAATGTAAAAGGTTTAGTAAGATTTGAGCGGACAATGAGAGATGTTTCTCTAATTACAAAGCCACCACACGTATTTTTTGCACCTCTATATGCTTTGTTAGTTAGGGACAGAGGTGCACATAAATCCCTCCAGAAAAGAAAAATGTCCTTGAAGATTATGCTTGTGCTGGCTCTGTTTTATTTATTTTATGGGAATCAGAGGAGAGGACACTGGCATAGCCTGGGCCCGGGCAGGGCTGCCACCAAGTACACCGCAATTTGAGGGTTGTTCTCCTAATACAGGGGTTAGCCTAGTATCTTGATGCTTTGTTTTCTCATTTTAAAAATATATTAAGAATGATTATGCTGATGAATAAGAAAAAATGATGGAGAAGGAGTAGCAAGAAGAGAAAAACGGTTTTATTGAAAATTTCAGACATCTTGCTACGTGCTTTAAATATATTTACATGTTATTATTTTCAATTTTGCAGATAAGAAAATTAAGACTTTTGGACGGAAGTAAATTCTCACTGACTCGGTGACCAGAGTGTAATGATTCTGGTTTTGCCTGAGCTGGGCAGAGCTTTTAACCATGCCAGAGCTGTAGCAAAAAGTTAGAGAGTTCACTGGAATCTTTAGCCAAAACTGAACAGTTTTCTAGGTTCTTCTTAAAGTGAGAATCACCACAACAGCAAAAAGAAGAGTGGAATGAAAAATAAAATCCTGTACACATAGATGGGAACTAAAAGAAGACAAAACGCTTGTACCCTCCAGTTGCTTGAACTAATTGTGTTAATGCTGAATAATTTAGTAACAATTCCCTGTACTCCTGGAAACTGAGCTGGTGGACAATATTACAGAGGCTCCAGAGGTGGGATCTATAATTTACTTAGCTCTGTGCAGTGACTTCCCTGACGCCCCTTGTAACTTTATGAGTCTCTTTTCCAAATAGATATGTGCTGCTCTGTTGCAGTTCTTCCGTTCCAGCCCCCATCTTGGTGACTTTCTCCCGAGCAGTTCTGGTCATGTCCTCTGCTACTGGTGCACCTTGGCCACTGAGAATAACCCCTTTATGCCTTTAGCAAATACTCTGAGGAACAGTAATTTGATGAAAGACCAAACATGTTATTAAAAATGACCAAATCCTGTAACTTTTAGAAGCAAGTCAGACTCCCTAGCCATTCAAAAGCTTTATTTAGAATGTGGCAGGGTTATTTATAGTAGAGTTTTTCTTTGCTTTTTTTTTTTAATGTGCGTATAGGAACCTAAAAGTATAAATGAATTTCTCATTGCAGTTTGCTTTTTGTCATACTCTGTGTGTGTGTGTGTGTGTGTGTGCACATCCTATTATTTTTTCTCTTAAAGGAGCTTTGCTTTGGTGAAGTTCATCCTCTGATTGCATCCCTGACTTTGTAGGAACATTTATAATCAGCTTTTTGAGGTGTTTTCAGAAATCACTAGATGTCTGCAATGGCTGGGCCTATTGATCAAGGCCACTGTTTTTCTAGTACTCTCTTCTGTTTTTCCTGTCATTAAACTCTTATTGTAAAGGTCTTAGTTTTTTATAGCTGAACCCAAATATCACATCCCAACTAGACTATCAGAAATGCATTTAAGACTGTGGTTCATGCCTATAATCTCAGCATATTGGGAGGCTAAGATTGTGAGGATCGCCTGAGCCTGGGAGTTCGAGGCTGCAGTAAGCTATATGATCATGGCACTGCACTCAAGCGTGGGCAACAGAACGAGACCCTCCCCATCAAACCCCCAAGAAAGAATGCATTTAAATGTTCCTGTCTCACCAGTTGGAGGAAGGACACAAGCAAAAAAAAAGCTGAAAGACCAAACAATAAACATGAAGACTCTCCCAGCTCCCTATCATCACATACACATAAAAAAAACCAGGTGGTAAGACAGTGTCAAAGAGACACAAACCACAGAGCCAAGTGGTAAATAGAGGGTGAGACAGAAATCCAAAAATACAAAGCAAAAGTCACACTACATGTGATATAACGTAAGAATGGACCTAGGCTGGGCACAGTGGCTCACACCCGTAAACCCAGTGCTTTGGGAGGCTGAGGCAATAGAATCACTTGAGCCCAGGAGTTTGAGACCACACTGGGCAACACAGCAAGACCCCAGCTCTACAAAATATGTTTAAAAATTAGCTGAGTGTGGTGGTGTGCACCTGTGGTTCAAGTTATTCCAGAGGCTGAGGCAGGAGGATCAAAGCTGCAGTGAGCTGTGTTGGCACCACTGCACTCCAACCTTGGTGGCAGAGCAAGATCCTGACTCTAATAATAATAATAACAGTAATAATAATAATAATAATAAAGACAAAATAAATTTTAAAAAAGGAGCCAGACCCAGAAAACATACAGAAAGTAAGACATTTTCACAGGATCACAGCATTCAAGAAACACAGAGGATCAAAACCAATGAGACAGAAAATGAGGTAAAGTAAAAATGAAGACCGAGCGAAGGAAAGAGAGTAGGATAGTCCCCGGAGAGAAGGAGGGAAAGCAGAGGATACACAAGCAGAGAAAGGCAATATGGAATGGATTTGGGGTCCACTGAGTGATTCTCACTAGGCTCAGTCTAATTCCTTTTAGCCCCTGGACAGATGGGTTAATGTGTACTTTTGTGATCACACAGGTTCTGAATTTTTTGTTTTTGCTTTGGAAAGGTGTGCCTTTTGATTCTAACACATGATGTTTGCCGAATAACTGAGGCTGGCAGGACTTGGCATGAAGTTGGAACAATCTGAGTGAACCAACAAACATGATGATCTTTTTTGTTCTTGAATTTTTCTAGACCAATGTTGTTTCTTAACCTTATACATTCTCTAGGAATTGGCACTAGAAAGTACATCATGGCCATTTTATCTCAAATCAGATGTGGAGCATAATAATTTAACAATAAGTCTTTAAATAAAATTATTACATGCTTTCTACCTACAGACTATGACATCAGCTTAGAAGAGACGTGGGAGGTAGAAAAGGCATATGGGTAAGCCCTTGGACAATTTACATCTGTCTAAAACTCTCTAAAATTATGAAATGGGGGCCAGGCTTGGTGGCTCGCACCTGTAATCCCAGCACTTTGGGAGGCCGAGGTAGGTGGATCATGAGGTCAGGAGTTCAAGACCAGCCTGATCAAGATGGTGAAACCCCATCTCTACTAAAAATACAAAAGTTAGCCAGGTGTGGTGGCACTCGCCTGTAGTCCCAGCTATTTGGGAGGCTGAAGGGGGAGAATCACTTGAACCTGGGAGGCAGAGGTTGTGGTGAGCCAAGATGGTGCCACTGTACTCCAGCCCAGGTGACAGAGTGAGACGCCATCTCAAAAAATAAAAAAATAAAAAAATAAATGGGCTTTTGAAACATTGGCAAAAGATACTTTAAAACAAGATTTATCTTTCTAGTATATTTGGGTATAAAAACAACTTAATTTATGCAGTTAATTTTAAAATGATCTAAAATGGCCACAAAAAAGGCTAATGCTAGTTTTCTGTTTCTGGTACTTTACAAATATATTTGAGCAAATGCATTTTACAAAATATTTTGTTTTTAACTTTTGTGGGTACTTGGTGTATATATTTATGGAATGAGAAAATACAGTTTTAATAGCTCAGTAAAGAACAAGTGTGGTGGAAGTTGGAGAATATGCATGGATAGAACCAAGGAAAATAATACTTTTTTGACTACCTAGTACCTTCCAGGATATATGAACTCTTATTTAGAGCTCACCTGAATCCTGTGAGATAGGGCTATTAACATCAACCGCCTTTTAACAGATAAAGAAATAGGTTGAGAAATTTAGTCACTGTCCCAGGTTGGCTAATAAGGTGGGGAATTGGGATTGGAATGCAAAACTAGCTTATTTCCAAAACCTATACTTCTTCTGCCTACACTGCGCCACCCCCTCCCTCAATTTACTTGGTTCTTCCTTATGTTTCTTTACACATGGAAGGGCTTTTGTGGAAATAGGAGCCAAGTTCTCATGGAAAAGTGCTTATTTTTATGGAACATGATTTGCTCTTCCAAGTATTTCTTTTGATCACGCCAATAACCCAGAAGGCCAAGTGGTTTGACTAAGATGGCATTAGACCTACACTAGAAACCAGACCTTTGACACCTTGTCCTGTGTTTTCTCTAGTGATCACGTTGCCTCACCAGAGGCTTTTGTCAATCCATCAGCATTGCACATGGTGTCCCCCGCTCCCCACCATGGTAACTCTGTGCCATTCAAAGCATGTTGAGATTAATACTGCAGTTCTAGGTTGCCCTACAGAGCAGGTCTCTGAAGACATCCACTCCTAAATTTTGCAGCATGTCAGTGGAAAGCCCTGAGTGAGATTTCCTTTTAAGTGCACCACCCGATCACCTGGTTTATGTGGTCTCTTTTAAATCCAAGGACTATGCTACTTCCCTACTTACACTGGCAAATGCGAACTGAGAACCTACATTAATAATAGACATCTTCCCAGGGCATATTATTGAATGAGGTTTTCAAAAGCCTGTGCTGTCTTGTGACCTCTTAGCTCCACATCATCCAAGATGGTGCTCCTTAATATAGCCTAGCACTCCACATTGTGAGTGCTGCGTAACACAGGCCAGGAAACCATACATGCAAGATTATTGGATAATTCTTTTGCTAATGTTCGAGGAAGGCTTTTGCAGCTGTCTTCCTATAGGAATACTTCGCTAGGTTTGGATTTGGGTGAGAAGAGGTAGCACAGTTGAGTGTCACTTGGCTTTGCAAGTGCTGGGACACAGTTGCGTACTGTGACCTGGTAGGGAAGTGTTGTCACATTTACAAAGAAAATCAGCATGCCTGGGAACTGCTCCTTGAGATGTGATAGGGAAGTAAAAGTCTGCATCTGAAGACTCCTCTAACTCAAGAGAACTTTTGAGGTAGCAGAAGAAAGGGTTCTTACTTTGGAATTAGAGCCTTGGAAGAATCTTTGCAAATACAAAACCCTCTCCTCTGCTACTCCGTAAACTCCACAAGGTTCTGACTTTCTCTTTTAAATTTTATAAAAGGGTCAGCACAAGGCACACAAGGGAAACTTTTCTCTTCCGCCTAGCAAGGGCTTGGGCTAAGACAGACTTTCCTCTTTCTCCCCTGAAAATTCTAAGCATTAAGACTGATTGACCTGAATGCAGATACTTAATTTGAACCTCTTTAAATAATAGTATTTTCTATTTTACAATTTACTATTTAAAGTATATTGTTTTACCCAAGCCATGTTTTTTATGAGCCACAGGCTTGTGTTTGAAACACCAGGAGGCATACAAATTCACATATCCACAGACACACATATTTATACAGAATTAAAAAATGATGGTTAGCATACATTTCTGAAACCATTAGCAAATTTTCAACACAGCTTCTATCTTTTTTTGTGGTTATAACCACAGTGGCTTGTCTATTTTTCTGTCATCTTTATTGCCCGAAATGAGCAGCTTATATGCAATATCCTACCTTGCAATACCTTTATTGACCTCTGCTGGTCAAGAGTCCAGGCTTGTATCTTTTTCATTGAGAAAGATGGTAGCCTGGAGGATTGTGATAATGAGATTCTGTTCTGAAGTTAGACAAAGCCAGGTTTCAATTCCTGTCACAATAGCCCCATACTCAGCTTGTATCATTGCATGAGAGTTAGAGTTAGTGTTGTTAAGCCTCAGTTTCCTCACTGAGAAAGTTACTTTGTAAGATTTGTCCTTTAGGTATTCCCCTAAGCAATAGATGTGATATCGTAGTTCATTGAGTGGGGACCAAATATTATGGTAGTTGTTACTATTCTGGACAGTTCACACCTTGGACATTTTTGTCATTCATTAAAGCTTTTTAAAATTGCAATTAGCTAGACAGTTTTTAAATCCTGTCACTCTATGGCCATATGTTACTCATCTGTACAATAATAACCTGGGAGTCTTCAGTACTTTCTAGTGCCCTTTGGAATCTAACATTCTGTTTCTCTATGATTTTTAATTCATACAAACTGATCCTAATACTGAGCCTGAGGAAGGAATACATTTTACTGAGTGGAAGGAGAAATGCTTTGCCTTCTGAAGGCATAGAGGAAAGTATATGTTTAATTGTTACTTACTTTTCAATAT
This sequence comes from Chlorocebus sabaeus, assembly GCF_047675955.1. Classification (NCBI taxonomy): domain Eukaryota; kingdom Metazoa; phylum Chordata; class Mammalia; order Primates; family Cercopithecidae; genus Chlorocebus; species Chlorocebus sabaeus. The sequence continues at coordinate 58,995,702 of NC_132908.1, read as the reverse complement.
TTAAGAAGAAGAAGAAAAAGTAGAATAAAATGATGGATATTGACATGATTCCATATTGACAGACAAACATGTCTAATATTTCAAAATGTCACATGCGAATACAATAATTATTTTGAAGATCGAGGTGAGAGGGATATGGAGGATGACTCCAACTTTGAACTTCCACCCTCAGTCACCCATGTGATTCAACAGTGACGTGAGACACAGTAGGTTGACTTCTGCAATGCTGTGGACCACCCTTAGTGAGACACAAGTCGTAAGGATCGTCTTTCTTTTGAGACATCAAGAGTAAACATATCCCTGAAAAAAACAGTCAGGCATTACAAATTGTTCATGCATACAAGTATAAAATCACCATCATCATCATACTATGAATTATAATGAAATATTAAATCTATAACATCTTGTAAGGAGATTGCATATAAAGCACATTATTAAAACATACTTTATAAAAGCTATTATGTTGCAATAACTTAGAGCTATTGAACTGCTATTATCTTTTATGCAAAATTTTAAAAAGGCTTGATCTTCAAACTGTTGCAAAGGTTAAAATAAATCCTATGATTTAAAGTACATGGAATTGGTTGAAATAAAAGCTAACATTTAATGACATATTTTATAAATACTGAAGAGAAGGAATATTTGATTCACAATTACTTAAGCATGTTACATGCCCGCCTCCCCCAAGATGCTTACCACCAAAACCCCACGCTTATTAAGACAATTTTTAACCTTTGTACTAATGGATGATTATGTGCCAAACATTTCTGATAAGTTTGTTTTTAAGTACAGGGACAGTTAGATCCTTTACCTAAAATAATTTATAAAACTTGTAAATTCACTTAAGATTTTTTATTGACCTATTCTTATAAAAAATGGGGTATTTTACAAAAAGGTTTATTTCTAGACTCTGCTGTCCCACAACATCCATTTTATAATCCTCTTCCAATGATACTAGGAAATCTGATTACCATCAACAATGCTAATGGTTAACATTTTGAGTACTTTTATGCTTGCAATAGGTGGAACATTTCGAGCATATCTCATTTAATGCTCACAAACTCCAAATGAGGTACGCGCTATCATGTATTTCCATATGTAGCTATAAACCGATTTAATGAGGTTGTATAGTTCCTCTAAGGTCAGTCATCTGAAGGTGCTGAGTCAAACCCCGAAGGTAGATATATTTGCTTTCAATTTCAATCCTAAACTTTTCTGATATATAGTCTCTTACAAAAAAGTTGAAGTTTCTCGGGTAAAGTAGTTGCATTATATCATTTCATCAAACATGCACACACATGGTTTAGAAACTAATATTGCATTCTACAGATTAATTTCCTTTCTTGTTTTCAAAATCAATACAGTTGATTAACTTGTTATTCTGAAGTGTTGACAAATTATTGGGTAAAAGTGAATTAATAGATTTATTCTACCGTATCTACTGGGGACATGCTATGTTCCAGGGTCTTTGCTGAGGTCATGAAGACACACAAAAAGATTCTGAATGATATGAACATTTACTTTGAAGAAACAAGGTAAAAATATTCAACAGTGGGCTATTCACTGTTTAAACAACCTTTCTCATTTTTAAAAATAATATCTACTTGTCTTATCTACTTCTTTTCTTAGCAGCCACAGCATTACTACCAGTTCACCTACATTATCTAGATCTCGCATTACTCCTGGAAAAGAATTAACAATCAAAACCAGTTTGAAGTAAGAAGGATTTATCTCCCCAGGACTCTTTAACAGAGCACATAGCTTGAAGCTAGTGCAACTTTTTAGGCAGGAAGGGAGAAGACTGCTATGTAAATCATTATCACTGACAAGTTAAGCCTCCAGTCAAAAGCAGAAGGTATAGCTTGTGTATTTACCCTGGGCTATTTGTCTCCGAGGTAGCCGTTTGAAAAGAAATACTTAAAAGCAGGTTGATATCCACACAGACACACCCTTAACGGACTGAAGGGCTGGTCTCATGTCTCCTTGGATTAGCTGAATTTCAGGGCTTAAATTATTCTCAGGACTCCTAATATCCATCTCTTCACCCCAACCCAGAAATCCTAAGTAAAGGAGAAGAAGTGAAAATTCCATCTTGAATGAGTTGCTATTTGATTAACTCTAAGAGTACCTATTAAACATAGGATTGGGAGTGGAAAATTATGAGTTCAATCTTCTCCATGTAGGTGGTCAAATCTGTTCTTTCAGTCGGCTTTCTCTGTTGCATCAAAATCACGTTTCTGAATTTCAAAGCTAGACCAGTCATTCCCCTAAATTCTGTGTCTTCATTATCTATGTGAATGAGTCCCAAATCCTTTTCTAGCCTCGATGAATAGCAGTTACCATTATTTGAGCTTGGAAAGTCACTCAGATTTTTAGCATTGTTGAATACGTTAAATGAATTGATAGAAAGATAGCACTTAGAATAGGACATAATGGTGCTATGTAATTGTTAACTATAATGATAATACAAATTTTTATTATTCATTAATAAATTATTGTTAACTATAGTTACTGCTAGTGTTACTACTACGGTGTCTACTACTACTAGTAGTACTACTACAAGCACCACTAAATTTGAATTTGATATTACATGAGAAGATAACACGTTAAATTTTATCATATTAAGAAACAGCTCAGAGAAATGAGAGAAAGTTCAACTCAACATTTTGGCCAAAGACTTTATCTTTCCTCTATATCATTACGCCTTCAGCATCTCCTTTCTATTCAGTTTTTGGCAGATTGTGGGTTCAAAGTAAATGTTTATTAGTTGAGATATCTGTTTAACATTTCTGTTAGAACTTATAAAACCATCTAACACTAGTAGATGCTAAATAGATGCATGTTTTTTCTCACAGCATTTTGAAAGTCAGTCTACTCAGAAAAGATGTAGCATGAGCCGTCTTAAGCCATGTGGAGAAATAGGAAAGCTTTTACACTGTTTGTGGGAGTGTTAATTAGTTCAACCATTATGGAAGTCTGTGTGGAGATTCCTCAAGGATCTAGAACCAGAAATACCATTTGACCCAGCAATCTCATTACTTGGTATATACTCAAAGGATTATAAATCATTCTACTATAAAGACACATGCATATGTATGTTTATTGCAGCACTATTTACAATAGCAAAGACTTGGAATCAACCCAAAGGCTCATCAATGATAGACTGAATAAAGAAAATGTTGCACATATATACCATGGAATACTACGCAGCCATAAAAAAGAATGAATTCGTGTCCTTTGTGGGGACATGGATGAAGCTGGAAACCATAATTCTCAGCAAACTAACACAGGAAAAGAAAACCAAACACCACATGCTCTCACTCTTAAGTGGGAGTTCAACAATGAGAACAGGGGTTTGGGGGCAAGGGGAGGGAGAGCATTAGGACAAATATCTAATGCATGTGGGGCTTAAAACCTAGATGACGGGTTGATAGGTGCCACAAACCACCACGGTACACGTATGTATACCTATGTAACAAACCTGTACATTCTGCACATGTATCCCAGAACTTAAAGTAAAATAAAAAAGGGGGGAATTATTGTAATTTTTTTTCAAGGAATATTTAACTCATGTCTTTACATGCCCCAGTGAGCACAATATAAACATCTGAGACACACAGAAAGCGATATGCGTGTGTATGACATTTTTCAGGATCCTTTAAAATCATAGTCACTACCTGGCACTTTACACCCATTATCTCATTTAATTCTCATCATAAGCCTAAAAGTTAGATGTTATTATAACTACATTATAAGAAACCAATACACTGCAAGAGGTTAGGTAAATTTTCCAGCATTGTGAAGGCCGTTCTATATCTGCTGAACTCTAACATTCATCTATCTAGCTCCAAAGCCTTGCTTCATTCTTCATGCTCTCTGTGTAGCAGTAGTCTGTGACTTTCATGATTTTCATGATCCTTTTACTCTGAGTTTCTGCCTCTAAATCTCAATCTTCCTTTTTAATAGCTCCAGTCTCCAAAAGCTGTGATACCCTAGCCAAATTAGTGGTGGAGTTGTGCTTTAGATCCAAATCCATGTGACCATAAACGAGTCAGCTCAACATCGCTGAGCTCAGATTTTTCAACTGTAAAATATTTGGTAATCTTTATATTTTGGCTTAAATGAGGCAGTAAATATATGAGAAGTTTCTAGCAGTGTCTTTCATATAGTAGGCACTTAGTGGATGAAAGCTACTCTTTTTATTGTCCTTACTCTTCTGATTATTGTATATAATCAGATAATGAAGAGGCATCACTAATCATTTAAATTTTCATCCTTCTAAAGCTGTGTATTAGTTATGTTTGCTAATGAGACTCCTGTACTTAACTGATTTTATCCGCTTTGTCATGCCCAGTATCTTAGTTTGAGCTTCCATATAGTATCTATCCTTCCAATTTCTTACAAGTGAGTCCTTTTTTCCCCTATGTATTGATTTTATTAAATCTTTTGGCTCAGTAAGTCATTAGAATAAAATATCTAGTCTTAGAGAGAAAATTATCTTTGGAATCAGCAACTCAGTTTTATTTCAAAGATGAAGAAAGTGAATGCAGAAAGCAGAGGCTTGAATATCTTTTGTAGTTAACAGGTAGCTTCTTTCTGGATGGCAATGCTACTACCCATCCCAGAGGTCCTTTGATCCATGGGCTAAAGTTGGGTGACTCAGCATTCTCAGTAATGCCAAACATATAGTGGGCATGACTCATTTAATTACAAGGTGAAAGTTAGGTACATCTTAGAGGAAGAAGCAATAAAGGGATACACTGAAGTCCATATCAGCTTTCTCTGTGTCTTGGATCAAGGACACCTGGTGGAAGACAGTATGCTAGATCAAAGAGTCTTGGATGCAAACGGTCCTGGGTTAAAATACCAATTCTTCCACCAACTAGCCATGTGCTTTTATGCAAATAACCTGATCTCTTTGAATCTCCATTTACTCACCTGTCAAATGAGGAAAAAGACACTTGTAGATATTTGATGAAGTGTTTTAATTATTATTTACCAGAGAAGACCACATTTTGTTGGGATATAATTTCAAATTTACAAAAAAGTTCCAACAATAATAATAATATGAATAATAATACAAGAATCTCACCATATTCATCATGTTTAATTTTGCTTCATTCATGTTATCATTTCCTAATTATCTTTTCATGCATATTGCATTTTTCTTCTAAACCATTTTCCAGCAAGTTGGGGATATTTTTTTCCATAACCATAAAAGACTTCAATGTATTTTCTAACCACAGAGTAATTATTATGATCTGGAAATGTACCATTGGCACAATACTATTATTCTATCCATAATTCATAAAAATTTTGTCAGTTATTCTAAAATTGCTGTTTATAGATATTTGTATTTCTCGGTACAGATCAAGATAACTTACTGCATTTAATTGTCATACCTTTTAATTTTCTTTTATTGGAACAATTTCACAGACTTTCTTGAAATTTATATTTTTGGAGTTTATATGCCAGTTATTTTGTAGAACATTTTTAGATTTTTGCATCTGATACTCCCTTGTGAGTACTACAAGTTAGGTGTTTTTAACAGAAACCCTGTAGAAGGGATGCGGTTTTCCAAGGGCACCATATCACAAGTTATGTGAGGTTGGTTTATCGCAATATTGATCATGCTAACTTTGCTTACCTGCTTGAGATAGTGTCTGTCAGGGCTTTCTTCTGCAAAGCTACTATTTTCCCTTTTGTTATTAATAAGCAATTTGTGGGGAGATACTTTCTGACAATTCTGTTTCTCATTAGACTTTCATCCAATAGTTTTAGCATTAATTCGTAATTTTAAAAATCTCCATTATTCTTTCTATATTTATTAACTGGCATCCTACTCTAAGGATGTCCATGATCATTTGACAACTGTTTTCTGGAAGGATAAAAATACGGTGGGAGCAAGGGAAAATATAGGAGTATAAGAGTCAGTGCATAGACTTTCAGGGCCTAGATAAACAACTAGTATATGGAATCACTTTGATGGCATGTGCAAAATGACACAGGCAGGGCCTCAGAGAAATATGAATTATGTTCTCTTCTCTAGAAAGTCTTTATTTTACTTCAGACAGTGTACCAGAAGGCAGGATTGTGGAATATTGTGAGAATTCCTGGCACATCAGCAAAGTAGACTCTGAGAGACTTTAAGTTAAGATAGCTTGGAAATAACATTAAAATTATGACCTTATGACTTTTTTAGAGAAAATCTGAATCTTAGGATAAAGAAGAGGAATTATTCTTTCAAAAAAAAAAAAAAAAAAGAAACTCAGAAAAGGATTACACTTAAATACACACACACACACACACAATTCTGTGGTCATGAAATAGTTGTTTGAATATATGAAAGAAAACAAAATGCTAAACTACTAAATATTTCAGGACTGTTACTGTTTAAATTGTAGACCTGGGCCAGGCATGGTGGTTCATGCCTGTAATCCCAGCACTTTGAGAGGCTGAGTGAGGTCGGACCCAGGAGTTTGACACCAGCTTTGGCAATGTAGCAAGTCCCTCACCTCTACAAAAAATAAATATAAATGAATAAATAAATTGTAGACCTAATCGGAGATGTAATAAACTATCCTGATTGATATAATGTAATTTAATTTGTGTTTCAAAAATCATTTTATTAATTAAATTACCACTGAACCATGGGTTTAGGTAAAAATTTCTTTTTCTTGGTGACCATCTTAACTAGGTCCCTGTTTGCGTGAAAACTTCAGAATTTAGAATGAAAGCTGCTGTAGCTTTAGGGAATGTCAATATTATATGACTTCATAGATTCCCAAATTAAACCTATTGTCGATGAGCATCTTTAAATGTGATGAGTTAGTACATTAATGCTCTTTTAAGAAGGGAAAATGCCAGAGCATGCATTTGCTTCACCTGATTAGAGGGTTGGGAATAATTTTTAGTTGCATTCATTCTCCGAGGAGGGCGGAATTTGCCCCCATGTGCAGTTTGCCATTCCCTGCAATGATGGCTTGAAGACTGTGTTCCTCAATTAGAAGGCATGATTCTTTCATCCTGGACTTAACCTCAGCCCTGATGCTGTTATTTTTAATCTCTGCTTCAGGGAATTGGGTTGGATGATCTGTCAGGTCTCTTCTAGTTCAGATAGTCTAAGCTAAGAAATAGAAGAGGCACTAGTAAACATTTCCACTGGCTTTGAGTTTTGAGGAATTTATCTGCAAGGATGAATTAGGTTTATTCTTCTTTGTCTGCAGGCAAAGGAGACATATGTCTTTAAAGCTGCCTGACCGGACTATCTTTTCAGCATGATTTAAAAACACAGGAAACTTTCACATAGGATTAGGATCAGTATGAGCCATCTGAAGATTTCATACGTTCTTATAGGAGGAAAGTGGTTGAGAAGATCAAGAATGGATAGATTTTATCTACTGAGTTGGGCAGGTGAGATGTAAGCTTGTAAAGTTGAAAGCAATTTTTCCTTCATCCTTTTAATAAAAATGTATGTTACTTTTAATTATACAACAATGTGAAAACATATTATTACATATGATTATAGACACTCGGTCTGCCTAATGGAATCTGTTCTGTTCTAATTCATCTGAGTAAAGAATAAGACACATAACAAGTAAAAGTAGGCCTGGCGCTGTGGCTCACGCCTGTAATCCCAGCACTTTGGGAGGCCAAGGCAGGCAGATCACAAGGACAGGAGATGGAGACCATCTTGGCTAACACGGTGAAACCCCATCTCTACTAAAGATACAAAAAATTAGCCGGGCATTGTGGCACATGCCTATAGTCCCAGCTACTCAGGAGGCTGAGGCAGGAGAATCGTTTGAACCTGGGAGGCAAAGATTGCAGTGAGCCGAGATCGCGCCACTGCACTCCAGCCTGGGTGACAGAATGAGACTCCGTCTCAAGAAAAAGTAGTAAAAGTAACAGCAAACATGCCTGCTGCCCGGACAGGCCGATCTATTGCTTTAGAATCTGAGAACTAGATAATCTTTTGGCAAACCAGTAACTGTTTTTAGTAGCCTCTAAACAATTTGTTTTGTGTTTCCTTCCTTCTTTATTATAGTTTTGGGTCAGTCCAGTCCTGAGATGTTGTCTCATTTATAATCCTCTATCACAAGAAATAATTTCTATGTCTATAAAAGAGAATGTTTTTGTTGTATGTATACTAGGGCTGTTCTCTCTTTAATAAAATTTTACCTGCAAGTACCTTGGCTAGGAACAAGAGAGCTAGCATAATTTCACACAAGTAATCACCTGTTTGAAATCTGGTTCATTTTTCTTAATCTCCCTGGGACTTAGAGTTAACTTTCAGGCAGGTTTGTTAGCAGAAACTAAGTATTGTGGGACACAATTATAACTTCAATAAAATTGTACAGGGAAATATGAACAGCAGTGGTGATATTTTGCTGTTTTTTCCTGATGAGTGGTTCTAACGTGAAGAGCAAAAATGTTTGCAGGGGGATTGAGAAACAAGAATTGAGACACACGTCTCTTGCAGTGGTTCTGAAAGCGCAGTAAGCATCCGAATCACGCAGAGGATTTGTTAAAGCAGGGACAGTGGGCCTGACTTCAGTTTCTCATTCAGTACCTCTGTGGTGGGACAGAATTTGTGTTTCTGACAGGTACTCAATGCAATGCTGACAATGCTGGTCTGAAGACCACACTTTCAGTACCAGAGATCTAACACATCCTCCAAATGGATTCATTTTGGTAGCTGTTGTGTGTAGTAGAGAGAACATCAGATGAGAGTCATAAAGCTTTTTACATTCTATTAGTCATTCGACAAATTTTCCTTGGCCAGTAATAGGTAAATTCTGTGCTATGTCCTTCAATACAGAGATTAATAGGGCCCATTCCTCATGTCTAAGAAAATTTACAGTCAATTAGAGGAGACAATCAAGGAAACCCGCAATCTCAATACCGTACAATTAGCAATATAATGATTGTTGTGCAGACTTGGTAGTAGTGCCTGACTCAGTTTGCACTGGGAACCTGCCATCAAAGTAAGCTTTTTAGAAGCAGAAATTTAAAATGAATTTTGAATACAATATAGGATTTATTACACTGGAGGACATATCTCAAGAGGAAAGGATAAGAGTGAATGGCACACAATGAGGGGAATGAGAATGCAATTGAAAAATGGCAAACAGTTCAGCAGCGGTAGAACATGTAGTACTATGGAGACATATACTTAGCCCCACAGTTTAATCCCTATTTACTTCCCAGCCATGAGAAATTCCGCCTGGTATTCTTGGGGGTTTGCACTTCACCATGTATGTGATGGGAGTGGAGGGCCAGACACTGAAGATTTTAAATAAAGAAGTAATGAGATTACATGTCTATTAAGAATGCTTAAACAAATTTTGATATATCCATTGTTTACTATGCAGCTATGAAAAATAATGTCAGTGTTATATATATATTATGAACTAGCTCTAAAGCAACATATAGAATAGTGTTCACAGAATTTTTTTATTTGTGTACACAGAAGAATGAGGAGTCCGTGCATTTGTGTGTATTTACGTGTGCATAAAATATTTCCTTGGGTATAGAAACATAAACAAGCATGAACACACATAAAATATAACTTGATAACAGTAGTTCCTTCTGGAAGGAGGAACTGGAGGACAGGGGACTGTGTTAGAAAGGGGACTTTTTGCTTTGCCTGCTTTTTTATTACTATTTGACATTCTTTTGACATGCACATATTGTATTTTTTATTTTATCGTATGTATTTACTGCCATTACTACTACTACTGCAATTAACGAATCATTTTAGAGTTAAAAAAGATTACTGTTGCAAACATTTAAACAATGATGGTGGTGCATGCCTATAATCCCAGCTACTCAGGAGGCTGAGGCAGGAGAATCGCTTGAACCTGGGAGGGAGAGGTTGCTGTGAGCCGAGATCACATCATTACACTCCAGTCTGGGCAACAAGAGTGAAACTCTCTCTCAACAACAACAACAACAACAAAAAAAAAAAAAAAAAAAAGAGTGCTGGAGGAAAGGCTGAAGGGAGGGAGTGCTGTCTCCACTTTCAGTTAATGTCTTTAGTGATTAAAATTAAAAATAAGTGGTGACAGATTATATGAAAAGGAGGGAATTAACCTGAGAGAGTTATGAAACCCAGATGCTTTCTGCAGTCACTTTATACATAGAAAAATTTTCTTTAGGCCCAATATATGCACATTAAAAAAAGTCTGTCTTTGGGTCAGGCACAGTGGCTCTCACTTGTAATCCCAGTACTTTGGAAGGCCAAGACAGGAGGATTGCTTGAGCCCAGTAGTTCAAGACCAGCCTGAGTAACATAGTGAGACCCCACCTCCACACACACACACACACACACACAAATTAGTCAGGTGTGGTAGCCTGCACCTGTAGTCCCAGCTACTTGGGTTGAGGTGGGAAGATCCTAGGAGCCCGGGAGGTCAAGGATGCAGTAAGCCGTGATTGTGCCACTGCACTCCAGCCTGCCTGGACAACTGAGCAGGACCCTGTCTCAAAGAAAAAAAGCAAAAAAGAAGAAAAAATTTCCATGTTCGACACCAGGAGGTAAGCTACCTGAAGGCAAGAAATTTATTTTCTGGTTACTGCTATATCCAGCACTTCCTGAGAAGATATTTAGTAAACATTAAACGATTGAATCCAAGAGATTTAATTTCTTGACTTTGTTGAATTTTTTATTCTCTGAACCACATATTAAAGGTACTTTCTTCTTCACCTTGGTATAGAGCTCAAAAAAGAGTACATTTCCTTTTACTTATTTCCTGTAAAAATCTCTCTCTCTTTCTCTCTCTCTCTCTCTCTCTCTCTCACACACACACACACACACACACACACACGCACACACACACACAGAGATTTAGCATATATTGTGCAGAAAGCAGGAAGTTACAGGGGATAGGATCACTACATTATCTGGCCAATAAGTTAAACAATAACAACAACAAAGCATTAAATCCCCCACTGTCTGCTCAGAGCAACTGGCTGCTCCAAAGTAGTACAAAGTTTCAAGATGACCAGTTTTAGCAATCAGATGAGACCAGTTGCCACCTCTTCCAATCTCTGGATGGGTTGGGGAGTGGTGGCATTTTATCTTCTCAGTTCCATTTAGAAAAGAGAACTGCTAACTCTTCCAGAATTATAGATGTGGAAGCATCGAAGGCAAGTGGTAAAGGGGAAAGTCAGGGAGACAGAGAGAGTGAGATCTTGGATAACTTCCAAGGGTTCTGACTTAAGTAAGTGGACACACGGGCCTGAGCATGATCTTTGTCCCTAACCTGTGTTGCTTTGCACAAAACTCTTATTCTGCAAGAAACTCGATTTCACACCTGTAAAATAGATGACGACGTATTCTCCATCTGCCTCCAAATGTTGTTTTAAGTAGTATGTAAAGTGAAATATGTGCAAGCATTTTGTAAACTTCCCCTGTGCTACAGAAATTTAGTCATGTAATTGCTTGCCTAAGTTGAGTCCTTTATGCATTTGCATTAGGTGTTAAGAGCAACTTGAAGGTTACGATCACTTAAATTCCTGATGCCTTTGGTTTCTATGGGGAAATGAGAGCAGAAGTTCACAAAAAGGAAAATCTGTAGTACAGACAGAGCACACAAAAGTGCCTCACATTCTGCGCGGCAGATGGTAGTACCTTAATAGATGTGAGTTTCCTTCCCTTCCGCCCCTGCTTACCCAAAATGACTTAGAGACGCTAACTCTGGCAGTTTGGAGAAAATTGGATTCCCAAACTTGCCAAGTTGGTTTAGGGTATGCATATATGATTTATATCTGAGTATTGTTAGTGAAGATATTGGAGTCACAGAGGTGAGAGTCAAATCCTGACTCTTTAATGTTCAACTAATGTGCACCTTTGCACTTGATACTCTCAGTTCCCTTCTCCTCCCTTCCTCTCTTCCTTTCCTTCCTTCCCTCCCTCCCTCCCTCCCTCCCTCCCTCCCTCCCTCCCTCCTTTCTTTCTTTCTTTCTTTCTTTCTTTCTTTCTTTCTTTCTTTCTTTCTTTCTTTCTTTCTTTCTTTCTTTCTCTTTCTTTCTTTCTTTCTTTCTTTCTTTCTTTCTTTCTTTCTCTTTTTCTTTCTTTTTCTTTCTTTCCTTTCTTTCTTTCTCTTTCTTTCTCTCTTTCCTCTCTCCTTCCTTCCTTCCTTCCTTCCTTTCTTCCTCCCTTCCTCCCTCCCTCCCTCCTTCCTTTCTTCCCTCTCTCCCTTCTTTCTTTTCTTTTCTCTTTCTTTCTTTCTCTTTCTCTCTTTCTTTCTCTCCCCTTCCTTCCTTCCTTCCTTCCTTCCTTCCTTCCTTCCTTCCTTCCTTCCTTCCTTCCTTCCTTCCTTCCTTCCTTCTTTCCTTCCTTCTTTCCTTCCTTCCCTCCTTCCATCTCTCTTTCTTTCCTTTATTAAAGATAGGGTCTCAATCAGTTTCCCAGGCTGGAGTACAGGGGCATGGTCATAACTCACTATAGCCTGAAACTCCTGGGCTCGAGCAGTCCTCCCACTTCAGCCTCCCAAGTAGCTGAGACTACAGGTGTGCACCACCACACTGGCTAAAATTTGATATTTAAAAAAAAATTGGTAGACACAGGGTCTTGCTATGTTTATCAGGCTGATCTGAAACTCCTGGCCTCAAGTGATCCTCCCAACTCGGTCTCCCAAAATACTGGATTGCAGGTGTGAGCCACTGTGCCTGGTCTCTCTCAGATTTTACCTATAAAATGGGAATGCCTCTGCTTTATATGGATGTTAAGAAGACTTGAGCTAAAATACACGCATTTTGAGAGGCCAAGACAGAGGCTGAGGCACAAGATTCACTTGAACCCAGGAGGCAGAGGTTGCAGTGAGCCAAGATTGTGCCACTGCACTCCAGCCTGGGTGACAGAGAGAGATCTTGGATAACTTCAAAAATAAAAAATGAAGGACTTCTTCAAGAATCTTGTTATTACTATATACACTGATAAATGGAATACCCATTAGTAACTAATATAACCAGGCTTAGGGACCCTTTTTGTCATCTCTTACAATAGGTAATGACAACATCCATTCTGTAAGAACTTAATGATTACTACTGCACTGTGCCAGACAGGATATTAACCATCATAGTTTTGTTGCTTTATCTGCAAGGTGAGAAAAATAATAGTACACATCAGTTAATCTTCTAATTTAAAGAGATTGTCTACATTGCTTCTAGTCAAAGACTCAGTAAGTGGAAGTACAGGAAATGGACTTATCCTTGTCCATTTGTGGAGACCTAGCTGGATCCCAACCAGCATGTGATATTTACTTTTTAAAGAGTATTAGAAGAATACAGAAGTTTGCATTTTGGGTTCTCCCAAAGACAAAATTCACAGGCTTGGACAAATTGTTTAATATCTTAGGATCCTAAATTTAACAAATAAAGTTGTACCCTTAGCATAATCTCAATGGATTATGGGAAAGAATTAATGTTTATAGAGTGCTTATTTGTTTGAACAGGAATACAAAGGAAAGAATACTAACAAGCACATGTTTTTCATTCCTTAGACTCTAATGCAATTCAGTACAGTTAATTTATTTCATCACCTTCCCGATCAATCATAGGAGCTAAGGATGGCGGTCTGAACACATTACCAGTTTGCAGCTGCAGAAATTGAGGCTCTGGCTACACAAGCAAGTATCTGAAAAACATGTTCCAGGAGACTTGGGATGGAGCCCTTAGCACTGGTTTTAATTCTGAATGTGTATATTGTTCCTCCAGGGCCCAGATGCTCTGCCTTTTCTAGGGCACCAAGTTGAAGTTACGGTAAATCTCAACGTTTCCCCACGTCTTAAGAGTTTACCATTTTGTCAAAACTGGCTGCCCAAACTCCAACATCAGCACTTTGCCACTAGCCAGTCTCCATGTGTGGGAAAACTCATTTCCATCAGTCATGGTATTGATTTATCTGGAATATTTTGAATCACTCTTTTCGTCAAAAAATAACAATGTACCAAAAGCATGTAGCTAACCTTGCCAAAGAACACAAATTTGTGAAATTTAAATTTCAGCATCCCTTTTACTTTTCATCTATTTTATCTTTCTCCATCTGACTAGATGTTAGAACTAGTCTCTAAGCCAATTAACTTCCAAGGGTTGCAGAAGTCTCCAGTTACTTGCAAGTCTCACATAATCAAAGGAACTTTCTGTATGTGAGCTCAAATACAGACCAAAGAAAAATTACTACTGTGTTTTTAGGAGCTCTATTCAAGTCTTATCTCTACCCTGACCCTTTCATTCTTCTTCTTGCCAAAAAAGCCAGTTCCTTTTGGAGTGAAATTATATTGATGCAGTGGTCTCGTGTGTGAATATTACTGGCCTCAGCAGCTTTCTTTATGTTCCTGCTTAGCCTAAGATTGGGATTTCCTGGATAATATTTCAAAATTTTAAAGGAGTTTGAGCCACAGAGTTAGAAGTTGCCAACCAACGGCGGTCTCAAAACATTCACTTATTATTTAAATTAATTACAAAACATCATTTTAAAAACTTCCCATCCAACTGTGTTATAACAAACATAGTAAACTTGTTTTTTTTTCCTGTAATTTGATAGGTTTTGTGTTTCTTTAGTAAAGGATCCTCTATCATCTGAACTTAGACCTTTTTTGTTTGTTTGTTTTTGTTTGTTGCTGTTGCTTTGGTATTTGCAGCTCATGGAGACTGGCCCTGGGAAGTGACTGGCATCGTCACTAACTGCTGTGTGTTATCAGGGGTGGTTTTATACTGTTATTACAAGAATTTTTACAATTAAAATGCAGGGCTTGGTTTAAAGAGCACCTGTTTTAATCAAGGATAGAAAGTCATATTTTGTATATGCCGCTAGGTGAATAGCTGACTTGCATATTAATTCTGTCTCTGACTATAGTTCTGTTCATGTGAAGTTTTTTTCTCCATAGATGATAATTTTTGTAGAACTATTCAGTTAAAATTTTAGGACAGATCTTTCTGTACAGAGTGCTTGGGCACTGCCTTAGGCTTTGTGTTTTGTTATTTTTAAAAATATAACTTCTTGTGTTTGAGTTTCCCTTTGCCTTTAAAATAATTTTCTATGGATAGGAAAGTGCAGCTCTTCCCTAGAAGAACAAAGGGCAAATAACAGTAATGTCCTGAATATTCTGAGTATTGTAACAATGATACATTTTTGCTAAACGAAAACTTTCGTTCTCTAAGAGTAAATATGAATTGGTCACAGCCTAGGTTCTTAATGCTATAAAGTCAGAGAGGCTTTGGCGATTTACTAGCAACATAAATTTGTTACATTTACTAAGCTAGACTTTCCCTATTTGGGAAGTTATGAAAATGATATTACATACTTCATAAGGCTATTGAGAGAATTAAATGAGCCGATTCATACAAAGTGCCTGAAATGCAGTTAGCACTTAGTAAATGCTAGCTGTTAGTACTAGTATTAATATCCAAACAGAAACTATCCAAGGATGAACAGTTTTCAGACTGAGTTTTTTTTTACCAACCTAAAACATCATACGGTTATAATTTGAGTAATGGGAAGATCCATGTTTTTGACATCATATTGTCATGAGAGAAGGATGAGACTAGGAAATCAGTCAGACCTGAATTTGAATTTCAGCTCCACTACCTACTGGCTAAGCTTCTGCTTTCTTCTCTACCAAATGGAGGTAAAATTATCATCTCTAACTATTATTTGATTGATTTGATTTATTTTATTTTGTTATTATTATTTTTTGAGACAGAGTCAAACTCTGTCGCCCAGGCTGGAGTGCTGTGGTGTGCTCTTGGCTCACTGCAACCTCTGCCTGCCAGGTTCAAGTGATTCTCAATCTCAGCCCCCCAAGTAGCTGGGATTACAGGCACCCGCCACCATGCTCAGCTAATTATTATTATTATTACTTTTTTGCATTTTTGGTAGAGATGGGCTTTTACCATGTTGGCCAGGCTGGTCTTGAACTCCTGACCTCAAGTGATCCGTCTACCTCGGTTTCCCAAAGTACTGGGATTGCAGGTGTAAGCCATGGGCGTGGCCTCTAAGGATTATTTTATTTTAAAGACTGAGGGATGTCTCCAAATTGTGTGATCCACAGTGAAAACCCAATAAATTTTTAGCACTTTATACATTCTCCTGTAAACTGTTTATTATGAATTAGCATCAGAGAGTAGATTAATTCAATGGAAACACCATCTTCCTCCTATGTAGCATTTTTGTGTTTAACTATTTGGAAGTTGGGAGAGGGAGATGTTTCTCTGAATGCTTAATCTTAAGTCATGATTCTCATTGCTTTTCTATTATTGTTGTGACTAATCAGTAGGTCAGCCTACTTGGGGTTTGATCTGAAGAGTCAGTCACAGAAAGAGAAGCTAGAAAAACTACACCAAGATGCTTAGATAAATTCCTAGTATTCCATATCCTGATGCCTCTTCTTGATTCTTTCAAATGTAAATGACCTTCCCAGGCACAAGGACTCAGGTGTGTTTGAAAGCTGTTTGACAGCCAGTGTCTCACAGAATCCATGATTAAGCTAGAGGATTACCTCTTCTGATTCTCTAATCTACCTTCACACAGTCTTGGACTCCCTGCTCTCCTCTACTCTACATAATCACCTCCAGATGCTGTTGCTATCAGGACTGCTTGGACGCACATCTCCAGTCCTTGCTCAGACTTAGGTCTCATAATTTCAGGGATGGCTTAGACAACACGGTCATCAAGCCCCTCAAAGGGCGCATTCTTCCTTTTTTGGCATATTGTAGACCATGTTTCTTTTACAGTCATTTCCTTGTGAACGGAGAGCCTGAGAAGATAGGGAGTTTCTTGTCACCAGGCATATACAATCAGAGATTAATTATCCTGGAAGTTCCCCAGGGAATTCAAATATCAAAAGAGAGGAAAAAAAAAAAGGAGTGAGGGAATTGCACAGGGGAACTTTAAGATCCAACCTACCCTTGAGTCTACTATGCATTTTCTACGTAGTTATTCCATTATAATTTAGATCTTCATTTATTAGAATGAGGATAGCCATATTAAGAAATACAGATATTTGGCCAGGTGTGGTGGCTCACACCTGTAATGCCAGCACTTTGGGAGGCTGAGGCAGGCGGATCATCTGAGGTCAGGAGTTCAAGACCAGCCTGGCCAACATGGTGAAACCCCATCTCTACTAAAAATACAAAAATTAGCCAGGTATGAGGGCAGGCACCTGTAATCCCAGCTATTCAGGAGGCTGAGGCGAGAGAATCACTTGAACCAGGGGGCAGAGGTTGCAGTGAGTTGAGTTTGTGCTACTGCACTCCAGTCTGGGTGACAGAGTGAGACTCTGTCTCAAGGGAAAAAAAAAAAAAAAGGAAAGAAAGAAAAATAAATACATATATTATGTATGTAAATGGAGATTTAAAAAATATCCAAATTTTGGTAATGCAAAGGTTGAGAAAAATCCACTAAAAATCAGAAGACTTTTTTGGGTTTATTGCTTTAGTGTTTTCTTCAGGCCAGGGGCGGTGGCTCATGCCTGTAATCCCAGTACTTTGGGAGGCCGAGGCGGGCAGATCACCTGAGGTTGGGAGTTCGAGACCAGCCTGACAAACATGGAGAAACCCGTCTCTACTAAAAAGGCAAAATTAGCAGGGTGTGGTGGTGGATGCCTGTAATCCCAGTTACTTGGGAGACTGAGGCAGGAGAATTGCTTGAACCCAGGAGGCAGAGGTTGTGGTGAGCCAAGATCATACCGGTGCACTCCAGCTTGGGCAACAAGAGTGAAACTCCATAAAAACAAAACAAAACAAAAAACAGGGTTCTTCAAAAGAAACTCAAACAACTTCTTTTGATAGTTCTGCATTACAGACCTCAATCAGGATGTTGTGTCCAATAGTGCATTCTGTGAAGATGGAAATGCTCTATATATGTGCTGTCTACTATGCCAGCAATTAGCTACTTGTGACTACTTAAATACTTGGCATGCAGATAGTGAGCCTGAGTAACTGAATATCTAATTTAATTAATATAAATTTTCTCTGACATATGTGGCTAGAGGCCATGATAGTGGACAACACAGGTCTAGAATATCTCATGGCTTTCTTAGAGGGCTATTTAATTCCCAAATAATATTTCAGATCATCCTTGCAAAGGGGTATCAGTCTTACCATTCACAGAGGATATAGCAAAGATCATCAAGAGTCTTTACATTTGGGAAAAAAAAAAAAAAACCTGACATTCTTGAGGGAAAAAAAGTTACGGGTGCTTACATTAACACATATCAAGAGTCATTGTAAAGGGAATATATATGGTTGTACTCACTCAGTAATAGCCAGGCAGATATTACACTGGGATTTAAAAGGCCCCCAAAAGACCATGCATATATAGAAACTTCATATAAACAGAAATAGCACTATAGGTTCAATGATGAAAGGGTGGACTATTTGATAAATAGCTCAGGAAAAATTAATTATCTATATGGAAAAAAATTTCTATTTTATACTATACACAAAAAATCAAGTTCATGCCTTAAGTATAAAAAGTATAAGTTTTGGAAGGCATATGAGAGAATATCTTTAGGTTCTTTCTGTAGGGAAGCATTTATTAAGCAACAAGCAATATGAACTTTAAAATGAAAATTTTTACTGCTTTGAATTTCAGAACTTTGGTTTATCAAAAGGCATCATAAAATAAAATTAAAAAATACAAAAAAGGAAAAGCATTTGCCATGTATAATTGAAAAGGATGTTTATTAGAATATAAGTGTGATGGTGCATGTCTGCGATCCTAGCCAGCTGGGGGCCGAGGAGGGAGAATTGCTTGAGCCCAAGAGTTGGAGGTGAGCCTGGGCAAACATAGTGAGACTTTGTCTCTAAAAAAATGTAAAAGACAAAATGAGCAAAAGATGAGGAAAAAGAAACATGCTTTTCTCTGAAACATAAAAAAAAATACTCAACCCACTAATTATTTTGTGTATGAATTAAATGTCTGTGTTCCCCAAATTTCATATATTGATGCCCCAACCTTCACTATGACAGTTTTAGGAAGTGGAACATTTGGGAATTAATTAGATTCAGTTGAGACTAATGAGGGTGGAGCCCCCATGATGAGGTTACTACCCTTATTAAAATAAAGAGCCGGGCGTGGTGGCTCATGCCTGTTATCCCAGCACTTTGGGAGGCCGAGGTGGGTGGATCACAAGGTCTAGGAGTTCAAAACCAGCCTGCAATATGGCGACACCCCATCTCTACCAAAAATACAAAAATTAGCCGGGTGTGATGGCTCGCACCTGTAGTCCCAGCTACTTGGGAGGCTGAAGCAGAGGAATCACTTGAACCCAGGAGGCAGAGGTTGCAGTGAGCTGAGATGGTGCCACTGCACTCCAGCCCGGGTGACAGAGCAAGACCATCTCAAAACAAACAAACAAACAAACAAAACAAAACAAAGAGGAAACACCAGAGCTTTCTCTCTTTGCCACGTGAAGACATAGTGAGAAGGCAGCCATCTGTAAGCCAGAAAGAGAGCCCTCAACATGCTGTTATCCTGATCTTGGACTTCCCAGTCCCCAAAACTGTGAGAAATAAATATCTATTGTTTAAGCCATCATTTCTCTGGTATTTTGTCATAGAAGCCTGAGCAGACTAAGATGTCATGCAAATTAAAATTTATAGTTAAGTAGCATTTTATACAGAATAAATTATAAAATTAAAAATTGAACAATGTTGAGTGATGAGGATGCAATATAAAGTAAATTCTTATAACTGATAGGTAGTGTGTGAACTAATAAAGTCATTTTATAAAACAATTTGGTATTATCTTGGAAGATAGAAAATTTTAGGCTGTAACTATATCTACCACCTAGTAATTTTCTTCTGAGATAAATGTCCTAGAATGTTATTCTTAGTCATGGGAACTAGAATTCAAGTAAAAGGTACAAGTCGCTATTGTTTATAATGTTACAAAAACAAAAAACATAGTAGTAACTCAAATTTCCATTGAATAGATTTGGTATTGTCTTGCCATACTTTGGCGAAAATAAATAAACTATAATTGTAAGCATCAACAACGGTGAATCTCAAAAAGAGAGTTCAGCCAAAAGCAAGGCATGAAACTGCATATGAGGTTAAATTCTAAAGAAAGGAAAACCATTTTAAATATATAATTTGGGGTTCTGGACACTTTTATTGGTGAAAGACAGGGATGCTGTAGTGTGTATCTATATCTATATCTATATCTATATCTATATGTATATATAGTATCTCATTCAGGGTTTCAAATTTTAGATTTATTCTATTTTTATTGGATTGATTAATTTATGAATGCTCTTTTTAGTATTATTTGTGTTATTTAGTACTCATCTTTAACTTACTTTTATAAGTTACATGTAGAAACTTTTTCACCATAAAAGTGAACATAAATAAAACAGAAGAAACACTATTATGGCTGTATATAAATTCCTTTATAAAAATATGCCTTACCAACTACAGAGAATCTGGGCTCACTCATAAGCTAAAGGATATGCTATTTTATTTTATTTTATTTTTCTTTTTAAGACTTAGTGTTTCTGTGTCTTAAATTCTTGTTTCAGTAAATTCATTGATTCATATGTTGTGAAACTTGAGAATTACTTTCAGACAGTTAAAATTGCTAGAATTACTTTTAGAATTAAGAATGGCTTGTGTTTAACTGAGTACTGTCTTTGGACCTGGCATTTCTTAAAGAGCTTAATACACATTAATTTACCGAGTTAACACATTGTTATCTTTATAACAACTCAAAGAGGCTATTGTTATCATCCACCCCTTTACTGCTGGTAAGGAAACTGAAACTCAAGAGAGTTAAAATAACTTGCCTAGCCGGGCACAGTGGTTCACGCCTGTAGTCCCAGCACTTTGGGAGGCCGACGCGGGCAGATTACGAGGTCAGGAGATCGAGACCATCCTGGCTACATGGTGAAACCCCGTCTCTATTAAAAATACAAAGAATTAGCCGGGCGCCGTGACCTGCGTCTGTAGTCCCAGCTACTCGGGAGTCTGAGGCAGGAGAATGGCGTGAACCCGGGAGGCGGAGCTTGCAGTGAGCCGAGATTGAGCCACTGTACTCCAGCCTGGGCGACAGAGCGAGACTCTGTCTCAAAATAAATAAATAAATAAATAAATAAATAAATAAATAAATAAGTAAATAAATAAACAAATAAATAGAATAACTTGCCTAATATCTCACAGCTAGTGAGCAGAGAATTCTGTTTCTTGCTCAGGGAATGTGAGTTCGAAGGATATGCTTCAGCAATTACATTATAATGATCTGCTATATATATATACTTCTGAATTTGGTAATTTATTTATTCAGTTCATATGAAGCACTGACCATGTGCTAGTCATTGTTCATGAAGATGAGGGCACAGTGACAAAGACAATGCAAATAAAAATAGGATAATGACTTTCTTTCCTGAAATCCAGCATCATGCTCAGATAAAAGGAAGGAGAGAATGAAGTGAGGAATGGGAGAAAGAAGAGGAGGAGGAGAAGAAAAAAAGAAAGGAATTGTAAAGAATTTTGTTGTTCTTGTTAACTTAAAAACCTTAATAACATAGACAAGACCATTTATTTTCTGGTTCCAAATTATTGTATAATCTGAGATTCTTTATTATATTACTGTCCATTTCCTGGATGCACGGAAAATTCTCTTTATCTGACATTTTTTATGCTCCCACATCTGCCAGGAATACCTTTCTCATTCCTCTTTCTGCCCTCCCCCCCACCCCACACACACGTGCACACACACACACATGCACACACACATTCTTTTCAAGGTTCAGCTCAAAAGATACATATTTTTTGAAGACTTTTCTGCCTCTCTGGTAACCTCTATGAAAAGTGAAGGGATTACTCTGTGTCCTTATTACATTTAGAGATATGCAGGGAAACTAACTGACTCTGTGCAATACTCTAGAGGCTCTTTCTCTGTATCATTTAATTGATGGTCAGTACAGAAATCCATGTTCAGCTTTAGATTCCTATAGAAAGTCAAAATAGAAGCCCATCGAACTAGAAATACAAGCCTTCTTGAGACATATAGATTGAGAAAAGCAAGACTGTGTACATTTTATGGTGATAAGAAAATGATTAGACAAGCCTACTTAATGAAGGCAATATTGTAGGTAATTATATGTTAAAATAGTAATAGTGGACACAGTGCTATTGGTTTCTGTATACATTCATTATTAGAACAATTTCTGAATGTCCTTACTTCATGATTGAAAATCTGACTGGTTCTGTTGCCAAGAGGAATGAAATAGTAATAGCTAACACTTCTTAAGTTGTTTCTATGTGCCAAATAGCTAACACTTTCTAAGTTATTTCTGAATGCCAGGCACTCTTCTAGATATTTTGGGAAAATTGTTAGATGTAATTATTGGCATAGGTAACATTTTATCCCTATTTTCTGTATAGATGAGCTGAGCCACCAGAGATTGAAGTAACTTGTTTAAGCTCATGCAACTGGTAAGTTGCAGAACCTGACTTCAAATCCAGATCTTTCCAAATATGGCATTTTTTTGTTCTTTGACATTTTATGTCTGAATGTAGAGTATATCTGCATTTCATGTTTATTTTCTGACATTGTATTTTAACAAAAATTTACAAAATTCTTGCTATGCACCAGGTAATATTCTAAACCAGGAGTTCAGAAGTTGGCAAACTTTTCTGGAAAATTTTCTAGAAATATCATAAGCTCTGTGGGTCACATAGTCTCTGTTGCCTCTATTCAACTTTTTACATTTACATTATATGTAAATGAAGGCATGTAAATAAGTGGGTGTGGTTGCATTCCAACAAATCTTTATAGTATTTACAGAAAACACAATTCATAATTGACCTGAGGGTTGTAGATGGGAGACCCCAATTTTAACGGCTTTATAAATACTTCCAGGTCCCTTAAAAGCAAACAAACAACTAAAGAGAGATGTTACTGTGATATGATGATGACGGATGAATTTTATGCATGAAAACAATGAGGTGATTAGAATTAAAGTAACTCGTGCAAAGTTACACATTTGGTAAGCAATAGAAGGAAGATATGATGTCAGTAGGGCTGTGTTCTTCACCATTCCCATTGTGCTGCCTGCATTCTGGCACAGAGATTTTGAATTTAATTTCTAGTCCCATATTCAGAAATCCTGAATTTGTGAGATAATAGAGTTACTCACTGCCTCTACACTCCCAGGGGTACTTCCGTGGTTTCCTACATGAAACACTAAGCCAGAGTACATGCGGTGAGCCCTTCCAAACATATATTTCTGCCCCTGTCTTCCCTGTAGAACACTGTGTGGGCTTTCTCTCATGCTTCTAGAAGGTTGCAGTGCTACCTTCTTGGGCTCTTCCTTCCACTTCTATTCTTTAGTTCCTACTTTCCGATTGCCTCTGGCTGGAGTGGATCAAATTTAGCACATAGCCTGAGTGAAATTCTTATAGAGTAGTACTTAAGAAAAGACGAAAGCACCCTTTTCCATGTTAGAATTTCAACAAGGTGGATTCCAAATGGGGTAAGTTGCTCTGTCTTGAAAGCGGAATCAGGTAAGAGTCATCTCCACTTGTCCAATAAGTATTGCAGTATCTGGCATAAAATGCATGCTTAATAAATGTTTGGGGAGCATATTGATGGTTGAATGTCATGTCTTATTTGATAGTTTTAAAGCATTTCTGAAGTCAGGGGAGTATTCACTGATTAGAACAGTGGCTGACATTATAGAAAAACCTGATGGCATCTTAGAAAAAAAAAAAAACCCTAAAACAAAATCATACTCATCTTTATTGCCTGTCTTCTGCATTTGAGTTGGCACAAAGCTTTTTTCCCCCTGTGCCTATTACATTTGGTTGATAGAGGCTGACTGGAAGATGTGTTTATAAGGATGCCTAGGTTAATCCTGGCCCAGTAAGATCAAGAGCCTTGATCAACTAGTGATGTCTGCCCTGTGTGCAAGATGGTAGAATTGAGGAACATGCAAAGTATCTGCTGACCTTTATTGAGAATTTATGTTACTCTGTAAATAAAAGTTTTTTTATTTTATTAATCAATCAGAGAAGTTCAATTTAATGGCAAACTCTATCTGGAACTGGGCCTTAATAATGTTCTTCCAGTACACATTTCTTCAGTCTACCTGTGTCATGTTATCCTCCAGGGGTGAGGATAGCCTTTTCCTCCAATACCAGAAGTCCTGTGTGATGTCTCATCTTTAATGTCTGAAATGTACATTGACTGTAGCTGAGATTTATTGGAGTGCCCACCTTATAGAAGAGGCTTTTACTTCTGGCCCATTGTTTCTGGCTCTGGCTTTGGGCTGAGATTCTTTCTTTCTCTCTGCTTTTTTTCTTCCGTCTAGAAGCAAATTGCTTTTCAAAAGTTTAAAGAGAAACAAGAGCAGCTTTGGATGGGTTAGAAATGGGAAAAAAAATGGCTCATTTCGTGAATAAATATTTGCCTGCGGTTCTCCACTTTGCAGACTCAAACAGGGATTAAAAGGGAAAGATTGGCAGGAGGGAGGTGAGGAGGCTTTTAGGCAAAAAAAGCATGTGTGTTACAGCTCCATACATAGGGAATGCAATTTCCCTTTTGTCACAAGGAAAATCAACTGTAAGTAGCCCTTTGTAGGTGCTGCTAAAGAGGGGCAGTCTAGTGGAAAAAGCAGAGGCTTTGTGCCAAAAATATCTGAATTTGGATCACTTACAACATACATGAGCCTGTGCAAGTGGATTAAGATCTCAGAATGTCAGTTTTCTCATATGTGAAGTGGAGACCAATGCATGCAAAGTGCCACATTTAGAACCTGACATGCAATAGAGTTTGGCCAATAGTCAAACTTGAATCTCTTAAATTTACCATGAAAGAAAAAAAAAAAAAGGAATTCGATAGGCTGTGACTAATTACAAGTCAATCAGAATGATTCAATTTCAGAAGAATAGTTTGAAGCAAACATCAAGCATTTTATTTGGATAAATGTGTTTGTTATACACAAACAAAACCCTACCACTATTACTACCACTATCAGCAATAGCAATGGTGGCAGCAGCAACACAGCCACCATCAATGGGTAACTTCCCTGAGCATGCATAGTCAGGGAGAAAGGTCATAGCTTTGAATAAATGGACTAAGGAAAATGTGATTTGTGCAGGAAGAGGTTCACATCCACACACAAAGGCGTATACATGATGAGGACATTGTGTTTCAGCACTGTGAGGCTACTATGCTCCCTAAAATGCTGGTATATCTTTCGAAGTTCTGTAAAGATTTTAATAGCCGAGCAGAAGAAAATGTTGGAGTAGGCAAAGATAGTATGGCTTCCTTGCCAAAAGAGAAAGAGATTACAAATCTGTAGATTTTGGACTTAAACTGAGTATGAATGTAGATGAGAAAAGCTATTTCATGTACTGGGCACATTTTACATAATTCTGTGCTATCACAACAATGAAAGAAAGCAACAACAAACCTGAAAATGGTCAAAATAACAAACTATCATTAAATGCTTAGTAGTGCTAGGCATGTGATAAGCTCTTTAATAAGCCTAAAGAACGTATGTTTTGTGGTTATGAAGAAATTTTTTAAAATGAAGTTAATAAATACAATTTCTCCGTGGTTGCACAGTTTGGACATCATTTATCCAATATAAGAAGCTAAGAGTTCAGATGTCTTATGGGAATGCTATGGGCAGACGTGATCTTAAACAATAGTCTTCCCTTGACTTACATATAAGGAAACTTATCCTGATTCATTCACTTTACCTCCCCAAATCTCTCAGGGGGATTCTAGGAGATCTTTCTCCCAAGGTGTATTGCTCAATTTTAGACTTGAAAAGTGCTTCACTACGGGTATCACCTTTGAACTGATTTCAATTGCCCTTAACCTCAGACTCACACTTTTATAGATAAGAATTTATCAGATTGACAGTTTAGCCATCATGTTTTAGCCCACACAAGTCATGAGGAGAAGCCATTTCTCTTTAAACTTTGTTGGGAAGAAGTCTTTGAGATAAATGGCTTTGAGGAAACATTGAATATTATCTCCTTATCATGGCACTGTTTCCCCTACAATTTGTAAGATTTGTAATACAAGACTTCCTGCCTCCTGTTTTCTTGCATTACTCAGACATTTTTGAGCATTTATTATGCTCCAGACACTGCTTAGAGCTGAAGACTCAAAGTATTCCCTCTGCCTTAAGGAAGTTGGCATTCCGGCATTTCTCGGAAGGTTAACTGCCACATGACTGGTAAAAGATAGTTGAATCCTATGGAAGTTAAGGGGCTTTTCTTAATCCCACAGCAGAAAGAGTTTATTTATTTTTTGACAGATGGTGCCTATATTCCGTGATTGTGTGCTCTTCATTACAATTCTGACTTCTTATATTATGTAGTTCAAGAGCCCATTGATTGCATGTGTTATTAGGTATTCCGGAAACTTATATTTATACTGGATGTCTGCATTCCACACTGTTTTCTCAAATGGATTAATGTGCATTTTTTAGTTGTATTTGTATTGTTTGCTGAGTGAATTCCCCAATGAAGGTAACAAGTTACCACTAGCATGGATAACTAGGGATCATGTTTAAGGACCGTTTAACTGCTCATATTCTTCTAACTTTGATTTGCAATTAGGGTCTCCACGAAAGTCCATTATGCCATGGTTACGCACCGATGTGTTCTTAGTATAATTATCACCAAATTATAAGCTTCTTAATACTGTTTCTTTCTGGAAGTTTTGGTGGTAGCAAAATAAAATACTTCCAGTTGGCTTAAGCAGATACAGTGGTAGAATATCAGACGGCTCACAGAATCAATGAGAAGTCTGTTAAAACTAGCATAGAGAGCATATTTAGATCCTGAAATGGGGACAGCTTGGTAACAACTCTGCCTCTGGTCCCTCCAGTACTCACTCCTGCTGGTGGTCTAGAATTCCCACCCAAATTCACCAGTGTTGGTGGCTTGCCAAGATGTCAGAAGGCTCAGAAACTGAACAGTCGAGAAAGAGAGAGGGAGGAAGATCTACCATAAAATCAACCTAGGCTATTCCTAAAATAAATTATGCACAATTGAAATATAGCTATATGTACTGAAGGGCTATTTTGTATGTATTACTACAGAGACATTTACAGAACGGTTTTCATTTCTGCTTTGCAAGCTAAGAGTCAGAGAGTTTAAGCAACCTCTCCAAATTTGCACAGCTAATAAAAGCCTGTATTAAGTTTTGTATGCAGTACATTTCGCTAGAGCATTTTCTCTGAGGAACTTTCAGTCAAGTCTTAAGCATAGGATTACCAGTGCAGCCTTTAGTAGAAAGGGAGTATTATTTTTTCAGGCACTGCAGTAGATTGACTCTTCAGTCAATTATGTTTATGTTAGTTCTCTGCATTTGTTAAAGGAAAACTGTAGCTTTTTAAACTCATATTTCAAATTTCTCAATGTCTTTAAAGTCCAGATATCTGCTGGATCCCCTTTGTTTTATTGTCATGCACTCAGTAGAGCTGGGTAGGCATATAAACCTTATGGAAATCATATGACGTTGGCTAGATGTTATTGTCCTTCCACTTACAAGCCTTGTAACCTTGAGTTTCTAGAGTCCTATCATTTTCCCCTTAAAAACTGAATATCCTTAAAAGGAAAGTTTCATAAGCGTAGGATCAGATCTTTTCTATTGCGTAGGATCTTTTCTATTGTTGAACACTGAACCAATAAACAATTATGTGTGAATTCAGTTCTTTATAACCACTATTTACTACAACGAAAATGTTTTTAAAATTTGCAAATGTCAAACAAATGATAGATTTTGTATCATACTGTTGTATTCCTGCTATTCAATCTTTTTTATTACATCCCACTTAGTTTCACCATTGGTGCTCCTTATAAATTACCTACTACATGGCAGTGCCTGTGCTTAGCCTATGGCATACACTAGACCTCCTAAATGAAATAATCTTTGCCATCATTTGACTGACAGAGACATGAATAGCAGAGTTCTAGATCTGGGTATTAGGTGGAGCTTGAATTTAACCCCATTATTCTATGTCTAACAATAATGATTTTCTCCTTCAGATTTCCAGTGTCAAAATCCTGAGCAGCCTTTCTCTTGGCAGGAGGATGCTCACATTTCTCTCTCTCTCTCTCTTTCTTTTTTTTTTCTTTCTTCCTTTCTTTCTTTCAATGTCAGTGGCACTTTCTTCCTAACCCCATAGACCATTACTGACCCTTGATGATTTAAAGGAAGACAAAGAGATTTATGGCTTCTTGAGACTGTCTCCTGCTTTTCTGAGAATAAAAAGAAATTCTTTGTACCACACTTCAATACACTTGACATCTTTTATTATTTTCAGGTCATACACATCTTTTTTCCTGTAGAGAGTCATCCTACAAGCGTTCATTCATTACTCTTAAGGTCATGTCAGAAAGAATCATAAACTTATTGTCTTATTGTCAACACATTCAGTGTAAAAATACAAAACCTTTCTTTTCTCCCCAAACCTTCCATATGTTCTTATCAGGAAATCAATGTGCTGATGGGGCACTGAGGACTAGGAGAGTTGGAGAAATTCTGTGCACTTTGCCATCTGCCCAAGCAGATGGAATTGGGATTGAGAGCTCTCACTCCAATCTCAGATCTGCCGGATATTATGATCTTGGATGTCATAGCTCCTAGAATTACTGCCCATGAAAATGGTACCACTTAAAACACTGAAACAAAATATGCAGAGAATACTTTGCTGTGATGTGGCTTCTATATTTTCTATGCTATCTAATGTATTGTCTGTTTTGGAAGTTTCTAGAAAATCTGAGGATCTCTACAATTTCCTTTCTTTTGAGTCTGTTTCTAGGCTTCCCAAAGACTGTGATGCCAACAATAACAGTACCAAATAATGTTCCAAGTGTTTCAAAACATTCAGAACTGGATGTCTTGGATTTCGTGGTACTCATTGCATCCCTGCTTACATTAGTGCCTCATTTATGTGAGCCAGCTGCACCCTGCATTGCTAGGCTTAGCAGAATAAAGCAGATGCTGTTATATATTCAAACCCCTCTTCCCTGACACAGGTTGGTACCCATTCCCATTTGCATGGTAAGACCAGCATAATTCAGGATGGGACGCCTGTGTTCACTTAATAAAATATTCCACAATCTTACAGATGGCTACTGAAACTCATCATATGCCTTTATCCTTTTCCAAAAGCTTTTTTTCCCATAGAACACTAAATATATTTTTTTATGTTATTAATGTATTTCTTTATATGTTTCTGCTGTTCATAGCCTTTGGGTTATTACAGACAAATGTCAGACCCATTTCTAGTTGCATTGGTCAAGTTATTACTCTTTCTAGCCTCAGAATGGGACTAACCAGACCTACACTGTAAAACTCTTGTGGTTGTCCATACATTGAAAAGGTTTATTGAAGGCACAGGTTTAGTGATCACTAGACAATGAGTCTGACGATGCAAACCTGATAGACAAGTCTAAGGGAAGCATGTGGATTAAGGTGCTTTTCAAATATTTGAGATAGGAACATGAGGTTGCACATAGTTCTTGGAAAAGTGTTAGGTCAGTGTAGAATGATTGGATATCAATTTACAAATTATAAATATTGAGGCAATTTAATCTGTAACTGGAGATTGACCCAGAAGTTGTGGGTCTTTTCTTTAGATCATCCTTCAGGATATGACGTCTCTGGTTTATCTATTTTCATGACATTCTTTTTGTTTTCAGTCCGGGTTTCTTTGCATCTTGTGGTGATTCCTTTGCATTACTGTGCATGTGGTTTTATTAAGCCATGGGCTCTGTGTTGCGAACAAGAGTTGGGAAGATGTCCAGAGAACCACATGCACCTGATTCAGGACTCTGAAGAGCTGTACACAGTCGACCTTTGAACACTGCAGGAGTTCGGGGCATAGACCCTCACACAATGGAAAATGTACATGTAGCTTTTGACTGCCTGCAAACTTAACTATTAAGTGCCTACTGTTGACTGGAAGTCTTACCAATAATAAAAAGAGTTTATTAACACGTATTTCATATGTCATAGGTATTACATACTGCAGTCTTACAATAAGGCAAGCTACAGAAAATAAAATGTATTAAGAAAATCAGAAGGAAGAGAAAATATATTTACTATTCATTAAATGGAAGCAGATGATCATAAAGATTTTATCCTCATCATCCTCAGTTGAGAAGGCTGGGAATGAGGAGGAAGACAAGTTATTTTTGCTGTCTTGTGGGTGGCAGAGTCGGAAAAGGTAGAAGGGGAGGCAGAGAGTTACACTCGGTGCAACATTTATTGAAAAAAATAGAATATAAGTGGACCTCTGCAATTCCAGTCCCTGTTGTTCGAGGGTCAACTGTAGTTATCTAAGCCTCAGAATTACTTTTGTATTTTAAACTATTTAGACTTGAATTTTCTGTTACTTGGAGAAGGCAGCTTCTGAAGCCAGATTCACCTCTGTTTGTAAAAGCTTATAAAAACCTTAACTGAGCTTTGCATCTTTCTCTATGTAATGGTTATGCTTTTCTCTCTGAGTGGAGATCATTATGCAGACTGCTTCTTTTAAGAACCTGGGTACAGTAGTTCCTGGCAACCTACAGGATTAACTGCTCTTTCAAACTCAAAAGACAATAGGAAAAATTAGGTCCATTATTACCTAGCATTCTTAGGTCATTCCATGGAAAGATTTTGATTAGCCTTGATTGGGTCATATTCCTGCTCATGGTCCAATTACATTTTCATGGAGGTTATTCTGAAAACTCTGGGAACTAGGCCCAATTAAACATGCGCGCGCGCACACACACACACACACACACACACACCCTACAATGTATTCCCAGAAAAAAAAAGGACAATTTTTCTTGCTAAGAAGAGAGGTACATGCATTCTAGCTACACAGTAGATCTCAGCATCACTCTATCCAACTTTTCACTGGCCCCTGCCATTTCCCTTAGAAGTACTACAAGATGATTACATTACCCCACCCAAAACCCAACCAACTACAAAAATAGGAGTTTCTTTCACAATACTCCTCAGGGAGTTGAACAAGTGTATTAGTCTATTCTCATGCTGCTAATAAAGACATACCCAAGACTGGATAATGTATAAAGGAGAGAGGTTTAATGGACTCACAGTTCCACATGGCTGGGGAGGCCTCACAATCACGGCAAAGGGCAAAGGAGGAGCAAAGTCACATCTTACATGGTGTCAGGCAAGAGAGCTTGTGCAGGGAAACTCTCATTTATAACATCATCAGATCTCATGAGACTTATTCACTACCATGGGAACAGTATGGGGGAAACTGCCTCCATGATTCAATTATCTCCATCTGACCCCACCCTGACACATGGGGATTATTACAGTTCAAGGTAAGATTTGGGTCAGGACACAACCAAGCCATATCAACAAGTTTTGTTTATGTTTTTTTCTTATCTTGATGCACTCCAGTCTTCTAGTTTCTTTCTCGGCTTAGAGATTCTAATTTTTTTTCAATTCTTACTGCTTTGTTTTGATGATACTGTAAAATATATACTTGATCTTCATCCCCATTTCCTGGCATACAGTTAAAATCCTTGCGATCTCCAAAGTGATGTTTTTCGTATGCTAATGAGTTGGCTGGTGGCTGGCAGCTCTTATGCAGCTCTAGCGTGGGAGCTGGTCTGGGAAAGACAGAGGCGTTTCAGCCCCACCCTCCAAACTCCAGGGAGGGAGGAGGGGCTGAAGGCTAAGTTGATCACCAGTGGCCAATGATTTCATCAATCATATCTATGTCATGAAACTTCCATAAAAACTCAAAAGAACGGAATTTGGAGAGCTTCCAGAGGACTGAACACATGGAGGTTCCTGGGTGGCACGCCTGGAGAGGGCAGGGAAGCTCTGTTTGCAACCCTTCCCACCTCCCTTACTCTGTGCTTCTTTTCTATCTCATGTACATTGGTATCTTGATACCGTTTTTTAAATGTTCTATTAGACCAGGAAACATAAGTGTTTCCTGGACTTCTGTGAGCTGCTCTATCAAATGTATCAACCCAAGGAGGGGGTCATGGGAGCCTTCATATACAGCCAGTCAATCAGAAGCACAGATGAAACAACCTGGGGATTGTGACTGACATCTGAAGTGGGGGCCAGTCCTGTGGGACTCAGCCCTCAACCTGTGGGGTCTGATGCTATCTCCAGGGAGACGGTGTCAGAATTAAGTTGAATTAGAAAGCACCCAGCTGGTACCTGCTGCAGAATCTGTAGAACTGATTGCTTATTTGGGGTGTGGGGAAAATCCCCCACGCATTTGGTCACAGAAGTGTTCTGTGTCATGAGAGCAGAATAGGGAAAATAGTTATTTATTTTCTCATAGAATTTCTCATTTTTCTTTCAAATTTTTTCCAGCTTTATTGATGTACAATTGACAAATAAATATTATATATATTTAAGGTGTACAGTGGGACATTTTGGTATACATATACATTGTCAAAAGATTATCATTATCACATTTCCCATTTTTCTATGCCTTTGATGACTTTTATTTAACTTCTACTTATGAACAGAAACTTTCTCTAAATTTTCCTGCTTTGTTTTCTTCTCTTATTTTTCCCATGAGTTTGGATTTCACTTGGATCATGCTGACACACAAATATGCATCTCAAAACCAGGTCTCTTTTTTAAATTTCTAAACCACATGGCTAATGTACCTGTGCTTCTACATCAGCACATTAAGCTCAGGTTATCTTGGTGTAATGCAGAGTACATGGATTATGGCATCTTACAAACTTAGGTGAAAGTTCGACATCCCAATTTTAATAATGGGGTGACCTTGTAGAAAGTAATGTATATTGTGGAGCATGTTTGATATAGAACTAATAATAGATGCCTTTAAGAAACATGTTGAAGGTCGGAGATACTATGTGTAAAGTCCCAAGCAGCTGACCTGGCACATAGCAGTGAAAGAGGTTACCATTATTATAGTATTTCAAACTAAGAGAACAGATTTCTTTTTCAGCATTCACATAGCAACCCCAGGGAAGCAGCACCTTCCTTGGTGGCCTTGAGTCGCACACTTATCTCTGGGTCTAAGCCTTGCTGTTTAGAAGCTGGGCTCATGCTTGATTCATGTTCTCATATCACAGTCCTGGGAACTACTTCCATACACTAGACTTATTTGCACTTAAGGGGAATGCAATATTTAGTAAGGGGATCAGGAATGAGACTATATGCATCTTATTCCCCTGATTGTCCAGTACACAGTGAATCTATCAGATGGTCAGTAAATCTTTGTTAAATTGATGAATGAAATGCATTGGCAAATAATAATGTATCCGATATCTCTCTCTATAGATAAATGATCATAACTGGATGATTGTCTGATACTGACCAAAATAATCTGTTAGAGCTGAGAGAGGCATCAGACGTTATTTAATACATTCCAGAGATAAGCCCATGTAGGGCTTCTCCGCACTCTGGATATTCTTTCATGGATTTCAAAATAAAATGTAAGAGCTATTCAAGAAACCTGCTACGTGCCAAGAAAGATTCAGAAAGGGAAGATTCAGTCTACACCGAATCCGTTCGATGACGGCTCTGCCATTGCAGTTAGCTTTCTGAAGTGGTTTTCTGTGCTCGTTTCTGGTTATGTTCCAGAAGTTCTAAGAATTCTCACTGTCAGATGCCCATCCTCACTCCACAGCACTCACTCTGAGAACTGGGAGTTCTGTTTGTTTTGAGTCATTCAGATCATTATTGCCCATATAAGGGGAAAGAGACAGGGCTTTTTAACACCTACCAACACCATTACTTTTATTTCTGTTTCTCCTTAAACATGAAGCTCTGACTGAGAAGGTTTTATTTCAGCTCCTTTTTGTGTAAATCCAAACCCTAGATCTGTGCGTCTCAAGCATCTTGGACTCTGAGCATTCTGCTATGGTCTTTTGCCAGGAAAAAAATAATCCATATGCAGTAAAGGGAAATGGGGAGATGTCCTCACCCTTTTTGAGACCAGTGGAGAACTTGTTTTAGATGAGCTGCCTGCACCTTGTCAGGCTTCACGCCGCTTTCTCAAGCAGCACTAAAGGAAATGAACTCATGATAGCTGATGCTTGTGATCCGCAAACTCCCTCCTGCCGCTTAGAATTGGAATGTGAGTGAAAGCTGTGAGGGCCTGGGCCAACCCTGACAGAAACAGGTTTTTAACAGCATGAATTTATGAATCCAGTCAATGCAAATGAGAGTTGATTATGCTTGGAGTCTAAAAAACGATGCCTCATTTATTAAATTAAGCTGCAGAAAGTCTATTCAGATAATATTAAATGGTAGTTTTTACACTAAAAGCTAGGCTTTTCTTTCATTGATTCTGCCTATTTGATAGTGTTATTTTATACTCTGCTTACAAGGGAAGGAAGGGTGAAGACTCGGAGATGGAGAGGATTGTGACTGCAGCCAGGTAAAACTGGATTTGACTCATCATTGTGCCTTATACCTATCCTAGGTCTCACAGCTTTTGAGAAAACCTTTATCGCCTTTAGAATGGGCATAATTGCCTAAACTGTAAGATTGCAGTGAAAGAGTGGGAAATGAAAACTTGACATGTTACTCAATAGACGAGGGTGAATGAAAGGAGGAGGAAAAACCTTCAGATACATAACCTGTTTCATTCTTTTTCACAGAATAGTTTTTGAGTCATGTGCATGAATTTCTATTTATTTGTAATTTTTTGGAAGTTGATAACAGGAATTTGCATAGAACTATCCTCCAGGTAACCATGATTCCAGTTAAAGAACCATTGTTCTTAAAATAATGATCTCTAGGCTGGACGTGCTGGTTCACACCTGTAATCCCAGCACTTTGGGAGGATGGATCACCTGAGGTCAGGAGTTCAAGACCAGCCTGGCCAACATAGTGAAACCCTGTCTTTACTAAAAATACAAAAAATTAGCTGAGCGTGGTGGCGGGTGCCTATAATCCCAGCTACCAGGGAGGCTGAGGCAGGAGAATCGCTTGAACCTGGGAGGAGGAGGTTGCAGTGAGCCGAGATTGCACCACTGCACTTCAGCCTGGGCAACAAGAGTGAAGTTCTGTCTCAAAAAAAAAAAAAAAAAAAAAAAAAATCTCTATTTAAATCCAACTGTGGTGTAAGCGCAGGTTGAGCATCTCTAATCTGAAAATCCAAAATCCGAAAGACTTCAAAATCTGAAACTTTGAGAGAGGACATGATGCTATAAGTGAAAAATTCTACACCTGACCTCAGTCACAGTCAAAACTGTGTTTCATCACAAAATTATTTAAAATCTTGTATAAAATTATCTTCTGGCTACATATATATGATGTATATGAAATATAAATGAATTTCATGTTTAGATTGTTTTCATCCTCTAGATAGCTCTGTATGTATATACAAATATTTCAAAATATTTATAAAGAAATCCCAAATCCTCCTGGTCCTAAGCATTTCAAATAATGGACATTCAACCTGCCATAAGAATATCTTAATCCCAGCATGACATTTTTTACTTGGTTACTAATCATCAGCATTAACACATTGGGAGGAAATGTGGTGGTACTGGAAAGAGAAAAATAAAGCTTATACACTATTTGAAATCATCCATACATGGAATATTTTGGCATGTCTACCTTTTATGAACTGTATGACTTAACTAGTATTTTATCTCTTCTAAGATTGCCATTCCTCTTTTTATTTTTTAGGGACAGGATCTTACTCTATTCCCCTATCTGGAGTGCGGTGACACAGCCATATCTTACTGCAGCCTCGGACTCCTGGGCTCAAGGGATCTTCCCGTCCCAGCCTCCTGAGTAGCTGAGACAACAAGCTTGTGCCACCACACTCGGCTATTTATTTATTTTTTTTATTTAAATTTTCTTCTAGAGAGGGGGTTTTGCTGTGTTGCTCAGGCTGGTCTTGAACTCCAGGCCTCAACGTATCCTCCTGTGTTGGCCTCCCAAAGTGTTGGGATTACAGGTGTGAGCCACCATGCCTGGCCCAGGTTCCTGCTCTTCAAAGTGAAATTAGCCTGTCATATTTTTCATGGTTGCTTTAGCTAATAAATGAGTTAATGCATGTAAAGGTTCTAGTGCAGGGCTTTGCATGGAGTGCTTGTTTTAGAATTCTAGCCTTCTCTCTACTTACATGCTAAAATTAAAAATTGCTCATTGTTTATTTCTATATTTTAGAATGCATTGATTTGATTGATTTAATTTTGATTTGAAGCAATGTATTCTTAAGAGTTCTTATTGGGCAGATTCTATGATATTAAGCTAATTATGTAGTTGAATATTTAGGGACCTACTCTCTGTGTGTTTCTGAATCACCATATTCTTGTTTTTTGAGACAGAGTCTTGCTCCGTTGCCAGGCTGGAGTGCAGTGGTACAATCTCGGCTCACTGCAACCTCCGCTTCCCAGGTTCAAGCAGTTCTCCCTCAGCCTCCCGAGTAGCTGGGACTACAGGCGTGCACCACCACACCTAGCTAATTTTTGTATTTTTAGTAAAGACGAGGTTTCACCATGTTGGCCAGGATTGTCTCGATCTCTTGATGTTGTGATCCATGCACCTCTGCCTCTCAAAGTCCTGGGATTACAGACATGAGCCATGGTGCCCGGCCCACATTCTATTTTTTATTGATAAATTATATCAATATGCAAGTTGGTTTCCTCTCAAATTAGCACCATTTTGTGTCTTCTTGAAAAAAGCATAAGAAATATGTAGACTAAAACATTATTTTATACACTTCTTTTCAAAGTAACATTTTCAAATAAGAGATTTGGCCTAATAAAGTTTTTTTGTGATAAAATCAATGAATTAATTGCTAATTCTTCCTAAATCTTGCAAGCATTTTTTTTTTTTCAACCTAGCAAGCCAATTTTGCTAACCGTTTAATAGTGTCACATTTTTGATCAAGGCATAAGGTGTTACTAGAACAATTAGCTGTCAGGATTCTGGTGTAAACAGAAGGATAATACAGGAATATGCATTCTCCAAACATGTTATACTAAAGAGCTACTGCGAAGGAAAGGAATTAACATATGTTACGGCTCATTTTCATGAAAGTGCCTGCTTGCAAATGAGTAGACCTAGTTGGAAATGTGCAGTCATAATGTTCCCCAAAGTACACTGGCGCCACCCCTGTCCTTATCATGCTTTACCAGGAAGGCAGTCAGGTGTAAAATGTTTTTGTGTATATGTCTGTTCTAGTCCTTGCTTTTGTTCTTTCCTTTATTTAGAATCATGTTTGGTAGCAGGAGACAGAAGTTACTTTATGAGACATCCACCTTATGTGAGCTTATTTTAAATTTTTTTGATAGTTTTCTTTTTTTATTATTTTTATTTTATTTTATTTATTTATTTATTTTTTTGAGGCAGAGTCTCGCTCTGTCTCCCAGGCTGGAGTGCGGTGGCGCGATCTCGGCTCACTGGAAGCTCCGCCTCCCGGGTTCCCGCCATTCTCCTGCCTCAGCCTCCTGAGTAGCTGGGACTACAGTCGCCCGCCACCACGCTAATTTTTTGTGGTTTTAGTAGAGACGGGGTTTCACCGTGTTAGCCAGGATGGTCTCGATCTCCTGACCTCGTGATCCGCCCATCTTGGCCTCCCAAAGTGCTGGGATTACAGGCGTGAGCTATCGCACTCGGCCATTTTTTGATAGTTTTCTAAGAGTCATGGAAACCTTACAGAAAGTTGGGTTGTTAAATACTGGAGTTCGGAGACTTTACTATTGTGAACCTTGGGTTTCATAAAGGGATCCTTGGAACGTTTTGTGTGAAACAACTGCCCCGCGCCTGGCCCTGTGTTGGATACTGGCAGTTCAGCAGTGGACGTGATCCCAGCCCTTATGAAAAGGTGACTTGCTTTTGGTTCTTCCTCCTCTGCAAGAATGTAAGCAGGTTGATAAATTAAGCATCAGAATGGGAAATTGACTGCGAATAAAACAAACAGGGTGCTGATAGAAAATCACAAATAAGTAGGGGAAGTCTGTGTTAGATGAAATGGTCATAAG
This sequence comes from Chlorocebus sabaeus, assembly GCF_047675955.1. Classification (NCBI taxonomy): domain Eukaryota; kingdom Metazoa; phylum Chordata; class Mammalia; order Primates; family Cercopithecidae; genus Chlorocebus; species Chlorocebus sabaeus. Next base: position 58,957,755 of record NC_132908.1, on the reverse strand, counting down.
TGGACCACTTTGTACAGTTAATTAGACAGAAGTGATGCCTACTTGAGGGGATTTTCACATGCTGTTTCTTATATGTTGAACACAGATGTCCTCAACCTCAGTCCCCCAAAGCCAGAGGATGAACAGATGTGGGAGAAAAAGAAATTCAGATATAAAAACCAGCATGTAGCAAAGGCCTTGGGGTAGATGGAGGTAGGAAAGAACTAGATGTGTAAGAATAACTCAAAGGCTTCTGTGGTAGAGGCCAGATTATGTAGAGCTGAGTAGGATGCTGTAAGGACTTTGGATTTTATTGTTTTTGCACAGGAAAGCAATAAAAAGATTGTAAACACAAAAAGACATAATCGAATTCACATTAAAAAAAAAAATCCATCTATCCTCTACAAAGCAGTAGGGTAGGATGGAAGGAGAAATGTGGTCAGTAAGCAATCTGGAAGGCCAATACTTAAGCCAGGAGAGAGAATCGATGGTGCTCTGTGGAGAAGGACAGCAGCAGGTGATGGATACATGGCCTATTTCAGGGCAGACCGAGGCTCAGAGCGAGCAGTGATATACTCAAGGCCACAGACCCACTCAAGAGTTGAGCTAGGACTGTAGCCAAGTACAGCAGGCCCCCGAATAACCTGGTTTCATTTAAGATTGTTTTGTTTGAGGAAAAAAAAAAATCTCCTCTCAGCTTGGGCCATTGTCTGTGTGGAGCCGGCATGTTCTCCCCATGTCTGCCTGGGTTTTCTCCCCTTCCAGTTACTTTTCCCATCCCAACGATATGATTGTTACGTGAATTGGCGTGTCTAAATGGTCCGTTGCAAAGCTAGTGTGGATGTGTGTGAGAGTGTGTCCTGTAGTGGAATGACACCCTGTCCCGGGTGGTTCCCACCTGGTGCCCTGAACTGCCAGGTTAGAATCCTGCCATCCTCAACCCTGAACTGAAATAATTGGGTAGATAATTATCTTCCTTGTTTCTATTAATCTTTTTAAAATGTATGTAGAACTCACAATTATTTCAGTGTTTAATACAAGAGATGTTTTGGTCTTTAGACATCTAGTGATGGTTTTGTGATTGGAAACATTACGTAGGAACTTAAGTCTTGTTGATATCAATTGGCCTATGGTATAATAAAATTGGTTTTATTGTAAGTTGTTTGGCTTAAAGTTGCAGTTTTCAAGAACCGTTTGAGGACATTAAGTGAAGACTTACTGTATTTTAGCCCCCTAAGTCTGTGTTCATTGTGAACAGGTGAGGCTTGAAGGACTTTCTAGAGAGAAATGGCCGAGGGCCTAATTGTGTAGCCATTGGCTGCTTCTTGTTCTGTGGAGGTAAGCAAGATAGAAAGGGGTTGAACAAACCTAAAAGTGGGTTTCTAAGCATTCACTTACATCTGATTTGTTAGAAGATTCTCAAGTAACGAAAATATTAACAAAAACTCAATTAACATCAATCAATTAACACTGAGGAATATTTGATTACTCAAATATTCAGAAACAGTGGGAACTTGAGAAAGATTTGAAAAAATGTGTAGTTTGTTATTTCCCAAGGCATGCCCTCTTCCTTTCTCTTTCAGTCTTTATCACAATGGAGAACAAAGTCTCCCTTTATTGTTAATTTTTAGTGAGTGTTAAAAAGGCAGATTAACACCTCCCTTGGCCTGAGACCCCTTCTCTCTTAGAGCCTTTGGCTGGCAACAGCGTCTAGACAGAATTTAATAACATTGCTTTGTTTTCATTGAATTTATTTTTATGATTATATTTATTTATGGCATGTGATACAGGTTTGCTGTTACAATGGTGATATAAAGTTGTTTTTGAAATAAATTTGAGTAAAAAGCCAACTTAAAGACAAAAGTAAAAATGTAGATGCAATGGGTATATAACAAACATGATGCAGTATTTTAGACACCTCGTGTCAATTACTGCACTAATGGTCATGGTGACATGGAAGGGACATGGAGGAAGGGTGTGCCTAGGGTCCAGTTTCCTGTCTCCCCCCTCCCCACCATTCCTTATCATTCCCTGCTTTGCTTTCTACTCTGGGGAAAACTCGATTTCCCAAAGTGATTTAGTGAATCCTAGATACAATATGACCGTGATATTCAGAATCCAGCTTCATAATTGGAATGATAATGGGCAGAGAAGAATTACTTTACGTATTTATCAAAAGGAAAATTTTAAGGTAAACTGTGCTTTATTTGTTCCGTGGAATGGTGCACAGTCATAAAAAATGCAACATTGATGTGAATACAATATTATAACAGAATTCTAAAATAAATTCACTGAAAAAAGATCAAAAGATGCTATATAACTTTGCTTTATATCTTTCATTTCCATAAAGAAAAAAACAGAAGTGCTACCTGCATAGTAACATAGATGTGTATACTGAGTGTCTAAAAAAATGCACCTGAGGAAGTTATACCTTTTTGCCGCAGGCAGAGTTGGGAGGTTGGATGTGAAGAAAGACTTGTTTTATATTTTACACAATTTTATACTTTTGTTCCATTTTGCCATGTTATGCCATACTTCTGTACAAAAACAGAAGGAATAGCATACATTCAGTTTTGGACAGAGAGGAGTGAAGCACCAATTTTAAGTCAAAACTCATTAACTCCTACCATATTATAAGTGATGCTTCAGGCCAACAGCTCCAGACTAACTGCGCTTGCAAAAGATGTGCTCAGATCTCTCTTCAAAGGGCAGGTTCATGCAGATCATGTGATGGTACAGAAAATGCTGAGTGTGACGGTCATACACTCAGGTAATACACTCAGGTACCGTCATCTACTCAGGTAATATCCAGGTCATACACTCAGGTAATTACATCCTGCTGCCCACTTTCCCCACACCCTCCATCCCGACCCCGTGCCTGCTGTACTTCATTTGAGGGTTCAAGGCTCTGCTCACTTGCATGGAAACATGCTTACTTTGTACAGCTGGCCCTTGACAATGTGAGTTTGAACTGCACGAGTCTACTTATACATAGATTTTCTTCGGCCTCTGCCACTCCTGCGACAGCAAGAAGAGCCCCTGCTCCTCCTCCTTCTCCTCCTCATCCTCCTTCTCCTCTTCAGCCTACTCAAGGTGAAGACAATGAGGATAAAGTTCTTTATGATAATCCACTTCCACTTCATGCATAGTAAATATATTTTCTCTTCCCTATAATTTTCTTAATAACAATTTCTTTTCTCTAGTTTATTTTAATTCTAAGAATAGAGTGTATAATACCTATAACATATAAAATATGTGATTATCAACTATTTACATTATCAGTAAACAGAAGGCTATTAGTTAAGTTTTTTGGGAGAGTCAAAGTTGTAAGTAAGTTTTCCACTGTGTGTCCAGTGGGGCTCAGGACCTCTAATCCTTACATTGTTCAAGGATCAACTGTATTTGTATTGCTCTCCTTTTTCGTAAATTAAAAAATGTATTTATAGAATTTCTGCTTTTTGCTAGGCATTATTCTAGGTATAGAGGCATAGAGGTGCAAAAGACAGATCTTACCTAACATTTTTCTTTTAATGTGAAACAAATGAACAACTCACCTTCTAATGGACGAGTGCTACAGTTGTGAACGTGCTATTTATTAGGCTGGGTTAGGAGATAAAGAGTAGTAAATGAAGATTCTTCTGTGAAGAGGAAACATGAGAGCGAAGACTGGAATGAAAGTCTATGAAGCTCTTTCCCTGAGACAAGGAGCAGCTGGGCAGATCTAAGGAAAAAGAAGAGAATGAGGAGGCATGACTGCAGTGTGGGAGACAGAAAAGAGAGCATCAGTCATGGACAGGGATTTGCTGGAGAAGTGTTTGATAGGGGTTCGCTGCTGCTGGAGATGTGCAGTGGGCGAATGATGTGATCTAATTCATATTTTCTTTTTTTTTTTTGAGACACTGTCTCACTCTGTTGCTCAGGCTGGAGTGCAATGGCGCAATCTCACTGCAACCTCCGCCTCCCGGGTTCAAGCGATTCTGCTGCCTCAACCTCCCAAGTAGCTGGGACCACACCTGTGTGCCTCCACACCCGGCTAATTTTGTATTTTTAGTAGAGACAGGGTTTCACCATATTGGCCAGACTGGTCTCAAATTCCTGACCTCAAGTAATCCACCCGCCTTGGCTTCTTAAAGTGCTGGAATTACAGGCATGAGCCACCGTGTCCAGCCCCAATTCATGTTCTTAAAGAGATCCTTCTGTCTTCTTTGAGGGGGGTGAACTGTAGGGAGACAGGAGGAGAAGCAGGGAGCCCATTTGAGATACTACTCTGATTTTCTTAGGACTTTCATAACTACAGAATGCAAATCCTCAAAGAATGCAGATAAGGGAAAGTGGGCAACGTGAAGTGAATGATCTGGAAGCTAGCAGGGAGAAGTCTGGCAATATATTTTTTAAAAGGAGGAAGTATACTCTTCAGCATGCCCGCAAAGATCCAGACAGTCAAGACTGTGATTGATGATGGAAGGCAAAGGAAGAAAGGAAGGGCGAGAGGGAGGAAGGAGGGAAACAGGTAAGGAAGCTAAATGAAAAAAGGGGAACAGCTCTGAATTAGCAAGAATTCGTCCATTTGCTTAGTTATTTATACTGCAGTTCTTTCAACATCAAGAGTCTTTTTGGGCACCAGTTTATGGGCTCAATGCGCCATGCTTTATTACTAAGAACAAAAAATTAAAACCTTTTACTCAGTGACGGCAATGTGACCGTCTTTGTGCTGAGGACAGAACATATATATATTCTCTCTCTGTGTTTGTGTATGTATATATATGTATGTATATATGTATATACACACTATATATGTATATATGAATGTATATATATGTATATATACACACATACTGAGAAAGATTTGTTAAGGTGTAATGACCATATCCTCCCTCTGTGTATGTGTATATATATATTTACATATACACACATATATTTATAATATACACACATATATACTTGTATATATTTATACACATACATATATACACACACATACATGCATATATACATACATATATACATATATGTGTATATACACACACACACACAGAGAGATTTATTAAGGTATAATGACCATATCCTCCCTCTATATATACACACACACATACACATGTGTGTGTATATATACATATACATAGACTTTATACATATATGTGTATTTACACAGACACACATGCAGAGAGAGAGATTTGTTGAGGTGTAATAACCATTTCCTCCCTCTGTCTCTCTGTGTGTGTATGTATGTATGTATATACATATATATACACACATCTCTATATATATACACACATGTACACACACACAGAGAGAGATAGAGGGAGGGTAAGGCAGGGCTGACTTTTGCGAGTAACCAGTAGAGTCCCACAGGTGTCCGTTACCCCAAGGAGCCCTATGCTTTGATGAATGCTCTGCTGTCATTGTCTTGAGATTCTTAATAATTTTTCAAAAGTGAATTTCTGTGGGACAAAGGAGCATTCAGGTAAGCAAAAGAGAGATTTGGAAGAAAGGAAAAAAGCCTTAATATTTAGTGCGTTAAATGATACCTTTTTTTCTTTTTTTCACATTTTTGTTTTGTACTGGGCACCATGAAGTCTATAGTTAATTCTGCAGCCAGGCATGGGAATAAGTATAGTAGAACCTGGCCTTTCCTATGTGAGAGGTGCCCACAGATAGGAATAGAATGGGAACATTTACGTTAGACGAAGGTGAGAGATGGAGATGGGGGAGAAGGTGTGTTAAAGAAGAATTTCAAGAATAAGTGAGTATCAAGTTGATTTTTGAAGGAAAATAAGAAGTTGGCCAAATGAGAGAAAGGATTTCAGGCAGAGAGAAGAAGCAATATGTGTGAATGTGAAAAGTTATGATCAGGCTTTGTATAGCCAGGAATGTTGTACGGTCACTAAGGCAGTTGTCCAGGGAATGGCCTGGGGGTTCTATGGATGGAGATGGAGCTGGAAATAAATGGTCAGGGTCAGGTCAGGGACAGCCTCCTGTGTCGTACTCTTGAGTAGAGAAGCAAATCGTCTCTGAAATACTACTTTTAGTAGATAATCTCAGATGTGGAGAATGTTGTCAAGAGTGTGACAATTGTAATTATTGGGTATTATATAACACTTCTGATACAAATAGTTTCATATGCATTATTTCACTTCACAAATAATTTTGAAGATTATGATCAATCCCTATCATGGATGAAGAAACTGAGGATCGAATCTGTGATTCTCCAGCCAGGAGGCTTTAGAGGAATTTGACTCCAGAGCCCACCCTTCTAACCTTTATATTTTTGCTTCCCTGTGGAATCACAGGTAAAGAGCAGTAGTATACAAAAGGCTTTGACAAATTGACAAGGGTTGACCTAAATTATAAGGATGATAGAATTTTATTATGTTGCTGTTATGGATGAATGTGACAATATTGCTTCCTTATATTGATGTAGTTCTGCTTTGTTTAGCTGCTTTCCCACATATCATCATACTCGTCTAGATACATTCAACTTTCAAATAGATCAAAGAACAATCATGACTTCCAGCCTGCATGCTTGCTTTTCTTTTGACTGGAGAGCACTTCCAAGCATTCTTTTATTTATCTCAACCCCAGACAGTCCACCTAGGCTATCATCAGTCTCAGGAATTTTCCGTCTCATGCAGGTTGGCTTGGCTTTCCAAGCTCTGTGCTTCTTGATTGCTAATCATCCACAGGGTTTGCTCAATTTATCCCCCTCTCCCACAAGATATAGCTTCTTGAGGGCAAAAACTGTTTAATTTCCACATACTCTATTCAGTCCCTAGAATGGCCTGTAATATAGTCAATGCACATTTATATTGCAGTATGTATTACTATCAATTACCCAACTAGAATTACCCATCTGATAGAGTCCCCAGTATTAACAGAACATTGTATTGAGTGGCCATTCTAAAGCAGACCCCTGTGCTAGGTTCTTGGAATATAAAGATGGAAGGGAAAGATGTGATAGAGATGAACTGGAGGAGGGAGAGGAAATGGCTTTCTGTATGGTGGCCAGCAGAGGCGGGATTACATTCAAGCTGTAAATTGAAGACTGAGAAACCAGCCATGAAAAAAATCATGTAGAAAGTATTTCATGCATGAATAATATAACAAGTCCAAAGGGTCTGTGTTATGGGAAAATTTGCCATACTTAGAAAACCTGTGTGGCTGGAACAGAGTCAATGAATGCGTGTGCATGTGTGAGCATATGTATGTTTGTGTTCATATATCTATATATGTTCATATATTTATATATATTTTAGTTGGTCTTTTCATTTCCATCCTGTATCCTGGCCTCTTCTCTTTTGTACCTGAGCCCAAAGGCTACTTAAATAGTTTGGAACCTCTTGAAGTCACATTAACTGGTGTTCTTTTTCATAGAAACCGTGAGTCTGACAGAAAGGGAGCGTTTCCAATGTGTTCCTTTTAAACTACACTTAGCTGCTGCTTGTGGCTCTTAAATCGACATTCTTTCTGGCTTCCTTGAAGGGAACAATCAGATAGACTGTAGGTGGTCTTGCTTAGACATTTGAAGCTTTATTCTTACACAAATACTGCCAGGATATCCTTTGATTCCTGAGAGCAGCTAGAACCTTTCAAGGTGTGTGTGCCTATGTGTGTGTATGTGTGTGTATCTGCATGTCTGAGGGGAGGAGGAAGGACTATTAACTTTGATCTCTTGAGTCTCTGATTGTGTAATTAAGAATCAATTGGCCAAAACCTAATTTTGAATATATAACCACGTCTACTAACTTGCCTCTGCTGAAATGATTTGCCAAGCAATATTACATTAACACCTAATCTACTCTGAAAATCAGTTAGAAATACTAAATTACCCAGGTACATCTAATGTTCTTAATGAAGCATCTGCATTTTATTGAACACAAGGATGGACCACTTGTCATTTATTAGTAGGACTGACCTAGGAATATATACTGTTTTGACCACAAGGAGGATGAAAGTGGGTTGGAGAGAATGCAGGTAATCATGCAATGTTAGCTTTAAGAACCCTACAAACTAGACCACCTGCCTGAAGTACTTCGAGTCCAGCCCTGAGGGTGCCAGGTAAAGAAAATCAATACCAATAAAAATACTATTGAAATTGGAATGAGTAGCACAGAGCATTTTACCTCATTTTTGTTCTTTTATTTTCTTTCTGTTTTATACTTGAGAAGTAAAATAAATTCCTGCCAAGGAAATGCAAACTTGTTAAGCAGCATCATAAAAATACTGTTCAGGGACTTGGTATTTTTAACGGTAAAAATAGATATTGCTTTGTGTTTATGCATATTAAGCTTAATTTGCCCTCATAAAACAGAATTTGCATTACCTTGGGTATGCTGTTTGGAAATTAGATAACATTAAAGAATACAATAGAACACAATGTAAATGTACTCCCTTTCTTTCCTCTTTTTCAAGATGGATTATTTGAAGTTAGTGGTTATTGGAATAAATTGTAGACATTTTCTTTGAGTTTACCTTATCTTAGGTAAGGCTTGTGCTTTTTCAAAGGTTGTCTTGCCTCTTTTAGAACAAAACAAACACATAAATATCACTTCTGTTATGCAATGAACATTTAAAAAAATGAGATCGAAAGAGATTTTTCACTTCAGCATGTAGATTTTTTTTTTTTTTTTTTTTTCCGAGACGGAGTCTTGCTCTGTCGCCCAGGCTGGAGTGCAGTGGTGCGATCTCGGCTCACTGCAAGCTTCGCCTCCCGGGTTCACTCCATTCTCCTGCCTCAGCCTCAGCTGGGACGACAGGTGCCCGCCAGGACGCCTGGCTAATTTTTTTTGTACTTTTAGTAGAGACGGGGTTTCACCGTGTTAGCCAGGATGGTCTTGATCTCCTGACCTAGTGATCTGCCCACTTTGGCCTCTCAGAGTGCTGGGATTACAGGCATGAGCCACTGCACCCGGCTGCATGTAGATATTTTTAAAAAATGTATGTAAATGCGTGCTTCTATAGTGTGTGTATACAAATTTTTGACAACTAGTTTACAGGGTTAATACTCTGTCTAATTGCTAAGTTATACATGGAAATTTAGAAAAAGTTAAACACATTTTAATATTTTCTTCCTTTTATTTGAACACTAATGTAGTTAACTTAAGTGATTGGATGCAATTATTTGTAAGCTTAATGATTTTAATGTAAATAAAGGTATTTGAATTATTTTAATAAAGAACTCAGTTCTACCTGTTTGTTTAATTGTGGGATAGCTTTTGCCTACATGCTGTTTTACTCTCAGATGGCAACTGTGATAATGGAACTGTGTATTTAGGGGCACTTACTGATTAAGAATATCCCAGCAGTTAAACATTTGGAGAGAACCCAATAGTTTCAAATTTTCTGGAAGCCTTAGAAGATGCATCTTTACAAGATACTAGGCACTGTAATTGAGCTGGTTTGTATTTTTACAGACTATCAAAAACATCCTTCCTGCTAGGATTTCCCTGTTCAAAGTTATCAGGGTGACCACTTTTAAATGACCTTATGATAAACTCTTTCTTGTAAATGGTAGTTAAAAAAATAAAGAAAAACTTAAGAAAGTAGATGAAGTTTATATCTATGAGGTTTTTAAAAGAGAAACCTTGGCCAAACTAAATTTAACAGAATTTAATTGACCAAAGCACAATTCACAAATTGGGCAGCTCTCTGAACCAGAGGCTCATACTCCACTGCAGCCACGTAGTAGAAGGTTTATGAACAGAAAAGGAAGGTGGCATACAGAAAACAGAATTGATGTACCCGGTGGGATTGGCTACAGCTTGGCGTTTGCTTTATTTGAACATGGTTTGAACAGTTGGCCCCCTTTGATTGGCCAAAACTCAGTGATTGTCACAAGAGTAGGTTATGGTCTGTTTACACCTCCATTTAGGTTATGGTTCATTATGTGTAGAGAAACTTTTAGGTTGGACTTAAATATGTAAGGAGGCAGTTTTAGGCTAACCTTGATTTAACAGAGGTACTAGGACATCTGAAGAGAAAGCAGTAACCCATTTGGTTATATGAATATCAATAGTCTACAGTGGAGGATAGCATGTCCTTTATTAGGTGCACATCCTTTTCTTATACACTTAGTAGGTCTGTGGACTTGGTAATGCCATTTCCCTGACTCTGTTTCATTTCTTCATCTGTGAAATGGATTCAACACCCACTTTAGAAGGTTACTGCTGAAATACAGTGAAATAATGGTGGTTCATTATGTCTTAGCTTTTCATATTATTGCTACCAAGCAGAGTTTATATTTACAAATGTGTGCATTATTGCTTAGATATTTCACTTCTCCCACAGTTAAAGATTGAGACTTAGGCTACTGTAATTTTAATTCAACAATTGAGTAATTATATGAGCTTGAACTGTATTTTTGTTTTGCAAATTCATTTCGAGTATTTATCAGGAGTCAAATGTAGTTGTAGGGGCTAGGGATACAAAGATATTTAAAACCCAGTCCCAGTTTTTAATAGAGACCACACTATTAACATTACCATTGGCACTGGGACTGGGATAATTGTTTTGACGGGAAACCCTCAGTAGGTGAGCAGGTGAGGACCAAGTAACTGGGAAAGATGGACATCAGATATAGTAAGTTTTTGCTCCTTCTTTCTCCATGGTGGATAGATGAGAGCTGAACAACCAACTTCAAATGTGTTTTAGTAAGATATGGGAAGCCCTGACATGAAAAGATTTCAGTCTATTGCATTACTCCCCTTGTTAACCTCTAAATCTGGCAATTATGCATTGTAAACATGTGTACTAAATGAGACAATTTTATGGAGTTGGTCAATATAACATTAAACAAAATATAATCTCTTGGAAGCAGTTTTTCAATGTTTAGTTCTGAGTCCTTTGATATATATCCTCTAAGATATTTGAAGGAGAAAGTCTCTATATAGTAAATAGCATGTTATTAAGATACTATATATATATATATATATATATATTTTTTTTTTTTTTTTCTTCTTTTTGAGACAGGATCTCACTCTGTTGCCCAGGCTGGAGTACAGTGGCACAATCCCAGCTCACTGCAGCCTCGACCACTGGGCTCAAGCGATTCTCCTGCCTCAACCCCCCAAATAGCTGCAACTACAGATGTGTGCCACCATGCCTGGCTAGTTTTTGTATTTTTTTGTAGAGATAGGGTGTTGCCAGGTTGCCCAGGCTGTTCTCAAATTCCAGGGCTCGAGCAATCCTCCCGCCTCTGCCTTTCAAAATGCTGAGATTGCAGGCATGAGCCACCACGCCTGGCCCCCGTGTCTTTTTTTTGTAAGAAAAATTGGTCTCATACTCAGAAACTTTGGAAGACAAGCACTAGCATTATATATAGTTTTCTTTTTCACTGTATTTATTTTTAATGTTCTTTTCATAATATGACATCAGTTTTCCCATTAATAACAATATGACAAGTTATTTTAAAATGTATTTACATGATGAGCAAGAAATAAATTAATAGTGTACCTTTATAGAAAAAAGATTATCAAGTAGATGAAGAAGAACAGTAGAAGTATGAGAAATATGGAAAGCTCCGCTCCATGAAAATTATACATTCTTAGTATGTCTTGTATTAATTCATATACTTCTCCTTTCTCTCTACCCTTGAGCTCTGTCTTAGTCCATTCAGGCTGTCTGGGAAGTCCAAGATCTGGGCACCAACACATTTGGTTTCTGGTTATGGATTACTTTCTGGTTCATAAATGGCACCTTCTGACAAGTTCTCTCTGTGTCCCCACATGGTGGAAGGACTGAGAGTGGATCCTTTTACATTAGTGTGCTAATCCCATTCATGAGAGTGAGCCAGCTCACGTGACCTAATCACCTCCCAAAGGCCCTACCTCCTAACGTGCTCACACGGGGATTTAAATTTCAACATAAGAATATTAGGGAGACATACAAACACAGACAATAGCAGGATGCAAATGAACATCTTCCATGAATTGTTACCTAGGTATTCTAAGTGATCTCTTTGTATCCATTTGCTCCGATTCCCAATATGTGCTCTACACTTAATCATAGAGGGGATATAATTTGATTTGCATTTTATGAAAATTATTCGTGACAGCGCAACACATAAATTATTTTTTATTGCCCATAGGAGACAACATTCTGAGGATCCCTAACAAACATTGCATAATTTTGCCCCTGCTTGCCTATTCAACCTTCTGCAGATCATGCAACCTCTTCAACAGTATTTGCACTCCTCCAGCTCTAGCCTCTTTTAATTTTTGACTTTTGCATAGATTGCTTCTTCCATGTTTTTCATGAGGTATTTCCTCTATTTTGAATTCACCTCCTCTGCCATTTCAGCAACCAACCTGCTAATTCCTAGCCTCCTGCAAATCTTTTACCTATTGACTTCATTTGAGAAGCTCTCCCTGGCACTTCTCCATGAAGCCAAACCTCTTTATTCATTCCTACATGACACCCAATACCTATCTTTTATAACACTTAGCAACACAAGTGCCATAAGTAAAACCATAAGTCTGTCTCCCAAATCCAACTGTACATTATTATATTCTCAGCACCTAGCACAGTAAGGGAGCTCAAAATATATTTATTTTTTAATTGATGAATGGAGTTCTTCTGTGGTATTCTTCAGCTGTGGTACTGGTATTTTATTCCTATTACACAAACCCATGGGATAAATTATGGTTTATTTTGCTTATTATTTAACTCCTATTAATAATGAGAATTATAATTTTCACAAATCTCAAAAAAGGCATTTTAACAGACAATTAGTAAACATCAGCTCTAAAGAGCTGTACTTTGGGAGCCACACAGATGAAGTAGAAGACGTGGCCACTGTCTTCAATAACATTCAGTAACTTCTTTAGAGTTTGTTCCATTTTTCTCCACATCAAAGTTTTCTATTAGCTTATACAGTGAATGAATTCCAGCAAAGCTGACAAATTCTTGTGAAGCAAATCCCATTTCCCATTGATTTCATTATTAAATTTAAATGCATTTCCTCTTGGTGAGGGACACCTGCAGTATTTTATTGTTTAGTGCAGTGGCTCACGGGGAAATCATATCCCTTTCAATGAGTAAAGAGAAAAGGAGGAGAGAGAGGCATGAAGAAATTAACATCCTATAAAAGTGCCGCAGTTGAGGAAAGGTCAGTGGTGGTTTAGAAGCTGCTTCAGGCTTTTAACTTCAGTATAGTAAAATGTGAGATCCAATGGAATATGTAAAAGCAGGACCTATGGTATGGAATCCCAGTATTTTCACGTTAGTTAAATAATCTAGGACAGTTTTTAAAAAAATCTTTGAGTTCTGTTTTGTCATATATAAAAAGAAGATCATATGGCATTTTTTATACATATATTGGGAAGATAAAATGAAATATATGTGTATTGCTCAGCATCATGTTTAGTAAAAGAAAGTTCCCATTCAAATATACCTGCCATGATGATAATGATGATGGTGACGATGATGATGATTTATCCAAAGACTGGAATGTGGAGGTTGTTTTTAATGTTTATTTTAGGTTCAGGGGTAAGTGTACAGGTTTGTTACATGAGTAAACTTGTGTCATGGGGGATCATTGTATAGATTATTTCATCACCCAGGTATTAAGCCTGGTACCCAAGAGTTATCTTTTCTGTTCCTCTTCTTTCTCCAACCCTTCCCCCTCAAGTAGACCCCAGTGCCTTTTGCTCCCTTCTTTATGTTCATGAGTTCTCATCATTTAGCTTCCACTTATAAGTGAGAACATGCAATGTTTGATGTTGTGTTCCTGCGTAGTTTGCAAAGGATAACGGCCCCCAGCCTCATTCATGTTCCCACAGAAGACATGGTTTTGTTCTTTTTTTAATGGCTGTATAGTGAATATGAGATTTTAATGACATAAAAATATAAATAACAAGGAATTATATTTAAACTGGTTTTGAGGGGAAAATAAGAAATGAAGTAGATATTCTGTTATTCAATTATTTTCAAAGGAAATTTAAGAAAATGCAGTCTCATATCTTGATACTGTAGTTCTTTATATTGTAACTTTTGTCACAAAGCCATTAAGCAGAAGTCATAAGTGGGACAGACACCCAGTCACATCCCTTCTGCTACTCTGCACTCAAATCATTTAACTTTTTAAAATATTGATTCACTCAACAATAAGTATTGAACTCTTATGCACATCTGGTAAATAGAGTAAAATCTAGTACCTACCAGCAGTATTTCCCTGAAGTTGTCTTTTTTATGAAGAGCTGCTTCTCAGCTAAAAATATCCTACTCTCTGTCTCATCTCTTGCACCTTCTCTCAACAGAGAAGTCAGAGAGGAAGAAAAAAAAAATCCATTTGAGATCAAAAAGCTTGCCTTCTGTATTACAACCTGTATCACTTACCAGGGAGTATACTGTGTTCATCCTTTATAGACAGAAAGGGCTTTATCAATAATTTTGCTGTACAACCTCATTTGCAGGTCCCTGACTGTCTTGATTTCAGGATTATTCAGGCTATATATGCTGCAAGAAGCCAGGGAATAGCAACTGCCAGTGTGATGCAGTGGTTCATGAAGTTTAGGATTTTTTTTTTTTTTAAAGACAGATTCTTGCTCTGTCACCCAGGCTGAATTGCAATGGCAGGATCATGGCTCATTGCAGCCTCACCCACCCAAGCTTAAGCAGTCTTCCTACCTCAGTCCCCTTAGAGCTGGGACTACAGGCATGCGCCACAATGCCTGGCTAATTTTTGTATTATTATTATTATTATTATTTAATAGAGATGGGGTTTTTCCATGTTGCCCAGGCTGGTCTCGAACTCCTGGGATCAAGTGATTTGCTGTCTTGGCTTCCCAAAGTGCTGGGATTACAGATGTGAGTCCCCATGTCCAGCCAAAATGTCTTAACTATAACATTTTCCCAAGCACATCCTATGAGTTATTAATAGATGTCATGTTATGTCCAGAGTTGGTTCCTTCTGGTGGGTTCTTGGTCTTTCTGACCTCAAGAAGGAAGCCGTGGACCTTGGCAATGAGTGTTACAGCTCTTAAAGGTGGTGCAGACCCAAAGAGTGAGCAGCAGCAAGGTTTATTGTGAAGAGTGAAAGAACAAATCTTCCACACTGTGGAAGGGGACCTGAACAGGTTGCTGCTGCTGGCTGGGGTGGCCAGCTTTTATTCTCTTATTTGTCCCCGCCCACATCCTGCTGATTGGTCCATTTTACAGAGTGCTGATTGGTCCGTTTTACAGAGTGCTGATTGGTGCATTTACAATCCTTTAGCTAGACACAGAGTGCTGATTGGTGCATTTACAATCCTCTAGCTAGACAGAGAAGTTCTCCAAGTCCCCACTCCACCCAGGAAGTCCAGATGGCTTCTATGCTCCCAACTCCGAAGAGTCAGGGGTTGTTAGCCCTTTCCCAGAAAACCTGTCACCCATGTCTTTAGTCCAGTGGCTGCAACAATGTGAAACAGAGATTCTCAATATCAACTACGAAACTCATGAGTTAATGAAATTGTAATGTGTTTCTTCATTGCAAGAGTAATCAGAACTTTTTAAATTCTGACCTCTATTGTGTATCTCCAATTTAGATACGTGAGATAAGATAGACACAGTAGGTACTGTTTACAAAAATGCATTTAAACACTTTTGATATGTAAGATTATTTTTGAACATGTTCATTCTCTTCTCCACTTTCACCCCCATGGGATTAGCATACTTGTGTGACCCACTGATGTCGGGATGGGTTATGTGATTTGAAAGTCAAAAATATTAAGAATAAAAATTTCAAAAAGGAAGATTTCTTAATAAGATACTGTACCAACAATTAGAATATACTCTTGTCTTTAGCATATTCTTGAGCAGTCTTAAAGCTATGGATTTAATATCTATTGTTTCTTTCAACAATGACTCCCTGGATTTGTATGTCTTAAAGAACGTGGTGGGACTCCTCAACTGTCTGCTCTTCTCTGTTTTTCTTTGTGAAGTTCTTAACTCTTAAGCAAATGTAGGCTTCACAGCTAACCTTTGAGTATGGTTGCTCCCAGAGATCCACATTGCCTATGAATTTAGGTAACCTTTGGGGGACAGCATATTTTCCACTTGGAACCCTCATTGTGTTCTAGTTACATATTGAAAGATATTTGATGAATAATGAATGAGTCGTGTGTCTACTATTGGGGAGGCACTGTTCTAGATGATGTTAGATTTTGGCTGTGTTCTCAACTTCTTCCAACTTCATAATTTTTTTTTGAATATCCCTGACAATGATGAGATCAGAACAAGCAGAGAAACAGGAGACCAGAAATCCTCAGAAGCTAATTCTTACAGGCAGGTTTAAGTTAATGCTTTCATACATATTTTAATATCTGTCTCTTCTATTATGTTATTTTTTATAGAATCAGCTCTCTCCAAACACCTTGTTAGTTTTTCCCCAAATTTAGGGTCATAAGTTTGTATGATTAATTGATTTTTGTGTGGTTTTCTCATTATCGTGCCAGTATCAACTGTGAGGTTCTTAGGGATTGGATAACCAGTCCAGGACAGAAGTAGGATCAGGGAAGGTTTAATGGAGTCTGTGAACAGCACGTTACTGGAAAACCTGTGCTCTTGACCACAGAGTTTGCCTGACTGCCTCACTGTATGGATATAAATTCCATCAGCTGAGCATACCCTTGGGTTATTTTCATTTTCTCGAGCCATCCCCTATCTGAGAACAGAGCCCTAACAGCTCTGTAAGTTGACCAATAACAATTGCATGTTGAAATTTAAATATATATTAAAACCATTTAACATTTATTTTAATCATAGACATAACTTGTAATACTCTAGAATAATGAATGAAGCTTTTTAAAAAATCAGTTAAAACAAACATGTAGAACAAGAAAAAAATCACATTCATATATTAAGTCTGAAAAGGAATGTGTTATTTCATTTAGAGGAAAAAATGTTTTATACTTTCCCTCAGATTTACACTGTCTGAAACGAATTCTGCTCTATTTTACTTTCCACCGACTCACATATATAGGAGGAGAAAATTCAACCTAGAATGAGAACTCCTTGAAGGCAGGGACCATGTATTATTCATCCTTCCTGTGTGTAACTTCTCTGGCAAATGATAGGAATGCAATATAGGTTTGATGAATCCGTATGACTGAAAAGAAGTTGAATATATCCCTGAATGGTATAGGTACAAAAATACGTGCTTGGGGAATGTTCAGCATTTTCTTTGACACATTTAAAGTAATTTTTAATTCAAACTGTTTTCATATAAAAATATTTTATTGCCTTGCAGAAAAATCATATTTGCCTCATGTCGTTGTAGTCATTGTAATAACAGTCATACTCAATCTTAAGTTAAATATACTTCAATTTAGAAATAATGTCTGCAATAATATTCATGTATAGAATTAAATAATGGGGTGAAGTTGTTTTGGTACTGTTTG
This sequence comes from Chlorocebus sabaeus, assembly GCF_047675955.1. Classification (NCBI taxonomy): domain Eukaryota; kingdom Metazoa; phylum Chordata; class Mammalia; order Primates; family Cercopithecidae; genus Chlorocebus; species Chlorocebus sabaeus. The sequence continues at coordinate 58,940,404 of NC_132908.1, read as the reverse complement.
TGACACCGTTTTTGATCAGTCTTGAAATTCTTGGGCTTAGGAAACAAAGAGCTGTTTCAAACTCCTTATGCTGACATCTTCTACCTGGTAAATAGGAGAGTTGAGCATTTATACAGGAAACAGATAACAGCTTTGCCAATCTTAGTTACCACAGTTCAGTTCTCTGTTCTACATGGAGCATCAATCATTTCTTTTCTCCTCTATAAATTCTGCATCTAGGACTGTTCTGCATCACCCAAGAGAAGAAGAGATGTATTGCTATTCAGTTTAGGAATTATTTATTAGGAGTCCAAACTGTGCAGAATAGAATCAACAGATAGCTTGATAGGCGGTGTCTACTTGGGCAAGGTACTTTGTGGCATTGACCTTCAGAATAACCCTGTTTGACCTAAATTGCATCTGTTTTCAGAATCAAGAAGGTTAATGTATGTGAGGGGAAAAGATGGAAGAAAACTTGCATATTGAACATGTACTATGTACCAAAGATGTGACCTATCAAACATGTTTCCTAACCTATTAAATAAGCATGATGCTATTGCCTGCCTCAAAGGAGAAAGTAAAAGCCTGAGCAAGCATCAACCATTGAAGCTCGAACTCAAGTCCTGTTGTGCCTGGCTCTGAAATTTATCTCCTTTATTTTTCCCTAAATTACTTCTCCAAGAATACTTTACATCTAGGTGTAAAAACTAATGCTTTCTTTAGAATTCTGCTAGGTACCATGAAAGACACATAATCTTTGATTCTTGTGAGTTCCACTATTTCTTGAAGACATAGTTTTTGCTTTACAGAAATAGAAAAGAGTTCCCAGTCCTGCTCAAACTTCTTGTGGGGTCTTTGGCTATACAATTTTCTGAAGGCTCTTATGCCAGAAAAAGCAAAAGTACCACTAGAGGACGCCTGGTGGTCTTCTCCAAGACAGGGGGGTAGATCTTTGGCCACGAGTGTGTTTCAGAGGTCCTCTGTGTGTGTGTACATGCACATGTGTGTGTATGTGTTCTTGTGTGCAAGTGGGATACTAGGAGTGAGCAGGAGGCGGTAGAAACTTCAGAACAGGAAGGTGAACTCAAATTTTTGAGTATCCTTTGACAGATAGCAATTTTGAAGATGCCAAAATCCATTCTGCCTGTGACTCATTAAAATAAAGAGAAATCACAAAGCATCCTTTGATTCATCCACGTTTCTTTTCACATTTTACAGCCATTCATTCTATAACCTTCCAAAGGATTTAGAGGAAAAATAGGAGGAAATAGTGAAAGAAACAAAGCAAAACAAAAAATCACGGTGCCTAAGAAAGCTGTTAGAAAGCCTAGTTCCTTGTAAACAGCTTGCCCCACTACCTTTTAGCAACATATTTCTCTTGATTCACACCAGCTGGTCGTTTCTAATTTCTCCTCAGTGTCTTGAAATAGCTATTTTCCTTGAAGCTAATCTCTCAGCCTTTGCTGATGACTCCCTCGGTTTGGATTTCCTAAAGAAGGTGTTAGCACTCTTCAACCGTCTGCTCTTCTCTGTTCTTCCTTGTCAAGTTCTTAACTCTTAAGCAAACTTAGACTTCGCAGCTAACCTTTGAGTAGGGATGCTCCTAGAGATCCACATTGCCTATGAGTTTAGGTAACCTTTCAGGGTAAGAATGATGACATATTGGAGTGGATAAACTTGAATCTTTTTTTTTTTTTTTTAGTGATGCATCTAGGCACAAAACGAAATTGGCCTTTTGGCAGGACTCATTGAGGCTTGAGTATCCTGCCAGCTACCATGTGTCTCTCTAAGCAGTGATAACCATTTTTTAAGAAGCAGCTGACTTTGTGATCATTCCTATGCACATTCTATTAACAAAGATAGAGTGCATTTCTCATGTTACTCTTGCATTTAATCTTCACAATGACCCTGTCATATGGATAATCTCATGTCTTCTTTAAAAACAATTTTTAAAAGGCTCCAGAAGTTTAAGAATTTGCTAACATCACAGAATTCTTAAGAATGAAACCTCAACTCAAACTCAGGAGTGTCAGACTCAAAAGTCAAATGTTCTCCTCACTAAAGCACTGTTGGTAAGGCCCTGCCTATAATGGGCAACAATACCAGATCTACCATTGCAGTAAATGTGGTGAACTTGAATTTTCTTTGAACCTGCTGTCTTAGATTTGGGCCATGTTTTTTTTTTTTTTTTCTTTTTTCTTTCCTTTATCATTGATAGGAATTTAATTTTATATCTATAGCTATATCTATGCACTTTTTACTTTAATTTCTGTTTTTGTGTTATTGACAGACATCCTTGAACTTGAGAAGCCTCGTTTAAAAAAATGAGAAAAGCAGAACCATGCCTGTTGCATTGCTGTTGTTTTTTGTTTAATTTTTTTTTTGGAGATAGGGTCTCACTGTGCTGTGCAGGCTGGTCTGAAACTCCTGGCCTCAAGTAATTCTTCTGCCTCCGGCTCTCAAAGTGCCAGCATTAAGGCATGAGCCACCACGTCCAGCCTGCTCCTATTTATTGTGCATTTGTTTATATTAATATCTCTCAAAATGTAAGTGATTTATACTGATTTAATATGTTTAATTCTCATAAAAACCTAATAAGTTAGCTCCCAAAATTATTCCTGATTTTAAAAGAAGAGGTGAAAGCTTAAATAATTTGGAACAGGTGATTCAGCTAATAATCAGTACAGGCAATATTGAAACCACTAAACTGTGTATCTAACGGGCAATGCCACCTCCCCCAGCAGTATTTAGAAGGGAACAAATGAGAACCTTAGAGGTATATTTTTTCTGTTAAACATATCTGAATTCAAAGTCGCAACAATTACAATTTCTCAATCAACACCCAGACTCTTTAATTTGGCTATTGTCTATCCCTTTAACTCATTTCTTGTCACTTTGTGTTTCTCAACTGAGTGTTGCAAAATTCACTAGTCACTCATGTGCCAAGAACTGTGACATTACATATTTTACACCTATTATTGTCTCATTCTAGCCTCACAATGCCGCTCTGAGGCAATGAACAGTGCTCTCCAAGCCTCCGTTGTTCTCATCTGTAGAAGGAAATAATAAGTAGCTTGCCCAAAAGACACACGACTTCTATGTAGGGAAGCTGGAATGCAAACCTGGTCTAAAAGGATCTGGTCATTGCCATTAAGCTATGCTGTTGATGTGCTTTATCTACTTCTGTCTACTTGGGGGTTTTCTTCCACTGGCTTTGATAAATTGATTCCCTTCTTTTGTTGACACTATGCTTCATTCTCTTTTTCTCAGTTCTCACCTAACTCTTCTGTTGCTTTGAGAATCCTCCAAAGATGCCTTCTTTGTATTATTCAGCCTTATTTCACTTTTCATGTTGTAGTATTAATTTTGTATTTATTGTTCTACTATCTGCATTAGATCAAGGGATCTGAGAAAGGGACTCTGTCTCACTTACATTTTCCAAAGTTAACACAGTACGTGGAAAATAGAATACATATTTATTCAAAAAACATATAAAATTCCTTGTGTGTCTGAATAAACCCAGTTCTCAGGTAGACATAGTAAGGGATTATTTGGTATTCACGTGAGCAACTAGGTTTTGTGTCAGATTAGAATGACCACTCTATCAAAAGCTCCATACTATTTTGACATGAAATTGATCTGCAAACACCTATCTAGAATCACAAACTAATCTAAAGGACAGAATATATCCCTTGGATTTTATCTTTCTCAAGTGTCTAGAATCTAGATGATGAAAATTCATTTTATTACCACCTTGTTTGTTTACATTCATTTGTTCTCTCATTCAGCAATCTACTACGCAGCACCTAATGTTAGTGAGCCACTCTTCCAGGTGCTGAAACACAGACTGAACAGATCAGGCCTGTATTCTCATGAAGCTTATATTCTAGTGTTTGAGGTTGGAGAGTAAGAAAATACCGAAGATGAAACAGAGTGATATAATGCAGAATGACTGGATGATTAGTTTGGGATTTTTGGAAAATATTTTCTGAATTGGTGTTTTCTTTGTTTGTCTTTTTTTGGTTTGTTTTTGTCTTTTTGAGACAGGGTCTCACACTCTGTTGCCAAGGAAAGATGGTGCAGTGGCAGTATCTCAGCTCACTGCAACCTCTGCCTCCTAGACTCAAGTGATCTTCCCACCTAAGCTTCTCAAGTAGCTGGGACTACAGGCATGGATCATTTTTTTGGTATATTTTGTAGTCTTGGGGTTTCGCCATGTTGTCCAGGCTATGTTGGACTCCTGGGCTCAAGCGAGCCTCACACCTCAGCCTCCCAAAGTGCTGGGATTACAGATGTGAGTCACCACACCCAGGCTGAATTGGTGTTCTTTAAAGCTACCCTGTACATGACTAGAAGTAACCAACTATGGAAAGAAAAGGGGGAGTAATGAAAATGTCTTTAACAAGGAACAAAGTGAACTTGTTAGAGGAACAGAAAGAAATCCAAGTGGTTGGTGAGTTGTAAGCTAGGAGTAGAGTGGTATGAGATGAAGTTGGAGTGTAAGATCAAAGTCAGGTAACATAGGTTGCTATGTGAATCAAGATAATGAGCTTAACCCATTTCCTCTCCTCTCCTCTTTTTGTTTTGTTTTGTTTTAGAGGCAGAGTCTCACTCCACAGCCTGTAGCCCAGGCTGGAGTGCAGAGGTAGGATTAGAGCTCACTGTTACCTCCAACTTCTAGGGTCAAGCGATTCTCCCATCTCAACCTTCTGAGCAGCTAGGACTACAGGTGTGCCTCACCACACCCAGCTAATTTTTTATTTTTATTTTTGCGGACGTGAAGTCTCTTTACATTGCCCAGGCTGGTCTCAAACTCCTGGGCAGAAGTGATCCTTTCACCTTGATCTCCCAAGTGCTGGGATTACAGGTGTGGGCCACTGTGCCCACTCCTTAGCCTGTTTTCTAAATGTGATGGGTGGGTACTGAAGAGTTTTAAACTGAGGGCAACAGCGTGATTCTTTAAAAAAATCAAAATGATCAGTTAGGCTGCAATATACAGAATGGGTAGCATTGGAAATAAGAAAACTGGGACTTCAGGAATGTTTCTAGAGAATGAGCCAACACTTCTTATGGACTATTTAGATGTAGTATTTGTGAGAAGAGAGGGATCAGGAGGATGTATTGGGTAGATGGTATGGCCATTTACTAAAATGAGGAGCAGGTTAATGTATAACAGAGAAATCAAAGGATGAAATAAGATCTCCTAAGGAGAGTGTTTAAATAGAGAAAATTGAGGATGCTACTGGAGGAAGCTCCAGTCTTTTGAGTTCTACAAAAGAAGAGGGTGTCAACAGAGGAGATTAAGATTATGAAAGATAATGCAATCAGGAAAAATGAAAACAAAACAAAACAAAATAGGAGGCCAGATACGGTGGCTCGTGTCTGTAATCCCAGCACTTTGTGAGGGCAAGGTGGGTGGATCTCCCGAGGTTAGGAGTTCAAGACCAGCCTGATCAACATAGTGAAACCCTGTCTCTACTAAAAACACAAAATTATCCGAGTTTGGTGGCACATGCCTGTAATCCCAGCCACTTGGGAGGCTAAAGCAGGAGAATCGCTTGAATCTGGGAGACGGAGGTTGCAGCGAACTGAGATTGCGCCATTGAACTCCAGCCTGGGCAACAAGAGTGAAGAGTGAAACTCTGTTTCAAACAAAACAAAACAAAACAAAACAGGAGAGGGATATATTCTGGAAATCAAGAAAAAGAGAGTATTTCAAGGGAGAATATGATGCTTTGTTTTACTTATTGTTTTTCATTATTATAATTCAAATTATTTTGGGTCAAAGAAGAGCTATATGAAGACAGTCTTTGAAGAAATCTTAACTTTCCAATAAAAGAAGAGGAAAAAAGGTATTAGCCACATTTGTAGGTCATATCTCCAGAAATTTCATCATACAACTGAAACTGTCTTTTAAGTCTGTACATGAAAAAAATGAGAACAAAGGATGAATGCAATTTGCCTTAACTGCTTATTTTTCTGTGGATTGTGACAATTATTTGAAAACAATCTTGCATTCTCACGAAATTACTGTATATTTTTCTGTGTCAAGTTCAACTTGATTGAGTTCTATGTGTATTCAAAATGCTACAGGATTAATATGCTCATTTCTAATTGCCACATCTTCCTACATTTTCTTATTGTAGCATTGATGCTATTACTGTTTTTATGATTATCATTATGCAAGTGTTTCTCTTGTTCTGAGATCTGAGACATCTTAAAAGTTGAGTCTGGGATACTTGAAAGATAGACAAAGACAGAGAAGGCGGCATCTCTCCAGGTGTTCTGTATGGCATCTTATTGCCAAGCAGTTGCTGTTGAGTCAGCCAGACATGATTACATCAGATCTAGGGAGACTTTAGGGATTCCAGCAGCCTCTCTTGCAGGTCTCTCTTGACGATAAAATAGGCCGACTGTGTGCAGTGGCTCATGCCTGTAATCCCAGAACTTTGGGAGGCCGAGGAGGGTGGATCATGAGGTCAAGAGATTGAGACCATCTGGCCAACATGGTGAAATCCTGTCTCTACTAAAAGTACAAAAATTAGCTGGGTATGGTGGTACATGGCTGTAGTCCCAGCTACTCAGGAGGCTGAGGCAGGAGAGTCACTTGATCCTGGGAGGTGGAGGTTACAGTGAGCCAAGATCGCGCCACTGCACTCCAGCCTGGATGACAGAGTGAGACTCCATCTCTAAATAAATAAATAAATAAAATAGTTCATTAGCATAGCTCTCCCTAGCAAAGCTGTAAACTATGGCCTTGATAAGGAGCACAGATATTCAGAAGCCAGTTCTAGCCAGTCATGATATCTTTAATGTGCAAATAAATATTAGATGGGGCAAGGAGCAGAGTATAATTCGATCCTGTGGTGACTCAGGTTGATGTGCACCATTTGACGTAAGAAAGATGTCAAAGGAGATAAGAGGTAGATGTTTATTTTTAATAAATTCTTTTTATGTAAAAAAAATCTATGACTAACCTAGAAATATAATTCAAAACTGAATTGTATTTTCTCTTTGATATTGATTATTTTTGATGTGGTAAAATGGGTGAATTAATAAGGAGATATGCTCAGAAGGGAGTGCACCTCTTTTGTTTGGGTTTGGAAGAGATGTGTTGGAAGTGGTTTGATGTTTTGTGAACCAGGTATTTCTAGCTAAAATCCTGTCCCCCTCACTTGGAGTCTATGTGCTGTAGTACAGGTTTCTTACATTCTTTGAGTCTCAGCTTCTTATCTGTGCCATGTGACAAATAATACTTATGTTCCTGGAAATGGCAGATAGTCAGTTAGTGACAGCTATTTATAATATTGTTTCATATCTTTCTACAAATTGCTAAACCTTTACCCTTTTCTCTAACTTTATGTGTAGCGGAGAGGCAGATCTATTTGCATAGCCCATCATTTTCAGATTATTATAGGGCTTGGTATTTAGCTTTTTGGTGTTATAGTCAATTACAAATGATTTATTAGCTACTAGGAAGGTGCAATATAAATAATAAACTTGAAGGTTATAGACAAATTATGTTTTTAATTGGAATGCTAATAAATTATAATGTCATGTTATGAAATAGGTAGCTGGGTTCTTCAAACATCAGAGTAAAAGTCACCTGGTGAATGTTTGCCTGATGAAAGCATAAATTAAACTTAGCTGTCAAAGAAAAATCTGCAAAGGAGGAAAAATAATGCTTCCCCATCTTCAAACTTAGTTTATTTAAATTTAGAATGATGTCTGCGGGTATAAATCTTGATAATTTGGAAGACTTAGAAATCATTTTTTTTCCTGATTAGGTAACAATGAAGTTTTTTCCAATTCATGTTTTGTTTGCAAATATTTTCTGAATTGAAATGTGAAACTTAATTCTAATTAGAAACAAGTCGAATTGTTGTGATAAATAGAAGTCTTTGTTATCCATCTTCATCTTTCTGTATCTAATACCAATATCCATATTAATACCCAATTCTAAAGAGCATTAAATATTTCTCAAATAACATCACTTCTAGCAGAGACTCAGAATCTTACAAACAGAGTGGTGCCTTATTCTCTATGAATGAGCCCTTGTTGATTTCTTCATCTTCCTTGCCTTTCCTTTTTCTGAGTGATGGAGGTGTTTATACCGTACAGCTACATGTAACAGGATAATGATGAACATTTAGTAAATGCTTACTAATTAGCTGACACAGTGCTGAACATTTCACCTATATCATCTCATTTAATCTTTACAAACAACCTCATGAGTTCTGGAGCTAGCATCATCCCATTTATGGAGAACTGTGTTAATTCACAGGAACATTGAGCGAATTGCTTAAGTTCACACAGTGTGTAGACATTGAAGTCAGGTCAAGGACCCAGGCAGCCTACTGCATGTTTAACCTCAATGCAGTACACCCTCTTTTCCATGAAAACTCCTTGGGAATAAAAATCCCTTGAACATGTTGATCTTTGGACAGATTTGAGGGATTTTTCTCAGCTATGACTAACAATAAGAGGTTACCAGGCAGATGCACTTTATTTATTTATCTATTTCTAGCTTAATTATTTGCAGTAACTTACATTTTAATGTTGCTTGCCATATGTATTATTTATTTATTAACACTAACATTTAGGAAGTATATTTGCAATTCTTAGACATGTGGACAAGGTGTAGGGCCTCTGGTTCTGTGTTATTACGGTGTAAAACAAAAAATAGCTGTATACATTTCCCCTTCAGGCAAAGAGAGATTCCCACAGAGTGAGGATGGTGGGACTTCTCATTAATATCTAAATGCAAGGAGTGAATACTCCTAATTTTATGCTATTCTTCTCCTAGAATGAACTATTTCAGATCTGAAATGACAGTAAGAACATGGAAATCATGTATATTTTAAAAGAAATGCCATTTGGGATGACTGGGTAATTAATTCATTCCTCATCAAATTGTCTACAGCCACTCATGTCTTACACAGATCTGTGTTTCATTAGGAATCGGTGAGATATACACTCAATGAAATTATTTTATATATGATTTGGGTAATTAACAAAAACTGTATTACTTTTATCCTGATGACTCAACATGAGGTATTGTAGTTTTCTGGGCATCAGTGAAATACTGAATTATACCATTTGTCTCTTTTAAAGCAATTTAATTCCATTATATTTAATAATATTTAGTACTTACAGAGTATCATCTCCTTTCAAATGGAAACATTAACTGCTGTAATTAATCCTCCTGGCACTTCTCCAGTCTAAAAATAGAAATAGAAATAAAGAAAGCAGTTAGGAACAGGTGTGCCCTTGATAAAAGGAAACACAATTAGATGTTTAGCCCCTGACTCAGGACTCCTGGGTTCAGTTACTGCCCAGAGAAAGTTTTTTCCTTAAGGAGGCAAGCAGTTCACTTTATAGACATTGAAGTTTATACCTCAGGTTTGATGACTTGGGAGAATATATCCAAGTTCCTTTATAGATATGGGATGCTAGCTCTATTGTAACTAAAAGTTTGGAAATAGATGACATTTTAGGCAAATCTCCACGAGTTGCTATGATTTTTTATTCTGTGAAAATTTTGACTATAAAGTGTCTGCCATTTACTGCCCTCTTTGGCTTATACAGATTTCCCCAGAGTCTGAGAAAAGTGAGGAGGAAGGAACAGATAGTAAACAGAAAGTTTATTTCTTTAGTCACTGATGTCCAGCATTAAGACTTGTAATCTCTCAGTTGAACTGTACCTCAAATTGTCAGTTTGTCAGTTTGATTTTTGCTATGACACAAACCTGAGTCTTTCCTAGCGATTGTCCTTTGGTGGTTTCCTTCTGTTCTAGAGAACAAATCCAAGATCTTTCCTATGGCAGAAATCATGCTATAGTAAGCAACTCTCTCTTGTTCTTTATCCCCAAGTCTTTGAGAACTATAGATCTAGAACCATATTTTAAAGTTTAAAATGTATAAGTATACTAATTAAAGATTTATATTTCACAGAGAAGACTCACTAACTACCCTTGAGTGCTGCTCCACAGAAAAGTAGAATAATAGAGGTTTTATTTATTTATTTATTTATTTATTTCAATCCTGAAAAAACTCTGGGAAGTTAAAATCACCTGGAAGACTTTTAAAAAATACTAATTTCTAAATTCCACTGCAATCTACTATTTTAGGATACAGGGAAGCCATGCCTAGTCATTGCTATTTTATAAAATCTCCTAGAGATACGTGATTTTAATTTGCATCTAAATGTTAAAACTACTTTAAAATAATATAATAATATGACAAAAGATGATATTGCTTAGAAGTTAATAACAAACTATAGATTTAGACAATTCTGAGGTTCTTAATGTATTCCAAAATTATTTTTTAAATTCAGTATTTAATTAGAGAAACATAGCAGGGCATTGGCAATGATCAGTGGGACCCCTGGTGGCAGTCCTCAGTTTTGTCTCCTTTGTACTGATCAGTTAAGTTCTGGACCCCCATACTTGCATATCCCATTCAGCAAGACAAAAGACTTCAGGTTTTTTTGGATCTGTCTTTCTTGGATATCAGAAGGATGATGATCCATGAATACTTGAACATGCCTCTTTGGGAGGCGGGTGGCATATTGCCATCTCCAAGTGACTTCTCACCTCGCTCTTTGCAGCTACTTTTATCCTTTCCTTGATGAAGTCATGATCAATCTTGCCTTTTTAATCTTGTTAGAAAACTAATGATTTTTGGCAATCCTTATCTACTGTCCCGAGTTGTGAGAATGAAACACCGGAACATAGCATGGTGGTTTGGCAGTGTTAAATATTCAATAAATGTTGGTGGTGTTTGTATTTTTATTTTTAGCACTTATAATTGTTTACCTGAATGCCCCATAACTCATGTTTCTCCTCTAGTTATTCATTATTTGTCAAATGTTATTTTTTTCTCTTACCAGGGAGGTATAGAAAGTGATAGCTATAACTATTCAATTTAATATTTATTAAAACAATGTAAATATATCCCTTGAGTATATACAATGTGATAGGTACGCTTTAAATTCTTTTTGTATATTTAGCTTATTGAACTCTTACATTTGTAAGGTAAGTATTACGATTGCCCCCATTTTAGAGATAAAAACACTGATTTGCTGACAAGTTACTTGACTTTTTAAAGGATACAGCTAGTATGTGGTGGGTCTCTGGGATTTGAACTCAGTAAATTCAGTTCCAGAGCTTGTGCTATAAACCTTAACAACGCTGACTGTCTTAAGCTCCCATCATTATGACTATGTGAATTTATCATTGACAGCCCTCATCCCCAAAAAATAATGAACAGCTTTCCACACTGACTCCTAAACAGGCTGAAAATGTACCCGTGATGTTATACTGCACGCGTTGTTTATTTTCCCTTTTTTCAAGGTACACAGAGTCCAACAGATGAGCACATAAGTGTCTTACATACTTAGGAGCTTTTAATTCACACTAAAATGTCTGGCATATGCTAGATGCTCCAAAAATAATAAGCATAAAGCCAAAGAGAAAAATGAATAGTGAACTCGCAGGGAAGAGACTTAGAAACAAAATTTTATAACTGTTTAAGAAATAGGAGGTTTCTTCCTTCCTTTCCCATAAAAGATATGTAAGTGTCAGCTCCTGATCAGGATAGGGATGAAGATGAGGACATTCAAATGTATAATTCCATTCTCAATATTATATTACTAAAGCCCAGAAACAGTTCTAGATATTTATTTTCAGTTATATGCTATTGCTATTCACAATTTCTAAATTCCTCCACTCAGAATTTGCCTACATAAAGTTGTATTTGAGCTTAATGGAAATTTAATGAAAATATATTGGTTAATTCATTTCATATAAAATAATATGATGACTTTATTTTTCTAGTTATACATCATACATAAACATCCTAAAGCTTACTGATGCATTCAAAATAGGATAACTGCATCCCAGTTTTACATCTGTCAGGCTAGTTTAAAGCAGATAGACTGTAACTGCTCTGCTTTTGCCTCTTCTAAAGTGAACTTGCAGAATGCCGGAGTATTATCATCAATAATGTCATCGAATGTCCAATCTGTGTATAATCATTTCCTCCTCTCTTATATAAAGGCTGCATTCACCACAGCTTTGCAAAAGATGCAAAAAAAAAAAAAAAAAAAAAAAAAAAAAAAAAAAAAAAAAAAAAGATGGGATAGTTAATATTAGTGTTAAAATTTCCAAATATTTCCAGCAGGCAACCCTCTCAACACAGTTTTCTATCTGGTCTGCTTATTTTGGACTTGGCATGAGATGTAACTTTGGAGTCATGTCCTGCAGTTGTAATTATTGCACTGGAAGCTGAAGCTCACATTTTTATCCCTGAAAAGCTTCGGGTGACAATCAGACCTAAATTCTCTGGCGATTTTAGTGCTTATGGTCATGGGATAATTCTACAAGTGTGTCTTGAATACTAACAACACACTAAGCCTTGTGCCCAGTGCCAGAGATACAAAGATGAGTGGGAAATGGTTAGAAGGTTAAATCCATTTAGGGGCAGGGAAAGAGTCATAGTACTCATAATGACATGATAAGTTAAGCTTCCATTAATTAATTGCTTCATACCAGACACCTACCTCTCAGAGTTCTGTTTTGACTTTATATTTTCCCATCTGAAATACTGTAATAACATAAGTAAATTATTTAAGGTTAAATAAGTGGCATATGTACCATAGCAAATGTGGGTGATCCACAGCCCATGTTCTTAAATGCACAGGATACAATATTGTATACTGTCCCTCCTCAATCTTTACATAATCTTTCCGTTTGTTTTTGTTTCTCAATTTACACTAACTGGCATAGAATTACAACTTACCCAAGGCATCTCAGAAGGCCTTTTGTTGTTTAAGCAATGCTTATTAGGAGGGAAGTCTTGAAGGTTGGCGTTTGTTCAGATTTCCAAGCACGTTTCATATTTTTCCTCTAAAGTTTCTGAAACATATTGCTACTCACCTTTCCCAAGCAGCCTTGTGTGCCTGGGGTTCTCAGCAGCCAGGACCCTGGTGTTCTAGAGGTTTAGATAGGATGTCTGGCTTCCACTGAATCTGGGAACCACTCAGTACTTCTGGAAGGTGTGGGATGAGGCAAATTCATTTATTCAGGTATTATCTTCTTAGTTTGTACCATATGCTAGCACCATCCAAACACACTCCTGCTATAGATCCCGTGTGAATATAGCAGATGATTTCTGATCTGACATAACCAACATGATTACTACAATCACAGGTTTTGATATGTTAGTTCCTCTCCTTGTTCAGAGAAAAATAAAACCATGTATTTTCTAAATTGTTCTCTCTATACTACTTAAAATTAACGTATGTATCTCTCTTTGGGAAACATTGTAAAAGCTAATGTAAAATGCACTAGACTATATGAGACCTTAAATTAGTAGGAGAAAAATCTTCTGGAGTTCTGTCTCTTTTGCCACATGTGAAGATTGCAAAAAACAAACAAAAAAATCACCACCAGCACGAAAAGAAAAAAAAAAAAAAACAAGCACATAGATTAATTAGTATACTCATTAATAATTTATCCCAATAAATACGTCTTCAATCTTACTATCTCTCCATTTGGGCTGCTGCTACCCTAAGCCACATTTCTGTCCCTGCTTGTCTGGTTTATTTAACTACATATTTAAAAGGATATATGTAATTAAAAAAATCTTTTCTAAGTTCAAAATCACATTATTTCAGTCATTTTTCCACACTGAAATGTGAATGATGTTTCAAAAATACATGTCTGGACATGTTACTCTCCTGCTCCAAATCATTTGTTAGTTTCTCCAAGACCTTGTGGGTAAAAGTTCAATATCCCTAATATATCTATGCCTGCAACATAATGTAAGATGCCCACAAACAGCCTACTGCCTGCAAATACAGCCTCTCCTCTTGTCACTCTCCTCTGTTGCCTGACCATACTGGACTTACTCTGATTTCTGAAACTCTTTGAATAATATTGATTCTCTTAATTTGGTGCACAATGGAGTTAACTGGAAAGACAAAGAGCTTTGGACTGAACCTAGATTTAAATTTGGCTTCACAATCTCTCTTAATTTTACTTTTTTGTAGATTTAAAATAGAGATGAGAAGATCTCATTCTCAGTGTTATTAGGAGTAAGAAAGAAGACAACAGCCTCTTCGGTAAATGTCACTTCCTTTTAATAAAGGCACTTATTTCTCATTTACGCTGACCGAAGAATGTATTTCTGCATTGCTACTCAAAGTGTGTCCAATGGCTTCCTGGATCACAACCTCAATATCACCTGGAAGCTTCATAGAAATTAAAAACCTCAGATCCCATCCTGGGTCTGCTGAATCAAAATATGTATTTTCACAAGATTCCCAGGAGGTATAGGTCCACATTAAAGTTTAGAGTACTAGGCTAAAGGTTGAGATCTTCTTTCCCTGCAGCTGGTTATTTTATTTTATTTTTTTTAAGTTACTATGTTTTTTCCTGTGAAATTCAAATCAAGTTCTAGGGGCTGATAGAAGACGGAAACAACTCTGATTTATTCACGTTTATATCCACAGGGTTTAGAATGGGTCATGAAAGAACTGCTTTTTAAAATAATAAATGAGAAGTGGGGCCCAGAAAATAAGCAATGGTACAATTTTCACTGCCCTTAAACTATTGTTTTACTGTATGCCTGAGAGAGTTCTGGGTCATTATATGGGAGTCGTACAATATTCAAAGACACTATATATATTAAAAATCATATTACTCCAGATTAACTTTTACACAGAGCATAAATATGCTCTTGTTTGCAGCATATATTTGGTGAAACAGATATATACACTCTGAACACACTTTCAGGGTACATCTATTCAAAATCTTTAAACTACATTTTTGTTTTAGTAATGCTTCATCTTTTGTTTTTAGCAATATCTCTAATAGATCCCAGGGTACTGTCTTCTAAATTAATAATATGTTATGGTCATGGAGATATTCTGTACTTTTTCATTATATTCTATTACATTTCTCTTCTAAGCCAGTTGTAGGTTATATTTGTGTATGTGTACATGAGCTTTCTTGAACATGTGTGTGTTATGTTTTTAGCAGAAATCCTAGGACCACACCTTCAGTATTATAGATGTTTTAAGGGCATGTCTTATAACTGTGGGTAGCATTTTTCTTTAACATTTTGCTTAACATTTACAATTAATGTGACTTTTATGTAACATTTACATTACAATGGGAGAAATCCCTCACAAGCTTTCTGATGGGCCCAAATGACACTGGTGGCGTAGTGACTAATCATGGAAAGTGGGGGTTTCTAATATCCAGGAAAAGTGGCTCAGCAGTGTGAGGAGAGCAACATACTGCTTACATTTCATTCAGTCAGAACGCCCTGAGACAGGTGATTCCTAATGAATGTTTGTTTGTTTGTTTTTTTAAAAGCCCTTATTAGGCTGAGTGCAATGGCTCATGCCTGTAATTGCAGTGCTTTGGGGAACTGAGGTGGAAGGATCACTTGAGGCCAGGAGTTTGAGACCAGCCTGAGCAACGTAGTGAGATTCCTGTCTCTATGAAAATAATAATTATTTTTTTAAAATTAGCTGTGCATGGTTGTGTGGACTCATGGCCTCAGCCACTTGGAAGGCTGAGGTGGGAGGATAGATTGAACCTAGGAGGTCGAGATAACAGTGGAGTGATCGCACCACTGCACTCTGGCCTGGGCGACAAAGTGAAACCCTGTCTCTGAAACAAAACAAAACAAAAGTAAAAGGTCCTCATGGTTTCAACCTTTTCATTTTAAATGATATATTATTACTGTATGTTTATATCTCACAATTCCAAATTGGCATGATCAAATACACAGACAATGCTGCAGTAAATACTATCTTTGACGTGACTATTCAGTAACTTGTTTAATTTGATAATGTGGCTAAATGATCATTTAGCTAGTCAAACCCAATTTGGAAGCAAGTGTGGCATTTTTGAAAGCTTGCATTTTATCTCTTGGGCTATTCAAGCTCTACATTGAAGAATAACATGAGGAATTTCACTGGGGGTGACATTTATGGCTTTTTGTTTTGTTGCAGCCAAATATCTAGAGACTGCTTTTCTTAACTAGACAAAATTGTGGTTAGAAAATCCTCAATGGTCCAAGGAGAAAGAAATGATATAGTACAAACTCTTACTTTAGGTATTTTAAATCTGGAAATTATTTTACCAGGACTGAAAAAGAGTTTATGGCTTATTTTTATGAAATAAAGAGTCCACATAGTTCTTAACACACATTCTAAGCCCAAAGCAAGTGTCTCTTAAGATTTGTGAATGATGAATTCAGAATTCAAAAGGTCAGTGCAGGGTTGTAAACCTACAGTCCTTTTGGCATAAAAGAAGTAAGCTACTTTCAAATACTTTTCAAGGGTGCATTGACAAATAGGCCATCTATTTGTAGTGTAAGCAAAGGTCAGTGACTTAATGTGCTAAATTCAAATCATTCTTATCCTGTTCTTAAGTTGGGGTGCATCCTAGCAACAGTTCGTTAATTTGCATCTAAAGATTATATGAACTTAAACATAATAAATTTGAATTTCTCATTAAAAAATGCCTGCCTATACATAGGGGTGTGTGTGTGTGTGTGTGTGTGTGTGTGTGTGTGTTTTCTAACTTTAGTTAATTTAAACAGGAAACTCCTGGGCAATCACTCTGTATTAATAAAATTTTTACCTTTACTACTGACAGCTCTTTTTACTTTAAATGTTTCTTTACTCTTGGCACTGGATAATACAAATTTAAGTAAGTACTTGTTTTTCAGCTTTCACTTATAATCACCACTGTGATCACAAACTGATTAACAATCAACCTTCTGTTCAAATGCTATCCCTTACATGTATTTGTTATGGAACAGAGTCATAGAAGAACAAACTCTGCATATGTTAAACTGACCTATGACTATACTTTATTTAATATTGGCTTTTGGCAGAGTCATGTAATTGACATGGGTTTTGAATATATCAATTTTTTTGTTTTGCTTTGTTTAAGAGATTAGGGTCTCACTGTGTCACCCAGGCTGGAGTGCAGTGGCATGATTATAGCTCACTGGAGCCTCTAACTCCTGGGCTCAAGCAATCCTCCTGCCTCAGCTTCCCAAGTAGCTGGAACTACAGGCGTTTGCCACCATGTGTAGCTAAAATTTTTAAATTGTTTTATAGAGATGGGGTCGACTTCTGTTGCCCAAGCTGGTCTCCAACTCCTGACCTCAAGAGATACTGCCGTCTTGACTTCCCAAAGTGGTGGGTTGCAGATGTGACCCAGTCCACCCAGTCTTGTATCAACCTATTCATTGATTTATTGATTCCAGACCTGTTAAAAAAATAAGGTATAATAAGTCCATTTGTCGATTTGTTGGAATCCCCGCTGGTAAGCTCAGTATAATGGGTATTTTCATAAGAATCTCGAATCCATGTAGGCAAACAGCCAACCCTTTCTGAGATAGTTGAGAATGAGAACAGCTAGCTCAAACCTTTTGTAGTCAGAATTTTGTTTTTGGTCATATGGTTAAGAGAAAGAGTTCTGGATTCAGCATGACTGGGTTGATACCAAAGCTACTAGATATGTAACCTCAGCCACCCTGTACACGACAGGAAACCAAGGTTCAAGATGCTTACACATAGGAAGTACATAACACAGGAGCTGACAGCAGGTAAAAACCTAAAAACAACTCTATAAGCTCTATTAAAGAACAGTCTAATATATGTCACTTGACAAACACTTCCGCTTTTTTGTAGCTGTCAGTTTTCTTCTACTTTCAGATGCCATCTTAGGCCCAAATGTGTAGGCCTCTTAGAATACAATGTAGACACAGAAAGGATATTTTGATGAGATGGCTTATACAACAGCACTGATAAAGAGTCCTTATATTGCCCATTTTCACAGTGTGTCTAAAATAAAGTGTGATTTCCATTTGCTCATTTAAAAGAATGCTAAACCTCTACTATTTACTCTTAGTAGGAACATTAGTACAGCGGCCAGTGTTAGAATCAAGAGGTTACAACACTCAGTGGCTAGGGGTGCAGTCTTTGTCTCCAGGTTTAGAGTTGGAGGTGAGATAGGCAGCAAGTGAGGAGGTATAGTGCAGGAACACAATAGATGCAGTTACCCAGGACAGTCAAGAGCCATACATGGCACCAGCTTTCTTATCTCATGTCTTAGAGCTGTCAAGGTTTCTTCATCAAAGAGCAAAACTGGCATAGTAAATGTAGCTAATACGCAACATTATGTGATAGAATTCCTATAACTTTGCTTTCGATAGGGCCAAAAATTTGACTCTCAGATTCACAGTATTCATTGTGAAGTGTAAAAGCTGATTAGTAGTACAAATCAAAGTACCCAAAAGGGAAAATAAACTGATTCACGTCAAGAAATTTGGTTACTGTCTTATTGTTGAGACTGCTTGTTTTCCCCTAAGTATTTTCTGTTAATGGTACAGTAGGTGGTGTAATGAGCAATGTCCTTAAAACCAACCATGTAATATCACAGTGAGGTGTTTCATATGGCTCTTAATTTCTAGCATTCCTTAATGTAGGTCACAAAAGTGCAACTATTACATGCAAAGTGCAATTCAGTGGAACTAACTTTACCGAAGGGAAGGACTAGTTATACAAATAATATTGCAATGGAGCTCTCATGTGTTTGTATGTAGTGTAGGAATAGGTATTAGTGTATCCCCAGCAAGGATTTTCAAATATTTTAACCAGCCTACTCCTCTTGTTAAACAGTATCTTCAACAAACATATTTGAAATTGATACACTGAGGCTTCAGTATCATGCTGTAGCCATGTTGGCCACTGGGCTGCTCATGCCGCATCTCCTGAGCATCACAACAGATCTGCCCCGGCACAGAGTTTGACGATGCCTGGGCCATCAGGTGCCACCTGACCCCGACATTACTCATGATTGGAATAACACAGAAAGCCTAGTTTTGAGTCGCAGAGCTAGTGAATAAAGTGACTGTTATGTGGAATTATTAACTAATTATTAACCTTTTGATATTTGTCTAGGAGGCATATATCTAATTAAAATTATAATTGTAGTTTTAGCATTATTTCAAATAGAATTCTAGAATTAGTTTACAAATATATATACTTATAAATATACATACATAATGTCTATGATTTAATATTAAAAATATGTACAGTGTGTGTGTTTAGTGTAAGATCTAAGGGAGTATAAATAAAATAATGTTTGGCAAATCAAGATCTGTATCTACTATACATATATCTATACCTATGTACCTACTATTTCCAGTTAACAGGCATACTTCTAGTTAATGTAAACCTCATACTGACTCCATGAAATATTATTACCCCTGTAGCAATATCGAAACAGAAGCTAAGAGAAGTAAAATGATTTGTCTGAAGTTACATGATGTTTAAATCACAAAGCTGGGATTCGGGTTGAGGACTGAATGACTTCAAAACCCGTACTCTTTCTACTGTACAAGGATATTGAATTACATGACAAGTGAATCAAGGCAAAATGAAAAGAGGAGAGAAATGAATATGAATGATCTCCAAGGCTAACTGGTGGAGCACTCAGATAACAGGCAATGACTCATGCAATGCCTTCTAATGTGTCTGTTGTTTTTCACTCTTTATCCTTGAAATTGTCATGAAAGGTATGAATGACAGAGTTCAATGGCAGTAATTAGCCACTTCAAATAAAAAGTGCATAAGATCTTAAATGAGACCTTTTGTAGCCATTTTTCCTCTCAAACCTTGCCATTAGCTCAGCACACCCTAGATGCCAGTCTCCAGTGTGAGTCTACATAAAATTGCCATTACTATTAAAGAGACTCATGTAGACTCACAAAAGAAATAATGGAATCTATTGAATCAAAATTATGAATCCTTTAATAGTGCCTCCTGTGACTGAGCACACTGCATTCTGCCTGTCTCTGTTGCACAGACAACAATTGTTTAAATGCTGGGTCGTTTGTGGGCATATGCTCCATCTGTCAGGTGTCATAGAAACCTAAGGATATAAAAAAGTCCTTCTACCACCTAATGGTTTTCATCTGTTGGTGAATTCAGGAGCTGACCCTTTAGAAAAATAGCTAACAAGGACACAGATCAGGGTGTTAATTTAGAAGGTGTTACAAAGACAGGAAGAAAAACTGTCTATAAATAAATCAGAAGACTTTGGAAAGGAATGGGAAGTATTGGAGATTAATGGGCTGCTGTCAGGCATACTTGGGTTCAAATACCTGTTTTCTTATTTTTTGTCCTGTGATTTAAAATATCTGCCGAAGGATCAAACCTCAATGAATGTTTATTCTATTTCATTCTTCCCATATTTGGAACACAGATTTTATTTTCCCACTTGTAAATGTATACACACACACACACACACACACACACACACATCCCTTCTGAGTCCCAGACCAACATTTTATGATTCTGCTTCTTACTAGCTTGTGTGGCTTGGAGCAGGTTACTTAACTACTCTGTAACTCAGATTTCTCATCGATTAAATGAGAAAAATAAAAATGACCTTGTGGAGGTATAATAAGGATGAAGTAATGTATGTAAAGCAATTTGAACAGTATATGGTATATAGTAGATTCTTAATATATGTTTATTGCGTTCTTCTTTCTCCATCTTTTCCTCTTTTCTCTGCTGCTTTCTGACATGATACTGGTCGGAGTCACCTTTGAAATCATAATGTTAGAGACTTTGTTTTGCTTTGTTATTTCCTGCTTAAAGAAATACTTCAGAAGTCAAATCATTTATGGAGTAAGTGGATATTTACTATGAGTCTTGAATTTAACATTTTATGACATACATTTCCTCAAAGGAGTAGTATATTGTGCTCTTGCAGATGAATGACCCTACTTTAAACTCCCCTTGAAATTCATGTTGCTTGATGCTTTGAAATGAGTGTGGAGTGATTCTTCTGTAATTACACATGATGCATTAATTATTTCCTAATGAGGTCTAAATAAAACAAATTATAATAGCACACTGCTTTAGCTTCTCTAAAGTCATCAATGTCGCGTCTCTAACAGTAAAAATAATTTTTCTCCTCCCTCAGATAGCATCAATTTTGGTGAAAGGTAAGCCTTGTGCTTCTTTCTTTTTTTTTTTTTTTGAGACGGAGTCTTGTTCTGTTGCCCAGGCTGGAGTGCAGTGGTGCGATCTTGGCTCACTGCAAGCTCCGCCTCCCGGGTTCACGCCATTCTCCTGCCTCAGCCTCCCTAGTAGCTGGGACTACAGGTGCCCACCACCACGCCTGGCTATTTTTTTTTTTCATATTTTTAGTAGACATGGGTTGTGCTTTTGAGCTACTTGATATTTCCTGTAATGATATAGTATTCTATTGAGACTAATTTCTTGACTGGGGTAAGGAGAAACAATGAGTATCCTGACTGCCATTAGCTGATCAGTGTTCTATTAAAACAACCATAATAAGAAAAACAAAACCTTGTTTGTTCTTCTTATTTTATTCTGTCTTGTAATTTAACCAGTGTGGCCATGTCTGATAGGCTTTTGACAGTGTTGCCACCCTGTGGTCTCACCTGCTTTAATTGGACAATGGTAGTTTTCAATTAGTGTAAGCACGGCTTCTTGGACTGCCTCAGCAATTTCTCTCACACATATATTGTAATTATGTGTGCACCTCAATGTGTGAGACTATAAACATATGCTATATGATTGAATAGGAGTGCTGTCAACACTTTATTTTTTGAGCGTATTAATTATGACTGAATAATAATGTGGATGCTAATACAGAGTAACACCCTCTACCTGGTTGATATTTACATTACCAACCACATCTCATTCTCAGAACAATGAATTTCAAAGTACGGAACAATTAGCAACTCTATGGAAATCCTACATTAAGAATGTCTTACAAATAATCCTCCTCAGGACAATTAACAGCTCTTTATTTAAATAGTTTGTATTTATTTGTTTATTCTGCCCAAACAGGAGTCGATGCTAAAAATAGAAGATTGAATTTTAGACTTGCAGTAACTAAAGATGACTGCATGGATAAGAAGGTTTTTAGTTTAAGTGTTTAAGTCTTTTTTTTTTTTTTTTTAAACTAATATTCATTTATTCTGATTATGTTGTTCCATCAATCACCAAGATCCTGTATATTTATAAGTGCAATTTTTGAGTATGATGCTCTTTAACCTTCACATGAGAACACACTGATGAAAACTAGCAAGCTTATTATTTTCAACAACTTTCAGTAGTGAATGTAGGGATCAGACGTGGGGAAGGAATTTTGTTATTAAATATCGTGTACCTATGGATCTGGGTGAGCAGGTAACTTTGGCCTGATATTTAACTCTATAAGAGGAATAGGAATCTGCCATGGCCTCTTAACAAGATGATGCGATGAGAACCTATATGCTGGGCAGACAGTAGAAGTATTATAAATAATTGTTAAAGAGTTGGGTTGCATATATCTCAACATAGACGTGAATGTTCAAAAGTCCCCAAAAAGTGGAAACTAAAATTGATTATTCCCTAATGGAAACATTTTGAACCACTTATTAAAAGTGGCATTGCCAAATAATACCATCTGACTTAGAGTATCAGGATTAAAATGACAACACAACAACCACGGAAAGGAATAACTTTTTGATTTCGAAGTCAGTGGTCCTCGTAGTGTGGTGCCTAGATCAACAATATTAGCATCACCCAGGAACTTCTTAGAAATGCAAGTTTTTTTATGTTCCATCCCAAAATTGCTAGAGAGGGCCCAGTGATCTGTGTTTTTACTCATGATTCTGATACTCATGATTCTGACACCTATGATTCTGATGCATGCAGAAGTTTACCCAGTTCTAAAGAGATATATATGTATATATATTTAAATATATCAGATATATTTATATATACATATATGAGAGATGTATGTATTTTTATTTAAATATATATGTATATATACACATATATACATATGTGTGTGTGTGTGTATATATCCTCTAGCCATCTAGATTGCCAGGGCTTCATAATAACCTCAGATAATATTCACCTCAGGATATTCTGGGCAGGGAACTTGAATATGCTAACTTTATGTTGTATATTTGACATATAGTATTTCACTTATTATTCACAACAGTTCAAAGAGGGAGGAGTTTATTTCCTCATATCTAAAATATTCATTAAATTAAAACAAAACAAATTTGACTTTGCTGTGGTCATACACTGAAGCTTTCAGACCCATGTTTTGTAATGCCAACCCTGTAATTTTTTCCCAAACATCACGCTGCTACTTTTATTGGTTATTAATGGCAAAAGTTATCAGTGATGACACTGAGGACTAAAAAGATTGAGAGTGGGTATCCATTATCAATTAATTTTAATCCAGATAATTTTTTTATACATAAAAACACTTATTGAGTGTTTGACCAATGGTGGAATGAAAGGAGTTGAATTTGGAATGAAGACACCTGTATTCTAATCCTCAAGGTATCTCATTTCCTTCATTGTCGGAAGAATTCCCCAGGGTTGTGGGAAAAATAACATGAAGCAACATATAAGACAGCATTGATAGAGTTTAATATCATATATGAAGTATTGGTAGAAACATGACACTTAATGGATTTTATTACCTGTCAATAAGCTTTATTATTCGTTTCTCAACTGTTAGAAGGTGGGCAATTATGTTTTGCCAGACTGCATAAATTATTTGAATGGTTTTAACATAAGGAAAATACAAATATTTAAGGTGATGGATATCCCAAGTACAGTGAATTATTCTTTACAAATTATGTGAATGTATTAAATTATCACATGTACTTTGAACTATATTAATCTATTCTCAATAAGAATAAAGTTTAAAAATACCCCACTCCTCCAAAATTGCATACATTTGTATATGATTTATAAATTTTAGAGTTTTAAAAAGACATTTATATCATTGCCTGGATTTTATATTTCTTCCATGTGAATGAATCTACATTTCATAGCTTCTGGATCAAAAAAGCCGGACATAGCATTAGTTATAAGCATGACAAAGTGAAAGTGGCCTTGACATAGGACAGTAGTGGGAATGGTTATGAAAATCCAAGTCCCTCTCATCAATAGATCTCTAAAAAGAACTTTCATAAAAAATTTTTCACATGTATATTATTTACATACAAATTATACATAAAAATGGCATGTCATTATCTAAAAACAATAAAGTGAAAAAAGCAGGATGCAAAATAGTGTATAAAGTACTGTTCCAGGTTTAGCATAATTCTCTCTTTATATGGCTCTTTATATAAATAATAAACAGAGGTGGTTGCCTTTGGGTGGAGTGTTTTATTTTGCCCTGTATGCTTATTTAATTTGCTGTGTATTCTACAGTAAACATGAATTCCTCATATAATAATAAAAATATCTTTAGAAGGTGATTTTTTTTTTCTATTTTTTTTTCTTTCTTTTGGACACCCCGAGGGTTCTGGAAGGTGATTGTTTTCTACACAAAATTTGCATGAAACATATTTAGGGATGCAGGCTGTTTATTTCTTTAAAGTGCACTACAGTATTGATACGGTAGATAGCTAACATTTGTTATCAAAGGACTGGATTCTTTCTGTCCTGTGATTAGGAAAATCTGTCCTAAATTACTGGGGCTGCATGCACACACAATAGAAATTGAGACTTCATTTTATTTCGTGGACAACTTCGGCTACATATTTCATTTGTCTCTGAAGAGTTGGTTCAGAATTGATATGATCTCTAGTTTTCTTTTTTTTTTCCAGATGGAGTCTTGCTCTGTCGCCCAGTCTGGAGTGCAGTGATGCTGTCTCTGCTCACTGCAACCTCCGCCTCCCGGGTTCAAGCAATTCTCCTGCCTCAGCCTCCTTTGTAGCTGGGATCACAGGCACATGCCACCATGCCCGACTAAGTTTTGTATTTTTTAGTAGAGATGGGGTTTCACCGTGTTGGCCTGGCTGTTCTTGAACTCCTGACCTCGTGATCTTCCCGCCTCAGCCTCCCAAAGTGCTGGAATTAAAGGCATGAGCCACTGCGGCCAGCCCATGACCTCAAAATCCAAAGTGCTTGGATTACCATGCCCTGCTCTTTTGCACTTTTAATGGCTCTTTTGCTGATTAATAATTTTCTAACATCATGTGTTTGGAAAATACTGGTTTACTGAGCTATGTAGAACCTCCAGATTTTATTATGCAATATCAGAAAATCATATTTTATAACATCAGCATTTCACAGAAAAATATTTAGAAGTTTCTATCTCAGGGACAGATCCAGATTTTCTGAAATTTGAATATTTTCTAGAATGCTCAGATTTTGATGTGGGTAACTATGATTGATTATCTTTAAAAGCATAAGCTAGTTTTATTTATTTTGGATAAAATATCTGCTAAATATAGAAGTCACAATAGCCATAGTTTGCTTTCAGTTGTTTTTTTTCAAGAACATGAGATTTTACAAATAAAGTGGTTAGTTCAGCTTACAAATGAAACAATCAGGCTACACTCTTGAGTCGACACTCACAGTTCGGTATGTACCAGAAGTGGTTTGTGTGTACTCCCTTTTCATCACAGATTATTACAAATGTAAGTACATAGGGCTGAGAGTTAATAAAAATATTTTTTTAATGATAAAAATATCATCTTTAATGCATCGAGAGAAAAGAACACTAGAACTGAAGTCATTCTGACAAGTTAATTCTTTGCATGGTGGTCTTAGGTGAATTACTGACCCTGTTATAATAAAAATATTTTTTACTGCCTGATGAAAGACACTCTTATGTGACACTGGATTTTTTTTTTTTTTTTTAATCCTGAGAATGAGTAATGAAGAGTTCTATGATTCTTAGTACAGTTGGTGGCACTGTGTTGATTGGTACTGAGGTGGCAGCAGTTGTACCCACCATTACATGTACATCAGTACAAATGTCAGTACAGTTTTTAAAAAAAAGGTAAATAACTTTGACCTCCTGGATGCCTGGGAAGAGTCTTAGAGATCGCCAGGGGTCTATGGACCATTCTGTGAGTCCTGCTACTCTTGACACTCCTGTTTCTTCCAGAGCTCAGATCTAAAGTCCTGACAGAAGTAGTTCCTGTAGATGTAGGGAAGATCTTCTCACCAACCTTACAGCTTTACTTCTTGCCAGAATTGTTCAGCACCCTGTGCAAAGAAGGTTCACTATGTACGAGGTACCACTTCAGTTCACTGCGTCTTTTCACTGTACTTTTACTCCTGGCCTGAGTCTGGTGAGATGGAACGTTCACACACGTAACAAGCTACAACATGTGGATTTGTTACTTACAGATAGGCAGCAAGGGATAACAGAGACCTAGGATTCATGATGAGCCTATCTCCGAGGCTCAGTAATGCTGCACAGGGTGGATGAAGTCTCATCTGTGCATGCCCCACTTATACTACTACCAAGGGACTCCAGAAAATAGTCTGCCTTAGGATTTATACCCTGGGGCACAGGACACACTAGGCCCAAGTGTTGAAGAACATCTTGTTTGTAGCAGGAACAGGAACAGACCCCAGGCTGTCTGGCCAGTCTTTCCATATCTCAGGATGTTACATTCCCATCACATTCTACAGTTATTCTTGAACAGTGCAGGAGAGAAAGCAGGGAGAACTGAGTTGGTTCAAGGCCATCCAGAAAATTGTCCTGCATCCTGAAGAAAATGACCAGGTATTTTTAAAAACCTTACCTATAGATGATTAAAACTCAGCCAGCAGCAACACAGCAGCATTCCATCCTTCCATCCTCTCTCTCCAGTTCTCTCCTCCTACTCCCACCTTGCAAGGACAGACAGACACACACACACACACACACACACACACACACACACACAAATAGGTAAATAATTTGTGCAGTGTTGAACTGCATCAAGCCTTTATCCTGGCATAAGGTCACTTTCAAAGTACCCTCAGTTCTCACATGCAAAAATAATTAAAAATCAATTTATTTATTTAATGTCAGCACTTCATAATATGACAAAGTGAAGTCTACGTATTTATCATTTAAAGAAATCTTTTGGAATCTGAGTCTCCCTCTGGTGTCTCTGACAGTCTTTTACATTAATAACGTGTCCCCCAATATTTTTCCTCTCCTCAAATGCACCAATATTGAAAGTAAATAACTAATATGGCAGAAAGCAAATATTTTCTCCTAACTCCTGCCAAGGTGAGCTTTTTGCCACTTTTATTCCCTCTCCTTTCCATATCTGTTAGTGTCTGTGTTAGTAGTGCTGACAACTTTTCATTGCAAATAAAACTAGCATATCTAATCAATACAAAGAAGTTTAAAGAGGCCATACAATTTAATAGTGACCTGAGTTCATCAGGTCAGACACAACGTTATTATTATTATTTTATTTACTTATTTACTTATTTTTTGAGATGGAGTCTTGCTCTGTTGCCCAGGCTGGAGTACAGGGGCACGATCTTGGTTCGCTGCAACCTCTGCCTCCTGGGTTCAAGCAGCTATCCTGCCTCAGCCTCCCAAGTAGATGGGACTTCAGGCATGCATCACCACACCCAGCTAATTTTTGTATTTTTATTAGAGACAGGGGTTCCACCATGTTGGCCAGAAAATTCTGGAACTCCTAACCTCAGGTGATCCGCCCACTTTGGCCTCCCCAAGTGCTGGGATTATAGGCGTGAGCCACGGCGCCCAGCCGACACAACATTTTTTTTTTTTTTTTTTTTTTTTTTTTTGAGGCTGAGTCTCGCTCTGTCGCCCAGGCTGGAGTGCAGTGGCGCGATCTCTGCTCACTGTAAGCTCCGCCTCGCGGGTTCACGCCTCAGCCTCCCGTGTAGCTGGGACGACAGGCGCCCGCTAATTTTTTGTATTTTTAGTAAAGACTGGGTTTCACCGTGTTCACCAGAATGGTCTCGATTTCCTGACCTTCTGATCCTCCCACCTTGGCCTCCCAAAGTGCTGGGATTACAGGCGTGAGCCACCGCGCCCGGTCGACACAACGTTTTTAATAATCAGAGTGGATGAAGAAGTCGTGAATGAACATATCCATCTATTTTTTTCTATCTCAAATATATAGAAATACTTGGAGGAAGAAATGAGATAGAGTCGAGTTTTTTCGTATATTCAGAATTATATATTCAGCATCTATTTTGTACCGAATCAGTGCCATTATATTACTGATATTGTTGAATGTGCAAAGAAAGTTTTCATCTGTATATTTGTTAAGGGGCAGTATTAATATATGATCTCTGGAATAGGTATTTCCCATTGATAGGATCTGATTTGCAAAGTACAGCTAGTAATTCTTCATCTTGTCATTGTTTTCTGCAAATGCCCCGCTCCCCCCTCCCCGCCCCGCCTCCACCTTTCTACCTCCAATTTCTAAGTTTGCTAGATTTCCCAAAAGCTTGTTCTTCTTGAAAGGGAAAGTTCTGTTCACTTCATCACTCACTTCAATCCTTAGCCTCCTCTCCACAGGGGAGTATGGGGACGTCAGACCCTGCGGTGTTAATTGGGTATTACAGATTTTCAGAGGTCACTCCCTGCCGCAGTGATGAAAATTCTTACCTTGGATTTAACTTCACAAGACTATTATTGAGCAAACAGGGAATATGCAGAATG
This sequence comes from Chlorocebus sabaeus, assembly GCF_047675955.1. Classification (NCBI taxonomy): domain Eukaryota; kingdom Metazoa; phylum Chordata; class Mammalia; order Primates; family Cercopithecidae; genus Chlorocebus; species Chlorocebus sabaeus. The sequence continues at coordinate 58,911,899 of NC_132908.1, read as the reverse complement.
TATCTTTAAAAAGAAAACACTGAACACCTAGTTTCGTGAACAGTGGAGTCCTTGATTTCAGGTGCTGACATATTTTTTTCTGTCCCATACTTGGTTCTGGTGTGCAATATTGAAACAATAAAACAAGCATGTGCTTGAGAAGCAAATAGTCTTGGGTTTGAATCATTTTTTTCTATCACTTGCTACATGTGATATTGAGCAAACAAATCTCAAATCTTCAGTTTCTGGAATATGTAAAATGAGAATTTTGTATGTGCCTCATAGGGTCGTGATAATTAAATGAAATAATAGACAATGAATATAATATATCTAAGATAGGGATACTCTCAATTAGTATTCTTGAAGAAATGGCTGAAGAGTCACATGAATAGATTTTCTTCTATATCTGGGTAGCTGTGGTAGCAATATATTTTCCGAGTGTAGCCATGCAAACAGGAAGGCTGTGTCCAAATATTCACAGGCTATTTGAGTTAGAAAATATCTAAAAAGTAATTTAGTACCCCTTCTCTTATTTTACAAAGGAAGGGAAGGTACAGTTAGAAAGCATACAAGGCTTACCCAAAGTCACTAGCTACTTCATCTTAAACATATCAACACGTCAACAATTCTATTACTTATATTAATTGAAAATAGTGTATTGGCTCTCTGTTGTTGCTGTGACTAATTATTACAAATTTAGTGGCTTAAAATAAAACATACGTATGATCTTACAATTCTGTCAGTCAGAAGTCCAACACAGGTCTCACGGGACCAAGATAAAGGTGTCTGATTGGGTTGTGTTTCTTTTTGGCACCTCTGGGGAAAATCTGGATCCTTGCTTTGTCAGCCTTCTGGAAGACCCCACACTTTTCTTGGCTAGTGGCATCATTCTTGCATTGTCGAAGTCAGGAAGGTTACATCTCACTGACTATTGTGCAGTCAGATCTTCTTCTGAATACAAGAGAAAAACTTTTTCTTTTAAGGATCCATGTGATTAGATTGGGTTTACTTGGATAATCCAGGAAAAAAAAAAAAAAAAGTCTCCCTACCTTAAGGTGCTTGATTTAGTCACATCTGCAAAAGCTCTCTTGACAGGTAAAGCACATATTTACAAGTCTGGGAATTAGGGAATGGATACTATTCCACCTACCACACCTAGAATCATACCTATACATAGTATCGCTGCAAACTGCAGCCATCATCTCGCATCTCTAAGGTATTCGTTGATAATTACTTAGTATGCTTTATGAAGACATATGAGCTTGCTTGGGCTGCATTACCAAAATGCCACAGACTGGGTGACTTAAGCAACAGAAATTAATTTTCTCATGATGCTGGAGGCTAGAAGTCCAAGATCAGAGTTCCAGCAGGTTTGCTATTTTCCGAGACTTCTCTCCTTGGTTTGTGACAGCTGCCTTCTCTCTGTGTCCTGACACGGTCTTTCCTCTGTGCACTCACATCCCTGCTCTCTCCATATGGGTTCAAATTACCTCTACTTATAAAGACACCAGTCAGATTGGATGAGGAACCTAACAGCCTTATTTTAACATAATTGCTTTTGTTTAAAGGCCCTGTCTCCAAATTCTGTTACGTTGTGAGTTATTAGGGGTTAGGGCTTCAACATATGGATTTTGATGGCAAGTAATTTAGCCTATAACAGTGGGCTTGAAAGGATTATTTTTGGTTTTGATCAAGAAATGGAACAAATTACTCTATTTTCATAAAATATTACTATTATTATTAATGTAGGAGTTAAACATATTTCCAACAGTTTTATTTATGTGTGAAAGATCTATTTAGTGTGAAAGAGTGAGAGGGCATCTTTGGTTTTCAGGTTTCCTTTGAAGTTTTGTTTGGTTTTTATTTTTCAGCCAAATTTCAAGTTTTGTTTGTGGAATGGAGAAGGGAGAAACCTACACATGCACACACACAAACACACCACACACTTTTCAGTGGTGCAGGCTATATTAGCATTTAATTAGAATGACCTGATGGCATGCTAGGCACCATTTCCAAATCTACATAATAGGTATTTTTCAGTATCCATGAGAGGTTGGTTCCAGGAGTCGCCAAGGATTTCAAAATCCACAAATGCTCAAGTTACTTATAAACACTGGCATAGGATTTGCATATAACCTATGTACATCCTCCTGTCTATTTTAAATAATCTAGATGACAAATAGAACATCTCTAATTGAAAATCTGAAATCCATAATCTTTCAAACTTCAAAACTTTTTGATTACCAAGATGATTCCACCAGTAGAAAATTTGACACCTGACTTCATGTGACTGGTGCACAAAATTATTAAAAATCTTGTATAAAATACCTTCAGGCGGTATGTATAATGTGTATATGAAACATAAATGAATTTTGAGTTTGGACTTGAGTCTCATCCCAAGATATCTCATTATGTCTATGCAAATTGTTAAAGTTTTCTAAAAATCCAAAATCTGAAACACTTCTGTTTCCAAGCATTTAGCATAAGGGATATTCAACCTGTACTTATCATATACAATAGTATATAAATGCTATGTAAATAGTTGTTACACCATATTTGTTAAGAAATTGAATATTAGTTTTTATTGCTGTGTTTTAAAAATTGTTTTCTTTTTAAAAATATTTTCTGTTTGTGGTTGTTTGAATACATGAATGCAGGACCCACGGATATGGAAGTCAAGCTATATAGGGGTAATGATATTTGAGAGAGTAGTTTTATAAAAAAGCTTTCATGTATATATTATCTGTATGATAATCTGAGAAGATTTTTGACTGTGGTACTTATGGCCTTATTAATAACATTTGAATAAGAGGAAATTAATATTAAAACATGTAAGTGACTTGTCCAAAATCATATCTGGTCATTGTAATTCAACTGAGGTCTTTTGATTTTCACTTATCTAAAAGGAAGGATGTTTGAGAATTTCTTTAGTCATGCTCTCATTCTCTCTTTCATCCACCCATACATTCCTCAGTAAAACCATTTGTCTATCCATTCTCTTCATCCCAATTATCTCATCTATCTGATTAGCCCTTCACCTATCCATCCATCAACCTACTCATCCATTCCTTGAGTAATCATGACTGAAACTTCAAAATGTGATTATTTCTGTGAAGCAGGGATTTTTGTCACAAGCTTCTGCGTTCTTCCAAAGCTTTAAATGAGACCGTTTATTGCTCAAGAAGTAGGAGTAAGCAACACAGCTAAGTTAATATCAGGCATTTTGACTCAGAAAAAAACCTGATGTGCCATTGTCACCCTCCTATTTTATGGCCCAAAGGCAACTCCAGTTTTATGTATGTCTTTTTTTTTTTTTAACCTCAATTGCAATTCTGTTCCAAGTTCACAGCATTTTGATTGCCCTATACTCCCTTTATAAATATGGAATTTCATAGTAGATGACTGTTATTTGGTTATCTACTGTGTTCCTTCCCGCTGTGCTATTGTCGCTTATTTGAGTAACAAGATGCATCCTGTTTCGTGGGTGATTGCGATTACTGTATCAGAAATCTATCTCATATTTTCAGCTTCTATTAGTACTCTTGTTAATCAAGCTCTTTGAAACATAAAGAGCATTGATACAACATTCTCTCAGGATTTCACACTTTTTGACAGTACAATCTAATGTTCCACTGTGACTTGCCCTTAGGACAATTTTCTAAATATTTGTTATGTGTGTTAAATATCCATATCTCTGTAAGATGCACTTCTTTTGTTTGGCTGATAAACTTGGGTGTATATTTCAGTCTTATTCTTACTTTCATCATTTATTACTTCACTGGGTTTTTGTCAAAAACTTCTCCTTTCTTTATAGAATGGATGGATATCTGTATCCATATCTATACACATATCTATATCTCTATTCATCCACCTATCAAGAGAGAAAGAGAGAGAGAGGTGGGAGGGTTAGGGAATTCATAAAGAGATACTGTGTTGATGAAAATCAAATATGTACCAAAGCTCTTTATAGAAGAATCTCTTGTAATTAAAGTTTAACTTCCAACGCCTATGCCTGCTTTAGTGCAAAATGAGGAGTAATGCCCTGGGACAGAATAACTTGTTAGTTTTTTTCCCAAATCTATCTTTTGCGATAACACTGTGGTTCTTGCAGCCTACCCACTCATCAGTGCATCTATTGGTTTATTCATCAATTTATTTAAAACATTTAATGTGCATTGAAACATAAATGGAAGGATGGCTGAGAATCTCATTTATTTAGTCATCGCTTTATTACCATGCCCTTCAACCATGCATTCTCCAATAAAATTATTCATCCAGCCATATTCTTCCTCTTAGTTCTCTTATCAATCAGTTTATTCATCCATCCATCCATCCATCCATCCATCCATCCATCCACCCACTCTTGGAGTTATTCACCTAAATCTCTTTTCAGTAATTGACTCACTATTACTATTCACTCGCACTCTTGCCCACTCAAGTGGCACTCACTGACCCAGTGCACATCGACCACCCTCTTCCCATATCTCGACTTATAATTATTAAGTAAACAAGAAATAAAACCTTCCAGATTTCTTTTATATCATTGCTTATTTTGTGGGTACATACCAAATATGTATTTATTAAGTAACTTGTCCAATGTAAGATGTTAAACTCAGATTTTGTCCAGATAATTTAATTCAAGAAGTTACATTCTTACTTTTACTGTAAATCAATGTTGTATATTGAATTCTAACCCAGAATATGCTGATAGGTATACTTTTCTTGGAAAGTAATTCCAGGTTGGGCAGACTCATCATTATATTTCCTAAATTTAACCCCCATAAGAGTCCATCCTATATGCCTTTTTATTTGAATATCATAGTTTCTGGGACATACTGTGCCTTTAACAGCATTATCTATTATCTAACGTTAATAATGACAAGAACTCTAAAGGATGCGTACTGTTATTAAAATATCTTGCAAATAAGGAAATTAGTCTTGGAGAGGTTAAATACATTTCTCAGTATCTTTGTTCCAATCTACCTCTATTTCTTATCAGACTCTTATTCTAGATCCCATAATCTGAACACTTTTAAATCTTTGTTTGTCTTAGAGAAACATTGATTTCCAAACTCATAAGATTTAATATTTTAATCAGACTATTATCAGCATACATAAGAAAATATGTATCCAAAGAAATGATTTCTGTTGCCATTTTTGGTGGCGGCTTGGTTAAATATTGGCATTTCCAATACAGAATGCAAAGGAAAAGAGAAAGAATATAAAATTTGAGCATTCTTGGTGTATTTTTAAGACCTTTTAAAAAAATTAAATGGTCATATTTAAGTTATTTTAATTTCTGGCATAATTACAGAATTAATCCACCTAACTCTCCTTTCTCTGAATCCTATCAAAAAGGTTTCATTTGTGTGTGGGTTCTTATATAAAAAGAATTTGCTCATCATAATAACAAGTATTTCAGAATCTTAGAAATTATATTTTTTATAAAAAAATGAGGTTCGTGAACTTTATTGGAGTCTAGCTACAAGCGACGGATTTGCTATAGGGCTGATACATGTTTCCAAACCTGTAAAACTGTAGTCCAGACCGAAGATTGTAGAAAATTTGCCAAGGCCATGAACATTGGCTGGGGAATTCTCCTGGGAAAAAGCTTGCCAGCCTCTCCTTGTCAAATATTCTCTCTTTGCACTTCTATTAGTTGAGTTTTTGGGTATACTGCCTTTCTATTTCTAGGTTTATTCTATTTCAAAATTTTACAGGACAGATTGGTTTACAGAAGGTGCCTAGACCATGTGGTTTCATACACATGGCTTCTAAATAAATGTATATATTATATTTCTATTGCCATTCAGGAGCAAAGTAGAGAGGCTTCTCTATTCTGTCTACTCCTCCTCTAGAGAATCAGGAGGTCTTCAGACTAACTATGCATGCTTTCCTGGGGGTCTTTGTAAAATTATGCTAAAGTGTGTAAGTTCTGGAATCTGACACAATGGATTACATCCAATTCTGTCACCTAAGTCATTCATCCGTGTAAAATCACTGACAAAGTGTAAGGCATTGAGAGATATCTTATGGAGACAAAAAGTTAGTCTTTAATGAACACTTAATATGTGCCAAGTATCATGCTGGTTGTTTGGTATAGTGATGAATAATGTACATAGAGGGCTTGCCCTTGTGGAACTTACCATTTACAAGAGTAGCACAAACAGTGCATTCCATTCTTTGACTTTTTTCCAGGTGTTCACAGCCAAAAACAGCAGTTCACTGGGGCTTGTTTTCAATTTTCTATTTCTCTGGGCACCGGTCCCCATGGCCAGGTCAAGCTGTTCGATGCTCACACCAGCAGCTGACACAGAATGCAAGGAAAGCATGTCTGAGATATCAAATGCTACACATTTGCCTGTCATAAAATATTAAGTATTTTTCTTTCTTTTTTTGTAGAGCAGAGGTTATTTCCAGTGTACGATACTGTGTTCTTTTCATTTGATCAAGGATTATTTCTCCTTTAGCCTTTCACTTTGTAAGACAAATTTAAGAGTACTTTGGTATAATATGAGAATTACCTTGAGAAGTGTTTTTATTTCACAGAAATATTATTTCCTTAGACTGTGTGATCATGAGGGTCACTGTATATTCCAAACTTAATTTTAACTAAAATTTTGGGGTGTTCGTATGCTTATTGCCTAGCTTTAATTTTATGATGTAATTTGTTTCTGCAACTTGTTAAGAACGGAAGGACTGAATGAAAGAACTATATTTGGCTTATTTAGATTGACTGTAGCAGTAAAACATTTCAGCATATAAAGGCATTTTCCAAATTATGTGGTGCAGCCTGAAGCCTCCCTCCTCCCATTCCATCTACCACCATCACATGATGCTTTATGTAGCTCCAAAGCATCAATCACAAGTAGGTGTTCAGTTCTCCCTGAAAACAATGATGGCACCTCACTGTTTCTTGAATGGTCCATTTCACCTTTGGTAACATTCATTGTGAGATGTTCTGCAGTATGCAAGAAGGCTGAATGGAAGTTAACATGAGTCAATTTGTTTTCTTTTCTTTTCTTTTCTTTTCTTTTTTTTTTTTTTTTTTTTGAGACGGAGTCTCTCTCTGTCACCCAGGCTGGAGTGAAGTCTCGCGATCTTGGCTCACTGCAGGCCCCGCCCCCGGGTTCACGCCATTCTCCTGCCTCAGCCTCCGAGTACCCGGGACTGCAGGCGCCCGCCACTGCGCCCAGCTAGTTTTTTTTTTTTTGTATTTTTAGTAGAGACGGGGTGTCACTGTGTTAGTCAGGATGGTCTCCATCTCCTGACCTCATGATCCGCCCGCCTCAGCCTCCCAGAGTGCTGGATTACAGGCGTGAGCCACCGCACCCGGCCACATGAGTCAATTTCAAGGCTTACTCCTGATCCTTTTGGTAGTAGTTCAGAAACATGCAAAGAAGTCTTCGGCTCCTCCTTTTCTTTCTCCTTCCTACCCTTTCACTGTCCTAGTAGCCTAAACATTTGTCTGCTCTAGATTGAAGTCCTATATGCTCACCATTTTGGAGACTTAGGCCCAAAACTAGTATCATGTCAAAGTCCCTGGTCACATCTTTGATATTGAATGGATCTGAGTTAAGGATTGTGATTCATTCACTGATAGATTGATAGCCAGCAACCCAGTTTCTCTCTCTATCCCTGACAGGTACTTTGCTAGATTTGGAGAAAATAATGCTAAGATGTAATTTGATTCAAGAATGCTAAGCTTGCTCTCCTCTCTAAGGGTGAGCAGATTCATGAAAAATTGGGATCAGTATATGACAGAGATTCATATTGCAGTGATCCCTGTCAACCTTTTTTTTTTTTTTTTTTTGAAATGGCGTCTCGCTCTGTCACCCAGGCTGGAGTGCAGTGGCATGATCTCGGCTCACTACAAGCTCCGCCTCCTGGGTTCACGCCCTTCTTCTGCCTCAGCCTCCCAAGAACCTGGGACTACAGGCGCTCGCCACACTGCCCAGCTAATTTTTTGTATTTTAGTAGAGACGGGGATTCACCGTGTTAGCCAGGATGGTCTCGATCTCCTGACCTCGTGATCTGCCCGCCTTGGCCTCCCAAAGTCCTGGGATTACAGGTGTAAGCCACTGCACCCGGCCCCTGTTAACTCTTTGGGTTCTAAAAGATGTAGGTTTTCTCCCCAGTAACTTATATATTTCTTTTTATTTCTTTCTTTACTTTACTTTTTTTGTTTGTTTGTTTTTGCAACAGGGTCTCACTCTGTCACCTAGGTTGGAGTGCAGTGGTACAATCATGGCTCACTGCAGCCTTGACGCCCAGGCTCACATCATGTTCCCACCTTGGCCTCCTGGGTAGCTGGGACTACAGACATGCACCACCATGCCCGCCTAATTTTTTCTATTTTTTTGTAGATACAGGGTCTCACTTTGTTGCTCAGGCTGGCCTTGAACTCCTGGGCTCAAGCAATCTGTCTGCCTCAGCCTCTCTAAGTGCTTGGATTACAAGCATGAACCACCATGTCTGGCCCTTAGGTACTTGGAGAAACTTTCCCATGATGTCCTTCTTGATAGAGTGAAACTTCAAAATGAGTTCTGATGTCAGAGCTACCTGATTTTCAGATGTGGAACAATTTCCCTTGTAATTTACTCAATCCCAATCCTCATCTTATTCTAGAGGAAGAGGTAGGCAGAGTGGCCCAATCTGATCTTCTCTGGTAACTGAGTCATAATTTGGTGTTAAGATAGCTACCCACAAAGGAGAATTTAACTACTCTTGGTGCCGTTGTCCTAGGATTACTTTAGGTTCGTGAAGAATCCTGTGTGAGAGGATGAAAAAGTAATTTTCAGTTTTTTCACAATCAGTATGTGCAACCTTGAGAAGGATATGAATGATATTGAAGACCAGGGTTCTTACTCTGATTTCGAAAGCAGTGATGTCTGTGTACAAGATAATTGGCATCTATCATCCATTATTCATCCATTACCCATCTGTCTATCACCTACCCATCTTTTCTTCCATCAGCCCCTTTAAAATATCTCAATTCCCATGTTGGATGCTAAATTTGAATACATACTGGAGGAAATTCAAGGGCTCTGCATTTATCTTACGTAAGATTTTAGGGCCCTAGGACTTATTTTTCTAAATTCCTTTGTCTTCTTTTTAAAATCATTGTTTTGAAAATAAATGGAAAAATATCCTTTCTTTTCATTCCTTTATTTTCACTTTACTCCACAAATATTTACCGAGCTTCCAACAATAGGCCAGACACCTTACTAGGCAGAGGAAATACAAAGGAGAACGAAATGCAAATGATTCTTCCCATGAAACTTTTATAGTAAAATCTTGTTTTTTAATTGGAAGGTGTTATGCAAATATATGGAAGATGATGAGGGTGTAATGGTGCTGATACACACAATTCAGCTCAATTATGTAGCAGTCCTGTTAGGATTCCTGAAATTGAAGGCTTCCTTGATACTCTCTGCTCCTCCAACCAGGCTACAGTGGGTGGCCAGAGGGTTTGGGGATTCATCTGGTTGTAAACATGCCGGATCCTGGATGCTAGGCTGGCTTTGAGAATCAGAATTAAGGCAGCTTTGAGAATTGGTGTCTATGTTTTCTTTTTCCAACCTCCCCTTTCTCTTTGCTTCTATAATGTTTGCTTGTAAGCAGACATTGTAACCACTGCAGTATACTACAACAAAACTATTATCATGTCACAACTTTTTGAAACCATTTATTTATGTTCTCTTGTCACATTTAGTTAAATCCGAACCTGTATCTTGGTTTCACAACTCTGTATCATGTGGCCCCTGTCTTGCTCTCTCATTCCTATTTCTTATTACCTTTCTTTTTCTCAATTCGTTGCTCTATTAGTTTCTCTCTCATACTGTGCTCTCTCTCATCTCTGGATTCCCTGCGCTTGGCACACGTTTTCTCCAATGTTGAGATCTGAAGTTTTTTTTTCTTTCTTTCTTTTTTCTTTTTTTTCAAGACAGAGTCTTGCTCTGTTGCTCAGGCTGGAGTGGAATGGCACGATCTTGGCTCACTGCAACCTCCACCTCCTGGGTTCAGTGATTCTCCTGCCTCTGAAGTTTTAATGATTACTTCTTTGGGGTAGACTTTCTGTCCCTCTATACCCTATTTTCTGAGTTATGTAAAATTTCTGTATGCTGTCACAGCCCTCAGTTCCTTTCTTAGCATAGCTCTTAGAGCATGCGTTTGAATCCAGAAATGAACTCGAAAGCTTGTGCCATTAAGTTTGCTACTTGCAGATTAGAAACTCTCTGGAAAAGTTGTGTGAAAATCTCTGAATCTCAATCATCTCATTAGTAAAATGAAGAAATGGTTTCTAGTTTGCTGTGAGAATAACATCATAAATATGAAATGTTTACCAGGTAATAAGTAGTCAACACATTAATAATAACCATAATAATATGTATTAATTACAAATATTAACAATATGTTACTATGTAGTTAATTAATAATAATAATAATAATATATTAAAAGCTCTATTTCCTGTAAATTTTCTGTTTGTTTCGGTCTCCCACAAAATTATGGTATTTTGAGAGCAGAGACTTTGTCTGTATTTTTTATTACTCTACCTCCATCCCTAAGACGGAGAAGAGCGTGGGGTTTATTGAATGAATGAATGCGATCTTATTGTACCACAGCCAGCTGAGTGAGTCCTACCTGCCCAGGCAGGATTGCATGTGATTCTGATCCTGCTCTGATTAGCAGAAGCAGCCCTTGGAAGAGATGGCACTCGTTCCTCTAGATCACCCTTCCCCAGCCGTTTTGGCACCAAGGACCAGTTTTGTGGAAGAAAATTTTTCCACGGACTAGAGAAGGTGGGATTTTGCTTTCCAGATGAAACGAATCTACCTCAGATCATCAGGCATTAGATTCTCACAAGGAGCATGCAACCTAGATCCCGTGCATGTGTAGTTCCCAACAGGGTTCCTGCTCCTATGAGAATCTAATGCCTCTGCTGGTCTGACAAAGGGTTCTGGGTGGGTATGTTCACAAGGCAGTGTTGTTGTTATGTGAACAAAGTATAACACACTTATGTGAAGAGCAGCAGAAAAAACAGCAGCTTGTAACCATGTATCCGCTCTGTGTTTTGTATGTTTCACATGAAACATTCTTAGCTCATTTTATGTTTCTAAAAAGGAAATGATTATAGGGGAAGTGATTCACATAGTCCTTATCATACACGTAGTAACCCATAAAGGGTAGCTAATCATAACAACTTTAAATAAATGTATCAGTAAGTTGAAAATAACACTTTTTTTTCCCCCTTGACCTTTTTAAAAATCATTTTAAAAGCATTTTGGTTTATACCAAACAGTCCAGAATATTTTTTAAGCAGTAATATTAGCTCACCTGCTGCTCACCTCCTGCCCTGAGGCCCGGACCAGAATTAGTTCACGGCCCAGAAGTTGGGCGTCCGTGTTCTAAATGATGCACAGTATGTGAACATTCAGTGTACTTGGGATATCTTTGGCTCCATAATCTCAGAGAAGGAGTTCTTAGGTGGGGTACATTGGCGGGGCAGTGTTGTTGCGTTAAGTGAACAGGGTATGACACACTTATGTGAAGACTGACAGAAAAAGCTACAACTTGTAACCATGTATCCTGAATACTTCGGAGGGCCAGACCTGCAGCCTCGGTAACTGCTCTCTGTCAGTTGCTGGTTTTGCACACCTACAGTCTTTTCTTCTATTATCAAGTTGGTCACCTGAACAAGTCATGTGCAGGTACATGACTTGAGTCATGAGTATGTACATGTCTGTGTGTGTCAGTGTGTGTGATACAAATAATAGGATGAAATAAATGAACATTCATATATACAATATTCTGTTCTGAGATTATCATTGGCCCCAGGATCTGGATTTTACTTAGATAAGCTGAAAGTAAAATTTCTGAAAGCAAGAGGAAGTATATACCTCGTTTTTTTTTTTAAGTGCTATATGTTTAAAAGCTATTTTTGAAGGGAGTCTTGAGAATTTGCTTTCACTTACATTGGAACTGGGATTATCACAGTGTTTTCAGATAGTTGCATAAGACCGAATGTGACATGAAGGAAAAATGGACACTTAATAGTGCCTCTTCTCTGTTTTAATAATCTTCAGATAGCTGGATGGTCTCAGTTTCTAAAATCAATTCTGCACATAGATGCTTTATCCCTGTCTTCTAGGCAAAGTAACTGAAACACAAATAAATGAATGAATTTCTTCACTCATTTCTCTAACTATATAGTTCATACAGTTAGAGGAACTATATAGTTAGAGAAACCGGAATCTTAGCTTTGTGTTTTGTTCTTTCAAAAACCTATGCTTCGCCGGGCACAGGGGCTCACACCTGTAATCCCAGCACTTTGGGAGGCCGAGGTGGGTGGATCACAAGGTCAGGAGATCGAGACCACAGTGAAACCCCGTCTCTACTAAAAATACAAAAAATTAGCCAGGCGCCTTGGCGGGTGCCTGTAGTCCCAGCTACTCAGGAGGCTGAGTCAGGAGAATGGCCTGAACCCGGGAGGCGGAGCTTGCAGTGAGCTGAGATCGCACCACTGCACTCCAGCCTGGGTGACAGAACGAGACTCTGTCTCAAAAACAACAACAACAACAACAACAACAACAACAAAAAACCAAACCGAAAAAACCGATGCTTCTTTTTTATCATTAGTTACTTCCCTTAGTCATTTTTAAACACAAGGGAGCATTAAAACATAAAATTGTAATACCATTTAATAATCAGAGGCTATTGGTAATTAGAAGAAAATATGGCACAAATAAGTTTTAACATAAATAATAATGACACGAAATGCAATAGTTTATTTGTTAATTAACAAAATTTTGTGGGCAAAAATATACATAGTGATCCCTTCTATGTCTCAAGAACTCTTTGTATGTGAATGGAAACTTCCATGAAGTATATATTATTCAAATTTTTTAATAAAAATGCTAATGGAAATATTAAAATGCACATAAATTAAAATGATTATAAATTAGGATTAATATCACATTAATGAATTATAATCCCACATTCATTAAGATAAAGTGGCATTTCAATATTTGTTCATGCTAATACATTTTATACAATAAATGAAAGGGATACATTTTGAGAATCAATAAATATTTGATGTAATTATATGCTTTAACTTTAAAAAATATGCAAAGGTAAAGTAGGAGATCTAGATGCATTTGGAATCTTTGTTGCTATTTTATGTCTTTTTTATAAGCCTTTCTTTTCACTTATTGAAGGGCTTAATGCAATTTAAATTGTCGAAGAATGTGAAAGAGGCTGTTCTGAATAAAGGGAATCCCAAGAGAACACAGTGTCTTTTGAATTTCTAGGTGTTTCTTTCCACAAGACAGTTTTTTTTTTGGAACAAATATTTGAAATCTCAGCTGGAACTATATTGGCAATTAAGTAATTGAATTAAACTGAAAATATGTACATTGAAGTAGTACATTGCAATGGACTTGTCTTTTAAAAATTCAAATCCCCAAATATATATATTATTATTTTATTTTATGTTAGTTTTTTTTTTTTTTTAAACAGGAGAAACACCATGTATAATATCAGAATACTCTTGTCTCCTGCTTGAGAGAAAATTGTCAGAACCTTAAAACCAGGGATTCTGTTTTCCTTGGTACCTACCACAGTGTTTTAGGCAGAGTATTTGCCTGACACACAAATTCAGTAAATATTCATTGCTATGACCAAAAATGGATTTGGGTTCATGGTGAAAAGTTGTCATTTTCTGGGGTGTTCCATTTCTGGAAAAGGTACTCCTATATCCTGGTCTCAGTGTTCTTCTCTATAAAATGGGAATGATTTTCCCGGACTAGAAGAATTGTCCAAACTAAAGGAAAAAAGGCTTTCAAAAATGTAATATCTTAATATCAGTCAATATATTAGAATTACTTTTGTTTGTATAAATATCACAGGCAGATCTGAATTGAATTCTGGATCTACCTCACTTGAGTCTGTCAAATGTCCACCTTGGAGAGGTAAATATGTGCCTTGTTCAGCATCAGTTTTCTCATGTTTCATATGAAACATTCTTAACCCAGTTTTTTAAATAAAAAGGAAATGATTATATGAGAAGTGATTCACCTAGTACTGGGCATACAGATATTGACCCATAAAAAGTAACTAATCATAATAATTTAAATAAATTTAATAGATTGAAAATAAAACATATATTTGTATTTTTCTCCTTGACCTTTTTATCATTCTAAAAGCATGTTGTTTTGTACTAAACAGGCCAGAATACTTTTTAAGGACTGCTCTAACTTATTTAGGTGAATTTCATTATATTTTATTCTTAATTGATATCCGCACAGCTGCATACGCTTTGTACAGCTACTATTAGCAGAAATTGATGATGTTGTGTAAAAAGAACCAACTTAATATTCAAAAAGGAGGCAGTTAAAAAAATAACTTTTCAGGTTGCTCCATCACTAACTAATGCCATTTTTCATTTTAGCTACACACAGACCTGGATCCTGGGAGCAAAAAAATCAAGTATATCCTATCAGGTGATGGAGCTGGGACCATCTTTCAAATAAATGATGTAACTGGAGATATCCATGCTATAAAAAGACTTGACCGGGAGGAGAAGGCTGAGTATACCCTAACAGCTCAAGCAGTGGATTGGGAGACAAGCAAACCTCTGGAGCCTCCGTCTGAATTTATTATTAAAGTTCAAGACATCAATGACAACGCACCAGAGTTTCTTAATGGACCCTATCATGCTACTGTACCAGAAATGTCCATTTTGGGTATGTATGCTTCCAATTTCACAGACCTATTAAAAGTCATCTTTAAAATAGCTCCTGGCATCAAGGATCATGTATTGCTGAATAAGAGACATTTATTACCGCCTTATCTCTAATTTGCATTTCCAAATTCCCCTTTTTGGCCTAAGTTCTGCAGCTCAGTAGCTTTAGTCCCTTAGTAATAGGAACTGACGGAAGAGCAAGTTTATTAAAATAGCTTTCCTTACATGACAATACTTCAATAGGCTGAATTTGTATTCCTCTCATAGACTTGTAGTTTGAGTATTGTTACTGAGGCGGATTTATCAAGATTTGTTCTAACATGCCAAGCTAATCCTGTTGATATTTGCTTGATGTTTAATTATTTGTTTGTGTATATTCACATGCAGATGCAGCACACAGAGAAATAGAAAGTCATCTAGGCCTGTCGTCAGCCAGATACTGGGTTGCTCTGGTGGTTCGTGTCTAGGGTGGATTAGGCAGTCACGATTACCAAGGGCCTCTGTATTTGTGTCCATCTTAACAACATTTTTTAGGAGTGACTGCTAGTACCATTGACCCACTCTCAATTTTTCTGAGCCATTGAAGAACCCATTACATATTACAGAGCGATCTGTATTTCAAATATGATTTTATTCTTGTTTCTTCCTCTTTGGATCTGCTTATCTATCCATAAACCTGGCCTTGATGATAAGAAACCCCTCAACCTAGACATTCTATAATAAAGGAAAGGATTTTAGAGCTCTTCCTTATATGATAAAAGTAGTAGGCAGAATCTAAAGTTCAAAGTATAAGATTACAAAAGCCATTTTTTAAAAATGTGTAATGCATATACAAGTTTGTTTCAAATTGCATTTCAGACAGCCTATAAGGATGCACGCTATGTAGTAAAGTCACATAGGTTTGAAGCAGATGAACAAGTTAAAACAAATAAACACAGGTAGAGATAAATTGGAAGCCAGAATTTGGTGAATACAGACATGTATATTCATTATTTAAAGCCCCCAAATTTAGGATTAAAGGAACTGCGAGAAAAAATAAAAAAGGAAATCTGATCAAGGACCCTGTTCACAAGTTTTATAAAATCAAATTGCTCAAGAAAATTGCAAATAAATAAAGATATGAACACCAGAGGAAGTATACAGACATATAGTGTCTTCAGTAACATCTTCACTTTAGACTCAAATAAAGGCCAAGTATTGATTATGGTTTCCAAGGCTAAATTGGGTGACCATTATCAGGTATAGTACAGAATGTCCTTACCTCCCAAATGTGATCCTGATATTTTAATTTAGCAATCCAGTGACATACTCGTGTGTGTGTGTGTGTGTGTGTGTGTGTCTTTATAACATTACTGATGGAAATTAGTTGGAATTTAAATTTCAAATAAAGAAAAATCTTTTGTAGAATAAATGACTTAATTTGCAAGTAAGTTATTCTCATGCATTTCTGAGAAAGAGAATGTCCTAGTTGCTCTCCTTGACTTGATGTGTATTATGTTTGAATGACTTTCTCTTATTTTGTCGTGTACTCTTTAAGATTATTTTGTTCCTCAGAGTTCTTTTTTCTTCCCCATACTACCTTTTGCTATCCCTCTTCCTCTTTCTCACCCTTCTCCATTAGTTCTCCTCCTTCATCTCCTCCTCCTCCTGTTTCTTCTTCTTTCATCCTCTTGCCATCTCCTTTTCTCTCTCCTTCCCTCCATTGTCTTTCACGGTCACCCCTGTATCTTCAGCCGTTTGTTTAATGTGGCTGCCTGTAAAAATTATATGCCTTGCCCCATTGTTCTGCTTAAGCTGTTAATCCACATTGTCAATTGCTTTATGAACATTATCATCTGGATATTTCAAAGGCAACTCAAATTTCGCATTAAAAATCAAACTATGTACATGGATAAAGCTGGAAACCATCATTCTCAGCAAACTAACACAGGAACAGAAACCCAAACATTGTATGTTCTCACTCATAAGTGGGAGTTGAACAATAAGAACACATGGACACAGGGAAGGGAATATCACACACCGGGGCCTGTCAGGGTGTGGGGACCTAGGGGAGGGATAGCACTGGGATAAATACCTAATGTAGATGATTGATTGATGGGTGCAGCAAACCTCCATGGCACATGTATACCTATGTAACAAATCTGCACATTCTGCACATGTATCCCAGAACTTAAAGTATAATTTTAAAAAATACATAGAAAAAATGACTGGACAGAATATCCCAAAATGACATTGCAGTCACTTTTGGGTAGAAAAAAAAAAAAAAACTAATTCCTTTCATGAAATTTTTTTTTGTCTGTTTTCTGACCTCTCTGACTTTATCAATGACTCCAGTGCACTCTAAAATCCCATGTAAAACATGCAAGTGATATTGTTGAATCTGTTTTTACTCATTAAGCCTCACCAGTAGCCTGTCCATTTAATCCCTAATTCCAGCCACTACTGATTGCTGTGTAATCTTGATGCATCATCCCATTCCTTTCTTTTGACCATTCTCCAAAATCATATCTTAATGAACCTCACTGGATTATTGATGATCTCAGGAATTTTCCAAATAGTGTGCTGGATTCCAACCATGTTATTTCTTAGCTGACATATGTATTTATCCCAGAGGAAAAAATATCCCTTACATTTTATTGGTGTTCAGCTACTTACCCAGGGGGACTTTTCATGGTCTGGCTTCATTTCATTCTTTTCTTACCTACCTACAATATGACTTGGGTCATATTGTATTGCTGACTTTGGTTGGCAGCAAATCACAAGTGATTTCAGGTCTTCATTTGTTACTCATATATTTCTTCTGCCAAGACTCCACTTTACCTACCTCTTGTGAAAGGAGCTCAATTTTTTTTTCCTTCTTATCAAAATTACTTATTTTACTTATTTATTTATTTTTTTTGAGATGGAGTCTCATTCTGTTTCCCAGGCTGGAGTGCAATGGCACGATCTCTGCTCCCTGCAAACTCCGCCTCCCTGGTTCACACAATTCTCCTGCCTCAGCCTCCTGAGTAGCTTGGATTACAGGAACGTGTCACTATGCCTGGCTAATTTTTGTATTTTAAGTAGAGACGTGGTTTCACCATGTTGGTCAGGCTGGTCTTGAACTCCTGACCTCGTGATCTGCCCCCTTCAGCTTCCCAAAGTGCTAGGATTACAGTTGTGAACCACTGCGCCCGGCCCAAAATTGTTTCTTTATGACTGGCTGGAATGACACTTTTCCTAGGAAAACTACTGTATTTTTCGCTCCGAAAGTTATCTTTCTACCATCACCACCCCCACACACACATACAAAACACATAAACAAGCAAAAACACCTCCATCTTTTCACTTCGTTTGGCTTCTGACTTACAAACAGGAACTGAGAAATGCTATATATATTTTTCTCTTTTTTTCATGTTGTTTGGTCATTTCATTTAGGCCGGATGACTTTCTAATTCATCCTTTCATGTAGATTAGAGTAAGATGGTTTTAATGAATGATTGCTGCCCACAAAACATACAGCACACTTTATCTCAATTGTTAATAAACGTCGAATAGAGAAGCTGTTATTTTTGCCTCATTATGATTTTACATCTTCATGCCAAGCCTATATCTATTGACTGTAAGTGTGTCAGAGGCTCTCTTTTCTGTATATGTAAGTCATGTGTCTGATTAATATGTTGAGAAAGAAAACTGCAGAAACATCTGCAAACATCAAGTCCATTTTCAGATAAGAAAAGGATTTAAAATATATTACTAGCAGCCAGCATGGTGAAACCCTGTCCCTACTAATATACAAAAATTAGCTCGGTGTGGTGGCGTGTGCCTGTAATCCTAGCTACTCGGGAGGCTGAGACAGGGGATTCGCTTGAACCTGGCAGGTGGAGGTTGCAGTGAATGGAGATCGTGCCACTGCACTCCAGCCTGGGTGACAGTGTGAGACTCAGTCTCAAAAAAATAGATAGATACATAAATATGTATATAAAATTAGCTATATAATGAAGTGCCTATGTCCACTTGTAAATACATGCATACTTGTATGTATCTCTCCATCTAAAATGTTTTTGCTAATAGACATTTAAATAATCCACACTAACATATATGTATTGTATATAGAATTCATACAGTTATGTATGTTGTATATGATACATATAATATATAAAGATATATATGATACATATATAATATACAAAGATATGTGATACATATATCATATATAAAGATATGTGATACATATATCATATATAAAGATATATGATACATATATAAAGAGATATAAAGATATATGATACATATATCATATATATGATACATATGTAAGGATATTTTATATACATATATGTATATATATTTTTAGCCTGTGACATGTCTTCCAAAAACCACAGGGGATGTGCTGAAGTTTCCGGTGTGAGTTTGAATCCTGGTTCTGTCCCTTATTATCAGGTTGACTATGAAGTTTAGGGAGGTTAAATTATTGCCATTTTCTTTAGCTACAAAGCAAGGATAATAATTTTTATGTTGCTTTCATTGTGTGGGACTTGCATGACAAAGTACAATGTAAAGGTATGCCAAAAAGTAAATAAGTGTTCCACAATTGGTTGTTGTTTATGGCTTTAAAATTATTTTTATTAACCTGTTTCCCACCTTACCTTTGGACCTTTCTTTATATATCTATTTGATTCATTGGATGTCTAGTGTCTGTGTGATTACAACCTCTCTGGCTAAAGGAAGCAGAGGTGGCTGCACTATTTTATTGTGAAGTGTGAATTATTCCCTTCATTTCTCATGAAGGTGAATATCTGAAAGAAGGTCAGCTACTATCTCTTTTTTCTCCCCCTTACCACTGTTCTTCCTTATCCTGTCTCTTCCCTCCCCTCCTTCCTTCTTTCATTTTTCTTCCTTTGCTGTGCCAGAAATGCCAGCACATGTACCTGTATGCCCCGAGGAATGCCAGCAAATGCTGAGGGATTTCGTTGTGCGGAAAGTGAAGAATACAATTCTAATTGAGAAATTTACCAATATTAAATTGAAATGAATGTGATGTTCAAGAACTGTCTTCCAGTTGACAGGCTGTCAAGACAAAACACACATATATATTTGCCCAAATGGCAGCCAAATTATTTTAGAAATATCTTATTTGGAAGCTGGAGACACAGTTCTTTTTTATTCTACTGTGAATTTCATGACTTGATGAGAATTCAGTTTTGTAGCAATACTGCATAAATAGAGGTATATGAGCTTGTCTGATTTTAACTGTGGATCCCAAACTAGCGTTGCTGAAGTTGGTTTTTCAATGCAAATGCTCTACCTTTAGTAAGTTCTAGACATTTTAAATATATATTTTGATTGTTTTTGTGTATTGGGGTCAAGTGTATTTTAATCCTGATTGTTCCCTAAACCTGAGTTTGAGTAAAACGAAGTTTTTATTTGACTTCGACTTAGATTTGCAGGTTATTTGGCTCCAAATCTGACTTCCTGTGTAAATGGCATAACCCATCTAAGCCTGACTTTCTCTGTCTCTATAATGTATACAATAATCCCTGCCCCAAAGTATGTTTGGAGGAATTCAATAATTATAGTTAGCGTGCTACCTACTTGGCTTTTAGTTTCTTCACAACCATTCGTTTGTGACTTACTTCTACCAGTATGATTCAATAAATTGCCTGTATAATATGAATACATTGGTTAAGGAAAAATTGCTTGACAAGACCTAACTTTATATTTCAAAATGCATATGTTGGAATGAATCCTATTTTACTCAAAAGCGTATTAGTGAAGGTTGAAATAAAGGGATGAGAAAGAGAGTAGTGTTTAAGTTGGTAGACATTATTGCATTGTCGTGTGCACAGATATATAAAACATGACATTTGGGGTATTCTTAGTTTTCTCTGAGGTCCAGGGCTCCTGTAATGATGACCAGTAAGTATTGAGAAGTTACTATATGCCAGAAGCTGTGTTAAATGCTTCTAATATACACAACAATACTATTATGTTAATATCGATATTAGTTTTTCTATTCATTATTTTTCATCAGAAAATTAGGGAAAATACTACATAATATAAAGTCAGATATTAAGTGGTTGAACTGAAATTTAAAACCAGACATCTGGTTCTACCTCCCATGGGCTTAACCAGTATGCTCTACTGATCTTTGATTATATCTCTAGATAATTCTGTTTATAAGAGCATTATGATTCTGCAGCATATTTATAGTAGTTAATGTTTTTCCAAGGTGGAAGAACTCTTGAGGTCAGCCTACTTTGCAAATTAAATTGAAGTACTGAGAGGAGAATTGGATAGGAAGTTTGAGAGAGATATGATATACTTTTCAATACAGGAAGATGAGCACTTAAAAAATGTCAGAATTCTACATCACATAGAAATTAAAATAACAAATTAACGAAGAGCTACGTGATAATTACTGCTAAATATATTAAAGATAAAGACTAACAAGAGTAAGTTGAATGGACTCTGGGTTTCTTGGTAGCAAATGCAAAAGAGGAATGCATGCTTTACCAAAAAATATTAATTGAAATATCAGAAGAAGGTCAAGAAAATGACTAGTAAATTTAGAGCTGAAAAAGGCAAGTCTCAGTCTTTTCCAAGGCAGCTTCACTGAGGAGGTTATAGAAGTCAGTGTATGATAGGCAAGCCTCCTTGAACAACAACCTCTTAATTTCATGTGAAAATTATTAAATAATTTCAGTCTCTCTCCTTGTGTGAACTATGGCTATGTTTTCCTCTTCTGGAGGAAGGCTCATAGAAAACACATCCTATTTCTCTTGTGCTATTTTGTTATCTTTGATTTAGAATACATTTAATCTTAGAGGAAAGATGCAAATGTTGTACAGTTGTATTGTTTCTGAACCATTTGAGAGTAAATTGTTGACATTTTGACCCATCACCTAAGTAGTCTTCCTGTATGAATGTTCTTCTAAGCCAACAAAATACAATCGTCAAAATTAGGAAATTAATCTTGACACACCATTGATATCAAATACACAGACCTCATCAGATGAAACCGCAGCTGTCCCAATAACGTGCATTTTAGTAGAAGTATCATATCTAGAACCAGACTAACACAGGACTCCTTCAATCTGGAAGGGCTCTGCAGTCTTCTTCACGTATGACTTTCACACCTGATCATGGGACAATTATTTTATAGAATTTCTTAAGATTTGTCTGATGTTTCCTTAGGATTAGATACAGAATATGCATTTTTGACAAGACTATCACAGATAATGCCTTACTAATTTGTATCAGGTGGTACATGATTTTGATTTATTCCATAATTGGTGACAATAATTTTGATCACTTTATGAAGGAAGTGTTTGCCCTGCCTCTCCATCGTAGTTTTTGTTTTCTCTTTGCACTTAACACTTTATGAAGAAATACCTAGAGACTATGTAAGTATCCTATTCCTCATGAAACTATTAACCCAAAATTTTAACATCCATTGAAGTTTCTTGGCTGAATTAATGATTACTGTGAGAGCTGCTGAGTGGTGATTTTCTTAATTTCATCATTCTATCTACAGTCATTGGTTAGCGTTCTTCTGCAAGTAAAATTTTCTCTTCACATTACTTTGCTTACATATTTATTTACATTAGCTTTGACTTTTGGATTTCTGTTTTATTTAGTGAGTTGTAACAGGTTGAGTTATTTATCCCGATGCTCAGATTATCTGACACTTGGCCATGATGTGTCCTTGGGGCTGAGTTTTGTGTCCTACTGACATGCCTCCATCATTCTTTGGGTACATTCTCACCTTTTGGCCCAACACACTGTTTGAGGCTCATTTTGTACTTTTTCTGGCCCAGCCCTAGAATGAGCCATTTACACACAAAAAAAATCTGGTTCCATTTAAAGGAGAACTGTATTTACATATGAAAGTATGGGCATTAGTTGTGTTCATTGTTATTAGGATGTCAGTGTTCCCAAGCCTTCTCAGTGGACAGGGCTGAACTAAGGAATGTTTAGGAGCATGTACAAACACACACACACACACACACACACACACTATATGCCAGAAGCTGTGTTAAATGCTTCTAATATACACAACAATACTATTATGTTAGTACCAATATTAGTTTTTCTATTCTTCATTATTTTTAATCAGAAAATTAGGGAAAATACTACATAACATAAAGTCAGATATTAAGTGGTTGAACTGAAATTTAAAACCAGACATCTGGTTCTACCTCCCATGGGCTTAACCAGTATGCTCTACTGATCTTTGATGTATCTCTAGATAATTCTGTTTATAAGAGCGTTATGACACACACACACGTATCTACCTGTACTGGGTTGGATAGCGTTCCCCAAAACTTCATGTCCATTCAGAACCTTAGAGTATGACCGTATTTAGAAACAGCGTTTTTGCAGATGCCATTAGTTAAATTGAGGTCATACTAGATTTGATTGGACCCTAAGTCCAATGATTGGTGTCCATCTAAAAAGGCCATGGAAAGATAGAGACTTACACAGGGAAGAGGGTTGTTTGAGGACAGAGGCAGAGATTGGAGTTTTGCCGCCACAGCCAAGAAGAACCAGGAGCCACACGTAGCTGGAAAGGGCCTAGAAGGATCCTTAAGGGTGGAACTGGTGTTGGATCTGACAACATCTTGATTTTGGACTCCAGACTTCTGAGAGAATAAACTCCTGTTGTAAGCAGCTCCATTTTGGTAATTTGTCATGGCAGCCCAAGGAAACTAACAGGCTATATATCTTTCCATTGAAAACTACAAGTTCAGCTCTATAACTGCATTCTAAAATGACACCTCAGGTTTCATTTTGATTTTTTTCCCCTTTCTTTAACAGTGAGGAATTTATCTCTTTATTTTTAATATAGTTGTAAGTTAGTTCACCGCTTATCCTTGCAGTAACTTATCTCCATTTGCTACCTCACCCATCCCCTTACTCCCCGACACAAGTATTTATCCACTGTCCCACTCTTCCTCTACCTCCTGTCCTTATGTGGTATCCCAACTTGCCCAGTCAGCCACACCTTATAGCAGAAGGTGTTCAGGCAGAAGGCAGAAGTTAAGAATGGAGACAGGAAACTCTATAATACTCCGTATTTTTATTTGTCTGTATATTTCAACTGTTTCTTGTATCATAATAGATCAGTGGCAACATTTTCCGATCTGTATTCAAAACTGGTTTAGTGCAAAAAGAAGTACAAATATATTTGATAAACACCAAATTAAAGAAAGTGAAACTGCTTTTGCTGTTTCAGTCTCTGAAGTATATCATAATTTGATAAATTCATATAATATACTCTTTTGGAGATTTGGACATATTGTATGCTCTTTTGGAAATTCATATTCATTTATATGACCCCAGAAACTATTTTTTCAAAAGTATCCTGCAGGCATTACAGAGTTTTACTCCACAAAAGCTCTAGAGACACATATCTAATGAGAACACATTTTTGGTTTTATGAAAGGCCACATGTTAATTTAGCATGCAGCTAAATAGTAAAATTTGCAGTTTCTAAAAAGTGAATTGTAAATTATGATGACTACAGCTTATATGAATTAGCTTGTTATTCTTGTCATTGCCCAGTACATATTTTATCCTCCAAAATAAAGAACATTTCTGAAGTAATAATTAAAGAGGCTCATTTTCATATTTTTTATTATTAAAGAAACAATTTGTGTCACATAGCCTTAAAAGATCAAAGGATGTACATACTGACAGACTGTCTTCAACCTAACACATTTCTTTTTTATAATTTATAGGTTGTGTCTTTCTTTCTCCCTCTCAGCTAGATTTTAAAAGAATTTGGCAGCACATCTCTATTTTTAAAGGAAAGATGCAAAGTGGGAAAGGGGAAAAGCATATCTTGATGGATTTGATTATATTTTTTCTTGTTTCATTCAGAGTGATGAACAAAATTGAAATTCTTTAGGAAAACATGGGTGGGAAATCATGAGGATTGAAATAAACACTTTCAAAAGAAATCTAGCTGTTCTACCTGATATGAATGACTAAGGCAGCTGTGGTTCCAAAACTCTACAATGGGATGAGGAGTCTGTAGTTTCTGTTCTGCTTGAAGAAGCTAAACTTCTGTTAGAGATGTGTAGGCAGTTGATGTAATCAGTGAATCTTTTTTTTTTTTAACTTTATAATGAAAGTGAAGCAGTGGCTTCTAATATGTGAATTTTTGTGCTATTCAGAGGTCTTCCTAAATGGTCTATGGTTTAGAAATTACCAGATTATCCAAAAGGGGAAATTGGTTACAGTTAATTATTAGGGGTACCTAAAATGCACTAGTCTTCCAAGAAGCGTTGAGTTATTCCTACATCATGGCTGAGAATAAGCTTTGCAAACAACAATGACAATATAAACAAGGTTTATTTGAATAACTTTTGTGATGGAGGAGCTCCTTCATTGGATTTTATTTTAACTTTTACTCATTTGTACTCCCTAAGTTATAATATTATGTTTTATTAAGGAATTAATTTATAACAGAAAAATACAATTAATCAATTTTATTGCCCTGTATGGGCTGCCAACTGTTTTTGGGACCTTACGTTGATAATCTCGCATCCCTGATCTCTTCAATTTAAAAGTATTTGGTCCAAACCTCAACCTTATGTATTATATGTATAATGATATATATAAAGCTGTACTAACAAATGTAGAATAGCATAGGGAAGTTTATTATAATCTTATAGAAACATCACTTTCAGTCATTTTGAAAACAGTTAAAATTATACAACTGTTTGCCATAGGGCTGTCTCAGCTGTCTCAGATTCACCCTGTCTGGGGTCCCATTATCAACATAAGCTGAGTGTTTTCAGCAGACTCTTCTTTTACAATTGGTCTATGGACTTAGGAATTTCACGTATGAATCAGAAAATCTTTGAATTATTTCTAGAAGATGAATTCTCAATCACCATCCAATAAAAATTCCTCAGAATGACATAAATCACAAGAAAATGTGATGAAAAACTTCATTTGATTTTACAAGGGGTAATATTGGTATCATTTTTGTTATATACAATAGAATATTACATAAAATATATTTGAACAATTTACAAAAATGCCTGAAATTTGAACCTACTGAAACTAAATTTAACTATCTCTTCCTCTTACCCCACCCCCAAAGGTAAACAATGTGTCACTCCTGGTGGATTGTGATTTGTTGCCTCGATTTAATTTAGAAACCTATATTTCTTAGTCATAGGCACTGATAATTTGAATTGGTGTTTCAGATGATTAAAATTAAAGAATTGGCTCAGCACTAACAATGTCTAAGTGAAGAGGCAACACTGATGATGTATCTTGATCTGTGTCTTTAAATTAGTGTCTTTAAACCAATTTATCTATATACCCATGAACCAATAGCTCCCAGGCCTGTTCACAGCAGTAGCTAATGCTGAAGTTTTATTTCCCTTTTAATTTTTTCCTATTATATCTCTGTGCTTGCTAATTGGAATTATCTTAAACTCAATTTGATTATCCTAACGTTGTCTCTTTGTGTTCTTCAGAAATACATTT
The DNA here is from genome assembly GCF_047675955.1 of Chlorocebus sabaeus. Taxonomy (NCBI): domain Eukaryota; kingdom Metazoa; phylum Chordata; class Mammalia; order Primates; family Cercopithecidae; genus Chlorocebus; species Chlorocebus sabaeus. Next base: position 58,885,689 of record NC_132908.1, on the reverse strand, counting down.
TCTACTCACTGACATCTTGGCTCTTGCTATTTCTAAATACATTGGTTTTCCTCTCTGAAAACGGCACCCTACTCTTCTGTTTTCAGAGATATATTCTATGGCCAGCATTTCAACCAAGCCTTCCCTGAGTCCTCCTGAAGAAAATAACACATCAACCACTTTCTATTCAAGTAATGTTCTGGTACTTGAAATGTTGAAAAGTGTTTTCAAATCAGTCAATCTGCACTTATCATAAGAAAAATCAAAACACTCAAGAAAAACTTTGTATTACAGATAGAGGATTGAGGAAACCAGATAGGCATCTACCTAGACAACCCCATGATCCTATTTTCTTTCTTGCCTCTTTTTGCCCTCAGATGGGAATTAATATTTCAGGATTCAACATACTTATTGATCCCAGAAGATAAAAAGGCAAATCTTCCTATTTATTCAAGCCATATATGTGCTTAGAGTTCTGTAAATCAGAACGAACACCCATAGTATAAATTGTTATTACATAACCATTCTAGGAAATCATATATTAAAGGGGATTGGCAAGTAAACTTCACAGAGTTCAGCCTTTGTCCACATTCGCTGGTCAGAGAAATGAATTAACTGCATGTCAGGGCAGCTCCGAAACATGTATTTGTGAAATTCTGAAGACTTGCCTGAAAATGAATGTGGGACACTTTTGTCAATATATTTTTGGTGTATGCCTCGCTTTCTCAGAACCTTGTCTCTCATGGGCGGTGGGGATTTCCTAGAGTCTCCTTGTATCCATGTGTTATTATTTCTTTAACTTTACCATTCATGTATCATGGGCTTAATAATTATACTTTCTGGATTCACTGGACTTTGAAGTTTGCCATTTGGTTTTTAGACCCAAATGCACTGATTCTTTGGTTAACAATCATAGGTTTATGAATTTAATGGCATCTTTTCTATTCTCTGCACCAGTAATTTCACATGTATATATATTTGTATATATGCATTTGATATGTTATTAGACATCACGACAAAAAGACAAAAGATAGTTACAACATGAGGCTGTAGGTGAGAATATATAGCTATGTCTCACCTGAGATCACATGGAACATATGATCTCACATACATCCCCATCCTAAGGGAATCAGTTTTCATCCTTTGTGTCCGTGCTCAGAGTTTATAGTAATTCTAATCATATTTGTGCTACCTTTTGAAGATGATTTCATTCATTTTCCTTTTGTCAGGGAGCATGACTCAAGGAGTCTTCTCTTTATAACCATGTCAGACTTTACAGATCTCATCATTGTCTATCAATTATGAATCTCGGCAAGTAATAAGAGTGGTCTGAGTTCAGGAAATACATTGGGGATGGAGCAGTAGCGGGGGGATGTTCACAAAGTAAAGTTAATGCTTTTTGAAGTAAGTCTTGAAATGTCTATACATTATTCCTTCTGAAATCCAAGTGATATTATCAGCTTAAGGCTAACATAATGACTAATTAATGTATTATTACATAGGGATTAATATTTAATACATGGGCAAAATAATATCCTAGGCATTCTACATATTCATTCAATCTCCCAACAACCTTAGGAGGTGAATTTTATTATTCTTATTTTATAAATGAGAAAAGTAAGTTACATGATCATAAAGTAGTTTACTCATGGTCTTGTCACAGATGAGAATAGGAGCTCCCCATCAGAAAGGCAGAACCAGTAACAGGTCTACATACATAATAAAAGAGTTATTATAGGGATTAGACCTTATACGTCATGAAGCAGAGAGAGAAATCTGTGCAAAGCTGTTGCTTCTGCCTCTGGTGATGGGAAAAAAGCTGGACATGAAGTGGGAAAGACCAGGAACACACTGAAATCCAAGAGGACCAACTAGAACCCAGGGGGACAAAGTGGAGCCTATCTATATCTGTCTCTCATTCTTCAGATTCCCATGCATTGGGTAGTCTGCAGGAGAACTGGTGCCCTTTGTCATAGAGAGTCATATGTATCTGGCCTAGGACTTGGCGAACCTGAAGGTGCGAATCCTAAGAAGCTGGAGGAGCTGTGAGCCTGGATATTGCTGCATGCCAACATGGTGAGCTTCCAGATCTGCTGAATCACACAAGAGCCCAGTGCCTGATGTCTTGCTCTCACTTCCTGTCTGCCTTCTTCACTTCTGCTTTCAACGTCTCATGCCAGAACTAACTAGGGCAATGTAGAGAAGGGAGTTCTAGAAACAGAATTTCAGTTTAGCTTAGTTGATAGAGAATGAAGTCACAACAGATACGGTTTACTTAGTTTCTGCTCTAGGCTAGGTAGGTGTAAAACACTGTGGAGATTTTTAGAAGGGGGCATTATATATGTCAAGCATGACTGTTGTACATTATATATTATATAAAGAGTATAATATCAGTCAAGTATTACTAACACATTTTTTACAGAAAAAACTGTGAATATAGTAGGTCTGTGTTGGGGTCAGAATTGTGTTCCCCACAAATTCATATGTTGAACCCATAACTCTTAGTATCTCAGACTGTGATTGCATTTGGAGATGGGGCTTTTAAGGAGGTAAACAAGGTTAAATGAGGTCACGTGGTGGGCCCTAATGCTGTCTGAATGGTGTCCTTACAAAAAGAGGAAATCTGGACACACAAAGAGACATCAGGGGCACAAGTGCGCAGATGGACAAGCACATGAGAAGGAAGCAAGAGGGAAGCCATCTGCAAGCCAGAGAGAGAAGGCTCAGAAGAAGCTAAGTCTGCCAGCATCTTGACCTTAGACTTCCAGCTTTCAGAATTGTGAGAAAATAGATTTCTGTGTTTAAGCCATGCAGTCTGTGGGAATTTTGTTATGGCAGCTGTATTAGTCTGTTTTCACATTGCTATAAAGAATACCACCTGAGACTAGGTAATTAATTTAAAAAAGAAGAGTTTTAATTGGCATGCCAGGGAGGCCTCAAGAAACTTACAATTATGGTGGAAGGCAAAGGGGAAGCAAGGCACGTCTTACATGGCAACAGGTGAGAGAGAATGGAGTGCTGCAAAGAGGAAACTTCCAAACACTTTTCAAACCATCAGCTCTTGTGAGAACTCTCATTATCATGAGAACAGCATGGGGAAAACCATCTCTATGATCCATGATCCAATCCCCTCCCACCAGGTCCTTCCCTCGACACATGAAGATTACAGTTCGTGATGAGATTTGGGTGGGGATTCAGAGCCAAACCATATCAGCAGCCCTAGCAAACGAATGCTCTTTGTGTGGTCAAGTTTACTGAATTCAGAATTACTAGAATTAAGATCCAAAACCAATCAGAGACATATTAAATCAGGTACTAGTGCTCTCCTTTCTATAACTATTGTGTCACTGTATCAACCTGAGCTTAGGGTCTTATCTATAGATAAGATAAAAAGCAAAAATCTCTTTCCAGCTATGATTTTTTTTTTTTTTTTTTAATTAGGAAATTTTGTGCTTCAGTGCCTGGAACCTCTTTTGTTTTTTAAATCAACTTTTAAATTTTAGTATAGTTTTAGACTTATGGAAAAGTAAAATTATAAAGATAGTTTCTAAATATCTCACACCAACATTCTATTCTTGTTAATGTATTTCATTAGTATGATATATATGCTGCAATTAATGAACCAATGTTGACACAACATTTTAATTAAACTCTACAGTTTTTTTCAGAGTTTGTTTTTATTTAATGTCTTTTATTTAATGATTTTTTTCAGATTTTCCTTGTTTTCGATGACCTTGACAGATGAACATGGGTCATGTATCTTTGTAGAATGCCCCTCAATTGAGAGTTGTCTGGTATTTTTCTCATAATTTGACTGGGGTCACATGTTTGGGGAGGAAGACCACAGAGGTAAATGTGCCATTTTCATCATATCACAAGGGTACATACTATCAATAGGATTTATCATGGTTGATGTTGACCTTGATCAAGTGGCTGAGATATTGTTTGTCAGGTTTCTCTCTGTAAAGTTACTCCTCCCCTCTTTTTCATACTGTACCCTTTAGAAGGAAGTCACTATGTGCAGCACATACCTAAACAATAGGAAGTTATGCTTATCACCCCCTATAATTATCTACGTAATTCATGTGAATTTCTTTCACATGGTAGATTTCCTTCCTTCCCTCCCTCACTTCCTTCTTCCTTCCTTCATTCCTTCCTTCTTTGCTTCCTTCCTCCCTTCCTCTTCCTCCTTCCTTCCTTCCGTCCTCTTCCTCCTCCTTCTCTCCCTTCCTCCACACCTCCCTCCCTCTCCGACCTTCCTCCCCCACCTCTCTCCCTTCCTTTCTTTCTTTCATTCATGATAATGGACTCAAGTTTTTTTCTTTTTAATCTTAATACTTAGGGTTATAATTCAATATAGCTTTATTTCATTGCTCATTTTTACTCCCTAGGTAAACGGGGCCATTGAAATTCTCAGCCCCTATGTCTCTTAGGCATACCCGCAACATTTTTTAAAAATATATTTTTTAGCACTTCTTTACTTTCTTGCACTTCGAGATGCTGCAGGAACTACAAGATACTCCAGGCTCATCATTATATTTATTGCCCCAATTTTAGAATAGACCGTTTCTCCAAGGAGCCCTGGTACCTGTCATTGGAAATGATATGAATAGTTCCTATTGCTTTAAATACTCACCTACAATTTGTATTGTCAAGTGTTTGGATTTTAGCCATTTTAATAATAGCTGTGCAGTGGTGGCTCATTTTTATTTTAATTTTCAGTGTCCTAATAACAAATGGTGTTGATAATTGTTTTATACGTATTTGTTATTTGCATATTGTCTTTGTTGAGGTGTGTTCAGACCTGTTGTCCATTTTTAAGTTGGGATGTATGTTTGTTTTTGAGTTGTAAGATATTTTAAAAATAAAATTTCAGCTTTCATTTTAGATTCAAGGGGTCTGTATACAAGTTTGTTATATTGGTATATTGTATAATGCTGAGGTTTGGGGTTTGATTGGTCTCATCACCCAGGTAATGAACATAGTACCTAATAAGTAGTTTTTCAGTCCTTCTTCCCTTCTCTCCCTCCTCTCTTTCAGAGTTCCTAGTGTCTATTGTTCCCATATTTGTGTCCATGTGTACCCAATATTTTGCTCCCACTTGTAAGTTGGAACCTGTGGTGTTTGTTATTTTTGTTTCTGTGTTAACATACTTAGGATGATGGCCTTCAACTACGTCCATTTTACTACAAAAGACATGACTTTATTCTTTTATATGGCTGCGTAGTATTCTATGGTGTATGTGTACCACGTTTTCTTTATCCAGTCCACCTTTGATGGGCACTTAGATTGATTCCATGTCTTTGCTATTGTGAATCGTGCTGCAATGAACATAAAAAATGCATGTGTCTTTTTTGTAGAATGATTTATTTTCCTTTGGGTATATAACCATTAATGGGATTGCTGGGTTGAATGGTATTTCTGTTTTAAGTTCTTTGATTTTTAAGATTGCTTTGTATATTTTAGATTCAAATTCTTTTGTTTGCAAATATATTCTCCTGGTTTATGGCTTCTCTTTTGATTTTCCTAACAGTGCCTCTCACAGAGCAGAAGTTTTTAATTTTAATAAAGCCTAATGTTCAATTTTTAAAAAGTGAATCTTGCTTTTGTCACTGTGTCTGATGAATGAACATTTTTTAATATTCCTGTTGGCAATTTGTATGCCTTCTTTTGAGAAATGTCTATTCAGGTCTTTTTATTATTATTATTATTATTATACTTTAAGTTCTAGGGTACACATGCATAACGTGCAGGTTTGTTACATATGTATACATGTGCCATGTTGGTGTGCTGCACCCACCAACTCGTCAGCACCCATTAACTCGTCATTTACATCAGGTATAACTCCCAATGCCATCCCTCCCCCCTCCCCCCTTCCCATGATAGGCCCCGGTGTGTGATGTTCCCCTTCCCAAGTCCAAGTGATCTCATTGTTCAGTTCCCACCTATGAGTGAGAACATGAGGTGTTTGGTTTTCTGTTCTTGCGATAGTTTGCTGAGAATGATGGTTTCCAGCTGCATCTATGTCCCTACAAAGGACACAAACTCATCCTTTTTTATGGCTGCATAGTATTCCATGGTGTATATGTGCCACATTTTCTTAATCCAGTCTGTCACTGATGGACATTTGGGTTGATTCCAAGTCTTTGCAATTGTGAATAGTGCCGCAATAAACATACGTGTGCATGTGTCTTTATAGCAGCATGATTTATAAGTCTTTTACCCATTTTTAAATTGAGAGCTGTGTTTTTTGTTTGTTTGTTTGTTTTTGTTATTTTTTATAGTTGGTCCTTCTTTATCAAGTTGAGGAAGTTCTCTGTTTCTGATCTGCTGAGAGCCTTATCATGAATAAGTGTTAGATTTTGTTAAATGCTTTTTGCGTATCAGCTTATATGATCATAAAGTTTTCTTCTTTACCTTGTTGATATGAGTGAATATATTGATTGATTTTTTTTTATTTTGAACAAGTGCTGCATTCCAAGAATAAATCCCACTTCTTTATCATGTGAGAACCTCTTTTACTTTTTCCAAATATGTTAAAAAATATTTTTACTATAGTGATAGCTAACATTAATTCAGAACTTATTCTTTTCTCAGCACACTTTTAAGTACTAATTTATAATCATTTGATTTTTATTGCATGATGTTAACACTATTATTTTTCTCAATTTGCAGATGAGGAAATAGATATATAGAGGTTAAACAAGTTTCTGAAAATGATTATCTAATAGGTTATAAGAAAGATTTACACTCTATATTAAGCAGTGCTTTACAATGTACATGATTATTGTATTTCTCAGATAATTTAACATATTAAAGAAACACATTTTAATTAGTTTAACCAAAACATTGACTACAGGAGTCCTATCAACAATTCGTAAGACATTGTAAAGGTATCATTCCTTTGTTATCACATAAAATAATGGCAGAAAACACAGAATGGAAAGCAGTCAATTTATAGATGAACAGAAAGCAATCAGTCAATTTATAGATGAACAGAAGTACTTGAGTCAGCTCCAGTGATCACATTATATATAAGAGCCATCTTAAAATGCTGTCAGACCTAAATGACTTTGAGAAATGCTACACAAGAAGATTTTATCTTTCCTTTCTTCTGCTCAAAATTTGTCCTCCTACTCCTATCCTTTAAAATGTGTTCATGGACAATCTGTTTACTAAGTTATCATTACCAATGTTACCTACTTATTGCTATTGTTTGAAAGTTTATGTGAAAAAGGGAATGAATACAGTAATGAATATCTTGTAGTCATCAACCCCCTAACCTGTTTCAAGTCTGCACTGAATGTCCAACATTCACTGAGTGTCTACCTAACTCATTCTGCGTGTATACTCTAGTTACTATGCATCTTCCTATTGTCAGTGTGAAATACCAGCAGTTAGCATATACAGGTTGCTTCTGTTCTGGGACACAGGCAGACATTCCACCAAATCTTGTTGAATTAGTCTCTACCACAGGTATTTGCCAGGAAAACTAGGAGGATGTTGAAACTGTACCTTTCCAAGTAGCTCAACATAAACATATGTGAACTTAGGAGCCATTAGGCAAACATGATCTTTTATTAAAGTAAAAAGGTAAAGCCAGGACCCACGGAGGTGGGTGGAGATGGAATAGGCAACCAAGACAAGAAAAAGTGAGAGACTGTGAAACTTCTTGTTGGTTTTCTTAGTCTTTGGTTCTACAAACATACTGATCTTTAGACACTTCCCATCTCTGGCTTCAGTGATACTTCCATCTCTCTATAGAAGACAACTCAAAAAAATGGAGGGATGTATCATGTTCCTTAAAAACAAACATTTCCTGAGAAATATGAAGTAGTCTCCTAGATGCCTTGGGTGACAGTGATGGCTGACTATGGGGATTCAAAGGAACTTTGGTCTGTAAGAGGATATAAAAACATCTTTCTTCCTGGCTATGTAAACAGTGTATAAAGATAACTATTTTTATCCACACAGATTATATGCAGTTATTTTTATTATTTTATTATATTAATATATTATTATAATTTATTATATTACATATAATACAATTTATTATATTATATATATAAACACAAGAATAGACTACCACTCCTGTGTCTGCCTTGTGAAAGATCTTGGCTCCTTAGGGTTAGGCATGGTGTGAATGTCAGAACTATGTAGTAGATATCTTCAAACTATAATGTGAACAAACTAGAAAGTTTTTTATTCGTCTACCATCGACTGCTGCACAGATAAAAGCAATGAGCTGAAATGTTAAATCCTTGGGAAAGTTAGAACCAGGGTAGGCGGTGGGATATCCCCTTCTACTGGGCTTATGAAAGGATCATGCATCTCCTTGAACTGGGAGATAGAACGAGAGAAGGAATATTCTCGGTACAGTAGGAAAAAAGACTCCGTGCTGACTGCAATGTCATTCTTCCATCCATTTGTATTCACAGATCCTATTAATGGATGTCAGATAGCCTACAGTCTTCCATGCTTTGTTCTTTTTGAAATTACTATTAAAGAAAACTAGATGAACGAGACTGAAAACAAAGGGCAAAATTCTGTCCTGAGCATGTCTTCATTGTCCTTTTTCTCACCTTGACAGAATAATCTGAATAATGACAATCACCCTAGGATTCTTTTTTTTATTTTTTGGATCACTATTCCTGTGTAATTATTAGAGCTGTTGTTACCATTAAGCGACAATGAAATAATATCAAACAATTCCCATATATTTACGTATATGTAACAAGTTACAATGTCAAAATAAAATGAAAGGAGAAATACCAGTATCGGCCTTAAGAGCAGCTCTTACAGCATCTCACAGTTCTGATAAACACTATTTAAGTGCCTTGTGAAGGCCTTTTTTAGGGAGCCTGTCAGCGAAGAAAGTGAGACCATATGATGTGAATCTAGCACCAAGAGCATTAGTAACCTAGATTTCTCATGAACATAGATAGTAATTCTTGTGTTCAGGCTTTTCTACATTTTTCTTCTTGTTCCCCATACATATTTTTAAATTCTGCATTCAAGTTTAATAGCCATACAGTAAAATGCGTATATCTATAACAGCATAAGCTGAGCAGGTTTGTATAACCAGCACCCAAATAAAAATTCAGAATAGCACCATCCCCACAAAATTCATTCTGTGTCCCCTTCCAGTCACTTGATTAACTGACATCCTAACTTCTAACAGCATAGATCTATTTTGCCTGCTTTGTACTCATAAACTGATGCATACACAATGTATGGTTTTGTGCCCGATTTATTCATCTCAACACCCCAAACAGGCTTGAAATTAAGTCTACCGAATTTAACAAGACATTTAAATGAATCAATGAATCTATCCATTCTTATATTCATTTATCTTGTTGATCCTGTCTACCATCCCTCCTTTTTCTTTTTTTCTTCTGGTTCTGGAAGATGACTTTAAAAATATGTGTGTTATTTTGGGTGACCTTTCCTTATGTACAGTTGACCCTTGAACAATGCCGGGGTTGGGGTACTAACCCCTTACGTAGTTGAATTCCATGTATAATTTTTGACTTCCTAAATTACCAATAGCCTACTGTTGACCAGAAGTCAGTAACATAAGCAGTTAATTAACACATATTTTGTATGTTGTGCATATTATGTACTATATAGAAGGCAGTGTTATCAAGAAAATCATAAGGGGCCAGGCATGGTGTGGTGGCTCATGCCTGTAATCCCAGCACTTTGGGATGCTGAGGCGGGTGGATCACCTGAGGTCAGGAGTTCAAGACCAGCATGGCCAACATGGTGAAACCCTGTGTCTACTAAAAATAAAAATTAGCCGGGTGTGGTGGCACGGAGCTGTAGTCCCAGCTTCTTGGGAGGCTAAGACAGGAGAATTACTTGAACCCAGGAGGCAGAGGTTGCCGAGATCACACCGCTGCACTCCAGCCTGGGCATAGAGCGAGACACCCTCTCAAAAAAAAAAAAAGAAAAAATCATAAGAAAGATAAAATATACTTACAATTCATTACGTGGAAATTGAGCATTACAAAGTTCTTCACCCTCATTATCTTCATGTTGAGTAGGCTGAGAAGGAGGAGGAAGAGAAGGAGTTGGTCTTGCTGTCTCAGGGATAGCAGAGGCTGAACAAAATCCACACGTAAGTGGACCCCACATATAAGTCAAATCTGTGTTGCTCAAAGGTCAGTTGCACCTAGCTCAAGGCAGCTAAGTGGTAACTTCTAAGTTATGGCTGTTTTTCAAGCATATCATCAATATCATCTCTTAGTTAAACCAACAGAAAACCCATACCAGTGGGATATTTTAGAGGTATCTAACCTGTTTTAATCACACTTCCTTTTTTTTTTTCCTAACAGAAATTCACTTATTAAAACTACATTTATTTAAAAAAACTTTCTAACGTTTTCTGTTCTGCTTCTTATCTTGTTTCATGTTTTTTCAATTCTCTTTTCTGTATTTTCTCTAATTGTTCTCATCAAATACACTTAAGAAATATTTATTGAATACCTGCAATAACAGATAGTGAAGTCTCATAGATAAAAGCTGTCTTTGCGGATAGAAAGACCTTGTGCTTAAGAGTTCACTTTCTCGAGGTCTTGTTGCAAATCCCTGCTACTTTTCTTAGTCAGAGCATTGAATCCACCTCTTAGTTCTTTCAGATTCACCCCTAGCATTTTGGTCTGGTGTCAAGTATGCCGTTAACCTACATGGGACATGTCATATTAAAACAAAAACTGTAATACTTGTTTTTATTCAAATGAATTGTGACTTAAAAAAGAAACTTTATCTATTAGTGTCACTTGCTATAAGTAGAAACAAATACCACACTTAAAAAAATGAAATAAAATGTAAAATATATGTTAATATGTAAGTATCATTAACTTTTACGTAGACAACGTTGGCTGCTTCAGTCGTATCCCCAAGCCTGCTAGTTGTTTGCTATATAAAGAGATGTTAGCATGTATCAGAAAGGTGTTAAACACATACAGTACTATAATAAAATTGATATATTATCTTCAGCCTAATCAGAAAAGTTAAAAGGGGAGTGAAATGGATAAAAATCTCACTACAAATTTAAAGCTGATTAATATTGATTGCTTGCATACCTAGAGTGCCCTGCTGGTATGTTTCTCTTGTTTCGGTGGGCAACGTGTTATACAAAATGCGTGTTTATGTTTTGGTATATGCCAATCAAGGATACATACTCTAAATGTTCTTTCTTAACCATACCTGCCTCCAAGGAGCACCAAGTCTGGCAGGGAGGATCACCTGCAACCTTGAGGCTTACCCAGAATGTGAAGGACCATCATAACAGAGATTATGATGACCCATATTCCCCAGGGATGTCTGGAGGTATCACCTGGGACAGTGCTTGCTTAAGATTTACATGGAAGAATATCAATTAAAATTTCATGTTTTCTTAGGACTCAGAGCACCTGCAGCTATTTCTTTTTCAGCTTATTTTATTTTAAGTTCAGGGGCACATGTGCAAGATGTGCAGGTTTGTTACACAGGTAAACGTGTGGCATGGGGGTTTGTTGTACAGATTATTTCATCACCCAGGTATTAAGCCTATTATCCATGACTTCTCATTCCCGAGCCTCTCCTTCTTCCCACCCTTCACCCTCCAGTAGGCCCCACTGTGTGTTGGTCCCCTCTGTGTGTTTATGTGTTCTCATCATCTAGCTCCCACTTGTAAGTGAGAATATGCGGTATTTGGTTTACTGTTCTTGCATTTGTTTGCTAAGGATAATGGCCTCCAGTTCCATCCATGTTTCTGCAAAGGACATGATCTCATTCTTTTTTTGTGGCACCTGCAGAGATTTCTCAAAATTTTTGGAACTGTTGAGAAGTAGGCACAAAGTGTCTCCTGCTCAAAAGTCAAGCCATATGAGTAGAACAGAGATGTGTCAACACAACTGCGGGGGCTCTGCTTCATAGCTAAAAGAGGGATATCTGCAAAATGGAAAACATTTCAACATCAGCTCTCTATTCTTAGATCTAAGCAATTCAGTACACGCAAACAATTGGCAACATATTCAAATGAGCAAACAGGCAAATGCACAGAAAGGTGTATGATTGTTTTAAATATTGGACGGGAGCTTTTACATTATATCCATCGAGTAAAACACATTTGATCAGAAGCTGTTTCAAGGCATCATGATTAAAGTAGTTACTGCTGTGCTTTTGGCAATGGTTAGAAAGGCAGTTTTCTTCTACAACCTCAGAGACAAGAACCATGTTGGGGTCTGAAGAGACATTCTGCCATATTAGACACGGCATTTGCTTTGAACAGAAAATATATTCTTGATTAATTCCAAGATTTTGCCTGAATTCTTAGATAACTCGATAGTGCTTTAAGTTCTACAGAGCTTCTATTACTAAAGAAGCCGATTTAAAGGGGAAATGCTTAGATATGTGGGATCCAAGATTAGGCTTAGGAAAACTTAGAGAATATAGAAATGTGCTCCCCAGTGTCTGATTTGATGCTTCCTTGAAGCATTCAAAGTTAAAAGCTCTGGCTTTGAAGCCAAAAGGGGTTGTATTCGTGGATCTTTCCCTAACTACTAGGTAACCATGAGAACGAATTTACCTCTCTGAATCGGAGTTTCTTTTTCTTTAAAATAAGATTTTAAAAGAAAAATTATGTGAAAGGATAAAATGCTCTGCTTGGCATGTGATATTTCAATAAATGTCAGTTTTGCCTGGCTCTGAGGCATTCACTATGTGTCATAGTTTACCCTGATTTACCTTAGTCAGTAGACTGCTTCTGAATCCTCTGAGCATTAATAAACATCAATGTGCATCTTCCTTTCTGATATGTTTGCTTAGGATAAAATTTCAGAATTAAGCTAGTTCGTCTGTTTAAAACAAAGGATTGATTATTCTATTACCTTTACTATAGGCAATATCTTTATCCTTTATTTCCACGACCCCTACCCTCTCTTTCATTATTATTTTTTAATTCACTCTTCAAAATTAACATCTCATTTCTGACTTTTCCTCTGAGTTCCAGGCCTACACCTCAAACAGCTTATGTGACATAGACGTATGAGATTGAGGTAACTTTACAGCAATCAGTACATTTAACACTGGATATATCAGTTGTTTATTGCTGTGTAACAATGTCACCACACACTTCATGGCTGTTAACAACACACACTTATTATGTCATAGTTTATGTAGGTTAGGAATCCATTCGGAAGGTCTGCAGGTCTTCTGCTTCAGGCTTTCACAGGCTGCAATCAAGGTTTCATCCAGGGACGAGGTCTCATCTGAGACTCAACTGGGCAAGAATCTGATTTTAAGGTATCCTGGCTGTCGGCAGCATTCAGATCTTGGTAGGTTGTTGGACTGAGGGTCTCGGTTCCTTTGCTTACTGTGTTGAGTGGCCACTCTACACACCTTGCTTCATGGCCTTTCCATCTGGCAGCTCAGAATAAGAAAACTTCCTTCTTCACAGCAGTAAGAGAGAGAGTCTCTGGTGTGATGGACACAATCTCATGTAACATGATCATGTCCACACAGTTACATTAAACCTGGCCTCTTGCTGAATTTTATTGATTCAAAGCGTATCACAGGTCTAGTCCTTCTTGATCCACTCACCTCTGATTCCACAGTAGCAAGAGTGGTATTTTGAAAAGATGGTTTTGGATATGGCATCTCTATCAACACCTTCCTGTTGCTCTTAGAAATAAATGTGGATGGATGTGAATCATTTTATAATAAATACAAGCCATCTTCTACTTCTCCACTGTGAAGTCATTTCTCACCATTCTAGGGCTAAAAACTATTTTATTTCACTTGGACCTCTGTCCACCCTCCATAGTGGTCTTTTTGATCATGACAAGTTCCAGCTTAATGAGCTTCAGTGTTTCTCCATTGCTTTCTGGATATAGTTCAAAATTTACAATGTGGCCGATAATGCTCAGCATGAATAAATCATGCCAGCGTCCTCCCATCTTATCACTGCCTCGTAGATTTGCTTTCTGTCCCTCGAGTGTGAAGACTTCAGAGCCTCCATATATGCAACTGACGTTGCCTAGACAACTCTTTTATTTACCCTTCCAGCTTCCGAGTATCATTGCTTACTCCAGGTCTGTTAAAACTTCATATTATGTGACTGGGCACGGTGGCTCACGCCTGTAATCCCAGCACTTTGGGAGGCCAAGGCAGGCGGATCACAAGGTTAAGAGTTTGAGACCAGTCCAGCCAATATGGTGAAACCCTGTCTCTACTAAAAATAGAAAAACTAGTTGGGTGTGGTGGTGGGCGCCTGTAGTCCCAGCTACTCAGGAGGCTGAGACAGGAGAATCACTTGAACCCAGAAGGCGGAGGTTGCAATGAGCCGAGATGGCACCACTGCACTCCAGCCTGGGTGATAGAGCAAGACTGTCTCAAAAATAAATAAATAAATAAACCCCTAAAACCTCATATTCTTCCGGATTTTCCTTCATACATTTAATTGATCGATTAATCACTGTGTTGCTGTATGTACTCTCCCATAAGGTCTCTGCAGGTGAAACTTGTGCTTATATTGTTCCTTGTTGTTTTTCAGGGCCTGTCCCAGAACTGGCTGAATGCATGGCAGACATCTCAGCAAATATGTAGTAGATGAAAGGAGGGTAGAACTAAGAAAATGAGCACCGTTCTCTCTGAAGATTTGAATTGCAGTTAGGAAACAGGCAAAAAAACTTCCTGCCAGAGGTCAGGTGGGATGGAAGAGGTTCAGCCAAGACCGGGGCACAGAGCAGTTTGTGAGGATGATGACAGGGAACAGGTGCAAATCATAGCATTCATGGAACCCGGTATTGAAGCAATTTCCGGGTCTTACACGAGGCATTTTGGTGTTGGAATGTTAACTGGATCTGCATTGCCTTCCAGAGTGGCAAGGCTGCTGATCCTGAAATGTGACAAACAAGGAATTTCTTCTAGATGATATGTATCTTCAGTCTTTTTACATGAACCAAATTGATTCAGAAATGAGGAAAGTGCTAGCAGTTTAATTGAGAAAGTGTTCATGGCCTTTCTCATTTGTTTTTCTTTAGCTATCCAAATTTCTCCTTGCTATTTAAGAGGAATTCACTTTACACAAGAACATTCTTTTACTTGATGATTCAATATAAGTAATTTTTTAAAAAAATTTTTGTCATCAGAGGCAAGAGCATAATGGAAAGCATGAGAATAATAACTTAGCAGTCAGCCTACCTTCGAGGAAACTCATTTGTCTGAGATTTAAACAATGAAATATGAGAGTCACATCTTTTATTTTTTCGTGGCATTATAAACTTAGGCAGGACATGGGGGCAAATAAGTGAATCTTACTCGGATAGAAGGGATCAAATCTTCGAGTAATAGCTTAAAATAGCCTGTTATAAAATAGAATTTATTGCTTAACATGGTGCGTTAAATGGAAACTCACATGGGGCAGCAGACAGCATGTGGTCCGGAGAGTGAATTGTGGATCATGGAGGCCACTCATTAAATATGCAAATCTGACTGTGTAAATTTCCTTCTCTGCACATCCTACTGATTATTTTTTAAATGATTTTTAACTGTTATTTACAGAACTAATGTGCCTGCAGCAAATGGCACCTAGAGGATATTCAATAAATGTTAGTCCATAAATAATAATATCATATATAAAATACCCAGGCTAGTGTCTTGCATGAAGTAGGTGCTCAGTAAATCTATATTATTATTATCAACATCATTATCATCATCATTATTCCTACTATGGACTAACACTACACTGGGCAGTTTCATCTGATTTGATTTCTATGAAAAGCCTATCAGGAAGTTTTTGTTTTGTTTTGCTTTTACTAAGAAAATGCAGTTAAGTAACTGTCTTGAGAGTCTCACAGCAAATATGCAGCCAGGCTGAGCTTCGACTCTATCCATTCTTACCATAAGCCTTTTCGTAGAACAAAATCATGATGCTATACCTCCAGGTGGAACACACCATTGCATACTAAATACATGAATTATTTTTTCAAGATAACAACCACTTTTAAGTTAGGGATGACTTCATTCATTTCTTATTCACTCACATCAGACTGAAGCCTGTGAAGCTGTGTTAAAATACCTTAAGCCAGGCAAAGAAATCCGAAGTACTTCTTCTATTTGGTCATAACTTATACAAGGTACTTCTTGGCCATCTTATTAAGGATGCCTTTAGCAGGGATGGAAAATGGAATTTATTACTCAGTTTTCTATCCTTCTCTAA
Source organism: Chlorocebus sabaeus (assembly GCF_047675955.1). Taxonomy (NCBI): domain Eukaryota; kingdom Metazoa; phylum Chordata; class Mammalia; order Primates; family Cercopithecidae; genus Chlorocebus; species Chlorocebus sabaeus. The sequence continues at coordinate 58,869,503 of NC_132908.1, read as the reverse complement.
CACTTAACAGCTAAACACAAAATAAGTATTCAAAGAGATGTTCAAACTCTTCTAATATTTGTCTAGATGGTCAGTTCTGTGAAGACTCCTACATCTTTGGTATGGTGTTTGCAGGAGTGACTTGCACACAGCAACCACATTTTTCCTTGTGTGCAATTTTTCAACTATGACAAAGTTAAACTTTTGAGAGCTTCATTCAAGTTCCCTTTCTTTTTAGTTTTTAACTTACTGTTTATGAATGTGGGCTATCGAAGGTTCTAAAAATACTTCTCTTAATCCTTGAAGGAAACAAAATTCTCTAACTTTTTTTCCCTCTTGCATTCATTTTCTTTTTCTTTCTCTCACACACAGACACACACATATTCTCTCTCTTCATTCTCTCTTATTTCTATATGTTGCAATATATGAATGTTTGTGTGTGAATTTGTGTGACATATACTGTCTAAGTTGGAAAGAAAATGTTGCTTTCTTTCCAAATCAAAGAGAAAAATGTGTAGAGTCTGGAACTACCACAAAAATAGCTGCCTTGACTCACAATGTCTCTACTCTGAAATATAAATTTTATCCTGAAGGGAATTCTCTTTTCTGTCTCAAGTAGGCTTCTCTCCATATATACACACATAATGAAATATGTGGAAATTCTAAAGTCTTCATAGGAACCTGAGAGATCATTAATCTTGTATTATCTTGGCAAAAATGGAGATGAGAAATTATTTATATTGTGACCTGTGATTCAAGGTAATTCAAGTTCCAAAGGATTGCATTCCAGCAAATGCCTAGGAAGCTTCTTTTTTTTTAAGAATTCCATATTACCCGATTTATTTTCTTATGAATTTGTCAGTTCCAAGTATAATATACAGCATTTAATAGTCTTGTTCTAAGATGATGAAACAGTGTCTTTATGGTGATGTTTAAAGTAATTGTGCTTGATTTCAATGGGTTTTATGAATGTAGTGGTCTCTGTAAAAAGAATAAAAAATCATGCTGGTAACACAGATTGAGGTTAAAGGAAATGACACCTAATGTGTTGGTACAGTTATTTCACAATTATCTTTCAGGATTTCTTAAAGTTTGCATGAGATTTTCATATGTTATATGATAGTATTGTATATCTTTGTTCCCAATTGGTTCTCCATGATGGTACAGTGAAGTGGGTAAAGCAAGTAAGTAAATTAAACTCAGAGATTTAGTGACTTGCTTTAAGGCTGTAATTTGTACCTCTTATTGACTATGAGACCCACATATGCTGATCCCTATACCAAATGTGCTTTCCATTAAATATAGGATAATGCTTAGATTTGAAATAAGGGAGAAAGGACAGATGTAAATGGAAAGTTGAGATTAATTTGTTCTCGGTGGTTGTTCAGTAAATATTCGTTTAATAAGGAGAGCATCATTACTGTAAGGATGCATGTATAAGACGATTCTTTTGTATAGTCAGTATCTCACAGTGCTTGTTTCTTTTTTCGCCTCCTGAACAAGACTGGGAAGAGAAATGAGCTAAACCCATGCAAGCAGAGGCCTTCTTCCTGATAATGGATTAAAGCATGCTTAGACCTAGTTTCCAACTGTATTTGAAAACTGTCATGCAAGCAAATGTCCAGGGGTCTTAGTATTAGTCATTCAAAGCTCCGAATTACGAGTGCCTTATATAATGAATGGGAAGGAGGAAGTTGACTTCAAGAACCAGAAGTCTTTTAATCGAATATGGAGGACTAGGAAACAGCAACTCTCAGCTGTTAAGGGATTTGTGAAATTGCCTGCCTGGAAATTTATGCATATTTCATTCTTGTTCAGAAGTTAACAAAGTACATATTTATAATGACTATGCTTATGATGTATTAATTTTGGATAAAAAATATATACAATTAGCATGAAGACTATATTGCATTCTACATTTCTTAATTTACCATCCTAAAGAAAGAAAACCTGGCCGGGCACTGTGGCTTGCGCCTGTAATTCCAGCACTTTGGGAGGCCAAGGTGGGTGGATCACAAGGTCAGGAGATCGAGACCATCCTGGCCAAAATGGTGAAACCCTGTCTCTACTAAAAATACAAAAATTAGCTGGGCGTGGTGGTGGGTGCCTGTAGCCCCTGCTACTCAGGAGACTGAGGCAGGAGAATTGCTTGAACATGGGAAGCAGAGGTTGCAGTGAGCCGAGATGGCACCACTGCACTCCAGCCTGGACTACAGAGTGAGACTCTGTCTTGGCGGGTGGCGGGGGAGAAGAAAAGGAAACCTAACTATTTTGGTCACAATATCTTACTATTTGGTGGCAAGATACCATAATGATGGAAAGCCTTGGATGAAAACAGGGAGATTTATGAGTTATAGGCTTACTGATAATTTCACAACGTAGCACATATTAACAGGTTAAAATGCATACCTGGATGTACACCTTGCACGGTACTTTCTGTGCACCCTGAAACATATATAAGTTAGGAAAACTTCAGTCAACTTTTCTATAAAATTAGAAACTTTGTAATTATCTTACCTCACTCAGAAGGTTGTAAAGTTATAAAAAGAAGTGAAAGCATTATATAACACATTATATTCGTGGCTTCTTTTTAGGTCGTAGATACCTCTGTTGATTCGATATAATAGTCCTGTTCCTGCTCATGGAGTGCACTGGTTCTTCAACTTGAGTGTATGTCAGAATTACCTGGATGACCAGTTAAAATGTAGCTTCTGGGTCTCACTCTCAGAGTTTATAATTCAGATGATGTTCATATTGCTGGTCTGGAGACCACACTTGGAAAACCACTTGCTTAGTGGGTCATTATAATGCTCTGTTTCTCTACATGGAGTCCATGGTAGTATTCGAGAGGATTCTAAAAACAGTAAGAGCCATGATACAACCTTCTGAGGTGTTACCAGAACATTTGCAAAGCTAGTTTATGTGGGAAAAAAAAAAGTAATGTTGATACATTAGGGAATTAAATGCAGAAGCTGCATGGTATATTCTGGGAAAAATGCAAGACCTCAAAGTTGTTCCAAATTTATAATTATTGGCTTCTCCCTGTGAAATGTGTCATCTAATAGGACTTCCTGACTTGCTAGAGCTTTTCAAATGTTTCCACCGAAGATTTTTAAAATTAGAAGCTCTGTCATGGTAAGTTTCATGCCTATTTGCCTAATCTTGAACCCCCAGATTCAAGCACTCTGTCTTGCAAAAACAGAGCCTCAACCATCTATGTGGTCTTAGGAAAGATTCTTTTTGTTTGACCTCTCCATATCTATTCGGTTGGTGCAAAAGTGATTGCAGTTTTTGCCCCTGAAAGTAATGGCAATGACTGCAATTACTTTTGCACCAACCTAATAGTTGCCTCACAGGTAAAAAAGCAACAATAATGGAACCAATTTTTTGGATTGAGTGAGATAATCTAAACTGGGGCTTTTGTATTGATATATTTAGAGATAATATTTGAAAATATTTACTGAATACAGATGCTTGGGCCTTATGATAGGATTACACCTCAATAAACTTACAGTAAGTTGAAAATATCATAAGCAGAAAATACATTTATTTTCTGTACCTAACCTACTGTACCTAACACCAGAGCTCAGCCTAGAACTTTTTTCAAATGTTTGAAATTTTATTTATTTAAAAATTTTTTGTGAGTACAGTAGGTATATATATTTTGGGGGGGTACATGAGATGAGAACTCTTATATTAGCCTACAGTTGGGCAAAATCATCTGGTACCACAGGGCATTGTAGAGTTTTGTCTGTTTGTTTGTTTTGAGATGGAGTCCCACTCTGTCTCCCCAGGCTGGAGTGCAATGGCGTGATCTTGGCTCACTACAACCTCCGCCTCCCGGGTTCAAGCAATTCTCTTGCCTCAGTTTCCTGAGTAGTTGGGATTACAGGTGTGCACCACCATCCCCAGCTAATTTTTGCATTTTTAGTAGAGACAGGGTTTCACCATGTTGATCAGGCTGGTCTCGAACTCCTGACCTCAGGTGATCCACTTGCCTGGCCACCCAAAGTGCTGGGATTACAGGCATGAGCCACCTCACCTAGAGTAAGCCACCACACCTGGTTGTTTAGCTTCACAATGGCATGACTGGCAGGGAGCTGCTGTTCACTCCCTCAGCCCAGCATTGAAAAAGAGTGTTATATCACATATCGCTAGCTCAGGGAAAAAATCAAAATTCAAAAATGAAATAGTTTCTACTGACTGCAGATCACTTTCCCACTATCATAAAGGTCAAAAATTCTTAAGTTGAGCCATCGTGAGTCAGGGACTGTCTGTGTAGTAAACGTATTTGCGAGCTTCCTCTGTGCCACATAACGATTTAATCACTAGTTAATTAGTAATGTTAATTATTACGAGTTGATGTATGTTATTCTGTGTTCAGTTCTTCATGTGGGGGGCCTGGGAATCTTTATGTTGAACCAGCTTACAGTGTGCTGCTTCATAAGTAGCCTGTGTGGTCCACAATTTAGAAAACACTGCTATAGATGTTTTTATTCCTTTCAGAGACAAAGATAGTCTGGGGGATATGCTACCAAATAAAGGTGGTTGAAAAAAATTCAGCCTACTTTAGGCTTATTTATGTAAATTAAGAGTCTACAGGACACAGGTGCTTATCAAAATAATTAATCTTTTTATTATTCATATAATATTAACAACTGTATTTTTCATGCGTTTCTATGAATACAGACACACATTCACACAAGCACACCCTAACTAGAGGGAATTAGACAAGAATCATAGAAGTACTACAAAATATAGATTTAAATACTCACAAAAATAAACTTTAAGCTGTTATCTTTCACAATTTTCCAGGCTGTTCTGAGGGTGTTTCAGTGCTTGACCCCCCCATCTGTCCTAAATTGTAACTGACTGCTCTTTAGAATGCAGGTGCTAATTAACTTCTTAACACTTTTTTGTATCATCCTAAAAGCCCAGCCTTCTCACTTCTGTGACTTCTGAAGTGTCTCTCTGAGTTGTGTGGTTAAAGAGGTGTATTTCCCATAGTGAATACATATTACTTTTCTAACGTAAACCAAAAATAAAATTCTAAGTCCCCCCAACCATGAGTCCCTGCCCTCCTCTTGGCCAAGGGCATTCCAAAGTTAACCTGAAAAAGCTAGTTTGGGCTGTGATGGGAATGGGGAGCTGGACAGGACTTCTCCTCCCTTTTGGAATTACTGTTAGAACAGACTCCTTTGAGTCTTATGAGAAACATTCACAATGTATTCTCTCTGAAGCCTGCTACCTGGAAGCTTCATCTGCATGATAAAACTTTGGTCCCTACAACTACTTGAAGTAATCCAGGCATTCTTTTGTATTGATAATATCTCCTTCAACCAATTGTCAATCAGAAAAATTTTAAATCTACCTATGACCTAGAAGCCATCATTTTGAGTTGTTTCACCTTACCGGATTGAACCAGTGTACATTTTACATGTATTGATTGATGTCTCTTGTCTCCGTAAAATGCATAGAACCAACCTGTATCCCAACTACCTTGGGCACATGTTATCAGGACCTCCTGAGGCTGTGTCATGGATGTGACCTTAACCTTGGTAAAATAAACTTTCTAAATTGATTGTGACCTGTCTCAGATACTTTTGGTTTACAGTAATTAAAAATTTGAGATGACATAATGCTTTTAAAAGGATGTAAGGTTCTTTCCCTCTGTCCTAAATCACAATGAGCTCTTTTCCTTGGGCCAGTATGTGAAGTAGATTCCTGTCCTGAACCTCTGAGATTCCAAGGTGATTTCCATGAGTCAGGCCTAGAGATTTGCATTATAAACACACCTTCTCTGGGGGTTCTAGTCCTGGTGGAGAAACCATTCATGCAGAGCAGAGTTCTTCTCACACTGGATGGATATACTGCTCTGTTTTCTGACATATTGTGCTTTGTTTGATGGTTTCAAAATATGTACAGTGAGTGTCTCCACATTCTGATTTTCAGGTAGCTACTGATTTCTGGTTTTGTTTTGTGTTTTTTTTTTTTTTTTTTTTTTTTTTGGCTTATAGAACAATAGAGCATAGCAATTAAGTACATGTAATTTACTGTTAGTCAGAACTAGCTTCTGGCTGCAGACCCCAAATCTATTGATTATTGGGACCCAGGCCAGTGGCCTCAACATTGTAGCTTTTTGTTGTTGTTTTGAACAATTAATGTTTTCTCACATTTCCCATTGGCTGTTTTCATTTTGTGTATCCTATTTTATGTTCACCTTCAAAAATACAGTATTATTATTATTATAAAGATCATCAATGATGTTCTAAATGCTTCTTAAATAAGTATTTGTTTGTTACATCAGACTCTAACACAAAAACATTTGCCCATTTTTTGAATTTTCTCTTTAAGATCTTTAGGTAGGCTGGGCACAGTGGCTCACATCTGTAATCCCAGCACTTTGGAAGGCCAGGGTGAGAGGATTGCCTCAGTCTGAGAGTTCAAGACCAGATCCTGTCTCTATTCAAAAAAAAAAAAAAAAAATTCTGCCATGGTGGGATTACACACCTGTAATCCCAGCTACTTGGGAGGCTGAGGTGGGAGGATTGCTTGAGCCTGGGAGGTCGAGGCTGCAGTGAGTTGTTAGGGTACCTCTGCACTCAGCTTGGATAACAGAGTGAGTCCTGTCTCAAAAAAAGGAAAAAGATACTCATCGTATGATTGTGTGTGTATATGTGTATGCGCGTATATGTGTGTGTGTGTGTGTGTGTGCGTGTTTTCCTGACTGTACTAATTATGGGGGTGTTTGCTCTTATAACTATGCCACAAATATCTATACAAAAAACACATCTGTAATTGAATAGATGAATGAATTAAAAACATTTATTGAGTACTTATTTATGCCTATCCATTTTTGGAAATCTAAAAGTGATTTGAATATAATTTAGTCTCATTGAAGTCTAAATAAGATAATTATATCAAGTAAATAAGTACTTGTACCAGAAACATAGAAGTTCCTTTATATTTGATGATAATTATTAGTATTCTAGTTACAGACTAATATTTGACAGTAAAACAGGCAATTGACAATGGATTAGAAAAGGAGATTCAAATGATGTGGTACACTCTTGAAATTTAGTGGGTTTCAGCATAAAAAACCCCAACCATCTTGGGCATGTGTTGTCAGGACCTCTGGAGGCTGTGTCACGGGTATGCTCTTAACCTCGGCAAAATGAACTTTCTAAAGTGATTGAGACCTGTTTCAAATACTTTTGGTTTACAGTAATTAAAAACTTGAAATAACATACCACTTTTGGGGAAATCCACACCTCCGAAGGAGAGTCATTTGTGAGGTTCTTTGTTTAGTGATTATCCTGATTTCTAATTATTTTCTTGGAAGTTCTGGAAAGCTCCTCAAGGTAGCTTCTCTTCCTGTATGAAATCCTGTTTTGAAAACATTTCCCTGGAGAATTTAAACACAAGAAAAGCTCAGATTCCACTGTTTTTAGACATTTCCCTATGCTCCTCACTTCACACATTTACACTGAAACACGTACAAAATACTTACTGCCGCATTTTTCTTTCCGCCTGGAGAACATCTGTAAAGATATTAATTGTGCTTCAGTTATAAATGGATTGCCAAAAGGGACAGAACGGGTTGTGTATCTCATCAGCATGCCCTGTCTAGTATAAATAATGAGACAAGAACTTGGTACATTGGAAATTTGTGATAAAAACAAGATGTGATATTATGAAGTCCCACCAGTTCTTTCTTCTAGATACATTGATTTTTAAGGCACTCTGTGAGACTGCTAAATCAATGATCGTCTGTCACTAAATGTTGGCTAAAAAGGCTATATTACTGGGGTCAACTACAAATTAGCCCAAAGGGTAAACATACAGGTAGCACACATGTTAAGAAGAAAAATGTCACAGATGTTGTAAAATATAGTTGGAAAGGCACAGCTGTTAGAAAATGTATATGGCCTTTTTCTCCTTTTCCATCTAAGAGTCTTAAATATGGAAACTAGGAAGAATTGAAAAGAGAGGAAACATACTTGAATTGCGTGCAGGACTTCATTACCTGAGTTATTTTAAAAATAATGTCAGAATTTTGTTTGATGTTTCCTCAGATTATTCGTGTGTGTCTTTCAAATGTGCTAATTTTTGCTTTTACCTTTCATAAGCACCTAGTGAAGTTGCTGTTTCCTAGTATGGCATAATGATTAAAATTTATATAAATTTTAAAAAATATTGATATTGCTAAATATGTTGTATACCTAGGTTTGTGCACTTTGAGTTGCATTTCAAATGAAACCCGATTTTGTAAGAAGTCTTCAATGTAATGAAATTTGAGGATTAGGGGACAAAACAAAACTCATAGGTGTACACATGGACACATATATTGTTCATTTACTGTAATAGTCAATATTGTAAAATCACAGACTACCTTTGAAGTTGCGCTATTCATCACGTCACTTTATCAGGAAGATTTCCTTTACATACCTCCAACCTCACATTGGAAAAGGGAGGGTAACCCCATTTACACAATTATTCTTTTTTAAAGTGCTGACTTTTAACTAGAAATGTAAGCTCATTTTAGAGGCACAAAAAAAATGAACAGCCACTATAATGGTTATATCTCTGTTCTCATGCATCTTGACCTTAAATTTATACTTTATGAAATAAAAATAAAGATTGACAACCAAGGGTCAATCTTCTCTGCACACCCACCACTCCTGCAACATGCCTAGGTTACAGTCTAGGCAATAATGTTTCTTTCTGTGCCTCTCCCTGGTAGGCTGTGAGCTAGTTCCCCAAGGACCAGGAAGGATCTGTATTCATCATTGGTACTCCAAGACCAGGAGCAGTTTGGTGGCATTCAGCAACTGACAAACACATATAGTATGAGAAAATGGGACTAAGGAAGTGAGAATAAAGAGAAAGAAGGATACTAACAAAGAGAAATGAAGGAATATGTTGAATAAATACAGCATCTATTCAATTTTCTTGTTAACATTTCATTTGATTACTTAAAAATATGATCTGTGTCAGATTCATCAGTACATCTTCAGGGCTGAGAACATAATCAGTTCTTTTCTTTCTCTTATCTCACCCTCTCTCCCTCCTCTTTTCATCCTCCCAATTTGAAAGCTTCTATATATTGGCAGAACCTTAATCATTCTTTGTAAACCCATTGCTTAGCCTTTCACATATTATTTTGTGTTTGCCAAGATTTTAATTAAATCACGTAGAGTTTTCAATATATTTTTTAAACAACTCTCTCTAGGCATGCACGTACCAAGGTCTCACTACAGATTGAGTCCCCTAATCTGAAAATTCAAATTTGAAATGCTTCAAAATCTGACACTTTTTGAGTGCTGACATGACCCTAAAAGTGGCAAGTTTCATACTTGATCTCATGTGGTAATGTGATAATGTCCTCAGTTCATTATTCCCTCTATAGGAAGTTTTCAGGAGCTTAAGTGAGGGTTTAATATCATACTAGTCTCCGTTTGAAGCTAATTCTGGCTTATGTTTGGAGTGGGTTCAACCCTAAGAAGACAAGATCATGACTACCCTTTTAAGAGTAGAGAAAACCCTTACCATTATTCTTTAATAAATTCCAAATGAGAGTAAGACAAAACAGTAGACATAACACCTAATTCAGAACGTGGTCAATGTGCTACATTAATTTCTGAATATCTTCCAAAAGAAAATAACCTATTCATTCTCTCTTATTTGTATATTTACCCAATGAATATTTCTATGCAAGGCATTTTCTGAAGTGCTAGGGAGAAAAATAAAAATACTAGTTCATATTCTCTGCACTTGAAGATGTAAAATTCAGAAGCATTGTAGTGTTTGTGTAGCAGTTAAAAGGGCAGATTTGGGAGCATTCTTGTGTGGTTACAAATTCAGGCTTTATTCCTTCTGTTTGAATTCAGATATTCATAGCAGACTCAGAGGCTTGTTACAAAGATTAAATGAATAAATATTTCACATCAGGTATAGTTCTCAGCACTTGTATAACAAGGACAATGTGGGATCATGCTTATAATTTGAACAAAGTGGTAGAACCCTGTTATCAAGGAATGGGTTAATTCTGGAGGAGAGGATGAGAGGGGAAAGTTGAGAGAATAAGAAAGAATATTGTTCCTAAGAAGCTTTTAATCTAAAAGGGGAAAATCTGTATGCACTGCAATTTATATATAAAAGTAAAAGGTGCCCCTAGAGACAATCAAGTAAAGTATTTTGAGAGTTCAGAAGAGGGAATGATTCAACTTAGGAATCAACTAAATCTTGAATCTGGGTCAGATTGAGCTATGTGGATACTTGTGGAATCACAGAAATGGAGTGAGCAGTGGGTAAATAAAGTAGTTGGGAATATTACAAACTCTGGGTAATTGGTGGAAAAGGTTGTTTAAAACCGTTTACTAACTTTTCATTCTCCTAAAATAAGCTCCAAACTGATTAGTCTAATTTATAGGTACACCCTTCTAGATTTGCAGGCCCACCTGTGAACATTGACCTGGGATCATCTTTTCCTGCCTGATTTCAATGTCAATGTCCCCTCATACCAAAAACTTTGCTTTAACTGTTCTTCAGTATTTCCATGTCACCCACAGAATTTGATGACATCATTTAGTAGCTAATTGTTCCATTTTGGAACTCCTACTAGTCTGCCCCTTTAGAAAGCCAAGAATGTTCTAACTGCAGTTTCTGAAGCTTGACACAGTAGAATTTTAATTTAAAATAATTAAAACAATGAAGGGCTTAAATAGGAGATTAGCCCAATTTACTTCCATTTTAGCTACATCATTGATGGCAGCATGTATAGGATTTTATATTTTGCATCAGTTAGTAAATGTCTCTTTGAACTCATAGTTCTTGTAATGATTGCAAAATTAAACTTTTTTCGTCTAAGACTGTCATTCCTCAATAGCTCAATGGCTCAGTGATTTTTCACTTTGTCACACTTGAAATTTGATAGGATTTTGTCTCTTACATTGGAAAAGGGAGGGTTACCCCAGTTCCACAATTATTCTCTTTTAAAGTGCTGACTTTTAACTAGAAACGTAAGCTCATTTTAGAGGCACAAAAAAAATGAACAGCCACTATAATGGTTATATCTCTGTTCTCATGCATCTTGACCTTAAATTTATACTTTATGAAATAAAAATAAAGTAGCATGCCCTGGAAAGCACAGGGTGCATCTCAACCAAAGTTCTCTCATTTGGGGGATACTGATAGTATGTTATTTTTATGGAGCCCCAGAATAAGAATAGGAAGTAGGTGGCAGTATTCTATTTTTTAGATAAAGCAACTGAGTCTTATTGATGTAAAGGCATTCTCTTGCCATATCAGAGTGTTAAGTCATGGATGTAGAATATGATCTCAGGCTAACCAAATAATGTCAGCAGAAACATCTGATATTACAATTATGTTTTTATATACTACATATGTAATACTACAATTATATATATGTAGTGTGTATATATGTATATACTATATATGTATACTTTTGACTACATCGTGATGCCTTCTAGAAAATACATTTAATGAAGATTTGCAGTTTCTTACAATAAAGAGTAACCAGGTGAAAACACTGCTAAAGTGAACTTCAGATGCTATTAGGAGAGAAACTCTAACTCTCTTGCATGTTCTTGTATCCTTTGCATCTAAGTTGGTGCTTGGCATACAGTATATACTGTGCAAATAGCCATCGTGTGATTGAATAAATTAGTTCATTTACTCAAATAGAATGAATTACATTTCTTTTTTTAAAATTGAGACTGGTTCTCACTCTGTCACCCAGACTGGAGTGCGGTAGTACGATCACGGCTCACTCTGGTCTAGACTTCCCAGGCTCAGGTGATCCTCCAACCTCAGCCTCCCAAGTAGCTGGGACTACAGGTGCACGCCACCATGCGCAGCTAATTTTCTGTATTTTTGTAGAGACAGGGTTTGGCCATGTTGCCCAGGCTAGTCTTGAATAATCCACCTGCCTTACCCTCCCAAAGTGCTTGGATTAGAGGATGAATGACATTTTACCTACTGTAGTTGTCACATATTGTAGAAGGCATCTGGGCATCTGTGGTGCCACCAGTAGCATAGTTTTTCAAAGTCGGTATGGATATAGAAAGCTGCCAGTCTAGAGCATTTAGGGTGCTATTTAGTTCTCAAGCATTTATAGGATATCATTCCATAGGTGACAAATTAGCAAAGGTTTGATTCCTGGGAATAAGCAGCCTATGAAAAGAAAATACTTTTATTTTCCTCTTGTATTAGAAATAAAACCGTCCCAATTCCAAAAAGATGTATTTATGCACATGGAACTGTAAAACAGGCAGCTTATTAGTTTTCACAACCAGGCCTCCAATTGTCCTCATTATCTGTGTGCGAAAGCAGTGGGTAGGCTACCATGCTAGCATTGTTTGTGAGGGATACAGAAGGTACTTCGCCTCTGTGCATAGTAAACATGGCTAAGATTCTACAGTTACACATTTTCATATGGTATTTTCCATTTCTCTCACCCAGTGCACATTACAGATGTTTGCTGAAATGATGCATGGGTGAATAGAAGACATCTGTGTGCTTAAACACATTTTCTAAAGTGTTTAATTGTTTCAGAAAGTTTCAGGCTCATTCTAAAAACACTATGTTAAGTGTGCGTGGATGTTTCATTAAGTTACAAAATTGTTTTTTCCCTAAATTCTCCAGAATAAAATATGGAAACTGAATTTTATTTCCCTGGTTTATATCCCAAATCATGGAGCCAGAGAAATGACAGGATACATTTTGGGACTGTCCATCCGCCTGACTGCAGTTAAGAATCTGTCTCCGTTCCCATAATAAATTTAATTTGGAGCATGTGGAATTTGGCAGCAACATTTCACTACAGGCTGAGAGTTGGCACATAAGGAGAACACCCAGTGAGCAACGGGTAGGCCTTTGCAAAAAAAGAAAGATAGGAAACTAATCACTGAGGATTCCATTGTGTGGTATATGTCATAAAAGAGAGGTTTCTGAAGCAAAATGGCAAGCACAGACTGCCTCTGCCTCTTACTCATTTGGCTTTTGCAAATGGCAAGACTGATTACCCACAAAAGAGAAGGGTTTGATCTTCTGTTATCAGCTTAACATTACTCTTGTAGTTAACCAACTGTAATTCAGAGAGAAGTTCCTGGAAGGAATTGGAATCCCTGTCTTCTTGCTTGTTGTTGAATGGTCAGATGGTAATAATTCAGTATTTATTTCCCCTAGAGCTTGGCTGGGGAAGAAATCTCCATATCTAGGGTTAAAAAAGAAGCCCTAATTTCGGCTGATCCATGTTTAATCCTCCTCCCCCTGCAAAGACACGCCTAAGTAGCCCCTTGGAGGTTTGGATATTTGGCATGTGTATTCTATAATTAAATAGCAAAACTGAACAACACTGGTAGAATTTAGGGCATGCTTCCTGCTGGGGGAATTTGCTTGAGGGCCTTCAAGAGAAATGAATGTTGAAGACAGTGGTATCAGTCAGAGATGCAAAGAAAAATGAATGCACGGGCTGCCTGCACTTATTTCTCAGCTTTTTCCTTAAGCACATCAGGTCGGTGCTCTGTTGTAACTTGGTGCACCAAGTGTGATGGGGAGGGGGTGGAGACTTTCAACCAACCAACCAACCAACCAGCCAGCCAACCAACCAGCCAATACACACAAAACCTCTAGAATTATGTGACAGCCAAGTACAGAAGTATCTCAAAGCATTTTCCATAAAACTAATAAATAATGAATTCTGTCTGGCACATTTAAACCATCCAGGACTGGAAGTTTCTACTTCTAGTAAGGGATAATTTCAATGTCAACAAGTAATGCAGGCCTTATGAAATTATTGCTCTGCTATTCATCAACAACCCAAAAAAAGTTGTCACAGCAACCCCTGTGCCCCACCACCTCTTTGTATTGCACAGTACTTAGGGGAGTTAATAAGGAGGATGAGAGAAGTTGAGTTGAGGGTTTAGTTTTATTAAAATAAATGAAAGCAGTTGCATCATTGCTATGACCTTTTAGGCCAGTAATCTTTGGGATGCATGAATGTTTAAGTAAGACATTTTCAGATGATAATGCCAAACACTTTGTCTGTGGATTGTACATACCGCACTTGGAACAGGATAACTAGCAGGTCAAATACAAAGTTTGAAGGGCATAGTAGGAGACCAGGAATGTGCATTGTTCTGAATTTCAGTTATTGCAAAGGTTCTGCCTCTTGATTTTCCCACCCGGTATTGGAATGCTGATTCTCTAAAACTGTATTGCAAATGAATCTTTGCAAATGGAATTTGTGTTCTTCTCATCATAAGAGCTTTGGCTTTTCCAGTGTGCACATTTTTACGCTGCACCAAACCTTTGTTTTCCTGCTCAGGGTGTCAGCACCAGCATTTTTCTTTCTGAATAATGTGCAGAATTGGTGTGCTGACTTGCTCATATAAAAAAAAGCATATCCTGGCTAACAGAGCTGCACTACCCAAACCCCAACGTCTCATTTTCCCAAAGGCCTTTCATCTTAGTTTGCTGGCAAACTGGAACCTCTACCCCGATAGTGTAGCATCCTTGGTGGTTAATTTTGCCTGTAGTTTTTACTGTTATTATGTGGGAAGGGGGAAAAAATGGGTCCTGCTGGGAATGGGAGGAAACTGTCAGGTGTGGCAAGAGGCACATGACACTAAAAGTCTTTTGTTAATTAAAATCCGAGCAGCACATTGGCAAATTTCACTTAAACGAGTGAAACAAACTAAATGCAAAAAAGAAAAAAAAAAGTTTGTTTAATGCAGAATTCACCTTGGAATTGATATGTTCATACTCGGCTTGATACTAGCAGGCTGAATGGTGGTGACAGGGATCATTTTTGTTGACAACAGCTGGAAATACAGCAGCTATATTATTATAATTAGGATCAGTATCAAGCTGGATTATAATAGGGGCTTTCTTGGAGAAATGGCACAGTGTCAAATTTATAGTCACTAGCTAAATGAGTCTCTTGTATCCTTGACAAAGGGACAAAAACAGTTCCAAATGAAAACACAAACAGAGAATCCTGGTCGTTATATTTCCTGGGTATTACTCAGGGTCCTATTTATCACACACCAACACTTGCAGCTTTGAAGAAACATTATCCTGCAAGGTTTACACTTTTCAATTTGCCTTCGTGGTCTGCATTCTGCATGCATTTCCATGGAGAAGTGTACATTGCTGCCTGACTAGCAATCTTTTCTGCTACAAGATTAACTTCGAAACATCCATTTTTTCTCCCCTATGGGCAGTCACTTGACAAATGCACCCACAAAACCTCCACACACATCTATTCCAGTGCACAGGTGCATCAACAGTCTTGAATCACTATTAGGAGAAATATCGTCCTTGACGGAAAGTAGTCTAAAGCTGAAGGATGGAGATTTCCAGGAAGCCAGACATCAGGCAGAAATATTCTGGATAAGTATGTGGGTAAAAGCTTGTCTTTGCTCTGTTGCCGTCCCCAGCCTAGTAGTTCATCCTGGCATGGACTGGGAGATATGGCATTCATTCAAAATGCCATCCATTCAAATAACATTGAGAAACTTGTACTGACGACGTGCCCAGTGTCTAGCCTCCTGCTTAATGTATAAGCTTTTACATAGTACACTTTTGTTTATAAAATACTTTTTATTTTTGCTCTCAGAGCAATTTTATACCAAAGAGAAAACTGATACGAGATAGATGAGTAGACTGGATGGAAGAATGAGACACTGTGTGTGCGTGTGTGTGTCTGTTTTCTTTTGAGCAGTTTTACTAACAAAATCACTTCCTTTCTAAGCATGTGGATATATTGCTGCATTTGAGATTGTCTTTTTGTGTTTTTCCCCAAATTTAATAAAATCTATTGTCAAAGCCATTATGCAAAATTACACTTAATTATAAATTAAAGCATTCACTACCATCTAAAATTGTAAAAGATTAGTTTGTTAGTTTTACCTGTATACACATGTAATATAACAATAGTGACAGTAAGCTTGTAGTGTCAATAACTCTTCTGTGCTCTTTGAATACATTAATCCGTTTAATTATCTCACCAAGCCTATGATGTAACAACTATGCTCACCTTCCTTTTTACACATTAGGGAATCAAAGCTTGGAAAACTTTTGTTACTTGGCCAAGAACACAGAGCTAGTAAAACTTGGAGATAAAATATAAAAGAAATGTTTGGGTTGAAGACATTTTGACTCTAAATGTGTCCTCTCAACCACTTTTCTATATTTCATATGATTACATGTGATCCTCACACAAAACTATGAGGCCTGTGGAATAAAAAATGTTTGTCTTTGCGTATGAAAAACTGAATCACAGAGCATGTAGAAGATAGAAACCCAACCCCTTACTCCAGCACCAGTAATAATAACGTGACGGGCTGCCTCTCATAATAAGATAAGATCAACTGAATTAGATATGCTCATGATCGGTCTTGTAAACTCCAGAGAAAATATCCTATCTTCCATTTAACAGGAAATAGTTTGCATGACTATGGAGTATGAATGAAGAATACTTCATTTTACAAACAAATCTAAATAGTAATTCTTCAAAGTAATTACAATAGAAATTAGTGTCTCTAGGGAGAATGGATGAAGCTAAATTTTAAAAAGTTTGGTGCACACTACAGGCATTTTTAACATTATTTTGTATCAAATTGCCTGAAAAGATTTTTTTAAAATGTGTCTCCATTTTATTATTCCATAGATCTGGAAGGGACATTAGGGATCTGTTTTTCAGAGGGTAAAATCTCACACACAGACACTTAGTACTCACTGGTTTAGCATGTTGTTATTTCTGTGATAGGTACCTACATATATTATTTTGTTTAACTCTCACGATAACCTTATTATATTTTGTAGGTTTAAATCTGAGGCTAAGACAAGTTAAAGTATTTGCTCAAAGAAACAGATAAGCGTTTCAGAAGATGTCAGAACTATTTTATGTTCAAAACTGTTAACTCCAGACTACTCTGACCAAACGCACCAACCCTGTGCATAAATAAAACAATATGGTTTTTCAGAAAATATTTGGGTATGTTTTTTTCTCTGTGAAGGAATTTCCTAATTTAAGAGTCACCCACTAGAAGGAAATTTTGGTAATGACAGGAAGTTTTGACAATTTGTTCACTTTTCTTTTTCAATTACCTAGGCAGTGGCTGGAACTAAATTCTCAGATTTATTAACTTAATGTCATACTGAATATTGCACCTTGACTTATTTTTTTTTTCTGATAATATGTTACTTCATAATACAGGAACATAATTTCTTCTTAAAAAAATCAAAGTAAATACACTAGACTACAAAACAAAGCCAAAAAGTTGTTATATGGTCTTCTGCATGAAAGGGACCTCTTTCTCATAAGTCTCTGAACTCTGTTAGTTCTTCCAGTAACTCTGATGTCTTTTTCTTATTACTCATTTTTCTTTAATTTTTGGACTAATGTTAGACTTACAGAAAAGTTGCAAAAATAGTTACCACATACCCCTGTCTTTGTCTTGTGCTGCTGATAACAAAATACCTAAATTGGGTTAATTAATAAAGAAAATAATTATTTTCTCACAGTTCTGGAGGTTGGGAAGTCCAAAATCAAGGCACAGCATGTGGTGAAGCCCTTCGTACTGTCATCTGGAGGGGAGGAACACTGTGTTCTCATATGGTGAAAGGTGGAAGGGCAAGAGAGACAAACTCCCGCTGTTAAGCTCTTTTATAAAGGCACCTAATCAGGCCCTGTGAGGTGGCTCACGCCTGTAATCCCAGCACTTTGGAAGGCAGAGGCGGGCGGATCGAGAGGTCAAGAGATAGAGACCTCTCTGGCCAACATGGTGAAAACCTGTGTCTACTAAAAATACAAAAATTAGCTGGGAGTGTTGGTGTACACTCTAGTCCCAGCTACTCAGGAGGCTGAGGCAGGAGAATTCCCTGAACCTTGGAGGCGGCAGTTGCAGTGAGCCAAGGTCACACTACTGCACTCTAGTCTCCGAGACAGAGCAAGTCTCTGTCTCAAAAACAAAAGGGCCTAATCTCTTGTGAGGGAAGTGCCCTCATGGCCCAATCACCTCTTAAAGGCCCCACCTCTTAATATTTTATGTTAGCAACACCTGAATTTTGGAGGAGACACATCCAAACCATAGCAACCCCTCACTCAGTTTACCTTCAGTTTAACACCTTACCACAAAGATCAAAACAGGGAAATTAACATTGATATCCACTTCTATTGTCATTACCCAGTGTTAATGTTTTATCCTCTCTTAATTGAACTACTGTTGTAACCTCATAACAAGGCTGATCTCCTAATCTGTGTCTGTACTTCCAATCAAATCTGGAGGCCCTAATAGAGAGAGTGGCCCACAATATGGATGTGCTCTTTAACTGAAATTTCTTCCCTGTTTCCTAGAGGGTACAGCCAGTGCTCCCCATCTTGGCATGAAAATTCCCCTATATTTTCTTCTTAATTTGAATATCCAGGCTTAGCTTTGATGGCAGACTTTTTCTGCCACGTCATCCCTCTTTCTGAATATTTTCTGGCAATTTTATCTCACCATCTTCTTTTTACCTAGAAGGTTTTACTCCCAATTCTTCTGCATCTTATGTAACATTCAAATAACTACAACTATTGTACTCTCATGTGTTCGTTTTTGCTAGCTAGTTGATAAGTTACTTGCATCTGGTGGAATGTGTTACACAAGAGGCATTGAGTGCATTTTTTATAACTGCAGATTTTGTAGAACCTCTGAGTCATCATTCTGAGTAGAAATTCCAATTTTACAGGATTATCAACTGCTCAACAAATATTATTATTACCTTTCCACGTTTAAAACACTTCCAAAAGATACTGACTGACAAGATCTTGCTAAAGTTCTACCCTATTCCAGTAAACACTGACGTATGCTGCTCTCCCCGCCGTTGCTGAGCATGTTGATTTCTGACAGCCCAACACCCATACTCCCTGCACCATTTTGTAGTTGTCGTCCCCTGAAGGATGCTGCTTGGGCCAAGACTAAGGCTCCATTCTCAGGGGGCATCTTGCATGCTATAACTGTTTCCTGCTGGAATATAAAAGCCTGGCCCATTTCCTCAATGGGCATGCCATCTCTAGAGCCCTATGGAGTCCAGTGAGGCCTTCGTTGTAACTGCATCACATCCCAGATGTTTCTGTCCAATTTTGTCTTTTTCACTCCCCCGTAGATATTGATTAAAAACACTCTCCAATAAAAGTTTAGCAAGAAATCTTTATCTCAGAGTCTACTTCCAAGGAAACTAATCTTTAACACCTACCTGCTGTTTCTCATTAAATCATCACAGATAATTTATTCACTCACCCATTTATTCAATAAGTAAAGGTATGTTCAAAAACCATTATGTTTCCAGCACTTGTTGGATGAAGAAGACATTGGCCTTGATCTCACAGCATGTGATTCTTGTTATTACACCAGACTTTTTCAATTTCTTTCCGTTTTCAGGAGTTCCCAGAACTTCCCATAGTCTCTCACACTACTTGGCCTTTTCTTATGTTTATCTTCCTGCTTAGATTTCCTTCTCCTGGTTAAACTCTACCTTTCTTTAATGATTTAACTCAAAGGCAACCTCTGTTAGAAAGATGTTCCTGATCACCCTGTCTGTGCTGGACTAAGTGAGAGATCTATAATTGGTGCTACTGCATTCAGCTGAATTTCTTTTTCTATTTGTCTGTCCCTTCCTCCTCTTATTGCCCCTCAAATTGTGAGCTTCCTGAATGCAAAGATTTGTTGTGTGTGTGTGTGTGCACGTGTGTGTTTATTTACATGTCTGCCAACAATATACTTGGGGAGGCAGGTGGAAGTTATTTTTTTTAAATGGCATAATAATCTATAGCGATGTGGCTGCTCTTTAAATCCAAAATGTATAGGTTTGCTCTTTAACTGAAATTTCTTCCCTATTTCCTACAGGGTAAAGTCAATCCTCCCAATCTTGGCGTTAAAATTCCCCTATATTTTAATATATATACTCCATAACAGGCAAACTGTATATACTCAATTGTTGAATGAATGAATAAAAAATAGTTTTGAAAAAAAGGTTATGATTCTGTTATCTATTATGCCTAATTATGTAAGCAAGATGATTAATTGGTGGTTCAGAGCTAATTTTATATTCTGAATAATTAAATAAGATGGAATAAAATATTCTTTTGATATTTCTGTACAGCTTTTTTTCAGCAGCCAATTTTTCCAGTTATGTTTAGTTCTACTTTTGTAAGACATAAATGTGACATGGTATATTATATTATTAACCTTATATTTCATATTCCTTTGTTAGGATTCCTTTGCATATTCCCCAAGCCCACATGCTTCTAATACTTATCTTTAAAATGAAGGCTACAAAGGAATCTTAAATAATACAGATACTAAAAGTATCTTTATATAGTACTCCAGGACTCTTTCTTTTAAAAGACTTAGGTATAGTTGAAGTTATGACAGAGCAGTTCATCTTCATCTTTTTAAAAAAATTTCTTTTCCTTTTATTCCCTACACATGGATTTCTGTATAAAATACTTGACAAAATATAGCTCTTGGCAAAGGACAATGTGTTAATTATTATCTTTTTTGTTTCTCTTTTTTATTAGGTACGTCTGTCACTAACGTCACTGCGACGGACGCCGATGACCCAGTTTATGGAAACAGTGCAAAGCTGGTTTATAGTATATTGGAAGGGCAGCCTTATTTTTCCATTGAGCCTGAAACAGGTTTGTGGCCTAAATTTCAAATTATATTTCCCATGTTTTTGCTTCAGGGAGACACTTTTCTTGGGATTTGGATTATGAAATATTATGTCTAAGTATTTCACTGCCTGCATCAATAATATTTGAATATGCAATGTGAGGTACATGGTGAGCCCTAAATCATTTTGATGCTGATCACGACAAATCACAGAGCATTTGTAGGATATCACCTATTTAACACACGGTCTGGCACCATTTTTCATCCTGGAATAAAGGGAAGAATGTGCTTATATATCAGACAAACTTAAATAGTAGATTTAAGTAAAAATTCGGTTGCTTATTGGCTGTGTGATACTTGAAAAGTATCTGAGTTGCAATTTGCACATCTGTAAAATGGGTATGGAACGTACTACATAATATTGTGATGAAGATCAGATACAACAATAAATACCAAACACACAGTGCATGGCATGTGGTAGTCATTCAGTGCATTTTAGATATTATTACATTTGCTACCAGATTCCTCCTTGTAAAACACAATGCTTATATCTATCCATCAGAGCTTGTATGAAGATATTATTACAGTCAATATTAAATCCAGCTAATACCCTGTGATCTGGTGGCACAGATGTTATAAGACATGAAGTAAGTTATCAAAGAAACAAACAAACAGCCTTTTTAAACCAGGCTTAAAAAAATAGCTTTATAAAAATAAGTTTTTTATAAATGAAGATATATGTTTTTAATTGTTAAATTTAACAGTATATTAAGAGATCAAATATATTTTGTCTGACTTGTAAATCCTATGAGGTTTTGTTGTAGCACTTTTAAAAACTATTATTAAGAACATAGTTTTTAAAAACATTGTTTAAAAAGCAATACCTTTTTTGTATATTTTCTTCTATATCCAGTGGTATTATAAATTGGGTCTTTTTGTTCACCATTCCCAGTACAAAATAGACACTAATCCAGAAAATACCTATTGAACAGTCACCATGTGCCAGGCACTGGACTAAATATAGGGAGAAAAAAAATCACAAAGGCGAATTTCAGTCTACAGGTATCTCACAATCCATTTCAAAAGACAGATTTTTTTTTCCACCATAAATAAAGTTAGCATGGTAATGTCATTTAAATAATTTGTTTCTTAGGAATAAATTAGTATGAGGTATAATAAAAGCCCCCTATTAAGTGAGAGGATTTGGACAATTTTAAGTGTCAGTGATATAGATTACTATTTGTTTAATTAACTATTGTCAGTAACATTTAATATTTACATTTTTACTCAGCATAATGTGTATCTATATCAACACAAACTCATTTTAGTTTTCTCACTTCCAATCTGACAGATATCAAAATTGTCTGATTTATATTTTAGGAAGTTTATTTGGCACTATAGTGGATAATGTAATGGAGAGAAATGACACTTGAAGAATTCACATAATCCTTTCTTCATAAATGTTGGGTAAATGAAGTTGAGGTTTTTAAGTAAGGCAGATACAATGCAAATAAAAATAGAAGTTAAATTCAATAATCAATAAAAGTCAGACTAAGTTCTTTAGATGAAACATAAATATGTATGAGTGGAATGTAAACATTTTTGGGCAAATGTCTGCAAAATTATGCTTGAATGTGTTCAGATGAAAGCAGAAAGTGTTAGTTGTCCCTAAGAATCTAAATTAGAGTCTACCTTTGAGGACCTCTCTCTTTAAAAAAAAATAAATTGAGTCTGATACAAGTGTGTGTGTGTTTTAAAGGAGGATATACAAGCTATGCAGATATAGATTAAGAACATTGCTGAACGTGTTTTATTAGAAAAATAAGAAAAAAAGAGGCAATGGCTGTGAACATCTGGAATTAAATTCTGTAAGCATGTGGAAAGCAAATACCCTTTGTGATGGCCAAAAGATGTGTATTACTTGGGTCCTTTGGAAAATAGAATGCGGAGACAGAGATAGGAGTGCCAATGGCTTATTAGGTGTCTATGACTGTGAAAAATGAAAGAGGTATGAAGCCGATTTGGGCATGGAAGTTCCTCTTATCAAATGCAGATCTTCTACCCATGCAATGAAAGAGGAGAAAAAGCAGTATAAGGCAATGTACATCTGACAACATCTTGGCCAAACCAATGGGATCCCTGGAGCAAAGATTACTCTTAAAAGGAGTCCCGTGTTGCACATAAATGGCCAGGCTTTAATAAACCCACCATGCTCCGTCATTGGTTGGGATGTGCCTGGGAAGAGCAGGGTGTTGGCTTGGATCCTGAGGTCAATCCTAAGGTACTTCAGCCGCAGGGTCTCAGATAACTGCATGCAAATCCTTAAATTAATCCTTTGGCAGGAAAATCCAAATGGTGGGTTTCTGTGCCTTCCACAATGTGTGTGTGTGTGTGTGCATATGTATATACATATACACACGCATATACACACATATGAGTATATACATATATGCACATGTATATGAATATGCGTGTGTATATACACACATACATGTATATACAGGTATACGTGTATATATAAATATATACATATATTTATGTATATATACAGGTATATATACACATATGTATATGTGTATATATACACACATGTGTACATGAAGAAAACAACGTTTGATTCTATAAATTTAGCAAATATGATGTTAAAAACTGTAATATGCAGCAATAGCAAGTACTTGGTGAATAAACTAATAGTGGGAATAGTAATATATACATTGATTTTTAAAATGCATGCTATGGATCAAAAACATTAAGAATGGCTACTAATTTTGACCCAAGAATCCGAATTCTAGAAAAAGAAAGAAAATGTCACGGATGAGCAGACTCGTTACCTAAGACCCACACACGTCTGTGAGTGCCTAAGAAGATGGTTCTTTACATGATAGGTCTGTACATTACTTTAGGAAGTGACCCAGCAAAGACGGGTTGGAAAATGTTGGCTGAATACCATTACATATCACCACTTATGTGGGACCAACCTTCAGTTCCTTTTTGCACCAGGATTCTGGCATACTATCAAGGGTCAATCTGTAGCTAAAATGATCAGTATTGTGACAGTGAACACTCCCTCACCAGGTTACATAAGGTAGTCATGTTCATACTCTTTATAAAGAAGATTGCCCATTGACCACTGTCAGCTCATCTTTGATGTTATCATGTTTTCAACAACAAAAAATAAACCAAGACATGAGACAATAAATCTTGTATGTATCTTGTTTTATTCATGCCAAGAATGCCAAAAACAGAACTCTGGAATTTGGAACAGATAAGTTCTCCTCTCCCCTTGCTTGTTACATTTCACTTCATGGAATTATTTTCTGTTGCCATAACATATCAGAGAGAGCTTCTTCTGTTGTTTCAGTTATCAGCTTAAGAGCACAGAGAGATATGCCGTTTATTCTTTATTTTCTTCTTTGAGCTTTAACAAAATCAGGGTTATCTTGTTTATTGACTTGTTTATATTTTTAAAGTTAGTTACCATGCTAGAGTGCCAGGTCTAGGAAAGAATGGGGATTGTATGATTTGTTGATTTTGCAAATCTATGTATCCATATGCGTAGGTGTCTGGCACCTACAAGACCTTTAATAAGTAGTGAAGGATGGAATGAGGGAAAGAGGAAAGGAAGAAAGGAAGGAAGGGAGGAAGGAAGGAAGGAAGGAAGGAAGGAAGGAAGGGAGGGCGGGAGGGAGGGTGGAAGGGCAGAGTCAGGGAGAGCTGGAGGAAGGGAAGGCAGGGAAGGATGTGCAAAAGAAGGAAGGATAAAGGGAAGGAGGAAGAAAGTGCAAATTAATAGAAAGAGAAAATCTTGCCACAATTCGTAGAGAAGATGTAAGAAAAAACATCTAGGGAATAAAGCTTGGTATCCAGGTTATACTTCTGTTTCTCTGATGGAAAGAATACCATATTAATCTCAGATATGATTGTTTTGTTTGAAATTCATTTAGGACTAGCATTCATGCTTTTTCCAAATCCCATACTATGTTTTAGGTGTCTAGGCAACACAATGCTATTCTAGTACTTGCAAAAATGAGCCTTGAGACCACAATAAACTCCTGCTTAGATTTGCTTCTAGATCACACAAGGGGATAGAAAGGTTCTGGGACCACTAAACAAAGAAGAAATGGTTATTAGTATATCTTCCTATTCCAGAGGTCACTGTGATGGTACTACTACTGCTGCTAATAATAACAGCAACAATAGAAAGCCAAATCATTGTGTGTATACAGTCTTTTAGGTTTGACAAAACACTAAACCAAACTGTGGAGTGATGAATTTCTGTCTCCATTTTGCAAATGACAGAACTGTGTTTCAGAGAGAATGAAGTAAAATGTCTTTCTCACCTTTAGATAAATTCCTCTGTCAAATCATAACAGGAAGAATAAAAACAACAGAACGAGAACCTTATTTATTGAACTCTTACTATGTTCTTACCATTGTGCTAACTGGGTTTGCATACATTAGTGAATTTAATTTAATTTTTTCGACACCATATTTTGAGGTAGCTATCAGTGTCATCTCACTTTTACTGACAGAGAACCGAGTTTGACTTGCTATGTTTCTTGCCCAAGGTATTTGAAGCAGGATTCAAGGTGAATCTGTCTGATCCCATACCTCAATTTTTGACGTTCTCGCTTGCTCCCACTTAACTTCCAAGCAGTATAGCTCATACCAGGGAATGACATTGGTTTGAAAAGAGACCTAAAGAACTTGGCAGCAAGTTCAGACCTACTCTATCCATAGGCGTAGGAGGCAGTGTAGCATCAGAGAAAATGGAAGGCAGTAGTAATTGTAAAATGAATTGTAGTTCTTGTGAATAGTTTTTATTATGGTTCTTCAAAAGGCTGAAAATAGTTTATTTTTATTCTAAATTTTTTTTTTTTGTTTTCCCCTCCCTGCCACCCCCAATACCATATGTTTGCTTATAATATTTTGGGCACAGACAAGGAGAAATGTGGCATTTATTTAAAAGGCACTAATTTGAGGACAGCAGTGAGAAAACAGTTGCAGTCCATCCTAGGTGACTGAAGATGGAAAGTCTAAATAAAATGCAAGGCAAGTGAATAATAAATGCTTAATTATCTAAAGAGACCAGGGTAAAGTTTCAGAACAGTCTAAACTTTGCTCCAGGCAAGAGACAGTATGAAAAATGACCTGCTTAAAAAGAAACTAAGTTAATTCATTGACCTTTTTTTTTTTTTTTTTTTTTTTTGAAACTCAGACCATATTTCTTCATTGGATACAAATAACATTTGTCTCTGTGGAACCTGTAAAAATGAGCTAAGTGAGAAATACTCCTTGGGAAAAAAAAAATCCATGTAATGAATGGTTCTTTCTTAGAAAAATCAAGGTAATACATGGAGTCTTCATGGAATGCCTTCATGGAATTGAGTCCTTTTTTTGCCTTCTGAGTCAAAATGATAAATTGCTTACACACAGGGCCTCCTTTTAATCAGGATTGCATAGATAATAATTTCCACTGCCAAGAGGACTGGCTAAAGAACTTGATTAGTGAAGATATTTGAGAAGGGGTAGGTACCGAGATAAACTCAGGCGGATGAACAATGCTGGGATATACATTTATAGGTGGGAATGTCTTCATATTTCACATTATTCAATACTTAGTCAATATCTACATTCCGCCATGTTGTAGGCACTAAGATTGAAATACTGTGTATGATAAATACTACATATAATATAGGGTTCTTGACATAGGGATGGAGGACAATGCCAACTTAGCGAACATGTATGAAGACCAAGAGAGTATTTTTTAGAGTAGTGGTAACAGAGAGTGTGTCCTGAAAAACTAGTGGTATTTACAAAATGAAAACGTGGGGTAAGGGGAGCTATTAAATAAGGTCTTATGGCATGAGGAAATCAAAGGGCTCTGTGCTCAGGGGAAAAGATAAATTGGTGATCAGGGTGATATTGAGAAATTAAATAGTTTTCACTTCCTCAATTGTATTAGAAGATTTTACTTGAATAATTTTTCAATATATAATAAACTTGATCTGCAATTTAGAAATTCAAACCTAACTAATTTCTATCTGACTTTGGATGTGTGCTGTCACTTCTTGCGACTTAAGTACCCAATTTTTATTTTTATTTGATTTTATTATTATTTTTTGTCCCCTCCTAGTCTTAGGTTGAAATGTGACCTCCCATGTTGGAAGTGAGGCCTAGTGAGAGGTATTTGGGTCTTGGGGGCAGATCCCTTATGAATGATTTGGTGCCCTCCCCTCAGTAATGAGTGAATTCTCATTCTATTAGTTCATGCAAGAGCTGGTTGTTTAAAGGAGCCTGGTACCTCCCTCTCTCTTTCTTGCTCCCTCTCTTGCCATGTGACGTGCCTTGCTCCTCCTTCACCTTCTGCCATGGGTAAAAGCTTCCTCACCAGAAGCTGAGCAGATGCTGTATCATGCTTGTAGAGCTTGTAGAACCATGAGTCAAATAAGCCTCTTTTCCTTGTAAATTACTCAGTCTCAGGTATTCCTTTATAGCAACACAAAATAGACTAACACAGTAGATAAGTCCATCTGTACATAATTCTTCATTACCCAATTTTTAAAAGCACTGATACTAACACTGTCTTCTAATCATTCATGATATTGAAAAAATATATGTCCCATCTTTTGCTTTTGATCTTCACAAATTAAGGATATCATTAATATCATTACTTTTGCTATTTTTGTTTGTTTAATGAAACAAAATGTGATATTTGTGATAGGACATTTTCACTTAGAAGAACCAAAAGCTTTTGCATTGGTGGTAGGTAAAAAAGTCCTTCGGCTGTGTTCCACACAAGCCACCTGTTTTCACTAAAACTGCTGGATTTGGAGTTGAAAGTTTGAAAGGCAGGAGTGACCTGCAGTGGAGGGAAGTTTCTTGACCATTGCTGTGAGACTTACATCAAAGGGGACCTAGAACCACTTTCCATGCCAAGTGCTGATTGAAAGATGAGGTATCTCTACCAATCCCACAGCTGATTCACTTTACAAAAATCACACACCCCCTCCAAATTATGCCCTCTTGTGAAGTGGGAAGCCAGGAGTGGAGAGGCACAAGGGTGGCTACTTCTGTTACATGTGGAGTCCCTTGTAAGCCTCTTGGCATAGCACAGGAATTCTCCCTGTAAATATCAGGCACAAGGCCAACAGACAGGAGGACTTGGGAGGAAGCCAAAGAGTGGTTTTTGTCACCTGTGGGGTTTCCTTCTATTGTACTCTTCATCCAATTTCCTTTTTTTTTTTTTTTAACACAGTAATGGGCATAGATTTCTATATTTTTGGGGTAAGAAGATAGGCGGGAGATAGGTCTTTGAAACACACACCACACACACATACACACACTCTCAGCAACTAAAGAGAAGGAGAATAATATCTTGTGATTCTATTATTGTTTTCAGACAAAAGAGAGTATGGAGAAAGACACTTGCCTTTATTATGTTCTTTACATTTCAGATAGAAGAATCAATATTACAATAAAAAATTGTAGCCAGCAACAAACTGTGCTTGTGGCCAGTGTCTCCAGTGCCTTTTCTTGTACTTTTAGTTCATCCCTATGTCAAGTAAAGTAGCTATTTTAACATATCTTATTAAAGATGAAGACTATGAGGATCTTTGAGGTTAAATGATATAGCCAATGCCAAACAGGTGTCAAACTCTTGGTGCATATAGTTTACAATAAATATTTGTTGGGCAAATTAATGAATTAATACATTGAAGAATGAATAATGAGAATCTAAAGTGACTAATTTTACTTGTACCTAACTTTACATCTCATTGATTTGTCTGAAATACCCCAAATAAATGGTGATAATCATGGTGAAAAAATGTAATTTTAAGTTTCTAATAGGTGTCTACTCAAAATATACAGATGTACACCCCCAACAAATGTTATCCTTCTCCAGTTTTTATGTCTTATTTTGTAGTTAAGAGGACAGCTAGCTGTGCACACACAATGACTTAACAATCATTTATTTTCCCATTTGGTGTCTTCTGTGGGAGATATAATATATGAACTAGGGGCTGAGGTTATACTAATTGTTTTACGATTATTAAAGTAATCCCCCCCAATCACATAGAACAGTTAAATATACTTGGGTAAGCTTGAAGTGGTATGACGGTCGTGTTGCTTGCACCTTCGGACAAACCATTTTTTAAGTTCACAAGGAGCTTTCCAATGCTGATCATAGCTAGAGTCAAAGAAATGTCTCTTTGGAGAAAGCAAGGTCCACATATGTGCATGCTGGATAGCAAGACTATGAACTACACAGCCACCTCAGTATGTAACACCTGATGTCACCCTGGGATGCGTTGGGATGGGTTTAGGTGGAAACAGAAGCAAAAATTTATTCCCCGGTGACATTCGTCCAATGTGAACACACCGGGTAGGATCAGGATTTTTTCTCAGCTTGCTATGTATCATGTCCTTGCAGAATTAAATTGTATATTTGATTCCTATAGTGATGTCATTTTTGACCTTGGAAATCTAGCTCCGAGTTTCGTATGACTAGTTCAAATTGATTTGGTGAAGAACAACAAAGATTTGTTTTCATTAATTTTATAGGAAAACATGTTTATCTAAGGGCATCAAAGATTAACCAATATCCAAGAGACGTTAATTTGTAATAACTCCTTATACGCTAAAACTGTGTGTGTGTGTGTGTGTGTGTGTGTGTGTGTGTGCAGGATAGGTGATAGATATAGACAGACAGATAGATAGATTGATTGAATGATAGATATAGGCAGTAATCTTTTATGTTTATTGTTGTAGTTCCCTCCCTCCCATTCCTATAACCTAACTGCATCCTAAGCACTTAAGACTACATTGAATATATTCCTTCAGAAATCTCCAGTGCTCAATAATTGCTTTAAATGTTATGGCAAAAGTAACTTTAGGTGTAACTCCCAAAGAGAAGGATTATCTAATATTCTTGTTTAACAGAGAGTTAAACATCATACGTCTCCACCCACCTCCCATAATTAGTTAATTTTATATATTAATTATATATATTATATATATATAAAGATTGGAAGGTTAGAGAAAGGAGTTAATTAAGCTTGGAGACCACTTTTCTTTAAGCCAAAGTTAGTCTCTCATGCATGAGTAGGAATCCACTAAGAGGGCGGAAGTAGAAGGAAGAGGCAAATACTCAATTTGTTTCCTCATAAAGTCAAATTTCAGAAACATCCCTATGAAATAATTTTCTCTGGACTAAAACATGAGGCCATAATTTCTCTTTTTGTGCCAAAAATATTGTTTTTGTGTTTTTTAAAAAGAGTTTGTGCCATATGGACATGGATCCTGGATAGTTCATGTGAAATGTAACTATCTCTCTGCATCGTAGGGCTTAGCACCAGGCCCACCTCATGAGAGTTGTTCAAATAATATGTCTAAATGAGCAAACAAACATAGACAGTTAAATCCAGAATGAACATGGTTAGAAAATGGGCTTTTTCAGAAGGATTTTGATATGTTCAATTTCAGATCCCAGGAGATGCTGGATTTCAAAAATGGATGCTTCCTAAAAACTTAGAATATATCTTTTGTCATATTCAATATATCTTGGCATCTGATTATTAGGGAACGGTAGCTATGAGATTGTTGATAACACACCAGGAACATAAAGATGTGCCCGTAAGTTCTACATAGGACTAGCTCATAACATTTCACCAGTGTGTTCTCTTTAGATGTTTTGTGTCTCTTCTTCCCTTCTAGAAGCAATGACTTCTCATTTATGACAGTGGAATGTAACTCTTGAGTATCCCAGTCTGTTTTATTTTGTTCCAAAAATTAAGGGGAAGTTAGTTACCATGTATTGATCACAAATTTTGGGCCATTTCAATAATTTTCTTAGTAACTATGTGAAGTGGGTGTTATGGTCCTTACTTTGCATGTAAGGAAATAAAACCTCTGGGCAAATTAATTTCTGAGAAGTACCCAGGTAGTAAACTTCAGAGCTGGGTTTTCTGACCAAATCTGTCGCTTTTCCACCTCTGCTGAATTAGGCTTCCTATCTGCAAATGTAGAGGAATCCAGACAAAGGAAAAGAAGACAGGCACTCTAAACGCCTTGATGCTCTCATTTAGATTTTATTTTTAATTTTCAGTTAAGTGAATTATTTTCAATTAAGCGAATAGATACTTATTAATCATCTCCACTCTCAGGGACAAGATGTGTGGGGTAGAAATACATTTGCCTTGATGGAGCTTAAAGAACTGGAGAGATGCCATCATAAAAAGTTATGCCAAAATTATACCAACTGGATATTTTCTTGCTTATTGTCCAAAGTGCCATAAAGGAAACATATAAGGCAATGAGATCATTAATTTATTATTATTTTAATGATTTTATTTTGATTTTGTGAAAAGAAAGTGGCAAATTAACAGAACATTCTTGAATTAACAGTATCATTAGTTTCAATTCATCTGGATATGGATGATTCAGGAATGTTGGGTACAGGAGTTCAAATTGGAGTCACTTACAAAGAATATTCAGTCTCAAGGGAATCAGTCCTTCTTTCCTTAAAAAGCTGTGAGACTTTCCACTTGGAGTAGAACTCTAATTTAAAAGTAATTTTGAATTTAAGTACTGATCTGTAGGCTTACTTTTTTTCCCCTTACAATTAGAAAATTGCATGGTTATAATACAAAAATAAATAGATTTTATACACATTATTT
Source organism: Chlorocebus sabaeus (assembly GCF_047675955.1). Taxonomy (NCBI): domain Eukaryota; kingdom Metazoa; phylum Chordata; class Mammalia; order Primates; family Cercopithecidae; genus Chlorocebus; species Chlorocebus sabaeus. The sequence continues at coordinate 58,838,161 of NC_132908.1, read as the reverse complement.
TAAAATAGATATTTGCAGGATAAGTCAATTTTTGAAACTCCTGTGGGTCTGGTACTATGTTTCAAATAAGTGAAAAAGACACAGTTTTTGAGCTTTCATGGGCAGAAAGTAAGGCGCATATGGCTATATAAATAAAACAAAGGAGAAGCTAGAAAAGTGATTTAAGGACTATCCTAGAACCATTTTACAGTTTGTGATTATGTGTAATTTGCCATTCAGAATCTTAAGTGTGATAGTTTTATTATGAGCTAGGCCGTTTTATATCACCATGAGGATCAGAAATTTGGAATTTAGTAAATTAGAGATTATAGTGTTCAGAAGGTTGACAGGGTTGAACTGGTTGGTAAATGCAAGCATAGCTATACTTAGATAGATTTTTTTCTTTTTTTCTTTTTTTTTTTTTTTTTTACGTATCTGCAGAGTTTCTTTAAAAGTAGTTTTCATGTGCGGTCAAGTTTTATTGTGTGTGACAGAGCACTATTGGAACTTTCCTTCCATTCCATTAACTTTAATATTGTTGCTGTGGTATTATCTATCTTAGAAGCCACCTTTGCACTCTGACACCTGAGGATCTTTAAAGACAGAAATTGAGATTGCCTAATTGTGCTGTTTATGAACAAATGCATTCATGAGCTGTACATGAAAATAATAATAAATAACTGTGTTTACAAAGTGAAACAAACAGCAGATCTTATTTTCTTGCTTTCACTCTCAGCAGAGTATAAATTAGCAACCCCAGACACCAATTGTAATAATAGAAAAGACTTACTATGTGTCAGGGAACAGTAGAGCTGGTGGAAACATTTGGTAATTGAAGTAGCTGGGAATGGGGTCAAGGAAAGAAGTGACCCCATACAGTTCTTATACAGTTAACGTTGCTCTCTGTATGACTTTAGTCAATTCATTTGAGTTTAAATCTGACTTGATATCAAAGTGGCATTCTTAACAACAAGGTGTTGCCAACTTTACAAAGTCGTACTTTTAAAGTCTTTCCCTTATGGCATAACTGTACAAGATTGTTATTGACCAGATATCGATAAACTGATTATTGATGTGCTACAGGTTGTGTGCTTTTTCTCACTATATGTAACTTTCCTTAGTTATCTTGTAATAGTTAGAAGAAAGGAACCCACCCTGATCCATCAAGTTTCATTTTCTATCCACGAGTTATACTAAATTGCAATAATCAAATACTAGAATCATCATAATGAAATCTATTCTGAGATCACATCATTTTCTATAACATTGGAAAACAGACTTGGAGAAAGTGCATTTAAAAATGGGAATTGCCTTATTTACATTTTACTTGAACTCTAAAGTAATGTGACTCCTATGCCCTGGAAAATGGTTATTGAGGACTGTCATCTAAAGTAACTGAAAAATTGGCTGAAGGGAACAGGCCAAACAAACGCTCTGTTTTACATGTAAACTTTAAAAAACAAAACAAAACAAAGTAAACAAAGCTGAGCCTCTGAGTGGTCACTGTTTCTGAGAGAGAGAGGATTCAAGTCTGAAGCAATGTGGTTTGGAATTTCAGGGGAGACAACTTGGTATGTAAAGTTCTGAGTGTGAACTTTGGAGTCAGAGTTAGGTTTCACTTCTCTCCCTAACATTTCCTAGTTGCATGACCTTGACCAAGATACTCCATATCCCCGAGATTCCATTACTTTATCTCTAAGGATGCACGATCACAGCTCCTTTTCAGAGCGTCTTATAGGGTTCAAGTTGAGATATTCAAAGCACCCCATACATGATTTCCACTCAGCTACTTGAGTTTCTTTCCTGCCAAAGTGAGAAATTTCACTGAAGGACATTAGCCAAATATTACTGTCTTGAATCCCTCATCTCTCAATTCTGAGTCACATTGTAATTGAAAATTGTTGGTAACATAAGATATTGACTTGAAAACGATTTAGGGTGAAAAATTGAGTCTTGTTTACATTTAATACACAAAACAAATACCAGCCTTATTATCTTGGTGGAGCAGCCCTAGAGTATAAAGTACAGGACCAGAGGGTCCAGGCTGTGGGTTCAGACCCACAGCAGCTGAAAGAAAGTGTCATTTTAGAGCCACCCTTTAGCCCATCCACCTCCAGTAGGTCCTGGTTTCTGAACATTTGCTACACCACGTATGGTTGTTACTTTGACAAAGGGCTGTTTTCCACTGTGCTGACTGCCAACACCTGTCTCTGAGTCAATTTGCCTCATTTTTTCATGCAATCATTTCAGTAAATGTCAAGGTGCTGAATTTTCACATGTGCAAATATTTATGTAAGAGCGAGAATAAGCACAACAGTAATTTGATCCTAAGGTATTCAGAATGTTTCATAGTCATAAATTAATGACACCACCTAGCTCCCTGTTAAGTAGGGCAGTACTGCTCTGGCTCTTAAGTATTCTGTAGCCAGAGTTTTCTATCTTAGAGGTGAAGAGGCAGGAAAAGTCAGCTCTAATCCTCTATGCATCTTCAGAAGAGGTCTGAAGGGAGTCACTATTTGTGTATGTTTGTTTTCATATAGAATTTCTGTCTTCATCTATTGTGTGCTCCTATAACAGAATACCACAGACTGGATAATTTGTAATAAACAAAAGTTTATTTGTTCACAGTTCTGGAGGCTGGGAAGTCCAAGATCTAGTGGCAGCATCTGGTGAGGGCCTTGTTGCTGCATAAGACATAGTTGGCAAAGGGGTGAAGGGAGGGCAAGAGGGAGAGACAAAACAGGGCCAAACTCATCTTTTTATAAACAACCAATTCCTGTGATAATGGCATTTATTCTTTCCTGGGAGCAGAGACCTCATGGTCTAATCACCTCCTAAATGTCCTAATTCTTAATACCATTACAATGGCATCTAAATTTCAACATGAGTTGAAGAGGGAGCAAACACTAAAACCATAAAAATTTCTGGCTGGACGCGGTGGCTCATGACTGTAATCCCAGCACTTTGGGAGGCTGAGGCGGGCAGATGACGAGGTCAGGAGATCAAGACCATCCTGGCTAACATGGTGAAACCCTGTCTCTACTAAAAATACAAAAAAAAAAAAAAAAAAAAAAAAAGACTGAGCCAGGAGAATGGTCTGAACCTGGGAGGCGTCTCTTGCAGTGAGCCGAGATCATGCCACTGCACTCCATCCTGGGCGACATAACAAGACTCCATCTCCAAAAAAAAAAAATTAAATAAATAAATAAATAAAAATAAAGTAAAAATTTCTTTATTTTTTGATGGGGCAATTTCTTTTTAAATTTTTATTCTTATTATTTAAAATTTCATGGGTACATATAGTAGGTGAGTATATTTATTGGATATATGAGGTGTTTTGGCATATAAGTAAAATAAGCACATCATGGAGAATGGGGTATCCATCCCCTCAAGCATTTATCCTTTGAGTTACAAACAATCCACTTACACTCTGTATTTTAAAATGTACAATTAAGTTATTATTGTTGATTATAGTCACTCTATATTTGTACTATCAAATATAGATAGATATTTGATAGATATTTGTACTATCAAATAGTAGGTCTTACTTATTTTTTCAACTTAGTTTTTAGACATTAACAATCCCCACTCCCTCCCCAAACCCTCACTACCTTTCCCAGCCTCTGGTAACCATTTCTGTTCATGGGTTCAATTGTTTTGATTTGTAGATCCCACAAATAAGTGAGAACATGTGATGTTTGTCTTTCTGTGCCTGGCTTATTTCACTTAACATAATGATCTCCAGTTACATCAATGTTGTTGCCAATGACAGGATCTCATTCTTTTTTTATGGCTGGATAGTATGCTATTGGTGGAAATGTAAATTAGTACAACCCCTGTGGAGAACAGTTTGGAGGTTTCTCAAACAACTAAAAATTGAGCTACCATCTGATCCAACTATCCTACTGCTGGGTATATTCCCAAAAGAAAGGAGATAAGTGTATCGAAGGAATATTAGCACTCCTATGTTTGTTGGGGCACTGTTTACAATAGCTAAAAATTGGAAACAACCTAAGTGTCCATTAATAGACGAATGGACAAAGAAAGTGTAGTAGATATAAACAGTGGAGTACTATTCAGCCATAACAATTTTTTCCCCCGGTAACTGATGGACTACATTATTTTATTTTATTTTATTTTATTTAAATTTATTTCTTTTATGTTTTCTCTTCTATTTTCTTTATTTTTTAAAAAATGTTATTTTATGTTAAGTTCTGGGATACATGTGAAAGACATGCAGGTTTGTTGCATAGGTAAATGTGTGCCATGGTGGTTTGCTGCACCTATCAACCCATCACCTAGGTATTAAGCTCCATGTGCATTAGTTATTTATCCTGATGCTCTCCCTCCCTCCAATCCCTGACAGATCCCAATGTGTTTTGTTTCCCTCCCTGTGTCTATGTGTTCTCATTGTTCAGCTCCTACTTATCAGTGAGAACATGCAGTGTTTGGTTTTCTGTTCCTGAGTCAGTTTGCTGAGGATGATGTCTTCCAGCTCCATCCATGCCCCTGTCAAGGACATGATCTTGTTCCTTTTAGCCGTAGCAATTTATTACAAGCTCATAAAGGAAAAAAAGTATTCATGCATTGAGCCATTGAAAAATATTTAGAAATACTAAGAGACTATTATGTGCCAGGTATTGTTCTAGGGGCTGGGTAAGCATCAATAAACAACAAAAAAAATCAATTAGTTTATTGTCTGTCTGTTCCCACTAGAATACACATGGACAAAGACTTCAATGGTTGGGTCAGGAAGAATAGGAGTACCAACAGAAATTGGTTATTATTTTGTAAATGTTGGTCAGGGTTGGCTCATTAATAATTTGACATTTGAGGAGAGGTGTTATAATGCTGTTTTTACCAAGGAGGACAGGATCAGGAAGACAAAGTGACTTGCTGATAGTCACACTGTATATGATGTGTGCCTGGGATATAATAGCTGTTGGGATTCTAAGTTTAGGACTGATCTTTTGCAATGCGGAAAGATGAAAATCACTTTTATCTAGTCTTATGGTATTTATCAAAGTGCTCAGGGGAGTAAACAAGGCATTAGTCATATATTTTAGTGTGGGAAGATGGAGCAGGAATACCTTTATAGGAAAGAGAATGCTCAAAGCCGTGGCAAATTTTGACAAAGGAGAGCAGGCAAGGTAGATGCAAAAATTAAGAACAAAAGCACATCTAGAAAACAAATTTGGTGTGATGATTGTTGTAACAGAGTGAAGCAAGACACAATAGTAAGGTCCAAACTGGGAGGGGAGAAATTTGCTTTTTAGCAGCAGTTGCTCACACTTGCCTTATCATTTGAACTGTGAGCTAGTTCAGATCTAGGGAACTATACCTCATCTGTCTTTATATCTCCAACCCTTAGTGCCTATCTCATTAAAAGTGCTCTCTCCATGGCCATTAATTGGAATCACATTATCTAGTCTTATGCAAAGTTGGGGAATTAAGGAGGGTGGAAGGTGACAACGTGACTTCACTTCTCTTTCCCTGCCATGGGGTGCTAAGAAATCAGAGTTAAGTTTGGAGTATTTAACAGAGGTAGCACAAGTATGAAAAACCATTATGAAAGAAAGTTTAATTCATTTATCATCTGTCTGATTTACTCACCTAAGATTTCTTTGGATACTAAGTCCACTCACAGTCAAAATGGAAACCTAGAATTCCTTCATCATATCAAATCATTTGCATACATGAAGATCTTCAGGCTTATTTTATATTTTCCTCTAAATATATAAAACAAATACAATAAAACTATGTTCACATGTTGGGAACATGAAATAATAAGACAAACAGCTATAGGAAGAATGGCTGATTGATAGGTTCAGAAAGAATCAACAACATCCTCTTATCTTTGGAACCCTTTGGAGCCATCACATGGCAACGATTCCCAGCAAAAGAGAAATGAAAAAAAAAAAAGTTAAAGATCTTGATAATCATCAGTAAAATCTGCCTGTCTATGACACAATATATTTTGATGTGTTCTATGGGATCTTAGGAAATGTATTTTTTCAGTGAGGATGGACAAATAATTACACTATTGCTTAAGGGGAGAGCTATTTTAATTAAAGTTAGAATATTCTAGATTCCAACATCACTTACTAGCATTGTGACTTGGAGTAAGTCACTTATTATGCTGTACTTTCAAGAAGCAGGAAAAGTATGTATTTCAGACAACCTTACATGCATTTCCTGATTTAATCCCTTGATCATTTTAGTGACAAAAGATTAGTGTTTTTCATTTAACAAGTCAGGGACTTCATGATGAGAAAGGATTAGTGACTTATTCAAAGTTACCCGAAACATAAATGTCAGATTTGAAGACACATTTATGCTTTTGTTCTAGCCCACAATTGTTTTGTCTGCACATAGTGATTTTTTCTTTTATTTGTTGAACTTATATGCATGTATATAGGTTACTTCTAGAGATGGTATTTTGTTCAGCATTACACAGCATAAAATGTCATGTGCTAGTAATGGCTGCAAGTTTCTCAGAAATCAATCAGGGACTTGCATTCTTTGTGTTGTAAGAAGCACAAAAACAGAAAACATAAACAGATAAACCTCAGGTTCTGTAATTACCATGAACAACGAAGAGTTTGAGGGAACCAGTCTTTTATCAACAGTGGGTATCTTTGCTGCAGAGAATCTTACGGAGACCCCCCCTCTACCCACCAAGCCTAAAGCTTGACAAATAGGAGGTAATCAGTGAGTGTTTATTGAGTTGAATTCAAGGAAGCAGACAGTTAGGAAAGGTGGAACTTCAATATCCACTTATTCATGCATTCACATGCCAAATATGTTTTCCTATAATGTGTATTTTCCCTTAGATTCATTGGAACAAAAACATTCAAAGAAAGGGCACACACTGCAAGGAGGCAATGGAGAGTGAGAAGAGACTGATAAGAATCAGGAAGTGTAAGGCAAGGGAGAGTCATATAATCTTTAAAAATCTAGAGAAGGATAAATAAGATTACCTATTTGTTATAGAGTTAATTTTAATATAAAGAATTAAAAGCACAAGCCACTTAATGTTTTTTGGAGAAACACTGCTGTGATGTATTTTGACAACTGTCACTAAGGGTACAATAGACCTGTAACAACCTGCTCTTACTAACCCTCTGTTTAGTAACTCTCTATTAACTGGAGCATCAACCTCACTTTCTGTTCTAAGTGTTTTTTGCCTCCGGCTTCCCTGCAAGGAAGGTCAGACTCAGCCTCTTGTTTATACAGATCTAATTATCTCTGTCCTGAAGGGACATAGAGATCTATTCCCCTCTGCTTGCCTCTTTATCTTGGGACATAATCACACCTAGATTGCAAGTTTCCCAAACAGCCTGAGCTAAGTGTAGTTAAAATGTGGTCTATGTGCATAAGGACCACTAGTAATGAATGGCTCCTGCAGATTACACATATTTGTCTTATTTTGTCTGCACATATCACTCTCTCTGTTTTATAAAGGGAAAGGCTGGAACCAGAAAGCCAATACATTGTGGTGACTGCTGTGTTTCATACACCTGTGCGACTTGCAATATAGTCCCCTGCCTCCACACTTAGAATATAGAGATTATGAAGCCAGCTTTCTTCTCTTTTTCACTGTATCCTTAGTATCTGAAACAGTGTTTGATATGCAGTAGGTGCTTGATAAACACTTACGGAATGATGGACTCATTCCTTTTCAGTGGCTAAGTATGTCCATCCTGCTATTTTTCCTTAATCCGTATAAAATAGAACTCAAGATTTTATGTGCCACCCACCCTCTTAGGTGTAGGAATGGGAGCTGAAAAGTGTTGACTACATGAGTACAAATACATTCTTTTGGAAAATATAAAAACATAGAGAAAAAATGCAAAATGAGAACCGGTGATTATAAGCAAAAGGGAAAACGAGGTGCAATGTTGAGCCAACAGCTGATGCTATGTCTTGCACAGACAGTGATCTGATGAAGCAGGAATCCTGCAGCAGCATTGTCTGAGAAGAGGCATAAGGGGAGGAGGAGGAGGAGGGAAATTCTATTTTCAGAGATAAATGTGAGGAAAGAGGCAAGTCACTGCACTGTGAAGAAAGAGAGCGTGCACCCCCAAAGAAGAATGTAGGAGGATTTCAAGAACAGAACTTGTGGAATGCAACAAAAGGGTCAAGGAGGGTATTGGCTTGAAAGGAACAAAAGGAGTGGTGAGAAGATTATCCGGGGTTAGTTGTGAGATCTGTGTCCTTTGAATTACTGTGAAAGAATCAAGTCGTCAGAATTTTAAGTGCCTCTAGCATGTAACTCCGCTCAGTACTTGAACACCTTTCACTTTTGTGTATCTCAGTGTTTTATAAGCCTCTTTGGCTGACAAAGAAAAACCAGGAGAAGTATGACAGTGGTAGAAAGCCCTGGAAAGTGTGTACATATATATATATGTATCTCAGTCTAGCTTCTGAGTCCTACTTCGAGGGGAATTTAGACAAGTCATCAGTCTATGTTCGATGGTCATTGTGACTGCTACCGTAATTAAATGAAGACACTCCCTCCCTGGTCAAAGATCTCTCATTGAAATAGTTGTGCTTTTCTGCCCTGTTTTAAAGCAATGGAAGCAATTATTGTCCCTGTCTGTACAGCTTTGTGCAGTCAGAGTTATGCAATTACACCAATAATGTAGTCTTAGGGGTTGTAGTAGTAGTAGTTATTGTTGTTGTCATCCTAGTATTGATCAACTAATTATAATTTTATATTATTATTGATTAAATAGTTTTTAATGTGTTTATCTTTAATTATCTTTTAAAAATATTTTTGAGTAAGCACTGCTTCATATAGCAGAAGAAAAATCAGGGACTCAGAGAGGTTAAGAAAATTTCCCAGGCTGTTTACAGCAACTGGAAGTGAAAAAGCAATAAATCCAACCCATTGTGTCATATCAAACCTGGGCTCCTAAAACACTACTTGTATTACTTGTGTGTAGTGGTAGGCTGTGGTCAGTATAACATGCCATGATTGATCGTTTCTGATTGCTCAATCAGATATACTATGTCTGATATACATAGTATACCAGTCATATATACTATGATCAATCAGACATACTATGTCTGATTGATATCTAGGCCTTTGAAGAATGACAGGCATTAGGACTGCATTAACATTTGAGGATAACATTAATTCAATTAAAATTTGTTTTGAGTACCTATTATACTCTGCAGATGATGTCAGGTGCTATTTTATAAGTCTCGGGTAGGTAAGTCTTTGTCTGTTTTGTGAATGAGGAGACTGAGGTTCTAACAATTGAAAATTGTCACTAAATTGTATTTAGATTCAGGTCTGAATTCTGGCTCCATTTCTTAGTAGGTAACTCCAGACCAGTGCCCCATTCTCTCTACAACTCTGCTTTTCTCTTCTGCTTAAGTTCTGAATTGCTAGGAGAAAGCATCCAATTTTGTAGTGACTTTCACTTTGCTTTTTTAAACCACCCATACTTATTGTATGTATAATTAGTTATTGGAATTATGGCTTAAGGAAAGAATAGTGCCATCATGTTCTTCACAGAAATAATTCCACTTGATTGAAGAGTCTCTGGAAATGTTTTCATTTAGGGAAAGAGAAATTTCACCTTAATTCTGAATAGGAATAATTGGAAGTATTTCAATGTAACTCTATATTGGCAATTTAGGTAGCATCAGTCATTGGCTAGCCATATGTTGGTACTGGAAATGGTGGCCTACGTAGAATTATTTAACAGGGAATCCGAGAGCTACAGAAGTAACAGTCTATACGAAGTCACTATGCATGTTGGGAGTAAAAATATAGAGATGGGATATAATAGTTAATTCACTTGCAGGGATTTCATATGTTATTCCATATGGATATGGATATAGAGATGACTGCGATCTACACAGGGGGATAATTAAGAAGTTGTAGTTTTTTTGGTCTAAGAATATGCTACATTATAAAACAGGAAATTCACACGTAAGGAAGTAATTTTTACACATTCAGATAGTGGAATGATCCTCAGCGGTCTGATTTAAAGCTTTCAAGCCTGCTGTTCTATAGCAACAATTTCCAAGCATAAATCGGGCAGGGAATATAGATGCTAATATATAAAACCTATATGACAGAGCCATGACTGTCAAACAGACTCATATTAAGATGCTGGGATAGCATAGAAGACGATTGTTGGACAAATATCTTACTAAGCATTCTGCAGAGATATTTTTTGGCAAAGGAGAGTATGTTATTTTCTATATTCTTTTTATCAGACATGAAGTTTCTAGGCAAATTAAAAAATATTTTATAACTAAGATTCTAAAGACCAAGATTTGGACCTTTAGCCTGCAGCTGTGGGACCTTGTCCAAGACCTTTCTCATTGCCAGGTCATATTCTGAATTCCTAACATTCATGTGATAATATATTTTCATCGGTGGAAAATGAATTGTTTTCCTATCAACTCTTATAGGAGAATTTGCATGTCATAACTATATATGTGCCAAGAGAAATAAATAACTATGAAACTTCAAAAATAGCAAGTAACACCAGAACATCATTCATTGATAAAGCATGTATATCAAAGAAATTGTTTTTTCATGAATTCATCCCCAAGTAATTATATTCATGAAATATTTCTAGGATACATAGCTCATCAGCACCACCCTTTTTTGAGTATTCCTGAGAATATATGAAATATTAGAACACTGTCCTACGAATTTATATTGAGACATTTAATTAATACTTCAAATGTCAATTATGGAATGAATAAAATATCTACAGAAACAATGAGAACCCTGTGTTCTTCAGTTTATAAAACACACACACCTCACTAGCATTAATTGTGGTGCTATGTCCTTCTTCTGACAAACCAATATAACCTGAAGATATGACTCAGGCTGTGATGGAATGAAGTAGCCCTTGAGCCTTAAAGCAGTAAGACTTGAAGTCAAATACTGCCACACACACCCCTAACCCTCCCACCAGACACACACACTTAGTGGCTCTGTGATTGTGTGACAGTATCTGGATGTCTCCAGTCCCTGGAGACATGGCAATTACTAATATTTTTCAAGTGGTTGCATGCTTCAAGACTGAGGCCCTGAACCAGCAAGCTTCAATTACCATTTTTTTCTCTCTCTTTCTTCTTCCACCTTCATTCCCCCCTATCCTCTCTTTTTCTCTTGTAGTATTTTCATCCCTCTTACATTTGTTGAATAACCTATTATGTGCCAGGGATTACATTAGGTTCTGGGCATAAAAGGGTAATTATGACATGCTTTCATACCCATTAATTTGCTAGCAGGATAGGTTGAAATAGAGGAGGTGGTGAAATGGAAAGAAATGTAAAAACAAATGCTATGAGGAAGTTTCTAGCAAAGGTGCATACAATCAAAAGGAAGAGAGCAATTAGTCCTACTTGGAAAGACTTCTTGGCAGCTGAAACATCAGAGCTGGGACTGAAAGGATGCATGGAATTTTAGGAGGTCCAGGAAAGAGTAAGGGTGTTCTAGACTGTATTATCCACACAAAATTCTGGAGGAACCAAGTATATGGCAAATCCAAAGAAAGGGAAGTGTTTGGAAAATCAAAGGCATATGCTGTGTAGAATGCTATAGTAAAAGATGTTTGGGGACAAGTCAAGTAAAGATTTGAATAAGAGAAAAATCACTTTGTTACCTGGAAATCACTGTGGAAGCATTACCTTTTTGAAACTGGTGAGAGCTGTTCACACCTTGTAGTAGGTTTTCTGAATATAAACTTTGTTTCTAATTTTAAAAATAGCATAAATATTTGCTGATTATCATAACCAGTGAATTAATACCTAAATTTCATTTGACATATGTATATATGTATGCTCGTAACATTTATAAAACCTAAGTAGAAAACATGCATGTATTTACATATGTATAAATCTATGTATCATATATGAATGTATATATTTATACAAAGAAATACAAAATTTATCTATATTTATATGTATATATTTACAGCTATAAGTGTTCATATGTATATGTGTATGTTTGTAAAATATATATACTGTGTGTATATATAATATTATATATAAAATGTGGAAAATAAAACATTTGCCTTTTTACTTATCATGTAATAATACCAGACAATAATACTGAGTCTAAATTCTTGATTGTAATTCAATTAATAACATTTCGTGTATGAGATCAGTGAGCCTCTGGGAATTTCAGTGGCCTGCCCAAGATCACATGGCTGGTAATAGCTCTACAAAAATAATTTCTCTTCCAGCTAACTCCAGAGCCCATTCTCTAAGCACAGATCTGTGCTTTTTGTTATAGACAGCTGAGAAATATGAGAGGGACATTTTCAGTCCTGCACTAAAACGTATCAAGGTGTCTTTGGGTGTATTTATTTCCAAGGTTTTATATGCACAACATAATGCAGGCTAATCATGACATATATAATTTAAAATAATATTAAAAATGATTATAATGTAATCATTTTTAATAGGCTCTTTATAACAGTTTTTACTGTCTGCTTAATATTGTATGCCTTTGATCTCTATAACCTTAACCACTACCTTAATATTTTTCTTGTTATTATTTAAATTGCTTTTCTTTTAAAAAGTATTGTACAGAAAAGTGAACATCTAAAACTAAAAATATGAGTAACCAGGAGAAAATAAAATTTATGATTTTCTTAGAATAAGTTCTTAGTTTAAAAAGTACTGGTCAAAATGTGTAAACGAGCTTTCGATTGCTGATTCGCTTGATAAGTTATATTTCCAAATGGGCTGTTATATTTTTAAAAAGCACGAGAAATGTGTAAGAGGCGATACAGTTTCTCCAAATTCAGGCCAATCTATCTATATGTCTATTTATCTGTCTATCTCTCTATTTCTCTGTCTCTCTATTTCTCTATCTATCTATCTATCTATCTATCTATCTATCTATCTATCTATCTATCTTCCTCTATAATATCTCCCTTATCTATCTAAATCATAAATTATTAGTCACAAAGAAAGGGAAATGCTGTTTTCTTTGAGCCTTATGGAGTCCAAATTATTTTCTAATGTGTTTATCTAAGTGTTGCATTTTTTCCTTTGCAGTATATCTGTGCAAGTTTGACATTGTTGTGATTCTGTTATTCAGTGGTAAGGTGGGCGTGTGTGGAAGTATGTCTGGTTATACATACTTTATTCTTCATAACTGGTAGCATGTAGTATAAATCACATAGCTAGCAGAAAGTGTGGGTGCAGTACATGACCCCCCCACTTATAAAAGAATTGTCTCTTATAACCTTTCATCACTTAACCTCATAAGTAAAAGACCCCTTTTCACAGATAATAAAATGATAATTGCATATTGAATTGGAAAGGGTTTTTGGGGATAACAAAGCTAGTGGTTTCATAACTAGGATAATGTGTTCAACAAGTCTTATTCAAAAGAGGAGTCTAGCACAGCATTTTATATCAACTGCAATCTTTGAACAGCACAATCTGGGAGACCCGTGAAGAGTGAATTACAGTAATCAGCCTTCAAAATGACAAAAGAGTCAATCAGCATCCCCTTGCCTTTCTTGTGAAGCCTCTCAATCTGGTGATATCACAGAAATTATAAAAAGAAATCTTCGTGACGGATACAAAATGCTTCTCAAATGATAACGCCAAAGACAATGGGAAGAAAAAAGAACACACACACAAGTTTAATGTTTTTGAGATGACTGAAGCTGGATTCTAATCAGAAGTACTCCCTGGATGATGAGACATAAGAAACAGCTGTTGAGCACTGAGAGGAACTTAGGCCAGTCTAGGATTTAAATTCTTAAACTCCTGAACCAGGAAAATCTCGATTTGATTGAATAACATAAAGATAAAATCATGTCTTAAATACAGGAGAATCAAACACATCAGTCTGTTCACAGCAAGGTAATGAATGTTGGTTTCAAACAAGATGATCTTCCTTTTCCTCGTAATTCTTCTACTAGAATTCACCCCCTAATCTTCTTCTACTCCCCAGTGCTAGGTTCAAATTTCCATTGAATTAACTTCCTGGAGAATGGAGGGTTCTCATTAGTTGAATTCTCTTATTTGCTTGAATTTTCAAAATGAAATTCCAGGGAAACTTCTAATGTATAATCGTTTACATTCCCTCATCTGGAAATGCTATGCAGCTTAAGCTACTGAGACTCCAGGAGGGCTGGGTACCCCTGAACACCAAGTGTGATTTTTCCTTTTCAAAATTGCAAAATGTTATAACCCCCCATTTTCGAGGAAAAAAGTTTGTCCGAGTGATGTTCTCTTGTTAGTTCAAGGCTAGCTGATTATGAAAGGGTCTAAATCTAAATCCTAGAACCATTACTGTTGGAAATTTATAAAAGTCAAAAATAAAAGATGTGATCAGATAATTTTATCAACTCAACAGTCTTATCCTTGAATTTCTATGCTGGAAAAAATGATCTAAGTTGTTTTCTAAGTTATTGTGAGGTTATTTATCAAATATCCACATCAAGAATTTTACTAATTGCTTCAAAAGAAAGCATTTTATCATATGGCTTCTCCCAAACTTGAAACCCCTAACTTGTCACCACATTGGTGTAATGGAAGCTTAAACTTATGCGAGCTTCTGAACATGTTGCTGAGTGTTGACAATGTGTGACCATAAGCATGCTAGGGACATGGACACTACTCCTGCTTGACCATTTATGAAAAAAGACAGACACAGTTTATGTCTTGGGCAATGGGACGTTAATAAAGTAGCACCATCAAAATTTGCTTTAAATGAGTTTATTTTGGCAAATAGTGAGTCAGAATCTTCTCTCTGGCTTTTTAGAATAAAAGTTGAAAATGGTTAAGAAATGCCATTTTATTGAAGATTTAAGTCATTTTTTAGCATTCACAGTTCAAATTTTTTAACTTCTCAAATCTGAGAATTTAAATCCTTCTCAAATTTGAAAACAGTCTTGCCTAATTACTATATTTTGTGCTCGGTATTAGGTGGTGTTTCATACCAAACAATGATTTTTAAAGTAGAGGAGTTATCTGTTGTCCGTAATTTTGTTTACTCGTGAATTTGTTTTATTGGACACAGAGTTTCTTGTCAAACACATTTCTTTCCTTAAAAGAAACAGCCTGAAGCTGCTAGTGCTTGGGAGATATGTTAGCCAAAGCAGGAGAAAAGAAGTAGAAGGGAATAGTAAGGCTATTTTCACCTTCTATTTTAGAAGCTTGTCAATATCTTGAAGTATCTATGGAAGTGAAATACATTGTGAATAGGAATAGTAAAGTTAAGTAATATGTGTAGATAAGCCCAACACAAAGAGAAAAATAAAAGGATCCAGGGCAATTGTGGTTTCCCCTATTCTGCCTTTACAGCTACAAAATAGCATAAAAAGGGTTCCAAAAATTCTGTCTTGGATTTTTTTAATGAGTTTCTGCTAGTCGTGGGGTTGAGACTAGAGGAAGTGGACTCAGGAAAGCAAGAGCTGTTCATTATTCAGTTTGAACTGAAGCCAATTAACTGTGCTGCATGTTCTAAAGAAACCTTGGAGAGACTCCCTACTCGCCTTAGAAATCAGAAAACCTACTCCCAATGTTGTAGAAGAAAAGAGGAGATGCAAAGACTCTCAGAGGTGCAGCCTCCCAGTGGGGCCATCTTGAGCAACTCACTTAAATGAATAGGTATTGCTCTCATTTTACAGGTAAGAAAACAATCTGCCCTGCCTTCTTAAGGAGCGGACCTGGACCTTAGTACATTATTACATTGAAGTACTTTCGAACTATAGATGTCTGTGTAAGAGTAACATGTGGGCAAAATGTTTGGTACTTGGACAGAGTCCCAGTTTTGTAGCCACATATTTTAGGATCTTGTCAGGAAAGAGGCAATTGAGGAGAATTTAACAAAGGGACTGTTGACAAAGGTATGACCTGGTTAAGAGAGAGCTTCATGGAAGAATGCGGCACCAGATGCTAGCAATAGAAGTACCATCAAGACTCCTAGATCTTAAGGAGCAAAGGAAGGTGGCAGTTACTGGACACTAGATAGAATTTTACTTTAATGATATCTCTAAATAATAACCTGAGTGGCCAAATACAGGAATAAAGACTTTGTAGGAGTCTTTGGGGGAGTCATTTGCACAACCTCCCAGGTTAATGTGTGTTGGTGGAGTCTAACAAAAAGCCAGAGAGTAAGGGAATTAATTGAGGCAATCTATTAAGGCTACCCTTCCATGCCAACACTGGGTGGATAGGGCTGGGCAGTGGACTTGTAGGAGCAATTGTAGAATATTCTGTACTCTTACCATCATCCACATAAACATTAAAAAGTCTGCCTGGGGAAGGGAAACAGTATGTTTGGGTAACTACTGTGTACCAAGAACTTGGCCTGAATTATCTCACATCATCTTGGAATATCCACAATGAGAAGCTGGTTATTATCTCTGTTTGAGAGGATATGGAGTTTTGATGAGTTTAATAATTTATTCATGGTCACAAAGTTGGTAAGCTTAAGACTAAGATAAAAAATGCAAACCTGCCTGATTTCAATTAGGAGGGGAACATTGATAAGAGGAATCAAACTTGAAAATATTTGGTTGACCCTTGAACAACACAGGTTTAAACTGTGAGGTTCTACTTACATGTACCTTTTTTTCAATAAATATTTTGTAAATTTTTCTGAGATTTTCAACAATTTGGAAAAATTGACAGATGAACTAGGTAGCCTAGAATGTTAAAAACATTAAAAAAAATGAATATCATGAATGCATAAAATGTGTGTAGATACTATTATTACCGGAAAGAGGGTTCTTGGATGTCGTGCAAGAAAGAAATAAGGGCAAGTCTGTAGAATAGTGAATGCAAGTTTATTAAGCAAGTAAAGGAATAAAAGAATGGCTATTCCATAGACAGAGCAGTCCTGGGGTTGTTAGTTGCCCATGTTTATGTTTATTTCTTGATGATATGCTGAGCAATGGTTGGATTATTCATGCCTCCCCTTTTTTTAGACCATATAGAGTAACTTCCTGAAATTGATGTGGCATTTGTAAACTGTCATGGTGCTGGTGGGAGTGTAGCAGTAAGGATGACCAGAGGTCATCTTGTCGCTATCTTGGTTTTGGTGGGTTTGGGCCAGTTTCTTTACTCCAACCTGTTTTATCAGCAAGGTCTTTATGATCTGTATCTTGTTCTGGCTTCCTATCTCATCCTGTAAATTAGAATGCCTTAACTGTCTGGGAATGCAGCTCAGAAGGTCTCAGCTTTATTTTACGTAGCCCCTATTCAAGACGGAGTTGTTCCGGTTCACAACCCTCTTCAATATTCTATTTATATGTTAATTGACTGTGTTATCAGAAAGGTTTGTGGTCAATAGTAGCTTATTAGCAGTTAAGTTTTGGGGGAGTCAAAAGTGACATACGGATTTTCAACTGCATGTGGAGTCAGTGCCCCTAACCTCCCGTGTTGTTCAAGAGTCAACTGTGTATGCATCTTAGGTAGCATGAAGCTGCTTACCTCAATGTGGGGGGGTAAAAAGACTTTTGCAATTGATGAAGTCCCATGCAGCATTTCTTGTCCTATTTGATAAACAAGATTCTCCACTGCGATGCTGCACTCATATTCTGATCTAACTCGTCGACACTAACCCAAAGGTGTTATTTCCAAGTGAGTAAAAAAACTATTTTAATTCCAAATGCCTGAGACATCACAGTTTTGTTTTATTTTACATTTTCACTTTCACAACACATAAAAGAAATGATGAGAATAATACATACCAATCTTTTTTTGACCTGGAGAAGTTGTAGGAGTTCTTTCATGCAGGTAACCTGAAAAGTCTCATGCATAGACCTCACCTCATCAACTTTCTTGAAAAATATTGCTGCCTTCCTTGGAGAATGACATTATTTTGCTCTGACTGTTAGAAGCTCCATGTCAAATTCCAAAGTCCAATGGGTGGCATAATCAATGATGACCTTAGAATGTGGTGGTACAAGCATTCATGTAAATGTCATGGGAGGAAAACAATGTTCTTATCTTCTTTACTGAAAATCTGAGCCCTAATGAAAATATTCTAGGTTATAAAATTGTATATTCATAGCAGAGTAGCTATCTTGGTATCTCAACATGCTAATATAATGAGGTTTGTTATCTTTGTTGCTGTGTTTTGCTTATCTGTTTGTTTTCTTCTCAAAAATGCCTCACAGTGGTCTAAATCTGAATGGTTGACATATTTCTACTTTTCTTTCTGTTTTTATTTTTAACTATATAGGTATGATCTATGAGTTACATTATGATGTGATCAAATCCTGAAACAAAGCATTGCATTGAAAAATATCATCATAGTATTACAAATGTTTGCAAATAAGCAAGGTTATCTAATTCAGTGCTCCCTGAATGGGAAGCCCTATTATTAAATTGTGTCAGAGTCTAATAAAGTGTATAAGAACTCACAGTTCTCCCCAGAGCCTGCTCCCTGTGTAGGTGCTTTGTATTTCTGTGGTCACTCTTGGGACTCATTTGCTACTCAAATGATTCAGGGACTTGAACTTCTTGCAATGCTTTTACAGACAGATGATTTTTAAAAACTATATGAATTTAAAAAAAAAGAATTACAACTTCAGAAGTGGCCAAGGCAATGGCTCAGCTTTAATTTGAATTGAACATGTATGGTGCCCCTGGGTTAGAAGTGAAGGGGTTAAATTATCTTTAATCTGGACGTCTTCCTTTTACCTTGACCAGAAATGTAACACACATCAATTCAATAGAAGTATTCTGGACTAGTCAAAACAAGTTTTATTATGGACATTTAGCAATATGGGTAAGGGGCATCTTATGACATAGAGTTAAGTAAAAATGCAGGAAATTTAAAAATACAATATTATCATACGAATATATCTGTCAGTTGTGTGACATGGGAAAATATGAAATACCTACAACATTTATCAATATGAGAATGCCTTAACCACGTATAGTATATTGTACAATGAAAAATTATGCAACTGTAGGAAGTAATGAGGTGAACTTCTACCCAGTGATGAGGAAGTTTTTAAAAAACATCTCCTGTGAAAAGAGAAAGTCTCAGAATGCTGCCTATATTACGATCATGTCTGTGGTTAAATGTTTATACACACATTTCTGTGTGTGTACATATCATGGCCTTGTAATTTTGCACCTCAAAATGTCAGCATTATCTATGAAAAAACTATGTGGAGGTAGAGAGAGAGAGCTAAATAAGGATTTTTGATTTTCAAAATAACTTCAGGAGGATCTAAGCAAATTTTGAATCTTTAACAAGGGTATTAAATTACCAGTGAAACAAACAGACAAGCCCACATGAAACCCTGAATATATAACAGAAGAAAAAATATTAAGATTTGAGCAGTGATTATTTTATTGTATTTTATGTAATTTTATATTGTATTCACCTTTTCCTTTATCTTCCTATTTTTCTAAACTATTTGCTACACTTTTACAAAGAGAAGATGTGTCTAAACAATTAAAATATAAATATAGTTGAACAGTAGATTAGAACTTAATACACTTGACTATATTAATTCTGATTGTTATTTTGTTCATCTGAGTTGATTCTAATGATGCATTTATTTATTTCATCTCTCTAATGTATTTGTGAACTTCAGAATAATTTATCTTTGACCTCATAGCCTTCAAGCTATTTGTGTGTTTACTCCTCTTTTAGGGGAATTGGGATCTGTGATAAATTGGAGGATTCTTTCACTTCCAGGGTTTTCTGGGGTGGACAAGACTGTGTTCTGATGTACTTTATAATTTGGTAGACAAGGGATGTCATTCAGTTTATTTTCTAATATATATTTTTGCAAGTTCTTTTTTATACATTATAAAACACATTTTTGCAAATTATCTGTAAATGTCTATGACCACAATCTTTCTCGTTGATATAACAGGCACACACAAATCAAATGTCAGAAGAACACAGAAAATTATCTGAGTAGGGACTTGGTGTATGCTTGTGTGTTTCTGTATGTGCGTGTGTGAGATTAATACTTTCATTTTTTATTTAGCTCTCTGACTGAAAGCCATTCTTCCATTTTCCCCCTCAGCTATTATAAAAACTGCCCTTCCCAACATGGACAGAGAAGCCAAGGAGGAGTACCTGGTTGTTATCCAAGCCAAAGATATGGGTGGACACTCTGGTGGCCTGTCTGGGACCACGACACTTACAGTGACTCTTACTGATGTTAATGACAATCCTCCAAAATTTGCACAGAGTAAGTTAATTTCCTGCACTGGATGAGAATCTTGGTATGATGTTTCCATTGGAATTTATATTATAATTTTTAGTCATATTTTAAAACCTGACAGCAACTATTGAGTGGCTTATTATGTGCCAGGTATGGCATGATTTTGGTACTAAACTTATTCCCATTTTACAGATTACAAAGCAGTTGATAACATTTCCAAACATCAAGCATGTAGTAAGTAAGAATTAGAACCAGTATGTCTGACTGCAAGCTGTGCACTCCTTTCTCTTTTGCACACTATCTCTCTTTATGAAAGCTTGAGAGGATGATGAAAATGAAGCTCAGATATTGCTCTGTTATTAGCCCCATTGTTGTATGAAGGAAATCAAATATCTAGTACCCAAGGTAGGGAAAACAAATATGCAGTAGGCTTGCTGCGAAACGTACACTCCTTCTTCCTGCAACTGGGAGGACATCAGTAAGACTCCACTCTTCCCTGCTAAAGCCATGCTCTCCCTTGGAAATTTCAACAGCATGCATTCTAGGCAGCCAACATGAAAGAATCAGGGAGACAATCATTATTTGGCAACTTTATTGTACTCTCATCAAACACTTTCTTCTGAGCATTTATTCAAGTAATATGACAGAGACATGATTTGATAAGGCCTTTCTGATACGGGGACTCTTGAATTGAGATATGAAAAAGTGAATACCATGAGTTGGAACAGGGTGAAGCCATGGGAGAGAGGATGAATAGTGCAGCTAAAAAGGATGTTCAAAAGCCCTGTGTCTACATACTTATTATTATTATTATTATTATTTTAAGATTCCACATATAAGTAAGATCAGGCAGGACTTCTTTTTCCTTTGATCTGACTTATTTCGCTTAACATAATATGTCTGGGTTCATCCATGTTGTTGCAAATGACAGGATCTCCTTTTTAAAGGCTGAATGATGTTTCATTGTATAAATACACGCCACAACTTCTTAGCCATTCATCTGTCAGTGGATACTTGGGTAATGTCCATTTCTTTGCTATTCTGAAGAATCCTGGAATGAACATGAAAGTGCAGACATCTTTCCAAGGCAGTGGTTTCTTTTATCAAAACATCATAGTGTACACTTTAAATATAGTCAATAATAAAACAAAAGAAGCCCTGTGGAAGGATGGTGTACAGCCGTGTATGGGAATGGAAATAATTTCACTGCAGCTGGAGCAGAGGGTGCCGGGGAAAGTGCTGCAGCAAGAGTCTGGAGAGTTAGATTAGACAGAAATTAGCCATACTTGGATTTGAAGGCCATTTTAAGTATGAGAACCTTTATCCTAAGATCATTAGGAGACCATTTAAAGATTTTAAATTGCAGCTTGAGTGATAGGCTCTGGTTCCAGGGAAATTGGAAAGAAATTAAGTCTAGCCTTCCTTCATTGTCTTCTCTGCTTTGCAGCCAGTTAAAGAGTTATTCGCAATCATTCACGTAAAAGGTGATGGTAGCCCTGGCAAGCAAGGGTGGTTGTGTTGGATGCACAGAAAAGTGTGTGGGTGTGATGCACAGTTGAGTTAGAGAGGACAAAAGTCTAAGGATAGATTGCATTTTCAGTTGAGGAAGATGGATGATCATATTTCTAACATGAGAGATTAGATGCATGCTGGTTCTATTTGTTGGTATAGAAAATACCATAGGAAATCTGGTTTTTAAAGAGGTGAAGGAGGGAAGGTGGGTGTGGGGAGAGAGAGGGGAGAGTGAGAGAGACAAATGTGTGTAGAGCTTGAAAATGACACATTTGAGGTATCTTTGATGATTTATCTGAAGAAATTCCAAGCTAGAAAGAGTAGAGGAGACGCATTTTCATTAAGAATTTTAGAATTTTTACATCTGGCAATTCATAAATCAGATAACAATGCAACTCTTTTAAACAAAATTATTGAAATGGAGAACACCATTTCTTCTCATCTTTCCCTCACTTTTTTTGCCTTTGCAATTGCATTACAGTGAATACAGCAAGATGCCATATTTCTTTATAAGAAAATGATTATTCAATCCAATAGTGGCAGATCAATTTCAAACGTGTGCCTTTTCTTAGAGATAATAACTATTAAGTATGATCACACTGATAGAGATGAGGAGCAGGCACAGAATAGGAATGGATAAAGGTATGTTCCATTTGTTTGGCTTCCCAAGACTCCCCATGTAGGACTAGCAGCACGGCATGGCCCCTGGCTGTCTTATTTATTTAATAAGCATACTGAAAGAGATCATCTCAAACCTTACCTGGAATATAAAGTTTGTGGAAAATGGAATCATTACACCAATTATAAGAAAACTGGGAGACTTTGCTTGAAGTGAGGATTTTCAGTGCCTACCTTATGGCAAAACTATTTGGAAAATGTTTTAATCCCCAGTCCTATAACTTCGTGATTCTAAGAGAGATGTTTTTATCCCATTGTTAAGTAAAGGGGTGTTAGGGCTAGAAGAAACCTTGCTGTTAATGTTGAGTATAAGGAGCCTTAGTTTATCCGAGGGACTCAGTGGATTTGAGCTCAAATGAGAATTAGGTAATGTTCTCCAGATTTGATTTTTCCTTTTGGGTTTTTAGGTCATTGAATGTTTAATTTTCCCTCGTTGTGGTTGCAAGGGGCCTAAAACTTTTTGGTGTTTTGAGTTTGGATTCCGCAGAAGCAGACACTGAGACAAGAATTTGATTGTGAGTTTAACTTGGAGATAGGACCAAGAAATACCAGTGGAGAAAGGAGACAGAGAGAGAGAGAGAGAAATAGCCACACACACACAAAAAGGTGCATTATTGAGCCAGCTACTACTGTGGGTTACTGGAACTTTATCCCATTGGAGAAACTCTGGACCACTGTAAAGAAAGAAAAGAAAAGAAAAAACTCAAAGTTATCCTGTCACAGAATGGAGAGACCTAGAATTTTATATACTAACTCCTGTGAGTCTTTGAGGGCTGTTTCTGCAGGAAGCATTAATTTTCTGGCATTTCTGGCCTGACATTCAGTGGGCAAAATGGGTTCTGAAGGCCAGAAATAACCCTCAGGCAAAGAAATGCAGGAGTGGCAGTTAGATGTAAGACAGGTGTACACTACAGTAGTAATGGCCAGGGGTTATGGTTGGGACACCAACAGCTTCCTCTACACCAATGAAAGTGAGTGACAGCAGTATAACAACTGAAGTGACTTGAGTTAAAAATGGACTAATGCCACTAATTAGACACACTTTATTGCCCCAATATGAGAGTGAAGATACACTTGATTGTATTTTGCCTAGGAAGTGTTGAAGGCAGGATTTTCGTCTTTAGAGCAATGAGAACTTCAGCAACAAGAGGAGTGTTTCATGTGTCTGAACAGCTTGCTGCAGGGCACAGCAAAAGTTCAGTAATTGAATTTTATCAAAAATGGTCTAAAAGTCTGTAAATATAAAGGTACGTTCAAAAGTGACTTCCAGTGTGTTACACATTGCATCTTTCTGTGCTGAAATTAGCTTAATATTTTATGTTGGCAACAAAGAATATCCCCATGGGCAGTAAATGTGATTATACGGCAAAAAGGAAAAAAAATACACACATAGATTCCCTAATAGTCTTGATTTAGCTGCTCCAAATATACACTTGGTAAACATATGGTTGAGTAAGTTTCATATCTCAGAAGAGTATTGAAAAGGGATCATGCCTTCTTCTGGGAACTGTTTGTCTCTGATTCAGTTAAAAGACTGAACATTCCACAATGGAAATGGATATTTCTGTCTCTTCTATCACTTTATTGGTAGCATAAATAAAGGAATGACCAGAACAAAGGAGGTGACCAAAAGATATTTGTCATATAAATGAATGAATGGTTGGAATTTGTGTGACGCTCATTTTTCTCCTCTTTTCAAAGGCCTGTATCACTTCTCAGTACCGGAAGATGTGGTTCTTGGCACTGCAATAGGCAGGGTGAAGGCCAATGATCAGGATATTGGTGAAAATGCACAGTCATCATATGACATCATTGATGGAGATGGAACAGCACTTTTTGAAATCACTTCTGATGCCCAGGCCCAGGATGGCATTATAAGGCTAAGAAAAGTAAGCTAAGGAAACTTTTGTTCATCTTCAAAATACCTCTTTGAAACTTGAGTTTTAAAGTTGAGGTACTTGTATGGACTTCCTGACAGAATTGTAGAGCTGGTAGACGTTTAGCATTGAGCAATAAGACAAGATAACTAGTGCACCTCGTATCCTTTTGGCACCTCGTATCTCTTGGGCCCCCTTCACATTTCTGCTAAAGGTCTGGTAAATGGCTACCATAATAGTGCTGCTCCTCCAACTTACCTATTACCCATAACCACAGGAATTTACTGAGTCCTTAGACAGGGCACTTCAACTATGTGGGGAAGTCAATATCCTGTGAAGGCAGCCCTCAACCAAAGGGGGAGAAAAATTGGTAGACAGTTACTATCGTTCGAAGAAACTATTCTGAGTCATATTGTTTAAGGTTGTAAAAGGATTCTCAGTGAAAACAGGCCTCAGTTGCCCACAGAGGTGACGAGTTCAGTGGCTTTTAGCCTTTCTGTATATAACTCTCCTCATGTTTGAACTCTTGCTTCCTGAAATATCTTCCCCAAATACACTGAAGCTTCCCAAGTCCTTATTGAAGGCTATGCTTTCATGGAAAGTTTAAAAAAAAAAAAAAAAAAAAAAAAAAAAAAAAAAACAGGCAGAACATTCAGGTTCAGTTATCCTGGTTCAGTTATCCTGGCTTTCTCTAGTGCCTGAAGGACAGGGCCAAACCTGCTACCATTGCATACTCCAAACTATGGCTCAGAGGTTTGAGCATCATGGGAAATGAAGCTCATCTTTCCCTTGCTTCTGGATAGGGAGCTACCATTGAAGAAAGAAACATCTCCATAACAAGCATAAATAATGTAGGAAAATTTGAGACTGCTTTTGTTAGCAATCTCTTGCTTTTATGGTAGATGTAAAAAAATTCTGTACGACATTTTCCATTTATATTTCTCATCATAAAATCTACACTCATAAGAAATGTGTAGAACATAGTTCCTTACTTTATAGTCACAAAGCACTTGCAAGGAAAATACTCTTTGATCCTCAATCCTGATTATTTTCTTCAATACTGTTCTTCAAACCTTTGTCATGAAGTAGATCAAACTAGTTTTTAAATGGATTTGCTTGTTCTCAAATAAGATAGATGGTGGACCACACAATTGGGAGTCAATAATTTTTTTCACTTTCTTCATCAGCATCATGTAGATATGAGTGTAAGGTTACTATCTGAATCTCCATTGTGCCACACGGAGACCTATTTCCAATGGTCTTGCTCTAAAAATCGCCCCCACTGAAGAGGTCTTAACAATGAAAACCTAAAGTTTTCTGGATGTTCTTTTTTATAAAAAATATTTTTAAAAATCAATTTTGAGAAAGATGTCTACATTTATTTTAACTCTCTGCTGAGCAACGCGATCTTTCTACCAAAATCTTGGTTTCAGTTTAGCATTAAGAACTACAAAACATTTAAAAAGCCATGTTTGAAATAAAGTATAGCATAATATTTGAGTCAATTATTGAATAACCCAGAGTCACATTTTCCTTGACTAATGATTCCTAATGTCATTTTTATTGTTATTATTCCCATTTTTTTGCCGTAAAGTGCAGTTATAAACTGAAACAATTAGCCATTTGCTTTATTTTTATTTGCTGTTAGTCCTAAACTTGGAAGCATATACTATACACCTTGACACCAAGTAAAACATGTATTTTACCCTAGAGAACAGTGCAAAGGAGTTGTATTTCTACAATTTATAGGCCCTGTTTTTTGTCCAATAAAATTCTTGGGACACCAGAATGTGTCTGGGTTCATTGTCGTTATGTTGAGCTGGAATTAAGCAGAACATAATTTGTTACACTTAACAATGTTTGCGAAGAATTTGAAATTTCAAAATTGTTACAGTAAAGGTGATTGGCAAATTGTGAATATGCTGATGTTGCATGATCTATTCATGGATGCATGTGCCTAGTAATTTTAGAATAGGTAGGAAAGTGAGTGCCTGCCTGGTTTACTAGAAGATATGGGGGGAAAAAAGGAGCCAAGTCCCATTAGATCAGAATTCAAATGTAAAAACCAACACAATAGTTTGAAATAAGAATATATAATGAAGCTTGTACTGGAATTCTGAAAGAGTTCACTGGTGCCAGTTTGTCTTCTAGCTTATTTTTAAAAATCTTCATTGCCTATTTAAAGTTATATTTCTTTTGAGAAATGTGTAATGCAGTTGTATACTGTCTCTTTGAACCTCGATAGACTTGCATTCTTGAAATCTGAAGTATTGTGATTCACCAAAAATTGGACTATAAAGGTGCTAATGCACACAGGCTTCTGGCTTATTGAAGGTGGCTTCTTTTTACCTAGCTTTACTTACCTAGGTCATCGACCAAAGTCTCTCAGAGTTTTAGGGAATGAAGTATTAATGTCAGACACATTGTCAGTAATGGTGCAATGAGGTAATTTCAAATTGCTTTTAAGTGGTTGGTGGGGGCACAATTAGATTCAGTTATCTATTTATACTGCTCGCATAATTTCTTCTTCTAAATATAAACACAAGTACATACATATGTATCGGTGCACATATTTCTTTACATGCCCACCTGCCTCATAGCATAAATTCATAATAGAGAGCCTCTAAGAATGTCCTAAAAAATAATAAACCTCATTTTAACCACATGATCAGTAGAGTAGCAATGCTTTAAAGTGAAATCAGAAAATACTCTTTGTGGGGATTAGTGCTAAATTATGCTTTATAATGTCTCCTTGGACTAAACAATGATTATTTCTAGTTCTTTACATTTCACACTCTGTTGCAGAGATGATAAAATATTCTTCCCAGATAGAGATTGTGTTCGATGTCGCCTTATCTGCCACCAGCAGAGGCCCGATTAAGTGGCTGATTAGTATGCAGGTCATGCTGTCACTAGTAAAATTTTATTATGACTCTGAAGTGAAATTTTGATGGCACAATTCATGACTGTGAATATTTTGTGAATTCCAAGTGAAATGAGCAAAACAAAACAAAACAATAGGATATTAGATTCACTGAGCTTGTATAATAAACAGATACCAATAAATGCCCGTAAAATTTACAGGTTGAATCTGGGGGGACTGGAGAGTGATCCCATTAAGGCTCACAAATGGGTTTAAATGCACATAACTTTCATCCATCAGTATTATACTCATTTGTTCTTGCTGCTGTGGTCATTAGTGAGAAGCATTTATCTTTGTCATTTCTTAACAGCCTCTGGACTTTGAGACCAAAAAATCCTATACGCTAAAGGTAGAGGCAGCCAATGTCCATATTGACCCACGTTTCAGTGGCAGGGGACCCTTTAAAGACACGGCGACAGTCAAAATCGTCGTTGAAGATGCTGATGAGCCTCCGGTCTTCTCTTCACCGACTTACCTGCTTGAAGTTCATGAAAATGCTGCTCTGAACTCCGTGATTGGGCAAGTGACTGCTCGTGACCCTGATATCACTTCCAGTCCTATAAGGTATTTGTCTTTTAAAAGGAATACTGGATACTGCAAATGACAAGCAGATCAGTGCAAAATGCCTTTGCATGTACTTTCTGTGTGGCCGCCCTTGGGACTATGCTCACATCACCAAATAATGTTGGTTAGCCCATACTCTGTGTGTGTGTGTGTGTGTGTGTGTGTGTGTGTGTGTGTATGGTGTGTGTACATGCACATGTGTACCTTCTAAGTGCTACACAGAGCCCAGAGCCAGGAATATCAAGATGAATTCAGCTATTCCAGCTCTCAGAGAGCTCTATGAAAATGCAGAGTTGCAAATGTTTGCAATACATTTAGGTGGATCTTGTTATTTTTATGTTTTTGTTTGTTAGTGTTTTTTGTTGTTGTTGTTTGTTTATTTAGCTTTGGGGAAGCATTGCTAGTGTATCCTCTGTCTCTTTTGACAGTTATGGCGAATTATATATTAGAATTTAGAGGTGTGAGACCACTGTGTCAATGCATTAAGAGGCTCCTATCTTATTTCTGCATTTGGTGTTTACCTTTGAAATTATCTTTTTATCACTTCTTGGACATTTCTGATAGGTCAGCATATCTGGTTTGGTGTCTCCTAGATAAAAATCTTTCTCTGCATTTCAAAAATACCTTTTGTTTATAGTTTTTCTGCTCAAAATTTTTCCCCAGGATGAGAAATAATTCTTTATTAAAGCTTTTCTGCCTTTGCTTTAGAAATGAAGCTCAGCTTGATTTTTTTTTTTCTGTTGTACTGTACACACCTTTTCCTCTTTTTCCAGTCACCCAAATGACAGTACAGGTTCTCCAGCTAAGTAGCTTTCTCCCGAAAGCACACTGAAAATCTATAACTTCTATGCTGGTCTCCAAGGGTGAAGTGTTTGCTAATGATGTGTTTGAATGTGAATTTCAAATATTGTCTTACGAATATTTGTTGCAAAATCAAGGAGATAGAGAGTGAGAAGTAGATGGAGGAATACAATTTTAAAGAATTGTCCAGTTAATTTCTGAGTTAGATGTCAGCTCATACCAAACCCTTTCAATTTACAAGTCACAGATAACTAGGGCAGATATGCTTCCAATTACTTCATTTGGGGAAACCCTGGTAAAGTGAGTTATCTGTAGGTTTATTTATTCAATTTTTTAAAAAAAGTATTAAATTCCTGTTACTCACAAGGGTGCTGAGACTCTGAGGCTGAGATTAAAACCTTGCAGAACAGTCAGCACCCCAAATAAGTTGAGTTTGTACAAAAATTATTTACAGACCCAGAACAGCACTTTTTGTTTTTAAGTGCAAATCATTTCTAAATTCAGAACAACAAATAAGACTGCAGCCAATAAGGATACAAAGAAGGTTTCCTGCAGAAGAGTCTAACCTCTAAGAAGATGAAACTTTACCTGGGGATTTGAGAAATGGTCCATTGGCCATTCTCGGTTCTAAAGAAATTTCACAAACTATAGACATACACAACGGCCCATATTTGGCTAAGAAAATTATATCTATTAATGGGCCAATGTTGAATGCAATGGGAGGAATATCCAAAAATATTTACTTTGGCATGAATTTCCTGAAAATATCGTGAAATTATGCAATGGCTTTATGCTGGAATGCTGACACGAATGGGGGCAACGATACTTGTGGAGTGGATGAATCTGCCCTGTTTTTATGTTTCTCAATTACCTCTGAAAGGAACTCAAAAAGGAGTAGTTGCCACATCCTTTACATCTCCAAGCAGAAGACAGAATGTGAAGGAAGTGAATGAGATGGGTTCCACTGAGAGACCGATCAGAGAACCAGTTTTAGTACTTGATTTCACAAGGTTTCTACTCTTGTCAGCCAGGAGCATGTAAGGGCTCCAGAGTCTGCCAAGCCAAGGATCCTTAGGGAAAATAAGGGTTCAAATATCAGCACAATAACATAATAACATAAGCTCCCAACATGGAATACATGGTACCAGTGGGAGTGGACTGGCTGTGCAGAGACACGATCTCGATCATCTAGAGATGAGGCTTGAGGAACTTTTCATGCCATAATAATAGTAGCATCTTATTGGCAGAGCTAGCTATAAATCCAGGTGCATAGCTGTCCACATATGGCTGCACATTTTATAATCTATTCATTTTACTGATGGAAAAATGGAGATTTACTGATACTAATTCCAGTTCACACGGAATCAAGCGAAGATTCTCATCGTAGCTGCTAGTTATTACTATTGCTATTGTTACTTTTATTACTGTTACTGGCAGGAAAGTTTGTGTAGAGGAAGCTTGAGGCTGTTTAGAAATAACTTGTCCAGCTTAGAAGCATTTCATTTTCAGACAAGCTAAAGGGGATTTGAGAGTGTTTTGACCAGGAAGAGATGGACAGATAAAGCACTATTTGATGACACCGGCCTATCTGTGCTTCTGATAGATGTCAGGCAAGTGCTAGTTCCTCAGCATCTCTGGTTCTACCCAAAGAAGGGACGAATGCTGTTTCAAAGCATTTACAGCAGCCTTTGATGTGTCATTCAGAAGGGGAAGCCCACACATTTTTGATTAAACCTGGCTTGGCTCCATCGGATGAGAACTCAAGAATCACAAACCATATTTTTCAACATCTGTTCTGCATTTCTACAGTCCTCTGCCCCCACCTCCACCCCAGTTGGATCTGGAGAGCAGCTTCCCTCTCTCTACGCACAATTGGTTAATTTCAGAAGAAAATTAAATTTCCTCACTAGCCAGAGCAATGCATAGTTCCTTATGAGTCTAGCGGACAGATTTGGAGCCATTTAACCTTTTTAGACAGAACCAGAGGACATGGATATTCAGGGAATTACTGGGTAACACATAGCTATGCATTATTTTCTCTTTAGGACTGTTCTATTTTATACACTAACAAGAATGTATCCATCTTTTAGGATAATGCTTAATTTGCTATCCAGCAAGAAATAGGCATTTATCCCAGCATCTGCCACGCTAAAAAATGGTTATTTGTTGGTTAGTCAGCTTCTCATGCAGTTCAGTGTCTTTTTAGAGCACATTGTCAGGCTAGAAATAACATGTATTTTTGAATTCTTATACCTAATACTATATCTCTATCTGTATGTATATGTCTGTATATTCCTTTCGAGGGGAAGATGAACAGTGACATAGAGAAAAATCCGTCATCTTACCCTCTCATTTGTAGGAACATTAATTAGTTCCTTGCTACTTTCTGCAATACCACGTCTTTCAGTAATGTAAAATAAAAGTGTGTAAATTATTGAAAAGATGACATATTTTGAACTTAGGGAGACTAAGGTTGAAATCGTATCACTATTGCTTCCCAGTCAGAGAACTAGTCCCTGGAATTCTCTGAAATTCAGTTTTCTCCTCCGTATGGGATAATATCAACTTTCTTGCAGTGTTAATGAGATGATTAAGTGACAATATTAAATAAAATATGTGGTAGCTAGTAGTGTTACCAGTTAATAATAGGCAAGCCACCATCAAGTTCACATCTTAAAAGCAAATTAAAAACCTAAAACTTATATTAGTAGAGATTCACCTAGGTGGCTGACTGTGTGCAGAATTCTGGTGTTTTTTTATTTGACAGTTATATGCTAAATAGTCTAATTAATATCATTTAGTCTATTTTTTTTTCCCGCTACTGCTATGGGTGTTGTTACTAGTGAGTGCTTAGTATATATCAGGAACTGTGCTACATATACTCATTTCATTCTCTAACACCTATATGTGGAGTCATCATGTTGCAGGAGTTTGCTCCTTAGTTCAGCTAAAGCTGGGTTCTTGTCACATAACCAGGAAAACTTAGGCACGTGGACACATTGAAGGGTGAGTAGGAGAGGATTTTATTGGGCCAACGGAGAGAGGAAGAAAAAAAAAAAATAGCAAAGCAAGACAGAGTCATGCTAACAGGCTCCCCACCTCACAGATTGAATCCCCGGGGTCACAACACGGGAAGTGAAGAGGCCAGGCTCCTCCTCCTGCCCGTGGCTCCGCCCTCTTCCCCCAGTGCACATGTAGGCATGCTCAGACACAGCCCTGGGAAGTTCCCTCATCTGCACAAAAGCATCAGATGTAAACACTGGTGGGGCAGGTCGGAGATTCTACGGGTACCTTTTATCTATTTAGGCATTTGGCTGTCTCAGTTACACCTATTTAAGAGATGTGAAACCTGAGGATTAAAGAACTAACTTGCCCAGTATCACACAAATAGTTAGAAGTGGAACTGGGGTGTGCACCTGGGTCTTATGATGGTGCCTCGACAATCCACAGTCCTTTCTTTTCCTTGTGATTTCTGTAACTCCAATTGTGCCTATGAGCTTTAGCTTTAGGATGACTGAGTAGGACCAATTATAATGGAAATAATTGACTACTCATTCTCTAAATGACCTCACTGAATATCAGGAAAGAAGAAAAATAAACCAAATCTGTGGAATTAACCAGAGTATAAATGCTGTGATCTTTGCTCATCTGCCTAGCCTCCTGATATGGGTTTATTACCTTTGGCTGTGAACCAGATTGTGATGGGCAAGGTAAGGGGGAAAACAATGTTATTTTTATTTGATGAATCCGACACCATGTTAAGCTCCTATTATATATTATCTCACTTAATTCTTACAAATGACACCAAGAAATACTCAGTATGATTTCAGTTTTATAAAGAAGGAAACTTAAAAAAGGATTAGCTTCCTGTACTTGGTGATATATCACATAGAAGCAGGACGAGAGGTTAAATACAAGTTTCTGCTTATCATTGGCCGCTATACGTATGCATGCGCTTCTAGATTATGGATTCTTGAAAGTGGAATACGATGATGACAGTCGGTGTTTACTGAGCCCATACTTTGTGACAGACACTCTGAAAAGTTGTTATATGCAGCAAATTATTTATATTTAAGGTAAGCATTCCTACCCCAGAACAGGTATTAAAATAAGTCAGTTCTTTCATGTAAATCTGCTATGGCCCATTTTATTTTCTCATCTCATAAACTTATTTCGAGTGTGTATTGGGTGTACCGTGGCTTTGAGATGTGATTGTTTCTAAGGAAATAACTTTCTATTGTTTCCCAAGCGTTCACATTGAATGAGGCTGCATGAGCTGCTTAAGTTAAAAGTGGAAATGATGGCCATTCAGCAGGCAGAGTAGGAGGTCAGCATATAATCATTGTGGCCACAGTGCTGTGTTGTCCTATTTCCTCTCTTGAATATAAATACCCACTCAACACAGGAGCATTGCATTTTTTTTTTTCCTACTGGTATTCTGGCATTTCTATAATTCACCTGAGTTACCAGGGTGGCTGTTCATCATCAGTTTTCCTGAAAACACTCTTTATATTCATGATATCCAAGGATGCTAAAGTGAAAATATTTCATACTGTAGAAAACTTGGAATTAATTTAGATGGTAGACTGTGTATTGATTGATTCCCTCCTCAATCTTGCAGTAACTCTCATTTTTGGTGAAGAGCTTGTGTTTGTGATGTGCGTGTTTGTGTGTGTTAAGAGCGCTTAATAAGAGATCCACTATCTTATAACATTTTTAAGCGCACAATATAGTATTATTAACAATAGGTGCAACATTGTATAGCACATCTTTAGAACTTACTTGTTTTGCATAACTAAAACTTTATGACTGTTGATTAGCAATTCCTCATTTTCTTTTTCCCCAGTCTCTGGCAACCACAATCCTTCTCTCTGATTCTTTGGATTTGACTATTTTAGATACCTCATAAAAGTGGAATCATGTAGTATTTGTCTTTTCGTGACTGGCTTATTTCTCTTAGTAGAATGTCCTTAACATTCATTCATGTTGTTGTGTACTGCAGGATCTCCTTCTTTTTAAAGGCTGAATAGTGTTTCAATGTCTCTCTATACCACATTTTCTTTATCCATTCATCAATGAATGTTTAGGTTGTTTTCCCGTTTTGGCTATTGTAAATGCAATGAACATAGGAGTGCTAATATCTTTTTAATATCTTGATTTCAATTCTTTGGGATAAGTACTCAGAAGTGAGATTTCTTAATCATATAGTGATTCTGTTTTTAAGTTTTTGAGGAACCTCCATACTGTTTTCCATAACAGCTCCACCATTTTGCATTCCTGTCAACGGTGTATAATAATCTAGTATTTTTAAATAATTAAAACTTGTTTCATTTAATTCTTGCACTGTCATGGCCAGATAAAAATTTGATTGTCCCCAATTTGAAAACAGCACACTGTTTCAAAAAACTCACTATACCTGCTAATTCAACTAATGGTAATTAATTCATTAAGTCACATATTCAGAAACTCATTCATTCACTCATTTACATTAATTCATCTTGTCATTTATCTATATTTTAACTGACGTTTTGTCCAATTATTACATTTTGTAAAGAAATTTCTAGAAAGACATAATATCTGTCTTTGTTGGCTGAATATCCCCAGAAAACCAAAGCCCTTCACAGTTATCTAACTAGTCTTTTTTTTTTTTTTTTTTTTGAGATAGAGTCTCACTCTGTCACCCAGGTTGGAGTACAGTGGCACAATCTCGGCTCACTACAACCTCCGCCTTCCAGGTTCAAGAAATTCTTCTGCCTCAGCCCCCTGAGTAGCTGGGATTGCAGGCATGCACCACCATACCTGGCTAATTTTTTGTATTTTTAGTAGAGACGGAGTTTCACCATGTTGGCCACGCTGGTCTCAAACTCCTAACCTCGTGATCCCCTTGCCTTGGCCTCCCAAAGTTCTGGAATTATAGGTGTGAGCCACCGCGCCCGGTCTTATCTAACTAGTCTTTTCTACATGCTATCTGAAAATGGTAAACAAAATAGAATTGTAGAGCTTTAAGGTCACATGGAGGAAAACATTTCCTAATGCATTTTGAATAGAAGTTCATAGATATCCAAGGATGCCAATAATGTTAAAGTGAAAATATCTCACCCTGTAGAGAACCTTGTAGTAATTTGAAGGGTAGATTTTATTTATTGTTTTCTCACATTTTTATTCTCCCTTCATTTTCTGTCTCTCTCTCTCTCTCTCTCTCTCCTCTCTGACTATAAAGAAATTATTTGGGTAAAAAAAGGCTCCTTCTTTTCCTTAGAGGAATAATAAATAATATGTGACGCAGGGACCTTAGAATTCTGGAACTAGCAGAACTCAGATAATATTATTTATTAAAGCAGTTAGAGTAACCAGTGGAGCAATTAGAGGCAAAAAGCTGAAAACTTGTAGATGGAATTTTTGATACTCAACGTGCATGTGAGAAAATGTTAAAATGGTTTCTTTAGGCATAATAACAAAAGCTAGAATGAAATTAAGCAGTGAGAAAGAAACAGTTGGAGTTCAGTGAAATATAATAACTGATTCATAACTAAGGGGTTTATTTCATTATGTGTGGCTCTAAATAGCATCTTCACTTGCAGTTGGCTCACAATTGTATCTTCCTATAAATTTTCCATACAGAGGCTGCAAACCAATGTTTACCGAAACATTTTTTTATGATATAAAAGTGCATTTATGCCATTTAAATTTGAAAAATAGATACACAGTCTTTCTCCAAGGGCAGGGACTCCCTAATGGAGCTCTAATAATCACTACTGGGACTAAAGATAGGGAGACCAGGTCACTTTGAATTCCAGTGTCTTTGCTATAGGACTTCACCGGTGAGTTGCACCTTCTAAGGGGAGAATGTAAGTAGCATCTTCGATTTTGGAACTTCGTGTTTTGTTCTGCACAGCATCTAAAGTATGCTGAGAACCATGCTGATGTAAAAGAGGGCACTCAGGCTCCTGTCCTGATCTGTCCTCTAAATTCCGGTACACTGAACAATGAAAATATCATGACGCTTTCTGCCAATAGACTGTGTTGCCCATGACTGCATAATTTTCACCTTTTTTCTTTTCTTTTTAAAATTTTACTTTAAGTTCTGGGATATATGTGCAGAACATGTAGGTTTGTTACGTAGGTATACATGTGCCATGGTGGTTTGCTGCACCCATCAACCCATCATCTAGGTTTTAAGCTCCGCATGCATTAGGTATATAATGCTCTCCCTCCCCTTGCCCCCGACCCTTTGACGGGCACAGGTGTGTGATGTTGTCCTCCCTGTGTCCATGTGTTCTCATTGTTCAACTCCCACTTATGAATGAGAACATGTGGGAACTTCACCTGTTTTTCTTTCTAAAGAGCTTACTAAAGGGACAAAAGTCCATGATGTTAGTGAATACTTTGACTCCATTACACTAGGCCAGGGTTCAGCCTGTGGGCCAAATACGGCCTGCTACTTCTTTTATTTTTTCGTAAAGTCTTTTTTTTTTTTTTTTTGAGATGGCATTTTGCTCTTGTTGCCCAGGCTGGAGTGCAATGGCTCGATCTCAGCTCACCACAGCCTCCACCTGCCGGGTTCAAGCAATTCTCCTGCCTCAGCTTCCCGAGTACCTGGGATTATAGGCATGGGCCACCATGCCCAGCTGATTTTGTATTTTTAGTAGAGATGGGGTTTCTCCATGTTGGTCAGGCTGACCTTGAACTCCTGACCTCAGGTGATCCGCCCGCCTTGGCCTCCCAAAGTGTAAGAATTATAGGCGTGAGCTACCACTGTGCCCGGTCTAGTAAAGTCTTATTGGACCACAGTCACCGTCATCCTTTTATGCCCTACAACTGCAGAGTTGAATTGCTGTGCTAGAAACACTAGGGACTGCAAAACCTAAAATACGTTCTTTACAAAAAACTTTGTAACCCCCTACACAAGACTGATGGAGGTTTGGTTTCCATCCGTAATTTGAACAGTCAACTCCCATATCATTCCAGGATTTTACTCTGTCTCAAAGCTCCCTGAAATAAACTTCTCAAAATAATTGAAAAAATTTTAGCAGTCAAATAACTTTTTTTGTATTAGGATACAGCTACCTTTGATGAGAATTGTCATTCCCATCATTGCCTTAGAGTCCTTGGAATCTTAGTACTCATGGACCCATGACAGCATGCACCCATGTTGAATCTGCCAGAAAATGCTGGCTTCCTCAGCATAGCTTTTGAGGACATTTTCGTAACCCTGATGCAGGATGCAATGGGTACCCTGGTAAATACTGTGATGCTTCCCTGCTAAGAGTGAGGAATTTGTTTCCTTCGTGGTTTTATTATAAATCTGTGGGTTTTTTTTCACCTGTTCCTTTTCTTCTTCTGATCTCAGTGATGGCTATAATACAGGGTTTGGAATTGAGGCTGTCAACTGCCTTAGCCAAACCCTAGTCTCTGCACTTTAATCTCTTCGCATGTTCTTTGATTTCAGTAGCATTTCTCTGCCTAAATGAACGAAGTGGCAAAAACAAGAAACTGACATTAAATAGATTTGTGTGTACATGAAACTCAAATATGCATTCTTCTGTACGACACTAGGTTTTCAGCAAAGGATATGAAAAAATATTTTATGTATCTTTATTCATGCATATTTAGCATTTTAGTGCAGTTCTTTTTGCATATATTTCATTTACACTTTGTAGCATTAACTCCCTGAATTACACATATTCTTATTCCCATTAAACAAATGTGTTACAGGTTTGAAAGTACATGGAGTCTGAAATGAAAGCTGTTTGCTAGGGATTACCACCTGTGAAAGGAAAGGAGCAGGAGCATGATAGACAGACAGTGAAATCAAACTGCAACTCAGTCCAAGCCAAACC
This sequence comes from Chlorocebus sabaeus, assembly GCF_047675955.1. NCBI lineage: Eukaryota > Metazoa > Chordata > Mammalia > Primates > Cercopithecidae > Chlorocebus > Chlorocebus sabaeus. The sequence continues at coordinate 58,800,840 of NC_132908.1, read as the reverse complement.
TTGGCCCAGACTGGTGGGTTCCTTTGGAATTAGTGTTGCTCGTCAGAGGAGTCCTATATCATGCCAAAATGGTAGGACCTTTATACCTCTGTTTGCTTAGTCTTCAGATAACCTCTGGAAAGGGAATTTTCTGAAACAGAGGTGGACCCTAAGTAGTGGGTAGCGGGAGGCTATCCCTTGACCACACCCCTCACATCTCTGGCACCCTTCCCTTGAAGGGCAATCTGCACAGCAGTTCTTCATGCCTATAATGCATATGCACACTGAAACTCTGTAGTAATGAAGTAATTTTACTGAATTCACACTGCCAGCTGTCTACCTCCCAAATCCACAGTGGTTACCATATTGGATAGCACAGGGCACACTTCTCAACCTACAATGTCTTCCCTTGGATAAATACATATTTGTTACACATTTTGAGATGCAAACCTCATAGTGGAGAGTTAAGTTGCCTGAAATATTATCAATGTCATATACTAGACCTGGCTATTAGTTATAAATATTAATCAAATTACATGTATTAGTAAAATATTTTAAAACTAGTGATCTAAGGTGGTAAAAATTGCACAAGAATCTTGAGAGAGAAACAAAAAAGAAAGTGCTGATCTAGGGTTTAAAATCAGCTTTTTTTCTGATTGGTGAAGCCTCTGTATTCTGTAGGGAACAAAACTTAATAATAATGCTTATATTCTGAGAGAAACAAAGTTGCTTGTGTAGGCTGAGTCATGATATCTGACATTATTACACTCATAAGGCAAAATAAATCGTCTATTTTGCATCATGACAAAGGGAGATTGACATCCTTATCTGATGTTCAAATATTTATGGGAGTCATTGTAACTACACCTTTATTTTTCCTTATATTTCTACATTCTCGTTTGACATGATGTGTTATACAACTTTGCTTTTGATAAAGGGCAATCAGATTTGACTTAATGTTGCAGAGGAAAACATAGTAATGCATGTTTTAAGAAGACAGCACAGTAGAAATGGAGAACTTCCATTTTCATTCATTTATCAAAGGTTTATTAGCTTTACCCCATAAGTATGAAGTCTGCTTCCTGGGGGATGGGACGGGTCTAGCCAAAGTGCCTTTGAAACAGGCAATAGGGGACAAATCAAGTTTGGGACAATCTATTGAGGTTCACACCTTCATAGTAAAGGAGAATACAGATTATGAAAGTCCTTAAAAAGGGTCAAAGTCATGGAAAATACATTTAATGGCACAAAGCACAGGAAAATACCTAAAGCCCCTTTCAAAGCCAAGGATCTGAAATTGGACAGAACAAGTGTGGAAGGGGAACAGGGTGTAGACTGTGGTGAAGAGAATTGTCTGTTTAATGGCAAAAGAAGACACATTTCTGCCTAACCTTTATTAGACATCAAATACATGACCTTGGGTTTTGCATTTGTTTAATTGTACAAGACCAGGTGAAACCACGTGAGTAGACATTGCGCTTAGGAATAAGCATTTTTTTAAAAAAATATTTTTGTTCCCAGAAAGAACTACATCTGGAAGAACACTGGAATGATGTGTTTATCCTATTACTATAGTGTATATAGTGTGTAAATAAGCAAGCACATCATCTGAATATAAATGCATCTCTAATTTTAAGGTTGAGAGACCACCAGCCTAGGCAACATGGTGAAACCCCCTATCTATAAAACATACAAAGAAATATCTGGGCATGGTGGTGCATACCTGTAATCTCAGCTACCCAGGAGGCTGAGGCAGGAGGATCACTTGATCCTGGCAGGTGAAGATGGCAGTGAGCTGGGATCGTGTCACTGTACTCCAACTTAGGTGACAGAGGGAGACCTTGTCTTTGGGGAAAAAGGAAAAAAAAAAAAAAAAAGAACTAATAGACCATATCGTGCTCAACAGTTCATTTCCAGTATTTTCCAAACTCCTTATTATTTGCTAAATGAACCTTAATATCCAATTAAAACTTCAAATTATATACACATTTATGACATTTTACAAAACCTAATTTGACATAGTTATACAGTACTTTAAAAATTAATTTTGGTGTGCATGCTTTCCTTAAACATGTTTTTTTTCTATATTGTAAATGATTTTTACCAAAATGGAAGCCACTTATATAATCAAATATCACCATCTTCATAACTTTCCAACATTTAATAAGAGTTTATTATGTGACAGATACTATGGTCAAAATATTATACATGTTTCTCTTACTAACTTTATGACAGGGGAAATGCATGTTATCCCCATTTTACAACTATAAACATTGAGAGACAAGAAAGTCTATAATGGGCTACTCCACTAGATTACAGGAAGGATTAAGTGAAAAATTAATATACAGGGTTTAGCAGAAAGGCCAAGAATTAGGAAAGATTCAATAAATGCATTAAATATATTATTAAATATCAATACTGGATCTGGTCCTATGGTCTGGACTGTTACATTGTAAGATGCTATTTCTATACTTCATCATCTCTGTTCTGTTATCTATTAGTGTTTATCAACCTTGACTCTATTTCCTATGGAGAGAAGTATGACAGGCATGATCAACAGCTCCAAAAAGATGTCATTCCAGAGAAGGGAAAGATTCTCTTCACTTCTAGATTGCCCTTGGCATTGCTGGGTCATTGTGGACCTGTGGACATTCATAGGAATTGATTGGGCTTCCTGTGTCCTGGGGGTAAGCCGTGAGGATCAAGGTCATCAGCAGGGCTTTGGTGTGAGAGAGTTTATCCTCATAACTCGTAACCTCCCGTCATAGAGAAGCACACACAAGAGATAAATCTCAGATAGCCACCAGAACTTCCAGATTCCATGTATTTCTAGAAATATTTAGTCATCTTTTGCTAATACTTATGTGAATATTTCTGATCCATTTGTTGTACTTGAATAATTACATAGGAATGGGTAAAAGAAAATAAGACAGAACTATTTTTAACTTGAAAAGCAATATAGATTAATTAAACATGTTACAAACATGATATAGGAGTGTTTCTTCAAGACCTCTTCACTTCCTTTGCTTTCCATGTTCAAGTAATCACTATGCCTGGTTTATTTTACTTCCTAAGCTCAAACACCATCATCTCTAACTTGAATAGTGATAACAGCCTCATTTGCTCATCTCTTATCCTTTGATCTCCACACAGCTGCCAAGATGATTTCTACCTCAGTTTCAACCTGTGCTGCCCAATATTGTGGCCACTAGCCAAATATAGCTCATTGAAATTTCAGAAAAATAATTTGAAGTTACCAAAAATTAATTTAAATAAAATAAAAATTTTGATTTCTCAGTTACAGTAGCTAGATAGCTAGGGTGAAATAGCCACATATAGTTAGTGGTTACCATATTGGATAACACAGAGCATATTTCTACTACCATATAAAGTTCTATGCAATTCAGCTGTGGTTTAGATCATATCACTTCTGAGTTTATATCATATCACTCCTCTTAATATTATGCACACATACAAACATGATAGTTCTATGATAGTTGGCACTAAGGGGCAGTCACTAAAACTTTGTTGACATTAAATAAAAAATCAAATTTGCAATGTAATCCTTTCACAGTGTGTAAAACTGCATTCCATTTTTACATTTTTTTGTTACCACATCATCACATTTAGAATTCTCAGTAATGCACTATTATTTTCCTGGCTCCAGGGGAAAAAAAGTTCAAATTTCTCCAAAAGTATTATGTAAATATTAAAGAATTGATCATGAGTCAAACTGAATGTGGTATTTACTCTGGAGCATTTGCTTTTTTGTTGTTGTTGTTCCAGTGTTACATAAAATTATACATGTGATTATGGTTTTATTATGTTATTTTCTGAAAGTGTTTGTGGAACAAACTATAAAACAACACAAACACACTGAAGAAATGAGACCTGAAATGAATTGACATAGATTTGGAATCTGAGACTTCTATATTTACCCTAAATAATGTACAAGATACATTGATCGTGTTGACTGAATTTGCTTCATCCTGTTGGTGCAAATAGCGAGTAGAAATATCACAAAATCATGACTCTCCATGTAGAGCCCACACACCAGAATCTTTCAAATATGTTTGTTGTTTTAAAAAAATCTAGATATTTGGCAGTGTCATCTACAAGTAATGATAAACACTCACTGTGAGGCCACGTTTTAAAGTACAAGGAAATCTTGAATGCGTACTCTCACTTGGAGCGTACCTTAACCTTTTAAGGCAATCCTGTTGTTCTCATTTTTTAGATGAGGTAATTGAAGTGCAGATATATAAATTGACATAGCACAGAAGTTAGGAACAAAAGAGTTAGTCCCTGAAAAAGTCATCAGATGTTTCACACAAATTGCAGTAGAAAGAATACAGTTCAGAATAACTTTTTTCACCTATTATTCATTTATCTGTTATGGTAATCAGTATGACTGCTGTGTACATTTCAGACTTAATTGCAGTTTGTTCGTGTTGTACTGGAGTCACAGGGAGTAAAAATGAAAGATCCACGACATTTGAAACTCTGTTCTGAAAATGTTGAAAGTGTTCTGCATGTATATTCTCACAGATTGATGTTTTTATTACAAAAAACAAAAGTAATAGAGTGGGAGATGGAGGCTTTGTGTGGATATGTAGTATTGGGTATGGGTTGACTGAAAGGAGGTAGGAGATGCTTTAAATAAATATATGTTAACAACAAAAAATCTAATGTAAGTCCACACACACACACACACACACACACAAAGAGGTGGAATTTTTGTGCCAAATATCAGTATGAAATGTATGCAGCTGGGCTGTGATAATTGAGGAAATGTGTTACTCTGGTGAAAGTTTCTATTTAATATCAACAGTAGCAGCAATGCAGAAGTATGTTATTTCCCCAAATCAATAATATTCAGTTGGCCATTTTGACTTATTGCCAACCACTACACCAGTGTATTTTCTTAAATTTACTTTTGATCTCTGCAAGCTACTCTGAATTGAATGAACTAGTGACATCAACTTGTGCCTGTGGTTAGTGTGCTGTGTATTAAATTACCATCTTTGAACCAGGTGCTAAGCCATTAGGAATTTTCTTGAATTTTTATCCTTAATTCCACAAAGTAAAGGGATCAATTTCTTAGCATTTACTTCCAAAAAATACTACTGTGGATTAGAGGAATGGTGATATTAAAAGCCAATCTGGATACTTGTTGGATTAAAAATGAGAAAGTTTAAATAAGGCTGTTGTGAATATTGGTTATCAAGGACAATGCAGTTTCTAAACTGTATCTATTGCAGTAGAAAGGGACTGTCTATTTCTAAAACTTCCTTCATTAGAATTGATATTAACATGACCCAAGGAGGCCATTTTCTCACATGCCACCTCCCATTGTGTTAATGAGAAGTTTCTTTTTACTGTGGCAGGAAGATGACTCTCCAGTGTGCATGCTATTCTTCTCAAAACTAGCTCTTCTGTCGAAAGCATTTCAAATAATTCTGCAAATGAGCAGCAAATCCAATACATGCACAATTCTCAAGAAATTAGAACAGAAACTTCAATTCTAAAGATAAAAATACTAGATTTTTTTAAACCTAAAATAAAACTCATTGCGCTTTTCAATATGAAAAATAGGATCCAAATTAATTTTTTCTTTCTCTTTTTCTCTCTGATCTATTCCCTTTTTTATTTCTTTTTCTCTCCCATCTATTCCTTTTCCTCATATTTTTAGTACTATATTTCACACAAAATAATATTCCATGCTTAATAATACATCCTTCTAGCAAGCCTTTTTTGAGTAACTTCAATAATTATGTGATGCTATATGAATCATTCTTTCTTTGTGCTTAAAGAGCAAAGGTCAGTCAAATGTTTATACAAACATGGGAGAGAAAATTCTTAAGAAAGGGTCAACTAGCAAACTCTAGGGCCAGGTATAAAAGGCTCATGTAGGTAAGATGTGAGCAAGGAAAACCAATATAGCTTCTCATCTCTTTAAGTCTATGCTCTATGGAGATACCTATAGTAACAGATATTTTGAAAATAGTAAACTCTGGTATAGACAAACACCACGAAGAATTTGGAAATATTTTTTAGTGTCATATAAAGAATCCTGTCTTTCCCGAAGCTACTAAAACATGTGACTAGTAGTTCTTATTTATTTCTTTTCATTTTTTGATATTCATCTCCACAGTCAATTTGGACTTTAAGAGAACTCTTACAGATTAAAGAATTGGCTCATCATTTATATGTATTTATTTTTGTATCTAATGTGAATCATTTATCAACTCATTTACTGCAAAGCAATCTTTGTGAAGTAGACATTTTCTCCTATTTATAGATGAACATCTGAGATTAAGAGATGGCAAAAACCATAATTACCTTTGCACCAACCTGAGAGTTTCAATGTTATTCCCCCAGGTTACATTCCACTGAAGACTCTCTGGCTTCTCAGGTTGTTTTTATTCTATTTTATGTGGTGCCACTCAGAAGGATGCTGAGAGTCACAGAAAAACAAAGTGGCTTGAGGGTCTACTTCTGAGGTTTCTACCCCAAATCATGATGCCTGAGAAATCACATGATACAGATACCTTGAATTCTGAAATTTAAGCCATTACCCTAGAGTTGTTATTTTTAACCCACTCTTTTTTTTTTAAGTATTTTCTGTGACTTGGCTTAAAGAAAGGGCCTATATCAGAGTTTTATAATGAAGTGTTGTCCTTTATTGATGCTACAGTTTTATCACACAGTGAAATGAGTAGGAAGAGAGGGGAGTAATTAAAATGGTGGAGTGTATGGTGGCAGCTGTGAGGACCAGAAAAAAGCAGACTGAATCTTTCCAGCTAGAGATAGGGTTGGCATAGCTGTGGCATGGGGGTGGGGAAGAGGGTGATTGGGACAGCATTTGCTGAGAGCATTCCAAAAATGGCATCCTTTCTGATTTTGTGATTAATCTTATAACTAAGATTAAAGGCTTATAGACTACTCAATATGAATACAAAAATCAACCTAATAAACCTTTGAATCTTCAATGATCAGTTCAAGGACAGAGATTTTGGTTAGAAAAGTTGGTGGAAAAAAAATACTGGTACCAGAAATGCAGAGATTGGTTCCTATTTATTCTCCCTTCCCAACTTCACCTTTCATCACTTAACCCAAATTCCTCTATTTTCCTGCTTCCACTAATATTAAGACCCGGATGAACTTCTTTAAGGACAGAGAAATAAAGAGTGAAAGAAAAACTACCTTGGACCTTAGAAAAAGTCAGGGAATCATCAATAGAAATCTTACTGTCTTTTCCTTATAAATAATGCTAACACTAAAGCTTTTAAAATACATGTTTATTGAGCTTTTGTTTTAGTGTCAGACCCGTAATAAGTATTTTATAAGCATTACCTCATTTAAAGTTCATAAATCATGTTATAATCCCCATTTTACAGATGAGGGATCAGTAATAACATGATTAAATCACATATATGCCAGTAATGAGACTAAGATGAGAACTCAGGCTAACAGACTGAGGACCCATGTTTTTTTGTGAGGAGACTATGAGTATGTGAGTAGCCTATGGACTAAGACTCTCCTGGCAGCCTAAAGAAACACACAGAAATCCAGGTCATGTCTTCAAGCAGCAGAGCAGAGTTTGTGAGAAAATGAAGGTGGATTTAAAGTTTATCCATAGGCCTATAAAGAACTTGGGAGATGGAAGCTTTTATTCTTTCGCTTTCAGGGAAGGTCTAAATTCTTATCATCTTATTCAGTAAATCATCTTCACTTAGACATTGTGTTTTAATATTTAGGTGTCTAAGATATGCTCAAATCAGTATATTCCAAAACGAGAAAAATAACCAATCACCTGTTATTCTCTGTTTTGTAGTCCATTTGGGCTTCTATACAAAATGCAAAATACAAAATAGACTAGATGGCTTATAAACCATATAGAAAATAATTTCTTCTGTTGGTGGGAATATGAATTAGTTCAACCATTGTGGAAGACAGTGTGGTGATCCCTCAGTTACCTAGAGACAGAAATAGCATTTGACCCAGCCATTCCATTACTGGGTATATACCCAAAGGAATATAAATCATTCTGTTATAAAGACACATGCATGCATAGGTTAATTGCAGCACTATTCATAATACCAAAGACATGGAATCAACTGAAATGCCCATCAGCAATAGACTGGATAAGGAAAATGTGGCACACATCTACCATGGAATACTATGCAGCCATAGAAAAGAATGAGATCATGTCCTTTGCAGAGACATGGATGGAGCTGGAGGCCATTATCCTTAGCAAACTAATTCAGGAACATAAATCCAAATACCACATGTTCTCACTTATAACAGGGAACTAAATGATGAGACATATGGACACATAAAGGGGAACACTGGAGCTGGCTAGAGGGCAGAGGGAGGGAAGAGGGAGAGGATCAGAAAAAATAACCAGTGGATACTAGGCTTAAGACCTGGGTGATGAAATAATCTGTACAATGAACCCCCATGACACACGTTTACCTATGTAACAAACCTGCACATCCTGCACGTGTAACTCTGAACTTAAAATAAAGTTAAAACAAAGAAATGAATTAATTGAAATTCTGAAGGTTGGGAAGTCCAAGATTAGCATGCCAGTGTGACCGGATTCTGGTAAGGGCCCGCTTCTGGGTTGCAGACAATCAGTTTCTCACTGTGTCCTCACAATGGAGGAAGGGGGCTTGCTAGATCCCTGGGGTCTTTTTTAGAAGGGAGCTAATTTCATTTGTGAGGGCTTCACATCCTAATCACCTCCTGAAAGGCCCACCTTCTAACGCGATCACCTTGGGAGTTAGGATTCAACATACATATTTTGGGAAGCACAGAAACATTCAAATAATAGAATGTTGTGTCTCAGTTTGGAGTTCAGAAAATTGAGTACATGTGTAGGCATTCAAGGATGTCACCATGATACAAATGATTTGAGAGCCCTTCACACTGTGTCACAGTGTCAGCACACACATGTTGGTGAAATGTGCCACACCTATCATCTCATGTGATCTTCACAGCAATCTTGTTAGCCAGGGACTATGACTATCCCCATTTTATGCATGAATAAGATAAGCCCTTTATGTGGTTGGTATATACATGGACTTCACAATGACTCAGATGTGAGTATTCATTCTGGTTCCACTGTTTTAACAGTTGTGTTACCTAAAATGTCCTAGTCTCTAAGAGTTTTATTTTTCTGTTATTCATTATATAAGAAACCAAGAAAAGAAGGGTGGGAGAAGGAAAAGGAATCTAGCACTGTGCTTGGTACAAATTTGGTGTTTCATGCATGCTTGTTGACCAAAACGTTGAGTCAGAATTTTTGTGCTGTTTAGTCATTCTTGGGAGCTGTTATCATAAAGTCTACTAGGCAATAAAATGTGTGAAATTTCTATAGAAGCAGTAGGAGTTTTCCAAAATAGTTGAGGTAGGCTTTAAAGTGAATTTTAAACCAAGTCATTTATTTCCCATCAAGTTCCTTCTATTGTGTAATCTGGTAATATTATGACATTCCTACCTCTGATCTCACTAAAGGGCTGTATTTATAGACTATTTTATAAATTCCTGTGACTCACCCCATAAAGTCTGTCATGATCTGGAACTTTAAAAAATGAGAAAAATATCTCTGCCTTTGTTAGAGTTATGGGAGTTAAATAACATACTTCTTCTTTTTTTTTTTTTTAAGTTTTCTGCCATTTATAAATTGCTAAGGAAGGGGCATTCTTTGCTACCTTCTACATAGGGAAGTTTATTAATACATCATTTAATGAGAGATGAAGATGACGACGATGATGATGAGCCTATTTTTATTACATACTAAGTGCCAGAGATTGATTTAAGCTTTGTTTTTAGTCTTCACAACTGTTTCTGGGATATAAATAATTCTTATTTCACCAGCAAATAAATTGAGGCTCAGTGAATTTACTAATTATCCCAGAAACAGCAATACATAAGTAGTAGAAATATAATTTGCTCCAAATCTGAGTTCTGCATGACACATATCTGAATAAGGGATTAACAAACAGCAACATTTTTTTTTTTTTATGCCAACTTTCAAATACCCCGTTGTTGCTCCCAATGCTTCCTTGGGGCTAGAAATTCTAGGCAATTACTGGACAGCAACCAAATAGCCATGGAATGTGTTTCTGATTTGGGATTCGTGAGTATCAGTGATTAGACTGATTCGTGTTTACTGTGACCTCTGGGAAATTGGTTGACGCATGGATGTGTGAAATATCGGCAGTGAGATAATAAAATTACTAGAACCAGAAATGCCTGCAAAGTTTATTTATGAATATAATGCAGAAAGTGATAATTAATCCTCTGGACATTTTTTAGCTCTTTTAAGAGTCAGAGTGTACATGATATCTGAAGCAAAACACGTCTGTTTAGTTATTTTACAGTTAAACTTGGAATATCATTGGTTGAATCAACCATCATTATTCCCCAGGAAAACGGCTTTTGGTCTTCTTTCCATAATACAACACATTTAAACACTTTGCAGTAAACACATCCTCATGTTCAGGATTTTGTTGAAAGCACTGTTAATTCACCTGTCTCTCAGTTCTTAAATTCTCTCTGAATTTCTCCAGTATCCTGGGGATTGGGGATGGGAGGGATTTGTAGATGCCTAGTGTATAGGTACAAGTCAGTGTCTTAGTTTTTATTTGTAGTTAAGTCATTACTAAATGGGCAGTTATTATGTCATTTTATAATAATTTTTTTCAAATGATTTCTCAATACACAATTGTCAATAAAATTAAATCATTTTAACTATTATTCCAAATCTTTTAATTATGCTTTTCTTTGGTGGGCAGGATTTAACAAGAAGATCTTTTTACAATGGCCTTTGAATCTAGTATAAATGATATGCGTACCTTCTCTAGTGAAAAAGAAATAGCTAAAAGGAGAAGGAAAAATCTGTTCATATATCTATCTATACCTATCCGACTATCTAACGAGTAACTTGCTGTATAGGTTATTTATCTAGCCATCTTTATAGGTAGGTATAGATATAAATTGGTAGATGCATATTCATATACATACATATAAAATGTTTTCGATGAACTCTACTAAAATGTTAACTGCAAAATTATAGTTGGAGGATTATGGAAAATTTACTTTTTTATTTTCTTATAATGGCATAGTCTTATTTGTTGTCATATAATAAGTATCTATAAAGAACATGTATAAAAAATATGCTCAGTGTTAACTGGCATGGACCATGCTTCAAATTTGAGTTTAATGAGTATCAATGAATAGAGAGATTTCATGTGCACTTCCTAAGCCATTCACTCAATCATGAAGGCCTTCTTCAGTCTTTCTTCCTGAAATGCAAGTGCATACATCTTTCTTTGGGCCTCCATCCTATCCTGTTTTAGTGCATCACTGCTTACTTATGGGCCAATCTTTCTAAGTCTGCCTTGTAATCTTTAAAACGTAAAGTTTATTGGGTCCAGCATTCCATAGCCAGGAAACTAATCTTGGTGTATAAAAAAGATATTAATAAATGTCATGAGAAAATAATTTCTTTTCTTTGTCTTGATACTACCCTGATACTCAGTGGTCCTGAGAAGCAGTTTGCTCTAGACACCACACATCTCACGTATTTTCTTTCTTTTTTTTTTTTTTTTTTTTTGAGACGGAGTCTCGCTCTGCCGCCCAGGCTGGAGTGCAGTGGCCGGATCTCAGCTCACTGCAAGCTCCGCCTCCCGGGTTCACGCCATTCTCCTGCCTCAGCCTCCCAAGTAGCTGGGGCTACAGGCGCCCGCCACCTCGCCCGGCTAGTTTTTTGTATTTTTTTAGTAGAGACGGGGTTTCACCGGGTTCTCACGTATTTTCTTATCTGAACGAGTTTGCTTGATAAAAGAACTACTAATATGTCCGTTTGAAATTCTTAATTTAGTAGACTGTAGTGTTTAAATATGTTAAAATATAGATTCTAACTTTTAAAAAACATTAACTATAGAATAAACAACTATTTAAAAACAACCATGGAATCAACAACTATCCAATTTCTATGGACTGAGATTAATAGAAAACCTAAATACACACTTAAAATGAAAACAAAACAAAACAAAACAAACAACCACCGCCACCAACAAAATGAAATCCCATAAATTCAGTACAGTCAAATGAAAGTTTAACAAAATACATATTTTATTTGAATGGACATACGTAACATGTTGCCTAGTGCCATCCTGCTTTGGGCTTGAATTCATTGTTTTATATGATATTTCGTGGCAACTGCTAATTATCATAAGCTGTCCAATAAATGTGATGGATTGTCCAATTAACTCTTCATCAGCATCCATTTTTGAAGATGCTATCTATTGAAACTGATGGCAGTTTATGACCTACATGTTGCATATGTAGCTAATTGCTCCTTGGACAATAATTATTAAGTTTCTTGTGCCTCATTCAGTCATTTTGTTTTATAAATTATGATGCCACTGAGTTTCCCAATTCATTTGACTTCGCAACTATGGCTCTCCAAGGATTACTAAAGGTCTGCTGTGGAATGTATGGATCATATAAACATTGAAGTAGATTACAGATGTGTCTGTTTTGTAGGTTTTCCATCGACCGGCACACTGACCTGGAGAGGCAGTTCAACATTAACGCAGACGATGGGAAGATAACGCTGGCAACACCACTTGACAGAGAATTAAGTGTATGGCACAACATAACAATCATTGCTACTGAGATTAGTAAGTGCCTGGGTTTGTTCATTTCTTCCTTGTGTGACTGAGTTCAATTTATGCCTGTTAATAATGTGATAAGCAGCCCCTGTTTCTGTTAGATACCTTGCCATTGGAACTTAGTTTATTGTTCCCAAGGAGCCTTTGAATGTATCATCTCAACACAAAATAACTTACACCGTGGTGAATTACTGAAATGTTTCAGGATATGCGAGAAGGAAACATTCTTATATCCGTTATTCAGCCATTAAAAACAACGTTTTGCATTTTAAAGTAAAAGGAAAAGATTTAGTATAAAACAGTGGATAGCTGGGCATGGTGGCTCACGCCTGTAATCCCAGCACTTTGGGAGGCCAAGGCAGGTGGATCATGAGGTCAGGAGTTCGAGACCTTCCTGGCTAACAGGGTGAAACCCCTTCTCTACTAAAAATACAGAAAAATTAAGTCAGCGTGGTGGCGGGTGCCTGTAGTCCCAGTTACTCGGGAGGTTTAGGCAGGAGAATGGCATGAACCAGGGAGGCGGAGCTTGAAGTGAGCCGAGATTGTGCCACTGCACTCCAGCCTGGGCGACAGAGCAAGACTCTGTCTCAGAAAAATAAAAAAAAAAAAGTATGTAAAAAAAGTCAAGAACTGTACATTATAATTTAAATAAATGGACACACATATACATATAGTATAGTACATACAGTATAGAAACAATTACATATTTAAATCATATATATGCACACATACATGTGGAAAATATAGACGGAAGCTTTATCAATATTATTTTGGGTAGAAGAGATTATAGATAATATTTTGTTTTTTACAATCTAATGTATTTTACACAGTAATCATGGAATGTTTAAAATTATACCAATATAAATTCAATGTAATCTTTTTCATAAATTTTGTGAAAACATTTGAGTTATTTTATTATAGGGGAGGAGAGTCTAGGGTTGTTAAAATAACATGTTAATCTTTTTATTTTATTTTTTTTTCTTCTTTGCACTTGATAAAACTATGATGGAGTCTCTAAACAATAGCTATATGGTGAAATTTGGTGCCACACTGTCTTTGAGAGCTTATATCTACTTTATCAACTTTCGTCACACAAAAATATGGAAAAGGGACGTGATGTTCATTTTACATCCTAGAAAAATACATGTTTCTTATCATCCGAATATCTTCTTTTTATAAAGGACTGGATGAGTCCTTCGAAGTTCTACACAAATTCAGAGACAATAAATTCCAAGAGAGTTGGGGTAAAGGGAATTTGAAAAAGAAAATAAAAATCAATGTTAAGAAAGATTCATGGGCACACATACCATATAGAGAAATATAGATGATAATTATAGGAAATGTGCCCTAAAATCCACTCTACTCTCTGGCAGCTAATGTGAAAAAGGGGAAATATCTCTGTGAAAAATGATTAATTTATTTGTATTAAAAAAAGAGTAATCCATGTGTTCAGGAGACAAACATTTTTTTTTTTTTTTTTTTTTCTGGTTTTGTGATGTGAGGAAAATGTCCTCTACCAAGCCTTATAAAAAGAACTCTTGTGTGGAAGAGTGAAGATTCAAGAGTGAAGAATGTTTGTTTCTTATCGCAGCCTTGAGTGCAGGCAGAGAACACGAAGTCAAGTTGATATGTAGTTTCCACACTACCAAACTCTGGCTCTGGATAGAGACAGAGCTCTGGAAACTTTGATGTTTTTCCTGCCTTAGGAGTAGTATTTTCTTCCCTAGTGTCTTAACCTGATGGTAGTTTCCCCTTGTAGCATGAAGAGAAGAAGCAAATAAAGCATGCCATCTGGTGATTTTGGTTTATTAGAAGTGTCAACCTCATTTAGAAAGATGTAGACATAATTTTTTAATAATTTACCATGTTGAAGCCTGATTATCACCTTAAGCTTCTCAGAAAAACTGTATCTATTTATATGATTTAAGGCTTTATAAAAAACTCAAAAAAACAGTCTTCTTTAATGTGTATAGTCAGTAACTACTTTTAAAGAATTTTCTCGTATACTGAAAACACAATCTAGTAGAGTTAAACTTAATTGATGTTACCTTTGAGATAGATCTCTCTTTCTGTTGCCCAGGCACCATCATAGCTCACTCCACCCTCTATCTCCTGGGCTCAAGTGATCCTCCTGCTTTAGACTCCCCAGTGTCTAGGTCTACAGGCACAAGCCACCATGCCTGGCTAATTATTGTTTTTTCTTTTTGGAGAAACAGGGTCTCAGTATGTTGCCCAGGCTAGTCTCGAGCACCTCACCTCAACTGATCCTCCTGCTGGGATCATAAACATGATCCACACACAAGGCCTATGCCACCTTTTAGAAATGAGATAGATTCCTTTACTTAAATATCCATCAAGGTTTATCAGTTATCAGCAAAATGTGCTCAAAGCAATGAATACACAGAGCATTTGCTTAAGAAACATTTCAGGACAATACAGAAACAAAGTACTCATTTTTGAGAAATCGTAGACAAGAAAGACAGATAGCAAAACAGCTGCTCCAGGGCATTGAACTGTTAGCTGCAGGGTGACAAGGCTACCAAGCTAAGTCGGGGAAGATGTTCATTTGCTCATTCATTCAATAATTATTTATTAAGTCTTTACTA
This sequence comes from Chlorocebus sabaeus, assembly GCF_047675955.1. Lineage (NCBI taxonomy): Eukaryota > Metazoa > Chordata > Mammalia > Primates > Cercopithecidae > Chlorocebus > Chlorocebus sabaeus. Next base: position 58,785,566 of record NC_132908.1, on the reverse strand, counting down.
TTGCTAAGCACTCATCTAGTGACTGAGGATATAGCAGGGAGTAAAGTAGGCATAAATCCTGCTCCTCTTGGAGTTTTCTTTCTGGTGGCACCTGGGACTACCTGCATATCAAAGGATAAATTGGAACCTGCTGATATATGCATAAAGAAAGGCACAGAGGTAAGAAAGAAGATGATGAATGTTGAGAGTTCAAGCAATTCCACATTGATGCTGTGAAAATAAATGCAGCTACTGACCTCCTTCAATGAGGATATGATATTAAAAATTACTTCAAAATACCTATGAAAAAATCAAGACTTTATGTATATTAGTAAAATTACTAGTTAAGATTTTTAAGTGGTATTAATATTATTATTATAAACACAGTATAACCAAATAACTGAAAATATAAAACGTAGATGAGATAAAATTTTCTGAATGTTTTTAGAGAAGTGATTCAATCATGTCTCAGATTCAGGTTTACAGTTGGCTCCATATGGAGAACGAACACAGTGTACCTGTGCTCATATGCTGAGCCTCAGCTTGCTCAGGAACCACAGAGAATTTAAAATATGTGCCCAAACATACATTGATTCCGTTCAAATCGGTGTTGATGGGAGTTGTCTCACTTTTTCTTTTTTCTTTTTGTCAGAGATTGAAAACTAAACAAACCACACAGGTGCATTTTGGCCAAGAAACAAGCTTAATTCATGTTAAACATCTTAAGAAATGTTAGACTCTAAGCTTAAAAATCTGTCTGACTTTGTTTGAATTTTTGCAGATTTCTTTCTTAGAACAAACAAGGGTGAGAATACAAAAGAGAGCTTTAAATTTTAGCTGTGAACTACTAGCTGGGGTGGCATAAATTTGAAAACTTTAAGTGTACAATTAAACCACCTTTGTTCTTGATCATAAAGGGAAGTAGAAATCATAAGATCACAGAGAAATTTAAAAAATGGAAATTACTATGAATATAGCTTAGAAACTTGTTTTGACTTGGTTTGATTATTTAGCCCATCATATGATGTTTATCTTCCAAAGCCACACACCATGTCTTGGGGAAAAAAAATATTAAAGGGAGATTTATAGAATTCATCTGAGATGAATATTTAAAACCATTCAGAATAACAGAACCCCATAGGGGGAGGTTCTAATAATGATAAAGAAATGGTCATTCCAGGGAGAACAGTTTAAAATGACTCTCAGGATGCTATCTCATCAGACAAAAGATTTAAACAAATGAAATTAGGCTAAAAAGTGGATTTTAGCGAAGTCCATCTGTTATCTCTTAATGAGAATGGAGATGTCATTCTTTATCCTCTTGTGTCAGATTCACTTAACTGAGGCTGAGATGCTTCACTGTGTTTATTACCCAAGTATTTCAGTGGTAGTAGATCTAACTTGTCATCATGATCAACTGGCACATCTTATCACTTGAGCTGGCAGGTAGATGTCCATGTGCTAACAAGAGATTAGGCTTATATAGTATATCTCTGCTAACTGTCTCTGCTAGTAGCAAGCCCATTCCCTGAAACTACAGTGCATGGCTGCTGTTTACCATGATAATGAAGATTTAAGGTAAATGTAGCTGAATAATGAAAACAATGAGAAAATAAACTGAAAAAGCCCTTAAATGCATTTAATTCTCATAATGTTTGCTGAAAAGTGACTACTATTATTATAAGCATTTACCAGGCAAAGAAACTCAGATACGTGTTTCAAAACTTCATAAATTTCAAAATTTCATAGTGGGCAAGGATGGGAGTGGAGGTACAGGATCAGACCTTTGTTTAACTGCAGAATATATATCCTTAAACACCTTCCACAGAAACCTCACTTCTATCTTCTTTCCTCTTTATCTTCTTGCTCAATTTTAGCTTCCGATACTGCTACATCATTTCCTGAATCAAGTGAATGAAACCATTTTTCTGTGCAAAGCAAAAAGCTAGGGCAAGGACAAGGGTGCGGTGAAGGAATGAACAAGCACGTGGTTTATTACGGAGAGTAAGAATATTGCCTAATAAACAGCAGAGCTTTGGAACTTCTAAAACCAGAATCCAAGTCCTATTTTATAGATTAGGAAACTGAAGAACATAGAATAGAGAACACAGCATAGTACATTTTAGGAGACTGTTTTTCAAAGCAGACCATTGGTTAGAATTGCCTAGAAAATTGTCTAAAACAAACAAATAAAAAATAGCCCAGACTTCATTTGAAACCTATTAAATTAGAATCTCAAGGGAGAGTTTCAGGAATTTACTTCTCACAACTTCTTCCTTGTTTCCCTCACCATGCACATACGCACACACACCCACACCCACAAACACACACACACACACACAAATATACGATCATTAAAATTTGACAATATTGCAGAGAGAGGCAAAGAAAGATGAGGCATTATTGTTTTGTTTGGTCTTTTTAAAAAAATTTTCCCATGCTGACTATAACCATAGGACAGTAAAGAATCCTGAGAAGTGGGAATCAATTTGCTTAGAACAGAGTCTCTGCAGGGGCATTGTAGATGCACTGAATGCTCGTTTTAAAGTGTCCTTCACAGAGAACGTGATGGTGTGGCATAGAAAGTTGCAAAGCTCTCTGGCACTCTGTACCTGGGAGCAGGCAAAGGGCATGGCATTTGCAGAAAGTACATGACTATTGGTTACCTGAAAGTATTTCAAAGCAGGAAGCATATAATTGCCCATTAAATTAATCTCTTTGAGTTAGTGATCATGCATTGCTCTGGCCCACTACAGCGGGCTGCACACATTATTGCAAATGAAGCTTTTCGCTAATGATGGTTAAATCTCCCAGGAAAACACTAGTTTTATAGCACTTAAGGATTGTTTTTTCCTGGCATGGGGCCCAGTTGCCAGAATAATTGCTTTGTCCAACCCAGGCTACTTAGAAAAACATATATCTTTATAGGCAGTTCATTGTTTAGAGGAATCTTGGGTTCTGGAGTTGGATGGAGTTGGAGTCCTTGCCACATTTTGATCATATAACCTTGGGTACGTTATTTCTTATTTTACTCTCAGTTTCCTCATCTGTGAATGGAAATGATTATTCTTTAAACTTGTGGGTATAGTGAGAATTGAAATAAAAGTGTTAGTACTATGTCTCTTAGCAAATAATTTACCTACAGTCTTAAGAAAATGATGGAGACATGGTGCATGTTCTTATGGCTAACATAGCCCTTAAGCTGGGCTTTGAATCACGGTTTCATTTAAAATTATTTATTTAATTTTTTGTCTGTTCCCCTTCCCCTTTCCACAACAAAATAGTTGGTAATTATGGCCTGTCTGTTGCTTCTAGGTGCAGTTATGTTTCTGCATTGCATAGCCAGTATGTTTGTTCATTGACCTTCTTCTTGCCCTTGGTTGAGGCATGGTAGATTGATCAATGGCTAAGAAACAGCCCTCATAATGAGGCAGGCACATGCTTACTAAAGACTTTAGATTTTATATCAGGATTGTGCTTAATATATATCCATCTGTCTCTATTGCCTATGACATAGAGTGAGAGCTCCATAAAGATCAATAGCCATTCCCTTGTGCGAGGTGAAGTGGTGATAGTTGCAGAGAAGCTATTATTGAGTTAGATAACACTCATGGAAGAGAAGAGGTGATAAGAACCTAAAGTGGGCAGTGAAATTTAGGTACAGAGGTGGTTAAGGGACTCCTAAATATCACACAGGTTGCAGCCGTAAGACTGATAAGTCTGTCTGGGAATACAGTCATGTGACAAGTTCCTATCTAGGTCCCTCACTTTAGATAGGCATGCAGGCAGTCTAAGCTGGAGATCATTGTTCTTAGCAAAGAGAAACACAGTGAAGGAAAGTGAAAACTAAAATATGAGAAAGTGAAAGGGAAGCTACAGATTCCTGGGGAGGGAATCAGAATCCAAAGCATGATTTCCTACAGGGAAGAATGGGGGTCCATATCCTTCCAAGTCCAAAGAAATAAATGATGCAGGCACAAAATGGATGTAATTCTGTGCATAGCCCATGTCAATTTTATTCTAATCCTTGTGACTCTCTGGCTATCCGTGCGACGTAGGTAGCAGTAGACTTGACTTGGGAATTTCTCTCTGATTTTTACTTTGTTCTGCAACCATTCTACTAATTTTCTCCTACCACCTCTTCCTTTCATCTTTCCTGCCCTTGTTCCTTCTAGTCTACTTAGAAAGAACATGTGGATTGAGAATGGAGGAACAGATTTTAGCCAGGCATTCCTTTAGGATGTCAGTGTGATTAATAGCCTCCCAGTCCTAAGCTAAAAAATAAGAGTAGATAAGAGGGCTTCTATACCTACGTCTTGCCCTTGTCACTCTTTATAAACCACCCTCTCCAAAGTCACAACAGTAACTCTTACTGTCAACAATTATAGACAAAATATAGAAAGAAGATAAGCAGAAAACATGAATGCTAGCTTTTCAGGTGCAAGTTGCTGCTAACTGGTCACTCATAGCAAATGGTCATCTCCAGGTTTGGAGTACCAGATAAAAGGAAGTAGGGAAAACCCTAGATATCTGAACAGATTTTAAAGATAGGATAATATTGGGTTGATTTACCCCTCAGACTTTGGGTTTTCTTTAGGGATGGAGAAGTCATTAGGACTTGGAGGAGAAAATGAAGTTATTAGTCAAGCAGTTGAAGGGAAAAAGGTAGTGGTTAAGTATCCAGGCTGGTAAATCTGTTTACTAGGTGAGAATCATTGCTTTTTCACTTATCCATGCTCACTCTGTTGTTAAGCTACTCAACTTCTTCTGTGGTGGCTTAGTTTTGATATCTATAAAATGGGTAATGCATCTTTTAAACTTTTGTTTTAAGTTCAGAGGTGCGTGTGCAGGTTTGTAACTTAAGTGAACTTGTGTCCTGGGGGTTTGTTGTACAGATTATTTTGTCACTAAAGTATTAAGCCTAGTACAATGGGGAATGTGTTGGTGCACCCTTAGAGATGTATGATGAAGAGCAAATATATTTAAGTGCTATAATCTTGCCTAACTTAAGGTAAACTTGATAATAATGTCAATGCTAATATCAATTTTATAGTATTAATCATAATATGAACTCATTTCTATCATTATTGTATAATTAAAAAGAATTTGCCAAAAAGTGACCATATTTGTCATCAAGCAAAACTATCCAACTTAATCCAAGAATCTCTCAAATTGTTTGTTCAGGAATGTATCATTTTGGGATTATTTGAGGGATATAATTTTCCTCAATTATGTATATACAATAGGAGCATCTTCTTTCCTCTGTCAGTCCCAAGTATCCTGGCCAGGTTGGCAACTTTAAAAACTCTTTCCTCATCCAAAATCAAGGTCATAGGCATTGTTCTATAACAACTTTTTTATAGCAATAGAAGTTATTAGTTAAGGACATAAACTGTTGAGTTATAGTAGAGGTTATTAGTTAGGGACATAAGCTATGAAGTCAAATTGCCCTGACGAAAACACTGGGTCGAACATATGTTAAATGTGTGACTTAAATAGCTTATCCAATCTCTGTAAGTCTCAATGGCTATATTTGAAGTTTGTTACGGAGTTAAATGAGATAACACAGTCAAAGTGCATAAACAGAGCCTAGTTTATGGTAAGGACTTGATAATATTCTTTGTGTTTTCTCTTTCATCCCCCTGCCTTCCCTTTTCTATCCTCCTCTCTATCCTCTTTCAGGTGAAACCTGATGCTTGCCAACTTTTTTTTTTTTTTTTTTTTAATTTATTTATTATTATTAAACTTCAAGTTGTAGGGTACATGTGCACAACGTGCAGGTTTGCTACATATGTATACTTGTGCCATGTTGGTGTGCTGCACCCATCAACTCGTCATTTACATCAGGTATAACTCCCAATGCAATCCCTCCCCCCTCCCCCCTCCCCATGATAGGCCCCGGTGTGTGATGTTCCCCTTCCCGTGTCCAAGTGATCTCATTGTTCAGTTCCCACCTACGAGTGAGAACACGCGGTGTTTGGTTTTCTGTTCTTGTGATAGTTTGCTAAGAATGATGGTTTCCAGCTGCATCCATGTCCCTACAAAGGACACAAACTCATCCTTTTTTATGGCTGCATAGTATTCCATGGTGTATATGTGCCACATTTTCTTAATCCAATCTGTCACTGATGGACATTTGGGTTGATTCCAAGTCTTTGCTATTGTGAATAGTGCTGCAATAAACATACGTGTGCATGTGTCCTTATAGCAGCATAATTTATAATCCTTTGGGTATATACCCAGTAATGGGATGGCTGGGTCATATCATATGGTACATCTAGTTCTAGATCCTTGAGGAATCGCCATACTGTTTTCCATAATGGTTGAACTAGTTTACAATCCCACCAACAGTGTAAAAGTGTTCCTATTTCTCCACATCCTCTCCAGCACCTGTTGTTTCCTGACTTTTGAATGATCGCCATTCTAACTGGTGTGAGATGGTATCTCATTGTGGTTTTCATTTGCATTTCTCTGATGGCCAGTGATGATGAGCATTTTTTCATGTGTCTGTTGGCTGTATGAATGTCTTCTTTTGAGAAATGTCTGTTCATATCCTTTGCCCACTTTTGGATGGGGTTGTTTGTTTTTTTCTTGTAAATTTGTTTGAGTTCTTTGTAGGTTCTGGATATTAGCCCTTTGTCAGATGAGTAGATTGCAAAAATTTTCTCCCATTCTGTAGGTTGCCTGCTCACTCTGATGGTAGTTTCTTTTGCTGTGCAGAAGCTCTTTAGTTTGATGAGATCCCATTTGTCAATTTTGGCTTTTGTTGCCGTTGCTTTTGGTGTTTTAGACATGAAGTCTTTGCCCATGCCTATGTCCTGAATGGTACTACCTAGGTTTTCCTCTAGGATTTTTATGGTATTAGGTCTAACATTTAAGTCTCTAATCCATCTTGAATTAATTTTCGTATAAGGAGTAAGGAAAGGATCCAGTTTCAGCTTTCTACTTATGGCTAGCCAGTTTTCCCAGCACCATTTATTAAATAGGGAATCCTTTCCCCATTTCTTGTTTCTCTCAGGTTTGTCAAAGATCAGATGGCTGTAGATGTGTGGTATTATTTCTGAGGACTCTGTTCTGTTCCATTGGTCTATATCTCTGTTTTGGTACCAGTACCATGCTGTTTTGGTTACTGTAGCCTTGTAGTATAGTTTGAAGTCAGGTAGGGTGATGCCTCCAGCTTTGTTCTTTTGACTTAGGATTGTCTTGGAGATGCGGGCTCTTTTTTGGTTCCATATGAACTTTAAAGCAGTTTTTTCCAATTCTGTGAAGAAGCTCATTGGTAGCTTGATGGGGATGGCATTGAATCTATAAATTACCTTGGGCAGTATGGCCATTTTCACGATATTGATTCTTCCTATCCATGAGCATGGTATGTTCTTCCATTTGTTTGTGTCCTCTTTGATTTCACTGAGCAGTGGTTTGTAGTTCTCCTTGAAGAGGTCCTTTACATCCCTTGTAAGTTGGATTCCTAGGTATTTTATTCTCTTTGAAGCAATTGTGAATGGAAGTTCATTCCTGATTTGGCTCTCTGTTTGACTGTCACTGGTGTATAAGAATGCTTGTGATTTTTGCACATTAATTTTGTATCCTGAGACTTTGCTGAAGTTGCTGATCAGCTTAAGGAGATTTTGGGCTGAGACAATGGGGTTTTCTAAATATACAGTCATGTCGTCTGCAAACAGGGACAATTTGACTTCTTCTTTTCCTAACTGAATCCCCTTGATTTCTTTCTCTTGCCTGATTGCCCTAGCCAGAACTTCCAACACTATGTTGAATAGGAGTGGTGAGAGAGGGCATCCCTGTCTTGTGCCAGTTTTCAAAGGGAATTTTTCCAGTTTTTGCCCATTCAGTATGATATTGGCTGTGGGTTTGTCATAAATAGCTCTTATGATTTTGAGGTACGTTCCATCAATACCGAATTTCTTGAGCGTTTTTAGCATGAAGGGCTGTTGAATTTTGTCAAAAGCCTTTTCTGCATCTATTGAGATAATGATGTGGTTCTTGTCTTTGGTTCTGTTTATATGCTGGATTATGTTTATTGATTTGCGAATGTTGAACCAGCCTTGCATCCCAGGGATGAAGCCCACTTGATCATGGTGGATAAGCTTTTTGATGTGCTGCTGAATCCGGTTTGCCAGTATTTTATTGAGGATTTTTGCATCGATGTTCATCAGGGATATTGGTCTAAAATTCTCTTTTTTTGTTGTGTCTCTGCCAGGCTTTGGTATCAGGATGATGTTGGCCTCATAAAATGAGTTAGGGAGGATTCCCTCTTTTTCTATTGATTGGAATAGTTTCAGAAGGAATGGTACCAGCTCCTCCTTGTACCTCTGGTAGAATTCAGCTGTGAATCCATCTGGTCCTGGACTTTTTTTGGTTGGTAGGCTATTAATTATTGCCTCAATTTCAGAGCCTACTATTGGTCTATTCAGGGATTCAACTTCTTCCTGGTTTAGTCTTGGAAGAGTGTAAGTGTCCAGGAAATTATCCATTTCTTCTAGATTTTCCAGTTTATTTGCGTAGAGGTGTTTATAGTATTCTCTGATGGTAGTTTGTATTTCTGTGGGGTCGGTGGTGATATCCCCTTTATCATTTTTAATTGCGTCGATTTGATTCTTCTCTCTTTTCTTCTTTATTAGTCTTGCTAGTGGTCTGTCAATTTTGTTGATCTTTTCAAAAAACCAACTCCTGGATTCATTGATTTTTTGGAGGGTTTTTTGTGTCTCTATCTCCTTCAGTTCTGCTCTGATCTTAGTTATTTCTTGCCTTCTGCTAGCTTTCGAATGTGTTTGCTCTTGCTTCTCTAGTTCTTTTAATTGCGATGTTAGAGTGTCAATTTTAGATCTTTCCTGCTTTCTCTTGTGGGCATTTAGTGCTATAAATTTCCCTCTACACACTGCTTTAAATGTGTCCCAGAGATTCTGGTATGTTGTATCTTTGTTCTCATTGGTTTCAAAGAACATCTTTATTTCTGCCTTCATTTCGTGATGTACCCAGTAGTCATTCAGGAGCAGGTTGTTCAGTTTCCATGTAGTTGAGCGGTTTTGATTGAGTTTCTTAGTCCTGAGTTCTAATTTGATTGCACTGTGGTCTGAGAGACAGTTTGTTATCATTTCTGTTCTTGTACATTTGCTGAGGAGTGCTTTACTTCCAATTACGTGGTCAATTTTGGAGTAAGTACGATGTGGTGCTGAGAAGAATGTGTATTCTGTTGATTTGGGGTGGAGAGTTCTATAGATGTCTATTAGGTCTGCTTGCTGCAGAGATGAGTTCAATTCCTGGATATCCTTGTTAACTTTCTGTCTCGTTGATCTGTCTAATGTTGACAGTGGAGTGTTGAAGTCTCCCATTATTATTGTATGGGAGTCTAAGTCTCTTTGTAAGTCTCTAAGGACTTGCTTTATGAATCTGGGTGCTCCTGTATTGGGTGCATATATATTTAGGATAGTTAGCTCTTCCTGTTGAATTGATCCCTTTACCATTATGTAATGGCCTTCTTTGTCTCTTTTGATCTTTGATGGTTTAAAGTCTGTTTTATCAGAGACTAGTATTGCAACCCCCGCTTTTTTGTGTTCTCCATTTGCTTGGTAAATCTTCCTCCATCCCTTTATTTTGAGCCTATGTATGTCTCTGCGTGTGAGATGGGTCTCCTGAATACAGCAGACTGATGGATCTTGACTCTTTATCCAGTTTGCCAGTCTGTGTCTTTTAATTGGAGCATTTAGTCCATTTACATTTAAGGTTAAGATTGTTATGTGTGAACTTGATCCTGCCATTATGATATTAACTGGTTATTTTGCTCGTTAGTTGATGCAGTTTCTTCCTAGCCTTGATGGTCTTTACATTTTGGCATGTTTTTGCAATGGCTGGTACCGGTTGTTCCTTTCCATGTTTAGTGCTTCCTTCAGGGTCTCTTGTAAGGCAGGCCTAGTGGTGACAAAATCTCTAAGCATTTGCTTATCTGTAAAGGATTTTATTTCTCCTTCACTTATGAAACTTAGTTTGGCTGGATATAAAATTCTGGGTTTAAAATTCTTTTCTTTAAGAATGTTGAATATTGGCCCCCACTCTCTTCTGGCTTGAAGAGTTTCTGCCGAGAGATCTGCTGTTAGTCTGATGGGCTTCCCTTTGTGAGTAACCCGACCTTTCTCTCTGGCTGCCCTTAAGATTTTTTCCTTCATTTCAACTTTGGTGAATCTGGCAATTATGTGTCTTGGAGTTGCTCTTCTCGAGGAGTATCTTTGTGGCGTTCTCTGTATTTCCTGGATTTGAATGTTGGCCTGCCCTACTAGGTTGGGGAAGTTCTCCTGGATGATATCCTGAAGAGTGTTTTCCAACTTGGTTCCATTTTCCCCCTCACTTTCAGGCACCCCAATCAGACGTAGATTTGGTCTTTTTACATAATCCCATACTTCTTGCAGGCTTTGTTCATTTCTTTTTCTTCTTTTTTCTTTTGGTTTCTCTTCTCGCTTCATTTCATTCATTTGATCCTCCATCGCTGACATTCTTTCTTCCAGTTGATCGAGACGGTTACTGAAGCTTGTGCATTTGTCACGTATTTCTCGTGCCATGGTTTTCGTCTCTTTCATTTCGTTTGTGAGCTTCTCTGCATTAATTACTCTAGCCATCAATTCTTCCACTTTTTTTTCAAGATTTTTAGTTTCTTTGCGCTGGGTACGTAATTCCTCCTTTAGCTCTGAGAAATTTGATGGACTGAAGCCTTCTTCTCTCATCTCGTCGAAGTCATTCTCCGTCCAGCTTTGATCCGTTGCTGGCGATGAGCTGCGCTCCTTTGCCGGGGGAGATGCGCTCTTATTTTTTGAATTTCCAGCTTTTCTGCCCTGCTTTTTCCCCATCTTTGTGGTTTTATCTGCCTCTGGTCTTTGATGATGGTGATGTACTGATGGGGTTTTGGTGTAGGTGTCCTTCCTGTTTGATAGCTTTCCTTCTAACAGTCAGGATCCTCAGCTGTAGGTTGTAGCTGTAGGAGATTGCTTGAGGTCCACTCCAGACCCTGTTTGCCTGGGTATCAGCAGCAGAGGCTGCAGAAGATAGAATATTTCTGAACAGCGAGTGTACCTGTCTGATTCTTGCTTTGGAATCTTCCTCTCAGGGGTGTACTCCACCCTGTGAGGTGTGGTGTGTCAGACTGCCCCTAGTGGGGGATGTCTCCCAGTTAGGCTACTCAGGGGTCAGGGACCCACTTGAGCAGGGAGTCTGTCCCTTCTCAGATCTCAACCTCCGTGTTGGGAGATCCACTGCTCTCTTCAAAGCTGTCAGACAGAGTCGTTTGCGTCTGCAGAGCTGCTGCGTTTGTTATTATTTACTGTGCCCTGTCCCCAGAGGTGGAGTCTACAGAGACAGGCAGGTTTCCTTGAGCTGCTGTGAGCTCCACCCAGTTCGAGCTTCCCAGCAGCTTTGTTTACCTACTTAAGCCTCAGCAATGGCGGGCGCCCCTCCCCCAGCCTCGCTGCTGCCTTGCCGGTAGATCACAGACTGCTGTGCTAGCAATGAGGGAGGCTCCGTGGGTGTGGGACACTCCCGGCCAGGTGTGGGATATGATCTCCTGGTGTGCCTGTCTGCTTAAAGCGCAGTATTGGGGTGGGAGTTACCCGATTTTCCAGGTGTTGTGTGTCTCAGTTCCCCTGGCTAGGAAAAGGGATTCCCTTCCCCCTTGCGCTTTCCAGGTGAGGCAATGCCTCGCCCTGCTTCAGCTCTCGCTGGTCGGGCTGCAGCAGCTGACCAGCACCGATCGTCTGGCACTCCCCAGTGAGATGAACCCAGTACCTCAGTTGAAAATGCAGAAATCGCCGGTCTTCTTTGTCGCTCGCGCTGGAGTTGGAGACTGGAGCTGTTCCTATTCGGCCATCTTGCTCCGCCCACCCGCTTGCCAACTTTTATATCCCTTATCAGCTCAGTCCTATATCTAAAAGATTGTATTTGTCATTCATTTTCTTCCTTTATTCAAACCACTTGGGCTTAGAGAGAAAGAGGGCTCAAATAGTCATATGGAGATGGTAATATGTATTAATTCACTTTTGCTACATATTACATCATGACACAATTTGGTGGCTTAACCTAATGTTTTTCTTCTGGTTCTGTGGAGCAGCTGAGGAGTTCTTTTGGTTTGAACTGATTCTGGTACTCTTTCTGGTCAGCTGATGACTTATGTGGGATTGGAAGTCAATCTTGGCCTCATATGTTTATATGGTGGGCTGTTTAGTCCAGGGTGCCTTAGCAGGCACAGCTTGTCTCTCATCCTCTAGCAGGCTAGCTTAGCTTTTTAATTATGTTCTCAATGTTACAAGAAGCAGCAAAGCAACAGGAAGCCCCATTGAGTAAGCACTTTACAAGCCTTTATTTGCATCCTGTTTGATAATAGTTCATTGACCAAAACAAGCCACATGATCAAGAGCAGATACAAGGGCTAGAGAAGTGTCATCTTTTGAGGAGAGGAGTTAGAAATAATATGGTCTTTTTTTTTTCTTTTTAATAATATACTTCAGACTGGGAGGCTGAATCTCAGTATGTAGGACTGAGGGATATTGAATTGTAGTTTCCACATAATTACTCTCCTGCTTTCTTTCCAGAATCTTCTTCTCAGGATAATACATGCATAGTCAAAATCCTTTGCTCCAACCCCTTATTTATTTGGCTGAAAGGATTGAGCACAATATTTCTCTTTTTATTCTTTTGTCTTCATTTTTATTTTATTTTTTATTTATTTCTTTAAAATTAGAGATGGGGTCTCCCGATTTTGCTCAGGCTGGTCTCAAACTCCTGGGCTCAAGCAATTCAGCTGCTTTGGTCTCCCAAAATGCTGGGGTTACAGGCATGGGCCACCACACTATAGGTGTGTGTGGACACAATCTTTCTAACAGCCATCAATTGGTTAACTATAGATTCTTTATAATTTCATCTTAAATAGCTATTTGTATTAACTCATTGTATCTATTAATGCATTTTAATGCTCAGAACAACTTCTGCTGCATACATGCTACTGTAAGTGTTAGCACTTACTATTTATTATCTCCTGATAACCTGGTTGGATCTGGTTCCTTTGTTATAAGTTCTCACTTTGTTTTACGTGTTTGTTTTATTTTAAATGACTGTTCAAGGCTTATAACACCTACGAATTTGGTTGAGGTTTTGAAAATAAATTTCTAAGGGGAGAAATGGTTAAGTTCCCTGTTCTCATGTAACATTTTATTATTGCTTTATCCTGCGGGCCTACCATAGTGCTTTGGGGCTCCCAGTAAATATTGGTTAAATGAATGAGTGAATGAAGAAAGGATATAATGAATTAGTATAATGAGGGAGTACCCTGATGATTTCTAACTCCAAACAGACACTATTAATTGATTGGCAGGGAGGATCTTTGTTTTAATATACCCCACACAGCTCTTTGTTAAAAATCCCATGCAGATAGGCACACATACATTATGGCTTTTATGGATCTTTATAAGTCTTTTTTTTTTTTTCCTGAGTGATTGAAGCTGAGACAGAAAGGGCAGAAGGAACTGTGCTCTCCTTGTAGAAAAATTGTGGGGCACTGACTGCGTTCACAGGGAAGGATCCCCACAGAATATTAACCAATCTTGGGAGTTAGAGACCATGAGAAAGGTGCTGGCAGAGAGGAGCCTCGGGTCCCCTGTCTGTCTCCCTAAGGAGTCAGGCTTTTGATCTTGGAACCTTGATTTTTCTTCCCTTCTGAGAGCCTGGAGGCAAGCCCTGAATAATGCCAGCCCATACTTCATTACCCAACAAGCCCGTTTATCAGTTAGTCTGATCTGTATTGAACAAACGCAAGCAGGTTACAAAGCAGCAAAGCCGAAAGAATGAAAATGCAGCACGTTTTCTGATTCCAGGAATCCCTAATCCAAAGCTTAGAGACTGGGGCTAAAAATAGGCACCAATTCCATCCTTATCCACCCTCACCCACCTGGCATTTCAGTACCGGGTCAGGTAGCCCTTTAGCCAGATGGTGGACATTTAAATGATAACTTGGTTTCCATCTAATTTGGGCTGTCAGGGTGTCAGTTACTCTACTCACTTACTTGTAGTGCTGATATTTTCTGATTCCTAGAGCCTCTATAGGACAAGGAGTCATATCACATGTCACCCAAGTTCAAAGGTTTTGCTATGTGTCACAAGAATAGTTACGCCCGCTCCTTTTATGGCTGCCAATTCTATCCACCCTGGAATTCAAATTAGCTAAGAAAAAAGAAACTGATATCCTTTGAGCAGCATCTTTGGGCCAGGCACTGTGTAGATCTCTTGAGAAGCTCTGTCTATTTCAGCCTCACTGAACTCCTTGGAGGAATGATGAGGAACTGTACTCTGAGATGTGGAACCAGTGCCACAGGCCCACAAAGCCAAAACTCACAGCGCAATTCTTGCCAGAAACATAGTACTCCCATCTTCTCATATCTGTATTATTTCCTCTAAAATTTTATAAACAATACACAAATACCCAATACAGATAGGATTCAGCTTATTTCCGTAAGTTTTCCATGTGCACCAACTGTGCGTTAAGAGGTGAGCACTTAGAAAACAAGACATGGCCCCTTTAAGCTTTGCAAAGTGGAGACAACAAACTAGAGACATGCATTTAAAACTCTAGCAAATCATTCACACAAAAAAATCATGTATGTACTGTGGCATAGGGTGAGATTCTTCCACTACATGGGAGAGATTCTCTGTGAAGATTCTCTGTAGGAGTTTTCATCAGGATTGGGAAGTAGCAGTAAGAGATGCATTTAAAAATTAGAAAATGGCTTGATCAAGAGTAGAAGAGCTTCGGATATCTTCTGAAGATGAGGGAAATCAGGAATGTGAAGTAGCTATGGCTAGAAAGTTCAAGTAAAGCCTATTCAGTTAGGTGATACTATGGTTGCCTTTGGGTGCCATATCAAGGAAATAATCTCATTCCCCACATTAAAATGGCCCATCAAATGCATTGAAAGAGGAAAATATATGGTCCAGGATATTAGCATTCAAATTCAGGAGCAGAATAGGTTATGAATGGAGTAGTGAGTCTATGACATAGAGAATAGGAAAAAAAAGGTGTTTCTTAATTTTTTGGTGCGTCAGAATCACCTGGAGGGCTTGTTAAAGCATAGCTTGCTGGTCAGGAATTTGTATTTCTAACAAGTTTCCGTGTGAGGCTGATGCTGCTGGTCCAGGGACCATACCTTGAGAACCATAGCTATAATCCCTGCAGTCTTAATTCATACTAAAACTAAACCTGCTTTAGAGATGGAGTTTGAATAAACAGAAATTGGCATCTGGTTAAAACTAATGAGGAAACAAGAAAAGCAAATTCTGCTGGAGATCGTAAGCCTTTACAACAAGGACAAATATAATTAGAATTAAAAGTGTTGCAGCTTACTGTGTGCTAGGCAGCATTTTAACCCTTTCTGTGCTCTTTGGCATGTTTCATTTTCACAATAACTGTATGTATTAATGCCCTCAGTTAATTCATCTAACAAAGATACCAGAGCTCAGCCTCATTGGATTTAATCCTAGCTTTGTCTCACTTTTCAGACTAATTTCTAAACATTTTGCATCTCAATTCTCCTAGGGAAAACCCAATTGCTATTAAGACATACCATGAGTGATACTAACAAATCAGATTACAGAAAAGAGGGCCCAACTTTTCCACAGCCTTCCTTCATCCAGTTTGTTAAAGAGTTTTGAACACAATGAGATACTATTGGTAGACTTTCATCCCCACTGAAGTAACTGCATGGAGTGGTTAGGTGGGGGAGGTCCAGATGAGAGTTAGGAATTTAACATTTGCACCTGTGATCCTTGTTCCAGAGGAATTTGGATATTTAGAAACCTCTGGGTTCTGAAATTTTAAAATAAAATAGAGTTTAAATGAGGAGCTGATGTTGAAGTTTGAGTGCTCCTGCTGCCCTCTCAAATAAGCCCAGAATGATGCTGAAGTCTGTTCCACATCTGTTGCCAAAATTTAACAATGAATACATAACATTAGGCTGGAGAAGGGAGATGTGGATGACACGTGTGGGGGAAAAAACTGGTACATTGCAGTCAAATAGATATGAATTTCAGTGTAGGTTTCCTTAAAAATTACCTGCTTGAAAGAAAAACTTTGTTGAATTGATCCCTTTACCATTATGTAATGGTCTTCTTTGTCTCTTTTATCCTTGTTGGTTTAAAGTCTGTTTTATCAGAGAGTAGGATTGCAATCCCTGCCTTTTTTTGTTTTCCATTTGTTTGATAGATCTTCCTCCATCCCTTTATTTTGAGCCTCTGTGTGTCTCTGCACATGAGCAGAATATACATTCTTCTCAGTACCACATCACACTTATTCCAAAATTGACCACATAGTTGGAAGTAAAGCACTCCTTAGCAAATGTAAAAGAACAGAAATTATAACAAACTGTCTCTCAGACCACAGTGCAATCAAACTAGAACTCAGGATTAAGAAACTCACTCAAAACCGCTCAACTACATGGAAACTGAACAACCTGCTCCTGAATGACTACTGGGTACATAACGAAATGAAGGCAGAAATAAAGATGTTCTTTGAAACCAATGAGAACAAAGACACAACATACCAGAATCTGTGGGACATGTTTAAAGCAGTGTGTAGAGGGAAATTTATAGCACTAAATGCCCACAAGAGAAAGCAGGAAAGATCTAAAATTGACACTCTATCATCACAATTAAAAGAACTAAGGAAGCAAGAGCAAACACATACAAAAGCTAGCAGAAGGCAAGAAATAACTAAGATCAGAGCAGAACTGAAGGAGATAGAGACACAAAAAACCCTTCAAAAAATCAGTGAATCCAGGAGCTGGTTTTTTGAAAGATCAACAAAATTGATAGACCATTAGCAAAACTCATAAAGAAGAAAAGAGAGAAGAATCAAATAGATGCAACAAAAAATTATAAAGGGGATATCACCACCAACCCCACAGAAATACAAACTACCATCAGAGAATACTATAAACACCTCTATGCAGATAAACTAGAAAATCTAGAAGAAATGGATAATTTCCTGGACACTTACACTCTCCCAAGACTAAAACAGGAAGAAGTTGAATCCCAGAATAGACCAATAGTAGGCTCTGAAATTGAGGCAATAATTAATAGCCTACCAACCAAAAAAAGTCCAGGACCGGATAGATTCACAGCTGAATTCTACCAGAGGTACAAGGAGGAGCTGGTACCATTCCTTCTGAAACTATTCCAATCAGTAGAAAAAGAGGGAATCCTCCCTAACTCATTTTATGAGGCCAACATCATCCTGATACCAAAGCCTGGCAGAGACACAACAAAAAAAGAGAATTTTAGACCAATATCCCTGATAAACATCGATGCAAAAATCCTCAATAAAATACTGGCAAACTGAATCCAGCAGCACATCAAAAAGCTTATCCAGCATGATGAAGTGGGCTTCATCCCTGGGATGCAAGGCTGGTTCAACATATGCAAATCAATAAATGTAATCCAGCATATACACAGAACCAAAGACAAAAACCACATGATTATCTCAATAGATGCAGAAAAGGCCTTTGACAAAATTCAACAGCCCTTCATGCTAAAAACTCTCAATAGACTAGGTATTAATGGAACGTATCTCAAAATCATAAGAGCTATTTATGACAAACTCACAGCCAATATCATACTGAATGGGCAAAAACTGGAAGCATTCCTTTTGAAAACTGGCACAAGACAGGGATGCCCTCTCTCACCACTTCTATTCAACATAGTGTTGGAAGTTCTGACCAGGGCAATCAGGCAAGAGAAAGAAATAAAGGTATTCAATTAGGAAGAGAGGAAGTCAAATTGTCCCTGTTTGCAGATGACATGATTGTATATTTAGAAAATCCCATAATCTCAGCCCAAAATCTCCTTAAGCTGATAAGCAACTTCAGCAAAGTCTCAGGATACAAAATCAATGTGCAAAAATCACAAGCATTCTTATACACCAATAACAGACAAACAGAGAGCCAAATCATGAGGGAACTCCCATTCACACTTGCTTCAAATAGAATAAAATACCTAGGAATCCAACTTACAAGGGATGTGAAGGACCTCTTCAAGGAGAACTACAAACCACTACTCAATGAAATAAAAGAGGACACAGACAAATGGAAGAACATTCCATGCTCATAGATAGGAAGAATCAATATCATGAAAATGGCCATACTGCCCAAGGTAATTTATAGATTCAATGCCATTCTCATCAAGCTACCAATGACTTTCTTTACAGAATTGGGAAAAAACTACTTTAAAGTTCATATGGAACCAAAAAAGAGCCCGCATTGCCAAGACAATCCTAAGCCAAAAGCACAAAGCTGGAGAATCATGCTATCTGACTTCAAACTATACTACAAGGCTACAGTAACCAAAACAGCATCGTACTGGTACCAAAACAGAGATATAGGCCAATGGAACAGAACAGAGTCCTCAGAAATAATACCACACATCTACAACCATCTGATCTTTGACAAACCTGACAAAACAAAAAATGGGGAAAGATTCCCTATTTAATAAATGATGCTGTGAAAACTGGCTAGCCATATGTAGAAAGCTGAAACTGGATCCCTTCCTTACTCTTTATATAAAAATTAATTCAAGATGTATTAGAGACTTAAATGTTAGACCTAATACCATAAAAACCCTAGAAGAAAACGTAGGTAATACCATTCAGGACATAGGCATGGGCAAGGACTTCATGTCTAAAACACCAAAAGCAATGGCATCAAAAGCCAAAATTGACAAATGGGATTTAGTTAAAGAGCTTCAGCACAGCAAAAGAAACTACCATCAGAGTGAACAGGCAACCTACAGAATGGGAGAAAATTTTTGCAATCTACTCATCTGACAAAGGGCTAATAGCCAGAACCTACAAAGAACTCAAACAAATTTACAAGAAAAAAACAAACAACCCCATCAAAAAGTGGGCAAAGGAAATGAAGAGACACTTCTCAAAAGAAGACATTTATACTGCCAACAGATACATGAAAAAATGCCCATCATCACTGGCCATCAGAGAAATGCAAATGAAAACCACAATGAGATACCATCTCACATCAGTTAGAATGGTGGTGATTAAACAGTCAGGAAACAACAGGTGCTGGAGAGGATGTGGAGAAATAGGAATACTTTTACACGGTTGGTGGTACTGTAAACTAGTTCAACCATTATGGAAGACAGTGTGGCGATTCCTCAAGGATCTAGAACTAGAAATACCATTTGACCCAGCCATCCCATCACTGGGTATATACCCAAAGGATTATAAATCATGCTGCTATGAAGACACATGCACACATATGTTTATTGTGGCACTATTCACAATAGCAAAGACTTGGAACCAACGCAAATGTCCACCAATGACAGACTGGATTAGGAAAATGTGGCACATATACACCACGGAATACTATGCAGCCATGAAAAAGGATGAGTTCATGTCCTTTGTAGGGACATGGATGCAGCTGGAAACCATCATTCTCAGCAAGAACAGAAAACCAAACACCGCATGTTCTCTCTCACAGATGGGAATTGAACAATGAGAACACTTGGAGACAGGAAGGGGAACATCACACACTGGGGCCTGTCGTGGGGTGGGAAGAGGCAGGAGGGATAGCATTAGGAGATATACCTAATGTAAATGACGAGTTAATGGGTACAGCACAGCAACATAGCACATGTATACACATGTAACAAACCTGCACGTTGTGCACATGTACCCTAGAACTTAAAGAATAATAATAATAATAAAAGAATAAAATAAATTTATTTAAAAAAAGGAAAGAAAAACTTTTCTCAGCCTATATAATTTATTTCTTATTGGTTAAAAAGAAACTATAGTACTGAATAAAAACCTGTAATCACTTGAGTTGATGTACAGAATATGTGTGCGTGTAGGTGTGTGTACGTATATATGTCACTAGACATAAACATGTCTTCAATTAGCAAGCCCTGTTTTTAACAATGGCAATGACAAATCTTCATCAGTCTGTTCTTTCAGTTAGATTGCTCTGAGCTTGATGTTTAAAGGACTCTGAATTTTTAGAGCCCCTCTGTCCAAGCTTTGTTTTTGTTTAGTAAAACAAATAAGCAGCCCTAATACATTGTAAAGAAAAACTGGTCAGCAAAAGTGTTTTTTTTTTCTGGCTTTTAAATACAGCTTGTCATTAGATTTGTGTGTGAGGCATAGTATCCAAATCTCTTTGCTGGTTCATATTTGAGTATCTCTGGATATAAAAATACCCATACTGAGCCAGCATTTGATTTCCTGCTGAACTGTTTTTCACATTTCCAATATAATTATGTAGCAGTTACAAAGAAACAAAAGGCTGAACTCCACAGAATACCATAGAAACCCATGTTTGTTTATTTAAGAAAAGATATATAAAGAAGATAATACAGAAATTGATGTGTCAGGTGACTTCTCAGGGTAACTGATGCCTAAAATAAATCTGTGAGTATCTGGATACCTATTAAAAATGATTGGTTAGATATGGATTTTAAAAGGCAATTATATATTCTACTAATGGCCCCTGGCATTTAAATAGGAGACCTTTGTGAGAGTGAGTGCTGAATTTGATATCTTTTTATTTGAGCCTTGTTTTCTGTATGATTGCTTTTGTCCTCAGTAGTGTCCAGCTTAAAGAGTTTTTAGGTCTAATAAACCAGTTACTAAGTGTACCACATAATTGCAAAGTGAATACAAAAAACACTGGTGAGTTGAACACATTTTTTGTCCCCCTATCCTAGGCACTTCCGATGTAGATTGTTGAAGACCTAGTTCCTGGCCTGGAGGTGAAAGTTCTGTAGTAGAGAAGGCAACTTTTGGACTACAGTTAAATTGTTTAATTGAAAGAGACAGAAAGCATCCAAACCACAAATAAGAGGAAGAAATGATTTCTGTGTGATGGTTTCTCTGGTGCCGTTCACAGTCAATCTAGATACTACCATGTGGCAAGGGAAGAAGGAAAGCAAGAATGTTAGTGGCAAAGGGAACAGCATGAAGCCATCCAGGAAGTTTTGGACATTTTTAGATACAGAGGAGGAACATGTTGATCTTGGTCTCTTTCATTCAGCTATGGTTATCATAGACTTCATTGTATGTCCATCTGGAGACTGTGCTTTAGGAATGAGTAATAGACTAACAAGGAAGCCTCAGCATAAATAGATACCCAAGGCCTAACTTTGGTTGAATAATGGCTGGAGAAGCTGTTTCTTGGGCATCATAAGAATCATGACTTAGGGAAATGGTGTGGAAGAAAAAAGCGGTACATACACTTGCCCTTTCATGCTCTCTATTGGTTCGATGTCTAGATCTGTAACATTAAATGATATCTGCATGTGACAATAAAGAACAGAAAATAAACCAGCATTTAAGATGCTACTTAATCCTAAGCAGAATGCTGGTCTCTCTGTACTTACATTTCTTGTTTCATTCAATCCTCATAACAATGTTTAGATGGATGTAACCTCAACACTGTTTTAGAAATGTGTCATGCGAGACACAGGAAAGCCGGGACACAAGAAAAAGCCCATATATATAATAAAGGGAGGTTTGAATCCACCAGATTTGATGTCAAGGTCTGAGCTGTCTCTACTCCTTGATGCTACTAAGTGTGATAGATGGACAAACATCCTCTAAACAAGGTTCATCTTTATATAGAGTTTCAAATGCACCATAAGTCGCCAGGTCCTATATTAGGTAATATACATATAGGAATAAAAAATCCAGGAATCACATTGCTTACATCAACTTGGTTGCAAAATCATAAAACTAGCAGTCATATAATATGGCATGTTTATTTTATCCAGTGTAGTCTGGTCATGAAGTTTGGCTTATTGTGACTTTCACATGAATAGTTTGGTCTTTCTTTTTAATGTTCACATGTTATAATTATTTTACCTGCAATAGAAGCATCTAATTTTAAAAGTCAAAGAGGTGGGCAAAATAAATCCATCTGGGAAATGTTGATTCAGTCTGTGAGATTTTTGTAATTGTACCTTTGAACATCATAATTCTCTTCAGTATGTGGATGAAATGAGACAGTAAGTTTTTGTTTTGCGTTTCTATTTGATAAATCTTTAGTGTCTGTATATCACATGATAGTGAAAAGCAGATTTAGACAGAAAGATATGGGATTGTAAACTGACTACGATATTGGGAAATTATGCAATGTTAGTCAAAGTACTCATTCCTTTTAAACCTCAGTTTCATCACATTAAGGTGCAGATAGTAATCTCTTTCTGTGTTGTTGTATAATGCATCTAACATAGTAATTAGTCTTAAAGTGAGTAATTGAAACATATTGGGGGAAATGGGGCAACAGAGTTTTATTCTTTAAGACCATAATATTCAAAGTGTGGTTCAGGGATCTTTAGAGTCTTTGAGAGATTTTTAAGGGTTCTGCAAGGTTGAAATACTTTTCTATAATAATATGACAACACTGTTTGCCCTTGTCTGTCTCGCAATTGAAAGCATACTTTTCCACAGACTATATAGCACATGTTAATATCATACTGAGCCATTAGCTCAATGGCTAATGGAATCTGTGCTTCTATATTCGTGTGTGTGTGTGTGTGTGTTCAACTTACAGTGTGGTAAATATTGAGAGGTATAACCCAATAACAAAATTTTAATGTATAAAAAGTTTTGGGGTTCTTCATTAATTTTTAAGTGTGTGAAGCGACCCTGAGACCAAATTGTTTGAGAACTGATGCCTTAGAAAGGCATTTATTTTCTCAATTAGCTTGAGGTAATTAGTTTGAGATATAGTAACAATAAGGATTGTTACTATTAATATATCTTGAATATAACATTGATGGAAACAGTTTATTACCTGTAAAGTGTTGGTTGGCTATTCAAAGAAGTAATGCTTATAATGTCTTTATTAGGATTCCTGGTATGGAGTAATTAGTAAGCACTCAATAAATGTGGATCATTGTTAAGGGCAGAGTGAAAATGAAGGTAGCCCCAAAGGAAAAACATTGGCATTATAATTTACACTTTTAGGGGCTCAGCAAATAAGGTTGCCTTCTCAAGAGACAAAATTGTTCCCAGGCCAGATCAAGATTCGCCCATTGATAACTCCTTTGTATTACCCTTTCAGAGCAATTAATAGGGTCACACGGGTAGAAACTGGGGAAACTCATCCAGGCACTGCCAGAGAGAGAGAGAGAGAGAGAGAGAGAGAGAGACAGAAAGAGAGAGACAGAGAGAGAGAGAGAGAGAGAGACAGCCTGAAGTGCTCTTCTAGGGATCAACCCTCTGGAACTGGAGCAGATTATCAGTGTATAAGGCCACTAAAATTTAAATTACACATCTTACCCTCATAGCTTTAACATCATGCTTTTCAAATCACTTTTGGTGATTATTTTATTCAATTTTACAAACAGCTGCAATAATATATACTTACTTAAACAATAATAATAATAACAACCATAGTAATAACAGCTACCATTCCACCATTTCTTGAGCCTTCTTCTCTCAGTGCTTGACACAAAGCATTCTGAAGAGAATCACCCGTATACTTTACAACACTGCCCCATGTCGTGGGGAATTCTATTATCAACACTATAGGAAGGAGAAAATTGAGCAGCTATTGTATCTCTCTGAGTTCTAAAGACTTTGCAGCAAATAATTGATGGAGCCAGGCTTTGAGGCAGACCCTCTGCCTTACCAATATGCCACAATCCAAAGCTTTTGGCAGACATTTTATTTTTTATTGTAACTTAACAAATTAGCTTTATTGTTAAGTGACTGTCTTCTTAGAACTTGGCTAATGCGTGTCTGTGCTGAAGCAACATTCACTTTAGGAATGTGCTGACAGACTAAAATTCCTGTTCCTACCAAATTGAGGACAAAACCCTAAATCTCAGTGAACCTAGCAAGGTTACTGACATTTTGAAAAATTTTGTCATGAACGAAGGTTCTTGCCAGAGAAGAATAACTTTGGCGTCCCTACTTTTTTTAATGTTAGTAACAGGAATTCTTAACATTTCCATTATGATATCCTATACATTGTACATTGATTCTTTATTCTTTACTACAGCAAAGCCTCAAAACAACAGTATAAAATGGGCCATGGCTGGTATTATTATCCTGTGTTTCAGGTGATGTAGCCAGAATTCAGACAGCTGACTTATTTCCTGAAGATCATTCAACTAAGACGATGTCAAGTAATTCTTCAACCCTAAGACATTTCCTGAATTCATAATTAGAACATGCTTAACTAATATTCATTTTGCAAGCACAGATATACATCAGATTAATTCCAGCGATACAAACTGTGACAATGCTAACAATCATAGCTTCTCTTGCTCACACAAAAATCACCATCAGTTTTGTAGAGTGATTATTTTACCTAGAAATAGTATGAATAGTGTCACGTACACCCACAAGTCATGCAGAAATCATTTTGATAGACACTTTGGGTAGTGTCAGCATAGCAGAGAAATATAATTTAGAATATAGATATTTCCACACTCTTCAAGAGGGCGAGATGTCTGATGGCTTGCTCCATTAAATGCCCATTCTCTCCTTTTGCTGCAGATTGTTTTATCCAAAGCACGTACATGGACCCCAACAGTGAAGTATGCTTGCAGCTCAAAGGTTGGTCTGCATTTTAAAATGCCAGGATAAACTTGGCCTGAAGCTTCTCTTCACAACATAAGTAACTTGCACAGGACAAACGAGTATGAACTATTTTAGCATAATTTCCTTACACATAATATTGTGATGAATAGTTACTGAAGTAGGTAGGTTATGTTATCTCCATTTTATAAAATTGAGATCAAAGTAAAACCACAAATGAGAGACCACCTTACCCTCAGTCAGAATGGTCATTATTAAAAAGTTAAAAACAAACAAACAAACAAAAATAGATGGTGTGGAAGTGATGAAAAAGGAATGCTTATACACTACTGGTGGGAATGCAAACATAACCTGCATGTGTATGTTTATCACAGTATGATTCACAGTTGCTAGGATATAGAATCAACATAAGTGTCCATCGAACAGTGAATGGATAAAGAAAATGTAGTGTGTATATATGTGTGTGTGTGTGTGTAAATATATATATATATATACACACACACACACTGTGGAATACTACTCAGCCAAAAAGAAATAATATCTTTTGCAGCAATTTGGATGGAACAAGGGGCCATTATTCTAACTAAAAAAACTCAAGAGTTGAAAATCAAATACCACATGTTCTCACTTGTAAGTGGCAGCTAAGCTATGGACATGCAAAAATATTCAGAATGGCATAATAGACATTGGAAACTCAGAAGGGGGTAGGGTGGGAGGGAGGTGAAGAACAAAAAACTACGTTTTGGGTACAATGTACACTTCTTGGGTGATGGTTGCACTAAGATCTTAGACTTCACCACTTCACAATTCATATATGTAATGCAAAACCACCTGTAACCATAAGGCTATTAAAATAAAAAATTAAAATAAATAAATAAAATTGAAATATACAGGGGGAAATGATTTCCTCAAGGTCACTGAGCTAGCACGTGGTGGAATTAAAATGTCCACAGTTCGTTCTTTCCATATCAATAGACTATTTTCAATTCAATATCACATGGAGTCATGGCAGGTATCTAGATTTAGTTTGTTATTTTGTTTATCATTTCTGTCTGCCTTACCCTTTCTCTTCTACCATGGAATCAGCCTTGGATTTCTGAAAGAAGAGCAACTAATTTGAAAAATTTCTACTGGTCTATTACTGTACTGTGTTGAGGCAGATGAAATTTTCATTTAGTTTTATATTTTAAAACAATGAAGCTATTTCTTTTCTTACTGCAGTTAAAGCCCAGAGGAAAGAAAACACTAGAGCTCTCTTACATTAATCTGAGAGCATTTTTCAATACAATTATATGTCTATAACTATGTGATGCCAAAACATCTGGAACAAAAATGATAAATTAAATCAACTGGCATTTTACCCAGACACAGCCAAGCAACAGATGTGGGGAAAAGCTGAATGAGTATCTCAACTAATTTTGATGAATTTCAGGAGAAACAAACCATAATTGTCTATTTATTAAATCTTTGAAATCATGGCTATAATGACAATAATCTCAACTGGTGTTGAGGGGACAAACTGAAATGTCAGTCTAAAGTATTTGAAGATCATCTCTTTGTTGATTTCTTGATCCTGTCGTGCATTCATTATTTTTCTCCAGAAAAATTGCATAGTTTCTCAGATATGTTTGAGATTTAGACATATGATTTATACACTTAATTTAAACAGCAAAGATCTCTTTTAAAATTATATTATTACTACATTTTCATGTCTGCCTTATTGGCAAAGGTCAGAAGGGTCGTAGTTCTACTGAAAATTTTATTTGAAGAATTCAATAGAGTAATGGCAATGGTATCTTAATTTATCCAGTTTTCAGCTCTTTACACATATTTCATTAATTATGGTAGCATCTCTCTGAGGTATGTAAAGGGCACGGATTATTAGACCCATTTTTCAAGTTTAGAAAATAAGACAAAATGAGATAGAAAATCACTTTCCTAAGACAGCAGTAGAAAGCTTGACCAAATTATTCCAGGTTCACAATTACAATATTGCTTTGAACAATTTACAAATACTAGCTCATTAATTCTCAAACATCACATGGAAATTATTTTTTAAACTTTTACCATGATGAGGTATTTGCATATCTGTATCTATATTTATATCCTGAAGGGAAGGGGGGTAAAACATTTCTATACATTAAAATGAACATTGGAGAACTAAGAACTATTTTGAGTTCATTTCTTTGTCTGCATCATGCCACCCTTTACATAACACTAAACGTGTCACTTTCCTTCAGTAACTCATGATATGAAAGACTAGGATAACAGAGAGTCTCCAGTATACTTCAGCATTGAGATGAACCAAAATGTACAGTAACATTAATCTGACAGTTTTGCTGACATGTAAAATGGTTATCAAGTTGCATCAGGAATTGAATATGAATAGTTAACAGTTCATATAGATGGTAGTAATTAGTTTTCCTAAGACAAACTGAGCACATTAGAAATCATCTGTGTAAGAGAGGACAAGTATTGAAGAACTCTTTGATTTGAGTCTAAAATCTACTCCTTTCTCAGCTAACTCCTTCTGACCTCCTCCTATTCATTTTCGATTATCCTTCTCACTTCTTGCATTGAAGAATCCAGTTCTGGGCAGAGAGATCTTTGCTGGAATTTTGACTGGGCCGCCAACTTGCTGTGTGACTATGGGAGAATCGTTTCCTGTTTCTAAGTTTCAGTTTCCTGCTTTGTGGAATATGAATAATAATATCAATATCATAGGAATGTCATGTGATTTAAAGTAGAGAAGCCATAGTTTGCATTTCACTATGCCTGGCCCGTTGCAATTGAAAGTAATTTTAGCAGACATATTAATTCATTTGATTCATATGCATTTCTCATCCTAAATTATTTATCTTTGAATATCCAAGGCTATCAGAGAAACTAGCACATCATGTTCAATAACATTAGTTGTGATTGTTAACTATTATTAATGAAGGTGTACCTTGCTCCATTAGTCATTTGTTTTGCTCTTACAGGTATAATCTTATTTATTTATCACTTCACTTAAGGATCTGTGAAATTATACAGAATCCTCACCTATCCCCTAACAGCTTTGAAACATCTTCCAGTCCTGCCTCCCTACTTATTCAACAAAAGAATTAAAAACTACCCCTTCCCTTGAAATCTATCTACTCAGTGTGAATTGTGCTATTTTCTTGAAGTTAAACCCTAGATATAAAAATGGTAAATGATTTTTTATGCTGTCAATTGTGCATCCAGGTAATGCTTCGTTCTGCCTGCACACTTCTACAGGACTGAAGTTTGGAAGATAAACATGAAGAAAATCCTACCCAGGACAATCAGAGATTTCCCATTCAACTCTAGCTCCCAACACTATTCTTTTACAGCTAATGTGCATTCTGTAGACTTGGAGTCTGTGCCTTGTGATTTACATGAGAGGATCAATGGGATGTTTTGCGAAGGAGGAAGAGAACATGCAGACTTTCTGCTATTCTGAAGCCAGAAAATCCTAGGGTGGTAGATTTGAAGTTTCCATTATGAGCTTAGTGTTCAGATGGTAATATGGATAGAGCTGTCTGAGTGAATAATGGTATCTCTTCTGACCCTGGCATGTGTGTATGCAATTCATGACATTCCCTGCTGTAAATGCTTGGAAACCAGACCTGGCCCACAGGAGCTGGCTGAATAGACGAAGGAAGCCTGGGAAGTTTTGCACAGTGCTATGAACATAGGCTCTGGAGGAATCCAGACCAGAAGACTCTTTCCTGTTGTTCTTTTAGGTCCTATGCAAGCTCAAATCCTGGGTGGCCTCCTTATGAGATGTGTGATCGAGGGCAACTTGTTTAACATCCCTGCCCCAGCAGGAAGTTGGTGTCCAAATGTTCTTATTTTCACTAGAAGCACAGCTGCATTTTGGTGGACTGCATCTAATAGTTAATTCAGCAAATACTCTAAGGCGCTGCTTCTCAAACCTTTATGTGCCTATGAATTACCTGGGAATCTTGTTAAAACACAGATTTGGATTCCCCAAGTTTGGAGTGCAGATTCTACATTTCTAAAAAGTCTCTAGGTGATGCTGACTCCACTTGTCAGTGGACTATAAATAACAACCCTCTATTCATATATAATATGCATTTAATACTATTTATTCATATGAAATAGTTATCACAAAACAAAACCCTAAGCTAGTGTCTCTGAAAGTTTAGCACGTAGCACACTCACCTGGAAGGATTATTGCAGATTACTTGGTGCCATCTTCAGAGTTCCTGATTCAGTAGGTCTTCTTTGGGGCCTGAGAATTTGAATTTTTAATAAGTATCTAAACAACGCTCATACTGCAGTGTAGTCCACTAGCTGCAAACCATTGACCTGGACCAGCTCCTTTCCTATCTGGAAACTTCTGTTAACAGTTTTGAAAATGGTATTAGGTTTTCCAATCTTAGGAAGATAATAGTCATCAGAAAGTTTTGTTTTTTACTTAGACTTTCTATTTTCTTTTTTTTTAATTTTAATTTTTATTATTATACTTTAAGTTCTAGGGTACATGTGCACAGCGTGCAGGTTTGTTACATATGTATACTTGTGCCATGTTGGTGTGCTGCACCTATCAACTCGTCAGCACCCATCAACTGGTCATTTACATCAGGTATAATTCCCAGTGCAATCCCCCCTCCCTCCCCCCTCCCCATAATAGGCCCTGGTGTGTGATGTTCCCCTTCCCGAGTCCAAGTGATCTCATTGTTCAGTTCCCACCTATGAGTGAGAACATGCGGTGTTTGGTTTTCTGTTCTTGTGATAGTTTGCTGAGAATGATGGTTTCCAGCTGCATCCATGTCCCTACAAAGGACACAAACTCATCCTTTTTTATGGCTGCATAGTATTCCATGGTATATATGTGCCACATTTTCTTAATCCAGTCTGTCACTGATGGACATTTGGGTTGATTCCAAGTCTTTGCTATTGTGAATAGTGCCGCAATGAACATACGTGTGCATGTGTCTTTATAGCAGCATGATTTATAATCTTTTGGGTATATACCCAGTGATGGGATGGCTGGGTCATATGGTACATCTAGTTCTAGATCCTTGAGGAATC
Source organism: Chlorocebus sabaeus (assembly GCF_047675955.1). Taxonomy (NCBI): domain Eukaryota; kingdom Metazoa; phylum Chordata; class Mammalia; order Primates; family Cercopithecidae; genus Chlorocebus; species Chlorocebus sabaeus. The sequence goes on along the minus strand of NC_132908.1, from coordinate 58,755,928 downwards.
GCCATACTGTTTTCCATAATGGTTGAACTAGTTTACAATCCCACCAACAGTGTAAAAGTGTTCCTATTTCTCCACATCCTCTCCAGCACCTGTTGTTTCCTGACTTTTTAATGATTGCCATTGTAACTGGTGTGAGATGGTATCTCATTTTGGTTTTGATTTGCATTTCTCTGATGGCCAGTGATGACGAGCATTTTTTCATGTGTCTTTTGGCTGTATACATGTCTTCTTTTGAGAAATGTCTGTTCATATCCTTTGCCCACTTTTTGATGGGGTTGTTTTTTTTCTTGCAAATTTGGTTGAGTCCTTTGTAGGTTCTGGCTATTAGCCCTTTGTCAGATGAGTAGATTGCAAAAATTTTCTCCCATTCTGTAGGTTGCTTGTTCACTCTGATGGTAGTTTCTTTTGCTGCGAAGAAGCTCTTTAGTTTAATTAGATCCCATTTGTCAATTTTGGCTTTTGATGCCATTGCTTTTGGTGTTTTAGACATGAAGTCCTTGCCCGTGCCTATGTCCTGAATGGTATTACCTACGTTTTCTTCTAGGGTTTTTATGGTATTAGGTCTAACATTTAAGTCTCTAATCCATCTTGAATTAATTTTCGTATAAGGAGTAAGGAAATGATCCAGTTTCAGCTTTCTACTTATGGCTAGCCAATTTTCCCAGCACCATTTATTAAATAGGGTATCCTTTCCCTATTTCTTGTTTTTCTCAGGTTTGTCAAAGATCAGATGGTTGTAGATGTGTGGTATTATTTCTGAGGACTCTGTTCTGTTCTGTTGGTCTATATCTCTGTTTTGGTACCAGTACCATGCTGTTTTGGTTACTGTAGCCTTGTAGTATAGTTTGAAGTCAGGCAGCGTGATGCCTCCAGCTTTGTTCTTTTGACTTAGGATTGTCTTGGAGATGCGGGCTCTTTTTTGGTTCCACATGAACTTTAAAGCAGTTTTTTCCAATTCTGTGAAGAAACTCATTGGTAGCTTGATGGGGATGGCATTGAATCTATAAATTACCTTGGGCAGTATGGCCATTTTCACGATATTGATTCTTCCTATCCGTGTGCATGGTATGTTCTTCCATTTGTTTGTGTCCTCTTTTACTTCACTGAGCAGTGGTTTGTAGTTCTCCTTGAAGAGGTACTTTACATCCCTTGTAAATTGGATTCCTAGGTATTTTATTCTCTTTGAAGCAAGTGTGAATGGGAGTTCACTCATGATTTGGCTCTCTGTTTGTCTGTTCCTGGTGTATAAAAATGCTTGTGATTTTTGCACATTAATTTTGTATGCTGAGACTTTGCTGAAGTTGCTTATCAGCTTAAGGAGATTTTGGGCTGAGATGATGGGATTTTCTAAATATACAATCATGTCATCTGCAAACAGGGACAATTTGACTTCTTCTTTTCCTAATTGAATAACCTTTATTTCTTTCTTTTGCCTGATTGCCCTAGCCAGAACTTCCAATCCTTTGTTGAATAGGAGTGGTGAGAGAGGGCATCCCTGTCTTGTGCCAGTTTTCAAAAGGAATGCTTCCAGTTTTTGCCCATTCAGTATGATATTGGCTGTGGGTTTGTCATAAATAGCTCTTATGATTTTGAGATACGTTCCATCAATACCTAGTTTATTGAGAGTTTTTAGCATGAAGGGCTGTTGAATTTTGTCAAAGGCCTTTTCTGCATCTATTGAGATAATCATGTGGTTTTTGTCTTTGGTTCTGTGTATATGCTGGATTACATTTATTGATTTGCATATGTTGAACCAGCCTTGCATCCCAAGGATGAAGCCCACTTGATCATGGTGGATAAGCTTTTTGATGTGCTGCTGGATTCAGTTTGCCAGTATTTTATTGAGGATTTTTGCATCGATGTTTATCAGGGATATTGGTCTAAAATTCTCTTTTTTTGTTGTGTCTCTGCCAGGCTTTGGTATCAGGATGATGTTGGCCTCATAAAATGAGTTAGGGAGGATTCCCTCTTTTTCTACTGATTGGAATAGTTTCAGAAGGAATGGTACCAGCTCCTCCTTGTACCTCTGGTAGAATTCAGCTGTGAATCTATCTGGTCCTGGACTTTTTTTGGTTGGTAGGCGATTAATTATTGCCTCAATTTCAGAGCCTGCTATTGGTCTATTCCGGGATTCAACTTCTTCCTGTTTTAGTCTTGGGAGAGTGTAAGTGTCCAGATATTATCCATTTCTTCTAGATTTTCTAGTTTATTTGCGTAGAAGTGTTTATAGTATTCACTGCTGGTAGTTTGTATTTCTGTGGGGTCGGTGGTGATATCCCCTTTATCATTTTTTATTGCATCTATTTGATTCTTCTCTCTTTTCTTCTTTATGAGTCTTGCTAGCAGTCTATCAATTTTTGCAATGGCTGGTACCAGTTGTTCCTTTCCATCTTTAGTGCTTCCTTCAGGGTCTCTTGTAGGGCAGGCCTCGTGGTGACAAAATCTCTAAGCATTTGCTTGTCTGTAAAGGATTTTGTTTCTCTTTCACTTATGAAACTTAGTTTGGCTGGATATGAAATTCTGGGTTGAAAATTCTTTTCTTTGAGAATGTTGATTATTGGCCCCCATTCTCTTCTGGTTTGGAGAGTTTCTGCCGAGATATCTGCTGTTAGTCTGATGGGCTTCCCTTTGTGAGTAACCCGACCTTTCTTTCTGGCTGCCCTTAACAGTTTTTCCTTCATTTCAACTTTGGTGAATCTGACAATTATGTGTCTTGGAGTTGCTCTTCTCGAGGAGTATCTTTGCGGCATTCTCTATGTTTCCTGAATTTGAATGTTGGCCTGCCTTACTAGGTTGGGGAAGTTCTCCTGGATGATATCCTGAAGAGTGTTTTCCAACTTGGTTCCATTTTCCCCCTCACTTTCAGGCACCCCAATCAGACGTAGATTTGGTCTTTTCACATAATCCCATACTTCTTGAAGGCTTTGTTCATTTTTTTCCTCTTTTTTCTTTAGACTTCTCTTCTCGCTTCATTTCATGCATTTGATCCTCAATCGCTGATACTCTTTCTTCCAGTTGATCGAGTCGGTTACTGAAGCTTGTGCATTTGTCACGTATTTCTCGTGTCATGGTTTTTATCTCTGTCAGTTCGTTTATGGCCTTCTCTGCATTGATTATTCTAGTTATCCATTCTTCCATTCTTTTTTCAAGATTTTTAGTTTCTTTGCACTGGGCACATAATTCCTCCTTTGGCTCTGAGAAGTTTGATAGACTGAAGCCTTCTTCTCTCAACTCGTCAAAGTCATTCACCGTCCAGCTTTGATCCATTGCTGGCGATGAGCTGCGTTCCTTTGGAGGGGGAGACGTGCTCTTATTTTTTGAATTTCCAGCTTTTCTGCCCTGCCTTTTCCCCATCTTTGTGATTTTATCTACCTGTGGTCTTTGATGATGGTGATGTACTGATGGGGTTTTGGTGTGGGTGTCCTTCCTGTTTGTTAGTTTTCCTTCTAACAGTCAGGACCCTCAGCTGTAGGTCTGTTGGAGATTGCTTGAGGTCCACTCCAGACCCTGTTTGCCTGGGTATCAGCAGCAGAGGGTGTAGAAGATAGAATATTGCTGAACAGCAAGTGTATCTGTCTGATTCTTGCTTTGGAAGCTTCGTCTCATGGGTGTACCCCACCATGTGAGGTGTGGGGTGTCAGTCTGCACCTAGTGGGGGATGTCTCCCAGTTAGGCTACTCAAGGGTCAGGGACCCACTTGAGCAGGCAGTCTATCCGTTCTCAGATCTCAACCTCCATGTTGGGAGATCCACTGCACTCTTCAAAGCTGTCAGACAGGGTCGTTTGCATCTGCAGAGGTTTCTGCTGCTTTTTGTTTAGCTGTGGCCTGTCCCCAGATGTGGAGTCTACAGAGACAGGCAGGCCTCCTTGAGCTGCTGTGGGCTCCACCCAGTTCGAGCTTCCCAGGGACTCTGTTTACCTACTTAAGCCTCAGCAATGGCAGATGCCCCTCCCCCAGCCTCGCTGCTGCCTTGCAGTAAGATCACAGACTGCTGTGCTAGCAATGAGGGAGGCTCCATGGGCCTGGGACCCTCCTGGCCAGGTGTGGCATATAATCTCCTGGTGTGCCGTTTGCTAAGACCCTTGGTAAAGTGCAGTATTGGGGTGGGAGTTACCTGATTTTCCAGGTGTTGTGTGTCTCAGTTCCCCTGGCTAGGAAAATGGATTCCCTTCCCCCTTGAGCTTCCCAGGTGAGGCGATGCCTCGCCCTGCTTCAGCTCTCACTGGTCGGGCTGCAGCAGCTGACCAGCATCGATTGTCTGGCACTCCCTAGTAAGATGAACCCGGTACCTCAGTTGAAAATGCAGAAATCACCTGTCTTCTGTGTCACTCACGCTGGAAGCTGGAGACTGGAGCTCTTCCTATTCGGCCATGTTAGACTTTCTATTTTCAATGTTTGCATGCAGTTTTTTTTTTTGGAGACAGAGTCTCGCTCTGTCACCCAGGCTGGAGTGCAGTAGCCAGATCAGCTCACTGCAAGCTCCGCCTCCTGGCTTTACACCATTCTCCTGCCTCAGCCTCCTGAGTAGCTGGGACTACAGGCGCCCGCCACCTTGCTCGGCTAGTTTTTTGTATTTTTTAGTAGAGACGGGGGTTTCACCATGTTAGCCAGGATGGTCTCGATCTCCTGACCTCGTGATCCGCCCGTCTCGGCCTCCCAAAGTGTTGGGATTACAGACGTGAGCCACCGTGCCCGGCCTCATACAGTTTTAAGAAATAATACAGACAGAGTATGTTTACCTTTACATAGTTTTTTTTTTTTTTTTTTTTCCCCCAGTGGTAACATCTTACAAAACTATAGTACAATACTATAACCAGAATATTCACATTGATTCAATCTACCCAGTTTACTCGGATAGCCACAAATGCATTGGGTGTATGCGTGTTTGTGGTTAGTTCTATGCAATTTTACCACATGTGTAAGTTTATGCAGACACCACCACAGGCATCGCCCAGAGGAAGTCCATCACCACCAGAATCCCACCACATCTGCCTACCTCCAGAGTCTCACCTCCCATCTTTAGTTCATGGCAACCACTAATCTATTTTCAATTTTTATAATTTTGTCCTTTTCTTTTTACTTATTTTTTGAGACTAGGTCTCGCTCTATTGTCCAGGCTAAAGTGCAGTGGCTCAATCTCAGCTCACTGCAGCCTCAACACCTCTAGTTCAAGTGATCCTCCCACCTCAGCCTCCTGAGTAGCTGGGACTACAAGCATGTGCCACCACACCCAGCTAGTTTTGTTTATTTTTTGTAGAGACAGAGTCTCGCTATATGGCCCAGACTGGTCTTTTAACTCCTGAACTTAGGTAATCCATCCACCTCGGCCTCCCAAAGTCCTGGGATTACAGGAATGAGTCACTGCACCTGGCCTAATTTTGTCATTATAAAAATATTATACAAATGGAATATGCAGTATATAACCCACAGGAAGATGCTATTAAAACTTGCTAGTGCCCAGGTGTAACCACTGTATTCTTATTTATTTTAATGTGGAACTCATACGTTTGTATTTTTTGAAGCTTCCCAGGTAATCTTAATATTCAGACAGGGTTTATACTCTGCCTATCATTAAGGGAGGTCTTTAGCTCCAGGGATTGTTTGCAACTCAGAGGATCATGTTGATGAACTTCCCTTTCCAATAGCCACAAATACAAAATGCACATGTGCCAGAATTAGTTCTCATCATCAAAGACTATAAAACCAGAAATCTTCTGGGAAATGCATTTTGAATATGTATCTAAAGCTTCAATTTATTCCTAAGTCAAACAGAAAGACTGTCTATACTGTAAGGATGGTCTCTATTTATAACTTAGAGAAAAGTTATTTATAATACCTATGCAACATTGTGTTTGAAACACTGAAATTGGCAATTATTTCTGCTGTGGACACTCATGCTCTTGTTTTTCTGATCCAATATTATCTAAACCAGATCAGAAATATTGGTATTCTTCTTAATTTTAAAAGTATCGTAATTAATTTTAAATTATACACACACATATTTATATACGTATCATGTGAAATGTTATAAGAAAGTCAATGCCATGTGATGATATGGGTGTATTTGTGTGTCATGTAACATTGAGGAAAATAATTTTCAATAAATTATAGATTTGCAAATTGGTACTCTTGGAAAACACAATTACTTCAAATTCATTGTTTGTGTCTTCCCTCTGTTTTGTGCATCTTCTTGAAAACAAACTTTACAAATACACTATGTCTCGTCTTTGTTTGATATTTATAATTAATTTTAACCCACATTTTGAGTTATTTTTATTTGTTTAATGTTAATGTATCAGGTGACTTGCTAGATGTTTCTTATACTGCCTCATGTAATTAGGTTTATGCTATACATAACTAATATGACAAATAGTCAATGTTATCCACTAAAACTATTTTAGTTTTAGCCTCTATTTTAGAGAGAGATTCTACTTAAATATTTCTAGACATTTCAAGTTTATAAGAGAGGCTGTTAAAATTCTCTTCCTTGCCAGGCGCGGTGGCTCACGCTTGTAATCCCAGCACTTTAAGAGGCCGGGGTGGGTGAATCATTTGAGGTCAGGGGCTCGAGACCAGCCTGGCCAACATGGTGAAGTCCCATCTCTACTGAAAATTCAAAAAAATTAGCTGGGCGTGGTGGCAGGCACCTGTAATCCCAGTTACTGGGAGGCTGAGACAGGAGAATCACTTGAACCTAGGGGACAGAAGTTGCAGTGACCCGAGATTGCGCCACCACACTCCAGCCTGGGTGACTGAGCGAGACTCCATCTCAATAGATAAATAGATAGATAAATACATACAATTTTCTTCCAAATATATTTTATCTCATAACAAATCAACCCCAAACTTAGTGGTTTAAAATAATAACAACCAATTAATTTGTTCAAAAATGTATAATTTGGGCAAGGCCAAGTAGGGTTAGACCATTTCCTACCCAGACAGTGTCAATTGGGGTGGTTTTACACAGGCTGGAAGACCCATGTGGCTCATTCAAACATCTGGGAAACCGAGGTTTGTTTTGGTTCACCTCCATAAAGGTTTAATTGGGTGGGGGTGGGGGGTGTGTTGGTATCTGTGTTTCATGGTGTCCATGTTTCATGGTATTGGTGTTCTAAGAGTAACAATCCAAAGAGTGATAGAGAGTCAAACCTGCCATTTTCTTAAGGTCCAAGCAGCTTTGATATTGACACAACATTCATTGCATCTGTCATCTTCAATTACTTATTCAGTAAGAGAGCCCATATCCAGGGGAAGAAACTCAATGAGAGGAGTATTAAATAGTTAATGTCATGATTTAAAACAAACACAGTTGACCTTTGGCCACAAAATATTTGCATTCCTCCTAAAAACACTCTGAGATTTTAAATCATTAGAGCATCATCCTCGAGCTGACTGAGTATACAATGGGGGGATAGAATAAGGATAATTTCTGTAGACAGCATTACTCAAGATCAGAGAAAGTGGAAGTCATATGGCAGTTACTGGTAAATAGTGATTCTTGGAATCATTTTGGCACATGTTGCTGGTTCCTTGATGAGTATCCAGTACCATTTCAGAGAACTGATTCTCCTAGACTTTTAACTCGAGACACATGGCTCTTGATTCTGTCCCCATCCTCCCCTCTCCATCCACTCCTCCTCCTCCTCCTACTACTATATACTACTATTACTTTCCTTCTCCTTTTCCTTCTCCTTTTCCTTCTCTTCCTCTTCCTCTTCTTCCTCCTCATCCTCTTCCTCCTTCTTCCTCCTTCTTTCTTCCTTTTAAAAATAAATTATCTGTGTTTGTAGCTGAGATATCTTCTCAATCTGAATGCTGCCTGTAAATGTTTGGGAGTCTGGCAACATTTTTTCATTGTTTGCTGTCTTTCTTAGTAAAAGTCAATATGCTTTCTTTAAATATTTTGCAAGTTTCTTACAAATCAATTTGTAATTCATTTCATTAGACAGCAATCACACCCACAAATCTCTTCAAGGTGAGCTCTTTTTGGCTTTGGACACCTCGTGAATCTGCTGTGGTCAATGCTGTTAGGATTCTTAGTAGAGAGTCTGTGAGACATACCCTGTTCTTAGCCCATTTATGCCTCATGTTCCATTTTTGGAACACTAAGCATGTAGGAGTTCTTTATATCCTACTGCTCAATGTCATCACCAAGGTCTGATTTTTCACACCCAGGAAATTGCAACCCCCAGCATAAATGGATTAAGCTCCTCAGAGGACCTTCTATTTCTTTGAAAGTTCTAGTAAAAAAAACCCTCAGATCTTTCTGAGATATTAACAACAAAAGATCATATAGCCCCATTATGTATTTCATCTATGAACTGAGACTCTTACTTAATTTGAGAATTATTTTTCTCTGGAGAAGCTGAGAATCAAAAAATATATATTTTCAAACTCAAACATTGGGAAGCCGAGGTGGGCGGATCACTTGAGGTCAGGAGTTCGAGAACAGCCTGGCCAACATGGTGAAACTCTGTCTCTACCAGTGATACAAAAACAAGCCAGGCATGGTGGCGTGCACCTGTAATCCCACCTACTTGGGAGGCTGAGATAGGAGGATCCCTTCAACCCAGGAGGCAGAGGTTGCAGTGAGCCAAGATCGTGCCATTGCACTCCAGTCTGGACAACAACTCTGTCTCAAAGAAAACAAAAACTCCGTCTCTGTCTCAAAGAAAACGAAACAAAACAAAAACTCAAACAGTCCTAGTTTCCAAAAAAGTTCCTTCTTTAACTGATTTATCTCCGTTCACATTTTGTTTAGGTATTGAGAAAAAGCTATGTAGTAATCTAATATTCTGCCTCTTCTTTGAATCTCTTTAATTAAATCATCAAATTCACTAGGGGCATTTTCTGTTTTTTCTACATGACTCAAAGTTTTCATGATCATAATTCTCACCAGTATATACACAGGTTTCTTTCCTCTAATTTCCAATAATACTTTCCTTGTTGTAGTTACTTTGCTATGAGACCTCACCAACAGCTTCTGCAAATCCTTTTCTCTTTCACTAACATTATCCCTGAGGACTGTTAAGTTTTTACTTACAATATTCTCAATTAATCTATCTCTTGCCTGCCACCTGGTCCCAGAACCAGTGCCACATGCTTTAAGCTGTCATTAAAGCAGTACCTTACTTCAAGGAACTCAAATCTGTTTTGATTATCTACTGCGGCATTACAACAAACCCCAGAACTTAGCGGCAGAAAAAAACACCACCATTTATTTTCCTCACAAATTTGAAACTTGGGCAGGGCTTGCCAGGGAGAGTTTGTCTGCCGAATGTGATATAAACTGGAGCAGCTTGGAAGAGCCTGACTACCCAGTTCCAAGATGGCTCAATCATATGGCTGGGAAATTGGTGGTGGCCGTCACTGCCTTTCCAAGGGAGAGTTTGGGCTTCTCCATGGCCTGGTATTTGCACTCTAAGAGGAAGTACCCCAAGAGAGATAGAAGCTGCTAACTTCTCAAGACGTGAGCTTAGAAATTAGCACAGTGCCACTTCGTTCATATACTATTGATCTGTCACAGAGCCTGTATTCAAGAGAACAGCTACTCTATCTTTCGGTGAAAGGCATTTCATAGAATTTGGAGCCATGTTTTAAATGTGTGTGATTGTGAATCACACGAAAGCATTAAGTTACATAAGATAATTAGAACTCTCAAAGACTTTAAAAATCAAATGATATTTTATCATTAAGTATTAATAGATATTAAATATTATAAAATACTTCTTAAATACCTTAACAGTTGTAAGTCCTTAAAACCACAGAGCATTCTGAAAGCAAAGAGCATTTGTTTATTTTGCCTGTTTCTTCGTAAACCCCTTTAAATATTTTCTTTGTGCTTTGTTTTTGGATAAAACTAGTCCTTGGTTTAAAGTTTGGCTTTGCAGTCTAACCCACTGTGTGAGAAAGGAATGTTTCTTAAATCCATTAAATTTTTGTTTTACTTTTTCTCTGCAAACCAAGAAACAATAATAATATTTCTCCTACTTAACTTGGAGGGAATTGTGATGGTCAAATAGGGACAATGTATTGGAAATTTTAAAAAGATAATGTAGACACAAATGTAGTGTCTACACTTCTTTATTGCAAAGACATTTTAATCAGGAACTCAGGGTATCTAAAAATGGAGTCTAAGTTACTCAACTGCAGGGATCTAAAAGGGGCAGCTTACTCTAGAAATGATTGGATTAGGATTCATTCAACAGTAACTATGTGCACACAGGAAGATGGAGGTATGTTTGTCGAACTTCTAGGACAGTGAGAATCCCATTTCCAAATCCTAGAGATTCTTATTCAATGGGATATATGCCAGGGTCAATAATATGTGCTTTTTGCAAATATCTCAAATAATTTCAATATGGTTGAGATTTAGAATGTACTTTAAGAAATCTTACAGAGGGAAAAGAATGAAGAGTAACTAGAGATTTACAAAAAAATATGTTCTCTATTTAATTTGCTGGGATAGCACATTATATTAAATATAATAGTACCACATAATTGCTCTCTTCAGACAAGATTTTTGATCTTGGTATCTTGTACATAATTACAATTTTCAGTTATTCAGAATAATTGTAAATTACAAAGGTGTGTGTGTATGTGTGTATTTCCATTGCCTCCCAAAATCTAAAAAGGAAGTGGTTATCTCTTAGTAATACTTCATGATTTCTCTTACTTTAGTAGTAATCCTCTATATAATGTTTTCATCTGGGGAATTTCTTGAAATGGTTTTCAATGGTTTCATAAAGTAAATTTGCAAGTGGAGAGAATGACACATGAATTCAGATTTACCTTAAATATTTAGTAATAGAAAATATTGCAGTTATTGGAAAAACAGAGAAGAAGAAACTGTGGCAGAAAATGTACAAGAAAATCTTGCTTATATTTTATATTTTAAAGACACAAAAATGTACAAAATATCAGTGTTTTTGGAGACTGGAAGTAACAACTTGGTTACAAAATCTCTATTAAGATCGGGTGCAGTGGCTCACACCTGTAATCTCAGCACTTTGGGAGGCTGGGGTGGGTGGATCACTTGAGCCCAGGAGTTTGAGACCAGCCTGGCCAACATGGCAAAACCCCGTCTCTATTAAAACTACAAACATTAGCCAGGCGTGGTGGCATGTGCCTGTAATCCCAGCTATTCTGGAGGCTGAGCCACAAGAATCACTTGAACCAGGGAAGCAGAGGTTGTAGTGAGCTTAGTTCGCACCATTGTACTCCAGCCTGGGCGACAGAGCGAGACTCCATCTCAAAAAAAAAAAAAAAAAAAAAAAAAAGGAAGAAGAAGAAAAAAAAAAACTCTGCTAAGGAAAAGAAAAGAAAATTCAGTTATTTTACCTTGATTAAACGTGTGATGCGTGGATAATACAGATAAAATAAATAAAATAAAAGAGAAAATTATTAAAGAACAAGATCGTCCAAAGGCTCACAACCGGCACACAGTCACTGTATAAAATTTAATATATTTGAAATTTATGTAAACTTTTCTTGAAACTGACATTTAAAATTTTTTAATTCACCCTATTATTTCTACTATTTTGAAATATTTAACTGAAAGTAACAGTATCAAATTTTGTCACTAATATGAATACATGTATACACACACACTACATACATGCATACATGGCTATACATAAATACATATTTAATATATATATAAAGATGTGGATACATTAAATGTATACTATATATATACAAAAATATTAATAATCATAGTCACACAGTTCAGTTAAATTCTTATTTTCTGATTATTTGGTATGTTAATTATAATTCCTTGTGATAATTATAAATTTATTAAGATTAATACTCCCTTAATGACAAATAGTTGGCATTCACCCAATACTTTGCACTCTTCACTGGGCCTGAGTTTATCTGAGGCCCATATTCTAACTCTTGCAAACTGACTTAACGATGAAACTTTTCTTTTCACAAGAGTCGTTGTTTGCCTTATATCTCCTATATTGACTTGAGGTTCTGAATTTTATTTTACATTAAACAAAATATACTGCTCTTGGAAAGCTAAATGCTGCATGTTCTGACTTGTAAGTGGGAGCTAAACATTGGGTACACATGGACATAAAACTGGCAACAGTAGACTGGGGCCTGCTAGAGGAGGGAGGCAAGTAGGGGACAAGGGTTGAAAACCTGTAACTGTTGGGTACTATGCTCATTACCTGGTGGATGGGACCGTTCACACCCCAAATCTCAGCGTCATGCGATATACCCAGGTAACCTACATACGTCCCCTCTGAACATAAAATAAAATAAAAGTTGAAATTTAAAAAAAAGAAAAATAAATGCAGTTAGATAGAAATAGGTTTTGGTATTCAATATTAAAGTAGGGAAAATATAGTTAACAAGGATTTATTGTATATTTCAAAATAGCTAGAAGAATTGTAATGTTTTCAAATAGCTAGAAGAATTATAATGTTTCAAAGAAAAAATAAATATTTGAGATAATGAATATCCTGATTATCATAATCTAATCATCATACATTCTATACATGTATCAAAATATCACATGTACCCCCCGAAGTATGTACAACTATTATATATAATAAAAATATAAACAAAACAAAAACAACAAAAAAAGATGGCTTCCGGTAATATTTTTCCTTTGACTTATCAGTCCATGCAATCACTCATTTATCCATCTAACAATCAACCCAACTATTAATTATATTTTCATTCACTTATCTGGTGATTGAATAATCATTATAAATGAAACACATGAGTCATTATTTCCCTGGAATGCTTAACATCTACGAGAAATAACAAGGATCAATAATAATGTATGGCTATGATTTTAACCTTGAGAAAAATATTTTGGAATAAAATGCAATGATTTTTTATTTCTCATGGAAAACTGTGTAACATGTCTTGTATCTACACTATTTTATCAAAATCCTTGTTGCTAAGTTTTTGTGTGGAAGCTGAAGGACATCAGAAAGGATTTTATCTTTGAGAACCTAGAAGTTTTCCTAAGAAAGGGAAGGGATTTCCTGTTCAGACAGAACTAAGTTTGAGATCTTACAATTAAATCCAGAAATGTTGGGAGTCCTGCATTTATTTCTTATGGGTAACATATGTAGTTTCTTCATTTTGAGTGATCGTACTGATTTAATTTTCACTAAATACAAAAGTAATATATAATAATATCCAGTGTGACACCTGGCAGATGAAAGCTCTTACTGTTTTTATTATTGTTTTTTTCTTATTTTTTGTTATTATTACATTTTCTACCTCCACTCAAGTAAGATCTTAGATACTTTTTATTTCTGACATGGTACATATTAATTATTTGGCTCAATTTTGGCCCCAGTAACTGGATTTGGATCATAAAGTGTAGTACTTTTTTACTGAATATAATTTAAAAATCCAAACTATCTTATGAAATCTAAACTCGCAGTGTTTCTGTTATCATTTTTATAGCCTATATGAACATATCCTCTGAGGGCCTCTTTATGAATAAAAATTGTTTAAATAGGAATCATTATTTCTTTGGAATACTTAACATCGATTAGAAATGTCAAGTATCAGCTGGGTGCAGTGGCTCATGCTTATAATCCCAGCACTTTGGGAAGCTGAGGGGTGCGAATCACTTAAGGCCAAGAGTCCGAGACCAGCCTGGGCAACATGGTGAAAAACCATCTCTACTAAAAATACAAAAATTAGATGGGCGTGCTGGCGCATGCCTGTAGTCCCACCTACTCCAGAGGCTGAGGTGAGAGGATTGCTTGAGCCAATGAGGTGGAGGTTGCATTGAGCCGAGATTGCTGCACTGCACTCCAGCCTCGGTGACAGAACGAGACCATATCTCTATTAAAAAAAAGAAGAAAGAAAAAGAAAAAAGAAAGAAATATCAAGCACCATTAATAATGTATGACTTTCATTTTAAACTTGAGGAAAATGTTTTGGAATCAAATACTATGAATGTTTTTCTCATCAAAAACTACATAAGATGTCTAGTATCCACAGTAGTTTATTAAAAATCTTCTTGCTCATCACATGTGTCTCAAACATTTTGTGCAGTGCCTTTACTCTGGAATTTTGTCCATGATATGTTTTCATGATTGTTACCTTAAATATCTTGTCGTATCTCTGCTCTTCCACGTACTACTTTTCTTTCAAGGTCCAGATCATTACCTCCCTTAGAAAGCTATCTATGTTGCTGTAAATAAGTGGACTTTCAGAGACAGCAGTTTGATCTAATTTATAATTATTGTTCTTTATGTATGTGCCTTTTGTTCCCTCTCCAGCCTAATGCCTTCAATGCAGATAATACACGTTACACTTTTCTGCAATACTTGTAAACTTGTAGCATGTACTGTATCACTTTATAAATGATTGGCAAATATTCATTGGATGAATAAATAATCTTCGTGGCTACTTTTGCATGTAATTGCAGAGTTTTTAATCACTTACTTATAATATACACAATACTATTCAGGAAAGGAAAATATATCAGACTGTCAAGATATGGGGAAAATGGCACACAGAATGCTTGCAGATATTCTGAGGTGGAGATGTATCAGGAGTGGTTTCTAAAGAAAATAAGATATCCTACAAGAATACAGCAGTTGGTTGTCTCTTTTAAAGTTAATAACCCAAGCCTAATTCTTTGCTAAAACTTAGTTTTGTCTTATATTATCTCAATTCAGTAATCAAGAAAAGGGGATTGTTTAATTCTCTTTGCAATCTGTTCATATAATGTGCAAGTCTGTTACTACATGTAAGAAATTAAATTTTTGCTAATCATCCAGAAATCTGTGATTGACTACTTCAAGACATTAGCCATGTCGTTCTTTTAGCGTCCCTGCCGTAACATCTCTGCCTGGAATATGCATCCCCTTGCTATCGTCATGGCTAACTTCATTATTTTCAAGTCTTTGCTGAAATAGTACTTCTCTGATCCCCATAAATACCAGATCCTCCTTGCCCTGATTTATTTGTTTTTATTAGCACTTACTCCTTTCTAGCATACCATACTATTTAGTTATCCTGTTCAATGTTCATGAATTCTTCCCCGCTGAGTAGAATGTCTTATCCCATAAACTGATATCTCCTTAACATCCAGGAAAGTGTCTGGAGTAGTAAGCCTTCAATAAATATTTATTGAATGAGGGAACTGTTGATTGAATAAATGAATGAAGGGAGAATAGGTAATCCACGAATAAATTATTAACAATATGATTTGGCTTGAAGAATATTGGCTAATACCTAATATCATTGGATAATTAAATGGTAGTATAACAACATGCTTAATTTTCATAGACATCTTCAAATAGTTGAACTAGAAAGTTCACCACAACTCAATATAATATAATTACCTTTCAGTTTTCAAAAAGTGGAGAGTGAAGGACAGGGAAAGGAAATATGTTTCCTGCTACACCAAAAACAGTTGGAAAACATGTTAATTTTAAGCTAAACTTGCATTCAGAGTTGTCACTACAGTGTTTTTATGCAGTGACTCTATGAACCAGCTTTTTACTGTTTTAATTCACCATGTTAATGCATTCTGCATATTTGAGACTTAAAGCACATCAAGACAGATCAAAAATGTAACTGGACAGTCTTTTACCTTGAGCTTGGATGTGTCTTCTTTCCTTGAGCTTGGATGTGTCTTCTTTCCTTGAAGCCATTTTTTTAGAGCCTCATGTTTTTTTTTGTTGTTGTTTTTTTTTTAATTTATTTATTATTATTAAACTTCAAGTTGTAGGGTACATGTGCACAACGTGCAGGTTTGCTACATATGTATACTTGTGCCATGTTGGTGTGCTGCACCCATCAACTCGTCATTTACATCAGGTATAACTCCCAGTGCAATCCCTCCCCCCTCCCCCCTCCCCATGATAGGCCCCGGTGTGTGATGTTCCCCTTCCCGAGTCCAAGTGATCTCATTGTTCAGTTCCCACCTACGAGTGAGAACATGCGGTGTTTGGTTTTCTGTTCTTGTGATAGTTTGCTGAGAATGATGGTTTCCAGCTGCATCCATGTCCCTACAAAGGACACAAACTCATCCTTTTTTATGGCTGCATAGTATTCCATGGTGTATATGTGCCACATTTTCTTAATCCAATCTGTCACTGATGGACATTTGGGTTGATTCCAAGTCTTTGCTATTGTGAATAGTGCTGCAATAAACATACGTGTGCATGTGTCCTTATAGCAGCATAATTTATAATCCTTTGGGTATATACCCAGTAATGGGATGGCTGGGTCATATGGTACATCTAGTTCTAGATCCTTGAGGAATCGCCATACTGTTTTCCATAATGGTTGAACTAGTTTACACTCCCACCAACAGTGTAAAAGTGTTCCTATTTCTCCACATCCTCTCCAGCACCTGTTGTTTCCTGACTTTTGAATGATCACCATTCTAACTGGTGTGAGATGGTATCTCATTGTGGTTTTGATTTGCATTTCTCTGATGGCCAGTGATGATGAGCATTTTTTCATGTGTCTGTTGGCTGTATGAATGTCTTCTTTTGAGAAATGTCTGTTCATATCCTTTGCCCACTTTTGGATGGGGTTGTTTGTTTTTTTCTTGTAAATTTGTTTGAGTTCTTTGTAGGTTCTGGATATTAGCCCTTTGTCAGATGAGTAGATTGCAAAAATTTTCTCCCATTCTGTAGGTTGCCTGCTCACTCTGATGGTAGTTTCTTTTGCTGTGCAGAAGCTCTTTAGTTTGATGAAATCCCATTTGTCAATTTTGGCTTTTGCTGCCGTTGCTTTTGGTGTTTTAGACATGAAGTCTTTGCCCATGCCTATGTCCTGAATGGTACTACCTAGGTTTTCCTCTAGGATTTTTATGGTATTAGGTCTAACATTTAAGTCTCTAATCCATCTTGAATTAATTTTCGTATAAGGAGTAAGGAAAGGATCCAGTTTCAAAAACTGGCGAGCCTCATGTTTAAGTAAATTTTTTAAATACCTTCACCTGCTTTTTCTTTTTAAATGGAGAATATGGAAGAACATTTGTGCCAACTATTTTACCTCAGTTTTCCTTGCAGAGGAAAATCTTCTCTGCTAATGTGTGATTCCACTTTTACAGTGTCTATGTCTATATAAAGCTAAAATTGAAGGCAGATATTGCATAACTGTAAGAGATTTGAATGTGTTTTAGAGTTAGGTACATATGAATTTTGTGCTGTATTGCGTAGGTATTTATTAATTGTTTGACTTCAGTGAAGTGAGATAGCTTCTGTTTATCTTTGTTTGCCATATGTGTGTTGGACATTGAGCATCTGTCATTATTAACTTCCTTTTTCTCTTTCCTTCCCTTGCTTTTATTTTCTATGTTACCCAGAAACTATACTCATTGTTATTCATATGATGAAATGATTTGTTTAATTGCTTTAATACATTAGGCAATTAATTCTTTTTAGTGTTGAGCAAATTCCAACAATTTCCTAAGAAGAAATTATAATGAGGGTTTATGTGCAAGAAATTAACAGCTATGGAATCATTTTATTCTCACATAGCTATGAAAAATCACCTGGATAGGCAACATTTCAAATTATAAAATTCTGAATAGCTCTCATGCAGTTAATTAGAATCAAATATGGATATTAGCATGAGAAACTACATGGTGGAACTCATTGGTGGCATTTTTATTTGAGGGTTTTATTTTTCATAGAGAATTCTGGGGGCGACATCACCGTCAGTCAAAGATTAATAATTTAATTGGAGGAAAACTTGAAAGAATGTATAATAAACTAGAGTCAACCTGCTTATAGGAAAAACAGAAATTTGTGGTGTTGTGAATGCATGACCTGTAATTTCAATGTAGGAACCATGTGAGATGGAAAATTATTATAACACTTCCTAATTTAGTTTCACTGAGGCAACCCTGAGATTCAACTTTCCCAATATAAGTTTGGTAGCTAAAACATTAGTCAGAATGAAATGCAATGTTTCTTTTAATTTAATGATTGCAGGAGATATTTAAACCTACCCCACAAACACCATTTCATATTCCACTTCACTCTGCCACTGTCTTACCCTGTGATTGCATACTTGCAGTGGTCAGAAACTTACTACCTTGGGAGATGGAGTAGTTTTTCTCTTGAACAGCTATGTTATAATGCAATTCCTTAGAGTGAGCCAAAATGTACCAGTACCATTATCCTAAGCAAATTAACACAGGAACAGAAAGCCAAATACCACATTTTCTCACTTATAATTGGCAGCTAAACATTGATTACACATAGGCATAAAGACGGCAGCAGTAGACACTGATGACTACTAGAGCTGGGAGGGACAGAGGGGGACAAGGGTTGAAAAACCAGCTATTGAATACTATGCTCACTATCTGGGTGACAGGATCATTTATATTCCAAACGTCAGCATCACAAAATATACCCAGGTAACAAGCCTGCACATGTTCCCATTGAATCGAAAATAAAATTTGAAATTAAAAAAATATATATTTTTAAATGTGCCAGTAAAGTACAAAGTTCCTTTAAAAATAGTTTACACACCACTGTTTAAGTTTTCTGGACTCATGGCTAAGGAGAAAGATGTGTTTATGGAATTAGACACGGATGTATCAGGATCTCAGAGGAAGCTGAACCCATAAAGAGGTAACTTGGAAGTTCAGAGCAAAATAAAGCAGGGACAAAAAAACAAGAGCTAACTCTTTCAACACTCTGAAATTTGCTTGGTGTTTTTATATATAATTTCATTCAAGCCTTTCAATAACCCCTGAGATAGGTAGTATCTTGACTTTAGGATAACAGGTGCTGTTCTGAATACATCAGTGAACAATATGTGGAATACAACCTTGAACAAGAAAGACTCAAAATTTTTCTCCAGATGGAATTTACCTTCTATGAATGTTAACTGGGGTTTTCTAAACTGTAACATTTGCTTACCAGTCAGATAAAAGTCCATTTTCTACTGCTAGAGAAAATCCTGGGACAGATCTTTTCTTTCTAGAATCAAAGTTTCTCAAGGCTGCACATAAATATAGGAAGCATTAAGGCTGTCTTTCAAACCCTTACAAGATTCATGGTATAAACAGAGGAAGATTCTTAAATACGGAGTTTTACCACTATAGTTCTTATCATTCATATTGGTCTTGCTGAAAGCTCTGGTGGCTTTTTTTTTTTTTTCCTCTAATAAAAGTTCCTGGGTTCCAAACTGGAACCATTGAATCAAATGATGTCAAATGTTCTGGTACCCACAAGAACTCTTAAAACAAAACAAAACAAAACAAAAAAGAAACTGTACATGTTTTATTGTAGATGTTGCAAATGAAATGAATTTGCTACTCTGCCTTACCTCAATATTGCAAGCCTGGGTTTGAAGAGCCAGTATTCCATACGCTCATTTGTTTCCTTCATAGAATTAGAAAGACAATAATGGTTTTCTTTCCAAACAACATATATCCTCCTCAAACATCAGTTGGCAAAATATTTTAGGGCATAGTTGACCTTTGGAAGCCATTACTCTGTGATCATCATTGTTTGCCAACAGGCCTGCTGCTGAGAGTAGATAAAGTTTCCCTGCAATCACTAAGAAAGAGGAATAGGTCTTGTTTTGTTTTCATATTGAGGATGAATGCTCAGGGTCAAATTGTCAGAACCAAGTAGAGATAGGACAGGATTGGTCATTGGAAGAAGAAAATAGAGAAAGGAAGTTTACATTCTTATAACTTGGTATTGAATTTCTGTATGTATCGTTTGTAAGCATGAGAGACAGGAATTTAGGTGGAGAAACGACATTTAGAAGGACTAACCCATTCCAACATTTCTCCTTTTTTTCTTTACCTAGTTTTACTTTTTATTCATAAGTTTCAATAATAACTCAGTCATCCCCCTTATTTCTAAGTATCTATGAATATAAGTGAATATGTGTTTTCTCTGTTTATTTGTTTTTCTGTTTGGTATCTGTAGTGCCTATAAGAGTATCTGGCACTCAGTAGGTGTAAACTCAGTATTTTTTTAATGAATGGATGTTGGAAAGTTACTTTGGAAAATACAATTATCATACGTTAAATGTTTATAAGAGAATAATCATGTCACTATGGAGAAAATAATCATGCCACTTTCTCTGTAGGATTGCTAGGAAAATTAAAACATGGTAAGTGAGTGTTCAATAAACAGCATGTAATCTTAAAAAGATGATGATGATGATGATGACATTCTCAAATGGCAGACATAGATTATTAATGGAGTAGGGTATTGGTTTGTGAGTAGGATTTCAACGTTAGTTTGGTTATACTGACTGAGACTCATGTAAAGAATACATACAGCTTGGACACCAAGCATATTAATCTCTATAACACCTAGAACAGGGCAGAGGAAGAAGTCAACCAAAGTGGTTTATTCTCCACTAACTGGTTCCAGTGCCTTGATGGAAAAAGTCTACATCAAACTGTTTGATGTTCTAAGAGGCATGTGCCAATATATGGAAATAACTTATTTTTTACCCAAATAACTGTGTTCAAAGCCCTGCCCCAATGATGCCAGGCCATGTCAAGGAGACCACCACCACCAACTGGATTCTTTGCAACAGCAGAAATGCAGATGTCAACAATTGAACTTAGCATTTTTAGTTACAGTGGATTTTTTTCCTGCATCTTTTTTTTTAATTTTAGTATGCCAACAATTTTTTTAAATTTTATCATTTTTTTAAATTTTAGAAATTAAAATATTTCTGGTAACAAAAATTTTCCCATCCTACATTAATTCAGGGTAAAAATAAACCTCTAGCAGTTTTTCTTTTTTGACATAATTTGGAATTATTTTGTTAATAATATTGAAGACACCAATATTGGTCTATATTTTCTCACTTTCTCATAATGTTTTGGAATAAGCTTGATGCTTTGTCCCTGTCAGCATCCCTATTGCTCTATATTGAAAA
The DNA here is from genome assembly GCF_047675955.1 of Chlorocebus sabaeus. Taxonomy (NCBI): domain Eukaryota; kingdom Metazoa; phylum Chordata; class Mammalia; order Primates; family Cercopithecidae; genus Chlorocebus; species Chlorocebus sabaeus. The sequence continues at coordinate 58,735,056 of NC_132908.1, read as the reverse complement.
TTTGCATGATAGATTCACTGGGTCCAAGATTAGTTTATTAACTTTCCATTAACATGGTGAGTATTTCAAAAGTGAATTTTTGTGAAGCTAGCACATCATTTTAGCTATGCCTTTTAAAAAGACTTACAAGCATCTTGAGCAGCATAATGTCATTATACACAAGCCCTCTGCATTACCTCTGCAAATACATCAAAAACCAAAACCCAAAAAGAATGTTTCCTGTTTCTTGCAGATTTGCATATTTTACTCAATATATCTTTTACAATCTTATTACAAGAATACATAATAGTCTATCTCTAGTTACCTTTCTAATATGCGTAGATGGACAGATGATTTTGTGGATACTAATGGAGTTAGAGGAAGTAGTAATGTATAAACGTGACTGTGTATCTACGTTTATATTCACATATATCCAAGGCATTTAATGTTAACATCTGGGAGTAAATCAACAACGTCTACTTTATTTTTATGTACTTGACACTGTGATAGTAGGTTGTACTATAATCATTCCAGCCAGTTCTGTTCATCATTCATCTTTAATTCTGCTAATCTTTCATCTTGAATTATGTATTTGTTTACTTAACTCAATGTGGTGCATGCATCTTGGTCCACTGTCACCATAAATGCAGAACTTACTGTGGCAAAAGCATAGACTGAGGAAAAGCAGTCTCAAGAAATTGGTCTGGTTTTGTACCCAGAGCATCACCTAAAGATAGCACAATCTTAATCCATGAATTCTGTCAGGCACTGCCCACAACGTCCCTTAAACTCACAGAGGATTAGAGTCCTTCTAGAGTAAATTTTGTCTGTTTTAAACAAGTGCAGGGTGATTTACAGTTTATTTTTCTTGGGGGAAATAATGAACATATTACATCATTTTGTGTGTGTGTGTGTGTGTGTGTGTGTGTGTTGGGGGGATATCAAGTGTTTTCCTTACGTCTATGACGGTAACTTCCATCAGACACTCTCCCATGGAGAACAACCACGAAGTTAGGCAGAACAACATGATTTGAAGGCAGCCAGCACCTAAGGAACTCAGATACCAGAGAGAAAGAAAACAAATTGAGGTGACTCCTCCAGTTAGCACTGCTTATTCCTTTCAGAGTTTAACTGATTCAACTCACAGGGCATAGAAACCAAATGGAAATCAGTGACCTGGAGTTTTTGATGGATTTATGGGACTCTGGAGACAAAAGTTAGATTTCAGGGTTACCGAAGTATCTAGAAATTGAGAGGCCGGGGTCACAGAGCAAAGATCATTAGAGAAGAATGGGAGTTTTTTCACCTTTGATGAATTTGCCACATCTTAACATGTGCAAGAGTAAGAGGATTTAAACCTATCAAAGAGCTAGTGCTAAGAAGCTAAAAAGCTAAACAAATATTTTAGCAGTGTAACAGAAATAAGGGACCCTAGAAGTAACAGAAACTCAGAATTAAATTAATCCCCATAATTCTGAAATCCGGTCTTAGCGGTGTCAAACTGATCTATCTAAACGTATCTTCCTGGAAGAAGAAAACCAAGTTTGTCTAAAGGGAGATAACACCTTTTATACGAAATTTTCAAAATCCAATAAACAATTTTGAAATGCTACCAAGGAGGAGTAGACCTGCAACAGTCAGAAAAAAGACAATAGAAAAATATCTAAATGATACAGATAATCAAATTTTCCAACTAAGAATAAATATAGTTAACATGTCCAAGAGAATAGTTAACAAATGAGATGGATAGTTTGCCCAAAGACATGGAGCCTATGCAAGTCATCAAAGAAAAAGACTAAAGCTGAAAAATCCAGTGTGTTAAAGTGATAATATAATCAATTGAAACAGTAGGTTTGCAAACCAGATTTAGAATAGAAAAAAAAAGAAAGAAAAAAGAGAAAAAAGAAACAGGAAGAATCACAGAAAGAAAACAGTAGTAAAAATACAAATAGGAGCATATGACATAGATTATATGTAAAGCAAAGGCATATTATATTTGAAACTGACACTCCAGAGAGGAGGAAGAAGAGAGAAGATGCAATAGTTGAAGAAATAGTGGTCACAAATTTTCAAATCTGATAGAAATCATCAAGATGTAGATTCAAGTGGCTCAGTGAACTCTTAAACAGGGGAAATACAAAGAAAAGCATATCAGGACACATCATAGTAACACTGCTAAAAATAAAGACAATGAGAATTTAAAATTAACCCAAAACATTAATGTCTTAAAAATTAATATCTCAAGCTGACAGTTTATTTGATAATATAAATTATGAAAGGCAGAGTCAAAGAATGTCATTTTAAAGGACAGAAGGAAAATCATTGCCAAGTCAAGAGAAAAGAGCCTTCAAATTCAGCTGTTTTCTTTCAGAAAAAAGAAAAACTCAATAAAACGCATTACCAGCAGTTTTTCACTGAAAACATTTTTAGAAATGTATTTTTCTAAAAAAAATAAAATAAAAACCAGCCTAAATGGCAATATGATAATATAGAAAAGAAAGAAGATAAGCAAAAATATTAATATGTGGGAAAATACAAAATAATAAATACTACTTAACATAATTAGAATGTGTTACACGTATAAAGTCGTGGTAGAATTAAAATACATAACAAAAATGATGGAAGCAGGAAGGGTGTAATATAAATTATAAACAATGCATTGCAAATATTCTTTCATTATACATATAATATTTGATACATTACTTTAAGATATACTTTAGTAAATCAAGGGTACATATATGAATTATACATTTAGTGTTGTCACTAAAATAATATTAATTAAAGACTATGTAAGTAATATAATAATGGAGAAATGGAATAATTAAAACTAATTAATTAAAAACCATAGAAAAGGGGAAAACTTTTTAAAAAACATTAAAAAATTACAAAAAGAAATCCAAACCCATATGGTTATGTACTTTAATATTAGATATACATTGTCAGATTAGATCTAAAAAGCAAGCAATGCACAGATCATGTCTCTTATCACAGATAAAGCTGTAATAGAAGGATAAATAGACACTGAGATGATTGAAACAAGATCTGACTGCAAATTCAAACTGAAGGAAAGTTGTTCAGGTGTAAACTAAGAAGAAAGAAATATTTCCCCAAATACGGAGAAAAATGTTATAATGATAAATAACTAAATTCAGCAAGATGTAAAAATCCTGAATTCCTATATACCTTATAATGTATTTGCCAAGTATATAAAGTAAAATATTGGCAGAATTTAAGTGAGCAACAGATAAACCAACAATTAGAACAAGTAGACTGAAAAACTGAAGATAGAGAACATTTAATATCATGATTAATAAATTTATTTAATTGGAAGGTATAAAATACTGCACTAAAGAGTTACAGAAAAAATCATTCTTGTCAAACAAACTTGAAATGTTGACCCCAAATGGCCAAAAACTGTGTCCTAAAACAACTCATCACATGCAGTATATACCTTCTTAGCAGTGGCATTAGGTTTTAAAAATGAGTAACAACAACAGAAACTTAAATTATTCTTAAGTATTGAAAATTAAACCACACACTTCTAAATAACCCATGAAAAACAGAATAAAACCACAAAAGAAATTGACACATTTAAAAAATGAATGATAGCAAAACAATGACATGGCAAATCATGTGGGACAGAGTTAACACAGTGCCCACAGGGAAATTGACTTTTAAGTGTCTACATTAGAAAAGAAGAAGTGTTGAAAATCAATTGTCTAAGCATCCACTTCAAAGGGGCTGAAAATGACAAGAAAATTAAAATTTTAAAAGTAGCAGAAAGGTGAAAATAAGTAAGGATAGAAAATAATGAAATTGAAAACAAATGTACAATAGTGAAATTCAACAGAACTAACAGCTGTTCAAAAAATGAATGTAATTGATAAAACCTTGCAAGGGAAAATAAGAAGGCAAGTCGTCAATATCAGAAATGAAGAAGGAAGCATTGCTACAACTTCTATAGAGATTCAAAAAGATAATGGAAGGATGTGAGGGTGATCAGGCTGCGACGCGTGTCACCCCATTGATTGCCAGGGTTGATTTGGCTGATCTGGCTGGCTAAGCCGGTGTCTCCTTCCTCCCTTACCACTTCAAGTGCATCCTTCCTGAAGCTGCACCCTACATGGATGAAAAGGACCATCCCCGAGGAGGACCGATCTTCGGTCAAGAATATAGGAGTAGCTGTGCTCCCCTTCTAGAATCTTCAAACAAGCTCTCAAGCTTCATTTGTAGGGGAACGTACGGTAGTCAAGCTTCCAAGACCTCAGACACATCCAAATGAGGCGTGGCATGTGGCAGTCTGCTTTTAAAAAGGAAAAATTTTAAAAAAAAAAGGTAATGGAAATATTTATTCCAACTTTAAAAGTTATTGGCAAAAATATGAATATATTTAGCATAAACACAACATGAACATATTTATGTCAAAAACTTTAAAAATGTATTGTGATAGAGGCAAGTTCAAAAACACAGGCTTTGCCAAATGGCATAAATAAGAAAAAACAGAAAAAATATGTCTATTACTTCTCTATTGAATAATTGAATCCATAATTACCAACTCTAACACGTAAGTTCTCATTCTCAAATGAACTCACCGATATAAATTTCAACAGAGAAAAGTGAAAGAGGGAGCATTTCCTACTCTATGTCCCAAAGTCGGTGTAATCTTGATGCTAAAACCTGACAAGAATATTACAAGAAAGGAGAATTAACACCCTGCTTCTGATATACAAATCTGAAGTAACGTATTAGCAAAACAAACTCACTAATATACAAAAACATTACACTCAGGGAATACAGGGACAGATTATAACATTTAAAAATGTGTTTATTCAAATTAAAATATTGAGAGAAGATAGAGAAAAACATGATCTATCTGTGAAGATCAGAGTTAAGTATGCATTTCTTGTCCATGATAAAATTTCTTTGCACACCAGAAATAAAAGGGGACTTAATTTGATAAAAAGTAGCTACGAAGAAACATATAGTAAATATTAGATTTAATGGTGCAATACTGAAACCTTTCTCGTTTAGATTGCAAATGAGATGAAGTTGTCTACCATTGCTAGTTTGATTCAATTATACTGAAGGTTTTAGTCAATACAATAAGGTACAAGGAAGAAATAAAAGTGTAAATATCAGAAAGAGAGAAATATAATTGTCATTATTCACAATCAACATGATTGAGTATTAAAAAATACAAAAATAATCTATAAACTATTATAAATAATAAGTAAAGTTTGCATGGTTGTCAGAGTTACAAAAATTATTGCATTTTGTTTTCTACCAATACTCAGAAAATTAAATAAATTACTATCTATAATATTGAGGAGACTTCAATTACATAGCAAAAAAGTCTGATGCAAGGCCCCTAAACTGAAAACTACAAAACATTACTGAGAAAAATTAAAGGTACAAATGAAGGGTTGTACAAAGTTTGCAATTTGAAAGATTCAAACATAAAATGTCAATTCTCTAAATGTATCTGTAGAATCTAAGCAGTATCAATACATTCCAACATTTCTCCATGTGTGTGAGTGTGTGTGTGCACTCATTCTCATGTGCATGTGCACGTGTGTATACTTTGACAAATGATACTATAATGTACATAGAAATTTAAAGGGCAAAAATAATAAAGAAAATATTTACCAAGAACCCAAATTGTTTGTCTTATGATATCATTATATGAAGGTTTATTATAAGATAGAGTTCTTAATAAAGGATTGTAGGACTAAAAAGATGGAAAAATAGACCAATGGAATACAAGGCTTCAGAAATAGGCCTGCAGAGAAAATGCTCAACTGAATTATAACGAAGATGCCATAGGGGGAAATAGCAATAATGTGGACTGTAAACTGGATCCCTGCGAGTGGAAAAAACTGAACTGTGACCTGTGCTTCTGACCATCAATATAAATAATTTTCACATAGATCAAAGATATAAAGGTAAAAATTAAAACAATAGACCTTCCAAAAGTTAACATGGAATTTTCAAATTCTGGAATAGGAAAATAATGAATGACTAATATGAAAAAAAGCACTAAAATTAACAAAAGTACATATTGATGAATTCAATTTATTGAATTACAAATTTATACTCATCAAAAGATGCTACTAAGAGAAAGAAAAATCAAGCCATTGGGTGGGAGAAGGAATTGTGGTACATATATCTACTAAAAGACACATTTTTAATATAGTGTAGGCGTATCAATTAGGAAAATATAGGCAACTTAATTAATAAAGGAAAATTTGAACAGGTACTTCACAAAGAGGATGTCCACGTGTCCAGTAAACAGAAGAAAAAGGCACTAAGCATCAAATATTCAGGACATTTAGATATACCTAAAATACAACTTCAACACTCCTACGATGTCTAAAATTAAAACCGAATAATAGATAACTGAATTTACCAAGTATTGTTGCAGATATGCAGCAGCTTGATCTTTAATACAGTGCTCCTCAGAGTGTAAACTGGTATATCCACATTAGAAAAATATTTGGAAAAAAATGCTAAAGCTGAATGTATGCATGACCTGTAATATTTCACAGGATATTAATATACAGAAATTAATGCATTTGTGCATCAGAAGATATGTAGAAAACATTTATAATAGTGCAATTAAGAATAGCATAAAACTGAAAGAACCCAAATGCCCACCAATAAAAGAATAGGTAAATAAATTGTGGTATATTCATACAATGGAATTCTTTTCCAAACAATGGAAAAGCCTGATGTATTGCTGCAACCATATGAATGAAAAAATATTACATCGAACTAAGGCATCTAGATGCAAATACGTATATACTGTATGAATTCCATGTTTATGAAGTCTTGAAGAAGATAAACTAACATACTGTTAAACCAAGCAGAGGTTATCTTGAGGGTCATAATGACTTGGAAGGGGGTAAATGAAAGGGTATTGGCCACTTTGGATATCTTGATGTAGGTGGTAGTTATATGGATGTGTTTATTCTGGGAAAATCGACTATAATAAATCGTTAGCATTTATATGCTTTTGGTTCTCATAGCTTATTTTAAATGCAAAAGTTGACCCCACATAAAAAATATAAGGAAACCACCATCATATATTCAAAAATATATGACTATTAACATTTCTGAACTTGAATTCACTAAAAGAAAATTCCATGTTAATGGAATCACCAAACCTTTCTTTTGACATTATTAGTTTATTATGTTTGTGCATTGGGCGGGCAGTGATCGGTATCAAAAATATTATATTGGATGAGCACGGTGGCTCACGCCTGTAATCCCAGCACTTTAGGAGGCCAAGGTGGACAAATCACGAGGTTAGGAGATCAAGATCATCCTGGCCAACATGGTGAAAGCCCGTCTCAACTAAAATTCAAAAAATTTGCCAGGCATGGTGGCACGTGCCTGTAGTCCCAGCTACTCAGGAGGGTGAGTCAGGAGAATTACTTGAACCCGGGAGGCAGAGGTTGCAGTGAGCTGAGATTGTGCCACTGCACTTCAGCCTAATGACAGAACAAGACTGACTCAAAAAAAAATTTATATATATATATATATATATATATATACACACACACACACACACACACTTTAGGAATATGTGCTGTACAAATGTTATATTAAAGAGAACCTATGTGAAGTAATTAATTTTGTTTGTTTTGTTACTTGTTAGTCAGGCCATCCTAGTTTGTTTGTTTGTTTGTTTTTCCAGAGTCTCGCTCTATCGCCCAGGCTGGCATGCAGTGGCATGATCTCGTTTGGACTCTGTAGATGTTCAAGAATACATACTTCTTCAAAGTATTAGGTTGTTGCAAAAAGAAGTCAGTGTTTGCCATTGAAAGTAATGGCGAAAGCTGCACTTCCTTTTGCACCAATTTAATACTGTGTTATATAATATATAGAGATTGATATCAACCCATATATACCCTGAAATCATGTCCGCAGTTGAAAAAACATCTTCACTGTAATCCAACAAACTTCAAAGAGAGTGTGAGGTATAACAGGCCACTCAGTAGATGGTGGATAGTTTACAATGATAGCTTTCTTATCTAATAAATTGTGTGTGTTACTTGTGTGTGTATGGGCAGGTGCTGTGGGCACTATGTTGTAACACAGTATTAAATGAGCATTTAATCTGAACATTAGATACGTCAATACATTAATTCCTCTGAAACTGTATCCCTACGGTTGTAAAATATAAGGGATTAAATAGAAACACTTAGCAAAGTAAACTCAAGAAATTCACATCCAGTAATCACGAGTCAATCCTATTTGAAATAATTAGGGGAAATACCACTGAGGATTTAGTAATTGACCCATAATGCAACTCAGATGACAGAGTAGAATTAGAGATTTTTGCAAAGAAGACTTAGTTTGCTAAAAGGGACATGAGAAGCAATAAACTCACTATCCAATTTTATTTCTTTACCTGTTGAACCATGGAAAAAGATAAGAGATGTGTAAACAGGATAGAAATGTACTTAAGGGTATAACAGGAAGGAGTCAATATTTTCGAGTTACAAATTCAGCCAAAGTAATACATAATAGGATGAAGACGCAAACCAAAACTAAAACAAAAGAAACAAATAAAAGCCGTGTATGTGCACACACACGTACACACACATCAAAAGCAAGACAAAAAGATGACGTTCATATGCACAGTATAGACAATAGAGGACAACAAATTTGTAAGCATACTTAAAGAATTAAAAGTAGATCGCATTATAAAACACAAATTAAGAGAAAAATAGAAAAAATAATAGCTCCATGCTCTTTCATATTATTGTTTTTTTATAAACCGTCATTCATGCTATCTTTATTTGGAGTGTGATTGGTAAAATTTTGCATATATGAAATATAAAGAAAGGATCTAAGATTAAAAGGCAATGAAGGATAAAGTCAATCTCTCTCCAATGGCTCTAAACCTTTTCCCCATCGGATTAAAATTTTACAATGGTAAATGTGCCTACGCTAGTTTTCAAGATCTCAATTCTTGTGAGGGGGAGAAAGGATTCTGAGGGTTCATTGTAGATATGTAGAAAAAGGTGGAGTGAAGAACTTGCCAAGTGGTTATACAGAACTCTACTATTTCCAGGATCACTTAAGAGGAGTGTAATAAATAAGGGATGTGCACATTTTCTCCCCATTTAGAGAGCATTTGAAAATGGAGTAGGAAGTTAGCTTGCTTTTTAGCAGTCAGGGAAAACACACGGGGGTCGGTGAGGGCTTGAACCAAAGTCACTATTTAAAAGTCATTTTCTCCAGGGAGTTTAAGGCATTTTCAAAAATGTCTAAGTCCACAGCTTTCTCAGTGAGAGAAAAGACTTTTTTCCCCTCTCTTGAGAGAGCCACTTCTTGGTTAATAGAAAGGCTATAACTTATAAGCTTTGTTCATTAGACACTAAAGCCCCAATTTGATTAAAGTTCTAATTTAATTCTAAACTACTCTGTAGATATGACTGGGATTTCAAGGAGTGAAATAAAGTGACTACTCTTTATACTCCCTGGCTTGCTGGAAATTTCACAATCTTATCCTCAAAAATTATTGAAATTCTGGTAGTCAACTGCTCCTTCCTTGTACAGCAGAATGCAGAAAGTTTTTGATAAGTATTTGATGGTGTCAAAAGTCTGCGTTTGAACCAGTGCAAGAATATAGTTGCCATAACAGAGAAAGAGGAATGCATAAAAACAATACTGTAAAGATAAAAGCCTATCAAAAATATCGCCAGAAGCATGGATACCCTGCTGGTGTCCACTGGTTTATTACATACTAACTTGTTCCTCACCTATCTAATAATCTATGGATTTGGTAAATCATCACTAATGATTTATAAATTAATGTGCTATTTATGGGCAAAATGTGTCTCAAAAAGTTTCATCTTTAGTCAATAGAGAGCTGAAACCCGCTATTGACATTATTTCCTATATCTTCTTTCAAATTCCCATCAGTTTTATTTTAAACTTACTAAGTTGCTATATTTCCATCATATGTTCAATTCACATCTTCCTGTTTTTATAAAATTGCACTGCTCCTCTTATCATCTTTTCAATTATAAATTCTCTTATTTTGCATTCCCCAATTGACAGTAATTTACTGCTCATAGCTTCTACCCTTCTACTTGCAGAAAGCTCAAGAATTATTTATTGTGCCCCACCAGTAAATCTAAATTCGTCAAATCATTTTTCTCTCTTATAGCTTGAAAAGGCAAGTCTGTTTACTTCAATCGATGCCTGCAAAAACAGCAGCTCATGGAAACCAGTTAAAAGCAAATTCCCAAGTAACCTAGTCTTGGCAGTATTCCATTACCTTTGATTATAAAAGGGCAAAATTAATGGGCAATTCATGAGGGTATGTGACAGAGAGGTGATAGGAAGTCACTACTACTCAAATGGTAGAAGTCAAGAAGTTGTTTATAGCAGATGCTATTTCAGCCTTTTCTTCCATCATATGTGAAAACAGCCTGACTTTTGTGACCAATTGAAATGGACTTTTCCTTCGAGACCACTTTGTCACATCTCTTGTTTTTAGAAAATTAATCTTTAATGAATGCTAACCAAGTTTCTAATTATAGTATCTTTATATTTAATGTTTGTGTATCAGATGAAAGGCAAACATTTTGGGGCCAGTCACAAAGGAAATGAATAATTTCCTTAGAAGCTTATCTAATTAATTTTATTGCTCTATAATATCTTTAAAATTTGAACTGCTATCATTTCATTAATTTAGAAACAAGTGAATCTTCAGTATTTAAATATGACACTTGTGTTGAAAATTATAAGTTGTAATTTCAATCGTGTCTGTTCATATAATATTGATAAAGGTAAGATATTTTGGTGGTGTTTGGGGAAATGGAACAATAGGTTTTGTTTGTTTTATTGTTTTTCTCTGTGTTTTAGCAGTTTCAAGAAATACCCAGTAGATTTCTGAGGCATTCATATACCTGGGATAAGTATTCATCTACTTAGGGCTAAACAAAATGAAACATAATTTGTCTTTCAATCTGCTTTTTGCTAATTTTTAAAAAATAAATCTGATCCAGAAATAGTTCAATGGCTTGCCAGTGATCACATCATATATATCTGGCTCATTACCATATAAAACAATACTTGTCCTGACATGGCCCCAAATTTCTCTCCTAATATCACCATTGGCCTTATCTTGGGATAGTCCCACCATTAGAACTCCTGATTATTTGGTGATGGAATGGTCTCTGGGCCTTTTTACATCCCATTTACTCTATCTGAAACAGTTGTCCTCCTTCCTTCCTTCCTTCCTTCCTTCCTTCCTTCCTTCCTTCCTTCCTTCCTTCCTTCCTTCCTTCCTTCCTTCCTTCCTTTCTTTCTTTCTTTCTTTCTTTCTTTCTTTCTTTCTTTCTTTCTTTCTTTCTTTCTTTCTTTCTCTCTCTCTCTTTCCTTCCTTCCTTCCTTCCTTCCTTCCTTCCTTCCTTCCTTCCTTCCTTCCTTCCTTGCTTCCTTCTTTCTTTCTTTTTTGGTTTGTTTTTGAGACGGAGTCTTGCTCTGTCGCCAGGCTGGAGTGCAGTGGCGTGATCTCGGCTTACTGCAACCTCCACCTCCCGGGTTCAAGCAATTCTCCTGCCTCAGCCTCCCGAATAGCTGGGACTACAGGTGTGTGCCACCATGCCCAGCTAATTTTTGTATTTTTAGTAGAGACGGGGTTTTACTATGTTGGCAAGGATGGTCTCGATCTCTTGACCTCGTGATCTCCCCGCCTAGGCCTCTCAAAGTGCTGGGATTACAGGTGCAAGCCACTGCGCCTGGCCTCCACCTTTCTATACCTAAAGAAAACTACTTTTACTAATTTTAAAAGGCAAAAGATAATTCCCTATTTTAAGTCTTTCTGTAACTATAGAAAAGTGCTTCTTCTTTCTATATTCTTTCACAACACTGTGAAAATGAATAACTTATAGGATAAATGAAGATATAGATAAACCACTATAATGTGATATTTCTCAAATACTATGAATTACTTGGTTATAGGAGATTTGTCTTAACTGGACATACACATATAACTGTGTATTGAATAACTGAATAGAAGAATGATAAGATAATGAATGAATGAAAAAAGGCATTTATCGAAATTCTCAGGAGAGAGTTTTGGGGTACTTAACCTTCTTGAGCTTATATTTATGATATTCTGAAGAATGAATTCAAATAATTATGCACAACCACATTAATGTCACATATCTCTGTTCTCGAGGACAAAAGGGTATTTGTGATAGTATTATTTTAGTTAGTCATGAATGTCCCAGCTTTTGGAAAGAGACAATTTAATGGATTGAATGGTGACTCTCAAAAAAGATATGTCCAGTTCCAAACCCCAGAAACCTGTCAAGATCACATGTGGAAAAGGGTCTACATAGACGTAATTAAGGATCTTGAGATGAGATTATTCTAGATCACTTAGGTAGGCCTTAAATCCATTGACAAGTGTCCTTATTATAAATAGAAGAGAAGATACAAGAAGAAGAGGAGAAAGCCATGTGAAGATGGAGGCAGAAACTGGATTTATGCCATCACAAAGCAAGAAATATTGGAGATAGTAGAAGCTGAAATGGGCAAAGAAAGATGCTTCACTAGAGGCTTCTCAGGGCGTGTGGCACTATTGAGACCTTGATTTTGGACTTCTGACCTCCAAGTGTGAGAGTGTGAAGGAATACATTTCTATGTCTTTAAGGCATGAAGCTTGTGGTAATTTGTTATGGCAACCCTAGGAAACGAATATAAACAAGTTTACAAAAAAGAAAAGAAAAAGTCATAATTTTTTTGTAATGTGTTTTAAACTTAATTGAATAGACAAGAAAATCTCACATTTACTGGATAGATAGAATATTTACTACACAGATTAATAACTCTAAACAACTCCTGTGAAGTTTTAAAAAAATGAGAGACAGAGAGAGAGGGAGAGAAGGAAGGAAGGCAGATGATAATTGCTGCTGATACTAACAAAAGCCTTCTGGAAAAGGTGGGGGCTTGTAAGGGACCTTGAAAGAAGGGCGGTCTAAGAAAACTAGAAGGACTTGCCTCTCACAAATTAGGCACAAGCATGGCCAGTATGGACAGAAATGCTGCGAAAATATAAACTCTGGAAAATGGCCCTAGAAAGGGAGTAGGAGGTGAACATAAAAGGCAAAAGCAGGTCTATCACTGAAGCTAGAGACCCACGCTCATTGTAGCATCCTTGCAAATACTGAAGAAAATCATTCCCCCCCCCACCCCAGCAAGATTGATAAGTCAGCACCAACAAGGTCCCAATATGTTCTCTAAATGGAATGCTTCCTAGTCCACCTACCTCAACTCCAACTGTGAATGTTCAAGATCCATCTTCTTTAAACCCTCCAACCTAGTTAAGCTCTCTCTGTGATGTGCAGCACTAAAACTGTCTGCTTGTCTTCGTATCTCTCAATCTAGCATGTAATTCAACACTCTTTGATTACTCTCTGCTACTGTACTATAAGTTCTGAGATAACAGTCCTTATCTCTCTTTGCTTTTTCTTATATTCAAGGCTCATAGAAGAGTACTTATACATCACTATACATACTAAATAATCAAAATTAGGGCAGAGATAAAGCTATCAAGAAAATGAATGAATTAATAAAAATAATATATTATTTAAGGTTTTGGGTTAGATTACATTAATTAGTTTGAATGTTTTGAGATATTCATTGATCATTCACTGGATCACTGTGGTCCTAGATCACTGTGGGGGAGATATAGAGGGCTCAAGAATCAACGAGTTACAATTTAAACCACATAATTTTGATATGAATATTGTATGGTAGTACAAACTCAAAAGCTGTTTTATGATAAATTTGATACTGGCCAAAAAAATTAACAGCTGGAGAAATTTATCTGAAAGTGACAGGAGGGGTGGGAAGGGCACGGGCAAAAGCAAGACCAAGGAACATACTAATAGGCTATAATAATTAATATATCAAGGAACAATTTTATGGTTATATGACTTTAGATAAATGAATGTGATATGTTTTCTCTCATTCTGTTGGTGTCTTTTTACTTTTTTGATAGTTTCCTTTAAAACACAAATATTTTTAATTTTGATGAAGCACAATATATTTATTTTCTATTTCTTATTATTTTATTTTAGTGTCAAATCTCAAATAACATGTAAGATGTCAAATCCTACAGCATAAATATTAAAAAAAAATCACTGTTTACTTCCTACTTCCTGATTATAAAATCAGTTAAATTCCTTATAGAAAAGTTGGAAAGTAGAGAAATGTATTTGTATATAAACATACACCCAAAAGTAATATTTGTAACAAATATTTGTAACTTTTTAGTGGCTCTTCCAGGGCTTACCATATACATTTTACTTGGAAGAATACGCTTCAGATGTATATCATCTTAATTCAAATGAGATATAAAAATGCTATTCCTATATAGTTCTATTGCCTTCCCCTCCTATTTTGTGATATCACTGATGTACATCTTATACATATACGGTATAAACCCTAAAATTGTATTGCTATAATTATTACTTTATATAATATTGTGTTTTAAAAAGAATTTTAGAGGAGTGAAAGTATATATTCATAGCTTTTGTTTTGGTAATCTTTTTATTCATCATTTATGTTCTCTTCATTTGTTCCTGTCAATTTGAGTTACAACCTAAATTCATTTTCTTAGCCGAGTACACTTTCATACTCACTCGCCTCCTTTTTGCTATGATTGGCAAATATATTACATTTTGATATGTTACAAGCTCAGCAATACTATTATATACTATAATAAAAATAGATACACAGAGTTTTATGCAATGACATTTAAAATAAGAAAGGAGGAGTAATATGGATTTATACAGTCTTTTATAAGGGCATAATTATCTTTACCGTTTTCCTTTCTCTTTATTTTTTTCATTTGGATTTGAATTATTGTCTAGGATCCTTTGTTTTCAACCGAAGAATTTCTTATCACTTGTAAGTGTAGTGGGGATTCTAAGATTTTGCTTATCTGGTGATGATTCTATTTTACCTTCATTTATGAAAAATAGTTGTGATGGATATAGGATTCTTGGCTGACAGTTATGTTTCATTGAACACTTTGAATATGTTATCTTACTGTTTTCTCACTTCCTTTATTTCAGATGAGAAGTTAGCTGCCATTTTTATTGGGGTTCCCTGGTGATGAGTTTTTGTTTGTTTGTTTGTTTACCTCCTGCTGGTCTCAAAATGTTCTGCTTTTTGGCTTTTATCATTTTAAATATGATATGTCTGCGAGTCTCTTTGTGATTATCCTACTTAGAGTTTGTTAGGGATGTTTTAGGATATACAGGCTAGTGTTTCTCAATAAATTTGGGAAGTTTATAGGAATTGTTTGTTCATTTTTTTCTCCATTCTCTGTCTCCTTTTCTTCTCTCAATTCCTATTACACATATATGACACTTAATGGTGTCCTATATTTCACTGAGGCTCTGCTCATTTTTATTTTTTTTTAAATGCTGTTCTTTGGTTAGCAAAATCTCTGCTGATCTTCACTAATTCTTTGTTCTGCCAATTTAAATCTACTTTTGAGTCTCTCTAGTGAATTTTAAAATTTCGGTTATGGTAATTTCCTACTGCAGAATTTCCATTTGCTTCCTTTCTAATAATTTCTGCCTTTTTAGTGATATCTTCTACTTGATGTTATGTTGTTATGGTATCTTCGTTTACATATTTAATTATGCCTTCTTTTAATATATGTTAATGGCTACTTTGAACTCCGTTAAATCTGGCATATGGTTACTCTCACATATGATTTCTTTTGCCTGATTTTTCTCTCACCTGTGGGTCATAATTTATTGTTTGTTTATTTTCATGTCTTGTAACTTTTTTTGGAAACTAGATATTTTCAATAATACAATGTAGCAGTTCTAGTTACCAATGTTCCCCTGGAGTTTGCAATTACTGTTTACTCACTTGTTTGTGACTTGCTGAATTGTTTTAGTAAAACCTTTTTCCCACAGTGGTGTAAAGTATGTGAGCTTTCTTCTCCAGAGGAATAGTGTTGGATATTTACATAAACACCTGGAAATACAGTGGTTTTGGCAGGACTCTCTTTGATTGTCTCTGTCCCTGACCTCATCCAGCTATTAAGGTTGTTTAATTGCCAGCCAGCTGTTCAATTGTTTTCGAAAGTGTCCTACGTCATAATTTGTTCCACAGTAAGATCCATTCAAATTTGGGCTCTGGTGAAGAAATGATTCCCTAGATAAATGTTTGAGATTTGTTATTTTTCCTAGAAGGCTAATTTCAACTGACTCTATCTGCATTCTCTCTGGCAACTAGCCTACCTCTCCAGTGAATCTACCAGATCTACCAACACTCTCTCTCTCATTTGTCTGTCATAGCAACATTTAATGTTTTGAGTTTACCCTTAGGCTTGAACTTCACATTCCTTTGTATATGAAGGAACTTTCTGCTTCATGGCCTGCTTTTCTCTTTCACTCCCAAGCAAAATATGTGAGCCATGGCTTGGAAACTCTTTTCTTTAGGAGTGAAGTGCTTTGTGGAGAGAAGGAGGCAGTGACCTCAGTCTTTTTGTCTCACCTGCTGTATCCCTTAGGACTTTTTCCATAGACTATAATTATTTTTAAAAAACTTTCATCAGTTTTCTGGAGACTGGGTTTGTAGAGTTCCTCAGGCTATCATGTAATAAGTCTTAAAAAACAACAACAAGAAAATAAACAAAATTGAACCATGTGTTAAAAAGACTTTCTGGAAGAGATGTGATTTATGCTAAATTTTGAGGGAGAACTAGAGAAATTCTAACCACCTGGAAATAGCTTTTCAGTGCAGAGTAAACAGTTTAGGTTTTATTTCATTTAATTTTTCTAAAGAAATAGATACAATATGAAAAGGAAACATCTAGAAATATCTACAACACAACTAAATAAGAACAAATTAATTTAGTACACTTGCGTAATTGTTAAATAAATGTAAAAAATAGTTGAATTTGTACATCATGATATTATTTACAGCTATAAAAAGTGGGTTCCAAATTTAGTTCCGAGTTTCTCACAGAACTATAAAGAACCACAAACTAAAGAAGAAAATACTAATTATTTACAAAGAGTTCTTTGACCATTATACTAAAACATTAGTTGCTTGTAGAGATGCTGGGACACATGAATTAAGATAATTGAAAAAACATTCTATGTCATTTATGATTTTCCAACAGTGTTAAGTAATAGCTCCCTAATCCCACATTGTTCCTAAAAAAATATTAGTTGGCATTTTGCACTGGGCCCCAGGAATAGATAAATACCACTTTGTCCCATATGCGACATATGAGAAAAGCTACTTTAATGTTGAAAATTGCCTCCAATAAGAAGCTGATGGAGTTTGTTCACCCTTTATGCCTGAGTTTTGCCCCCTGTCAGTCATCTAGGTCTAAGAGATATTTGCAATGTATTGCAACTATGAGGCCAAATTAAAAAGAAAAGAGAAAACTAAGAATGGACTTTGACAACTTTTTAACCAAAAGAGTGGGAAGAAAATGTGTATATGCATGTTTGCTTGTAGTGTGTAGATATGAATGTGTGTGTGTGTGTGTGTGTGTGCATGTAACATTAAAGATAAGGAAAGCAAAGAATAATATCATACATAATTGACTTGGCCTAATCAACCATTGTCAGTGTATCTGAATCCATAAGATTAGCAATTTTTTCACTTCAGAAGGAGCAAAATAATGTTTAAGGAATATGGTAGCTTTTGCTTATACTTTCAGTTTTCTAAGACTGTGCCCCTATTATTCACTGTCTAATCTTACATACAGTTTATTAAGCCTGTGCTAATCGTTATTTATTAATTGAATACTTAGTGAGATTAAAGTAAAAATATCTAGTAGAAGTTTCTTTAATTATTTACATACACAAAAATTGGTCTAGGATGTAGAACGGAAAGAATGAGTGTTACAGAGTTAAGAGGAATAACCAGCAATTCTTGGAATTGCAACAGAGAATTACAAGAGGAAATTAATCAATTAACAGGACTCCAGTTGGGTGAAATAGGACCATGAGCAAAATTCTGGAAGTTAAATTGCACAGTTTCATAGGGAGGGTTGCAGATTATGAGTGCAATTCTGAAACTATTATTGATGGTACAACCCCTTAGACATTTGGTATTTCATATTTGGGCCAAAGCCTTAAATATTGATCAAACTTCAGGTAAGTATTTGTACCAAATATATATACATTCTTGAGGAGATAGTAATAATTAGTAACCTTCATACACACACACAGGCACAAACACACACGTATATGTATTTTTTTGGACTTCATCAGTATTATGCTATGAAAGTGGCTTATGTCTGGAAGAGCAAAATCACATTTTGAAGTCAATGCTTAACTTAGTAATCTTGGTAAAATTATATAATATTTTAAGTGTCAGGTTTACATCTTACATATGGGGATCCCATTAGCTACTTCATAGATTTTTTGTGCAGATTGAATGAAATATGATTATGCGAAATATTTTGCATCATGAATAGTAAACATTCAATATATATGGTGCTGTTGATGTTGAAAATTGCAAAAGGCAAAGGCTAGAATACCTTTGAATGTGTGTCCAATACTGTATGAGACACTTTTAATTTTTTCTCACATAACATTTGTAATAATTCTATAACCAAAGTTCCTGAGTTGCAGTGTTTTTAGGAAAAAAATTGAGTTTAAATTATTTGCTCAGAGTCACACAAGTAGTAGAAGGGAAAGCTGGGGCTCCAAATGCGCATGTTTACCACAAAACGCTATGCTCCTTTTTACTCTCCAAGAACTGCTACTTAGCTAATGGTCAGACTGGGAAATGGAAGTAAATATTTAAATATATAACCATACCTTACTTAAATTGTAAACTTTGTAGAGTTTTGTTGAATAGATAAAGGATAAAATATGAGTTCCTTGTCTTAGAGTCATATGTTAAACTTCTATTTAGATTCTTCCTTCTATCAAAACTAGGAAAGTGCATGTTTCCTCCCTAAATGAAGAATAAACAAGTTCATTATATATATATACACACATACGTATATATATGTGTATATATACATATACATATATATACACACACACACATATATATACACACACACACACATATATATATGTGTGTGTGTGTATATATATCTCCAGTGAGACATTTCAGGCCATCACCTTGATTTTTGGGAAGTGAAGTCAAGTTCCCTTTATTCCTCGGGATAGTATTCAGCCACTTGTAGTTAACCAAATTAGAATATTGGAGAGTTGTCATGGCACTCAACTACATTCAAATCTTGTAGCAGAGCCAGCAGGGCAAACCAACTGTAAATCTGTAGCATAGCTATAGCTTTTTGGTGTATGCTTTAGGAGTACTTTTGTCTTTAAGCAAAAAAAATGAGTATTTTAGAGCTCCAAATGTAATCAATTGTCAAAAAGAGGAGTTTGATATATCAAATGCAAGTCTGTTTGTCAATATTCAAAGCCAAACATTTTTCCCCTCTCTACTTGCTTATAAATATTCAGTGCCACAGAAACACAAGTAAATAATTGGCCATCTCCAATGCATTCTGTATAATTTATAACAGATCAAAAGATTATTACATGGTACAAAGTCAAACTATATTTCATTTATTGCAAGTGAAAATCATAACATGGCCCAAGTCAGCAGTGTATTAATGGACTAGATCTCCTTCTATGTGTGTGTGTGTATATATAATTTTAAAAAATAAGGATTTGGGGATTAAGGATTTTATATTGAGTTCTCTGCTATTGGAATTGACCTGGAAAGATTAGAAGATTATTCTTCATTTACATTGACAAAAATCTTCATGAAAATGACAATATTAAAATGACTTGGGATCATCTTATCCAAAAATATTCCAGGGTCAATTTTAATGAAAAATGCAATTCATAAAATATATGATACTTCATCTTTAATCTTATCTCTTTTGTCATTGTTAAGGACCACTTCTCAACAAGTGATTTGGTTCTGGCCTTTTGCTAGGTTTTAAGTGTTCATCTCTATTATACAGCCAGTCAAGCAAGTAATAGCTTAAAATGGGTTATGTTCTACTCAAGAAAAAAAGAGATACATTTTTGCTGTATACAACACTTTTCTTTTAAAGAATGTATTTTATCAGTAAAATAAAGCTTGCTTTATCAAAGAAACCTCTTTTAATTTATTCAGATATGGTCTTTATCAAGCTAAACTCCAGCAAATGGTGTTTGAAATAACAATTTATGCTTTTTTTAAAGCAGTCAAGCACTTGCTATTTTTCTTACTTGGTCAGACTCTATAATCACCATGTTGAAAACATCCTAATTAAGGGAAGTTGGAAACAGACCCACATGCTTTCAAGAGAAAGTTGAGTTGCACGTTAAAATGAAATACCCTCAATGCTGATGTTATTTTTTCCTTCCCATAGGGAACCACAGTCAGATATCACGAGTACCTGTTGCTATTAAAGTGCTGGATGTCAATGACAACGCCCCTGAATTCGCATCCGAATATGAGGCATTTTTATGTGAAAATGGAAAACCCGGCCAAGTAAATATCTCCATGTTGTTAATGCTGAATATGTTTGTATACAACTGTCTCATATTTGATTGACCTGCATTATATTGTGCGTTTGCATCATTTATGATCTGCAAAGTCTCAGGCCAGAAACACATCCAAATGGGAACAGAGAGGGAATTTTTTTTCTCCATCAGATGTTATTTCTCTTCCTACTTATGACCAAATTGGCTCCTAAAGTGGAACAACCTGCTGTGCCACGAACCCAGAGCCAAATCACTGTCTTAAAATATCTTGGGATATGGATGATAGCAGGGGATGTCTTAGAGTGATGGGGACTGAATTTTTACTTTCAAATGACAAGAAGCAAGGTAAAACCTCATGGAGAGGAGACATTTGTTTCATAGCAAACATATGAATAACAAATAACAGTGAAACCCAAGAAGACGAGTGGTTTATAGAAAGTTGTAGGAAGTGAATATTGAAATCTGTAAATATGTATATACATTTAGATCAGCATAAGATGAACAACACGCGTTTTAGATGTGTGTATTAGTAGAACATTTTTTTGTGCCTCATATAGCATAGATGAAAACTGAAAAAAGAAACATAAAGAAAGCGAGAGAGAGGGAGAAGGAAAGGGAGAGGGAGAGGGAACGGGAATGGGAGTGGGAGGGAGGGAGGGAGAGAGAAAAAGAGGGAGGAAGAAAGCGAGGAAAAGAGTTAAACAAAATGAACAGAAACAAATATCTGCTATACTCTGAATGTCAAAATGGAAATAGCCTATGTAAAGTTCTGCAAAACCATAAATGTAACAGATTTATTTGAACAAGGTACCAAAGTACTGTATGTTTAAGAAATTTATCATTTTTCAACTTCCTAATTTATTTCTGGATGGTGACATTTTAATTTAAATAAACAGCAGCTGACAGTATGACACTGGAGTTGTTAATCCAACTATTCTTGTGCCTCATGTGGGTGTTAGGAATTATACTTAACTATTTGCTAAGCAGCTTACCTGACAAGAGTCAGATTTTTTTCCCCTAAAGAAAGGACTAGCACTGTAGCCATATGCTTTTATTATAAATGATCAATTTGTTACCCTCCTATAAAACAGTGGTCATTTCCCCATAGACTACTCCCACGTATCTGGAGGATTAGTATTGTTTCCATCTACCAGAATAAGACACCACCCCCTCCACACACACACACACGTTAAAGCTAAAATTCTAATAATAAAACTGATTAACTTTTAAACATCAAGACAAGATCTCATCAAAGCATTCAGCTTTAGTAGACATATATGTTTATTTTTATAACATTCTAACATTAGCTTAGATGTTTCCTAATTTTATTATGTGGAATTACCCCCGTCAATCACACGTTTTGAGCATCTTCATTTGTGATCCTTTGAGAAGGGAGTGCGTATGTGGTTTTTTTAATACACATATATCAATAAATACCATCTACCTAAATTGGTAGATTGAGTTGTCAGAGAGAGTTTGATCAAAATATGTCAGGTTGTTTCAAGGATATGGTTGTTGTGTGGACCAATCATTGCTGAGATAATGTAGCCAAATCACAGACTGATAAGCTAGACTTTTTCAATCACATAGAGTCTGTAAAATACTTCAGAATTTAAATAAAACCCCATAGATCATGCAAACCTTATCACGTAAGTTCAAAGAGTCAATGACATTGATATTTCAAAAACTCAACATTGGCTTCACTTGTGTTATTGACAAGCATGCTTCTTGGATCTTTGGGAATTTGTAGGTTTGCCCTGTGGATTTTGACTGTTTTCAAAGTTTTAATGATTTCTCAGTCGTTCTTCTTAACTTCAGAAAAAAATGCATTGTTTTCTCATCTTTCCTATGCAAAACCAAAATAAAAAATTGATTCTTTGTTTTATGATTTTTGCAAATCACAATGAATGACTCTTTGTCTGAAGAACCACTTATGTTTTGTGTATGTGTGCTACACCATCTTATCCTCTAATGATCTGTTTAGGCATATTTATTAGAGTTCATTAGTTAAATGAAAGGATCAGATCTTTGATGCCTTAGCAACATTTTTGGACATATGGCTGACTGATGTACATGCCATTGTTGAAACAACTTTCTTGAACTCTTTGAATCCTTTGTGCTAGTTAGAATTCAGGTTTTATTCCTTACATCACTTCTAAGTTACGTCTAATGCTCAATGATCTAATTTTTATATTTAACATTTACCAAAATTTGTATTTGCTATTCACACAAGTGTTTACTTATAGAAGTTCAACAAAGATATACTTTCAATCATCTCTCATAATACCACACAAATGACTGACTCACTATGGAACTAAAATATTCCTTAGCAGATGATCACATGCTCATGAAAAATAAACGTCAAAAACCGAATGAGCCATTAAATTCATAGTTTTCTCAATATTCTTAAACAATTTATGTCTGCTTTACAACAGCCTCAGAAAAACTGCAGGTGACATTCAAATGTCTTGTTTGGCTGGAAGGTGTGGATTTAAGGCTAAACTCAGGGGATCAGCTTCTTGGGAGATGGTGTAGCTGGAAATTACTAGCAATAATCAAGGAAGGATAAGCCATTAACAAAAATCCAGGCTGTATAAACTGTCTGGACTGAGAG
This sequence comes from Chlorocebus sabaeus, assembly GCF_047675955.1. Classification (NCBI taxonomy): domain Eukaryota; kingdom Metazoa; phylum Chordata; class Mammalia; order Primates; family Cercopithecidae; genus Chlorocebus; species Chlorocebus sabaeus. Next base: position 58,711,950 of record NC_132908.1, on the reverse strand, counting down.
GGCCTATGTAAACAGGTTTTCGAAAGGGCTCACAAAATGAAAATGAGTATCAACATGAACATAGAGAATTCTGTTGTGCTTTATATTTTTTCCACTGAATTGAACTCATCTAAATACAGTCAGAATGAAAAAGAAGAAGAAAAAGAGGGAGGTCGCTTTCTCCTGTCTAGGCAGTTATCTCCAGTTCATGATACATCTGAGCTAAACTAGGTCTAGATTCACTTTGAAAGTAGAATTGGAAATCATATGTGCTCCGTCCACCTTCTCATGATTCTGAAGTTAAAGGTGACCTTCCCTTGAATTTGTTCTCTCAAAAGTGTAACCACAACCTCAATAGGGAGTAATGGTTCACAGTCCATTACACAAAATCTGCCTGAATCACGTTTGATTAGAATCCTTTTAAATAATCCCTCTGTTGCATAATTAAATGTTAATAGATGTTATCATTGCTAATTAGCTATATTTTTTGAAAAATCTGATAGTTTCAGGTAATTTGTTTTAAGTCAAAAGACTTAAGATGGTATACATCTTTCGACTCTAATTCCGTGGTGACATGATATAGTCATTTGCAGATTACTTGGCTCCCAGTTTAACAGGAAGGTTAAATAGGATATTCTCCACTTACTCCTCTCTAATGTCCATGGCAAAAATGGGAATGTGTGTTGAGATTCCAAAATCAGAGAGCCAAATATATGTCTGACAGTTTGTGTGTCTGATAGGGTGATGGGTTTCTATCAGTCAGTAAATACTCACTGAACACGAACTATGTTCCAGGACTGGGCTGGGTACTGAAAATATAGCAGTATACCACACCCCCAAAATCAGCCTTTTTTTTTTTTTACCTTCATGGAATTTTCTCTCTGGCAAACATTTCATTAAAATTATAAATGATAGAATTGCAGAAAATGTTTCAAATCTTCTGGACAGGTGGGATGCTGAAGGGAGAAGGGGAAATGGAGCTATCTCAATGAAAAGACCTCTTAATATAGGACAAGTTTCACCAGAGACAGAAAACATCTATCAAGTCCTGAAAAGGAGACAGCTGGGGATAAACCAGAGTCTTTCTGAAGAGAATGGTAATCTGGCTGGACGAGTGGAGGAACAGGTAACAAATGTGAAGAAATCAGTATCTTCCTTCAATATACTTGACAACCCCACACTCAGAACCAAACGCGAAGGAAAAATATAGAACTTCAGTGACCAATGTTGGCCAGAGGACCTTCTATAACTGTGTTCTAACTCTTACCTCCTTACTAGGATCTTCCTTGGATTTTATTTCAGATATTAACCTCTTGGTTACCGTATACAGAATTAGGGTGACTTTCTGTGGATGATCTATCAGTGCAGGGACTGAATTGAATATTTTCTTAGGCATGAGGCAAGGTGTTTTGTTCAGTCTCAGAAAATATTCATTGTTTGAGAGGTGACGGGCAGTTTCAGTTATTCTTCAGGAAAGAATTTCTGTAACTATAAATAAATCTAGTGGAGTATAATTCGAGCTTCGTCACTATCATACAATTTACTGTTTAGTGTCAAGTAATTATATCTGAGTTAAAAAAGAGAAACAAACAAAAATATTTTGGTTTCTCTTCTTTAATCTCATCTTTCATTCTGACCAACATTGCAGAAATATAAACTTTGTTTATTATGGGGGTATCAAAGTTCAAATAAAAAGGTAGTCACTCATACTTCTGGATGATATATATCTAGCCAATGCTTGACACGTAACAGATATTCACAAAATCTTAGAATCATGGTTCTAAATAATTTCGTTCAGCAATGACAGATACTTCAAAAAGTAATTTCTTAGATATTATCATGGAAACACTTGTTCCACTCATAAACACACAGTATGCATGCTAACCTCTTCAGATGAAAAATTCCTCATTTATTTATTGGACAATATTTATTACCCATCTACAAGATGCTCATTGTTGTAATACAGTCTGAAGAAACAATGTGAAAGGGTCAAAAATTATATTTTCTTAGGAATTTAGTGAAGAAGAGATTCTGTGAAAAGAATAGAATGAATAAATAAAATAATTTAAAATTTTAAAACTGGCTTGAAATAAATATTCAAGCAACTAGACAGAGAGGAACAATGAAAACTCAGGGATCTACTTTATGTAGTATTGTCAAATAAAGTTACTTTTGAAGTGAGTGTTGTTTATGGTGAAACTGGAAAAAAAAGTGAAAGAGCTGGGCATGAAGGCAGTCTTCTAGCCAACAGAATAGGCATGTGCAAATATCCTGAAGGGTCAATGACCCTTCAGAGTGGAAGGGTCATTGAGTGGAAGATGCTCGTGACTAGCATGTAATAAGCAAAAATGAGATTGAACATAAAGAGTTTTATGCTTGAATAAAATACACACATGCACACACATGATTAAGCAGGAAGCACAGTTAGGAAGCTGTAACTGCAAAAGATAATGGTAGCCAGGTCTAAGGTGGTGGCTATGGAGCTGCAAGTAATTGAGAAAGCTTATTGCTTACATAAGTGAAAAGTGTACACACACATCTAACGTATAATCAGCATTCCTTCTCTGGGAACTTGGTGTTAGCACCACATTTTATAGATACAAAAGCTGAGGCTGAAAAAGACTATGAGTTTTACTTAAGATTTACCATGAAAAGTGGCAAAAATTAATTTTAAAGTCTGCTCTTAAAAGTGCCAGAGTCCCTGAGATTTCTAGGATGTCACAATGCTCTCCAAGGAAGCAGCACTTTGAAATTCTATGTCTGTGTGACACACCTCTTCTAAAATAATCATGAGAACCTGAGTCTGATCAAGAGTGAGCATTTTTTCCAAAGAAAACAATACATTCCTGTGGCAAATGATGTTCTTACTCAAAAGCATTTCATCAAACCTTAAATGAAAAGAAATAAAGCCTAATAAGAGAAGTAAAGATAATTATCCCCTGATAAACACTAGCAATGAATGGGTTTGGTACTGTTTTTGGTCTAGTTTCTGTGAGTCTTTTTCTAATAAATGTGAAACAATAAAATGAAGTTACGGCACTTTATAACATTCATGAAATAATAAATATAGGAGATTTAATTTTAGCTTTCCTGCCAGCAGGCATCTTTCATAATCTATCTGCATACACAAGAGGCAGACAGGATTGATTTTAAAACAGACGAAATTGATAGCCTCCACAAAATGCATAAAATACCATTTTCACTTTATTTTGGGTGGAGTAAGGTGATGGTAAATTAATGGAATGCATAAAACAACATTGGAAGAAACCACATGTAGCAAAACACATTTCAAGAGAGTCATTAACAAAAGTATGATTTTTGGAGCACAAGTTTGGCAGAAAAGAAAAGCAAAAGTGAATATATATATATATATATATATATTTGAAGGGTCTGGACTTGAACAATGTAAATGTGAATCAGCTCTTTCCTATTTACTAGTTTTGTGATGCTGAACCATAATCTCTGTTAGTTTTAGCCCTAAGATCTTCAGAATAACGAAATAGATATTGGTATATAGATAAGTAAATACATACTAAATAAATACTTGTAATTTTCAGTGGTATTTATTTGAACCAGTCTTGTGGTCTAAAAGCAAAAAAAAAAACTTTATTCCTATTATATTTGTTGGGTTTTATTGTTATTGTTATACATTTATGAGATGGCTTAAAGCAACACACTATACTTGATTCCTAAATTGGTCAATATAATAGACACATCTATTGCTCTAAGAATGGAATAACTATTCCTCTGATAGTTTACAAGTACTTTATTTGTCAAGGGTGAAAGAGGGACCCATACTTCACTCCTCCCCATGTGAATCTGTGGATTAAATTAAAAAAAAATTCACTGGAATCATTATATAGAAACACATTCTATCTCAATCTTTCAAAGACTCACTTGCAGTTCTGTAGGTATTGACTGGGTCTCTTGCATGGTTACAAATTTCACGTTTTATTCTGGCCCCTAATTTAATTGAGGTTGATTATCTACAGAGAAAATGGTATAAAAGATTATTTAAAGTCTTGGGCTATTACAGACTGATATATTTTCATCATATTTTCAAACTACAGAATATTGGATAAGAATTAGGATGGGAGCCAGGTAAGAAACCTGGATACACTTGTTTCCATTTGCACGTAAAAGCCATGATGATGAGCAGGTTTTTTAAAGAAAGTCAAATTGACTCTAGGTGGTAAGAGATTTTAAGCCTAGGCGTTGTGTTTGTGACGATTTATAAATTGCATACAATCTGGTACCAGAGGATCTGAGATAATATTGGGAAGACAGAGAAGGTAATGCTAACAGTGCTGTAACCATTAAGCTATGTAGACACACACCTTCACACAGAGGCTTTTGAGAAAGTCTTCCAATCTTTTAAAGACTCAAATGGAGTTTTAGAGGATAGCATTATTCAAAGTGAGTTTTTCAAAGAAACTTGTGCTGTAGCATGCCAGTATATGATGTGGTTTGATTTGTGTGTGTGTGTGTGTGTGTATGTTTGCGTGTGTGTGTGTGTGTATTACCTAATAAGATTGGGAGACATTAAATTAGACAAAATTAAACATGATCTTCTGTTTGTTTTGTTTTACTACAAGTTTCTCTTGCATTTAGAAATACATATGAATCCCCAAGAAAATTATATGGTATTTCGAGTTTGCCAAGGATAGTTGACTATAAAATCTTTCAAATTTTCTTCAGAGAAAATTATAAAATTTGTGGAAGATGGGACCCAGTTGGAAAAATCTTGCTCTGGGAAGATAAACAATGGAACATATTTTCAATATAGGAATTACTATTTATAATCTTAAGGAGGTATCAGGAGATATTACCACAAAGTAATAGAGTAAGAGTGAAGAAGAGATAAGATTGAAAAGGAAGTTGATTCTTCTAAGCTATGTGGTAAACTGTGAATTTTATCCCACTAATGAAAATGAAGTATAGATTTTTAAATCAGGGTAAGAGATGGAGTGGTTTGTATTTAATATTGATAATTTCATTAGCGTACAAAATACACATCAGATATACAGAGTCCACCAAAAGAATGCAAGAGGCAGAAAAAAACTGGAAAATCCAAACTTTGTATAGATACATTCTTCTGGAATCCTAGCATTGTATTGCTTGGCTTCAATTTAGTTTCAATAAAGGTAAAGTGAATGAAAAATCCAACACTGAAAAAAATGTTGGAAGTTCTACAATGCATTTATGAAGGCAGAGTCCCAAATTCTGCCCAGAGGACTGAGGACTTTATTTAGTGTGTCAATAAGATTAGAACCTCATCTACTTCCATCTGCCGTATTTCCTGTGGGTCAGACCTGCAAGCTACATGCTCTAAATGGCCACCTAATAAATTTTAAGGCAAAAATGTTTCAGGCCAAAAACACAAACAAACAAAAATGGTGAGCTCAGAAAACATGTTGAATGGGTAGGGAATAAAAATCTTGGTAGTGACTGGAATGCCATGCAAATTATCAAAAATATCCAGACAATATATTTTGATTAGATATGAACTGTGAATATCTGTACTACATTATACAGTTTTGAAATAATTGGGTTATTGTGTCAATTTTTATAAAATTTCTTAATTACCTATATTCCCCCCTTTCAATTAATCATCATTGTTATAACTTGATTTGTCTTGCATGCCTAATTTCTATTTTTAAGCATCGTTCTTTAAGGCTCTTAATGTATTTTGTTTTGCTTTATTCAGTTATGGACATCATTGATAATTTGATAAAGGCTATAACCTCTCCCCTCCTAAATGTGCATACATAAATGATTTCATACTATTTCAGGTTGAGGAATGACAGCCATATAAAGCTCTTTCATGGATCATTCCTTTCTTTCCCAAGTTGAAAACTACTCTAAGAGATAGATGTTAATATTTCAGGAAAGTTAATATGATCACTAGAAATAAAGTGACAATAATACTAGCATTAATAGAAAGCCAAACATTATACTGTTCCTTCTTCCTTAACCGTAACTTCCCTTCCTTTCCTTCACCCCCTATCACCTTACAATTCACATCATTATGGAAGGATTTTGAGAAAAGGGAAACTAAGTTTTACCTGAGAAAATGACAGTGTGCTTCAATTGAAGATGCCACACTGCTTATTATTGCTGGGTCTTTCTAGAGATAGACGTATATTCGAGAAATCTTGTAAAACATTCCAAAAGTTACAACAGAATAGGTTTTCCTCACCTTGTCCATACATAGAAGGAACTATTTCTTTTAAATGTCCACTTGGGTGTGCATTTGACTGGTCAGAATCAATCAAGAACCTTCAGGCTGCTAAAGCAAAGCAAGCAAGGATGGATGGGACACGCTTACACATACTCCAAAGTATTGAAGGTCTAAGCCCCAATTTAATAGAAATACATATATAGAAATTATAAATATCTACAAGTTTTTAAGCAGCCTGACATATTGGGGACAATGGATGCAGAGAATTTGTAACTAGGCTTATCTGGGATCAGACATTTTATACACACACACGCAGATACACAGACATGTACATACACACGTATATGTGTATATATACATATGTAATATATACTCTATATAATTTGAATATATATAATATATTGGATGTATCGCAGTGCTGATACGTTTCTTAGTCCTTCCTTCTCAAGGTATTGTGAGGATAAATGATGCCGCAAAAATGTACCTGCCATCGCTTATTTATTATTCATCAATTACTTCATTTGCCCAATAGTTATTAAATAGTTGCCATGTGCCACCTGTTATTCCAATAGCAGTGAGGGGTAAAATCTTATATATGATTACTCCTCACACATAAGATCATATTGATAAATAGTATCTACAGGAACTCACGGAAGAGGTTCTAATAGATCCTATGATACAGTTATGCTTGTTAACAGATCAGATCATGAAATATGTATTTCTGACTGACCTTTCAAAAGATAAAAATGGCGGTGATATTCTGCAACTATAAAATGTTTTTGAGTTAATGTAAAATAGTCCAAAATAAAGTTTAATATACTCCGTTAAAAACAATCTAATTTAGATTTAGAATTTTTGATAAACAATGGAAGATTTTTAAGGATCAGAATTAAACTATAGCACACAATGGTTTTCTAGTTTCATGTCTTAGAATGTTTATTTAATTTCAACTTTGTAGTCTCAAGAAATAGAACAGAGTCTGCTCCTATCAAAATCCAAGCATAGTTCTGGAATTCATTTCCTTATTCCAACATCCCAGGTGCACTTTATTTTCTCTAATAAAGACATATATTTTGCTTTTGGCTTTCCTTAACATTGAAAATATTTCAACAATAAATTATGAAACATTAGATTTTTCAGTTGCATACTAACTTCACTGGTAGAAGGGAAAATATTTAAGCTTAACGTTAGATGCATATTTCTAAGTATTTATGATTGCTCCAGAAATTTTTATATTATTCCCATGAAATAAAATTACTTGAAAAATCAGCTGAGGTCATGGTAGCTCACAGTGGACCCTACGTGGTCTCCAACCTGCCTCTGTGGAGGTACACTTCTTTGAACAAATCTATTCTTTTTCTTTTACTGTTTAAAGCTAAGTGCATTCAAAAGTCATTTCATCAATGAAAACTTTAGCCTCATTAGTACGGATATCTTAATACATTTTAATAGTGTAAAGTCCTTTAAGTGACCTACTTGGCATCTACTTTTAGATAAAATGCCAAAGCAGGGGCTATCTGTATTGAAGGGTCAAATGTGGTTTAACCAAAAATCTTAATCATAACCAGTTTATGGGATATTTGGAAGAAAATGTAATAATTCATTTCAGCCACCTTCTCCCTAACATGTAATGCACTGAACTTGACATGAGCTTGACAATATAAAGTCTCTTGATGAATTATGAGGAGAGAACTGTGAACATGAATCTTTTCCATCTCATACTTGTGTATACACCAGAATTACCCAGAAGGCTGTTTGAAATACCGATTGCTGAGTTATAATCTGAGACTTTTTTGATCAGTAGTTCTAGTGGCTCAATAAATTGCTTATCTAAGGAGTTCCTGGCTAAAATAAGTGGTGGAAAAATATATTAAATTCTGATGTGATGTTTAGACCAAACTCCTGAGCTGTGGTGTGGCAGGTAGTTACGCTTCTTTGCTACAGGTAAGCTATATTATTGCACCTTTTGTTTTGGTCATGGTGGCTTAGCTAATCCAATGACTCTCCTGTAGATGCAACAGCAGGTATGAGCCATTTTCACATAGATTACTTGAAAATAGTATGAATGGTATTAATTATGGGAACTTTATCCACTAAGTATACTGTAGGAAAGCATTTAATTATGACTGAGCTCTACTTGAGAAAACCAAGACATCTTCTCTTCATTTGCCCTTCTTCTTCATATGCACTCGCACACTTCAGGAGTTACATCTTCAATGGTTGCACCTGGGGCTAGAAGTCCTATAGAGAGAAGTCTGGGTAAATGGAGAAGGAGCTGCTACATTTGCTGACAAGCAATGTTTTTCCCTCTCTTCCTTATAATTGCCTGAAAGAAGGCTCTTGTCAAAGATGGTCATTCCCTTGACTTTTTAACATGAAAATCCAGCACAGCTGTTCTGAGGTGAAGTGGTCAAACTCATACTTTTCTGTTAAATATTTTTACTTGCAGGCTGTCCGAAGGAGTTATCCATGTTTCAAATCTAGTCCCCTTGTACTTTAATTCATGTTGATTTTTTATGAAAGAAGTACCCTAGGGCTTCTCTCTACACTTAAATGTCAAGGCAAATATGCTATGTGTTTAGGTACAGTAAATATAATTGTATTCTTCTTTAATCTGATCATACTGGATCATTGAGTAACAGAGTCATTACATTTATAAAGATTTATCAAAGTGCCAGGTGATCAATACATAGCAATGGCCCTAGTTAATACAATAATAATAATGATGATGATGACTAATATTTTACTGAACATTTACTAGAAACCAGACACCATCAAAAGATTTATATAAATTTAAATTCATAATCAAAACGAATCTCTGAGAAAAGATGGTCTTTGCATTTGTATTTCTGGCATACAAGAAAATAAAGTTTCAGAGACTTCAGTAATTCCTTCAGTGTCACACAGTGAGCCACAAATAGAGCTGTGACTTTTATCTTACCTGGGAAGCTTAACTCCAGAGTCCTTTCTTTTTATGACTATCTCACTGTCTTAACCATGAGTTATATTTGAAATTATTTTATGTTATTTTGTCACTCAAGCTAAATATAATCATAATTATTTATAAGACATTATAACTAGACAACAAAGTCCTTAACAAAAATCAAACACTTACAAAGTAAGATTATGTTCCATTTTAAAACTGGAGACCTAGAAATTGAAAAAAGTATTTTATTTTTGCCTCAAGTAAATTGAATGAATTGCCTATCATATAACATGTGCTTGATACAATGCAAAGACCCATAGCTGCTAAAAGTTCTGAAATTGTGGTTCTTACACTTGAGTGGTAAGTTAGAAAGCAAAGACGACCCCTTCTCAAAATGAAGTAATTGATTTCTTTTCTCTTTAACAAAATTTCGAAGTTCAGTGGGACATAATTGTTCCCGCAGACACAATAGCATTGGCATCATTATTATATCCTCGAAATATGACAAACCTGAGAACATTTCACTGTCAACTACTTTTTATGGTAAATCTATTATCACAATAGGAGTAAACATCCAAATTTTTCCTACATTAGCTCTTGTCCAACTTGTCACATTGAACTAGCAATATCACAGCATCATAAATACAAGTTATTAAAATAATTATCTGACATCCCAAGAAACAACTTTAGCATTAAGTTAATGTAGCTTTGCAGATGAAACAAGCACATTCAATAGGCACCAATTCCAAGTACCTCTATCTATCCAAACATTTCTCTGCACCGTGGTAATTCTAATCCCTATAATTTATTCATCTCAGGGTACACTCCAAAGCATTGTTTGCACGTGTTATCCACTAGCTTTAAAAAACATTATTCCTTATTGCGAGAGAACAGAAGCAACTCATCAGAGAGGTTTGTTGCAGTGATGTTTGTGCTGAGGAACACTATTTGGCAAACACTTACAACCTGATGAGTAAAAGAGTTGTGAGGATTCAAGATTTAAGCCATTTACCTCAAAGATCCTCCCAAGAACCACACTACAATCACTGTAACAATTCCAAATCTCATTCTAGATGCCCGTAAATACTCAAATTGGAAAGAAACCTGTAATTGCCCAGTGGATATTTCAAATACACTTAACTTTGCTATTTCAAGCCACAGACACCAAATGGACACAAAGGTAATGCTCTTAATTTTCATCAACTTATCAAAGCTGAGGTTTTAAAGTAATGGATTTTTCTCCTTATTCTTGGCACAAACCATCCACGACAATTCAGAAAGCTGAAAAAGAGACTTTGAGTCAAAGTATCAGACCACAAAAAGAATGTCACTAAGCTTTTACCGATGGTAGGAGCCTCTGGAATCATCAGAAATGCTGACGTCAAGTTTTATGTTTCAGGTCATTCAAACAGTTAGCGCCATGGACAAAGATGATCCCAAAAACGGACATTATTTCTTATACAGTCTCCTTCCAGAAATGGTCAACAATCCGAATTTCACCATCAAGAAAAATGAAGGTAAATATATTAGCTTTCTACACAGAGTACAATATAAATTGGAAAATAGGATGCAATTTCATAACATAACTGAAAATATCATTAAAATAATTTTTCTTCACCCATGAGCACTTGAAATTCAGCTTATCAGCGTAATGGCATGGTAATTACCTTAGTTTCTAATTTTCAATACTTAAACAAGAGATAAGAAATGTGTTAATGTAAAAAGTTAATTTTTTTCCCAGGAAATACCTCAATCACCTTACTTTAAAAAATGAAGAGTAAAATTTAACCCCTGTGAAAGCTGCCAGGTATTTTGAGATTCTGAGATATCCCTAAGAGGGGGAATTGGCTTACAGTTTGGCATTGTTAAGTTTTAATTGACTATTTACCACGTCTTTAGGGAAAACTATTCTAATTTTGCCTGGTTTGTGGGGACACATTAAAGGTATTTGTTTTAAGCCTGTACCAACTTTAACAATAACAATTAGTTCAGAAAATCCTTTTTGAAGGACATTTCTTATCAGTATTATTTTGGAGCTGATATGAACTGATTTATTGTTAAGTCTTTCACTCACTGAGCACATTTAATCCATTTCATTAGATTTTCTGAGGACCAACCTTGGATTACTGTTTTCTTTAACTATGTTATTTATTATATATGAAAGCCATATATTATTGTTTAAAGTCTCTCTCATTTGGAAATTTTTGTTTCCTAAGTTGCTATATATTTAAAAAAATTATAAAACTTGATTTTTGTTCAAATGTATTTAAGTCTTAGTTGTAGTGGTTTTAGAATGATTAGCAAAATATAAGCAATGTCTCAGGCTTTTTTCTGACTTTACTACAGGGATCTGTTTAGTTCTCTCAGTGGTCTGTATACAAGCTCTACTCAGAAGAGTAAAATTTGATTCAAGATATCTGTTTGTATTGTTTGCAATATTCTATTTAAAAAGACAGTGCATCTTGATAAAATTTCCTTTATGAAATAAAATAACATTGTATGGCTAAATATATTATGGCCTTGCCTTTTAACAAAATGCTACATCGTTCTTTGGGGATGCTTTGATAAATGTGGATGAATCACAAAAAGGAAATGACGGTCATTATATAGATATTACTAATTTAACGGACTTCCACCGTTATAAAAACTAAGGAGACAAAACCCTTTCTATCTCCTAAATAATGGAGTATTCATGTGTTAGCTACCCTTGATTAGAAACTGTAATCCAAGTACATTGCCTTTGTTTCTTTATTAGCATCACCAATATTTTTTAATGGAAATCATACGAATATTTCTAACACAAAGCCTCCTTAGAAACCCCAAACTGAACTGGAAGTCTGTGCGTAAGTGTGGTCCATGTTTATTCTGATTATGAACTAGTAAGTATCAGGCATTATTTTTGCATATAAAATGCACAGCATTTAAAGTTCTCCGTGAAGAAGTTACTTCCCATTCCAAATATTCTGAGATCCTTAGTGTTTCCTGTAAATTTTGTAACTTCAAGACATGCTTGTTGTAAGTGTGGTCCTAGAAAGCATCACATAAGGTATTGGGTGAATGGGAAGATATTATTGGGTACCAGGGAAAGTCTAATTTTGACACATATTTATTATGCCCTAATATTTTTAAAGAAGAGATTTAATTCTACAATGGATGAATTGTATGTGTTTTCTTAAATTTTGGAAATTAGTAGAAAGTAAAAGTTTAAATACTTAGAATACCTCATTCTGCTTCATCACACATTATAATAAACCCTGTAATAGGATATTTAATATCATGTCATTATCTGTTTTATTTTGATACTGGAAAATAGAAGTTAAAATTATGATCTATCTTACAGGTTTTTCATATTATTTTGTTTTGTAAATTTTTTTAAAGATGTCAGTTATTATTGAAAAATGACTTGAAACAGAAAGAGTACTCCATACATCATGATTGTTTATTTTAGACTGTGTTTATTTGTTTTACAAAGAGCGACCACGTAATTTATTGTCTCTACTGGGACACATTTTAAAGTGAGAGGGGTCACTGCTTATATTTATGTCTGAAAAACACCATAAACCAGGACTGCCTTATGGAAAGTAGGACTTCTGCTCACTGTGATTTTGGATTTAGGATCCAAATATTCAACATATCCTTCACAAAATAAATCATGAAACCACAGGTTTGAAATAGATATATAAAGTTTATACTCTGTGTTCCTCTTCCTAGATCAGAAATTCATGAGTTTTGCTTCATAGACCACTACTTATTTGGCACTTGAATAGGTACTGTAAAAACAGAAAAAAATGGTCTTGTCTTAATATGTAGAAACAAAGTAATGAAAAGAAGCTGTAAATAACATTGGAGATAGATAGATAGACACATAGATAGATCAATAGATTCATCATAGATAGATAGACAGATAGATATCTTGCATGCTTACTGCAAATTAATTGTAAATGATGAGAGAACACAAAAAAGTACCAAAAAAATCAAAATACTAAATATGATTTACTTTAAAATGATGGCATATTCTATGTTGGAAACATGGAGAGAGAGAATCAGATGGTATAGCCATGTTTATAGTTTTTTTTTTCCTTCTTAAGATAAATTTTAAAATGGTCAGTATCTGATGCTTCTCCACTGACAGCAGTATGAGTTACAAGTTCCAGCCTACCAGAAAAATGTTAAAATGTTGAGAGAGCTAATATAATCAAATCTATAGTTGATGAATAAGTTTGTCTCCTATTTAATTTGATCTTTAAGGGAGATGATTTCAGTATTTGGCATTTTCTAAGGAACTTGCCACCATGTATTTCAGTTCAAAATTATTGTAATTTTTCTTTTCTCTTATATGGATTGGTCCCAATGCAATTTATATCAATTAATTCACAATAAAAGACAAAATGAGATAGAAATGAGCTCTCTCTTGTCTCCTACACAGATGAATTATTTCACAAGTAATTCTACCAAATATATAAGAATCATATTTCTGCCAGAATAGGAAAGCAACCTTCGGTATAAATAAAGGTAGAAGTAAAGGTCAAAAATACAGTGAACCATTTATACCACACGTTCACACCAAAAAAATCAAAGCACCTTGAATATGGTCAAGATATTGGTTTCTTCCAGTTGGCTGAATTTATAAGCAGAGAATTTTGTTGACCACATTTCAGTACTCGCCTCAATTTTAATCATGGCAATGGAAAATAGCTAACAATTAAATATAGCACGACAGGGAAGAAAAAAAGGACCTTTTAGAGATTCTAAAATATCTTGTTTGCAGGAAATTTGAGGTCTGCAGAGAACTACTCATCCTCAGCCTGAACACTGTAGGTAAAAAATGTGATTCAAATTGCCAGAGTACCCCTCATGGTTTATACTGAAATTTTTCAACCATGTGTGTAGAGAAATGAGAGAAAATATAAATCTCTGCTCTCTACGGAGAGTCTATGGCAAGAAGAGAAATAGACAGTGGACCTGGATTTAGTTATAGCTTGGTTATGTTTAACCCAGCAGGAGAACCGTAGTCCCTGATGATACCAGTTCGTGGTTCCTTCGTAGTACCTCCACATTGACTGAAATATTATTGATAAGAAGCTTACTTTAAATGCATACTTTTGATAAATAATTTGAATAATGTAAATACTAACCATTACTTTGGAATAAACATGCCTCCTGTTAGCTCATTGTCCGTAACATAGTTACATGTATAGAGTACAATTTATGCGTTGTCTGATGGATTTCTGTCTCAACTGAGTGGCCTACTTTAAATGGTGTAAGTTTATTTATTTTTATTTTCTGGAAGTATCGAATACTCTTACTTTAAGCAAATCATTTTAAGCCTCAGTTTTCCCATCTGTAACACCGGGATAAAATACCTGCCTCATAGTTGTGCTGCGATGGATATGTGTGAACTAGGACTTAGACAGCAATTGGCACAATGCCTGGCACATAGAAAAACACACAACAGTAAGAGGGATGAGGTCACTTTATATGAATTCATTAATTCCTTCTCATACGATATTATATCGCCTCTGGCTTATCATTCTCAGCCAGGTCTCTTTGAAGCTTTAACTCTTCAGAATTATCAATCTTGTGCTGTAATTTTGAACGTGGCTTCATCAGTAGTTGGGAAAACACTGATCCTCACTAGAACGCATTGCAAAAACATCTGCTTATGCTGTAACTGCAATGTGTTGCATTCTAAAGGGTATTAAAATAGAAAGACAAAATAAAAAGAAGGAGGAAGAGGATGAGGACCAACTATGAAAGTTTTATCGCCACAGAAATAGCTGCAGGATTCCTGCATATGGTTTTGAATATGACGGCTTTTTTTTTTTTTTTTTAACCTTTCTATAGCTCCATTGCCAGAACAAAACTCAGGTTCCTCCACACTATGGTAGCTTCCAGGTGTTGGGATCACTTTCAATTCTAGCATATAAAATTGTTCTAAATTGCCTCCAAACTTCCATCCCTCCCTGCAAACACACATACTCTGTGGGAACCATTTACATAGCGGAAAATTACAGACAGCCTTCCTTTGCATTTTTGACTACCGTCAGTCTGCCTCCAACTTCCCTTATTGCAAAACCCAAATTTGCTGCCTGAAAGTGGAAGTGGATTTTCCTGATTCTCATGCCAGCCAGAGCTGATGCTCTGTCCTCCCTCTTTTCTCCAGCTGAATCTTCAGGAATACTTTTTCTGTATTCAGGATATAGGTTTCAAGGCAGACAGAATCATTCTGTCCTCTGCCTTAAGCCAGGTATACCTAGCCAGGATGGATTGTACTTGAAGGACCTACCTGCTGATCTATATAGCAAGGAATGCCAACTTGCTAAGCCAATTGCCCTCTTTCTGGCCACCTGAGTCTTCCTTAAGTTCTGCTTTTACAATAGGCTGCTTTGGAGCCAATAGAAGGCTTTCCTAAAAGAAACCTCTCTTTCCTCAAGTCGCCTTTATAAAAATATACATATTCTTAGCTACAGCAGAACCATTATGATTGGGTTTCCCAGGCAAGCATCCCCAAGCAACAAGCAAAAACTGTGTACTTGCATGAGTATGATAGTGAATATCTTAATATGTTTCCGATATGATTGTATAGTCTGTTCTGCTCACATAGTGGACTTTTCCACAGCACAATACACAGCACCAAACGTTGACTGGAAGTGTTTTCCATTTAATTTGTCTACTATTACCTATATGAAGCATGGGACATTTCTTCAATGTTGAATCATAAAAGGTAGTGCTCAATTTGCATGAAACAGGAGGTGTGACAGATCGTAGATACGGAGAACAGCACTATGCATATATGATCCAAAAAGGCTTCTGATTCAGTAATTTATAATTTATTGTTTATGCTTCCAGCAATGTGCTGTTGATAGAAAGACATTTATGTTTCATTTTGTCACCTAAACGGTAATTAAGGGCGATGTGCAAGCTAAGAAAAAATAGATAACAGATTTGTACTTCCAGTCTCTAAGTTGCGTATGACTGTACAGTTAGTGTCACAAGACAAGGAGATTTTCTTTGCTTGAGTAGTTTTTGTGAAACTCTTGTTATTTCGTAGTTTTCAGATTTTCATTTTCTTTTTAAAATTGTAATTTAAGAGTACCTGCAGAAGTGAACAATTTTCTTTGTACATATTGAAAATCCTAAAATTATTACTCTGGTCAGACATAGCACTGATGTTGGTATCTATTTTTCAGTGTATGTTATGGGAGACAATTTAGTTCTGAGATTACTGACCACTAGGGTATAATTCAGATACATAGCATAGATTTTATAGATTTATAGTTGCACTTGTCAAAATGCTATTAGAAGTTTTGAATTGCATCAGACCTTTTCTGCCAATCTGCTAGCAAACATTTCCAGTCTTTAGAGAGCTTTCTAATTCTGAAGAAAATAAATTGATACCTGCTTAGTTATCTTAGTGATCTTAAAGATGCCTTTGTGCATAGAATCTTTCCTTTGAGCACTTTGCTTTCTGAGACTTTTGCCCCAAATTCTTGTATAAAATAATAAAGGAAGAATATAAAGAATTACTTAGAAAAAATGTTTTTCATTTAGACAGTCTCGTCCATACCACTTTGTTGTTTGTTTCATTAAATAATAATGCTATTGACTGATTTATCTTTTACTTACAAGCATAAAAATCAGTCTTGGGATTTTGTGGATATTAAACAAACATAACTGTCCTTTGGAAAGCACAACCAAATATTAAAATTGAATGTGGAAACAAAACGATCTGTCAGTCTATGCAAATTCTTGGGTTTTTTTTGAAAAAGATATTAAATGTAGTTGACAATTATTTCAACTCATTGCATCACAGAAGTTTGCATTTTGCATTCATTTCAGCACTTTATAGATACAACATTGGGCATACGTGACATTCCATCTGCTGATGTGACCTGAGTACCACCTACCAAGTGCTTCAGATCCCTCAGTTTATTAAAGAAGTAGATAGAGAAGGCAGGAGAATAATTTGGCAACAATAAAGCAGGCACTCTGCATAGATAAACATGAAAAAAAGATTGTCTTGGGATGAATTAGAATGAAACATAAAGGAGAGACACTATGAAATATATAACAGCACAGGCTTTATAGTTAGGAATATTTACGTTTAGCTCTTCTGATTATGATCTACGGGAACTTGCAAGGTAACTGAATAATCTTGAACATTTGTCTATATAATAACATTTATCCAATGTTGTTTTAAATAATAAAATATTAATTTAAGTAAAAAATTTAAATGGTATTGTACAAAATTCATTGACTGACAAGTTGGTGATGATAAATACTAGTTTACTTCTTCTCTTCCTCTCTTTCTATTACAATTTTATGAACCTCTTGAATCTCATTCGTTCACCCAATGCAACAAATAAAAATATTCATAAGAAACCTAAATAAGGTATTTGGGAGATGATGAATGATATGCTCTTGCATTTTCCCTTACTCGATGGGCCAATGGTTGAGTATGTCTGCAAACATTGTTCATGGGTAAAGCACAGGGAAAGGAGGAATGCGAAAGAGAAGTATTTGGGTAACTTAAGTAGTTCTTTGAACATATTCATCATTACAGTAACATAATCAAAGAATAAAATGGAGAGTACCTAAAAATTGTTCTTTTTCATTTGGCTGGCGAGAGCATAGAGTTCTTTACATAGTGGCAAACGGAATATTTAACAGTGACAGAATGACTGAATTTTTAAGCCAGGAGTATCTTAGTAAATACATAGCTTATGAAAGTCTTATATGATAAATATAGAACTTCATATGTGCTTTAAAAAAATACCAGGGCAATGAGATTGAATGTCTGTTTTCCTAACTTTATTTTCCATTATTCTCTTCCGTCTTCTATGCCCCTTACACATGCTTTGGTTTGAACATGCCAAGCCAGTTACGCTTTTTAAATCCCCTCTCCCTCCCCCTTGCCTGAAATTCCCATCCTCTGCTTTCTCCCTTTTCTATTTAGCTCATTTTAAATCATTCACAATAATTCAGGCAATGGTTTCTCTTAACCATGGGCAGAGCTAGCGGGTGGTTAACAGTTGCTATAAAGTTTTTCCTCTTTGCTTTTCTCTGTAGGACAGTGTGGTAACTGCTAAGGCAAACACATGAATCAAGGAATGTTTTCCCCACTGTCTTCTAAGGCTATTAATAATGGATAGTATCTTTTTTCCCTTATTCATTCATTCAATACATATTTATTTGGTGTCTATCATGTGCCAGGCACACCCCTTAAGAATTGGAATTGGAAATAATGCAGTGAATTAAATAGACACAGGTTTTGCCCTTCTATACAGTATATTTTTGTTTTCCTCAGGACTCAGTCTTATAACAATTTGAAATCTTAGAGAGGAAACTATAATTTACAATGAAATGTTGTAATAGAGTGGGGAAATTTACAAGCAAGTCTGAACAATATTATGATTTTGTGGGAATTATCACATACTCTAAATTCTATACTTGCATAAACAAACTTTCCTCCTTAACCTAATTTTTTGAGCCTGGCCCTACATAAAGAAGTGTAAGATCTTCGTGGATTCCATCATTCCCATTCCACCTTGAGGAAGCATTTGGCTGGTCAGAATGGTGATGTACATCTTTAATCACGGACAGCTGATTCTCCCTCTGAGTTTCATATTGGTGTCCTTATTATGCCTGAGCTCAGATGAGGTATGTTGAACCATACTATTCAATGTGTTTATACTAGCAGGGTCAAAGAATGTCAGTGAGCCCTTTCCAAATGCACAGTGATCTATAGACATCACTGTAATTTGTGATAAAGTACTGCGTGAACTAGGGCTGATGATTCCATTTTGCAGGCTTATTAGAAACCATTATACTTTTCATACAAGTTGCATTATGTGAGGTTCATGCCTTTACCAGCTCCTATGCATGGTTGTTTCAGATACATGTCAGTTAATGGAGGTTTTAGCTCACTTTCAGTGTACAGGGTTTACTGAGGCCTCCTGGAAACTAGAGAACGCTATTGTTCTGATTTCTGGCCATGACACTGGGTTCATATTCCATCTGTTGCCTATTCTGTCTGTTCACTAATGTAACACCAAAATCAATGTGCTGATGCACTTTGTTGAGGAAGATAGTAATTGCTGTGCTTGGACATTTTTTGGGTTACTCATTGCTTTTGCTTTCATTCTAGTAGATTGCCTACTAGAATTTCCTTCCTCTGTTGCTCAGGTATATTATCCTCAGCCTTTTGAGGCTGTTTATCTCAGGGTGGTCTGAAAACACGGTGATACTGTACTGGTTTGCCGAGCACAATCATCCTTCTCTGAATTTCATTCTTTTGCTTGACCAGACAATCATTGCTAGTTCCATCAAGGTCACACTGTGATTTACTTCTCCCTGAAATTCGGTTTCTTCTCTTACAAAATGAATGGGTTCATGCTAGGGAGCTAAAGGCTCATCTATCCCAACATATGGAGTGTTCAAACATGTGGTGTTAGAAGAAACATCACAAATGCTAAAATCAGACAACTCCCAGGTCCACCAATTAATGGAGAAGTGACTTTGGACAAGGCTTTTCACTTTCTGTAACAGACTCTAAGTGTTTGAAAATGTTGAAACAAAAGCACCGTGTCGAATAGATGAAAGAATGTAGGATAAATGCCAAGGGAAGTGACTGTAATTTCTGTGGTACTTTATGCACTTTCTCATTTTTTTAACTTTTAAAAATCATGGATGTGATCTTTACCATAGAAATTACTGTATAAAATATCTTCCATATTAAAATATTGGATAGTATTATTAAAAGATAGGCTTCTAAAACATTGTAGCTTTTCTTTCTCAGTATCTTTGGGCAGAATTCTTGACAAATTAAATAATTAAACCATTCTCATAAAATAAAATAACTCAATAAACATATGACAAATGGTCCCAATGGTTCATAATTTGGGAACATATTTCATTTAAGGCTGGAGACCAGGAAATATAAGCATTTTGTAAAGCTATTTATTTGATACCACTTTGATTTATCAGATCTTTCAAAATGAGAAAGCTTTAGTAAACTTTTGCAGGCATGAAACATCGTTATATGTGTGTCAAAGTTAAGAGATATACTAGAATGTAGTTTACTTAAAGGAGAAATAGGGATTGGCCAAAAAAGTTTTTTAAAGACAAGTTTCATGGAATATTTTCTACAAATACATAGGCCCTATGATGATAAGACCTTGTTTGATTCTCCAAAAGGAAATTAATGAGATGGTTTTTGGTATTTTAATGTGCTTACATCCTTTCTTGGTGTTTATTTGAGGCTTTTACACACACACAAAAACACTAATAATGGGACTAGAAAGTATATTGATATCAATACACATAATATAGATCAGTAATATGCATGATTTTTTTTTTTTTTTTTTTTTTTTTTTGAGACACAGTCTGTCTCCCAGGCTGGAGTGCAGTGGCCTGATCTAGGCTCACCGCAAACTCCACCTCCTGGGTTCACGCCATTCTCCTGCCTCAGCCTCCTGAGAAGCTGGGACTACAGGCACCCACCACCAAGCCTGGCTAATTTTTTGTGTTTTTAGTATTGACGAGGTTTCACCATGTTAGCCAGGATGGTCTCGATCTCCTGACCTCGTTACCCGCCCACCTCGGCCTCCCAAAGTGCTGGGATTACAGACGTGAGCCACCACGTCCGACCCGCATGAAAACATTTTATCAGTGCATAGTTTAAAATATTAAGAAATAAAAAATAACTTTGGCCATGTTTCAAAACATACATTGTGAGCCAATGTGAAACTTGCCTTTGTTTTAAATGTTGGTAAGCTAAAGTTCTACAAAGAAAGTTTTAGAATGGGTAAGAGACAATTATCTAAAATTCCCTATCTTTTTTCTCAAAGAAAGAAAATGGAAATATGTTCAGGTAATGATAAGAAGTTCACATTTTGAGTAGGTAGGGAAGAAAGGAGAAGAAAAAAACTGTCTCCCTCTATTAACACTATTACAACTTTTCTGTCTTCCTAAAATAAGTATGTACTCTATAATGTATTCTATAATTTCTCCACAGTATAATCTAGCTAACATTACATTCCATAGATATATAATTTCTTGTAAAATAAGGTTTTTGAGAATTATGAATTAAGTTATAAATTAGGAAGCAGGTTTACATATCTATGATTTTATTTGGGAGTTTTATAATTATTTTAAGACAAATTTATTCTCTATTACTCAGTATTGATTATATATCAAATTGCAAGAAAAATCAATGTCCAAAATTTATTAGGCACCTATTTATTTCAGAAAACTTATATTACTTCTTTCTCTCCATTTATCTCTCTATATTAATATTCAGGGTGACTATTATTATTGCCATTTTCCAGATGAGAAAATTGAAGTTCAGATATAGTAAGTGACTTGCCAGGCAAAGAACACAGTTACCAAGCTGCTAAAGCTGCATTTTCCACAGCAGCACATGCAGTCTCTTAAATCCTCGCAGTTTATTCCTAGAACATTTGCTCAGTAAGACTGTTCATATTTTATTTTATAATTTTCACAAGCTGTGCTTCCTTTCTGCAAACTATAGAAGGTCAGAAACCATCAGCTAAGCATTAGAGAAGATTCTCATAATATTAGTGGGTGTAAAACTGAGACATGTTACAACAGAAAGAAACAATCAAAATGGTCTGTTTCAGGTATTACAGGTCTAGATCACAAAATGATAATTGTACCGACTACTTCGTGAGCAACAACTATATATCAATCATTATTTTTGACTTTATGTATCTGACCTACACAACAGTCTTTGCGAGTCATTACAATGATACTGAGTCATTAAGAAATAAAGTATGACTTATTTTTCATGCTTAGGAAGACAACAGTGTCTCTTGTATTGGGCTAACAGTCCTGGCTCAACCTCACACAACTTTCTGTTCTAAATTTAATGAAGGTATAGAAAAACGTAGAAAATGTTACAGAAAACATAAAAAATGAAAAGCATAAAAATTAAGACTGACAGTCAACATATTGCCAAAGTCTTGAAGGACTGTCAATTAGTTAAAACATTGAAATATCTAGAATAAAAACTACTAGCAATTACAATAACAATAGTGCACCGAAAGCAACCTTCTGCAGACATGGAGGAAATCTGCCTGCTGGCAAGTTAGTCGGAAGGCCTGGAGTGGCCCTTTGGTGAAAAAAATTGCACATCAACCATCAAAGTTAAGTAACTAATTCTATACGGATGTCCTTTTGCTCTTTCCATATCTTCGCAATGATTAAAACTCATTGAAATAAATCAGACAAAGGTATCTAGAGAATAATACTGGAAATTTGCAAAACTACCACTTAAGCCTCATTATTCATATTTTATTTATTCTACATTATCTTATTTTAATGATCATGTATAATCACTCAAATGTACACAAAGTATTAAGACAAAAAGAATACAGATGATTCATTATTAAACTTTTAAAATAAAAAGTATCTCAAATGCATTAAATGAAAAGGAAAGAAAACATTTAGAAATATTTACCGTTTTCTGGAAATGAGAATTCTGTAGCACTGTGATTCCACATAAGCAATGTTTATATAGTTTTTAATAGTACAATATGAAATTTAAATGATTTAAAGTTAGGTACACAGAAATACAAGAGCCCTCACCTATACCAGTGTATCTTTCCCTGAATTATCCCTGGGGATTTTATGTTCATAGAGAACAAAGTAGGGACTTCAATTGGGACATTAAAATCATACATCAAGGTAGTCTAGTAACCCATTTGTGACTGGAATAGTTCACTCCCAGTGGCCTGAAACCACAACAGGTCAACACATTGTCTTTGCCTTTTCTGACCCAAAGCCCAAACTCTAATCTCATTCTTTCTTATTTTATTTATTATTTTATTATTTTAAAGTGTCATATGAACTGTATGTATTTATAGGATACAATCTAATATTTTTGATATGTGCATACACCATGTAATGATCAAATCAGGGTAATTAGCACATTCATTGCTCCAAAGGTTTATTATTTATTTATGTTGAGGACATTCAAAAACTGCTCTTCTAGCTATTTGAAAATACACAACAAATTGTTGTTTGTTATGGTCACCCTATACTGCAATAGAACTCTACAACTTATTTCTGCTGTCTAGCCGTACTTTTGTATCGATTAAAGAGCCTTTGACTACCCATGCCACCTTCTATCCCACCTACCAGTAACTTCTGTTCTGGTTCTACTTCCATGAGATCAACATTTTTAGCTTCCACATATAAGTGAGAAATCGTATACATTGTTATTGGGAATGGAAATTAATAGAGCCCCTAGGGTAGACAGTATTGAGGTTCCTTAAAAAACTAAAAATAGGCCAGGTGCAGTGGCTCACGACTGTAATCCCAGCACTTTGGGAGGTCAAGGTGGGGGGATCACAAGGTCAAGAGATCGAGACCATCCTGGCCAACATGGTGAAAACCTGTCTCTACTAAAAAAACAAAAATTACCTGGGTGTGGTGGCACACGCCTGTAATCCCAGTTACTCGGGAGGTTGAGTCAGGAGAATCGCTTGAACCCAGGAGGCAGAGGTTGCAGTGAGCTGAGAGCATGCCACTGCACTCCTGCCTGGTGACAGAGTGAGACACCATCTCAAAAACAAAACAAAACAACAACAACAACAACAAGCTAAAAATAGATCTAATATATGATCCAGTAATCCTGCTACTGGGTATATATGCAAAGGAAAGGTAATCTATATATCAAAGAGACATCTACACTCTCATGTGTATTGCAGCCTATTCACAATAGTAAAAATATAGAATTAATCTCACATTATAATATTTTAATGCCATCAAATATAAGATACTGTTAATGAGACATCAATTTATGTCCAACTAAGAAAGAAAAACTAACAATTAAATACAATAAAACTTTAAGAAACTCTGATTTTGAGAACATTACAACAAAAAAATATATTTCTTAGAGTCAAAGAAACATAATATTTCAATTAATAAAGCACATTGGCTTATGAAAAGAAAGAGAGAACAAGAACAAGAACTTCAGTACAAGAATAATGCTGGGTAGATGGGGCGTGGTGGCTCATGCCTGTAATCCCAACATTTTGGGAGGCTGAGGCAGGCAGATCACCTACGGTCAGGAGTTCAAGGCCAGCCTGGCCAACATGGTGAAACGCATCTCTACTAAATATATAAAAATTAATCAGGCATGGTGGCGGGTGCCTGTAATCCCAACTACTTGGGAGGCCAAGGCACAAGAATTGCTTGAACCCAGGAGGCAGTGGTTGTAGTGAGCTAAGATCATGCCACTGTACTCCAGCCTGGGCGACAGGGCAAGACCCTGTCTCAAAATAAAATAAAATAAAATAAAATAAAATAAAATAAAATAAAAAGAGTCATGCTGAATGAAAAGATTATGTTATGGAGATCAACACTCCACTGAAGTTAAAGTGTAGACAAACTGTGAAAACTAGTAAGCCAAAGGCAGCTATCATTTGGATTATATTACTCACTTGCTTAATTTCTTAATGCAGTGTCTTCAAAAGTTAGTGAAGTACCATCAACAAGGAATTGCTTGTTCATCTCTCTTCTTAAATGCACAATTTCAGATGTTGAAATTGCAAAGTAAGAATTTAAAATCCAACTCTTGGCTGAGAAAGATTATCCTGGAAATGCCTTATCAGGTTATGTTCTAAATCCTTTTTCTGAGATTAAAACATGGAGTTTTGCATCAAAGAACTTCTCTTACCAGGGCCCTTCTTTCTCAGAAGGGTGATGAGAATGAGCAAATGGTAGAGAACAAGAGGAAAGTAGCAGAGAATTTTAGTACCATAATTCAGGTGAACTGAATAGCAAAGTTGGTGGGGCTTCATGAAATGAAGTTGGCACCAAATGGGAATGGAGTTTAAGGGATTAAACTAGCTATATAAAACCAACCTGAAGTATACCCTAAATGGAGACCTTGAGAGGTATAAAAGCGTTCAAATAAATGAGGATTACATGGCAGCAGGAATTTCCAAACAGCAGGAAAACTTTTTACCCTTTGGGACATAAATATTCCCACTTCAACTCTCCTTCTTAGAGCATCATCTGGCTAAGGTGCTTTTGTTATATGGGCGAGGTGTGGCTTCTTAGAAGAGCAAAGGTGAAAGAACCAAAGAAAGATATCAGAGAAGTCACAAGTCCTTGGAGGAGATTCAGTGTAACTCAAGAAACCAAGGCCAAACCTAACCGTGGAGATTAAGTGGATAGAGTTTGCAATTTACTGGTTAGATCCTGGGTCCCTGCCAGCTCCAGTATTTTAGCTCCATTAGATGTTAGACTTACAGAAGCAAGGACACTCATACTGCATTGGGTCTGAGCCTCTTGATCTATGGAATACATTTGTTTGTTTTCTTAGCGGCCTGAGGGGGAAAAAGGAGGATGCAGAGAAAAATTGGAGGAACTGGGGAAGGCATGGGCTGTCATAGCTGTGATTCTATTATCTGTGATCCCACATAATTCTTGCCTTTATTATGCTTCTAATACATAAAAGACTCTCGGAGGCAACATGATGAAAGTGAGTAGGGACAGAGACAAGCGTACAAGACGAGGAAACCATTTCCCACAGATTGGGTTCTGTCTGTGTGCTCCATCACTTGCTAGCTAATCTTTTATAAGCTATTGCCACACTCAACCTTTCTCTTTTAAAATAGATACATCCAGAGATCATTTACAGCATTATGAGGTAAAAAAACACAAATAATTATACATGGGCTCAAAGGGAAGATCAATAAATGGCATCTGTGATTAAAGAATGTGAGAGACTGTTAAATGAGTGAATGCATTTCATGTATCTTCACACAAAAGAGCTTTTTACTTCGATGGAGATAACTAAATGGAGAGAGTAAATGCATTTATAAAACCTATATGTTACAAGTGTCAGAAAACCCCACTCAAGTTATCTGCACTGTAAAGGGAAATTGATCCAAATAATAAAAAAGTCTAGTGTTTAAGTGGCTTGTCTAATAGCCAGATCCAGGTGCCTCAAGCGTGTTGCATGAGCCTGTTTTTTGTTTGGTTGTTTTTCGTTTTTCCTATTTCTCTATGCTGACTTATCTGCCCTGCACATTCTCTCTACAGAGTGGAAACAAACAAAAAAATCCCAAAAGTGGCTGGCCATGATGGCTCATGCCTGTTATCTCAGCACTTTGAGAAGCCAAGGCGGGCAGGTCACTTGAGGCCAGGAGTTCAAGACCTGCCTGACCCAACCCGTCTCTACTAAAGATACAAAAATTAGCCAGATATGGTGGCGCAGGCCTGTAACCCCAGTTACTTGGGAGGTTGAGACTTGAGACATGAGAACTGTTTGAGCTGGGGAGGCGGAGCTTGCAGTGAGCTGAGATGGCACCACTGTACTCTAGTCTGGGCGATAGGGCAAGACTCTGTCTCAAAAAAAAAAAAAAACAAAAAACAAAAACAAAAAGCAAACAAAAAAAACCTCTCCAAAAGTGTAATTCTGACTGCATCTCATAGCTTGGTGTTTGTGGATAAGAGATGTTCTCTATCCCAAGTTCCAAATCAATTCCTGGGTAAGGGTCCATGTTTGGCCTAGGTGGTGGACATGTGACCCAACTGAGCCATTCCCTGTCTGCATAAGGGCGACATGTTCTCAAAGCTGCTGTGTAGAGTTATGTGAGTGTTTCCTGTACAAGATGCTGGCTCTGGAAAGAGTGAACTCTGAAAACCAATCAAAGTGCCCATTGACACGATAATAATCCCAGTGAGGGCTCCCTTGTCTTATTTTCAGAAAAGCATTATCTCAATGACAAGCCCCTAAGCCTATGAGGCTGTAGCTTCCCAGAAGTAAATCAATCTTTTATTTTATTTTTCTACAACTTTTATTTTAGGTTTAGAGGATTCATGGGCAGGTTTTTTACATTGGTAAATTGCGTGTTGCTGAGCTTTTGTATATGAATAATTATATTATTACCCATGTAGTGAGCATAGTACCTGAGAGTTAATTTTTCAACCCTCACCGCCTCCTCTTCCTCCCCTAATAGTCCCCAGTGTCTATTGCTTCCTTCTTTATGTCCATGTGCACTTCAGTCTTTAGCTACTGCTTTTAAGTGAGAACACGCAGTATTTGGTTTCCTTCCCCTGTGTTGATTCGTTTAGGATAATGGCCTCCAGCTACATCCATGTTCCTGCAAAGGACGTGATTTCATTCTTTTTAATGGATGTGTAGTGTTTCTTGGTATATGTTACCATATTTTCTTTACCTAGTCTATCATTGCTGGCCATCTAAGTTGATTCCACGTATTTGCTACTTCGATTAGTGCATGCATGTGTCCTTATGCTAGAATGATTTCTATTCCTTTGAGTATATACCCAGTAATGGAAATTCTGGGTCAAATGGTAGTTCTGTTTTAAATTATTTGAGAAATCTCCAGACTTATCTACACAGTGCTTGAATTAAGTTACATTCCCACAAACAGAGTATAAGTGTTCCTTTTCTCTGCATCCTTGCCAGCATCTGTTTTTTGACTTTTTAATAATAGCCATTCTGACTGCTATGAGACGGTACCTCATTGTGGTTTTGATTTGCATTTATCTAATGATTTAATTCACACAAACTGTTGCTTTAGGGTAACAGCACCTTTGAGACTTCTGATGGGTCAGTTTAATTCCCCACTTTCCACCAGAGCCACTTGATTGATAGCCCCATTGCAATCAGAAGAAATGGAGGAAGGTCCGTTTTAAAGCAAGTTAGGCTGTGAAAATAAAGAGTAAGTCACAGACAGACCAGTAGCATTATGGCTGTGAATGACCTCAGCAGAGGAATTCCTTCACTTCCCTTGGGAAGCTTCTCAGTAGAGAATGGCTCTCCTGTTCAGAAAGTTATGAATTGCGGTTGTCTGTTATGTGACTTACATTGCATTACATTGTAATATGTCATTGTGAGATGTGACATAATATAATGTAAGTGACAGACAGCTAAAATTTTACAGCAGGAAAACTTTTTTATATATCCAAGATCTGCTATCAAATTTGATAGCAGCTATCAATCCATTTTTTCCTACAGATAGATCAAAAATTTGATGTTCATGAAAAGCAGGTCATTTGAAACATCCACAAACACTTCAATGCCTGCACAACTCGGTTATCATAAATCAGTTAAAAAAAACTCTAAAAGCTGAATCCGTCTTTACTCAAATTCTGGTTTTGCATTCTAACACAAGAGCAATATTGTTTTAGACTGTGAGTTTAGTTTTCTTCTAGATATCGCTAAGAACTGAGGATCAAATAAATTATTTCAGTGCCTAAATCACATCAGTGGGTTCTCAACTGGGAGTGATTTTGCAGTTCAGGAGATATTTGACAGTGTCTGGAATTGTCACATCTAGGAAAGGGGTGGGCAGTTACTGGCATCAAGGGATTAGAAACCAGGTAAACATTCTATGGTGCTCAGGACAGCATCTGCAGGGTCATTCTGCTCAGTATATTCACAAGGCCTCAGACCCAGAGGTTATTACTAAAATGAATTGACCCAAATAAGGTCATGAATTAGTTGAAAGGTGGCCCAAGTAAAACAGATAAATCTTGAATTGGTTCTCTTCCATTACCCAATCTTCAAGACAGGCCGTGGCAATGTATTATGTAAATATTCAGCTAAATTTTGGGGGCTTATGGGACAGTTAACCGAATCTTTTTGCACACTAAAATTGACTGGGAACTTTACCTACTGACAGCCTTACAGCAGAGCCTATAAGAAGAAAGTTGGAGAAACTAGTGTCTAATTCTATCTCAGTCAAAGTCAGTCTTTGGGAAATGGTTTCCCCTCTCAGACTCCAGTGGTTCCATCCACATTATGGGACTTTGTGTATAGCAGAAGTATTCCACTAAGAGAAAAAAAGAAAAATAGAAGCAGAAGGCTGGGCACAGTGTCTCATGCCTGTAATCTCAGCACTTTCAGAAGCTGAGGTGGATGGATCACGAGGTCAGGAGTTTGAGACCAGCCTGGACAATATGGTAAAACCCTGTTTCTACTAAAAATACAAAAATTATCAAGGCATGGTGGCACATGCCTGTAATCCCAGCTACTTGGGAGGCTGAGGCAGGAGAATCACTTGAACCTAGGAGGTAGAGGTTACGGTGAGCTGAGATCACACCTGTGTACTCCAACCTGGGTGACAGAGCAAGACTCTGTCTCAAAACTACCACCACCACTACCACCACCACCACCACCACCAAAAACAACAAATAAAATAGAGATGTTTGTTTAATAAGCTACACTTTTAAATGTTTCCTAATTATTATACAACACAGAGACACAAAGCTTCTGTGATTGAAACAGAACCAGAGGCAGGACCAGAGGCTCTGTCTATATCCCATCATCCTATCTTACCTCCATATGACCAAACCTCATCACCCCATATGACCAAACCTCATCATTCCCAATATGACCAAACCCCATCACCCCCAATATGACTAAACTCCATCACCCCCATTATGACTAAATTCTATCACCCCCTTTATGACTAAACTCCATCATCCCAATATGACCAAACCCTCTCACCCTCAATATGACCAAACCCCATCACCCCCAATATGATCAAACCTCATCATTCCCAATATGACCAAACCCCATCACCCCCAATATGATTAAACTCCATCACCCCCATTATGACTAAACTCCATCACCCCCATTACGACTAAACTCCATCACCCCCAATATGACCAAACCCCATCACCCCCAATATGACTAAACTCCATCATCCCCATTATGACTCTCCAAGGCACGGTTTGAAACCTGATGATGGCTCCAAGTATAAATTCATTTAAAATTATAAATCATGCTAGGGAAAGATACTGGAGGGTTAACATTGCCCGTAATAGAACTCACTATGGAGTATGACATCTTCCCCAACTTTCCACTTTCCTTCTAGAAAAGCACTCTTGAGGACAAGGCAAACAAATCCATTGTTAGTGTTTATAAATATCTGCCAAAGAACTCTCAATATCTAGGATTTCCCTTTGCCAAGATGCAGTGTGGCACCAGTAAAACAAACAAACAAAAGTCAATTTTAGATTATGATCGATCCAAATGGGATTCCTCACTCTGCCACTTTCTAACTCTGTGTGTATGTGCCCATGATTTAAAGTCCTAGTGCTTCTTTTGCTTCATTTGTGAGGTTGGGTTAATAATGCCTATCATAAAAATGATTTTAAGGATTATACGCGATAATGAGGAAAAGCATTTATCACAGAGCCTGATGCATGATAATAGGTTTCATTTATTGACCTCTTAGTATTGCAACTGGAAGAATTAGAGATAATGCCTGCAAAGCACCTGACATGCACAAGTTGGTCCATATATACTAGCTACTGTTATTATGTAGCTAGAACAGAATTCCCAAGCAGAAAAATTCCTAGAAACTTGTATAAAATGAAGGCCGTTTAATTTTACTTTCTCGCATCATACCTCATTTACCTCTTTCTCTTCTTTATGTCTGTCTCTGGGACCTCAGGGCCCCACATTGGCATGAAATAAAGGTTATTTTATGCATAACTCATATAGTAACAACAACAACAACAAGATTTTACTGTCTGCTATCCATTTATGGGAGTGCACTATGCAATATCTCTATAAGGTGCCATCTTAAATTATTTAGAAGTACCATCTTAAATGGTTTACCCTTAACAAAGGGCACCTACACCTTTGATTTTATCTTTTCCTATGCTATCAGTGCACAAACTTTTCTCAGACAGAGTCAGGAAAGGCTTTGGGGGCCTATATCTTCTCTGTCACGTCTACTCAAATTTGTCTTTCTAGGGAGGAAGCATCCAATAAACAATATGTAAAACAGTGGGCATAGTTCTGCTTTAACAAAACCTTCTCTGTACAAAAACAAGAGGCAGACTAAATTTCTTCCATGGGTCGTAGTTTGCTCTTCTCCCCAAACTGGTTTATACTTTGAGAATCTCTTATATTGAAAGACAAGAACTGAAGGAAATAGTTTTATTTTTTAACCCGTGAGCCCTGTTTTTTAAATTCCATTAAATTATGCTGATAAAATTAGTAATTTTTGTTGCCTTTGTTTTGTTTTAGCTCTCTTTCTCTGTACTTTATTATGAGTTATTAAAATAAGTCAGTTAACACTTTCAACATCTTATCTGGAAAATATCCTGCCAATATCCACAAATTTATTATGTGTTTTTCTGAATTAATTCTTCATGTTATCGTAGGCACTTTACCAATTGTTTTGCTACTCTATGACTCAGTTGACCACTTTGCCAGTTTACTATGGCAATTTTGTCACCATTATACTACGTTATACTAAGAAGCTAATAGTTTTCCCGCTGCTTTTCCTGCGTTTGCCCAAAGCTTCCTGACCTCTCAAAGTCAATCTCACATATTGTAGACTTTAACCAATCTAATCACCCAGGATTAGTTTTCTCCGGAGAAAAACAGATAAAAGCATTCTACAAAGTAATAGAAATCCATTGTTCTTGTTTTGGAAGAGGGACTTCTACAGACTTTCTTTAATATTATTTAGCCTGTTATGATAGCGGAAATCTCAAGGAAAATAAGACCTATTCTCCTTCAATAAAAACCAACCAACAAACAAAAAACCCACAACTCTCTTTTCAGCTGGTGACATCAGGACAAATCTCAACACATACATACACACATACACACAGATAAATACATGCTTTTGGTGTGTGTGTGTGTGTGTGGAAAAACTCCAGCAGTCTCAGCAAAGTATGTGCATACTCTTTTCATACTGCCTGAAGAGGGAAATTCAAAAATAAATAGCAATATAATAGACATTTTTATACAGCTATATCTGCAGGAAGAAATCCATCAAACTGCAATAATGATCCGTAGCAAGAGTGACTAAGAGAAATATCCAATGGTCAGGTTCACAGGCAGCCACAGACAGAGGTAAAAATCTCTGATGGGAGAATCTTCATAAAATTGATCATCACATTTGCATTAGGGCATTGAAATTCATGTCAGCAGAGTGACTGTCATAAAAACATTGTATTTTTTCTCTAGGTAGGTAAACTTTCATCACAAATTCCCTGGTTGTGTCCCGGTTGATGCCAGTTGTTCTAGCATTATGGTTGGTAATAATGGCCCCTTTTATTCCCAAAGTATTTGGATGATAAATTATATGCTTACCCAACCCTTAGGCTACATCTGCTTCCTTAAGATAGAAAATCACTGACTTTCTCACATATTAATAATTTTCAAGTGGATAATGATGTACTTCCCGTGCCTATCATATTATTAATGTCTAAATAGCAAAAAATTCAGCAGCTGTCAATGTCTAATAAGTTGATCACAGTGACCAGGAAATGTTGATGGAATGGTTAAATACATATAAGTTGTGCATTATTATTACTACTGTTCAGTGTATTTTCAGTGTTTGAGCCAAGTACTACAAAAGCTGCCTTTTATACATTTTTTTTTTTACCTTTTATTCATCTGTTCATGTACATTTAACAAGAGTTAACTGTGTTCCCGTGGCTTATCAGAAAGAGGTACTGTGACAAATAGGGGGGATGCAGATTAATGTTATGATCCACATCTTCGTCAACAATGCTATTAAAGATCATACTCTACCCTAAAATCATTGATTTGCTTGTCTAAAGTCTGAGGTTCTCAAAGGGCACAGTAAATTCCCAGACAAATGGATCTCAAGAAGACTGGGCGACAGAGGGACAATGAAGAATTTTAGGAGATTGAGACCTCTCAGCTGAGTGTTATAGCAATAATGAGATGGAGGCAATAAAAATTTAGTGGCACTCTAATGCAAGAAAATAAACTGAGAAAATAAAAAGATAATGCATGTGTATGCAAACCACAGAGCTTGATAATGCAAATAGGTAAAATTAGTGCAGCAGTGGCCCAGGCATACCCAAAATGAATACGATCTTCTACCTTAGTAGAAGCCTTGAGAGTAGAAAAGCAATAATCAAGACAATGAGAAGGACAATAAGAGGGTGTAAATAGAACACGGAGAAGGAACTCTGATAATCAGCTCTGAAGGAGGTTAACCTGGACTGACTTCTCAAAGTGTGTGTGGCAAACAAAGGTGCATGATTTACCCAGGTAAGGGAAAATGGGCCTTTTTGAAGATAATGGGAGCAGCTTGGCTAGACAGCCAGATATGTAAGGAGAATTGGTTGGTACTACTAGACTGTAAAGTGAGAAGCAGCCTGGCATCAATACCTAAAAGTGAGGCTGGAGAGAAACTCAGGGAGATTTTGAGTAATTGCAGAGCTGAGGTTGAAAAATGAGTAAAACAACAAGGAGGTAATTCTTAAAATGATTTTGTAGACTACAATCAGCCTTGAGGGAGGAGTCACCCACGTATAATTAACTATCCTTGTTATGAAAAATGTTTCAAAGATTTTAATTATGAGTTATATAAATATATTCATCCTATCCCTGCATTTTCTTACATTGGATAATGATCTTGGAGTCAACATATAGTTCTGCTAATAAGCGTGTTACCTGGCACAGGAAAAAGAAAATAAACAACAACAACAACAAGAAAGACCAGAAAGCTGAGAGACTTATTTCAAAAGTTTAATCAATAGCTACTATAATGTAAAGATATGTGTGCTTGTCAAAGGTGCACAAATATTTCACAACTCCCACTTCTGCAAATTCTGACCAAACCCTGAAGATCTTATCATGCATATTGATATAAATGATATTCCTTAAAACCTCATTTTTTCTCATGTGAAATAGGAGAGCTTATATAGATGGAAAAGACCATTATAGAATCATCTATGTGTGAGAAAACACATTTAGCAAGAGGGTTTATAACTTGCCACCACTGTGCCCAGTTATTCTAGGGTTTCAGAAAGCCAGTAGTGGCAGAATTGCAACAAGGATCAATAATGAATCTATTCAAGCCGAGAGAGAGGATTACTTAACCTTTAGAATCTACCTTTATACCTCCTTCTCAACAATGCCCTCAAGAGTTAGAAGGCTACTTCAGAGATGCGCTTGACCCAGTCAGCTTCATCATTTTTGAAACATAAATATTGCATTGCCAAAATACCAGTATAAATCGCCTAGGACTCACTATTCAACATCTGTTCAACATACTTCCTTGCTCCTATACATTTTGAAGTATGTCAACTTTTATGGAGTCGAGGTATGAATGTAGACATAGACAATCACAATGTAACTGGTTAACTGACATGAAATTGGAACAGGAAAGACAGTCTAAATCAGTGGCTTTTAGAACATGGTCAGACTGTTGTATCCTACATATAACATATATTAGTGATGTGGCCTTGAGCAAATGAGTTAAACTCTCTAAAACTCAGTCTTTATCTGAAAAAAAAAAAGTATTAGTAAAACCATCCTCATAGTATTATTGTGATTTATGTTTAAATCTTCAGAAAGATTGAATAAATGTTTTCTTGTACCAAATATCTGACTATTCTTATCATCACTGAAGAAAAAAGATTGATTCTGCAATCATAATGAACATATAGTAAGTATTGCATCTTGGCCTACACAACGATGGTTTCACTTTTCCTGACGCTTTTGTTTCCCGACAAATATCTTTGAGCTCATATTATTGTTATCCTCATTTTAAAGCTGTAGAATTTAAGACACGGTGAGGTTGAGGCTAAATTATTGCCCTAAAGTCACAAAGCTAATGAGGAGTAATTAAGTGGCAGAAGTAGTATTCACAGTCTGTATGTGCCTGGGTGTGGCTGGGGCAACTTACAAGAGAAAGTTGGGTTTGGGATAGAGTTTGGCTGACACTAATTGAGTGCCTCTTATGGGCCAGGTACTTAAGCATCTTATCTCATTTTAGCCTATGACAACCCTACAAAAGAAGAATTATTGTTCCATTTTACATGTGTAAATACCTGAGTGATTGTGAGGGCCTTTTCCAAGATGACAGAAGAGCTAAATTCAAACTGGAATCATTTTGATTCTAAAGTGCATTGTGAAATCTTGTTTTGTGTAACAGAGAGAAGACCGGTTTCCTAAGTTTTCAAGTGAAATAGAGAACCGTACTTGTGCATTGTGGAACAAGCTGGAAATCTATGTTTTAATGAAGTTCTCATTTCCTGTTCTTCCTTATGTTTCTAATCTTTTGGATTCTATACTTTAGGCTCTTAAGGATTGCAGATACTTGAAATGTGTTGCGTGGTGGTGAAACAGGTGGTTAATGCCTGGAATTAAAAATAAACATAAGCTCTGGAAAGGTAATCATTTCACAGAATAAACCTCCCAAACTTTCTCACAGGGCTTTGGTTGAAAAATGTTAAGGCATACAACGGCTTTGAGATTTCTTATTCCATTGAAAACATGACGTTGGAGATGATAAAGACCACTAGAACTGATGTTGAAGTTGACCTATATACTAAAGGCAGAAAGAGGGAAATCACTTTATAAAAGGGGTGCATTTCCCTTGTCCATCAACCTGAGGTCTCTCAGTAGACAGAATCCCCTACCTGAGGACAGAATGGCAGGAATTTAAGGTCTTTTAATCTTCATATCCCCACTGCCATCTCAGTGGGGTAATTCTGCAGAAACTCAAACCACGTGAGGATATTAATACTTACGTTCAGAGCTCAGATTGCTGCATTTGGGGTTATTCTAGACAGTAAGTACATTTCATTTCTTCCAAATACTCAACACCTCATAGGAAGCACTCATAAAAAGAACAAAACTCCTCCTTTAACTTAATTGAAAACAAATTGCTTTGCAGGCAAGTTTGGGCCCTGCAGGAGGTTAGCATATGGAAACAATTGCCACCGTACATATCTTAAGTCCTTGTATCTATAGGTAAAGAAAGCTGGGGTCCTTCATGAAAGTTTCCAAGGGCTGTGTGCCCACATGGTTACATAGTTGGTTTGTGTCAGAGTTGAAATAACCGAATGTAAATTAGCTGCTCAGGCAGGGAGCTGGATATGGATGGGTAGAGCTAACACATGCAGGCGACACAAAGAAAGCAATGAGAGAACACGAATGTGTGGGTTTCCCCTTCCTTCTCCCTCTACAGGTCCAGCACATTGGAAAAGTTATTACTGGGAAGAGAGACTTCAAAGTTGTTTAGAA
Organism: Chlorocebus sabaeus; assembly: GCF_047675955.1. NCBI lineage: Eukaryota > Metazoa > Chordata > Mammalia > Primates > Cercopithecidae > Chlorocebus > Chlorocebus sabaeus. The sequence continues at coordinate 58,675,824 of NC_132908.1, read as the reverse complement.
CACAAATTCTGCATGCAGAGAGACATAAATAAGAGTCCTTGTAGGTCAGGTTACGACATGAGTTATTTCACTGCTTTCACTTTTAGTATTCTGATTTGCCAATGGAGGCTGATGACTTTCCTCACCTTTAAGAGGTGGGAACTGATCGAAATCGTGATGATAAAAATGAATGCAATAATATGTAAATGAGATGAACCTTAGAAAAGACTCACTACAATTCTTAGCTTATAGATTCTATGCAGTCAAAATTGCTAGAAATTACTTAGGTTAAATCTGTTATTTTCTTTATTTTCAAGATAAAACTGAAGCACATAAGGATTAAGCAACTTGCCCAGGGCACTTAGTGGATAGACAGAAAGCCAGATTTAAACCCAAAAAGTCTGACTCCAGAAAGCACAATTAAAACTATTGTGCTAATAGGTGTTTCTTATAGCAGAAGATTAGGATAACTACTTCTGGCAGGAAAGTTTGTGTGAGTACTGAAGCTGTTGTTAGTATCATCTTGTAGTATATTTAAATTGATAGCATCCTCTTCATGACGGCATCAAGACCTTTATAATAGCCATTAAATTGAAGACACTAGGCTGTGACATCAGGAAGCCCAGGTGCCCAGAATGCTGCTAAAGAAGAAAATGGCTTTTAGAAAAGTAGTTAGACTATCTGAGCCTCAGGATCCTGGTCTATAAAATGAGTCTATGATTATTATGTCCTCATCTATAGTTAAGATTACTGGATAAAATCTGTCTATGTGCAGTACATGTTAAGTAAAGAATTGACTCTTATGTACTTTATGAACTTTGTGACTGATTTTTTTTGGCTTAGGAGTGGGATCAGGACTGAACATTGCAACTTTCTTTTATAGTTGTGTTTCATTCCTTTTTATTGTGGTATTACAGGAAAAAAAGGAAGACAAATGAGACTGTAATGAGTGTATTATAATCCAGGCATACTGTTCAATGGTTCATTTAATCCATCACAACCTTTAAGGAAAGAATCAACATAATTTTAGAGTTTACAGTACCGTAATAAAGGATATTATATAATTTGCATACAGTTGTATGATTAAGAGGTTGGAAAATTGGTCTATAGAACCCTTTTTAAACCCTATGGTTGCTGCTTTCTTAAAAAATGTCTTGTTACTGTAGTGAACTATTTACTTTTCTGTTGTTTCAAAAGCTATTTTTTTAAGTACAGCTTCTGCTTTCAAACCTCAAAAGGATACATACAAGATGCAGAAATGTCCTTCTAATTTCCAAACACATACTGCTAACCTAAAATGCATTCGCTCAAATAAATATAAAGAAACACAAAACCCAGCTCTGTCAAGATTTCCAGCTGCAAGACTTCCAATTAAAAATCTCTCTTTTTCTTTACCCAAGTAGCATTTCCAGCATAGATAACAATTTCACTGCAACATCTTTAATACCATTAATGATTTGATCTTTCTGCAGAGAACTTAAAAGCCTGTAGAAGACAGCGGCAGACCCAGGGTAGGTAGGTGGAAGGTTACACAGCAGGAATATCTAGTGATCTGAACATACTAAAGAGAGTGCACAGGAATTAAAAGAACCAGATGAGGGGCACTTGAAAAGTACCACTTGAACACAAACCAACTGCTGATTTTTAAAATAAGAACTTTGGAATGAGAAAGTGGATTTTCAGTTTTTCTTTGGTTTTGTTTTCACAGGCAAAACTAAATGGATAGTTGAGGCAATCAATTCTGGGAACAGTGCCCTGTATAGCGTAGGTGACTAAGAAATTTGAAAAATGAATAATTCAGGCAAAAAAAAAAAATCATGCTGCTATGAAAAAAGAGTAAGAAGAATGGAGGTATTCCTTGATGAATATTGATCATTATTTGAATAATTTTCTAAACATTCAGATTATGTTTGTGTGGCTTTATTTTGGTTTTGAGAAATCAGATTTACTGACATAGAAATATCTCGACATGAATAAGACTTTTTGCTTCAGTTATGTATAAGTGAAAACTGACAACTCCACATTCATCTAAATTTCTCAAATTAGATAACCAATGTGGACCAGAATATTCATCTTTCATTCCGTAAACATCAAAGCCTGAATACAGCCTCAGTGTTAGATTCTTATTAAGTAATTTAAGACAAAGACTTCCGCCCATAAATAAGTTTGTCATCCAATTCCAATGAACACAGTAGCAATTAATTTAGATTCATTTTCAAGTGGGAGAGCAAGTTGTGCTTTGATTTAGAGCCACTGATTCTGTCCTAAAAGCTGACAATCATCTTCTAAGAAAAGTATGAGTGAAACAAGGCAAGCTCATTGTCTCTGCAGGAAGGGTAGTACTGATGGAAAACACGAAAAAGTCAACAGTAAGAAAGATAATGATAATAATAATAAATTGACCTCATGATGCTGTGCCTGGTCTATGTTAAGCACTTTGCATACCCTATGTCTTGTCATCCTAACTCTTCTGTAAAATAACTGATTATTATCCCCATTTTATATACAGGGAAACTGAACTTTCGTGTTCTGAAAGTTCTTATAGAAACTATGCAAAACTTAACAAAAAGCTCCTTCTTTATGTCTTCTCCATGTTGAACTAATCATACTCATCACCGTCTCAGGGCCATCGAAAGTGCTGTTTCCTCTCTCAGCGCTCGCTTTTTCCCTTCCCTCTTCCAGATACCTGAATGGTTGATTCATTCATATACCTCAAATCTGCTCAAATGTGTCCTTTAAAATCAGGTCTTCAATGAGCTTGTGTTTCTCTACCCTTCCCCGTAATCCCCAAACTTGCTTTAATTTGCCATTTTTACCTTTAATGATATCTCACTGGACAATCTCTTATACCTTGTCATTTTGTTATCCAAACCAAGAAAGATGAAATCTGTAGTTTTTCTTTTTTTCAGATAAGACCCTTTAGAGAAAACAATGCCTTTGCTCCCACCTTCTCTCTATTCTCAATTCTAAGTGTGTTGACCAAAGATGTACCAAGAAAACAGAAACCATGTTGAATGTTCAAAACAAGAAATTTAATACAAAACGATGGTGACAAAGATGATGGAAGATGCTAAAAACCAAACAGGAAATAGGGGAGTAACCTAAATATTGGCAATAATAGGAAGTTACTCCACTCCTATGCAGAGAGAGAGAAGGAGTAGAATTACTGGAGCCAAGAGTCTGGAGTTAACCAGAAAAGTTAAAATCAAAAGAGGCCAAATTAAAGGAAAGGGAGTTGAATCCATTAAAGAGGTTCGGCTGCTGCCAGAAATGCCACACAAAGTGGAAAATAAGGGAGATAAATAACTTGGAGTCTTGCCCTCTAAGAATTCCACTGCGTCCCATTAGCTTAACCCCGCCAAGCTCTGGACTACAAAGGAACTGTCAGGTCAGCACCTCCTGCAGTACAGAGCAGAGCACTGGACAGTCAAAAAATGATTCTGAATGCAAGCAGTCAAGAATGGGCACAGTCCTGGTAATGTTTTATGCTTTTTGTTGGTGTTAGGGCCCTTTGATATAGACCCAAAATGTAACCTGAAATATTTCCATAGCATATGCAACAATTATGATTAATGAAATATGTGTTCGATTAACGCATGTTATAATGTTGTTGTTCAACTGTGTCTCCCATCAGATATTAAGCTCTATCTGGATTTTTTATTGCTAACCTTTTTTATTGCCTAGCCAATAAAAAAAGGAAACTCTCAGCGTTCTTCTTCTCAAGTAATACTTTGTGAATGAATGAATGAAAGTGAATAACACAGGATTTAGCAGCATAGCAATTTACACTCACTTTAACATCCTATTACAACACTTATTTTTCTAGAGGTTTTGGCTCTATTTCTTTTTTTTTTTTTTTTTTTTTTTTTTTTTTTTTTTGAGACGGAGTCTCGCTCTGTCGCCCAGGCTGGAGTGCAGTGGCGCAATCTCGGCTCACTGCAAGCTCCGCCTCCCGGGTTCACGCCGTTCTCCTGCCTCAGCCTCCCGAATAGCTGGGACTACAGGCGCCCGCCACCTCGCCCGACTAGTTTTTTTTTTTGTATTTTTTTAGTAGAGACGGGGTTTCACCGGGTTAGCCAGGATGGTCTCGATCTCCTGACCTCGTGATCCGCCCGTCTCGGCCTCCCAAAGTGCTGGGATTACAGGCTTGAGCCACCGCGCCCGGCCTTGGCTCTATTTCTTAACCTAGTCTTCCATCCTCAGAAAGACAAGAACATAAAATTAATCACAAAGTTTCGAAGAAGGTATTATTGCTAGTCTCACAGAACCATCATACATATGATAGCTACAAAATCCCATGTATTTGTAAGAGAGTAAGGGGAAAAGACAATTAATCAAGACACAACACCACAATGACAGAACCAATCTCTGAGGAACATGAAGGGTGCAATGGTGAGCGAATGTTGGAGGGAAGGTATCCTCCAAAATATCTTTGCTCTGTCTTCAACTGGCTTTTCTAGAATTACCAAACATGGGCCCTACTCTTCCTTCTAGGGTGATGAAGGTGACTGAAATAATGCCTTTCATAGAATCTTTGTTCTGTCTTCAACTGGCCTTTTAGAAATACCAAACATGGGCCCTGACCTTCCTCCTAGGGAGATGAAGGTGATTGAAATAATGCCTTTCATAGAGAAATTGCCACTGAGCAACAACAAGTTCAAACGGATTTCAGAATTTTTCCATCTATAAGACTCTTAAAGGGAGGGCAGTGAGAAATGTGTGACCATGAACCATCCAAAGATATTAGTGAATACAATGCATGATGAAGTAAATAGCATCTAGGGTCAGCCCTTCTAGAAAAATACTTAATGATACCCAAATGTCCTTTAATACTTTTAAAGAACTCGAATAGTATTTGTTGTAAAGGACTTACCTCTTTCAACAGGCTTGTCAGACAATCCTTAATTGTGACTGGCTAGAGCACACCAAAGATACAGAAATTAAAATGTATGCTTCAATGACTTCTACAAGCATGACACTGTATTAGGGAATCTACATACATTATGTCATCTTATTCTTATTTAAAAGTATAAGTGCCTCCTTCCAAAGGTCTGTTAATTAAATCATGAGTAACATTTACTGACTTTAAGTTTTGTACCATGTTATATTGCTTATTGTTTATATATGCAGAACTATTTCTACTATTTCTAATAGTCCTATGGGGGGTATCCTATTATTTTATTTTTCAGTGAAGGTAATATTCAAGGAGGGTGAAAGTCTTGCCCAACTCTACAGAGCAGTAAAAAACAAATATGTTATTGGAGGTTATCTATCTAGGTTTTCTTTTAACTTTTTACTGTGAAAAATATTGAATATATAAAAGTAGAAAAAGTGCCTTATTGAACTTCACATACCCATATTTCGAATATTAAAAATTCTAAACTCATGTCCAAGCTTGTTTCATTTATTTTCTCACTGATTTCTTCCACTCGTATTTCTTTGAAGCAAGTCCCAGTTATCATACCGCTTATCTATAAATATTTTAGTATACTTAGGCTCTCTGTTGCTGTAGCTCCTTTTTGTCCTTATAGATGGAATAGTTTTGTGTAGAACTAGTTATTGATTGGGAATGTTAAAACTAATCACTTAAACATTCACTTTAAAATGTCACTGGCAAACCGCTGATTCCAGCCTGCACACGGATGGGCAATTGCTATTCTGTAAGTCAAGCAAGATAATTCTAAGTGCTCCATGGCTTCTTGGACAGAAGAAGCATTTCCAACAAAACACATGTAAGCCAAAACACATTTTTTTTTTCCTTAAACTTCTTTATCTTTAAAATGAGGACTGATGAAGGACAAGAGGAATAATCAAGGAAAAACACCACGGCTCTAGTGAACAGGACAATTTAATTGGAGATACTGTAAGAAGGAATACTAGTAATTTCAAAATCCTGAACGATATTCAACTGTAAGAGCATGGTAACAAAAGCAACGCACAAGTATTTAGGCATCATTCCCACGCCCTAGACTGCTGTGGGTATTGAGGTTTTGGCAAATGGGTGTTTAAAAGTAAGAATGCAGAGTAATAAGCAGAAAGTCCACATGTGACATCTTTTGGGATTCTTTTGAAACCAGTTTCATATCTTCTTAGATTTCTGTAGTTTTCATTTCGAATTCTAAAATAAAATAAAATTACTATCTTTTCCTAATGCATAAGCTCCCGTTGCATCTGATTATTAGAAATTAATGAGCTATTAAATGCTGAGATAAATTGTTTTCAATCTTCAATGACTTATTATAAAGGGAAAATGCTATAACTCTATTTGAAACATTGGCTTAGATTTCACTTTGTACAAGGAGAGAAAAAGAGATTGAATATTATCTTTTTTTGTTACAGAAGAGTAAGCTGAACAGCAGGATCTACTTATTGAGTTGTGGGAATATCTATTTCTTAAAATGTGAAATATCTCAGGGGCTTTTCCTTCTGTACTTGGAGAGATTATTTTTCCAGAGATTCAGTGAAGGTTTTTAGAGCCTTTGCAAAGCATTATGAATACCGTTAGCATCATCCAGATTACCATACAAGACTCTCCTCAGATGCCAGCTATTGTCAGCACTCAACTCGTGCACAGGATGGCTCAAAGGAACGTTCTGTGGATAAGCTTTAGGATCACGATTTTAGCTTTGCAACTACTCTTCCAGTCTTCAAAGGGTTAGAATATGCCCCTTTCCTATGTGAATGCTAATTCAGCTGTGACAATATCCTCTTTACTTTCCAAATTTTAAGATTTTTGAGAAATCATTTACATTCATAAAATTTGCCCATTTTATGGTACAATTTAATAATATTTCACAAATTTAGAAAGCTGTGCAACCATCAGCACCATGTAATCTTAGAACATTTCTATCACCTCACAAAAAAATCTTCTTGCTCATTTTCAGTCACTTTCTGTTTACACCACGAGCTGCAGACAACCATAAATCTACTTTCTGTCTCTATAAATTTGCCTTTTCTGGGCATTTTAAATAAATGAAATTATACAGTATATGATTTTGTATTTGTCTGATTTCATGTAGATGAGTGAGTTTGAGGCTCATTCAAGTTGTGATTTGTATCAGGACCTTGTTTCTTATTATTGCCGAATAACATTGCATTGTGTGGATAGGCTGTGTTTTGTTTATTCATGCAGCAGCTGATGGACATTTGGATTGTTCTTACTTTTTGGTGACTGTGAATAATGCTTCTATAAACATTTGTAGGCAGGTGTTTATGTGGACATGTTTTCATTTATCTTGCATAGATAGTGAAGAGTGAAATGGCTGGGTCACATAGTAAAGATAAGTTTAACATTTTAAGAAACTACCAAAGTGTTTTCCAAAGTGACTGCACCATTTTACATCCTTAAAAGCAATGTAAGAGTGATCCAATTTCTCCCTGTCTCCACAAACAACTTTCATGATCCTTGTTTGTTTGTTTTTTTTAATATATATGTAAAACAATTATAGTCATTCCAGTAGGTGTAAAGGGGTATCTTGCAGTTTCAAATTTGCATTGGTGTAATGAATTTCTAATACCCTTTGCCCTGTACTAAATATTATGCCCAGCTTAGCACATTTATTTGTTCATTCAGCCTCAAATATTTATTAATATACAGCTCTGTCTTTGTGCTATATTAGGTGCAGGATCTACAAAGGATAATAAGCAAATGGTATTAAATCCATGAAAATTAAAACCATACAGGTTATAACCATGGGATCTATAGTGGGAGAAAACAGACGAATCAAGTACTAAAGTTAATGTTTTAAAATTATATACGTGATAGGTGCCAATTGTGTGTGTGTACGTATGTGTGTGTAAAATGAAGCAGGGGTGGGGCCCGTGATGTTATGCAGATTTTTAAGTATTAAAAAAATCCTTGTTCTCATCCACAAGTTCAAGTCCCTCTAAGTAAATAATGATTGAGCTAAGATGTAAAGTATGAGAAGGAATTTACCTAGAGAAGGTAAGGAGAGAAAACTGTATTACACAGAAATTGTTGTATTTTCAAAGGAAATTGAGAGGGAAAGAGAATGGCATGTGTTAGAATCAGCATTGATAGGATATTCCATGTTATCATAGGTGATTTTCATAAGTTACCAGCTACTACCGTCAATCACAAATATGTGTAATCATCTTCAATTGTGGCTTTATTTAATGGACTAGATTGATATGGTTTCCATGAAGCCAGAGAGGAAATGGCACCTGCCAAATATGGTAAGAATTTTGTTTATTAGAGTAATGGACAATCACTGAAGTGTTTTGAAGATGCATGTTTGCCCAGGTTTAAAACAGATCTCAGAATGTAGTGAGGAGAATAGTTTTGGGCTGGCAAGAAAGAAGCAGGGATATAGTTAACAGACTATTATTAGAAACCTCACATACTTAAGTTAAAAAAGTTGTGAAAAGATCACCATAATTGTTTTCATTCATTTGGCAGCCTTTACCTTATCTGAAGACTTATATTCATAGAACACGAAATTTGAAAATTGAATGAATGATATTTGGAGAAGGATATCAATACAATACAATGAGGAACTTTCTAATTCTTTTTGGTTGTTTAACCATGGCATAGACTACAATGAAGTAGTGATCCTTTTATCCTGAGACATATTCAAGAAAGCACTGAAGGGTCATTTAGGTAGAATTAGAGTACTTCAGAAATGGAACGACTAGAACCACCATCTAACCAAACGTTCCTTCAGATGCCCAATGATTTGTGACGATTTAATATTTTGATCCCTGCATTAGTATAGTTTCAAAGGAATTTGGATGCCAATGACAAACATATGATTTGAAGATAAACTGTTGAATTACATCTTATTTTTTAAATAAACACTGATTATTTGAGATAAAATCTGTCCTCTCTCTTAGTCATTTTGTGACTTTGGGCAAATAACACAGCCTTTGCCTAAGTCTTGATTTTCAGTTCATTATTATGGGCATGAAAAGATTGCCTTTTGCAGAGCACAGTAACTGGTACATGCCTGACAGATGCTAATTGCGTGATCTGCCCAGAAATGCTTTCAAAAAAAATTGTTCCATTGATATAATGATAACAACTTAATAACATAAGGTACTTATAATTAATTATAATTATAGAATTTTAAATGCAGATTTTCCTGATAATGTCCCATCTCAGAGATTTGACAGTGGGTACAAAAGCTGATTTTGGCTCTGAACTAGTTTAGGTTATATAAATATAGCAAATCCAACATATCTCAACAAAACAGATTTTGATCCTTGCTCATTGTTCCATTTTTAAGAGAATTCATCATAGACTGATTTATGGGGACTTAGGATAACCCTAGCAAGAAAAATGCAACATAAGAAATTGCTTTTGTTAAATCTTTAGCCTGGAAATGACACACATCACTTCTGTTCACATTTCATTGGCCAAAGCAAATCAGATAACCACACAATTCTAACTTAGAAGTGCCTAAGGGTGCAATCCAACTGTTTCCATAGAAAGTGAGTCAGATACACTTGATGAACAGCACTGTTGATGACCATCAAACTCCAACTTCCAAGTCATGACATTGTCTATGTAAGTATTTCAGAAATTCAAAACCAAGTCAATGAACAGCAGTTTGTAAGTCACAGCTCCTTATGAAAAATGGTTGAAGATAGAGAAGCCAGTAATAAGGACTGCTTTAAAGGTGTTTAATATTAGCATGGGAGGGTATGAGAATATGGCTTTCTACAATTATTTTATGAGTAAGAGAACTCAAAAAGGGTCATTAGAAGGCGTTAACATGTACCAGTATCATGCAGTTTTTGTTACTGTAACTTTGTAGTATAGTTTGAAGCCAGGCAGCATGATACCTCCAGCTTTGTTCTTTTGGTTGATGGGTGCAACAAACTGCCATGGCACGTGTATACCTATGTAACAAACCTGCACGTTCTGCACATGTATACCCTAGAACTTAAAGTATTAAAAAAGACAGACGGTAGTAACATGTGCCTTGGGGCTTCAGGGACAAAGGAATTGATATCTGACACAAAAGAAAAACTAAAAGCAAGTGGTTAACCTGGTCTCTATTGTGTGGTAGAGAAAAGAGTTAATAGTGTTGAGAAGAAGTTGCAGTTTCATCAGTAGTGTTGATGAAGAGTCAAACTCTGTAAGATATTTGAAGAGATTTGTTCTGAGCCAAACATGAGTGATCAATGACCCGTGACACAGCACTCAGGAAATTCTGAGAACATGTGCTCAAGGTGATCAGGACACAGCCCAGTTTTATAGATTTTAGACAGACATGTAATTGAACACATGTAAGATATACATTGTTTCAGGCCAGAAAGATGGGACAACTTGAAGGGGGTTGGGTGGGGATCAAGGGGCAGGTGGGAGATTCCAGGTTATAGGTAGATTTTAAATTTTTCTAATTAGCAATTGGTTGATAAGGTTATTAACAATAGAAAGGAATGTCAGGATTACCGTAAGAGGTTGTGGAGACCAAAGTTTATCATGCAGATGAAGTCCCAAGGTAGCAGGCTTCAGAGAGAATAGATTGGAAAGGTTTCTTATCAGACTTAAGGTCTGTGTTGATGTTAAATGCTGGTTGACTTTTCCTTAATTCCAAAAGGGAGGAGGGTATGACGATGCGTGTCTGACCCTTCCTTCCCATAATGGCCTGAACCAGTTGTTGAGGTTAATTTTGGAGTGCCCTGGCTAAGAGGAGGGGTCTATTCAGGTGGTTAGGGGGTTTGTAATTTTATTTTTTGTTTACAGTAGCAGAACATTTTATATGTTGTTATTATATGCAAATGTAGACTGCAGCTGGGACTGGCTGGTATCAGAAGGAAAATAGATAGATGTACTTACATAGAGGCTAAAATTCCAGCCCAACTACATTTCCAAAGCAAATCACATTTTTTATTTTCCAAGATTGGGGGTTGTTGTGATTTATGCTTTCTATATAATTTTCTGATTATGTAAAGTAGTAGCAAAACATAGGATCATCTTAAAGAAAACCCCAGTCCTAGTAGGGCCAGAGGACCTAGAATGGCAGACGTCTGAGCTGGGGACTTTTTAGGAAAAGCATGGTGTGAAGTAAATGGAGCCCATTTATATCAAATGAATTAAAGTTGGAGGTTGCCAATGGAAGAGTCTTTGAGTAACATGTGAAAGGAAAAGTACCAGCAGTATTTTGTCTCCCTGACATAGGCCTTCAGTGACAGGTTACAGCTATATCAGCCATGCAAGATTATGCTCTTTACCTTGATCCCTGTGTTTCCTGGGAAAGACGATGAAGAGATCAGAATCAGATACAATAGATACTGGAATGAAAGAGAAAATTCAGGAATGGAGAGAGAAGACAAAAACATACCCCACTTTTCCAGGCTATCTTCCAGACCTGAAGGAAAACCAAGCTTGTGGAAGGCAGATGTTTTAAATTTAACACATTGGAAGGTTTATAAAAAGCCATATTTTTTGTGGTATAGTTGACTTACAATAAATCCTCTTTTCAAGTGCACAGTTCCAAAAGTTTGACAAATGTGTACACTTATGTCGCTATTAACAATAATCAAGATGTAGAATATTTTTATCACACTACAAAGTTCTCTTATCTCTCTTTGCAGTCAATCCTTTGCGCACATATGGTAGCAAGCAGTGAGGGAATTTTGGGGATGATGGAAATGTTCTACATCTTGATGAGCGTTTTTTATTTTTAGGATGATGTTGTCAATGAATACGGGCAATTTATGTGTTTCTTTCTAAGCTGTATGTTAAATGAAGGTTGAGAGTACAACCTTACTTGTTGCTGATGTTTTGGAAAAATATTCAGTCTTTTAACATTAAACGTAATATTAACTGAAATTTTTGTGGTTGACCCTCAATTGGTTGAGGAAATCCCCTTCTATTCATAGTTTGCTGAAAAATTTCATCATGAATGAGTCTTGAATTTTATCAAATTCATCTCTTGAAATTATCATGTATTTTTCTCCTTTATTCTGTTAATCTATTGATTAATTTTCAGAATTTGAAGAAAAAACAAACTTCTGTTCCTGTCAGAAACACCGCTAGGTAGTGTTAATATCATTTTTAGTGTGTCTTATTATTTAATTGACCTTTTCATTATTATGAGATGGCCCTCTTTATCACTAATATTCATCATTCTAAGATTTATTTCATTTGATATTAATATAGCCACTTGAGCTTCCTTGTGATATTAATATAACCACCGTATCATTTTTATTACTAGAATTTTCTAGATGTATATTTATATATTTTTTTTCTTTTTTGCAATTTTACTTGTTAAACTTTGTCTTTATAACTTTCCAAGTAAAACATTGTGGTTTTTTTTTGAGTGTGTGTGTGTGTGTGTGTGTGTGTGGTGTGTAGTTTGTATCTTACTGAGTTTTTAAATCTAGTCATGCAATGACTGCCTTTTTATTTGAGGACTTATTCTATTTATTTTTATGTAATATTTGACACTGTTAACTTTAAGTCTACAATTCATGTTTGCTGGTTCACTGTTTTTTTAGTCTTGAACTGTTTTCTTCAGTATTAAATGGCTATTTTTGTGCTCAATTTTATGTCTTCTGTAAACTTATTAGTGATAGCTCTTTTATTATTATTAATATTGTCATTAGTCTAAAGTTTATAATATTTGTCTTTAGCTTATCAAACTTTAACTTCAAGTAATATTATACTACTTCACACACAATGTAATAATGCATTTCTTACAATGTAATACTTTTTCTTCATAGACATCTTTATGCTCTCATCTCACATTTTTTTCTATACATTATAAAGTCATAATTCAGTTATTTTAATTTAATCAGTCAATATTTATTTGTTAAATTTCATAAATGATAATACTATTTTTAGTTAACCACATATTTGCCAATTCTGGCACTTTCGGTTTTGTTATCTAAATTCATGTTTCTAGCTAAAATAATTTGCTTTCAAGTTTAATACTTCCTTTAACTTATCATTCAGTGCAGACCTCTTGGTGACAAAACTTTTCATTTTATTTATTCTTTATTTATTTTCTGCCTCCTCTTTCTCCTCTGGGACTCTGATTACACATATATCAGACCACTTGGTATTGTTTCACAGTTTTTTGTTTGTTTGTTTTTTGTTTTTTGCTTTCTGTTCATCTCTGTGTTTATGTTCAGATAGTTGCTATTGCAATGTCTTCAAATTCACAGATCTTTTCTTCTACAGTTCTTTATTTGTTGATAAAGCAACTAACTAAAATTTCATTTCAGATATTGTTTTATTATTTACATAACATCCATGTGTTTTAAAAGTATATAATCTTCCGTTTCTCTTATTGTTTTCCTTTTCTTTAAATACTTGAATGTACATACAACAGTTCCTTTAATGCTTTGGAATATCTTATCATCACTGTCATTTCTATGTTGGTTTCTATTGACTGACTTTTCTCTTGATTTTAGATAACTTATTTTTGTTTCTTCACATGTCTTGTAATTTTGTCTGAGTTTTAGACACCACAGCCGTTAACGGTAAGATACCTGGATTTCATTATAGTTCTTATTGCCCCTTGAATTTGGTAGAAATAAATTGAATTTTACATCAGCTCTAATCTGTGTGAGGCTTTTTTTTTTTTTTTTGAGGTGGAGTCTTGCACTGTCACCTGGGCTGGAGTGCAGTGGCATGATCTCGGCTCACTGTAACCTCTGCCTCCTGGGTTCAAGCTATTCTCCTGCCTCAGCCTCCCTAGTAGCTGGGATTACAGGTGCCTGCCACCACACTCAGCTAATTTTTTGTATTTTTAGTAGAGACGGAGTTTCATCATGTTGGTCAGGCTGGTCTCGAACTCCTGAACTCATGATTCACCCACCTTGGCCTCCCAAAGAGGCTTATTTTGAGCAACAGGGTTAGGGCAGATCTAGAGTAGTTATTCCCTATAATTAGTTTATCCCTACTTTTATGGTGTATCTTTCTTGTTTCTCTACTGAATGACTTATGTATTACGTGAGGACTTTCTGCTTTACATAGTTAAACCTCAAGTGTTTCCAACCCTATGATAGTCATAGTAGTCATTCAGTATGTATTTCCATAGTTGATATTTTATCCCAGTAGTTGTTCTGGCCAGGTCTCTTGGGTTCTCATTCTATATGTGTGTAGCTTGGTAGTCAACCAAAGATTCATGAACTTTATCATATTTCTCAAGATCTGTTTTCTGCAGAGTTTCCTCCACTCTGGTAACTTTTGCAAATTCCAGCAATTTCACCATTATCAACCCCCATCTCTGTATCTTCAGCTCAGCGAGGCTGTCATCCTCTGTTTGGGCTCTACTTGAGTTGGGAGTTTTTAAAATACATTGAATTACACTTTTTAAATATTGAAATGTCTCTTGTCACTAAATCTCACTGAAAACGTGAGAATGTGCCTCAAATTTCTTCCATGGACAAGAAAGAAAAATCCAGTATGTGATTTCTTTCTTGGTAAGAACTGCATGTTTTATGCATGAGTTATACTTATTATATTTGTTGGATAAAACATTAAGTACAATAACTAAACAAGAAGAACGCAAGTCTAGAACCATGCGTCATGGAATATCATGGAATTCGGAAGGGGAAATGCTGTATTTTCATTTTAGAAAAATCTGAATTCACAATTAAGCAAAGAAGAGTTGACTTATATCAGATTGTTTTAAAGAAAGAAGAAAGTTCTTTAATGATGAATGAAATGTATTCTGAAGTGACATGGATAAAATTTCCTAGAGGACACTAAATACTTATCTTACTAGTTGAAATATTCCAGTCAGTAGAGAAAAATGCATGTAAAAATTCTGTGAGGAAGAAACGGAGAGGCCTCAAGACAAAAATAAAAAGATAGAAATTTATCAAATGGTATCAATGACCTTCGGCTAAAAGAGCTACACATTAAGATAAGAGAGGTAATTCTGTGCTATTTAACAGCACCTACTGTATACACAGTCTAATGCTGAATGCCTGAGATAGGAAGATGTAAACATCCAACCGCCAGTCTTTTCTTCTAGGAATCATTATCTCTGGAGAGTTTCAGAACTTGGTTTATAACTATAGCATTTTCCTAGTCGCTTTTGGCATTTTCTCAGGTGATGTAGAAAGATGTAAGTTCACGTGAGCTTGTCTATTATTAAGATAGTTTTAAATCAACATCTGTATTACCTAAAGCATTGACTGATGGATTTACACTGTGTTAGATATAACATTTGCTTGAAAACGGCTTTATATTGCATCTGAATACTATAATAACCTCATATTTCATTCTGAGAACTCTTCCTCAATATGAGTCTTGAAGAACCTTACTTTTTTTCTTAACATATATATTTTTAGTTATTTTACAATTTACTTTATATACCAACTATGAGGCTTCCAAATAAAAATTTATTGTAAAGTATGAAAGTGTGGAATCCAAACATTCTTAAAAGATTGTAGCCTTCTGCTTTATTTCAAAGCTAAGATAACTGATAATCTTGCATATAGTAATAATGACTACTATTAGTTTAAGTTTTATTGAATGTTTTACACATGAAAAACTCTGAAAGAACCCTTTACATGGAATAACAAATGTATTTCTCAAAGATTTTTTCATCTTTGGTTCCCTAATTAGAACACAGTCAGAATATCTGGTATTACCTTGGAAAAATTATTTTTAAATGCAACCAAATAGGTAATAAGATTGGCATGCAAACAAAAATGATTCCAGAGCCTGGGCACTATCTATTACAATATTCAAAAAGATTCTGAAATATGTATCATAAAGAAATTGCACCTAATATGAGCCATTCAATGATCAGAATTTTGAAAGGTGACAAATTCCCTAAAATTCTCTGGATTTGTTAAGCAGACCTGTTATGATTCTAAAGTATGAAGCATTTGATGGTAGACATCTTTATATCACTACCCAGTACCAGGAAATACCACACATCCACTGTCAACTAGGGATGGCAAGCTTAGGAAATCAAATATCATCTTGAGACTATTTTAAAAGACTCATTCAAAAAAATCCCTTTTATCTTAAAAGAAAGTATTAAAATGAAATCATGCATGACTTCAAAATGTATTTAAATTTATCTATAGTGTACAACAATAGGGAATTTTATCAGATTACACTTTCAATGAAAAGAGTTTGAATGAGTTTGATGTGATTTCTATTTCAATCATAAGGGTGACTTCCACAGATATCTTTTTTTTCAATCATTTGTTTCTGCTCTCTCCATTTGTATTTTAACCTGTTTGTATGTGGGTGAATTTGAGGAAAAGCAAATCAGTTTGGCCTTTAATGTGAAGTCCTTCTTGTGTGATCAAACCATACTATTTCCAATACTAGGAAGAATGTGGATTTTAAGATTCAAAAGCACATGCCATTCTCAGCAACCTGGGAGGAATGATAATGTGGCCACTGGTTGAATGATAATTTTATCTACATAACTGCCTTCCATTCTCTTGCCTTCACTGTGTATTCAGACTTCTGCCTAAAGATACATGTTTAGACAGGCTGTTTTAATATAACATATTAAACTTTAAAATGATTCAAGGACGAACACTGGACTTTAGCTCACTGTAGGATACCACATTTCCTTGCATCATTTCCTTTTTGTTTTTTTAGCAGCTATTTTACCACTAAACCAGGAAAGTAGGAATTATGCAGGAAAATTGCTATCAGCTGGTACCCTTCTGGACTACACAATCCAGAGCATAATAGCTTCCCCAGTGGAGCCTCTGATGGCTTGATCCAAGTCATTAACCACTGCTAACACCTGAGGGAAGAAATGGAATATGGTGAAAGGGCTATCAAGACTCCCAGAAGATCTTTACGCCAACAAAATTTGTTTGAAATGCAGATGCCCAGGGCCCATCCCCAGAAATTCTCATTTAGTTGATTTGGAGTAAAATCCAAGAATATGCATTATTAATATGCTCAGATATTTTTAACTGAATTACTGCAGGATTTTTTTTCACTTGGCATCAGTTTATGTGAATATATGCTCAGACACAAGTGGTAATGGAGTTGAAATTTGGAATGTCAAGGTGGATCAGATGCAATAGTTCCCCCTTATCCATAGTTTTGCTTTCTGAGGTTTCAGTTGCCTGCTTTCAACCTTGGTCTGAAAATATTAGGTGGAAAATATCAGAAATAAACAATTCGTAAGTTATAAATTGTGCACTGTTCTGAGAACAGTGAGAAAATCTCATGCAGCCTTGCTCCATCTTGCTGGGGAGGTGGATTCTCTCTTTGCCCAGCTGGTCCACACCTTTAGTCACCTAGTACCTATGTGGGTAATCAGATAAAAGAAAAAAAAAACCGTAAATATCGGGTTCAATACTATCCATGGTTTCAGGTATCCCCTGGGGTCTTGGGATGGAGATCCCAAAGATTAGAGAAGACTACTGTATATCAGAGCTTAGTACATATAGGTATTTATTTTTAACATTTTCATCAACCAATAATAATTCTATGTATTTATGGGGTATAATGTGATGTTTTGAACTGTGTATATATGTGTAGGGATTTAATTTTTTTAAATTAATGTAATAAGAAGTTCAAGATCAGTGATGTATGTTTCTCTCATTGCATTCTATTTGTGTAGGGTTAGATACACTCAGGACTTCTCAAGGTACTGTTTGTTATTTTGAATCTCTTGTTACACATTCACCCTCTCATATTCATTTATGCCTATTATGTATTTATTCAACAAACCAATCAGCACTATTATATCTACTTTACATTTACTTTATAATCAAATATCCATTACATCTCTGAATTTGATATTACAAAATCCTCAGGTTCTTTGTTCCTGCTGCTTCTCTCCAAAAGGAAGCAGTAAATTTTCAGCTAACCATTGAAGAATGATAGGACTTTTCTACATTTGTGAGGAAGAAGTGAGTTTATTGGATGGAAGGGGAGATATGTACGAAATCATAAAAAAACAAAGATAGTGCAAGAAATATAACCAAGAAAGAAATTGTCGGAGATGGGAAAAAATAGGCAATCAATATCACTAGTTCCATTATTGAATGATTGAATCTGAGGTATTGAACATCCAGGCACACTTGCTTAATAGGTAAGTGGAGGAGGCATAAGGCTGAAGTTTTAAAAAGAAATATAGCTTGGTACTTGAAATCAGAGAGCAAATCAGGTTCACACAGTTTATAAAGAGGTTAGAGAAAAACACTAAGGAGAAAATGTTATAGAACAGAAAGATGGGAGGTGCAAAGAGATGACAGACTGCTGTTCTCTGTTTTGTCCCGGTAACAAACAAGCTTTTTCTTCTTGACTGAGCCACTCCTTTCTTAAGGCATTCTCTCATTTGTATCTGATGGTAGAAATTTAAATCGAGATACAAATGGCAGAGTGGACCACAGTGTATGGGAGCAGAGACTAGAAAGGCAAGAATCACCACAAGAGGATAAACCATCAACTGACCAATATTTTGACTAGTTAGAGTCTGTTTTCTCTAAGTTTCTTGAAATGTGTAATCATTTTCCTCACTTGCCTAGCTATCTATCTGTTCCTTTATCAAGGATGAATTGAAATCTTACCATAGAGATTTCTTTACAGTGACACATAGAACAGATTCTAGTATGCACGTACTAAAAAGGCAAACTTTCTGCATCCAAAGATCTTACAGTTGGTGAAACAGAAAAGCAACACACCCCACTGTATTGCAGCGTACTGGGTGGGAGGTGTGTTGAGGAAGACTTTCCTCTGCCAGTGACGTCTTATAGATAGCGGACGCTAAATAACTGAAGGTGGAATTAATTAAATGTGTCAAAGTAGACTTGAAATAATTTAAGATGGAGGTATAGCCGATGGCAAGGAAAATTGGATTTGTACTATGTTTGGGGGCTTGCCTGATGAAGCACGTTATGTCTTATTTTTGTATGTGTGAATGCAAAATCTTCAGGGAGATCATGAGATTCAACAAAGTGATTATGTTCAGGGATATTTGACCTACAAATCAAAACAAGTTATTTAGAAAACACATTACCTTTGGTATTATAGTTTCTTTCATATCTTCAGCTCTCTATTCACAATATTAAAGATTTCAGTATCTTGAAAACACTGTGTACTTCACTTAAACTAGTGCTTTAAAACAATTTTACTCTTTGGCCCAACTACTGTTTATATCAAATGTGTTAATGAGCACACATTTATAAGCTCAAGTACAAAATGAATTAATCTCTGTTTTTTTCCAGTTTCTCAAATAGTTAGAGGCATATATTCAATTCATAGAGATATGGTAGGGAATTTGCTCTTCTGATCATCCAGGCTTTCTAATTGTCTGGATATTTCCCTGCTATTAGATTGTTTTCTGAAATTGTCACAAGAAATTTCACGAAAGGCCTTGGCGTGTGTTTGTTTTGTTTTGTTTTGTTTTCTAAGTGGTTTATGTGCTGACAAAATGCATCTTTTACCCTTCTTCATAAATCCAAATAGATAAAATATTCTTTCCAGATCTATTGATATTTATAAAAGCTTTAAACTTTTCATTCAAACACAAGAGAAATTGTTTATTGGAATAGTTTTCACTCTAGTGGATTAGTTAATGCAATATTCCTCAGATAAAATGAAAGTAATACTAGTCTTCATCCCTCATTCTCCAGTGCCTGGAGTGGAATAAACTTGCCTTTCCTCTGAGCATTAAGGGATCTGCAAAAGGTGCATGGGCGTTTTGAGTAAGAGCAAGCATACTAATTAAGAGCAGAGGAAAAATCATCAAACACACCAGACCTTGGGCACTGTGATTGAATCTAGCATGGAACTTGGATTCTGTGATACTTGCATTCCTCTCTCATACCAAAAATGATAACTTTTTCATAATTAATTCATGGTTATGCTCTGCTCTGCTCTGCTGTGTTATGGCATGCTTTGCTCTGTTACCTTGAGGCTCAAAGTATGGAATTTAGATCTATAGAGTATAGTATTGGATAGCTTTTTAATCAAATACTATGCTCTTGTCCACCAGTGACCTTGTCCACTTCGCTTTTTGTTGTCTCTGATAAAGGTGTCATAACATGGAAAAACTTCCCTCTATATGCTTTTTTCTCTTATCCTTGAGCTTTAATAAAAAAAGTCTTAGAGTCTATGTTCCCTTGTTTTTTGAGGTAATTTTAGTTAAGGTGACAAAGGCAGAGTGTAGAAAATACACTGAACCATGTTGTAATTTTTAGCCTCCAGCTGAGAAATCTTGAGCAACTCATTTTATCTTTCAAAAACTCTGTTCCTCATAAGTAAAATGGGAATAAGAATGCCTTGCTCTGACTCAGTAAATCATAAATATATGTAATCAGATTTTCTTATTGCATTTATTTTCTAGGGATGCCATAAGAAATAATCCCACACTGGAAAGTGTAAAACAACAGATGCTTATTCTCTCAGAGTTTCTAGAAGCTGGAAATCTGAAATCAAGGTGTGGGCAGGGTCATGTTCTCCTCAAAAACTCTAGAGGAGAATCCATTCTTTGTCTCTCCCAGCTTCTGTTGGTATAGTCATTCCTTGGCTGTGGCCACACCATGCCAGTCTCTGCCTCAGTTGACACATTGCCTCTTCCTCATCACTGCATCAAATTACCCTCTGCCTCACTCTTAGGAGGGCAAATGTTGTTGGATTTAGGATGCACTGGGTAATTCCAGATGAACTGCTCACCTTAACATTTTTAACTTACTTCCATGCAAGGACCCTTTTCCAAGTAAGGTGACATTCCCAGATTCCAAGGAGTAGAATTTAGATGTGTTATTCAAACCACTACACTAATGTTCTACCACCTACCATAATATACACAGAAACAGCATCAAAAAGCAAAAGGATGGAGATAGTAAGCATTATCTTTCACGAACATAATTCCACTACACACTATCTTCATGTGATCTAAAATAATCTTTTATAGAAACACTTTAAATTTTAAGGGAGTAAATTTAGCTTCTTAAAAAAGTTTACAAGCTGCTTAAGTTTCATAGATTACTTGATGACTGCTGGGTCTTATAAAGTGAATAATAGCACAGCCTACTCTCTGTCCATTTTCATTCCAAAATGACAACGATGCAGATATTTACAGAACTTTACTGCTAGATGGTTACAGTGCAGAAAGAGCCTGCAAAGTGATTTTCTGTGTGAAAATGTTCTAATTCATTTTGTGTATAATTGTAAATTGTTGACTAAACATTCAGTTTGGTGTTAGTCTAGGAACTTCCATGAGAATCCACCATGATGTTGATTTTTTTCCCAAAGTCAAAGTGGACCTTGCTCCAATATTTTGTGGCTAGATAGACTATATTATTAATTATTAGAATATTTGGTAATGAGTCAACACTCAAAAAAATTGATATTATTGACATCAGGTGGCATGACAGAAAATCTAATGAGAAAATGGAAAGCAGTCACAAATAAGCCAACGATCTAATTAGGTGGCTCAGATATCCAGTTGCTTTAGTATGTGGCAGATTTAGTATGTTGGTACACTTTCAATTAATTATATAGGAAGTTGTAATGGTACTGAAGGAGACTGGCTTCACAAAAACTTAGTTTTTATTAATTCATTACACTGTGACTATTTCCAACAAGACTCAGTATTTAGAATAGAAAGATATAAATGGAGTGTGGATGTTATAATATTTGTTCATATTCCTAAATATTGGATACTACTTTATATATATTATTCTAATATGCTGAAAATTTCTGAATGTGGTATTTTTATTGTTTTGCTGGGTTTTTATAAATAAACAACAGATACAACACAGTGATAAGAACTTAATTAAATCTCTTGTCCATACCTACTAAACACAGTGACATTTTTTTCTTTGTTTTGACCTTCTTACCGTTTTCATTTCATTTGATTTAACAAGAAAATTTGAAATAAATTTGCAAGTCAAATATCTGGCGACGTTTCTCAACAAGGCACAATATCTACTGATCTCTTCATCTGTTTATTTTGCCATAAATATTTGCCTGACAAGTGCCTTCATTAACTCTGCCTCCTTTTTCTTTTTGTTTGCATCTAAAAGGACAACCATAAGTCATAGCTCAGTAATTTTAAATACATAGGATCTAGACCAAAGTAACATTTCCATATCAGGGCAACAGATGAAGTACGCTAAAAGAAAAAGAGAATTTGGATTTGCCTGTTTTATTTTATCTAAACAATAAACAATGTGGAAAGAACTTGAGATATTTAAATACTAACAGTAATAATAATGGCCAATCCTGTTTTATTAAAAATACAAAGAAAATAGAGTATTTCCCTCTTTTATCTGCAGGGGATATGTTCCAAATCCAGATTGGACACCTGAAACCACAGATAATATCAAATCATACACACACACACACACACACACACACACACACACACAGTATGTTCTATGTTTTTTCAACCTGAACGAAAATGATTGCCTAGTGACTAAAGGGCAGGGAGTATATACAGCATGGATGTGCCAGAAAAAAAGGATGATTTAAATCCCAAGTGGGACTGAGAGGGACAGAGAAAGATTTCATCATGCTACTGAGAATGGTGCACAATTTAAAATTTATGAATTGTTTATTTACGGCATTTTCCATTTCATAGTTTCAGACTGTGGCTGACCTTGAGTAACTGAAACAATGGAAAACGAAACTGTGATAAGAGAGGACTACTGTAATTGAAAGAAATAAAATAAAGGAAAGAGGCAAGGAAGGAAGGCAGGAAGGCAGGCAGGAAGGAAGGCAGGAAGGAAGGAAGGAAAGAAATTCAGACTGTGGGATAAATTACACAGATAAAAGTGAGGAGTTATCCAGATAGGCACAGTTTATCTTTTTTTTTTTTTTTTTGTCTTTAAGTTCTGGGGTACATGTGCAGAACGTTCAGGTTTGTTGCATAGGTGTACGTGTGCCATGGTAGTTTGCTGCACCCATCAACCCATCTTCTAGGTTTTAAGCCCTGTATGCATTAGGTATTCGTCCTAATGCTCTCCCTCCTCTTGCCGCCCACCCCCTGACAGGCCCTGGTGTGTGATGTTCCCCTGCCTGTGTCCATGTGTTCTCATTGTTCAAATCCCCCTTATAAGTGAGAACATGTGGTGTTTGGTTTTCTGTTCCTGTGTTAGTTTGCTCAGAAACTCATTATTTTTTATGAACTCATTCTTTTTTATGGCTGCATAGTATTCCATGGAGTATATGTGCCACATTTTCTTTAAATAGACTTTTTAATTTTTCATGGACTATATATGTGGGGTATGCAAGGTAGTTTTCATTCTGAGGGCTCTTCTCTTTGCTTTTCGGTGGCTGAGCCCACATGAGCTCTTCTTTGTGTGCCCACAGAGGGAAACATCTAGCACAAGGTCTTTAGTGTCTCTTCTTATAAGGACATTATTCTTCTTGGATGAGAGCCTCACCATTATGACATTATTTAACCTTATTTACTTCTGTAGAGGCCCTATCTCCAAATGCAGGCACACTGAGGGTCATAGCTTCAACAGAAGAATTATTTACGTATTCAGTCCGTAACAAATACTTCCTTGTTTGCTACAGGAAAAATGATATGTTATAAGGATATTCACGTTGTGTGAAAGAATATCCCTTGATTTCCATCTCCAAATGCTTCAAGGACAAAATATCAATAATCAAAGAAGAAATTTCTCCTCAACTAACTATAGGAGATAATTGTTCAATCCGTGTGCCCCTCTCTGAATATACAACTAACATATCCAATTTCAGTTCAGTAAAATAGAATTCTGGTATGCACCTCTTTAACATAATGGTGTTTTCAATATTTTAATAAAAGTTTGATTTTTTTTCCCTCTCTAAGGCCTCTTTTTATCTGAACCTGAGCATCCTCAGTTTATTGCTCATGTTTCATGATATGAGTCATGCCCAGAGAAAGGCTCGGAAATCATCAATATTTCTCTTAAATTTTCATACACAACCCCAGGATGTATATGCTTTCCAATAGCCTGAAATTGAACTCTCCCTCTCTCTGATTTATTTTAAACCACATATAAGCCTTTACAACAAATAACATGAAGGGAAATAAATTTAAGCCCACAAAATATAGCTTATGATTACTTACTGAAGTATTTAATCAGCAAATATTTGCTGAAAACCCATTATGCATCTGCAATAGGTTATTTGTTACTTGGAAGCTTCTGAGTTTATTTCTGTACCTCTAATATCTATCTTATCGCCATTACTCTATCATTTCTTTGTAATAGTGTTTTGACAAAAATATAAAGAGTTTTGTAAGATCATGTAACTCATATATCTGCAGATATTGGGGACAATTTGTGAAGGAAATTATACAGAAAGAAGTGATATTTGAGCATCGATATAAAGAACACATACATCTTCACAATTCAAATTATGGCTAAGGAGAGGTAGAGAGATTATCAAGTCAAGCTGAACGAAGAGCAAATATGAAAGCCCTGAAGAGGGAAGATGTTTGACTCAGAAAAGGCTAGGATGTCTGGAACATATAGAGAAAGGAGAGTGGCAGCACATGAAGCTGGAGAATTAGACAGGGGCTAAACCATGCAGACCTTGGGGGAAGAAACTAAAATCTCTAATGTGTAATCAAGTGCAGAAATTCTAAATGTACTCTCTCTCTTTCTCGTTTCCCCCCTGCCAACACACACACACACACGCACACACACACACACACATATATAGATAGATAGTTATACATGTTTATCTATTATTGAGAGTCTATATTGCATTCCATTTCTATTTGATATGTTTTTCCAGAATAATGTGCTTAGTCAATTTTGTTTTTGTTCGGTAACAGAAATTCTTACAAGATTAGAGAGATGGAGAGATAGGTAGATAGGTATATAGACAGACAGATAGACAGATATTCATTGCTGTCTCATTTTCTAACTTTTAAAAATATTTCTCCGTGCTTGTGAATCCGTTAGCTGTTCAGTTCCTTGAAACTAAAACCATTCCAAATAGAAGTGGGTAAAACGATGGTACCAATGTTATGAGAATTCCTGCTCTATGTCAAGTCCTGTGCTACAGACTGGGAGTAGAACTGTGACTAAGGCAAGTCTGCCTCAAGGGGCTTATATTTTAATGAAATAAAACATATACATTTTATTTAACAGTATCTATGTTTTTCTAAAATTTCACAAGAATAATGCATCAACATTATAAGGGATTAATTGTAAGATGACTGCCTTTAGCATGGTCTCATAACGTTCAGTAAAAACCTAACAAATTACTTGAAAAATAAAATTACATAAAACTAAGAATAAAACTAAATATTTTTTGTTCATAATCAATCTGTTGTCAGAATCTGAATAAAAGTTCATATATATTTACGTTAACTGTACTCTGCCACCTGAAACTAAGCAAGGCTATGTCCTTGAAAAGAGTTCTTGTTCATTTGGTCTCTTCTTTACTATTTACTTGGCACATACCTTGTATTTCTCAGCCAAGGAGAAGGAAACTCAATTCTACTACCACTTTAGGAATATTGTCACTGGAGGCATGCCTGGTGCTCTTAGCTCACTTTAAGTCCCCGTGAAGATCTTTTGTACAAAAGTCAGTCATAAACAACTGGGTATGGGGAATAAAGCAAGCTCCTGGAAATGGAGTTTTTCTTTTTTCTTGGTATAATATTCATCTGTAAAGCATTCCAAAAGAATGAGGAAACAAGAAAATCTCTAACTGGGAGAAATAATGGGGACTATGAGTACATTTTCTTATTGGTATACAGTGGGGATTGGTTCATGTGGATACCAAAATCCATGGGTACACAAAGTCTCTGATATAAAATGGCATAGTATTTACACATACTCTATGTACATCCTCCCATATACTTATCATCATCTCTAGATTACTTATAATACCTAATTCAATGTAGATACTATATATAGATATATTTTATTGTGTTTTTAATTTGTAATATTTTAATTACTATATTGTTATTGTTTATATTTTTAAGTATTTTCTATCCACTGTTGGTTGAATCCACAGATGTGGAAACCATGGATACAGAAAGCTGACTGTATTTGAATACACCTGTTGAGAATGTCAGAGAGCCAGGTGATAATGTGATGCTATGTTTCTATCTCAGTGTAACACAACTGTAGTAGACGGGACATCAACCTATCTGGTTGGATATTAGTTCATCCTAGAGAATTGCAATTGATACTAATCTGCCCATTTTTAAAATTGATCTTGTCAGCATATCCTTCTATCTTTTGGAAACTTTTGTTTTGCCCTCAACTTCAAGTGATTTTTTAAAAAATAATGTAGTATGTAACTATGGATTCAGTGATCATTTCCTCTCTTTTTTCATATATTTTTTTACTTCTAGAAAAATTTCTCCCTTTTATCTAACATCTCATTATTAGGACATACTCTTCTGTTTACGGTGCTCAAAAAGATAAAATAAATGCAATAGAAGCAATAAGCAGGAGCAGAAGCTACAAGGGGAGAGGGCAGGCTAAGATTCAGAGACAAGAAGATGGTACACAATGGAAACATGAAAGACTGAGAAGAAAGTTGTTGAATAATGTAAGAGTAAAACTGAAGCCAAGTTTAGAGATTGTGAACAGCCAAGATATTATCACTTATATGACTGTTCTTTGCTTTTACACTAATGGACAGCAAATAAAACAAACAAAAAACTAAAGTAAAACTAAAGTAAAAAACAAAAAAAAACAGTGCATGTAAACAGATAGACAATGAAAAAATCTTCCAATAAACACCATTGATCATCTCACCAATTGTTGAAAGTCAAAAGCCTTTTTCTTTTTTAAAAAAATCACAAACAAGGTAAAGGTGCCCACTGTAACTTCTTGTACTCAAAATTGTATTAGAAGTTCTCATTAGTGTACTAAGATTTAAAAAAAATGAAAACAATAATTCTTGAAAAGGAATGAATAAAATCCTTTATTTGCAGAGAATGTGTGACTATATAGAAATACCCCCAATATGATCAGATATATTTTTCTATTCTCTATTTTACTAATTTGCTCTTTAAAACCTTACCATTTCCTTTCTTCTGATTGCTTTAGGCTTATTTTGCTCTTCCTTTTATATGGCCGATGGTAAAAAATTAGGCTATTGATTTGAGAGCTTTCTGCTCTTTTAATACAGACATTTAACGCTATAAATTTCCCTCTAAGGACTCCCTTAGTTGCAACCCACACATTTTGATTTCATAGTATTTTTGTTTACATTTGTTTCATAATTTTTTTAAAATTGCCCTTTTGCTTTCTTCTTTGATCTATTGGCTATTTAAGAGGGCATTATTTAATTTCTACGTATCTATGAGTTTCCCAAATTTCTTCCTGTTATTGGTTTGTAACTTCATTCCATTGTGGTCAGACAACCTACTTTGGATTAGTTCTATCATTCTATCATGTATTGAGGTTTATTTTATGACCTGGCATATAGTTCACAGTGCAGAATGTTCCAAGTTCACTTGAGAAGAATATTTATTATACAGTTGTTGAGTGTTCCACAGTGTTAGTGTAGGAACCTAGTTTTTAGATTCTTTCCTGGGCTGGGGTCACCGCGAGAGACTACTCGACACGGAAATCACAGCGGAGAGATTTATTGCTAGCGCGCTAGGGTCCTATGTCCGAAGTTGGCCACAGGACCCCGAATGCTTGTTACAGACGGTTTATAAAGGCAAAAACTACAAAAATTCACAAAGCTTGAGGCGCAAGATGATTGGAGCAGGTTATGGCCTGAGCAAGATGTCTTACTTTAATTGGTTGGTTTGAACCTGGTTTGAACCCGCGCGGGGTATTTCCCGGACTTGTTCTTCTGTTTGAGTTCCAGGAATATGGGTGGGTGTTTTAGATAGCCACACGGACATCGGGCAGGTGCTTTAGATGGCCACCTGGTCGTTGGGTGGGTGCTTTTAGATAGCCACCTGGTGTGGCTTTTCTAAGCTCCTAAGTTTCTAAGTCTCTAAGTCTCTGAGCTTCTAAGTCTATAAGTTTCTAAGCTTCTAAGTTTCTAAGTCTCTAAGTTTCTAAGTCTATAAGTTTAAAGGTTTCTAAGTTTCTAAGGCTTCTAAGTTTCTAAATCTATTTTCATTCCCTCCTCTTTTTTGTGACTAAGAGGCTCAATCTTGAGCCTCCTCTTCTGTCCTGAGGGCTCGGTACTGTTGGGTCAGGACCATAGCCTGCACAATGTTTAACTTATCTTTAATAAAGGCGAGCAAGCGGTTAAGTATACACGGCCCGAAAGTCAGGATGAGCATGAGTAGGATAAGGGGGCCTAAGATCGTGGAGACTAAGGTGCTGAACCAAGGAGACTGGTTGTACCAGCTTTCAAACCAATTTTGTTGAGACTCTCTTTCCTTTTTTCGTTTGTCTAATCTTTCTCTTAGTTTTGCCATAGAATCTTTAACCACTCCTGAATGGTCTGCGTAAAAGCAACATTGTTCTTTGAGGGCTGCACAGAGCCCGCCTTCCTTTAAGAAGACAATTTCTAGTCCTCGCCGGTTTTGCAATACAACTTCAGACAGAGAGGTTAGAGATTCTTCAAGTTTTGAAATAGAGTGTTCTATGGCTCTAAGGTCCTCATCCATGGCTGCCCTAAGTTGTTGCAGATGGTAGCTACCACGTACTAAAGCTGCTGTTCCGGTCCCAACTCCAGCTGCTACCCCCACTCCTAGCATTACAGCGAGGGTGAGTGAGACAGGTTCCCTTTTGGGTCTACTATAAGCTTTCTGTTCATACCGGAGGTCAAAGGAGTCTCCAGAGTGATAGTATACCCAGGGAACAACCTGTACTAACACGCAGTAGTCTGTGCTGCGGTTAAACGCTGCTGTGGATACACAGGGAGTGAGTCCAGTGTTGCAAGCCTACCAATCTGTCCCGGAAGGGACCAAATAGTGATTGGAGCTAGGCACTGTCAGAGTCTTGTCACAGAGATGCTGATGGCTAGTGGGCACCTTTCCTATACAGATTCCTGACCCGGAAACTTCAGCCAGGGTCAGCTTTTTATGCTGATCCTATGCACATCCAGTAGGATTAGTGGAGTTGGTGAAATTATTAGTGGAGGCAATGCCCTCATAATAAGGGGGGGCTGTCGCTAGGCACAGCCAACAAGAGGAGGTGGATTCTGGCCTGGTCTGGTTCAAGGCAAAGTAAGAGCCTTTTATGAGATTAAGGAGGCTGTCACCTAAGCCCGGAGAACTCAAGGGCAGGGTAGTGCCTTGAGGGGCCTTTGGCTGAGGGCCCTGAGGGGCCTCCGGCTGGGGGCCCTGAGGGGCCTCTGGCTGAGGAGGCCTTGCTTCTGGTAAAACTGGGTTTTGCCCTATTGAGACAGGAGCTGAGGCAGGGCTGACTGCTAGCCTAATTTGGATGGGGATCCTAAACAGTGGCTTTTGGTGTAAATATAGGCCCCATATTAATCCTGACATCTAGCGGCCATCAGATTTCGCCGCTTTTTTGAATTTGATGCAGACCAGATTACAGTCGGCCGAATACCGGGTTCTGGTGCAGGGCTTAACAAAGGACATGGATATGTACCATGGTGTTGTGGCCCATTTCCATTCTCCATTATTAGTAGTTACACAAGTCTAGCTAGCACAATACAGGGAAGTTATATCCCCGCAAGTTTGTTTCATTTTTCCTGTCCGGAATCCGGGGCAGGCATAGAACCTGTTCCGGCTTATGGACACCTTTCTAGCCTGTTTCCTCCATGCTCCCCCTTCCATGTTATCTACCCCTGCTACTTTATCTAGGTTGAGATAGAGGTCAGGGAACTAAGTTCCTACAGGGGCAATTTGTGAAGTCTCATATAGGACTTCATGGGTATTAAAATTAGTTACTCTCCAGGTTAGGTTAAAAGGTTGGTGGGGGTTTTTGGTGTCAGCAACACGGGGAAGGAGGGCTAGTAGTGAGTAAAGGGCTAGGTACGAGTGAGTCTTATCTTGAGGGGGTCCTCAGAGCGACGGAGTCTCCATGTCCTAGGTGGTCCGGGCGTCTCTGGAGCAGCCTTGGCGTGGGATGCGTGGATCCAAGTGGCGATTCCGTCAACCTTTATGGCTGTGGGTGTGGTCAGGAGAACAATGTAGGGTCCTTTCCACCGAGGCTCCAGTCCTTGAGAACGGTGTCGTCTAACGTAGACGGAGTCCCTCACCTGGAAGGGGTGGCTGGTCTGCGAATGTCCTGGCCGGTACAGTTCTGCCAAGGGGGCCCAGATTTGGGCCTGTACTGCTTGTAGTCCTTTTAGCCGGGCCTGCAGGTCAGTCTTAGAGTTGGAGGGAGAAAAGGAGTCAAGTAGGGTTGACAAAGGGGGAGGTCCTCCATAGAGGATTTCATATGGAGTAAGCCTAAAGCGGTTAGGCGTATTCCGGGCTCTTAATAGAGCTAGAGATAGGAGGCGTCTCTAATCTTTTAAGTCAGTCTCTAAGGTCAATTTAGTAAGGGTCTCTTTTATTGTTCTATTCATTCTTTTTACCTGTCCTGAGCTCTGGGGTCTATAAGCACAATGCAATTTCCAATTAATCCCCAGTATCCTGGCTAGCCCTTGACTTACCTGGGAAACGAAGGCCGGCCCGTTGTCTGACCTAATTACCTTGGGGAGTCCAAACCTAGGAAAGATTTCTTCCAGAATCTTCTTGGCTACTATGTGTGCCGTTTCTTGCCGGGTGGGGTAGGCTTCTACCCATCCTGAAAAGGTATCTACAAACACTAGTAAGTACTTATACCTAGCATAGTGAGGTTTTACTTCAGTGAAGTCTACCTCCTAATAAGCCCCCGGGCGGCTGCCACGGGTTCGTATTCCTGCTGGCACTCGAGTAGCCCCAGCGTTCACCTGCTGACAGACCTTGCAGGCAGAAGTCACCTATTCTATTAGAGTACTTGCCTTAGGAATTAGAAAGTCAGTTTTTTCAATTAACATTTTTAACTTCCGGCTACCTAAGTGTGTCCAGGCGTGCATCTGCTGGATCATAGCCACGGCTTCTTTTTGTGGGAGGACTGTCTTTCCTTCTTTTTCCCAGTTCTTGGTGTCCTTGTTTTCTATAGCTCCTATGGCTCTTGCCTCTTCTTGGTCTTCTGGGGTGTAGGTGTGTCCATCCTGGTCGGTTTTGTTGGGTTCTGAGGCTAAGGTTAGTACTTTTGCCATGGCTGCCTGCTTGGCCACGTGGTCCGCCTGTCTGTTTCCTACTGCAACTGGATCCCGTCCTTTCTGATGTCCGGGACAGTGGATTATGGCTACTTCTCGTGGGAGGAAGAGGGCTTTTAATAAGGCAATTATTTCAGCTTTGTTCTTGATTTCTTTCCTCTCTGATGTTAGGAGACCTCTTCTTTCATAAATACTTCTATGGGTATGAGCCGTTGCAAAAGCATATCGGCTATCTGTATAAATATTAGCCTTTTTCCCCTTGGACAGCTCTAGGGCCTTTGTTAGTGCTATTAGCTCAGCCTTTTGTGCAGACGTGCCAGGGGGCAGTGACTGTGCCTAAATGGTGGTGTGGCCATCTACCACTGCCGCTCCCGCCCTCCGGGTACCTGAGTCAAGATAGCTGCTGCCGTCTGTATACCATGTGTGGTCCGCGTCTGGGAGTTCTGTGTCCTTGAGGTCCTCCCGCGTTCCGTGGGTTTCTGCCAACACCTGCCGACAGTCGTGAGGGCTCAGTTGGTCTCCTGGTAGCGGCAGCAGCGTTGCAGGGTTCAGGGTGACCGGAGGGCCAAACCGGACGCGGTCTGTGTCCAATAGGAGGGCCTGGTAGTGGGTCAAACGTGCATTGGTAATCCACCGGTCCGGGGGCTGTCGCACTATGGCCTCTAGAGCATGTGGAGTAATAATAGTCAATGGCTGCCTAAGGGTTAACTTAGCAGAGTCTTTGACTAACATGGCAGTGGCTGCCATGATGCGGAGACACGGGGGCCAACCGGCTGCTACAGGATCTAGCTTTTTAGACAGATACGCTACCGGTCTCTTCCAGGGCCCTAATTTCTGGGTTAAGACTCCTTTTGCAATTCCTTGCCTCTCATCTAAGAAGAGGGTGAAAGGTTTTGAGGTATCCGGTAACCTAAGGGCTGGGGCAGAGAGGAGTGCTTTCTTTAGAGTCTCAAAAGCCAATTGATGTTCCTCCTGCCAGGTAAAAGGGGTGCTTCCCTTGGTGAGGGTATAAAGGGGGGCGGCCAGTTCAGCGAAACCGGGTATCTACAAGCGACAGAACCTAGCAGTTCCCAGGAATTCACGCACCTCTCTGGGATTCCGGGGCGGTGGAATGCGAGCTACAGTCTCTATGCGCCCAGGGGTGAGCCACCTTTTCCCCTCACTCAGTATGTACCCCAGGTAGGTTACCTTGGTCTGACAAATTTGTGCCTTCTTGGCGGATGCCCGGTATCCTTTTTCACCCAGTTCCTGGAGTAGATGCTTAGTACCTTGCATGCAGGCTTCCTTTGTGGGGGCCGCCAGGAGGAGGTCATCTACATACTGGAGCAAGGTCACTTCTGGATGCTGGGTCCGGAAGTCGGTTAGGTCCTGGTGGAGAGCCTCATTGAAGAGAGTAGGAGAGTTCTTGAACCTTTGGGGAAGTCGGGTCCAGGTCAATTGGCCTGAGATTCCTCTCTCAGGGTCTTTCCACTCGAAGGCAAAGAGTTCCTGGCTTTGGGGGGCCAGGGGTAAACAAAAGAAGGCATCTTTTAAGTCCAGTACTGTATACTAGCTGTAGTCTGGTTTTAAGGTACTGAGCAAGTTGTAAGGATTGGGGACCGTGGGATGGATATCCACAGTTCTTTTGTTAATTTCTCTCAAATCTTGGACGGGCCTGTAATCCTGGGTACCAGGCTTTTTTACTGGCAGAAGAGGAGTATTCCAGGGTGAGCGACAAGGTCGCAAAACTCCAAGTTCTAGAAATTTGATAATGTGCTGCCGAATACCCATATGAGCCTCTAGGCTCATGGTGTATTGTTTGATAGACACAGGCACCGCCGTGGGCTTTAGATCAATTATAATTGGGGCTTGACACTTGGCCCGCCCAAGTCTTCCCGTTTCCGCCCAAGCTTGAGGAAAATCTTGTAACCAAACATCAGGGAGGCTGGTGGTGACTGGGGTGTCAAAAAGCCGGTGTTCATCTTGCAGAGACACAGTCAAAATTTGGATGGGCTGGCCGTCTCGGTCTAACACTTGGGCCCCTGCCTCGGAAAAGTGGATCTGAGCTCCGAGTTTGGTTAGGAGATCTCATCCTAGAAGGGGGTATGGACATTCGGGTACCACCAAGAAGGAATGTGTCACCATTCCTTGCCCAAGGTTAACTGTCTGGTGGTTAGTCTATTTGTGCATTTTTCCTCCTGTTGCCCCCTGGACCCAAGATGTACGAGAGGACAAGGGCCCGTTTGCCTTGGTCAAAACCGAGTGTTGGGCGCCTGTGTCCACCAAGAAGGTGGTGGGATGCCCCCCTACAGATAGAGTTAGCCGGGGCTCGGGGGGGGCTCCAGAGCCTTGACACCCCTATTCGCTGTCCTCACCTAAGGTGAGGACAGGAGCAGGTTTCTTCTGGTCTCTAGGACGCTTGGGGCAGTCTTTGATCCAATGCCCTCGTTCTTTGCAGTAGGCGCACTGGTCCTTATCTACTTTAGGCCGCCTCCACTTTTCCCCCTGTCTCCCTGACCCTTTCTCCGTTACTACTGCTGCCAGGATTTTTGTCAAGTGCTTATCTCTCTTTCGGTCTCTTCGATCCTCCCGTTCCTCTTGTTCCTTCGCTAGCCTGGCCTCCCTTTCCTCGGGGGTTTCTCTCTTATTATACACTTTTTCTGCCTCTCTGACTAATTCCTGTAATTCATAGGTCTGGATCCTATCTAATCTTTGGAGTTTCCTTTTAATATCTGATGCTGCTTGGTCTATGAACGACATGGCCACGGTAGCCTTATGTTCTAGAGCCTCTGGATCAAATGGGGTATACATTCGGAACCCTTCCAGAAGTCTTTCCATAAAGGCTGCCGGGTTTTCTTCCTTTCCCTGAATTATGGTCCTTACTTTGGCCAAATTGGTGGGGCGTTTCCTTGCCCCCTTGAGACCCGCCAACAGAGCCTGGCGATAGATTCGGAGACTCTCCTTACCTGGTGCTGTCTCATAATCCTAGTCCGGGCGGGTGAGGGGAAATCCCTCGTCTATTTCGTTGGGGAGCTGGGTTGGAAGGCCTCCTGGCCCCGGCACATTTTTCCGGGCCTCCAGGAGGACTCGTTGCCTTTCTTCGGTGGTCAGAAGGACCTGCAAAAGCTGTTGACAATCATCCCAGGTAGGCTGGTGGGTGAGGAGAATTGATTCTATCAATGAGGTTAAGGCCTGAGGGTCTTGGGAAAAGGGGGGGTTGTGAGTTTTCCAATTGTAGAGGTCGGAGGCAGAAAAGGGCCAGTACTGGATTGCGCAGTTGACCGTGCGAAGGGGGAAAAGGGAAGACTGCCAGGTGGGAGTGCCATCCGGGTCTTCAGTCCGCCGCAAGCGGAGACGAGGTGTTGGTGGTGGTGTTCTAGGGGTTAATTCAGGCGGGGTTGGAGAGGGAGGCGAGGTAGAGGGAGGGACCGATGAGGGGGCTGGAGAAAGAGTAGGAGCCAAGGGAGTAGTGGGAGGGAATGGGGATAGGGTAAGGGACGAGGGTGAAGCATAAGGTGGAGGCCTCAGGAGGGGGTCGTGAGGAGGAGGAGGAGGTGGAGGGTCGGACAGGAGGAGGTCTTGCTGAGTTCCATCAGGGAGGACTGGCTTAGGAGGATCCGGAGTCTGATTCTTTGGGGCTTCCACGGCAAGGAGGGTAGATTGGGACGGGGAGGGGGAATGAAAGAAGGGTTTCATCCAGGAAAGGGGGTTTCGGACCAAATCTTCCCAGGTGATTATGTAGGCCACTTGGTCTTGGTGTCCTTGTGGCCCAGGATTCATCACTTTTGCTTTAACCTGTAAGATAATGGAGAGGTCAAATGTTCCATCTTGGGACCACCCAACCTGGAGGGTTGGCCATTCAGACGAACAGAAAGTTTGCCATCGTCCTTTACAGACTTCCACGGAGAGATCGTGGGCTCGCGCCCGGACGTCAGGGAAGTGGGTCAAAGTCAAGGCTAAAGGAGTTGTTAGTGTCTGTCCCATAGTTTCGTCCAGAAAGTCACACACACACAAGGACGAAATGACAACAATAAACACAGTGGCCAAACAAACACAGAGGAGCCGCGCGGCCAGAGAGTGGCGCCACAAGATTACAAAAGATTCAGACGGCAGGGGTGACCTGCCTACAGAGTCGTCAGCTTTCCTTCCGAAAACCGCCAGGGTGTCCCCCGGGGCACAAGGGGGAAGGTGCCGGACACATCTGTCCTCCTTCCCCACTTGATTATTCAGACGGAGTACTCCTCAGAGCTAGCCGGCAAGACAAACAGAGTACAGAGCGAAACGAAAGTACCTGACAGTACCTGACAGAGTCCGTTCGTCAGTCGGTGGCCCGGGCCAGTTGAGTCTCCACCAGAGGGGTCGAGGGTCCTTGGGCGACCCCCTTTCCCGGCCAACGC
The DNA here is from genome assembly GCF_047675955.1 of Chlorocebus sabaeus. Classification (NCBI taxonomy): domain Eukaryota; kingdom Metazoa; phylum Chordata; class Mammalia; order Primates; family Cercopithecidae; genus Chlorocebus; species Chlorocebus sabaeus. The sequence goes on along the minus strand of NC_132908.1, from coordinate 58,640,457 downwards.
ACCAAATGTGGGAACCTAGTTTTTAGATTCTTTCCTGGGCTGGGGTCACCGCGAGAGACTACTCGACACGGAAATCACAGCGGAGAGATTTATTGCTAGCGCGCTAGGGTCCTATGTCCGAAGTTGGCCACAGGACCCCGAATGCTGTTACAGACGGTTTATAAAGGCAAAAACTACAAAAATTCACAAAGCTTGAGGCGCAAGATGATTGGAGCAGGTTATGGCCTGAGCAAGATGTCTTACTTTAATTGGTTGGTTTGAACCTGGTTTGAACCCGCACGGGGTATTTCCCGGACTTGTTCTTCTGTTTGAGTTCCAGGAATATGGGTGGGTGTTTTAGATAGCCACACGGACATCGGGCAGGTGCTTTAGATGGCCACCTGGTCGTTGGGTGGGTGCTTTTAGATAGCCACCTGGTGTGGCTTTTCTAAGCTCCTAAGTTTCTAAGTCTCTAAGTCTCTGAGCTTCTAAGTCTATAAGTTTCTAAGCTTCTAAGTCTCTAAGTTTCTAAGTCTATAAGTTTAAAGGTTTCTAAGTTTCTAAGGCTTCTAAGTTTCTAAATCTATTTTCATTAGGTATAGTTTATATAGTTTTTCAAGTCTTCTACCTTCTACTTTGATTTCTGCCTCAATGTTTTATTAATTATTGAAAGTGAGGTATTAAAGTATGCCACTACTGCTTTTTAATTTCTAGGTATTTTATGCTCAAAAAATAGATATTTTATGCTGTAAAACATAATTGTTTTATACAATTGCTTTGTAGAACAGTTAAGACAAAAAAGAAGAAAAACTATGCATTTATACTGTCTTTTATAAGTAGATAATTATTGTCACTGATACTCTGTTTATTTTTAATGTGGATTTGAGTCACCATCTGGGGTCATTTGCTTTCAGTTTGAAGAAAACTTCCTTTAGTATTTCTTAGTAAGCATGCCTGCTGGTGACAAATTCTCTTTTTTTTGTACATCTGAGAATATCTTTATTTCATATACATATTTATTTTGAAAGATAGCTCTGCTGAATATGATTGCTGGTTGACAATTTTTTCCTTGAGCATTTTGAATATGTTATCCCACGTCCGTCTGGCCTTCATTGTTTCTATGAAATTTTAGCTGTTAAGTGATGAGTCAATTTTCTCTTGTTTTTAACATGTTCTACTTGGTTTTGGCTTTCTGTGTTTTCACTATGATATGTCTATTTATGAATATCTTTGTGTTTATGTTCTTGGAGTTCCTTGAGCTTTCTGGATGTATAGACTATTTTTTTTTTTAATTCAGGTTTTCAATGATATTTTTTTCTGTTTCTTTCTCCTTCTCCTCCCTTAGTACACTCATTACATATTTGTTGGTGCACCTAATGGTGTTATTCATTTTTTGAGACTCTGCTTATTTCTCTTTATTCTTTTTTTCTTTCTCTTCTTTAGTTTGTGTATTCTTTATTGTTCTATCTTTGAGTTCACTTATCATTTCTTCTGCCAATTCTACTGTTTTGGTCACTCTAGTTAATGCTTTATTGTCCCTCTCATGGGCTTTTTCTTTTTGCCAGCTGTTTTCCCCCATGGGTTATATTTTCTTCATTCTTTGTATGTCTCATAATCTTCTGTTGGAAATTAGGCATTTTAGATAATATAGCAAAACTGGGTACTATCTTCTGAAGGCTTATTTTATTCTCTTGTTTGTTTAATGACTGGCTGGATTGTTTTAGTGAAGTCTATTTTCCCCCTGTAGTATTAAATCTCTGATGTTTCACCTCAGGGAATCTCAACCATGGGTGTGTCCACAGTCACCTTAGAATTACAATTGTTTGGGCAGGGCTCTCCTTGATTGCCTTTTCCCCTGACCACGTTTAGCTGTTGAACTCCACTAATTACCAACAAGATTTCTGTATTGTTTGTAAGGCTGCCTTGGAACCTAAATTGCTCTAAGGACCAATCCATTCAAATTTGATCTCCTTTGAAAGAGTAGTTTCCTAGGTCAGACTTTCAGATTCGTTCTGACCCAGGTGGGCTCCCGAGGCTCCCTCTTTCCAAGATTCCCTGCTTTTCACTCCCCTGGGCAAAATCCTGAGCTATTGGCTCTGGAGCTGGTGTGAAGATTATGGCATGTTTCTCTGAGGAACAGCTATACCTTAGGACAGAGCATATGATGCCGAGGGAAAAATAGCCTCAAGATTTTTTTGGCTTGCCTCTCCCAGTGAATAGTGGGCTAGGGAAAGGACTATTGAGGCTCCATATTCTCAGTGGCACAGTGCCCAGCCAGAGCCTCTCTCCCATGAGTGGGGACCAGGAGGAAGAAAAGAGTCCCTGCCTCTTAACCACACTGACTTAGAACTTAGCTTGAACAGTAAGTAACTAGGAACAGAATGACAATGTCTGACATCACACCTTTCCCCCAGAAAATAGTCCTCCAACTGCTCGCTGCAGGGAGAAGGACCCCTGTATTCTTGACTAAACCAGTTTGGAGTAAAGTTTCTACCTCACTGAGCTGAGACAAGGAAGGATGGGAGTGGGTTCTTGTTCATGCACTCTCAGAGTCTTACCATTCTTACCAAGCTCTAGTCGATTTTCTTAAATAAGTGTTTCTTTATTTGCTGCTTGCCTCCAGATCCATTTCCAGAATCTTTAAACGTTTTTCCATTTATAATTTTCACCAGTTTCACTGGAAAGCACATCTGTGGAGCTCCTTTTGCTATCATGCTGAAATGGAATTCTCTGATAAGATATGCTTTCATAAATAAAAAGAAAGTCTTAGAAGATTGTTGAAGCTAAAATCAATGTATAAGGCAGTTAAATTATCAGCAGCAGTGAGTTGAAAATATATTTTTAAAAAGGTAACTAAATTGTAAACAGGTTTACTATCACAAGAAACTATATACAGCAGCAAAAATAAATCTAACAAAAAGATGTGGACATTTTTGTAAGCTAAAAACATTTTATTGACATGTATTAAAGAACATACATAAATCACTCTTAATGTAAAAAACTGATGATAAAGATGTAATTATTTCAAAATTGGTTAATATTTAAATATAACTTCTACCAAATTTCTTATAGGAATTTTTATAAAACTTATAATCTGATTCTATATTTTTCAGAGAAGAGCAAATGAACAATAATAGCCAAAATATCCTTAAAGAACATGGTATGAGAAAATGCTGTAACCAATATCAAGATTTATGATAAAGTTTTCATTCATAAGAAACAGGGTATTCCTTCAGGGTTAGAGAACCAGATTATTGAAACAGAAGAGAGATCTCTTAAAAGAATGAGGACGCATAAAAATTTCATTTGTGAGAAAATGAGCTTTGACGATCAGTAGGTAAGTGACAAGTTACTCCATAATTAAAATTGAGAAACTCAACTTTAGTCTAGAAAACAATCAAATTAATACAACCTAAAAATAGTTGTATATAATTAAGAAATTTTAAATAAAAATTTTTCAAATAAGGCTTGAAAACACTAATTATAAAAGATTAATAAAATAAACTATATTAAAATCAAAAATTTTAATGAAATGAAAAGGCATGTGTTAAAGAAGTTAGAGAGTGTTAAAGAAGAAAACACAACTTTGTAGAAGATATTTACTACATTTAGGATTTTAAAAATTATTCCAAAATCATTAATTTGTGCTTTGTGAAATTGCTAATATTCTATGGTTTTTGATGTGTAAAATAATGGCGATTTCATTTAGCCTAATGAAAGAACTCAAGTAAATTGAAAACAAATACAAATACCAATGCAAAAATAGGAAAAAAAAAAAAAAAAAAAAAGATGAGTAGGTAAAAAAAAAGGAATTGATGTTGCCTGGAACTGGCAGGTAAAATTTAGCAAGAATAACTCACAGACTTTCTTTACTCAGTCAACAATTTTCTGTGTGTAGAAAGGAGAGCAAATTCCAGGATTAGTAAAAAAAAAAAATATGTAAGTATGAATTTAGTGTTAGACCCACCAATGCTTTTCTCAGTAGTAAAGGAGATAGCTTTGTTCTGCACTAAGCAATATTCCTGCTACAGTTTCTAAATTATTATAATAGTCTGTTATAAAAGGAGAATATGGAAAGATTGTTTCTCATAGAAATAATGTCAACCACAAACAGACAATAGCCTCACTTCAGTTTTATTAACTGTCTCTTGAAGAACAAATTCTATCTTTTGTTTTGAACTATGGTGTACAAAACCATCCAGAAATATTCTTTGTACTAATTAGCTGTACTCATACTTGTCATATACTTTCTGAAAATATAACACAACTATATAGTCTGTATCTGTTTTGAGATAATGTTCCTCACTTTTAGCTTACTGGTATTTCCGTCTAGGTCATGACAATAAAGATTGCTGGATCATTTTGTATATAACTGCTTAACTACATTAGAAATTTCTTTTTCTAAGTATATTCAAATTACTATATAATGATGTACAACCAGAAGAAATTCGGAAAACAATTGTTAAATCAGAGTGCTTTTTCTATTTGACTGCTTATTCGAAAAGCATTATAGGCCTGTTTATATCTTAAACAAAGCAAAATTAAATATAACTATACATCTATTTTGGGGAATGGCTATCAGTTTTTGGAAATCCTAGTATAGTGCTGTATGGTAGAGTAGTTTTATAAAACTTATCTGAAGTCATCTGAATGGAATATCTCACTTAGTTGAGTATTTTGGAAATCAGTAGGATACTGATGCTCAGAAATTGGACGGCAATGGTTTGGAATCATTACTATTATATGCAATGATTAGGTAGCCCAGTGTCCTGGGGTCTCTAATTTGCCAATATTTGAAAAAACAAATAAACAGAAAAACAACCCAAATAATTATTTTGCCCAAATAACACTATGCACAGTAACCAAACTTGTGTTTGTTTGCTTTTGGCTGTAATATCACTGACAGTTAATCAACATTTCCATTTTGAGTAAATGTATATCTTTCAGTAATCAACATGAGAAAGCAGATTAACAATTATTATATACGATGTGACTGCAATTTATGAGATGAGGATGAATGACAACCAAATATTTCAATTTGGGGGTGAAAGTTTGAGAACTGTGTGTCTAACATGGGAGCAGCCACTTCTCACTGACCAGTTTTACTTTGAACTGAAGTATATTCTTAAGTATTGCTTAACTGTTGCTCCAGACAACCAGTGTATATCTCCATATAATTAACTGACACCTGCAAAATGGAGCACAAGCTTTTATGACTTCCCATTTTGTTCTTATTATGTAACCACTATAGGTCTTCTCTACAGAATTTTAATGTATGTCGCATATCTCCTCCGGGTAGTAAATAAGGCTTTTGCTGTATCTTAATGTGAATGCTCTAGGCCATGAGTGACTCTCTTTTTAGGTACCTGTGGGGAATCAGCAAAGTGCATTGTTTTGCAACCGTATTGTTATACAGTCCAACTTTTAATACAGAGCTTCTCAAACTTGTGTTTCAAATATGATGACATTTTATCCAATCAAATTTGCTTAACCTATTATCATTCTAAATAAATGATTTATTTTATTATCAGGCTAAATAAAGAAAATCAAACTTATGTATGGTATACGGAGACGAGATAATATATGTCTTCGGAAGGGACACTTACAGATTATTTTTGTAGAAGAAATGTTTTGCATTTTTAAGGTGATGATGGTAAAACTCCCTTGGTCCATCCGGGGTCCCATTCATTCAACCTGTTACGGTTGTTCTGGTCCATGCTGATTGAAAAAGTACGGGTTGGGCGCGGTGGCTCACGCCTGTAATACCAACACTTTGGGAGGCCGAGGCGGGCAGATCACGAGGTCAGGAGATCTAGAACATCCTGGCTAACACAGTGAAACCCCGTCACTCCTAAAAATACAAAAAATTAGCCGGGCGTGGTGGCGGGCGCCTGTAGTGCCAGCTGCTCGGGAGACTGAGGCAGGAGAATGGTGTGAACCCGGGAGGCGGAGCTTGCAGTGAGCTGAGATCGTGCCTCCGTCTTAAATTAAATTAAATTAAATTAAATTAAATTAAATTAAAAAATGAGCGGAGACGAGTCGGGGAGAAAGCCTGAGCAGTCCACTGAAGTTGGGATTGTCTTGAGGTTTGCAAAAGGTTCATGAACTAGGAAAAAAAAAGTGTTATTTGGGCAGTCATTTTGAAATGATGCAACTTATTGTGATTTTTACTTTTTCCAGATAATTCCCTCAGTATTTTGGCAAAGCATAATGGATTCAACCGCCAGAAGCAAGAAGTCTATCTTTTACCGATCATAATCAGTGATAGTGGAAACCCTCCACTGAGCAGCACCAGCACCCTGACCATCCGGGTCTGTGGCTGCAGCAATGACGGTGTCGTCCAGTCTTGTAATGTTGAAGCTTATGTCCTTCCAATTGGACTCAGTATGGGCGCCTTAATTGCCATATTAGCATGCATCATTTTGCTGTTAGGTACGTATTTCCTTCATAGCCTTCACCCTTTTTCTGGTTCATAAATAACTGTAAATAAGGACAGAAAACTCTCATCTATACAGGCAACAGCATTCCCTTGGGGAAGAGGAACTTCCTTTCCTTCTCCAAGTTTTGAGATCTCTAAGAAGAAGTGAAGAGAAAAAGGGTTGAGCTAGTAAATGTCCAATTGAAGAGGACTTTCAGTGCCTTTTTCAATTCCATCACCAGTAAATCGATGAATAAGGCATAATGGTGGTGGCAGTGGGGAAGTGCTTTTGTGTCGTTACAACACCATCTATTACATAAGAAGAACTCTGGGTGTGGGGCACACCAGTTCACTGCAACAGCAGGCTCTACTATGCCCACAATAGTGTCTCATTATAGATTGGGTTGCCGAGTCCATTGGATCCCAAATTTGGTGACATGAAAAGAAAGCAAATAAGCAAACTAAAAATAAGTTTTCTTCAAATTACCATTGCTTTTCTCTGACATTTTCCTTGATATAAACATCAATTTAAAATGATTGCAAGTTAAGATTCTATAACCTTTTAATAAAAAAAATCCAATTATAAAATGAGATTACACAATAGGAAAATAGAAAAACAAGAGAGTCGTATCTTATCCTACCCTTGAGGAACAAAACACTTTAAAGACGGTGTCAGTTACTGTCTTTCTTGTTCCATCTGTCTTGCTCACCCAGTGCCTTGGATTTAAGCATCACTTTGCTGACATATTTTGCTCCATTAACCCACATTTGATTTGGCTGATCTGGCTAGTTGGGTACGTTTTCCTTGCCCTTTCTTCACATTCAGGTTTCTCTTCCCAGCTAGAGGCATTCCAGCCCTCCCACAAGACAAGTTGCCCATGCAAATTTGACATTCACTTTTTTAATAAAAGAACGTAATTTAACTGGAGAGTGCCTTGAAAAACTGTGAAAGCCCAAGGACCTACTTTGCTCCTTTTTTTAATAGAAGGGAGCTTTGGAACCAAAGGATGTTAAAGGACTTGCTTGAGACATACATCAAGCTAGTCATATTTTCAGTGCTATTTTTTATTTTGTGCCACTCACTCTAATGATCAAAACAGTATAAAATGTAACTTTCACCATGAATGCATGCATGCCAATTCTTTTAACCCAGCTCTATCAGCGTATAATAAACCAGTAATCTGGAACAGTATTTACTCAAAATTTAATGTTCGTCATTCAGAAAGATGTTTAGCTTAATTCTCCAGTAAATATTATTAAAGGTGTATGCTCACACGATTTTGTAAAAATACCCCTCTCTCCTAACATATATAGTGTGTTGCTTGTGAAATTATATGCTTGTTTGGCTGACTGTTATTTAATATTTTTCCTCTAGTCATCGTGGTGCTGTTTGTAACTCTACGGCGGCATAAAAACGAGCCATTAATTATCAAAGATGACGAAGACGTTCGAGAAAACATCATTCGCTACGATGATGAAGGAGGAGGGGAGGAGGACACAGAGGCTTTTGACATTGCAACTTTACAAAATCCAGATGGAATTAATGGATTTTTACCCCGTAAGGATATTAAACCAGATTTGCAGTTTATGCCAAGGCAAGGGCTTGCTCCAGTTCCAAATGGTGTTGATGTCGATGAATTTATAAATGTAAGGCTGCATGAGGCAGATAATGATCCCACGGCCCCGCCATATGACTCCATTCAGATATATGGCTATGAAGGCCGAGGGTCAGTGGCTGGCTCCCTCAGCTCCTTGGAGTCCACCACATCAGACTCAGACCAGAATTTTGACTACCTCAGTGACTGGGGTCCCCGCTTTAAGAGACTGGGCGAACTCTACTCTGTTGGTGAAAGTGACAAAGAAACTTGACAGTGGATTATAAATAAATCACTGGAACTGAGCATTCTGTAATATTCTAGGGTCACTCCCCTTAGATACAACCAATGTGGCCATTTGTTTTAGAGGCAAGTTTAGCACCAGTCATCTATAAACTCAACCACATTTTAATGTTGAACCAAAAAAGATAATAAAATAAAAAAGTATATGTTAGGAGGTTATAAATCTTGTGGAGTGTGAATTAAGTATGTGGAGTGTCTAGAAGTCCTTGGATATTTGATATTTACCTGACCACCACAGACAAAGATTGGGATCCTGGCTAATCCTTAGAGAAATGGTTTAAATAGAGGAAAAAAATCAAAATTAAAAGGTGCTTTCTTAGAAAAAAAAATACGGACCTGCAAGGAATCTGCTGCTGATATGTGTCTTCTGCAAGGATTTTTATGAATGCAAATGGTTTTTTTCCCCTTCACCAATAAGGATCCCGCCACAAATGATAAAGCAATACTTGGTCTGCTGTACATTATAACTTTTTGGAGTTTTGAGAGGCCTCCTAGATTATATGGTACGGTGACCACACATTGTACATAATTGTTGGCCCCACTCACCAGAGACTGAATAGCATCTTTAAATATTGTGTCGAGCCTTAAAATATTCACATATTCGTAATCCATTCCAGGGTGGGGCTTGCCAATTCAGTGGTGGGAGGAGAGAAATCCCATTCAAACATGCTTGTTTTCTAGAAGCAGGATTCCTCGTTCCCTCCGCTTCATCTTCTTCCACAAGGACACAAAGATAAACTGTATTACACAGTGGACTACATAAGAGACAGATGGTTTTATTGCTAGCGCGTGAATTTATTTGTTTAATCCTCGAAATAAATATTTTATTGATGTCCATTAATGCTTTTATTTATTAAGGTTGGTAATCTATAGATTAAGGGGATATATGGGGAAAAAAACTAAATTATATCCATTAATAATCCTTTAGATTGTTTTATATAAATATATATACAATGAATGTTTAATACATGTACATTTTGATGAGATGAGTATGGCAGGCAATATTATCGAAAGGAGAGCTGATAGTCTCTTTAGAGTAGAAAGTGTTATTGTAACTGGTGATGGCAGGAACAGCATTTTCCCAGAGAAACTTTTGGACTGTTTTCTATTTTGTTCATAATCCTAGTATTTGGTGTTTTTACTACAAGCACAAACATCCTAAAGTATATTGATTCCTGTGAATATTTAAACTCTAGACTTTTAGATACCTACATAATGCCCTGCCCAAGAAACATGCTTCAAGTTACCCCCACAGTTTTAGAGCAGGAACTGATTTGTACATAATTTCACTGCTTACGTTTTTAGCACTCCTATCCCCGATCTTCATGGTGATGCACAGAATGTCTTAGACTCCAAAAAGGAACAGCACTAGAAGATGTGAGCATATTTAATTTGTAATGCAAACCTGCCATTTAGGAGTAGAAAATGTATGATAAAACTCAAGTATTACATGCAGATCATTTTAATTTTCTACTTTGCTTTAATGCAATATTGTTTATTTACTCCATGTATTGTATTCAGAGAAACTCCTGTATTGTTTCCTACTTTGTGAAATATATTTTTATAAATACCTTTGTTGTCATTAATTTTTTTTCAATCAGTGGAAGATCTATTAACAGAATCATCAACTCTAACTAAAATTCTAGAATACTCAACCAAACCATCCCAAGGGTCACTTTTGTTTGTAAGAGTCTTTATCATAAAGAAACAGAGAAGAGAAATGGCTTGCCAGTGATCATACACCAAGATGCCAGCAGGGACATAAAAAGAACATGGAAAGCCTAAAGGCTAGTCCACCTGTGTCACTTGGGTCCTTCTGGAAGCAGACACATTGAGCAGGGAAAACCTGCAGACAAGTTTACAGACCTAAAACTTGTAACAAAGATTTGGCAAGAGAGTCTTAGACTGCAGTGCAGACCTGGCAAAATCTCTGCCAGCCTGACAGGGGGTTCTAGAGTGAAAACATATCCATTAAAGCAGTCAGGCTGTGGTCCTCCGTCATCTCAGTCACTGGTGTGGGTCTGCTAAGAAGAGAACGGTTTTTGACTCAAAAACTGAAGGCACCAACTTCTAGAGGCTACCTCCACTGTGACAGAAACAACATGTTTAAATACTATACTAACAATTTATAACTATCCAGTGGCTTAATCAAGCTTTTATTGAGTTTCTGCTGAGAATAAGTCATCTTTTCTATGTAGTATTATGACTAGTGAACACTTTTTCTTGAGGTCAAAAGGTTGGTCCAGCATGACTTTAAAATATACTAGGATTTGGCACAGTGTTAAAAGAAGTGCTTGGTGAATGTAAATTATTATTAGTAGTTTCAGTAATAATCAATAGTAATATTGTAACTATCTTACACCTTCCAAACCGAGGAGAGATGATTATTATGTTTTATGTATCTCTTGAACGTCAGACTCATTTCTAGCATACGTTGAAGTTCCCAAAGATTATAGACACATAAATATGTCTAACAGAAAAATTACAGTATTTCTTAAGGAGTATAAAATCTATATCCTCAGATATTGATAATCAACAGGATAATCTTCATACAGTGGTTTCTGTGAGTGGGAGATAATGTCTGGTGTACCAGTTGACCAGACATTGCCTCAATATTCTCTTTGCCTAGGAAGACAGAATGAAACCATGAATCTCTTGCTGACTTTCTTTGCCACCACAGTGTCAGTATTTTGCATTTAAAAGTCTATTTCAGGTCTTGTAACATAGAATAAAGTGACCAATACCTTGATCCTAATAAGATTGACCTATACTTTTAGAGTGTCGTGAATTAAATTAAAAATCTCAGGAACTCTCTCTCTTTCTCTCTCTCTCTATCTCTCCCTTTCACACACACACACACACACACACACACACATACACACAATAAACAAATAAAAAACACATTTTACTTGAGGTTTTACTTTAGCAATAGACTTGCCAGGACTTTCCCAACTAAAAGAGATCAATAAGGTTCCTAACATTTTCTAAGATTTAAGTTTCCCATGCTCAACTTGTTAAATAACACATTTTAAAAACTTTATTGAAATGACTATTTTTTTAAAGCTCTGTGCATTGTTGTCTGTTTCATCAACATTGGCATAGCAGAGACAAGAGTACTCTCTGCTAAATGGAGAAGAATGGTTAAGTCGGAGCGAAGTGAGACAAAGTTACCCCCCTCCGCCTGCCTCACAATTCAAGGTTCCTACCTAGGGAACTGATGCATCCCTGGGGGACTGGACACAACACGGGATCAATTCAGCCTCTACTCTGTCTATGATTTGATCAAATCATATTAGCAAAATGTCTCTTAAACATCCATATATGAATATTAAAGAGTATTAAGAGGGGCATTTCTTACAATATTTTTGTGAGTATAGTTATAAGTTTCTAAATACAATAAGTTTTATAATACAATGATTAAAATATCCTATTTTTAAATTCATGTGTTAACCTTGCCACAAGAATTATGACTTCTAGGGTGTAAACTTTAAAGTGAAACTGTTTTGAAAAAAATCTGCAGTTAAGTGTATGTGTATATATAGAAGAAAAGGAAACTTAGATTTACTGGTATCACCAGTGAGGCAAGAACGCTTAGAAAGATACAAATGTGTCTTTGGGAGAGTTTGCTTAATCAGATGCTTAAAGGAAGACAAGTCTCTGCATGAGACTTAGAAATCTCCTAGGAGCAGCCGGATTCCACACTGAGACTCAACAGAGTTCTGGGCTATGCTGTATTTTGGAAAAGGAAAAGCGGGTGCTGAGAGCTAAGTAGCCAATTACTCTTTATAGCCACATAAGGACTGAAGGCAAGTAGGCCCTTCCAACAAGTTGTATTATGCGATCACTGGCTTTGCAGGGAATCTCACGAATGTATAACCTTCTGATTGCCTTTTTGATTGAAAGTTCCATCTGAGATCAGGGCAGTGTAACCAGTAATAAGATTTCAAAAAATCCCATCACTGGCACTGTCGGAAAGGCTGAGCATGACTGAAATCCTATCATTGTCAGTCAAAAAGATAAGGTAACAGCAGGCATCACTATAAAAGCTCTATAAATGCACAACTTAAACATGAATATCAACATTAAAACGAATATATATATATATATATCCTTATACATATATTTATAAATATATTCATGTATATAGATATGCACACATATACACAATTAAGTTACTGGGTATAATTTATAGTTTTAATTTTTCATCTCATAATCTCATGCATTGCTAAAAAATTGAAATTGTGGCCCTCTTTTTTCATGAATCTAACCTTGAATTTGAAAGAAATTGAATTGAGGGTAAAGGGTTTTAAAAGCAGGTTTTTATTTGCGAACAGAATAACGGCTCATAATACCTGGGCTTAGAATTAAATATGTCACATTGTGAGGCTGTACTTAGACTTTTTAAATGTCATTGTATTTTTTTGTGGGAAAAATAAGTGTAGAATATATTTTGCAGGAAATACTTTTCTATACTTTTTTCAATTTCAATACTGTTTTATTTGCCATAAAAAGTGTCTTTGCACTGTTACTCAGTTAGCCAAACAGTGTTGAATGTATTTTTTGTCCTTGTAATTATTGCTTCTTATGAAAATTGTAGAAGAGCATGTCTTTATGATCTATCATTTAAAAATACATTTATTATCATTGTATTTTTAGTCAACACAAATTTATGGATTACATGGTATACTGTTGATATTGAAGATATTCTAGTCCTAGTATTTTGAGCACAGACCTAGTGTTATGGAGGACATAAAATTTAAAAATTTCCTGACTTGATGGGCTATCTGAGGAACAAGAATTTTGTCTGCCACATTTATTGAGTATCTATCAGTACAGAAATTAAGCTACATGGTTGATACAGAAATATTAAATACAGCAGCATTCTCAAAGTTTTTTTCTTTATTTATAAAATGTACCTAATCAATCTCATAAGAACTAATTGTTGATTTTTTTTTTTCCTATGGATAAATACTATTTGAGTCTGGGTTTAAGTTTGGTTGGTCTGACACTAACACCCCTTAACTTTCAACTAAACAGTTCTCTCTGTAATTATAATATGAGACTTTTGATGATAATAGAAACTAAGTTATATATAGTGGTATGGAAGTACTGAGGAGGAAGTAAGGGACCCCATATGGGAAGACTCAAGAAGGCGTCATGGTGAAATTTTCCAAAAAGATGGGAACTCAAGAATGGGTGCAACAGAAATCACAGCTTTTCCAAATACTAAAAGGGAAAATTATAAAAAGCACCAATGGCACATTTTTGGACATTCAGAAAGATCCAGAAATTAGGTGCTCATAGGACTTCTAGGTTTGCCAAATTGTAGTGTTTTATGGATAGGAAAAATGAGGTTCGGAAACATTATAAGGAATTTTCAGGGTTAAAATACACATCAAATATGTGAGAGAAACAGAAATTACATGCTGGTATTTGGGGTCATCTCCTGAGTTGTAATGTTGTAAGTGATTTTGTATGTATTCTCTTCCTTCCTTTGTGTGTGGAAGTTGCATCTAGGTCTCAAGGTTAGTAGGCATTTGCTGGAGAAAATGGTGCCTTTCTGTAGTATTTCCCCAATTTGAGTTACCTGCCACCATCTAATTCACATCTTGAATGCAAGTATTATTTCTTGCAAGTATCCCTACTAATAGATAATAGATATTTCTATTATTATCCACAGATTACAGAAGAGGGTTGCTAGGAGGAATGTCACAAGATGCTGTCTGAAGAGAAAGACTGTGGAAAACCATGGCTTCAATGAACTCAGAGGTCAGGACCAGAAAAGGAAATGAGAGGTCACCAAAGCCAAATGTTAATGTCTTGGGATTTCTTCTGTACATGCAAAGAACTCCAGGCCATCCTATGATTCCTCATAAATAAGAGGAAGATTTTAACAATTATGCTCTAAGATGGAACATAACTATTTAGGAGTCATTGGGATCACCCTCCCCCTTTCTAATACTGTTCTGCTTTGACTACAAATATGTCTAATGGTTTTCTAAATTTTCTTAACCTCTAAAGTTTGAGAGCTATGTCATCTTTGTCAAGTCTGATTGTTGAGTATGTGAATGGATGTTTTTGGCTCAATGTTAGAGCCAAAATTTATAAATAATAATTATTTATAAATAATGATATTGCAAATAAACTTTAAAAAAGACCTTTAAACATAAAAATCCTTTTATATAAAATACATACTAGGTACTAGGCTAGTAACAGAAAAAGGATATACCCAACACAATTCTCTTGCCTTTCAAGACATGGAGTTAAACTGGATAAACTATAAAAGCAAATAAATGATAAAACATTTGATTTGGCTATCCTGTGGAAGAACTAAGCAGTGTTTTTAAAGCACAGAGAAAGAATATTTATCTAAGTCTGCAAAGGCAAGATATCTTTCTTGAGGCTGTGTTAGAATGAGTCTTGGAGGGAAGCAAATCTTCAGACAGGGAGTATCAAAAAGTAAGGCTAGCTTGAGGTCCTGACACCTGAAAATAAATGGTGATGTGAAGGGATCTCTCAATGGGCTTCATTATTGTGTTTCTCAATGTATGAAATTCTCCAAGTTACGAAAACAATCAGTATCCTTATTTATTTAAGAAATATGTACCAAAGAATTCCCATTCATTTGAGTGCTGGGAATACAGCATTGAATAGGACAAAAGAGATTTTTTTCCCAAAGAACTGTAATATGGAAGAAATGTAAATAAATAGAAATACAAAAAAAAATTTGATATGATAGAACAACATAGATGGATGAGAAATGAAATGTTTTACTTACAGTGGACAGAATGATATTTGAGTTGCCAAGTGAAGTTTTTTTAATCAAGGAAAATCATAGTAAAGAGTTTGGGAATGCTTATGTTAGTTGTTCTCCTAGACTGAATCAGTTGCATATACAAGAAAGAATATGAAGTCCAGATTATAGTGGATAAAGGTGAAAGAGATGCAACAGATGTGGAAACCTGGGCAGAGACCATATTATCCAGGCTTTTGTCAACCAAGATAAGGAGCTCATGTTTACTTCATGTAAAAGAGAAGGCAATTGAAGGGATCCAAAAGCAGGGGGATGATATGATCTGATTTATATTTTTAAAATAATCAGTCTGACTCTTATATGAAAATCACATTGTAGTAGACATGAATGAAAGTAGGAAACCCAGATAGAAGGTTTTTATCATAAGCCAAGGAACATATTATCTTGACTTTATGGAGTGGTAATACAGATAGAAGGAATACCCAGAATTCACATATATTTTGGATATAAAATTGGTAGTAATGGTAGTTCAATTACATGCTCAAAACAAAGATGGAATCTAAAAATAACTCCCAGAATTTTTGGCTTGAACGACTATGTAATTCGTGGGGCCAATGACAAAATTTAGGAAGACAAGAAGTGAATTTGTTTATCAAAGGCTGACATCCTAACTTCTCTACTAATGGACAACAGAAAAGGATAACAGAAATCAGAGTCTTATAGAAATTCTTACATGGAGTGTGCTAGGGACTGTCTTAGTCAGGGTTCTTCAGAGACACAGAGCCATTTGGTGAGAGAGAGGAGCTTTTAGCAGGAATTGGCTCATGAGATTATGGTGGCTGAGAACTCCTACGATCTGTTGTCTGCAAGCTGGAGGAAAACCAGTATTGCAGTTCTGTCTGAGTCCTAAGGCCCGAGAACCAGGGGAGATAAGATGTAAATGCCAGTCTGGAGTTAGGAGAAGATGAAATAAGATATTCCAGCTGAAACAGTCAGGCAGAAAAAAAGGCAACAAATTTCCCCTTCCTGTTCTTTATGCCTTCAGTGTATTAGATGAGGCTTAAGTATACTGGGGAAGGCAATCTACTTTACTGAGTCCATTGATTCAATTGCTAACCTTATCTGGAAACACCATCATGGACACACCCAGGAATAATGTCTCATCTGTGCATCCTGTGGCCTAGTCAAGTTGCCATATAAAATTTATACCATCACAGGGATCATTTGAAAAACATAGCTACATTTTGATTTTTTCTATATATCAATACCTGAGTCAATGAAGGTCACAAGAGACATGATACATTTCGGAAAGAAAAGTTCGGTCAGACTGATCATTTTATATATTTTAGCTTTCTAGAAATTAGAAAAAATGTAAAGGCTCCACTAAAGTTAGTTCATTCTTGGCTGAAGTATGATGGATTCACTTACTGGAAATAATAGTTAGTGGAAATGATGAGATAATATCCCGAAACCTTTATGTATGCTTACGTAAAAGTAGAAAAAAAAAGGCACATATAGCTTTCTCTATAAACATAATACTTTGTCCAGAAAGCGTTCCTGAGATATACCCTTTCTCTTTGGACTGAATACTAAATCTCAAGAGAAGGAACATTTGGTCTTTGTGGTTTAGGTATGATAAAAATTACAGAAGAAACACACTCAAACAAATCATTTTTGTTGGTTTATTGCTACTTACTGATAAAGTTATCTGGTTGTTTGGAAGTTTAGGGTTTTGGCACTTAATTAATGTTAGGTGCATAGAATTGAAGCAATATACATCTGGAGAGAAAAGTCTTATGCAGAGTAAGTATAAGAAATTCTTATATTAAAAGGTTATTGATGAGAATGCATCTAATCTGTCATGCACTTATCATGCTATAAGCCCTGTGCTTCATGTGTGGGGCTTGGACAAAGATAGAAAGACATCCTTCTTTTTCAGAGATTACTGTTTTCTGCAGTAGTTTGACACAGCTCTTGTTTTTAAAATAATAGCATTGTGTGTGTGTTTGTGTGTGTGTGTGTATATATATGTTTTAGTACTTTCAAATTGCCATAAAAATACTGATTCACAATAATGAATGCTTAATGAGGTTACAGATAGAAACATATTTATTGAGCTACACCATTAAAAAAATGAAGAATTCAATCGGTCATTATGGTGAGAGATGGAACATACAAAGGTGATATCACAAGTGCAAGGCAGGAAGACCTGAAGACACAGAGTCTAGAAAATACATTGTGTGTGTCTTAAAATCTGGTGGGAATAAAGTAAAACCAGAAAATTACAGATACACCAATTTTTGCTATGAGAACATCAATAGAAACTAATAGTGTATTAATAAGTAATACCTCTTGTTTTAATATTGTTTGTCCTAGGAATAGAAAGGTCATCTTATAAAATAGTTAATTGACTATCAAACACAAAAATACATACATATGAACATTTCTATAGGTGCATTTTTAAAAAGTGTGATAGAGTTCATGACCTACTTAAGATAAAAACCCTCAGAAGATTAAGCAATATGCATAAATGAAAATGTCCTTAAATTGATAATGGGTAATCAACCCAAATTTTATAGTAAATAAAATAGTTAATAGAGAATTGTAAGGGAAATTTATTTAAGATGGAAATAAGAAAAGGAAGGCTGTCCACATTGCTTTGGTTCAATATAATATTCAAAGTCCTGACTACCACCAATATCCAAAGAAATGCTAAAGCAGAAACAAAGTTTTAAAGCTTTATAGAAAAGAGGGGAACTGTGCCACTATTTACAGATAATATTGTCATAAACATAGAAAGTTAACAGAGTAAATAGACAAACTATGACTACTAAGCAAGTATTTCAGCAATGCCGCTAAATCTGAATGATTTATCTGATGAAAGGAAAATGCTAATGATGTCAATTATATTAGCAATGTATAATTTTTATTCTATTATAATCTAAATAATAACAGAAACTTGTAACCAATTCAATATTTTGTTTTTAAATTTGATTTTAGTATTTGTTGAGCTCTACAATTTTACATAAAATTTAAGTAAGACTAGTGAAGAGATAAGAAAGCAATAGTATTACACTACCAGGTAAAACAAACTTATCACCAAGGTGTAAAAAATAAGACAAGCCAATGGCAATGCACAAAAAAAAATGAGCAATAAAATCAGATATGGAAATCCTGCTGCAGGTACAAAGGCAAGCCCAAGTAAATGAACCAAAACTCAAAGTAGTTTGCTTTTAAAAATGCAAATGTAAAACAGTAAGCTATCACTCTAAATTTATGGGACAAGTATAAAAAGGTGGATACTGTCAAGTGTTAGTGAAAATATTAAGACTGAGAAGATTCATGCATCGTATCTCTTCTGTAATCCAACAATGCCACATTGTGGGGTAAATTCAAGAGAAACTCTTACACAGATTCCTAAGCGAACATGTTCAGTGTTATTGATCAGGCCTTTTTTTTTTTAAAGTGAGGTGCTAGAGGCACTGAATGCATCTGCACTAGGAGAATGGATATTATGTCCTCTTAATAAATACTAAGAGTTACTATGGGGTATTTAGAAGTAATAAAATAAATGCACACAAGCCAGCATGTGTTCATTCTGGAAAAAAATGTCAAATTAAAAATGTAAATTGCAGAATAAAACTTGTGATGAAATAACATCTATAGTCATTTAAAACAAATTCACAGAAATATACATTTTACAAAGATATGTATCCAATAATATTTATTTTTGCTCACCTGAGAAAAAGTGGCTGATCTACTTGCACTAGAGCTCTAATAAACAAATTGATACATAAATAAAAATAAAATAATGTTAGGTATGCTTAGAAAAATCAATAAATAATACATTCCTTGGACTTGGTGTTTGGTATAGGAAAGCAAGTATTACAGTGAGGATGGGTGGTATTCGGACTGTGAAAGTTTGTATGTACTGAAGAAGCTAGACTAAAATGGGAACTCCAGCCTATGAAATTGCGCTGTGTAGAACAGGAACCCATACGATTTAGATATGTATTTTCAGTACAAGTTTAGATTTCCGTTATATTTCACATTTGTTGAAATACCCAGACTAAACGTTCTTAGAAATCTTATTGCAATAAAACTGTTTATTCCTGGATTTCTTAAATATAGTTAGTTAATTACGATTTTGTTCACTGAATAACCAATGTTATCTTTGTAAATAGATGTATTTTGTAAATAAAATTTAAGCATCACTATTGGAATCGATAGACATTACTATTAGAATCAATAGAGAAACTGAGGATTTTTAAGACGTGAAGGGATATGATCAAATCTAATATAATTTTCTTCCTTATAATAGGGTTATATTCAGGATATCACCATCTATTTATTGGGCATCTACACTGCACATAGCTCTGTGATGAGTGTAATTGGGAATAAAGCAGTAGGATAAGTCACAGACCTTGTTCACACAGAGCTAATTGGAGAGATAAATTTAACACACTGAGATAATTAGATGATGTGACCTACCACATATGACAGTATGTAAAGGAAGAGGCAAAGTGTGGGGAAGCTGTCAATTGACATTCAGAAAAAAGAAAAGGTCAAGGAAGTTCAGATGGCTGGAGAAATCAATGTGCAAGAAGTTGAGCTTGTTTTTTCAGGCTTAGTTCCCCATTGAGAAGAGGGCATTTGTGAGACAATGATTGTTCACATAGGTTATCGCAGTAGTCTATGTCTACTTGTCTCCAATCTTCTCCGTCAATTTTTGGAAATCTCTATTATCAAGTAAACATCCTAAAATATCACATCTTAAAATGGCCAAGATCTTAAAATGGCCTTCTAGTCAAGGATGCATATCCAAGAATATTTATTTTTCCTTATTTGAATTTTGCTCTTTGCAGTCGTTTTTAATTTGGTTCAGTATATACTTGTAGAGTTTGTGGGTGTTTCAGGTTTTCCTGGAGTGTATATCCTACTCAAAAGAAACTTCTAGGCTGGTTTTAAGGTTCAAGATGGAGAAGAATGGCCTTGCTATATTAATCAATGACCTCCATGCCAACGTAATTCACTCTAGCTTACTCATCCAAATCCTTTCCTTTCCCTTTTGTCAAAATAAGATTCTCCCCCTCAATGGCCTTTGCTGAAGACACTCAGAAATGTCCTTCTTCCTATTAGTACCTAACTACAGACACTATATTTATACTTAGATTCTCTTCACAGTATTGGGCACAGAGATCAGATGCTAAAACCCCAGGAGTTAAGCAGCCTTCTCGTAAAAGTGGCAAAGTGTATTGAGTGAGTTATTTTACAAATGAAGAAAATAGTCCTAAAAGGTTAATATGTTGGAGGTGAAAAAGAATCAAACCAGTTCAACATCTATATTGTCTTTAGATAACAATGGCTATTGGGGGTGGGGGGGAAAGAATAAAATAGAAACTCAATTCCAAGTAAGCATTTATTTGTCATGTTTATTGAACATGGAAATGATTAAGTACTTTCAGGAAAACAAAGATTTATGTGACACAGTCCTTAGATTGTAATCCTTTAACTTACAGTGACTTGTTTAGTGTTATCCTCTGTAAAATAAACTTGCTCTTAAACTGGGCTCCACAGACATTAACAGTTGGTGTGGCTAATGATCATGAATGAAGAGAAAAATCAGCACACAGTGTCACAGATCTTCCATTATTACTCTCACTGACATCACTTTGTCTTACTTCCCAATATTTTGCTTGATGTATCAGGTAAACCACAGTGGAAGGAAATGTTTTTGTTTGGCTTAACAACAATTAGCTTGACATTTTTTCAGAAACCCCTTGTAGCTTGTATGTACGAATAGCTTCTATTCACTCAAAAAGGTGCACATTTTAATATGATCACATTTTCTGTGACAAAAGAAAAAGAAAATTGGAAAATGATTTTGAAGTTTGTTAAATGGAGTAAAGACAATACTGGAATGTTTTTCTCAATCAAAATAACGTAGAGTTTTTGTTCTATAACATTTTGTCTATCTTATCAGGGAGAACATTTACAGGAATGCAGGTGTTTTGTATTCAGTTGTCACAGCCACTGTATGACTGACCTGTAAACCTGCAAGAAATATTTAACAATCTTGTCAATGTTTGCTGTGGGAAAAGGCATTTTCATGTCTTCATGTTTCTTACAACTTGGGATGGTCCTGAAAGTCCCGTGTTGAAATGATGAAGTACTAGACTATTATAGTCTATCAAACATGTAAGTTAGGCTCATATTATTTGTAAATTTGTACATGATAATATTCGGGCATATTCTACATTGAAGAATGTAGAAACCAATTTTTCTAGCAATAGGGTGGTTTTATAATCACTATGATGATTGCAACCAGTGATTCTGCATCATGCTGCAAAATGATCACTCTCTTCTCTTTTATCCAATGTGGCTGATGTCAAAGGATGGCACACACTCTGCACCAAATTCCTTAATAAGGCATTATAAACACTCTCACAAATATGCTTGTGGGATAATGATGAAGAGGTCCTTAAGGTTGTTTTCTAAGATACATACTCCCTATTTAGACAGAGATGTTTACATAAGATCATTATATCAATTTCCCACACTGTGCCCCACCAACTCATCACTCAAATCAAGCCTGCTAAAATCCCTCTGATCAATTAGGAGAGAATGTGGTAACCAATACAAAGTTAAGTGATTTGGGAAGGTGTCTTCTAACTACTCAGCTCACGTATAACACAAATGTTCATGACATGGCCATATTGAAAGACGAAGGGTCTTCTCCTGGTCCCCATGAAAGAATCTAATAAGGATAAGTAATAACTTTCTGGGATCCCACCCTGAAATTGTTCCATGTTCACTGTTTCTGAGTATTTACTTTATGGCCTAGTCTGTTGGCTACTCCTTCATGGGCTGACCTTCTCTGATGCCATGCTGTGACTCACGCATTCTATTTTGCTTCCCACTTTAGGATTGGATGGTGCAGTTCTTTAAAAAAAAATGACTGGGTTCTACTTGGGTGACCCCTTGGATGTAGAAATATGGTCTTTGAGTTTTAAAAGGTTTGTATCTGAGGAATTGAAATATTCATTTATCAGTTTCTGCAGAATAGCTCCTCTGTATTGCACTATTGGGTAAGGAAAGTTCAGTTTGTTCCTATTGGATCAGAAAGGCAGGAAAAGGGGATATGGGTAATGTCCTGACAGGAAGATATGGCACACTCAAATTAAGAAATTAAGGATGATTTAATGAGTATATAATTTCATATGTATGGGCATAGTTGAGGAAAACCAAGAAGGGTATGCAGAATGTCAAAGCTAACAACAGAAAGGAACCAGCTAATATTATTAGTCCTGACTGGAAAACAAGAATAAGTGGTTGCTGGAAGTTGAAAAGGAAGCTAAAGTTTTTATCTGTGGAATAGGAGACAGGACCTATGGCAAAGAAGGGTGATTGTGCCCTTTCATTTTGTCCACTGATTATGAGGGGCCAGAACAAGGACATAGAAAGAATTAGGCAGGAATAAAGGAAGTAAAATACTATTGAACTTTGTTAATTGATTAGATATTTTGGGATATTATTTTCATAAATTTCTATGCAATGCCAATTAAATAAATGTTATTTTTATCATCATTCTACATATTAAGAAACCGAGAATCTGAAATCTGAAGCAAATAGATCAAAATCACATATCTTCTCCTGATTATAAAGGCTGATATTTACAGCCTTTGAGTGGTTAATTGCTATCTAATGACATTTCTAGGCAGGACCAAAAACATGATCCCATTTATTTGTACCAACAGTGTTGCTGCAAGATTCTCAAATCATATCCCTTGTGGCGGTAAGTCTTATAAAGTCCTACTTTCAAAGAGAATCAAATCATCTCTTAATTTTCATGGAATCCTTAGTCTGCTATTTTTGCTCATGTCCAGCTTTTTCCCATTCCCTGTGAACAATTTGGGAAGCATCACTTTAGGCTGAGGCTCTATTATATTCACAAGACAGATATGTTTAGAAATAAGATTTCCAATATGTTCCCCATCACCCTTTCTCCTAAACATACATTTGGAAAAAAATTCTTTTTGTAACCATTAGAATGAAATTCAATATATAATTCTGGAATGTCTCAATACCTCTTACACTTATGACATAGATAATAACCAAATGCAACCTCATGTTTTCCAGAGATTTTGAATATATGCTTGTCCTCAACTATAGGGGCAAAATTATGTTTCCTGAATACACCTGGAAAGAAAAGAAAGCATGTTTTTCAGGCAATGATACCAGGAGATAATAGACTATTAAATTATCATTCATAGAAGGGGATTTAGCAAGTGTGTGAAATCATCCTCTCCTTACACACTTGGTGCTGAAAGACTGTATACCTGTCTACTGTGAAAAAAGGAAGAAAAAAATAATCTCAATCTTTTCACAAACTCGGGTCATAGAGTTGCTTATTCAGCAAACGCTTATTGGGTGTCCTTGACATTTTTCAATGCATCTTTTGGGGGAGAAATATTTTTCTAAATCATACAGAGACACTATAAGAAATAAAGATATCTGAACTACTGTGAGGAAACATTTTGATGTTCTATGAAAGGAAATATTAAAGGAGCCTAATTTCACTGAGTTAGGCAGGAGGTCCTCAAATTAAAAAGAAAAGGAATTTAAGCTAACATTTAAAGGACAAAAAAAAAAAAATTAGCCAGGTCAGGAGAGAAATAAAGAGAGTTAACATCAGATCACAGGGCAGATGATCCGCATGCTGGAAAAGAGCTTGACTAATTTGGAAAAAATTAAATTGTTGTCAGGTTGCAGTGGGAGAAAGGAAATTTAACATGAGATATAGTTGGAGAGAGAGATAGTGGAAAAATCATACGGGATCTTGTAGAACATTGTGGCAAATATCAATTTTCATTGTTATTCACTTGGGTGGTCATATCTTCATGGCAAGATGACTGTAAGTACTGATATGGAAAAAGCGAATGGAGAGACAAGGCCAGAAACAAAAACATTTTCTCCTGGAAATAGAATTCTAGCTGTTATTTTTTAATGAGTGAATTCACATAGAAATTAAGGTAACTATTGGGTACTAAGCTTCATACTTGGGTGATGAAATAACCTGTACAGCAAACTCCCAAGACACATGTTTACCTATGTAACAAACCCACACATGTACCACTGAACTTAAAATAAAAGATAAAAAGAAGAGAGAGAAGTCCAATATATTTTCGTATTTCCTGGACATTTGTATTTCTTTTTTTTTTTAAAAAAACTACTTAAAGTTCTGGGATAGATGTGCAGAATGTGCAGGATTGTTACACAGGTATACATGTGCCATCGTGGTTTGTTGCACCCATCAACCGGTCATCTACATTAGGTATTTCTCCTAATGCTATCCCTCCCCTAGCAGCCCACCCCACAACAAGCCTGGTGTGTGATGTTCCCCTCCCTGAGTCCATGTGTTCTCATTATTCAACTCCCACTTATGAGTGAGAACATCTGGCGTTTGGTTCTCTGTTCCTGTGTTAGTTTGCTGAGAATGATGGTTTCCAACTTCATCCATGTCCCTGCAGAGGACATGAACTCATCCTTTTTTATGGCTTCATAGTATTCTACGGTATATATGTGCCACATTTTCTTTATCCAGTCTATCACTGATGGGCATTTGGGTTGGTTCCAAGTCTTTGCTATTGTGAACAGTGCTGCAATAAACATACGTGTGCATGTGTCTTTGTAGTAGAAGGATTTATAATCCTTGGGGTATATACCCAGTAATGGGATTGTTGGGTTAAATGGTATTTCTGGTTGTTCTAGATCCTTAAGGAATCGCCACACTGTCTTCCACAATGGCTGAACTAATTTACACTCCCACCAACAGTGTAAAAGCCTTCCTTTTTCTCCATATCCTATCCAGCATCTGTTGTTTCCTGACTTTTTAATGGTCACCATTCTAACTGGCATGAGATGATATCTCATTGTAGTTTTGATTTGCATTTCTCTGATGACCATTGATGATGAGCTTTTTTCTTATGTTTGTTGACCACATAAATGTCTTCTTTTAAGATGTGTCTGTTCATATCCTTTGCCCACTTTTTGATGGAATTGTTCTTTTTTTATTGAAAATTTGGTTAAGTTCTTTGTAGATTCTAGATATTAGTTCCTTGTCAGATGGATAGTTTGCAAAAATTTTCTCCCATTCTGTAGGTTGCCTAGTCACTCTGATGATAGTCTATTTTGCTGTGCAGAAGCTCTTTAGTTTAATTAGATCCCATTTGTCAATGTTGGCTTTTGTTGCCATTGCTTTAGGTGTTTTATTCTTCACTTTAAGTAAGAAATGTACCGTTTTAATTAAGAGCATATTGTTTGAACTTGTAATTTTACTGCTAAAAATTTATCCTAAGTAAATTAATGGATAGGCTCACAAGGACATGTTTAAAGGATGCTAATCACAGCATTGTTTACAATAGCAAAAAGAAAAAAATGGTGCAAATAGCAAAAGAGTACGGTATGTTTGTATAATGAGAAGATTATGTGGTCATATAGTTATTGATATGAAAAGTTTTATATCATGCATTAATTTTAAAAAGCATATTACAAAATATCATATGTAGATTAAGCCTACCATTATTATAAACAATATTAACGTCTCTGTGCCCTATTGGATTTTCATTCACATAGATGATATATTTATTACTTTTAGAGTCATATGAAAGTCATGACAGCCATTTTTAATTTGAAAATGACAGTTATACAAAAGTTCATTTTTATTTCTTTTACTTTTGTCTTCTCTTAATTTATTTTACTATTTGAAAATCATTATTTTCAAAAAGTATTTTTTATGCCTAAATCAGGAAACGATTATTTGTAAGATAATTTTCTAGAATCTGTCTGCTTCTATGTCATCTGGAATGCATGTCCCATATTGTTCCTCAAATTTCCTTACTGCTGCCATTCAAAATGTTAGTAATGGGGCATAGTATAAAAATCATCCTTTGGGATCAGGCAGTCTTGAGTTCAAACTCCAGATGCTACTTATTTAACTGAGCAAAATACAGGATAATTATACACACTTTGATTCCCACTGTTTTAAGTCTCTGTAATGCATTTAGTATAGAGTCTACAACACAGAAGGAATTCAATAATAATAGCTGTAAGTACTATTACCTCTTAAAAATTTGTCCTTAGAATAAAGTAATCACAAGTGAAAGCAAAAATACGTGCCATCTCCCAAACTTGCTTTAGCTTAGCTCATCCAATTATATATAGCCATTAAAAGTGGTCATTATAATAACATTTGAAAAACGTTTAGTGTATTATGTGAAGACCTTTAATAAAAATAAATTGGTTACTGTGTAAAAGAGAGAGAGAGAGAGAAGGAAAGAAGGTCCAGATACTGTACTGAGGAAGAATTATAGTAGAAGAGACGATCGCAAACAAACTAGGAAAGAGTTCAGACATGTGGAAGGAAGCCCCAGGGAAAGGGCTGTTCTGGAGGCCCAGAGAGGAAAGAAATGTTTGAAGAGTGGTCTACTTGGCCGGGCGCGGTGTCTCACGCCTGTAATCCCAGCCCTTTGGGAGGCTGAGGCGGGCGGATCACGAGGTCAGGAGATCCAGATTATCCTGGCTAACACGGTGAAACCCCTCTCTACTAAAAATACAAAGAAAATGAGACGGGCGTGGTGGCGGGCGCCTGTAGTCCCAGCTACTCAGGAGGCTGAGGCAGGAGAACGGTGTGAATGCGGGAGGAGGAGGTTGCAGTGAAATGAGATCGCGCCACTGCACTCCAGCCTGGATGGCAGAGCAAGACTCCGCCTCAAAAAAAAAAAAAAAAAAAAAAAAAAAAGAAAAGGTCTACTTGGCGAAAAAACCTGAGTAATCTAATGAGGTGCAGATGCAAAATATCTATTGAATTTGCCCCTAGTGACCCTTGCAATCCATAGTCAGAGCGGTAGACTGGATTGAATCAAGTAGATTAAACCAAATAAGGGGATGAAAGAAAAAAATGGGATCTTAGGAAATAGAGACAGTAGTTATATACATATTTTAGCTTACCTTCAGAAGCAAATTTCTTCAGATAACAGTTTATAAAAATATATGGGACCATAGGATAACATTTTTAATGTTTATATTTGTATATATAAATATTAGAGAAATGGGATCATGCCCTATGTTATTTAGGATAGACCAGTAAATAAAGAGAATTTGATGACTGGAGATTGAGAGGGATGGCCAAACTGTAGGATCAAAATCCCTGAGCAACATAGAAGAGGTGGAGAGAGGTTATAGTCCAGAGAAGATGGAGAGGAATTGGCCTTTGACTCGGCATCATTTTCTCAGTAAGAGGGAATAACTAATGGATCATTAATTCATCCATTCATTCTAACAGAAAAAAAAAATGAAAGTATTTGTTAATTTCATTATGATCCAGCCACTGTGCCAAAGGCTGGGCATGTTTAGGTGAGAAGACCAACATGGTCTCTGTCATCATGGGGCTTTCAGTCAAGCACAGGTTACAGAAAATAAATAAACAAACAAATGAAAAACAAAGTAAAATGAAATGACTTAAAGAAAACAAAAAGGGCTGGGCTTGGTGGCAGGCACCTATAATCTCCTGGGAGAGGAGGATCACTTGAGCCCAGGAGGGCAAGGTCACAGTGAGCTATGACTGTGCCACTTCCCTCCAACCTGGGTGACAGAAAGAGCAAGGCCCTCTCTCTAAAAACAACAACAACAATAGCAACAACAAAGAAAACAAAAAGTGAGGTTGAATGTAGTGAGAGTGATGAGGGGAGGGAGGGAAGTTTAGATAGAGTAGTCAAGGGAGGCCAGTATCCTCTTGGAAGAGGGGGTGTTTGTGCAGAGACCCCAGTGAATGTGTAAGCTGTTCCAGATCTGAAGGAGGATCCTGCCAAAAAGGCAAAGAATCAAAGAGGAGAGGAGTTTGGAGAGGTATGGCCACCAGAGCTGTCCCTAAACAAAAGCATTTATATACCACAGCAGGAGGCAGACACTGTTGCAGTTACTTAGGGTTTGAAATCATTTAAAAGAAAAACTCTGATGTTAGCTTATTTAAGGAAGGATCTATTGGCAACCTACCCTGTAGCACTTAACCTTATATTGCCCCATAATGATTCTTTTCTTTTTTCCCCCCTGAGTATTTTGAGGTAAAACTCCGCATGGTGTACTCCCTTACGTATCTGTTTCAATACTGTATTTAATCTTTTAAAAATATCACCTGTATTTGGCACAGAACTGGTTCCCAAATATATTACAAGCATTATGCCAGTCTCCAATAACTGCTGAAATGCTGTTACCTGATGTTTCAGCTGCTATCAAGTTCCTAGTTGCTTTGAGACTGTTTTACATTTCATTAGTATAATGATAGAGTTTACAGTTATCTACAGTATGTAATTACATCCATTAATAGTAACACTGCATTTTTACATTAATTATAATGAGAATTAATGAATAGTTATGTGGATTTTCAGCTACAGGGAAAAATTTGGGTATAAATTATTCTTATATAGCTAAAGACGAATTTATGGACAAATTTACCTCAGTAATTCTTTTAGGAAAATATGAGATTTCAAGTTCCAGTAACCATGAATTATGAAATTTAAAAAATATATAAAATGAGAAATTAGAGCCTGTAACTGTACATGAAAGAGGTTTATTGTAAGAGGAGACAGCATGGAAAGGTGTTAATGAGAAGTAGCTAGACCATTATTAGAAGCCATTATCTGCCACTTTCAAACTCTTGTTTAAACTCTTTCACCCTTTGTTTCTTCTTCCTTTGTAAGTTAAGTCTTATGATGACTACTGCCCCAAACTGCGCCAATTTAAAGAAATAATTTTGCAAATTTTCAGTGTGCTGCCTGGCACATTGCAAATACTCTACAAATGGTAGTTGTATATATGGAGAATATGGAAGCTATGTCAATGAGTAAAGGCTTAAGAAATATTATTTTTCCTTAAACATGTAAGAGAAGGCAACATCTTGGTTTAAAACTGTATTCTTTGATGTCCAACAAGAAAAAAATGGACCAGTAGTGTAAGTGAGGCTGAGAGAGTCAGGAGGTGGTTGTGGAAACTGTATTTCATGGCCCATAAAATCAGAGCGGCATTACAATTTTGAATGGAAGACCAACCGCAGTTAAAAAGTAAATTCCCTCCTGGCATGCATATTATCCATAATAAGGCAAAATGAATTTACAAGCATCTCACTGAAATGCAGGGGAGTAAGACACTAAAATTATTCTAGGTGCCCAAGGCCGGTTAAAGAAAAATTAATGTGTTATAGAAATTATTACTAATTTAGGATTTGCAAAATGCTTTCATGGGTTTACATGCAGCCTTGCTCCCTAAATATTTCCTCTCTTTTCATCCCTCCCTCTCTCTCTCCCTCCCTCCATCCCTTCACTCTCTCTCTCTCTCCTACACACCCCTCTGGTTCCTGAAAGTGAAGGCTTTTGCTCCAAAGGTTTTCAGGATGCTGTGATTCATGATGCAAATAGATGGGAATGTTTTGTCCCTTTTGATGTTTGTACTTTACATCCTAATTATCTGAACTTCTCTTATTAAATTATCAAATCCTGTGACAACCATTGTCGTAATCAGGGCAGGGATTATCATTCCCATTTTGGTGTCTGGCAAATATTTGCCCTGGATGCTATTAAGCTACGTGATCCTTCCCTCATCCAATTAATCACAAAGAAAATAGAAGGCAAAATATCTGAGCAATCAGTGTGGTCAGGAACAATTCTCTACACGAATTTCTCTTTCTCTTATCCACTGCCTCAAATTAAGAGCACATCAGCATTATAAAGAAAGGAAAATACCTTGACGGTTTCCAAATCTTGAGAAAGCACAGGATCATTCAGTAATGAGATTTCCATTCCCTCTTGTACTTCCTATGCAGGGCAGTGTCCCATGCAGATGGCTGTCAAGCAAGCCTGGGAACAATATCACCAGCAAAAGTTGCCTGATGGAGACAGAAAAGGAACCCTCTGTCCTCTGCCTGCAGATTTGAAGTGACCTCTGCTTGAAGTCTTTGCCTTCATTAGCAGAAAATTCCTTGCTTCACGATTGGAGACGTGGGCTCAAGAGAGGCAGACTAATGTTCTCTAAATTGGGTTTAAGATTAGACCTCCACTCTAATATCCAGCTACATTTAGGGTCTTAAAGAATCCTAATTTCCTCCAAAGGGAGCCTAATTTAATCTCCCTTCCAGGTGGGCTCTTGAAAATGTGCTGCAGCATAGACAGGCCCTCGACCTCTCCCTCCACCTTCAATCTTTCACTTAGGTTATCCTAATCGGCTTTCCCTGCATGAATCAGTAAGTGGTGATTTGTGAGAAGATTTCATTTGGGTATCATATGCTACCATGTCTGTTAGATACATGACCCAATAAAAAAATATTGGCTCATTCCAGAAAAAAAAAAATGATTTTGAATTTATTAGAAAATCCACTGTTTTGCTGAATCTCCTCCCCAGCTGCAGAAAAACAACAAGCTTACCGCGATAACAAGAACGCATGACTATCTAGGTCTTTAATAAAAGAGAGGCCAATTAAAAGGTCAGAGGGCAATTGAAAATCAAGACTCAAATAGACTTTAAATCAAATAGCCTTAAGGTGTAGTTGGAGAGCATTTTCCTTAACCATGCTTCCTTCTCTTCTTGTAGTAAAGCATAAAATACAGGCTTTCTAAACCTTGAATCAAAATATTACATATTTTAACATTGTAAAATTGTTAACATTGATTTTTAAAGAGAGTAACAGAGCAAAAAGATATGATATGTAAATATATATATTCTCTTGACATATCCATTCATTCACTAGTTTAACAAATATTTATTGCCATCTTACTCCATGGTAAGCATTGTTCTAAACACTTGCATAAGATCCCTAAACAAAAGTGCCATATTGTCTGCCATCTACGGACTTACAGTATTGTGAGAGAGATAGACAATAAACAACAATACTCTGTTGTATCCACTGAATGTTCATCTTATTTTGACACTATGCCAGTTTTTTTAATCTCTCTGAATCTATTTATTCACTAAATCATTTTACATAAGGCTTTTAAAAGTCAAATTGGTGTGTGATGTGTATGCGTGTATGGGTGGTGGGATGGATAATGAAAGCACAGCAATTTTCCTAAATTCAGATTTTAACTAATTTATAATATATAAATAAGAAAACTTAGGAATAAAATTCCAACAGGTATTTCTGACTCTGAAGTCATCCTATTACTGTTATCCTGCAACACCTCTAAGAAACAATGCTGCTGAAATAAATGGATAAAAATGAAATAGCTTTTTTCCTAATAACTTATTTTTTTCTTTTGTGAATTCTCTGTATTCTGATAGAATTCAATGACTTCTCCTTTCCTTTCTTTTTCTTTCCTTCCTTCCTCCCTTCCTACTTGTCTTTCTCCCCTTTCCCTTCCTTTCTTTCATTTTTTCTCCCACTTTTTAACTAATAAAATATAAACAAAAGAAAGCTTTAAGATCACTGAGAATGCTTAGTTTAAAATATTAGATACAGATTTTTGTTTCTGTTGATTGTTTATTTTTGTTTTCTTGACCCTTCAGCTACTTTTCTTTTATAGGAAAAGAAGTTGCTTTTTGTTTGTTTGTCTCATTTTGTTTTGTTTTTGAGACAGCATCTTATTCTGTCACCCCGGCTGGAGTGCTGTGGTGCAATGACAGCTAACTGCAACCTCTGGGCTCAAGCAATCTTCCCACCTCAGCCTCCCGAGTAGCTGGACCACAGGTGCACACCACCACAGGCAGCTTATTTATTTATTCATTTATTTATTTATTCATTCATTCATTTATAGAGATGGGGACTCACTGTGTTGCTCAGGCTGGTCTCAAACTCCTGGGCTGAAGCAATCCTCCCACTTCAGTCAGCCAAACTGCTGGGATTACAAGAACGAACTACTGTACCTGGCCATATTTTTTTGCTTTTTTTCCTGTTATTGTCCTTCCTCTTAAAAAAATTATCAGGGACTCCATTTACTTCCAGAATAAAGTTCTTACTTAGAATTATTGGACTTAAGATTCTTGAACAACTGGGCTCTAACCTATACTGATTTTAACATTAACAAAAACACATTTTCTACCTTGCAGTAACAACTGTAATTCCATTGATCGTACAGATTGAACATGGTGTGAAAGTTCATCTATCATTGTCCTTTCTCCATCTTATTTATTTTTTATAAAATGGCAATTCTTCCTTCTCACCTTATTTTCAGGATTTCCGTACAGCTCTCTCTTCCTGTGTTGTCAGAGTGACTTGCTGTCCAGTCTAAGTCTGCAGAGAACTTAGAGTCTTTTGCTGTGGTGTATACACTTGTTTGAGATAACAGATTCCAGTACTTAAGAGAAGGGGATTATGGGAAACAACATCTGTAAGAAAGGCAACGATTTCCTGACGTCACACACACACGCACACACATTCTTCAGACCTAAAACAGTGTTTCTGTGGGACTGCTTCTTCCCCAACTCCATGCACAGCTGGGAAGTATAGACAATTAATGCAAAGAAAAAATAATTGCTTTTTTTATGTTTAACTTTCTTACTGAGCCCATTGAACTTTCTTTACTGAAAACCTATCTTATAATAAATAATCTTGTCAGCACAAAATAAGCCAATTATAAATACAATAATTTTCATATGTAATACAGCAACCTTTAATAATTTTTCAGTTTTTGGTTGTTTCTGTTCCCTAGATATTTACTAAACATATGTATACATCTTTAACCTGTAAATTAGAGGCCAGAAACTCCCACTCAGTTTTCTAAAAATATCTCGGTATCTCCGTAATATCATTTCATTTACATTGTTATATCCTGAGACTGAAAGCTTCCTATTTCTCCTGCCTCTTTTCTGTCTTGCTTATACTTGCCAGTTACATTCTCAATTGCTATGCCACTCTGCCCTTTCTTTTTATATCATCAGAAAACAATGAAAAAGAAAAATGAAAATCTGCAGGTCGAGTGAGTTGCCATCTTTTCCAATTTATGTGGCAATTTTGTATTGGCGATGTAAAGTTTCTTTAATACAGTTAATTTTCCAAAAGCATCTGTTTTACACAAGGTATAGACAGACACTGGTCGTTTGCTACTCCAATTTCACCATTGATAAAACAAGGATTCCACTGAATTTTAGTTTTACATAAAGTATATCAAGGCAATAACCCAAATTGCCATTTCCACCTTTTCCAAACTCAGTTCTTTCCATGTGACCCCTTGGCCACTTCTACCTCTATGGCTCCACATATATGGTTTTCTTCTATCTTGAATATCATGATTATACCTTGTTTCTTGTGCAAGCAGAAAATCCAGTTTTTCCTTAGGGAACAATGCCATTGTAGAGGCTTTCTTAACTCTCAGGACCTACACTTCTACAGACAGAAATAGAGATGGCTGCATCTGAAATGCCATGGTGGCACATTGTCTCTCAAGGTGACACATACCACAACAGATGGAATAACAATCACTCTTAAACCCGTCCACTCACTAGATCATTATATTCTTAGATAAATTAGTCCTATGTATGTTCCTGAGGCGGAGCAGAGAACTACACAAATGGTTCACATACAGTGAATTTTGGCCCCATGTTTTGGAGTGCTGCCCTGTTTCTCCAGTCATACCTCAGATGAAAATTGCATTGACAGTAACAATAATAAACCCTGGAGACTGGGGAGGGGAAACTAATTCTTAGATTTACTGCATCATGTTAATGACAATGTCCAATATTTAACAAAAGACATAAAACACGAAATAAAATAGTATAGTGTGTCCCCCTGACACAAAGTCAGCCAATATACACTGTTCCTGAGGAAGCCCACGTTGTACTTACTAGACAGACTTTAATAAGTTATTATAAATATGTTTTTAAAATAACTAAAGACAACTATATCTGAGAATTAAAGCTTAAGAACACTGTCTCGCCAAATAGATAACATGAATAAAGAGAGAGAAATTACAAACCAAAAAGAAAAAAACGGAAATTCTAGTTTCATAAAGTACAGTGACTGAAATGAAAAATTCACTACAGTGGCTCAGTAGTAGTTATGAACTAGCAGAGAAAAGGATTGTGAACTTGGAGATAGGTTGGTAGATATTATGTAATACAAAGAACAGAAAAAAAAAAAAAAAGAAAGAAAAACAAATGAGCAGAGCATCAAACCATTAGAATAGCCTCAAAGACAATAATATATAAATAGTGGAAATCCTAAAAAGTGAGGAAAAGGAGAAAGCAACAGAAAATATATTTAAAGAAATAATTTCTGAAAACTTGATGCATTTAATGAAAAACATTAATGTACATATCCAAGAGCTCCACAGACCTCAAGTGAGATAACTCAACGAGAGTCACACAAAGATACCAAGACTCTTTTTTTTTTTTTTTTTTTTTTTTTGAGACGGAGTCTCGCTCAGTCGCCCAGACTGGAGTGCAGTGGCGCGATCTCAGCTCACTGCAAGCTCCACCTCCCAGGTTCACCCCATTCTCCTGCCTCAGCCTCCCAGTAGCTGGGACTACAGGTGCCCGCCACCACGCCTGGCTAATGTTTTGCATTTTTAGGTTTCACCGTGTTAGCCAGGATGGTCTCGGTCTCCTGACCTTGTGATCCGCCCACCTCCGCCTCCCAAAGTGCTGGGATTACAGGCCTGAGCCACCGCGCCCAGCCTACTCTACTTTCAATAACACATACCACAAATAGTAAGAAGTTAACAAAGATATAAAAGACTTAAACAACACTATAAAACATTTAGTCTTAACAGAGAACTCACACAACACCACACTCCACAGCGGAATATACATTCTTCTCAAGTAAAGAAAGATTATTATCTAAGATACACTATAAGATACAAAATGAATAAATTAAAAACGGTTGAATTAATACAAAAATTTTCTTTTACTAGAACAAATGAAATTGCAATATGAGAAAAAAATTGGGGAAATTCACAAATACATAGAAATTAAACAATGCCCTCCTAAGTAATCAATGAATAAAGGAGAAATAAGATAAATTAGAAAACATTTTGAGATAAATGAACACAGAACACTATCTACACAAATTTATGAAATATAGCTAAGGCAGCATTTAGAGGAAAAACAATACCCCTAATTTTAAATTTGGATTAGACGATGTTTTCTTATATATGACACTAAAACACAAGCAACAAAAAAAATCATAGATATATTGGATTCCATCTATATTAAAAATATTATGCCCCAAAGGATACCCTCAAGAAAAAGAAAAGACAACCAAACAAATAAGAAAAAAAAAAAAAAAAAACTTTGCAAGTCATATATCTGATAAAGGACTTGTATCAAAAATATTTAACAAAACTTCTTCAACTCAATGACAGAATGATAAATAATCCAATTAAAATAGGCAAATAATTTCAAAAGATATTTCCCCCCAAAAGATTTAAATATCCAATAAGCACATAACAATGCTCAACATTGTTATTCTTTAGAGAAAACAACTCAAAACCCCAAGACACACACTGAGATGACAAAGGTTGGTGGGGATGTGGAGAAGTGGAGTCTTTGTACGCTGCTGGTGGGACTTAGCAATGACACATTCATTTCGGAAAACTAAAAATGAGAAACATGAGTTTCTTATGACTAAGCAATTGAACTCATAGGAATACACTCAAAATAATTTAAAACATACATCTACATCAATGTTAATAGCAGCACTGTTCATTGTGGCCAAAAAGTGGAAACAACCCAAATATCTATAAACAGATGAATGAATCAACACAGTATAGCATATTCATACAACAGAATATTTTCCAGTCAAGAAATGGAATGAAGTATTGATACTTGGTACAACATGGATGCACTCTGAAAATATCCTATTAAGTGGAAGAAGAAAGACAAAAAGACTACATATTGTCTGAATTCATTTAACTGAAATGCCCAGAAAAAGAAAATCTGTAAGACATGGAAAGAATATTAATTTTTGCCAGAGGCTGTAGCGGGAAAGGGAAGGATGATGAACAATGACAGCTAAGGTGTATGTTTTTTTTTTTTAATGGAGTCATGAAAATGTTATAAAATTAGACAGTAGTTATACACAACTCTTTGAGTTCAGTAAAAGCCATTCAATTATATACTTTAAAAGTATATAATTTATACCATAATTCTATAGTATGTGAAACATATTTCAATAAAAATGTTATTTAAAAAAATAATGCAGCTTGAATTTTACATTTATTTGTGTGGTTAATTAATTTATGACTTCTTCGAAATATTGAATCTCACAAGGACAGAAACATTTGTTTCTCACCCTTCATCCCACAACATCATTATTGAATCCACTGTATCTGAAGTGATTCCTACCACTCGGTAGGCATTGAAGAAATGTTAAAAGAGTAGTTCTTTTAAAGTGTGGAATGAAATTTGTATATGGCAACACAATTCCATGCTAGACCAATCATATCCTCATAAGACCGGAATGTCCTTGGCCAACTTCAGGGGAAAAAAATAGCTGTTTAATAATTTATTTTTATTAAATTCATTCTCATTTCCTGATCTGAAATGAAAAGAATTCCCTTAATTAACAGTCTTGAGCCACATTATAGTATGCATGATTTAAAAAAGAACAAAATGCTAAAATAGATTTCTTTTCTAAACAAATCGGTCCTCTGTTTTTGCTTATTCCATTTTACTTAATAAGATAACCACTGCAGTTATGCAGGTGACAAAAATCAGGTCAAAGTTACAATCACTCACAAGCCATTTATCAAAGGACCTTGGGAAAATTAGTGCTTCTAGTTCGCCCTGTAAAAGGTTTTACTCTGGAAGAGTGGCAAGTATATTTTGTACTATTATGGTTTATATATCATTTGACCAACAAGTGTAAAATCACTGGCTGGCAAAGGCATGCTTTGCTCTCACAATATTCCTGATAATTGATAAATAAAGCTAGCCTGGGAATCACTTTCCAGTAATAGCAGTGATGTCTTAAGCTGTGTAGGCTTGCAGTTTACCCTGGATTCACTCTGACTGTGACTTCAGATTCTCTGTATCTTAAAATTCTAGCCTATTTTCAGAACAGTGTTTTGTTTCTTTTTTTGCCAAGGTTAAAAATGTGTACATTTCAAAATATCATCCAGTACTCAAAATATCCACTGAGTTTTTCGTTAATCATTGAAAATGTTAAGCAGTATAACAACTGATATCTTACACTAACTATGGCATAGCAGGTGCTTTGCATACTTTATAAACCATATTCTCAAAACACAGATGAACAAACTAAGACCTCAGATTGTTCAGATAATTAATCAGTGGGAGAAGGCTTTATCCCACGGTGGAAGGAATTGGATTCAGACACAGCTGAGTTTGTTTACTTATGTTCATTACACCATTGGTTCTCAACTGGGAATTAATAACTTTGCCACAGGGGACATTTGACAATGTCTGAAGACATTTTTGGTTGATATTATGGGGTAGAGAGTACTATTGTCATTTAGTAGGTAAGGCTAGGAATGCTGCTAAACATCATCCAAGGCACAGGACAGCCCCCCACAACAAAGAATTATATGGCACAAATATCAATAATGCTGAGGTTGAGATATCCTGCATTACATCAATGGCTCCTGACTTCTAATGTACATGAGAATCACCTAGGGAAGTTCATAAACGCTGACACATTTTCTGAAGAGGTTTTGATTTAATTTATCTAATATGCAAGCAGGATATTGGAATTTTTAAAAGACTCTCATTGAATCCAACTGAAGCCAAATTAGAGCACCATGATAGGAAACCTCATTGCCTCTATACAAGTTGAGGCTAAGATACTACTCATCAGTTGGGACATTTCTATAAAAACTTCCTTGAATTATGGGGACAAGTTGGGGTATGGTGGTGGTAAATGACCTTCTACTTCACTCCAACTGTTTTGCCAAAAATGAATTCAAAGACCAATTTGTTCATCAGCAGACTTCAGGTGGTGATGGTCCATTGGGCCTAAACTAGAGAACGCATCACTAAGAGTTGTTCGCCAGCTATCTTAAGTCCTTAGTAGTAGAATTAGAAATTAACAAGCTTCTAGGAAGAATTGTATCTACAACACAGTTTCCAAACAATCACTATTTTGTAATTTTTGAGTCCAAAATCACAGACATATTCTACTTTACGAATTCTCCATAGAGTCTCTAAATCTACTGTCATTATTCTACTTCCTGCTCTGTGCCCTGGGAGGATGATGTCTGCAGACTACACACACTGGGTTTCCTTGCCTTCTATCTCCCTTGTTTCTTGTCTACATTTTTGCCGGTGGTTGCATCCCAAGATGCTTTACTATCACGTCTTATAAATTGACTTTTCATTAAAGTTTCTTTGAACACCTCTTTGGAATGTACTAACATTTCCTTGATGACAAGGAAGCTAACGAAAACAAGGCTTCATAGAAAAAAGGGCTTATTAGTATTATTATTACTTTACCCTTATAGTGGCTTTTTTAAGAATTAAATTTAAAAATTAAACACACATTTTATCATATGCATGCCCAACAACATCATCAAGAAGCAGAAGTCTTTAACCAAATCTTTTGCATTTAGATCATATCCAGTTCATGTCAACACAAGTTAGATAATGGATTTTAGCTTGTCTAAGCCTCAGTTTTCTCCTGACAATTCACGATGAAAAAATTCAGACAAGGTTTTTGAACTTCAGAACTTGAATCCTAAACACTGAAATATACCAATCTTCACATAGTATTTTTAGTTTGTTAGGCTTCTTTTATAGTAATTTTCTGGAGCATCTATTTTTGGAGCAGGAAGTGGGGCTAGAGGTTTTGAGGGTATAGGCATTTTATAAGTCAAGGTCCAAAGGAAAAGAAAATCTCAAAATACAGTAGTTTCAAAAAAGTTTATTTTTAATGGACTGTGTAAAAATAAGAAATATGCATTCTGACCTTAATCAACTCCCCATTCCGCTCTCCAAATGGGGGTCCCATGTCCTACCACACTCAGAAGCACAAGGATAGAGAAAGCCACTGGTATACTCACAGGTGCTACTTCTGGAATCAAGAAAATAATAAGAAGGGTAGGAGGCATATCTGGAGCAGAAAGGCAAAGCTGGTTGACACAGTGGTCATTTGCTACTGGCTACTCATTTATATATATTTCTTAACTTACACAATGTTTTCACCTGAAATACTTCATTAGGTCATTAAACTTTAGATAACGTATCTTAAATATAGCATTTAGAAATTCTGTAGGAGATACATAAACCAATAGTTCCTGTTTTGTAAAACAAATCCCAATCCCATGAAGTTACTGACCAATTAAATGTCTCCCAAATATAAAATTAAGTTTGTATTTTTATTTCTTCCTTTCTTCATTTATTTATTTAACATTTTTCATTTAAAATTATTATGTATATATAGCTGTATCTATTTATGGGTTATGTGTGGTATTTTTATATAAGCATACAATGTGAAATGATCAAATCAGGGTAATTAGGATATGAATCATCTCAAGCATTTACATTTTTGATTAGGAATTGCAATTCCACTCTTCTAGTTATTTTGAAATAAACAATAAATTATTATTAACTATAGTTGCCAAATTGTGCAACAGAACACTAGATCTTGTTCCTTCTCGCTAAATTTCTTCATTTCTATATCCAGCATTTACTTACTCCTTCATTAATTTAACAAAAATTCACCAGCACCTTTATTGAATAGCTATGATATGTTGACCCAGAGGGCTTAATTTTGACAGATATGATCTCTGCTATTTATAATATAATGGAAAACAATTAGGTTTGAAAAAATGAAACATCATTTATTGGGATTTTTTTGAAGTGTATTACATCAACGTTATTAAACTGTAAGTAAACACACTTTCGTTCAAATTTTTAATTTTTCTGATTATGAAATGATTACAGGATGTATGATTTATGAACCAGAGTCTAGAACTCAAACTTCTTGATGTCAAGGCCATTGCTTTTTTCAAACTAAGTTACTGACTCCTGAGAGTTTTGTTATTAATAATTGACCATCCTTATGTGTAAATGATGTTTTATATTGGAGTCTTTTCCTCCCTGTTTTATAAAAATATTTCAATCTTCACTTTTATTAAACATACACCATATTTATTTCTCTTAAGGCCTGGAATATAATTTTAAGAGATAAAGAATGACTACAGGAAATTCTTTACATTCTGACGACAATTAGCCAAACCATAGAATGCAGGTAGTTTAAAATGAGCTTCTTAGATTTTGGATAATCATATAACTGAAACTTAAAATTGTGAATTTACTCAACTATAAGTTATTTTAAATATTATGAACTCCATAGTTTGTTCTGAACAATTTGATCCAATCTAAATAAATTGGAAGTATCTGCAAACTGTACAGGCAGAGATTTCTTTTCTTTTTTCTTTTCTTTTTCTTTTCTTTCTTTCTTTTTTTCTGGAAGAATAAGACCATATAATAAAGCTTCAAGAGTGGGACACTCCATTATGTACTTTCTAAATAGGTAATTCTTCCATTATTGATGTTGCCCTCATTTTAATTAATCACCTGGAGGTAGGAACAGGGACTTCAGAGTCTTGTTTTGGATTTGGAAGTTGACCTGAGCATTACTGTTTAGAGGGGAAGAGTGTTTTCCCACATAAGACATCAGAATCTTAATTCAGACAACAGATTAAGCCACACGAAAATAAATAACTACGTTAATAAGTACTCCAAAAGTCTTAAAGAGAAGCTCAATTGCTGGAAAGAACCTACTGAAACCAAGAGTGTGCATTCAGATAAAAGATGAGGATAATAAATCAGATTTCATATGGGGTCTCCCTTACTCTGTTCATGGAAAACATTATTCAACTCCTTAATGTGACCCACTAGATTGTGCAGAAATTATTCTCAGAGCAGTTTTTTCACTCTTACTCCTGCTCCTCTTCACTGAGGCTCTCCAGCCACACAGTCCTTCTCTTTGTTCCTGGAATAGGCAAGCTTATTGATGCCTCAAAGCTTTGAACTGACTGCGTCCTCTTTCTGGAGCGCTCTACCTCACAAGGACGGCTCCTCATCTCCATTCACATTTCAGTTCATACACCTCCTCCTCAAAGGCTCTTTGTCATTATTCTATTGTATTTCTTCTTTTGATCTGTCTGATATTTTATCTGAAATCCTGTCATGTATCGGTTCATTTATCTATCCCTGTCTTTGCGGCTAGAATTAAGTATCAGGAGAACTGGATCTATGATTGATTCATCATTGTTCTTCTGGTGCCAAAAGTAGAGAGTGACTCAAGGCATGTACTCAATAAATATTTCTTGAAATCCTGGTTTGTGAGAGGCAGTCTCATGGAGTGATCAGCACTGTAAGGTCTGGAGTCATAGTCTCCAGATTCAAAACCTTGTTCTGCTACTTCCTAAATATGTAGCCTTGGATGGATGTCTCAGTCTCTTTACCTCTAAAATTGAAATAATACCTACCTTACAAGTTGTTTAGAGAATTAAACAGATTTATATTTGCAAAGTGTTTAAGATCATGCCAGACATACGTCATAAAGGAAAATACTTAAACATACATGCATATAAGACAACATACGTAGCATAACATAGTCCATGCCAGGCAAGTGTTAGATAGCTAACACTAACACTGTTGTAGAATGCCTGTATGCGAGTAGATGTGTGTGTGTGTGTCATGCCCATAATTTCTGTGAGTAATTTTAGAGTCTTTCTCAAAATAGCTGTGCCCACTACCACTTGACGATGATTTTGCATCACCACTTGAGATGAAACGTCTTTGCCATTACTCCTCTGAAGAGCTACCTGTTCACATGTGTGTGCATGTGTGTGTGTGTGTTGTTTTGATACTAATTTTAAAGAGAGTTTATTTGATTTCTTAAATAGTTGTAAATTAAGAAAATCATGGACATTTCAGAGAAAACATGACCCAGAAACTAAGGCCATAGGTGGGAAGAGTCTTAATACTTTTAAAGCTTCAGAGAGGGCAGTTTAGTCTCTAACCACTTTCTGAACTCCACACCTCTCCTCTCTCGGCCTCCCTCGCCTCCCCACCACACCCGTTGCAAGCACTGCCTCTTTGCACCCAGTTCCAGAGTTCTTGACTTTCTGCCCCTACTGTCATTCACCATATTGTAGACATTATGTTTGCATGCTTAGCTGCCAGAGTTAATTTCCTGTAATTCCATTGTTCAAACTCCCAAATGGGGGGTTTAGATACGTAGAAAATACAAAAGAACAATTTGTAAACACGTGTTTCTATAGTTATCAACACAATGTGGAAGAACAAAGGAGAGTCAGAAGTCCCTGATCTAATCCTTAGAATTGTAAAGAAGTCATGACTATTTTGATGCATTTAATTTTGTGGAAAAGGCATTTGTGCTCCACATGACTGAGGTTTGGGTTTTTCTGTGTTAATTCTTTTAGCAATTTCCTCATTTAATAACGCACAAAGTAAGTGATAGAAACTTCATTTGACTCGTAGGAAGATGCTAAAAAACAAAACAAAACAAAACAGAACAAAACAAAAATAGCAAAGAAGTATAGTGAAAAAAGTCTTAGGCACAGATACATGACATGGAATATATGTTTTATTTTTATCTTTTTTTTTTTTTTTACACAGAATGCTGTATATTTGGCCCCTTGTATTACTACTCTGCTGACTGTTGAGGTAATTTTTTTTAAATGTATAAAAACACTGAGATAAGAAAGTGTCATCAAAAAGACAATCTTGGTGGTTAAATAGTAGGGAGGGGAGCATTATGGGAAATACCAGTTTGGAAGCCATGAAGAGAAAGTCTCCAGTGTGGACAGAAGATTCTCTCTCCTCTAAAAGGGGAAGAGACAGGTTGGGTTTTATGCCTCAAGGGGTTGGCTGGTGTTATTCATATTCAGCAGGTTTGCAGAGAAAGCTATGCATATTTATGAGGGGAGCCAAGTGCATGTTCATTGGGTAAACGTATGTATCATATATCCCATATTCACTTTGTGATGGAGATTTAGCATTAAAATGAGGTGGCATTTGGCTCATTAAGTCAATAATGAAATATAGGACATAAAGACCTTTTCAGTACAGCTGCTGACTGCAATTGGCTTAAAATCTAGTCTGTAATAGCTTATCAGAAAAGATTGTTTATAAGGGGGACAGGTGGGGTGGTTCACAGAAGAAAGATGACTTGATCTCAGGAGGACAAGGCTGTAGTAAGTTATGATCATGCCACACCGCACTGCAGCCAGAGCAATAAAGTGAGTCTCTGGCCCAGAAAAGGGAGAGCAGAGGAGAGGAAGAGAGGGGAGGTGAGGAAAAGGGAGGGGAGAGGAGAGGAGAAGTTTGTAAGGGCTGGGCCCCTATCCAATCAGAGTTGTAGTGGTCTGGGTTGTAAATCAGCCTGCTAACTCCTATTGTTAGGGAGTTTAGCAAGGTTTTTCTTACAGTGGCAGGAATTTAAAAATTTGTCATGCCAGTCAGTTCCTGAATCCTCAACCTGTAGGTAGCTTTTATTTCCTTAACCTTAGGGTCGCTCTTAATTGGTAAAGGGAATCTATTTTGGTCTCTTAGATCACTAAGAAAAAGATGTTATAGAGATGCTTACAGTAACCTGAGACTGGGAGAAACTCGCTTCAAATTTCCACATTGCAGTAAAATAGCATGTTGTCAAAGGAAGCCCATGCTTGTACCTTGGTTGCTGTTCGGAGAGTTGGATCTGAAAATGAAAGAACCCAGCTAGAAAGGGACAACTTTGAAATCCTGCCAGT
The DNA here is from genome assembly GCF_047675955.1 of Chlorocebus sabaeus. Classification (NCBI taxonomy): domain Eukaryota; kingdom Metazoa; phylum Chordata; class Mammalia; order Primates; family Cercopithecidae; genus Chlorocebus; species Chlorocebus sabaeus. Next base: position 58,596,687 of record NC_132908.1, on the reverse strand, counting down.
GTAACTTGTCAGAGGAAGTGAATTTTCCATATGGGGTTCTGTAATATTATAGGCAGTGTAACTCCCCTTTCAGAGGCACTTGACTTAAAAATAGTGGATTTGGACAAAATATATGTAAGATATCTTTTAGATCTAACAGTTTCTGTCTACTAAAATCTGTCTCCCAACCCATTCAATTTTTTTCAACAAATTTTCTAAATTTGTTAACTTTCTACCTAATCTAAGGCATAAAAATACTTTTTGAGGCCTTAATGCTTAGAGACATATATAAGTGAATGGACACAGTGCTATTACAAAGGAGAGAGGATAAAATAGATTGAGAAAAATAACATAGGGATGGCTAATTCTCAGAGTTTTACATGAGTTGTTTTCTTCTAGGAAAACACTATAAATCAACTGCATGGTGAGAGTATATAATTTACTTTTTGGAGCTATTTTGTGAGCATGGTAAAATAAATTAGCATAGGGTTGTAGAAGATGAAAGGGAAAAAAAGATGAACAACAGAAGATGTAGTGTTGTCTTGAGAACTAATTAAGTTAACTTTTCTACTGAAGGGACCATACAGCTGAGGGCCTTCGCCATAATGCTTCTCCCATCAGGGTAACAGTTCTAATACAACACATGCTGATGATAATCAAAATCAGTTCTAGCAAATCGCTCTTTGAGGGTTTGCAGAAACTAAGTAGATGGACAAAATTCAATCTCTTAAACCACTGCTTGTCACCAATTTATATGCTGATCTTGCACAAAAATAAACATAAAGAAAAAGTCAATTCAACCTTAAACTTGAGCTTTCATTCCTTCCAAATCATTCGTAAAGCAACAAACTTGGAGTGATGTTCACACTATGGCAAGTATGTAGTTATTGTTGGCTCTAGCTCATAAGAAACTGGAGATATTCTTCATTTTCCAGAGCTCATTTTCCAATCTAAAAAAGGAGGTACATAGTAAATGAACTGAGTGGAAAACGACTTGCCTGTCACTGCAGAAATTAGTACTTGTTCAGCGGGTTAGTTATTCTATCACCCATATCCATTTTCAATCCTTTCTGCCTTACTGAGGACCCCGGAAGGCTGGTATCTGTGGGTTGCATTATCCAGACTCCTTTGGACACCAGTTGAATTTGGATCAATGGGAGCCACCCAGTCAGAGCCTGGAGAGCCAGAGGAAAGAGAAGTCAGGGTATTTATTTCTCATCTCTCTCTCTGCATGGCTCCGGTTCTGGCAAGCATTGCATTCCTTTACCTGGTGCTACAGTTCCTATTTTAAGCAGCTTCTCTTTATAAGGTTCCAGATCTTGCCTAGCTTTAGTAACTTTATTTCCTTTTCCCTTTAGGTCTAAGGATGAGGAAAGCATCCTGCTGCTGCCACAAGTTGTATGTATCCATTGTTGGTTTCCTTAAATTGGCTCATACCTTTGCAAATAGCCTTTCATTAAATTCTCATTAATTACACATCGTCCTTGTGTTCTATTCATTTCCTGCAGGAACCCTGACTGATATGATGAGCAAAACTAAAAACATGGTAGGCTGGGGATCAAAATGAGTATTCAAAAATTAAAGAACGATTTTAATTTAAATATATAAATATCCACTCATCAGTCTTTTGATATAAGGAAAATACATTTTCTTGGAATATGTGCCTATTGATTAAAATTCAAACTTGCTTTTATTACACGATTCTCACACATAATGCATCACACATAATTCGATTTTTGATTTCAGCTTCATCAAAGCAGGATGAAAACTTACACTTGTAAAATAAGTACATCATCCATCTGGAATTTATCTCCACTCTTTTATATTGCTTCATGCTCACCCAAAGTAGGAACAGTTTTTTGCAATATTCTTCATTGCTTCTTTATAAAATATTCCATTTTGTTTTCAAAAATGCATCAACTCTCTCTGTTCTCTGATCCAATATTGCAGAAACAATAAAACACAATAAATATTTGCAATAAAAAGTACAAATGTAATAAGGAATTTTGGAAACAAATGCAACTTATTTGAATAAAAAAGCACTATAAGTAGCAGCAGGAAAACGTCAAGATGTCATAGTCTATTATCTATTCGTCTATGCCTTTTTCCGCAGAAAATGTACATTGTTGATTAAACTAATATTTCGGTTCAGTAGAAGAGGATTATTGGAGTTTTATTTTTTAATATGAAAACAAAATTAATAAAGATATGAAAGCATTAAAAGTGTGCATCTAAAAGCTTCAGAGAGGGGACGTTAGAAAGTATTCCCCAAAGTAGTATAGAAGTCAATAACTGAAGTATGATTAGGATTTAGCTAGGAGAAGAAGGAAGAAGATTATTCCCTCAGAAAGAATACTATGAGGAAGACATTGCTATTCAAAGAGAACTTCAAATGTGAAGCAAGAGAGTAACTTCAATTCAGATGTGAAGCCGGGATCTCTAGGTGATATTGTCTAACCTGGCCAAGGTTTTACCTGTAAAATTAGATATTAATATCCTCCTCATGGGGATGAGTGAGGGTTGAATGAAATGGCTCATATAAGAAGTTCTCAGTAGTGGTGGTTCTTCTCAGGGAGATTAATCTACTCCTGCTAATATCAACGAGAATGGGTTTGTCTCACATTGTTATAAAAGTCCTGAAAAGATACACTGTACATGTCGCTAGAGTACAAACAGCCCCAATTTAAAATGTTGAAAATTCCCACTTTGTGACAAGAAAGCAGCTATTCACTTTGTCATTATTAAATTCGTCATGAATGATTTATTTAAAATGTGAAAAAAACACCATAATGTACTACAAATCTGTGGAGAATTTTAAGATTATTCTTACAATAATGATTATAATAATTGCCAATATCATGCCCCTTACTTCTCAGAACTGCTTCAGCTGTTCATAGATTGATGTGTCATAGGTTTATAGAAGAATTACATTGTCCAGGATGACTTGGGGGTGGCCTCCACCCAAATCTGCTGCAGCATCATTGAAACAGGAGCTAAAAACCGGATATTCAACCACTCTGGATTTCATTTCTTCACTGCCGGTTTCCTCACTGGCTTCTCCTCCTCCTCCACTTTAATTCTCTAGGTGTGAGAAAGGCAAGACCCTACTTGTGACATCAGGCAGAGGAAAATCTAACAGGCTTGAGAACTGAAAATGTGTTTTGTTTTGTTTTGAATTTTAAGATAACATACTGTGGTTAATCCTTCACTTCTGAAAAACATTGTTTTGCAAACGCCTATAAAGTATTCTAAAAAAAAAAAAGGTCATATAAATCCCTGTGTTCCTCTTCTTTGCAACATTACAATGTGATTATGAGACTTGGATGCTGATTTCAAATGATTTGAGGTGAAGCTGAAGTCACAAGTTCTAGGTGTGATGTGCTATTGGATGTTCTGTATGGATGTAGAGGAAAGAAGGAAAAGGTTATGGCCACATTCCACCCTTGTCCAAAGAGAAGGATCTAGCTTATCTTTTTGGATCAGAATTCCAAGAGACTGCAATGTCACTGTGGATGAGAGGTATTTCTTAGATATGCATACTGGAGCGCTTATAGGTACACTGATTTGCTGTCCTGGATATTCAACAACATAATTGTGTAGGACTTGGCACATTGAAATACTAGTGGCCTTATTTGGGTAATTATTAAAACTGGGTCATAAGTACCCCAAGATTCGCTATCATATTCTTTCTGCTTTTTGTAAGTTCACTATTTGTCGTAATATTTTTGTTTTTGTTGTTTTTGTTTTAATTCATTAATTAATTAATTTTTTGCTTGTTTGTTTCATTTGAAGTTCATCCAGTCTGGCTTTGCCTAGTGCTATCTCTTACCATGGACTGTCTCTCAGATTAGGCACAGCCATCAGATATTTAACTTATTTCTTATTATTTCTTACTTTCTTATTTCTTAACTTCTTTAACATATAACTCCCTTTTCTCTTCCTCTAGCCTGTACACTGGCTATGCAGTGGTCTCAAGTTCTAGAGACATGATTAGGTTTAACTTTAAATTTGGGGAAATGATTGCTATGGACTGAATGTCTGTGCTCCCCACAAATTTATATACTGAAATTCTAATCCCCGATGTGATGGTATTTGGAGAAGGGTCCTTTCAGAGACAATTGGGACATGAGGTAAAACCCTGATAATGAGATTAGTGGCCTTATAAAAGGAGCCTGCTTTCTCTCTCTCTCTCTCTCTCTGTGATGTGTGAATACAGTGAAAAGACAGCTAGCTATTAACTAGGAGGAGGACCCTCTTCAAGAACCTGACCATGTTGGCATCCTGATCTCAGAGTTCCAGCCTCCAGACTGTGAGAAATAGTTTGTTGTTTAAGCCACTCAGTCTATAGTATTCTGTTATAGTCACCCAAACTAAGGCAGTGGTAATTCACCTTCTACCTCAACTACAAAGCACATCCCCCTTACTCATTTTCCAGAGTTCTGCAATCAGTATTTTCTCATTTAATAAGAAGAAAGTGACACAGGGTTTCCCACTGAGCGTGTCTTCGTGATATCTCTCCATTGGAGAGATATCAAGAGAGGGAAAGGGTGACTGGATTAAGGCAGATTGTATCCACTGGGCCCTTAGTCTGACAGAAACGTAATAGCACTAAGCTATACTATATACCCTAAAATATCCTAAAAACGTAACTTAAAGGGTTCTGCCATGTGCTATTTATTTTGATAAGGAGTCCCACACAGGCATTCCAGCTACCAAATTGAACCTTATTGTGATATTCTTTAAATAGCCTCACAGTCAATTAATTTCTGAATTTCACTAATATTTTTCTTTTCTTTTTCCCTTCCCTCCCTTCCCTTTTTTCCTCCCCTTCCTTCCCCTCCCATCTCCTTCTCTTCCTTTCCCTTCCCTTTTTTTTTCTTTTCTCCCTGAGCCACAGGGTCTCTCTGTTGCCCAGCCTGACTACAGTGTTGTGATCACAGCTCACTGCAGCCTTGAACCTCTTGTCTCAAGTGATCCTCTCGCTTCAGCTTCCAGAGTAGCTGGGACTAATTTTTAAAAATTTTTATTTTTAGTAGAGATGGAGTTTTGCTATGTTTCCCAGGCTGATCTCAAACTGCTGAACTCAAGAGATTTTTTCACCTCAACCTCCCAAAGCACTGGGATTACAGGGGTGAGCCACCATGCTCGGCCTAATTTTTCTTCCATGTATGTGAGAAATGCTGTCCCCCCTCATGCATATTTTAATTCAAAACTAATTATCTCTAGTGTGGACTGTTTTGAGGGCACACTTAGTGGACTCTGCCTCCAGTCAGTTAACAGGGCACCCATTCTCCAGATTGCTTGAAATAAGTAGTCTTTCTATAATGCAAACCTGTGCTTTTATCATTCTTCTATTTAAACTTCTGAATACCTCTCCTCCCCTACTTCTTCAAGAAAATTACAAAATTACTTGTGACAGTAAACATGGTCCCACCTACTGGGCCAGTTTACCTGTGCTCCAGCCACAGACAAACTTTACCTGCACCTCAACCATACCTTCCTAGCATACCTCTCCACTTACACACACCCTTTCCTTCTTCATATTACTCTGAATACCCACAACAATTATATTTGCACTTTTGATTTTGCATCATCTCAAGTCTTTTGTGCATACCTACTCTTTCTTATTTTCTCTTAAGAACTAGGTTTCTGTTGAAATTGTTTGAACTTCAATAAGACTAGAACATCCTTTATGCACTGGGGAGAGATTACGTATGTGTGTGTGTGTGTGTGTGTGTGTGTGCGCGCGCGAGACAGAGAGAGAAAGAGAGAGAGGTTTGGAACATTAGTCTTTTCATGGCCAAAATGACTCCATGGATTTTTCACCAAGATTTTGGAAAATCAGGCTATGAACAACAACTCCACTCCCCGTCACCCAAGATAAAGTTCTTTGACCTCTAGTGTGGAATGCAAACTCTATCAGGCCCAGCACCTAAGCTCCCCTCTAGCCTTAACTCCGTCACAGCTTGTCCTTCTAATTTAAATTTCAGTAATAATGAACTCCACATGGTTCCCATTCACACCCTTACATCCTATGCTTCCCCTTTCCTTGGCCCTTTCTTCATTTACCTAGCTGGCTAATGTCCACTCATTTTTTTTTTTTCCTTTGAGACGGAGTCTAGCTTCACTCTGTCACCCAGGCTGGAGTGCAGTGGTGCAATCTCGGCTTACTGCAACATCTGCCTCCTGGGTTCAAGCAATTCTCCTGTCTCAGCCTCCCAAGTAGCTGAGACTACAGGAGCATGCCACCACGACTGACTAATTTTTGTATTTTTAGTAGAGATGGGTCTCACCATATTGGCCAGTCTGGTCTCGAACTCCTGACCACAGGTGATCCACCCGCCTCAGCACCCCCATAAGTGCTGGGATTATAGGTGTGAGCCACCATGTCCAGCCCACTCTTTTTAAACTCAACTTCCTCATCACCAGTTTTTAAAGGCTCCCCAGTATCCTTGTTCATGCAGTTTCCTCTTACAGAGATATCATCCGTAACTTACTCACTACTTAGTAGTTACTAAATTTTGGAGCTGGGGCTTAGATTAGAAGGGGAAATGAAATCACCTTTGGCTACGGTCACAGTAAACTACTTGCCCATCCTGTTAGTGTTGATAGTTACAGGGCATATCATATAATATCACTTGACAGATTTTCCTAAAATTATTTTTGTTTATTTTTTTCTAGAATATATTTTCCTCAAGGAGAGAGCTTATGTTTAGGTCAGCATGGTGCCATTCTCTCTGCTGTATAATAGGCAAACTATTATTATACATGAAATGGATATAAGAAAAATCCTATTCTGTGTGTCACTGATAGTTAGACAATCCTAAGCATATATATAACCCCATCATTGGTTGCTGTTTTACTTTCTAACCCCTGACCCTGCCGTCTGTTAATGGGATGACAAATGAATGAAAGAGAGCTTTTCTAAGAAAACTGCTTGGGAGAGTGGTGGGTTAAGAAAACAACCTATCAAGTACTACCAGGGTGATGGGACCCATAATCCAATCATTAGCATCACACTATTTCCATGTAATTAATTCATGTACTCCCTATATCTAATAAAAGTGTTGAAATTAAAAAAGAGAAAAATGCTGTCAAATTGAGTCATGAAGAGAGTGGGCAGGACAAGGAATATTAGTCCCTCATGAAACAGTGGTAAATGACCTCAGGAAGGAACATTTAGGTGGAGGATTCATTACCCGAGGTGGTAAAATATCCGTAGATAAATATGAGACAGAAACTGGAACAGACCTGGGGCTTGGAAATAAGGAGATGAAGGAGAGCTAATGTTTATTGATCTTCTGCTATGGCCTTGATCTACTGCTTCATTCAACAGCAATTTCCTAGTGAGTATCTATCTTGTGCCTGGCATGGAGATAGGAAGTAGGGTTTCAAAAGTCAACAAAACACATCCAATCAAGATTTGGCCATCACAGAGCTTACTGACCAACAAGAATATAAATAATTATGCATCAGTGCACCAAACTCTGCTAAATATTTTGAGAGAGGAAATGATGGGGACATGGCAGACTGTACAGAAACTGAAGTCGGTTATGTCTTATTAGATCTATTTCACTGGTCTATGGGGACTGGCATCAGAGCTAAAACTGAAAATGCTATAGAAACTATGAAGTTGTATTTGTGGACACTTCATGTTTTGAGCTGACATTCGTGCTTGCTAACATATAAAAGGAAAGAAAACTAGATTTGAAGACAATATGATAAATATACGACTTAGTTCTTCCACTTCACTATTTTGCAAGCTTGAATAAATCACATCACCTCTCTGAACTTGGGTTTCCCTGGCTGCCAAATGTAACCACTAATACCTGACCTGGCAGACTCTCAAGACTATGATAGGCTCAATTAGGATAATAAAGGGAAAAAGACTTTGAGAACAATGAAAACTCATGTGAGTTTTGTTATGAGTATCATTACCATGTGAACCAGCCCAGGAAGTCTGGAACTGAGCAGGTTTGGTCTTAGTATAAACCTGTATGTCTAGACAGATGAATGGTTCTGGTCTGCAAATTTTCAAAAGCTCCATGTATTTCCACACCAAAGTTTTTTCCTCTTCTTAGGGTTTAATCTTCTGTTCCCTGAGAAGATGAGTTTTAACAGGGGGAAAAAAGGAAAACACGTTAGTGTTAAACTTTGTCGAAGACTCTCATCATGAAATTTCCATAGGTAGTCATGAAACAGACACTGGAACAAACTGAGGTCTGTTTTGAGGTCAGTAGTGGACATTATCAGTGCTCTGTTCATGCTTCCTCTGTTCCTTCTTACCTGATCTATGTGCCTGTTGGCAATCTGTCTGTCTTCTATTTTGTGCCTACAAACTTCTTACCTGACTGTCATTGGCTACTGAAGCTGTTTCTGAATGCATGCACAGAAATTAGAATTGTCTCACTGTTTATAATCCGCCTTCCTCGAATCAGAAACAGTTAAAATCCAGTAGGAGGTTGGTTCAAGACTATAAAAGCCCAGCTTTCTCTCAGAGAGTTTAGGCGAATTTTAATGTGTAATCTATACTTCAGAGCTAACTGAGGTATTAGGCTGAGGCTGAGACTGTGCCTAAAATTGCCTCCTTACTTGACTTCTTCTTTTTCTCTCTCCTGACTTCCCTGCTATTTTATCTATTTCTTTTCGGAGCACTGTCCTAATAAATGACACTTATCTCAGGGTCTGCTTCTGGAGAATCTGATCCAAGGTAAATTTGAGAAAGTAAGATATATCTACTCTAAGCAGTTAGTTAATGACCCCAGCACGGATTTGTCAAAGTCAATGGGGGAAACATAACTAAGACGGAGATAGTTATTTTGGCGGCAATAGAGGCATTATCTCAAAAGTTTCCCCTTTCAAGACAATATTGAAGTCTAGTGATATCAAATTTATTTAGTAGTAATTTAATAACCCCATGTGATATTTACTGTAGCAGGCATCAGGAACACATAAAACATGATTATTCAAAATACAAGAGGAGACATATTACTTGAAAATAGCATAAAACTGGAATTTTATATTGTACTTAAAAATTAGTACAAAGGCTTCCTATAATGTATAAACTGTGAAACTTTCATGTATTCAGCATTGATTGCTTTTTATTCATTATCTCCTTTAATACTCATTACAACCCTGTAAAGCAATTATTGTCCTTCTCATGTGAAGGTAAGGTGAATATTATTAAAGCAAAACAATAACTTATACAAAAATACACATAGAGTAAGTGACTAATTTATTTCAGCCTAAATCAAATATTGTCCAAATCCCATGCTCATTGTGACATACCATGTTGTTTTTTTTTTTTTTTTTAAGTAGAGCACAAGGCAAGAATCACTCAAAAATAAACAAGCAAATGACAACAGCCTTTTTTCCAAGTGATTTAATAAGCTATTGGGTAAGAAAATATTTATATTTTAGCTCAATTAAATTGGGCGGTTCAGCTTTCCAACATTTGCATGTTCTTTACTTAAATACAGCTACGTGTAAGCCTTCTCATGTTCTGTTAGTATTTAGTGGCACTTAGTGTATGGAAATCTCATCTTTTTGCACCGCTTGTATTTCCATAGCAAAGATCCTGGCAGAACTGACATATAGATGATAGGATCTGTGAATAGAAGACATAGCTGCCACCCTTAGATTAAAAGAGCAAAATGATGGTTATTGTTACAGATAAAGATAGAACTAGTCCAAGTCCCAACTGTGACACCTACTAGTTATGTGATTTTATGAGTTAAACTTTGTAACCCTGAGATTTCATTATTGGTAAAATGGGGATGCTAAGACGTCCCAGGAGTTGTTATCAAAATTGTGAGACGACGTATGTTTCATTGCATATAAATACCACATTTTACTTCTCCATTCATCTGTCCATAGACACTTGAGTTGCTTCCATTTTTTAGGTATTGTGAATAATAGGCATGGGTATACAAATATCTATTTAAGACCCTGCTTTCAATTATTTTGGGTATACACTCAGAGTGGAATTGCTGGATCATATGGCAATTTTATTTTTACTTTTTTAAAGAACAGACATACTTTTTTATAGCAGCTATAACATTTTACAGTCTTAAAAAGGAAAGAAAATCTGCCACATGCTACAACATGGGTGAATCTTGAGGACATTATGCCACGTGAAATAAGCCAGTCACAAAAAGACAGAAACTACGTAATTCCACTTGTCTGAGTTACTCAGAGCAGTCAAAATCATAGAGCTAGAAAGCAGAATGGTGGTTGCCAGGGACTAAAGAAAAAGTGAATGGGGGCTTTTTGTTTGATAGGTACAGAGTTTCACTTTTACAAGATGAAAAGAGTTCCGGAGATGGATGGTGGTGATGGCCGCACGGTGTCATGAATGTATTTAATACCGTGAATGGGACGCTTAAACATGGCTGTGATTGTAAATTTCATGTTATGTGTATTTGACCACAGTAAAAATTGGGGGGAAAAACTTCAAACTACAACAAAACAAAACAAAGCAAGTTGCAGAGTTAGACTGTCTGAGTCAAAATAGTAGCTTGACCTCCCCGCCAACTCCAAAAAAAAAAAAAAAAGACAGCGAGAGAGTCAGAATATGTATATTTGTAGGACAATACTTGATAATATATATGGTGATTATTTAGTTCCTTTTCCTCAGAAATGGGTATTAAATCATAGGGTCAAATAAAATGTCTTAGGAGGCAAACAAAGCCATAGGGAGGTTTAGGACAGGGAAAGGTCACTCCTACTGAAATTGTTACTCCTTTTAAAAGAGCAAGTTTTATGTAAGATATGGCTTAAAGAATAGATAGAAACTCCCTCTCCGTATGGTAGTTGTCAACTTCTTATAATACATAAGGCAGTTTTCACCCAGAAAATATGCAAAACAAACTGCCCTTTCTGGTGGGGGAGAGTTTGTTCGTGTTTTTAAGCCATTATACTTGGAATCTATGCAGATACTTAGGATTTATAATTACATTCATAAAAACAAAACTTAAGTTTATTTAGACCTATTTTTCAGAGATTTAAATTTTTAGTAGTTATTTCAGAGAAATGAAATTTAATGCTCAGGAAGAAAAAAAAAATCTCTGCTTCTTTGATTGTCCACTGAACAAAGGCCAAATGCAACAAAGAGGCAAAGGGCATTCTTTCAACTCCCTTGAAGTAAAAGCCTTTTGTGCATTTTCTGGATTCATTTGAAAAAAAAAAACAAAAACAAAACCGAAAAGGAAATCAAGACAAGGGATGAACAGAGCTTGTTTACTCCAGTGTCTGTGATGTCCAGTGCTATTTCTTATTTAATAATCCATATAGAGAAGCGGTGGTTCTTTGTTCTCATCTCCTTCCCACCAAAGAGACTCAGACCATGTCCTAAGAAGATTACGAGACTTTGTCTTTGATTCATTTGAAAGGCCGTAATTGGGCAACTTCAAACCCCATTTAAAATATTTCTGTGGTACTTGAAGGCCCACTTCCGGACAAAGGTTTCTTTTAACTCTTTCCTAAGAGTAAGTCCAGTCATCACAACCCAGTGATGGGCTGTATACATTTGGATGTCTGGAAAAACCCTGCGGTGGGAACCCACTACATTTCTGAAACTCACTTTCATGATTTATTTTGCAAAATAGCACTAAGAATGAGTCAGGGCAGACATTTCTCTGATCCCTGTCATTTTTTTTTTTTTTCATTCACACTGTTCTTTATTAGTGTGTTCTTTTTTAACTATAAGATTTTATTTTTTAAAGCAGTTTCGGATTTACAGAAGTACAGTTCCGTATACCCCTCACTCCCCTCTGCCTCACCTACAGTTTTTCCTGTTGGCATCCTCGCTTAGTGTGCCATGTTTGTTACAATTGATGAGCCAATGTTGATACATTACTATTAACTAAAATCTGTCCTTTATCGTAAGGTCACTCTTTGTGTTGCATATACTAGAGCTTTTGACAAATGTGTAATGACATGTATCCACCATTATAGAATAGTTTTACTGCCCCAAAAAACGCCTGTTCATCTATCCCTTTCTCTCTGCAGCAGATCCTTGATGACACTGATCTTTTTCACGTTTCCATAATTTTGCCTTTTCCAGAATGTCATGTAGTTGCAATTGTATAGTATGTAGAATTTTCAGATTTACTTCTTTCTTTTTTTTAATTTTTCAATTTTTTTTAAAATTTTACTTTAATGTCTGGAATATATGAGCAGAACGTGCAAGTTTGTTATATAGGTATACATGTGCCACGGTGGTTTGCTGCACCTATCAACCCATCATCTAGGTTGTAAGCCCCACATGCATTAGGTATTTGTCCTAATGCTCTCCCTCCCTTTGCCTCCAACCCCACAACAGGCTCTTGTGTCTGATGTTCCCCTCCCCATGTCCATGTGTTCTCATTTTTCAATTCCCACTTATAAGTGAGAACATGCAGTATTTGGTTTTCTGTTACTCTGTTAGTTTGCTGAGAATGATGGCTTCCAGCTTCATCCATACACCTGCAAAGGACATGAACTCAATCTTTTTTGTGGCTGCATAGTATTCCATGGTATATACGTGCCACATGCTACCTGACTTCAAACTATACTACAAGGCAACAGTAACCAAAACAGCATGGCATTAGTACCAAAACAAATATATAGACCAATGGAACAGAACAGAGACATCAGAAATAACACCACACATCTACAACCATCTGAACTTCAACAAACCTGACAAAAACAAGCAATAGGGGAAGGATTCCTTATTTATTAAATGGTGCTGGGAAAACTGGCTAGCCATATGCACAAAACAGAAACTTGACCCCTTCCTTATGCTTTATACAAAATTTAACTCAAGATGGATTAAAGACTTAAATGTAAAACCTAAAACCATAAAAACCCTAGAAGAAAACCTAGGCAGCACCATTCAGGACACTGGCATGGGCAAAGACTTCATGACTAAAACACCAAAAGCAGTTGCAACAAAAGCCAAAATTGACAAATGGAATCTAATTAAAGCAAAGAGTTTCTGCACAGCAAAAGAAGCTATCATCAGAGTGAAAGGGCAACCTACAGAATGGGAGGACATTTTTGCAATCTGAGTGTCTGACAAAGGGCTAATATCCGGAATCTACAAGGAACTTAAACAAATTTACAAGAAAAAAACAAACAAACAACAACAACAACAAAAACATCAAAAAGTGGGCAATGGATATGAACAGATACATCTCAAAAGAAGACATTTATGTGGTCAAGAAACATGAAAAAAAGTTCATCATCACTAGTCATTGGAGAAATGCAAATCAAAACCACAATGAGATACCATCTCACGCCAGTTAGAATGGCAATTATTAAAAAACCAGGAAACAACACATGCTAGTGAGGCTGTGGAGAAACAGGAAAAGTTTTACACTGTTAGTGGGAATGTAAATTAGTTGAACCATTGTGGAAGAGAGTGTGGCGATTCCTCAAGATCTAGAACCGGAAATACCCTTTGACCCAGCAATCCCATTATTGAGTGTATACCCAAAGGACTATAAATCATTCTACTATAAAGACACGTGCACAGGTAGGTTTATTGTGGCACTGTTCACAATAGCAAAGACTTGAAACCAAACAAAATGCCCATCAGTGGTAGACTGATCCTTGTGATTTTTAGCATGAGTAAAAGATGAGGAATAGGCTAGAACTCAGGAAGCATTTTTTGGCCCAGGGTTTGAACCTCAATCCTGCCCTTGCTTCCTGTGAAATCCCCTCCCTCCCCAAACAAAATCAAAATAATAATAACCCAAATCTCACTTAAACGTGAAATTTGTCAAAGGTAAATTAAGAGGATTACTTTTTCTTATAATCCCTCATTTCTTGATCATAGATGGTGGAAGGAATGCTGCTATTAGGTCATTAAATTCTCTCTGGTAGGATTTTTTAACAATATTCAAGCCTTTCTCCTCTCCTCACATTTCTTTCTTGTGCATTTTCTTTTTTTATTATTATTATTATACTTTAAGTTCTAGGGTACATGTGCCCAACGTGCAGGTTTTTAACATATGTATACTGTGCCATCTTGGTGTGCTGCACCCATCAGCTCGTCAGCACCCATTAACTCGTCATTTACATCAGGTATAATGCCCAATGCAATCCCTCCCCCATCCTCCCTCCCCATCATAGGCCCCGGTGTGTGATGTTCCCCTTCCCGAGTCCAAGTGATCTCATTGTTCAGTTCCCACCTATGAGTGAGAACATGCGGTGTTTGGTTTTCTGTTCTTGCGATAGTTTGCTGAGAATGATGGTTTCCAGCTGCATCCATGTCGCTACAAAGGACATAAACTCATCCTTTTTTATGGCTGCATAGTATTCCATGGTGTATATGTGCCACATTTTCTTAATCCAGTCTGTCACTGATGGATATTTGGGTTGATTCCAAGTCTTTGCTATTGTGAATAGTGCTGCAATGAACATACGTGTGCATGTGTCTTTATAGCAGCATGATTTATAATCCTTTGGGTATATACCGAGTAATGGGATGGCTGGGTCATATGGTACTTCTAGTTCTAGATCCTTGAGGAATCGCCATACTGTTTAAATGCTTCCTCTTCCCTCTCTCTTCATTCTAGAAGACACTAAGGGCTATCAATCACCTAAGGCTCTTCTGATTCTTTCTTGGCAGTTAATAATTAGATTTGTTTACATGTGATTCAACAGAATTTAATAAACATTTTTACATTTTTTCACCAGAATCACTATTCTTTTATTTTTGTTTTATAGATTGCACTTTAAGTTTTCTTCACTATAACAAACATAGATGTAAATTCCATATTACTATTTAAAAGTCAAAAGAGATAAAAAAAAAGATAAATCACTCTTAGCAAACCAAAGTTGAGATCAGTGTTTTCTTTTAATATATATAATATTATGCATAATTCGAACACAGCTGATTATTTACATGCATTATATAGCGTTTTATTCTAAACTTTTAATCTAATAAATAGATTATATTTGGAGTGGCTTTATGACATTTTAACATAAACAAAATATATATGCTACTATAATATTTTATACACTAAATTTACCAAAATTTATTTAACTAAAACATCCAATAATAGATGCTTGCTCCAAAGTCTGTGTTATGAGTATATTATCATAAATTAATCCTTTCTGGTTCTGTGTGTATATATGTATGTTTTCACACTGTAAATGGTGATTATTTATGTAGATGTCTTAAAAAGAATTTACTAGGTTAAGACTATGACATTTTTAGAATCCTTGATACATAATAACTCCATATTGCTTTGAAAGTGGTTTTATTAACCTTCATCATGTTTCATACTGAATCTACAGTCTACTTCTGTATCCGTTCTAAGCTCTTTAGTTGAAATTTCTATGGGAAGCATGCTTGGAATAATCCTATCTGCCCTGGAAATTGCCTTGGTGAATAATTAGAGCCCAGTCGAGCTGACTTTGGTACTGATTTATCAGGTTCATGTATTTTTTCAAATATATATTTCTACAACATCTATTTTACTCTTGATACCTCAGCCTTCTAGGCTCAAATAATTCTCGTATATGTACTTTATCAGAACAACTTTGACACAGTCGTACAAATACACACAGATTGTCCCATGTCTCCCCAACTACCCAGTTCACACACACACACCACACACACACACACACACCTGCATAGCCTCAATTTTATCCAAAGCCTCCTTAGATAAGCACCCCATGGGGAACACGTCTGCTTCAGTTTTGATACATCCCTCAGATAACACAAAACATTGCTCAGACCTTCAGACCTTTACAAAATGCTCATAACAACATGATCCAGGTGGCAGTCAGTCATACGCAGCTCTTGCATGGTAGGAGAGACAACTTGACACGTTATTCCTTCTAAGCAGTATGTGGAGGAGCTTATTCAGTTCATTATGGTCACTCACTGTTTATAGGAATGGGGCTACTGGAAAATTAGCACCATTCAACTTTTGGAGTATTACAATGACATTTATATAGAGATAGGATATCACAATGAAACTTTATACATATAGTCATGCACCATATAACAATGTTGTGGTCAATGATAGGCCACGTATAGGATGGTGGCCTCATAAGATTATAATGGAGCTGAAAATTTATTTCATCTGGTGATGTAGCTATCATGGTTACTCTCCTGGAAATCATTCTTACATTCTGCATCTGTCTTAAATGTTAAAGAGAGAAACTTGTTATACACCATTTATTTTAAAAAGAAAAAGCAAGACATTCTAGACTTTAATGATCTGATAGATAATATGTGAGAGCTGATGTGAGTTTCTCTACAAATATTACAGCACACAGTGTGGTTTAGCACCAAGAGTGAAAGCTGTAGTCTTTGGAGAGAAGAAAATAAAGTTTGATTCCTAGTTCTATAACTTGTTATCTCAACTTTGGTAAGGGACATGAAATCTATAAACTCATGTGTAGTCATCTATAGAATAGGACTAATAATTGTACTTACTAACCGTGTTGTTCACTCCACAAAAAAAGTCTTGAGCAACTTCTAACAACAAAGCACTCTTTTGTTCTAGGGATAAAAAGATGAATTCTCACCAGCCTGAGAAACATAGCAAGAGCTCATATCTAAAAAAATAAAAATAAATCTATCTGGGTGTGGTGGTGTCTGACTGTAATCTAAGCTACTTAAGAGACTGAGGTGGGAGAATGCTTGAGCCCAAGTAGTTTGAGGTTGCAGTGAACCATGATCATGCCACTGTACTCTAACCTGGGAGACACAGCAAGATCCTAATGCTAAATAATAAAATAAAATAAAGTAAAATAAAAATCAATTACCTAGTGCCATTGACCTGTAAGAATGAATACTATAATACAGTGAACATACTTGGTAAACTACTCAATGCTATAAAAATTTAAAGTCTTTATATTCAGTATTATTCCTTTATAATGAATTTTAATTCTACAATAGGCAGGGTTGTAGACTATCCATAACCACAATGAGATACCATTAAATATATTTTGTAATAGTTTGCTTTAGAAACAAAACACCTTGATAATACCAAGTGCTGACAAGGATATGGTACAACTGGAATTCTCTACACTTTAGGTGCATAGTAATACACAGTGGTACAGCAACTGTATTAGTCAGAGTTCTTCAGAGAAATATAACCAAAAGAATGTGTATGTGTAGAGAAAATTATTTAAAGCATTGGCTCACACAATTATGGAGGCTGGCAAGTCCAAAATCTGCAGGGTAGGCTGGTAGGCTGCAGAACCAGAAAAGAGAATGTGCTGTAGTTCAAGTCCAAAGGCCATCAGGCAAAAATCTCAGGAAAGAGCCAATATTAAAGTTCGAGTCTGAAGGTCATCTGCTGAATTCTCCTTTGCTCTGGGAAGTGTAGTCTTTTGTTTTACTCAGACCTTCAACTGGATGGAAGAAGACACATTCCATTGTAGAAGACAATCCACTTAAAGTCCACTAATTTAAATGTTAACTTCATGCTCACAGAAACATCCAGGACAAGTTTTGACCATGTATCTGGGCCCCATGACCCAGCCAAGTTGATATAAAATTAATGATGACAGTCTCTTTCATACAATTACGAATAACCTGGCATTCCCACTCTTCAGCACTTACCAAAGTAAATTAAAAACAAATGTTTACACAGAAATCTCTATCCAATTATTTATAATGGTTTTATTCACAATTGTCCAAAATCGAAAACAACCCTAATATCCTTCAACAGACAGAATATCCATACAATGGAATGCTACTCTACTATTAAAATGAAATAAAAATAAAAAAACACCAGTCATAGGAAATAGCATGGATGAATCTCATGTTCATTGTCCTACAAGAAAAAAGCCAGATACAAAGGCTACATAGTGTAAACTCCATTTTTATGAAATTCTGAGAAGAAGCAAAAGATAAAGACAGAAAATAGTGATTAATAGTGGAAGAAGGAGACTGTTGACCTCAAAGGAAATTGGGGGGCTACTGAAACTGTTTTATGTCGTGATGTTTCACACTTGCATGTATTTTGTCAAAACTTAAAATAATACATTTTGCTGTATTAAAATTATACTTAAATAAAAGGTGGCAAGCGTGGTGGCTCACACCTGTAATTCCAGCACTTTGGGAGGCTGAGGCAGGTGGATAACCTGAGGTCAGGAGTTCAAGACCAGCCTGTCCAAAATGGTGAAACTCCCTCTCTACTAAAAATACAAAAATTAGCCAGGTGTGATGGTACGTGCCCGTAATCCCAGCTAATTTGGAGGCTGAGGCAGGAGAATTGCTTGAACCTGGGAGGCAGAGGTTGCAGTGAGCCTGGATAGTGGCACTGCACTCCAGCCTGGGCAACAGAGCGAGACTCTATCTCAAAATACATGTATGTATATTTAATTAAAAGTTCCCAAGGTAATTATGCAAAAATAGTACTCATTGTACATGTAACATTTAACAACATGTACATGCTATATTATCTGAAAAGGCTCACACAGTTGTGCATGCAATACACCTAGATGATACCCAGGACCTCAGGGTAAAAATTGTTAGTCCCCCTGTTTCAAATTCACTTTAACCAGAGAGGTGGCTCTTCCATATATGAATACTCAATAGATTAGGAGAGAATTATAAGTGTTCTTTTACAATTTTTTAAGAATTTTTTTTCTTATAGCTTATAGTTTAGAAAGGTATCCTCTGTATATACCTTTTCCCCACTGATTCCTTCCAAGAAAAATATAAATTACTTGGAAAGTTTTCCCAGAACTTTTTTGACAAAAAAGTTCTTTTATATGTAACATATTTTGAATGAGTGCCAGAGTCTGATTAAGTAATTTACTTCTAATAACAAATTTTAGAATGGTTAGATTTGTAATCTAGAAAACAGGGACAGCGGTGTTTGAAATTGCCACCCTTGCTCAAGTTTATTCAGTGAATAATCTGAATTTTGTAGATTATTAAAAAATCTGATCCAGATTTTTTACCTAAGTTTGCCTGACTACAGATATTAAAATCTCTTATTACTTTCAGGTTTCCCCAGAAAATGTTCTGAGCTAGAGCCACAGATACCTATATTTCTAAATTCCTCAGTTGTGTGCAGAGGTTGAAACCATCTCCCAGAAAATTTTCTCCAGGTAAGACCTAAACATTGCATCCAATTTTAAAATGAAGACAGAGATAGTCAAACACAGGAGGGAGGCCATGCACAGCAAGATATTTCTTCTGAGATCTTATTTTAAAATCACCAAACACCTCCAACAGAAAATATTAGGAAAAGTGGCCTAACACAATGTTTTGCCAGTCCCATGTCATTACTTAACATTTCTTCCAAAGCCATTTTTACTATTCTAAAATCTAATCAGTTAAATTCATCAACCTCCCAAAAGGGAGAATGGGGCAGTTAAACTATTCGTGAATGTAATTATACACAAAGGGCTAAAGGAAGTAACAACACTCCTTGTTGCTTTGGAAACAGGCACATTCTGTTCACTGTAGCTTTGTTTGGGCACCATTGTGACATGTCTTTTCACAGACTATACTGATACTTTGGAATGCAGCTAGAAATTTGGTATTCAAAGTCAGCGCAGTAAATCATCAACAAAATTGAGTCTCTCAAACAAGAGGGTCTTTGTTTATGACAAATAACAGTGGTCCGTCATCTGGATTAGACATCCAATTCCAATAATGACACTAGGCCAAAAAACAGAACTGTGCCTCCACTTAGAGCAAGGCAATAAGTACTGACCTGGGCTGGTCATGTCACTGGAAGGTTGAGGAGCAAATTGCTAAGAGAGATTGGAAATCACAGTGAGTCTACTAGCCTTCCAGTCGTGCCAAATATCTCTGTCAAGATATTCTATAGAATGCCATTAGTGGAACAACAGGGAGAGGGAAGTCAACAGTCAGGCAAAAGGGGTCATTCATGAAGGAAGGGAAGAGGACAAGTGAAAATTACAGTTCTGACATTAGTAAGTGGGAATAAATGGAGATGCTCTCAGACTAGTGTCTGTAAGCAGGGAACAGGTAATCGCACATAGTAAATTTCCTGTAATTGTCATTCTTCTTGAGGCTGTGTGTCTTTTCTCTTTTTCATTGCCTTCTTTGGAAGTTTTGTGTGACTTGCTTTGTTTCCTCTCTTTTTCTTACACTCTATATTGATGTTGAAGTCTCATAGTTAATGAAGAGAAACTCCTAGAAATGAGTCCCTCTTTCCCTGGCAGAAAGAAGGAAAGCTCCCTTAGAATATAGATTTCGTTTCTTATATCTCTGCAATCCAAATTCCCAGGTCATTTATTCAAACACACAATTTTGATTCCTGATTACTCTTGTAAGGTCCAGTAATGATATGACCTGGCCTGGAGTAGCCTGGTGTTCAGTGAGGAAAACAGGGAAGAGAACCAAGACTTATTAAAAGCTTACTATGTGTCAGACACTCTATTAGATGCCTTTCTTTGCATTATGCAATAAAATACCAACAACAACCAACCAGAAATTCAAAATCTGTGAAACATAAAGATCAAAAATATTTATGTTCTCATTCATTCAACTCTGGGGCTCTCTTACATCTTGTGAATTAAGATACTGAAAGCATCATTGCAGATACAGTCTTCATATTTTTCTCATCTGCTGTTCTGTGTTGATCTTTGGCTGGCTGCCTTTATGATTTCAAGAGGGCTGCAGCAATCATAGTTGTCATATCCAGATCTGACAAATCCAAGTGGAAGAAAAGCAGCTTTGTACTGAGTAAAATCCCTTTTCCAGAGTCTCTGTCATGTTTTCTCACTGGGGAGAATTGTGTCCATGTATGTTACTAAACCAGTCACTGATTGACTTCAACTAATAAGGTTGAACCTCTTTAAAGAAAGGCTGAATTGCTTGGGTGAGAAAAATATCTGGACTAAATTGGAATGTTATGAGAAAGGGGAAGGAAGTAGGCAACTAATGTGTTCTAGGACCTGTGACCCTTGACACTCAATAACACCTCTAATGACTTGTATAGGATTTGGAAACTTAACCAGCAGTCCTGGAAGTTGAGCTGGAACCCATTCGATGTAGTGTTGTTATTCATTACTATAATTTCCTCATTGGTTTTTGTCTATTTTACAAGCAAGTGTTGGGGGAGATGTAATGAAGATGAGATTTTAAGTCACCACCTTGGCCCATTAAACATTCAAAAAGTCTATACATAAAAATGTCATGTCTCTCAAGCTATGGGAATTGATTTCAGTGCTTTGTGGTTTGCTTGGAACAAACATAACAATTTCAAGGCCTGGGCACTAAAAATGAAAACTTTATTGGATTCAACAAAAATGGATACAGAACAGCAAAAATACAATATGTGGTTAACCACAGACAAAGCAGTCCCTTCTATTTATCTCTGCCTTTTTCCATTACTGCTGTCCTGATGGCTTTGATCCAGTAGATGATTATTTGAATGCAGAGAATCAATGTGATGCTAGCACATTTTGGGTAAGTTAAAAATAGATTAAGTTTCATGATCCCATAACATGTTTACATTTTTGCTTCTTCTTTTGCAAAGGGGGCAAATTCACTTTTGGTATAAACATCTTGAATAACCAAGGTGAGCCATTCAAGACTATCTGTCTGAACATGGTATATATTATCACTTCACTCAGCAGGATAGAAGGTGAAAACATCAACTTCTAGTGAACTTTGGACACTGTTGAAAGATAAACATAATTTAGAAAGGCTTTATCTCTGTTTGAAGTATGAACTTTAAGATCACAGGAAGTTCCTCTCATTTTGTAGGTGAATGAACTAGGTATCTGAGAATTGCAGGGATTTATCTAAATTTAATTATAGTGATAGAACAGTGATATATTTAGTACAGCCTATGAACTTTGATGTCTGGTTATAGTGTGAAGGAACAATTATACTAATTTCAGAACTCCAACATAACAGCTGGGAAGTACCAAATAAACTTGTGGTTAAATACTGACTTTTATTTTTTATTTATTAGTGGTTCTGTGACCCGGGTACAGTGATACCTAACTCTCAAGGCTGTTGTACTGATGATTAATAATGCAGATGTGGCTTTAGTGATATGAGTATGGTCTATCTAAAACTTCAAAAAATGAAAGAGTATAACTTGGTGTAGTAATCTTACACCTGTTTATCCTTAGAGTTATGTTCCATCCTCTCCCACTCTTCATTATACGTGAATTTATCCCTACAGGCTTCATTTTCCAATTTCCAGACTCTTCCATCAGTTGGACTCTGCCTGGTTTCAATCACTAGAAATCTCAATCAGGAGAAGTGAAAACAAAAGTAAATAAAAACTGTATGCACTATGATAGCCTCCTCTGGATCCTGAAACAGTAAGAGAACATTAGTGGGAAACTGGTGAAACCAAAATAAAGTCTGAAGATGAGTTAATACTAATGTACTATATTTGTTAGCATCAGGGGAGAAACTGGGTGAAGATTAGGTGGGATCCATTCATACTATCTTTAAAGATTTGTGTAAATATAAAATTATTCATAAATAAAACATTTATTTAAAATTTAAAAATTTAGAAAATAAAAAGCCAGGGTCCTTATCTCTCTTGTCTTCATCAACAAGCTTCTCTAGCAGTAGCACATTTCCTCCATGGCTCTCATTCCTACTGAATGACCCACCTGGTCATTTCCACTGGTGTGATAATACACTTCTTTTTGTTTTATTTTAATCTTGGAATAATGGAAGCTGCCTTCTGTTGGTAGCATCTGACACACTGATTGTCTCCGATTTGGATTTGTAAGTTTCATCAACTGTATCATTGCCTGATGAGTTCTTCCTGCCCACTACCCAGATACAGCCAATTTACTGAGAAAGCAGTATTGCAATAGAGAAAGAGCTTAATAAACACAGAATCAGCTAAGCAGAGTACTGGAATTTATTTCTCAAATTAGCCTTCCTAAAATTTAGAGACTAGAGATTTTTAAGGGTAATTTAGTGAGTGAGTGGCTAGGGAATGAGGAATACTAATTGATTGGGTTGGGGAATAGTTGAAGGGAGCCGAAACTGTCTTCTTGGTATTTTCAGTTTTCTGGGTGGGATCACAAAGCTAATTGAGCCAGTTTATTGGTCTGGATGGTGTCAGCTGGTCCATCAGATTGCAGAGTCTGAAAAATATCTCAAACATAAAACTTAGCTTTGACAATATTGATGTTATCTATAAGAGCAATTGGGAAGGTTAGGAATATTGTGGTCTCTAGCTACATGACTCCTGTGCCATAGTTTCTAATATAGTGGCTTACCTGTTTTCCAAAGACAGTTTCAGTTGGTCCTCAAAGAAGGAGG
Organism: Chlorocebus sabaeus; assembly: GCF_047675955.1. NCBI lineage: Eukaryota > Metazoa > Chordata > Mammalia > Primates > Cercopithecidae > Chlorocebus > Chlorocebus sabaeus. The sequence continues at coordinate 58,573,472 of NC_132908.1, read as the reverse complement.
AGGTTTGTTTCAGGAAAAGGTTGTTATCATTTTTGTTTTAAAGTTAATCTGTAAACTAAATTCCTCCCAAAGTTAGTTTGACTTATGCTCAGGAATCGATAAGGACAGCTTGGAGTTTAGAAGCAAGATAGAATCCATCAGGTCAGATTTCTGTCATGTTCATAATTTTCCTATATCAAATTGTTTACAGTGTCATAATTTTTGCAAAGGCACTTTCAACTGAGTAAATATTTTCCTCCGTTTTTCTTGATTGGACATTGGCTGTTACACCTAGGGAAAGCTTGCATAATTGAGGTTACCTCCTTTCTACTTGCAAAGTCCTTTTTGAGATTTGATAATCTTGATCAAATAAGACACAGGTTATGAGACACTAATTAATGAGATAAGTTTAATAATTTACTTTTCTCTCTGTTCTCTATCCAAGATAATTCTAAATACTACCCAGATACTAGCATGGATCCTAAACTTTCTCTGCTAAATGTGGAAATGTGAAATTCTTCAGTGTTATCAACAGTTTGAATTTTTTTGTTTGTTTGTTTACCATCTCGCTCTGTTTCCCAGGCTGGACTGCAGTGGCACTATCTCAGTTCACTGGAATTGCCACCTCCAAGGTTCAAGCAATTCTCATCCCTCAGCCTCGTGAGTAGCTGGGATTAAAGGTACATGCCACCATGCCAGGCTAATTTTTGTATTTTTAGTGGAGGCGGGGTTTCACCATGTTGGCCAGGCTGGTCTCGAACTCCTGACCTCAAGTAATCGGCCTGCTCAGCCTCCCAAAGTGCTGTGATTACAGGCATGAGCCACTGTGCCCAGCCAACAGTTTGAATCTTTAGAACTTGTATGGCTGGTTCTTTAGCATTAGGTTGTCAGTCAATTCTGCCTACCATTAGTGGCGTGTCCCTGTGGGGGGAAAAAAAAAAATGCTCAATTGCTCTAGAAATGGAAAACAAATGAAAGAATAGAAAAAAAAAAGTTTGTCACTAGTTTATTTAGAAACATTTATATCCTGGGTTTCTAAAAGAGACTTTAAATATATTGTTATTGATGCTAAACACTATTCTTCCTCATTGCAGAGGTGAAGGCTAGGTTACATGAAGCATATCAAAAACTTGGGGTTAAGAACATTAGGCACATTTATCAGTATTATTTGTTTTCGTGAGAATTTAAAAAAAAAATGCAGCAACATGGTGGATCAGGCCCCACTCAGGAGTCTTCTAATAGCTTCCAGGCAAGAGTCCTCTGTGTAATTTTCTAAAAGATTCTTTTTGCCCACTCCCTGGAAAAGCCAATACACCAAGAACAACAGGAGTTTCAGGAGAGAAAGAGCTTAATACTCATAGGGTCAGACATGTGAAGAGATGGGAGGTATTTCTCAAACCTACCTCCCTGAGAATTCAGAGGCTAGAGTTTTTAAGGGTGCTTTAATAGGAGCCTGGGGGTGCTGAGACAATTGATTGGCTGGGGATGAAATCACAGAGTTCTTGAAATGGTACTCCTGCAGCTAAATCAGTTCCTGGGAGTGGGATCATAGAATCAGTTGAGTCAGTAGCCTAGTACAGGTCACAGATCCAGGTGGCATCCCTTAGTCTGCCATAATTCTAAATCTGAAAAAATATCTCAAATACCTGTTCTTCAGGTTTCGCAACAGTGATATTATCTATAGGAGCAGTTGGGATAGTTACAAATCTTTGGACATCTGGTTACGTGACTGAGGGTGGTAAGGACTGTAGAAAGCAAGCTAAACAAGCAATGGCAGTTTCTTGTTCAGCTGTGCCTATTCAGCAAAGTTCAGGCCCCTGTTGTAATTCTAACCTTGTGGACTTTTATTAGCCTTACAAAAAGTAGTTTTGGTCCCTACCAAAACAAGAAGGGAGTTAGTTTCAGGAAGATGATCATCCTTGTTTTAGCTGTAAATTTTTCCCATAGTTAACTTGAACTACATGCAGGTATGAACACAGCCAGTAAGCTTATGAGGTTAGAAACAAGATGTGCTTAACAATATTAGCTTTCTCTCACTGTTACAACTTTGCAAAGGTCATTTCATCTGGATAGCATGCATCTACATTTTGCCATCATCTTGGTGATGAACTTCAGAAATGCAGTCTCAGTGACTGCATGATTCATGGTAACTATAAAGCTTGGAGATTATTATATATGAAATACCAAATAGCGACTTTGGCTTTCTGAAAAGTTCACGTAAAACAACCTGTACTTCCTTTATCTTTTACTGTTAGTTTACTAATATGTAGGCCAAAACATAATAAAATCTTTCATTGTAGGCATGGACTAAAAATTAGAGGAGTTAATTACAGAATTTTATTATTCAGAGATATCAGAAAAAATGAGTTTATAATTTCTTCTACATTTGTAGTGTACTTGACATGAAAACAAGATATTTACAATATTCCCATGTAGAAAGAGCAGAAAGACCCAAAGAGGTGGTGCCCGCTTCCTCAAATGCTACTATAACTGTTACTGGAAAGGGGTCCAGGTCCAGACTCCAAAAGAGGGTTCTTGGATCTCACACAGGAAAGAATTTGAGGCGAGTCCATAAAGTGAAAGCAAGTTTATTAAGAAAGTAAAGGAGTAAAGAATGGCTACTCCATAGGCAGAGCAGCCCCAAGGGTTGCTGGTTGCCCGTTTTTATGGTTTTTTCTTGATTATATGCTAAACAAGAGGTGGATTATTTATGTCTCCCCTTTTCAGACCATATAGGGTAACTTCTTGACGTTGTCATGACATTTGTAAACTGTCATGGTGCTGGTGGGAGTGTAGCATTGAGGATGGCAAGAGGTCACTCTTGTCACCATCTTGGTTTTGCTGGGTTTTGACTGGCTTCTTTACTGAAACCTGTTTTACCAGCAAGATCTTTATGACTGGTATCTTGTGCTGACCTCCCATTTCATCCTGTAACTTAGAATGCCTGTCTGGGAGTACAGCCCGGTTGGTCTTAGCCTTATTTTACCCAGCCCCTATTCAAGATGGAGTTGCTCTGGTTCAGACATCTCTGATATCACCCTCCTTCACATTTTTATAAATCTTAGAGTCAGGCCAACTTTTCCATTATTGAAATATTTAAAAATTCATCCACTCCTTTTACACTCAGATTTTGCATTCTGTCTCTGTATGTATTTGTGGTGATAATTATGTATAGCTCAATCTATTTCCAACTTCTCATTGGGTATCTGACCCATTTGATGATGATTTAATGACATTTTATGTTTTAATTCTATTATTGTTGCCATCACCTGTTTATACTGTGCTTCTCAAAACAAAAACGCCATAAATACATTCAAAGAGCCAAGGTGGATGGTTGAAATTGCTAGGTTCTTAGAGTTCTGGGATCAACATTTATCAGACAGGTTCTAATTACCTTGTCATGGCCTTTTTCCACTCCTCCAAAGCCTACAAACAATTTCCAGTGACTGTCACACTAGCAACAGGGGGGCAGTACAATGATTTAGCCATCGGCACAACTCCCTGCTGTCCTTGTCCTTATCGTAGCTAATGAGCCCCAGTTGTAGAAAGAGCTTAGGCTTAGAAAACAGAATGTCCTAGTTTTCCTTGGAAAAGAAGTGACACCTTGAACAAAGTGTCTTTGACTCCTAGTTTCCTCATCTATGAAATGGGATACGAGTTCATAATTCTCAGTGGATCAAATACATGTAATTACAAAGCAAACACTGCAGCACTTGAACTATCATAAGTATTCAGGATTTATTGATTTCCTGCAATCCATATATAAAATAATCCCATATCTTCCCCATCTCTTTTTTCCTGGGCCCAATGTGTAGATAGAAGATACGTATTAGTAATAATAATAACAAAAATATCCTCAAACAGTATTATCACTGATTTTCCTAAACATTCCCACATTTTTCATTTTGGCAGCTTGTACCCATGTCTTCTATGCTTTAAGGATCTTGATTCCTGTGCAGATATTGGGACTTGAATTCAATTTATATCTACCAAGTGTTCTGTTGCCTTTATTAGAGATTTGGTAAGAAAGGGAGTAGGCATCAACAGTCAAGGGAAGAGATGCAAAGTCACAAAGATGTGGGTTTGAATCTTGCTTCTGACAATTATTGTCTGAATAGCTCGGGGAAATTGTGTTCATTTATAAGATGAGAATAATAATTTATACTTCAGAGGGTGTTTATGAGCATAAAGGAAACATGAGAAGGACTGAATGCAATCCCAGACTTAGCAAAATACAGCCAAATTTGGCAATAGTAGACTCATTTGATGGCATTTATATTTGTTATTGCTGAAACAATTTTGGTTGTTTATTTTGGGGAGCCTTGAATTTATGTAAGTAAACAGTGAGAGGAATCCTAGTTCTATCCGGTCCTACATCTGATACTGTTCTCCTACACTGAAATTATGGGCTAGTTTCTCTTCCTCCTACAACTGGAATGTCTTCCCACCATGCCATTACTTCTTAGCCACTCATAGCACTTCTCTGGGTCAGCAGACCATCAGTTCATAATTTTATGTCCGGATGAGAGTTGAATCTACTATCCCTTTGTTAATTAGTTACTTTTTTTATATTGTGACCCTACTTTCCTAACTCGTTCCCACTCATTTTTTCTAAGTTTAGCCACCTCCTCTGAATTTAATGTCAAGAATTTCTTAAAATTGCTATCATGCAACTGTAGTATAAACGATTTACTGGGAGCCAATCTAGACAACTTTAACTTGGTTTAATAACGTATTCTTCTGTTCCTACAGGCAGAAATGAGCTTATGAGTGCAACCTGGTTCTCCATATGACCATTACACTTCTTTCAGGGATTATCTTTCTCTCTGCTTCTTCATACTGCCCCTTAAGCTACATGTTCTATTTTCTCTGACATAGATCATTTATAGTTTCTGTTATAAAGGAAGTTTATATCAAATAACTGGTCTGATGAAACTTATAACTTAGAAGTTATATAGAATTTCAGGGACCCGCCTCCATTCTATATCACAATTTATTTATTCATTTATACCTTTAACAATGATTTTTTTTGTACTTTACGTTCCAGGGTACATGTGCACAATGTGCAGGTTTGTTACATATGTATACATGTGCCATGTTGGTGTGCTGCACCCATTAACTCGTCATTTACATTAGGTATATCTCCTAATGCTATCCCTCCCCTCTCCCCACTCCCCACAATAGGACCCGGTGTGTGATGCTTCCCTTTAAATGATTTTCAATATGGAAATTATAAGAGTTCAAGAGAAGGTACATGACTTGTAATTCAAGAGATCTGAATTAAAATTTTGCTTTGATTTCAAGATATTGATTTAGTTTTTTGAGTATCAACTCCTTTGATTCAACAGTGCAAATTAGAAATACTATATTTAACATATCTCACAGCATCTGATATGCTGGATATGCTTAATAAATGCTGTTTCTCTTTTTTGTTGTTATTTTTAGCCTAATATAAAATAAACAATACTTAGAATGACAGAAAAGCTTTTCACTTTGCCATTATTAAATCAGATAAAAGACTATTCACTTTGTACTCTATAATTATTATGATTAATCCCCTCTAAATATTAGCAAAAGACCATAGCTCCAATCACCCTGACACAGATGTATTAAGAAAGGTCTTAACCCTATCATTTAGCAGGTGTATATTTTTATATAATGGGATGATGGTAGGGTTGGTGAATAATATTTCTAGTGAAACTGTAAGCATTTAGAAAAAAAAACTAGAGTTAAAATTTTTAAAGGAATCACTTTAAGACATTGTTGCTCACTGAGAAAGATAAGAGTAACGCAATGAGAAGAAACATAAGTAAATATTCCTTTTATCATCGACAAGAATCAGAATCATGGTAGTATAAAAATCTGTGAATATCTGTGTTAACCTATATCACTGATTAAAAATAATAAAGATAAGCAGAACTATTGGTAAGGTCTCACCATTCTTCCCAGAGTCTATAATTTTCTAAATGTCCAGATCAATATCAAGACCTGAACATTTGAGGAAATTTTAGATGTTTTGGATACACTGCACCTACATTTGAAGACTATTGCAGTAGTACCTACTGGCCTTCAAATTATGGAAGAGGAGAATGAGGCTAGGAATGCCTAGAGTTGAGAACCACACCTTTGTGATAGCTCTCCTTTATTTTGGGGAAGAATAGTTATGGTAATTATTGTTTCCTAAGTATTTATTTTTCAGTACTGTAAAGGGAAAGATAACAGAGGTAATAATATGATCATGCATAAAAATGAAATTTTGTTTTTGTTGCAAACTAAAACTCCTAGAACAGTATGAAGAATTAAGGGCAGAGTAAACTTACGTATACAAAGTATTCTGAGGACTTGTGTCTTTTTCTTAGGAAGTAGAAAGTGGACACAGAATTTTTTTCCATTCTAACGAAGAAAAATTGGATAATATACAAAATCATCACTTTTATCGAACTACTCAAAGAGCCAAAATCACAGTGAAAGCAACTAGCCTGGAATTTCAGGTAAGAAAACTGCCTCAAAAGAGAGAAAAGACATGAATATTGCATTACTTGGGGAAAATTGTGGGGGGACAAATTGCTGCCATACAATTAGAAAAGAATTCAGTTAAAATATTTAATGTACTCTTCAATGCTGGGCAGGTTATAACCTCTGAGTAAAAAAGTCTTGGGAGTCACAGATATGGGGGAGTTGACATTCACTCTCATATTCTTCCATGAACCTCACCAGATGCCACTGAAAAAGCCTGCAAGGCAGAAAGCTAGAGCAAGCCTCCTTCACGTTGCATGGCTGGAGAAGTGGAGCAGACTTGTACTTCCGTCTCACCTGAATCACCTATATGTGATTCAGATAATATTTGTGATATGAAGGTGTCTTATGGAGTGAAGAGAAGTCAAAGTCAGAGAAAAGGGGAATCTGGAAAATATAGTCACCCTGAATAAGAGAACAGAGCAAGAGAAGAAGAGGTAATAGATTGGAAAGTAAAGAGTTAACTGACATAGTCTCCCATCTACTCCATGGAAAGATGGTGTAGTCATTATTAAGACCATTTAATTTCATATTGACATTATCCTTCCAAACTTGCAATGCTTCTCCGTTTTCAAAATTGTTAAATGTTTTGCATTGCCTTATATTCTACTCATCTCAAATTTGCAACCTATATTCCAGATTATATGTTTTTAATATTGTGCAACCTTAATATATGCTACTTACATCCTCAAGTAAACAAGACTCTCAAGACAAACGACAACCCTAAATTGGAGTCTCATATTAAATTATTAAATAACTTATCACCTATATTTAGTCCATAAGTCAACACAGTGACACTTGTGAAAAAACCAACAACTAAAACAAATCCCAAACAAATTCCATCTTGTCAGTTGTCATATTGTATGGCCAACTTGTCCTACAATGACTGCCCTGATTGGGGGAGTAACTGTACCTTTTATATCTATCTCTTGTAACTAACACATTAATAGTGTATCTGACATGTGGTGGGAACTCAGTCAGTTTAGGTGGAAAGGATGACTGAAGAATAAAGTCTTAATAAATAATTTTGAAAGTCTTTACAATATTCTCTTCAAATATCATACATTTTCTTCTTTTTCTCCAAATCCACACTGTGTTCTAATTATAATACCATATGTGAATGCTTGATGATTGATACTTTGGAAGGAAAAAATGTGCAAGGGCATTTTCACGATTCCAATATGATATTGAAAGTTCCCTTTAAAGCGTGCTAAATTGAGATATATCCACCTGATAACTGTTGGCTTTTTGGCTACTCTAGGTTTTCTGCTAGCAGTTCAGCATGAGTGCCCATCATGGCAGTCCTCCTTCCATTGTACTCTTATGAGATTCAATACCACATGAAAATATTTGATTGCATTTATTCATGTTAAGTCTTTACCTGAAATCTATATCAAAATAGCAGGTAAAATTCCAATGTGGTGAAAAATCTCTAAAACATCATATATGTAAACAAACATTAGGAAGCAACTGAGGTGACACAAGTCAATTATCTCATCAAAAACCAGTTTTTATAATAGCATATTTATAAGAAAAATACTTAAAAGATATTAAATTAAACATCAAACTTTATTGTGGAGTCTTTGCCATCGGGTAAAACTACCTCTCTGTTGACAAGTCAAGATATTTCACTGGCAAGTATCAAAGTTGATTGTGTGTGTGTGTGTGTGTGTGTGTGTGTGTGTGTGTGTGTGTGGTGTGTTTCTCCTTTCTGCTTTTGCCAAGCTAAGCTTTATAGGAGAAAACAATATGGTAATATTGGTAGGATATTTCTCTGTAAGAATAGATAATCCAAGATAGACCTTGAAAACTTTGCTATTAAAATTTAGAAGCCACATTTTAGTGAATTTTTAAATAGGTTACAGACAGTTTGCTAATTGTTTCTACTTGGTTTTCCAACGTCACTACAAATGGAAATAGAAAACCAGTATGTATTATGTCCATTAAATAAAATTGTGCTCTCTCTACTTAAGTTATTTAAAAAGAGATATTTACTGCTCTTCCACACCCATTTTATGTCAGAAGAGGAAAGGAAATTGTTGAACAGAGTAATAGCAATCTGGTGTTCCTGTCTTAGGTTTTCCTTATCTTATCTTATCCTTTCTATTGCTTTTACAGTGAAAGATACCTTAAAAAATGGTTCTGTGCACAGGCACCAAGGAATAAATTGGCGATAGACTTAAAAATATTGGAATTGTATCTAAAAGAAGAATTTGTCTTTTAGGTAAAGACATTGATCTGGCAAGAAAAGGACACTTATTGGGGAGATGAGGTCATTAGCGTTCTCCCTTTCTCTCTCTTTCTTTTCTTTTCTTTCTTTCTTTTTTTCTTTTCTCTCTCTTTTTATTTTTTATTACTTTTTGCTATTATTATTATTCTTCTATCTATGAAGCATATGTTGCTAAGGCCAATGACAGCTGTTCTTGGAGGTGAAAGAGGAAATGCAGAAACTATAATTTAGGGGTATGTGTGTATGTGTGTGCGCGTGCTGTCTTGACCCAGTAGATGACTAAATCATGTGCTGGCTCGAGACCAGCTGGTCAGATCCCCTTCCTGAGACTCTGGGCTGCTCTACACCTCTCTTAATCATCCCAGAGCTAGGACAAGCCAACCAAGAACAAGTCCTATTTTCCAGAAAGTATGAAGTTAACCAACCCCTCTGCTTTTCTTGACTCACTCTTTTCTTCCCAAAGAAACCACAATGAAGATGTTTGTCCATAACCCTCCTCCCTTCTCTTGCCAAATGACAACCTGCTTCTTGTCTTGAGTGACAGTATTGCATGCTATGTTCTCTTCAGGGAACTGTGAGAAGAACCAAACTGTAAAACTCTTCCCAGTTTCTCTCACATGATCTATGTCTGGTCTCACCGTACCTCACCCAAGGTCATAAAGTTAAAATAGGAACCCAGACTTTTTGCTTCTGCGAAAGGCACTCTTACTTGGGATGTGGACATTTCAATTTAGTATAACTTTAAGATAAGAAGTATTTGAAACACTCAATTCCATTTGTTCTAATTCCATGGTCACCCAGCAATCAGCAGTTCGTTTTCTTCCTTTCATCCAGTCGCTCAAGTAAGTAAATATTTATTCAATTACTTCCAAATGCCAATCACGGTGCCTAGCACATGAATGAGGAAGCAGTGAGACCCACTAGAAAGTAGGCTCCCTGAGGACAGAAACTCTATATAACATCTTAGCTTGTTAATAAAGAAGGGAATAGAAAATTCATATGCAAGTTATGAGTATTCTGGTGAATAGGATAGTAAGAGTTCTCACCATAAATCAATGGACTAAAATTCCAGTACGTGCGTCCTTATTAGAGTGAGAGCTTACCTTGAGAAATGACTCATCTCTATGTTCAGTTATCTAAAATTTATTTCCTATGTAGCACATACTGGTTTAGGAGGAAGGAAAAAAGACAGAATGAAAGAGAAATATAGAGAGAGTCATAAAGAGAAAGAGAGAATATAACAGGATATGACAAATGAAAGGAAATGAAGGGATTTCTACATGCAGGGAGCATGATGTGTTTGCTGTTTCATATTCTTTTATGATGAAGATAAAAAGTGCAGTACCCCAAACGTTCTGAATGAGACATGATCTAGTTTTCTGCTGGGGAAGTAGAAAGACAACACTTACCTTTCCAAAAACCCCACAGTTAAAATGATTCTGACCCAAATGATAGGGTCGTATTCAATAGATTATCCCAAAGGAAATGTAATATCCGAGATATAATTTCACCACTTGTGTTTGCTCTACAAATAATAAAATCTATATTATTTGTCTGCTCAAATTTTTCAGAGTGGTGACATATACTTCTCACTTTTTTGTTGAAGAAATGATATATCCCAGTCACCATCTTTAGATCAGTAAATTCCATCTAGGTCTACAGGCAAAAAATAATGTGATTAAGTCTCTAGTTTGTATTGTAAGATCCAACTGAAGTAATAATTAAAACCTTATAGCATTAAACAGGATAACAAGCATTGAAAAATATAGAGCATTATCTCCTGAGCTAGCCACAAATAATTCACCTAATTTGTTCCCTATTAAGTCTAACTGACTCTATTACTTCATAGCCTTGGGGAAAAAGGGGTGGCGGTGTGAGGGGAACTAGAAAGTATTATTTGGAACTTTTTTCCTCTTAACATTCTGCCCATTAAGGTAGTGTTTAAGGCCATGTACAGCTGTGTGATACTTAATTATTTCACTCAGAAAACCAGAATCTTTTTTTTAACGTTTGAAGTTATTGGAGAAATACCAAGTCAGGAAAGCGAGGAATGAAAGGATCAAGTTTCAAGTGGGACCTGAAGCCTTGGCTGCTGAGACTGGCATTTTATACTGCATTTTCATTGAGATACTTGATTTCCAAATGCCAGCTGAATGGGGGAGCTGAGCACCGCTTTTAATAGCCTGTGTGTCAGAGGGAAAATGTAGTTAGGGTCCTCTGAAGTACAAGGGACTTGCTCACACCATCAGAATTGGAATTAATGGCCCAAAGAAAACCCTATCAGTAAAAGACAAGAAGGTATAAACCAACCTTGAAAACGTGTGCCATCTGGTTTAAAATCACTTAAAATTTTAACTCGATTAAAATAATATGGACTTACTGAATGAAGCTCAAGGCCCAGTTGCCAACCAGAAACAAATATCCCCTTAACGAAACGTCCTGCGGTTGTCCCTCTAGAAAAACGTGTTATCACTTCCAACTGTCAAACTATTTCTACAAATTTTCATAGACAAGATTCAGCATTTAATTGAAAATGGTCATGCATATGAGAAAACCAGGCAACACGAAATAATAACAATAATCACCAAAACCACAAACAGAAAAAACCTAAAAGATAAAAAGAATCGAGATAAAAAGAGATATAACAGATAAGATAGAGATAAAGAGAGAGTTAGTAAATTAAAGGAAACGGTTGTAAAAAGTTGCTCATAAAAGAAATAGAACGTTTAGAATATATTGTTTTCTGTTAACTACTAATGTTGAACATATGCACACCCTACAAACTAGAAATTCCACTTTTAGTTACATATCTTAAAATGTATACATACAGAAAAGTATGTATATATGTATACATAAAGTCACATACAAAAATAATTGTATTAGCATTATTGATAAAAGCCAAAACTGTGGACACAAGTGGGCAGAAAGAATAGTCTGGTTAAATAATTTGTGACATATTCACACAATGGAAATAGTAATTAATAACAAACAACTGATAAGCACAAGACCTTGGACAAATATTACAAACATATTTGTGAACAATTTAGCCAGAGATAAAAGACAGCCTACTGTGTGATTCTACTTATATAAATTCAAAAGCAGGAAAAGTTAATCTAATAATAGGATAGTGATTACTTTTGGGATTGGTGATAGGAGTGAGTTTAGAAAGGCTCAAAGTGAATTCTTGACTGCTAGATATGGGGGTATAATACATTTGTGAAAAGGCATTGAACTTACACTCATGATTTATGCACTATGCTACATATATATTCTGAATAGATAAAATATTTTCAAAAACATAAATGCAAAGCCTTACAGACAGAAAACACAATTTTGAAAAAGAATAAAGTTAAAGACTTAGACTATTGAATATCAAAGCTGCTAAAAGTCAACAGCATTATGACATCCTTGGTTTCGTTGGCCCAAGGATGAGGAAAGAAAGACTGGTGGAATAGAAAAAGATAAATAAATAAGCCAGCATAACTGGGCACTTTTTTCTTGAGACAGTCTTGCTCTGTCTCCCAGGCTAGAGTGCAGTGGCATGACCATAGCTCACTGGAACTTCCACCTCCTGGGTTCAAGTGATCCTCCCATCTCAGCCTCCTGAGTAGCTAGGATTAATTAGCCCGGCTAATTAAAAATAAAAATAAAAAATTGTAGAACATAGTCTCTCTCTGTTGCGCAGGTTGATCTTGAACTCCTAGTCTTAAGCAATCCTCTCATCTCAGCCATCCAAAGTGCTGAGATTACGGACTTGAACCACCATGCCCAGTCCCTGGAAACATTTTCATGACAAAAATATAATTGCAAAATTGTGAGAAAATAATATTTTTATAACGGTTGTTGTGTTAATTAGTTATTCAAAGTGGAAAAATGAAGAAACTTGATTACTTTCCACTTTGTGCTGACGGTGGTGGCAGCCTGTCTGGAGCAGCTGTTGTGGGGACACCATCTGCAGCGAGGAGGCATGGGGTGCGTGCTCCACAGAGCAAGCGGGGACCGGGAACAGGTGGGACCGCTGCCCTCCGCCAAGTTGGAGGGGCAGGAGGCCCGCACTTCCGGGTGCAGTTGCAGCCGCCTAGCCACCATTCTGGATTCGAGCATCTCTGTACTCTCTGAGGCCCAGGAAACCCCCTGTCCCTGCAGGCTTGAAAGTGTCTGCCATCACTCCCAGTGCCCGCGCAGGGACAGAGCAAGGTTGTGACAGCCCAGGTGCTTTCGCAACACGGCTAGATGTGCAAGCGCTTAGGGAAGTGCTGACACGTTGGCCCCCTGCAACCTCAGCCACCTCTGGACTTTAGGTGCCAACGAGCATGGGAGGGAGGTCGAGGTGGGGCTAAGGGTGGCTCCCGGTGGCCCTGCAGGCTGCCCTTAGCATGAAAAACCGGGGCACCTTTGATGGTATGTTGATGGCAGGAGGAAGACAGGTTCCTGGGCTGAAAGACTTGGGTTCCCATTCAAACCCCACCTTCAAGCCAGGGACGGCCTGAAGCCTGGGGGCCAGGCTGCCTGTTCCTGGTGGAGTCCACAGTCCGGAGTGAGAACTGATGGTGCTTTTTCCCGGCTCACCGATGACTGCCCATAGACCAATCAGCATGAACTTCTTCCTTTATGAGTCCATAAAAACCCTGGGCTCTGCCAGATTCGAACAGATGCTGGGATGACCCGCCTGCAGAAAGGAGTTCTACGCTGCGCAGTCTCCCCTCTGCTGAGAGCTGGACACTCCTCACTGTCACCTGGATGCAGAAAGGAGCTACTCACTTCAGGTCTCCTGAGAGCTATTCTGTCACTCAATAAAGCTACTCTCCTCCTTGTTCACCCTCCAGTTGTCTGCATACCTTATTCTTCCTGGACTTGGAATAAGAACTCCAGACCTGCCCAATGGTGGTACTGAAAGAGCAGTAACACAAACAGGGCTGAAACATGTCCCTCTTTGGTGCTCTGTGGTTCCTGGAATCTCCAAGCTTCTGGGTGCCACTGCGTTCCCCTCATCCAGATGCAGGTGCCAGCAGTAGAAGCCACGTGCAGTACATCTGGTTCAGCCGCACCCTCACACAGAATCCACACCTGTGCTGGCGCCTGGAGCTGCCTGCCCTGTGTGCCTGGCTGTGTGCAGTGGCCAGACCCTGTGCTCACTCGCCCATACACCTCTCACCTCTCTGCGCCTGGCTCACCCTTGGCAAGTGTGGGATCTGGGCCAGCAGCGTGAGGTGAGCACAGCCTGCCAGGCGAGTGGGCAGAATGAGCTCACCGGGCACAAGCAATACTCAGGCAGAAGGTGCTGCCGGCCACAGAGGTTTCCGGCTGGAGATGTGACACCCCGAGGAGCCTATGACAGTGCCATACACACATACCCATTTCCCCAATCAATTAGGTGGATTTTACATCTGAAATAATAAAGTTTTGTGCCAGTACACTTTTCTTGCCAATTGCTTCTGCATAACGTGAACTCTACCTTAGCACCCTGGTCACGCACTCTCTGCAAGGCATAGGTGCAGGGAAACTAACATGAAATTTGAGTCTAAGATCTGCCACTTTAATGGACGTCATTTTTCTCTTGTTTAAACACACCATTTCTCTGATGGATAGAACTTTAAATGATTTCCACTTAAAGGAGAGATCCCAATGTCTGCCTCACAGGAAGTGGAATTAGTCTCATCATGCACCCCAGGGGAACCATATGGGCCCAAACTTCATTGGCTGCCGTCAGCTCACTACCCATGCTGCAGCAGATGTGAAGCAGCAAATTATTAGGCTGTAGGGTGTTGTCTAGAGTCAGTCATATTGTTCTGTTTTTTACCTTTACTTTATCAAAGACCCGAGGAAAAAGAGTCGCAAAGATTATCTCCTTTGAACATAGGTGTCTTTATATATATGTCAGTAGCTCCTGGGGATATGATTATTAAGGGTGGTAACTCAACTACAGGAGAAGGGTTTGACAAGTTAATCTCCAGGTTTCCTTCCATCGTTACCAGGACAATGTTCTTATTAAGAATTTAAGTCAGAAACTTCCAGATATGTGCTTATGTGTTGTCCTTCATATGAGAATGTAGATACAATTGCAATGACTCTAGAAATAGTTGCATACCAAATTACCTGTATCCCCCTAAATGTCTTCATGGTTTCAGCCCTGTTATTTACATAACTCAATTAGAGGGAAAATACAAAACTTCCCATCGAACAGCAGCAGAACACACATTCATCTTTAGCGAACATGAAACATTCTCCAGCACAGACCAAATGTTAGGACCCAAAATGAGTCTTTAAAAATTTAAGAAGATGGACATCATATCTAGAATTATTCCTCATCACAATGGTATGAAACTAGAAATCAGTAACAAATGGAATATTGAAAAATTCACAAAGATGTAAAAATTAAACTACATGCTTCTGAACTACAAATGAATCAAAGGAGAAATCATAGGTAAAATTTAAAATGTCTTGAGACAAATGACACAGAAACACAATATATTAAAACCTATGGGATACAGCAACAGCAGTTCTAAAAGGAAAGTTTATAGTAAGAAATACCTACTTAAAAATAATTTTAAAAAAAAGATTTCACGTAAGTAGCCTAACATGATGCATTAAGGAACTAGAAAAAGAGAAACAAACGAAATCCAAAGTTAGCAGAATAAAGAAAAAAGTACAAATAAGAACAGAAATAGAAAATAGAAAAAACACAAAAATTAATAAAATGAAGTTGGTTTTTAAAAAAATACTTAAAATTTACAAACTCCTAGCTAGACTAAGAAAAAAAAGAGTGACTTGAACAAATAAAATCGAAAATTAAAGTGAAGATATTGCAACAGATGAATTAGAAATAAAAATGATTTTAAGAAACTTATGAAAAATTACTATATATGCCCAAAACTAAGTAACCTACATGAAACAGATACATTCTGAATAAACTATAACCTACCATGACTGAATCAGGAATAAACAGAAAGCTTGAATAGATCAGTAACAAATAGAGATTAAAGAAGAAATAAAACATCTTCTAAAAAAGAAAAGCCAAGAATCAGATGTCTTCATGGCTGAACTCCACAAAGAAGAATTAATACCAATACTCCTTAAACTCATCTAAGAAATAGAGCTAGAGAGACTATTTCTAAACACATTTTATGAGGTCAGCATCACCTTGATACCTAAACCAGATAAAGACATCACAAGAACAGAAAACTATAGGACAATGTATCTGATCCACATTGATGCAAATATCCTCAATAGAATATGAGGAAACAGAATTCAACAGCACCTCCAAAAGATTATACATCATGACCATGCAGGATTTATCCTTGGCATATAAACCTGGCTTACCATATGCAAATCAATTAATTTGATATATCACATTAACATAATGAAAGATAAAAATCATGTGATTATTTCAATTGACACATGAAAAGATTTGACAAAGTTTGACATTATATCCTGATTAAAAGTCTGAACCATTTACATATAGAAGGGAAGTTCTTCAACACGATAAAGGCAGTTAAGGAAAACTCACACCTAATATTATAATCAAAGAGGAAAAACTGAAAACTTTTCTAGTATAATACAGTATGAGACAAGGATGCCTACTCTCACTTCTAGTCACCATAGAACTGAAAGTATTAGCAAGAACAGTCAGACCAAACAAGGCTTCCAAGTCTGAATAAAATTAGTAAAATTATCTATATTTGTAGATGATACGACTTAATATTTAGAAAACCTCAAACATTTCACAAAAAATCCATGTCAGAACTAATAAATTCAGTAAGTTGCAGAATACAAAGTCAACATACAAAAATCAGTAGCTGAAATGCTGCCAGGAAGAGGTTCTTTTATCCAGAGATCAGACCACAAAGAAGACCAGCACACTCCAAACAGATCTTTAGAAGGAAGGCATTGACTGTCGATGAAGGGAGGCCACAGACCCTGGGCTGAAGGAAGAGGAATCCAGGAATGCAGCATGGAGTTGCTGAACACCAGGAAGCTCCTAGGCAAGGCCTGAGTTAAACAGGCATGCAATGGCTCACTCTTGCCAAGGATCTTCAGAATCCTAGCTGCAGAAGGCCTCACAACTCCCACGGTCCTTTGAGCTGGCAGAGCAAGCTGCTTGGAGAGTTGGCAGGGACAGGACTCCAGCCCATGCAGAGTCCAGAAGTCATGGCATGGAAACAGCTGCAGTGGAACATGGCCAGGGACACCCATCCCTCATGGATTGCCATGCTCCTCTACCTGGTTTTGGCCTTTGTTGACTGACGGACCTGGGAAGAATAGGGCTATTGTGTCTGTGGGATGGGGCCAGTCTGATCTGAGTTCCCCACTGTCTGGGGAACTAGTTGCTCCCAGGGTTCCTTCCTAGTCACACCTGCTTGCAGAACAGCCTCAGATGCCCAATGGGGCACTTTCCTGCTGTCACTGCCACAGCTTCTTCACTAGCGTACCCTGCCTAACCTTCAGAGAACTTCTGCAGATGGGTCCCCTCTGGCACACACCTGCTTGCAGCGATTCCCCAGAGCTTTGCTGGTGTGCACCTGCCCACTGCCTCCCCATAATGTTTTGATAGCATACTTGTGCATGTGGACTCCACTGCACAACTGACAATGGTGCACACACATGCACAAACCCCACTGCCACACTACTACTGGAACACATGTGCTGGACAGCATCATAGGGCCACCCTGCCACCACCAGTGCACCCATACACAAAAACCATATTGTACTGCCACTGTCCCAACTCCACATTGGAGTGACGTTCCACAGCAGTCCAGGCCCACCTCAGCTTCTCTAGAAGAGGAGGTGTTTAAACTACTGGGACCAGAGAACAAAGATGTGAGCCTAGTCCCAGTACCCCAGGGCTAGAGCAAGCAACCCAAGAGTGGTGGGCTGAGCCTTGGCTCCCTGAAATCATGCAGAAATGAAGGCAGTTGACTGAATCCAACTCATAACACAATTACACCCTCAAGAGCATCAAAGAATGTAAAAGCAAAGAGCCCCATCCAAAGGAGAACAACTTCAAATATTAAAGTGATGTCAGCCCACACAGAGAAAAAAAGAACAAACACAAGATCTCTGGTAACTCAAAAAGCCAGAGAGCCTTCTTACTTGCAAATAACTTCATTAGCTCCACAGCAACGGTTCTTAATCAGACTGGAATGGCTGGAATGACAGACATAGAATTCAGAATCTGGATATCAATGAGGATCATCAAGATTCAGGAGAAAGTTAAAACACAATAGAAGAAACTGAGAAATCCAGTGAAACTATTCAAGAGCTGAAAGATGAAATAGCCTTTTTAAGAAAGAACCAGACTTATATAATAGAGCTGAAAAGCTCCCTACAAGAATTTAATAATACTTTCAGAAGTAGTAACAGCCAAATAGACAAAGCTGATGACAGAACCTCAGAGCTTAAAGACAAGTTCTTCAAATTAACTGAGTCAGACAAAAAAAGAAAAAAGAATAAAAATGAGAGAAAAAAAAAAAGAAACATGGCATGATGCAAAGAGGTCAAACCTATGACTGCTTGGCATCTCTGAAAGTGAAGACGAGAGAGCAAGCAACTTGAAAAACATATCTGAGGATATTGTCAATGAAAAATTTCCCAACCTTACTAGAGAAGCTGACATTCAAATTCAGGGAATTCAGAGAAGCCCTGAAAGGTAGTACACAAGATGACCATCCTCAAAACACATAGTCATCAGATTCTCCAAAGACAATGAGAAAGAAAAAAAAATATTAAAGTCAGCTAGAGAGAAGGTGCAGGTCACCTACAAAGGGAATCCTATCAGACCAACAGCAAACCTTTCAGCAGAAACCCTGTAGCCAGGAGAGATTGACGGCATACATTCAGCATCCTTAAAGAGAATAAATTCCAAGGGATAATTTCACATTCAGGCAAACCAAGCTTCTTAAGCAAGGAGATAAAATGCTTTTCAGACATGCAAATGCTAAGGGAATTTGTTACCACCAGATCTGCCTTACAAGAGGCCCTTAAGGGAGTGCTCAACATGGAAACAACAGACAGTTACTGGCCGCTAACAACACAATGACAATATCAAATACACACATATCAGTATTAACTTTTAATGTAAACAGGCTAAATGTCCCACTTAAACAGCACAGAGTGGCAAGTTGGATAAAGAAGCAAGATCCAACTGTGTGCTATCTTCAAGAGACTCATCTCAATGCAATGACACCCATAGATTTAAAGAAAAGAGATGAAGAAAAAAATCTACCAAGCAAACAAAAAACAAAAAACAGCAGAGGTTGCTCTTCCTATTTCAGACAAAACAGACTTTAAAGCAGTAAGAATTATAAATGACAGAAAAGGGCATTACATAATGATAAAGGGCTCAATTCAACAAGATTTAACTATCAGAAATATATATGTACCCAACACTGAAACACCCAGATTCATAAAACAAGTTCTTAGAGAATTATGAACAGACATAGATAACCACAAAATAGTGAGAGACATCAACATCCCTCTGGCATTACTAGACAGATCATTGAGGCAGAAAACTAACAAAGATATTTGGTACTTAGACTCTATACTGAACCAAATGTACCTAACAGACTTCTACAGGGCACTTTCACCACCAACAACAGAATATACATTATCTTCATCTACACACAGCATATAACTTGAAAGAGAACACATGCTCTGCCATAAAGCAATTCTCAACAACAGCAACGAATCATACCAACCACACTCTCAGACCATAGAGTGTAATTAAAATAGAAATCAACACCAAAAATACTCTCAAAAGCATACAATTATGTGGAAATTAAACTCTCCGTTCCTGAAAGACTTTTGGGTAAACAATGAAGTTAAAGCAGAAATCAAGAAATTCTTTGAAACAAATGAAAATGAAGATACAGATTCCAGAATCTCTGGGATATGGCTAAAGTTTTGTTAAGAGGGAAGTTTATAGAGCTAAATGCCCTCACCAAAAAGTCAGAAATATCTCCAATTAACAACCTATTATCACACCTAGAAGAACTAGAAAAAGAAGAGCAAACCAACTCCAAAACAAGCAGAAGAAAATAAATAACCCAAAACAGAGCTGAATGGAATGAAATTGAGACATGAAAAACCATACAAAAGATCAACAAAATGAAAAGTTAGTTTTTTTGAAGGAATAAACAAGATCAATAGAGCACTAGGTAGACTAATTAAAGAAGAGAGAAGATTATAATAAAAAGAATAAGAAATGACAAAAGGAACATTATCACTGACTCCACAGAAATATAGATAGAAAAAAATATGTATCTACGAATAAGTCCTCAGAGGCTATTATGTACACCCTTACACAAAGAAATTAAAAAATCTAGGAGAAATGGATAAATTCCTGGAAACAGAAACTTGCCAAGATTGAACTAGGAAGAAGTTGAAACCCTGAACAGACTAATAAGGAGTTACAAATTGAATCAATGATAAAAAGCCTACCAACCTGCAAAGGCCCTGGGTCAGATGTATTCACACTCAAATTCTTACCAGACATGTAAAATAGAGCTGGAACCAATACAACTGAAATGATTCCAAAGAAATTCCAGAGGAACTCCTGCCTATTCATTCTTATTCATTCTATAAGGCCTGCACCATTCTGATTTTAAAATAGGGCAGAGATCAAATGGAAAAAGAGAACTTCGGACCAACATCCCTGATGAACACACATACAAAAATCTTCGACAAAATACTACCATACTAAATCCAGCAGTGCACTGAAAAGATAATCCACCATGATTAAGTAGGCTTCATTCTTGAGATGCAAGTTTGTTTCAACATATGCAAATTCATCATTGTGATTCATCACATAAACAAAACTAAAAGCAAAAACCAGATGATCGTCTCAATAGATGCAGAAAAGGCTTTCTATAGAATTCAACATCTCTTTACATGAAAACCCTCAACAAGCTACACATTGAAGGAACATTCTGCAAAATAACAAGAGCCATCTCTGACAAACCCACATTAATATCATACTGAAAAGGCAAAAGCTGGAAGCATTTTCCTTGAAAATTGAACAACGCAAGGATGTCCACTCTCATCACTCCTATTTAATGTAGTACTGAAAGTGATAGCCAGAGGAATCGGGCAAGAGGAGTAAATAAAAAGCATCCAAACAAGAATAAAGTCAAAATATGTCTCCTCATAGATGATGTGATTCTATACTTGGAAAACCCCATACACTCTGCCCGAAGGCTCCTAGATAAGAACAACTTCAGTAAAGTTTCAGGATTCAAAATCAGTGTTCAAAAATCAGTTGCATTTCTATACACGAATAATGTTGAAGCATAGAGACAAATCATGGATGCAAACCCATTCACAGTAGTCACGAAAAGAATAAAATACCTAGGAATACAGCTAACAAGGGAGGTGAAAGACTTCTACAACACGAATCACACACACACACAAAAACCCTGCAGAACAAAATTGTAAATGTCACAAACAAAGGAAAAATACTCCATTCTCACAGATAGAAGAATGAATATTGTTAAAATAGTCATACAGCCATCTGATCTTTGAGAACATCGATAAAACAAGCAATGGGAAAAGGACTTCCTTTTCAACAAATGGTGCTGGGATGTGCTGAAGATTGAAACTGGACCATTTCCTTTCATCATACACACAAATCAACTCATGGTGCATCAAAGATTTAAATATAATAGCTAAGTCTATTGAAACCCTATATAAAAACCTAGGAAATATCATTCTGGACATCGACCCTTGCAAAGATTTCATGATGAAGACTCCAAAAGTGATTGCAAGAAAAACAAAAATTAACAAGTGAAACTAATGTAGGTTGCGTAATTGTCCTTATCCAAATCTTATGTTGAATTGTAGTCTGCAGTGTTGGAGGTGGGGTCACATGAGAGGTGATGTATGAAAAGGTGCTCAACATCATAAATCGTCAGGGAAATGAAAATCAAAACCACTATGAAAAAACTCCTTGCATCAGCTAGGATGGCTGTTATCAAAAAGACAAGAGATAATAAATGTTGGCAAGAGCACACAGAAAAGGGAACTCTTGTACACTGTTGGTGGAAATGTAGAATGGTGTAGCCATTATGAAAAACAATGTAGATATTCCTCTAAAAATTAAAGCATAGGGCTACTGTATGATATAGCAGTCCATCTCCTGGGCATATACCCAAACGAAAAAACATCATCACCTCATAAAGAAATCTGCACTTTCATGTTCCACTACCATAAAGCACTTCCATATTCACTGAAGCACTATTTATAATAGCTAAGATATGGAGAAAGCCTAAGTATCCATCCCTGGGTACATTGATTAAAGACTGTGGTTATATATACACAATAGAATATTATTCAGTCATCAAAAGAAGATCTTGCTACTTGTCACAACATGAGTGAAACTGAAGGACATTATGCTAAGTGAAATAAACCAGACACAGAAAGAAAAATAGTGCATGGCCTCACATATATTTAAAATAAAAAAGAAAGAAAATTCAAATATATAGTTATAGAGAAGAAAACCATGGTTATTAGCAGTGAGGAGAGGGAGGAAATGGGAAGATACAGGTTAGAGTTTACAAAGTAGTATATGCAGAGGATGAACATTGCAGAGATGTACATCATGAGGACGATAGTTAATAAAATTCTACTATTTTGGGATTCTTGCTAAATGAGTAGATTTTAACTGCTCTTACAACAAAAACAAAACAAAACAAAAAAATAAGGAACTATGTGAGATGGTGGGTACATTAATTTGCTTCACTATATGTGTATCCTGTAACAAGATGTTATATATCTTAAATACACCAATAAAATTTATTTATTAAGCGAATATAGGAAATTATGTTCTCTTACATAGTATGACATTACCTTGCATATTTTATGTAAATTTAATAAGTAAAATGTATATAATGCACTTTGTAAGTTTTTTTTTCCTAGAAATGTGTCTTTGGGAGTATGATAAGTAACTTACAAGTCTCATCCTCAAAATATACACTAAAGATTCTGAAAAGACATTATAAGTGTCCCTTTAGGTGAGAACTATTAAAGGGTGAATGGTATAGTAGATAGTTAGGGAAATAACAGAAAGCAGGAGAGGTTGGGCAAAATCTGAGACCAGTCATTACAAGTGGGATAAATGGGATTTTTGTCCACAATTCTTCATCCGTCCCTGCACCCATGTTCTTTGCTATGAAATATTTTCTCTCTCTCTGAAACAGAAATGTAATTTCCTGTTGACTTTGCACTTGGCTATGTGACTTGTTTTTGCTAGTGAACTATTAGCAGACATAACACAAGAGGGGCTTGGAGAGTGCTTGTACACCATGGGACTTTGGCCTCTTGGCTTCTGCAATTCCATGGGAGGAGTTTTCCTAGGTCAGTTTCTGTCCCTTCAGTCTGGGGCAGAGAAAGAGCCACACAAAGACCTAGAACCCATGGCTCGGCTCAGACTACATAAAGTGTCCCTGCTACAATCAGAGGTTCTTTATAGTGTGGGATTATTTTAAGCGACTGAGTTGTGAGATGTGTTTTTGTTGTTGTTGTTGTTTGAAACAGAGTTTCACACTTGTTGTCCAGGCTGAAGTGCGGTGGCACAATTTCAGCTCACTGCAACCTCTGCCTCCCAGGTTCAAGTGATTCTCCTGCCTCAGCCTCCCAAGTATCTGGGTTTACAGGCACGTGCCACCCCACCTGGCTAATTTTTGTATTTTTAGTAGAGGCGAGGTTTCACTGTATTGGCCAGGCTGGTCTTGAACTGCTGACCTCAAGTAATCCACCCACCTCGGCCTCTCAAAGTGCTCGGATTACAGGTGTGAGCCACCACACCAGGAGAGGATGTGTTTTGTTGTTGTTGTTGCTGATTTTGGCAGCAGTAGTGTGGCATTAGCTTACAGACACAAGAATTGATTTCATACAACTTTTTTGAGTTTGGAGAAGAATAAGTGCTTACATGTTTACCATAAAGCATTAAGTCAATAATCTATAAGCCACGATTTTTCCTTGCCATAGGCAAATGGCTATGGCATTAATTGCTTTACGGATTGAAAAACAAAACGAAGTCTCAGATATTTTAGCTAAGACCACAATTATGATGGGACAGTGGCCAGATTAAAAGCCTATTAGGGCCGGGCGCAGTGGCTAACGCCTGTAATCCCAGCACTTTGGGAGGCAGAGGCGGGCAGATCACGAGGTCAGGAGATCGAGACCATCCTGGGTAACACTGTGAAACCCCGTCTCTACTAAAAATACAAAAAGTTAGCCAGGTGTGGTGGTGGGCACCTGTAGTCCCAGCTACTCGGGAGGCTGAGGCAGGAGAATGGGGTGAACCTGGGAGGCGGAGCTTGCAGGGAGCCGAGATGGCACCACCGCACTCCAGCCTGGGCGACCGAGCGAGAGACTCCATCTCAAAAACAAAACAAAACAAAACAAAAGCCAATTATTCTGACCACAGGTTATTCCAATTTCTTATTCCATTATGATGATGCTTTTTTTTTTTTTCCAGAAATGAAGACTAAGGAAACAGAAGAAAATGCAATGATCATACAGTCTATTTATTCCATGAATGCTTGAATATCTGCCATTTTTCAGGAGATTTATTACCAAAGATTTAAAGATTAACTTTATTTTTGTTTTTTCCACTCCCTATGCTTCTGTTAGTAAAAAAAAGCACATGAAGAATTGAGTTAGAAAATAAGAATTGGAGAGGACTGCAGTAAGAAAACAGCAAAAACAAAACACAGTAGCCAGTTAATCCATAAACTGAAACAATCAAGCCTTAATTGAATGCACATGTGTAGACTGAGCTGGCTCCCTAATAGTGAGGCAGTAGGCAATGATTAATTACTGGAAGAAATCAGTAAAGAATTCTTCCTGAGCTCTGAATTGTGCTCTGAATATAAAAATCTGCTGGAACAGGTGACATGTTGCCAAGGGTTCCGACAAGCAGACAGAAGAAATTGTGGATCTGCCAACAATTTATTTCCAAAGACAGAGAGAGATGGTGACGTAGCAATGTCACAAAGTAATGCACAAAACTTTTCCTTTTTCCTTCTTTCTGAAGTATGGTAATCCAGACTACAGTTTTATTATCTGAGCGACAGGGAAAGACAAAATGCAATAATTAAGAAACCCAAAGACTGTCATGAAAGACAATCTGAAGCTGGAAGTTAAGCAATTATTTAAAATGCTCAAAAGGCTCAGCTCAAAACTTCATTGTTTTAGTTATTTTGGGGGGAAACGAGGAGTTATCTCAGGAAGGGGGAAATAGTAAACGTATAGAAAAGTAAACATGAAAACATAAGAATATTTATTCAGTCAAATATATCAAAACTCTACAATGTCCCCAGATACATATTCTGTACAAGAAGAAATATGAAGATACTGTTCATGGCTCCATCCCCATCAGCTAGAACAGAGTCTATTACACAGAAAATGCTTTAAAAATAAATACTCAAGGAATGAATAAATGGCACTTACCTCATGGCGCTTACAAGGGAGTAAGACAGACAGATATTTGCCGCTTTTCTGGACTTTTTTGTGATTTGTGTAATTATAAATGGGAGGTGCATGTGCTTGGTTATAAGATGATATAAAGCACAATTATCCTCACATTTGTCCTCGTATCAGTATCACCTGAAAAACTTTGTAATAATGCTCAGACCTGCCTCTCTACCCTATGTGCCTGATTTAAATTGTCTAGGTTGGGGCATGGGCATTGGTATTTGAGAATTTTAATGTTTAGCTAGGGTTGAAAAACAATACTAAACAAATAAAGAGTTAACTTGGACTAGAAGATCTGAAGGAAGAGGAGAGGTTAACCAAGACAATTGTAAATATGGGTGTAGCATCCCAGGTCCGGGAGAAGCATGTTCAACAGCCCTGTGGCTAGAAGAAATATGTCACTAGTCACACACTGACAGGGCAGCATGGTTAGTGCACCAAGAAAAGCCCCAGGGGATGAAGCTGATGAGGTAGGGAAGGCCAGAACACACGTACCTTTAAGTCTTTGTCTTTAAAACCTTTAATGGCTGCTTAGTGTTCCTAGGATAATAATGGCTAGAAAGTTGATGGGAGTGATTTTGTCTTTAGAATCATCACTTTTATAGAAGATTTTTTAAAAATGAGGGAGACAAAATTTCTGGAGAGGACAGTTAGGAGACCATTGCAATCTACTTCACAAGAGATAATAGTCTAGATTAGGCAGAAAATAGTGGGCAGTACTGTCTGTTCTGAGACCCAGGCAACAGGTGTTCTGAGTTCCAGGATTAAGAGGATTGCACTCAGGCCCTCTTGCAACTTTGCTCTTTCCTACAGAGGTTCGAGCCTTCTTTAGGGACCTGTGCAGACCTCTTTCCCCAGATGACCTTCCAAGGGAGGCCTGCACCTTCAGTCCAAAGGCTTACTATGGGGCTAGTTTAGTGGTAGAGGGGTAGATAACGCATTGTAAGGTGGGATGTTCACAAATATACACATGAGACTCAGATATTTTAGCTAAGACCACAGTGCTGGTTAGATTTTAGGTTTATGGCAAGAGAAGTAAGTTAGGTTAGGAGTCAGATTCAGACTTGTGACCAGTATATGTTCAATGTGCAATTTTGTTAGAGGCCTTTGCATATATTAAGGGTAGGTCTAGCAGTAAAGAAGAGAAAAAAATAACAGACAAGTGCAGGCATCCTCTTGAAATGAATAGGTGGAAAAGGCAATAATATACTGTCAGATTCATCTGAAATAATCATATTTTTAAAGAAAAAGTTCAATATATGTAATATTCCAAAGTAATTTCTTATTTATCTTCCAATTATTGTCATAAGAATTCATTAAGGAGGTCAAAACAGGTGTAATTTCTCCCATTTGCAAACATAGAAATTGATATTTATATACGGGGAAGTTGGCAAACTTTTTTCTGTAAAGGGCATGTGTGATGGTTAATATTAAGTGTCAACTTGATTGGATTGAAGGATGCAAAGTATTGTTTCTGGGTGTATGTGGGTGATTCTGAGTGTTGCCAAGAAGAGATTAACATTTGAGTCAGTGGACTGGGAAAGGAAGACCTATCCTCAAAAAGACCCACCCACAATGTGGGAGGGCACCATCCAGTTGACTGCCAGCGTGGCTAGAAAAAGCAGGTGGAAGAAGGTGGAAGAAGTTGACATGTTAAGTTTTCTGGCCTTCATCTTTCTCTTGTGCTGGATGCTTCCTGCCCTTGAACATCAGAATCCAAGTTCTTTAGCTTTTGGAACTTAACACCAGTAGTTTACCAGGGGCTCTCGGGCCTTTGGCCACAGAATGAAGTCTATGTTGTCGGCTTCCCTAATTTTGAGGCTTTGGGACTCAGATGAAGCCACTACTGGCTTCCTTGCTTCTCAACTTGCAGAGAGCCTGTCGTGGGACTTCACCTTGTGACTGTGTGAGTCCATTCTCCTTAATAAACTCCCTTTCATGTATACATATATCCTATTAGTTCTGTCCCCCGAGAGAACTCTAATATTTTTGGCTTTGTAGGCTATATTCTATCATCTCTGCTATTATAGCTACTCCTTGCTGGCATTGTAGCTCAAAAGCAGCCACAGACAATATGTAAAAGAATGGGTGTGGCTGTGTTGCAACAAAGCTTTATTTATAAAAAGAGGTAGGCAGACAGATTTGGTTCATGGGTAGTAGTTTGCCGATTCCTGATGGAAGCTGTTATTAGCTGACTGCAAGTAAACAGAGTAAGTGATCCTGGAAGTTGAATCCTTTTGTTTCTGATTCTGTGCTGGCCACTTCAAAATGCTTAAAGGATAGCCACAGAATGCTAGTTTTTGAGAAACACAGAGATCACCTTGTCTGAACTCATTCTACAGATGAGAAAACTGAGGATCAAGGTTAGGTGAAAAGTCCAAGACTGCAAGACCCTTTAGAGCCAGAACTGTGACTGGAATTTCAAATTTTAGTCTTGCCCTCTTAACTGTCTTGTTCCCTTAACTGCTCACCTCTGCTGAAGTCAATCACCTCCACAAACTGAACTGGGCCAAGTCTAGACTTCCTGTTGTATTCTCTTTCTATGCTGTTTCCTTAGAGAAGGGTGAGCCTGAACCAAAAGAAAATTATAGCGAAATAGCAACAGAGTGGGCAAAGTGCAGAAGGTCTTTTCTGGGAGACTTCAGGTTTCCAAACTGAAACATTCTAGTTCTGGATATATTTTTTTCTTTTTTCTTTTTTTTCCTGAAACAGAGCCTTACCTTCTCACCAGGCTGGAGTGCAGTGGCATGATCTCACCTCACTGCAACCTCCGCCTCCTGGGTTCAACTAATTCTCCTGCCCTCAGCCTTCTGAGTAGCTGGGATTACAGGTGTGCACCAATACATCCAGCTAATTATTGTATTTTTAGTAGAGACAGGGTTTCACCATGTTGGCCAGGATGATCTCGATCTCTTGACCTTGTGATCCACCCACCTTGGCCTCTCAAAGTGCTGGGACTACAACTTAGCTCAGATTTCTATTTCATTTTATACCTGCATTTGACACTAACTTATCTTATCTCGGCTGTAGCTGGAGTTGCTGTTACTACTGTTATGTTTGTGAGTGTGCTCATCAAATGAGCCATAGAGACACATAACCTCCTTGAAGCTGTTAACCACTTGATCCAATCTCAGGGCAGTGTCGCATTCCAGAAAACCCAGTCAAGAAGCCAAAAATAATTTCAGATTAGCGCGAGTGTTTTACTTCTATGTATTGAGCACTTTGTAGTCATCTTCTTTGAAAAATCACAATTTTCTCTGAATCACTTTCCTCCCTCACCATGGCAGCACATGTTTCTATACACCTTATCCAGCCTTTATACTCCTTCCCTTCCTCCACCTTCTCCAGTTTTTATATCAAGAATATCAATATGGCACAGCTAGCAAAATATAGAGAGTGGGGTTGAAGATAAGCAGTGTAGATGGGGGTAAGGCCAAAACCTTTTTCATGGTAAAGAGAAGAGAAAGAACAGAATCACTTATATCTGAATAATATTTGTTCAGACACACTTCAAAAAAATATCCTCTGACTAAGAATCCATCGACGTACATAGTCAAATTAGTGAAGGTACCCAAGGCCTCTTTCGGAGACAGTGTCTGCTGGCTGACATATAGTCCTTCATAATAAAACGTGAACATGTCAGACACAGCTGATAGCCTTCCTCCACTCTTGTTATAGCTGGAAAACAATTCAGAAGGCATAATTTATTTAGGGTTTAGTAAACCATTCAGAAAAGTTCTGTAAGGAAATTTAACAGAAAAATTAGAAGCATTCTGTCTGATTGAAACTAGTATCGTCCGTCTACATAAAAGTGACTGACAGACAATAAAAAAGGTAATTACCATCAGTACAACATCAAATGGGGGATAAGATGAAAGGATTAGATTAGAACAGCCACCTGTGAAGGCAGAATTTGGAATTTAAAGTGCACTTGTAGCCAGATAAGTAACTATTTAAGATGACAATTTTATAGTACAGCACTTTTTATGTCCTTCACTTGTATTAGGAAGTGAAATACAATAAAATACCAAGATTTATTCAAGTTCAAGGTTTATCTTAAGTATAAAAAGAAGAAAAAACAATGACTACACAAAAACGTGCAAAAATTTATTCAGTGATAACAAGGAATGAACTACGATTCCATGCAGAGACATGGATTCACTATTTAATGCACAATAATAAGTGCAAAAAGCAAGTCTGAAAAGTACACACTGTATGGTAGCATTCCTATGGTATTCTGAGAGATGCAAAACCATGAAGAAGGTAAACTGATCAGTGGTTGCCAGGAGATTAAGAAGGAGGAAGGGTTATAGAGTACAAGCATAGAGGACTTTTTTTTAAGAATGGTGAAACTATTTGGTATGATGCTGTAATAGAGATACAGAACACTGTATTTGTAAAAATTCATAGAAATGTATGGCAAAAGAGTAAGTCCTAATACTTGCAAATTAAGATGGACATTTTTTTAGGAGGGTGGGGGATCTCAGGATAAAATGCTGAATGTGACAAAGGAGTTAAACTGCAATAGAAGTGTAGGGAACAGCCATGTTGAAAGGGTGGGAGAAAGAACACAGACTAAAATGACTTTGGAGGTAAATGGAGTCTGTAGGATTAATGGCAAAACAGATCTGTACATAAGCACTTTAATGGATAAAGAGTTATTTTGCTATCTACTTATGGTAGTATGGGTTCATGCTTCTGAAACTACTATGCAAGTATACTGGAATTTAACAATTAAGTAAATGAACGGTGGATGACGGGAACCAGGTTTGCAAATGTTGGAATGGGAGATTATACATAAACAAGGGAAGCAAGCTAGAATGATCCATGTAGGAATGGGTTACAGTTGGAAACAACATTATGAACTTATGTTTAGCTTATGATAGAAAGGAAAATATTCATTAGTATGTATGTGTGTATGGGTTAGTATATACACGTCTCCCCTTGCTCTGTCAGCTGAAAGATTTCAGAAGCAACAACATCTCAGTAGCATTGAGCACACAT
Organism: Chlorocebus sabaeus; assembly: GCF_047675955.1. Classification (NCBI taxonomy): domain Eukaryota; kingdom Metazoa; phylum Chordata; class Mammalia; order Primates; family Cercopithecidae; genus Chlorocebus; species Chlorocebus sabaeus. Next base: position 58,543,273 of record NC_132908.1, on the reverse strand, counting down.
AACACGTAGATATTGGTGTGTAATACCATTTTCCAAAACCAGGACCCAGCACTTTTTGAAAAATTGGCTGATTCTAGAATCGATACAGAAAATATAGAAAATAAGCGTGGAGCATTTTGTAGTGTCCCCCAGTAAAGAAAGTGTACAAAACATACACATACATGCACGCGCACACACGCAAGCACACAGAATGATGGAAGCATGTCAAAGGGACATAAAAACCAACTAATAGAATTTCCAATGCCCAATGCTAGAATAATCTGAACAAGATAAACAAAGTATTATATTTTAACTCAAACTATAGCATACATATTCACGAATCTATATTGTTATTAAAAAAAGGAATAAAAAATAAATATTGGAGAGAAGCCTTCCATGCAGAAGTATTCAAAATAATGTATGCTGGTACTTTACCCTCAAGGAAGTGGAGCATAATTCTCACTATCTGTGTTGACTCTGCATAGTTTCTTTCTTCCAAAAGTATATCATGGTAATGTGAGGGGCAATGGTGACTTCACATTGGAGAAATTTGCTAAATACTACATCAAACAGGTGGATTAATGCTAACATCGACAGTGATAAGTACTGTTGTTAGTATGGGCACTTCGTGTGACATCATCAGAATGATACTTTACCACTGTGGTCTTCTTCCCCAAACCTAAACTCCAGTCAAATAATAAGAAATAACAGAAGTCTCAATTGAAGAATGCTGTACAAAATATCTCACCAGTTGTCAAAACTATCAAGGTTGTCAAAAACAAGACTAAGTCTGAAAAGCCATCACAGCTAAGGGAAGCCTAAGAAGACCTGACATCTAAATCCAATGGAGTATTTTGAATGGGATCCTGGAAAAGAAAAAAAAATAAGCGAAAACCTATTGACGTATGTATAAATTATGGACTTTAATTGATAATAATATATCAATACGGGTCAATTGATAGTGACAAATTTACCAGTGATAAAGGAGAGTAACAGTAAAAGGACCTGGATATGAGGTATAAGCAATTTTGTCCCCATCATCACAGTTTTTATGTAAATCTTAAACTATTATAAAATTAAAAGTTCACTAAGAAACCGTAGAGGATTTTAGCTAATTAATATTTATTTTTATTTCATAAGAGTAATCCGATGCTAGGTACTAAAAGAGTAAAAGCAATAAGGAACCCATAAACTCTCTTGATAGCACTTCACAATTTGATTTTATTTTTCTTATACCCTTTCATGCAGGACATTAATGCTAGACTGTGAAACGTATCTTATATTTCTTTACATTCTCAGAGTGTCCAGCATTATTAGTTTGTAAGTATAGGAGCTCACAGGTTTTTGTTAAAACTGTAGTAATGCACATTAAGAGAAAGATTAAGTCATAGCCTTAGGTAATGAATGAATTGGGAATAAAATGAATGTGAGCCTTTATAACTACTGCAAAATTTCAGATGCATTGCATCCTAGAAGCAATTGTTGAGCACACAACATGGACTTAGTGGTCAGTAAGTGTAGTTACTGCTTTTGCAGACTAAAGGGTAAAGACAAAATTTCAGTAAAGATGAAATTTCAATGCGTAACTGAAGTCCGAGTCGTAGTATGAGTAGTATTTGAATAGGCTCTCGAGAACAACCTTGCGCTTGCCAAATTCTTGGTATTAGAAATAAGTATGTACTGTGTGTGCCCGGAGTGTTTTAATAAATGCTTGTTCAAATTACAGCATTAACATTCATACATTTAACAATCACCATACCTACTTTTGGAAGTGACTAGAAATAAATATGGTATCAAGTTAACTTTATTCAAATGGATCCCTCTGTACATTTACAAGTTGCTATGTGGTTGGTTGGTGAACAGAATTCACTTTGCTAATCATGGGGCATAGCTAAACACCCAGTATCTCCAATGTCAAACTAGCTTTGCTTGTGTTTAAGAGTCCCATTGCACACTATAAAATCTACTTATGAATTGTTTTCTAGTTTGCTTCTTCCGAATTTATGAAGAAATAGCAAGAGTAAAATTTGCACAAAATGAACACTTAAAAGATAACACCAGTTGATTACAGTAAATAATAATGTACTATATATTTCAAAATAAGTGAGAGCAAATTCAAATTCAAATGTCTCACTGTTTAAAAAAATGATAGGCAAAGGAGATGATGGAAATGTTAATTATCTTGATTTAATCATAACACATTGTATACATATGTCAAAACTTCATACTATATCCAATAAATGTATACAATTATAATTTGCCAATGCTTTTGAAAAGAGAGCGAAAGCGTATTCTATGAAAACTAAGATTGTTGCCCAAAATAGAACCCACCTATTTCTTGCTGGGTCTAACTATTTTTTAAAATCACATTCCATGCATAAAAAGCTTAATTTTTCCACTTTAAACATATTGTATACACTTTATTTTTTCACAAATAAAATGGATTCTATAGAATTAACATTTTGTAATTTATTTAATCATTGTCCTAGCAATGGATATGTAGCTTTTTTTTTGGTCTTTTGCTCTTATTAACAATGTAGTGAAAATTTTACTTACATATATGTAAAAATTTTATAAATACATTTGTATACCTCCATAGTATACTCCTAAAAACGTGTTTGATAACAAAAATTATTTGAATTTTTAAATGTGGAATATGTACTGCCAAACTGACCACAAAAGGGGTTGTAAAAATTTATTTTTCCACAAATAGTTTCTATTATCTTACATCCTTACAAAGTCAGTCTGTCCAGTCAACTCTGACCAAGGTTTAAGTGGAGGATGTGGAGATATACACAAGAAACAAGTAATACTTATTTGACATTCCATGGTACATGGGTGTATTAGTCCTAGAAGAAGCAGAAAGTTTATTAAACTCCCTTCAATCATCTTTTTGGAAGGCATCACTTTTTTACTGGGGCCCTGTTGAATTTACATATGCATCAACACTTTTGAATAAGATTATTTATTGGGTTTATCCACACATTCTACATTTAAACCTTGGCAAGAGTGCTGCTTGGCAGGACCTGTGTCTTTAGGTAGAAGAGAACATTAACAAAGTGCAGCTCAGCAGAAAAGGAGAGTACATTCCCTCTTTTCCCACTATCCAGTCTCCTGCTGGTGCCTACCATGGGCCAAACCCAACTGAAATTAGAGAGTGAGGGAGCCCAGTTTTGACACAGTCCATAGAGATGCTGAGGCATGAAGTGGGATTAGTAAAAGGTAGAAAGTAGATTTGGTGGAATAAATTTTTTAAATGCAGCATATTACATATTCACAAATTTGATTTTTTCCCCAAATTCTCATTTCTATTCCACCAGGAATGTTAATGACTTAGAAAAACCTATAGACTCAAATGGATAAAATTTTTATGCTGGAATATGGTGGAAGGCAAGATTGTCGAACACAGGAGCATGGACTAGTTTGAACTTGAAATTCTCTATGAGATACATTTTTTAACCACTTTCTTTTTAAAAGGGGAAATGTGTGCCTAGAGAAGTAACTTGTAAAAATGTAGATCTATCAAGGGAGAGTGCTTGAACCTATGCACAGGGCATTGATCTCCCTCAGGCCTCTGAGCTTTCTTTTCACCTATTAATGAAGACTGACTGAGGAGTTTATACTTTTATTGAGAAACATTCATTTTGTGATTCGTCTTTCAGAACATCTCTTTTCAGGGTAGTCTATGTCTATTTTGAATAAAAACACTGGTGATTCATAAATGAATAGCTGGAATTATTTTAGACTACTGTCTTAGGCAACTTCCAGAATTACATTTCTTGCACAGAATACTGGGTTTCCAACAAAAACTCTAATGAAGATGTTTTAACTAAATAAAAATAAAAATGGTAGATAGGTATACATGTATGTAGGTGTGTATGTGTTTGTGTGTATGTACACACACTATTTATATATATGTTTGTGTGTGTATGCTTCACTATATTAAATAACAATAATAAACAAATCGCATCGCAAAGCAGAATCAACATATATAAACCCTCTTTAAAAATGGGAACATGCCAATAGAATTTGACATGGACTGGACTTACTTCATTGCAACAGTGTTGTCAGGTGGATATTAAAAACAAACTAAAAAGTTCTTAGAGCCAGAAGATCACTTTCAAATTACCCCTTCCCCCGCCATTTGACATACAAAAAAATTCAGGAGGTCGGGTTAAGTAATTCTGATTCTCTGATTTGAGAATTAAAATTGAGCTTTACAAACATTTTCCCAGGATCTGAACCTAGAGACAAAAAAAAAATGTGTTGAAATAGAACAAAGAATGTATTTTGCATTGGACGATGTGATGGAGAATGTGAACACAGAGGAACTAGCTCAGCAATGAAAGATGTATGCCATGTAAGAGCAGAGAGTCACAAATGAGAAAAATGACACTAGACTATGCCTGAGGTACAAGGACATGCAGACAGTGTACTCACCAGCTTTCTGGTTCTGGCTCCCATAAAGCCTGGTTTTATTTCTGTTTGTAAAGCTATAAGACATGATTGAAACTATATTCTCACATATATAATTGAGCAAGCTTCAGTAGGTTTCTAGTTTTGATGTTAAAATAGATTGGACTGATTTAGAAGTTCTCTATATCCCCAACCAATATTTTTTCTTGTATCTCAAATTTTGGTAACACTAAATTTAACACCACCTATAAAGATGGCTGGGTTTCAGAAAGCTCGACAGCATGTTCATAGAAACCTCAGAAAAATTTATGTCATAGACACTTTCATATAAAGCGGAAGTAATACTATTTCATTAATGCAATATTGGATCTAGCGATTTTCTTCTATGATTTTAGGTACATCCACTGGAAGTATTTTCTAAAACTCAAAGAACTTCTGTTTACTTATCTATTTTATTGTTTTATTATTGTACTCACTGTCACATTATCAAACCCTAAAGACATTTTCTACCTAGAGACAAATTCTTTGTGAGAGTGAAATTATAGAATTCAAGGGCATTAATGTCTTCTAAAGTTATATGGCCATTGTAAATGTTCAAAAACTTTGATGAATTCTCAAAAGCAAGAATAGAGAAGCAAGCTTTCAGAAGCTCTAAAATCATTTAAGCACAACGTTTTGTGAATTCAGCCACACTTTCAGGTAGCTATGATCTAAGAAATAGTACAGTTTTGGAAAATCTTGACCATCTTTCAACTGGAAAGTAAAGGCTAAAAATTCTAGGTTCTTTCATTCTTCTTCTGGGTATATACTAACAAATAATATAGGAGTTTGAAGAAATCTGAGCACTCCTACAATCACATTTTAATTTAAAATAATAGGAAAATGGAGAAATTAAAATAAACAAAAGAAAAGAGAAAAAGAAAAAAGTGTTAGACTTGGTCCCTAAGGACTCTCAAGCTACTTTTAAGCATTTTCCTCTTCCCCTAAACATTTCTATAATGATCAAAGGTTGAGAAAATGAAAGGAGTATTTTCTAGGGTTACACAACTAATCCCAATGACTCTACAGATTTGAACTCCCTAGTGTCTTGCTTTATGGTATTGTTAATAAAGAAACACGCTCAAGTCTAAATTATGACTGGATGTCTAATTATGCCTGGATGTCTGGTACAGGTGCCATTTGAATCAAGTGTATAGATCAATCAGTCAGCAACTCCTTGCCTAGAGGCAAGGCTGGTCAATTAGAAGTCTGTGGCTAAAACTTATCTTCCTATGGATTGTTGTTTTTTGTCTGGTTTGGTTTGGCTCACACAGTCTTTAAACTATTTTTACCTGGTACCTGTATTAGTTCTCTCATTGCTATAAGGAAATACCTGAAACTGGGTAATTTATAAAGAAAAGAGGTTTAATTGGTTCATGTTTCCGCAGGCAGGGCAGGAAGCATGGTGGCATCCGCTCAGCTTTTGGGGAGCCCTTAGGATACTTATAATCTGTCACATGGCCAGAGCAGGAACCAAGAGAATGAGGGGAGAACTGCCACACATTTTTAAACAACCAGATGGCACAAGAACTCATCATCATGAGTTTAGCACCAAGGGGATGGTGCTAAACCATTCACCAGAAAAATCTGCCTCCATGATCCAATCTCCTCCCACCAGGCCCTATCTCCAACACCAGGGATTACGTTTCAACATGAGATTTGAGTGGGGACACAGATCCACACCATATCAGTAACCAATATTAAAAACCAGAAATCTCATACAATTTTGGATTTTTGGCATCTCACAAACATAAACCAACACTGTCAACAGTGGGCCAGTATTGCTGGCTTTGAAGTGCATCTCCTCTCTTTAGACAGGATATATGTGATCTCATTCTCCTCTGTCCCCACTCTGATCCATTCATTTTTGTTACTTATCTGGCACTAGCATTTGATATTCTCTTAGGTTTCATAGGAACAACTTCATATCATATTGGTGTTTCTTTGGAAGCATCCTCATTGTCTTTCCATATGGAATACTTTTATATATACTAGCATATCATATTATACTGTAGTGGCTAAAAATGTGGACTTTAATGTTATAGGACTTTGATTCAGATTCTAGCTTTATCACTTTCCAGCTGTGTGAATTTGGGCATATTATTTAACAATTAGTAACAAGCTACCTGGGTTATTGTGAGCATTCGTTCAGTAAAAACAGAACACATTTGCCAGAAAATGTTCTACGTGTCTTTATATGTATATGTTTTGGCTATTATGACGTTATCTGTTTAGATATAACTATTATTTCATGAAATGCAAATGTAATTTATGAACTACACTCCATATGGGAAATTATGGAGTCACATTTGTAGAAGGCAGACCTTGCTTACCCAAACGGCATGCACTTTTTCATCATCAAATGTGCAAGGGCAGTAAGTGCAGTACAAGTGCAGCTGCAATGTCAGAGGAGCTGTGAGTTGTCTCTGGGATTTCCTCTTCACAGAAATGCACAGCTGCTACTGACTGAAGTGTTCAGGCAGGGGCAGGGTGATTGTCCTGGAGGCCCGGGTCGAGAGGCACTGCCCCGTTTAGAGTAGTGGAGGTGAGGAACCACATGGAAAACAGACTGGCCATTTTTCCGTAATGCTGCTGCACTGGACTGGGGCTCCAGGTCAGTCCTCAGCCAAGGCGCTCCCTGCTGAGCCTGAGGGCAACAGAAGCAATTGCTGCCTTGCGGCAAATTGCAGAGCAGCCTGGCTGCTCCCTCTTGGAGCTCCGTCCAGGGAAGTGGAGAGATTCTACTGGGCCAAGAGACACCGGGGTGGGTCGCTGGAGTCCCAGGTAGGGAGGCCCTGCCCAGAGAGTAGTAGCAGGACAGGAAGCCGCACGGAAACAGTCTGACCATTTTTCCCTAAGGTAGTTGTGCTGTGCCGTGGGTCTGCGTTAGTGCCTAATCACTGCGCACCTTCCCAAGCCTGAAGGCAGCAAGAGAGAGGGTCGGGGACCAGCAAAGAGGGCAGTCCGCCTCTCACTCTGGGAGCTCCATTCCAGGGAAGTGCAGAGATGCTGTTAGTCCTAGAACTCAGGCGGGGTTGGAGTGGTCTTCCTAGCATCCCAGGCCAGTGGGCCTTATCCTGCGAGGTGCAGTGGAGGTGAGACCTGCATTCCCTCACAGCTCAGCCACATGGATTTGACCTCTTTCCTGGGGGTGTGCAAGGGAGTCTGGCCTCCGCTGTTGCTTGAGCTGCAGCTGCTGAGGCTGCGGTGCCACGTGGATCAGAGGTTCCCAGGATTCCATGTGTGCCTGAGTGGCAGCTCTGCCTAGACTCCACATAACTCTCCATGCGGGTCTGCAGGCCTGAGTTGGGAGGTTCACAGAGGATCTTCTGAGCCCAGGGATTCAAAGGGCTGTGGCAGAAGTGTGGATCTACAGGACACTCTCACTCACTCACCGCATCCCCGTGCGGAGGGACCTCCCCTTGCTCTGTGCCACTCCTGTGTGGGCAGTTGTACTGTTTTGTTCTTCTCAGTTCTCCGTCATGCTGTTTCCTTGAGGAATTCCAATGTGTCCACCTGGATGTTGCAGTTGAAGATCTAGTGTTTGTTCCAGCCATTCTTTCTTCTCTCTCAGAGCAGAGCACACTAGTGGCTTCTCATCAGTTATCTTGGCCCCATTTGTCAGTAATTTTTAATCATTCGGGTTCTGACACTACTCAGAACAAATATGGAATTAAATTTAATCTAATAAATAATACATTAATTTTAGCCTAACTACATATGTTTTTCTTTACTACTTTACTACATTTTTAAAACTTTTTTTAAAGTAAATGTTTACCTCAAGATAATGCCAATAATAAGTGCCAATTTGAAAGCATTACTGGAATGAGCATTTCTATGATTGGCTCAGGGTAGCAAGTGCCCTCTAGTCTTACTTCAGAAGTATGAGGACAAGTGCTTATCATTTTCAATCACTTATTTTGCTCGCTGTTACTCCAGTTTAATTTAAAGTAGGGCAGCTGATAAAATCAAAGATCAAAGGGACATGAAAGAAAGAGAAGCATAAATCATTAGTTTGCAAATTCTCATACTGTCTTTCAATGACACCTTTCTTTGTTTACTGTGAACATGATAACAAATTGTGCAAATGAGTGACTTTTTTTCACCTAGCAAGTCAGAGATTCTGTTTTTTCCATATTTTACATATCTTCCCAAACAATTTTGGCATGGATAGTCCTTAAGGTCATGTCTTAATAATTGTAACCAGGTAATAAAATTATACTTCACTAAATCTAAAAATGGTATGATAAAATATGAAGTTGGCTGGAATGTGTGTTAGAAGACTATGTTCTAGTTCAAGTACTTACTAGATGTGGACTGGTAAAGGATTGGAATTCCAGATAGGTTCTAAAAGCCAAACCTAGTTACTGGAACCACTATAGCCCAATAAATGGAGGAATCCATGTGCCCATTCTGAACTACAAATTAATAGGTGACTTGTTTAGCTGTGAAGACAGAAAGGAGATAGATCAGAGAGTCTCAAATGTCACATCCTATACACTTGATAAATACACATACACATCCATACTTAGATTGATTTCCATAATGCATTTAACATATTACATTTCATGAAGTCAAACTCATTGCTCTAACAATTTGACTATGAAACAATAGCCATCACAGCGTTTTCCCATATTCCCATTGCCTCTGTCCTCCTGGGTTCTTTTTATTTTCAAGAAGGAACATATGAGAATGGAAGAGATTAGTTGCAAATCCTTAGTTCAATGGATAGATCTGAAAACATATAATGAATTATAATTTTTTTAAAAAAATGGACATAGTACCCAAATATACATATGGTACCAAAATGTCTAGAAGAAAAAAAAATTCTGGTTTGTTACCCACAATTTGAAATGTCCAGAGAATATGTATAGGCAACATAACAATAATGAATTGAACTTGCTGTAAATTTCTGTACATTTTCTTTAGGAGAACATTGCAATTGTCTTTGAATTTCCAGCTATTGTGCTTAACAGGTAGTTCATGCAACAATATATCAATTGTTAAGTGAACTCAATATGTCAGCAAACAGAGTTGGCCACTTAAGTTACCCAAAATCAAGACAGTTTCTTGGCTAGACAAGGGATTCACCACTCTAGTGGGTATTGTCACATTCTAGTGAACACAGAGAGGCAATAACAAATGCTTCTTTCTGGGAGTTATGACCAATACAATATGCAAGAAGTGAAAAAACAGCAACATCAAACTGTTCATTTCAGTGGTGTCCTCAGGCTGACAAAAATTCCTCTTGGCTTGCCAACTTTTGTCAGTCTGTTTCCTTCATATGTTTTACAGTTTTCCTGTTCATCATAAGTTTATGACATCCATTAAGTAGTCTTGCTACAAATCAGAGTCTACAGATGATATTTGAACATTTCCACTACCTAGTACTTAAAATGTTAATTCATTCTTGCCCAGGAGCAACTGGAACATCTGGTCTTACTTCCAAGTGAAGTCACTGGTGCAGTTCACCTTCTGAATAGGAATGTGATGGCTGAGCTGGAGGGTAAACCAGTGGCATGTGCATTAGAAGGCAGGCACAACAGAAAAAGGAAGCAGAGATCTTAGCAACATGCTCCCTGTCAAAAAGATTGGAACATACGCTAGATTTTTATTTCCTTTGCAAATGATGCTCATCCATGTTAAACACCATTTTGAAAGATGGCCTATAAATATTAAATATATCAAATTGTTCCTTGATTGGTGATTGGAAATCTATTTAAAAAATCACAAGGTGGCAATCTGTGTTTTTCTCACACTATATGTCTTGTTACCACACCGAAAGTTGAATGCTTGAGTTCAAATTCAGTGGAACAGTCTTAGCCACTGATGATTTTAACTCTGAAATTGCTTATGTTTGTAGAAAAAAGAAAATGATGAAGCATTAATATAAAAGGCATGAGGCATTATAGACTGTGTTAAAAATGAGGATTTTGTGTGTGTGTGTGTACTAACTCACTAATACACAATTTTATTTAAGAGAGAGTACAGTCAAGAAGAAACATGGTTGCCCATGCAACATACATCAGAAGTCATAGTGCTGAGGCTTTGGAATTTCTGTAAAAACCTACTTGAAAAAATCATTCTATAGCACAGAGGTGAGGATAATTTTTCTGAAGCAAAAAGTGAACTTTTCAAAGCCTATGGGGTTAATATGACTTGGAATGAGAGCACTGTTCTTCTGCAGCTTTTTGTCACATTCAGGACCGCAAACCTGAGCTAAGCTTCTGAAATCCCTAGGAAATGGGCTCTACTCAAAAACGGGAATCATAGGTTAGAACAAGTCATCATCAGTTTTTATAATTTTTACCTTTCCTTTTCAAGATTTTGTTCTGAACTTTTTTGAAGATGTGGTACAAGTAAAACCATCACTCTTTGAATGTAATAGCAAAGCCCTCTTTGTGGTTGAGTTTAGTATATTTTAGTGTATCTTGTGTATTTTCTGCCTAAAACACTATAATGTTAACTCTGTGATATGAGAGTCTTTTTCTTTTTCTTTTTCTTTTTTTCTGGAGACGGAGTCTTGCTCTGTTGCCCAGGCAGGAGTGCAGTGGCCGGATCTCAGGTGCTGGGATTACAGGCTTGAGCCACCGCGCCTGGCCTTTTTCATATTTTTATTCATTGGTATGTAACTAGCATCTCAAACACTGCCTAAAATGTATTAGATAAATGGTTGACTGAACTCACCATTTATGGAATTGTTATTAGGAAGATTTTTTTTTTTCACATAAGGAAAAGTACACTTGATTTTAAATGTAAAGAACTGGTTCAAATCCAGGCTATGAATGGAAACAATATGGTAGAGGTTAAGAAAACAGGCTCAGTAATCATCCTGCCTTTAGTACTCATCTTGAATGGGCTGAATCCTTCTTCTACCACTTAATTACTTTAGTTTCCTTATCCTTAAAATGTGGATAATTAAAATAGCTAACTCATAGGGTAGCTGTGAGACTTAACTAAGGTAATTTGTTCCAAGAGAGTGCTGAGCATGTAGTAAGTGCCCAATAAATGTTGTGTTTTTGTTGTTGTTATTCTAGTTTCCTTTTAAGTTGACATACATCTGTATAATTAATGCTATGAATATTAATCCAAATAACTAAATGAGATTAAAATCTTTCTGTTTTTAAATGTTGATGGTGAAAATAAAACGTAATTATGTAATAAAATGGTCGAAATTCATTCACTGACAGTATCAATTAAATTGAGTTAACAGATTAACAACATTTGTTTTGAGTTGCCATTGTGAGTGGTATTAGAGTTCAGTAATAAATAATGTCTGGTTCCAGCCCTTCTATTTATTATAGCTTAATTGTAAACAATGGACTCGTAAGAGAAGAAACAATACTTTAGAGTTGCATATGTTAAGTGTTCACTAAGTAACATAGGGTTAATGTCAGAAGGCAGAACATCAGGGAAAAATTTGTATTGAGGCAGGTGGTGCTTTGCTCAGGTCTTAAAGAAAATAATGAAGAAAGAATGTAATGAAAACAATATTTAAGGTATATTACATTTATAAAAAATGGCATGATTAGTTTGTTTCTAACCTTCTGTTTGCTTTTAATAAAACCCAAAGTACTATTTTTTTCTTTTCACCCCCAAATGTGCATATTCTGTGCCTTAAAAAAAAACCATGATCCTTAAATATGAAAGACTGGCAGATCTTCAGTTAAAGAGTCTTAACACCAGAGAAACTTAAAGTTGAATCAGAATTTGGTCACATTTTGCAGATTTCATCATGAACAGGTTGCTCAAGTGAAAAACTGATACAGTACATCTATCTCATAGGTTCATTTGAACACAAAATGAGACAATACACCTAAGTTCCATGGTCTCGTGTCTCCTGTATATATACGTCATACATGAGCATTCCATTTTCTGTAATTTTGAAAGGACTAGAACGGTCTTTTTTTTTTTTTTTTTTTTTTTTACAGTGTTCCTGTGGAGATCACACGTGAAAGATAGATAGTCCTATCTTATTCTCAGATATTTGAACTACTGTCTCCTTGAGAAGTGGACTGACCAGGTTGGCAAGGACTCTGCCAAGAGTAAAGCCTGCTTCCCAGAGCTATAGGTGATGATAAACTCTTGGGAATGTGAGGAATTGAGTCAGATGGAAAATGAGTGAGTTATAGAAGGGAGCACAGTTAAGAAGCAGGCATAAAAGCCTTTGGGTAAATCCAAAGATGCAAGGATAAATAAATGAGAGTGGGAAACTGTGGACAAAGGCCTTTGTTAAAAGCAGACTTTTAAGATACAAGTAATCCCGTCATGACTTCTATGATACAAATGAATTGACTGTGTTGAAAATGCTAGAGATGAAAATATTTACTGAAAAGAAATATAATTAAAGAAAGTAGTCAATAGTTAAATAAAGTTATATAGTAACTAGTCTGAAAATCATAACTCTCTGTGGCAGTCAAATGCCACATATGGAAGCCATAATTTCCCAAACACGCATAGTTCAAAGGCTCAGGCATATTCTATGGCTGACAGTCTCAGCTGAAGCACATTCTCCAGAATTTCTAGAATCTACTGGTAAATACACTACCTATGTAGCAGCCTCTATGCATTCTTCAGAGCCGAGTAGAAAAGAAAGAGGAAAGAAATCATTGTCAAATTTCCAAATACAGCATTTGGGGGTTCTCTATCTGCTGCTATCTTTTCCCCCCTTTTAATTGCCCTGAATCGTTCTCTGTAAGTCATATAGTTGTTTTTTTCTATTTGAGAGACCATTTCCAGTCAGATCTGTAGTACATCCTTTTCTATAGAATATTATTTTATCACAGACATATTATCATGAAAGATATACACAAAATGTTACTTCTCACTTTCCTTTCCATCTCCCCACTTTTTAAATTTTTTTTAAAGATATATATGGGATGCATGGATGAAGCCAATCTCAGGAAGGCTCTTAAGAAGACAACTTCTGGTATTAGGTCTAACATTTAAGTCTCTAATCCATCTTGAATTAATTTTCGTATAAGGAGTAAGGAAAGGATCCAGTTTCAGCTTTCTACTTATGGCTAGCCAATTTTCCCAGCACCATTTATTAAATAGGGAATCCTTTCCCCATTTCTCGTTTCTCTCAGGTTTGTCAAAAATCAGATGGCTGTAGATGTGTGGTATTATTTCTGAGGACTCTGTTCTGTTCCATTGGTCTATATCTCTGTTTTGGTACCAGTACCATGCTGTTTTGATTACTGTAGCCTTATAGTATAGTTTGAAGTCAGGTAGTGTGATGCCTCCAGCTTTATTCTTTTGACTTAGGATTGTCTTGGCAATGCGGGCTCTTTTTTGGTTCCATATGAACTTTAAAGCAGTTTTTTCCAATTCTGTGAAGAAGCTCATTGGTAGCTTGATGGGGATGGCATTGAATCTATAAATAACCTTGGGCAGTATGGCCATTTTCACGATATGACCCAGCCATCCCATTACTGGGTATATACCCAAAGGATTATAAATCATGCTGCTATAAAGATACATGCACACGTATATTTACTGCGGAACTATTCACAATAGCAAAGACTTGGAATCAACCCAAATGTCCATCCGTGACAGACTGGATTAAGAAAATGTGACACATATACACCATGGAATACTATGCAGCCATAAAAAAGGATGAATTCGTGTCCTTTGTAGGGACATGGATGCAGCTGGAAACCATCATTCTTAGCAAACTATCACAAGAACAGAAAACCAAACACCGCATATTCTCACTCATAGGTGGGAACTGAACAATGAGATCACTTGGACTCGGGAAGGGGAACATCACACACCAGGGTCTATCACGGGGAGGGGGGAGGGGGGAGGGATTGCATTGGGAGTTATACCTGACGTAAATGACGAGTTGATGGGTGCTGACGAGTTGATGGGTGCAGCACAGCAACATGGCACAAGTATACATATGTAACAAACCTGCACGTTATGCACATGTACCCTAGAACTTAAAGTATAATAATAATAATAAATAATAATAATAAAAAAAGAAAAAAAAATAAAAATAAAAACTAAAAATAAAAAGAAGACAACTTCTTCGTGTAGTAGAGAATAAGAGTCCATATTAATTTACCAAACACTATATTCCTAATAAAATATCTTATCACCTCTCTTTGTGTAAAACATTTAGAAAGATTCTAAAACATTATAAGGAGATTGCGTAATGTATTTACCGGAAGCAATAGAACTACATAACCTGTTCATAGTTTAGTCAGTGAGTTCTTAAGCCATATACCACAAGCTCTTTAGTTCAAGTGAAACCTTAGATTTTGATATCTAGAACATTGCATCCAGTACATTCCGTGGGTCCTAGTTTCCCAATGAATAAATAAAGTAAATATTTATCCCACTCAATAAATAAGTAATCACATGAATTAAATATATAAATTTTGGAATCACAATTGGGTTATAATTCAAGTTCTATTTCTAGTAGATTTTGTGACCTTGAACAGATTAATTAACCTCCTTTAAGCCTTAGAGTCTTCATCTGTGTATGTCAAGAAAATAGTTTTTAGATATTATATATAGAAAAAGAAAGAAAATATTCGTCATTTCCTCCTTTCTTTTTCCACGATCTAGGTACAAGAATAGTTCTCTATTTATGGCTTGTGGGAGGAATGGGACAAGAAGGAAAGCAGGAAGCTCTTCAAGTCAGCTGTCTTTGGTTTTCCAAAGCTTAGCCTATTGGGGAGATTATGCTTCTGGCTCTGAGACTAAAAAAGAAGATAGTTATTTTTAGTAGAAAAAAATGAATTTAATAAGGAGTTTAATAAGAATTTGAAGAATTTATCAAATTTTTAGACTAACAACCTAACTTTTACCCTCCTACCCCAGGGTGAGGGATAAGGATGTGAATGGGTAGCTAGAGACGAAAAGATTATAGAGGAAAAAAAATTAAAATCTCCAGAGAGGTTAATGGGTATGAATTTACCATGTGTGTAGGGACAACTAGGAAAATCTCAGCAGTGTTTTATCAGGAATTGGAACTAAATCTAATTCCACAGATGGTTCAGCTATTCCCAAACAATCATAGCAAACTGTTCTTTAGAATGGTGATGTTTGACCTTAGGAACCAGCATCTCTTCTGTCATCTCCAATACAGCAAGAACAGTTCTACCTTGGGATTTTGGAAGAGAGGTTTGCCTACGTGAACTTGGTCGTCTATAGACTGACTAAGGTCCCAGTGCACTAATACATCCCAAAATATGTCTTTGGCTGTTGGTCACAGGGGGAGGAGGAAGAAAAATCTTCATCTGTGAGTGAGTTAGTGCTATAGGAGTAGCGTCGCTTCAGTCCAGTTTAAGAGCCACACTGAGTTGGTGCAGTGGTTGAGTATCACTTCTTTACGACCAGCAATCTCAATATGCACGTGAGAATAAGAATATCAGCCTAATTAAAATTACTATTAGGAATAGGAATATCAGCCTAATTAAAATTACTCTTAGGATTAAATTATATTGAGAGATAGAAAAAATACCTATAGAGATGAGCCAACATTTAGAAGTCATGGCTGGATAAGTGCCTGACACAGAGTATCTGTTTAATGCATGCCATTTCCTTTATTTAATACATTATCACCCTATTGCTCATTACCATCACTATCGTCATCTCCATCACCATCATCCTCAGCATCACAGATAATAACACTGAGGCTTTCAAAGGAGGAAAACACCTTTCCAATAGCACACAGCATGTCAGAATGCATTTAATAAAGTGCTAAGTGGTGAGAATAAAAAGCCCTGTACTGGTGTATCAGGATACCTAGGCTTAGTTGTGCTGTGGTTGATTGCTTGAGAAGCTACAAAGTCTAGCCTAACATTTGTGTATCCTCCCACATTGAAAAATAAGACACACCTCCTGAATACAATCAGTTGTGCTTTATATTTGTTGTTTATTCTTATGATTATCAGAACTGATTATATTCAGCTGTCATATCTGATGAATACCAACATCTGCTACTCTGCATTTAATTTTGCTAAAGGAAAAAGCTCATCTGCATGCCAGAGTGTCAGAAATGAGAGTACTGAATATATGCCTCTTGAAGGCAAAGCTGACCCTTTTCTCTCTCTCTAGAAACTTTTTGTTTGTATATCCAACCTGTGATGGGCAATGGGTCAGCTTGGGACTCTCGTAAATTTAATCAACTGGATGGTACCAATTCTCACAAGGAAACTGGGATAAATACCAAGTACTTCTCAGCTAAATCTAAATTATCTATATTAGGGGCTATATAGCCAGAGTCAGCACTGATTATTCATGCTCACCCAGATCTTTTGGAACATATTTCACATGCTTTCAAGTCCTATGTGTGTCTTTCAGTGAGGAAAAAATACATATTTTAACATTCCCAGATTCTCTTGCAGCTAAACTGGCAATGTATCATTCAGACTCTACAGACCAGTCATGCTGGCATTAGCCATTAATTTGCAGTCAGTAAGCAGACATAATAAGGGTGGAGGCAGAGGCAGCTTGATTTTATCCGTGGTATTGGTGGAAGCTTCCAGACTGCTATAGAGACTCATGGTTATTAGAGATGACAGCATCTCCATGAAAGTTTAAATCTAAAGTTGTTCTTGTTACCTTGGCTTATAGCAAATGCTTAAACAGCCTTCCCAAATAGTCTGTGTGATTATATTAAGTGTTTAGAGTTATATTAAGTGTTTCCCCATTTGCATGTTAGATTGTTCTGTCTGCAAAAAAGAGTTCTAAAATATGCAATGGAGTAGTCATAGAAGATCTGTCAACTAGGACTTTTGAGTTGAATTCTCTGCATTTGCAAGAGCGGGAGGTACTGATTATGGACTACAGGTATTGGGGGAAAAAGAGAAAGATGAAAGAGAGACAGAGAGAGAGAAGGAGAAAGAGAGAGAATTGTATCTGTAATAAAAACACGAGAAAAGAATGACCTTTCTTTTGCTGAATCCAGAAATTCTATCTATGTCACAGGAATTAATGCCTCTACATCTTTCAGCTATTCTTATACTCTCAATACTGCAGTTACAAGGCCCCCAATTGAACAGAGATCATCTGTATTCTCATAGTTTCATAATCTCAGCAAAAGAGAACTTAATCTGCCCAGCATTTCCAACAATCATCCAAAATTGTGTTCCTTTGGTCTCACTAGTTTCACACGCCCACCTCTCAACTAATTCAATGTGGCCAGAAGGATGGAAGGATCTGATTAGTCAGACATGAAGCACAGTTTCACACAAACCATATGGATTAAAGATAGAGAAGTAGTTGTTCCCTGAGCAAAATCAGGATTCTATTCTTAGAAAGAGAGGTAAGGCTGAGCAGATGCAAACATTTGATTGATTCTAGGTGTATCTGCTTCCATCTTGCAACAGTCATAATGTAACCAGCAGAGGACCTGATATCTTTGATCTTATTCTCCAAAATGGTCCCTTTTCAACAATTGTTGAGACACTATTTTAGCCAGATGCTTTTAAATCTGTGATTAAAAAAATAAAAAGACACCAGAAAAACATACATTGAAAGCAAGACAGTAGGTCAAGTGCGGAGTCTCACACTTGTAATCCCAGCACTTTGGGAGGCCGAGGTGGGTGGATCAACTGAGGTTGGGAGTTCGAGACCAGCCTGACCAACATGGTGGAACCACGTCTCCACTAAAAATAAAAAAATTGGGCCGGGCGCGGTGGCTCAAGCCTGTAATCCCAGCACTTTGGGAGGCCGAGACGGGCGGATCACGAGGTCAGGAGATCGAGACCATCCTGGCTAACACGGTGAAACCCCGTCTCTACTAAAAAATACAAAAAACTAGCCGGGCGAGGTGGCGGCGCCTGTAGTCCCAGCTACTCGGGAGGCTGAGGCAGGAGAATGGCGGGAACCCGGGAGGCGGAGCTTGCAGTGAGCTGAGATCCGGCCACTGCACTCCAGCCTGGGCGACAGAGCCAGACTCCCTCTCAAAAAAATAAAATAAAATAAAATAAAATAAATAAAAAAATAAAAAAATTAGCTCGGTGTGGTGGTGCATGCCTGTAATTCCACCTACTCGGGAGCCTGAGGCAGGAGAATCGCTTGAACACAGGAGGTGGAGGTTGCAGTGAGCTGAGATCGTGCCATTGCACTCCAGCCTGAGCGACAAGAGCAAAACTCTGTCTGAAAAAAATAAAAAAATTAAAAAATAAGGAAAGAAAAAAAAAAAAAGAAAGAAAGCAAGACAGTAAGCCACATAGAGAAGTTGATCAAAGAATGACATTTGCTACAGGATAGCTATCCTAACATGCAGCAATAGTAGCTCCCTCCCTCAGCACCAAACCATGCTCTTCAGATGTTAGAATGAGAACCAAACCATGCCCTTCCTTCTCTTGTCTTATCAAAGCATCATAAATCCCTTCCTCTTCACATGAAAATAAGCACCTGTGGAAACAACGTTGATTAGTAGGAACACATCTGTTTAAAAATAAATGCAATTAGTGTTAATTACCTTCCCCTTAGGCTCACAATCTTACAGATTATTATTATTATTATTATTATTAATTTTTAAATCACAACCAGAATGGACAGAGAGGTCGAATTTACTCTAGAGGTCTTTGTGTCTAGAAGTTGAACTGTGAATTTATTAAACATGTGTCTCTATACAAATACCCTCACATTTGTACATTTGCATTTAATAACCTACACATACGTTTCAATCAGATATCTTAATTATTCAGAAGGAGAGGAGCTGCTCCAGGTAATCCAGCTAACTTATGACACCATAACACTTACTCTAATTTACGCTTTACAAACAAGCCTAAATATATCCTCCCCTGAGCTAAAACAGTCATTCAGCCTGTGCTCACTGTGGAACTTAAGGTAACATTTTATTTCTGAGGTTAGAAATTATGTCTAATATATGCAATGTTTCTCTTTTGTAATGCTAATTAAAACAAAGACTGAAAGAGACAACCAATTCAGGTTATTTATGGTGAACTACCTGCACTGCCCTTGGTTTTCATCAAAACAAAATACCAGACTGCCTTTTGTTTGCACAGAGGGCTACCTATTTTTCTTCTGTCTTTATATGTAACATTTTAAAAGAGAAATATTTGAACGTGACGTTAATTGAATGCTAATGGTAAGGTTTATTTTCTTGCTATTGGGTTGTTTGAGTTCCTTATATATTTTGGATATTAACTCCTTATTAGATATACATTTTGCAAGTATCTTCTCCCATTTCATAGATTATGTCTTGGTTCTGTTGATTGTTTCCTTTGCTGTATAGAAGCTTTTTAGTTTGATGTAATCACATCATCTACTTTTACTTTTGTGGGCTGAAATTTGGAGTCATATGCAAAAAAGGAAAAAAAAGAATCATTGTCCAGACCTGTATCATGGCACATTCCTTCTATGTTTTCTTCTAGTAGTTTTAGAGTTTCAGGCTTATGTTTAAGTTCTTCATCTATTTTGAGTTGATTTTTGCATATGGTATGAGATAAAGGTCAAATTTCATGCTCTTGCTTGTGGGCGTCCAGTTTTTCCAACACCATTTATTGAAGAGACTGTCCTTTCCACATTGTGTGTTGGAGGCATATTTGTAAACTGATTAAAAAATGGGCAAAAGACCTGAATAGATATTTTTCTGAGGAAGACATGCGAATGGCCAACTATTCAGTTTTAGGTATTTAATTAGATGACTGCAAGAAGTTGGTGGTTGTCACTTTTCCCAAACAATAAAAAGATAGGCAGTTGAAACAAACAAATAAGCAAGCAAACAAAACCTGAAAATATTGTCAAGTTTAATCTAACACCTTGTAGATATTTGTACATCACAGTAATTTAGATATTCACTAACATGTTAAATGATAAACCTAAATGTCTTCCTACTTTATGCTTACAATGAAGCCTTACCTTTCTTAGCATGTTATACAGAAACAGCCCCAGCTTGGGAGGACAAAGATGCTGGCCATGGTACTTTCACCTATTTTGTGAGTTCAGGCTAATCAGTGAAACCTACTGAAACAAAATTGGGTAGGATTCTGTGTTCGAAATACCTCCTTTATATGAAAATTTAGTAATTATTAACATGTCATTGTCACCATCTTCTCATAAAGCATGGATGTACAAAAGATTTCCTCCTAGGTTGCTCCAGAGAGTCTGACTTTAAACAGTGTCGCAAAAGGAAGTACTAGAGCTTCTGACCACTCACATTAAAGAAGGCACCCATTTTCCTCCTGAAGAAGGGAGTAGAATAAAGTAGCTCTTCCTCCTGTCACTGTTACATAGGCAGAGCCAGCAAGGAACAGCTTCCACAGAGGGAAGCCTGAGCGCTCAGAAGAAGCAGCAAATAATGATTGTGCTCTACCTGCTGCACAGCGAAGGGGAAATAGTTTCATAGCATTTTGATCAAAAATACATTCTGCTTGAAGGCAACTTATATGTAGACATTTATTTTAGCCTTTGCTTATATTTATTCAAACTAATCTCCCATGATAACTCAATGATTAGGATATAAACTGGGGAAATCTATGGATTTGACCAGTGATATTCTAGGAACCTAAAGTATACAATGCCCATTAAAACTCTGATAATTGAGTTTCAGTTATCAGAGATATCCTAAATGATTAGTCAATAAGATCAATAGGGATAGAAGTATTAGAGGTAGTGGTGATAATGGTAGCTGTAAAATTAGTATTAGTAACTAGTAGTAGTAGTAGCAACAGCTAACATCCATGGGGGAGCAGATACTTAAGTTGTACCAGGCACTAAATTGAGTATTTTACGTGAATAATTTCGTTTCTTTTTTATACTACCTCTATTACATAGATACCACCATGCCCATTTAACAGATATGGCAGATGAATCTTAAAGGTGTTACAAACTTTTCCAAGATTGCACAGCTAGTAAGACATGCAACCAATATCTAAACTTTCAAACAGGGTAGAGAAGATTTTCTCATTGCAAAGGGGGACGGACAGTGGATCAGGAAGAGTGAGGCAAAAAGTGTAACCAATTCACCAAGGTCAATCGGCACTAAAAAAATACTGCTTGAGTCAATTCTGGGAGAATAAAAATGAATTGGGTCGCTTTCCCTCACCTAAGTTTAGGTATGCACTGTTCAAGGTGTGGACAGGCTGGAGACAGCTAGAAAGAGTCAATATAAAGCAGATTAAAAGCTAAGCACCCTAGGAGTCACTTGTACAGAAAAAATACCAATGTATGGGAGAAAGACAAGGTTTAGCACTTGCACAATGAAATGAGAATACTGATTGGTCCAAAACAGAGATAATTCTCTTAGTAACAAATTATTTAATAGATATTTGTAGGAATCTTCCCAGTTTTTAGCGATTCACCATTGTTTCTTAGCAACTGCCTTCATCCTATTGGGTGAGTCCCTTTTGCCATATTGTGTATTAAATCTCCACACCCAAGCTCCAGACACAATTCATGGGTTCACCCCAGATGAAAATTACATCTGTAACTAGAAATTTGGAGTTGGGGCTATAAGATATTTGTCACAGTTTGGTTACTTGCAGACAACAAAAACTCAGATGGTCAGATGGTCTATTTGGGATTCTATTTCTTGTGGACTGAATAGCAGAGAGTCAGGCCAAAGACTGAGAAGCAAATGGGTTCTTTTATGAAGGGAAGCATAGTAGGAGTTGGAGAAAATTCCATATGATTTCTAGTTTCTACTTTCTATCTTGTCTACATTCCTGACTGTAAATTTTATACTTTAATAATAATATATGCATTTTAAAAAAACAGCCAGTTTTAGTTTCTGTAACTTGAAAATAAAAACTCGATTTAACACAATTGATTAAACCACAAGGCGTTTTTAAATTTGTTATTATTATCACTTTGAGGAATAAGCTAAGGCTTTCCAAAAATACTTTCTCATTCTTCATAAGAGTATAAGGTAGGGAACCCTGCCAAGTCTTATAATAGGCAGACATCTGGACTAGGTAAATTTTAAATAACTATGAAAGATTATATTCCAGAGCTTCATCAGATTAGTTTTGTTCCTTTCAATGTACTACTTTACAAAAATATAGAATGTGCAGTATTTCATATTATTAAATGTCTTACATCTTACTTTACTGAATAAGAATACATTATGAATGTGCAATTTTAAAATTCAGCTAAGAAGAAGAAAGAGCAGTTGACACAATCTATCACCTTACCCAAGTATAAAATTTGGTTTTAATTACACTAATTAGGAAATAGACTCTAAAAACTGTGCATAATTTTTAACAGGCTAGCAACATAACTTTTTATGTTTCATAATTAGTTACAGATCTGTGAAATTCCCCATTGATACCATTGCTAATTTATAAACCTCATACTTATAAACTTGTGTTAGCTGTTTTAAAAAAAGAAAAAGAAAAAAACAAAACACACACACACACACACACACACACACACACGATTGACTTTCTTTGTATAATACATAGAGATTGGAGGATGAGTGTCCAGTACAGACTCTGCCCGGTTGTAGTCACTCTGTAATGCAGTGGAGTCCTGAAAACAGTCATCTGCTATTTGAGAATAATGTCGTCTGTGCTGTCAGTGCTTTTCATTGATACATAATATTTTACATATTTATGGGGTACATATGAGTGTTACAGGCATAGAATGTGTAATGATCAAGTCAGGGATTTGGAGTATCCATCATTTTGAGTACTTATCATTTCTACATGTTGGTATCATTTCAAGTCCTGTCTTCTAGTTATTTTGACATATACAAGATATTGTTGCTAAGTCTTAGTGTCCTATTCTTCTATCAAACATTAGAAGTTATTTCTTCTATCTAACTGTATGCTTGTACCCATTCACCAGCTCTCCTTATCACACCCCTCACAACCACCCACCCTCACCAGTCTCTGGTATCTATTGTTCTATTCTCTAAGTCCATGAGATCACTTATTTTAGTTCCCAAATATGAGTGAGAGCAAGTGGTATTTGATATTGACTTAAATCCAGTAGTATTACCAGTCTTGATTATGCCACCATGTGAGACTTTGATTCTGATCAACCATGCTTTTTGTTGAAACCATCGTCTCACTATTGATGGAGATATGACCAATAAATGTATCTAAATAATTAAAACTAAAACAGTAAAAGTTAAACAAATCTCTATTTATTTATCCATTATGTCAAAATCACAGATAATATCCATAGCTATATCTCTACTTTCACTGATTTTGAATTTTTTTTTCATATTTATTTCAGCTGATTTTGATGGTATCTTTGAGATGGGTTGAAAATTATGAAGGTTATCAGACACGCACTGGAATTCACCTTAGGGCAGGGTTCTCAATCCACTAGAGAGTCAATTTTGTCCCCAAGGGAAGATTTGGAAGTTTTTTCGAGACATTTTTTGTTCTTGTAACCAGGGTGGAGGAATGCAACTGGCATATAGGGATGCTGCTGAGCGTCATGCATTACACAGGATAGTCCCAAACAACAAGGACCTCTTCTGCCTTAAAACCTTAACAATTCTGAGGTTGCAGAAATTCTGCTATAGGGACACTTTATACACCCTAAATAGGCAGTTTCTGTTGTTTTGTCTGATGACTAAGATGCATGGTCCTTATCTTGCAACAGCTTACTGGAAAACACGAATAGGAAACTGCATAACGGTTTTAAATATCAGCAACTTGGAGACACAAGGCCATTCCAAATTAAATATATTATTTTTTGGCTGAGTTGTTTCTCTCATGGTCAGGCCGTTGTAATACATCCCAGAATGAAAAACAGCAAGATTTTTTTTTTTTCTTAAAATTTAATGATAACTATTGAACTAAAGTGAGAACAGTTAGTATTAATCTGTAAATCATGTAATGTTTTTAATAGAATGTCATAGATCTGTCTCAAGGTACTTAACAGACTCTTGTTAATTAGATATTATGAGATCTCTTAGATGTAAGAAAAATAGGTAGTTGTACTCCAATTTCGCATATGGAAATTAGGTGTCTCCTGTGAGTAAATAGCCAGGACACTGAACTACTTCTGCAAATGGAGTAATTTAATTGTGTAACACTCGAAGTGTCATGGCCCCATGCAAGGAAGCCCAATTTTCATTTCAGTCCTCGAGCAAAAACTGACTCTGCCCATTAAAGGGTGAAACTATAAAGCTTCCCAGGAGACAATGTGGCAGAAAATGCTGATTGCGATGGGAAAGGTGACATAGGGAGACAAATATTTCAGAACACAACATAGCTGCAGCACAGTGAGGCTCTTCCTGGCTTTTTAAGTAAAATGAGAAACTAGCATTTGACAAAGAATACGGGAAGGAAGCAAAGTTACTATGGTAATCAATAGGTAATGACTATATTTAAAGGAAACTTTATGCTGATATTGGTCACTTCCTTGTTAAGTACACCACTTGGAAATAATCTTCAGCCTCTGCTAAAGCTCAGAAAATGCAAGAAAAGAATACCATAGAATACAGAGGGAAAAAGTATAAGCAAGTCTTTTAAAAATGATGAATGGGCCAATAAGAGACACAGTTATTCTCCTTATTCCCATGAGCATTGTACTGATTCAAATTTTTGTCATCTCTTACCAAAATTCATGAACAATATGCCCCTAAATTGTCTATCAGTTTTCAGGATCACTTCCTCCCCTCCACCTCTCTCTCTTTTACTCTCTCTCTCTCAAACACACATAGACACACACACACACACACACACACATACACACTCAAAATTGTACATTGGATGCAATTATGGAAAGATGGTGAAAAGAACGAAAAATTAATAATAGTTCCTATAAATTCACCATCCTAATAAAGTATGCATGTTTCTGTTCTTCTAATTCCTTTCAAAGTACCTATTTAACAATATGGATATAATTTTTATTTCTAATTTATTTAGTTCTTATTTTATTAGTATTGTATTCTCTTATTATATAATAATATTTCTATTGGCTTTATGATCTCCATTATTATAGTTTTCATGGCTATATAATTTTCAATACAGTTAAATTTATCACAAATTTACTACTCTAAAGAATGTTCCAAGGAAATCTTGCTAATTGCATTTTCCCTTCATTTTCTTAGATGAAGATGTTCATTACAGTGTTACTTATTCTAGACCATTCGGATGTTTCTAAAAGTTCTCCAATACAACATCAGGATTGCTAGTCAACATATGCAACTTATTATTTTCTTAGCTTCATAAACATAACCAAACTGCTCTCAAGAAGATGCTGTAGTGGTTAAGACAGTATACTGGTGATATATGACGATATGTTTTAGAATATCTTCATTTGTCCTTAGTATTTCCTTGATTGCTAATTTCATTAATAAAAATGATGCATTTTCACCTTGTGAAACTGGAGTTTGTTGTTGTTGTTGTTCTTTTTTTTTTAACTTTTAACTAAGTTCAAGGTACATGTCAGTTTTGTTATATACACAAACTCTGTTTTAACAGTGGTTTGATGTACAGTTTATTTTGTTTACCCAGGTAATAAGCATAGTACCCAACAGGTGCTTTTTTTATCCTCTCCCTCTTCTCACCTTTTACCCTCATGTAGGACATAGTAGTTTTTTTCTTCTTTGTGTCCATTAGTTCCGACTTATAAATGAGAACATGTTGTATTTGGTTTTCTGTTTCTGCATTACTTTGCTTAGGATAATGACCTCTAGCTCCATCCATGTTGTTGCAAATGACATGATCTTGTTCTTTTGTTGTGACTGTACAGTATTCCATGGTGTGTATGTACCACATTCTCTTTATCCAGTCTACCATTGATGGACATCTAGGTTAATTCCATGTCTTTGCTATTGTGAATAGTGCTGCAATTAACATGTGAGTGCATGCATTATTATGGTAGAACAATTTATATTCCTTTGGTTATATACCCTATTATGAAATTGTTGAGTTGAGTGGTAATTCTGCTTTCAGTTCTTTGAGAAATTGCCAGACTGATTTCCACAATGGCAAAACTACTTTACATTCCCACCAGTAGCATATAAATGTTCCCTTCTCTCTGCAACCTCACCAGGGTCTGTTATTTTCTGACTACTTAATAGTAGCCATTCTGACTGGTGTGAGATGGTATCTCACTGTGGTTTTGATTTGTGTTTATCTAATGATTAGTAATGTTGAGCATTTTCTCATATGCTTGCTGGCCATGTATATCTCTTCTTTTGAAAAGTGTCTGCTCTTGTCCTTTTCTTACTTTTTAATGGGGTTGTTTATTTCTCGCAAATTTGTTTAAGTTCCTTGTAGATTCTGGATATTAGGCCTTTGTCATATACATAGTTTGCAAATATATTCTCCCATTTTGTAGGTTGTCTGTCTACTCTGTTGATAGTTTCTTTGTTTTGCAGAAGCTCTTTAGTTTAAGTCCCATTTGTCAATTTTTATTTTTGTTGCACTTGATGTTTGCATCTTAATCATGAAATCTTTGCCAGGTCCTATGTCCAGAATTGTATTACCTAGGTTATATTCCTGAGTTTTTATAGTTTTAGGTTTTACATTTACATCTTTAATTTATCTTGAGTTGATATTTGTATATGGTGTAAGGAAGTAAGAAACGGGTCCAGTTTCAGTCTTCAGCATATGGCTAGCCAGTTATCCCAGCACTATTTACTGACTAATGAGTCCTTTTCTCTTAGCTTGTATTTATTGGCTTTGTCAAATATCAGATGGGTGTGGGTATGCAGCTTTATTTCTAGACTCTGTATTCTTTTTTCATTGGTCTAAGCATCTGTTTCTGTACCAGTTCCATGCTGTTTTAGTTACTGCAGACTTGTAGTATAGTTTGAGTTCAGGTGTTGTATATCCCCTGGCTTTGTCATTTTTGCTTAGAAATGGCTTGGCTATCTGGGCTCCTTTTGGTTCCGTATGAATTTTTTAAAGTTTTTTTGCTAATTCTGTAATGAATATTATTGGTAGTTTGACAGAATAGCATGAAATCTGTAAATTGCATTGTGCAGTATGGGCATTTTAACAATACTGATTCTTCACATCCATGAGCATGTAATGTTTTTCCATTTGTTCATGTTGTCTCTGATTTCTTTGAGCAGTGTTTTGTAGTTCTCACTGTAGAGGTCATTCACCTCCTTGGTTAGCTGTATTCCTAGGTAATTTGTTCTTTTAACCTTTTTTAGTTTTAATATTTGTGGGTACATAATAGGTATAGTAGGTATATATGTTTGTGAGGTGCATGGAATGTTTGGATACAAGAATGTGATGCATAATAATCACAGCATGGAAAATGGGTACCCATCCCTTAGCATTTATCCTTTGTGTTACAAACAATCCAATTATACTCTTAGTTATTTTTAAATGTCCAATTAAATTAGTATTGACTATAGTCACCCTGTTGTTCTATCAAATACTAGATCTTATTCATTCTTTTTGCTTTTTTGTACCCATTGACCTTTCCCACCTCCACCTCCCTAACCCCCGCCATTACCTTTTCCAGCCTCAGGTAGACATCCTTCTACTCTCTATCCCTATGAGTTAAATTGTTTTGATTTTTAGATCCTACAACTAAGTGAAAACATGTGATTTTGTTTTTCTGTGCCTGGATTATTACATTGGAGTTTTGCATAGTGAGACTGATCCTTACATTTATCTCAGAAAGGCACATCTTTGAATATTTCAGGGTGTACTTTGCACAATGTTATTCTGCCTGATTATTCATCAATGCACAGCTGAGGATCAGTTTTATTCAAGACTCAGTGCTAAACACAAACAGAGGGGAAAAATGTGGCCTCTGTCTTTCACCTGATTGTAACTGTTAAGGAAAGCAAGTTTTGTGTTCAACTAACTATGATGAATGTGAAACATGATAAATGACAAAAATAGGGTAAAACAGGGAAGACTCCAGGAAGTATGGCATTTCAGCTGGACTTTGAATCATATGGGATAAGAAGGGAGGACATTCAAGCAGAGAATTGAAACAAATCTACAAAGATAGAAAACACAGAAAAGTGACTTCTAATGGTCGAAGAAGCTGTGGGTATCCTCAAAAATTTAGTCTATGTATGTATTTATTTTTGAGTGGTTCAAAAACTTTCAGGAGATTTTCACACCCATCACCAACACCACCACCTCGTTTTAAAAAAATAATGTAGGTTTAGAATGCTGAGTACAAGAAGGTGAAATTAGGAGTGTGTGGTTCTGCTTTACCTTAGGAAAACTGGGAATTTACAAAGATAAGTGTACATTTACAAATTAGCAGGAATAGGATTTTCTAACATACCCAGCATTTTGAATTATAATATTCATTTACTGTAATATAAATTTTTGAAGGGATAGGTTGAAACTCTTGTATTGAGAGAAATAATGGGTTTATGATGCATGATTATTTTATTTTTTTATTTAGGAGTATTTTACTTTTTTTTCCCAATGTAGATCTTTGGAGATAGAACGGGAACCCATGTCCTGAGAAGCAAATATATGAAGACAAAATTAAAAACTAAACTCAAATAATTAAATAACTTTTTAAAGATTCTATAACTATTTAGTTGCAGAGCTGAAACATCCCTGGAAATTTGCCTCTTCATTCCTTTTTTTCCCCTTTAACAAAGGGTAAAATTACTTGTAGTTTAGAAGTTGAGAATGTGGGGGATTCATGCATTTAAAGCTCACTTTTATGCCACTTCCTCCACTTCCCCTTTTCTCAGATTTTTTTGTTTTTAAGTTTTATTTTTAATTGACAAATAATAATTATATATACTGATGGGGTATAATGTGATATTTCAGTACACATATACATTGTGAAATGATCAACTCAGGCTAAATCGTGTATCCATCACCCTAAATAGTTCTCATTTCTTTGTGGTGAGAACAGTTGAAATCTTCTTTTTAAGCTATTTTAACATATAGAGCACATATATTTCCCAAGATGGCATCTTGGAGGCTTTCAGCATGCCTTAGCCACGTGGAAATAGCAAGGTAGTGCTTAAAAATCAACTCTCTGAGCCTTAATTCAAGAAGGAAAATGGGAATCCACTATAATCCTGAAGGACATCCCAGATCCCAGGGAGCAGAATGCTGGCAAACAGCCACTGTGATGGCATCCATCTGATAAAAGTGAGTGAAGCTCCAGTGCTTAAAAGCACAGCGCCTCCCTCTGTGACCCACCTTTCCACTGGGGATTAGAGCAATTCAGGCTGAGGAAGAACGCCTGGTTTCTCCCAATCCCTGGAGCTAATTGAGGAGAGTCTTGGAGATGCATGGAAAGAAAGACACAGGAAACAGCTGTGTCTCTTCCAGGTCCAGGACTGAGAGCAGGACACCATTTTCAATCCAGGTGCATGCGAAGACAATCATTCTTAGGCTACGCAGCAGAATGCCTGCACAGGCATGTTAGTTTCAGGCCAGAAATTGGAGTGCCTGTTCTGGAGTGAAGGGGAGGCCTCTACTGTCAGAACTGTGGAAAGCACCTCAGCAGTTGGTGCTGGAATTGTGCTCTCCCCTCTTGCAAGCCTGGAGCAGGAGGATAACTACTATAGCTGTAGTTTTTCCTCGGCAGCAAGACCCGCAACCACCACCAGCTCGGCAACCTGGAATTAATCTGCATGTGCCATTGCTGGGTTGCCCCATTCTGCTCTGTTGAGATTGTGGGGCATCAGGGCCTGGTCCACTTCATACCTAGGCAGAAATCCAGGCAGTTGGAGCATCCACTGACCGGAACCAGCAGCCTGAGCTGCCCCACCCGTCCTGTACATAGACCTTGTTGCAGGAGGAACCCGCTCCACTCCACATTTAGGCACATCTCCAGGTATCTGGAGGACCCACTTCCCTCGATTAAGAATGTA
The DNA here is from genome assembly GCF_047675955.1 of Chlorocebus sabaeus. Lineage (NCBI taxonomy): Eukaryota > Metazoa > Chordata > Mammalia > Primates > Cercopithecidae > Chlorocebus > Chlorocebus sabaeus. The sequence continues at coordinate 58,513,119 of NC_132908.1, read as the reverse complement.
GGCTGCCTCCAACTACATGCAGAGAGCTTGGGGACAAGGAGATTTCTCAGCTCCACAACGAGGCACACCTCTGAGTGCACTGTGCCCACTCACTGGATTCTCCCTCAGTTCTGGTGTTTCTCCAGCTGTCAAGGGTCTGTAGGTAAATCTGCCTGGCTTGGCCCTGCCCTTTCTAGTCTCTGTCCCCTATGGGGCTGAGGAGGAAGCTCGTACCACAGTGTATTGCATGTATCAGCCCATTGTCTGGGGCAACAGAGAGCTTCTTCCAGTAAACAAGGATCAAGTATATACCAAGCCACACTGACAACAGGTGGCTCTCACCTATAAGTGCCGTCTGCTGGTTGTAGGTTCAGCTGTAGAACCCAATATAAAACCTGCCAAAAGAAGTGCGTAGGGCTATAGAAGAAAAGCCAAATGATGCCACTCAGCATTCTGTATACTCATACCACCTCGGGAGAGGAGATAAGGAAAAGGGAAAGGAAAAAAATAATAGTATTATAGAAAAAGAAAAAGGAAGAAAAATATCCTACCCACATGAAAACAATTAGAAAAAAATAGAAGTGTCAGCATCTTCACATGAGAAGAAATTAGTGCAAGAATTCTGGCACATGAAAAATCTGAATGTAGTGACACCCCCAATGTATTTCCCTAGCTCTTCAGCAATGGTGCCTAACTAAAATGGAAACTCACAAATGACAGATAAAGCATTCAAAACATGGACTGCAATAAAGCTTGATGAGATCCAAGACGAGGCTGAATATCAACATTAAAAAAACTTCTAAAGCAATCCAGAACATGAAGGAAGAGATAAGCATCTTAAAATTAAATCAGAGCTTCTAGAGTTGAAAAACACTTAAAAATGTCAGAACACAATTGAAAGCTGTATCAATAGATTGAACCAAGCAGAATTAAGAATTTCAGGTGAAGTTGGTTTTTCTAACTAAACCAGTTAGACAAAAATAAAGAAAAAAAAAAGAACAAAGTCTTCAAAAAATGTGGGATTACATAAAGTGATAAAACCTATAAATAATTAGCATTCCTGAGAGAGAAGGGTAAAAGTAAATAACCTGGAAACATGTTTAAGGTAATAATTTAAGAAAATATTTCTAATATTGTTAGAGATGTAGACATCCACATATAGGTTATCAAGAAAATATCTGCAAGATACTATACAAAATGAATATCACCAAGGCATATAGTCACCAGAATATCCAAGGTCAATTCTGAAAAGAAAGGCCAGACGAGGTACAAAGGGAACCCCATTAGGCTAACAATGGACTTCTCAAAGAAATCTTATAAGCCAAGAGAGATTGGGGGCGTATTTTCAGCAATCTTAAAGAAAAAATATCTTAACCAAGAATTTCAAACCCCACCAAACTAAGCTTCAGAAGCAAAGGAGAAATAAATGCTTTTCAAGGCAAACAAGTGCTAATGGAATTTGTTACCACCTGATGAGCCTTACAAGAGATACTTAAGGGATTTCTAAACATGGAAACAAAAGAACAATATACGCCACTATAAAAACACATATAGCCCACAGATCCTATAAAGCAGCCACACAATAGAAAATACAAGCAACCAGCTAACAACTCCACAATTGGATCAAAATCTCACATGTCAATACTAACCTTGAATACACATTATTTAAAAGCGTTACTTAAAAGGCAGAGAGTGGTGAGTTGGATTCAAAAACAGATTCATCAGTCTGCTGTTTCTGAGAGATCTGTCTCACATGTATGAAAACACATAACACACATAGGCTCCAAGTAAAGGGCTGGAGAAGGATCTACCATGCAAACAGAAAATTTAAAAAAAGGACACAGGTCCACTATTTTCATATCAAGCCAAACAGACTTTAAATCAATAACAGTACAAAAGGACAAAGAACGGCGTTATACCATGAGAAAGGGTTCAATTCTACAAGAATACTTAACTATCTTAAATGTACACACATCCAACATTGGAGCACCCAGATTTATAAAACAAATACTTCTAGACCTACCAAAAGATTTAGACAACCACGTACTAAGAATGAGGGACTTCAATACCCCATTGACAGCAGTAGACAATTTATCGAGGCAGCAAACTAACAAAGAAATTCTGGGCTTAAACTTGATACTTAAACAATTTGACCTAACAGACATCTACACAATACTCACAGAATATCCAGTCTTCTCATCTGCACAGAGCATACACCAAGACCAACCATGTGCATGACCGTAAAGCAAGTCTTAATAAATCCAAAAGAAACACGAAATCATACCAATCATACTGTCACATCACAGTGAAATGAAAGTAGAAATCAATACCAAGAAGATCTCTCAAAGCCAAACAATTACAAGGAAGTTAAACTACATGCCCCTGAATGACTACTGCATAAAGAATGAAATTAAGGCAAAAAATTTTAAAATTTGTTGAAACAAATGAAATTAGAGACACAGCATACTAAAGTCTCTGAGACACAGCTAAAGCAGTGTTAAGAAAGTTTATAGTGCTGAATACCTAACTCAAAAAGCTAGGAAGATCTCCAATTAGCAATCTAACATTACATCTAAAGGGATTAGGAAAACAAGAACAAACTAACCCCCAAGTTAGCAGAAGAAAAAAAAACTAAAATCAGAGTGAAACCGAATGAAATTGAGACCAAAACCTTCATACAAAGTATTAATGAAAATAAAAGTTGGTTCCTTGAAAGTATAAACATCACTAGACTGCCACCTAGATTAACAAAAAAAAAAAAAAGAGAGAGAAGTTTCAAATTAGTACAATCAGAAACAGCAATGGTGACATTACAAGCACTCCCAGAGAAATATAAAAGACTTTCAGAGACTATTATGAAGACCTTTATGCACACATACTAGAAAATATAGAGGAAATGAATAAATTCCTGGTAACACAATCTCCTAAGTTTGAGTCAGCAAGAAATTGAAACACTGAACATATCAATATTACATTTTGAAATTAAATCAGTAATCAAAAACTTACCAACCGAAAAACAAGTCCCAGAACAGATGGACTCACAGTAAAATTCTACCAGTTGTACAAAGAAGAGCTGGTACTAATTCTACTGAAACTCTTCCAAAGAGTTGAGGAGTAGAGACTCCCTCCTAAATAATCCTGCAAAACCAGCATCACTCTACTACTAAAACCTGAGAAAAACACAATGAAGAAAACAAACTACAGGCCAAAATTTCTGATGAATAGAGACACACAAATCTTTAACATAATACTAGCAAACCAAATCTAATGCCGTATCAAAAGTTAACTCACCATGATCAAGTAGGCCTCATTCTGGAATGCAAAGTTGATTCAATATATGTAAATCAATAAATGTGATTTACCACATAATCAGAATGTATACTCCTAGATACAGAAAAAACTTTCAATAAAATCCAACATCCTTTCATGATAAAACCATCAAGGAATTAGGCATCAAAGGAATATAACTCAAAATAATAAGAACCATCTATGACAAGGTCATAGCCAATGTCACATTGAATGAGCAAAAACTGGAAGCATTCCTCTTGATAACTGTAACAAGACAAGGATGCCCACTCTCACCACTCCTATTCAGTGGAGCACTGGAAATCTTAGCCAGAGCAAGTAAACAAGATAAAAAAGTTAAGGGCATCCAAATTTGAAGAAAGGAAATCAAACTATTTATCTTTGAAGATGATATGATTTGATATCTGGAAAACCCCTTAGTCTCTCCCTAAAAGCTACTAGATCTGATGAACAACATCTGCAAAATTTCAGGATACAATACCTTTTCTATACATGAAAAATATCCAAACAGAGAGCCAAATCAAGAACACAATATCATTTACAATAGCCACAAGAAATAAAATAACTAGAAATACACCAAACCATCAAGGTGAAATAATATCTACAAAGAGAACTACAAACTACTGAAAGATATCATAGATGACACAAATAGAAAAACATTCTATGTTAATGGATTGTAAGAATCAATATCATTAAAATGGTTATACTGCAATCTACAGATTTAATGTATATCTTTAAAGTTACCGATGTCATTTTTCACTGAACTAGAAAAAAACTATTCTAAAGTTCATATGGAATCAAAAAAGAGCCCAAATAACCAAAACTATCCTAAGAAAAAAGAACAAAGCTGGTAGCATCACATTACCTCACTTCAAACTATACTGGCCTTCAAACTATAAGGCTTCAGTAACTAGAACTGCATGGTACTGGCACAAAAACAGACATATAGACCAATGAAACAGAATAGAAAACCCAGAAATAAAGGCATACTTCTATAGCGATCTGATTTTCAACAAAGTCAACACAACTAAGCAAAGGAGAAAGGACTCTCTATTTAATAAAAGCTGCTGAGATAGCTGGCTAGCCATATGCAGAAGAATAAAACTGGACCCCTACTTTTTCCCATATATAAAAATTAACTGAAGATGTGTTAAATATTTAAACGTAAGACATCGAGATATAAGAATCTTGGACAAAAACCCAGGAAACACGATTCTGGACATTGGCCTTTGGAAAGAATTTATGACTAAGTCCTCAAAAGCAATTGCAACAAAAACAAAAATTGAAAAGTGGGACCTAATTATACTAAAGAGCTTCTGCACAGCAAAATAAACTATCAGATTGGGTACAGTGGTTCATACCTGTAACACTTTGGGAGGCTGAGGCAGTTGGATCACTTGATGCCAGGAGTTGGTGATCAGCCTGGCCAAAGTGGTGAAACCCCTTGTCTACAAAAAATACAAACATTAGCGAGGCATAGTGGTGCACACCTGTAATCCCAGCTACTCGAGAGACTGAGGCATGCAAATCGCTTGAACCCGGCAGGTGGAGGTTACAGTAACCTAGATTGCACTACTGCACTTCAGCCTGGGCAATAGAGTAAAACTATGTCTCAAAAAACGAACACAAAACAAAACAAAAAAGAAGAGAAACTATCAGCAGAGTAAACAAACAACCTACAGAATGGGAGAAAATACTCATAAACTATGCATCTGACAAAGATCTAATTTCCAGAATCTATAAGGAACTTAAACAATTGAACAAGCAAATGCAAACAACCCATTAAAAAAAATGGCCAAAAGACATGAACAGACACTTCTCTAAATAAGACATACAAGTTCCAATAAACATGAAAAAATGTTCCATGCCAATAATCAGATAAATGCAAATGAAAACCACTATGAGATACCATATTGTAACAGTCAGAATGACTATTATTCAAAAGTCAAAAAACAACAGTTGCTGGCAAGGCTGTAGAGAAAAGAGAATACCTATACACTGTTGGTAGGAATGTAAATTAGTTCAGTCAAGCAGTGTGGAGATTTCTCAAAGAACTTAAAACAGAACTACCGTCCATCTCAGTAATCCCATTATTGGGTATATGTCCAAATGAAAACACATTTTTCTATCAATAAGGCACATGCACTTGAATGTTCTTTGTAGTGCTATTCACAATAACAAAGACATTGAATGAATCTAGTTGCCCACCAATGGTGGATTGGATAGACAACGTGGTACATATATATCATGGAATACTATGCAGTCATGAAAACGAAAATATCAGATTCTCTGCCCTGAAAGGATGGAGGTGAAGACCATTTTCCTAAGTTAATTAATGCCGGAAGATACTGCATAGTCTCACTTACACGTGTGAGCTAAACATTGGGTACTCATGGACATAAAGATGGGAACGATAGAAACTGGGGTCTACTGAAGGTAGAAGGGAGAGAGGGAGACAAGGATTAAAAACTATTGGATTCTATGCTCACTTCCTGGGTGATGGGATCATTTGTACCCCAAACCTCAGCATCACGCAATATACCCAAGTAATAAACCTGGACATGTACCCACTGAATGTAAAATAAACGATGGAAAAAATAAAATATACAATTTATCTGCCATGTCTTCCATCTTCAATCCCTTTTCCTTGCCTCTCTTCCTATTCTTCTGTTGTCTGCCACTTCTCTCTTCTTCTCTTTCTTTTCTCCCTCTCTTCCCCTCGCCCTTTCTCATTTCCTTTCTTCCTTTTCTTTCTCTCTCTTTCTTTCCTTCTTTCTTTCTTTCTTTCTTTCTTTTTCTTTCTTTCTTTCTTTCTTTCTTTCTTTCTTTCTTTCTTTCTTTCTTTCTTTCTTTCTTTCTTTCTTTCTTTCTTTCTTTCTTTCTCTTTCTCTCTTTCTCTCTTTTCTCTCTCTTTCTCTCCTTTCTTGCTTTCATCTTTGTTTCTTTCAGCAGTGTCAATAAATTTCCTTTAAAATTTTTATTCTTATTATTGCTGTACAAACACTTTACATGAAATCTACCCTCTTAAATTTTTAAGTGTACCAATACGGTATTCTGAACTATAGGCAAAATATTGTTCAGTAGATCTCTAGAACTTATTCATCATACTTAGCTGAAACTTTATACTTATTGATTACTGATTCCACGTTTGCTCCTCCCCCACAATCCCTGACAATCACTATTCCATTCTCTAAGACTAAGGGTTTTACTCTTTTAGATATGTTGTATAAGTGAAATCATGTGGTATTTTCCTTCTGTAACTGACTTATTTCACTTAGCATATATCCACAAGAATTTCCTTCTTTTTAAAGGCTGAAAAAATATTCCATTGTATATATATTTCACATTTTCTTTATCCACTCCTCCATTGATGAGCATGTAGGGATAAAAAAACCTATAGTAATTAAAACAGTATGGTACTAGCCTATATATATATATACATCCTTTTTCTTAAATTGCATTTGACCTTTATTTCTCTTCTCTTTCCAACCATCATGCTATGTGACAATTGATGGTTAATGACCTTAAGAAATATTTCCTATTGTATAATATCCGTCCCCAAACATACACTTCTTCTTCATTTATAAGATTCCCTGAAACTGACATCTTTTTTTAGTTTAGATGTGGAATATATTCTAGGTATTATTTTTTTAAATCAAATAACTGAATATGATAAAAGAGAAAAGAGAGCTAATATGTCACCGAAGAGTGTAATGCATGCACAATTACTAATTCTAAGTGTTTCAAATATAATAAAGAGAAGTTCTCTCTTGACAATGTAATGATGCAGAGTAGAGTAAGTTTGGGGAATTATCATCTGAAAATGGAAAACTAGTGTTTTACAAAAAATATTGTATGATCCTGATTATTATTCAACTCTACAATGAATTTACAAGGTCTTCATCAGCCTGGGATTTCCAAAAGTATACGTTTTGTTGACCTTCAAAGAATTTTAGCTTTTACACTGATATCTGTCAGTATCTGGAATAGGACGTAAAAGCTTCTTTGGTATTTAAGTTTATGATTTTAGCTCTGCTTCCCTCTCATTTTTAAAAAAATTTTATTAAGGAAGAAAACAGCTACTCTAAATCCCTTAAAATACACATTGTTCAAAAAGTCTATAAGAATTCATTTGAAAATTTTGGTAGAAAAGCCATAATCTTTTTGCCACTTTTAAGAATGCTGGTGATAGGTGAGTTAATAGGTGAGTAAGTGAATTGTACTTAGATTCCCCCAAAGCAAAGACCAAGCAAGATGGTTTCATGTCACACTGTGATAGGGAAGTGATTGATACTTCTGGACACACTCTGATAAGATAAGCACAGGGTCCTCAGGAGCCACATATGAGCTGGGTTAAGATTAAATGTTTAACACCGTAGGAACTGGAGTAGCTATACAGCTGTCATGTCATTAAGGTCCAGATAGAGTGGTCATCTTGCCCCCATTTTCTTGGGCCTTTTCTAGTGTAGCACTGGATGTTCCATGTCCTAAAATTACTCTCAGTTCTGGGCAAATCAAGACAGTTGGCTATATTATCTCCACACCAGATACAAAGAAAAGCATCATGTAGACTTGTAAAATGATGTGAAAATCAAAAGATTCCCTTATATGGACTCAAATTTATATATTTAATAAACAGCTTATATGAACATGCTTTGCAACTCTTATAATAATACAGTGTCCACAGGTTATCATCTCAGTTTTATGAATGAGAGAATGTATATGCTTATTGCCCAGGTGCCATAGTCTATAAGGAGATCCAGATCTTAAACTTAAGAACCTTGGACCCCAGGAAAAAAAATATATCTGTCTTCTTTGACAAGGTATATGGAAGTACAAGGGAGATCAAGTCAACTGTGTGGTCTCTTTTGTGAGAAAAAAAGAAACAAACACACATGCAAACAAACAAACTGGCATTTTAGGTCTAGAACTTAAATGGAACATTCTGAGCATCTTGAAGTTTAAGGTTTCATTCCCTGATGATAAGGACAGGGAACTAGTGAGAGGTTTTAATCAGTAACACCACAAGCCCAATTACTCTTATAGTCCAAACCTAAAATTTGAAGGAGAATAAAGACTCTCTAATACCAAGGATACCTGGCCATCCTGGGAGAGGCTATGAACATGACTGAGGAATGATGCATTGTGGAAAAGAGAGAGAGAAATGAAAGTTTAGAAGGAAAAAAAAATATTGCATGATGGTTAAAAGCACAAAAATAACAAACAGAAATAGGTTCAAGTTCCTGTTAGGCCACTCAGTAAGTCTGTGACATTGTGTATATTTCTTAAATCATTTGAGTTTCCATGTTTTTATTTTTGTATATATTCAAATTTGAAATTATGCATAATGATAATACCTGAAATGGCTTCTCTGAGGATTTATCAAAATGATTATAAAATATTTAGCTGAATGCCTGGCCTTTGGTAGTGCTCAAGAATATTGAACAGTGGTTCTTCTTGTTAAGATAGAGCACAAAGTTTTGCTTAAAATTTGATGTAAAAATATGTATGTAAATGTGTGTATACATGTACATATAAAAATTTTAAAGACTGTAAAAATGTTACAACTTTTTATGGATGGACTATGCATTTTATTTACCTTTGACTGAGAAAGAGTGAGAGTCGTAGAAGCAAATGAACAGTTCTTTTGAAGAAACAGTATTTTTTAAACAATAGAACGCTTTAAACGATAGCAGATAGGAGGCCTCTGTTTGTGATGAAGCTTGTGTGATTCAGTGGTATTTTCTTTTGAAGGTAGTTCATAAATACTTAGTGTGAGTTCAATTAATATTTACATACTTATTTTAATTGAGAATTTATCTATTTATTCAGCTTTAGGCAAAGTCAAGCAAAAAGGTGGTGTGATTTTTGATGGTTATCTGTTCATACGGCCCAAAGGGATCTAATTTGCTTGATCAGCCCTCGGATTTCAATGACTGCTGCTCCTGCTTCCCATTTGGCCATGCCCAAGTCAATTTCCCTTTGGAATCTCAATTTCCTGTCCTACACACACGTAAGGATTAGATTAAATGGGTTTCACAGACTCGGCTATGCCATATTGTTTCGTTTTTATATTTTTGTGTAGCAACATATTTCAAATTTCCTCATTTATGCCATCCAAGAGAGGAACAGGGAAGTGACGCTGGGGAGGAATGGAAGCAAAGAAAATAAAAAAGGTCCCATAAATCATCGAAGACAGACTGCAATGCTAATAGGCATTGTTATGCTCTGGACAACAGAACTGCATTTATGGAGGCAGGATTTGAACTTCTGTACTTCGCTGAAACATCAACTTCAAATCCCTAGTTCGTAGAGATTCTTCCTATTCTACTTGAACATTCTAAAACCGTGTTAAGCCCCAAGGAAATGGGATTGCTGCTGAGGGGCAGAGGTGCAGAGGGTCTACATGTACAGAGAACTAAAGCTGACTTGGCCAAGGTGGAAGATGGTGATGTGGGAAGGATTTAGTGAAATTTTGGACTTAAGTCATTTTCACAGTGTCATGCAAGGTCAGCCTTTCATTTCTTCAAGCCAAAGCATAACAGAGGCAGAAAATGGGAATGGAGAAGAAGACAAAGAATAAGAAGATTGAAGACCCAGGTTATTGGAGTAATGCCGATAGCACATTACATCAGAGGTTTCTTGCTGTTCTATACACAATACTTTTATTTATTTGTTATTCCATTCATTTGGCAAACACTTATTGAGCATGTTAAAGACATTGTGCTAAGCATTAAAGATACACATACCAGGAAATACCTTGAAAATCGGTAAAAGAAGCAAAAAAAGCCAGCAAGTATTAACACACTGATATGTTACGAAAAGCAAGACTAATAAAGAATTTAGAATTTGGAAAATAAAGGGGTGTTGAGGTGAATAAAAGCTTTTGCCCAAAAGTTGTTATGCAGTTTTAAAAAAGAGAAAAAATCTGTGATACATGATATAGAAGTGGAGGAACCAATAGTCAACCCAGGCCATTTGTTCCAGGATTTGTGTTCTCAGCCATTCTGCTGGACTTCTTTATCTCCATCAGTGTCTGTCAGTTCGAGAATGGTGATATTAACAATAGCTAAAACGTATTGAAAACTAACATGTACACTCACTCTGAATTATCAGATTTAGTCCCTATACCATTTATGATGTAGGCACCATTTTTAATTTTACAAAAGAGAAAACAAATTGAGAAAGATTAAATAACTTGCCCAAGGGTCATGAAGCTGGAAGTCACAAATTTAGGTTCTCAGAAAAATTCTGAATAACTTTTGGAATTATGAGGTTTGTTTGTTTGTTTCCTTTTGAAACAGGGTCTCATTTTGTCACCCAGGCTGACACAGTGGCACGATCTGTCACAGCTCATTGCAGCCTCAACCTCCTGGACTCAAGAGATCATCCCATCACAGGCCCTCAAGTAACTGGGATTACAGGCACGTGTCACCATGCCCAGCTAGGTGTTTTTTTTCTTTATTTCTTTCTTTCTTTTTTGGAGAGACAGCATCTTGTCATGTTGCCCAAGTCTTGAAACTCCTGAGCTCAAGTGATCTGACTGCTTCAACCTCCCAAAATGCTGGAATTACAGGTGTGAGACCCCCTGTACCCAACCAGTTAATTATGATTTTAATCATCAACTTATATTTTGCCACTGGCATGGCACATAAGCTATTCTTCCCTCATAATCTCTGCCTTCTTCCCATACTAATTGTATGTTTGTTGAATATTTCAAATTTGAGCCAACATGATTTATAGAAATTGTAATACAACTTGGCAGTATTTTATCCTATATATAGTCAATTAATCATGCTATTTTTTAATGAAAAGTACATTTTGTTCTGACTTTTATTTTCCAATAAAGCATTCCATGAAAGGAAAATTCGCAAACTATTGACATATGTAGTATGATTCCTTTAGCTTTGAATTGGGACCACGAGAGGGTTGACACAGTCCATTGGAGGGGGGTGAGGAATAGGTAGGCTTTTATTGTGAATCCATAGTTAGAAATACATGAATAAAGCAGTTTCACGTACCCTACTCCACCCATCACTATAACCCCAACATCCACCCAGATGCTCCTGAACATCTCTCATGAAGAGTCTCCTTATACTCATGGTGCAATGTTCAGTTTCTTTCTTATCCATATACTTAAAAATGCTATAAGGGCAAGGGCTGTATCCAATTTATTTGTAGCCATATCTCCAACATTTACACAGAGTATGATATTCCTAAAGTATGTTTTAAAACTAACCACATCTCACCGCCTTCACATCATCATTTCTCATCAGATCTCTGTCTTTGTCCTTACCTTCTAATCATCCCTGTTCTGTAGAATCCAGAGTGAATTTTTTGAAGCATAAAACACATTGTGCCACCCTCTTAAAAGCCTCTAGTGACTTCCATTTGCACTTGGCATAAATCCACGCTCTATAACTTGGCAGAGCATAGATCACCCCCGTTCTCTTCAACTTTATATCCTACACTGTTGCCTTTGTTTCACAATTGTCCAGCCACGTTGATTCCTCAAATAGACCAAGCCCATCCTCATCACAGAACATTTGACCATGATGATGGTCTTGCAATATTTTCTTTTTCCTTGAATAATCCACAGGACCCGGTCCCACTTATCATCCAGAACTTGGAGTAAATTTCACCTCATGAGAGAGGTCTTCTCTGACAACCCTTTATAAAGTTATTCCTCTCTATCCCTTTACTCGTTTGCTCATTTGATCTTATTCATATCGTACATATTATATTACCTAAGCAAATAAGATAATTTTCACTAGAATATATGCTCTGAGAGCAGAAAATTTGACTATCTGATAAGCAGTGGGAATTCAAGGGTTAATGACTAGCAAATAGTAAATATTTAAGTCTTAGTGGAATTACTGAAGTATGAATGTAAGTATATCCTAAAAGGTATGCTTATGTGTAGATTCATCAATGAAGAGAACCAGATGAATAATTTGTAATGAACATTGGGTAATGTTGGCTTCGTTCACCTTATATGCCTTATTGGGTGGGTGGACATTACTACCTCTTCGTCCACTCAATGGGCAGGCTCCGTGTAGGCCTGTAATACCAATAAGGCTAATTATGTCATTTTCTTAAAACTGTAGATGTGGAGGGAGACACACAGTTGCAGAAAGCAATTAGAAATAACTATCTGATGGCTTTGAGAGCAGCAGAAACTCATGGACTAAGATTCCTTCAGCTAGCCAGTGTCTTCTTTCAGATGGCATACCTGTTCAATGTGTGTCTTCTGGTTGTAAAAGTTCATCAGGGTTGGTTTCCATGACGAACAACTAAAGTATGTATGTGGGAGGGATAGGGCTTAAAGAGCTCCAGGTGAAGAAGAGGCATTGAAGTACCAGGAAAATTGAGTTGATGGAGCAGGCGGATTGTTGAAATTTAATCAGTGGTGTTCAAATGATTCTAGCAGATGTTTAGACAGTTTGAGTGTGATCTGCGCTTTTGTGGGCAAATCAATTGTATTTAAGAGGAAGTAAGGGCTAAAGAGTGGGAGGTATGGTGGTGGCCTATAGTCAGTGTGCCAGATGTACTATACATTTTTTTTAAAGCAGTAAGAAAAAAAAAGATACTTAAAGAAAAAAAGGAAATGTCTTTTTAAAGTTTCTAGTGACCTTATACCGTTTTGTGTCACTCTGACATTTTAAATTTTGCTTCTGAGCAAATTTCTCCCCAGGTATTCTATTTATATTTTAAACAGCCAAAGTATGCAAATATCTCTATTTTGCATCTCTAATAATGTATGCTACACAATTCAACAAGATTTCTGGGACTCTTCCTAAATTTCTTCTGTTGTCTTCCATATGTGTATGTTTTCCAAAAGTGTGTCCATAATTTGGGTCAATTGACTATTTACACAGAATATCTCTCTTTCTCAGATGGGGATTTGTTATAAACACAGCCCAGTTAGAACAAATGCAATTTCATTACACTGGATAATTACACTTTTGGATATAATTGTGCCCATTGGGATCTCATGAAAACCTAAAGTAAAGAAATATTAAAAGGCTATGAATCACCTTTTATTAATTGAGAAGATGATTTTTAATAGACAAAATTTCTATAATAAAAAAGTTTGCTTGTATTATATATCTATCTATAAAACAATGGTTTTCTTTCTCTCTTTGTTTTATCCCCTTATATTCTTATTCGGTGTTTAATTACTGCCTGGTGTTTTAAGCCCATTAAAGCTTTAATATTGGCAGGCAATTATAATTTATATATATGCATGTATGCATACACACACACAGACACACACACACACACACGCCTCTCTCTGTAATTGTAACAGGAGAGATTATTGACCTTCAACATCAAGCATAACTAACAAGTCTGCTGTATCCCTAAGTCCACCACAGGAAAGCTATGGTCATGAGGCTAAATAATATTTTGGGGAAAAAAAGCGTAGTCGATAAGCCAATTCTTCTCTCTCCACTGAGTTTATCTCCAAATAAACTCAGTCTTAAATTTTTATCTCAACTTATTCTTATTACTTATTAACATTAGTAATAGTAGGTATAATATATTTTTAATAATAACTAATATTTATGGGGGTCAGGCCTCGTCTGAGTTATTTACATACAATAACTTTTTAATCCTCACAACTATGTGCAAAGACATTACTATTTTCCTCATTTTATAGATACAAAAACTGAAGCGAAAAAAAGAAAAGCAGTTTGCAAGGTTATGAAAGTACTGATGTCCCAGGTGGTACTTAGAACTGAGGTAGTCTAACCTCAAAGCCCACTTAATTACTATGTATCACTGCCTTTATTAAATAAATAGCTAATTTATTATTATTATTTCAATAGTTTTTGGGGGACAGGTGGTGTCTGGCTACATGAATAAGTTATTTAGTGGGGATTTCTGATCATTGGCCACAGTGATGAGTGTATTATACTTACATGACTGACAGGCAGAGGAAACCTGGGAAGCAAGTTAATATACCCTACTTAATCATGCTGTTTCAAATCTCAGGCTGACTTTCCACACACAGCAGCTTCTAGTGGTTCTCATGACCAGAACAGTAATCCTGAAAGTTATAAATAGGTTGTTTGGTCAAAATATTGACAACCTAATTGAAAAATATATATCCTACTGTTTCGCTGGTTGCTAGCCAGTGAAATGAGACAGAAACCCCAAGGAATCACAGAGAGCTTCATATGACCTGCCACTTTGACTTATGTAACTGCATTACCCTGAGAATGAAAGACCTCGTTTATTTTTAGTTTCTTATTTTTTCCCATCAACTTGGTCTATGAGGCAACTGTAAACAACAAATGTTGAGAGGACAAAAAAAGTTGTTAAAAACTTTCTGGGCTTAAGTCTTCATCTGTGTTCTCTTAAAGAGACAGGGGACAGAACCTCTAATGCATCTTTACGCCGTACCAGATCCTCACAAGAGCAGTGCACATTTCTATAGATGGAAATAAGCTATATCAACTGCTGGGGAACAAAATTGATATTGCTTAATGAGGTTGGAGTTTGGGAAGTGTCCTTTACACGATCCTGATTGACTAATGATTAATCATCGACATTTAGGTACATTACAAAAGTAGAATCAGTTGACTATTTCGTTCTGTGATCATAAAATATATATTGAACATTATTTTGAGCCAGGTACTGGGTGAAATTCAAACCTGAAAAAGTGATAGAAATTAATATTTAATGAATACCTATGAAACCTTGGTACTCAAAGTGGGGTTCATGGGTGAGCAGCATAGACTCATTACTTGATTTCGCTAAGCCGTAGTTTTCTCTTATTAATTGAGGATATATCATCTTGACTTCACAGTCTTTCACTGAGACAAATAAAAACACAATATCTCTAGTAAATCATGTAATTCAACATTTGTCAATTTTTAATTCATGCCTAGTTATTCAACTAACCCTAAGACCTTATTTACCACACCAAACACTGTATGTTAAATTAAAAATTTTGAAGTCATTTGGGGAATGTCTTTCAATCCTGTCTCAAAACTGCTTGCACTTATTATCTCATAATAAAGACAACTAAAATATTTGTTCTTCTGTTTTTCAATTAATGGTCCCTCAGTTTTTAGAGGAAAATAATATGCTTAATTAAAATAAACAAAATAAACTAAAAACAAATAAAAGCACTACCTTTTAAGGAGCTTCCCTGGAAGTCTCATCTGGCAACTCCTGTGTGCATTATTCTGTCCAGAACATAGTTACATGCTCTTGCCTAATTGAATGAGGGAGAAGAGATGCAAAGCCGCAGAATATTTGGTAAGTACTTTTGCCACATTAAGACATACGTTTCCAATTCTTTTAGTAAATAAAAATATTATTGTGTATATCTTACTGCAATGAAAAGATCATAACTAAAATAAAAAATGCATGAAGTATTGAAACATGAGATCTTCTGAGTAGAAATTGTGTTTCCTAAGAGAAATAGGTATTCTTTAAAAAGAGAAATTTTTCTGAAAAGAGTATCATTCACCCTGTCCCTTCATCCTATATAAAATGTGGATGTAATACTCGGCAACACATCATCCTTCTCTTTCATCTTGAGCCAACTAGAGTGAGGAAAATTTCAAATATCTTGCAGAAATGCTGATCCTGACATCACTGGGTTGCAGAACTAACAATAGCTGCTAGCGCTGCAGAATGCATGTTGTAAAAGCTATAGGCCCCTATTTAAGCTACCAGTTCTTTGAAATTAAAATCATTTCTAATGCCTAATGGATCCACTTAATCAATAGGGCTGCATTTTATCCCAAAGAATTTATTTCAGAAACAAGTTCCAGTCTCTACGATACACATGTTGTTTGTTTAATCTTTTCTTTTCTTTGAGGCCTCGCAGTGAAAGTTGCTATCACTCTCTCTGTTGATCATCTCAAAAAGCCCAAATAAGTAAAACAACTGATTAATGATTTGTCCATTGCAACCTAAAAAGTTAAACAGGGCATCTTCAAAGTATCAGAGGAGACCATTAAACAGGTTGCCGAACCTTAGAGCCTGATACAAGCAAAGCCTGTGTGAGTGAGCATCAAGCCCAGCGGTTCCCAAACCTAGTTACACATTGAGTGTCCTAAGGAGAGAGTGAGAGGGGTGTGTGGTGGAAGACTGATTCTCTGGCTTTTCTCTAAAGCAACAGAATCTGTGATGAAAAGAGATGGGTGGAAGGAAGTCTGATAGAATAAGATACACATTTATTTTTATCTAAATCCTTCCAGCTGGGTCTGTGGTTTCTCAGGTTAGTCCATGATGGAGGGACTAAGGCCCACGTAAAGGAACTGACCGTCTTTGAGGTCATCAACATTGAACCAACTAATGACAGAATCAACATTATAATCCTGTCTCCTGGATACCCATCCCTAATTCATTCCAGGGATGACCTGCCTGGTGAGTCTTTTGGGGATTTTATTTTATTTTTTCTGGTTCCTTATCTTTGAGACAATTGAAAACTGAATATTTGCAAACCCTTGCATACCTCCTATGATCATTTTATATGCACAAACTGAGACCCATGCTGCTATCCACCCACAAATAGAAACAATGGGAAGGAGGGAAAACGGTAAGAACCACGATGTGAATTGCAAACATCATTAATTTGTTTTTAGGTGAGAAAACTAAGGCTCAGTTTGTTCCAAAAAATTCACAAAGCTCAAAAACAACACAGCTAGGATTAGACATATTCTGAATGCCTTCAACATCCATGTGCTTTATCAATGTCGCGTAGCTACTAATGAAGTGCAAGGCTTGCTGTACACACAGTGAGGAAATAAAGGATGATTGAAGCTGGGGTATGAAATCCAAAACAACCCTGATATACTTTATTGGAGATTGCTGAAAACTGACTGACTCCTAAGTGTCAAAGCTAGATTTTGAAATCAGTTATGTCCAAATAAAAATCCTGCACTGTTTTCCTTAAAATAATATTTGCACTGAGCTTGCTAAAAACTAGAAAAAGCAGGACCCCCGTATTGCTGCTGTTTTCAGGGTCTCTAATTCAGTTTCTCTCCCCAGTTCTTCTCCCAGCTATATTCCACGAGCCTCCCAGCTACATGGAATTTATGTCAAATTCAGAAAGATGAGAAAAGACAACATTCCTTAGAGTACTGATTTTATGTTCTTTCCAAATAAAATGATCAAATGTAAATTTCTGTACAGAATAAGTGTGCCGGGGCAGAAACAAGACAGGCCTATCAATTAAGTGAAGTGTATTCTTAAGTCTCATTCTACCTGTGTTATATAATATAGTCCCCTCCAAACCTGTATGGAATCATAGAATTATTAGATGGATAAATCTTGGTTTCCCAACACTCAAGGAGAAATATAGATTTGGGTTCTCTTAGAGGGGATGTGACTTATCCAAGTAACTCAACAGCACCTCTTACTCTTGCTTGAATAATAAAACACCTCCTCACTGGAGTTTCTGTTTCTGTGCTTGATCTCATAAAACTCTTTTCACATTAGCAAGAGGTCAACGAAGTCTATCAAATTAGACCATTTTCCTCAAAACTCGGTTGCTTTTAAAAATTATTTTAAAAATGCAATCCAGCCTCCTTGCATATCTTATAATATAGGACAATTTTGACCTTTAAGGCTTCGTTGACCTCACCTCTACTACCTCCCTTGCTTCCTTATGCTCTAGCACTGACATCTCTTATTCAACACACCCATCTGGTCCTATCCCAGAGCCCTTCACTTCCTGTTTTTGCATCCAGGAAAGTTCTTCTGGATATCTCCATGACTTTATCTTCAAACTCAGGTCTCTGCTCCCAAGTTCCTGCCTGAGAGAGGCTCTCCATACTCACCTCATATTCCTCTTCTTTTTAGAATTCTGGTAAATTACATATAACATAGCATTTGCCGTCTCACCCATCTTTAAGCACACAGTTTAGCAGTGTTAAGTATATTCACGTTCTTGTGCAACAGATCTCCAGGACTGTTTCATCTTACAAAACTGAAACCTTAGACTCATTAAACAACACCTCCCAATTCTCTCTCTTCCCATCTTCTGATAACCACCATTTAATCACTTTCTGTTTCTGTGAGTTGACTGCTCTGGAAATCTCCAGAAATCTGTAGGTGAAGTGATGCAGTATTTTTCTTCCAGTGATTGTCTTATTTCGCTTAGTGTAATGTCTTTAAGGTTCACCCATGTTGTAGAGGTTTCAAAATACCATTCTGTTTTTAAGGCTGAATAATATTCTACAGTATGTGTATACCACATCATTTTACCCATTCATTCATTTTGACGGACATTTGAGTTGTTTCCACCTTTTGGCTACTGTAAATAATGCTCTGTGAACATGATTCTGCAAATATCTATTTAAGACCCTGCTTTCATGTCTTTTGGATATGTACCAGGAAGTGGAATTGCTAAATCATGTGGTAATATTATTTTTAATTTTTTGAAGAATTCTAATTCCATAGAAGCAGTGCCATTTTACATTCCCACCAACAGTGCACTAGGGCTCCAATTCCTCCACATCTCCATAAAACTTGTTACTTTGTGGGTTTTGTTGTTGTTGTTGTTTATACTAGCCATTCCAATGATAATGGAATCTATTGAGATGTGACATATCAAAGGGGTTTAGATCTGTATTTCCCTGATGGTTAGTGATGTTGAGCATCTTTTCATGTTTTTTGACGATTTGCATATCTTCCTTGGAGAAATGTCTATTCAAGTCCTTTGCGTATGTTTAAATTGAGTTATATGTTCTGCTGCTGTTGTTGTTGAGTTGTGGGAGTTCTTTATATATTCTGGTTCTTAACCTTTTGTCAAGTATTTTATTTGGAAACTTTTGTTTTTATTGTGTAGTTTGCCTTCTTACTGCATTGACTGTATTTTTGATGACCAGAAGTTTTTAGCTTTGATGTTGTTCATTTTTTTCTGTTTTAACTTTCATTGCTCATGTTTTTGATACCATCTTCAAGAAATCATTGCCAATTTAATGCTATAAAGTTTTCCCATATGATTTCTTCTAAGACTTTGATAGTTGTAGGTCCTGCATTTAAATCTGTGATCCATTTTTGGCTCATTTTTTTGCATGTGGTGTACAGTAAGGGTCCAATTTTACTCTTTGGCCTACGAATATAGAGTTTTCCCAAGAGCATTTGCTTAAAAGACTGTCCTTTCCCAACTTAATAGTCTTGAAATCCTTATTAAAAATTATCTGACCATATATGTGAGGATTTACTTTTGGGATCTGTATTCTATTTTGTTGGTCTATTTGTCTGTTTCTTCTTTTTTAAAAAATCCTATTATCTTAAGTAACTTCTTCATAGTAATTATGATTATTATTTTTAATCAGAAACCTACTTTTTCTGATTGCTTCAGAAAAAATACTCATAGTTAAAAAATAAAAAAGAAATACAAGTCATCTCTAAATTCAACTACCCATGACTATAACTAATATTATTTTCTGGTCATGTCTTTACTTTTGTTTACTTTTTTACAAAAGAACTTTATTATAATATTAGATTATTAATTTTATAATCTTAATATGTGTGTTTAAATATATGATATAGTCTATCTATATATAGTATAATCTTTACATATATGTGTGTATGTGCATGCGTGTGTGCATGTGTGTGTGTACATATATATGTGTATATATGTGTGTGGGTGTATATATGGTGGGGGGGAGGAAGAGAGAAAGAGAGACAGTATTCCTAATCTGAAAATCCAAAATCAAAATCTGAAGTATTTTGAGCTCTAACACGAAACTGAAAGGAAATGATTAAATGATCATTACAGTATTTCACGTTTTGGATTTTGGGATTAGGGATCCTGAACTGAGAAGTATCATGCAGATATTCTGAAATTAATTAAAGTTCAAAACTTGAAACACTTTCTGTCCAAAGTATTTCAGATAAGGGATACTCACACACACACACACACACACACACACACAGAGTACAACACACACAGCACAACACACACACAGAGAGCTTATAACTATACTACAGCATTTTAGTATAATATATCAAATATACTACCTTAAGCTTTATTTTACATTTTCATTTCTCATGCCATTCCGTATTTTCACATAACTGAGTTTTCAAATATAGTTTTTTAAAAAAATGTTGTGTCTAATTTTGTAAGGGTTCTTCACAGTGTTATAACTATTATAATTATTGACGTAATAAATGCCATTGTACATACATGTTGATTAAAATATATGATGTTCACCTTAGGATAAATTTGCTAGGAACAGAATTAGAATTACTAGGTCAAGATATATAAGCATTTGGTAGACATTTGATTCATGTTTCCCACAGATTTGGAGAAGTGCTCTACCAATTTACACTCCCACTAACAGGATTTAAAATAAATACTTCCACTTTAAAGACACAGTAGTAACAGCGTTATGTGCAAAGCTGAAAAAATAAAAATAAACAGTTGCTAATTTGAGAGCTGACTAAATGTCCTTCTATTCTATTCTGACTCACTGGAATATTTGCCTTTTGCTTTCTGTAAACTGGCTTTATTACCTGTGATAACGGGGAAAATGTGGTGCTAGGAGACTTCTCAAAAGCTGGAACATCAGCTCTGTTCTGTGCTTCGTTGTAATTAATAGACACAGCTTCTAAAGAAAACGCTGGGTTTCTGCCACATCATGTGCTGGAGACAGTAATGACTGAAACTCTGTCAATGGAGGGTGTGATCCATCCTCTTGGAACAGACAAAGCTAAAGAGGGACTGATTCTGAGGCCATTTTGAGAACTTAAAGAATACCTGGGAATTACTGATGATTTTCTTCAGCAATTTAGCTGTTTGGCTTTTGTATTTCTAGCACACTTTCAAATGTTGTTTTAAAATTTCCTCTGGCATTATAAAAGGAATTAAAAACCAACTGCAGACAAGTCCGTGATATTACAATATAACATATCTCATAATGTCTATAATAATAATGTCTGGCTCTTTGACTACTCTCTTGGTGGTCATAATGCCTTGTACAGCAGCTGGTTGTCAGCTAAGACAATGAAACCTCTGTTCATTCATCTAGACTCCAAAACTACCAGTCTATTTTCCACGATTTTATTCTTAACCAATCTAAGCCTCAGTTCTTTTTTCATCTGTACAATAGGGAAAACAATACATTCTGTACTGGAAAAAATGTCCAGAGTGTGATGGATACTTTTACCTTTGTTATCTCCCAAATGTGTCATTTTTATTTCTTTCATTTTCCAGTCATTGTGTGCTCTGACTAAACATAGATTATGTTAAGTTCAAATTATAAAGAGCTTTGGATTTTACAAATTGTGGTGTTCTCTAATATTTGGAGACTTCCGTATGTACAGTAATATTAGTGATATAAAACAGTAAGTTTTCTTCCCCTCAGGCTTGGAGTAAAAAATTCATGAAGAAGCATTAGAGGATTAGCAGGAAAGAGAGGTCACTCACGGTTCTCTTTTTCCAATCAACTCTTCTTGTCCCTCTTTAAGAGCTGCATTTATTCCCTAGTTGTATTGTTTTATTATCATTATAAGATCTGCCTTCTATAAAACCACAGACAGGACTGATTTAAGCTATTGTTGGTCTGGAACTTCACTGTGACCAAATCATATAATTCACAAGAAAAAGATAGATAAGCAAAGTACAGGAAAATGACAATGCATCCCCAATACTGGCCACGGTCATAGCCTTCACTATTTTTAATTTCCCTATTGAATCAAATGTTTTACTTCCTTTAGTAGCTGTCTGTTTGCCCTACTTTTGTCCAGATCTCTTCTTCAAGTTTCTCTCCCAACCATCTCTTTTCTCTGACCACAATTAATTACTTAAAGCTTATTTTTCTTTGCAATATTTTTCATTCTCCTTCTGAGAATATTGTTTCATTTTTTTCGTGTAAAACATTTTAGTTCTTTCTTGATTTATTTTTGTAGCATTATCCACCATTTGCTGCCAGTGAAACAAAAGATTTTTTTTGGCAGCAACCATTCATGGGAAAGGGAATAGAAACAAAAGATGATTTGCAAAATGGAGAGAAGGACAATGGTGGTTGTAGTGGTGCTACTAGTTCTGGTGGTGACCAGGAAATTATAATGATTATGTAACTGAAAAATACATCTAAAGAATTCAAATATTTAAAAAATTATTTAAAGTTGGTAGTTTTGGAAGCAGTAATAAACAAAAATGTAAAAGACCTTGAGCCATATGCTTACAATATGTGTACATCTTATGTAAGACAGACATAGCTCTGTAATAGAGGAAGTCTTGCATTAGGTCTGAGATAATTTGGTTTCTAAGCTCACTTCTGCCCCTCACAGGTTGTATACACTTGAACAAACCGTGTTTATCTATGTGGACCTCTATTTCTCTATCTATAAATATGAATATGGAATTGTGTTGAGAAATCTCAAATTGAGTTCCCCAAAGTCACAAGAAGTGCTGCAATAAAATAGGTCATCACTTTTTTCTGGGGTTGCAGGGAGGGGCATAGTTCTATGGAAAATCCCATAAACTGTTCAACTCTTCAATAGAAGCAGCAATAATCTTTAAATTAACCACGACACTAGATATCTTTCTAACTCTGAGTCTATGGTCCTGCGTTTTCCATACTAAACCTCACTACAGTTAGCAACTGATGTTCATAGTAGCCTTAGGAAGTAGAGAAAATAATTTCTGGTTAGTTATGCTTTGTTTTGTTTTTTAACTACTAATATGTATTTCATGTTTCTAATATCTGCATAACTTACATGTCAGCTAGAGTCTTCTGACCCTTTTCAGTGGGTCAGATCACGAAAACCCCCTCTTTCAATCCTTGCATAAAATCAAAGCCCTACAGTAGGTATGTTTTAGCAAACAAATTTGGGGAAGACAATAAGGATGGTTAGCCAGCTCCTTTTCTGGACTATTCTGCTTCCATGCCAGCCTCTGTGCATGCTATCTCTATTCTGAAAACTATCAAAATAATTCAATTTCCTAGATACCTTAAAATGCCCCTTTTACAGAAAGCATTGTGTAGTGTAATAGATATTATGGAATATGGCAGAATGGACTTCTACTATGATTTTTAGAAATAGAACATAATAGGAAATTGGATTATATCACAACAAAACAACTTCAGCATGAACAAGGATATGGCCTTAAAAATAAAATTTGATTACAACAACACGAAAGCATTTAAACTATTTTCAGTTGTAATCGTCCACCTTCATATCACCTCAAGATGTTCACTCTCTTTTCCCATTTCTCTTCTACCCTCACTCCTGCATGAATTGACAGGGAGTTACTCGAGTCCTCTTAATAAAGAGCAATAATTCACTTCTGCACACTTTCTGCTGTAATTGGCTCCAGGCCCACCTTCATACATTCCAAATCCAGTAGCATAAAATAGTTTTTCATTTCACAAGATCCACCTCCCTAGAAAACAAACTGACTGAAAATAATCACGTTGTCTTTATTTTATGTATTTTTAGCCTAAGTTCTTTGGGGAAGGCCCATATATGATGATCTCTACAATCACATGAATTATATGATTATTAATTCATATGGGTCATGCTTCCAGTATATAGAATTTTGTACTACTCATTATTTAAACGTTTTGTTCAAGTAGTTTTCCAAAGGTGTTTTGCCCTTCCATGCCCCAATGTTTCTTTTAATAACTCTCTTCCCTGGTCTCAAATGATTCAGTATTTTAAGTGGGCATTCAAACACTGTGTCAAATCCATTTGTAAAACCTTTATTAAGTTTAACAGCAAAATCTCATAAGTTTGCCTTGGTTAATCTATCAATTTAAGGCTCATTAAGATAAGGAATGACAAAGCTGGAAGCAAATGTCTCTCTTTTCTTTGAAAATACTTATAAAACCAAGTACTCAGCTGTTTTCTCATTGTATGCGGCTTTGGAAATGTCAGGCTAGTTTGAACTGTCAAACATCAAAAATACTGCTGAAACCGCAATGGAAACAATGACTATCTAGGGAAAATGCAGTAAATTATAGTACCCAAGAGGCTGATTTTCCCAAAGGAAGAGAGGTACATTTTAAAAGGGCAAAGTTAGAGAACCAACTTCCTTCATGTGAGGTCTACAGAAGGTTTCTCTGTTGGGGAGCTGTGTGATGAGGAACACAGCTGTCTTATAATGACCTCTCCTCCCCGACCCCCAAGGGGATCCCTATTTCCACTCTATTCTGCCAATTTCTGCCAATTGTTTTTTCCCTGAAAAACCTCAGGAAGTCTCTCTTTGTCTTTCCCCCATATCTTCAGTTTCCCTTGTGTGAAGAGTTGCCCTGGCATAGTGCAAAGAAGATGGACACCTCAGTGAAACAGGATGTTCTGAAGGTTGGATGCAGTTCTACCTAAGGAACCTCAGAATAACTACCCAGATGTTTTAGGTGTCTTAGAATCTTAGACA
The DNA here is from genome assembly GCF_047675955.1 of Chlorocebus sabaeus. Classification (NCBI taxonomy): domain Eukaryota; kingdom Metazoa; phylum Chordata; class Mammalia; order Primates; family Cercopithecidae; genus Chlorocebus; species Chlorocebus sabaeus. The sequence continues at coordinate 58,488,479 of NC_132908.1, read as the reverse complement.
GCAAAGCCTGAGTAAAGGACTTAGTTCCCACTGTGGATAGCTGGAGCTCAATCCTACAGATGGCTTCTGAAGTACCACGTAGAAAGCATCACTTGGAAGGATAAGAGATAGGAGACATTTGTTTATCATTTCCATTCTCCATTGGTAGAAGTTGGCCACTAGGTATGTCAATTCCTTTACATGTTTGTGCTATTCAATAAATCAGCTAAGCAAGCTCCCGAGCATGTGCAAAAAGATCTGAAGTAGAAAATCTGAGAGATATGGTAGAAATTTCAGATGCAGTGCTCTTGAAATGCATGGGAACTGCCCGCCCTGGCTGCAGGTGAAACCAAAGGTTGATTGGTGCGATTCATATAGGTCACTAAGTATGAGTTCTACAGAATATTTTAATATTATACTCATTGTAAAGATAGTGAGAAAACCTATATCACTATAAGAATTATAAATGTTTGTTGTCAAATGTTTCACACAATGAAATGGAGATTGCTCAGTAAAAAAATCTTGTTAATGTGCTAAGGTTGAAATTTTGAGCATGACATTTAAATTCCTCTGCTGGCTAATATCAGTTGCTTTTCATCCCTTGTCTCTTGCTAGTCTCTTTACTATCATCTTTGTTCTAGCCAAATTAATCTATTAAAAGCCCAGGGTCTTTCTCCTTGACAATACTCATGGGTCAAGTCTCTTTCTAATCTGAAAGCTCTGGAAATCATGGAACCCGTGTGAGGGGAAGACAGAGTGGACAGTTACAAATAGCTGTATTTCATAAAGTGATACTCGGAATTTCTGTCTATTTTATAACCTCATTTTTGTTCCAAACACTGAGAAATCTCATTCTGTTAACATCAAACTATTTACATAGTACCCATCAAGGTTATCAATATGCGAATGCTTGAGAAACTGAATGATTATTTTTCAGTCTCTGCTTATAAGAATAGTTGTCTGAATTTGTTGTAGTTGGTTACACCTATTTCTTTAAACATTCCAGGCTTCACTTCATTTTCTATCATTTTTTAAATTTCTGTCTTACTACTCTCTTTGTTATCTTTTAGATCTCTCTCCCTTGCTTTAAATATTAGCGTTACCTGGGATTTTACCACTGGCTTTCTGATCTTTGCTGGAAGTCATTTCGTAGATACAAAGGGAAAGATAATCTGGCCAGCAGAATATTAGCAGATTTTATTTTAAACTGCCACATGCTCACAATGCATGGACTGCTCAAACTTGTCATCTACAAGCTGAATTAACTGAGAAATATGTTTTATTTCATTGATACACTTTTCTAGAGGCAATGAAATATATCACTAAATAATCCAAATTTTCTGTTTCTCCTGAAACATTAGACAACTTGGCAAAACTAGGCCACCACCCCTGCATACAACTGGCTATGTCTGAGTGACAGCCTTCTATGGTTAGACTAGCAAGCTCCTAAAATACCTACACATACTCACTTTTCCACCCACTTATGCTTTCCTCCTGTCCCTTGCCACCCTCTCTAAACTTTAAATGGGGTGGTAAAGAGTAGAAAGCAAAACAGCCTTCTATTAAATATATCTTCAGTCCATTATCCTATCTATCATTTTCTTCACTGTCAAAGTTGAGATTGTTAATTAGTCCTTCTTTTTGAAGTTATGAATATCTTTAGATTCTTTGACTTTGTATTTTCTTCCTCGTTTTCCATTTAACAACGAAAATGCTTCTTCTTAACCTTCTTCCCTTGCTTCTACCCTGATTCAACATCCTTAAATGTTGACAGTTCTGTTTCCTTTTTAAATGAAAACCTTTCTCTTACTCTGTGTCTCTCTTTCTCATATGTAGCTAACATTTGAAGAGAAAGCATGGGTGAACGTAGCTGTGAGTCTGAGCTAATATATTATGTGTCCTAATCTTTTTTGTGCTAAAAAGTAAAATATTTGGAAATCACCTTACTCTTCTGAGCCTTTGCAAATGTGGAACTGATGCGTTGAACTAGATTGTCAGGAAGGGCAATTTTGGATACACAGTCCTAATTATTCTGTCTTAATAACTGGCAGAGGCAAAGTTCTCAACGTAAGAGGGTCTTCCAAAACCAAATGTATCGTTCACTTTACTGTGCTTCTGACAACCTTCTGTAACTTTACAGTTAAGTTCCTAATAGCCTTCTTTTAGAGTAAATTGACAGTTCAGTTGATTTTGAAAAATACTTACATTCTAGGAAATTTGACTGGGCTGATATACTTTTTAAAAAATTTCTTTTCCCCCACGTATGCCTGAGGGAAATTATCTTAGAAGTGAAATAGAGGTCTCCAAGGAATCAGAGCTAAATCCTAAATGTTGAACTGTAGCAAGCATTTTTTAACAGAGCTAACAACGGCCTGTTTCTTCTTGACTGCCCCAAGGGGTCAATCCCAGTATCTGTGCCTGGATCCAACAACACTGACCCTCCCTGCCTTTCAACTGTCATTTTAGAATACTCTAATGCTTCTGAGAGGACAGCAGTAGAAATGGCCCTCCGGAGGTTAACATAATGCTTACAACATACTTGATACAATATTGAACACCAATAAAAAAACAGGTACATGTACATTTACTATTTATTCATCTGCACTCCCATCAATACCTATGAGGTTTATATCTTTAGTCTTGTTGTAGCCAATGACTGTTTAGGTCTATTGGCAAGTTGCATAACTTTGGTTCCCAGAATTTAATGGTATTCACCCTCCAGTGTTTGTGAGGACCCAGTGCAAACATTGGCCCAGGTTTAACGACATATATCAACTGTGGAACCTGGGTACCTTATCTAAGTTATTTGGGGCTTAGGTTCTTCAGGAGACAAAATTAAGCATTTGGAAAAGATGATCTTTCATCCTACTCTGGTCTTTCTTTTAGCATTCTATGATTTTAGCATATTATTTCAGGAGGTTCTCTCCTGGCATGTAAGGAAGATTCATGCCTGCATTTCCTATTAATCCTGAAGTTCTGTGATTTATTCCCTCAAGTTTTATGAAGTAATTACTTGCAAGAGCTCTTTCTTGTATGAACTGTAATAAAAATGACTTAAGAAAAACGGTTAGTCTTTGCATAAAATTAAGCAGAAATTAAATTAAAAGGCAGGACATCTGTTCATTTCACATCAAGCCTGTGAGGATGTTCCCAGGGAGCTGCAGATATTGTAATGATAAGAAAAATGGGGAAAATTTGATTTCAATAAGCCACTTTTTCTGTCTTCATGCCACAGATCTCCCCATTCTCTGTTTTCCGCATGATCTGAGCCAAAACTTTGCCAATTGGGACGTAGGACGTACCATTGGCTGATGAATCAATTGGTTCAAGAGGCATTTTTTTTTCTCCCTCAAAACAGGCTTATCCAAGAAAATAGAGAGACATGGGTGTCTATGTAATATAAATATAATAAAAACTATTGTTTATTAAGAATTGTGCAGCCTGGCCAACATGGTGAAACTCTGTCTCTACTAAAAATACAAAAATTAGCTGGGCATGGTGGCATGCACCTGTAATCCCAGCTACTCAGGAGACTGAGGCAGGAGAATCACTCGAGCCCAGGAGGCAGAGGTTGCCATGAGCCAAGATCATGCCACTGCATTCCAACCTGGGCGACAGAATGAGACCCTATCTCAAAAAAAATAAAAAGAATTGTAAGGATTGGTATTATCATTTATATTCATTATTTTAGTAAATCCTGAGAAGAAACCAGGACATACTGAAATAAAGTCAGAGGGCTGGCTTGAACAGTGGAGTAGATCTTTATAGAAGGCTATCAAAAGACTGTGTAAGAAATATGAGGCAACAGAATCTAAAGCTTATTAATTACCCATCACACAGCAAGTGACGCAGAAGGTGTCTTTTACCTAAGTTTTCTATCTAAGTCTCTGACATTCTTATATGAGGTGTAGTATTACGTATCCCTCTTTTATCTATTAGAAATGTAAAATTCAGAGAAGTTAGTTAATTAGCTCAAGATCACATGCTAATGTAGCTCAAATGGGGTTAAGAGGCTGGGCGTGGTGACTCACGTCTATAATTCCAGCATTTTGCGAGGCAGAGGCAGGAGGATTGCTTGAAGCCAAGAGTTCAAGACCAGCCTGGGCAACATAGGGAGACTTCATCTTCACAAAAAAGGGGGAAAAACCCCAAAAACTTAGCAAGAAATGGTGGCACACTTGTGGTATCAACTCCTCCAGAGGCTGGGGTGGGAGGATTGCTTGAACCCAGGAGTTTGAGGCTGTGGTGAGCTGTGATTACACCACTGCATTCCAGCCTGGGTGACAGAAAGAGACCCTGTCTCTAAAATAGAAGAAAAATAAAAATAAATAAAATGAAAGGGATTAAGAGGTGATAATTAACTATATCTCTTGCCTTTTCAGCGTCAGAAACGATAGATAATACACATAGAACCCACATTGTTTTCCATGGGGTAGGGGGAGTGAATGAATATTACTTCTCGGGGACATGAGGACATTGGGAGAGTTATTTTTAATGAGCTGGATACAGAAACACTTGCCCTCATGACCACACTATATAATTTCTAAGATAGACAAAAAAGGGATAGTGATCGGAGAATATTCTTGAAACTGATGTAATTTGGAAGGAAGTGAAGATAAATGTGAAACTGCCATTATATTTTAAATAAGTAATTTGATGTGACATAATTATAAAGCAGTTTAGTTTTCTTACAGCTTTCTTCGTCAGACTATTTTCGTCTGGGTCAGGGAACCAATCACAGAGAAGGAGGCAGTGTTTCTGAAGAGAACATAAGCCAATTTTACAGATTAACAAAGATTTGAGAATTTCATTCCCTTCCACTAATGTACTCTGAAAATTAAAGATGGGTACACCAAAGAACTAAAATGGCAAAGAGAAAACGAGAAAGAAAGGGGTGGGGGGGGGGGGGGAGAGAGAGAGAGAGAGAGAGAGAGAGAGAGAGAGAGAGAGAAGAATGGCTTCAGGAAAGAAAAGTTTTCCTGCTAAGAACCCCGAGAATTCAGGTAATGAGTTGGCAATGGACACGGTTAAAGGATTAATAAAAAAGCCTCTGCTGAGGACAGGTGGCAGCCCAGCAGAAAGGGAAACAAATGCTTTTGGTGTCAGAAAAATAAAATGTAACTGAAAGCACTATTTATTTCACTCTTTCGTTTTTTAAAAAACAACTTGCTGTATACGAATTATAATATTTCAATTTTCTGCAAGAATTGGAATTATGCAAGGCTTTAACCACCACGAGTTATCCTCATATAAAAGTTTGTTAACAAAAGAGATGTAATCACAAACATGGATGCATAACCTGATTCTACATATAGCAGGCATTCCTAAAAGTTTGGGGAGGAAAAATGTCACATTAAAAAAGAGATTTGCAGAAAACATGACCAGAAGAAATTGAACACAATGTGCTGGGAGAAGTTTCACCTCATGGGTGAACTATGAGATGAGGTGAACTATGACAGAAAAATTTCTTTTAAAGAAACACGCTGTCCATTGAGACTCTAATGTCAACAGTATTTCTGCCATTCGCCAGCACGGAAGTGAGCTCTTTCTGTTCTCCTCATAGTTCCACTGGCTCCATCGTTGCCCAAGGGAAGTGCCCATTAGGATCTTCTCATTCCCTTTTCCTCATAATATCCTCTTCAAGTAAAATTTTTATTAGAAATTTAGCAATTCTATTACTTTAATTATTAGTTTACTTATTTTTTATTTTATTATTTTAATTATTTTATTATTTTAATGTTTTGTTTCATGAGGTATAAAAGATGATAAATGGATATATAAATGAATAAATGGAAACCATTTGAACTGTAAAGGTAGGGGGTTCTCTGTATAGGGGCATTGACAACGTAAATTATAAATTTTTACACTAGCATCTATGCCCTCAAAGATAGGGGGTTCTATTGCCACAGGCCACGCTGTGATGAAAAATCCCACAGATGCCGAACTCTGTGAGCAGCAGCCTTGGACTCCAGCTCCACCAAAGTTGCAGCAAAAGGAATTGATTTCATTCATTTTGTGGCTCCATAGTATTTTGCGGCATATATATGCCACATCTTCTCAATGTGCTCATGTCCCCATGAATGAATATTCACTCCCTCAACCCCATTGAAGACAATGTGATTTCTATGCCTACTCTCTATAGTTTCTGAAGCTGAAAAGGCAAATGTAAAAACCAAAACCAAATGTAAAGCAATGGCAGTCCTGGGATTAAGTGAGAGCTACCTTGAGGGCATTAAGTGATAGCTATCTTGAGGGTCTTGTAGCTTTGGTAAATTTTGGTTTGCTAATGTTTGTCCTACCTTTTAATGTTGGCCCAAGATAAATGTGTGCAAGCTCCTAAGTAACTCTGGGAGATCCTGGGAGCACTTTCCAATGTGCTTTCTGTTTACTTTTCTCTTCTATTTTTCATTACCCTCTTGTATCTGACTATAACAGTGGACAGGAAAAGATAACCAAACAGACTTATTTACAGCTTCTATTGGGGCATCTGCACTTGTGGCATTGTTGCTGCCTCCACCTGAAATTCTCTCACATGCACTGGGGGTCTTGCGTGTGCAGTACCCTTAGACTCCAGAGTAAATGTTTGGGAGTGGCAGACCTTCATAGATAAAATTGAAATAGCTTTGATTTAGTTAAGCTATTAGGTCTAAAAAATTATACTTTTGACAGCCCATTAACAGATTGTAAAAGAAGAGGTTCCCCAAGTTTGTCACAGAGCATCTTAAGGCCTTGATATCCAGAGGAACATGATTACTCGTTCTGTTTCAGAACAATGTGGCATCTGAAAACCAAGGCTACTTATTCTACGTTAACCTTGCCTTCTTTGGTTTCTCTTTATAATTTTTTATATTATTTTGGATTCAGGGGGTACATGTTTGTGACATGGCTGTATCACATACTGGTGGGAATTGAGCTTCTAGTGTACTATTTACCGAAACAGTGAACACTGTACCCAGTGGGTAATTTTTGAATCCCCTACTGTTCCCCCTTTGAATGTCCCTAGTGTCTATTGTTGCCATCTTTACATCCATGTATACCCATTTATTAGCTCCCACTTATAAGTGAGAACATGTGGTATTCGATTTCCTGTTTCTGAGTTAGTTGCCTTAGGTTAATGGACTCCAGTTCCATCAAAGTTGCAGGAAAGAAAATGATTTCATTCTTTTTTTGGGTTCATGGTATTTCACAATGTATATATACCACATTCTCTTTATCCATTCAACTGTTGATGAGTCCATGTCTTTGCGATTGTAAATAACGCTGTGATAAACATACAAGTACAGGTTTTTTTTAAAAAATATATATAATGCTTTCTTTTCCTTTGGGATTGCTGGGTTGAATGTTTGTTTTTTTAGTTACTTCAGAAATCTCTATACTGTTTTCCATAGAGGTGGAACTAATTTACATTCCCACTAACAATGAACAAGTTTTCCCTTTTTTCCACATCCATGCCAATATCTGTTGTTTTTTGACTTTTTAGTAATAGCCATTCTAACTGGTGTGAGATGATATTTCGCTACAATTTTAATTTGTGTTTCTGATGAATATTGATGAACATTTTTTCATATGTTTGTTTGCTACTTGTATTTCATCTTTTGAGAAATGTCCGTTCATGTTCTTTGCCCAGTTTTTAATGGGGTTGTTTGTTTCTTTGCTTAGAATAATGAGTTCGGTCTCTGGAAGCAACTTGATTCATTATGTAAATTAAAAGGTGGGCAGGTCTGTCATACCTCTGTCTCATTCAGGTTTATAAAAGATTCAAAAATATCTAGGCACTGTGACAGCTCAAACAATCACATTTTTCCAGATTCTCTGTCAAGAGATATGGCATAAATAAATGGAGGAAGAGATACATGGTGGTTAGTAATGGAGATTCTATAGTGGATAGACGTATTAGTGTTTCCAGAATTATCTATGGAAAGGACAGTTGGATATGGGCTCAAACATACCTACCTGCTTGACCAACATGAAGTTGAAAATGCAATGCTCACATATCAATAGCAACACGAAACAGTGACATCTCTGAGATAATGCCCTTTGTTCTGATTCCACTCTTGCCAAGCTATTCTCTAGTGACTATTTACAACCCTTCTCCATCCACAAACACACACATGCACACCAGATATAGATGATTATAATGACCGGGAAAATAGCAATTAGCATTTTAATTAGAAACATAAGTTCCAAACAGATTATACATACACATTTGGTTTAATACATATTTGCATATACATATATTAATAAACTCTATAAAGAAATTTTTAAAAGTGTTATACCTGTCGTTTATACACATATTCATCAAGAAAGAGAGACAGAGTGAGGGCAAGAGAGAGTGAGAGTGAGAGATAGAAACTTGAAAGCATAAAAAGTCACAGAAAAGCAAAAAATACATCATCCCACTATCCAGAGGTAAGCAATGCAAATTGTTGGTTTATATTATTTGTGCTCATACAGTCTTATAACTTCTTGCTTTTATTTCCAATTTGTAACATATTAGAAGCATTTCCTGTCTTAAAAGTTTCTTCTAAAATATAATATAAAGAAACTATTGAAAATCTTGCTACGGCATAAGATATTTAATTCATTTCATATTGACAAACTTGTACTAGAAAATAAATTTGTTTCTTTGGGTTTGATAATTGTGAATTTTGAAGATTGGCTGTTAAACTTTTCTAGTCCTACTATGCTGAAGAGCAGATTTTTGATGGTAGCACTGGAATGCACCCCCTACAGAAGATCCCAGGAGCAATGAGTCAACCACCCTTTGTATTCCTTTTACTTTTGAAACCACTGCATTGATTAACTAATTCAAAACATAATTTTTGTCAACCAGTTATGTGATAAGTGATCTTCTAGATGTAAAGGATGCAACAACAAATAACACAGACTTTGGAGTCTCTACCTTCTTGGAACTTGTACATTAGTGGGAGGATTGGTTTTTATAAGAAGTAAAATAATTTGAGTTAACCGGAGAGAACGCAAAACTACATGGAAGTCTATGCATTGAAATGTGTAAACATGATAGTTCCTCCACGTGGAAGTCATTTTGTGTTTCCTTGATTAACTAGGAAGCAAATCATTAGCTGATAATAAAGATTAGGGAGATCAGACTCACTTTGAATCACTTGGCTTCTTTCTTCCAATCCTCTTCTTTTGTTCAGGCTCTCTCAAGCCACCCTGAGTGGGATGCAAAACAGGCCTTATGTGTCCTATTTCTGTTGGAGCTATGAGAGATATGAGCTCCTCAACAGCTTGCAAGCCACGCACAAATTTGCTCAGGAAAAGTTGATGGGATTATACCGCAGTCAACTATGAAACTTTTAACATGAACTCATATTTTTTTTCCAGCCAGAATTGCCTAATCCTTTTTAAATGTTCTTCACAGAAGCAATCAGATCTAGAATTCATATCTTTAGAAAAGCAAGATCCTCTCTCTTTCTTTTCTTTTCTCAAAGCAATCCAGGTGCCTAAGAAGCATTCTTGCAATAGTCAGCCGGCTAAGCCATATAAAACTGAACCATTATTACTCGTGTCTTTTAACCTTTAAGTGGAGATACTATCATTTTAATTAAAGATGACGTTTCTTCAGCATTCAATTCAAAAAGAGACTGCACAGTCCCATTCTACAATAGAAACTAAATCCTTAGTCCAAAAGTAAAACAAAGTGTATGCATGAAGGCAGGCAGGGTTGGGAAGGTTTCAAAATTTGATGGTGGGAGATTGGTGGTATTGGCAGGTATAAAAATGAGATACCTCCAGAACTATGAAAATTATACGAGCCAAACTTCCTTTATGTTGCAAAAAATAAGACATAGAAAAAGCTAAAATTTCAAAGCTATGTGAGGAGTAAAATGTACCAGACAGAGAATCTTGGTCCACTTTTTCTTTTCCAAATGTCTGTGCTATATGAGTTACTTAATATGCCCATTTTACAGATACCATGTATAGATACTGAGATCCTCCATCCACACAATCACACTGTATTGGAAAATTATATCATATCCTATCACATATTTCACAATGTTAGCACTATTAACATTTTGATCTGGATAATTATTTGTTGTGGGAGGCTATCCTGTGTATCATAGAATGTTTAGCTGCATTTCTGGCCTCTACATGCAGGATGTCAGTAGTACCATCCTCCAAATTGCATCTAACAAAAATGTCTTCAGATATTGGCAAACCTCCTACGTCCTGGTGCCTGGTGCCTACTTCTCACCCTACTAAGAGTATTTCATAGAAATAGTAAGAGTCAGACCTTTCCTCACTTTTCAATAAAATGCGTGTGTGACTACATACAAAACCATACTAACAAAATTCTTCCTCTTTTACCCTCATTCATTTTACTTACTTTGTGGCCTATCTTCTATGGACACATTATTGAGTTCATTTGGCTCTACTGAGGAAAGCAACTGATGTATCTCAGTCCTTTGTAAAAAAAAATCCTAAGATTAAAGTGGATCTATCATATATAAATGTCACACATTGCTTAATGAACCTAGGCTCTAAAATTGTACAGTACATTTCCTGTGGTATCTGAATGCTATTGTATTTGAATAACTTAGTGATTTTTCATAGATTGCCTTTAGTGAAAGGGTGGATTGAAACTAAACATTCCAGTGTGTTTAATAATTCTATTGACATGGATAAGTTTTGTTTGTTTGTTTGTTTGTTTTTGGTTTGTTTTATGTTTTTTTGAGACAGGGTCTTGCTCTGTTGCCCGGGCTCCAGTGCAGTGGAACCATCAGTGCTCATTGGAGCCTCAACCTCCTGTGCTCAGGCAATCCTCCAACCTCAACCTCACTGTTCCTGAGTAGCTGGAACTGTAGGTGCACACCACCATGTTCAAATATATATATATTTTTTGTATTTTTAGTAGAGACAAGATTTTGCCATGTTGTCCAGGCTGGTCTGGAACTCCTGGGCTAGTGATCCTCCTACCTTGGCCTCCCAAAGTGCTGGAATTACAGGCATGAGCCACCGCACCTGGCCGACATGGGGAAGTTTTGAAATTGGTGTATTATATCATGTACTAATCTTCTGTCTGATTGTTTAAGTGTAAATCTCTCCCTCAAAGATTCACTAGCTATTGGACACAATGTTGCCTTAGGGCCCACAGGCAGGGTCTGTATATGGAGCATTGTATCTTCATGCTTTAAAGTATCTTCTTGAAAAATTGTTACAATCCCCTCTGTTGCATGGGAGCCCCCAGGCCTAACAGTGAAACCACCGTGAATTTGATTAATTAATTCAAAATATAATGGGTGGATTGCCTTAAGGCTCAACCAGAACCCATATTGAGTCCAGTGCTCAGGGGCTCATATAGTTCAGAGAGGGCCCTATCTGAGTACGTAATGCAGCTGAACACAGACATCTTCAAATATTTGCCTCCATTTCTCCTATGACTCTTTTGTAGAATACAAATATTATCTAGAGAGGACAACTATTGACCTAAAAACATGTTAACAGATGTATGCAATCATGAACATATATTAGCTGATAAATAAACCAGTTGTTCTTTATCTAAGGAACATTGCAGGTGTTCAAGGTGTTTTTGATGCCCCCTAAACTAATTTGTGTATGTGTCCATATGTGACTTATTCTTGGGAAAGTGTCAATAATTTTTCTCAGATTCTGAATGAATAACACAGTTTCCATAATAGCCTTAGGAAAAAAAATTGGATTTGGGAAATGTGGGCTCACCTTAAGCATCTATATATACTTACATGCCGCCCTTACAAAGTTATTTATCTTCCAGGAATTTTTGGTGGCTGCCAAATTTCTTTGCAAAAGTTTTTAAGTTTTGTGGATAATTTTAAATCACATGAAGGCTCTGCATGTTCAAAGAAAGTCAAGACAGTTTAGGGTTGCAATGATATATTTTTTATCTTGTTTAAACCTTAAAAAAATATTAGTCTGATCTCTCCTTCAGAAACATCCCTGGTCTCCTTGTCTGTTTCTGAAAATATCTCAGTTTGCTATAGGTGGCCTTATAGAAAGCAAGAGATTCCCTGGCATATCTTTTTGTAACCTATTGCATTTTGTGCATCATTTTTGCTATACATATGAAAGATCTTACTAAGTCAGTTAATGTTTGCTTTCTTAGACATCAAATGTTAACACATCATTAAGGGAGGTTAAATTAAAGTTTTCTATTCCAGGCCTGGTTCAGTGGCTCACTCCTGTAATCCAGCACTTTGAGAGGCTGAGGCAGGTGGATCACCTGAGGTCAGGAGTTCGAGACTAGCCTGGCCAACATGGTGAAATCCCGTCTCTACTAAAAATACAAAAATGTAGCTGAGTGTGGTGGCACACACCTGTAATCCTAGCTACTCGGAAGGTTGAGGCGGGAGAATCGCTTGAACCCGGGAGGTGGAAGTTGCAGTGAGCCGAGATTGTGCCATTGCACTCCAGCGTGGGTGATAAGAGTGAAACTCTGTCTAAAAAAAAAAAATTTTTTTTTCTAGTCCAGACATTTTGTGGCAATTGAGAATTTATACTACTGAATCCATGATTTTTTTTCAGTATACTTATTTTGTAAAATATATGACTTATAGAGAATTCATAATATACATTTCATATTCTATTAGTGCTACATTACTAAATCTAACATTTTATTAACCCATTTTTAATAAAGCAGAATTCTCTTTCTAATCCTATAGACTACCTGTGGTCTTACATTATTTGTAATACATTATAGTTAAGGTAGAAACCTGATTTTTAAAATGTGGATCTGAATAGAAAACTAATGTTTATAAAGCATTAACAACACGACAAACAAAATTCTGATTCGTACTTAATAGTAATTCTGTGCTAGAGGTACATGCAATGCATTTTAAAGGTGATAAAACTAAAATTCAGAGAAACACCCAACTGGTTAATTCTAAGTATAGAAGCAAAACCCCAATCAGTATGTCACCAGAGCACATACTCTTTCCTAGGATATTTTGAAATATTTCAAAAGGGGGAAGAAAATAATAAAAAGGGTCTTGTTGGGGAAATAAAAGGTCAGGAACCACAGGACCATCTGGGTGTGGTCTTCCAAACCCATGGAGTTTATTAAATAATCATTGACTACAAATTTATTATTAATCAAAGGCATATATAGCCCACAAGTCATAACCCTTTTTGTTTCCATGAGTAAACAAAAGTTACCAGGCTGAGTTCAAATAAGACTATGCATATTAACAAAACTAGGAGGATGCTTTGGTTTGGACAGGAATTTCCCCATTACATCTATGATTTTTAAGAGATATTTGAAATTTATGTTTTAAAATAAACTAAAATCTCTCATTGTTATATTTGTGTACTTTTTAGAAATTCAACAATTTAATTTAAAACCAATACTTGGTTTGTTTTCTATTTATTTGACTAAATGCATTTTATTTTCACTAAATAACCACAAGACAAATTAAAGGCAGAGGTAGGATTAGAACCTGTGTCTCTTGTCCTTCAGACCAGTATTCTCATGATTACTTTCTCCTTTTCATAAACCAAGTACTAACCAACATTAAATTTATTTTATTCCTTTCATCTCACTTTTATTATGTATATATGAATGTACGTATTTTCACAATAAGTCACAATAAGTGTAAAATCTAAGGGAAGAAGACAGAGTGATAAAGAAAAGAGGAAACTAGCAAAACAACTCTTAGATATTTGTTTGGACCCATTTTGTTTAAGACAGTTTAAGTTAGATGTTCTTCTCTAATGAATTCAGAGAAGGTTATTTACTAATCCCATAAAGTTATGGAGGAATAAAATAGAAAGGAAGAGAGGGTGAGAGACGTACTGGCTTATACAACACAACAGCTAAGAAACAGTTCACTGCTGACATAGCTGGATGCTGGTTCTCTTATAACATTTTCAGAGTTCTGCATCTCCATCTGTTTCTTGATGCTGCTTTCTTCTGTGCAGACTTTATTCTCAAGTAGGACTTACTCATGCATTTAGAAAGATAACAAAAGTAGTATCAGGTTTAAGTGAGTCACGAAAATTGCCATTGCACGATTTACTAGATTGAGTACTTTGAAATGACTGTGATGAGTAGTAATGTTTAAAGTAATAGTTGTGGAAAGAGAGGTTACTGTGTTGATTCAAGCCAAATCACTCATTTACAGGTGCAACCAGGAAACCAGGTGATAATAAATATAAAATATAAAATAATATAATAGTTTATATTATATAATTATTTTATATTATATATAATATTATATATATGCATGGAGAAGGGTTAATTCATTAAAGTTGGGGACACAGGGCAAATATCTTTCCCTTACAACGTTCCATAGTAAAAACCATTGAGATTATATAGGGCCATTTGATAAAAATCTCCACCATAATAGTGTCTTTCTATAGTTACCCATATTTTACATAAGGTTAACACTACCTGCTAAATGTGTAGTATGCATATTTTATATTCTTAAGCATATGGAACTTATCATGCATGTCTTTCTCTTTTCTCTTCTCTCTCCTCTTCTTTTCTCCTCTCCTCTCCTCTCTTCTTTTCTTTTCTCTTTCTCTTTCTCCTTTCTTTTTCCCTTCCCTTCCCTTCCCTTCCCTTCCCTTCCCTTCCCTTCCCCTCCCCTCCCCTCCCCTCCCCTCCCCTCCCCTCCCCTCCCCTCCCCTCCCTTCCCTTCCCTTCCTTTCTTTTCTTTTCTTTTCTTTTCTTTTCTTTTCTTTTCTTTTCTTTTCTTTTCTTTTCTTTTCTTTTTTTCTTGCTCTGTCACCCAGGCTGGAGTGCAGTGGTGTGATCTCGGCTCACTGCAACCTCCACGTCCCAGGTTCAAGTGATTCTCCTGCTTCAGCCTCTCAGGTAGCTGGGACTACAGGTGCACACTACCATGCCCAGCTAATTTTTGTATTTTTAATAGAGACAGGGTTTCGCTATGTGGGCCAGGCTGGTCTCCAACTCTTGACCTCAGTTGATCTGCCCACCTTGACCTCCCAAAGTGCTGGGATTATAGGCGTGAGCCACCATGCCCAGCCCCTTTTCTTAATGCAGTAAATGGAAAATTGTTTGGATCTGTTCTTTCAGGTAGTAATAATCACACTGATGATACCCATAATATCATTCCACAAGAGCAACATCCATAAGTCTTGTGTTTACTCTCCAGATTTTCCTTTTCTTTTTATAATGTGTAGTTTAAAGCAAGGAAAATCCACTTATCTAGGTCAAAATCAGTCTTCTACATATGGTTTCTGCAGTACTTGCTTCAAATTCTCTTGGATTAATGGGTAATAAGGAGAGTATAATTCTCTATCCCTAAATCCCTGAAAGAGAAGGGGGTAATAATTTGCATTTTAACTAGTACCACTTTGTACTAAACATGTGGAATGAGAGATAATAAAACCCAGATGATTAATGTACAGATTGCCTTTCCTCAACTTTTCACCACTTCCTTATGTTTACTCACCTGCATCCATTTATGCCTGTGTCCCCATGCATCCAGAGAACATCAGGCTCTTATAGCAGTTTAGTAAGATGTAGTTTCTTTCCTTAAGGAAAGAGACACCAATAAGAAAATCAATGATTATAATGCAAAATATTAAGTGCTTTGATGGAAGAAGTAGAACAAAGGAGAAGGACCTAATAAGCCACAGGAAGAGTCACACAGTTTCTACAGAAGATACTGGGAGGTCACCCACCATGAACCTCTTGTTCTCCCACACATCTTTCTGCAAACGTCAAAATTACAAGGTCTTGATGGTTCTTTTACTTAGGCAACTTTTCAGAATAGTTTACACAGTTGAAAATTCTGAAAATGATAAAACATATTGGAGGAATATACTATGAGAGTCTGCGAGGGACCTGGTTTTACTCTATACAGCTAATATGCTTTATAAGTGTATTAAATATGGAAGAAATTTACTCTAAAGATAACATCCAACAATACAAAAATATATGAACTGTGGGAAAGTGAATCATACTTCTCTGAATATAAGCTTTGGAAGCACATTAATGTTTTTCACATTCAACAATAACAGTTTTTTGAAAAAAGTAATTACACTGGGTAAACACCCTAAATCTATTATAAAAGAATCAAATCACGTTTCAACTGAATGACAAACAACCTTGTCGAAGAGAGAAAGACAAAAGGTAACTTTTGAACACAATATTTACAGAAATGTAAACAAATATTGAACTGTACTTCATGGGTTTGCTTTTCACAGTGGTATAGGTTACTGCCATAATTTGAATGTTTGTGTCCCTCCAAAATTCATGTTGAAACTTAATCTCCATTGTGGCAATATTAAGAGGTGGGGTCCTTAGGGAAGTCTGTAAGTCATGAACACTCTGCTGTCACAAGTGAAATTAATGCCCTTATAGAAGAGACTTCAGAGAGCTCCCTAGCTCTTACACTCACATCTTTTGCTAAGTGAGGACACAGCATTTATCCCCATCACCCGCCTGTCCTTCCACCATGTGAAAATGCCACAAAAGGCACCATCTATGTAGCAAAGACAGAGCTTTTACCAGATACAGAATCTGCCAGCACCTGGATCTTGGACTTCCCAGCCTCTGGAACCATGATAAATAAATTCGTGTTATTTATAAATTACCCAGTCTATGGCATGTTGTTATAGCAGCTCAAAGGGAATAAGAAGGTACCAATTCTGACACCACTTTATATAAATTCTAAAATTAAACATATTAGTAAATATATCACAGATGTATGTGACTTTCAAATTACTCAATATAGAAATAATGATTATGTGTATACATGTGTGTATTATATGTGCATGAATGTGTATATTCAGAATAAAAATTATAATTGTGTGTAAGCATATGTGTATTAGAAGGGCAAATACAAATTTATTTAAAAATACATAATTTTCTTGGTTGAAATTAAAGGAAGATACTCCCTGCCTCCCTTTTCTTGTGAGTATTTGCTTTAGAAAATGTGTAAGTTTCTTCTTTGTCTCTTTGAAATGTACATAAATCTTTTTAAAGATAAACACACCTCTTGCAGCTTTATGATCTAGGAATATCTTTCTCAAGGATCTGGAAAGCATTTTTATAAAATATAAGCTGGAGGCATCACGCTACCTGACTTCAAACTATACTACAAGGCTACAGTAACCAAAACAGCATGGTACTGGTACCAAAACAGAGATATAGACCAATGGAACAGAACAGAGCCCTCAGAAATAATACCACACATCTACAACCACCTGATCTTTGACAAACCTGACAAAAACAAGAAATGTGGAAAGGATTCCCTATATAATAAATGGTGCTGGGAAAACTGGTTAGCCATATGTAGAAAGCTGAAACTGGATCCCTTCCTTACACCTTATACAAAAATTAATTCAAGATGGATTAGAGACTTAAATGTTAGACCTAAAACCATAAAAACCCTAGAAGAAAACCTAGGAAATACTATTCAGGACATAGGCACGGGCAAGGACTTCATGTTTAAAACACCAAAAGCAATGGCAACAAAAGCCAAAATTGACAAATGGGATCTAATTAAACTAAAGAGCTTCTGCATAGCAAAAGAAACTACCATCAGAATGAACAGGCAACCTACAGAATGTGAGAAAATTTTTGCAATCTACTCATCTGGCAAAAGGCTAATATCCAGAACCTACAAAGAACTCAATCAAATTTACAAGAAAAAAACAAACAACCCCATCGAAAAGTGGACGAAGGGCTAATATCCAGAACCTACAAAGAACTCAAACAAATTTACGAGAAAAAAACAAACAACCCCATCAAAAAGTGAGTGAAGGATATGAACAGACACTTCTCAAAAGAAGACATTTATGCAGCCAACAGACACGTGAAAAAATTCTCATCATCACTTGCCATCAGAGATGTGTAAATCAAAACCACAATGAGATACCATCTCACACCAGTTAGAATGGTAATTATTAAAAAGTCAGGAAACAACAGGTGCTGGAGAGGATGTGGAGAAATAGGAACACTTTTACACTGTTGGTGGGATTGTAAACTAGTTCAACCATTATGGAAAACAGTATGGCGATTCCTCAAGGATCTAGAACTAGAACTACCACATGACCCAGCCATCCCATTACCGGGTAAATACCCAAAGGATTATAAATCATGCTGCTATAAAGACACATGCACACGTATGTTCATTGCAGCACTATTCACAATAGCAAAGACTTGGAATCAACCCAAATGTCCATCAGTGACAGACTGGGTTAAGAAAATGTGGCACATATACACCATGGAATACTATGCAGCCATAAAAAAGGATGAGTTTGTGTCCTTTGTAGGGACATGGATGCAGCTGGAAACCACCATTCTTAGCAAACTATCGCAAGAACAGAAAACCAAACACCACATGTTCTCACTCATAGGTGGGAACTGAACAATGAGATCACTTGGACTCGGGAAGGGGAACATCACACACCAGGGCCTTCATGGGGTGGCGGGAGGGGGGAGACATAGCATTAGGAGATATATCTAATGTAAATGTCAAGTTAATGGGTGCAGCACACCAACATGGCACATGTATACATATGTAGCAAACCTGCACATTGTGCACATGTACCCTAGAACTTAAAGTGTAATAAAAAAAATGTAATCATCAAGAAAGATAGTGTTTTTATCTCCTAATTTCTGTGGTAGAGTAGGAATCTAACTTTAGTGGTCCCTTCACTCCCAGTTGTAAAATTATCTCTTATATGGGAAGTTTATTTTTTCTTTGGGTAAAGCCAGTTAGTTAACACAGACAGTCACCCCAATTACTAAGTGAATTTAGGATGAACTATATGTAACAATCAGTGCTGTCAAGCTCTTGTTTGAAGACTAGGTATTGTTTACCTTGAGAACAAGTAAGCAATGAATTGTGTCTGCTTGGGTACATAAAAGGGTGGGATTTCTTTCAGACTAGGCAATCTTTTAGTAGATTGCCGTGATGCACAACCTGTTCTAGTTAAACACTTATTCAACAATACAGTTGTTTTCTTTCTTTTAAAGAAAAATTTGGAGGATTATCTATGTTACGCGTCCCTCTTTGTGGCACACCCTACTGTGTGTGCAGATTCCATCTGACCATTCACATCAACTTGTGGGAACTGGAGCTTGAGTTATCAGCATGACTAGACAGTCATTAGGAAGATTGTTTTATTGGATGAAACCGGATTGCATCAATTGGTGTTATTAATACATATATTTAAAAAGGGTTGTGAGAAAGCAGGTGCAATGAGTGAGGTAAAATCTCTCTTAGTAAAGCAGAAACAATGAGACAGAGAACGAGAAAGTTGGATTTTCTTGACCTACATCATGATCCAATGTAAACTTGGAATGGTACGGTGTCATTTACTAGACACTAGACCTGCAATCAATGCTTTGTTCTAGTAGAGACTGGTATCTGTGATGCGTTCTGTATGATGAATCAAGCACACTTGGTTAGGCAGAACAATGAGGTCAAGTTGTTATAACACTGCAAATCACATCAGATAACCTTATTTTATCTTTCTTATTCTATTTTATTGTACTTTAAGTTCTGGGATACATGTGCTGAACCTGCAGGTTTGTTCCATAGGTATACATGTGCCATGGTGGTTTGCTCCACCTGTCAACCCTTCATCTAGGGTTTTTTTTTTTTTTTTTTTTTTGAGATGGAGTCTCACTCTGTCACCAGGCTGGAGTGCGGTGGCACTATCTTGGCTCACTGCAACCTCTGACTCCCTGGTTCGAGTGGTTCTCCTGCCTCAGCCTCCCGAGTAGCTGGGATTGCAGGCATGTGCCACCACTCCCAGCTGATTTTTGTATTTTTAGTAGAGATGGGGTTTCACCATGTTGGCCAGGCTGGTCTCGATCTCCTGACCTCAGGGTCCACCCGCCTCAGCCTCCCAAAGTGCTGAGATTACAGGCATGAGCCACTGCGTCTGGCCCCATCATCTAGGTTTTAAGCCCCACATGCATTAGGTATTTGTCCTAATACTCTCCCTCCCCTCTCCCCTCAAACCCTGCAACAAATCCCGGTGTGTGATGTTCCCCTCCCTGTGTCCATGTGTTCTCATTGTTCAACTCCCACTTATGAGTGAGAACGTGCGGTGTTTATTTTTCTGTTCCTATGTTAGTTTGCTGAAGATGATGGTTTCCAGTTTCATCCAAGTCTCAGCAAAAGGACATAAACTCATTCTTTTTTTATGCCTGGATAGTATTCCATGGTGGATATGTGCCACATTTTCTTTATCCAGTCTATCACTGGTGGGTATTTTGGCTGGTGCCAAGTCTTTGCTGTTGTAAATAGTGCTGCAATAAACATAACCTTATTTTACATTTTGGCTTCAGGTGTATGCAGTTACCTCACACGGTCCTGACATGTAAGCACATTACAGAAGAGAAAGCAATATGAAAAGTAAGTAACCTAATGAAGTCCAGCATATCTTGTACTGTGCTTGGTCCGTAAATAATATTTTATTATGTAGTTAACTAGTACAATAAAGCAGAAAATGATATTGATGATTATATAATTATCTATGTAAGTAAAAGTACAGACACTAGCAAAATATTGCTAAATCTCTTAAGATTTCCACAAGATGGGATACAAAAAATACATACGTTTTAGATTAGGAAGCAAACTCAGAAATGTTAAGTGACTTGCCTAAGATTATATACAAATGATGGATGAAGTTGGATTTAAATTCGAATCTGTTTCAATAAAAGAAAATGTCTTAATGACATTTCATATATCCATATTGGACTCTGTCACCATTTATGTGTCACGGAGTTTATGTGTTCTATGCAACCTGGATGGAGTCCCTTCTCCTTTTCAAGTGGTTAACCACCATAGCCTTAATGTATTTGATTGCTATACATAATAGTCCTTTATTTAAAGTAGAATTTTTGCTCTTTAAATGAGATAAATGTACTTTCTAATCTCACAAATATATCTGTGAAAGACATTCACAGATAGCCGTGGTGTCTGTTATTAATTTGTAATGTTAGGGCTTAGAAGGCTTTATAATGCGTGAAGCTTGATGAGAGGTGTTTATATGAGGAAGTTGAGAATAAGTACAGTTGCCCCTGCGTATTCACGAAAGATTGGATCCAGGACTCCTGCAGATATCAAAACCTATGGATCCTCAAGTCCCTTATATAAAACGGCATATTATTTGTATATCATATATACATATCTTCCTGAGTACTTTAAATAATCCCTAAATTATTTATAAATACCTAATGGAATGTAAATGCTTTGTAAGTAGTTCTTATACTTTGTTTTTCTTTGTATTATTTTGTTATAGCTATTTTTATTGTTTTTTATTTTAATGTTTTTGGTCTGCATTTGGTTGATCCAATGGATGTGGAACTCACAGATAGCATGAGCTAGCTATAGTTCATTTTTTAAAAATTACATTTAGAATCTAGTATTTAATAAATAATTGATATATACCAGTCCCCAATAAAGTGCTGCACCCATTTTATCTCACAATATTTTAAAAATACCTTCTGACTGGGTTATTTTGACATTATAACAACTATTTTACATGTAATACCAGCATTATACGATTACTAGTGGAAGGCCAAACGTCATGTTTAGTAATCACATGTGTGTACACATTTATGTACACACACATATATGCTGATAAACATGAGAGTGCAGAAGAACATAGCATGCTGTTTTTTAACAGAGATTCGAGATATGTCTTGAGAAGCAAAGAGGATGGGAATTGTCTGATTCTTATGTTCTCCGAAGACATGGGAAATCTGACATATATTTTGAGCCACTCTCCATGGCCTCCAACAATGATTGATTGTGAACAGAACTACATCTCTTTGAAATAAGATTTTAGTCCTCCTCTTTCCACATCAGAACAATTTTTCTTCTATTTTTTTTTTCTATTCATCTTAGTTCCATTAAGTGAAATACTGGTCGAATGGGTAGAATGTGTTAATAAAGAATTGATTATTCTTCTAATGCCCATCAGTGATAGACTAGATAAAGAAAATGTGGTACATATACACCAAGGAATACTAAGCAGCCATAAAAAAGAATGAGATCATGTCCTTCTCAGGGATATGAGGGGAGTTACAGGCCATTATCCTTAACAAACTAACCCTGGAACAGAAAAGCAAATACTGCCGGTTCTCACTAACAAGTGGGAGCTCAAAGTTGAGGACATATGGACACTTAGAGGGGAACAACACATGCTGTGGCCTATCAGAGCATGAGGTTGGGAGAAGGGAGTGAATCAGGAAAAATAATAAATCAGTACTAGGCTTAATACATGGGTGATTAAATAATCTGTACAACAAACCCCCACGACACACATTTACCTATGTAACAAACCTGCACGTGTACCCCTGAACTTAAAATAAAAGTTTTTTCAAGTATTTGATCAAAAAAAAAAAAAAAAAGAAAGAAAGAATTGATAAGATATTTGTCGAAACTTCAACAAACCAAATCTAGATCTTTCTAATCAGGGGTCATAATCACAGTTGTGCTGAAAAAGTCATTAATAATACAACTCAAAGATAAGAACAACTCTTTTTTTTTTTTTCATTTGTATTACTCTAGCTTGTTCTGTGTATCCCTGAAAATCGAGTGTGGATCATCGGGGTGGGGGTGGAAATTGTTATCTCCCTGAATGCGTGTAAGGACTTTTAAAATCAATGAGATCACTTGGACACAGGAAGGGGAACATCACACACTGGGTCCTATTGTGGGGAGGGGGGAGGGGGAAGGGATAGCATTAGGAGATATACCTAATGTAAACGACGAGTTAATGGGTGCAGCACACCAACATGGCACATGTATACATATGTAACAAACCTGCACGTTGTGCACGTGTACCCTAGAACTTAAAGTATAATAAAAAATAAACAATAAAAACATTTATGTATTTACATGTCTTGCTCCATGTGTTAGATTTCATCCATTCAGCCCTCCAATTCCAGAAACGGTCTTCACTCATCTTTCCCTTGTTGTATGCCCCTGAAGGCTAACTTCAATGCAGTGCATCACCGGGTTCTCCCCTGCTCTAAATTGTGGTTGAGTTAGATCAATGCGAGCTGTGGGAACAAGTTCCGTATGAAAATGGAGGGTAATAGGAGAGTGGAGTTTTTATTTATTCCCCAGATGACTTTTCTGCTATAACACCTTAATTTTGCTATTTCTCTCTGCTTATGGCCATAACTTGAATGACCTTCTCCAATCTGCTTCTCTCAGCGTTCTGATAATTATTCCTTCTTTCTGCTCCATCAAGCCGAGAGGAGATAGTATCTTTCCAATGTTACATGCTCTAAAGCATGGTACCACCCCTTATTATTATTTTTTTAATGCTACTTGGAGCCTTTAAAAATAGCCTCTTCTTATGTTCTTCTCATGTTATATAATTTGAGTGTGCCATCTTTTTATATCAAGACCATGCCCGATAGACTCAAACTCATTGACACAAATACAAAATCCGAAAGTCCTTCTTGGGGAGATTGCAGTCAAATGACGGTGTAACTGTGAATGAATTTTATTTCCGGCTCTTTCTGCAGCAATTAGGCCAGTGCCAACCAGGCACCAATTACATGTTAAATACATGCTGAATAAGTAGATGAATCATGAATGAGTAAATGGATTAATAAATTAATAAATAAATAGAATCATCATCTACATATTCCACTTCTATTAATGAAGGCTCTGTTCTGCTGGTATTTCTTGTAATTTATAAACCCAATTGCCTGTAAAATATAGGTCCTGGAAAATGTGCCTCCTAATCTATGCTGTTTTTACTATTTTTCCTTCCTAGTAGTTAAGGAACACATCCTTTTCATTGAGGCTTCTGAATAATCTGATGTATTGTCTTCAGACACTTGTTGAAGATGAAAATCTTTCAATATAATTAAAATTAGGTTGCTTTCAATTACTGCTATAAACTTCCAACTGGATAATGATTTTTTTTCTTTTTTTGATATTTTCGTATTCTAGCAAGTGTAATTTGTTGTTGATGCTAGACTATATTATGAATATTCTTATAGTTGGTTACATGAATATGATTTTAGTATTGGTTTATAGGTCAAATTGAAATCAGTTATGTTATGATACTTCCTTAGGAATAAAATGTTCTAACATATGGGTCTACGTACAAATATAATTCTTTCTGAAATAATATGTATAGTCATTTAAATAATTAGAGTAACAAAACTGCTGTGAGACTCTACAATATAGCAGTTAAAGTAGGGAATATCTGAATTTAGTATCTCCGTATGTGGCTACTTATATTTGTGTGACTTAATAGCTCCTCACCCCAGATTTCATATGCAAAAATTGGGAATAGCAACAGCTACTCCTAAGTTATTGTTGTAAAGGCTAAATGAGTTAAGTTACTCAGCTAATGTTTATTGAAAAGTTTCTTAGTCACAAACACTGTATCATCATTAGTATTGTTGGTATTGTCGTCATTATTTAAAATTCACAATGTCTAATACCTTTCTTTAAATTTTTACATTTGTTGACGTTTGAAATCTGTAATTTTAATGTATTGTTTTAAATCCATGAAAAAAGTTTGTACTAGTTTTGTCTCATTCATCGAATGGGATGGGAATCCACTATATTTAACAAAAATGCAATCAGCTCTTTTGTCTTTTCTTTTGAGACAAAGTCTCGCTCTGTCACCCAGTCTGGGATTACAGGTGCCTGCAACCACACCCGGCTAATTTTTGTATTTTTAGTGGAGATGGAGTTTTACTATGTTGGCCAGACTGCTCTCGAACTCCTGACCTCAAGTGATCTGCCCATCTTGGCCTCCTAAATTTCTGGGATGACAGGTGTGAGCCACTGTGCCCAGCAAACAAGAAGCTCTTAATTACAAAAAGAAGGATCTAGTGAGAGCATTATAGTTAGTATCCTCAACATCAAACACAGTGCTTGGAATGTGGAGTATATATAGTGTTTCAAACTATTAAAAATATAGTTTTTATATTAATTAATTAATTAATCAGATATCACTGTATAATAATTGTTTGTTGTGTAATGTACCTTTTGTAAATTTTGTTTTGAATATTATAAACATAATCTTGCAATTCAGAAATATTTAATTTTAGCATTTTAATTATTATATAAGAAGAAAGAAAATTCCCCTTCACATTCTCATCCTACTTTTCACTGTTAAATCTTCTAAGTTATATAAAACCTACCTCCTGTAGTTATTCTGAGTTACACAAACAGAGGAAGAATCTGAAGTTCAAAGACATTGGATGAGTTGTACATGATCAGATAACTAGTAAATGGAATCAGACACTTAGCCCAAATAATTTAACTTAACAGGGTGCTCTTTAAGACATCATCCTATACAATTTTATCTTTTTTAGGTTTTATAAGTATGAAATCATCTTTATTTATCAGTGCCTCTAGATATATATTATTTTTATAGGCCATTTAGTACACTATTGTTTAATGTACCGTATTTTGTTTAAATAGAGAAAACTTAAAAACAATCTAAATGTTCATCTATAGATAAAATTACAAACAATGCCACAATAAATATTCATATACATTTAGTGTCACAGATGAAAAAATATGTTTATAAAATAAATATATTTCTGCAGTATTGCTACTATAAATGCTGTGTGCTCTTAAAACTTGGCAAATACTCCTCAAATGCTCTCTGAAAAGATTGTGTAAAGATGTATTATCAGCAATGATATATTAGTATTTATATTTCAGTTTGTCTGCTTTAATGGTTGGTATTAAATTACCATTTTCTAACATGTTAGTTGGCCTTATTTGTATTCATAAATTTATTTAAAAATCCCATTGAAATACTGATTTAATAATTTCATCAATAAGGTATGGTTCACAACAGAAAGAAAAGTCTTGTTATTTATCAAGAAAAATAAAATTTGAGAACTATTTTCAAATAAAAGAATTTGGAACTATTTCTTAGGAGGAAAATCTTTGAGAGCTTCCCCTGACCTGTTTACGGTCTGTAATTTTTCTCACTAGTAGAGCAAGAAGCAAGTAAATATCACTTAAACACCCCTTTTCAAATAAAATAGCATAAAGTGGAAACAAATGAAGTTCCCTTTCAGACAGATGCAAGCTGTCCGCCCAGAATATGACCTTTCCTCTGAACTTTCTTCTCATGCTACCTCAGAGGGTGACATACGAAAGAATAAGGATTCTGAACAAGAGTGGCGGGGAGCAGGGGTCAGATTCACATATCTAAGCCAGAAAGACACCAGACAGCCTCTTTACAACTAGAAAATGCCAGCTTCTAGCCATGCATTTAAATTGCAATTATGAAAAGAAAATACCTGGAAGCTACATTGTTATCTAACTACATCACAAAACTCCCTTATGCTTTATGCCAGAGATGTACCTTATGACGTGTGGAGACAATTTATAAGAGAGCAGTTGTCACACATTGATTTGCTGAGGAGTTGATTTGACTATATTGACTCTTTGAATTACCTAAGACTGCCTGCTGAATTACATTATCCACCTAGTTCTGAAAAAGAGGAAAAATGCATCTAATAAAATGGAATATCACCATCTGCTACAACCAGTTATGTTTCCTTTCTAATTTATTTTAAACTTCTCCCAATTTGGAAAGAAAAACATACAGATGTGCTTCAGGGCTATTTTGTTTGTTTGTTTGTTTTCCTTTGGCAGGGGAGTAGAAAAAATAAACAATTTCTGATTGAGTGCAATGCTGCAAGACATTCGTCGTCAAACCAAGTAACATGTAAAAATGAAGACAGAAGTCTGACTTTTGTGCACTGGCTCTGGAGTAGGATATAGAAAAATCAAAATTGGACACCTGTTGTGGGCTAATACTAGAGGAGTAGAAGCCAAAATGCCCTTTTATGTTGGACTGACTTTGACAGTTCTTGAATCTCACTTTGCCCTTCAACTCTCTTAGTGTCAGATTGAAACAATTTCAAGAACTGAAGTGTGGTAAGTACTGGGTCAAAGTCAAGAACAAGGGCCAAAATCAAGCACAGAGGGAAAGTCCTACATTTTTCCACTTTAGGAAACCAAACCACCAATGAGGCAAATGATCATAAGCCAGGTTTAGAGCAACAGAACCGCCTCACTGATCTGATGTCCAGCACAGCTTTTTCAGCTTTAACATCTCTGATAAAACTGAAATCAGAGATTAAACTATTGTCAGATCTCAGCCACTTGGTATAAATACCTTGTCTGCTGGGTATCCATCTCCTTTGTACTCTTCTTTTGCCTTCCCACATGGTCTAACACACTGTTATAAAAGGCAGGCGTCAAAAGAGAGAAAAAGACACACATTGAAGCAATAAAAATATTGATGCTATTTTACTGTTTTTGAAATTGCTATAAGTTTATTTTGTCAGGTACTGTGCTAAGTAGCTAACTATGACAATATGTGAACTACCAGATAATGACCCTTTTTAAAATCTAGCCCCAAATACCTATGGACTGTGTATCTACGGGCCAAATTCAGTTCTCCTTTTCTACAAAATGGAAATGTAAGTCTACTCCATTGGAAATCATTGTGTGAATTTTAAAAGGTAATAATACTACAAAAAGTTGATATAGAAGGAGCTTCCAACATTCTAGGCAATGAGCTAAACTCTAAATTGATGTTTTAAATTGTAATAATTACTCAGCGAGACAGATGTTATCATCTGCTTTATTTTATAAGAAATGGGAGTTCAAGGAGTTTAAGTTACAATGAAAACAAATGATTAAGATAGTAAGGAAACCCAACCCAAACATTAATCCTAAAACTAGAACCCTAATCTTGGACAATATGTTTATCAGCTCAACTTTCAGGATATTTGATTGATTTTGCAAATAATAGTTATACGCATCTTTGGGATGGTATTCCCTGGCCAATGTCTTGTTATTGCCATTGGACAAGAAGAGGTGGAGAAAATACCATGCTAATTCTCAAAAACACTCTTCTTAAATTTTCTTTTTGCAAGTTTCAAAATATTTAATGTTTTCCATATTATCACTAATCATATTGATAGATATGTAGAAACAGAGTATTAATAGATATATGGAAACAATATAATGGCTTCATATAGTATTAATGTACTAATGGATGTGCCAAGCTATTATTGTCATTCATGTTGATAGGGCATTTTGTCTTTAATGGCTTCAGTGTTCATCTCCTTGAGAAGTTTTAAAATCTATGCTGGTGTTTTAATATAAGCACTTCCTGTTGACTTGATATTTCACAATTAAAGGGAAAATGCTCTGTGACTAATGTGTTTAAAAGGTGGCGATCACCATTTTGTTGAATATAGTAAGTCACAAGTTTGAGGCATCTGTGTTTGCTGACTTGCAGTTGTCAAAGTCAATTAGTATTTAATTAGAGAGTATGTCTTGATCTGTAATTTGGAAAAGCCTTAACTATGTTGGATGAGTTGAGGAACTATAATTGTTGAAGTTAATAGTCTATTTTTACTTTTTAGGTAAAACAAGTATTGCAGAAGAAGTTTTGGAAGACTAGAAAGGGACAAACACAGAAGCAGAGAGAGACAAAGACAAAAAGAGAGAAATCATTACTAAATTGGTTAAATGTGGTCTCATTCTGCAGTATCTAACAGCCAATCCTACAAGCATAAGAATGTTTCCCTCAGGCTATCCTCTATCAAAATATGCCCATGGATTTATTTTGCTTGCATTGACTCTATCAGTCATATTGCATATTAATAATTATAAATATATATTGGTTAAATCTAATGTAATATTAACCATAATAAAATGATGAATATATTATCTCCCTTTCTCCCCACCTCTGTCTCTGCCTCTTTTTCTCTGTCTCTCTCTCTCTCTCAACTGAGTTCTGTCTTCAAGAAGAAATTATCTCTATTTCAAGAGGAAAAATCTGCACTTGAGCTTGTTTTATGAACCAAAATTTCTTTTAAAAATTTATACAAGCACCATCTATGTTGTTTTAGAATATTGATATCAAATATTTATACACAGCTTGAAATAATGTTTGGATAAACTAGATCCAAGTTTGATACATATAAACTATAGAAAGTATCCAAAAAATGAAAGCCAAAACATGTTGGAAATAAGTCTCTCTAAACCATCTATAACTTGCTGTAAAACAATTTTCTATTATAGTTAACTTTCAATAATTCTCTCATGAAACTAGCAAGTTTATAAAACATTGTGGGCTGCATATCTAATAGATACATAACTATCAACATTATCTTTAGCATAAAATATTTTCCCAAGCGGTAGCAAATGTTAAAATTAGTGTTATTATCATCACAGATGCTTAAAACACTCTCCATGAACCGTAGAGGCACCTACCTCTTCTGGCATTGCCAGTTCAGATCTATCTGCACTGTTGATCATTGTGATATTCTTTCCCACAATTTAAGCTTAACCAAAACATTTTAAGGTATAGCGCTGTGTCCAACCCAAATTTTAGAGAATCTTAGTTTGGGGATGCTCTAACAAAAATACCATACATTGGGACACTTAAACAACAGATATTTATTTCTCACAGTTCTGGATGTTGGATCATTCAATACTAAGATACTGGTAGATTCAGTTCTTGGTTAGAGTCTGCTTCCTGGCTTATAGATGGCCAGGTCCTCACTGGACCCTCACATGGGAGAAAGGAAGCTCTGGTATTTCTCCATCTTCTTTTAAGAGTACTAATCTCATCATGGGGGCTTCACTTTCATCATCTTATCTGAGACTAATTATCTCCCAGTGGCTCCACCTCCTAATACCGTCCCACTGGCATTCAGGACTTCAACATACAGATTTCGAAGGGACACATTTAATTCATTAACAGAAGTATTAATATTTGGTATTTCCTTGTATTCTTGTATTCAATAGGTGTGTGATTTTCAATAATGCGGAATGGAATGGAGGAGTTTAATATGTTAAATGACACACAACAATTGAGTCTCTGGACTCAGGACTTTGTTCAAAGTAGCAGACTTCCCGTTGGAGTTGAGGAAGAGAACTTCTGTGTCTTTGTCTGATGTAGACAGACACTTGGCAAGGGCTTCATGTTATCAGAAACAGTTTCAAAAGTGGATGGTTATACCAGACATCTGGTCTAATAATTGGAAATTATTGGGAGTCACAATATGACAAGTCATTCAATTATCAATATCTGATTGTTGAATGGCACTTAGTTAGGTTCTAGGGACACAGAGATAGATACGTAAAAGTATGCTTCTGGAGACCGAAAATTCTGGTTGAGGAAATAAATGAGAAAACCAACAATTTGTAAACACTGCTGTCACCAAGTTAATAGTAAATTAAGAGCAA
Organism: Chlorocebus sabaeus; assembly: GCF_047675955.1. NCBI lineage: Eukaryota > Metazoa > Chordata > Mammalia > Primates > Cercopithecidae > Chlorocebus > Chlorocebus sabaeus. The sequence continues at coordinate 58,458,291 of NC_132908.1, read as the reverse complement.
AGATTCTAAAGTATGCTGTAGATTCTAAAGAAAATAAGATTTTACTATCTTCATGCTTACTTGTCTTGACTATGAGCAATGAAACATTCAGGAAAGATAATCTACACTAGATCAACAGAGAGTATTTAATATTCAATCCTCTCTACAAAGGAATTAGAAAGGTGGAAAGGATAAAATGAATCAATGAGACAACCAAGAGATTAACACCAACAGGCAGCCACTATTATCTTTACAGCTTGTGGGGACAAAAAGAGAAGGTGAAGTGACCCGAGTTGAGTAGCAGAAGACATTTGGCATCGATGCGACAATGGAGAAAGGGGCTGGTCTGTAGGCAATTGAAGGATTGCAGTCACTTCTGAAGAATATTCTACTCAGCATAGAGGAAGAGAGGAGCTATGCAGGATTTTTGCCTTGCCTGACACTCCAAACTCCTGTCAGTGCCTTCCACTGTGCAGAACTAATTGGAAATCAATTGACAAGGGCCTCTAGAAAATGTAGTTCTCAAGGCACCCTCTCTGTACACCCCAGGACAGAAAGTGCAAGACAAGTATCAGAGAGCAAATATAAAAAATGACTATGACTTGTGCAAGTAAATTATTGTAGATTTTGAATTCTGCTAAAAGTCGTCCAACGGCTTTTCACAACATTTACACTAAAATATAAACCCCTTCCCTTGACCAAAACAAAGTTATATGTATTTCATGTTGCATATATATCCCCAGTATCTTCTCAGTACTTTTCCCTACACTTACTGGGCTTCAGACTTTATTCTCTTGTTAACTGGTTTTTGCTCAAGACCTATTATCTCTTCCCGCCTCCCGGAATGGAATTTTCCCTAACACTGCTTGGTTAATGTCTTCTTATCATTAAGATCTTGCTTTAAATTATATCCCCTATAGAATTCTTCTTGGGCCACCTGGTCTAGAGTAGTCCCCTATTCACTCAGTCACTCTTTGTCACTTCAATATATTTCAATTATGTGAATACCTATTTTACCATTGGATATCAAACACCAAATTATAAAGTGATATTTAAAAAATGTAAAAACAAGAAAATCTGTCTGTTCCTAATAAAATATAAATTCCAAGCAGGCAGAGACCTCACCTTTCTTACTCAGTATGAAAAGAATGTCTCTCCCATAGTTGCTCCTCAAACTCTATTTTTAAATAACTGAAAGAATCAATGCGGCTATGAGAAATATCAACCTTGCTTTGCAGATGAAGAAATTGATGTTCAAAGAATTTCAATACAATGAAATATGCAGACTTGTATAGTAGGTACTTTTTAAGTGCAGATCCTAAAATAAAGAATTATGCAGTCAGAAGAAATTTTATTCTCTCTTCATGCCAAGGAAAAAGAGAAAAATAGATACATATGTATAAATCTGTCATGCTTTCCAGAGGGATTGTGGAGAAACACATCTTTAAGCATTTGAAAAATCCCTCAATAAAAATATATTATATAAGAGTACTTTAGAGGAGGATTCTATTATTTAATTACAGATTTATTAATCAGAGACACTTATTTGATTCATTTTATTGTTAAGATTTACTAGAATCATGCTGATAATTGTGATTTAATAATGATAGGATTTATTTATGTTGGGTATTTACATTGTAAATGGATGTACGGCATGATGCATGGTTACTTTTGAATATTTACCAACTGCCAGGTTGAAAAAGTTCTCGTAGTCCTTTGGATATGGAATCCCATTATTCTTTTACATTGCCACTTTTCATCTTTGGCTTTCCTTCTTTCACTATTCTCCTCAGTGTTTTACACAGAAAAGATCTGTATTCATTTGATTTTTGCATGAAAGTCCATATTCTTTTCATTTGACAAGAAATATTTATGCTTTCATATTAGAGATTGCAGGTAACATGATAGAACACTGCTGTTAAAAATTAGAGGATTCTGCAAGATTGCACCACCGCACTCCAGCTTGGGTGACAGAGCATGATCCTGTCTCAAAGAAAAAAAAAAAAAAAAAAAAAAGAATTAGGGCTATGGCATCAGACGAACTGAGTTAGAAATCTAGCTTTTAGTCTTCTTAGAATTACAGCTTTGGGAACTGTGCATAGTCTTTCTAAGTTTAATCTTCTCATCTCTACTTTTGTCTTAGTGCTGATGTGGGGATTAACTGAGAAAATGGTATTTAAAACTCTTCAAAGAGAACCTGTCACTTAACAATAACAAAACCATAACAGCAACAATAAAAATAGCAATACTATCTTGCTTTTTAATTTTTCTAAGGAACACATAACTGCTGCACCCATCAACCCGTCACCTACATTAGGTATTCTCCTAATGATATCCTTCCCCTAGCCCCCTATTCCCCGACAGGCCACAGTGTGTGATATTCCCCTCCCTGTGTCCTTGTGTTCTCCTCGTTCAGCTCCCACTTATGAGTGAGAACATGCGGTATTTGGTTTTCTGTTCTTGTGCTAATTTTCTGAGAACAATGGTTTCCAGCTTCGCCCATGTCCCTGCAAAGGACATGAACTCATCTTTTTAATGGCTGCATAGCACTCCGTGATGTATATGTGCCACATTTTCTTTATCCAGTCTATCACTGATGGGCATTTGGATGGGAATTCCAAGTCTTTGCTATTGCAAATAGTGCTGCAATAAACATATGTGTGGATGTGTCTTTATAGTAGAATGATTGATAGTTCTTTGGGTATATTCCCAGTAATGGGATTGCTGGGTCAAATGGTATTTCTGGTTCTAGATGCTTGAGAAATCACCACACTGTCTTCCATAATAGTTGAACTAATTTATACACCCACCAAGGGTGTAAAAGCGTTCCTATTTCTCCACATCTTCTCCAGCATCTGTTGTTTCCTGACTTTTTAATGATCGTAGTTCCAACTGGCGTGAGATGGTATTGTGGTTTTCATTTGCATTTCTCTAATGACCAGTGATGATAAGGTTTTTATTATATATTTGTTTTCTAGTTCCTTGAGATGTAAAGTTTGGTTATTTCAGTTTTTCAAAAATATAAGTAAAAGGCTTTTCACTATAAACTTCCCCCTTAGTTATAATTTTGCCTCGTGCCTGAAGTTTTAATATGTTGTGTGTTTATTTTCATCAGTCTCAAGATAGTTTCTAATTCCTAAACTCTCTTTTCATTTCTATTACCCATTGGCTGTTCAAGAGTGCATTGTTTCATTTCCACATTTGTTAATTTTTCAGATTTCCTTGTCGTTAATTTCTATTTTCATGCCATTGCATTTGAAAAATATGTGGTGTGATTTCAACCTTCTTAAATTTCTTAAGATTTGTTGTGTGACGAAACAGGTAAAGACTGTTCCATGTACACTTGAGGAGAAAGTGTATTCTGCTGCTGTTGGGTACAATGTTCTGTATTTGTCTGTTAGGTCTATTTGGTCTAAAGTGTTGTTCAAAGATTCTATGTCCTTAATATTGATCTTCTCTTTTGATGCTGTATCTTGCATTTGATTTAGTCTTCATGTAATTTTTTTTTTTTTTATACAATGAGCTATGAAAATTTCTGTGGAGATAAGCAGTACTGTTTGATGACTAACCCAAGGAGCTTTTCTACAGATTGGAAATAATGACTCCCTGCTACCAGCAGGAAGCACTACAATGTCCCACGTTTTTCCTCACTTCACCTAAGTGAGAGAGGTTGTACCCAAATGCAACATTGCATGGGATAGCAAAGGATTTCAAATGTTAGTAGCTGCTCATTTCCTATGCTTCCCTACGGGCCTAACATCCATTCTCAGACTGGTTGATACCCACGCTAAAAGTATTTCTTGTTGAATATCATTTTTCTCATTGTTGGTTCATAATAAAAAAGACCAGCAATAAGGCATAATTCTCTGCTAGATCCCAGCCCAACACTGCTTTCAGCAGCAGCCTGACGTAGGTCTGATTCTCTAAGAATGGAGAGAATGTAGGACCACTGACCCTTCTATTTCATTGCCAATGAGTCCCAGACTAAATCAAGAGACACAGACATTTTTTTTTTTATGTAAAGAACTTGGAGTGAAGATGAAAGTATAAAATAATCCACTTTTCTGAGAAATGTTTCAAATAAATATATTAAAATATGGGTTTAGTACATTTTTATTATTCAAAAGTGCCTTACAATAAGGAGTATCTATTAATAAGGAATAATAATCATGCTGTTATTTATCATCTCTTCTTAATTCATTTGCATTTTTAGCTAATGGCACAATAGAAATCTTTGTGCATAACTTTTGTAACCTTTTCAAATTGGTCTAGGAATATGAATGGTCTGAAGGTTTTTTCCTTTATTTCACATAATTTTATTGTAGCTTTTTGTCCTAAAGAAATGTAGAACCCTTCTGCAAAGCAATTTAACTTTATTTCCCCTTGTAGAACTAGTATATTCCTGTATCTGTGTTCTTGGAATTTCACCAGCATGAAAAAGAGAGCTATGATATCATTTTAATATGAATTAACATTTTCTTATGTCCTTTAGAAAATTAGTTTTTTTACTTATTGCACTTTAAAAATAATATTTGCTATGGTTAAAAATAGTAAATAATTTGGAAAAATAGATACATATATAAGGAGAAAAATATGAATTATTCCTAATATAATTTTTAGAGATTGTTAACAGCTTAATACATTTTCTCAGTTTATGTGCATTTTATTATAAAGTATTGCACAATTAAATGTATTTATATATTTATAAAATATTTTTAATATGTGTGAAAATATGTTTTAAATTTTACCTGACATAATAATTGTACATAGTTATGGGGTGAAATGTGACATTTCCTTACATATACGCATTGTGTAATGATCAAATCAGAATAATCAGGATACCCATCACCTCAAACATTTATCATTACTTTGTAGTGAAAACATTCAAAATCCTCTCTTCTAGCTATTTTGACATATTTGATGCATCATTGTTAATTATAGTCACCCTATTGTGCAATAAGACACCTGGAACTTATTCTTCCTATGCCATTGTAACTTTAGATGTGTTGGGCAATCTATCAGTCTATTCCCATTTCTCCCTTTCTGTGCCCCTCCCCACTCTCTGGTAATTATTGTTCTATTCTCTACTTCTTTGAGGTCAACATTTTAGAATCCACACAAGGGTAAAAAAGACATTTTTCTTTCTGTGTATGGCTTATTTCACTTAAGGTCTCCCAGGCTCATCCATATTGTCACAAATGACAAAATTTCATCATTTTTCATGGATTAATAGTATTCCATTATGTATATATATTACATTTTCTTTATCTACTCATCCATTAATAGACACTTAGGTTGATTCCATATTTGGCTATTGTGAATAGTACTTGATTAAACATAGAAGTGCAGATATCTCTTCCACATGCTGATTTCATTTCCTTTGGATATTTACTCAGTAGTGGCATTGATAGAACATATGGTGGTACTATTTTAATTTTTCAAGGAACTTTTATACTATTTTTCATAATGATTGTACTAATTTACATTTCCAACAACAGGATGTAAAGGTTCCTTTTTCTTAACATCTTCACCAACACTTCTTACCTTTTGTCTTTTTGATAATAGCCATTCTAACTGGACTACGGTAATATCTCATAGTGGGTTTGATTTGTGTTTGCCTAATGATTAGGGATGTTGGCCGTTTTTTTATACATCTGTTTGTCATATGTATGTCTTCTTTTGAGAAACATTTATTGAGGTGATTTGCCATTTTTCATTTTCTCGTTGGATTTTTTTTTTAATGTTGCTCTTGAATTCTTAGTGTTTCTTATGTATTCTGGGATTTAATCCCTTGGCAGATGTACAATTTGTAAATATTTTCTCCTGTTCTGTAGGTTGTCTTTTCACTCTGTTGATTTTTTCTTTTGCTAAAACATGCTTTTTAATTTGATATCATTCTATTTTTGTTTTAGTTGCCTGTGCTTTTGAAGTCATATCCAAAAAGTGATTACCCTTTCTAATGTCAAGAAGAATTTTCCCCATGTTTTCTTCTAGTAATTTCATAGCTTTAGGTCTTACATTTATCTTTTAATACATTTTGAGTTTATTTTTATACATTGTGAACGGAATATTTGATTGTTCTGCATGTGGACCTCCACTTTTCTCAGCACTGTTTATTGAAGATACTGCCCTTTCCTTAATGTGTGTTATTAGCAAGTTTTTCAAAAATCAGTCAGCTGTAAATACATGGGTTTATTTCTGGGCTTTCAATTCTGTTTCATTGGTCTATGTGTCAGTTTTTATGCCAATACCACAGCATTTTTGTTACTATAGCTTTGTAGTATATTTTGAGGTTGGGTAATATGATGCCTCCAGTTTTTTGGGGTTTTTTCCCAAGGTTTTTTTTTTTTTTTTTTTTTTTTTTTTCTATTTCGGTTCTTTCGTGACTTTAGACAAATTTTAGATTTTTTTTTAATTTCTGAGAAGATTGACATTTGTATTTTAGTAGGGATTGCATTTAATCTGTAGGTCACATTGGTTTCTGTTCAGTTCTTTTGTGGCTTTATACGAATTTTAGATTTTTTTTTTCCTGAAAAGATTGACATTTGTATTTTCATAGGGATTGCATTGAATCTGTAGGTCACTTTGGGTAGTATGGACATTTAAACAATATTAACTCTTCTAATTCATGGACGTGTGATATCTTCCATTTATTTGTGTTCTCTTCACTTTATTTCATTGATGTTTTATAGTTTTCAAAAAAGATACCTCTTACCTTCTTGGTTAAATTTATTCCTAGGTATATTTTTGTGTGTGTAGCTGTAGTAAATAGAATTATTTCCTTGATCTATTTTTCAGTTAGTTCACTACTAGCATATGGAAATGCTACTGATTTTTATATGTTGTCTTTGTGGTCCTACAACTTTACTGAATTTGTTTATTAGTTTGAATATTTTTGTGAAATCTTTATGGTTTTCTGTGTATATGATTATGTCACCTGCAAACAGGAATAGTTTGACTTTCTCCTTTCCAAGTTGGATACCTTTTATTTTGAATGGAAGTGATGAAAAGAGGCACCCTTGTCTTGCTCCAGACCTTAGGGTGAAAGTTTTCAAATTTCCCCCATTCAATATCATATTAGCTATGGATTTTTCATATCTGGATTTTATTGTGTTGATGTATGTACCCTCCATACTTAATTTGTTGAGAGTTTTTTCATAAAAAGATATTGAATATTGTCAAATGCCTTTCTTGCATCTATATAAATGATCATATTCTTTTTGCACTTAATTCTGTTAACATAACAGAATTCCTCTTTTTCAATATGGATGCCTTTTATTTCTTTCTCTTATCTGATTTACTTAGCTAGGACTTCCAGTACTATCTTGAAAAGCAGTGGTGAAAGTGGGCATCCTCGTCGGGCAAAGTGGCTCATGCCTATAATCCTAGCACTTTGGGAGGCAGAGGCAGGTGTATCACTTGAGCTCAGGAGTTCAAGACCAGCCTGGGCAACATGAGGCTTGAAAATACCATCATGAGGCTTGCAAAGTCTATTTTATATCCCATTATCTTAACCTTATAACTACTAACAATCACCCCATCTCTACCAAAAGTATAAAAAATTAGCCAGGTGGCACCTGTGGTCCCAGCTATTGGGAAGCTGAGGTGTGAGGATTACTTGAGACCCGGAGGCAAAGGTTGCAGTAAGCCAAGTTGGTGCCACTGCACTCCAGCCTGGGTGACAGAGATTCCTTCTAAAAAATAAAAATAAAATAAAAATAAAATAAACCCTTATTGTGTTCCAAATCTTAGAGGAAATGTTTTCAGTTCCCCCATTTAATATAATACTAGTTGTGGTTCTGTTGCATATGGCTTTTATTATGTTGATATATGTTCATTCTATACACAGTTTATTGAGGATTTTTATCATGAAGGGATATTAAATTTTTTTGAGTGTTTTTCCAGCATCGATTGAAACAATCATACAGTTTTTATCATTTATTCTGTTGACATTATGTATCACATTGATTGATTTGCATATTTTGAACCATCCTTGTATCCCAGGGATTATACATTTTACTCGGCCATGACAAATGATCTTTCTAATGTATTGCTAAATTCAGTTTGCTAGTATTTTGTTGAAGATTTTTGCATCAATATTCATCAGAGATAATGGTCTTTAGTTTTCTTTTTTTTGATGTGTCTGTATGATTTTGATATCAAGGCAATACTGACCTCACACAATGAATATGGAAGTTTCCCCCCACCTCTATTTTTCAGAGTAGTTTGATTGGGATTGGTATTAATTTTCTTTGAACGTTTGGTAGAATTCAGCAGTGAAGCCACTGAGTCCTGCCCTTTTCTTCACTGAGAAACTTTTTGTTATGGCTTTGATCTCATCATTTGTTATCGTCTTTTCATGTGTTTTGAACTTCTTCCTGGTTCAGTCTTAGTAGGTTGTACGTGTATACAAATTTGTCCACTTCTTTCAGGTTTTCCAATATATTATCATAAAGGTGTTTACAGTATCCTCTAATGATCCTTTTAATTGCTGGAGTATCAGTTGTAATGTCTACTTTTTCATATACAGTTTTATTTATTTGTGTCTTCTCCCTCTTTTTCTTTGTCTGGCTAAAGGTTTGTCAATTATGTTTAACTTTTCAAAAAACCAACTTTTAATTTCATTGATCTTTTGTATTGTTTTCTTCATTTCTATTTCATTTATTTTTGCTCTGATCTTTATGATTTCTTTTCATAGTTATTGAAGATGCATCATTAGATTGTTCATTCTAAGTTTTTTTCTGTTTTTGATGTAGACACTTATAGCTATGAAATTCCTTCTGAGTACTGCTTTTGCTGTATCCCGTAGTATAGTATGTTGTTTTTCCATTATTATTTGTTTCAAGACATTTTTCAGTTTTCTCTTTAATTTCTTTATTGACTCACTGGTCATTGAAGAGCATGTTGTTTAATTTTCATGTATTTGTACAGCTATTAAAATTCCTCTTATTAATTTCTAGTTGTATTTCACTGTGGTCAGAGCAGATGCTTAATATTATTTCAATATTTTTGAATGTTTTAAGACCTCATTTTTTATTCTTTTTTGTCTCCTCTGACTATATATTTTCAAATAGCTTGTGTTTAAGCTCACTAATTCTTTCTTCTGCTGGATCAATTCTGCTATTAAAAGACTTTGATGCATTCTTCAGCATGCTAATTACATTTTTCAGTTCCAATTTCTGCTGGATTCTTTTTAATTATTTCAATCTCTTTGTTAAATGTATCTGATAGAATTCTGAATTCCTTTTCTGTGTTATCCGAATTTCTTTGAGTTTCCTCAAAACAGCTATTTTGAATTCTCTATCTGAAAGTCATATATCTCTATTTCTCCAGGATTAGTCCTTGGTGCCTTATGTAGTTCATGTGGTAATATCATGTTTTCTTCGATGGTATTGATGCCTGTAGATGTTTGTCAGTGTCTAGTCATTGAAGAGTTAGGTTTTTATTTTAGTCCTCAGTCTGGGCTTATTTGTACTCATCCTTCTTGGAAAGGATTTCTCGATATTCAAAAGGACTTGAGTATTATGAGTTAAGGTGTACTTGCTTTGGGGGACACCCCAAGCCAAGAAACTCTGTGGTTCTTGCAGACTTGCAGAGTTACCACCTTGATATTCTTGGACAAGTTCTGGGAGAATTCTTTGGATTTCCAGGCAGAAACTCTTATTCTTTTCCCTTTCTTTATCTCAAACAACAGAGGATCTCTCTGTTTTGAGCCAACTAAAACTGGGGGTAGAGTGACACAAGTACCTCAGGGGCTAACACTGCTATGACTGTACGGGGTCAGACTTGAAGCCAGCACAGCACTGGGTCTTGACCAAGGCCTGCTGTAACCACTCTCTGGCTGTTGCTTATGTTTGCTTAAGGTCCTGGGGCTTTGCAGTCATCAGGTGGCAAAGCCAGCCAAGTCTGTGTCCTGCCTTTCAGGGCAGTGAGTTCCTCCAGGCCTGGGGTGGGTCCAGAGGTATTGTCTGGGAGTCACAGACTAGGGTAAAAATCCTTAGAAGTCTACTTGCAACCTGGTATTCTATCATACTGTGGTTGAGCTGGCACTCATACAAGAAGACACAGTCTTTCCCACGCTTTCTTCACCTTTCCAAAGGCAGAGTGCCTCACCCCATGGCCACTGCCACCACAGACCACAGGGTGTTCTGCCATACTATTGCTGATATTCCATTAGGGCCCAGGGTCTCTTCAGTCAGCTTGTGGGGGATGTTGCCTGGCCTGAGACACACTTTTCAGGGCAATGGGTTGCCTTCTGGCCTAGGGCAGGTCCAGAGATGCTGTCCAAGAAACAAGTCCTGAAATCGGGGACCCCAAGAGCCTTTTTGGTACTCTATCCACCTATGGCTGTACTGGTACCTAAGGTTCAAGACAAAGTCTCGTCTACTTTTTCCTCTACTTCTCTCAAGCAGAAGAAGTTTTGCCCTGTAGCCACCCAGCTGGTGGTGTGTGGAGTCTAACCTGAAGCCAGCAATTCTCAGAGGTTCATGCAAGGCCCTTGGTATAGTATCTTGATATTGCTGCTGGTTATTCAGGGCCCAAGGGCTCTTTAGTGAGCAGATTATGAATGGGTTCTTTCAAGATGGGGTCCTTTCCTTCAAAGCAGCTGGTTTCCTTCTGGCCAAGAGTGTGTCAGGAAATGTCTGGGAGCTAGGACCTAGAAGAACAGGGAGGTTGGAGGGGAGTCTCAGGATTCCGAATGGTGCCCTATCCTGCTGTGGCAAAGCTGGTATCCAAGACAGAAGAAAAAGTCTTCCCAACTCTTCCCTCCCCTCTCTTCAAGTGGAAAGAAGAGTTCTCTTCTGGAGTCCTGAGCTCTGCAGCCTGAAATTAGGGAAGGGGTGATGTCAGCCCTTCCTTAGCTGCCTTAGCTGGTGTCAGAGCAGGTCACATGCTCCACTCAGTCCACTGTCTCTGGGCCCAGTAAGACTTGCCTCTAAGTTACAGTCTTTAGGGCCTAGAATGTCTTTTAAGTTGATTTAGAGCATAAAGCACTTAATCCAAACTTAAGTTCCAACTGCTGGAATTGGTGATTAACCTTCTGGCTATGGCTAGTTTGAATGCTACCTCCATAGGTGTGTGTCAGCTGAGTTTCATCTGGTTTTCCTTTTTGCTCTAACAGGACAGCTGTGAGTTCAATGCCTCACAATTGTTGTGATCTCCCCTCCCCAGCACCCAGAGACACTCTCTGCACAGCACCATCACTGCCAGAGGATGGGGAAGGGATGGCTTTGGCGATCCAAGACTTTTTTCTAACTCTTCCATGTTTCTTTCAATGGTTTGAAGGTAAAACCAGTAACTAGGACAGCTCACCTGATTTCTGGTTCTTATGAAGGTACTTTTTTCTGTGTAGATAGTTGTTAAATTGGTGTCCTTGCTAGGGGGATGATTGATGGAGCCTTTTATTCTGCCAATTTGCCCCCCACTCCCAGTGTAATACTTTTAAATGAAAATCCTAGCATGTTAGTTATATATGCAAAACTCTCTAATGGGTGTTTATTTTGTCACAATAAAATCCAAAATAAACTACAAGATCAACCGGTTCTCTCCCTAGTTCCTGGGATAACAGCATTTCTTATAACTCTGCATTCATGCTCTGTATTAATCTTATGGCTCTTCTCGGTATTCTTCTTACCATTGATTCTGACTCAGAAAACATGTGCTTGCTGTTTATAGTTTTAAAAGAATTATTTCTTGCTCATGTATTCACATATCGTATTCTGTCACTTTCTTAAGATTTCAGCTAAAATTTCATTTTACCAACTAGTTCCATAGCTTATGAAACATTTGTGTCATGGTACACTATGTATTTCTTGAAAAGAGTAAAGCATATCTCTGTATAATCCAAGGGTAAAAAAGAGTATATTGTTTTATGTTATAACCTTTTTTTATTCTGTAAAAAGGTGAAGTTACAAATTTTATTAGCTTGTACAGATATACAAATGACTCTGGAGAAATTAATCTTAAAAATGTCAGTATTTTTATTATAAGGGTAGGCATCAGACAGAGGGGGGTAATGGTGAGATAAAAGCATTTGGCTTCATCAATTTTGAAAAATCAAACTATAATCAAATATCACCTCATCAAATATCTTTTATGTTCATCAGGAATAATGTACAATGTAATCATCCTGAATAATGTGAAATCCTGTAGGATTTGTTGAATGCATACATTTTATTTATCATATTGATTGCCAATTAACAGACAGTGAACAAACATTAAAATAATTCTTACTCTTCACTTGTATGTGGGCTTCGGGAAGATTGAATCTTTGTCTATTTTGTTATCTGCCATATTTTTGTGCCCAAAATAATGCTTAGAATATAATAAACTCTGAATTGTAAAAAAAATTGAACAAACAAGTGGAGTATACGGATACTTCATTAAGTTATCATGAATATTAAATAAGCTAACATATATGAAATTGTGTGACACAAAACATTTGATCAATAAATGTTAAAAACTTATTCTTCCCCTTGTGAAGTACGAATACTTGAACTATCTTGTGATGACAAGCATAGTCATAAGTCCTAATAGTAGCAAAAAAAGGATTAGGCTGAACATGTTCAATACATTTTCTGACTCATAGATATCAAGGTATAATAGGTCGGATAATTTCAAGTCAGGCATATTTTCCAGGTCTCATCTTTGAATCTCTCTAACAAGTCATATTACTTTAATCACAAAAACGTTCTGCCCTGGACTACATGATATCTTGTTCTTTTGCCAAAAGTATTTCTATTTCTCAACCTATGAATTCTATTTAAACTCTACCCTTTGCTTAGATTTGAAATTTAGGCCAGGATAGGAATGGAAGATAGTCTCCAAAGATGGCCAACCACAATCCTCCCATCCATACATGGGCATGGCTCTCCTCCCTTCAAGAGATGAGTTTATGTCTGGTCTTAGAACTTGTTTGGTCAATAGAACGTGACCAAAGTGACATCATGCCAGTTCTGGGATTAGGCCATAAGAACTGAGTTTTTGCTGTCTTGGAACCCAACCACCATGTAAAGAAACTAAGGTTTCTCTACTGAATGATGAGAAGCCGTGTGGAAACAGAAGTCACATAAACAAAAAGTCATGGCTTCCCAGCTGGCTACCAGCAACCATGTCCCAGACAAGTGAGTGAAGTCATCTTGAATGTCACAGCCCAGCAGAGTCATTCCAAATAGAGTGTCAATTAGTGAAGGACTGCCCAGCTAAACCCAGTCAACCTATAGAATTGTGAGAAACAATAAAGCATCATTATTTAAAATCATTAAATATGGTTTATTATACAGCAATATTTCACTTAACATAGTGGGGCTGTTTGTATTCTCATGGTGCACCTGGGTCAGATACAGGATAGAGGCGGGATTGAGTGTAGAAGCTTTTCACATATAGAAGCATAGACCCTGACTGCCATTTATCTTCATTCGAGCGCCTGCTTGTTGAGGGAAATAATCCTCAGATTTTGTATAATGTAGAGAATATTTACCCAAATGCACTGTGGCAGTTCAACTGATATAATTCATAGTGTCATCTTCTCTTTTTCAAAATTCACACTTTACTAAGTAGGCTTTATTTGACTTCTGCATTATGAAAATTAAAAGATTAAATGTTAATGACCTTTATTATTTTGCATGGAGCTGCTCTCATCAGCTTATCTCAGGTTTTCAAAAGGTCATCACCAGTTGTACTGTGGGTTCATTTAATAATGTATTAATATTTTCCTTTTTAGGCCAAGAAATTATCCACAAATCAAAACACATAAACATTATAAAAATATAATTTACAACTCTTTGAAACAACTCCAGTGGGATGGGTGTGCTATTTTATTTTATTTATTAGCAATAACTACATAAGATTAATGTAATGAGTATAAAATGCTACCTCTTTTGATGCACAAGCCATGTTGAATAGTATAGTATGGTGTGTGGTTGCGGTTAAGGTAGAAGCACTGGACTAAAGCTTAGGCAGCCTGGATTTGAGTGCAACTGCTAGCATTGATCGTATGACTGGAAACAAACCCCTGGGCCTGTTTCAGCTGAAGTTCCTTGTCTACAAATGGAAATCAAATTCCTTTCCTAACTTGACAATTGTGTTGCTGTGAAAATCAATTGCAATACTGTTCAAAATGTTTATGAACTGTAAAGTTCTTTATTCCAAAACTTTCTCAAACCCATTGAATATTTTCTGTCCAATTGAAGTTTCTCCAATCCCTTTTAGTCTTTTAAATAGAAACATTTTATGGGGCTGTAGGGGTGTGTGTGTGGTGATGAGATCGAACAGAGCTGTGATTGAGCCCATCACTACCAATTACTAGTTCGATGATCTTGGCTGTCACTCTTCTACTCTGAGTCAAGATGATTTTCAACTGTAATACAGGGCAATTTTATGAGTGTGGTAGGATTTAACTGGCATGAAACATCATGCAGGTTATTCTCCATTTCCCCTAAATATATACAGTAGATTCCCTGCCCTTTCTTTCACTACTCCATGTACCAGCACACTGACCTGTACAATTGCATAGTATGTGCCTCCTGTGCCCTTTACTTCTTGTTGAGTCCAGTAATGCAAAGCACCTACAGGACATGGTAGAGAAGGAGGAAAGGGAGGTCAGATTATTTTTCACTGGCAGTGTTTGAGTTCATCTGAGGCTAAGACTCCTGAAGGGCAGCATCTATTCATCCCTCTAGCTCACATTGGCCTCCAATACCTGCAACCTTTGTTCTCCAGTCTCAGGGGTGTTAAAGACTTCTCACCATGGCAGCCCTTTCATGTCTTACCATCCCTTGTTCGTTCCTCCAAATGTTTAAATTCCTTCAGCTTTTGTAAACAGTTCTTGCTTTATTTTTAGATAAGCCCTTTTGAGTGTTCCATCTGTTTTCTTGACAGGACCTTTAAAGCTTCCAGGCTTAGCCTGGTGCCTATCACATATTATTCTCTAAAAGTGGTTAACATATATAATTATCATTGTGATAACTTTGGTTAAAGAATTTTGTGACCGTATGAACCTGCCTTTGTATTTCTTTTCTTTTTAACATGTCTTTCGTTTACTTTTTGGGGACCTTCAGATACCTTAAATAATTTAGAAAAAGAAAAACCAAATTTGTAGAACACAACTGTGTAAGGAAGAAATCAAAGGAGAGTGTCTGTCTTCAAGGAAAGAGATGGAGATGTTGACTCTATGACATCCAAAATTATTGGTGCGAGAGATTTGTAAACACATATTGCTTTTTAAAAAAACGTACATTAAAATAGTTTCATCAAAACCCAACTTCTCCATGCGTTCATACAAACTCTAGATTGGGGATCTGAGCAGACACATGTCATGATCCTGACTCTGTCTACTCATACTCAGATCCAATGTGCATGTTTGGTGAGGATTACTACTCATGTTTCTGTTTGACTCTATAGTTAATATTAAAGTGCCTTACAATTCTTTGCACTTTTTAAAAAATTGCCCTAAATTATCCCAATGTTTCTTTAAAATACTAACTGTCTTCCCAATACCCCATATTCACTAGGCAGATATAAGATATATAGTACATGGGTGATGAAGTGATAGAAAGCTGGTTATCCAGGTAAAATGGTTTATTTTCTCTCTGAATATTTTAAAATGTATTTCAGTTCAAATGGCTTTCTATCATAACTCTATTAAGAAAGAAATAAACCTTCTATCTCTGTTAAGATTTTTTCCAGGCTACCATACTGCTGTTGCCATGGGTAATTCAGTCAATGTTTTCTTTAGAGGATATAATTTTTACTATCTTCACTCCCCACCTGACCCCCAATCTTACTCCAAATGCCCCCAAAACATTTGTATTTGACCGCCCCTCCAGTCCATATCTTGGCTCTTTTCTTTTTGTTTGCATCTGAAATGGAGCAGACATCTTGTTTACCAGAGACTGTAGAAAAGTGAATTCACTTATTGATTGACATTATCAAGCAAGCAGACAGACACTGTAGCAGGTAAAATTGCTTTTTTTGTGTTGTTGTCTGCCAAACTTTAGCAGAGAAAGTGATGTGCTTTTGCCAGGCAGGGCTACTATACAATCAGGTAATGGGTCTTAAAAATGCTGCTAACGTTAATGGTGTAAGATCAATAATATTACTACCACAGGTAAAATGCTATTACATATATTATTAAGACATTGCTCAAAATGGAGTGACTCAAAGGGCTTTGAGAATGCATGAGCAATTGCTGTATCATTTTAACAATAAAATGCTAATGGAAGTTTTGTCATACAACATACTGTGTGTATGTTTTTGCAAGATTTCAGAGTGATTTCGCGTTAATGCATGATACAGACCCCCAGTTGCTCATCACAGTCTTATCTTCCTACAAAATGTGAGCTAATTCAGAAGGCAGAAAACGCTATTATTTCTCTTCTTATGCATTCATTTTTTTCCAAAATCGCTCATGAAATGAAAGCCAAACAACATAAGTACTCCTTATCACTCTTCATTTGTCTAAAAATTTACATTATAAATTAAATAATGCTGATCTTGATACCTTCTTTTTATCAGGGCATAATATCAAATGTTAATTCTAGATAGTATTGCCAATTGCCACAAAAAATACCTTTATTTACTAATTGATTCCAAAGATAAATGATCATCTTTTTTTCAGGGAGATTAGTAAAACATGAGCTAAACTACTTCAGTGTATTAAAAGAATGTGAAGAATGTAATTTAAAGGCTATTATTTAGATTAACTTGGTCCCTACATATTATATTTAGAAAGCATGGCCATATTGATAAGTAAAAAGCTAGATAGATGGTTAGAGAGTTGGAAAGGTCTAAGGAAATATCCATGGATTCAAGTCATGTAGTTCTCTTTCTCTACCTCTTTATATACCTCCTTTCTCATTTTATCTGCTTTAAATACTAACATTTTTTTTTTGTCAATTAAAAATTTGTCTTATTTAAGGAAAAGGTAAAAGCAAAGAAGAAAAGAAAGCAAAAAAGAAGAGGGAAAAATGGAGGAAAGAAAGAAAGAAAGAAGGAAGAAGGAAGGGAAAGAGAAAGAAGGAAAATAGAGAAAGAAAGAGAAAAAGAAAGAAAGAAAGAGAAGAAAGAAAGAAAGAAAAAGAAAGGAAAGGAAAGAAAGAAAGAAGACAGAAAGAAAGAAAGAAAGAAAGAAAGAAAGAAAAGAAAGAAAGAAAGAAAGAAAGAAAGAAAGAAAGAAAGAAAGAAAGAAAGAAAAAGAAAAAAGAGAAAGAAAGAAAGAAAAACAAAGCCAGACAAGCAGTTTACAATAAAGGGAAAAAATTCACTTAGCCATCAATATAGAAACATAGGCCAGATATGGGTGAGAGGGTCTTATGGGCATTCAGGAAGAATCTTTTCACCCTAACTTATATTCAATTCTATTTCTAGCTCAAGCAACTTGAGCACAGTATTCCTGGTATCAATTTTAGCTTATGCAAAATACAGCTGTCTAATTGCTAACTGAGAGAAGAAAATATATTTTTTTCCTCAAATTTCTGATGATTTCTATTGGTTTCTAATCCTGTCACATCTTTATTTAAAAGTGCATCCCTTTTGTCTTTCTAATAACTGGATGAATTTGTTATTGAAATAGATTCCTATTATTTGAGTATTCTAAATTATGGAGCTTACAATACAAAATAATACACTGCTGGTTGGTAGAAATGGAAAATAATTTTCATTTTTTTAGGGTCTCATTTTATTAAAGATCAATGAAGATATGTGTCTGTTCTGACTAAACGTCAGACAAAAGCATGAAAAGATGCATTACTTTTTGCAGCAGGCATAGCCAGCTTCTTAATTTGATGGGGGCTCCTTCAGGACTGGGTTGCCCCAGGCAACCCAACCTTATGTAAGGTACACTTCAATCTTACGTAAGGTAAAAACTCGAGTAAATTACTGAAGGCCCAACCCACAGAAGTGGAAATAGATAGTGTCAGGTGCAAAGAGGTAAACCAGATTACAAAGTTCCAGATTTGGGGATGGGACAGTGAGAAAGGATGGGTAAAGCCAGAGAGGGAGAAATGGCCCATCAATCTGTAAGTTAAAGTAGCCTGGGAGAAGAGATGACCAGCTGAAAGGACAATGGCTATCAGGATGTCATATGCCCGTTGATGTGAACTTTGTGGCTGCTGAAGTAGATCATCCTTGGAGGCATTTAGAGATAGAGATGAGAATTAGGAACTGTATTCTCATGTCTGTTTGCATTTATATTTGTTTCTGTATTTACATACACGATCTTAGTCCACATATAATTCTTTCTGGAAAGAGAACAAAAACACAACCAAAATAAGAATAGTCTACATAACTTAGTCATTATCAAAGACGGAGGGAGAATTCACATAGTAGAAAAAAACAGTTAAGAATGGTGGCTTGGATGTCGAAGCTATTACCTTGAAGCCACTGGCTGGCAAAGCCAACAGGAACACAAGGTGGTACACAAGGCTTCTGTCATAAAATAAAGGAAATAAATCAGGTCACCAAGACAAACTGTTACAGCATGAATTATGTTAAAACGTGGGTTAAATGATGAAAAACACCTTATCAAACTATATATGCTTAACAGTTTTAAAATGCCATGCATGGGTATTGGGATGTGCTCAATATATTAATAATTAATTTCAATGGTTTTTATGGTCTAGGGTCTTTGTGTAAACTATTCCATTTAATTTTCAAATTAAGTCTATGACATAGTTTTAAATAAGTACCCATTTTCAAGTGAAGCAAAGCACTTTAACTTCTGTCATCTTCTGCCTAAGAGTGCAGAGTTGAAATGTGAAACTAGCACGGGTGACACCAACACACAATGACTTTACACTGCACTTTACGTGTTCAATATAAAAAGTATTTTTCTTTACTGGTATACAGAAAGCTGATTTAAATTGCTGGACATTATTTAGCCAATTTAATGAGTAGATTCAGTTGGATCAGTTCAAAGACCAAGGAATCGCCTATACTTGTTTTAAAAACACAAGAGTGCTTTTATGTTTTAAAATAATAACTTTATATGCATGACTCAACTTTAATGTATTGTATAAATTAATACACATAGCTTATTTCTGGAAAACAATTCAGGATACTATCTGGAGAATGAATATCCTTTCTTCTCTGCACTCCACGTGGGGCCATTTTGGAACCAACAATGCATTTAAGTGTTTGTAATTATTAAGTGTGTCCAGGGACAATTGCTGTTTCACACAATTGCTCTCTTTATACTATCTTCTAAATGTTACTAGTCTCATTCCTTTCATTCTTTTTTGTAATTGATTGCTAAATTTTACTATTAGATAATTTAATTCATGATTCTATTGATAACTTTATAGTTGTTAAACATTTTTAAAGCAACCTTTCAGTTTTGGTAGATGCACCCTGGATTTGAACATTTTTGTTAATAATTATGAAATTTATACCCAGAATACAAGAATGATGCTTGGGAGATTTCCTGTTATTGTAAAGTAAATAGCATTGAACGAACTCTGAGGATTGATCAAGTGAAACAGTTCTCCAGTGATTAAAGCATCAATGAAGATAATTCTCAATTCCTTCTCTGATGGGTAAAAAGGAGAGCAAAAATAATTACATTAAAAAGAGTGATTCTAACCATTAATTACTTTCCACATCTAGGTAGGTTTGTATCTGATGGGGAGGAGACTATCAGCCATTGTTTTCTTTTTAAAGCAAGAATCTGATCATGTAACTCCTTTGCTTAAAATCTTTTAATGACTTGCCATTTCACCAAAGATAATGTTGAAAATACATACCTTATAAAATTTGGCCTATTTGAACCTCTGCATACCTCTCTACACTCTACACTGATGCTCTCTCTGCTTTCTAGTTTCTGAGTCCTTCAGGCCCTATTCACAAGCACACTTTTTCCAGGGAAAGTATTTGTATTAATATTGCCTCTGCTTGGAAAGCATTGGCCTTCTGTTCTCAATAAATTAGTTTATTTATCTTCTCACAGGGAAACCAAACCATTCTTGACCATTCGCATAATGCCAGAATTCCTCATTGTAAATCTCAGAGCACTATGCATACCACATGTGCAGTAATTAGAGTTGTAACTTTACATTTACATAGGTGACTATTTGATTAAAGTATGCCTCTGCCAATAGACTGTGGGCTTAAGTGGAAACAAAGATCATGTCTATCTGTACTCACCGATGTGTTCCAGTAATTATAAAATGGAACATGGGTATGGTTTTTATTCAAAAGATTAATATGTATATATGAATGAATGAACACAGAGTAAGCTTTGGAACATTCAAAGAATATTGTATAATGAATATAATCTGTTTTAATTGAAGGTTGATGCAACGTGTATGCTTTTGGGACATACACAATCTTGTTAAAGTTAGCCCTCTCCAATTAAAC
The DNA here is from genome assembly GCF_047675955.1 of Chlorocebus sabaeus. Classification (NCBI taxonomy): domain Eukaryota; kingdom Metazoa; phylum Chordata; class Mammalia; order Primates; family Cercopithecidae; genus Chlorocebus; species Chlorocebus sabaeus. Next base: position 58,437,960 of record NC_132908.1, on the reverse strand, counting down.
TGGTCTCATTTATATAGTGTGCATAAGAACATATGGGACAATTTTTTTGATTAAATGAGTTAATTTTGTCATAGTGCTTCAATCAAATTTAGCTAATTGATGAAGTGCTGTGAACCAGTAATTTACTGATTCATTAATCTAACAAATATTTATTGAGCACATATTATAGCATAACAGGCTCTCTGCTATGGGTCTGAAAACTGAACTCTTCAGAAGAACTATTCCCTGCCTTTACAAATATTTTTGATCCTATACGAACTGTAATATCACCACTTGCCACTAAAAGACTTAGTAAAACCACAATGAGCTACATTGATATCATAATGCAAACAGTAACAGTTTAGATTAACATATATAAAGGCATGTTGCATATTATGCTTGTGTTTAATGTTAAAACTATTGTCATATTCTAACTTTTGGCATTCTGAGCCTTTTTAACTAAGTTAAAATACACACATTTGAGTGTGTTACTCTAACTCCAAAATTTCATGTTTGGATGACTCCTATTAGAAGTTTACTTAGAAAGAACAGTGCTTTTCTTTTTTTAAATTTTTTAAAATTTTACTTTAAGTTCTGGGACACGTGCAGAATGTGCAGGTTTGTTACATAGCTATACATGTGCCATGGTGGTTTGCTGCATCTATCAACCCGTCATCTAGGTTTTAAGCTACACATCCATTAGGTATTCGTCCTAATGCTCTCCTGCCCCTTGCCCCAAGGACATGAATGAAATTGGAAGCCATCATTCTCAGCAAACTAAAACAGGAACAGAAAATCAAATACTGCATGTTCTCACTCATAGGTGGGAGTTGAACAATGAGAACACATGGGCACAGGGAGGAGAACAGTGCTTTACTTACTGTTTCTCTTGATTGAGGAACTATACCTTGATTCAGTGATCATTTACTAAAAGAACTGAAAGATTGAGTAATGTGAATAATTTCCAACAGGCTACCGAAAAATAGAGTGACACCCATTTTTTAAGTGAAGCAAAGCACTTTAACTTCTGTCGTCTTCTGCCTAAGACTGTAGAAGACTGTTACTCTAAAAATAGAGTGAAAATAGATTTAGAGTACACAAATGACAAACGACACATAGATTGGCAAATGTTCAGCTTGGAATCTAAAGTGGTTTATTTGCCTATAAGATGATTTGTATAGTAGGAGAGAGAGTCTACATGCTGAGAGGGTCACTGAATTTGTAACTCATTATACAAGTTAAATATTGCCCCTTTAGATGCAGATTAATTTAATGATTAATTCTTCTCATTTCATTTTTGTAGATGTAAAATGATTGTGCCATGAATCTTACACTATACTTTTGGAACAATATCTATATCTATATCTATATCATCTATATCTATATCTAATCAGGCAAAGTACAAAGTGATATCTGAGTCTTTGAACACGGCATTTAAAATGAGATCAAGAAAAGGAAATAATGGCTATTCAATTAATTGTTCCAGACACTTGATGTATGCAGATCCATTGAAAAACATTATAAATGCATATATTTTTCTTTTATTGTTAAGGAAATTAAGAACTCAAATATAATAAATAACTTGCATAAATAGCATGGTTATTAAACTGTAAAACTAATAATTTGTTTATAATCTGCTCCTTTGTATTAGAATGACACTTCCATGGAGGCAGAAACCCTGTTTAAATCACTAATAAATTGAGGAGGACATCAGCGAGATGTTCTAGTCCTCATTCTCTCACAGAAACACTTATTTAATAATTATAAGTGAACCAAATGCTTTTATGAAATATCCATAATCCAGTTAAGAAGTTTCAACATCCCATATGAGTATAAAACTGAAAACAGCAGCATTCATGTGAATAAGAATAATAATTTCACTCTACCTACTTCAGCTCATTCCCCAAGCTGGCAAAAACTGAGAGCTGAGAGAGATCACCTTGACCCATGACTTCTCCCCCAGGGGAAAAACAGTTTAGACAATGTGTGCGACATCCACAGCTTTTTGGTGCACCAGATTCTGTCTTGACTCACATGGAGCACTGATGGAGCTGCCAAGTTCAGATTCCTAGGAACGGCTAAGAACAAAGAGGAGAGACAGGTGGCTTATTCAGGCCTGCATGACTTGATAAGATTGGGAGAAAGTGCACAACTTAAGGCTTTTCCCTGGAAGGGGTGGTGGGGAAAGGTGTTCTGCAGTGCAATAGACCAAGAGGGAGCAAGAGATTATGGGCTCCTGGAAAAAAAAATAAAGAAAAAGAAAGAAATCAATATTTCTAATTAGGAATCTACACAGACAAGTTCAGGCCAGACACACCTATAGAAAGGAGATGAGAGGCTCTGAAAATTTCTAGATTGATTGGTGAAGGTCTTTTCTGGACAAAGTCAGTTAGTAAAGATTGACAGAAAACTTTTTTTAAGAAAAAAATGCACCGATACTGACGTGAAGCTACAGAAGCACAAAGAATCAGGGAGACGTGACTAAAGCAAATGAACAACATGAATTTCTGATATCTGACCCTAAAGAAAGGGAAATCTATAATTCAACTGATAAAAAGACTTAAACCTGATGAATCACAAGATAAATCAACGAGACAACTAAACCAAATTAGGAACACTATACATGAACAAAATGAGAATATCAGCAAAGATATAGAACCTACAGGTAAAGAGCCAGGTTGGGAATGGTTTCTCATGCCTGTAATCCCAGAATTTTTGAGAAGGCAAGGCCAGAGGATTTGTTAAGGCCACAATTTTGAGACCAGCCAAGGAAATACAGTGAGACTTCTGTCTGTACCAAAAAAATAAAAAGTACATATATATACACACATATATACATATATACACACATATACATATATAATACATATGTATAGTATGTATATTATATAAAATATATGCATGGTATGCATATTATATATTATCTTATATATATTATATATTATATAATGTTACATATGATATATTTATGTATCATATATAATATATATGTCTTAAGAGCCAAACAGAAATTCTGGAGCTAAAGAATGCAATAACTGAACTCTAAAATTTGCTAGAGGATTTCAAAAGTACACATGAACAATTAGTGAAGTCAAAGAAAGGTCATTTAAAATTATCCAGTTAGAGATGCAAAAACAAAAAATTTTAAAATGTAAAGGAGACTTAAATGATTATGAGATACCACCAAATTAAAAGAAATATGCATTATGGATGTTTCAAAAGGAGACAATAGAGGAAGATGTAGAAAACATTTTTAAATGATGACTGGAAACTTTTGAAATCTGGAAGGAAAATGGACATCCAGATTCATGAAGCATACGGGACCCTAAATGGGATGAAGACAAATAAATCTACACTGAGAAACATTACAATCAAATTGTCAAATAAAAAGACAAAAAGAGAAATGAAACAACTTGTAGCATACAACAGAGCCCCTACAAACTCTCAGCTTACTTCTCAGCAGAAACCTTGCAGGACAGAAGAGAGAGGGATGACATATTCCAAGTGTAGGAATAAAAAGAAACCATCCACCAAGTATACTATACCGGACAAATCTGTCCTTCAAAAATGAAAGAGAAAGAAAGACTTCTTTCTGAAGATGTAGCTCTGTTGTTGGTTGGGTAGGGCACTTTGGCTTTGATTCTGGGTGTGTGCAGTAGTGTAGTCTCTGTATGATTTCTTCCGCTGTAAACAGCATCGGTGGTGACTGTGGTTTCCTCTGTAGCTTAAGGTGCAGTTTTTAGTGGCAGCTGCAGTAAAATGTTGTTGGGGACAGGGATTTCAGTTGAGACAGTCCTTAGGCTCCAGTGGTAGCAGAAGTGGGCTGAGCAGGCCTGTCTTTATGTCCCATGCAGTATATGCTGGCACCAGAGTTAGTGGGTCCAGGTGGGCCAACACTTGGGCCTCCAGGCATCTTGCTTGTGCCAGAAGTAGCAGCAGTAGGTTTGTTTAGTTGCTGACTCCTCAGATGACTTGGCAGCTGGTGTGGAGTCGGTGATCACAGTAGCAGTGGTTGAACAATCACCTGGCTCCCAGGCAGTCTACACTGGTATTGATGGTGCTTGCAGTGGGCTGAACAGGCTCATCCTCAGGTCTGCAGGTAGTACATACAGGGGGGTATCAGCTGTCTTGGGAGCTGCAGGTTGGATGAGCTGGTACTTAGGCTCCTGAACGAGTGCTCAAGTGCCAATTGTGGTGAACAGTTCAAGGCAAAGGCAATCCCCTAACCCCCGGATCACATAACCGGGCACTGAAGCAGGTATGGAGCTGGGCCCCCTATTGTTGCATGCAGGTGCTGGTTGTGGTAGGCAGGGGAAGGGAAATCCTCAAGAATGCTCCAGTGGACGCAGCAATAGTTGCACTACAGCACTGCTGCAGGGAGGACAGGAATATTTTCAGGGACAGAAACCATATATGGGCAGTTGAAGAGCATGTGCTTTTGTCCCAGGTGGTGATTGCAAGTGGGTAGCATTTCCTCAGGGCTCTTATATATGGGTGACAGTCCTGTTACTGGGGGCAGTGTGGTGGGTAACTACCAATGGCTCATGCTTTGACCCTGGTGTCAGCAGCCAGCAATGGCACCTAGTTTGGGGTGAATAAGGTCACCGAGCTCCAGGGATGTGGATATGCAAGGGTTGTTGGGCTCCAGGGCATGATATAATCTGGTGGCCCACTGGGATCTCAAAATGACTCCTTACTATATGATGGGGTAGGAGGGACCCACTGTGTTTCCTCTCTGCAGCAGTGCCATCATGTGGTCCCCAGGCAGCTGTCTATGCTCCTCTCAGGGCCCATGTTGGCCAACGCATTCGCCAGTGGCTCGGATTCCAAGAGTTTACAGTGGGAATGTAAACGCTGAGGGTCTCACTTATCTTTACCCCACATTAGGGAGTCTCTCAAGATTCCCAGCCAATTTCAGCTGGTAGAGCCGTCGACCTGGCTTCCTTCCTTATCTTAGGCATTTCCTATCACTTCTCTGTTAAATACAGCACTCTTTCTTAGATGATCACTTTGAATTGTGATTATCTATTCACTGCTTCTGTTCTCTTTTTAGGACGAGGTATGAGTTGCCGGTAGTTAACCATCTTGGCTACCTTCTGTTTTTCTTTTTTTGTATTTTTTTAAAAACCGTATCTGTCAGTTAAACCAAAGTTGTTTTTCTAATTTTATAATTTGCAACTGTGTGAGTCTACCTGGAAAAAAAATTTGGTCTTTCTACCTCTTCCTTATGTTTTTACTTTCTTCCACCTATAGATCTCATTATACTTATGCCAGAGTCACATTGATTAAAAAATCCAGAAAAAAGGACAAATCTCACTGTGCTTTTCCCAGTGTTTAAGCAATGTCATGTGGTAGTGGTTTCTTCCTACATTCTAAATAGACTTTTTGAGCATCAGAGTTATAATTATCTGTTCTGTAATGGGCCCTATTGCTGGTCTTTAGACCTATTACATTCATGTGTACTTTGTTTTTCAAGTCAGGAATGTAATAACAAAAAAAGTTAAGCTAGATCAGGAAAGTAGGCTGGAGGAGATATAATCAGAAGCAAATCAAGCTAAGGTCCTGTAATAATTGGAGCATTTTTAAACAGTAAGACTATGTAATTAATAGTGGAGATCAATATAAACCAACATGGGTACACTAAGTGAAAGTCACTTTATACTAATTTTGTTAAATCATTTTCTACAGCGTTGCTCTAATTAGCTCCTATAAGGGTATCGCTGTGTTTGACAGAGTTGGATTAATATACTTAAGGCAGACAGCAGTCATTTAGTGAATATGGTGAAGGATTATTTGAAACACTATAGGGGTATATCACTTATCTTTTTGTGTTAATACTGTTTAAATAACATGCGATGTGCTTGCTTTAGCAGCACCTATAGGAAAACTGAATAACTTGTTGAATTTAGATTATCTTATGTGCCAGGCACTGTACTAACCATTGGTTGAATGCATGGGCTCAGAATAACGGAAGAAATAGATTCGCTTTGTCAGTGGCATGGTTCACATTCTGTTCCCAGATCTTTATGGTTTTTCTAGCAACGCCTTAGCTCTCATGGGAGTCAAGACTGAGACCCGGAGGCAGGGCTCCCGATTCTACACTCTTCACCTTTCCAGGGCACTTAATTTTCTCAGTTTCATATAAAACTTGAAGTTAAATTAGGTGGCCCTTAAAATGTTCAAAAAAGAACTGCACAAATAATCAAAACAATTGAGATGTGAAATGTTAATATTGTGAACCCTGGAGGTTAAATCGCAATGATGGTTTGATGCATAAAGCAATTTCATTCCAAATATTTGTTAAGGTAAGTATTTCCATTGTTTTAGATGGAAATTTGGAGGCTCAGAGCCAGTTAACGACTTGACTGAGGGCACAAGTTATATGGCACAGACAGCCTCAGGGCTCTTTCTATTCACCAGGAGAATTTGAAAATTACTAAAAAATCTCTCTTTTGAGATCTACAAGCCTGAACGCCTTTAACAACAACATAGGCTGAGATCAGATGGTCTTAATGCAAAGCAATCTAAAAGGGCATTTATGCCAATCTGTTTTTCAAGTGAAGAGTGTGAAGATTAATATAACTTAGAACACCTACAACAAATGTCTGAAATGATGCTTAATGACGTGTGCTTTTGAGTCAGAAGAGCTTGAATTTTTATTTTATTTTTTATAAATTTCATTAATGAAAAAAATTACTTCTCTTCCTGAGCCTCAATTTCCTCACCTATCATCTCTAAGCCATAACTACCTCATAAGGCTGTTGTTAATGTTAAAACTTAACTAATAGATAGCGGATTACTAGACTAGATGTCAGTTTTGTGATATCTACTTCAACTTTTGCTAACAGTTGATAATTTAGAAGCAATGTAGGAGTCTAACAGTACAGAAACATTTATGCATGTCATTATTCATTTTCCATATCTTCAAGATCTATCACGTCATTGTGATAGATATTCTATATAAAAAAAAATTCCAAAAACACAGTTTTATATCCATAATATAAAAAATAGGCAAAAATTAACCTTGGATCTATGGCCTCTATTAGAGTCCAGTAACATCAATCTGAGGTGGCTCAGATTTTTTTTTTATTATAGTTTAAGTTCTGGGATACATGTCAGAACGTGCAGGTTTGTTACATGGGTATACACGCGCTATGGTGGTTTGCGACACCCATCAATCCATCATCTACATTAGGTATTTCTCCTAATGCTATTCCTCCTCTAGCCCCCTGCCCTCTGACAGGCCCCAGTGTGTGATGTTCCCCTCCCTGTGTCTGTGTGTTCTCATTTTTCAACTCCCACATATGAGTGAGAACATGTGGTGTTTGGTTTTCTGTTCCCATGTTAGTTTGCTGAGAGTGATGGTTTCCAGTGTCATCCATGTCCCTGCAAAGGACATGAACTCATCCTTTTTATGGTTGCATAGTATTCCATGGTTTATATATGCCTTGTTTTCTTTATCCAGTCTGTTATTGATGGGCATTTGGGTTGATTCCAAGTCTTTGCTATTGTGAATAGTGCTGCCATAAACACACATGTGCATGTTCTTCATAGTGGAATGATTTATAAGCCTTTGGGTATATACCAAGTAATGGGATTGCTGGGTCAAATGGTATTTCTGGTTCTAGAACCTTGAGGAATCGCCACACTGTCTTCCACAATGGTTGAACTAATTTACACTCCCACCAACAGTGTAAAAACTTTCCTATTTCTCCACATCCTCTCCAGCATCAGTTGTTTCCTGACATTTTAATGATTGCCATTCTAACTGGCATGAGATGGTATCTCATAGTGGTTTTGATTTGCATTTCTCCAATGACCAGTGATTATGAACTTTTTTTTCATATGTTTGTTGGCCGCAAAAATGTCTTCTTTTGAAAAGTGTCTGTTCATATCCTTTACCCACTTTTTGATAGGGTTGTTTGTTTTCTTCTTGTAAATTTGTTAAGTTCTTTGTGGGTTCTGGATATTAGTCCTTTGTTAGATGGATAGATTGCAAAAATTTTCTCCCATTCTGTAGGTTGCCTGTTCACTCTGATGACAGTTTCTTTTGCTGTGCAGAAGCTCTTTAGTTTAATTAGATAACATTTGTCAATTTTGGCTTTTGTTGCCATTGTTTTTGATGTTTTAGTCATGAAATCTTTGATCAATCCTATGTCCTGAATGGCATTTCCTAGGTTTTCTTCTAGGGTTTTTATGGTTTTAGGTTTAAGTTTAAGTCTTTAATCCATCTTGAGTTAATTTTTGTATAAGGTATAAAGAAAGGATCCAGTTTCATCTTTTGACATATGGCTAGCCAGTTTTCCCAATGCCATTTATTAAATAGGAAATCCTTTCCCCATTGTTTGCTTTTATCAGGTTTGTGAAAGATCAGATGGTTGTGGATGTGTGGTGCTATTTCTGAGGCCTCTGTTCTGTTCCATTGGTCTACATATCTGTTTTGGTACCAGTACCATGCTGTTTTGGTTCCTGTAGCCTTGTAGTGTAGTTTGAAGTCAGGTAGTGTGATGCCTCCAGCTTTGTTCTTTTTATTTAGGATTGTCTTTGTTTGTATCTATATGAAATTTAATGTAGTTTTCTTGGCCAGAGCAAATAACAGTATCAAGCCCAGAATCTGCATAGGAAGGCACGATACCAAAGTATGGCTGCACAGATGATACAATGAGAGAATTTGTGACCATATTTTCAAACAAACCTTCAGGTAGAAAAGTTAATAATAATATTTATTTTATAGAGATTTGAGGATTAAGCAAAATAAATTCATAAAATGATGACAAGGGCAGGACATAATTTGGGGCCAACACGTATTAAACCCTTTTACTTAAGCTAATGTTGATAAGAAGACACTGAAAACATTTTAATGAAAAAGAGAAGACAAGTAGGATAGAATTACCTTAACATGTTTAAATAATCACTTGTGGCCAGGCGCAGTGGCTCACCCTTGTAATCCCAGCACTTTGGGAGGCCGAGGTGGGTGGATCACAAAGTCAGGAGTTTGAGACCACTCTGTCCAACATAGTGAAACATTGTCTCTACTAAAAATACAAAAATTAGCCAGTCATGGTGGCACACGCCTATAGTCCCAGTTACTTGGGAGGCTAAGGAGGAAGAATAGCTTGAACCTAGGAGGCAGAGGTTGTGGTGAGCCGAGATCACACCACTGCACTCTGGCCTGGGCAACAGAGCAAGACTCTGTCTCAAAATAAATAAATAAATAAATAAATAAATAAACAAACAAACAAACATAAAATCACCTGTAAATGTCATAACCTTCCAATTTTCTAGTTTTGGCACCTGAAAGTATTGAAAGTAAAGAACTGAATTTTAAATCAACTTTACAAAATAAAGGCTATATGTATGGAAACATACATGCTTGCTTTAATATGAATTATCTTATTATTAAGACTATGGTGAAGGTCTGGAATGGAGACTGAGAACATACTTAAAAAGTCTAGAACTTATTTTTCCCTCTTGGATGTAACTTTAAGACAAATTAGAAAGTGACTTTGTTTACTGAGGACTACAACAAGGAAACCACATTTATTCAGAAGAAAGAGGAGATAATTTACAAAAGGAGGAACAGTTAAGACAAGTTGTACTAGACAAATGTGATCTCCTGTCTATTCCTTCTTGATCTATTTTACCCCTCCTCATCTAAGAAGCTACTTGGAAGCAAATGAATGGATTGGAAGTAGAATAAGGACTAATTCCTTGGTATTACTATCCAAGTGAATTAGGAAAACAAGAATAATTTCTTATGAAAAAACAGGAAAAATGAGATTATTCCATAAGACTCAGGTGCCTTTTATCTTCAAAGTTGGAGAAAAAGCTATAGAAGGGAGGCTTTTGCCTCCCTTTTCACTTAACTATACATGAATAAAGTTAATATGTTTCAATTTTCCTGTCCAGAAACTTGACAGATATGGTCAAATGCCAATATACAGCACTCTTTTCTAAACATGAGGCATCAAATTAAATACAAGTCCCCAGTCTGCAATGATAAGATATTAACATCTGACTCAAACCTACAAAAACTGACCCATTGCCATGACCGACCTCACTATGTAGTGCAGTTCATATATTATAGATGCATAGATTAAGTTCTGAATTTTTTATTTTGAAAAGCTTATATGATCAACCCAGTGGTCTGCTTTCTCACGGCACTTTCCCAAACTCACTTCTCCTTAAGTTATACGTACTGAATTGATGTTTTAAAGTTTTCTTACCTTTTCTAAGGAATTAAATCAATTATCTCTTTTAATGTTAACTGAATGAATTTTCTCTCAACAATGAAATGGCTAATCACACAGAACTCACTTGTAATCTCCTAATAATGAATCTTTTTTATTACACCCTAGCTCTGAGACATATTTTCTTTGAGAAAAAAGAAACAAAGCAGTATATGATTTTTGTACTTTAAAAATTCTATTGGGCTTAATAGGAAAGCCCTTGGTGGTGGTAGTGAGGGGGATTTGATGCCAGAAACAACTAAAATCATAATGTAGAATTCTTTATTAATTCCTATATGGGAAATAATATTTTCTGTATTATTTAGGAATCATAGGTCTTGCTATGCATTATACAATACCTAAAAAATATTTCTCTCTGCAGCGCTCCATTAAAATTAATGATGCACGAAAGTAGTCTCATAAAATTATGTGCTCATATTCTCCTAAAAAGCAATGGCAATTGTGGTCATGTTTACCAGGCAGTTTCTAGGATATAACTTAAGATACTATATCTGTGGGGGATTTATTCAGTGAAGGTCTTTACATTATACCAGGATGCCAAAATTACTTTTTTGTATATTAATTTTTCTCTTTATATCAACAAGTACCCTCCTTTTAACATGACATAAGCATGCCTTACACCAATCTATAAACCCATAAAATAATTTAAAAGGCACATTTCAAACTGTTAATGAATGTTTGACCCTTATTCACAGAATTAGTACAGATCCACATCAGTGGATAACAACAAAAAAGACTCCTAACACTCCACTGCAGTATGAGAGATTTGATCTCTCTTACGTACAGAAAAATATGAAATAGAATTCGAATGATTGGCTTATGTCACTAATGCCTCAAGAATTCATGTCTGCATTCTCACCACTTATTAAATTTGTGATCTTGTGGAGGGGTAAGAGGGATTAATTAATTGCTGTCCACAGAAATAGATTTTAGTCTTAAGTTTCTAATATGAGATTTAGTGATTTATAAACATTTTTTGGAAACGTGGGCGTCTGGAAAAATCTATAACGTCATGCTCCAGGACAAAGTGAAAACATGAAGGAGGAAAGGAAACTAATGAAATCATCTCTTCTGATCATTAAACTTAAAAAGGAAAAAGGAAATGATGCAAAAACAACAAAAATAATGTCTTTCCTACAAAAAAACTATTTAATTTGGTTCGATGTTACACGGTGAAACCCCGTCTCTACTAAAAATACAAAACAAAAACAAAAACAAAAATTAGCCGGCAGTGGCCACGGGCGCCTGTAGTCCCAGCTACTCAGGCGGCTGAGGCAGGAGAATGGCGTGAACCCGGGAGGCGGAGCTTGTAGTGAGTCAAGATGGCGCCACTACACTCCCGCGTGGGCGACAGAACGAGACTCCGTCTCAAAAAAAACAAAAACAAAACAAACAAACAAACAAAAAAGCCGTTCCCACAAGGTTCCAATGACCAGTTGTGATTAGAACAATTCAAATCAGAACAGCGTATATTATTTACAATCCACCGTGTACCAGTCTACATTAGTTAGTGAGAGTGACAAGAAGATGAGGTATTTCCTCCTTCATTAAGTAAATCACATTCTCATACAAAGGCGTGCTTAGAGCAGTGTTCCCAAAGCCTTGTTCCATTACTATTCCAGGACATGCATGTTTTATATTTGGTGTAACTTGTAATAGTAACTGTAACTCAAGAGGAATTCCAAATAAAATCAGCATCCATGAATTCAACCAACCTTGGATCAAAAATATACAAAATACAAAATAAAAATGACAATACAACAATAAAAATAATACCCATAATAATACAGTATAACAATTATTTATGTAGCATTCACATTGTATTTAGGTTTTATAAGTAATCTAGAAATAGTGTAAAGTAGGGGTCCCCAATCCCTGGGCCAAGGACCAGTACCCACCTGTTAGGAACTAAGCTGCACAGCAGGAGGTACGGGGCTGGTGAATGAGTGAAGCTTCATCTGTATTTACAGTCACTACCCATCACTCACGTTACCACCTCAGCTCCACCTCCTGTCAGATCAGCGGCAGCGTTAGAGTCTCATAGGAGCACTAACCCTATTATGAACTGCACATGTAAGGGATCTAGGTTGCACACCCCTTATGAGAATTTAATGTCTGATGATCTGTCACTGTCTCCCATCCGCCCCAGACGGGACCATCTAGTTGCAGGAAAACGAGCTCAGGATTCCCACTGATTCTACATTATGGTGAGTTGTATAATTATTTCATTATATATTAAAACATAGTAATAATAATAAAAATAAAGCGAAATCATCTACTGCCACCTGGTCCAAGAAACTGGTCATTGGTGCCAAAATGGCTGGTTTAAAGTCTACAGTGGAATGTGCATAGGTTATGTGCAAATACTATGCCATTTTATATAAGGAACTTAAGCATACAAATACACATATTGTTATCTGCGGGGAATCCTAGAAATAGAACCCAGTGAATATAGAGAAACAACTGTATTCTGATTATACTTCATGGATTTCAGAGAAGTCTAGATGGTGACTAAGAAAGGCATTCAGATTAATAAATACTAATCAGTTTTCTTTTGTTCCTCTACCATAAGATGGAGATAACTACTACCTCATAATGTTATTTACATGAACGATATTAACATATACTATGGACCAAGCACTATGCTAGGCTCTAAAATGCACTAGTTATATAAAAGTAATATGGTTTCCGCCTCTCAAGATTATAGTTACAGAGTGTCCCTTGGTAAGTGACGAATATTTTACACACAAATAGACTTTGCTTCTTTTGTCTGCTTCTTCTTAGAGAATGGGGGTTTCACCTGGATTAAACAAAAAATTGTATGCCTCATTCTCCTTGTAGATACCTAGAGAATAACCTATTATATATTATATATGCTAGTCTTTTTTATATAATGCCTTATACCTTGCCCCATATTCCTTTTGACTTTTGGAATGATAAAAATTGATTTATGTCAAGTGGATCAGACCTCTAGTGTGGGCTTGGAATCAGTGAATAAATTTGTCATCTACTCTTTCCATGCAGCACAGGCCAGCTTGAAGCATGCTGACCCCTGGCCCTTCTCTAACTACTCATGTGAAGCCAGGAGGAGACAGGGAAAAGGAACTGGTGAGACAGGGTAGAGCCAGGTCAAATGCAAGAGCATGTCATTCTGTTCAACTCTTATCATCTTATTGCAGTATTCTGGCCATTACCACCCTGTTTTGACCCAACCACAGTATGCCACTGGCCTTAATCACCAGCTGCCTCGGTCTTTAAAAGCCCGGGCCTAACACCTTGCTCCCTAACACAAATATTTAGGAAGTAGAGGCTAAGATAAATTATCTTCAGAGGAAATTTCAAGCTTCCCACCTTAGCTTAAGAGTCTGGTCTTATACACATAAAGATCCTCAGCCAACAGTTGCTGAAATCACATTCTTCATCTCCAAAATCCTTGCTGTCTGGGCTCAGAAATCTAATTTTAAAGTGACTTAAGGGATTTTGATAATGAGTTGAGATTTGTTACTATATTTTTAATTAAAAAATAATTTCAAAGGATTTATGCTGAGTGAAAGAAGCCAATCTAAAGAGGTTACATAATGGGGGAAAAAAATATATATATATATATATTCCATTCATTTACAAAATTAACTTAGGCCAGCATCTTTTTTAACTGCTTCCTTTAGTGAGGTTTCTTGTATATATTTAGTTCAACTAGATATTTTTGTCAAATTTTACATTTTATTCTGCAGTTCTCTAACCTTGTAAATAATTATTTGAAATTTGTATATATCAATGATCATGCTTTGTGATGTTAAGTTCTACAGGTTTTGATGAAAGCATATATATTTTCATCTTGAAATAACAAAATTATAGCGATGGAGAAGCAATGAATGATTTCCAGGGGTTGTGAATGCAGGAGGGGAGTGTGTGTGCCTAAAAAAGGGTAGCAAGAAGGCTGGTGAGTGTGATGGAAGAGTTGCATGTCTGGATTGTGCTGGTAGTTGCAGGAATCAACACATGCAATCAAACTCTGTACAAATACACACCCAGACATGCAAGTGCATGTAAAACTGATGAAATCTGAATAAATTCTTTGGGTTATAAGACTATAAAATTCCTGGTTTAGATATTGTACTACAGCACTGCAAGATGTGTCCCCTAGGCAAAGGGTACTTAAGACCTCTCTGTGTATTTTCTCAAATCTTTCTGTGAATCAATAACTATTTCAAAACAAAAAAATATATAAAAACAACACAAGACATAAATTGCCCATTTTAAAAGGAGAGAAACAACAAAGAACTAAGCAAAAATAAATTCTACTTGTTATCTGTAATTTATTTGACTAGGTAACCAACGTAAATGATGACTACATACAATGTCCATATTTGACATAAACTAAAATGTATATGTACGTGTATACACACACACACACACACCCCTTTTCAGGCTATAATTTTGAAATTCCACAGTGCTATTGACATATAGAAGAATTCGTTTATTCAAGTCACAGTCTGTTAATAACCATTCAAGTTCTACTAATGCTACAGAATAAAATTCTATGGAAATAAAAGTGTGCAATTTATGACCCAGTCTTTGACAGACGGTCTGAATGATTATTCCCAAAAGGTTTAGCTCTCTGACAAGATCAATTGCTTTAGCAAATATATGTGGTGATTCACACCTAACTCAGCTCTACTGCGCAGAAATGATAATGGAAAAACCATCCAATATTGAATATATCCCATGCTTGCCCCCATGATAAATGAATCTCAACGTTCAATGATGGGGGTCTCTTCCCTGAATTCAGGAGGATAAAGAAAGCTTAATTAATGGCACAAGAGGTGTGAAAATATTGCTGTGTGACAGAAAGCACATGGAGTTTTCAACTGTGCAACCAAAGAATTGGCAGGGTTTTCCCATGCCCACTGCCAGCAGTTCTTTTCCTCTGTTCCTCCACATTTTGCCAGCTGGAAAGCGCAGGCTATGCTATCTTTCTGCTTTCCCCAAGCGGTGAAACTGGCTGTGCTGTTAGCCACCCATACAAATTCACACAAATGAACCTCGCCTGGGTTCCAAGGGATTAATAATGCAGTGTGTTGAGAATGGTTAAAAGCAATCTATAGAACTGAATCAATAGGAACTTGTTATTAATTTACTTAAACATCTTTACTTGGTGGTTTGCTCACCTGAAAAGCCAACCTACTCAGCTGTCCTAAAGAAGAGGTTCATGATAGTAGCAGTTTTACTACTTGGTGTTAAATTATCAATCATTTCTGTCATAGAATGTTAATTTTCCTTCAATATTCCATGCAGTGATTTACCTCTTTCTTCTTGAAATGGTTTCTTATTTATGCTTAGTGGCACGAGACTTTCTGGAATACATCTACTTTCATGAACTCTCTTAATCTCTCTGCCTGTCTTTATAAAATTGTTTTATTTTACAATACTTTTAGATTTACGGAAAGATGAAGAGTTCCCATGTGCTTACAATTCCCAGTTCCAACTGTAAGTAATATTTGCAATAATATACCATATTTGTCACAATTAATGAGTCAACATTGATACATTATTATTAAATACTTTTTTCAGATCTATAAATTTTTACCCAATTTCCTTTTTTTTTATTCCAGGATCTTATCCAGAATATCCCATTAAATTTAGTTACCAAGTCTTCTTAGGTTTCTCTTGGATGTGACAGTTTCGTAGTTTTCTCTTGTTTTTGAAAACTTTGACAGTTTAAGGAGTACTGATCAGGTATTTTTAATAATAGAAAGCCCCTTAATTGAAATTTGTCAGACGTTTTTCTCATGATAACACAGTGGTTACGGGTTTCGGGGAGGAAAACCATAAAAGTAATGTACATTCTCTTCACATCATGTCAAGGATACATTCTACCACTTATCACTATTAATATTAACCTTGATCACCTGACTGAGGTCGTGTTTACCACATTTCTCCCCTGTAAAGTTAATCTCTTCCCCCACTTTTCTGTATTATATTCTTCAGAATAAATGTACTATGCAAAGTCCAAACTGAAGGAGTAGAAATTGTGCTCCATCTCCCCAGTGGTGGCGCATCTACATACGTTGTTTGAAATTATTTTTCACAGATTTTTCTCTTTTCCTCTATATTTCTATTCAGTCTCTTATTTGTATTAGTGTATTCTAAAGATATTTATTTTTTTTACCTATAGATACATACACATATGTTTACATATATATTTTATACTTTTGTTATAGATATTTAATATTTTAACTTACATATTGTTGGGTTATAATCCAATAGTAATATGTATATTTGTTTGTTTTTGTTTTTCTCGAATTGTTCCAGGTTTGGCTGTTAAGAGCTCTTTCAGTTGGCTCCTGTGTTCCTTTGACAAAGCCCCATCATTGTTGGCGTTTTGGAGTACTTCTTTCTTTCTGGCACTACAAGAACCTCCAGTCTCATTTGTATATTTCTGGCTCCAGACGTAAAGTAAGACATCTTTTCAAAAGATTTCGTTTCTTTATGCAATAATACTATCAGAAAACAAGATCTGTGTGCTAGGTGCACTCATGCTACTGGGGCGTTATTATTTCTAGTCTCTCTCAGCTGACAGAGGAAGGAAATATATGTGTTAATACTGATCTGATAGATACACTTGTGTATAAATAGTTCTCCATGTAGCCATCTGTATCTATAAGCTAAGCATGATGTCTCTAACTCTAACTCATTGCAACATGGACCATGCCAGCCTCCATTTCTTGCATATTTTCAACGTTGTAGTCCAACAGTAAAAAAACTTGGCTCCCACCATCAGACATCAATTTACTTAATTGTTCAATTATAGCATATATGTGTAGTAATTTCAGAATCGTTAACCCCTACTCCAGTGGAAACAGCTATATCAACTCAAGTACAGTGTTTATGCACAGTTCTTCAGTTCCTTTGGCTTTAGTTTTACAGATCCCACTCACTTAAAAATCACTTAGGCCAGCACCTTTTCCAACCATTCACTTTAGTGAGGTTTCACATATATATTTCATGCAATTAGACATTTTTGTCACATTCTGCATTTTACCTTATAATCCTCTGTCTACCTAAATGATTTTTTATACTTTGTATACATCAATGATCACCCTTTGTGATGTAAAGTTCTGTAAGTTTTGATAAAAGCATTGTATCATGTTTTATTATTACAATACCATATAAAATAGATTCACCACACTACTGATCCCTTGTGCTTCACGAATTCAAAACCCTGCCCAAACCCCTGGCAGGCAGTGCTACGTTTACTGTCTCTAAGGTGCTACTTTTTCTTTAATGTCATATAAATTGAATTTTACAGTGGATAGCCTGTCCAAACTGGCTTCTTTCAAAATAGCAATATGCAATTAAAATTAATCCATATTTTTGTAAGGTTTGATAACTAATTGCTTTTCATAATTGAGTGCTATCTTATTACAAAAATGCACCAAAAGTTGTTTATTGATTCACCTATTGAAAAATATCTTATTGCTTACAGTTTTTGGTGATTAGAAGAAAAAGTCCTATAAATATTTATAAGAAGGTTTTATGTGGACATAACTTTTCAAATAACGTGGACAAAGATCTATGAGTGTGATTGTTGGACTATACAAAAAACCATACTTAATTTTGCAGGGAAGTGTCAAACTATGCCTACCGTTGCCATGCCATTTTGCATTCTTACCATCAGTGAGTGAGAGTTCCCATTGTTCATATCCTCAAAAGCATTGGTACTGCCATCTGAATAAAGATAGACATTCTAATAGGTGTGCTATAACATGTCATTTTTTAAAATTTGCATTTCTCTAATGAGCTATGATGCTGAAAGTCTTTTCATGTGCTTATTTGTCATCTTTATATCTTCTTTGGTGAGGTGCTTCTTCAGATGTTCCCCAACTTTTAAATTGGGTGTTTGTTTTCTTATTGTTGAGTTTTAAAAGTTTGTTGTATTCATTAGGGCCCTTAACATTTTAAACATAGATATTTAAAATTTCGGCCGGGCGCAGTGGCTCACGCCTGTAATCCCAGCACTTTGGGAGGCCAAGGCAGGCGGATCACGAGGTCAGGAGATCGAGACCATCCTGGCTAACACGGTGAAACCCCGTCTCTACTAAAATTACAAAAAATCAGCCGGGCGCGGTGCCGGGCGCCTATAGTCCCAGCTACTCTGGAGGCTGAAGCAGGAGAATGGCGTGAACCCGGGAGGCGGAGCTTGCAGTGAGCCGAGATCGCGCCACTGCACTCCAGCCTGGGCAATTGAGTGAGACTACGTCTCAAAAAAATAAATAAATAAATAAATAAAATAAAATTTCTTCTCTGATATCTACAACAACCGTATTATATCTGGGCATGATTCTGCTAATGGCTTTGTCTCTTCAGACTGTTTTCTCTTGCCCTTGGCATGTCTTTGAATATTTTTTTGTTGAAAACTGACACATTATATGCAGTAATAGGAACTGAGGAACACAACCTTCTAGTATTTTTATCTTCATCTAGCTAAGAGCTGAGACAAGTATGACATTTGCTATAACTGTAGGTTCCAAAGCCTTCACATTCCTCTAATGATGTTTTTTGTGTTTCCTATTTACTCTGTGCTCTCCTAAATACCCCTACTCAGAGAAAAAATCTATTTCTTGCAGCTCTTTCATCTGCAATCAACTCCTAATGTACTGGGTCTCTGTTGTTGTGGTTGTAAGGTGACAAAGATGGGAAACATGTAATTGTCAAATTAAATCTCCATCTTTTAGTGGAACTGTTTTTCAGCTGTGACCTTAGCAAGTATCTCAACAATGATACAATTTCTTTTCTCCCATGCACTCTCTGGCTGTAGCATTTCCCATTTACTCTGTTGATGTTCTTACCCCTTTTGACTATGTTTTTCTTTTATCTCTCTGGCCAGATAGAAAAGGTAGTGGGTGATGAAATAGACAAATTGAATTTCCTCTATCTTGGATAAGGTTGTGGCAAAAGTACCTCCTGACCTCCTGGGCAATAGACCTTTAATATAAAGAAGGATCTGGGCATATTCATAATTTCTCTTCCTCTTCCCACCCTCCACTCCTCCACCTCTCATTGATGAAACCGTGAGAGGGACATTTCTCAGGTTTTTTTCATTGTGAGAAGCTGAGGAGTGTCCTGGAGGTAAAATCTACAGAAGGGTGGAACTCAAGACTGTGGCCTCAGGAGGTTCTCACCCACAGGCTAATCCGCACTCACCCTACAAAAATGCATCAAAATTACCATTAAATTGTACACCCTAGTTTATGGCTTCAGTGAGCTCTGCCCAAAGTAAGCAGATCTCAACTGTTTCTCTGGACACACCTCTATCTCCACATTTAGGGTTGGCAATTTGCCTTGCAAACTCAGATCTCTGAAGGGTGCGAGAAAAATTGTTGATTTTTAGTTTGCCCACGTTTCTCTTGTAAGGATAGGAGTAATACATACTGAGTTTTTGGTAGATCTTGTTGAATCTGAAGCTAGAATCCTAGTTATAGTCTGACTTTTCTACTCTACTCTGTCGAGTAGGTTATCATTGCATCCTATCCATTCTAATAGCTTTACTTAACTAAACTGCCCAAGTGACTCCTCATTCTATATCTTTATTATTTTTCCACCATGTGTTCCAGTTTCTGATTATATGTTTAAAGGTTACACATAAAAGAAATCTTACAGATATTTTTAAGTCTAATGTCAAAACTAGATTAATCTCTTTGACTTCTTAAAATTATTGTTCTTTCCAACTTTATAATTTTTATTAAACAGAATGTATTTTGTTCCTGTGACCTATGTTCTGATCTTCGGCATCGTCATTGGATTTGTAACATAGAGAAAGGCCAGATTTACAAACAAGTCATGTAAACCCATATCATTGTTGCGACAATAATCTACAGGTTATTATGAGTACCCTATTTCTATTTCGAAATTTCTATTTTAACATCCCATGATCTCTAGTGTTTAACTTACAATAGCCCCTAATTAGCCTATCACTTCTATTTCTATGGCTTTCATTGTCTCTTTATTCCAGTCTGTTTCCAGACAACTTGTGTGTCCATGGAGACCACCGATGATTTAAATTAGAAGAGTGAGTGCTCAGATTTTAAGTCGAAGAGTGAGTGGTCAGAGCTTGAAAGTCAAAACTAGCGTTTCATTATTCAGAATTTCAATTTTTAAAGAAAATCTCCTTCCCTTTGCTGCCCTTCAAGGCTCTCATAACCCTAGGCACTTGATTCATATAAAACAAATTGTTTGATTATTCCATTCTTTCCATCCTCCATCTCTTTTTACATGTCTTTGTCCTTCACTTGATCTACATCTATATTCCACCCATAGGCACACACCCTACCTTTCTTTACAAGCAAATTCAAATGGCTCCCTACATGAGGACATTTCTGAGCATCCACTGAAGAAAATAATTTCTACATCTTCATATTTGTATATGCCTTAAAGCACATACTACTTTGTAAACATTTCAGTTACTAATCTTTCTTCTCCTTAGGAAATCTCCTTGAGCGTAGGGATTAGATGTTTCAGAGATCTGTGTGATACAAAGATCTGTCTCATATACTTGTAGCATCTTGAGTGCTAGCAAAGTTCCTTGCACATTATATATACTCAAAACAATTTTGTAGGATATATAAATTATAGAATAAAATTTCACTTTTCCAAATTTAAAACTAAATTTGAAATTATATATGATAATCATTAAATATTGCATTTGAAATAAAGAAGCAATAATGAGAACAGAAAGAAAATAAAACAAAACCCAGAGAATCTCCAGTTGCCAAATTGCCTTCTAAATGTGCTAATGGTGACCACGTGTCTTCATACAGAATCAAATGTTTGAGGATCTAAATTACAGAATTTACATTTGTAGCAGCAGTATTGCAGAAGAGAAAGAAAAATTGTATATATTATTCCTGGAAATATATATATATATATATATATATATATATATATCCATAAACTGCACAGATATCTTTCAAAATCATCAGACTATCTCTCATTATGAAAAATACATGCAATTCTGGTAATTCTTGGAAGACAGTAGCAATCTTACGAATATCCTACCATGACTAAGACAATGGTCTGTGATTTTTCTCTTCAACTTGTCTCAACAACATTGACTTTAGGAGGGAATGTCAGTGAGGTGAGGACTCTTCCTGTCCATTCTTCGACACAAAAGTCATAAACATGTGTGGCAATATTCTCAAATAAATTTAAGGAGCTGCAGAGCCTTAATATAGAGTCAGTTTTGAGTTCTATTTATTCGAGTGAGGTTAATAAAACTTGAAGATACTCATGGGTTTATTAAATGAACACTTACAAGTAAGGCAACTGATTATTTTCAGTGACCCAATCCATAGCTTTGAGGTTAGCACACGTCTTAAAACTTTTTATCCTGGTAAAATAAAATAGACTAATGAAATATAGTTAAGGAATAAAAATGGCATAAACTATACAAACACCTCTTTTTTAATGGAATTATTCACATATAATTTAGTCCTAAAATTGTACAAAAGTTAATTAGCTTGTCAAATGAATAAATGATTTTTTCTAAAAGAAATATATCCATATCAAAAATTTTTCATGTTTAAAAAATCGTACTGCAAAATACAACCTTAATATTAAAAAATTAGGCAATCTTTCATAGAACAGAACCTTATAAAAGTTATATATGAAGGGCTCTCAAGGCACATTAGAAGCATCTGAAGCAAGAAGTTGTGGGAACTATGGCATAAGTGGTTACAAGAATAAACAAAGTTGAATATTCCTGTCCCTATGACTTAGGTATAAAAGATGACTTCTAGCTCAATGCAGGGAGTATCGAAGCCTGCCAAGGCGAATGCAGATATATGAGCCATTGTGAAATTGCACTCATATATTTCTCCATGCCTGTGATTATTTGCTGATTTACTGTGGTCAAACTCCGGTGCTCATTCATTTAATCACAAGTCCCTTCACAACATAATTTAAGGTGATCACTCATGAGAATCTTGGTTGTGCCAGGAGGCTGAGGAACCACAGTGAGTTAGTGCTTTTGCAGATTCCTTGAGGAGCAGTGAATTTTACTCCTCAAATGGGTCCAACATAAAAATGAGGGTGGTAGCCATGCATGCTAGCAGGTTTCCAAACACTGAGACACATTTTGGCAGAATAGATAGGATTTCTTCCCAAGATGCTCCTGGAACTAGACTCAGCAGGTTCAATGAAAACTAAGACTAGAAAGGTTCTGTGGCCAGACTATTACCAGGGGCTATCCTTCTGCCCATGTCAAGTGGCTTCATGCATCATATTCATCTGTACACAACCACGTTTTAAGAAGGATTTAAAATAGATTCACATTCCGAAAGAAAAACCCCAACTACCTGTGAGGTTAAATGGGAAACTCATTATATATACTCAAAGCAATTTTGAAGAATATATAAATTGTAGAATAAATTGTAGAATAAAATGAGCGCCATTACACTACAGCCTCGGCAACAAGAAAAAAACTCCGTCTCAAAGAAAAAAGAAAGCAAGAAAAACCATACCCAAGAAGAAAGAATGAAATGTGCTTAGGAAATACGGAACATTATTTGGGACTTTGTAAGAGTAAGTAAAATAAGCCACAACTTATTTTCTCCAGCTTAATGGGCCATCAACTCATTAAATGAGATAAGATATGTAAAATTACTTAATGCTCAATAATTATTATTATATGATAACCTCCATATTTTTATCTTTTGCAAACATGTTTAATCATTCTCATTTGATTGCACACAGCATAAAACATATACTCGCCAGCTGTGGTTTAGCTCCACCTCCCTCTTCACCATTAAGCATCTCCCTTCTCTGTCTTCTCGCTTTTACATTGCATTTCTTTATATCTTTACAACACATTCACTTCTTTCTAATTTAGCGTCTTCACATTTTCTCCGCTTTCAGCCTAGAGCAGCCCATCACCCCAGTTGTTTTCTTTGCTTAGTTAACTGCTATTTATACCTCTAATCTGAATTCATAGGCCACTTTCTTCAGGAAGTTTTCCCTGAACCTCAAAATTTTACCACATTCTTCATGCACTTCTTCACATCAATATGCCAGTAATTATGAAATAAGTAATTATTACATTATTATATATGTTTTTTCCTTGCTGGCTCTCTAAGAAAAGATAAAATTGTGTTTTGTTTATCATTATATGTTTAGAGTCATCATAATAACTGACATAGTGGTTGCTTTGTAAACATTTGTTGCATTAATGCATGACTAAAAATAGAGGTAGGTTAACTAGTTAGCAAGAGTGCTCTAAAACAATTCTAAGCCCTGACTAGAGAGATCTAACCTCATAAATTCTCAAGGCTGTTAGAGGGCTCTAAAGGCAATATTAAAAAACAAAAGCCTTCTATTCTGATAGAACAATTTCCCACTGTGACAATATTTAAGAGATATTTTTGCATGGTAAGTGCCACTCAGAAGCTTTCACTTTAGCTTCATTGAAAATAATCTTGGTTCCCTGATAGGTACTTTTTCTAGCATTTTCAATATTTGACACCTTTACGGGCATCTGCCTATATTTTGTCAGCTCTGCTTGTCAATTTGCAGACCAATTTTTGATATATTCCATACATTTTACCTCCATTAATATTTTTCAAATGAAATGTCTCCTTCTTATTTGCGATGACTTTGACTTCTCATTTACTCTTTCAATTTTCTTGCATAAATGCTCAGAGAAATCTATATTTTCTATTTGAAAATATATTTTATCCATTTAGATAAAAATACCTTTCTATATCTTCCAAAGAAGGCACCACATTTCTTTGTATTCTGCTTTTGATTTTTTTTTTCTTTAGTCTGAAATATTTTTTGCCAAAAGCACTACAAAGATCAATTTATTTTGCTGAGGGAGTGGCAAAGACATTCTTAACCCTTCTGTGGTCTGTCTTTGCTGAAATGTAACTGCACAACTATTTCATCATATGTTAGAAAGGCTGTGTTTGCCCTATGTGGGGAACTCTCCTAAAGCAATGCAATCCGGTTCACAAATTTTAGATTCATTTTCCCTATGAGAGTGAATAGTCAGGATCTACATGAAAACATATCTACTTGAAAGTGGGAAAACAGTTGAAAAATTGCCTAGAAACCAGATTGTGTGGACACAACCTCAGGCTTCCTCAAGTTGTCTTCGCTGTACTGACTGGATTCTGTGTGTAATTACAAATAAAATTTTAATAGTGTTTTCCCTTGGCCATGTTCACTGGGAAACATTATTTCCTTGATGATTCTGGGTTTTTGAAATGAATTCGTGTCATGTTATCCTACTGGCTGCTGACTAGTATTAAAAGCATTACAGAAAATTATTAAGGTACTTTATGATAAAGTTAACTTGTTTTCATTATAGATGATGTCAAAAAATAAATATACCTTTATTTAAAAATATAAAACAAAAAGAGAAAATGGAAATCACTCATAATCATGAATCTATAAATACTAATTATGTCAAAATAACTATTTTTCTAAAGAACAAAGTAAATTGCTCTTTTCTCTCACAGAACAAGCCGTATGTGGTTTGACAATTTCTTTTTTTAGATAATTTTATCTTGTGAGCCTTTCCCTATATGGAATATCTTACAGAATTATGAAATAAAAATATGCTGATCTGCCCCAAAATACCTTCAAATTCAATATCCCTATCCCTTACCTACCTCTGCATTATTTTCATTTAACATAATTATTTATTAAATTTAGGAGATTTTCCCTCATTATCTTTATATGCACTAGAATTCTATGAAACAAAATTATCCTTATTATCAGCACTTTTTCTCCACAATTATTGAAATAAATGGCATACAAAAGATAATTTGCAGACATTGCAGAACAAATTTCTGTAAAAGCAAAGACTAACGTTCAACATTTGTCAAGTGAGGAGGGTTTCAGTATGTAATAAATACAAGTAGTTACAGCTTTATCGTTTGCAAGAACATTTCTAGAGGTTTAAACAAGCATTGCCCATATAAGTGACATAAATTTCTAAATTTCTTAGTGCCTCTGTATAAAAAAGTAGCAGATAAAATTAATTTTAATAATATTTTAACTTAATGCACTAAAAATCCTGTTATTTCAGCATATAGTTCATATCAAAAAATATTAATGAAACTTTTTTGTACTAAGTCTTTGAATACCGTTGTGTATTTTACCTTTATAACACGTCTCAATTTGAGCTAGCCACAATTCAAGTGCTCAGTAGCCACATGTTGCTAGTGGCTACCATATTAGACAGTATACATATACATTTTCTTGTGTAGAAGAAACAATTTAATGGAACAAATCTGCTTCTATTTCAAAAGTAAAATTTGAAGTTTGAGAAATCAAACATTTTCTGGTGTCTTCACAGCTAGAAATAGTTCTTTCTTAATATCTAATTTTAATTGTCATCTATACCAAATGAAAGCAATACTCTAAGCTCAGTTTCATAATATTTGATACAAGTAATTTATATTTAGTATATAAAAATCTGATGTTTTTTGGTTTGCCTATAATATTACTCTTTAGATATTTATAATATTTCATAGTTATTAATAATGTAGATCACTGCCTGATTTAGCAAATATTTTGTATTACAAAAACCATACAGCTCTGTGGAAGGCCAAAATAAAATCCTAAAATGTTAAGTTCAAAGACAATCTAGAATCACCATGGAATTAAAAAAGATATGTTTAGATCGTCAATAAAAATTAGCCTGTCAGAAACAAATATCACTAAATGTCAGTGATTGTCTATGATTATCTTGCTAGGACTTGAAAAGTTAAACATTGAAAATGAAGAGGGAAGAAAGGTGATGGTTCTTTTTTTAAATGGGGGAGAAAGAAACAATTTGAAAACAATTCTAAAAATAGTAAACTATATAATATGTTAATTGGTTTGTACTTATTGACTTCAATGGCCTGACACACATTTATCTAATTCTTAAATTTTCTTTATCATTCTTCTTATTTATAAATTATGATTGCTTCTGTCTTGCTGACAGGAAAGTTTGTGAAACAGTATATCTCATGACATATTTCTTCTTAATCGTTACAAAACTATCTCCATTTCTCTGAGCTTGTTTCCTTCTCTATGAAGTAGGATGATCATATTCTTAAATTCATCATTTTTTAATGTACATAACCTGAATCTTTACTTATTTACTAAGCATCTATTAGCATCTTGATTAAGGATTAAAACTAAATTAAAAATGTCCCACCGGTAGCCCCTTTTTAACTTTTATTATTTCCTAAAATTTATGAGACATTTGCCATTATCTCTGTCTCCATTTGAGTTTAACTAAAAGGGAAATCATGACACTTGCTCCTGATACAGTGCAAGGTGCTATTTGGGATGAGGATTTAATGAGAAGGTGCAACAGAAAACTGTTTTAGACATGCATAATGCTGTGCAAAGGTGAGATTTATCTTTGTAAAAATATGTTCTGCCGTTTGAATACCAGGAAAAAGCACCTACCCTTCTGCCTTTGTCCTCAGTTTGCTTTCCACTGGGCACTGTGAAATAGGAAGCAATGCATATCTTTCACCCAAAGAGAACAGTGAGAAAGTGATTCCGTATTCCCTGGATGAGTTTTACATTTTACAGTAGCTGACACTAAACAACTTGGCTGTACCACATGTCTTCTCAAACCGATCAACACTAAGGTCTGATTATTCAAAAATATTCTTAGGTTGCCAAAATACCAAGTCACTTTATGTCTTTCTGGGAAATAAAAATGTATGCAAGAAATTTTACATTTTTAAAGTAGAAGTGAACTTCCTTTTAGACAGCTACATTGGCCAGTCTCAAGACAGAGTTTTCAGCTTGGAAATGATGGCTCAACCATGTTCTTTATTGAAGTTGTGTCTATTTGCAAACCCCCCCTTTTTTTTTCATACTGTCTCCATGTGCAGAAAAAACAGTGGGAACCTGAACACTCATCTGTATACATTTACAGTATCCAGTCAATTTGCATTAATAAAGATTTAAAACTAGCAAATTAATTTGTGAGGTGACTTGTTTGAGTGAAAGTCTTTAAACATTCTCTGGAGAGCTATTGTGAAATCATTGAATACAAGGACTGTATTTAGAACGTGTGTTGAGTCTCTGAATGTTCAACAGCAGTAATAGGTCTATTTGTGAAGTAAGGACTGCCTCCTTGTAGAATTCCACTGGGAAGAGAAACGCAAAGGTCCCGGAATAATAATGCCATATCTCAACGGTAGGTCAAAGAGTGGCTCTAGCATGGTCTTCATGGTGAAAGGTCTCTTCATTTATTCTTTCAATAAATATTTACTGTGCATCTATTATGTGCCTGCCTATCTTCTTTGTTCTGGGAAAACAACAAAATCAAAAAAATATATCATGTCCTTTTCCCTATAGAATTTATGTTCCAAGAAGTATACAAATAAAGAAAACAATTTTCAGAGTGACAATTGCAAAGAAAGAAATAAACCAGGTGATGCAATGGAGTAGTAAGAGAGACTTCATATTTTTGATCAAGTTGTCAAGTAAAGCTGTCCTGAGAAATCTGAATGTTGTAAAGAAACCAGGCAACCACATGAGAAGCTCCTGGGAAGAGTGTTACCATCAGGCCACCCATGAATTAACTGAGGGGAGAAAGCAGTTTGTGTATTTGATGATCAGATGATAGATAGTCATTTCAGTCATGACTTAGAGTTTGAATGTTAAATAACAATTCAAGAGAAGGTGATTAAACATTATTTTCAGAAAAAAATGATTTTATTCATATCCTTCTATCTGCTCTGTGTTGAATGGTTTATGGAAAGGCAAGGGTAGGAGAGGAAGAACAATAAGGTGACTATTATAGGGGTTCAGATTGGTGACAGTGGTCGTGTGGCCTGGAATAGTAACAATGAAAGTGGAGAAGAAGGCTGGGTACGGTGGCTCATGCCTGTAATCCCAGCACTTTGGGAGGCTGAGGCAGGCGGATCACCTGAGGTCAGGAGTTCGAAACCAGCCTGGCCAACATGGTGAAACCCCATCTCTACTAAAAATACAAAAATTAGCTGGATGCGGTGGCATGCACCTGTAATCCCAGCTACTCAGTAGGCTGAGGCAGGAGTATCACTTGAACCCTGGAGGCGGAGGTTGCACTGAGCTGAGATCGCCCCATTGCACTCCAGCCTGGGCAACAGAGCTAGACTCTGTCAAAAAAGAAAGAAAGAAAGGAAAGAAGGAAGGAAGGAAGGAAGGAAGGAAGGAAGGAAGGAAGGAAGGAAGGAAGGAAGGAAGGAAGGAAAGAGAAAGAGGAGAAGAACAGATTATTTCAAAATATGGTTTAGGAATAGGATGTGGGGAGGTGAAGAAAGGAAGAAATAAGAGTAATTATCAGGTATTATGACTTGAGTAATTATGACTTGAGTAATTCAATAAGTGGTGATAGCATTTATTAAGTAAGGACTGAGGGAAGAAGATACTTGAAGAAACAAAAATCAAATACTTCTTTAGACATACTGATTTTGAGATAACCATTTTATGTTCCACTTCCTACTGGATAGCTACATTTAGAGCTCAGGAAAGAAGGTATCCAGCAGAAATATAAGAGCTGGACATGAGTCTTGTTCATTAGAGAACAATGTTTTTTTGGTAATCAGCGTTACTGACTGCTGCTAGCAGTGTGGGTAGAATTCAGAATATGAGTTCTGAGTGACTGAAAATAAAGGCTGAACTATTTACGAGCAATAAAAGCTTTTAGTGCAGTATGAGTCTGGTAGTTTCCTATGCACTGTACTTAAAATGAGATAGTATCTCTCCTCTCAACAATTTATCTGCTAAAATCTACATGCAGGCAGGGACCACATTTCTATCATATACTGATGACATGCCAAAATCTGCTCAGGACCTGAGACATCACAGTTACTCAGCAGGTATTCAGGGAATAAATTATGTGAACATGGGCTAAACTCAGACAGTGATGTTTATATCATAGTTTTTTCCTTTTCCTGGAGAAAAATGTTGGCTCGAAAAGTAGCGAAACTAACTTCAGTATTTGTCATCCTCCTTTTCCTCTTATGTCTAAGATTATTTGAAAGAATACCAAAGAATCTGTAAAATAAATAAATAAGAGGGCTACTGCTGGTCGCCAACTAGTATTGCCAAAAGCTATTCTCGTGGCCTGGTGAGCTACACGTTTCCTGAACACTGCTAGGATGAGAACAGCTGGCTAGATTTGTGCTTTTTTCAGGATGCCTCTCTTCAAAAGAAGAACTCCCAGATATTGTTGGTTTCTGCCAAAAGACCCTTGGATATTTCAGTTTTCTCAATGTGATTGGTCTTTAGAAAACAAAGTTAAAGATGGATTTTTTGTTCGTTTTTGTTTTTTGCTTTTTTTACTGGTTCCCTCAAAACAACTATTTTGCTTAATGCGATGGCACTGACTAGTTTCAGAAAACATTGGAAAGTCTCTTTTCATTCTAGTTTATGGGCTTGTTTTTATATGTATATTATCATACTGCATTTTTTAAGCCAAAAAAACAGCATCCCCCAAATTGATCAACAGTCACATTATTCACCCATGTGCAACTGGTTTTTTGCTCTTTCCAAAGATTATGAAGTTAACTACTCATCATTAGAGAACGTGTATATTTTTAAAGGTCATAGACTCAAAAGGCAGCTGCACAGATCCCTACCACGTGCAATTTTTTCACCTATAAAGGGGTGAGGTTTGCACATCATGGATGTTCAATGGTCATTCAGTGTTATTGTAAATTTCCAGAGCCCCTAAAAACTTACCTTGGGCCATCAACTGTGTCTGCCCTTACCTGTTATCTAGAAGAGACTGAAATTATTTCAGAAGCAGTCTCAGACATCTTTTGAGAGAAATATTGAAATAAGTATGCATCAACTAGTGAGATTACCTGAGGTAATGAGCACATTTTAAATATACTCATTCTGGAGTTTTATTTTATAAGGGCGCTTATTTT